>NC_071292.1:7527500-9927500 GCF_943737925.1 Anopheles nili
CCTCCCTCTGCACGGTGGCAAGCGAAGGAACTGAAGGCCCGCAGGGATGATGCAAAAGCAAAAGAAGACATACTCATCACACACAAACACACTCCGGAAAGTAGGGAATAACAATGAAACGAGATGAGAAGAAGGCAGCAACACACCGTAGCAGAGCGCGAAGAATCGTGCTCGTGAAAAAGACGCCCGCAACAGGCAGCTGTGGGAGGTGGTTCTGCCCGGATAAGGATCCCGAACAAGACAAACAGGCGATGGACAAATAGACGACTGAAACGATTCGTTGCCAACAGCTACCGGTTTGCGGGGTTGTGCGTTTTAGTATAATTTACTCCAAAGCAAGCCAGAGGTGAGAGAGCAAGGTCACTTCCATCGTCAGCAGCACCAGCACCAGCATCCTCCGGCAACCGGTCCAAGGACGACGAACCCCGTAGAACTGCCATTAATCTACCGACCGATGGTGAACTTATTTTATGCACCATCGGTAGGCCTAAGACGGACCGGACCACCGGATAGCAACGAGTGACCAGCAGGTGAGTGCTGACGGACATTTACGGATGGAGCGATCGAAGCAGAGACGCTGAACGAACGGTCGCGACCGATGGAGACGCCTGGTGTTTCACGCTCGGAGCACACCTTATTAGGGGCTGCGAACTGAAGTGCGATGGAGCGGTAATCCCTATTTATTTTGCGTTTTGCATTTCTCCTGTTACGCCCCGGTACTTTATAAGACCTATTACACTAACGATAGCAGCAGCAACAGAAAAAAGCACACGCGTCCAAGGACGGTTTTTATTTTCGGGCTTTCGTCGATACGTACGCCGGGTTTCTTTTTTAATTGTCCTGTGAAAGGGATCGGAGGTTTCCTGCCATGCTTGGTGCCCTAGGGGCAAACAATGAAGTGACTGCACGAGAAGGTTTAACAGAATAAGAGAGAGAGAGAGAGAGAGAGAGAGAGAGAGAGAGAAAGAAAGAAAGCGAGAGAGCATAAAAAAAACTTGAGCATATACTTTAAACCAAAGTTTAATTATAATCATTGTTGAGATTACGGTTAAGGTTACGGTTAAGCACGAGCACAGTTGAGAGGGACGAGAACGAAGCGAAAAGCGTGTTGAATGCTGCCAGAAGAGCGTCAGAAGTTGGAGGAAGAAAATCAAATACTCAGCGCAAAAAAGGCACCACTGTTCAATCGAGAATTCGGGGAAGCGAGACAACGGGCGCTTGAATTATCGTCGCTCGATCTGTCGGCGATGACGACGAGGGAAGGGCCAACCAATTGATGTGCCACACCAAATGGAGGCGCCTGGTGTCGCCAGTGCCAGTGAGCGGCAACTTTTATCAAAGTGGCTAAATTCCAACCGAAATGACCATCGCGAAAGCGAACACAAAACAACGCCGCAGCTTTTTCAGCAATTTTGGCCGCCCTTTTCTATCCACGCAATTGTGGGGAAAATGAGGGCGGAATGGGTGTAATAAAGCACGTGGTGGGGAGAATGGGAACAATTTTTCTGCTCCGTACCAGCGAATGGGAAAGTGCTGAAGCGTGAAAAATTGAAATGATCACACTCGGGGGCAGCTCGGTTGGCTTCTTCTCGAAGTTCGACCGTCTTATCCCACCCGCACTGCTGTAAAACGGCTCGCTACAGGATGCTTTGGGCGGGCCGCCGTTTTTTTTTCTTTTGCTTCGGTACAGCTGCTGTTCATCGCAGTCCCTCCGGCAATGTTGGACAAATTTTCTCCATATCAATACAGTGAAGCGTAATCTTTGGGTGAAACGTTCGCTCATCTTCATCCCTACCAAATGGTTTCTGTTTTCAAGAGCAGATAGATGCTAACCTTCGTTTCTATTGCCGTGTCCCTCGGGGAGCCAGCAATGACAGATTGGTGATAAATTGGAGAATTTTGGAGAAAAAAATATCGCATTATTCTAGGCGCCCCACTGCAAACCTCGCGGTTGACACCCACGAAATGACGAGCGAAAAATCCTTGACAGAACGACCGGCCCACACGTAAAGATGTCTCGTTCCACTGCATGTTTTTGCCTAGAATTACGTGTTACAAACGATAGCGAGTGGTTTCAGAGCAGACAAATGAAGGATCACGGGTTTTTTTTGTTAGATTTGATTCGTTTTTGTTCCCTCCGGTGGATGTTGGATGTGGCAGTTTTTCGTTGATTTTTGGTTTGCAACCGTTGCTCCTTACCGCGCGGAAAGTTTTCCGCTGTACTTCTTCTGTATTATTTGTTCGTTGTTTTCAAGCATATATTGCGCATTCTCATAGCTTCCGTACACCCCTTGTGCGTGTGTTCTTACCTCAGTATTGGTACACAGTTTTTCATCGAACGTTCTTTTAGTAATATACAACTTTAATACACCAGCAGGGAGACCTCGGGGGAGCGGCCATGTTCACTCTCGTGAGGTACACTCATTATTTATACCTGTACATATACTGCAATAGGAAACATTACGGTACGATTTTACAAACCTCCAAGTACACCTTACTCCTTTACACGTAGGTCCGTTCTCGTTCGATTAACGAGCCGGAAGAGATTGTTTAGAAACTCCGAAACGAACAATATTGAATTCATACACCATTACTACGCTTAACGTAACCATCAGAATGGGGATTTTAACGGTACGATATCGTTCTTATTCTTCTATAGCATACCTCCACAAACACTGACACACCGTGACAAGCCAACAGCCATTACAACCTGCCTACATCCCAACCGAAAAGCCAATAATGGCCAGCGGTACGCCCTAATTGCGTTACACGGTATTGCCGAAATATTGATTTGCCATCGCTGCAGGAAAAAAAAAGGTCAATAACAAACTCCGACAATTTTGATATTTTATAAATACGCATTTTGCATTCCCGGCTCTGGCGTTTGTTGGATCGATCAACAAACTCTCGAAGTTGCGTTCCCATCCCATCCACTTCAACCAGCGGTACAATATTGATACAATGGAGTTGTTTTTATTTATGTTTTCCTCCTCAAAAGCTCTGTTTTTCGAGCTAATGCACCGGGCTTCGGTGATCCGTGTTGCGCGTGTTCTGTTCTGAGCTGTGTTCTGCACATTTTTCGACCACTGAAACAAAAAACACCATCTGCCCTGGGACGATGGACATTCGCAAGGGAAAATACACGCAAAGCACCGAGTCGCGGAGGGCAAAACTAGCCACTTGGAACAGGAACAAAGCATTGCTAAACCCATCCCGTGTACGTTGGATGTGCTTTCGGTTCTGTCCGTACTTCATTCCTCGATCCACACCGCTAGCTTAAGGATATGTTTTAAGTAGGACGTAAAGTTTCGTTGCGTTTTGTTTTCGCGTTTGTGTGTGATTTTATTGTTTCTTTTTTTTCTGTCTTCGTTACAAACACAACGAAAATGGGAGGAAAATATGAGCGTTTCGATTGTTTTTATAAAACATTTGTCTCTGCATAAACTGCAGCAACTGCACGGTGGGAAGAACAGGAACACGTAAGAACGTATAGAAGTGAAAGCAGCAAAAAAAATGCGAAGGGTACAAGGGTAAGAGCGAAAAAGATCGACTTCCGGTTTTACTCTATTGCGACGTATTAGCGAACGGTTCGTTGGGTAGTTAAAGGCACCGCTGGTGAAAAAACCCGAAAATGTCCGCCAGAATGCAGTCGGCGGATGCAAAGCGTTGTGACGTTGGCTGGTAAGGTTGACTTTACTTTTCGGATTGCGTGATCTTTCGTAGAGAGTGGCATGTTTTTCTCCACATAGGAAGCTTGGCAGGAAAGCAATGGCAGGATCTTTATTTCGTAGCCCGACCACGGTACGGGCACGATCGATAGTGGGTGGCATTGGAACGGTGAAACGAATCGGAAGGACTTTTTAAACCCCTAGCATCGACTAAGACGGGAGGAAAAATGTAAGAACTCATTCATACGAAAAACGTAACAACAACGTAACAATTGCGAAATGACTAGTTCATGGCTCTTTTAGTGTGAAAACTAGCGTAAGTAAATCAAATATACAACAAGTAAGCGGTATTGATAAATGAAACCAACAACATCAACACATCAACACACATTCGCCTCACGTGCGCGCCCCATTTTGAACGTCTTACGCGAGTACCCGAATGATCCTCCTTCTCTTGAATAAGCCCACCACCGGCGGTCGTGCGCAGTGAAGGGAAGCAATTCAGCTGCAGCAGCTTCGAAAGCTTGAAGAAAACAGGTCCCTATTAGCAACAAACACAACAACCCGATATGGGAAATCAGTACGGCGAACTGCATGCATTCATAACATTACGACATAAGGGCTGCAATTTATTTATTCGATAAGTGAACGTATTATTAGCAACCGGCAAGACGGCAAGGCAAAACAAAAAGAAAGCAAAGCAAAACTGATATTACATGTATCCAAAGACTGTAACATATTTGTTTGGTAAAGCCAGGCGGCGGTTTTAAGTTTAAGTTCTGCTCCCTCCCCATGAAGTAGAGTTAATTTTCGTCTTTTATCGACCGAGTGCATCGGTAGGGCAGCATTCGGCGTCAAGCCGGATGAATGTAGCTCGTGCACCAGGCAGCATAACGTAACAAGGATTGAGAGGTAGTAGGAATAATTCGACTAAGGCGTCCCATGCTAAACAAGTGAATATTGTGTACATGACGGAAGGGGTGGCTCAGCGTGTGCGGGAGGGACACGTGGCAGGAGATAGGGTCTCCGACGCACGAGAGAACGTTTTTTATGCCATAACGGAGTACACCCATTTTCTGTATTTGCGACGTTTTTTGCGAGAAACATTACGAGAGGAGATCTCTAGGGTACTAAGGCCAGTCGTCTGAGGACGCCCCCAGAAATAGCCACTGTAGGAAGTGTATGAAACGACACACACCATGGCGATAATATGTATTAAGCTGACCGTGCAGCAGTATCTATTGTAATATGTGTAAGCAACACTAGTTTATTCCTCAAAACTTTTATTGAGTTTTTACGTCAAAATAACCTCAACTATCGTGAGCGGGAAGGGAAAATGGGGAAAGTTCGAAGCACATACACACACACACACACACACGCAAGTAGAGATAATTTTAAGCAACAAACAAAAACAATGAAACATTATTACTCGTGCGCTTTTGCCGGCCATCTTGGTGGCGCGGTTTAAGTATTCGTTCGTACGACGAGAAGAACGGAAGCGCTCAAGCATTACAGGATGGGAACCATTCGTTCGTTCGAATCGGAAGCCGTTTCGGATAGACTTTTTAAAACCCCAGCAAAGATACTCACATACTACACACGCATACACATCCACACTTTCACTCTCGTCGGTATAAACATTCAGTAGTTAATTCAGCCGCAAAGGGAAGAAAAATCAACCTAAATGATGTAAACTACCGACATAATGGCTGCACTAGACTAAATCGGCATAATTAGCTAAATCGAAAGGGAAGAAGCTAGCGAAATCGTAGCACTGCAAAATTCTCGAAGGCGAACGAAGGCGAAAGGACATTTCGAGTCAACGACCGAATGATTCCGCAACCGTTCGTCCTTGGGTCGTCGAATCCGCGACCGAAAGGGCACACTCTCGTACCGCACATTCCGCTGACTTTGTTTGCGAGTCCGTTCATTTTGTGTTTCATTTTTCACCTCCTCGTTTGTTGTGCAACAGACACACAACTCACGGCAGGCACGAACAGGCAAAAACCCTTGCTCAGAGCCATCACGATAGTATTCATACATTCATGTAAGTTTAAGCGTCAACAAACGAGCGGAAACGAGATCATGATTGGATCGTACGCGTCGGGACATGAGAAAAGATTATATTCGTACACTAACGGTGTGATCCCGACTAACGCACAGTCATGTCATGCAACTCAGTATCCTAAAAACTGATAAACTAAAAATGTTAGACTAACGTTCACAGATCATTCAAGCAGAGAAATAGAAGCCGACTTCAAAGCTTCGTAAGTAATAGTTACAACGGATCACAGTGCAAGGAAAATACACAATAGGAAAATGGGACAGAAAAACATACAAAAAAAAATCAACCTACAGAAACTCGAGATAACTACACACACAAAAAAAAGGAAACAATCTTTATCCCCATCCCCTTTGCGAGATCGTTTGTTAATTGCGTAAAATCGATATACATATATACATATATACATACACATATATATTAGTGACTTTTTAAAGAACACGCAAACAAATAGACTAAAGAAAAACAGTAAAAGGAAAATGAGACATCAGTTGAACCGTGAAACGTGGAAGCACGTTTGTAGCAAATGAACTTGACGCAGAAGGAGAAACAGACACACACACCCATACACTGGAAAATGGTTTTCTCTTCTTAAATGGAGAAGAAAGGAAGCACTCGAGTGGATTTCATTCCGAACCAATCCATTCCGTTCTTGCAGAAGGTCTTGCTAAAAAATGCAACACTAGCGAGCAGGATTGGGAATGGGTTAAGTAAGAATAAAGGACACTAAGCATCGAACGAGTGAAACAGCAGCAGAACACGTTTATACTTGTTTTTCCTTTTTGAGGTCTGCTGTGAGCGAAGAAAGTCACGGTGAGCGTGTCGTGAAGACACGCCGCAGATCGTGGCTCTCTACCTAAGCGAAGCTGATTGATACATTTAAAAACCTATCATGAAAAAAAAAACACAAACCTAAGAAGATTAACATGAAACGAAACGAGGGTGGTTGAGCTCGAACACGATGAAGAAAGGTGGAAGTTCGAGTGCAGTAAATATTATTAATAGCGATACCAAAATCCTAGTTGTAAATATAGTGAAATGATATTAAAGAAGAAAAAAACACACTCACTCACACTCTCGACGCGGATATGGATATGGAGAGGGAAGAGGTGGCAATTTTTCCCATTAAAAGTAATCACTTCGAACCACAATAATACATACACACACACACACACATAATTGCGCGCGTGAAATAGGGAAATTCCCCAAAACACTCACTCGTACAGACAGTCAGACCGGAAGCCACCCGAAAGGATGGAAATAGCCAATTTACGCAACTCTAGTGTGTCCTCTTGCGGGCTTCCAGAGTTGAAAGTAAAAGCGTGACACTTAAAATCCGGCTTCGTGCGTGCATCTACATCAAACCCTCTGCCCTCTCCTTTGGAGCCAATCAGGAAGAATGAAAAGGGAAAACGAAACATAGAGCATCACCCGTCTACAGCCACAAGTAACGAACACTAGAACACCGAAACCATCGTAAAATAGATAAGAGTATAAGACAAATAAAGCGATAACAGAACATCCATCTTAATGTTATTAAAGAAAAGAAAACAAAACACACACACACACTCACACAGCATCCTCTTCCAGGGAAGGATAAAAAAGCGAACTCGAGCGCTACTTACGGATCCACTACTATCAGAGTTAAAGACTTCTTGTAACCATTGAAAAAAAAAACAGCCAAGGGCAGGGGACGGCAGATGTCTGATTGATGGAACGATGGGCGGATGCGCGTAGTAGTCGATCAGGATCACGGTAACACTCATTACCGGACACGAAAACCCAACACACAGTCACACCCGTACACCACATACACGTACACGTGAAAAGTAAAATCGAAATCGTTCAATTATGGAAAAAAAAATTATACAAGAAAACATTGAAAGACAAACGAAACGAGTTTGCGCGTGGTGCGAGAAAGATTGTGAAAACAGAAAAGAAAGGAAAAAAACTGAAATAAATTGCTACAATGGGAAGTAACTGTCATAAACTGGAAAACGGTAAAATTGTTTCGCTCTCTTTCTTTTGTATGTCCGAAAAATCAAGCTCTACCCACCGGGGTGGGAAGGTAAGTAGGAAGCAAACGAACCGGCGCCATTTTAAGTTAAGCTCCGTCAGCGTTTCCACGCCAAATATTTGCCCGTCCGGTTGGACGCATCGAAGCAACCATCCATGGTGACCATGGTGGCAGAGCCGTAAATGGCGGAATTATTCACCATGCCCAGAAGCGTGTCGCCGGGTTGCAAGGATCGCTGCAGCCTCCACCGAGCAAGTGCAACCTTAAAGTGAGCACCAGAGTATGGTTTCTCGCACTTTCTTCGTCGGTTACCCGTCGGGTACCTTGCAGCTCGGTGCAGCTTTCGCGCGCACGACGACGCCGTACGCTGCATACGAATGCGTTTCCGGGCGCGAGCGAGAAACGTGTGAGAAATACAAGTTTGTTTTTACGATTATCACTTGGCATCATTTGAGTTATGCTGGCCATTTATTTTGCCATGTTTCCCGTGCGCCCTTCCGGTGGCCCGGATGTCCTGGAACCCGCCACTAGCTACGGACGTGTGCCGTTGCTGAGGTCGTATCTCTGCCTGCTCGCATCCTCGTGCAAAGACGCTCGTGTTGGCGCGAGGCGAAGTCCTTTACGGTGAAGAAACGTCCGCCCTTGCACGACACCCATCGGGGTGAAAAGGGCTTCCGTTCCGGATCGGGTGCGCGGGTGACAGTAAATGTATGTGCAACATTCTCGAAACGACGCCCCTCGAAGGACACGTGGGTACGGAGAGGTTACGTACGTTTGTGCTGGTTGCTAGGATGCAGAAAAGTGGAATATTGACTCTGCGCCTGCTTTGATGTCAACTTGCGATGGCGTTGTGAATGGATATGAATTCGATATGGCTTGATTTAATGCAACAACGACACGCGAATGGGGAATCTGAAGCACAAACTCTCCACTTTGCGATGTGGTGCGACCGTTTTCCAGCGTGTTTTTATCTATTCCCATATGTAAAAGGGTTATTTGGTCAGGGAAGTTTCCAACAAATTGACATGGCACTTCGCAGATGACACGTGCGAAAACATTGATTGCTCAGCATTGATTTGATTGAGCGTACAGCTAACTGAAAATTATTCAGGACAACGGTTTTCAATCGAGCAAAATCGTTCGAAAGCAGCGTTCGCCTCTATTACATCGCGTTATAAAGCAACAAGCGGACCAAATCCGCTTGTGCATGATGCTATTTAGCCATTCCACACCAAAAACTAATCTGCTGTGTGCATCGTACTAAACAAGCACCCTGCGGGCTACTGCATAAGATCTCATCATCATAATCTTGAATTTCGGGAGAAGATATTGGAATCCATTGTGTTGCTTTTGGGGTGGAAATTTGAGCATCCCCCTTCCAACAAGTAGCCGGAGGATATGACCCGAATGCTAGCTCAACCCCCATTTAGGTTCCGTTTTCATTGTGCTCTATGGGAAACGTTCCTCCTGTTTGCTCTCGAAAAAAGAGCGTCGAGTTCCCGCCCGAGCGGCGATAAATAATGCCCGGCTTCATAAACACTCCGTAACACACATTTGTACTGATTTCGGTGCTGATTCCGGATGCACCCGGAGGCTCCAATCCCGGATCCGGTTGCACCATTTTACCATGCAAAAAAGCCAACGGGTCCCATGTCCCAAAGTCGAATGGAGACGCCCAGTACCTCGTAGATGGAGGGCAATGTGGCAAGGGATCGCGGGAGCTCGGGACGATATGGAATACGGATGCAAGTGCATAGATAGTTCATTGTTTGCGGTGAATGCTGATGGATGACGTGTGCAGAAATTTCGTACGATTATGTTGCGCCTTCCGGGTGATTAGTGCCTCCCAGGGGAGAGTGAAAGCTTCGGCGTATGGTGCTCCATTAAAACCGGGGCTTACAGTTATGAATTAGAAACGTTTAATAGTCGATTTCGATTCCTACCAAAATACTTACTTTCGTACTAAAGTACATTAAGTTTTATACTAATCATCATTGAGCCATTTACACTCTACGGGTGTTCGTAAATGTTTTTTTGGCTCCCACCAACTGCTGCAAATTCCGTACAAATCGCAGTACGATAACCCAACGCACATTCTGGTACTATCTCGCTACGACTGATCATAAATAACGCCCAACGAGAGCGAAACAGTCGTGCGAGCTTTTTTCAAATTGCGACAAAGCGTTTCGCGTTTGTGGAGGATTCTTTTTGACGGCCCGAAACCCGTACCTGACAAGGTTGCTAATTAAAACGATTCCACCAATTTCGTTTGATGTCGGTACCGACATTGCCAGAGGATGGGTTTGAGAATGTAATTCAACGTTCTAGTTCGGTATCGCGTTGCGTGCCCAGCCGCTCCGAGCGCGTGAGGCCCGTGTTTTATCACGTTTTTATCTAATTATTTTGTACTTCCATTTTCTTTCGCAAAATAAAACACAATGATAAAAGGGACTCGCGTTACACCGGCCTTGGAAGGCCGGTTGAAAGAAGCTGTGCACGTTTGGTGTGCGTGATTGGTTGCTGCCTCAACGACAAAAACTTAATTTAATGCATTACTGTAACTGAAACGACCCGTTCAATGACAGGGTAGCGATTCATTCATGCATTTAGGACCATAAAAAAGGGTTTAGAAAATATTTGAATGCTTGATAAATCACGACATGCGACGCACAACGGTATTTGCAACAAAAATCGTACAAATATTAACAACGCTGCGAAATAGATTTTAAAGTACCATACTATTTAAAACCACAACGGTGTCTCGAACCTATAAATCAATTAAGCCCCTCGAAATTACCTCTCATTCACTGACCCTGCTAACCCGCTCATCCCCCCAAAACGAGTCCCAATGAGAACGGCAATAATTTTCACTGTAGTAAAAATCAACATTCGTTTCCGCTTTATTTCAATAATTAATAATTAGTTACATCTGTGCTGCGTGGAGCAGACTGTGTTTCGCTCGCGATTTTTATTCCATTTCCTCCCGTTTTGCTTGCCATGCCACGAATCATTAATATTTTGTTACTTTTACGCATTAACACACTCCGGGTACGAGCAATTATCGGCATACTCTATGTATTCGACAACGGTCTACCGATTGATCAATCTGGATGAAAAAAAAAGTAAAACAAGATATAGTACGGAGGTGAAGGGGTGAATTTAATGTTTTCCTTCCATAGTTTTTAAATTCCATTATCCGATCCTGACGGTTCGCCCTACTCCCTGCGGCACGCGATTATTATTACTTTTTTATCGATTCCATTACTTGTATTCATTATTAATTCTGCCTTTAATCATTAATGCATAATTGATTGTAGTAATACGATCTCATAATCATAGTCATAATCATTACTAATTGCAGCTGTGTGTGTGTGTAACTCATTACTTGCTCGAATGCAGCAGGAAGAAGAAAGAAAACAGAGTAATTGAATTAAATTCAGAACTATTTATCTAGCGCAAAACGTCCACTGCGTGACGTACGTTTCGCCTCTCAATGTACTGTTACATTCGCTACACTTTTCTTCGATTGTTATCACCTGTCGCGATTCCACTGATTACGTGGCCTGTTGTTCGCACATAATTTGCCCTCCATATTTGTATCTTTCGCATTCTTATAGCTATCAAACTTGCCCATACATCATTGCAGCCGCCTCGCCTACATATCCTAAACACGTGCTCTTTTTCACTGAAATATGCTTCCGAAGCTTTTTTTGTGATTTTTCTTTACCATTTTTTTTTCTTTGCTTTTGTTGCTCATTTGCTTACCAGCGGCGGCACTTGGAATAGTGTGATGCTTCAACAGACAGAAGCAGCGTAGAGTAATTCGGGGGATTTTAAGCAACACTTTCATAGTTACATAAGCAGAAGCTGTACTAGGTTTTAGGAAAAAGAGCGGTCTACAAGTTTAAAGCCATAATACGAAGTGTAGTGCCAGTAGAAGCAAAATGCAATCAAGCACGTTCTGGGCTGCATACCAGGAAAATATGTGTTACCATATGATATGATAAGGAGGCATCCATTGTTCGCCCCGATTGGTAGCCACATGTCGTCGGTAATAAACCATAGATTCATGACGCTGATGAAACGCGGAAATGATACCGTGGAACGTTTCGAGAGCAACAGCACAAAGAACGCCATCCACCGCAACCAAGTGGTTCAAATATGCGAATATTGAAAATTAAACTTTTTGGCAATTTTCAATCGCAGCAAGTGAGGCTTCGAAACATCCTGAACAACCGACCGTAATTAACATCACAAGCTGGTGAGAGAACAGGTGACGAATTATTGAAAAGAGCTTGGCCACACCAGCGCGGTGTTGATAAATTGTGTGTTGCGGCTCGTTATTCGTGTCCGAGTTCGTCCCACTCTCATGAAAGTGAGCTTTTTATATGATACACACGATTGCTGCGGCAGATTCATGCTCGTCACCATCGAGTGGTTGCCACGGAAACGCTCCGGAGGTAGTAGGTAGGTTGTGTTACGACCGAAATCCGCGGTGTCCCTTTCGCGTTCGGCACGTATTCTTCTCTGTATCATATTACCATCGGTAGGAAATTTTTCCTTTTATGATCACATCACCATCGCCCGTGGCACGCCAGGCGCGAGTGGCCATTTTAAAAGCATAATGATGTGAGGCGTATGCTGCGTGCGCCACGATGCATCACCTGGCTACCGAACGTATACCACACGCCGAGTATGTTCGCCCACCAACCCACCAAATGCGAACCGTTTTCACAAGTGCATGTGTGCAGTGTGTGTACCTGTTTGTTTGTGGTTTATTACGTCCACGTCGTCACGTCAGGTGCGTTTGCAACGGCGTGCGGGAAACCGTGGAAAAAAGGGCTGGCCCAACCGTGCATCAGTCCCTTATCGTCGCTTTTTCACGCCCTTCCGCGGTCCCCAACGGTCAACCAGCACGGAACGGAGTAACAAATTTTAATGAATATTGATGATGATTTTGTTTAAATGCTAATTACTCTAGTGTCGACCGGACCCGCGTGGTAAGCGCCTGCACCGGATGTGACACTCCGATACCGGTGTTATTCGGGGCTTTATTTTATTTTTTTTTTGGCTGCCACAGCATCGTCGCACCCGAGAGGCGATAAAAAGGTAACTGCCACCCCACCACGTCACGCCACTATCGACCAACTTTGAAATTTCGGCACCACGTTCTTTATGCTCAAACGAGAGGGATTATTTTCGCGCACTGCGCGCTGCCTCCTTCTGCCGGTGCATTTGATATGAGATCGAAATTAGTTCCGTTCCGCAGTAATTTGGAACCACACGCTACTGGGCAGCGACAGGGGACGTAAGTGAGAGACATGGAGGACGTGCGAGATGAAAAAGGATAAGCCGGCTACCACGCATCGCCATGCATTAGGTTTATAATGTCCCGTTACAGGACGTCTTTTTTAACTAACGTGTAAAATTGTGATGTAAATTATGAGCAAAAATGAAAGGTAAACCGCTAAAACTCCACCAGCATTACATAGCGGGTTTTGGTGAGCAGTTATAATAAACAATACTGATCCTGAATGCAACCACAGCCAAAGCTGCAGTATTAACCCTTTCCGATTGTGCTTACCTTGCCCTTCTCTCATCGAACCCATGCATTAACCGGGCGTATTCAATCTACTGATGTGTGATTTTCACCGTGTCTCTCTACTTTTTGACGATTTTGATCCGATCGATCCAAATGATCATTGTCGTTATGGCGTTCACGTTTCTTCAACTGAAGCTATGGAATTACGACGACGTGCGGCGAGAATAAGAAGCGGGAAACGAACTGATTTAGCATCAAACAGCGCATAATTATGACCCTCCGGCTTCACAAGTATTGAGATCCCACATTGTTATTGGTGCTGCAGAGCTGGTAGACATATTTACTGGTTGCCAAAATAACTTTCTTCCCGTAAACCAACCATAGGTCAAACAAAACAATTCAATTTGATATGTTCATATGTTAATGTATGTATAGATATAGTTCACAAAATTGTCTATCATTCGTAACTTGTTCTATCAAAAGTATGAGTCCATTCCAGAGTATAGACCAAAAATGCTTCATAAACCAATAAAAATGCTGCATGTTGTAGGAATTGTTTGCTTGCATGTTGTATGCATATTATTGCACTTTGTACATCTAGCTTTCACAATGCATCCCTTAGTTGCTGAAACTATACGATAATAACGATCTAATACTGAGAAACAGATGAAGCGGAATCATTTATAGATTCCAATTCCTCATTTCTATCCTGGTTGGAAAACTTCATTCGCTATGATAAGCATGCTATACATTATGGGAGGCTATGTGGAAGGTAAACTAGTTGCAGATGCTTTTCGACAAAAAGAATCCTGCAATTTGTTACAGCATTGCACAACCTATACTTTCTCGCCATTAGAATATCGTTGCGATGCAGAAAGCTGCTGAGGTGAAGTTTCATGTCAGTTTCTCTCAGTCAGCGTTCATGTCAATGACACAGCAACTACGTTAACGCGTCCTGAATGTTCACTTTTCAGAGAACCAAACGAGGTTGTACTACCATCGCGACCGTACCGGACAGATTACATCTGGAAAAGTACTAACTTTTAGGGAAAAAAACGTCGTAATCGTTCTACGCTGTCGTTTGACCAATTCCTTTTTTTACAACACCTATCAAATCTAACCGTTCTAAAGCATCTGCAAGTACGAGCTCAAGCATAATACCAGCAGGACTCTGTTTTGCTGCAACAGTAGACGTGGTAGTTTTTCTGTAGTAAAATACGCGCGCCATTCTTTCATTAGTTTCGCTTCCTTCTTTTCGGTAGTAAAATTCAATTTCCGTCCCGAAGCGATAAATCGCCACGCGCACAAGCACACAGCCACGACACCGTGAGCCATTAATCAAATGCCCAGCACAAAATGAAATTGCAACCTTCCGCATGGATGCGCACGAGACGGTTAGTTCCCGGTTACTAGTTTCTTTTCGTTCTGTGGACCCACAAGACGGGTGGCTTCCGAAAAGACACACAAACCTCGACTTCAAACCAAGAATCAGAAAATCACTAATAGTATCTTTTTCATTTAGCGCCTTTTTATGCTTTTCGATTCTCTAGCATTAGTGCTGTAATTCGCAGATGCAGGAAATACCCGCAACGTCAAAGGTTTTCCGCTTCACTTTCGTCTGGCATCGTCGGTGCCATCTTTCCACAAGGTAGAGAAATAGTTATGGATAGTAAGATGAAAGAAGGGAGAAGATGATGATGGTAATAATAATTAAGAGATTTGCAGCAGAAGGCTATCTTTGTGATTGTAAGCATTTTGCAAGCAAGAAAAAAAATCCTTCTACCAACCATTCTAGCTCGTGATGCTTGGGTTTTCTAAGTGTGATGTGATTTGCTACAGAATACTCCAATGTTACATGCCTTACTCTATAATCGAACGGAACAAATGCATGTTCCTCCGGGTCATAATTCATTTAGTCCTAACTGAACGCTTCGAATTTGTGTTACGTTTTCCTTCAAAAGGCAACGCTTTAAAACAAATCACAAACGAACAAACTTTGCGTCTTATCAACATATTTCGCTACACCATTTCGTGCGAAATGGTTTTAAAAAAACTCAATCGCTACATAATTTCTCTTAGCAGAATAAAGAAAGAAAGACCATTAATAACAAAGAACATTCAGCAACAAGGTGTGGGTTGGAACGCCGGCCGCTTGGCTGCTTAGCGAACTCTTCGCGTGCGCTCCATCGAATTTCACGCGGGTTGTGTGATACCTGGGCACCAGTACCAGAGCCGAATCCTAAATCAACACCTCCCCGAACTGTTATAAATCAGTTGAGTCGGACGATTTTGGTCGCCCGACCGGTGGTGGAGGGGCTGGTACCTGTGGCCGCTTAATCTTCGAATCAATGCCCCGCGGGGACTGCGGAACATGCTGCAGACTAGTGGTGACGACGGTCGTAGAAGCAGCAGAACTTCCTGTTCCCGTCCCGCTCGGTATTGCGGTTGATCCTGGCGGTGGCATCGTGCTGACGGGCGATTGAATGTCACTGCCCAACGAACCCGTCGATTCCATCATGGCAAGAGGTGGCGTTCCCTGGGGAACCACGCTGCTGGAAGACACCGTGGTGTCCACCTGATGATTGATTGCCGGAAGCGGGTCAGGCCGTTCCTTTCGTACTCCCGATTGCTTAGTCTTTGGATGCCCCGAACCGTGATCGTCGTCCGAGGATCGCTCCACTACATCGATGAACGCGACCTGCTGCTTGTCGATATTATAAATCTGCGTTCGTTCAAGCGTGCCTCGCTCCAGATCGGATGATTTCTCCGTCGCTCGACTGCCGGCACTAGTTTCACCCCGGAAGCTCTGCGCTTTCTTCAGAGAACTCGCCGACGACGACGTCAGCCCACTGATGATCGTGTTGGTGCCCTCGCTGACCTTAGATATCTCAGGTATCGAGCCCTTAAAGCTCATCGGACGCATCAGCGTTGCTGGCCGCTCGGGGATGATGGGTTTTTCTCGAATCACGACACCGCCACCGGCCGATCCACCTAACGCACTCGTGTCCCCAACGTCGTCATGGCTGGCAGTTCCATTTCCGCTGGCAACACCACTGACCTTTGACGATGGTCCTGGGATGGTAGTCCTCGGAAGGGCCACAGGTTTCAACGGAGGAAAGATACTGACCGCTCCCGCAGCAGCCGCTCTGTTGTTGTTTTCCTTGTTCTCCTTACTACTACTACCGCTAGTTGTATCACAATTGGGAGCATTTGGTTGCTTGTTTTGGTGCTGCTGCTGCTGCTGCTGTTGTTGTTGCTGCTGTTGAGTGCTACTCGCTACACTGGCCTTGATTTTGCTCAACACCTGACTATCGACGCTTACGGCGGCCGGCCTGGGCGGCGGGATCTTGTCTGTCGTCTTCAGCTTCAACAAATTGTCGTGGCTCTCGGCACGCAGCATCGGCTGGCGATCATATTCGGCCTGAGCCTGTTTATACGCCTGATGCTGCAACGATGCAAATCCTTCGTCCCCATCCCCGGTATGGTTGCCACCAACGGACGCCGCTGTCGTCGAGCTGCTCAGCTGCTTGAAATAGTGCGTCGAATGCAGCTTGTTGTTGACTTCCCGGGACGCCTTGTAGTGATGATTTTCCGGTGGCGTCGGAGCCACCTGCTTATTGTGCTTGCGTCTAATCGGTAGCTTCGGGCTGTTCTCCTGCGGTGGACTGGAATGATCCGACAGCGAGCTGTTCGATTGGCTGCGATATTTCAGCTGATCGGTACTGCCGCCACTGCCACTGCCGCTGTGATTGTTATTACTACTATTGATTAGAATTAGACTAGTATCGTGGCTGCTGCTGCGGGAATGTGACACTGTCGATCCTCCGCGCCCTCCTCCTCCTCCTCCACCTGCCTCTCCTACTCCACCGCCACCTTCACCGCGGCCGAATCGAAGCTCGTCCTGACTGCTACCGCCCGTCGTCGACATCGCCACCGTCTGTTGGCCAGCGGTGGACGACGTAACAAACATCGACCGGGACATCATGTCACCGCCGCTAGGAACAATCCGAACGTTCTGGTCTTTGTCGAAGGGAAACCCCCCATTATCCGGGAACAGGGCGTCCCGCGTCATGCTGACGTAAAAATTCACTTCACCATCGAAGAAAAACGACCAGTCAGCAACGAGCGCCTCGACAATCGTATTAACCGTCGCCGTACTGTTCACCTGATCCATGTAGTTTTCATTCTCGTTCGGTGACCACAGCAAATTGGGCGACATCACGATCGCAATGTTTTGCGGCGACATCTTGTTCTCCTGATTCTTCTCCGCCAGGTACGACAGGAACTTGGTCAGGTAGCGCAGGTTGTCGTAGTTTTCCCGCGGCAGCTGGTTCACAATATCGAGGATGGCCGCTTTACGCTGAGCGTCGCTCGGTTTCTGGGCCGCATGTACGAAGCTCTGGTAGAACTCGAACGTGAGCAGCGGATCCGGTAGGCTACGGAGGTATTTCTTTAACACGCCGGCCACAACGTGCGGATCGCAGTACTTATCCGCCAACGGTGGCGACACGTAGTTGGCATTGATGGCGGAAATCATACGCCGCAGCTTGGATGACGCTAAAAATAGAGTTCGAATATTGAAGGTCAATAGAGCTGCTTTCCCACCGTTCAAAAAAAACGTCGTGTGTCTCAAAATAAGCATCTCATCTCTGTGCCCATGTTTTTTAAACGTATCCCTTCGTGTCAAAACTAAGCTAAACGCTTCAAATCAACTCCTACATTGGAAGCCTTGGTAGGCTAATCAGCAATAAATTGCCATCAATCGCCGGGATTCCTGGCACGAATTGACACCAGAGTTCATCATCATCATTATCATATTTCAAGCGAAGCTAACAAACAAATAAACAGAGCGAACT
Source organism: Anopheles nili (assembly GCF_943737925.1). Lineage (NCBI taxonomy): Eukaryota > Metazoa > Arthropoda > Insecta > Diptera > Culicidae > Anopheles > Anopheles nili. The sequence goes on from NC_071292.1 coordinate 7,545,646, forward strand.
GAAACAGAGCACAACCGCAAGGGCTCGCTCAGAGGGCTCAGAGATGTGTGCTTCTTATTTTCACGGGCACACGCGCCACACACCGCCCTTACCACATCCGACCCGCAGCAGCCCTTCCTCGTACAGGCCCTTCTCCAGCAGGCAGCAAACACACAGCTCAATCACGTAAGCAATTTTACGATCCGTCGCCTTCAGATGATCCCGCAGGGGCGTGTTGAAGATTTGCTTATTTTTACGACCTACGGAGAGTGGAGAAGAAGACGGGAGGGATGTTACAAGAACAGGCAAACCCGTTTGGATTGCGATCGACCGGGTAAGGCCGGGACTTACGGAACAACCCGTCCATGCTCCGCATGGTTTGCTGAATCTCACGCAGCACCAACGTGAAGTACAGCTCCTGGTGTTTGACGTACTCCTTCACAAACAGTGCAATGTTTTCCTCCTCCGCCAGCAGCTCGTACATGTACGATTCGTACAGATCGCGCTCCTTCTCGAGCTTCGTGTGCAGCTCCTCCTGGTCATCTTTCAGCTGGATGATCTTTGCCTGATTCCCAACCTGATCGCTGTTTCGTTGGGCCGACTGGAGAGAGACAAAATAAAGATAGCGCATGAGTGAAAAGAAAGGGAGCTGATGGACTGCAATACGGCTGCACTTTAACAGGCAAGACAAGCAAAATGGCTCCCCGGCCAGTTGAAAGAACCTTCCAGTATCACGCTCCCACCAGTGCACTCGGGTTTGGATCATTGCCAGCGATAAAAGCGGCCCATTACCAGGGCAAAAGCAAGCGAAAGCCAAGTAACAGGGGCGGTGAATCATAACTGTGCAGTCTCGATGATCCACCAGCACCAGACCGCCGGTTTAACGTGGGCTTTTTTGCACATTACACGTTTGCATTCTGCCTCCGATGCACCACCAACACACACTAAAGCGTATCTCTCCCTTTAGCGCTCTTGATGGTAATGGCGCACCCGGATGAGTCAAAGCGACGAGTTTGCACTTACATCATACTTCTGCCGCGAAGCTTCGTACTCCTGGTGGCACTTGGTGACGACGCGCTTCTGCTTCTGGATCGTGGACAAGTGACGCTCGATGATGTCGTTGAGGTTTTTGCTGACGGAATTTTCCACATTCACCTCGCTGTTGACGTTTTCCGTCGCTATTCGCTTCTCGACGCGTGCTACGAGACGAGTTGCGGCAGACACCGAGATAACGAGACCAACGAGAAGACTTTGATTAAATAATCGCCAATCTACCGGCCACCAGCCACCAGCCACCGCTTACCGCACGTATCCAGCACATCCTTCAGCAGACCGGAGGGTAGATCCTTGACCGATTCCTCCATCAGCTGGCCGAGCTGGAACTCCGGTACCTTCTTGTAGCGTTTCTCGCGTGCCACCGCATCCTGGGGCTGGCCAGCAGACACGTTCGTCGCTATCCGCTTGTTGAGGTTCTGCAGAATGTCTTTGTACCGGTCGACCTCACGCTCGATTTCCTGCAGCCCGTCGGCATTTTTCTCCGCCTTGCTGGACCTGTCCGTGTCGTACCACCGGGTCGAAGGGGTGCGCGATCAAAATGAATGAACGGGTGATGAGCAAATTAATTGGCAGTTGGCATTTACTGAGGTAACGCAGCGCAATGCATTCAGCACAAGCGCGCATCGTTCAGCCGCTTGGGCTAACCGGTCTCTAATTCTTCCCTCGTTTGCTGCATACGATGAGTTCCCCGCCCCATGCATATTTCTTTCTTTTCTCGTACACACAAACACACGACGTACGTGAGTCAGGGCGTGCGTGCCATTGACGGCCAGCTGTGTCTGATACAATGTTCTAAAAATGGCCAACAATTTCGAGCGTAAACAGGCCAGCAGCATCGCGAACCGTCTTGAAAGCGTGCCTTTTGGGGGGGGTTGTATACAAAACAACAACCACCCTCCTGCGGCCCCAAGGGTGGCCAGCTGCTTTGTGTATTTTATTGCCATTTTTACGCGCGATAAAACGTCGATATCATTTTGGAGCATTCAATCAACGCCCATTTGGCGGCCGCTGGCGTTCGTATGCAATAAAACAACTCGAAAACATTGAGCTACATTGAGCAAAACTCATAAGGTCCGCTGATTGGATGCGAAAGGCACTTCTCGGTTCAAATTCAGGGCTATGGCGTGTTTTGTCTTACGACAGAGCGGTACCGATGGAATCCTAAACAAAAGGCATTTCTGGTTTAATTTTCTGCCACTGCCCTTTCGGGTACCACCGAGGCACGTAGCTGGGCTGATAAGTTAAAACCACTTAGCAAAATTGACGAACGGCCCTCTGGCAGCATCTTCCTCCAGCGAAACCAATGCCCCCTTGCGCGATCTTGCATCGTTCCCCGTTAAAGTAATTGCACTAACCGTGCCGTGGACAGCAAAACAATTAAAAGCAACCACATAAGACAACATGCGCACAATCATCAACCCCCCTCGAGTGGATGGGACGTTTAGATCGTTCGCTTCAGAGCAACACATTGTGCGAAAGACGCTTGCTTCTGCTATTACCTTTTGTCTTCGCGTCTGTGGACCGTCGTGAGAACATCATTAGATTCGATGGATATTCCCTGACAGAGGTACTGCCGAGCGTCACCTACGTGTGTGCATGTGAAAAACGATGCATCCCATCATGTGACGGGTGCACAGGAAATGCAGTTGTCCCAGACACCTCCACCAAACGCACCTTAGTCATATGCTGTCATGCTGGAGACATTGCTTTTATTTTTGTACCACAAATTAAGCGCCTTTCCTTTCTGTGATGTCAATGTAACGAAGGGGCTATGCAAAAATGAGTCATCTACGCTGCGGATCGTGATGACATGTTGCATCCTACGACGAAGACAAATGATGATGGCACGGTGAGGAACCTTTCGGCTTCTTTTGCGAAAATTGCTTTACTCAGCAAGCTTAATGACAGGTTACCTTTTTGGGTTTGCGTCTAAAGGGAGGAAATCTCTCGTCATTCCTTCTCGAAACTGTGACGAAAGCTTTCGATTAGATCTTTCGCAGCAGTAGCTTTAGCAAACTCGACAACTCAAACAAACCGGGCACAATCGCTCCCGCAGCAGGATGTGGCAATCCACTATAAGTGCATTTGCCATACCGAACCTTCCCAAAAGCAGCTAAACAAAAACGCCCCACCCCAACCACTCACTTTGGACAGACATTATTACCTGCAAACGAGCTTATTAGACCGTATTCTCTTTGCGCCCAATCGCCACGAGCTGTTTAGCGTTGCTGCGCAAACTCAACCGGCGAAATATCACACAAACCTACTGGCATGAAGAACGATGCATGCGAAAGAGCGGGTGCGGGTCTAGCGACCGACAGAAAAAAAAGGCAAGAAATAAACATTTAGCAAGCATAAATTTCACACGAAGTGCAGAAACAATAAACTACGAAGAGGGAACCAAACCGTGGCCACAGCCCCCCGGTACTGCACAATAAAGGGTGTGAATTGGAAAGACAAAACCCTCCGGACAAAAGGCACCCACAAAAAAAGACCAACCCACCCCTTCGTGGTGCAGCAGCCCGGTGAGGGTGGTTACGATCGAAGATCACAACACATGCACATTCATCCCGTGAAGGGGTTGCGGGCGAAAAGGCAACCCACAACACACACACACACACAAAAAACACGCACTGCTGGCTCTTCCAAGGCCCAAACCAGGCAGACAGGCAGGAAATACATTATTAAATCGGAAAGAAAACAGACACAGCCCGCTCGCAGATCGTACGATCGGTGGGGGTGGTAGTGAGAAATCGATTTAGTTTTTGTTTGTACGATGAAGCAAACAAAAAAAAATACCCACCCCTAACGCAACAACAATCGAGCGAGATGGTGAGCAAAATGGATGGAAAAGCTTTACGATCCAGCACCACACGCCTGGCCGGATCAAAAGCCCGGGACGAGAGCTGGCGAAAGATTACATCAGGCCCGATCGGATTGGATTCGCAAACAACTCCCAGAAGCAGCAACGGAACGCCACCGGCACGAGGAAGTACAAATTGAATCACTCGCACACAACAACAGCATCCACGCCGGCCGGAGAAGCATAATCTTCCGTCTCACCCTTCCATGGGTGATGTGGGTGGGTGGTGGTTGGTGGGTATCGAATCGACACCCTCTAAAGGCTTCATCCGCGAGCCACAAATCGACCGAAGCAATCAGCAAACGAAACGGAACGAATCCCAAAGACGATCGCACCCAGTCGGAAAGTCGGCACGTTTTTCCGCCCGACGCTTTCCGTTCCAGACAGCCTCTCTCGATCGTGGCGAGAACAGCTGTTGAGATGGCCACGTAAATGCCGCACGAGAGATAAAGACAGCACAACAGCACCGGATGGATGCGATGGAGCGAGAGCAGACGGTCGGGAAATATGTAACACAACATTGCGCCCCGTCAGTTAAGTTCGATGGCGTTGCGCTTCGCGATCGCGAGCTTCTCTCGAGACGGCTTTCCGCTCGAGGAAACGATAATGTTGGCTTTCTGGCCATCTCTGCCCCCCTCACTCTGTTACTCCACTTGAGGCGAGCATATCGAAGAAGATCATTGATCCACGGTGAACCTCTTGTGGTACTTCCGCCCGACTCGAGAAATATGCTATCTTGCGATCGAGCAATCGTGCAATTATTATCGTGCCAGTACATCGGACCGGTGCGATCAAGAGACGAAAAATGGAGAACCACCAAACATAGGAGGATGATGGTGGGTGCACGCGATCGATGTTGCCGATTTTATCCGTCCACCGGATCGCGGGATGAATCATTCGTTGATTTACGACGCGAGTTCGCCGGGCTGTGAATATTAAAAAAAAAAACTTTCCATTTTTCTCGCGCTTACATAAAACCCCTCTAATGGTATTTAAATAATGATGCCTCGCAAAATTGCACCCGCTTAAGCTTTACATAAACAAACGGGCTTCAGGATTTCGTTTCCAACTGCGGGCGTGCTTTTTCACACAACGCATTCACCTCGTTGGACTCGAAACGTAGAGCAGACAAGCCTTCTCTGACCGGTCATCTATCGATCGAGCGGCGACACATATTCATGCCATTTTTGCTAATTGAGCAAACATTGCCCGATGTTTGCGTTGGCTCGGTTTCGTCCGAAGAAACAACAAAACTCGGTCATCAAATGTGACACACTGAACGCGAGACAGCCTCGTGTCGCTCGACTTGCATCCCAAATGACCGTGTTTTATTGCATCGACCCATAAAACCCGTTTTTCCCGGGAAGCTAGCTGAAGCAGAAGGGGCAATGTTTGCTTCATCCAAACGCTTGCCCTCAGGAGGTGAACCAAACAGCGAGTTGGGAAGCGTTAAAGATTGGCAAATCGCCAACCCGACGTGCTCGATGACGTAGTGCCAGGTCAAACGCTATGCCACGGGCCCGGCACCAATTACGATGGAGGAATTTTCGCACCGACCTGAACTAAAAAAAAAACCCCTCTAAAAATAGTTTCCATTAATCTTCCAGCGATCGCCTTTTCCGAACAAAGACCAGAACGAACGGGGACGTGATAATTAAATTAAACCCCCAATCGAAATGATTAATGAAGTCGCACCGATAGGGGGTCCTGGGGTAGTCTCGCGATCGGGAAATCATTTTCCCGATCAGGAAAGCGAAACACTCGAACCGGGCAAAACCAATAATTCAATGTCCGAATGTCCGATTGTTTTCGCGAGACATTTGAAACCAACCAGACAACCAGACTCGGCGTACTTCAAATGACGCATTACAGGCGTACTTTGAGCGTCACGGATTGAGACACCCCTTCTCCCACTCCCCCCCACTTCCTACCCCACCCGTCGCAAACCCTAAAGACTGACAAATCTCCCAGCGACTGCGAGCCGAAAGTGGTTGACAAATTCACACAACAAAAATAATGAAAACGAAAGTCAGCGCGTTCCGCCAACCGGAACACTCGTTGCTCGTCAAACGGTCACACTTAGCAGCGAGGGTTGGTTGGGTTTTTGGGGGGTTAAAAACGCACCCCCACACAAACCTCGCTCATGACGCCCAGTCTCTTCGAGGCTTCCGGTTCGTGACTAATCCTTTATTCTGCTTTCCATCTCTCCAAACTCCACGCCCGCGATGGGACCGAACAAAAACGTAAAGGTCTCGCAAACGCTCGGTGGAAAGCACAGGGCGACCTTTTCCCGGCCATTCGCCGGCACGGGTGCTCGTGGTCGCATAAATGCAAGAGATTTTCTATTCGGTTATTCGAACACCCTCCCTCCGAGGGGTTGCCTTTGTGACGCGCGCGCTTGGCTTGGTTCTCCTCTGAATGCGACGGTGCGAAAAACGGCTAAAAAAAGGGCACAAAATCTCACATTTCAGCAGCATTCGGAAGTGCAACGACGGGCGGTGGAAATGCGCTTCCCGTAAAGAATAGTAATGCGCGCGATGATTTCAATGCGATGATGATCACCCTCGCCTAGACGGGGAAGGATTCACCTCCAGGCAGCAAATAATCCGCAACGACAGTGTCACGTGTAATGGAATTTACGAGACCGTTCGACTCCACAACGTCGGTTACGAGTCACCAGGATGGAAAAAGGCGCTCACTCTAGCCATTGGCGGACACGAAACGAATGCTCTTCCTCGTCATTAAAGCGAAACCCCGCGGCACACGAAACTGCGTCTGTGAGTCTGCGAGGATGAGCTAATAATAACAGGAATGGAAAGCATTATTATTAGGCCGCCCATGTGCTCCAGTCGATCACGGGTTTGCAGTAGAAGAGCTACTTTTGTGCAAATTTTGTACATTCCACTTCCACTTGGATGCATTTTTGCCACAAATAAAACCAGACCCGGCAACACGACTGGCTGAACACGCTCTCCCTTCGAAAGGCGAATGCTTCTGGTGCGGATCTTTACCAAGATTTATCTGGACGTCCCATGGTGCTCTCCACGAGAGCCACTTTTGGGGCGTTGGGTTTCCAACTTTACGGCCGGATGGATGCCAACGCGCGGGTCTTCTTCCGGTTCGAATCGACTCCCAAATAAGAGCCGGTTAAAAATAATTGTCCACACCAAAAAAAAAAAAGCAAACCAGAACGGAACCGGACGAAGGAAGGAAACCGATGGAAGAGCCGATCAAAGCACAAAAAAAGGGTATCGGAACGGAAATCTCATTTACATCGGACCGGCTGTTCAGCGGACATGAACCAAACTGGAGCAAACAACGAACCGTTTGGTGTGGTGTGTTTGGAGGCAGGAATCAAAGAGGAGGAGGAGGAGGAGGAGGCCAATTTCCGAACACCTCCCGCAGGCTGGCCCACTGAACAGCAGGGTGAATATGGGGCACCCGATCGGCTCCGTGGTGTGTGATTCGCTCGACGAAAAGTGAATCGAGAAAGTTTCCCGGCTCCATTTCGTCATCCAACATTGAGCATCGATTCCGCCTTCACCAGAGGAGGTCGGGAAGACAGAAGAGGAAACAACCAACCGCCCAAAAACCACCCAAATGCCCTTAAGCGGCGGTAAACCTTTTGACGGGAAAGCTTGAAAAATGCATCATATTAAATGGATCGTTTAATGCTCCACTTCGCGGTCTAACGCGACACCCCATTTTGTAAACCCCGTTCGGGGCGCGTTCCATTCGATGTAACGTCCGATCCACAATCTATCAAAGTAATTGTATCATTTCGCGAAAAACGAGCTCCCCATTTTGAGTCATTGAGGCTTATCAGCGGTCAGGAGGGCTCTCTCTGTGTGCTTTCCGGTCGGTGCTGATAAGATTCCATCTGCTGGTATCCGCAAACATCGATCCACACCATCAATAACAACGGGCGGGAGAAGCAAAAATAAAAACCAACGAACACCCTCAAATTATGCCCTTCCCCGATACGGAACCGATACTACTACTTTTCGGGGGAAAATGTTCGCAAACTCGCACGTCACCTTCGAACATCGAAATAAAGCGCCATCCCCCTCGAGCGAGCTTATCACGGCTTGGAACGCGAAAAAAGAACCGGATTAAAGCCTTACAGATTATTCAATCACCTCCACCAGTCGACACGCACACTCAGCCCAGGTCCGTGGTCTCATCACAGAAAGGGGAGTGATATTTGCATACTCCACCACCCAATATCGGTGGGATCTCTCGCTTGTTAGCGCATCTTCCCTTCGAGCCCAATCAAAGTGTCCGCGCAACGAATGGGGTGAACGATGTCCACTATGCGGCCCGGACAACCAGCTGTCAGTGCAACAACCGACGTGATGCATACACACACACACACACACTGGCAACAGGTTCCAGTAGTGAAGAGAGGGAGGCAGATTTTCCCACCAACTTAACCGGGAGACCAAGCAACGCATATTATCACATAACCGCAATCAACCCGTCAATCTGCCGCCTTCACGGTGCTCGCGAGCCCTAAGTTGTGAGGTAATCAAAACAAATATGGCTACCCGCCTTTTAGCAACATAAAACAAGCGGCTGTAGTGGGCCAAGAGGAGATTACTAAGTTGTCTCATCCTCCTTCCACAAAACCCACCTGCTTCGTGTGCGCAATAAACCCGTAGCTCACGTGGAAAAAAGCCCACCGTTTTACGGTTTCCAGCGATGGGAAACGTCCGGTTTGGGCTGTCCGCGGTCGCCTTCCGGTCGGAAAATTCACAGCCCATCGACGTGCGTGTGTGTGTGGATGGCCGTGAAAAGTTCGTTACTCGCGCGGGTCATGTTGCGTGAAGCGATCGCAACTCCTTCATGCCCGATCGGAGCAGCAAGACGATCAAATTGATTGAAGCACCACACCACTGCGGCTGGGAGGCCACAAGTGGATAAACGCCCTCATTTGCATCATGCCGGGCGCGGAAGCCAATATGGAGAGAAATAAAATCCGCCCCAAAGCCCAAGCCGTTTTGCGGACGGTTCGCTAAATTGTGATTCAAATGAGGTAAAAGCCGTTTTGTGGTGTGGAAGCAGTACGCAGGTTGTTGTCATCCCAAAACCTACGCAGGAATTTAAACCCGGAGGTTTTTTTTTTGGCGAACGGAAAAAGGCCTCTCGGGGAGGAGGGAGGCGAAAATTTCACACACAAAAAAAACCCAAACCACGGGGGTACTTACCGGGATAGGTTCGATTTGAGTTCCTCTTTGAACTTTTCCAGCTGCCGTTTCATGTTTCTGTTCATTAGGTACACGCTGGGGCTGCTGTCACAAGATGCATTTAAGCTCGCACTTTCTAACTGTTTCGCGTTCGCACTCGCTCAAAACCCCGTGGGTGATGGTGTTTTGTTGTTTTTTTTTTCTTTTTTTGGAGTTGGGTTTTTTTTTACTCGCCTTTTCTTTCTATTCGCTCGTCGCGGTCGAAAGCGAGCTGCAAAAAGAGAGCAACATCATCATAATCGGCTCGATCCGCACCAACGTAACCGGCGACCGGATCCGGTTCTCGACCGGGGAACGTAAACACGATCGCGACCCCGTCCAGCACGCGAAGAGCCACGATCGCGATGTTGTAATGATCATATGTAAATTACACCAGAACAGCACACAAAAAGCACACCCGCGCGAGGTAAGCGTTTCGGATAATTTAGGAGCCTCCACAAAGCTTTGGTGTGATTTTTCCTTCCCTCCCACACTACTTTTCTTCTATCTACACCGCGAAACGATGCCACGAATCAGCCGTGCGTGAATCACATCACTCGACACCGCACGGACAAAAGGCACTAGGGGAATTGGTACGGTGGTATGGCCCTCGGATGGCCCTTAGGTTTCGCTGGCGCTGGGTTCGAGTTACTTCGATTTCGACGTCCTTATCTGACCGTGCGCCCACTCGAGAAGGCAGGCAAAGTAAAACCGCGAGTGATAACAACACCGTAAGCCTGCTACCCCAGAGATAAACAAAACTGACAGCTCACACACACGGCGATGCGAAGCGAAGGAAGGGCCGACCGAGATCGGGTATTGTGAGATAAGGAATCAATAAACCGTCAGGGTCTCGATACCTTATGCTATGGTACCCCCTTTTTGGGGCGGAATCGGATGCTTCTGACCCGTGGAATGAGGAAGAAGAAAAAGAGAAAGGAACCATACGCACACTCCAACCGCAGTAGGCAGCAACCGCCAACACACGGGGTGGGTTTCGTGACGGTGTTCGCGATTTGGCGAGCGAAATTGGGGACCGAAAATTATGAGATCATCGGTCGAACCATTTGGAATGCGCTGGCACGGAAAAGCACACGACGGCACACACAATGACGGCACAGCTACGTGATGACGCGTTCTCGCGCAGCCGCTCCAGGTTCTCCTCCCGTCGCTCGACGTCCTTTTTTTTCACGCACGAAAAGGTGGTGTCCTTCGCGAACGCAACAACTCACGCGCAGTGTGTGTGTTGGCAGGTTCGTTACACGCCCTTGAAAATCGATATCGGCTCTGACTGACTCGCTGTGGTAAACAAACAATCCGTCGTGAGGGGTTCGCGTGCGGGGTGGCCAGGGTTCGAGAATTCCGTCACACGCGACAAGGGGCTCATACGCACAAACACAACCGAACAGCAATACTCATGATCGCAAGGGATCGCGGTGGCGATGACGAATGATTCGTTGTTGCCAAGGAGATGCCCTACCGAACAAAGCCACCCTTGAGAGCAATAGCAAATCGACGGCACAATCTGCCCCGCAGAAGAAGCTGTTCTTCCCGGAGTTCTACGACCTCGGTTCTGCACATGTACACAAACAACGCAAACACGACCTTTCTCCTCTTGCAATTGCACACTGTACACACGCAAAACACACTCCGGCAGACGAATTCGTGCACCGTACGGACAAAACAAGCGAGATATAATTAAATTATTAGCATATTTTCGCCCATCCCGAAAATAGACCGTCGCAAACTCTACCACCCCGTTACAACGTTAACTAACCCTAGCCAACAGATTTGGCCGCGGTCAAGCAACTCGCGATGGTTTCGAGATGTGTTTTTGTTGCTTGTGTTTTTAGTTTACGCACCCACGGTAATGTTGTCACTTTTCTTAACTGTTTTTCCACGCAACTCAACTTATTCGTCGCGTGTTTGTTTGGATTCTTATGCTTGCCCGTGGTGCTCTATGTTCTAGCTACCGTTCTTCTTATTCTTTACGCCAAGACGAAAGTCACCTTTTATGTTGGATCACTCTGGGGGCAGATATTATGCATATTCTGCGAAATACCACTTCTCTACAGGCTTACGACTTAGTAGAGTTATGTGCCGTAGGCCCTGTTCAGAAATTTAACTAACCAATGGATATTCAACCAAGTTCCATCGATGCGGTTGCAGTTGATGTTTCCATTTGTTGATTGTTCGGAAGTTTACACCTAATAGCCGACAACTTCACTTCAACCAATTGGAAACGCTAAAGTTTATTAAAATAAACGTTGTCCTACCTGATAGAACCCTGAAAATTTCACCTCTATTAGTCTAGCACCGAAAAACATTATTTTTCTTATTTTTTGATATTCTATATACAACAAATAATACTTTTTTCGAGCTAAACATCGTCTCTTTACCCCAGCTGGTGTTCGTTGGGCTTATTATGCTGTTTATACGCCAAGGTTTCAAAGTTCAGCCAGAGTTAGCGGGTCAAACGATGGGCCATTCTTGCTTTTTAAAAATCCTCTAACATTAACGCCCTTTTAAGGCATGCAAAAGAAGCATTAATTGTCAAAACTAAAATCCTACATGTTATATTCAAATTAACTAATTTTGTGAATCAATGTCACCTGTAAACGAAAAATTTCTACAGCAAAAATGTAGAGTGCGTGAAGCAAGCCCTTTCATTCAAATGAATTTGAATAAAACTTTGTAACGAAACTAATATAGAAATAACGAATACAAAGTAATATAAATCGTACAAATATGTATACAATGTATGTACAGTTTTAAGATGCCATATTTATTTATTACAATTTTAAAAAGGAATATCGACCACGTGGCAAGACCACGTGGTCCCTTGTACGTATTGAACATCGTTCAATGTTCTATATCATGTTAAAAACGTACCATGATGCGAGATATTTTGAGCGAATAATGGAATCCTTTGAACGAGCTCCAGCACATGGACTTCGCATAAACGCTGGTGGGTCCCTTCATGTACTGCCCATTCAAGTTAGAAAGATGGCAATCGTCGTACCACCATCCTCCCGCGTATAGCAGTGCACAATGGCTCGAGGACTTATCGTTATCCATGTCGGGCGTGCTAAACTTAGATCCAACGTTACGCGACAACGAATCTCCTGCGTTACCACTAAAAGATCCTAGGCTTTTCAAGATGTACTTTTCCGTTTGGTCTCCCATTTTAAACGAGGCATACTTCGCCACTGCTTTTCCTCCTTCAAAGTCCTCCATCATGAAGACAATTTCACGTGGTTTTTCAGTGGTAAGCTGCATTGCAATTATAGACAAAAATGAGCAATCTCATGAAAAAGAAAATAAAAAAATACATACCTGATAGATGTATTGGTTTCCCAACCAAAACTCGCCGTTAAGTGATCCAAATCCATTATTATAGTCAGTCCAGTTTCGATAAAACTCCTCCGAACCATTAAAACGATATTGTATCACTACCCAACCGCCATTGTCGTAGTCTGCATCACATAGCACGTTTGTGGAGACGTTTTGTGATAGTTTCAACTGATAAATACCCGTTTTGGGTGCCTTCGAACAAGACGTTATCTCGCCTGCAAAATCATCCTAATTAGTCTCTCGATCGAAGAGTTCTTGTTGTTCAACCTTGCTGACCTGTTTTTGGAGCTGGTTCCGTTGGTTGTACAACCGTTGTTGTTGGAGCAACTTTGATTTCGATCAACACGTTACCTTGTACCTGATCCTGAAGCAGCTGCTGCAGACAGCTAATATTGCTCGACGTTGTAGTTGTGGATGCTGGTGATGAAGCAACTGGAGCTGGTTTCTGTGGTAGTACGGTGGAGGAAGACGAGTCCTTGATAGACGCTGATGGTGTATTGTACATAGATGTAGCACTGTCAGCAACTAACGACGCCTGCCTAAAGGTGTCCATTTCCATCCGCAGCAGCCTAAGTCGCATCTCCATTTGAAGCGAACTCCACATGACGTCTTTCATGATGGATGAAAGCCCCACAATGCTGCAGTAAATATAACATCGGTGGCAAACGCATTTAGGTCACAACAATTCATTGTTCTTTAACAGTATGGTAACGGGGTACGTACCTTTTCTCTAAAAACTCTATTTCCGTGTTGAGCTTCGAGAGAAATGTCTCCCCACGTTTGAAGCAACTTTCATTACCCAACACAGAAGCCAAAGCAAGCAACATACAGAATCCCAACTTAAGAATCATTCTTGCACCAGAACCGGTTCGCTTCACTGCATGAGAAGAACTGATCCAAGCCGGGAACGTGAACTTCGCAACTCCACAAACAACGCATAAAAAGAATTTGCATCCAAGAACAAGAAGGTCATATAAGGTTACATGCATCCGTTTAGATACGTCACGATCTTCCTGGTGATGCTGCGAGTGAATGATCCTTGATGAACTTTCCCCTATAAGCCGCAATAATGAATTGGGTCGCTAATCAGCAAAAGTTTGCAAATTTGTTTTTCCGCGGTTTCTTTTGCTTATCAGGAGTTTGTTGGTTATTTGAAGCAAAAATCAACCATACGAGCCGAGTGTGCGTTATCTCGCCAATTAGACAGTAAGCAAAAACATCTCCCAATAAATAATAAGCAAACAATTACACCAACCTGCAGCGAGTGAATCGATTATGCTCGAACCGCTTTTCGCCAGTGCGCATAGAGACCTCTCATGTGCAGCCCTTGGGGAGAACCGCAACCTAGTAGCAAATCAATGCAATAATTAAACACCCCTAACAACCGAATGGGGGTGTGCGTGTATGTTTTGCAGATGCCGATTGCTGCGTGCATGTGAGTGCAATTGCATAACGGAAAGCCACTCCCGGCGGCCGTACAGGCGGTCTGGCTGTGCACGCAGCGCCAAGGATGTGCCGCAAGGAAACGGGGTGGATAAAAGTTCAGTAGGTGAATGCCACCCACGGTCGTCGGCGCTCTCCTTTTTCTAAATATCACGCGTCAGAAGCATGCCGGGCCGGACCATGCGGCCCCCGATGGTATGCTGCTTGCTGTTTTCGGTACAAGAAATGTCACTTCGGCGTAGATTTAGTATAACTTTCAGGCGCTTTTCCTGCGAGGCCGGCCCGTGACACGCCACATCACTTTTAAAAACGATTCTTGCGGTTTGATCATTATCGCCTGTCAATAGGTGTCCTCCGGGGGCGTTAAGAAGCAGACCAAGTGGTGCGAGAGTTGTTGTAATAAAATCCCTCCTCCGCGGGATGCTGCGAATAACCGCGCGAGTGGCCAACGGGCGCTCGGTTTGATGGATGCTGGTTCAACCGGCCGGCCAATCGACCAGCTGGCCGGTCGCAGCCAGGATCGCACCCAGCGCCTCATCCCACAGGAAACCGAGTGCCTGTCGTACCAGTCGTTCGGGAACCCTGAAACGAGGTTTTTATGCAAAAATCATGTGCATTTATGTAACGATACACTTCGCCCGGGAGATTATTTACAAGAAAAACGCCCCGCGGGCGGTCCTTTCGGGCGCGCTCGTCGGTGCTCGGCCGGTCGTCTGCGAATGTATATAAAAGCACACGGCTGGCAGGATGGAGTTTCAGTCAACGAAGATTAGGCCTCGTTTAAGCACACACCAGCGATTGTATCGGCAACTAGTGGCAATACTGAACGGTTCCTTCGCGAGTGTACTTCCGGATTCCAGCAGGACTCGTTTCGACTTTCCGGTGGCGTGATTTTGTGGCATCCTCGTGAAGTTAGGCAGCAAAACCGCGAGACAGCGCGCGTGAGTGAGTTGTGTGTAAGTAATCGTGTCGAGCAACGTGTTGCGTCTCGGGATCTCGGTGGGTGGTGGCGTATTGGTTGAGGCAGCCGTTGTAAACTGAGTCGCTTTGAGGTTAACGAATATCTGCTGCAGACAAGAGCAGAGTCCTGACACGGGCTGCTATTCTGTAGGCAGGATATTAAACCGAAGGCATGAGCTGTTGCAGGCTTTGTTGAAACAAAAACCGTGGAATTTCAATGACTCGAATTCTATGCACTCTCAAAAGGCTATTACTTTAGTTCGACTTAAGGGTATCCTACATAGAGAAGAATAGATGAGCTCCGACAAGAAGCGATGGGATTTCGTGTACTGAAACCGTTAACCTACTTCACTGGGACATCCCAGCGGGCACGTGTTCCACGCACCATTCGCACACTAATGAGGCACATTTTCCATACACGTTAATGCAATTCAAAACACGCTGCGGGATGTAAGTGCACAATTTTTCGCACTTTACCGTAACAGCATGGAAGCTGCCGGGTTTCTGCCGCCGCCACGCAAGATGTCTCGTGATGCTTAGCTCCGAAGCCATGCATGTGACTCCACACAACGGGGGCGAATTTCAAAGCGGTGGGATGGGGATCCATGAGCGGCAAGAAAGCGTGAAAAGAAAGGATTTCTTATAAAAAAGGCCCACTCTCAGTGCATCTGCCAGGCAGACCGAAGCCATCCAACACTCGGTCAAGGTTGGGTTAGCTGGGCAGGTTTTCAGATTCCTCCAGTTAAAGCCACCCTTGATCTAGTGGACTTTACATCCTTGAGTAACGGCAGTGATAGTGGCTTCCCTTCATTTGGTTCTCGCTTACAGACAGGTGTCAGACCAGATCACCAAACGGACAGGATGGCTAATAGGAATCCGGCCAAACTTATGCTTGCGGTAGTGGTGCTATCCTGCGTACTTCAAATGCTGCAATGTGGAGTAGTCGATAGGGTAAGAAAGAGAGCGATATTTCATTCTGATTGTGATTAATGAAGACCCAACATTTTGTAGCAACCTCGAGCGTATAAACAGTACAACACCGAACCACAAAAGAGACCGTTCTGCAACGCGTTTACCGGATGTGGTAAAAAACGAGCAACTGCCTCAAGTCCACCAACAGCTGCAGCAGCAGCCGCAGCAGCCGCTATGCTCCAACGGCATCTACAAACCATGGACGCAAACCGGAAGGATCGTCTAGGTGGTGATTTCGACCCGAACGAGGAATCCATCAGCAGCCTGCTCGATCTCAACACGGAACCGGCCGTCGAGGACTTGCTGCGACAGATCATGTCCGAGGCAAAGCTGTGGGAAGCCATCCAGGAGGCGAACCGTGAGATCTACCTACAAAAATCGGGCCTCAAGGAGCAGCGCAATGACTTCCCGCTGACCTTCAGCACGCAGTAATGGCGTCCGGACCGTCGGGACCTCCAACAATACTTCTTACTTCTTGGTGTATACAGCATAGTTGACAACTCTGCATCGGCATTATCGCGTGCGCTGGTGAGGCAATGACTTCTCGCCACCACCACCAACTACTACTGCACAAAGCACACCCGGCACGGAAACACCTTCCGAACGGCAGGCTAGGGAAACGGACACTAGTTGCTCCACGGTTGAACACTGTTACTCCTTCATCTGATCGGTGAGGGCGCCACGCAGGCAGCCCGACCGACAGCATGTTTCTTATAATGTAGATCGTTACTAGCCTTAAGCGAAACCCAAAACCAAACAAAAAAGAAACCCATACGCAGTGCGGGCAAAAAACACGCACCATATTTTGTAGCTTTTCGTTTTCTAGTTAAGGCAGACATTCAGCTCAACACCGCACAATGATTAGGCACAAGACACAGCACACTCACACACGTTCTGCAATGCAATAAAACGCGCGAGTAAACCTGAAACGAGCACCCGGTTGCGATTAGAGTTAGAGCTTTATTGACCAAACGTGAACGGGAACGAGTAAAACGAGACGAACAATTGCGGTTAAACGGTTGCGGTTGTTAAGCAGTGCACATTCTGCTATACGGTGCCTATACGATGGCCCTAGAACTCCTCTACGTAGCCCTCTATGATGATGCCTGGGACGATCTCTTCGCTTATGAAACCCCCGGTCAAGCTGTTTTGGTTCTCGTCCTGCGGCGTAACCGAGCGGCTACGAGACGGGCCTGGTTGCGCCTCGTTCAACATGATCGTGTCCTGCGACAAGGACAGTTTCCGCTGGCTCGGCGAACTACTGTTGCTGGTGCCATTCTCTGGTCCTTGGCAGGATTTGGGTCGCTCCGTCGGTTTGCTCTGATAAACGACGTTAACTGACGAGTCCCGACGGTTGGCATCCGCGTTGGCAGTGGGATAGTAGCTGTTGCTGTTGTTGTTGTTGTTGTTGTTGGCATCATCGAAGTCGATGCTGGTACCGGCCATCGAAAGCCCCTCCGAGTTTCGCTTCATCGATGCGCGGTTGTAGTTCGTTTTTCGCAGCATGCCCTGGAAATTGAACGGCGGCTCGTCGTCCGAGTTGTCGTTCTGGCGGGAAAAGAAGAGTTAGCACGTGCTGCTCGCAGCGCCCTCTATCGGACTCACCTCGTCGGTGTTCTTTTTGCCGATAAGCTCCAGCTCCTTGATGGGATTTATCTTGGTCGGGGTGATGGGTCGCACCTGCGGTTGTGGAGCTGGCCGTTTTTTGAGTGGTTTTTGTGAAAAGTCAGGTGCCACGGGTGGTTCTGGTTCCACAATAGGCACACGTGGTGCCTGTCGCTTCTTGTAGATGGCCGTTTTTCCTGACGCACCTCCTTGCTCATCGAAGCTGGTCCCTCCGAATTTGTTGCGAATGTCGTCCACACTCTGCTTAACGTATGGCATCGGTGAGTAGACATTTGCTGTCATTTGAACAGGCGAATGAATGGGCGAACGGGGTCGATTAATGACGTATGGTTCGACCATACGATAGCCTGTTTGCGGAGATAGCCTGAAATACGACCAGCAAAGGCTCATCTAGTTAGCACAACAGCATCCTCGAACCAAAAGCCACCGGAAATCCTTACCGCTTGATCGGAAGGCTTGGATCGCGATGAAATGGCTCGTTGGCGAGCGAATGATCACCAACATCGCCGGTGTTTTCCGTTTGGATGCCCTTTCGGGCGGATTGAGTGATTTCAGAGGATAGATTTTTTCTCCGCCGCAAGGGTGCATCCCAGTCCTCGTTGTCAGAGTCGTTTCCTGTGTAAACATAAGAAGCCGCCGACGGATCGCACATGTAAGTTGTATCGAAGAACGGAATATCATCGAATCGGAAGCGCAACTTCCACACCGAAGGACGCTGCGGTCCCAACAGCGAAGGATTACGCTGGTTGGGGTCTATTTTATCCAACATAATACAGTTGCTGTTCGTGGCAAATCCGGCAACCAGACGCTGGTTGTAAATGTGCACCTGCAAAAGGAAATCGAAGGAAAATATGCACTTTGTTCGTTAAACGCCTGAAGGTATGCAACCCGCATGACAATGCTCACCTGCTGCGACATGTTCACCAGATCCTGGTAACGTGCCGCCCGGTATTGTAACAGCACTTGGTACATCGATTTCTTTCTCCAGCGGTAAACAAATGGCTTCATAAACTCGGCCGTTTCCGCATCCAGTTTACCGGTGCGCTCGTTAATCAACGGACGGTACTTCTTTCGGGCCAAATGTCCTCGGAATGCGGTTTGGATTTTGAGTGCTGCTTCGTCCTGGCTGTCCTGGTTAACCAACTGTCGCTTGCGAACTGCCGACAATGTGTTAGTACGGTTCTTCTGATCCTTTGGTACAACAGAAGCTCGCATTACTCACCCGATTCCCGATGGATCTGTTTCAGTTTCGTCTCGACGGTTCGCTTTGCTAGGAAGGCGCGCATCATCGCTTGAATCTTAACGATCTTCTTGACCTGTGTTTCGTACAACCGCTGCAGGTACTCCACGTTGTAGTACTTCAAGAACACCTTGGTCTTTCCGATAACCCACCCTTCGAGCTTCAACCGGATCAGCAACAACCGGCAGTTGTCCCGCGTCATCTCAACGTTTTCGTCGAAATCGAACGCCAAAAACTGGTACCGTCGGAGAAACTCCTGGAAAGGAATTCGGTGCGAAAAGCCCTTCTGCCTCGCGCGAGCCGTATCAAGGATGGCCATAGCACGTAGCTGCTGGCGCACCATTTCCGGTGCAAAGCCCTTCGGTTTGTAGTCTAAATCCGAGCGGATGCACCGCACAAAATGTGTTCCGCCACTGTTCGGACCGATTGAAAGAGTTTTGAACAGGTCCAGGCTGGTCGCTCGGAAGACGCCCGCGATCGTGCGCATCTTGTGCACTTGCGAGTACATTCCCTTCGAAAGGGTATTCATCTTCTTCGCCTTGTTCTTCTCGGCGACTAGGGCGGCACCCCAACGTTTCTTCTTGGTAGGTTTGTCCGACTGAATGCCGAGTGCCTCCTCTGCAGCCATCGTCAGGTTCCCGGTGCGAGACAGCTGGTTCGAGAACATGATTTTGATGATCGACTCACCGGAAGCGCGCAGTGTTTCCACCATTTCTGGAGGGATGAAATCGCGGTTCTTGTCGGGCATTCCACGTGCATCGTACGTGATGCGACCGGTGTAGTGAGCTACCGTGAACTCGTGACCACTGGAGCGCTTGATGAAGGGACTCTTGTTCGTGTGGATGGACTCGATGATGTAGTTTTGCCCATGACGGCCACGGCTTGCGTCATCGATAAAGCTAAACACGCCTTTCGGCTTGGTCAGGATGTGGTCCACGGCCATCTTGTTGTCGTAGTAGTGTAGTGATGTTACCGGCACCTGCTCTTCTTCCTGCGAACGGAGAATAATAGTGCTGGTTAAAGCCTGGGACGAGCCATAAAAGCAAACCTCTGAGTATTTACCATTTCAATCATCTCAAATACGAAGATTCGTTGGTTGTACAAATACTGCATCTGTTCGTTCAAAGAATTCACGACCAACTGATCGATGTGGTTACGATGGAAACATTCAAATCCGAAGTGATCCGTAATGGTTACCGAATGCTTGTCTCCACTGTGAAAACAAATGGCCCATTTGGTACTGTTCATGAAGCAGAGGCATACCAAGTCGTGCAATACTCACTAGATCGCTCTACTAAACGAGAGCTTATGATTGATCGTGTTCGTGATCCAGTCAACCAGTCGAGAGTAGATGGTTGCGGCCAGTACGTCACGTGCGTCACGTGCTTCGTCCGCCGAATGTCGACGACGCTCCGCCGAGCCACGTACTATGACGCAGTAGTTTAGAAGCGCCCACTGGAACTTCTTCTCGTCCAGCTGCAGCAAGGTGGCGATTTTGCTGATCACCTCCAGGTTTTCCAGCTCCGTCATGCCATCTGATTCCTTGAAGCGTACCTCTCCAAGGATCAGAATGGCAGCCAACGTCCGGTAGATGGTGTCGAGAATGTCCTGGGAAATCTCAAGCGCCAATAGTTGCTCTTCAAATTCCTTGAACGCCTTGACGTTGCCCTGGATATCGTCCCGGCAGTATTTCAGCTTGTCCGAGCTCATCTCCTCGGAAATGCGAAGATAGCGGTAGTTTCGGCCACTATCCAGAGAGAAGTCTAGTAGACGTTCCTCGGCATCCATCGTATCGTAGAAGTAGTAGAAAATGTGGAAATTCGATTGATTCCTGAAAAATTGCCGAAAAATGAGTACTATTGGGATCAGTTTATTCCATCAATCGCATCTTGACATACATGTTTGTGGAAGAAATACGAAGCTTTTCCAACAGATACACCCAGAAGATGGCACCAGAGAGTTTGCCGCTAGATCCGTAGGTGAGTTGCGGCTGGACGATAGCACGGGTAGAATTCGGATTCAACGGGGTGCCAGCATTAACGAGAGAACTCAGCGCTTTGTATCCGTTGACGATTCGCTCGTACACACCCGGGTTGCCTTCTCCGAGCACGCCGAGATGCTTCATCAGCAGCTTCAAATTCGTAGTTTTACCCGAGTAGCTCTCACCAGCCAGAATGATGTGCTGCGGTTCCTCGTGGTGCAGCATGTCCTGGTAGGCGCTGTCGGCGATCGCGAAGATGTGTGGCGCATTATCCGAGCGAGATTTGAACATGTACTTGGAATGGAACTGAATGGAATGGAAGCAAGATCATTTAGTACCTCTTCAACCAAACACTTCCCACACGTGTGTCTCACTCACCCCACGGACATACTCTGGGATGCTTTCGTTGGGATTGACCGAAAGCAGCACATCTCCAACGAAGCTGTACATGGACCCGTTTTTATATCGCTGCGCTATTTCCTCCAAAATTGTCTCCTCCGACAGTTGCTCTAGCGTCGCCAGATCCTCGACGTGCATCTTTTCCGACTTGTTTCCCGCTGATTTCAACATGCCGCGCACTACGGATACCTCCTCTTTCTTTGGCAGCTGAATGTCGTGCACCGATTCGGCCAGCATTTTCAGCTCTTGGCTCAACTGAATGCGTCGATGAAAAACATAAGT
This sequence comes from Anopheles nili, assembly GCF_943737925.1. Taxonomy (NCBI): domain Eukaryota; kingdom Metazoa; phylum Arthropoda; class Insecta; order Diptera; family Culicidae; genus Anopheles; species Anopheles nili. The sequence goes on from NC_071292.1 coordinate 7,567,026, forward strand.
TAGATCATTGAAGAACAACGACATTTTTATGCTTCTTGAGATTTAAACCTACATGATAGTCATTCTCGGGAACCTGCGTCAGGAACGGATGCTCAATAATTTCCATAATAAACGGCCGATGGTCTGGATTTTTCTCCAGACACTCGGAAATAAAGTCGTTGTACTCCTGAGACCAGTTCGACTGCCGGTAAAGCGTCGGTGGAGGATTGCGCACGATTTGAAACATTGCACGGGTGGCGTGAATGTCCGCAAATGGAGGCTTTCCATCGCCCAGCTCAATCGCCGTCACACCTAGCGCCCACACGTCCGATCGATTGTCGTACACGTCCTTATCTGCGAAGTGCATCGCAAATTAGTTTACTAGCGTCTTTATTGGTAGTCTACCGATTACTCACCGCTCTTGGAGCTAGTCACAACCTCCGGAGCCATCCAACAGGGTGATCCGATGCAAGTGCCTCGCTTTCCAAGCGTAGACTTCGTATCGCGAGCCAACCCGTAGTCACAAAGTTTCACCTCTCCTTCCTTCGTCAACAGGATGTTGTTACCACGGACGTCCCGATGAACGATATGGTGCTCGTGAAGGTACACCAACGCTCGCGATACTTCACGTAGGATGTAAGCCAACTGCATCTCACTTGCGCGGCGATTGCTCACAAACAGTTTCCGAACAACGTCGACCGCAGGACCGAAGTCGCAGTACTACAGTAATGGTGGTCCCAATCAAGAACGAAAACCGATAAGCTATCGAAAGCCACCTCAAGTACAAACAGATCACTTACCTCCAGCACGAACCAAATCTCGTCGCTCTCACCAGCCGGGCACTTTTTCCGATACACGCCGTAGAAGTCGATCAGATTCGCATGTTTCGAGTGATCCCGCAAGATCCGAAACTCCTCCTGGATGGCCGTCTTCGTTTCGCCTTCGAACTTTTGCACCTTGATCGCGACATTCTTGTTACCAGCCTGGGTGTCGGTGGCACGGTACACCTTCGCACAAATACCCTTGCCGATTATCTCACCGAGCTTGTATCGGTTGCCCGGATCGGGCAGCGTTTCGAGTTTGAGATTCGCCATTTCCACTTTACTTCCGCACTAGTTCACTGGTTCACAGCTCAACTGGACTACTTCCCAATCGCAACGTTCATGAGGGGAGCTCAAAATTTGTGAGAAATCGAATTAGCGACCTAATGCGCTTTGGGTAGAATACAAAAACCAGTTAAATGTTTGACATTTGTGCACACATCCAAAGCTATTCTCTTCAGTCTTTCTTCAGTCCCTGGCAGAGTCTTCCTCCACAAGCCACAGCTTGCGAGATAAACCACGGAAAGACTTCAATCATTATTGATTGAACCGAAGGAATTTCATTCATTTTCATTGCCTGCGACCTGCGTTGAGTGAGCTATTTACCAGTCCGCATACACCCTTGGGCCGCATTCTGGGATGCCCATTTGCGGTTTTACGCTCCGATTGTCGTTAACGATCCCGTGGATGATTGGTCCATGGTAGTCGACGGTGCGGAATGTGTCAAGGTTTTAATGAATTCGCATAAAAAGATACTCTCAGTAAATAACTCACACAACGGACGATTCAACGACTGCTTTCCACAAAGTAAATGGGTAAACTAAGTAGTTATAACAAATGATACTGATGATAAGCCAACGAAACATAGCATAAAAGTTCGACATTAGCTTTAAAATTCTCTTAGATAAGTTAGTTGTTAAAAAAAGGTATTCAATTTTACGCTTAAAAATTTTTCTGTTCTACATTAAATATCCTTAAAATTTGTATGCCACCATGTCACAACAACATTAACATGAAACACTGAAAAGTGTTTCAATATATCATGCTCTAGGTTTTCACTTCGAGGTCACACCGTACACTAATCCTGTTAGATGGTCGAGCTGCCATCGACCAGAGAGCACTTGAAACACTTCCGGCGCCAGGTTTCTTAATTCATTTAACATGTACATTTAAGGCACCAGGTCAGGCGGATGACACAAAGGTGCTGAATGCTTTCACTACATATTATTGCATTCGATCTCGATAAGCAAAATATCAAAAGATATTGCTTTCAGTTATACTTTACGTCAACGTCGTGATTATAGCTGAATGTACACTTTAGGAAAATTCTCTCACTGTGTCACAAGGTTTAAAAGTGAAAGCACCAATTGGATTCTGACCAAATCTGCACCGTTCGTTTACTGAGCTACTGCAGGGGTCACAACTGGGCAACTTCAACGACACCGGCACCGAAGACCGAGGCTCCAGCAGGCTCGACTGCTAACCGCGAATTCTGGACACGAACTGACGGTTGGTCGCCACCGGTTGTCACCGGGAAAGCGCTCTGACACCGGTGTTACGTCCTGGGAAGCCCCAAAAGTCCTGCCAGCACTAATTTAATTGTCGAAGCCCACTACCGGGTGCTCTAATTCACGGTTACACCAATCTAACCGGCCTCCCCCGGGAGTAGCTCGACGCGATTTCCGTCTACACCGGACACGTTTTCTTTTTCGAGACTTTCTGTGGGTGGACGAATGCCATCAACCAGTTGAATCATCGGAAAAGGCCGATTGCGCGTTCAAATTCACATGCACCGTATGTCGTGCGATTCCGCGTGGTTTGTCTAGGCGTTTGCCTCGACACCAACGTCCGGCGTGTTAATGCAACGCGTGGAGGCATTTTCGGACGTCACGTGAAAACCGATGCCAGGGGTTAGAGCTCAAATTTCGCCACCATCCAACGGTCAAAAATACGCGAGGGCAAAGCGTAAGGGCAAAGGGTTTGATGTGATTTAATTCGCTCGAAATTTTGGCGCGTCATTTGCACGCAATTCGGTGATACGAAAGTCTATTAACGCTGATCCATGGCTTGGGGTCGCTGAGAACGGATACACGATCGTAAGCTTGTTTGTTCTATTTCTAATTTTTTGTTGTCTGCCCTTTGCCGCGTCGCATACATCGTTCGCACATTTAATCTGATTTTGGGCCTCTTTTTTGTGTTTTCTTGCAAACAAAGCCCTCGAGCATCAACGGAACGCGCTATCGGACTCGGACGATCTGTTAACTTTTGACGAGCGAAGAAAGACCATCACGCTCTAATGGCATCACGGGCCGGTCGCATTATCGGTTCGCTCAGGCTCAAGAGGCACTCAGGCGCATAATTCGATGATCAGATTAGCCCCCGAAACGATCCCGGTGAACGATCCGATCCTCGAATGCCGCATCACCGATCGCGCAGAAGTGCTTTCACTCGTGTCCTTGTGTCCGTGGCGGGAAAGATCAAAGCGCTTGGCCAAGGGTGTGCTGAAGGTGTGCTGAAAATAAACAAAGAAGCTATCATCCGGCTCCGGCGGGAAACAACGATGATTAAAAGGCAGTCGTCGTGAGGCGACTGAAGCGCCTAGAACCGCTGGCGTGCTCAGGTAAGCGTGGCTTGCGTGAGCTTGCACTTCCGCTGGACTTTGGGTGCATCCCTGTGCGAGCAATATCCTGGAGTATTGGCAGCATGGGAAGCCAACGCGGATGAGGCTGCATCAATGAGGATGTATCAATGGGACATAAAGCTGCCTACTCAGCAGAATCCGAGGGGCTAAAGGTCGTGATGAAGCCGCTGGTGTAATTATCTCGTAGCGCAAAACTCCGAGTCTGCTGAATGCGCGTGCGAAATTACATGAATGGACCCATCACAGGATGGAAAGCAATCTATGAATGAAGCACTCGGTCAGGATCACTGTGACACGGATCGATGCCAAGAGACTTCCCGGTTCCGATCCCCGAAGTGCGCCGTAATGTTGCATTGTTCGTGCCAAAGGTTCAAAATGTCGGATTTCTTTCGCCAAGACAAACACCCATAAAACCTTCCCGATGCTGGGGCAAAAACCTCTGCTCATCCCATCGATCTAGATTGCCAATTTCACAAGAGACACACGCACGATCGGATCGATTTTGAAACGTTGCTTTATTGACTGACATAATTTATATCACGAACTCAATTCGCTACATTAGCCGCGCGCTTGCTAAAGCCCAAAGATGCGCTGCATGTCTACTACTTTCGCCTACGGATCCTGCGAGACATCGGTCTCTGCTACGCCACGGTTTTTCTTTCCTTCGCCCCAGCTACAACACCTACCTCACGTTCGTTAGCTTCGTTACGTGCTGAAACATAAAAAAAGGTACGCTGGCGCTGCTAGCATGAAGCAACTTTCGCTCGCCGCACTATGACACTAAGTACGTGCTAGCTCTCGTTTTGGGGCTAGAACTAATTCAAACGCAACACACAATCCAATAAATAACACCGTCCTTAGGGGCTAGAATGAAATCACTAGTTAAGCGCACGGAAAAAACGGCAAGAGTGTGTGAGAGATAGAGAGAAAGAGAGAAAGAGAGAGGTTGAGAGATTGGGTTGGAGATACGAAACGAATGGTACGATTAGTCTATCCGCCTATTTTGCTAGCCTTCCCGGTTGGGGTTGCGACTTAAGAAACAAAAAAAAATTATACAACATTGTACAGAAACATCGCCAAGCTGTGCCATCAGCTGACACTGTGCGTAATACTGTTGGTTGTTTCACTTTCCCATCCGCCATCGCGGTCGTTTTAATTAGCCGGACACTCCGCGGACCAAGATCACCCCCTATGCGAGGGTTCGGAACAATCGAACGTGCACAAACGTGCACTGCATACGGCCTCCGATCGGCGGCGATCGGGTCAGTTGCACACACTGATCCACTCCTCGATTTCACAATCGTCACATTCCACGAAGCAACACCAGTGAAACTTGCAGTTGCACCGATCGACGCGTTTCTCGCGGATCAGATTGTACCCTCGGCCGCAGCACATCGAGGCGCAACCTTCGCTACCACTGCTCGTCCTGTTGCACCGCCGTCCGATCGTGCCTGCAAAATGGTAAAAAAAAAAGTGGGAAAGCCCGTCCAATTGAAGCGATTGAAATCGAAAGCTTCCAGAAAGGGCGGCTTACCGGGAATGTCCGAGATCTGGTCGCGCTCGCAGAAATTCGGCGATCTTTGGTAGTAGAAGAGCGCATTTTCCAGCTTCCGGTTTTGTGGACCGCCGATCTGTGTCCCGAGTGGGATAAACTGTTGTTCCCGAGGTTGACGCCTGGGTGGTCGCAGGTTGGGTACGTGCTTTCGCTTCTTTGGCTTGCGGTAGACGATCATCGGTGGCCCATTGCCTAGGTTTGACTGATCAACGAGGATCGCGCGACGGTACTGTTGCTTAAGGACACGCCCGACCACGCGGAAATCCGGTGCTGCCTTCCAGCATGTCTTCAGCTGACAGCTTCCGGACATACCGTGGCATTTGCACCTCACTTGCATGTTATTCGAGACAGCCTGAGGATGGAAAGGACATTAGTTTGCGAGCGTCTCTTATGACCAATGGACAACCTTCGAACTCACCCTTCGACCGGCACGGTTGTTGTGCAGGTTGATCTGTGACTGAATGTCGGCGCCTTTTTCGCGCGCGTCCAAAAACAACTCTGAAAATTCCACCCCGAACGCCATGTTGTGCGAACAGCCGCCCCATTTCCAGCGGCTCGCTTGTTTCGCTTTCATCTTGCGCAGGCTGTCGCCTTCCTCAAACACGCTGTTACTCTCGGCGATAGCGTCGAGAAAACGCAGCTTTTCCTTCTCCAGACTCTCGCGCAAGGACTTTGACATCCCGCGTCGGTTGACCGATGGATCACAGCCACACGAGATGAGACGTCCTTGGGCACAGGCTCGAGCTACGCTGTGGGTGACTCCTGCGGCTGCGATTGCGTAAGCGAACGCACTTTCACGATAGCCTGAAACGAGATCCAGGGGGTTGATGAGTAATTAGCGATGGAGAGCTCTAGCCTTTTTGTTGAAGCATCAATCGAAAAGCACGCTCTGTATTAAACGAAAATATGTCCACAGGAGACAAAAACCTTGCACCAAACACACACACACACAGAACGCGGTCCAATTCCAACCCTTCAAGAGGTAGCCCTTTCATTGTCGTTATCCCTGCGAGATTCGATGTGATCTGTTATGACTTATACCGATGTAAAGCGCTCGTTAGCCCAACCGAGGTTCGAGGTTTTGATTTAGCTCCGTTTCAGCCTTTTCCTCCGGTTCGATCTCCCCACCAGCAGGACCTCCCTTTGTGCCCTCCACGACTAGCGACTCCCCAAAAGGCACCCGGGAAACACCGAACTGGATGGACGTTTAAATTCATCGTTTCGCCTCAATCGTTTCGCTTGTCCCCACGCTGCAGCGATTCCTTCACGAATCGACGCGAAAAAGGCAGCCTCCGAAGAATTGGCAGCCCGCGACACCGCTCGCCCAGCAGACAGACAGACAAGATGTCGCATGATGCTCTCGGCTGGCCCTTCCCACACGTTTGGTCCCTTTTCGCTCGGCACAGACGGCCGTGGAAGGGGGGAGATGAAATCCGAAAACAATCAGCCAATAAATTTTCTTTCATTTGTATGGAAATTAAATTGAAAAGTGCTGCGAACGAGAGAGAGAGAGGGTGGAGGACTTGGGCGGCGCAGGGTTGGCTGGTGATTTTTGAATTATTTATTACAACCTGCCAGCGGAACTGAAGTTGATAGGAGGGAATTTGCACGGGTTGCATCCGGCGGCGTTCCATTCGTTACGTCGCGCTTTCCAGGCCACGTTTCTGGTGCGGGTGAGATGAGAGTGAAGCAAGCAAGAAAAAAAAAAGAAGAGGACGAGCGCAAACATCGATCGCCTTGGGACTTCCCTCAAAAGGGCTCGCTGGGAAACCCGCGCCTAGAATTTGTGCGATCGTCCGGTACGTTCAATCAAATTAATAACACCATCGTGAGCGTTTTCTGTCGAGCGTGGCGTCGGCAAAGTGTCAATCGCCCGGGGCTCGCAGTCAGTTAGAAGCAGTAGAGAGCTACCGGCAAACTAGGCACATTGTATGATAAAGTTGCTGCCCGCGTTGATGCATCCTGCACTGAACTCACCACCACCCGGGGCACAGAGCCACCAGACAATGCTAGCGGCCCTTCAGGCGGTCGCCGTGCACGCTGCCGGATTGTAAATAAATGACATTTTGTGTGTGTGGTTTTGAATACGGACGCGAGCGCACATAAATAAGGCCACTGGCAGGATTGCCCTCCGGAACCAGCAGCCGGAGGGCTCGCATATTGTGGAGAGGTATCAGATTTGATTTGATCTGATCGTGTAGTTGGGTGAATTTATTTGCTTTGTTAACGGGCCACTTCGCGTCGGCTTCAGGCTGCAGGCTTCGAGGCGTACAATCACGGGATAACTTCTACCCGACGATCGCCCTATTCGCCCTTTTCGCTGGAGCCGTGTCATCCACGTTCGATCCTCGATCCTGATGCGGCTCGCTGGCGAACGGGTTACCTGCCACTGACAGCACCGTCGCAATTTACCATCGCACGAGTGTTGACAATGAGCAATGAAAATGCTTCCGACGATAAGGCTCCCTTCGGTCGGGATGATCGCGACCGTCGATCGAGTGGATTGAAGGGACATTCTTCACATTCAGCACCGATACAGCCGTGTGCACGAGCAATCGCGGGTGATGCAATTGGGTGCATTTTTCGGGCAGTTTTCCACTGATTTTGTTGGCGCTGATTTGCGTTTCAAGTACATCGAGGATCAAGCACGTAAAGTCCCACACAAGCCCAGACATTATCGTTAATAATGCGGCTCTAATAACGCGCTGCACACTCTCAACCCTTGCGGCACTAATCGCGGGTCCCTTATCCTATCATATCGTGGTAGCAAATTGCGTCATTTCGTTTGTGCAAACATCGATACCAAAAAGACCCTCGACGGTCCGTCATTACGGCGGCCTGCTTTGTGGCGATCGCGAGACCACTGATCGAGAGCACGTCCCCTCGAGGGATCCGCCCAGGATCAACGTGTGAACGGGTGGCCCAAAGAAGGACGCCAGCCGGTAACTTTCTCCCCAGCCCAGTTGCCGGAGGGTGAAAATGTAAAAATAATCGATCATATCTTGCACACGCCACGTTCGGAAAATGGCTCGAATGATCTCGGGCTCGAACTCACTCGCGCGCGCGCGCGCGCCAGCCATCATTACTCGTGGGTGTGAGAGATCGAAATCGACTCCATAACGGTAATCGCAACGGACCGCAACGATAGGGGTGTAAGGGGGTTGTTCTGCACACGCGCCCGCAAACTAACCCCCCACCCATGCATAGGGGTAGGAAATCGACGCCCGGATCGGACGGTCGGATTGGAAGTCAATCAAGGCAAATTATTATTGATTTTAATGATTCCGCTTAGAGCGCATTAAAGCTTGCCGCGGCTTTTTGCGGCCGATTCTGGCTGCAAGAGTGTGGCGTGTTGCGAAAGACCACCGGAAGCGTTTCAATTAGCTCAATACCCGGGTCGAGCGTTGTTTTTCCTTCTCTCTCTCTCTCGTGTACGTTGGTCATGCACACACAGCTCCCGGCGTTCGGCAAAAGGGGTGGAATGCAATAACGGTGGCCCGTTGGGTGGAAACGGTGGAAAAACAAACAGTAAGCGAAATTAGTGCTAATATCCTACAGGCGTGGGTTCGGTTGGGTAATAATTCACTCACACAATTATGTCGGTTCGCTTCAACAATCGCACACATTCGGGCTTTATCTTCTCGTGTCCAAAAAAAAAACGGTGCAACCTGCAGCACGCCATGCCGCGGAAGGACGAATCCTGCTGACGGATGGCTGTATTAGCTGGCAGGGGAAACATGCTTCCACGTGGTTATAAATATTACCAGCACCCGTTGCGTCATCCACATCAAAGGAAGTGGAATCAGTTGGTAAGTGCATTCAAATGTATTCAACCCCCATCTGTCGTTCGTCCACGGTCCAGGACAACCCTCGTTTCGGCTCATTGTTTTCCACGAGTAGATCCTCGAGCCTGCTGGCCGGCTTCAACAGGGCTTCCTGCTTCGGCGACCTTTAAATCAATCGATCGATCAGCGCCCAAACGCGGGCGGTTTGGTTTATTGCAACACACTTCAACCCCATTTGACGAATGGCCGTAACCGCGACCACGATTGATCGATCGATCGATCGATTGCGATGCAAAGAAGGAGAAAATGCCTCACAACCCAGGCTGCATAAATTGGCCTCCCCAGTGGATGGAGACGAAATGTCACGTGGTGGCCCGCGGAAAATCGCGAACCCAGCAAGAACACAAACAAGCCTTTCTGCAAGTCCCCGACCCGGGATTCGGTGGCTACACTTTGACATATGTACACGTCATGACAAATTATGTTCTTCGCGTGTTTAAATTTGCCTTTCGGGGTTGTCCCTCGGCCGGAGATCCGCGACATGATGATGTGTCATTTACATACACACACACACGTGGGCATCCCGCAAGGAGGCGCGGCATTTACATCAATTTATATTTCGATTTTGATGTTTCATTTCACCCATCCATCCATCCATCCATCTCGGGCGAACTCCGGTGAGGCTCCGTTCCGAGTTGTCAACTGGCAGCGCTTTGTCCGGCGGTTGAAGGATTGATTGCCCGCTCAGTTTGACGATTGAATGAGATGCACACCGGGGTTGGTGTGGCGCGCGCGTGGAGAACGAAGACCACCATCGGGTCGACATGACGAACCGGCGGTTGACAATTGAATGGAAATGGACCTGGGCTAAGACCTCGCAGCCTGCCAGGTAGTTGCAGGACAGCCCGTGTGCGCTTCTCCAAAGAGCAACCGTCAATCTGCGCGCCTCGGAACATCGGAAGTGCCCTTAAGCGGGACCAAACACTGGCACTGGCGAAAGGTGGAAAGTGATAGTGAACCGTTCTGGTAGCGCGTCACGAGGTCTTGTGTAACACTAAACCTTCTCAATGGACGAGTACGCGTGTAATCCGCTTCCAGCATGCCGATAAAGCTGTGTTCGAGATTTCAATTAAATGGACCAAAAATCCCTCGCAGTCTGGGAGACATCTTCGTTCCCGTTTCTCGAGGCTTCTCGAACCAGCACCTCCACCCTCGGTATTCGATGCCAAACCCTCTCATTCGTCACCTTTTGTCGTCGATCGTTGTCACACCGGCAGAACACCCAACGCGTGCGCCCTGTGCCAACGGAAGAAAAAAAAAAGGGAAACGAACCGAACCGTGTGGGTCCTCGGGCGTGGAAAGGGCCGAACGAATTACTGACGCTCATCCCGTCATTGTGGCAAGAGCTATGCTAATGAGTCGGCGGACCCCGGGGCGAAGTCTTCGGTGCATAAAGCGACACCTCATGCTCATGGCTACAGGGAGGAAGCTTTAATTTACCATAAATTTTCCAATTTTTATGTCCCGAAGCCGGCCCGCAAATGCCCCGTCACAGGAGATGCTGGTTGCGCTCCTTTGTTGAGTCCGGTCACCGATGGCACACCCGGGGAAATGTCCGTTTTTCCCGGCGTAAGAAGCCGAGAGAATGACACACAAACACACGCATCCATTCGGATTGGTAGCATTAGGGAAAATTATGACCCATAAGCCCGTTGGTCACGCTTTTGAGGGTCGGGTCGCTTAGGATCCGATCTCCTTCGATCGAGCGTCGTGTGCGTCCTTCCGTGTGTGTCTGTGTGTGTGTTTATCTCCTGCCGTGCGTGAAGCCGCCATGATCGCTTGCTTGCGTGGAAAAGAGCGAAATCTTACCTCGTTTCAGCATGCTCGATGTGTGCGGATTGCGGCTTTTGGTGCTGAGTGACGAACAATTCCAGCGGTGCCACTGGAACTGATGCTGGCATTCGCGCACTCCCAACTCCAACCCTTCAATGGCGGCCGCTGTGACGTCACTGGCACGGTAGCACAGCTCCAGCTGGTTCCGGGTTAGCCCCGGTACCGTACGGCACGTCGCCCGGACATCCGGAAGACTCTGTGCTCTGTGGAAGAGAAAAAAGAGTGAGAGAGTGAGAGAGAGAGAATGAGAGAGAGAGAATGTACGTCAACACCGCACACACGGGAGCCACCGAGAAGGGACAGAGACGACTGGGTGGCAGCGAAATGGCTGCTAATTTGGGATCGTTAACTTAATGGGAGCCAATTAATACGTGGCAGATAAATTATGCATCCTGCCGTCCGTTGCGCGTAGGATTGTTGCCGTGTCCGCACACGGCTGCAATCGCTCGCAAAAGCTGTCAGAGGTCCCCCATTCGAGCTGCCACCCGAGGATCAAGCATCGGCCGGAGCATCCCGGAGTCGTTTTATTGGCTGCAAAATGCTGCACCTAAGTCAGCGGGCCAGCCGTCCCATTAATAATGGTGTGTGCGGTCGGGTGTGCATGTTTTTCGCCCCCCTTCCGAGGTTCACTTCCGAGGTTTTCGAGCGCTTTCTCGGTGGGTCGGGAAATTTTCGGGGGAAGAATTAATTTTATCAATTAGCGACAGCGATGCAGTCGCGATGCAGTGCGCATTAATCCGAGCCTAATTGGTGTCAACGGGTGAGTTATGAGTTAATCATGCTCGAGTCCGAGGAAACGAGGTACTTCTTTTTTTCACTTCGTTTGTTTTTCTTTGCTTTGCTTTATCCTGTGTGGAGCCCCGTCGAACGAACGCAAGATGGAAGCTGGCCGATACCGAGCGAGAGACTATTTGGTCGGAAAATATTTGCCATCCATCGGAATGCGCTGCCAATTCGCTTGCAAAAACGTTCGCCACACACACAAAAAAACGAAACCAACGGTCATATCGGTTATTAATGTCGACCGGTTAAACATTCATCTCGTCCAAGCGATTCGGAACCGATCTCAGGGGCATTCTTCTGCGACGTTTCCCACCGCTGACGGTAGGGACAATACCAAGCCACCGTTTCCCACCGAGACGTCCTGAAACCCGGCAGATGATCCTGGGAACAGGACCCAGGACGCTTTGTTGTGCGGCTCCTCGTGGAGGCATTCATCATAATTGCTACCGTGTCCGCGTTCGCTCGGCACTAGATTCCGCTGGGCGAACGCTTGCGAGAACCACAACCAAAGTGCATGCCGGTCCAGCCCAGCCGGTTAGGTAAATATGAGCCCTTTAAATCGATGTCGAAAGCCCTTCGGTGCGGCAAAAAACAAGGGCAAAGTTGCGGTGTGCAGTCGCGCACTGTACACCAATCGAAAGGACGATCCCTCGGCTCGGTGTTTGGGGGCCGTGAGAACTTTTAAAGATATTTTTCAATCCCCGTTCCATCGTGTCCACCAGGCTCTCGCTTGAAGCTCTCGGGAACACAGGGAAGATCGTTTGCGCTAGCGAATCAACGCGCGAGAAAGAAACCCCGATCCCGTCTTATCGCGAACGGGAGAGAAGAAAGCCCGCGACGAAGCCCAATAAAACCAAATGTTTGGCATTCCTGTCAGCGATGGGACCACGGCTGACGATGGTCATCTGCAGCGCCGAGAGGGCATTAGAAGGGTCGCTCGATCCGATCGGTGGGTCTGAGCGCAAAAATAGAGTTATTTGAGCAATGATCTGCACCACCAGCGGAATGATCTCGAGGCGAAGCGACTGAACCGACTACGAAAACGGGGGCCGCCGTTGTGATAGCGAAAAAGCTCGCACATACTAGGACGAGTGCGAGTGCAGTTCCCGTGCAGCGTGCCGGATTCCTGCGGCTCCAGGGCCACCGCAACGCAATTAGTCATCTCGCACTCGAAGCGCAAAGCGCATTCCACCGGGAACGGCGCGTCCACGAGCAGGCGCTCGCGCATTCACCAGAAGCCAATGCACTTTCGTAATGCTGCTTTCCATTCGCCCAGGGACCTTGTGTTACTTTATTTTTTTTTTTTGGCCCGCTGGCGATTAAATGCGAACCCCGGGGGAAAATAATCACTCCATTAAGGAATGCATGGTTGCCTGCCGCTCGCGGGTGCCTGCTGATGAAACTTTATACTAATTTGCGATCGCCGGTTACCGGGCGAAAAATGCATCCCTTTTTGCTGCTCGCGCGGCTCAGCACCCGCTGCAAGAATGTGCGGTATTTGGGAGGGTGTTTGTGTGCGCAGGACGCGAACCCGCACTGAGGCGACAGGATAAGAAAATTATCTCGCACTGCGTCCTAGAGCCACACGGCAAAGCGCAACGAAACGGCAGGGAAAATTAATTTAAATCACCACCACGCACCACGGTGAGGTTGGAATTTCGGAGCCACGCCAACGAAACATTCGGCTGGACAAATTTTGTAACGCATGGGAACAAGCGCGAAACAGATTTCTCAAATAGCCCCGTTCCGTGAGGTTGGTTGGAATGCGCAAGGCAGGACACTGCGTCGAAATGTGTGGCGCGTCCGAAAAGGGCCGAATCATGAATGACCCCCAGAATCGAACCAACTGATGGCCGGTGATTGATGGCCAACGGGGACGGGGTTGCGAAACGCGCAGGGGTCGAAGGGGTCGTTCGAGGGGTCGAAAAAAAAAAGCTACCCCTGCCCTACTGTATCGAATGTCACCCCGAGTCCGATTGCCGTCATTAATCCCTTCAGATCACTGCCCAAAAACGGCTCATTGCCAGTCGTCATCGGGTTTTTGGCCTGTCGCTGTCGCTTAATCTGCGATCTCGATCTTGATCTCTTTGGCTCCTCTGGCCGGTTCGCTCGCTTCACCAGATCCTTCCTCAGGCAGGATCACGAGAGCGAAAGATCGATATCGTTCAACTCGGGCCGGATGCCGAAGCCGGAGATGTCACAATACGATGCAAAATCATGGCCGGGCCACAGAGCGGGTTCGATTCCGGCAGCTGATGCGCAACGATGCGCGGCTGCATTTTGTGAATGGAAACTGGACCGGAGATGCAGGTCAGCCCTCGGGGGCCACACTTTGGGCGGATATAAATCCTTTTTTAGGCTGTGCGGAAGCCCGCACTCCGGGAGATAAGCGCATCCCGGAACCCCGGTGTTTGTTTAGTGTTTTGTTTGCGTCGCGTTCTCATTTATCCCGAGGGCTTTCGCTTCGGTAGGGCGCGTTCTTCCTCCTCTGCCGGCTCTTATCGTGGTGGATCGATCTTGTGGGAACCGTCCTTTGGCCCTTCTGGTGGCGGTGCGAAACTGCATGCGAGCGAGCTAGCTGACAAGATAAATTCCTTCTTGACTTGGGCATGCTTGCCGTGGAAGCCAGCCGGCGAGTGGCGTGCGCGAACAGAGAGTAATGCGTAAATTTGTATTCATTCCGAGCGCTCGCCTTTATCGGATCACTTTTTACCGACAGTCCGGGGATGCGGATCTACAGCCGAGAGCCCATCCATCCATCCAGCGGTTCTGGGAGCGCACTTTATTATTTTCGTAACAGTTTGGTAAATGTTTTACAGCGCGCATAATGCTGATTTACGGGCCGTGGGGTGAAGTTTGCTCGCGTCATCCCTGGCGCCCTGGACGTCCTGCCCGCGATGGAAGGGACCTGTTTTGGCGCAGCTATGGTTAGCGCTCCGTTTTTGGCAAGCATTCAAGCATTGAGTGACTGATAAATCTTGATTAATACCTTCTCGGTTGGCGCTGGCACCGACGATCTGTGGTGTGGCTCAAGCTGCTGATGCAGTTTTTGAAAACAAACAAATTTAGAAACTTGACGCCACGTCGAATGGGGCAGCTTTTTTGGAATCACGTTTTCCCTGGAATGGGGTCAGCGGTAGAAGAATTTGTGGGCCATATATCGTCGAACGTCAGAGCACGAGGACGGTCAGTTACGTTTAGGGCCATGCATCAGTGTATTCGGGAGTTTCTAAGGCGCTTATTGGAGCAATTCTTCCGATTGGGAAGAGATTGAACTTGCCTCAAATGATGCACGGTTTATTTTTAGTAGATTTCCCCGATAAAGCCTTTTATCGGTGTTACAAATGAGTCACCTGAGTTTAACATCACTATTCACGAGGGTCTTACCTTTGCAGTGCGATTAGAAACACCCACGGTAAAAGCATCCGCATCGCACCGAAACTCCTTTTCCCCATTGGTTGGCCTCCGTCGCGGGCCATCGTTGCGTGTTGTTTGCGAAAGGATGCACCCGATGCACGTTGCAGCACGGTATGCAGTTCAGTGTCAGCGCGTTCGCTTGCTTAATCCATTGCGTACCGGTTCCGATCGATCCGTCACCTTGCAATCGCATCTCAACCGCACGCGTTTGGGGTCTGTGTTTTTTTTTCCTTTGTCTTCTTCCAACCTCGAGGACACTCGCTGGCCCAATCTCACCCCACTGGGCAGGATAACGTGGCACTCACACCCTCCACCCAACCACCCTTAAGGTCACTCGGCACTGGGGATGCAAATGCGAGCCTTTCACACTTTGAACAGGATCTCGCGAAACTAACCGTGGGCTCAGAGGCTTCCTTTTTCGTACACAACACACGAGGTCCTTCCACGAGTCACAAACGTCACGAAAGACTTCTTCACAATCGATGGGGTGCCAACTTTTCGTCGTCCACAGGACGACAATCACACGTAACTGATGATGGTGTAAGCGGTAGTTCGTCTGCGATCTTCTCCCGGCGGTATCGACACGCGGTTTTCTCTCGGGAGGGCTCGGAATTTGTCGATTTGCAGCCGTTCCGGGTTTGAGGCCACTAAAATCACCACACCCGTCGGCCGGTGGTCCTTCCGATTGGTCGAACGAGACCCTGGCTTTTGGCACCTCAATGGGCCCTGATCCTGCTGGCACGGGGAACTCACGCGTTTGGGCTCTTTCTCGCACGCACACGCACCACTACGGTTGGTCTTGTTTTTCTTCGATTTCCCTTCCGTTCGGTCGAGTTGTGCGTTTCTCCAGATGCGCTTTTACGCTTCCAGCCCGGGCTGATAGACAAACGGGCTCGTCGTCTATTGAACGATTCGGCTCGCTTGAGATCGTTCTCGGTGGGCGATGGATCGCTCGGAATTTGGGAAAATTCAACCACTCGTTGTGCACATCACATCACTTGAGAATATTTTTGACACTTTTGACCTATCGTACACTCGTCACAGGCTCGATTAAAGACACATTTTGTGCACTAGCTATAGCACTACCGCATCACAACACCACGTCCTCGCTCGCCAACACAAGCTCGTTTTCTACCTCGCGTAAAAGACCACAAACAAACCAAGGCAAGATCGCGATGCCGAACAGCGCCAGTCAAACTCGGATGGGGCCGTGCGCGCGCGAAATGAAACGCTAGTTCTCGCTAGGTCCCGTGCGATCCCGCGGAGCTTTTCGGAGCTTCAGCAACCGCGCACGACCGTCGATGGTGAGTGCCGCGGTCGCGACCCGCGGTAGCAATAGACACCAACACCAGCCCAAAACGCAACCGCTCAGCTATTGGGGGGAAGGTCGCTCACGCTGGAGCACGGTTGAGTTCATTTCTCGTGCGTCCGGCGGTGGGGCGAACAGGCTAGTTCAGGAATTCGGAATTGAACTTTGTCGAAGACCCCGTTTTGCTCAGGTTTGCTGGCCTCAACTCAGGCCGGGCGGCGATGAGTCGTTGATGAGATTTCGAGCTGGCAACGCGCGGTGACGCGTCAAACGATGACGAACCCTTTCGGTGGCGTTAAATTAAGCTTCACGTGAGCTTCGCGCTTCTCGCTATGCCTATGCTATGTTTCTTTGCGCTTCATCGCGCGCGTGAAACTAACCGCAAATTGAAAATCTTGAGCGAAAAACGAAATGATGTGTTTTTAGAGGGAATGTGCGTGTGTGTTTTTCCCCCCGGTCTTTCTTGCTTCCTTTCTGCTTTTCGTACAGGGACACAGACACACGCACGAACGAACGAACGAACGAACGAACAGCACGAAACGGAAGGCGCGGCTTCCACGCCGGAGACTCGCAGGACGACAACTGAATGAGCGCGTAAATCTCGCCCAGTACACGACCGATTTTTATGTGTCTTTCGAGCATTGATTTTGACGTGGCGTCCGTCCGCCTCCTGCAACATTCACCCCAGCCAGGATATACGGACCACGGACAGACATACACGCACACACACACGTGCGACCGCGACATGCGATGACAACATTGTTGTGCGGACGCGCACCCTACGCCACTGCGCAAGGGCATTCGCGGGGTTTCCGTTTCGGTTGCATTGTTCGCGCGATCTTGCTCTAGCGTAGGGTCCTTTTTATCTCGCGCGTGGGGCGCGCATGTATTTGCGGTTGGCCGGAAGCTGGAAAAGGAGAAATGAGAAAAAAAAAAGACACGGAGCCAACACACCTGAACAGCCGATGAGCCCGTTCCACGGCAGGAAGTGGGTGCGGTCCTCGATGGGTTTCGTTTTTCCGGGTTCGCGTGGTGAAATAGGATGCAAGCGTTCGGTGAAGGGTTGGTTGCTTGAATAGGATGCTACTTTGATACCCCGAACGTAATCAAACGTAATGAAGATGATATCGCTTTATATCGTATTCATGTTTTCCCGCTGCAAGGGACAATAATTGCCCTCAATGGCCAAGTGTGCTTGAATCGCTACTTGACTTCGACCCGTTAGCATATTACTCACCGGAACCGATGTGGGGTGTATCGCAACATAACACATAATGGCCACGCAAACATGGGAATCAAACTACAAAACGCCAAAAGCCCTCGGCAGCTCGGTGAGCTCGAATTCGCTGCGCGACAACTTCCGGTCCGCAATAATAATGGCCAGCATGGGGTGGCACACACACACACACACGCGTGTGTGCGCGTGACCCGTTTCGCTCTCTTCCCACTCGAGTGTGATTGTCACCCGAAAATCCCCATCGGATAAAAAAAAAATAAATCTCGGAACCCCGTTTTTCCCGGCTTGCAGCAGCGAATCCACAGTTCACACAAGGTGAATTATGCATCCGTAACCCCGCGACACACACACACACGACGATGGGTCAATTAGGTCTGGTCGATGGCATTGCAGGGTTGCGTTTTCCCTCAGCCGAACACTGCACCACCGCTCGTGCTGGAAGGATAACGCGTACGTTTTCCACGCGCTTCGTTGCGCTTCATCGACCACAGCACGAGCATGTCCGCGTTTGCTCGCGCGATGCGCCCGTTGACATGAAAATTAGTGTTTAACATTATGATTAACCGGCCCGTTGTGGACGGACGAAACGAGGGACGATGCGAAAAAACACAAACACAACCACCGGTGCCCTTTTCGGTGGGCAAATGGTGCATGCTGAGCTGGGACAAATAAAAACACACACGCAACCGGATCGTTGCAGCCGCGGTGACAAATGACACAGGATGCGTGCGTCCCCGGGGCCGGTGGATTATTGCGAGCCCTTTTTGCCAGCGGCCAAGAGGTGGATAAATTACATTCCCACCGTGCAAACCCTCTTTTGATATGCAAATTGGCTGCGGTGCTGCTTCCGAGCCCTTGTCCTTCTGTTTCGCTGAAGCCAAAAGCGCCGAAACCTGCCAACCAGCGACTGATCCTAGATAAACATCAGCCGATCCGGTGCATTAACGGTTGACGCGGTGCGGCAGGACGTTTCGCGCGGGTTCAGCTGCGGCCCGTTACAAAGTAAAAATAATTATCCTTAAATTGTTTCATCTCGCCTTGTCCGCCCGCCCGCTCGCGCAAATCTCGGCACTCGGCGCCTTTGCGTTGCGTTTTTCGGCCCGTTTTTCCGAGAATCAATTTTCGTTCCCCCATTTGGGTCCGGGGTTTTGCGGCCTGCACGATGCTATCGGCCATCTCGGGCTCGATCCTTTGGCTTGGTGCCTTTGGTTTGGAGATGCGTGCTTTTTTTTCTTCTTCTTGCTTTGATTTTTGTTCCACCCGTGATGGCTTCCCTGGACGAGGGAAGTCCTCGGTGTCCAATCCCGAGCCCGGCGATGACGATGGTATTTTTCCGCGTGCCCGGTTCCACCACCCTGGTG
Source organism: Anopheles nili (assembly GCF_943737925.1). Taxonomy (NCBI): domain Eukaryota; kingdom Metazoa; phylum Arthropoda; class Insecta; order Diptera; family Culicidae; genus Anopheles; species Anopheles nili. The sequence continues at coordinate 7,585,807 of NC_071292.1, forward strand.
CGACCCTAAAAGGGCAGCAAACAGTAAAAAAAAGAGGCGAAAGAACACCACATCGTATGCTGTAATTTGTGTAGCATCTTTAATTTGCTGTTTCAACATATTTTCACCAAAGCTGCTTCCTTGCGTCACTCTTCGGGTTTACGGTGTCGATGTCTCGCTGTCCTCGTTCTTCTATCATTCGTTCTCGTCTTTCTCTCAATGCTCTCGTTTTCGCTCGCACATCTTCCCGATGGACGACCATGGTGGCCATGCCGTTTCAAAGAAAAGCGGTTCCAGCTCCACAAAGCACCACTGCCCGGTCGGATCCTTCCGAATTAAATCACACGCCTCCTTTCCACCATTTTCCATCCCCTAGCGAGCCCATCTGGGGAGAGCGAGCAAGCGAGAAAGCAAGCACCATCAAGGTGGTGGTAATATTTCTTCAAAACATCCTCCACCCCGTGAAGGCGAACGTTCGTCCGTATGGCTTGCCGGCGCTGGCCAGCTGCCCCGAAGGGTCCGAAAAGCTTCTCGCAAAACCGCAATCATCGATCGGCAGGATCGACCAAAATGGCTGCCGAGGAAGGCTTGCCTGGACGCAACCGAGCGGAATGATAATAAAACACCCGAACGGGCCGGGGCGTAGATAATTTATTTCTCATAAACAATCAATGCACCGAAACGCGCGTTGCATCGCCACAAAATGCCAGCGTGCGTATCGAACGTGACGGGGATGCGGATGAGGGATCGGGCTAGCGGGCTGGTTGAAAGGTGAAGGATTAAAGCCCTGGTCCTGAGGCCAACGAGCGGTGCGATGGCACATTCCTTTGCGGTCGGGCTGGCGGCCCTCGCGTTCCTTCGCATGCGATGCGATGCACCGAGAGGGTCTGCGAAATGCATCGCCACAGGCAGGCGAAGGTGTGAGATATGCTGTGGAATTCTTGCACCCTTATGGCGAATAATTCAATCGACGCCACGGACCACCGGCGTCGCTCGATGGAAGGGATGCAATCGAAGCCGAAAGGGTTATTTATGCCAAGGCGAATAAGGCGAAAAACAGGCAATGGTGGCTTATCAGATTCACGCAGATAGCTTAATGAGACAAATGACTTGATGAGTGCGTTGATTGCGAAAGAAAACCATTTTTTTTTGCTGGGTCGGCTTTAAGTCCCTCTTGTCACAGTGGCTCTCAAGCAGCCTCTTTCAAAGGGAGAGTTTCAAAGAATAATTATATATCCACAACATTAACCATGCTTTCAGCTTTGATGTAATTTACATGCGAATAAATAATTGAGAATGAAGTAGGAGTTATTTGAAGTTGCCTTCAAGAAGGATACATGTTGAATAATGCAAAATTGCTTTAGACTCCGGAAACATCGACGTTATCCGGATTCAGTGTCAATTAAAGAAAAGCTACCATTACACGCTTGTTTGATGCTGATCGAAATGCAATTTGCCTATTATCCTTCATACAACATTGAAGCGTCTCTATAGCCTCGAAGCTCCTGGTTTCAATCCACTGTATGATGTGTCTTAACACAACCCTACGGAATGTTCTGTGTGCTGCTATTTTTAATACACTCGTTCATTAACAATTCTTCCTGGCTGTCGAGATCCCGCTGACTGACTGGCTTATATGTGATGTTTCTAATTCCAAACAAATTATCCACCCCGGAAGCCATCCTCGTGTACCGAGACATCACTCATCAGCAACTCGCTTTATCGTGTTTAATCCTTTAATTTTTTTTCTCCAGAGCCTGGTACGCCACGACACCTTCCACGGCTCAGGATCAGCCCCGGCCCATACCGGTCCGGAAGCGTCAACCGGCATTTTTAGCACCACCGAAAGGGCTCATCGACCGAGCCCTGCCCTTGCGTCGTGGGTATTACGATTTTGAATGATTAACCTCGAGCTGGAACGCGACAGCCCGGCAGCTTCGAGCCCGCCGTTGGTCCTTAGCCGGTGGCAAAACCTGCCACGGAATAATTCCACGTATAATCGCTCACTCAGTCACCGGTTTTGCGCTCTTCCCGACATCAAAGGGATTTTTGCACATCCCATCCCGCGTGCGCCTGGTGGTAGACTTATCACACCCACCCACGCGAAACGATATTGGTGAAAATAAAAAAAAACACTAGAGAGCACACTAGAGAGGGAGCACGAAAAAAATCCCACACGGATAGCGTCACGCGAATTATTATGCGCGCTTCAAACCGACTGCCTTCGTGAAGGGCTGCCCTCTCGATGGGAGAATATTGACAGTGCCACTAGCGGGTGTAAATTGCTAAAAAAAAAAGTGTTGTACGAACGAGTCGCAAAACGAGTCTCTTTTCTTCCCCATCTTTCGAGCGAACGAGCTGCGCGATGGCATGAGCGAGGAACGGACGAGGCGTGCATAAAAACGCTCCCTTAGCGTGGCCGCATCCTTCGGACGCGTGGTTCGAAACAAAACGCAGCAGGCGACGCCGTACGGTTAGTATGGTTTATTGCATGATTACCGGCTACTTTTATGCTTGCGTTTATAGCTAATAGGTTTGTTTCTTGCAACCTCTCCCATATATCGGTTTAATACCACAGCCCCAGCACGTGTTTACGCGCTCTCATGTGGTGCATGTGCGCGAAACTATCGGCCCCGGAGACGTGTGCCATTGGGGAAAAAGGCCCGCCCAACATTACGAACGAACGGGTCACGTACGATCGGACGTACCGTCCCGTGGAATTACATTTCACGCGTATTTGCCTTCGAAAGCGCTGGCAGAGCAATTTCCGAGCTCGCTGTTTGCGTGTGTGTCGCCGGCTAAATATCGCTGACCCGAAAAGGTCCACCCGCCCAGAGGGCTGCGGAAGACCCGAGGTTGGAGAAGGGTGAAGGGAAAACCACGTACCTCGGTTTGGCCAGGCGCGTACAGGCGGCGTCTTTGTTGTCGACACGACGAGCGGTTGTGGGTGGCGTGAAGCCGCAATCGGAACCCTCGATGGTGGTCAAAACGTTGTTGGTGGCATTTGCATAGAAATCCATTCGATCTATTCGCACCCCGCTGACCCACCGCATTGGGGAGGGGGGGGGGGAGAATGGGGGGTGGTGAGTTTTTTCCTCCACATTTTCTTTCTACCCTCCCGATGAATGGAAACCTTTCAGCGGGGTGGCTCATCGTGACGGTGGCCCGAAAGAGCTTCGCCGCGTTTGCCCTCGCAGTCGGGACAATTCCAATTCGCAGCTTCACCAACCCCTCCCCCCACTCCTCCATCCCTTAAGGACCCTTCCGCATGGCGATTGCTTGGCAAACAAGCAGCAACTTGCCATCTTGGTGATGGGTTGCCAAAGGCTAAATCGCTTGGTTCGGGGCCGGGCTTTTGTCAACTTCGCTTCTGTCAGTGCTCAGGTGACAATCGAACAGCCGCAGGGGAAGTCACCATTGGGGGCCTGGGAACCTACCGCGATGCCAAGCGACGACGGCTTACGCAAGTCAATTTCCTTGCGCCAACAATTAATTGTTGTTTACTCTGTTTGCGCCGAGCCGTTTATGCTTCCATTTGTCGCTCGTTTACGCTCGGGTGGAACCAATTAGGAACGCAGCATTTTCCCATGACGCACCGGCTGACACGGCTGGTGCACGGATCCTTACCGTGGTGGTGGGCACGCCGAATGAGTCAAATCCATCAACCGCGTCTTTTAGCGCTCTCTGGTTATTCTGCCACCAGCGACTGCCGCGCTGCCGGAGGGCTTTCGAGTCGTTGGGCGGTGCGGGCTTTCAAACCAGTGCCGTTTCGTAGCGCTTATCGATAGCGATAAGATAAGGTGGGGTTTGATGTTTCATGGCAAAGCTTTTATTTCGATGTTTACATGTGATTCGATGCCGGTTGAAGCATCACATACACACGGCATGGAATTCTACTTTTTATGGGCTGCAGTGGAGAGAGAAAAAAACAAAAAGCCCTTTTTTTCTAAAAATAGAATTAACATTCACCATAAATCTCATGATTCCTTATTGACCATATCAAACTGTTTATTGTAAAACATTGGATTGATTAAAATTGTGGACGTTCAAGGACTTAACCAAGCTAGCAATCGAACCTGGCTTACTTTTTTCCATCTCTCAGGCGCTTAATTCACCCACCAGAGCCCGATCCGGCTCCATATCGGCCAGGTCACTGTTTGCCGTACTAATTCGAGCTGTTTGAACGCTAAACAAAAGATGGCCCTCGCGCGAGCTCGCCGCCAAGTGAGACGTTATGCGTTTAATTGCTTGGCGCGAGCCCGAAACGAACGGCTTTCAATTTCAATTTTTCGGCCGTTTCACCGGGCCAAAGCTTCCGTGGCGTGCCCAAGCTGCCCCCAGGCGTGTGGAATTTCGATTTGTTTACCGTTCTCATTATCGCCGGATGCGGCCCATCGGCATCGCAAGTCGCAGTTCCGGTGTGACTCGCGGGTGTGAGCAAACGGATGGGCTCGGCTCTCGACTGTGGCGCAGTTATGTCGTCCTCTGGTTTTTCTTCAACCCCAATTTCGACGTTTTTTTTTCCGGTCTCCGGGGACTTCCTTGTAAACAATGAGAATGAATTCTAACTTTTTGTGTCAACGATACCAAAGGGCCCAATGGCGTAGATGCACCGGAAGCGTGCGCTTCTTGAAGCGTGTACTTTGCATCCATTTCGAGCGCCCTTTCGTACCTCGCAATCATCGGTTTTAGTTGATTACGCACTTACGGTTAATCAGGTTCCTTTCCGACGCCAGAGCGAGCCGTGAATGAAAATGAAGGCAGTATAATTTGCGCGCTCACGGTCACGGTTGAGGACGTGCCGGCATGCGTACGCAAGTACCACATGGCGAGTGATTAACATGATAAGGATTTATTAGCATAGCGAACATGTTGAACCAGCGCGCTAGTGAGCGGGCAGCCCCACCTTTTTCTATCCACCTAAAGGAAGTGTTCAATGACGCATTTTCAGCATGAATTAGTTTGCTTTTAAACTTGTTACCACGTCATGCAAATTTCAGTCCTCGGGCACGTGGAACAACACTCCCTTTTTTTAGTAATTAGTAATACTAAACGATGAAGCTTATTCCAACCCTTACAAGAACAATCCCTCCAACGACTTCGATGGTCACTTTGCTTCAAGCTATCGTCGTCCTGTCGTCAGCATTATCACACCGTTCAATCGAGCAACCTTGCAGGTCTTGGAGCCCTTTATGTTGTGTCGACCTCACACGTTGCATTATGCACTCGCTCGGCGCTGTGTGCCGTGTGATTATCGCCAATTTGCACACTAACACGATGTGCTACTAATAACGGCGATTTGTGTACCTTCGGTTTGCTTGCAACTCCCTGGGGCGTCGTGGCCAACAACCTGTTGCAGCTAGCGGTGTAGCCTGCATCAGAAGTGCACATCGGAACTGGATGGTGTAGTAGAAGGACTTATTTTCCCTTCAGGCTAGCGTGCTGTACGTTTTCCTTCCCAGAAGAATAGGAATTTCGCACGCGAAAGACGCTCGTGTGCATGCGAGAAGTGTGAATTTTCGCGAACCATGTATTTTTATTCACATTCAACATTATACGCATTCCCATAACCGAGCCACCGAGGCTCCACCCCATGTGAGACGCCATCTCGCTTTAAGGGCTAGCAGCGCGTTTGTAGCGTGAGAAAGACAAGGACCACACGCTAAAGCCACCCGTGAGCTCCCGCATGAGAAAGAGTTCATTTTCAACCCCTGCTAACCGTGAGAGGTGAGCTCATCTCACGCACGTGAGCGAGTTTGCTCACCACGTGGAGAAAATGCTCGCTTTGGGTGTCAAATGGAAAACAATAAACACACAATTAGCAGGAAATATGAATGTTTCTATGGTCGAAATGGAATTGCAACATCGATATAACGCCGTAGCTGATCAACCGTAACGTTTAGGATGAATCTCATTGCTAGTAAACAGTAATGCACCGATCCAAACATGGCATAAAATATTAGTCATATAAACACATATTTTGTTCAGAAGCGGGAAACTACCAACTAACATATTGATCACCGGAGGAGCACCAGCTAGATGGCTGCGTTTCATTGAAGACGTATGAATGGATTTATAAATTTAGCAAATAACATATTTCACCGATGTTGCCATATCCGGCAGAGCCGTCGAAGGAACACTTTTCCAGAGCGCCTCTAACCAGCAGTTCGGTGCTTAAATGAAACGATCATACACCTGATCGAACGCACCTTCGTACCGATCGTAATTGATCGACTGCATAAAGTAGCGTAATTTTCCAACCCAAAATCTAAGTCAACATCAAAGCGATCACGTGCCAAGGGAATCCGCGCCAGTAATGGGAACGATCGCTGGGCCCGTTGCGTTTTCTTTTTCGCTTCCCTCCCTTACACCGCAGGCTACGGCACTTTTCTCACTTTCCCTCTTGCGCTCTCGCTCGCTCTCTTTCTTTCTCCTTATCGGTTCGACGCAACGGGTTGGAAGCGGGCCTGGCGTTGCGTTCGCGGTGCGTTTGCGTGAGCGCATTTCTTGCTGTTTTAATGGTCAATTAACCTTTTTAAACTGCCAATTAGGGGCTGATTTTATGTACTTTCAATTTACCGCCTCCCGGGGCCCATGGGCCCACTCGCAACCAGACCGTCATCTGCCGCCCGACGGCTTTGAACTCGCGCCGACGAGAATTTCGGTTTGTTTGTCGGAGAGTGCGGTGGAAATTAGGACCAGCTTCCTGGAAATAGAACGCACCATAGGCAGCTGCTTTCTTTTGCACCCGTCCACGGTGCAGAAGGAAGCTAAACGAAAACGCACACGTCCACACGCACACACACACACACACAAAGGGAAACGCAAATCGACCGTGCAAGATGCACTTATGTGGTTTTTCATCAAAATCGGATTTCGCCCCACGCAACCATCCGACGAATAATGTGTAGCGGATGCAAAAGCTGCCAATCACAGCTGCGTCATAAATTATCGCATCATTGTGTGGGGGCCGTTCTCTCGGTGACACCCGCGGCATAACGAGCTCGAGGGCTCGAGTGACAACCCCATCATCGTGTCCCTCTTCCCTTCGACACGCTCCAAGGGCGTGAAGGCGGTCTCAAAAGGCACGACAGCTTCCTAACCACAAAAACCGACATACCACCGAGGCGCAGGAATTGCGCTTCATTCTCGGGACCGGGGGCCATTATCTCCGCACGGAAGGAGGCTTCCTTGGCTGGTTCGGAGCCGCTCTGAAGGCATTCCATGCCTCGGAGACCTCCACCCCACCGGTGGCCCTCGTTGGCGTGCCTCGTAATCTGTGCTTTGGCCGACGGTCAAAAGTGCATCTCACGCTCGTATCATTTATAATATTTTTCACAGTCAATTTCCTCAATCATTAAGTGTGTATGACTTTGTCCGCTTGGGTCCCAACCGCCCGGGGGACGTGCCTGTGTGCGGTAAACAGCCGCCTTTACACCTCCGAGGGCGGAAAAGCGCTCACCCCTTGCCGGGTGTGGGCTTTTTTTCTTTCGCTCATTTGTGCCGTTCCAACGTCGGAATGGAAACTAAGTCACAATGATCATGGCGTGACGGCCATTGAAACCGCAATCATCGCCACGATGCGCACGGGAAAGTGCATCACTATGCGCTCGCGCGTGACAGCTTCTTCAGCACGTCGCGTAATGATCATCCACAGAAAAAGGGCCGCCGCATGTGGGCCGTCTCGATGGCTAGAAATTGCGCACGCTTCTGCGCCATTTTGCCAGCCGACGTTGCAGACAATGCGGCAAATGTTTGCAATTGCCTGCACTCGAGCTTCGGTGGCTTCCGTGCGAGTTCGTCGTGTGAGACATGCCGGGGCTTTCCGGTGCCTTTTGCAGGAATGATGCGCTTTTCGGTGATCCTCCTCCACAAACCTGGCTGGCTGAAGGAAAAGCCCCCGGTGGGCCGACATGCCGACGGGTATCGGGGGCGGTGTGTGTGTGTCGACGGCAACCAAGAAAGACCTCCATGGTCGTGAGCCCGGAGCCCCGTTGTGGGCCCTATTGTTCGAACTGTTGTTAATATAATTAACACCCGCTGAGTAACATGTCTATTTCGATGAATATAAATAACATCTCGGCATCTCGGGGCAATCGGCGTGACGGTCCCGGGTCGGAGGCACCAGGAATGAGCACAAAACGAACGAAGAATCGACGCATCGAGCGGATCATATCGGTTTCGTTTTATGCTTCTTTTTTTTTCTCTACTCCATATCATTTCGAGATGTTTCATCCTTTTCAGGGAGCTTTTTGCTTCTTCTACTGGGCGATCGCTTTCACGCATTCTCTCTTTCCATCGCGCGCTCTCTCTCTCTCTTTCTCTCAACGGTGAAAAGTGCGGTAAAGAAGCGAAGAAAGCGGAACCGATTCGAACAAATCGAGCATTCAATCGAACGGGCCCTCGGGGATCTTATCCTGCGCGAAGCAGAAGGCACCCTTGGCATAGATCCTAGACGTGGCCTTTGATACGGAGCATCGAAGACAGAGTGTCGGTGGAGCGGATCGAAAGCAAGAATGCCACATCCAACGGGATTGGCATCGAAAGATGAATGAATGAACGGCCCAGGCCGGGTGGCAGGATTTTCGAACTGATCGAACGCCTTCCCGATGTTCCACTCGCTCCGGAGGTAAGCCATCATGTGAGGTAATTACGAGTTTTATGCCTTCGGAAGGGCAGAAAAGACATGCGTCCTTAGCAACAGTATGGTAGCAACAGATGGCGAATCAGATCGTTGAAATCGACCTGAATGGTCCCTTCGGTTGAAGTCACAGAAGTAATCACGCCCTTGCTTGGTTGCGTAATGGCACGATGGCACGATGGCGTGCGCAAAAACGCAACAAACCCAGCAGCATAATTACGCATCCCCAACAACGGGGGAATTAGCGCTCGAAATGGAATAAATCACTTTATTGCACATGCAGCCGAGCGTCGGGATTGATCGCCATCGATGATTGCCGGGAATTAAAGGTCATGTTCGCTTGATTTGCTGCTCGTTTTCCGTTGCCGAATGGTGTGCTGTATTTTTACGGGTGTCCCGTGCATCGACTGAGCGTCCGTTTTTTCGAGCGCATCGAGCCGTGCTAAAAGGGTCAACCTACAAGAAGGACGCCGCGTCCGCGGGATCGGACGACAAGATTAATATTTCGAGGCCCTCGCGCGCGATCTAATCGATTACTGTAAGTTAAATTTTAATGCCAACCCCTTAATGGATGTTTTATACTCGAACATACATCGAAAGTTACTCTCTCGCCAGCTACCCGCCATAAAAACTGCTGTAAACACCTAACCCCAAAGCGTCACGTCGGTTATGCTTCGTGACTCCGGACGAGCAGAAGCAGTAAATGAAGAGGAAAAAGGCACACCAGGACCCACGGGGATGGGCGCATGGGAACGGGAGCAACGTTTCAGGTGGAAAAAGGGGTCAAATAATGCATCCCCTCTCCGTGGGCAGTGTGGCCGTGTGCGTGGTGTTGTGCGATAGTAAAAATCCTCATCTCGTCTCGCGTGCGCGTTCGTTTGGTTTGGTTTATCGCCCAACATACCATCGCCGGAGTGGCCGGAAATTGCCTCTACTAGCCCTTTTTGCTTCCGCGCACGAGGGTTAAAGGGGGTGTGGGAGGCAGAAATGGGAGGAGAAGGAGGACGCAACCTGTCATAGAGGAGCGGAGTGAGTCTGGGCTGGTCTGATGGATTTATGACATGATATGAGAACCGCCTTGTCTCGTTCCGAGATCAACTGAGACATTTTCTTGAAGCGATGCGATGCGATCTAGCGTGTGAGGGCAAGAAAAAGGAGAGAGAGAGAGAGAGAGAGAAGAAGAGAGCAAGAAAGAAAGAGATAGCTAGATCAAGTAGATGATCGCCGTGATGATTAAGATATGTGTGTCATAGTGAAAGAAAGTGAAAGTGAACGGACCGAAAGCCGACCGACTGGTAGCGAATAGCCGCGAGAATGCTTCCTTGGCTGCCTTCTTGTGATGGAAATTAACGGTGGAAACGATACCACACGCTCGAACGGGGATCCGCTCGGTGTCATCAGGCAACCGATTAAAGATCCATAATCTTTAACGAGCCGAAATCGAGCATTAAACGGCAGGCTGATCGTGCACCCACGTACCAGCCACGTACCGCGTGGATCGCTTCGTTTATTTTAACTACCAATAAATCTTCCTCCTGTACCGGGGTTAAACTGCACCGGTCTGAAGATCCCAAACGACCGTCCCGGATCGTCCTCTCTCTCGTAGAAGAAACCTCCACATAATGTTGAGCAGTAAAAGAAGCCCCAGCCAACGGACTGCGACGTTCGCGAGATTGGCTTATTCAAAACGATGTTTTAAGGACCCGTCGTCGGGTGGACATATTTCAGCTTCTCGTGCGCCCGCTTGCAGGATCGTCACCGGTCGATCGACCAGATCCACATGGGGATTGTGCATCATAAGATGCGTCGCGAACAAAAGCGCAGCATAAATGCAAGACGAGCAACAACAAGAAAACAAAAATGCCCCGATACGAACACCCCGCAAGAAAATTTGGAACGAAACAAAAAGGGTACACACGTCCGAAAAAGGGTGAACCGTTAAATCCGATCGATGAGCGCTGTTTTTCTGCGACTGTGTACTGTATGTGTACGGTTTATTTGTTTTATTTTTTTTTGTCTTTGTTTAATCCTCGCCAGCAACGGGGGTCCCTTGGGCGCGGACAAAACGGCAATTGCGATCAAAACGCGATCTCGTTCGCGAATTCGAATATAGAACGCAGGCTCAAGCAGGCGATCATTCACTCGATCGTCCGATTGAACCGCAATTCTTGCGATGTCTGAAAAAATGAAAAAAAACGGTCGTCCGTGTGGAAAACATACCAAAAAAAAACGATCAAGCGCACCAGGCGGCCAGAGAAAGGCAAATCAAACCAAACGCTCAGCATCAGCACCCGCTATGAAGATGGAACCCTTAGTTTAGCGCGTTTTGTTGACTTTCCCGCCGCACCCTGCGCACCCGGAAGCGTTCCCGTGCCCGCACTCGAACACGCAGCGGCGAAGGGAATGAAGACGAATGAAAAAAAAAAAATGCACGGTAAGGGCGGTGCAAACAGCGTCAGAAAAAGCGAGCACCGGCGCGGGAAAAACTGCCCCGGACAGGTTGAGGAAGGCTTGAGTGTTGCTGTAAAAAAAAAGGGACACAACCAGGCAGAAGGCAGGCAGGCAGGACACCGGTTGATCTCGGCCGGTGTCGGATGGCTCTACCGGAATATTTGCCGATCGCAAACATCCTGTCGGTTGTTGGGTCTGCCACACGGAGCCCTCCTTGGGACGTGGTTGGCGAGATTTTTTCGACATACTCCTGCCATCAGGATAATCACGATATTTGGATCGCTTAAGGGCCGCGCGAAGGGCCAGGAGAAAAATATCTTACCGCTCGAAGTAACGTGAAAAATAAATACGAGAAAAAAAAACGACCATAATAAAACCAAAATCTCAGCCCACTCTCTGGTAGGAGATATTTTTTTTTGCTACTCTGCTCGGTGTGCTGAATTAAGCGAAATCGCAAGAAAAGTCGCGTCCGAAAATGGGAAGCGCTGTAAAAACGCGATCCTCGCCTGCACGATCCTGGTGCACTAAATTGACGAGCAGCAAATCAAACGGATAAAAGCGAAGGGGCGCAAGCAAACAAACCAAGCGACCAAAAGCAAAAACAAAAAAAAACAGGCAGCCACAAAACGCTACAATCCGTCTCCCGAAAGCTGACCGGAATGTCTGCGAGCGAGCGTGTGAGCGTCGGGCGGCCGTTTTTCGTCTCATTATTTTCCCGCCATGATTCCCAGCCCCAGCCCAGAGTGGGGTTTTGTTTGGGTTTTTTTTTTGCCCCAAGCTGCGTCCAAAGCGTCCCAATAGCAACAACAACAAAAAAATACGGCCCCAATGAAAACCTCCGCCCAGATTCCGGGCGGCAACAATGAACCTGCAGGAACGGGCGAAATGAGCTGCAATCTCGTCCCGGTCAGGACGCACCCGGAGTATGAGAAAATTGCCACCGAAAAACGCGCGTCCCGTGCGGGACCCGTAGGGGGGGGGGGGGGGGGCATGATGAGCATTCTTTGTGGATTGTGAATTAATTTTTGTCAGAATCTGATTTCTTCGGTATGTCCCACAGGCCCCGACAGGCGCGGACAAAAAGCGCTCACGAATCGGGAAGCAAAAATCACCAAACGGTCCCACAATGAGATAAATAACGTGACGCGGAATGGGACCGGAAGGAGTGCGAATGGGAGACCAGCAGAGAGGCAGAGAGAGAGAGCGAGAGAGAGCGAGAGAGAGAGAGTGTCCGAGTGAGAGGACGAAGGACGAAATATGTTTTAGGTATGTCAGTGAGCTTTTGTTTTCACGGGCTCACGGTGACTAGCGGTAGATGAATCTGGATCAGAAGGTGACTGTTTTTATTCTACTCCCTGCGTCGGGAGCCCTTTTTATAAAAACATCCTGAAAACATGAGGAATGTTTTAAAAATTCGTAAAAATCATTTTTTCCCCACTATCTGTGCCCTTGCCGCTAAGGGTAGCGGTCAGTTCGAGAGCTCGCTGGGCGGGAAATGTGATGCAACGGCGTGCATAAAATGCATCGGAAATGCCGTGCAATATATTTTGATTGACAGACCGAACCAAGACGGCCATGATGAGCCACTAGCGGATCACAGGCTGACCCCCTGAAGGGCTGATCGTTTCGCGTGGCCTACTAACATTGCCCTTGATGCTGGCGGTAAGACAAATACACACCTCCGTTCGGTCCATTGATGGGTCAGAGACGTCCCCAAAAGTTCAAGGATCGTCGATTTCTACCAAAAAAAAAAACGTGCGCTTTCCATCGCGCACACTTGAGCCTGGCCAGACCGAGGGTGTAGGTTTAGGGCCAGGCTGGAGCTTTGTGTAAATAAATGTAACGTCACGCGCGCACTGACGCGCGTCGAACGTGGAGAATAAACACCGTTCCTGAGAACCCATAAAACACCCGGCCCCGGGTCGCTGGTGGCCTGTTTGATCGACGCAAGTACCATATTAATATCACCGCGTGGCACTTCCAGACAGCCGCGTGCAGAGGATGAAAACCTCACACCGGAACTCGTTTCCGAGGGAGATAAAAATCACCGCACCGCAGAGATACAGCCTCCTCGGAGTGTGCGATAAGACGGAACACTCTGCGCCGATCTGCTCGTGGTGTTCTCGCGTGGTGTCTTGCGTGATATCACGCCAGAGCGCTGGTCGCTGCGCGTGAGATGCGGACGCCTTGCGCAGACGCGTTTTGGTGCGCGGTCCGTTTGTTTTTTTTTTCTTTGTGCGTACCGATCGCTAGTGTACCTGTGGGAAGTGATCGTGCAAGTGATCGTGATTGGGGCGAGCCGGAATGTGATTTTATTCTCACGGTCATCGCGATCGATTTGGGGCACAAGTTGAAATAAAGTTCGCGATAACCCGGAATTGATGTCCGATTTTAAACCCGCTTCCATCGCGTGTCCGTGTGTTGTGTGTTTGAGTGTGGTATCGATCCGTTTCCAGCAGCAGCAGCAGCAGCAGCAGCAGAAGCCAAGACGAGGACGACAACTCGGTGGATTAGTTTGTGCGATCAAACGAAGACCCCCATTAAGACCAGCCGCATTATTAGGGGTGTCGGTGGCACCGGCAAGCGAATCGGGAACGTCTTCGCTTATCTGCGAGCACGTCGGCAACGATGAGAGCCTGTTGCCGTTCGTCCAGCTCTATGGCTCAATTTCGAGCATGCCCTCGCTGGGAAGCCGTTTCGTTTTGCTTTTCTTTTTTTTGCACTAATATTCGCGCCAGCCTCCAAGCTACAGTGACGGCCGATTTGTTGGCACGAGAGCCCATCCGCTGGGATGCTGGCTCACCTCGGCCGTCCACCACTGTACGGGTGGGTTCCGTTCTTAATCTTTCCCCCTTAACATTATCTTGCGCCCCGGTTCTTCTCGTTCATTTGCTTTATTCGATAGTCATTTTGTTAGTCGTTTTACGGCACATTAGCGCGAGCTCTCTCTCTCTCTCTCTCTCTCTCTCTCTCTCTCTCTCTCTGTCTCTCGGGCGCTTCTTCGATCTCTCTGTTTGGCATTCTAATTTCCCTTCCCAGCGCGGTCCTGTGGCGGGTTTCGCTTATCCTCGCTCCTTTTTCGACGTCCAGTTTCTTCGACCCAACCGCTCGATATTGTGCGGCCAAGTTTGGGTTGCGCTTCTCCACCCGGGGGCAGATTTGATTATTTGCGCGTGCGCGCGCGAGCACCCTTCCTTTGACGCAGCTTACGTGTGTGTGTGTGTGTGCCTTGGTCTCACAAACAAAAGCCTACGGCCGGGGCTTCTTTTCGTGGGCCTCCCTTTTGGTTTCGTGGGCCGAGATTGCGGGCTCGCCAATATTCGCCAACCAGCGCTTCCTTTCGGTTGCGGTTTTGCTGTGCACCCTCGTCATCCCGGTCATCTTTCGGGTGGCCAAGAAACAGGGGATGGGATGAGGGGGGGGGGGGCACTAGGGGTGGTAGAATTTTAATTCCCAGTCCCACTCTCTTTCATCTCCTGCCGCGGCTCGGTTCTGCCTGGTGCTTCGTGAATGAGCGAAAGCGCAACGGAAAAAGGCGCCCCATTCATAGTGTCACCGTTCGAACGGTTGGTTCAGCACACTGCTGCAGTAGTCGAGTGTTTGTGACATCGTGCTGGGAATCGGGGGGGGCGGGGGGTGGGGGCGACTCGTGAAAAACCCCCTCATCAAGGTCACCATTTTCCTGCACGGTTTTCTTCCACGTGAACGGTTGAGCTGGGGAAAAAAGAACTGATCGCTCGGTCGCTCCGTTCAGTGCGTGAGTAGTGAGTAGTGAACTGCACCCTCAGTGAGTGAAAACGAAACGGAAAACCCACCCCAAAGGGGTGTGTGAGAATGAGATATCCAACGCCAGTCCCCCTTTTGCCTCATTCCCACCCTTCACCACCCATCGCCGCGCGCCTGCTCACCTCCGCTGGAGCGGTCAGATAAAAGGAAATCCGCGCGCGCAATAACCTTTTAAAATATATCATTTGCAACGGTGTGGAAGCGTTCTTCCATGTGTTCGCGGGTCTGGTTCTGCTCTCCTCGATCGCCACTAAGGGTGTGTGTGTGTGTGTGAGGGGGGTGGAAAAGGGGTAGCTAGGTGTGCATGCGCGCCCCCAGCGTGCGTGTGCATGTGTGTGGGGGTTTTTGTTTTTGGGTTTTGTTGCTTTTAATTTCACTCCACTCCGGGTTGCGCGCTCCACCGAATGGGGCGGTGTTGGAGGGGTTTTTTTTTGTAATTTTATTTTATTTTATTTCCCCGCAACTGTTTTGGTGGTGTGTGGTGTGTGGGCCTCCCCAACACTGTTGCCCGATCGCACCTGTGTTTGTGCGCCGCTGCTCCCCTTTTTGGGGTGGATTCGCGAACTGCGCAGCCCCCGAGACCAGGGCGCCTGGACGCGGGTGGTGTGACGTGATCGAGCCTGAGAGCGAGAAGCAGAGAGTGAAAGAGAGAGAAGAAGAGAGACTGGGAGAGTCACGGTAGATGGGAAGGGTACCCGGGCAGCAGGGGGGGGCCAATGTGCGCGCTTGTTCCTCGCAGCGCGCAAACCGCGCTTACCAGTCTCCGTTCTGCCGCTTGGTCTTGCGCGTTTGCAGTGCGTTTGCTGCGTGTGTTGTGCGATTTTCGGCTTTCGGTGTGTTTGTGCGTGGTGTCCGTGCGCCCACCGACGTACACGGGCACGCGCACGCATCGAACGGCCCACCATCGGTGTGGAAACTCAAGCCATCGCGCGTGAGCGTCGTTTTTCGCGTAGTTGCGCAGTCGCCCAGCGCCAACCGGATACGCACCCTCTCAACCCACCCTCGGGGTTCGGTTAGGGGAGGAAGAGAGGGGGAAGGGGTGGCCTTCGAGGAGGGCCACACGAGCACGTACCGGGGAAAGGATAACGCCATGCCCGGTGTGACGATCAGTATCGATCGTATCCAGGTGCCGCGAGACGGTCTGCCCGGTGTGACCGTTTTTCCTTCTCGTTCGCTTTTCACAAGCAGGTGAGATCGGCATCGATCAGCCAGCGGAATCTAGCAGGTAAAATTCTGCGCGTACGCGTACAGAGGGCACAGGTCAGAGTGCAGTGACTCTCCGGCGAGTGGAACCGCCTTATCGGGATCGCGCATGAGAGACGTCCGTTCGCGATCATGTGAACCTCGACGCTTGATCCGTGCTTGCCCGGGGGTGCTTTTGGGACCTTTTCCTCGTGTCGCGCCGACTGTGTGCGTGTGTTTGTGTGCGTGCGTGCGTGTGTATGTGTGTGGAAAAGTGCTCGTGCTGACGTGGCTGTGAACCGATTTCCGGTGGGTGGGTCTGGTGGGTCGTTTCGCCACGTGTGCCAGATTGCGGACAGACTTGCGTCAGCGGACTCAGGACGATTCAATTATGCGTTTGGTACTGATAGTGATCTACCTGATACTGATCATGCCAATCACCGGCCTGTGGAGGTAAGAAAGCTTTTGGGAACCACATTTTCTTCAATATGCAGCTACAATCATTTCCCTTAAACTTGGCCCCAAAACTCACTCACCGGATTGGTGGCGGGTGAAAACCGGAATTGAAACCATCGCCCGTTTGCCCTTTTTGCTTCCGCCATTCCCGAGTGGGGGCCGCATCGCTCAATGGCTTATTAGCGGTGGTGCTTGAGAGCAAAACGACTACTTAGCATCCATGTGCAGCCCCTTGACCGCGATTCCCGTTCGCCCAGGCTGCTAGGCTGCACCTTCACGATGCGCTAGGTAATCATCCGTGGCCCATTAGCTTGTCCGGGCCGGGCCGGGCCGGGTTTCGATGCTCGGCGACACTAAATTTCCAGACCCCATTTCCACGGGGCCAAGGGGTTGAAAGCGAGGGGCCATGGAATGCTTTCAGGATGGTTCGCACGCAGACACCGGCGTTACTAAGTTGTGCGCGGGATGTGGCCGCGATGCACTGTAAGTTATTGCATCGGTGCATCTGCTCGGTTGCCCCCGGGTTGCCACGGGTACGACTATATATATATATTCCGCACTTTATCTAAATAATTTCATAATTAACCGACCGGATGGAAACAACGGCGCCGAGGTGCTTGTCGGTCCCCGAGAACGGCTAGCAACGGCTGATTGGAATGCGAACTTGAGCGTATGTGGTGTTGTATTTTTCATTGTCGATCAAGCCGATGCGTTTTTTTTTTATTCCACCTTCTCACCCATTCAGCACGATCAGCGCCGTAAGTAGATCCATAGTGGGGCTATTTACGCGCATACACTGTTGCAGGCAAACTAGCGCCAACGGGGGTCTCAGAAAGATCAGTTGCATCGACTGAGGGCAAGGACGAGGGCCTTGCGAACGGCAGAGAAGCGAACGAGAGAGAGAGAGATATGATTACTGCCGACCGCTGAGCAGCCATTAAATGCATCCTTAATTACATTTACGCTTTTAAAAACGATTATAAATATTATAAACTGCCCCTCATTATATCATTAGCGATGATGTTGTGATAAGCGGTCCCAACGCTCGCCTAGGACGGAGGCTGGGCCCTAGGCGACCCTGACGAGGCGTCCAGCGTGAGCTGCCGTGCACGCGATCGCCTCGGTCCAGGACGGATGAAACGAGCCTCCAACAAGGGAAGGCGAGCAGTGAAGGCAAGCCCATGGAAGCATGAAATCGGTTCCACGCCGGCACATCATATCACAAGTTTACACTTACCTTGCGTGAGCGACAGATGACAC
Source organism: Anopheles nili (assembly GCF_943737925.1). Lineage (NCBI taxonomy): Eukaryota > Metazoa > Arthropoda > Insecta > Diptera > Culicidae > Anopheles > Anopheles nili. Next base: position 7,603,562 of record NC_071292.1, read on the forward strand.
GCTGCCCGTTTTACGTTTCGCTTGGCATCCCGTCCGGGCTGCTGCTGGTCGTATCTTGATAAGCAATATCGCAATTTGATGAGTATTACGCCAGTGCGCGCCAGATAAGCCGGGATCCGACAGCGAGATCCCGGAGCCGGCCAGGACCAGACCGCGGCAATCTCGGACGGACGATCACCGCACGTCGGTGCGATCCCTCAATCAGGCGCTTCACGGCGCATAAGAAATTCGCTGCACGCCTCGCAGCATAACGACGTCTACGCGGTTGACTCCTTGCTGGGGGAGGTCACGCACGGTGGAATTTGGGCACGTCGCGATCTCGCTCGAAGCGCCACTCACGCCGGTAAGATGGCGCGTTCCGATGACCGCAGCCCGCGGTAGACGTTCCGAGAGGTCACACTTGAAATGCTGCACCAGCAGTTGCGTCCGTCTGCGGACGGTGGGTTATCGGTAAATCTTTACGATTTTGAACCCGAAAGCCCCCAAAGGCTGATCGGTGGGCCTGTCGTCGAGACACATTCCACGGGGATGCGGGCGCTTGAGAAGGGTCGACACAAATTCGCCATCCTTTGGAGGGCGATCGGGCGAAAAAGAGGGCAGCGAAAGGAAGCAACAGCCCTATGCTAATTTTGCGGAATGTATCATTTCTCCCGGGGTTTTTTTGGGTTTGTTCTCGGGTTTTGCGAGGCCCGAAAATCGAAACGGAGCAGCTTAATCGCTTCAAGCGCCTTATCAAGGCTACCATTTGACAATTGAGATAAATGAAACAGCGGTTTGCGTTTATGCCCCCATCGCTTAGGTTGAGATTGAGTTCTACGATTTGTTCCCCACGGCATGATGCTCGTTATGTTGCGCGTCGTCAGAAAAAAAAGGAACATCCAACAATGTACAATGGGATGCGCTGGGACACCGCCAACCAACCAACCAATCATGCGCCAGTTATTTATGGCCAGCGTCTTCCAACGGGAGCGAAAGGTATCTGTTTACGATGCAGCTCGGTGCATCTGCACTCGAGCGCATCCAAGCGCACCGTGGCGCAGTGCCAACAGGCACAACGTACTCAAAGCTCCAAAAGTGTCCGTGCGGGTAAGCAGTGTTCAGTTACACGCCCCGGGAGCGAAACGTTAGAAAATGGCCGGTGTTTTCGGTTCGCCGAAATCGGATACTTTTGCGCGCACCCTAAATGGCGATCAGTGCGCTTTCGGGTAGCGATACCCGGGATCGACACAAGCCCGCTCCGATCGATCGCCAACAGCGTAAAAGCGGAACGGAACCGATATCCTTGAGAAAAGGACGCTCCGGTACCGGGTCCGGGGCGGAATCGGCCTTTTGATGACAGCCAATCATGTCGAAAGTCATATTGATTACCTGCCATCGTCGTCGTCGTCGTCGTCGTCGTCGTCACCGTGGGGATCCTTCGCATCTGCGCTGACGTTGATGGCATGCAATCGAAGGATTGGCTCACCTGCCGCGAGACCCGTACGGTACCGCACTCGGTGTGCTCTCAAAGCCGCGCCCGGAGATCGATCACTGTTTATACTGGAGCCGTTTCGGTGCTGTTACAATGTTTACATTGAATAATACTCGAGGCCGCTGTGCCAGGGAGTCATCGCATCATCACGAGTCCGGCGCTAGAGCGATCCGCGCGCGCGGTATACCGCGGCGATAATTAGCTTCATTAGCGGCTTGGATCAACTCATTAGCGCCGAGTCGAACCGATCGCATTGATTATTCCCTTTTCCGACCGATGATCGGTTTCTTCCCCGTTGGGCCAGCTGGGGCCTTCAGGGAGGCAGTAAGTGGATTTTAATTGCAAGTGTTGCCAACGCTCGTCCCGGTGGTCGAACGAATGCGTCACTGCACGCACGCACGTGTGTGTGTGTGTGTGTGTGTGTGTGTGTGCATTTTTTGCCCTCACATTTTCGATACCTTTGCCGCCATCGAGGCTGCATCCGCTGCACGGGCGGGACCTGTCAATCTTCGCAGATGCACCTGCAAAATGGGGTTTCCCGACGACACGGGTTCGGCTTCGCAGCCTGTCGAATTCCTCGCCGTGTGTGTGTGTGTGTTGAGTCAAGCTTGAAAAAAAAATCAAGAAAAAACACATCCCCGGGTGACGGACCCGTCACCCTGTCCGACGTGACCCCGAGGCAGAGCCGGCCCAGGAAAAGGGCTGATGACATGGATGCATGCTTGCCCGGGGCGGGTTTCGGAGTGCCAGGCACCCACTCGACTGAAGGAGTCAAATGTTTGATGATTTTGTTACACTACCTTCCAGGATCGGGTGGGCTGGTGAGTCTCTCTCGCTATTCCTGCGCGTTTGCCTCTCAATCGACGAGAAAAAACAAACTACTCGAGCGTTTTCAAGATGACGGCGAATAAATAGGCAAGCATCTTCAGATGCACTTTGAGGGTCCCGGGCCTTCGTCCCATCGACCGGAGAGTGATGCAGGAGAACGGCGGCCCCGTAGGAGCTATTTATGCTGCGCTCTGTCATGTTGTATTTGCTCAAGCTGAATGCATTTTCAGCGCAGCTCCCAAAAGCCGCCCGCCGGCTGCTGCGCAAAGAGCAACTCGCCGGGGTGGTGGGTTTTAGGTGCATTTTTTTATTCTCCCTCTAGCCCGAGCGAGAAAGAGAGGGTGGCATTTTGTGCCTTTTTTTTGTGCTCGTTGTTATTTTCCGTTCGGTCCAGCGCGCCGCATCAAAGCAAAGTGGGACGGTTTTCCGCTCCGTTGGTCCTGAAAGCGTGTCTGTTTGTCTCGGTCTCGGTTCCGTCCATTTCGCTGGCTCTTGACGGTGGGACCCACGATGGGTGAAATATTGATCTTTTATCTCCCCCGGGGCACGGCTCGGAGTTGATTAAGCGGATCATCACGTACAAACAGCCCACGGGGGCGAAAGGGCCAAGCGGACTGGCGATTCCATGCGCCTCACGTGAGACCGAGAGACGGCGAGGACTCGGCTTTATGTCGTTTTAATTTACGATGATTTAACAAGCACCGGAGGGAATAGACACCAGACCGTCCGCTGCCAGTCAGTTAATGAACAGTTAGGTAGACGACAACGTAATACACTCGCTGTCTGCACTATGGGCCATCGTCGAGCGTCGAAGGACAACTGCTTGGGTGACGAAAGCGAGCGAAGCATGAGCGATAAACCTCGCTTGCGCAATGCAAAACTGCAGCACAGCTTAGCGGCTGCAATTTGTGAATCTTATTATGGTTGAGAGTAAAAAAAAAACAAATGGAAAATCGTTTACTTGTTTAAGGCAAAACGCTTTACACATGCAGAGAAAATCATGTTTGTCCGAAGTAAACCATGAAGTAAATAGCTTGACGCAAATAAAAGCAAGGATTTGCGCGCCATGATTCAAGTCCGTTTGAGTCGCCCGGAAAAATGACACATGGCGTGGCTGAATCCCGCCAAGGAAACCTACGACCTCGTGCGTGGGCCGTTCGAAAGCCACCTTCTTCGTCCAGAGCATCAGGAAGAAATCGTGCCCAGCCCACCGGAAGGCTGCGCTGTGTCATGAATGGTTAGCGATTGTTTAAATTGAAATTAAAATGCACAACTTCATAAACGCAAATAAACGACTGGCCGCAGAGTGTTAATAGCGTTTCGAATCGAGCCTACAGGGCCGTCATCCTGCGGGCCAGCGTTTGCGGTTCGGTTTTGCGGCCATGTTCAAACACGCACCACCCTGCCCGGCTGGCTCGCGGATGCGGCGAAGATCTTAGCAGCGGATTAGTTCACCATTGCCTCGAGGTGGACGCGAGCTCGGTTGCGGTTGCACGCCCGGGAAATTTACACTTCACCGGGACGCCCGGGACGCCCGGGAAGCCCAGAGCACCGGCTTCGAATGCAGCGCGCATCAGTCTAAATGCATAATTGAGAAAATTGAGTTAAACACCAGAACCACGGCAGCTCGGAAGCCATCTTGCGCTCGCATGCAAGGGAATGCAAGGGAATTGCGCCAGGAAAAGTGTTTCTCCCGGGCGATGCACATTCCGCGTGTGCATCTAAGCGTTCACCGGGCGGCTATTGCTGGTGGTCAGCTTTCGCCTGAAACGGAGTACGTTTCGCCGCAAATGGGGGATCAACGCGCGACAGCTGAGTGACAAGCGATTATTTTCGCACGAATCCAGCACGGTTCCGTCCTGGTGAAGTTCCGCTTCCGTGCGACAGTTGGCAACCATTGGCCTCCGTTGGGATGCGAGAGGAGCGCAAACAGTGCGCGCGTTTTGCAACAAACAGCACACCAGCGGCATGGTTCCCATCAACGTCCATTACGTCTTGGTGCTGCCGACGGGACGAGCTCGGTTCACCGGTTGCATTTGGTTGCGCGAAAGGAAAATCTGCTAGACTCGCGATGCAGCTCACGATTGCGCTCGTAAAAAAACCAACAATCCGCGAGGCAGATCTCGCTTGCTAGTAGCGAACGGGTCCGACAGCTGTTGAAATTGTTCGTTACCGATGATTAGTATTCAATGAATTCGCCGCATTCGTTAGTGGTGGGTCTGATGGGCTGCCGGATAGATCACACGGTGCACGGTGCACGGTGCACGATAATGCCCCATTCAGGTGGCGAGCACAATGGGGCCATCCATCGGGTGAATGAGTCATAAAACAGGGTGACAAAGTGCGCCCGAGCTAGTAAACGTAAACGTGTCGATCGTGTATGAGCCGCTCAATCACGTGTCGCAATTTACGGCGGGCGATTGCAAGTGATTGCTTAAACCGAACGGCCTCCAGCTGCTCGTGCCATTTTGAGGGTGATATTTTGCCCATTGAGCGAACGCGAGGTGGAAACCCACAAAACGGATGTCATCTATTAAATCACAAAGAAGCTTACACGAAATGAAGCCTCCCATTAGGTGGTGAGACAAAACGCCACGCCACCATAAATCCGTTCATCCTTTTCGAAAAAAAAACCCGCTCGTTCACACGATCGCCGTAGATGCTTTGCGCGATAGCGTGGTTTTATTTCCTCCTTATCCTTCACACAATCGGCTACCCTCGAGCTTCGGGCAGCCCGGGAACGGGTCGCAACACACAAAGCGAAGCGTTAATTAGTCAAATTAAAGCTCACCGTCCTAGCAGCAATAGCCGGCACTTCCATAAACCCGGCCGGATTTCGGTGCTGCTGATGGGTTTGCCATCAAATAAAACAACAAATTGAAACCGAATATCAACAGCTGTATGCCTTTCGCCCTCGCTGCTACGTCGTCGTCGGCCAATCGGTCTCAGCCCTGTCGTTGGGAGATTTTTCGTCGAGATTTCACGTTTCGGTGATAGAATAGCGCGCACGGGAAAGCACGCGAGCTGGCGGGCTGGCGGGTTGTGATTCTACAAATTTATGTCTTTATTGACCACCGACAAATGCGGCTACCTCTCAGCTGCGCCGCGAATCAAACGATCAACACCGATCAACAAACGGTGCTATTTAAATTTATAATTTCTTTGTCCCTGGCAACCCTGCCAGCCGGTTGAGCTTTCTTTGGGCCGTGGGGCTGCAACAAGCAGCGGCCATCATGTTTCTTTTCTTTCTTTTATTGTTTCGATTCGTTACAGTGGTCCGGTCGATCGGTCGCAAGATTTCTATCTCATCTTCTGCCTATGATCGTCTGGGTGATCGCGTAGTCCGTGATTTCGGTTGTTGGTTCTGTTTTACATATTGGTCCGGGTTCGAAAGCTGACAACGAGCTCGAGCTCGTTCCGATGCCCACTGATAACGCTCGAGAGTCGCGTGGCCGCGATAACTAATGACGTTCCGCTCGGTCCGGTCGTCATTAGCGCCTCTCGGACATGGTGCCGGTCTCATCCGTCACCCGATCACTCCATTAGTCAGTCAGCCAGGGTTACTCATTGAACTGGCAGCCTGTTGCATAGATCGTAAAAATCAGCGCCTGGCACTCGGTACGGACGCGTTACGTGATGGCGAACCGAACCCAGAACCGTTAAAAACGTCATAACGGACGTCTGGAAAATGTTGCCGCCTGTACGCGAAGGACCCCGCGTGCGTCGTAATGGAAATTATTTATTTTAACTCGCGATTATTTACATTGCACGAGCCGGCAAGAAGTGCCGGCTTGCTTCAGGGGGATGCTGGGTGGAAATTAGGTTGTTGCTTTCCGTTTCACCCTTCTCACCCGGTTCGGGAGGCACGTTTTCACACCCCCCCTTTCCCAACCCCAACGCGGTACGGTTAACGGCGACGATGTTCAAATGGACTGAAAATGCGGCAAAAATGCTCGATAGCCAATTGCGCGAGCGGGTAATAATCGGTTTGAATGGGTGTTTTTCTGTGTGCCTTTTTTTTGTTGCTTCTCTCCTTCAACTCCTAATGAACGCGAAAGGTGTGTGTTTTAACCTCCTCTCGATGCGATGCTCCATCGATGGGCGAGACTGCGCCAGGCAAGGCAGCTAGAAACGATCTTCATTATTGAATTTTATGACCACGCTCACCTCCTGGCAGGGCTATATTTAGCTGTCAAGTGAGACCATCGCGGCAGGATCGGTGGCATGGAAAGGGATCGGTAGGGGGGCGAAAACCAGAAGGAGCTAAATTTTCTCACCTGCACCGATCGGGCGGCGTTCGCGTAGCGCAACTGATGGGCGTCTGTTGCGTAAGAAAAACGATTCCCGTGCGGCCAGTCGAATGGAGGTTCCGAGAACCCGACCTGACACTGTGAACTTGAACCTGTTCGCGTAAGTTACTGATCCGCCGGCGTCTTGGGTCACGCTGATGACTTCAATCATCATTTCAGCTGATTGCATTAGGTTCAACGATGCATAAAATGGGCCGTTTGCGTTTTATCGCAACCCCGAGGGAGTAATTGAGGTCGAAAGGGCGTTTTTTTTTTCAAAGCTGCCCATGAGTGGGATTGCTGATTGTTAGAAAATCGTTAAACAATGTCAAACCCGTTTCTCTCGTTTGTTTCAGAGCCGAAGGTAGCAACGTGCTGCTCGATCCAGACCGGGTTTGCGACAACAAGCACCGGAAGTCGCGGCGGCTCACAGGAAAGCTGGCCGAAATATGCAAGAACGACACGTCGCTGATGCGCGAGATCCACCGGGGCATCAGCTTGGGCTTTCGGGAATGCGAGAACCAATTTCGGCACAACATGTGGAACTGCTCCTGGACCATCAAACGCAGCATGCGCCGCATACTGGCCAAAGGTAAGGACGAGTTCGCGCGCGCCTGAGTGGGCGACAGAAGGTGCGGCTGCTCGACTGCACCACCGTAAATTGTACATAATTGACGATCGCTGAAAGCACTGCCTTCCGAAACGTCGGGAAAGCGGTTTCCATCCGTGAGAGCGAAAAAGGGAGCCTCAGGAAGAAAAATAAAGGGAGCACATAAGAGAGCACACCGTGCCAGGGGCCCTCAGCGCGGATCGTGCTTGTCGTGCAATTGAAAAATTTAAATCGAACGTAACGATATTGTCATCGCTATAAATTACGCTCAATCCGGCGGTTGCTTTCGGTGCCGGTGCCGAAGCACGGCTCGCGAAAAACATGGCTGCACTTGTCTGTCTGTCGAGAGTCCTGCGGCCGATCTGTCGCTGTACTGTCGCTGTTCTGTCGCGGTCCTGTCGCGGCCGCTGAATTGTGTGCTCGCGTTACGGCGCGCACACGAGGTTCCTTTTTCCGCCCCGTGCTGATTTGCTGCGCGATCGGATCAATAAAACAAACAAACAAACGAACGGGCGGCCCTTCGCTGGACCGAACCAGGACGTCTCACATTCGGACGTCCGAATCTGTGCGATCTGTCGCATCGGAATCTGGAATCTGTGTTGCCTCCGCCGGAATTGTGCTCGATCGAGGATCGTTGAACTTTCCGCTGGCTTTCGAGGCTTTCGTTTATGAATGAGCTTAAGCTGTAACGTTTGTTGCAACTGCAAGCGAGAGAAAGAAAACGGAGTCCTGCACACTTGCTTGATGGTCTCCTTCGTTCCGTTGCGCACTCGGTCATGCAGATTGCGCTTCATGGTTCGATTTTTCAATACCTTTCGATTGGGCAAAGGGCGATCTTCAAGGCTGCCTTCCGTGCGAAAAGGACAGATTGATCATTATACAAGGGGCACTCGCCCGTTTCCACGCGGATTACCGTCGTCCGTGTCGTGTCACGTGTGTTCCGCCGTCAGGACCATTTAGCCCGTCCACCAACCCGTGGGCATCCCATGGATCGCGTTCGCGGATTGACGGGTCCCATTCTGTGCGCAAATGGTGCACGAAGATCGCCGCCGGCGCAGCGACATACCCTGACATTCGACCATGACAATTCCCATGGCCATCCTACACGGATGTTGCGAGTTTTCCGACGCTCGGAGGGACATTCCGGTGGTATGGAGAACCGCACCGGTCTTATTTCGGCTGCCAAACACCACCTTGCTGGGCGGGTGACTGGCAGATAAACAATCTCATTGCCATTGTCCAGATTACATCACTTTAATTCAATAAACATTAATTTTGATCCGCGCTCGCCATAAAGTTAATTTAAGTTATTCACAAATTGACAGTTAAATTGTACCGCGAGTCACAGTCGTTGGCCTTCCGTGCCGTTCCGGTGTTCGTCTATCGGTGAAACCGTGGTGGTTCCGATCTTTCCACATCACAGCAGCCTGGTGAGCTGGAGACCCGCGTGAAGCTGGATTTATGCACTACCACCGGCACGGCCCGAGAAACCCATCGATCCAGATCCGGAGATCGATCGAGACGGATTACTGACGGTTGAATTGACTACCATGCGTCTCCGGGCCTCGCGGCCTGACAAAGTGCTCCTGATGGGTGCCGAGGGTGCATAATAATCCCGAGCCACCACTCATGTTCGCTTGCTGCCTGATGCGTGCCAGTGCCGTTCGGTTTGCCTTCCCGGGGCACCAGGACCCGGACAGGGCGGCGATCGTAAAGCGATCGATGTAATACATGTTTTGTAAGCAAACACGACACCATCATTATCCATTTGCGGCCGTCGAAGGGCCGACCCGGTGACGGCGGTCCTGGCTGGAAACAGGCGAACCCACGATGGTGCGGATTGATTTTGCCCCATTTTTGTACAAATCTGTGTCTCTTTTTTTTGTTGTGCGCGCACTCTTTCTCACTCTCTGTCTCTCTCTGTCTGTACGGCTCGCGATCCTTTGGCGCACCGAGCGTACCTAAAACGTTGCCGCGTTTCATTTTTCCGCTGTTCATTTGCTGTCCATTTCGATCACGTACGTGACTAAACATGTAGGCTAAAAGTATCGGTTGCGCGGAAAAACATGCCTCAGACACGCCGATCGTATATCATCGCCTGGAGCGCGGTCGATCGTTTCGCCGGTTCGATTGGAAGGAAATGCGGTGCACGATTTTTCCCTTAAGCGGGGAGCTGTAATGAGTTCACATTAATTCAACCCTAAAGGCCCTCGGCGGGTAGGAGTACTGATAACGCAACCCAATCGATCGGTTTGTCAAATGGTGCATTGCAATTTTTCCGTGCCGCAAGTGTTCGCAAGCCTTGTTGCAGGCGTCATTACTGAAGCCGAAATTCCAAACCACCCGGAATAGAAATGCTTAAGTTGGTAGACCCGCGTAACACAAATATTGCTGAGTTTTAATTTGTTTGTGGAGCAAACAGTCGTTGAGAAAACAGATAGCAGCATTTTTCCACCCTTTTCGGGGTGTTCTGATGGGGCGCACAAACAAACGTTACGCCGCCGTTCGCGGAGATTAAGACATCAAACGCGCGTTCCTCCGAAACGATGAATCAATGCCATCCATAAACATTAACGACTTTGCGCAACTTTGCCCGTGCGGTGGATGATATCGCGAAAAAAAACAGCGTATAGATCAGTTAGCTACAAACGGAAAACATATCCACAAGCAGGATGACTCCCAGCACCCTAAACGCCCACCGGGCCATTAAAATTCCACACCCATGACGGCTTAACTCCAAGCCTCTCTGCCAGCTAGGAGGCGCCAATTGTGGCCAAATTTCACAACCACCAACGTGCTCACGCGACGGATTATGCCACCCTAGTCCAATCTTCCCCGTAAAGGGCTAGACCGTCCCCAAAAGTTGAGCAAATATTGATCGAACAAATTTGGGTTCGATAATTTTCCTCCACCTCGGGTGAAGGCTTAAGATTTCTCGAATACGCCCCACCAAAGCCGTGCGGGAGCGGCGTGCACGTGTTTGAGCAACAATTAGCACCTCTCTTAGTGGGGTGGGGGATGAAAAAAGGGACCCAGCAGAAGGAACAGCAACGCGGCGTCATTGGCACGAAAGGAAAAAAAAAGGCCCGACCTCGACACGATCGCGGGTTGTGTGTTTATGCAAATAAGCCGAAGCCCGAATCGCGCGCATTTTGGCCGGATCGAAGGGTGCCTAATTCAATTAAACGATCGCAGCAATATCGCTAAGGCGTATCGGGCAACTTCCGTGGTTATTCGCGATCGCGCGCTTCTCACGCTCACGCTTCCTTCATTTTGTTTTCTTTCTTTGCGCTCTTTTGCAGATACCCGCGAGACGGCGTTCGTGCAGGCGATCACAGCCGCCGGGATCACGTACGCGGTGACGAAAGCCTGCACGATGGGTGACCTGCTGGAGTGTTCCTGCCAGAAGCACCACAAATCCAAGCCCGACGATGGGCGACGTGGTGGGAGGGGTGGTTTCCGGCCTGCGGGAGGAAATCGCCGAACGCGCCCAGGAGCCCTGGTGCCCAATGGAAACCCTAACGGCATCCGGCTCGCGCCCTATCAGCCAAACGTCAACGCGAACCCAGCCTACAGCACGGTGACAGGCGCAGAGATTGCGAGGGCTCCTGGGCGGGCTCAGGGTGGATCGGGACGTCGGGCGGGAGGTCGTGGTGCGGCAAAGGGCGCACCGGGTGGTGGTCGGCCTAAGGAGCTTCCCACGCTCACGATACCCGCGGGTCAAGAGGATAAGTGGAAATGGGACGGATGCGACGATAACGTGTATTTTGGGGTGCGCAAATCGAAGGACTTTTTGGATGCACGGTTGCGCAAAAAGAGTGACATTAAGACGCTGGTCCGGCTGCACAACAACGACGCAGGACGATTGGTGAGTGAGCGAATTGGGAGTTGCAGCCTGGCAGCAATAATCGGAGCCATTTTCTATTTTTTTGTTTGCTTCTTGCGATCGGGGGTTCACAGGCCGTCAAACAGTTCATGCGGATGGAGTGCAAGTGTCACGGGCTTTCAGGATCCTGCACTACCAAGACGTGCTGGATGCGGTTGCCACCATTCTCGGAGGTAGGTGCCCGGCTAAAGGAGCACTTTGATGGAGCAACGAAGGTGATCGCACGCAACGATGGCTACAGCTTCATGCCAGACGACGTCACGATCAAGCTGCCAACGCGACGCGATCTCGTATACACCGAGGATTCGGAGGATTTTTGTGAACCGAACGCAAAGACCGGCTCGCTGGGAACACACGGGCGCGAGTGCAACATCACGTCCAGTGGCGTCGACGGGTGCAGTCTGATGTGCTGCAAGCGTGGTCAAACACACAGCCAGGTCGAGGTGAAGCGCAACTGCAACTGCAGCTTCAAGTGGTGCTGTGAGGTGACTTGCAGCACCTGCATCGATCTGCAGGATGTGTACACCTGCAAGTGAGCTGAGAGGTGGAAGGCGCATGTGGGTGTCGGGCGTCGATCCAGGAACTGTCAAAGACTGAAACTGAAGCGAAGTGTTTTGTGGGTTGATGAGCGAGTGAGCGAAAGCGTGAGCGGAAAAAAAACGAGAGCATCGTGTGTACATACCAGCCAGCCGACACCCATTCAACTACTCTAATGCTTTTCATGTGATCTACGGGGAGCACACACACACACACACCCATACACCCGTGAAGCGATTATGATATTTATTGTTAAGTGCCGCGAACGACGTCGAGGATACGAACGAACGAATTAAACGGGGGGTTTTCGGTGGGCCGAACCGAGCGAAGGATAATAAAATGCAAAAATCAAACACGGCCTCAAACGCCTTAACGGCCTTACAATGTTTCCTTGCCTGCGAGCTTTCCGGTGGTGCTTCGTGGTGGATGGAAAGAAAATGGCAGCAGAAAACGAATCCACCACCATCACGCGCAAAAAACACCCATCACCTGTTGTGACCCAAATTGCGAACATTAAACTTCTCTCCGCCCCGTCGTTGGGCTTTTCGCGCTCGAAATTGGGACCCTTCCGCAAACGTACGCCGCAATTAAGCTGAAAGTAAAGAATTCCTTCCCGTGGTTCGGGTGACAGAGCCAGACTGGCCGTGGGGTCAGACGGGGGCCTCATCGATCGCGCGATCGCGGCGACTAATTTCGCCTGAAATTGATCGTATTAATCGCGTCCCGGGCGCAGGGATCGCAGGGCGTTTATCGCCGCACCGCGATCGTGTTCGAAATTAAAAAAATAAAAATCTCAACGATCATCTTAACGACGCGATCGCGGACCGGGTGCACGGGAGCGTGGGGGGGGGGAGCGGGGGTTTATTTATCTCCTTCTTCGCCGGCCCCGCTGCTGCGCGGGTTCGCTTTCGCTGCCCGAAATGTGGGGCCCCACCCTGGAGCCTCAGAATAATAATAATAATAAAAGTAAGCAAGAAATAACACATCACGGTGGGAATCGGCAAACGGCGAAAATTAACAAATCATCATCGATATCTTAATTTCCATTTTATTTGACTTGGGCTGCTACGGGTGTGGAGCGCATTTTTATTATTATTGTTAACGTCCGACTTAAAGCATTATGTACGAGCCGAAGGGCAGGCAAATGATTCGGAGGGCCTTTAGGAGGGCTAGAGCGTGGTGAAGACGTTGATACGAGACGCTCCACCACACGTGGGGATCGCCGTGAATGGACTAATGGACTTGTCAGTACAATTCTATTTACTGAAACTGTTACTTTATGACAGTTTTACAATTTGATGAATACAAATATTTTACGAACCCAACCGGCCCTTCGTACCCATTTTGAGCTGACGGGTGGTTGGAGCTCTCTCTCGCTTTATCCAGCGATCGCCGCGAGGGATTCCGCATCCTGTACGATCGCACCCGCTGCCACCGTGAACCGATCCGAAGATCAATGCTGATGATCGTGCTTATGATGGTGATGATGATAAATTACATCGATCCATTTTCGAAACGCGCCCGGCTTGCGCCTGCGGAAAAGCTCGCCAGTCATCGTGCCCTGCCGCCCGATCCCTGGACAATCTACCCGTTTGGTTGCGATCGAGCCACGAGTCCGTGAGCTTGACATGCCGGAGACAGCGCGTACCGCTATTGCACGCAATTCGCTTTCCATCGCATGCACGCGGGTCGCGTAATACAATAAAGTCAAAATGTTTTCATTTTCAATCGGACGATCATCAAGATCGACAGCTACTTTGCGAGCGCCTGTCGGGTGGTGTGTCGTTTGCACGATCGGCTGCTCGCCAGGGTCTGTCGAGGGCGGTTTCTAGACCCTGTCACAACTGGTTAAAGCTATTTAGAGCCATGTCGTAGTCCCACTCGGACATTGTCATTTTTCCTCGCGTCGGTGCATTGTGCCCCCATAGGCAGCAGGAGAGGATGGAGAAAACAAACATCCAGGACAGTAATCCGGGCCAGTTGCGAGGCTGATAAATGAATCCGAATGAATGTGAATTTCCGTCGATTTCTCGATGACTCAGGTTGGCTTTTCCGGGTGAACGAAGGTGAATCAAAATAATGTCTCCTTCTCAACCGGCTTCTCACTATCGCTTCCGTCGTGCAGCTGACGAGCATGACGAAGCAAATTGGCTCATACCTCGCTCCTTACTAGCTGGGAGGGTACATTCCGCGAAATTCCAATGCGCTGAATCTCTGATCGCGCGACAGGTGATTCATCTTCCGGTGCGAATCATCGCGACCGACATGCCCAAAGCATCGGTGCCATTATAAGGGACCTCTGAACAAACAAAACCACAACCGAACATTGCGGCACTAATGGGTTTTCGTGGAAGCACCCGTCGACTAGTAACACGGCTTACTACTTACCTTAGCTTGGTTCGCTTCGCTCAATTAGTGACTCAGTCCTGTTGGCTTGCGACATCAATACACCACCGTTTCGTCAGCCAGAAGCCCACGCCGGACCCGTTCGCTTCTTCTCGATTAGGAGAAGGCTCTTATCGGGAAGTCTAAAGCTCGTCGACGAAGCTCGACGAATCGGTCCGGATCGGTCTCGGAATGCCATAAATTAAGCTATTTGTAGTGGCGTGAATGGTTGCTTCCAACAAATGTCCATGCCACCTTCGTCGGCTCGAAGAGGGACCACATCTTCATGGGTCTTCAATCGAGCCAGCCCACCCGAGTGTCCAAAATGGTGCCGGCAATAAAAACTCCCAACGGTGGACATTCCGAAGCCCGAGAAGACCACCTTCATCTGAGCTCGCATGACAGAGGTATCTATAATTGTTAATTAAACAACGTCTCGGGGTTCCATTTAGTGTCCGCGAGGGTGCGAGAGACGGACCCCCGGGAGCTCCACCTCCCAGCGGGGTGGGGTATTTTGACTCCCTGCCCAACCACGGCATCCGGTCTGGTCCCCAACAATACCGCTACTAATTTGTTCCACTTAGGTAAAAACCCACCTTCGAATGTGGCGTGTTTTTTTTCTCTCCCTAAATTCCCCAATCGCCACCCACTGCCAGGCGCATTCAATCGACCCTCAAGAGTGAGAGAGAGAGAGAGAGAGAGAGATAGCGCGAGAGCAACAGAACCTCACGCGTGCCCACCCACTGAAACGGGTCGTGATCCTGCCGCGATCGACGAGAACGAACAAAAGATGCTTTAATTTAATGAGCATCAATTTGCATAATTATCACAATCGCGCTCGCTCGCCTGCAGCACTGGCGGGAGCCTGCGCGCGCAAGAAGAATGTGGTCGATTGTGAGTGTGTTTCCTTTTTTTTGGGGGACTTTTTTCATAAGACTGGAGAAGCGCGCACATTTTCATTAACGGATTCGGTGCCGAATCGCGCCCGGGTGGCGTATGGAAATAGACAACTCGTGCAGGGATTTTGTGGGCTCTATTTTGACCGATCATCTGGTCGCATCCTTAATCGAGCTGAAGAAACGAGTGCACCTCAGACACCGTTGGACGCCCCGAATTGATGATTGAGTAGCGATTTTCGGGGGGTTTCTGCTGCACGTCACCTTCCAACCAACGCTTCCAACCGAAGCTGAGCGTGCGGGAAGATTGCGTGGTGCGATGTAATAATTTATTTCCCGACACATTGACGGGACCTGGCCGCGAGCGGTTTTTATGTTGAGCCTTTTTTTTGTTTTGTTTTTAGTCGTCCCTCTCCGTTCGTTCGCACCGACGATCTTCTCTGCCAGCGCGAGCGCAACGTTTTGGGCTTCCAGTTTCCAGTTTTATACATTTCGGTGAATAATGCCCGGCCCTCTCGGTGGCTCGTGTGGTCGAACGGAATCATTAAAGCCGACCGACCGACGCCGAGGACCACACAGCGCGGTACTGGCGAGGCCACCATTTTCCCCGACCGAGCCGCTGGAATGCCACCGAATGCGAGCAGACCGAGGTAAAGGACACACAAACAAAAAGGAGCAGCAAGCCCCACCGGAACGCATGCGCAAAACCCACCCCAAGCTGGGCAGCAGAAATATTGGCGAAACACGAAAAGCTTGCCTCAGAATATTGGCTCGCTCGATAATGGTGCGGCTCGGAATTGCCCCGCGTGTGCGCCTTGCGAGCACCCACGCCGACAGCTTCTGGGGCTCGCGCTCTGGTAATGACCCATTTGCGAGATGATTGCACTTAATACTACAAAAATGATGAGGTCAAAAGCGAGCATAAATGCCGGCGCGTTTCGGCCCCTTAGCGTGGGAAAACCCCCTTCACCGGTGGCGGCTTCACCGGTGCGATCGGCGAGAGATTTTCCGTGCATCTTTAACACCCCGACCGTGCCAGAACAATGTCGATCGATATCGAGCCGTCCGGACGGGCTAATGGAGGACTAAGTGTGCTGCGAGCAGCGCATGACGTAGCACAATGCAGAACGGATCGGAGCCTTGCGCGGAGGCAACGGCGAGAGGGTTTCCCATTCATGAAAAGCAAAGCCCTCAACCCTCGAATATGCCCCGGTGCCGATCGCGATCCCAGCGGAGACGGTGGTCTAAATATTGCGCTTCCGTGGGCCATCATCATCCTGGCCAAATGGGTCGCTGGCGATGGCTGGCGGAATGGGCGCATCCTTTGCGGGCGGGACCCGGTTCCGGAGGGGAAAAACACGCCATGAAGATCACACACACACACACGCGCACACACGCACACACGCGGTTTGGCCGCCCGGACGGAACGCGGGAAATAACGAAACATAAAAGGTGTTCCCCGCAAGGTATAATTTATATTAATTTGGAAATTTGTTATTCTTATGCTTTCCGCGGCACCCACCCGAAGAAGCCGCGGAAAGCATGGGCTTGTGCGGGAGGAAAACAACGCGGCCCTCCGCAAAAGGGGGCCCTCATCAATTTACACGCCTCGGCCTCGGCCTCGGACCTACCGGGCGATGGTGCTCTTCCTGTCTCGTCCTGTTCGCGGCGGTGGCGGCACTGGTGTTGGTGGTTCGAAATTCCGGACCCCGTGTGCGCTCCGACACGTATCCGAGACGTCCGTGAAAGGTCGGTCCATTAGGCGGGCAGCAGCAGGAAGGTCCGAAAGAGCGATCCACGTTCGCCACGTTTCGGACCTAACACCGAACGTGAAGATTTTGATACCATACCTATGTTATTAGGATGCATTAGTAGATGATATTTCTGTTCCTTCGTTCTCTCTCGCGCGTGTGGTACGCTGTCTTTCGGCGGCCCATTGTTTAGTTATGTGTATTCCCCGATGTTTGCCTTACGGCCCCCGTTCGGGGCGGGAAATTTTCTTTGTTTTTGTGCGCCCGCACTCCGTTCGTCGGGCTGACCGGGAATGCAGCCTCTCAGCTTCTCTCGCTCTTTGTGGTGGGTTTTCTGCGCCTGACTCGAGCCTTGGCGTGATGTTAACTAATTCTAATGGGCTTTGGCTTCTTGATTGCTTCGGAGATCTCAATCAGCCGCTCAGGAAGCGCTTTGCTTCGGATGAGACGGCCGCGTGTATGTGTGTGGAGCTAAACGGCATAATTGTGGTGGACACACTACATGAAATCATGCGCCGTTTGCAGTTGATCAAGCACTCCAAGATCCAGGGTTGGCGATATTGGAACGATTTTGCAATGGCTTTTTTTTTCTCCCTCCCCTGCTCGCTTCAGTGCACTTAATTAAGTTTTCATTCTCCTATCAACTTCACCCGCGAGTGCGACGCTCCATCCCGCGATCACAAGCGCATTGATCGTACAGTCACAGTTAATTGAAAAATAAATCCTTGCGTCATTACGTTAATCCACGTACGAACCCAAGCCCGTGCTTGGGAAAGCAAAACGTTTTAATTGGCGCAGCACTAAAACCATCAGTTTCAATTACGCCAGCCTGCGGGATCGACACAGTTTCGGAATGCGATCGGCAGCGGGCACCAATTCCCAGAGGGCACTCTCTTTCTTCCGCACGGCTTTCGCTCGCCGGTTCGCGTAACGGGCGGCATGACGTTTGCGAAATGGTGCAACCGCAGCGATCGGTGTTCAATCAAGAGGTAAACTTAATTTGTACCAAAGCGAGGTACTCCTGACCGTGCTCGGGGGCTAATGCAATCGGACAGACAATCCTCCAGGGACGGCGCTTTGAGGCGCGCTGGCCCCAAGGCTTCCCCGTGGTCTGGTGCATCGTTTCGTTGTGCCATACTTTGCTGCAACCTGTCGACAACTAGCCTGTCGGTGTCTCATGCTGGCGTGTGGCATCGCAATCGAGCGCCATTTGAAAGTGTTTCCATCCGCGCGCCACCACAAAAGACTTCAACGGGCGCAAGACACGAACCTCCTGCGAGAAGCATCCATCGCGAGTTAGGGATCGATCGAGCGGAAGCACACAAAAACCACTCGACCACTAACCGCTCCGATTGGACTTTGTTGGGTGGTTTTTTGTGCTCAATTTACCCCCGGCGATTCCCCCGGCACATTCTAGCTAACAAAGAAACTGTAACGCTGCTGTACGAGCGATGAAAGGATCATCGGCGGTGAATCGGCTTACCAAGCCCGACCAGGGGGTCCTTCTGGTTCCAGAGCTCCACCGTAGCTCCAGGGAGGTCACTCGAGCACGCTCCCGCAAGCGGTGGCATCATAAAAGTTATTAAATCAAGTGATGGTAATGAAATTAAAAAGTGTCCCGCTGCGGTCACCATGGCGCACTCGAGAGCGCAAGATCGACGACCCACCGCAAGCTCGAGCACGGCACACGAACGAATGCGCTCCAACCGCAGTAACCGATGGGCGATGACAAAGCGATCGAAGGAATAGCCCTTTTGGTGTGGAAAAAGAACAGAAGCCCACGAGCGAAAGGGCCAATGCACCGGCCGGGATCCGGTCCGTGTCGCCAGTGGCGCGTCCGGCCATGGCTCTAAATAGTCCACAGATTGCAGTTGCAGTTGCAGTTGCACCCGGCTCAGCCGTGGAAACCCTTACATGGCACCCATACGGCTCCCGGAGCGAGTCAGGTCTGCTCGTGCGCGTCCGGCGCCATTTAGCCAGCAGCGTGTGTCCCCAACGCGATGAACATCATAATTTTGAATTTATTTTTGGTGAGTTCAAGTTCATGTTCCGTGTTCCTCTGACGCCCTTTTATGTACGTGCGTGTAGCCCACGAAGAGGACAACCTTCGGGACAATGTCTGGTCTGGTCCGGCAGGTGAGTGTAAATTAGGAATGCCTGCACGGTATGGTTTTTCCGTGCGCCACCACTCGGGCAGCGGAAAAACGCCTCCCAGCACCAGGGCGCGTGGGGATGAGGGTGAAATATTAATGATTGATGCGGAACATCGCAAACACACAATTTATTTGGCATTGATTAATTGGGTTTTGATGCTAATGGTTCTCCGGTGGCCCGATTCGGCGCTACCACGGCCACGACCGCTGCCACACGGTAGAGTGCGGTATTTTAATTAATAATCAACAACCGTCGTGTGTGCACGGGGCGTCCTTCGGGGGATCGAGTTTGCCACCCCCGTGGATGTGGGGTGGGGAGGCTGGGGGGGGGGGGGAGGGTGGTGCAATTTTCGCGCCAACCACCCTCAGCCATCCCGCGATACCGATCGCCCGTACCGTATCGGGTTGGGGGGGGGGGGAAAAACGCGAGAAAGAAAAGCAAAGCGATCGTGCCACGCTGAAAGCTTTTAACAGTGGCATAAAATATGGTTTCCAGATAGCAGACCAGGCCGCGCGGTAGGCAAAAGCAACAATCAAAACAAAACCCAAAGATACCCGCGTGCAACTGGGGCGCACGGAACGGTTTTAACCTCCCGATCGAACTGCATCGCGCTTGCATCCTTCAGCCAAAGCAGGCGCGCGCGCGCGCGAGAGAGAGAGAGAGAGAAAGAGAGCAAACGAGTCAAACGGGTTGGGGAGAATCAAAATCAATTCCTGCGAACAAAATATTATGACCATAAATTTTGGGGTTCCGAAATAATCATAAAAACTACCGTCCGCCCTCCGAGCCCCATCCCGGTTTTCCCTCTGCTGATCCGTGCGGGATGCCGTGGCGGGTTGAACTCGCGACCACCGGGGCCGTGAGGCCACAGGATACCAGCAGCCAATGGCAGGAGGCGATAAAGCCACCGTGCGGGCCCAAAATCGAAGCGTTTACAACTAAATTATACTACTACGCCGCGTGTGCTGCTGGGAAGTAGGTTGTAAACGAGCGCAAAGCCTATTGTGTGCGCGTGTGTTTGTGTGTGCAGCTCAGACGTGTTCGGGTGGAATTTTTCGGTCGGCATGTCGCTGCCGGAAGCGTGATTCGGGCTTGCTCAAATTAAGTCGTTTTCGAGCATTTGAGTTTGAGCCCGCTTTTCGTGATTGCTCACCGTCTGCCAATGTGGGCCCGTTTTCATGCATTGCCATCAGCTCGGAGTGGCTGTTTTCCGGCATTTCCCTCAGGCTGCAATAATGATGTTTGTCAAACGCAACGAAAAACAAAAAGCATAACAATATATGCGCCCGCTAGGTGGTGGTGCAGTGCTACTAATTAACAATATCAGTGGCTGCCGGCGTTCAGCACTGTCGGGGGCATTTGTGTGCAGTGGCCACTATCATTAAAGCCGCAATTTTCGATGCAAATCTTCCTCCCTAAAGACAACCGCGGGCGAGTGGCAGGAATTGCGGTTAATTAGCCGATTCCACTTACGGGACCACCTCGTGATTGTCGCCCGAAAAACGCACCAAAAAGGCCCAGCCGGAACTCACCACTGCCACCGGGGTCGATCGGTTTCATTTTAATGCTAATGGTCGCATATTTCTGCCACCGAGTGCACGGACAGAGCTGCATGACACCGGCCAGGCAGACGAGCCACCGGTCGAGTTGGTGCGGAATTTCGGTTACACTAGCGTGGCCACGCATGGCCAACGAAATGCGCCAAAAAGAATGCCCAGAACCGCACAATCATAAATTCATACCCACCGACACACGCAGGAACACTCGCGGGCACCGTGGGCCCCGTTTCCGGGTCAAAGCGAGAGAGGAACCGTCCCGGCCGAGGAAGCGCACCGTGGAGGAAGATGAAGGGCCAGCAAAAACGTAAAAAAATACCCACCTTGGGTGCGACCTGACGCGCGATGTGCTGCAGGAAAACGCGTCCATTTCTCCGGGCATCATTTTTGTAATTATCGACGTTGGTGTTCCTCACGCCTCAAAATTATTGACCGAACCGGAGCGAGAGCCTTCCGCCCGGGGTGTGCACAGGAACAAAGGTGGGCTACGCGGACAATCGGGCCGGGCTCTGCACACCATCACCAGCACCAACCACTACAGCGGAGCGGGTCAATCAACGGGCGCATATGTGGTCGCGGTTGGGCATAGTTTTCACAACGCAACACCTCGGCGGTCTGGCTCGATGGGTCCCGTCTGCTTCGAATGGAAGTGTTCTGAAAAATGTGTATCGATCATCCACGGTATTTCCAGGCTGCGAATCGGCCCCCGGGACGGACGGCGAGTTCGTCCGAAAATTCAATCTTCCCGCCACCAACCACCGACGTGCGCTCGCCCGTTCCTACAAGAACCATTAGTCCCAGCGAGGCATCCTCTGTGCGGGTTCTGCGCGAGAAGAGAAGAGAGAGAGAGAAAGAGAGAGAAAAAAAACACACGGCAAAAATGAAATATAGAGGGTAAAATATAAAACAATAATAACATAATACGCCAAAATCGGTGCGAAAGCAAGACTAATAACCCTTATTTAGATACGTTTAATGGTCACGAAACGTCTTTATTTAGAGACCGTGGTGTGGTTGGCCACGGCCGGACCTCCGGCGCACTCTGGGCGAGCACCACCTTAGCGTCCTGGCCGGGCGTCGAGCATTTTCGCCTCGGGGCGAGCTGCGGCCGCTGCGTCATCGTTGCGTTTTCCTTTTGCTCCTTGCTGCACGGTGCTTTTCTGCTCAGACCCATTCTGTGTGTTGGCTTTCGCACGGAATGGTGGTTTTGTTGAAGGTAGTGTTGTTTTTTTTTTCAGTTCTTCCCACCTAGAAGCGACTGAAAGGGTGGCTTCCTTTATTTTCCTCTGTTTTTTTTCCTCCACTCGACAATCCCCGTGTACCTTTAGGTGATCGAGGATCGAGCTGCGACGCAGGCATCGTTCGTGAGCTGAAATTTGTGCTGGTAGAATATTACAGCACGAGGTTTGATGGTTATTTTAATGGTTACGATATTGACGCTTTAGTAAAGTACAAAAAATTGTGAAAAAATCATGCTATAGCTTAAATAAATAGTGGGAAATTTTGAGAGTTTTGAATCACATTTTTTTGTGAACCCTGCCAATTGCATTTTGAACCTTATCTCCGGTTAATTGCAATTTATTTTCCAAACCATTCCCAATGCCCATTGCTCCGTCCCATTACACGGGATATCTTGGTCAATCCCACGTCCTCTCACACGCAGCTCAATTTGGCATTGGAGCGAGTGAGAGGCTCAACCATCCCGACCACGGACTCCAACTCTCAAGCGAAAGGCGCAGCCCTCCCGTACTGCAGGCGCGTTGCAATTTCCCTCCGGGGCTGTAATCAACGCCACCGCGGAGGCACGCATGTCCATGTATTCCCGGTGGGCCACCGGCATCGGGTTCGTGAAGGATCCGGCCGCCAAAAGAGGAAAAACGAACAACCCCACAAACCGGGGCAGATAAAACGGCTCTCGAGCCAGTCCCTCGGTTTTGGACCCATGCCGGAGTTGCGCCGCGGTGTGTAAATAAAGTTATTTAGATAATTTTCGGTCTTGCATCGCGAGTGGGGTTTCTTTTCCCTTTCATTCTCACTCGTCGCTGCCCGACATGATGGGAAAGTGGCAGTGCGCTTCGGATGTAAATTAATTCGTTCCGTTCGGGTTTCGCCGGGAAAAGCCGCCCGCCGATTGACCGCCCAAAGCACCCCATTCGGGTACCGCAGGAAGGATTGCGCTTCTCCGCAAGCCAATCAAAGTGCGGCACGATGTGCGCCCTCTAGCGAGCCCGTATGATATATGGATTAAGTTGTAAGTATCATGTTCAATAAATAATAATATTTTCATTTGCATCCCCATCCTCCTACGGGCGCGATCGGACGACGTGATCGTGTACGCGTGTACGAAAACTTACGAGCGTGTACCTTTCGATCGGGATGCACTCTCGTTCTCGCTGCTGGTCGGCGTATAAGCCGCTTTCAGGAATTCCCATTCCCATGCCCACGCCATGGTTGCCGGTTTCGATCCTCACGCGATCGGTGGCCAGATCGATACCCAATAAAGCAATGGCGAATAAACGCTCCTCCGTCGTCGCTCCGGTTCAGAAGATGAAGAAGAAGAGCGAGGCAGAGACAGAGGGAGAGAACACGACCCGAAACCCACCATCGTGGCGAGATTCTCGGCTAATACAAACAACCTTTCCTCTTATCGCCGCCCGAGGATCATCCAATTCGACCCCCGGTTCGCGGGGGTGTACGCGAGTGTTTCGAAGGCCTGAAAACGGTTCGTGATTCGCTCGCTTCGATTCCGGCGGCTGAAGGGATCGTGGAGCACGCAGGGAGACCTTCATCGAGCGGGAAAATAATAACACAAGCCCACCATGGCACCGACCGATATTGCATGGAGGGATAATACTCCACACGAATCACCGAAGCGACCTCTCGCGATCCTGCCGAGTCCTCGCCGTGGAAAGAGAGGAGATTTCGACACCCCCTTGCGCTTGCTGGTGCAATATCACTTTGTAGATGGAAAACGTTTGCATGTTCTGTGATTCCGCGGACCACGGCGATCGTTCTTTGCGTGTGTCTCTTCGAGCCGTTCGGTTGGTGCGGTCACAAGGAAGCGCGTCCTGGGGGTGCGTTTCGTGTTAAGACTACGCCCAGTATCTGTGTGGAGCCGGGCAAAGGGCTTGGAGCCGGTGGAGCAACGCCATTTGAAACGGTGTGGGGTGCGCGAACGCAATTTATGTCGACCGGAACGTCGACGATAGGGCGTTGAAGAAGGCGCACCAAGGCGGTGATCGATCGTGGGATTTTCGATTCGCTTTGCCTGGTCAAAATCGCCTTGTGCATGTTTCATTATACGCTTCCAACACGTCGTGCAGCTTCTAAGGCCCTTCGATACCTTCGCGAAGGGGAATTTGACCACTCTTTTCGCCAACAGTGCGACGTGCGCCTATTCTCGATTGCTCCATTTACATCCCGATCCTTCCCGCGAGCTCTGCTCCCGATGCGCGTCGTGCGCCGTGCGCCGTGCCGTAATAAGAATCGTAAATACGTAAATAATAAAATATTGTGTATTTTAATATTCACGAACAACAATTTATGTCTTAATAAATATTATTGATAAGTTAATATGTTTTCGATATAGTATTTCTTTTCTTTTCCTCACGCTTTTTCTTCGCTTCCAGCACGATGGTAAACGTTCACCTTTCAGCCCTTCGTAGCTGGAGATTACCACAGGCCCTGGGGAGAGTGAAAGAGAGTCGTGTTTGTTTTACGAGATTCCGCTGGAGTCTCCTGCGTCCCAGGAGGACGTTTTGCGGGCCTGCGATCGGTTGCATCATGATCATGATCGCCATCGCCATGTTGCGTTCCGGTCCGGTATGATTCATGATGGTTAATCGAAACGATTGCAACAGCTCGCGAGCAGTCCGATATAAATTATGGGCGCTGCCTCGAGGTCCCAAAAGGACGATGACACCTGCAGTTCTCCAATCGAAAGCCTTTCGAACGGTCCGATTGAAATGGGGATTCTATTGCGAGTTTCTCAATCCCGTACGCTGACGAGGGTTCCAAACCCATCCCGTTTGCGGAACATTTCAATTAATACCATACCACAAACGTCGATGAGGTCTTTGCGTTGTTTTACGCTCTTGCGTTTGTAGCCTTCGATTGACCGAGCACACGCGCCCTGGTGGTTGGAATCAATTTTCGGAATCTCAATTTGTCACTCTGATTAGCGAGTGAATCATTAAAGTCTCAATTTTCAACCCATACCTCCCATGGACGTGCGGATCCTGGCCGTCAGGCTGGTCATTTCGGACCACCGCACCACAACCGGTCTGCTGTTGGTCCCTTGGGAAAGAGTGACCGGCAGTGGGCACCACGGGGTGGTCGAAAGGACCACAAGCATCTTTCGTACGACAAATATAAAGCAGTCCTCGGGTCGAACGAAATCTGCTAAAGCCACCGCTGGTCCATAATCGAGACGTGACGGCAGCAGGATGCGTCGAGTTTTGTGGTTTGCTACTGCCGCCAGCGCGTCGGCTAATGGGAAAATGCAGTCGATTAATTTATGCTAATTTAAATGACGGCTAACCGACTTCGGAATGACATTTTGTCGTGAAGTGGGACCGATTTTGTTTGCCGTTTGCCGCCTGTTGCGAAGTCCCAGCGTCAACGTGAAGGGTGATTGGTTGCGGTGGCAGTTATGCGAAATAGATCTCATGGAACAAGAAGCGACAGGTTGGAGCCTGAAAAAATTTGTTTCGCATTGGAAACCGATCGTTTTGCACTGTCAGTTGAAGTGGTTTTATGCTCTGCTCGACTGTGATCATTTCAAACCATCGAGAGGCAGCGCATGGATTGACTTAATTTAACACCTTTGTCAACAAGCTTTACTAACCGTCACGAGGAATTAGTGAACGACGCGGTACGATTTTTTTGCAACTTCATATCCTCCCAAATGATTACTTCCTAGGGGGAAAAATAAATATGGAATGAATTGAAGCCGTTCAGCAAAAATCCTCTCCCAATGGCACTCAATTTCGTGTAGTTCCAAGTGGGCAACAAAAGCAGCTCCTTGTGCCGTTCACTTCTTTTCATATTGACCTGATTTCCTGCAACGCTGCGAGAGAAGACAGATTTTGCCATTTAAAGCAAACTAAACGCGCGGTAAAGTGCCTATTAATCATTTCGTCCTAAAAGCTGGTCCCGTCTGGATTCCCATCGCGACGTGGACGACGTTATCAGTAGAACCACCGAAAAATGTGCACCAATTAAGCGAATGGCAGCGACGGCGTCTCTGCCCGGGCCGGCTACAGGATTTTCGGGGGCTTATGGTGGCTATCGTTTGTTCATAAATAAAATCTGCCATTTTCTCCGCAGGAAGGGATGCCTTGTACGATGTACCAGTGTTTCTTGCTCATAAACGCCATCCGAAATGGGATGGCGGTAATATTAAGTTCGAATCCATGGGAAACCTTGAAACCTTGAGCTCGATCGAATTTAAATCGTTGAGTAGTTGCATCAACGCTTGGATTACTTTCATCGTATGGGATCGGCACGCTTACTATCGATTGGCGGAAGGCACATTAGTGAACGAAACGAAAAGGAGATCCCACGGTTTTAAGGAGACGTTTTGCAGCTGGAATTTTAAGGGGAAGAAGATAAATGGTATGTATGTAACAGGGTTTTTTCATGCCGATTCCGCATCCGATAGCGCGTTATCGATAGGAATTTTTTCGAGCAATTTTCCACCAAAAAGTCCGCGTAAATGGTACAAACAGTGTTGCTGTTATCAACTCGGTTTCTAATTGAATTCTCTTGTTTAAGGCGTAAACACGCAATTATCGATATCTGAAAGAAGCGACGTGGCTCGAGAAAAAGAAAACGATCAACTATCAATTCGCCTCCGCGATAACGACGATAACATCTCATTTTCTTCGACATGTCCAATAGAGTTTCTGTGCACGAAATTTATCCGCGAAATCTGCAGGTGACTATTTTATTTTAAAATTCCTATAAAGTTGCTGGTTATGTTCAACCTAATAATACGCCTTACCACTATGCTATGCGCCTTCTAATGCCCAACAGATCAAACACGTTGGTGAACATTCTTCATTCTCGGAATGAAGTGGATTAAAAATGACTGATGGATCAATTTCACGTCAATTTCTATCTAATCTATCACAATCTCTCACACTCACCATCGTTCACGAACCAGTAGCAAGATTACCTATAGCGAGTGCAACCCGCGGAAGGGGTTCGTGTAATCGGTTTAGGGGTTCGTCGCTTGACATTTACACACCAAGTCTTTTGAATTGGAATATTTCTTCCCTCGAAACAGCTGCTGGGAAAATGTTTGGCATAATGGGATGTCGTTTTATTTGTTCATTTTCAGTGCTTTGTATTTTTCTCTCTTTCGCTATCTCTCTCTTTCTCTACTTTTCTCACTCTTTTTAATGTAAAATAGGAGCAATCGCTCGATTCTTGAAGCGAGACCAATCGAACCAATGGAACTGGTTTATTTATTTTCAAAAGTTTGTTTTGTTGTGCTACAGTGGAATTCATAATCGAAGGAAGGAACAAGTTTTCTACAATCATCAACGGCACAGTTGGTGCGCGAGGATCGCGCGCAGGAACAAGCAGCGCTTCGTTATGGGCAGTCGTAAAACGGCACAAAACGAAACCGAGCGCGCGTGAATAAGCGCCCGAGAGTGTCCGACGGTGCAACCGGCAGCAGTATCATGGTGGTTTAATAACCCGGCGAACGCAGCGTGAGCGTAAGCCTTAAACAGTACTATTAGCATTTATGCGCTGGTTCACGCTGGGCGCGAATGATTTAATGCTTTTAATAATGCCTTTTTTTTGCCCTGCTTTTGCCACAGTCGTCGCTATGCCCCAAGTCGGAGCACCTACAGCCGGGTTCTTGATTGGGTTTGCTTTCACCACCACGATAACACAACACTGTCATCGGGCCAGCGGACATTAGTGGGCCAATGGAATGTTTGCCTGTCTGACGATCGTAACCTCCGTTTCATTATCATCTTGTGCGAGCGTAAACACGGAATGTTATTGCCAGCCAATGTGCTTCATTCTAATGGAAGAGCTGCTGCGGATGGTGGTTCAAAAAATGTCCCAAAATATCACTTAGAGCAGTGACGAGAAACCACAAACGCCTTCAACGACTGATGTGAGTTTTAACTCTCAAATTTCACCCCTCCTTCAGTGAGCCGTTCTCATCTCACAGGTAGAAGAGTTAATGCCCACAAAATCATCACATTAAAGCGTTACTGCCTTTACTCGATAAACCGCGAAAACCACGCTCGAAAACAGTACGCGCTTTAGCCAGAAAGCTGAGCCACATTCGGCAGGCTTGAGAAGCAAGGTTAACACGTCCAAACCCATAGGACGTCGAAAGCTCATCCTCCCCGCACAGCACAACGGGAATAGAACGAAACGAACGTACGAACGAATGGGAAAAATGCAAAACTTCCTCGATCATCACGACCTATCTGGCTGCATCGGTCCGGTTCGTCTTGCGCCCGGACTGCTGAATACCCTTTATTTCTTACGGGCTCGATCGTGGACCGGGCAGATGCGATCCGAAAACGACACCGGGGGCATGTTAGTATCATATTTTATCTGCTGCCTTCCATTGGCTGCCCCAAAACGTGAAGTGAAGAAATATTTATTTTATGAGTAAGGTTTCTCATCGTTTTGTGCTCATTCGTTCCAGGCTCCATGCGACCCATCGCGCCTGTCTGGGGACGGAATTTCGTTGAAGTACGCGCTCGTGGATACACTCCACTGTCCCGGGGCTCGAAATTAAAGCTACATTGTCTTCCGTTAGGTTTGGTTTGCGCGATGGCCCGAGCGATGGAATCCTCTGCGCAGATCGCCGCAGGGAAAATCCCTCCCGGCGAACGGTTTGGCGATCGGCTCCGGTATGTCGAAGACAATCTCCTTCGAGCCATTTAAATGAACTGGAATCAAGAAGGAGTGTGACCGTGGGTGAGTGAATAAAAAACACACACACACATAAACTCACACAGATCCACTGGACAGAGGCCAACAGACGAGCCGTAACATAGGGGAACAAAACGAAAAACCCCCACGCGGACTTCACGCAATCGATCCTGGAAAATGGAACGAAAAAATAAATAAAAAATAGTTCCCGTGCGTGCGCTTATCCGTGAAATAGTTTTCTATTCTTCCAGGCGTATCGAAGGGAATAATTCAAATTCATTCATTCCACCGCGTTTCCCATGAATGCCATCGCCGGCACGCTGCCCGGCTCAGCTGACCGACGGTGGGGTCGCTTTCGAAAGGCACGCTGTCGTGCCCCGTTCGATGAATGCCCTTTAATCGCGAGACCTGCGTAGTAAGCGCAGAAGGCAACTGGTAATGGTAGTTCGGTTTCTGCACTGTCATTGACAAAAATATTCATCTCAACCGAATGACTCTTCATTTGCCTCAGCTTACCAGTTTCTAAGGCTCCCACAGCGATGCCTTGCGTGGGGCTGCGTGAAGGGAGCTGCGCCTGAACCGTTCTCCAAACCGCACGCAGATAGCCTTTTCCCAAAATGAGCCCTCCACAATGGGGCGTCATTTACACGCGCACTGGGCCGCAAGTTTGCGTATGTGTGTACGCACGGAAAACGCTGAGATTAAACTGGAATAATTGATATATCATTACTGGCGTTAATCCGGTCAAAAGATCACTTCCACGCATTTACGCCTTGCCTTGGTGCTGGCATTATTCTCCTGCATTATGCGCACCGTCACAGCGCGCTCAGCAGGCCCCACGTGGTGGATTCGATTTAGATTCATTGATTTTAGTGTAGAAAAGCATGACGCGACGCGCACCACTGTAAGAAGTCTCTCTCCACGCAGCGGCATGTAAATTGTACTTCGAATGTAATTTCACGGTCGAGCTAGAGAATGTCCTGAAAGTAATTAAAGCCTTCACAGATTAAAACTACACAACTCATGTGGGATAGTAGAAAAATAAATATGTAGTTTACATTGTTGTAAAGCACGCTCATGCGAGGATAAGTTTTCGTGCATGCATTGTCATTTGATTGATCTGTTTGTCGATGCGACGCCGTAGACGCTATACTGCTTCGTGGCCATGAAAACAAAGCTCCACATTTGCTCCTTTCCCAGCTACTCTGCTTGCTTTTCCGCGTAATGTCATCATCCTCCAGCGATCACATGAACTTGAAGCGAACCTCGAGACTTCAATAGATATCGATCGCAGCGGAATGTAGGATCCTCGAGCGGAATTTCCACCAGGAACGTGAGATTCCGAGCCCGCGGGACCGCGAGCCAGCGAAGACAAATCAAGAAATAACTTTCCCGATCGTGCGGTGATCGCGTCGTGGAAAAAATTAAAACTAAAATGTTTCACTAATTGATACTTCATTCCAACCGTTTGCCGTACCGGGTAAATCATTTAGATCCATCCACGTTAGATAAGGACTCGCCCGTATCGGGCGCGCAATTCTGCCGCTTCCAAAACGCGCGGTAGAATATCCGTGGGTGAAATCCTTGATTTAAATACCTCGCCGGGGGGCTTTAAATTTATTCCATCAGCCGCCGCTCGTCACATCGCACTCGTCCGGCGTCCCGTGACTAAGCTCGTCGACGCCGATCGCTTGTTAACATTCTATGCTCACTTAATTCGGATTAACCTCTTTGTTCCGGGCGTAGTTAACACGAGACATAAACGGTTGCAAGTGTTTACTTTGTTCTCGATCGCAACCGCACCGACCTACCTCAACGCCGCCCCAGACACAAGGGACAGTTTCGCGCCTTCAGGGAATCAGGGCTTCAGGGACGTGCGCGCGCTCGCGTTGAAAACCGTGCTGCTAAAAAATAAATAACCGTGCGCTAGTAAATTATCGCAGCTCGTGTCGCGGCCGCGTCCTCGGTCCTTTTACAGCCACTCTCGGGAGCGCATGAAAAGTGTCGTTTCCATTCAATTTAAATCAATTTCATACCACTCGTGCCGTATTTTTTGCCCGCCGTGCGATGTTTTCGCCGGGTGCCTTTTTCGCGCTTCGCCACGCCGCCGGTTTTTTCGGTGAGAAAGGAACCGATACGTCGTGGCAAGTGCAAACATGCGCTGCACTGCGCGCGTACATATTCATAGGGCTCGATCGATTATCGTCTGATCGAGGAGCCGGGGTAATTGTGGGCCTCGGGTGTCCCGGAAGGTGCCGATGGGTGCAGAAGTATGCGGCATTTTTGTTTCCCTACCGCGCGTGTTGGCGTGCATCAAAGCTCGTCCGCGAGGAACCGCGGATTAATGCATTCCCAGGCGGAAAGGGTCCCAAGGCGAAGGACCGGGGATTGGCGTTTCGATGCAAACGGATTTGGTGCGTGGAATGCCGTTGCGCGATGCTGCAACACCGACCGCGATCGACCGTGACATTGAACGGTTCGCACATCGGTTTCGATTAATTTAAATAACCACCCTTCCGTCACGGGCCATATCGAGCGCGAACACACGCAGCCCGTGACGAGCCCGTGACACCGAATGCACTTCGAAGGACGACGGCGAGATGATAAGCCGCAACTCCCGAAGCCCTCCTCCCGGAGCCTTTTACGGGCCTGTACGCGCGGTGTTAAAGGGTGTTAATCCGCCCGCCCGGCGAGTGTTCCTCGTGGGCCACATTCTCTGTTGCGCTAGGTCACGCCATTGTTTCACCCTCGAAAAGGAACTGTCGGCAAAACGTTGTCGGTGCATCCCGTCCCGACCTGGTCGCCAATTTGTGCCCTGTGGTTGACGGAAAAGGAATAGATTTAGTCGAGGCCACCCTCGACGAATGCGGGTTGTGAGACGAACAAAAAAAAAAGGGAAACGAAACCAACCACCCAGCCGGCGGTAACGATGAGTAATTTGCTTCATGACACGATGACGCAATTTACAGCTGCAATGGGCAACAAACGTCACGAGCAATCCATCCGCATTCGTTCACGTGCGTGTTCTTTCAGAAGGGGAGCGAAACTAACTCAACCACCGGAATCATGTTTAGATTGTTTTGATTCTTTTTCTTTTATTACCACTTAATGCTGCAGAATATCGCACCGTTTCCGGCCGATCGCTAATTTTCACAAGCGCGCTCGCTATATATGTATACAATAATAAAAAAAAAATTCACAATTAGTTTTTTTCACATCAACACATGCAAGCTCAACAATGCCTCCAGAAAAGTAGAAACTTCGCACGAACGTGTTTCGCAGTAACAATCGCATCCTCATCCTGTTTCGCCGTCCTCACTTTTGGCAACAGCCAGATCCGGCCGGCTGGCTGCGTGGAAGCATTTCGTACGCTGGCTCTTTTGTTTTTGTCATTTTCTTCTCCCCACCTTTTCACTGCTAGCTTCCTGTATTTATTTTCTTTTTTTTTTTCGTTTGTTATATTTTTGCGTTTTTTGATTTCTTGCTGGTCTAAAATTATTCTAAGAAGCGTTCTCGTTAGTTCTCCTATCAAACACAACCGAACTACTACAAGCGACTATTTACACATCCAAGTGCGCACCTTACTACTGGTGGGCGAATGCTGCACGAAAAAGGACACGCGAGACGCCACTGCCCAAACGTACGCCTAATGCTCGGGTTACTGTGAACGAACTGGTTCGCGTATCGCACGGAAGCAGGTGTTAATAAATTACTTATGCAATACACAATAATACATATTCGGTTTGTCGCGGACGAGTGGAAGGAAGCGGCGATTAATTAAACGGGCGCCTTATTGATTGCGGACGCCCGGTTCCGCACGGATGCCCGTGTGTACAGCTTACGAACAATATAAAACAAGTTGCAAACAGCTGCAAACGGCTTGCACTCGTGCGCTTAGCCTGTACGCCTCTGCTCCGTAGCACTGCACCAAGCATTGCATCTCACATACACATACGAACGAAGGAAAGGTGTGGCTGAAGCAGGGGTGGCCCACAACCGAACGGGGCCGAATTGGTGCCGGGTTGGGCACGATCTAGATCCACCTCCTCAAAGCCTCGAAAAGCCAAAAAGCGTGGGCTTTGAAATGGTCGAGTTTTGGGGTACAAAATGGCGCCCGCCAGAGGTTGCGCCAGAAAGCTTCAAGGGTTCGTTTGCAGTTGGAGAAGTCTACGTGCTTTCACGCTTGCCCGATCGTCGATCGAATGAACCGAGAGGGTTCCGAAAGGGTGGCTCTCGATGAAACGCCTTCCAAGCTTTCCGGCGCATGCAAAGGAAGCAAACGTTTGCGAACGATACCGGAGTAAAGCCTGCCTCCGTTCTCAAGCAACGTGGCTTCCCTGGTGGCTACTAGCCCACTTTCTAGCCCATTTTGGACGTCCTATAGCTGCCTGACCACCCCGTTAGTTATCGCAGATCGGAAATGTTACATAGCATCCATCAGCTCCATACGGTTACGTGACACCGGAAAACAAACACTAATCTAATTCTTTAATAAAAAAAAGCTTGCGAGCTTCCCCGCTGCGCTACCGGATGTTCCAAAACACACAAACCCACAAAGCAGCAAAAACCCTTTTTTGGTGCGTTAATTTCTATTCAGTCTTTCAGGATTTCGTTTCGTGTCGTCACTCGGATTTTTTTTCTCTTGCATCTCGACCCACCATCGAGATGGGTTCGGACGCTTGCTGCTGCTTTTGGGTGCTTGTTTTCGGTTGTTTGCGGTTGTTGCGAATATCGGCGCGTTTTTTCTTCCTCTTCCTCATAGTATGTACACAGTTGAACGTTCCTTCTCACTACACGCTAGGGTTAAAAATGTGACCGATCGCGACAAAACATCATTGAAGCCATCTCCGAGCGTCCTGCCCGGTGATGCGCAAAACGCACTATAACTGGGCTATCGTTTGCGCATTCCTCGCTTTTCTCCTTAACTGTACACAATTTGAACTGGCACCTCGGACCGGTCACGTCGGAGGACGTGAACTCGCACGCCTCCCGATCGTACGCCGTGTAATACTGCTGCTGCGGCTGATCTGCTACACCAAATTCGATTACGTACGCTCAATAAGTTACCTATCTAGGACGGTGACAAGCCGAAACAATGGGGGTAAAATGTAAAATTTTGGTTTCTCTAGTCATGCAATGTCGCGCCCCAGCGACGCCGGAAGCTGCTGCTGTCTCTAAAGTTTCGCCCATTTTGCACTAAACAAAAGCAACCAAGAGTGGCACTCTTCAGCCTCGCAGCAACGCGCGCACATCGTTGGCTTTCCTTTCGATTCTTTCTTTTTTGTTTTCGTTTTTGCTTTTTGGTAGTCGAATTTACGTTTTCAGTTAAAATAATTCCTAACAGGCGTGGACGTGGGGGGGCGAGAAATATTACAAAAGTCTCCCCAGAAAATAAGCACCGATCGCTTCGCTAGCCTTACCGACCCACCGATAAAGGTGTGGCCGGTCGCGAAAAGCCGCGCAGGGAGTGAAAATAAGACGATCGGAGAATGGAATAGAATTAACTTTAAAATACAAATAAAAAAAAAAAGTATTTACAAATAGGCTCCCACCACTGCCGCTGGCCTAATCCTGCTCGCGGCCATCGTCCTGGTCCGCATTCCGTGCACCGAAAAATTCCGATTCCCGCATCGAAAACGGCCCGAAACAGGGAGGAAAAAGTAAAACACGCTCCGATACGGTCGTCGTTTCGCCTTCTGCCCGCGATCGAGGCCTCTCTCTCTTTTTCGCTCTCTTTCTCTCTCTCTCTCTCTCTCTCTCTCTCTCTCACCCTCTATCTCCGCTCAATCGAAAGCGAAACGGCTCGCCCCGATCGCTGGCAACAGGGGCGATTTCGTGTTCCTCCATCTTTCGGTGGAACTTATCTTGCGCTGGCTCGCGCTGCCGTCGATCGAGTGTGGCTGGATTATTAATCCCGCGCCGGCTGGCATTCCGGTCCCCTCCGGATGGCAAACGGTGAAGATCACGGGGCGCGGGACGAGAGTCGCCGTCATCCATTATACGGTTAAAACAAAAGTCGAATATTTAAGATAAGCCAGCAAATCGCCGTCCCCGACGACGCCAGCGGCGACGCCTGACGATTATGATTCACCATCGTCCGAAGGGTTTGCCGGGTCCGCTTCACGGACGCGCACTCTCGAAGGACACTCGACTTACAGGCACGTGTGGATGATCTTCTTCGTTCGGCACAGCTTGCACTTCACCTCGCAGCACCAGTGGAAGGTGCAGGCGCAGCGCTCCACCACGGTGACCTCCTGCGTCCGGTAGCCTCGTCCGCAGCACATCAGATCGCACCCATCCACACCGATCGAGGTGTCGTTGCACTGGCGCCCGTGCGTCCCCTGGATGCCGAGTCGTGGATTGCGTTCGCAGAAGCCCGGCGAAGGCTCGAGATAGACGAGATCCTTCAGACCGGGCGGTTTGTGCTCCGGGTTGTACGGTTTCAGCTGAAAGTTGTACCTATCGATCGAAAGCGTGGAAGAAAAACAGGCGCGCAACCGCGGAAAGAAACAACAGCGTTACAATTCATCATGATTAAGCGGGAACAGAGAGCCACCGGTGAATGGTGGTTTGTGATCGAGAGTGATCGTGTCCTTCGAACAAGGACACACACTTACCGGTTGACGCGCTTCTGCTGGTGGCCTCGGGCGTGGATCGAGTTGCTGAGTACGCTGTTGGGACTGGCGCTTCCGACGCTGTTCGTGTTCGTCTTCAGGTTAGTCGCTCCAGCTCGGTTGGTGAGCGTGTTCTCGTTGACACTGGTGCTACGCTGGCTGTTGCTAACCATAACGCGCGAAGCACCATCGAAGCGATCCTTCAGGATGTCACCAATCGTGCGGAAGCTGTTTAGCCGCATCCAGCAGGTCTTCATCGTACACGAGCCCGACATACCATGGCACTTGCACTCCTGACGCATCTCTTGCTGTACATGCTGTGGGGGAGAACAAAAACCACACGAGTGGGGGCATGAGTGAGTGTGGGATGATTTTCGCGAACAGGTGCGTATGGTCGAGAGAAGCTAAAAATTTATTCCATCAAAAAACGGTGCGTCCCATCCAGCCCATGGTGAAACCACCAAGCTGCTAATCCCGCTAATGGTACGCATATTACCGGCCAAACCCTGGCAACGTCCCGGTCGACCAGTCGGGAAGGATTTATGGCCGCATTAAAGACC
The DNA here is from genome assembly GCF_943737925.1 of Anopheles nili. Taxonomy (NCBI): domain Eukaryota; kingdom Metazoa; phylum Arthropoda; class Insecta; order Diptera; family Culicidae; genus Anopheles; species Anopheles nili. The sequence continues at coordinate 7,639,010 of NC_071292.1, forward strand.
CATTCATTTCATCCGCAGCTCAAATAAAATGCAATAAAAATCAATTAAATATCACATAAGCCTGCGCTCGGTGCTGCAACGGTGCTGCCACGCAGAATGATAAAAACTGTTACGCGAAAGAGCGACTCAACCCGTGGGACAGATACAAAAAAAATGCAATCGCGATGGGACTATGTTCGTCCATTTTCGTTAAGAGCCTCGATTTTGCTAATCCTTTCGATTTTAAACCTCTCAATTCACCCACTCGCCTCGAGCCCCAAGCCGAGTCATCAAATTTAATTATCGATTCTCGCGGCACACGGTGGAATGTCCGAAAAACCTTCTGATGCCGGAATCCGGGGGCCACTTACATCAGCACCCGTAGCCGTTTGCAGCCCGTAACGACGAAAGGCAGGCGCAAAAAAGCAATCCCAAAGCCCATCCACCTAACCACGATCCTAACGCGCCGGTGCGGGAAGTGAGCACAAATAATATGTCACTTAATTACAATCGCCACGAATTAATAAACTTCATAAATGAATTCATTAGAGTTTTATCAGCTGTCAGCAATTTAATGCAGGCGCATCCACGCCGAGATGTTCGGGGTTTCATTTTTCTCTGCCCTCTCGTACGGCGCGCGATCACGCAATAACAGGGGAGTACAATAAAGATGGAAACCAGTGTGTGCGCAAGTATGCGGACAGAAGGTTGAAAAAAAAAAGCAAAACCCCCCGAGAGAGGATTAAAACATTTATTAATGAAACGGATCGTGGTGGTCGGTGGTGCCTCGTGGAATCGAAAGTCCCGTCCTGACGAGATTATTGGCGAGCCCACGGGCGCTGGATGTCGCGTGAGACCGGCAGAGTTCGCGATCGTGGGGCGGCATGGTGTCGATCACTTCGCCAGCCCATGGGTCGGTGCTCTCGAAGGATGGGGGTCATTTTGTATTTCGCAAGCAATCGAGAGCACACAGGATGGTGAGTAGCGAACCCGAGAAACGGTCGAGGATCGCGTTTTCTCCCTGCTGCAGCACATTAAGCTTTCGTGGCTTCGACGGTGGCAGCGTGATCGCGATGGGAGGGTATAAATAAAATTTATTTATTTGATTTTTACCCTCTCGCCACCCGTGCACCCAGGCACCCTTGGAAGGGTCTGGTCGGGAAAAACGATTACATCCCACCGGATTGGGGCATGAAATGGTTGGTGTGGCTTCTCAGCTCGCCACCACGTCGTCGGTGATCGTGAGCCACATTGAGGTAGGAAAAACGCATTGCCGTTATGCGATCGCTTGCAATCGATGGCCACACGAACTGCCAGCAGCCACGAAGGACCCCCCTGGAACACTAGCATGAAACAGGCACATTCGTTACACACCGATTCACCATATCCCACGACGTGGTTGGTTTTCCAACTTGTGTGGTACCGGACCGGAAGACGTTCAAAGAGCTTGGTCCCGATTCGGGATGGAACTGTCGATCGACTGATCGATGGCGAAGAGTTAAATTCGATCCCAGGACTCGTGAACTTACCGCTCGGCCCGCCTCGTTGTTGTGCAGGTTCATTTTCTCGCGCAGCGTTCGACCGCGCTCACCGGTGTCGACGAATTCGCGGGAAAACTTGAAGCCAAAGCCGATGTTGTCACTGCAACCACCCCACTCCCAATCACCGACGCCTGCCACCGCACCCTTGTTGTTCGTCTCTGGCGCACGGTTGTGGTGCGAGTAATCGCAAGTGCACGCCTCGATCGAGCCTTCGCTGCAGGCTCGCGCTACGCTGTGCGTTACCGCGGCACTGGTGATCGCATAGATAAATGCCGTTTCACGACAACCTGTTGAGAGGGAGAGAGAGAGAGAGGGTGTGGTTAGTCATTTAGGGGTTACTTTCCGAAAAGCGATATGAAGCCATCGCACGACACCGCTCAGAGAAGCTTAAGATCACCCGGGAACGACTGGGACGCAGTCAAAATGGGACATCGAACAAAAAACTCCCCTCCCAAAACACATCCGGGAAGCGCTACGGACCGACCTTGGTGACCGGTGGTATGATTAAAATAAATTAAATCGTTTTGTAATCCTACTTACGGCCACGATGGTCTAATCATGATCCCTAAGCCCCGAAGGCCCCCGAAAAGCGTAAGACGCAATAGCCGCAGGTCCAACGAATTTCAAGATCCCTCCACGTTTTGAAGGTAAGTGAAGTTGCTGCTGTGCCGTGCTTCACACGGATGCAAGCGATACCTTTTGGGTGGTTGTGGAAAAGTGTGCCAGAGGACACATCGAGCGACGACCGAAAGCCATTCAGCCGGGACGGCCACAGGAGATTAACGAGTTGAGCAGCCCCGGGTGGATAAACACCAGTTTTGGAGTAGTGGAACGTGTGCACTTGGGTATCGAGGCTAGGAACGAGCAACGATCCGTTCCATAAAGCCGCTACACCAGCATTCTTCACCAACCAGCGGCCAACCATTGTTGGGGGAAATGAAATGGAACTCGGAACGATAAGCAGTCCATCAGGTAAAGTGGTAAAGATGATACTCGGACGGACAGGATGACTTCAGAACCTGTCCGTTCGGGTTCTCGTCAGTTGCTGCGGTCAGCAGGATCATTTGCTTGCACGAATCAGCCAACGCGCTAGACTGAGAGGAAGATCCCGTGGCCGTGTGACTGACGATCATAATCGATCGCTGCTCGAATGGCTGGCCGGGAAATGGGTGTAAGTTGACTTGCTTGAGCTATGAATTTTGCAACCACCCGCAATGCAATGAGCACCCGCTGCAAGATCATCCTAGTCTGGACGAGAGTTCAAGTCGTTCCGGACTCTGGCGAAGACCTTCTACGAAAGCATCAAAGCCATAATCGTACGTTTAGCACTAATTTTCCAACCGATTTCACACCTTTACGCCTCCGTCGGGTGCTCCGCAGTTGGTCACGCCATTCACAGCCCGAACTCGTCAGCCAACCCAAACGAGTGTTGCCCTTCGACGCATCGCAACAGCGCTCGGTTGGTGTATTTACGCGTTGCGGGTATCATAAACCCCGTGAGCTCAGTCCCTAAGCCCGGGACATGGTCTCTCGAACAGCCTCGGCTCGCAACTATCAATCATCATAAAGCTCCAACCGAGTCGAGTGGACCCGTCAAGAGGCAGCGCAAAAGGCAGGATAAGTCAAATCGAATGCAGGGAACCACCTCGAGCTTGACGACGGCACTAAAAAGCATGCGGTTTCGTCGAAGCACTGATGGAACCGTACGAACACCCACCCACACACACACACACACACACACACACACACTTCCAGTAGGAGCAGCATGTGCTAATGTGCGGCACATCTGGGCCTGCCCTCAGTGACCTCGAGCCGGACATCCAGCCGGGGTTGCCGGTGCATCCCGCAAAGCGCATCCCGGAAGAACATCATCCTGCAGGTAGCTCAAGCTCGGAATCGTCAACACACAAAAAAAGGTCAAACAGGTCTCGCTGGTAGCAATTGATTTGTCAAATTTTACGCTTCGTCCTCATTCCAATCCATCATCGACCGTTCGACCCTGAACGCCCGGCCATTGCGCATCCCCCAGGGATCTACATCGCCTTCTGACTGCATCTATCATCGTACAAACACTCCAAGGACACCCAGCCCGCCAAATGGTCTCGGCGAACCCATCGACAAGCGATCATCGAGGACAAAAGGGCGGGCGGCTTTCAATGAGGTTGGCCACAAATTGTGCATCATTTCGATTGTCTACGCACCGATGGGGCAAGGTTACGAGGGCTGTCGGTTGGTTGGCTTTTTACGAGCCATCATTAGTGAGCCACAAAGTTGCCGGAGGGTGTCATAAAGAGCGTCATGATCACTGCGAAACCACTCCTTGCCGATGCTAACCAGGCCGCAGCTGCGTAATGGCGTTCCGCTGCACCGTTGTGGCCGTTGTTTGCTTGAAGGTTGTTTCTGGGCCACCTTTCGTGGCCCTACACCGTTTGCTGATTGACGCAGTTGGACGTGTCGATATCGCGGGCGGCGAAAGATAAGACGGCCACACCAGTGTTTTAGAGCACATTCAATTACCCACCGATAAGCGGCAAAGAACGGCACGTGCATCACAAAGAGAAGTCCGCCGTTTGTTTCGGGCCGATTGCAAACGAAACGGCACCACCCAACGGTGCAGGTAGAAATATTTCTGGAATGTTGTCACCCCCAAAATTGAAGAAAAAGGGTCACACGCACATCCCGTGGAACGCGTCCGTTGTCAAGCGGGGCTAATTTGTGACAATTCATTTGTCATATCACCCGACACGGCGGCCCTCGGCCACTGAACCGGAGCCGATTTCGGGGCTGGTTTCGATTCCGATTTTCGTGGTAATTGAATACCGGCTCCGTTTGCCTGGTCCGGATCGGCTTCCCAGGCCACGCAGGGATTAGATCCGACCGATGTCGATTGTCACTGATCACGGGCTACACGGGCACATGTGATTGAGGCCGATCTTGTGCGTGCCAGTGACAGGACGAGTTTCGAGTATGTGTGTGCCCCGATCGAAGGCTCCGGGTGCTTCGCCCTAGTGATTGATCGGTTATTAATTGATTTATTAGGATCAGGCAGTTTGATCGAAGTTGACGAGTTCCAAAACTGACCGCCCGTTCCGCTAGCGGTACTCGGACGGTGTCCTAAACGGTACCACGGCTACCTCAACCAGTCAACGCTTGCCGCGATCGATGAATTTATTTATTGGATTAAGCGAACCGGCGGGTTAGGGCGGTGGCCCTCGATGGACATCGAACATGGCTGGGATCGCTGGCTCGGAACCGCAATCCATCATCGACGCCTCGCGGGAGCCAGCCACAACTCGATCAACCTCGATCGCGATCCAATCGCTTACCTAATGAATAAATTAACTCTGCATAATCACCTCGGACATCATCTCGATCGGGTTCACCCTATCCATAACGGTTGCCATCGATCTACGGCCGGGCCGCGATTTTGATCACATCGACGGAACCAGTCCAGGATGGGATTGTAGGGGAAAAAAAACGTAGACAACGAGCGTGTGATTAGCGCTGGGATGAGATGAAACCCATACCTTCGGGAGGGAGCGGTACAAATAACTCCAAAAACATCGTTCAACTCCATTCATGCTACGGCCAGCGGGTTCAGCAACAAAGCAAGGGTTAATCTGTCTGCTGGTGGAATCCAAACTCACCCCTACCGAGCTGAACCTTCCTCAGAAGCCCGTGTATGCAAACGGGTTCGCTTCGATCGGCCGAGCAGAATCAAAATATTTTCATCACCCAAATACACACCGAGCGATTCCGTTGCCGGCGGATGTCTTTTAGCTTTTGTTTGTTTTTTTTCTTCATTTTTTATTTGCTGCTGCCCCTGCCATTATTCTGTACCCGCTGCTCTCCTGTCTTAGACGGTATTGAAAATCAGATCCTGTAGTTGATTTGGCACAGCCCGATAATTGCCGGGTTCGTCGCTGCAGCGCCCATTGAGCTTTTGCGTTGCACGTTGCACAAACAAATGTCCACCTGAGGATCGCAACCGGTGGCAGGGGAGGCACACAAACCAAAAAAAAAACAAGACATACAAACACAAATGGAGTGAGAATCGGTTGAAAGGAAGCGAAATTGTATGCTCGCGGATCGCTTGGAAGAGGAAATCCGGTCGCAGTTTTGTCTCATGTCTCGTGTGTGTCGGTTTGGGTTGTTGTGTTGTTTTTTTATCTTACGTCTATTTCTCTTCGTTTTCGATTTCATTTCCATCCCAAGCGGTACAATGGCTGTCGGAAGCACACCCCAATCCGGGGCGCTTTGTCCTCGGCTCGGAAGGCCACAACTGTCAGGCATATTTCTCGTCGAGCCTTGGGAGCCTAAAATTAATGAAGGGTTTCAGTTCCGATCGCATCATCGCGGCAAAAGGAACAACAAAACAGCAGAAACACGCTGCTCAAACAATTAGTTTAATGGTTCAATTTAGGTGATGGGCGTTGCGTTTGAATTTTTGTTTCCAACAACCCACAGGCTCGGCTTATATCCCCCTGGCAGCAACTCATACGTTCATTCACAGCCGCTAACGGATGGAGACAAAAATCGGCGCGAGTCTGCGCAGTTTTGTAAATCGGATTTCCCGTTTTTTGGCGCTTCGCTTTGAGCACTTCCTTCAAAGCATTCCGCACCCGTGTCCTGAATTCGGGTTGCGAATCACACGGACAGGCGCTGGCGTTGTTGCCAGGTGCCGCAAACGAGCACCCATTGCATCCATTTGCATAGCACGGGGCGTTGCAGTTTGCAAACTAACCAGGCAGGCGCTCGGGCTTTGTTCCCCGGGGTTTCCCATTGTTTCGGAGAGGGGATAAGCGAAAGAACAGGTTTCGGTTCTGTTCACCTGATTTTCAAACAAACAAATGAGAGCGGCCCACAGGAAACTCGTAGTTTAAAATCTTTTATTGCACGATTAAAGTGCACCAACCAACCGTCTGGAGGGAGCCGTCAGCGATACCAAGAAAAGAAAAAGGCTTTACGGAAGGAGTGTGGAATAGAAAAAAAAACCCCGAACGGACACAAAATGAACAAACAGCGGACCATTAATCATTACCGGTGGATAATTTTGGTGAATTACTCAACTGGCGCTCGCGGACCCTCCATTTCGGGCGAAGGACCCTCGGCATTCCTCGTTTCGAAGCGATTTTAATTATCCGATTAGATAGAAAGGCCTTACGATGGGTCATCGATCCGCATGAAAATTAACCGTCTGGAGAGTGCGTGTGTGTATGGTTAGGGGTTTTTTTTTAACGTTAGTTCCACTCGATCGATTTTGATCGAGAAAAAACGATCCCGGAGGCGCAAAACATCCGAAATCCGTCCTGGCGAATATTTTATCGCTTCCTTCCAGCAACCCGGTGGGTCTTCGCTAAATCTGCCTGCCGAGGGCGATTTTTGCCTCCTATTGGAAGGCTTTGAGATTGCCAAAAATAAGCAAATTCAAAACAGTCTGGTGGAAAAAAAACACACGCACACAAGAGACAATGCGCCGTAGCTAAACGAGCCCAACCGTCTCGAGGATCGAGCTGCTGCCGAGCATAGACACTGTCCGAGCCCAAAGCTCTGAGGACCCTCCTTAACTGTCTCTTTCTCTCTCACTCGCTCTCTCTCTCTCTCTCTCTCTCTCTCGCTCTCTATCTTTTTCTCACTCACCCTCCCGTATGGTGCCCTCCCTGGTCTCCTGATTTATGGAGCGTATAAAATCTTTTATTAATATATATCGCTACGGTTTAACACGGTTCCGTTCGGGTCTCCGGGGGTTGCGAACCGATCGAGCTTTTGCTGTACTTGGCGTGCTCTCTTCCTGCGTGATCTCTTTCTCCGTTCACTGCCCGTCCTCCGTGCAGCCGTGCAGGGCACGCTCATGCCCATTTTTCTCATGCTCACCCTGTCTGGGACCTCTGTCCCTGTGGCCTGGAGCGGAGGAACACATTCCCATCCTACCAGGGGATTCTTCGCGGAACACGGAAGGACCACGGGCCACGTAACAATCCCCGGGTGCGGTGCGTCCTGCTGAAGCGATTTGTTCGACTATTAGACCTCATCTACGCCCTAAAGAGCTCACGGCAAGGGCGCTGCCAAGACGGACGGACGGGACGAGAAACGGGAGACAAAAAGAATCCATGTTAGACATTTCCGATCCCGAAACGGGACTCCCGTGAGTCGTGGGCTTGAGCTGAGGTTTTCTTCTTAATCCCCGCCGTGTTTTCTCAACACGCTACGGACGAAATCCCCTCGAACATCGCAGCCCAAGATCGGTGCCTCTGGATTCCATCTCAACCGGCACGTTTATGGCCGGTGTTATAAAAATAAAACTGTCATCATCACCATCATCGGGCCCCGGGATCGAGTCGATCGTAAAATCGGCATGATATTTAGCCGCCGGCCATGCTGCACCGAGACTTCCTAGATCGTGCCACGGGAAAACAAAATGGGACGGCCCCGTGGAGTCGAAGCCGGAGACTGTCGCCGATCTAGCGACCGGGATCTGATCGTGGCCGTTTGCTCACTTACAGACTCACACACACACACACACACGCACGAACGCAACCGCTTCCAAATGAGGGCTCCCGCGCGAAAAAGGGTGCGACCGGTGGCTGTCTGGGTCGAAAAGTGTGACAAGATTTATAGCGTTTAATTGCTTCAGAGCGAGGGCTTTGGTAATAAAGTTGTAGAGCTTGTAGGCGCTTTACCGATTCATCTTCTCCGGCGGCGCTTCGTACGGCCGTCACAGTGGATACGGGAGGGCTGGGAGAAGGGAAAAAGCTCAACCTATATGGCCCTAATTTGCTGGTCAATTAAGACCATCGTCGCCACCGCGCGCCATTGTCGCATCGGCATCGAGCCCGCGGACGGATGGACACCGAACGGAAAGTCAGTAGAAGCCATTTGGCGATAAACAAATCGAAGTGTAGAGATAAAAGTGCGATAAAGAAAGACATTCTCACGGTTGCACGGTGGCGCAGGCAGCCCGAAAGGAAGCCACCGCTCTCGAAACCGGTGCCGGTGCTATCGCAGCGAATCGATCGCCTGCCATCGGAATGGTCGAGGAAAAGCGGAACGCGCAGGATGCGGGAGCCGGATCGATAAGTGCCACCAGGCAACCACCGAGACCACCGGGAAACCTCTCCAGCAGCACAACCCAAGGGCACTTTTTCAATCGCACAAGATCGCGCTCTCAAACCTCGATCCAGTGCGTATAAACGCCAGTGGCGCATTGAGCTGCACGGGGCCCCGTTTTGACGGGATGATTTTGACAGGCGTCAGCCGATTGGTCGTTACGAAAGCGCCCGCACGAAACGGTTCGGCGATGAATGAAGGTATTGTTTCTCCGGGAGCTAACCGACCCCCACGGATGGTGGGGAGTTCTGTTTGTGTTTGACCAACCATTGCCACTGGCCACCGGACGCGAGAAGTGCCCGGTGTAGTAGCACCGTTTCGATCCTCCACATGAGGTCTGTCGGCAGTCGGGCGTGAAAGGCCGCCAGTCGTAAGCGCGTCGCGTGAAAACTCGATCAGTTGCGCCCGTTGTTCCGGCGGTGGTTCTTCGAGTGTGCCCACCCACTCGTAGGGCGCCTGCCTGGTTGACAAGTCACCTCTTTCTCACCGGTGAGGGATCCGGTGAGCCGGTAATAGGAAAAGCAAACAGCTCGCGGTGGGAAAGCTCGTTTCTTCACACGAAACCAACCCCGGGTTGGCTGCCGCGGTGATCGTGCGCTGAATTCCAACCTTCCCCGAGGCCGAGAAGGTGCGCCTTCTCGAAATGGCTGCGAAGGACGTGGCGTAACTGTTGTAACAAAAAACGATCGAGCGTACGCAAACAAATCCTCTGTCGCTGGCGCTTCGCAAAAGACCAGTGGTTGTGAGTTTTGGATCGCGGAAATCAAACCGATCAACGGGAGATTCGATTTTCCGGCCCTAGCCCCCTCGGCAGCGGTATTAATTGTGGGCCTATTCTCCCCACACCCCATTCGAGGGCGTCGCGGAAGGTTAATCAATAAGGACCACCACACCGTCTCGCCGGGTTTCGTCCTTTTGCAGATCAGTCGCTCTGCTTTGCATCCCGGCGGTGCGAGCGAGATAGCAAGCTGCCATTAATTTTCCAACAATTATTATAATTTATCGCTCACTACCCACCGCAAGTGAAGCAGCGAACACACTCACACGCGTGCTCTCTCTCTCTCTCTCTCTCTCTCACTCGCCTCCAACGGGACGCGCCTGCACCAGATGCGGAAAACCTGAACGCGCCCGGCTATCGCGAGTGCATTAATTATTGATAGCGGGAGCTGCAGTAAAATGCTAATGGATTGCCACCGGGAGGTAGCGAGCGATGAATAATGACTTAATTTCTTCGGCCACCGATGGAGACCCGGGAGACCGTCTGGCCCTTCCCGCTCGTCGCAAGGCATCCTTCCGCGTGGCGTGCGGCACTTTCTCCACATCAATTATCCCCGCGGTGGGCAGCGATTGCGCGGCCAGCCGTGTGGTGACGATGGCGATAGAATTAAAACCGTTTGCCCCCCGGGGAGTCGTGTGAGCGCGCGCGCTCGCCTCTGATGTGAAGCCGTCGTGATCGCGCTTTGTCGGAGGAAGATCGATGGAGATGTGCCCCCGGTTGAAGGAGACACTCGGGTCCAGGCGACAAGCCACACCACATAAATCGGTCTCGGGCCTTTGCCAGTGGTGAGTTTGAGCAGACCGAAAAAAGACACCCCTGGATGTTTTGCCAGGATTCCCATCCTGTCCAGGTAGCGCGTACCATCCGGGATGCAGCATCCCGCTGTGCTCGACGACAGGTCAACGAGTCGATTAGTTCCCGGCTTGTCGTTTGTCGTTGTTCCCTTTTCGGGGTTCTCCTGGAAGGCAGAGACACCCGTCCTGCTGTGAACGATTCTCGGCGTTAGGCAACGCGCTCGAATCGGCTGCTTTTTTTCATCACCACCGGTGTGGTCTTTGAGGAGGTTTTGCTCCTTTTTTTTTTGCTTGCTTGCTGTTAAGCTCAAGCTTTCACAGCGTAAAAAAATCGAAAAGTAACCAGCAAACAGCACGTCATCGGGCAAATTGAGCAGTGAAACGGTTGTTACAATTCCGAAAGGATGCGCTCAATCGACAATTGCCGCAGGCGTGTCCTTGTGTGCCGACTGGCAACGGTTTGGGATCCTTTTCATCGGTAACCGAATGCCGCTTACCATCGTTATTGCCTCCGGCTTGAGGTTGTCCCTTTGATGTAACGGGAAACCTAGCGATGGGTTGGTTTGGGAGAAATCACATGGTGAAAATTGAAGCACCACGAGGCGCTATGTTGCGATGCACAAGAATGGGATGAAATCGGTCAAATCCAAAGCCAACCAGAGGGATTACATGGGAAACTGATGTGACAAACGCCTGGGGAGCTTGTACGGTTACAGAGGGATGTAACGATAAACACCGCAAAATGGAAGAAAAATAACACAAAAAACAACACACACACACACACCTCGATTAGTGAAAGCAAATCCCTCGAGGGTCGGGTGTTTTTGCGGGCTAAATTAGCCCACCAGCATTCATGGGGTTGCCTTTGTGCACGTTCTCAAGCCCTGAGGGCTGCAACTGAAGTGGCTTATTCCGACCGTCATCGTTGACGGACGGCTGGAAATATGACGACATGCACGAGTCGGACAGATGTTGCGGTGTTTCTTCGGAGTGGAAAGAAAAACCCAACACCAAACGATCTGCCTCTAAAGCGATCTCTCATTAATCCGCTGTAGGGCTGCTCATTTCATGCTTCATGTGTCGCGAACTCATCGCCACCGATCACGAACGGCACGTTTCTGGACGACATTCCACGCGATCGTCCCCAGGCTCGAGGATCATCTACCGAAACGTGAGCGCACCGCTCGGTAGCACTATCTGCCCGGGCAGATCTGTTAATTTCAGCGTCCCACCGGAATGGCGTGGGTCGGTTTTCCGCGTGCCGCGAATGTTCCGGACTCCGGGAGGACCATAAACCAAAGCCCCCGCGTGTCGGAGGCGAACGCACACACAGACACACGCTCGCGACCGACGAGCGCCACCACCGGAATAGTAATTAGCTGGTTCCGCCTACGCCTCGTGAACACGTGGGCTGATCCACGAGGCCAAACCCCGTTCACTTACCTCTTTCGACGATCTTGCCGAACAGATTCTTGCCACGCAGGAAGTTCCTCGTCGAGCAGTTCCAGCGGCGTGCCCGGAACTGATGCTGGCACTCGTTGATGGCCAGGATGGCTCCTTTGGCGATCGCAGCCAGGACGTCCGGGTTTTCACGCACCAACCGACGCTGCTTTCGGCGCAGCGTGGCGTGGATGGCCGGGTCCAGGTAGGGCATACCGGGTGCCAGTGGGGAGATGTTGTTTGGTTCGCCTGCCTTTGCGATGCCCCTGTGAATGAATCGAGCGATGGAGATGGAGATAGAGAGATGTTACGGTGCGTTAGTAAATCCGGTGGCGTACTTTCACCCACGAATCGAATCCCACTTTTGCTTTCGCTACCTTCGATGTTCAACCGCTGGCAGCGCACTTTCCTTTTGCGTGCGTGCACTTAAAGGCCCGAAATTTTGGGCCCTGCCCAAGGGCACCTACGAGACATCCCAATTACCGAGGCGTTAATGCGCCACACAAACACCAGATGAGGCCAGGTTGGCTAGGTGGGCAGGAAAAACCCTGTCGTAAGTTTTCCCACCAGCAAGGCACCAATCTGGCAAGCAGACGGTTGGCTAGCTTTGGCCCACTTCAAAAACACACGTCCCAGACGGTGCGTCGATGCCAAGGGAATTCCCTCATCTTGTAGACCTTTGCACAACGTGCGCTGAAGATCCCAACCTCCTTTTTGGACCACACGTTACCAAACATCGACCACGGGCTTTTTTTTTTTTGACAGATTGAGGTTTGCTTCTCTTTCTTTATCTCTTTGAGAGCCACAGTGCCCGTGCAAGCGCCACAACCGCCTGGGACCTGTTTGTTTCACGATAAATTAGTTGGATCAATATTTGGTCCCGACTCCGTTTCGTTCCGCGCTTTTGGTGTGCCCGAAACCGCCGTCATGAGAAGCGGCGTCACGAAATGCAAATGAGACGAAAACCTCCCCCAAACGAGAAGTGTGCGTGCACCCGCACACAAACACATGCGCAGGGGCACGGACAGTTCGCACCTTGCGTGGCGGCTCTTGCCGGAGCTCCAGTTCCAGCGGCTGGAGTTGGCTCCTGCAGAAGCCAACGCATGATTAATTGGGCAAACATCTGCCCGTCATCTGCCGCCCGTCGAAGGTCTGGTGAAGCGTTTTCGGACGTGGATCGTCGTCGGTTGTGGTACGTGCTTATTGCGTAAGCGCAATGCCCACGGATGGCCGGAGCCTGGAACCTGGTGACCGTGAATGCTGCGACAAATGGTGCTTTCCCACGGTTCCAGTGTCCGGCCGTGGGTCGGTGAGTCGTTCTGGTATCGCTTTTCGTCAACCATCGCACCCCCGGAGACGGGGAAAGTGTCCACATGGAGAAAGTGAATGAACCGGGGGTGTTTTTGCCGTCTTCAAAACGAAAGACTTGCCCTTTTTGTTGATACTTTTTTAAGCGACGAACCCCCTCTTTGATTGATGCGTAATCAATCGTAAACTGCGAGCATTTCCAGAAATGCCTGTCTCGCTTATGGATGTTTCATCGATTCGTTTGCAAAAAAAAAACAGATGATTCATGACATTCTAACACTTGGCTTGGCATATGGGAGCTGGAAAAAAAATACTCCGAAACGATGGTGACTGTCGTCGAGATGTCAAACGGTGCCTTCGAGACAGACACCTAACCTACCGCCACGGGGATCGGATGATGGCGTAAAGCACATTTTCGGGAGTTGCCCGTACGTCCGTCCATTTATCGCGCCGACGATTGCCGGAACGTGACAACGGGCTTACTTGTGGCCGCTCTTCAAGCTGCAGTGAGGTAGTACGACGATCATAAAATGCGTTCGAAAGCTGTCACATACACACGGCACGCATTCCAACACGTCAGGCTCGCCCAGGAAGACTCACTACAGCATCATCAACATCGCGCTCATCACCATCGCGTACAACGATTTCCTGCTCCAAAGGGCCAACCGCAATTCGCCCGAAGGGCCACACCGGGAAAGGGAATGAACGACCGAACGGACGTACAAAAAATGCATCGCACTCGTGCTCACTCTTACATAACGCACCGAAGGCAACGGTGCATTACGATGCGATCGTTGTAAAATAAATTAGTTTGTCTTGTGTCGCGTGTAGCCAAGAACGCGAGACGAGAATGGAACGCGTTGCGAATTCTCGAACCGATCGGCAAGGGAGTTTTTTTTTTCGATTTTTTGTCACTTTTGTAGCTTGCACCCTGTTTTCAGTTGTTTACTCGCGCGGAGATTCTGTAAAAAAAGGGTCAGCGAAAAAGGGCCAACGTCTGCGACACAGTACCATAATTTCTAACAGATTTGAAGACGTCATCAGTTGGCAGTGTCGCACGCTCGACAGGATCGAAGATCGGTTTTGCTCGTTCGAATGGACGCACGATGCAGCACCTTCGAGCCACCAAGCAGTGGCGGAAATGAAGGATCGTTGTCGAGTTACAGAAAAAAAATGAATTCAAACCAAACCAATGGTGCACCGGGTGAGCGATTGCCGCCACTTTAAGTTTCGTCTTGCAAAACCAACATCAAGCAACCGGTCGCCCAGAAGGCCACCAAACGTCGGCGAGCCGTCATACATCACCGAGACGACACCACGCCGTCGCGACGCGCCGGCGAGTCCCTCGGGCCGGTGTGTGAGAATGGAGCCGCAATCAATCCCGATCGCGCACAAGGCTCGCACCCCAAAACGGGCCATGCTGGACGCCGGTCGAGTTCTCGTCGTGCCGGCTGCCGTTACAGCGACGCTGGCTGACAATTTATGATGCGTCCGGATACGGTCGATTTTGATGCGTTATTTATTGAGTCGATCTCGATGGCCAGGAATCCGTGCCCGTGGGTTGGGAAAAAAAAGCTCGTCAAACCAAAGCTACCCTATCACACGAACCGACCAGCGCCAGCCGCAAGCACTTTCATCACTTTCCAATCATTCATGCAGACCCCTCGCGCGTCCGTGGCTGAGATGTCCTTTTTCGGTAACTGGATAAGCGCCACCGATTGCACAGTCCTTGGAGCCATTAGAAGCTGGCGGTTCCACTGCATACTGCAGATGGAGTACGAGCTTCAAGAGCCCCCAATAATCAATTCCCTTCAGTAGCTTTTAAACTGATGGCAACTTGATGAGAAGGATAAAGGCTATGTCTACAAAGGAACCTCGCTTTATCACTCGGATCAAGAAGAATAATACACGCATCGTTATCAGCGCAGCAGATCGAGTAGATCACGTTGCAACTGCACTGGAATGCACTTCCCGGCGGGCCATTGGGGGAAGAAAAGTGGAGTGTAAAATCAGCGCTACTTCTGCGTCGCTGCATCTGTGGTGATCAAATTACCAACGGACCACGACCGAGTGAAGAAAGCCTTCAACCACCGACCACCGTTGGCGTTTCTCGCCGTATTGTGGTTTTTTCTCGCAATCCCCCCGAGTCACACTGGAATCCGGGTCGAACATTGAGGTCCGCTCGTCAAATACCTCAGATGATGTTAATTGGAAGCCCACTCGCACGGCTGCTTGGGTGCCTATTTGCCAAGCTAATCGAAAAACTAATTATTAAATGCCGTGACGGCTTCACCAACAGCCGGCCGGTCAACAGGACGCAGCAATAAACAAGCACCTCATAAACACCAGCTCGATGCAACCTCCGGCAGCACGGCGTGTGAGGTCCATAAATTGCACGCCTGCATCAGCTCTTGCGAAAGGTTGCATAAAAGTCAATACACTGGGGCCACTTCACTCCGTACACTGCGAGCGAGCGCTCATTTGTCAAACCCGGCCCGACCACCTACCCTTAATCGAGTAATTCGAACGATATTTCATCGAATAATTAATGATAATTCAAGTGACAACGAGAGCACACGAAGAAAAATTGTACTCGATCGCACTGACGCCATTCCCGGGCGCTCGTCCTTGCTGCTAAGCAAACTCCGTGCGAAGGCACCAGAAAGCGGACCTGCCAACAAGCGTCACGGAAGGGGCCTCAACCGATCGGCTCAAACGATCATCAATCGATCCGTGTTGGAATAATTATCCCCGCGTGTCGCCGAGCTCGTCCTTTTCAGCCCGGGTGGCCCTGCCACACGAATAGAGTTGCACCACGCGTCTCAGCAGCAGCGCCACAAACTACCACAATGCTAGCTTCCCGCGTCGATCGCACGGGAATGGGAAGCTAAATTAATTTATCACAAAAATAAACCGCCTCACCACGGCTCGGTGCGGAACCAGCCGGTGCTCGGTGGCGGCCCGGGGCGCACGCCGCCGCGATCCGTCACTATTAATCACATCGGTAATCATTTTTCATACAAAAGACTCGCGAAACCGTCATGCAAGAATGCACCGGCCCCCTGGCAGTGCAGTGGAACCTCGGTGGGTTCCTGGGGTGTCCTAACACCGAACGATCGGATGAAAAATGACACTGCGGTGTTAATTTGTCATTTATTACGCTATTAACAAACGCTCGGTTCGATCTCTCCGCGGGGTTGCGGTTGTGGCCGCTGGAAACCGCCTGAACCGTCGGGATCTCCTGGTGAAAAGCTGCATTTCGCAAAGGTAGCAAAAGGGCCACAAAGGTGGTTTCGCGACCGAGAGCATGGGAAACCGCGGGTCCCTGAGCCTCGCATATTTGCTGGGGAGCACGCGTGAGAAGAAAAATGAAAGAAAAACAAAAACCCCATCCTGCAGCCAGCGAGCGTGCTGCCCTTGTTCTGTCCGTCTCCCGGGTGGAAAGGCTTCGAAGCGACCATGCATGCGTCGAAGGTTTGCTGGTGTTTTTTTTTTTTGTTTTTGCATTGCTCTTTTTTGACACAAGACGCGCGAAGACGAACGACGGCCGATGCGGCCTTCGGGGCGCTTTTGCAGCAGACGCACGCATTCGTCCCGGGCCCTGCACCGGCACCTGCATCGGAATGCAACACCCACCCGGGGTCTCTCGGTGTGAAGGAGCTTCGAGGGGCGTAATGTTGCGCGGAGATTTATGTGCAAACGATAAGCTCGAGCTCTCCGAGCCCCGGAGGGATGAACGCGCGCCAGCCCATCTGTTGCGGGTGGGTTTGTCGCTTAATTGCCGCCGAAGTCTTTCGTTAAGCGAACTCACCCGACCGCCTTAAAAGCTCTCCGGGCCGTGCTCATCGGACTGGCGAGATTTGCGTCGAATGTTTCGCGTCAGAAGTGTGAGCGTGCGTGTGTGCGTGTGTGTAATCCTCGTGAGAAAATTCGTTCCACTCGCGGCCGAAGCTCGATGGAATTTCTGAAGTCATCACCAACCAACCGAACCAAGCGTTTAACGTTGGCCACTTCGCACTTCCACGCATACACGCAACCGGCATCATCCCGGCTGCTGGTCATCGATGGAAATGGACGGGCTCGAGTGCTCGCTCGAGTGCTCGCTCAAGGATTACGGTCTTGCGCAAAATTAGATTAACGAAGACACTCACACGGCGGCGAAAAGGGCAACGGGGCGAATGGCCCAAAATAAAAAAATAAAAAACGCTCCCTTCTCGCGGTCTGACGAATGATCGCAGTGCGATGCGAAAATTGGACATTTTCGCGCGAGCAATGCAAATGAATAAATCTCCGTCTCGATCGCGTTGCGGGAAGAGACACGCGAGACCCAAAGACGCACCGAAAAAGGGAAAGGAATGGTTTCGTTCACACGCTTTATGACGGGCGCGCTCGCGGACACGAGGGATTACGAGTGATTTGTTTTCCCTTGCATCCCTCGCAAGTCCGCGCGCCCCTCCGAGGGACCGTCGATGTGGAAATGTGCGAACGGACGAAACCTCCCTGGGGTAGCCCTGCGCGAAGTGCACACACGCCAGCCCAAACGAGCGAAAGAAAAAAAAACACACACACAGCACAACCCGCGACGACAACCGTCCACCGATAACGATCAATTTGGGTTAAAACGAAATCTCCATCTTAATTAAAACGAAAAAAAACGAAGGCACACTGCAGCCCGGCGCGAGGAGAAACCAAAACTCCACCCGATTAAGGCCCACCATCCGGCCGAGGGGGTAGAAATCGGTTTTAATTTAATTAAAACGGACAGCGAACGCAAGTACGCCGCCGGACCTCCGGGACATGCTGGGGGATGCATACAAATCAATTTCGGTGTTAATTTCTGTCTCTCACCCGGGCCATCTCTGGGGGGGGGGGGGGAAAAGGCGCACAAAAGCGAACGAGTGAGCTAATTTGCATTCACCTGTGATCGAGCCAGCCGAGGGCCAGCTTAGGGTTGTTTGTTGTCGCGAACCTTGTTCCTCCGCATGATGCGACGATGTATGGTTAACAAGTTGATTAAATGCCGTCCAATATTGTTAAATAATAAAACTAATTACTAAAATAATTATAATCCACGCTTACGATCATTATAGCGGTTATTAAAGCGGCATCCCTCGCGTCCTCGATGCGCCCGGATCCCTGCTTCTGCGTGCGTGCCCTTGTCGCCTGATCAACGGCGAGAGAATAATGACAAGTGACAGGGACCTCGCGCGTAGCTGTCACGCCCCTGGAAGTGGGGGGGGGGCTGGGAGGGCAAGGGAGTGTGAAAAGTGGATATCCATTTCGAGGCCACCGGACGCGGTGGGATCGGATCGGGAAAAGGGCACAGCCCGGTACGGTTGGCACGGCCAAAAAGATCTGCCCGCAAATCCCACGGCCCCGCAAATGGACGTTTTTGGGAGGGATTTTCTCAAGCTATTAGTGACACCTTTCGAAAAGGTAGCCCACCGCACCGGTAGGAACCCGAGGCGAATAGATTACGCAGCGCGACGCGCTGCACGACCCGTAAAATAACGCCAAGATTAATCCCCATCGAAACCGGACGTCGCAGTTTAAAATCTCGGCCCACTGGTCCCGGGGGAAGGGTTGGGAAGCGAAAATAGACTTCGGAGGGTGCGCGCGCGGCACGGAAAGCACCCATAAAACACTGATATTGGAACCATAAATTTTCTATTAATCATTATCACGCGAACCGCGAGATTAGGCGCTGGGAAGCCAACCTTCCCCGGGCCGGGTGGCGGGAAATAAATCCGAACGATATTCGATGGGTTTGAACCGATGTTCGGGGGCAGCCGAGACGCCGGAGCCAGACACCGGGGACCGCAGCCAATAAAGACAAAATAGAAACTATGAAAATAAAAAAGCAAATAAATAAATAAACAACCCACCCCGGGGGCGCGATAACGAACCCGCCGCTATTAGTGCGAGAGCGAACGGAGTGCGTTTGAGATAAAGAAGTCCTGCCTGCTTTACCTAATGGTACACTTAAGTAGCGGCGATTAGGAAATATTAATTTTCCTCCCCGTCGATTCGAAACGCCCGGTGTTGCACCATCGCGACGTCTGCCGTTTGGTTTGACCACGGCACACCAGTCGAACCGATGGTGCTTTTTCTATTTTTTACGGCACCCTAATGATGTCATCGGCATCATCAACATCCCCATCATCCGCGGGCGCCCGCGCCCGAGGTTAAGTAGTTCTTATGCAATTACTTACCACCACATCGAGCCCCGGCCTCGGCCAGGCTTGGATTTGCTTTCCACCTCCGCCCAGGCACTGATGGCCATCAGGCACACCATAAACACCGTCACTAGATTCATGTTTCGCTTCCGAATATTCGCACTCGTCTCAGCGCGCGTTCACGTGTTCCAATGATCGACACTTTCTGCGATTTAGCGCAAACACTGGCTTGTCACGGGGTTCCCTATTTGCTTTCTTCGTATTTGCGAACAACCGAAACTTTGCGCACACCGACTTTGATTGTTGCTAGCGTGCGAATGCCACCACAGACAGCATCCGTTCGGACGAACGATCTCGATCGTGAATTTCGCTGCTCATTATCACTTGCCTCGCTCTACGCTCTGTACTGATCGCGCGCGCGCCCACACCCCTTGCACGCACGCACTCACCAACCTTCACACCAACTCACACACCTACACACACACACACACGTGCACGCACACTCACTAACAATCACCGGTGCCTACACGGATGCCCAGCGCCTTACTTTTTTGTCGTTGGCTCCTGTTCACCGTTCGTGCCGGCTACGCAATTCACCGTGCCGTGAAAAACTCCGCAGAAGGGATGCAAACTGCCAGACGTGCTGCCGGAAAATGCGATCTTCGCCAAACCGTGCACGCACGCACCCACCGTGTTCGACGCGAGAAGCCAGAAAGAAAGTCCTGTCGCTGCGCCGGGAGAGCGCAACATCAATCACGATCGCGCACGAGAGCTGTTATGCTGGCTTATGCTGTGATGCTGGCTCGCCGTTGCCCTTGCTGCAGCCTTTTGCGACGTCGCTTTTGCGCTCGCCGCCGTTCGCGCCGGTCGGTTGGGTGCGAGCGAGATGGCACCGTCTGGTGGTGGCTCTGTTTGCCTTCTTCCGATGCCAATGCCGGTGGTCGATCGGCGCAGGAGGCCGTCCCGAGCGTGTCGGGCCATTGGGCTAGCTGTTTCGCTCTCGCCGGTGCATCGATCCTGTCGATCGAACCCAAACTCGATCGCGGTCTCGCTCGTGTCGTCGTCCTGACGCGAATGCTCTCTCTCTCGCTCTCTCACAGGTGAAATTCGATCACGAAGAAGGAGCACAACGTAACCCGCACTCGCTATCGATTGGCTGACTCACTGGTTGGTGAGTGATTTTTCTCACCGTGAGCAAGCGGACGCCTGGTCGGTGTGAGAAGGTTTCACCAGAGGGCTCTCATTTTGATGCCAAGCAGCGCGTGCTAGCGAGGAGCAGTAGGCGTGTCCACGTGTCGGTGAGTGGATACGTGAGGCGCGTGATGAGTTCATCCGTGAGTGGTCGATTCGGCATCTCAGCACGGCGATTCATCGCCACAGGGCGCCGCCATAAGGTGAAAACAACCTATCGCCAAACAAATTCGTGTAAATTAAGCACTCGACAGTTATTTGGGACGTTGTTTATTTGCACACGCGAACACCGGTTTCGAAATTTATCGCCTTGTTTGTTGTTGGATGCGAGGAATGATTCGATAATCTCGACAACAGATGTAAACCATTCAAAGGCATCCTTTCGAACCACCACTGTGAAATCACTTGACGAAGCAAAAAAAAAACACTCTCACAAACCATGCACAACACAACCACGAGATGGCATCGGCATCAGTAATTGTTATCCGCTTCACTGCCCGCATTCAACTGTCTCCAAGAAATCTGTCCCTTCGTTAGCCGTCCGCTAACCGTTGCGTTAATCCACGCACCAACCCTTCTTCCAGCGGCCCTTTTGCTCTCGAACCACTTCTCTTCGGTAGCCAGCGAAGGGCTTTATTACTGCTACTACCTTAACGTGTCGTGTTCGCCTCGGTTGTACGACCACGGTGGCAAGGCGTCGAGATCTGCGTACGGTGACGAAGACACGTTGTTGTGTCGTTCCAGTCGTTGGCCTCCATCCTCGTCAACCCGTCCCCGAGCCCTTTTAGCTCACGTGTGTCCTCTGTTTGCATGCTTGTTTGCTTTTGCGAGACAGTGAAACCAAGCACGTCTCGTGATGCCATAACAACGGCCTACTTGGGTTGCGCTTTTAATTTTTACGTATAATTTTGGAAATGCTTTATTTTTTGACAAATTTAGATCAATCTGCTGAAAATAATGCTTTTGATTCAATGTCATTTGTAATGGAAAGGCTCTCATGCATCTCGCATCTCAAGAGCCCACTGTACTTTCCAACTTTCCACCGGTAGCAAATGTAGGCTGTTTTACCACACACCCAAGCATCGCTCCCAGTACCCGTTCGTTATCTCTCCCAGCAGAAGCCCTTCCACTGACGAATACGCGCCCAAAACCGAGCCAGATAAAATGATGATGATGCTCGTCTTCTCCGTGTTTGACCAGCGTATCTCAAGCCCACTCGACTCCGCTCGACGTCCCGCTTCCGTAGAAGGGTTGAACTACCACCACAACAATCGCGACCACCGCAGGGCACGCGTTGATCCGACGCTCGAATGCTCAAATCGACTCCTCAATCGACGTCAAGTGGACTGTCTATCTGTAGCGTTGATGTCACGCATCAAGCAAGCGACCTACCGCCGTCCAGAAAGGGCCTTCTCGATTGCGATCGCTCCACGAGCTCCATTCACGGATCCACCGGAGCTCCAGTTTTGCCGATCTTCCCAATCTCGCCACGGAAGGACGCCGAGAAGCGATTCTGAGAACGCATCTTGTGCGATTCGTCTGGCTGATAGACGAGAATCTCGGCCCTGGGTGGCGTCTGGCAGGATTAGGTGACTCCAGGCAGCTCGGTTCGGTTCAGTTTTCATAATATTTAACCCACCACAGCCCAGGTAAAGCCCAATGGGAATGGGAATGAAACGAAAACGACGGACGGACGAGACGGACGAGTCGATCTATTGGCCTTCGCACACCGTTTGGTGGGTGCGAGAACCGGTGTAATTATGCCTCGTCATAATTACCGGGAAAATGTGCGAATTTTGACTTTTCGAGAGCCACCTTTCGGCCTGCGGGGGTTGCTTTTAGGTCCGCCCTACAGGGTTGGGCCAACCTGCAAGCCTTAATAACGGACGCAAGTTCCGATCCCAGCCTTGGTCACCGACTTCCCCCGGGGTGGCAGATGATCAGATGCAGATAATCGAAACAATTATCGGGGAAAAGCGTTTAGGCAACACCGAGGAAGGAAGTGCGCAATGGATGCAGCGAAAGTGCAACTCGCGTTGGGAAAAAAAGCACCCTTCGCAGGGCGTTCCAGAGTGGCCTCAAGTGGCATTAACAGTGTTAGGCAGGATGGCGTTGATGACCGGGCGAAAACGGCGTGCTGTATTATTGTTTTGCCCGGCTTGCGATCGTGTTTTGGCAGTCACTAATTATACGCAAACGCAATGCGGCGATCGCGAAAGGGAAGCTGTCTGGTAGGGCGTTCCAAGGTCCGGGGTTGCAATGTAGATCAAGCTTGGCGATTGTGAGCATGATTGTGGGCCAAGGAAAGTGGTTGGAACGGATGAGGTGTGGACAGACACGGAGCGCCAGCACTATGAAGTGAAGCGCTCTGATGTTGGAATTCGAACGGACACACTTTGAAGTGAGGATCGTGGCTTCTTTTGAGTTTTCTTCGGTGCCGATCCCAAGTATTTTAAGACACCTTTACAAAGCTGTTGATCATGTTTTACGACCCCGAACGCAATTGACACTTGCATTCGCGATTAAACACGTGTTTCTGCATCGATGTCTTGACCACTTTTGCCCACAGGCAAAGCCTTTCCCAACACCAGACAAAAACGCATGCAAATGTCGGCAACAATGGCAAACGTGCCGTCGTGTGTGGCAGCTTTTATGACTCACTTTCCGTGCAGTAGTACCCCCCGGAGCCGGCGATTAATGATGCTCTTTACCAACCGCGAGGGCTTGCGTTGTGATGCGATGGTCCATCCAATTGCCTTTTTTTATAATTTCAATTGCACCACCATCTTCGGCACACATTGTTGCAGGAGATGAAGCGGCAATAAACGGCGCAAAAAAAGGAAAGGTTCGTACCAACATTTCATGGCCATTTTTACTCGCGTTTTATTTCTCAAGCCAAGCGCAAGCGCTAGAGGAATGTCTAAATTATATTAAATACCATCAGCCCCCCCCCCCCCCTGGTAAATGGTGGGTTGGAAAGGAGCGCATTGTGCGGCCATAGCGCGAGTTTTTCAATTTCTACCCCCCCGGCCTCGGCGGGTTAAATGAAAATGGTCGTGATTTTACTGCACCCGGCGAGGGAAGATGGGGTGAAAATAATAAAAAGCAAACACAAAACCTCACGGCCAGTGGGCAGCCTTTCAAATACCGGCCCCAAATAGAGAGGGAGAGAAGAAAAAAAAGATCCGAACCGAGGAAATTAAGCAGCTAAAACGGGAACTGAATGATGAAATTGCCAACATCCCAACCGCGAAAAAGGGGATGGTGGTGGCGTTGGGCAACGAAAACGCGCCGAAAGCGTTTATTCGAGAGTGATTTTCAGATTACTACCGCAAAACAGGAGTGAAGGGGAGAGGGGGCGGAGGCCAGAAAGAGTGGATCCTCCAAAATGGCGTCGCGGAAAGAAGGAATGATTAATTCGCGGACCGCGGTGGTAGGCGCGGTTGGGCCGAAGCAAAACAACAACAAGAAAAAAAAACACCCAGCCCCTATACACTAGAAGGCGCAGTTCATCATTTTCCCTGCCCACCAGCACCGGGCATGGCTGGCCTGAACGATCGCTTTGTTCGAGGGCGAAACGACAGGCGAAAAAGAAAACCGGCCTCTCGGAAGGTGCTCGAGAAAGGTGGCGCGGTTGGCTGGGGGAAACGGCTGGAAGGCTTTTAAAAGGGTGGATAAAAAATGGAGAATTTCAACCATCCACTCCAACCGTGAGAACCGAGCGTCGCGGGCAAGAATTTCCCGCACCGGGAGAAAAATGTGGTCGATTACGATCGCTCAGGTCGCTTCCTCGTGACGACGTCGGGATGGACGTCGTGATCTTTCGTTCGAGCACACCTCCTTTCGAGCTGTTTTGTTCGAGCAGTAACATTGGCAGCCCGGTAAGTGAAATGCATTTTCCATGCGGTCGAAAACCGCTCGAACAACAGCCAGCGAGTCGAAATGAAGACATTTACATTATTCTCCGATTCGCGGCTTCTCTTATCTGGAGTCATTCATTATCCGTGGGTCACGATTGCGATCGGTTAAAGCGCACCCTGCGGAATGGCCCACAAAACTAATTTTAATGAAGCCCGAATTTGAATAATGCATCGCCGTGTTTTTCTTTCTTTCGGGGGGGACCGCGAATGCACGGCCACCGGCCATCGGTTCCGGTCCGGAAAACTCAACCTTAAACAAGCAGTTAGACGTGTTGGGCCCTGTTGCTGGTATGAACAATCCACAGCCAACGCATTCTCTCAACCCAAAATACGTCGTGCGTTTATTTCGTTAAGTTTTGCTTTAATTGAATTTAAAATGGCCGATCCCGGGAGTCCGATACGCGATTGTTCGGTGTGGATGTGCTCGCTAGCTCGCTAGGAAGACGTCGCACAATGCGGAATGAAACCAGTTCCGGGACTGCTGTCTCGACCACCAGTCCCGACCAACGGACCGTGAAATGGGCAGCGCAAACCAACAGGCGATTCCCGAGGGTCCCGTGGAAAGTGGTGTGGAAAACGGCCCCGAAAGCGGAGAAAGATGACCGACGAAGCGGAAACTTTTATTATTTAATAAACATGTAGTTCTTACGCGTATTACTTATTGTTAAGTGGCTTAAAGCGTGTGTTTATTACTTGATTATGGACGTCGACACCGAGAACTCGGCTTTCCAGCTCCCCAATGGCTCGCTAGGAGTGGATGCTCCCTAGATGCTTGGAAAACAAAATGGACGATCGCGAGCGCCCTCAGCGAAGCCGTTAGAACGTCTTGGAGAGCGGTTAATGTTAAGCCGATCGCAACTGGCGCCCCTCGAGAGTCGGTTCCGGGGGCGAAAGTAAAAATAACCTCCCCAGAACCACAGACCGAAAAACGTTGACGCTTCGCCTGGAAATGGTTCAAATCTTAAATGGTATATGACAACCGCGAGGCGCCCACTTCAGCACGAGCTCGTGGAAACCAAAGTGGTTCCGGGTGAAAGTAAAGTACGCCGTTTGTCAACCCGTGGGAGGTCAAACGGGCACGATCGAGCGGTTTCAGCTGCAACACGGAGCGAATGGGATTCGTGCACACTGTCATCCCGTGGCAGGAACCTTACAATCTAACCCCTAAGTGGGTTTTGTGGAAGCTGAGGAGCGTTCTCGACTAATGCCGTGGAGTAATCTTCGTCTGACGACCGGTGGTGGCGAGATTTTTGCTTCCTGTTAGCGCGTTAACAGGAAACTTTCTACGTGAAGAGAACCACTTGAGACCCAAGCTACCAAAGGGTCGTCCAGGAAGTCATCTTCCTTGTCCCAAACGCAGGCTAATTTGAGCTCTTCGTCCCGCGTTGAAGCGTCTCTAAAACGACTCTTTTTCCCGATTTCAGGCAGCTTAGAGTTTGCCCCGTCCAACAAGCCCAATAAACCTTTAAAAGTGTATGAAATGCATCTCACTCCCTTCGACCGGTTGTTGAACTCCGACGCTAGGACCACCACGAGAGAAAACTGACCTTTATTGCACTGCACGACGCCCGATGGCTCGGTTGAATAAGGTTACACAAATTGCCCGATATTAAACACTAGCGGCGACCACACCGGCGATGGCACATCGTCACAATTTTTGCGCCCCCAGTGGTTGGCGCAATATAATCCAAAACGAAAAACCCCCTCGATCGCAGTCCTTGAACCCAGTCCGTGCCATCGTGCATCGTTATTTTCTTTCTACCCGCTCAGCGCATCTCACTCGCTGATGGTTGCTGACGAGCAGTCGAATATCGCAATAAAAGCTACTTCGATTGCCCGCGAGCTCATGCACATCGAATGCGATCGTCGATCGCGAGTGCACATGCAGTAGCTAAGCAACTGCAGCGAACGGCGACTGACGACCGACGACCGGCATCTTCTGACGCGATTCGCGATTATCCCCGTTTCGCGAGCACGCCGTGGAAAATCGCAAGCAGCTTCGCTCGATGGGCATCCTTCCGTCGCGTAATGAGCCCCGAAGAGAAGCACACGTTGGGTCACCGGCCATTCACCGGGTTTCGCCATTGTAGCTCTAGCACAGTTCTCGACCCGGCTAGCTGCATCGAGTGCCTCTGCCATGGGCTCTATCCATCGGTGCGAGGCTCGTTCGCGCGTGGTTCGATCGGCAAACACTGCGACCGGAGCGAGACGATCAATAATGCAGAAAATTAGCATTTAATTGAAATTAGCATAGCCGTAACCGAGCAGGTGTTGTTGAATTAATCATCCACGATCGGGCGAACGACAGCCACCGCGAGTGGCACGGATTGACGATGAGTTGACGAGCCGTTTTACCGCATTGACGAGGTGTCGAAGAGCCGGTTCGGCTCGGATGCAATTCGTCCCGTTTTACGCTGCCCAGCGTGTCTGATGCGCTCTTGCTGCAATTTGCATGCAGTTTGTCGAATTACGGGAGGGCGACAAAAAATGAGTTCTTAACGAAATTCGATTCGTTCCTCCGGTTAGCGTTGGCGTAACGGGGCTTAATAAACGGATTTGGCTCGATTTCCTCAGAAACAGCATCCACCCAGCACATGCAGCCAATTTCCATGCCCATCCCGTTCGGAATGGTTTATTGGGATGTGATGCCAAGGTCGTTACGATAGGGTGCGCTATTAGCGTCTCTGGCACCGGCTTGGTTTGAAAAATTGTTCCACTTAAAACGACGGAGCAACGCACGCATCCGTTATCTCGGTCCATAAATTTCCCCTCAATGGCAACGGATGGCCATTTGCTGTAGTACGGAAAAATCGTTCATGGCTTGGATGCAGCTGCAGCTGCCCAGATGCGCACGCGAGATGCATTTGCACCAGGTCAGGATTGATTTATCTCTATCTGGGTTAACCGCACCGACTTGCGAGGTGAGCTAAAATTAGCAAGCTTCGCTTCCGGTATGGCCGGTAGCCGGTAGCGTACCTAGAAGTCACGCTGTTCTCGGTGCATCCGAGAGCCATAGACAGGGCCACACACCTCGGGTGGAACATATCCTGACTCCTGGAAGGTGAAAACTCCCACCTTGCCAGTATCAGGTATCGTCACCTTACATTGTACACCACCCGATGCGTTCCGCCACAGTGGGAACTGTGTTACACCTACCGTGGTGAACGCTACAGGAGTCTTCAGCGGTCTTTACCACTCCAAGGCACCATCTTGGGTTCTCATATACGACCCACGCAGCTACTGGCACGGCGTAGCGGCACAACAACGACGCAGCAGGCAGATCTCGACGAATCGATCGTCCAAGTGCCGGACCACACCTTCAGCCTGATGGGAGTTCGAACCATTCGGGTAAGGAAAAGGCCTCCTCGAAAAGGCAGGATCAGTTGCAATTATGTCAGCATTAGCACTGATTGAAACGTCCCGAAGCCCGAAGGATCAGAAGGATCGTCAATCAAGTGGCGATAAGTCGATCGTAATGAGTTTATGCCGCAAAAATTCCGAAGCGCACATTAAAAGGAGTAAAAGCCCGTCGTACCGTTCGGGTTCACACCTTGGTGGTCCGCTGCCCGCCGACCAGGATCGCAAAACGATCGGACAACACAATTAATATTATTTCATCCCTGTTTCTCAGGCCTCCGGGTTTTTTTTGTGCGTGTGTGTGTGTGTGTTCTTCTTCACTGTTGCTTCTTCTCACACGCAGCTCGGCGTGCGCTGTTGCCTTCTTTCTTTGATCTCTGATCTTTCTCAAACATTTTACACAACTTTTTGACAGCCGACCTTCCCGCCGGCGAACGTCCACTGACACGGGGCTTCGGGAACGGTTTTATTGCGCTTTTTTGCTTCTCTCTCTCTCTCTCACTCGATCCGTACTTCATCCCACGTCACTGACACACTCCAGTTTGTCTATTGCTCAATCGAGCGAGCCCGCGGGTTCGCTTTCCGCACCTTCAGCCTGGCGGCCTCTGTGTCGGCGTTTGCAGTGGACCGTGATTTATGTTCATGTGCGATCGACAACATCATCATCTCGACGCGGGGAGTGCGCTTTCGGCTTGAGCCGCTTGAGGTCCTCGATCGTTCATCTTTATCGCGATGAATCGTTGGCGGTGGGCAGCGCTTTGAGGCAAGCCGGTGGTCGGCTGCTGGTCTTGAGCTGCCGGAAGGCTGGGAAAAACCGAACCGATGCCACACAAAACAGGGCGCTCTCCACACTTACATCGTGTCGCACAGCGGGATGCGTTTGACCGGGGCAGGATCGTTCATCACTGACCGCAAAGGATGGATCCGGGGTCGATTTCTGGGAGACGATTCTGGCCTGATAATTATCGCCCGCTTTCATGAGAGCTTCAGCTTTGACGTGACGATGGTGGGCCGAGATGTTGAGGCGCACTGGTGAATCAAACCGAGAGCGCTCGTTTGCGAAAAGGATGAGCTTTTGCACATAAAAGCGTCCCAGCCTACAGGTAGCCACTCCGTATACGGTAGCCAAAGAATGTGACCGGGCGTTTTTGAAGTTAATGCTCGATGCCCCAGCGAAAATCGAACGACCTTGTGGGCGTCGATCGGTAATCCTTTGCCTTCGTAATGATGGCGCGTATCATCGTTCCTTTGCTGTCTCGATTTGGGCGGCTTTATTCAATCATCCGCATCAATGGGGTCCATTGTACGGTGGCGGTGCTAACGACCTTCAGAAGGTTTTAGTCAAAGCAAACGCCACCCACGGATAGATATCCGCGTGCACTAGAGCGACTAGCAACAGCGTCAAATCGCCACCCAACGCTAAGCATGATTCACCGAGCACAACCAATTTGGTTGATGAAATCCATCCGAGAAGCGAACACCAACGATGGGTGGGATAAAATTTGCGAATGTCTTCCAAAGCGAGTGAGAAAGGGAGAACAAAATGGACATCTTCGTTTGGCTCGCTTGAGAGATACGCTTTCTTTTCTTTCCACCGTGAAGGAAGTGAAATACCGAGCGGGAATGTTAAAAGCACGACTAATTGATATTTCACACTCGAATTAAAACCGATCGCTCGTCGGAAAGTCATCCTCAGGGCTCGCCTCTCACATGAGATGACTCAATCGGTTGTTTGTGTTGGTTCGATAGTTAAACAGGGGAGGGTAGCTTTTTCCAGGGCCCGTTTTAGAAGGCACCACAAACGACCTCCACGATAGCCGGCCAAATTCAGGGTCGACTGACACGCCAGCGGACCTCGAGAGCGCCATGTAACAGGTCTCGATACCTGGCCGTCCTAATTATACTTTAAATGCTTCGTGAAGGGGCGTCAAAATTCCTTTCCAGGGAATTAAAAATAAAACATCCCGAAAGCCCGTTCCTGCTGCGGGTTCCCAAACACACCGGCAGATCGCACACCACGCCAGATCCCGCCACGCCGGAAAGATTTAATTACTATTCCCGAGCGCAGGCGACGAACCTGTAGCCGCCTCTTGGCATCACCCGTGAGTAACGAAGAAAAAAAAAAGGCAAAAGCCTCAACCGCCCAAAAAGCCCCTTCGTCCAAGGAGGAAGGTGAGCGATCTGTTGCGCATCGGATTCTAAGCTTAAGGATTCGAACCGAACCGGGGGTGAGAAAAATGGGTAAAAAAAGTGCGAGATATTTACATGGGCTCCCGCGAGGTGCCGGATACCACCGGCGCTCTAATGATCCGCTGCGGTTTGCTTTTCCTGGCCCCGGGGGGGATGACCTTTCGGTTGATCTTCCCGACGCCGAGGACCTCGAGGACCACACAGACGCTGCATCTCGAAACCGGTGGTCAACTCCCTTTTGCTAATAACTTGATTAAGCAATTAATCTTTTCCTCGCCTCCGTTCATCCTTTCGGCGACGGATCGCGTTGGCTCGCCTTTGGGCTCCACGGGAAGCTGCAATTAGTAGGCGACCGGCACTTTCCAAAAGCCCACACTATTTGTATTACATTTATATTGTCCAGCTTCTAAAATGGCACCATCATTATCGCCACGGCTCGCGCGTGAAAAGCCAGCCTGCACTCGGTCTCGTCAAACGAACGACCGAGATTTGTGATGGAATGGGTCAGGAAAGGCAGCTTCAACGGTCTAAAATGAGACGATCATCCCACCTCGGTGGTAACAGATCGGAGCAGCATGTTATTAAATCGAATCCTACACACACGCACACGCGCGGGCTCGAAAATTCATTCCCAAACCGCGGTGATGGAGCGGGTTTTGTCGTTTTTTTTTTTAATTTTATTTTTTTATTCCACCTCCACCGTCAGCGCTAGTGGACCCAATCCCCACCGGTGGAATGTAACGAAACAGTAAAATATTTAATAACGCCGAAATATCGCCACGGAAGCGTGACAAATTCAAATTAAATTAAAGAAGTTGTTTGATGAGCGAGGAAACAGCTCTTTCGAGCGCCCTGTCAGGTCGACCCGATGGCAAGGGCTGGCCGAGAGCGAGCGCAGCGTATCAACATCACTTTAACAAACTTGTTTGATCATGCTCATGTTGTTAGTTTTGACTGTGGGTCGGTTTTTTTTCCTCGCCTCAATGTCTGTTTTCCCGTCCTGACGGGCAGGTTTAAGGACGGTTCGAGCGAGCATGTGTGTGTGTGTTTTTTTTTCATTGCCATTAATCGCGACCGGTCATTAAGACGAGCAGACTAATAATGTGGAACTGAGGTTTTTGTGTGTTTGGGGATTTTCTGTTCATTTTTTTTTCTCTATTCTCTCCTCCCATTCGTGAGCGAATAAATGGAATTCCTCGTTTCATTGTGGTTAGCCTGGAAATGAGGTTTGTGATGAGTCAACCGAGGCAGGCTCGGGCAGTCGAGCGATTTCGACATTCCAAAACCATCTCGCACAGGTTCGCATATTCCGCTTGGCTAGAACCACATTGACCACCCGTCATGGAGGCATGGTTTAGATGGACATTTACACGATGTTCGTTCAACAAACACCACCGGCAGTGAAAGCTACCATAGCTAGTGTGCCCATCCGCCCTGCAGTTCCGGATTCGTTCCGGAGCCCCTTTTCTATGTCCGGGACCCGTACCGGTTCGCTTCTGCGTTTGCAATCGGGTTGCCTTTTCTACCGCGCTCTTCTTTGCGCTTCTGTCATGCATATCACCCCGATTATTAGGGTAATTGTTTCGCAAAAAACTGCCGACGGGTCATTAGATGTGTTAGAAAAGATCGCAACAGGGATTTACGCCTCGAAGGTGACCTCCCATCACGAGCCAGAAATGGTCACCGATCAACACTCCAGCAAGACCGGAATGGCTCACAGCTCACACCGTAAGCGGCACCTTTTCCACCTCTCCACTATGGGACGAGAGTGGGTGGGAAAATCTCGACCCGTTTTCCGCTGGCTGTAGCCCAAAACGAGTCGATCGAGCTGCCGGGCGAGTAAGTAACGCGCGAGATAAGCGAACGTTGGACAAGCAGCTCAGGCAGCTTGCAGCGAGCGGGCGAAAAGCGTGTACGTGGAGTGGATCGATTACGGATAATTCCTTTTTATTGATTCTAATGGCAGTTATTAATGGCGATTAAGATTCAATTCCGATTAAATTACAGGTTCGCGTGAGCGCTGCGGGAAGCTGCGCTGGGGCTGCACTTTGCATTTCATCGCGCGTGGGGTGCTGTTTTAGCGGCGCTTGACCTACTGGGTGGGTGGCCCTTATAAGGACTAAGGGACGCCCGGAATGTCCAAGGCCGACGGAACGAAACATTGGGCGTGTTTGCGACGAAATTAATTTCCCAAGTCGCACGCTTAGTGGTGAGGGAAATTCAAACACAATCACGATCCACCAAGGATCACCGATTTCCATCAACAAAGGAGCGATAGAAACGCATTAAACTTTCCCGATCGCTGGCTAAACACCGGAAGCGTGCCTCTGGCCCATCGAAAAGCTTTGCGAAGTGAATCGAAACGCGTGTTTAAGGCCTCCTCAAAGGCGCTAAAATCGCTGCCCAGTGCCCTTTCATTTCGTTAATCATCGGAAGCGTCCGCCCACGGGTTTTCTGCTGGGCTCGCATCTGCTGGATGTTGGAATCTTATCAACCATCTTGCCCCGCGACTCTCACCTGTTCGATCGCTGGTACCGCGTCGTAAGGGCGAATGAAAGGAATCTGCCCCGTCAGATTAACGCTGCCCAATAATTGAATTAAACTCTTCGCTCGGATTCTCACGGAAGCGCCATCGATCCGGACGCGCGATCCGTTCCCACCTTCCTGTTTTCGTGCACCTCTCGAAACCAGTGGGTGCGCATTTTGTACGTTCCTTCCCACCCGCTAAAAGCCTACCCCGGTGAGCGGCGGCCAGCCCTAAATACCGATAGAATGTTAATTAATAGCGCTGTGTATATAATTACGGCTAACCAACAACACAAACAGCAGTAAAATCTCTCGCTTTCCACTAATTACTTAACATCCCCCGATCGATCGATCGATCGCTTTGTTCTGGCTCTGCCTCGGCTCGATCGCGATCCATTTGCGATCTCCCTGGACTCTGGCCGGTGCCGGGATAATTTTCCAATTCCTTCGGTCCGCCCGGTTTCCCGCCAAACCGCTGGGCCCGGGTGCATGCTTCCTGCGGGTACCGGGGCCAGCGTCTTGTCGGTGTCGGTTTCGGTGTGCGCGCGAGTGTATTACACCTAATCGCCTCTCGAGGGCTTAACAACCTATTAATAAAAAATTAAGTCATTTCCCGGTAGGCCGCCATTTCCCCCACGGTACGCGCGGCTATCGGCGGAATGCTTTCGTTCGTTGTCCGGGTGTTTGTCTTTGCCAGCGTTTGGTGCCGCGCCAGAAGCAGGACAAGAAGAAAAACTAAGAGATAGAGAACGAGAGCGAGAGCGAGAGAGAGAGAGAGAGAGAGCGAGAAGGTAAAACCGGAAAATCGTGTCTAACGGTGACGCAAAACGGAAAGAAGCGGCAAAGGATCGGGCGGGAGAAAAAAGAAAGGATCTTCAAGAGGGATCCGGTCGATCTTTCCCGAAACCCTCCTGTGTCCATCCTTTTCATGGCGTGGACACACACACGCACACGCACCCTCACAGAATGAAGAAAAAAAAACGCCACACCAAAACCAAGCTCCTGAACGGGGTCGTGAAAAAAAAACCGAACGAAAGATATTGAATTGGTGCTTGTTTTTTTTTTTCTACCGTTCTTCTCCTCGGCGGATCATTCTCTCAGGTCTTCCATCCTTCGACTATTGTTTCGACACCGTAACATCGGGCGCTTGATATTTTTTTTACGATCGGCTGCAGCGTCGTGGTGGTTCCAACAACTTTATCACCTTGCAGCAACAGCAGCAGCACCGGTGGCGGCGGCTCAGGAATGCAGAAACAGCGACAACTGGCAGCGCCGATCGAACACCGATCCTCCCGGGCACCTGGAAGTTGCCCCAGGCGGCAACATCTAACGGGCTGGAAATTAAATAATAACCAACCGGTGGGCTTCGCTTTTATTGCTTCTTTTCATAAATTCGTGTCCAAAACCCGACGAGCTGTCCACAAATTAGGCTAGCTAATTTTATGGAGCTGTACCTCGGGCATCAACCCGCGGGGATCTAAATATTTTCCGCACATCAATCAGAGCTTCCGTAAGCGAGAACACGCGCGCGCGATCGATCGCGAAATGCCACAAAATTGCACATAAATTGCACACCAAAAACGGAACAATCCGCACGCAATTAGGAGCACCGATTGGACACGCGAACGGACTGCTCAACGAGCGCATAAATCTGCCAGCTGCCTTGGTCCGGCTCGCAAGCTGACCTAAGCTACGGTCAAGTGGCGCTTGGCCCGGATCGCCGTACCATTTCCCTACTAACGGCTGCCACTTAAGCGGCTGGCCGTCGAATTTGAGCGTGGAAAATTTTTGATTTACACTGCGTCGAACCCAGAAGTGGTTGGACATTCGGGACGTTCATTTTTGGTCCGTTTCACGCGGCAACAGCTGCGCACCAGCGAAGTGTGTCATCGGGATGTGTACCAGAAATAGACGCGAGGTCCTTGAAGATGGTCGTCGAAGCTCTCGGCTAGGTAACACGCAAGGGAGAGTAAGCGATCCAACACCACCTGGAGTCGGTTCGTCGCATCTGGGATCATCTGTGCGAGGCTTCTCGAAGATTACGCAAACGTCATCGCCAAGCGGAACGCGGCAACCCCCCGAGGCATCGTAATGACTTCATTATGTGCCGGACGCACGACCTTGGCTCACCTTGCTTGGTGGCTTCCTTTTTTTTTGTTTTCGGGACCACCCGATGAATTTATTAGCCTCGGATAATGACGATCATTACCACACAAGCTAACACTGTTGCAGCGTTGTTGTCCGGGCTCGGGTTTATGACGCGGCAAAGCCCGCCAGGAGGTCGCCATGCGGCTCGAATGCGACTCAATGAACGACCGCTGGAGTTCCGGGAATCGAAGTTTCCGGCAGCTCAATCCGGTACCAAAACAGGTACCGCATGTGCATGTGCACCTCTCGAGCACCTCTGGGAGAAGATCCTTGCGAGTGGAACTCGTCGAAAAATCCTTCCAACCTGCGGCGGATGAGCATGCGAAAGTGCCGGGAGTACTTTATTGCACCCGTTCGCTTTGAGGTTATGTTCTTTGAGGGTTCGATTCGTCTCCGGTGCAATAAACGGTGGGACGTTGGCCCAAACGAAGCCCAAATGAAGACACACGGGAAGAGTTCGAAAGAGTCGAACCTGAGGCAGTCCTGTGGATCATGGTCCTTTCCCGATGCACCACCCACAAACGGCTACATCCGCGCGGTCAGCGAAAAAAAAAAGGAGCTGACGAGCAAACAAAACTCCGAAGAGCCCATCGGAGCCTTCAGCGTCTTCGGCACTTTTCGTCATTTTTCCCTCATTGAACCTTTGCGGCGTTTATTAATGAGCAAACACAATAAAATTAATACAGATGTGCTAATTTATTCACTGGCTCCGACCGACTGGACGCCCCGGAAGGCAGAGAATCGAGCAAGGGAGTTTTTTACAGCGCTCAGGTGGATTTGCTTCGTCAGTTGGTAGTCCCCGGGGTGATGGAATTCTGGAAACGCGCACTGCCTACTGGGAACGATCGCGCAAGATCAGCATTCAAAACGTGGTTTATTGTGGCACCAACGACATCATACACAAACATCCCGGAGCTTTCTGCTACCAGGGATTGTTCTCCCGAAAGGTACACAAGTTTATGGCCGCTCCAGGAACGTGTGAACAGAGCTCTTGTGAGGGCCTGATGGAACATGGGGAATACGTTTATCATGCGAGAAATTGGTTGTTCTTTGACCGATCGGACGTCGCCACATCGTCATCCCGACAATCTTCACCGAGAATGAGGGTTTTTCGTTGTTCAATGAAACACCCAATTGCACCCAATCCCGACATTATTTTTCTTTCACCAAACAAAACAAAGCCTGCGGAGTAAAACAACACAACCCATCACCCGTCGTTGGGTTTCGCTAATGAAAGCAAAAAATCCGTTTTATTGCTCGCTGCTTAAACGTACCGTTGACCTGATCAGGCATCAATTCTAGTTGATGGTAAGTAGCCGACCGTTGCACTAAAATAACAACCGGAAGCAGCAGCGGCAGGCAATAGGGTAATATAAAAAAAACGATACACAAAAAAACCCACCATCAGGTACGGGACTCGGGAAAAATAAATAGACCACATTTATGACGCTAAAGGCTGCATTCTTGAATGTCTGCGTTTATCGATAGCATATCCAACTCTGGGCTCGTGTGCTCGAAGCTCTACTTTGTGTAGAGAAATGGTCCTGAAAGAAGCATAAATCTCACAAACTTATCTCGCTCGCAGGGCCCTCCAGGAAAGCATCCCCATCGAGCAAGCCACAAGCTCAACTCATTAGCCCGATGGAGCAGAACTTTTACAACCGAACGTACACTTCCCTCGATAACCAACCGCACATGTCAGCGCTAAATCACAGTGTGTTTTTTTTTCATTTCAACCCCCAGACAAGAGAAAAAAAAAAATAGAAAATCACTTAACATCCCGACTATTAGTCAACCGTTCTCGGCCGGCTTTCACAATTCTCTCCCTCCAGCGGCCCGCTATCTGGAATTGCTAGACATGATCCCGTTTTTCCCCCTTTTTTTTTTGTCATCCTGCAGGAGCACTATCGGTGCACCTTGAGGATCCCGCATCGGTGGGCGCATCTAATCGGTGGCCCATAAAGCCTGCGTCGCGTTTACTGCCGCCTCGGAAAAGAGGGCCCGCGGTTTCCACGATCAGGATGGGAAAAAAGACACGCACTCTATTTGTTCGCCAGAGCGCGCAGGAATGTCTCCCTTTTGGGTTGGCAACTTGACTGTCGCATCCTCCACGCGGTGGAAACTCTACCCAACGACTCGCATGTGGGGTCGAGTCACCAGCGAGATCCAACTGGCTCTTCCCACAAGTGGCAGTTGCGCCTGTCACGCGTGACTATCTAGAATATGCCAGATAAGTGATTTTCGAAGTAACAGGTGAGCCCGAACCGAACCCCAGGGAGGTCCACGCTACCGACCACGGGGCGTGTGCTGAATATCGAGTCCTCGAGTCCGTCCGCGAGCTATCCGGCCTTCCGTTCGAGCCTTCTCGCTTCAACTGCGCGGCAAACGCGATAAGCTGCAGAAGCAATGGCAATAATAAAGACCGGGCAGTAACATTCCCGCTTATCACTGGAAGTCCATTAGGTTTGACCACTGGATGACAGTTTTATACGATATTTCAACGTGGATTAAAAGTAACGATCGGTTGTTGCTGTCGTACGTTTTCTTTTTTTTTTTTTTGTTCGTTCTCTCAGCCTCGCGTTCCTCGAGGGGCTTCACTCGAGCGTGGTTCCTTCGCCCTCCGGGAGTTGCAGCCGACCGGGTGGTTCTCGGTTAATGTTTCTGCCGCGTTCGCGTTAGGTCTGTGAAAAGCTTGGGAGCTCCGAACCGTTACGACGCTTTTGCCGGGACGTCATCCTTAATGAGACATTATAGGCGGATAGACCGGACGCGCGGCAAGCGACGAACCCGATCGAGCTCGGTCGATCGATCGACGGCTTCGACGATGTTCGCACGCATGTTCAATCAGTCGGCTAATGACCACAACACACTCACTCTCTCATACATACACACACAGCGGTCACGACGAAGCGACCGCCGTAACTTGTGGATTTATTAAAAAATTACAAATTAATGATAATATATGGGCCGACGGTGGAATTAAGTGATAAGAGCCGCAGGGCGAACGTCGCAAAAACCGGGTTTACCGGGCACGGGGTGGCTCGCCCGGGGGGGGGGGGGGGAGTAACGGGTGGGAAATGATTCAATCCCCACGATCGATGGGCCCTTTCTCCTATGGCCCGATGGAATGTCCCGCGGCAGCATTGACGTGAGGCAACTCTGGTAGGAGGCGCCGAACGGCCGATGTTACCGATTGCAGACGACGTTCCGTTTTTCGGTGGTCTCTGTGTGGTCTCGGGGAGGAGGTCTTGCCAAACAGGTCCACGATGGCCGTTCGATGACGTCCGCCATTGGTGTCCGTGCCATTCCGTACCGGTTCGGTTGGTGAAGTGTTGGCGAAACATGGAAAGAAATCAATTACCCGGACGGTGTGGGTCGCCACGAAACAGCGGCCCATTTTGGGGTGGCTTATGAGCGATGATAGCGATGGTGTGAAACTTGATCCTACCCACCCCCCTACTCTCCGCGGGTGGGATGGAGCGGGGAGAACCTGTACCATTGAGAAGGATTAAAACCGATGCCATCCCGTCACGATCCGATCGCGTTATCTTCTCCTCTGTGTATGTTCATCCATCCAAAAATGATATGCACTCGAATGCCGGGCTGGCAACCAGTTTGTTGGAATTCAAAATGGCGATCAACCTCCCAAGGGGGTGAGGGAAGGAAGGCTCTCGCAGCTTACCCCCCCTTTTTGATCGAAACGACAGCAGGACAGCAAAAAAAAACATGATCATTAAATGCGATTATGGAATCCGTGCGCGCACGTCGGAAAGCTCCAGAAACCGGCAGCTGTGCCGTTCGATTGGCAGCGCGTTCGATCACCGATCGGTCGGGGCGAGCATTAATTAAAGACAAATTGGCATACAATTAGCACACAGTAAAAAAAAAACGTTACTAATGCAGCAATTATGCATGATTAATGCGGTCCAATGCGCAACCGCCGCCAGTGGGTCAGGTGTGTTACTCCCGTTCCGAGCAACAGGCTCGCTAACGTGATCAATTTCGAGGCCAAACGTGCGGTGTGCAATGGTAAATTAAATTATTTGTTGACTTGCGGGAGCTCGCGCGCGCGCGCGCTTGAGCTCGGTTTGCGAAAGGATCGAGAGTATTGTCTCGAAAAGGGGTGCATTAGCGGGCCCGTTCAATGAAGACTGACTGAATGAGCGAAGGACGTTATGTTCTCTGCGCACAGGTACGAAGGACTACTACGGTTACAGGGTATAATCCGGGGCCGTGAAGTGAGCACGGCCTCTTCGTACCTGGTTGGGCTGGGGGCTGGACTGATTAGCGGAAGAATTTAAGTTAATTTCGGTTGCCCCTTTCTCAGGTTGCCTTATCCCGAGCCTGAGCTGCACCGAGCTGGACCAAAGTGGACGTATCTCGACAGTTCGTCAGGGATCCGTTTCCATCTCAGCGCATCCGTCTTTAGGAAGGGTGCGTTTGCCCCATTGTTCTTCTGCTGCTCGATGCCATTGTTCCAAACCGGGACCCTCGTGTGCTTATCGACCCGGTTTGGGTGTGGCCCGTGGTCCAAAATCCACCCGATGCACCTAAGAGGATTGTTTACTTTTGTAATTATGCTTTCGCCGGTCGGGAGCGCAAATATTTTAACGAATAATGAGTGTAATGAGCATCATCATATCATGCAGTGCACATCAACACGTTCGCCCTTTCGTACTGGAAACGCGAGCCCTTCAAGTGCTGGCCTGGTAACATGGAAGTGGATGGAAAAAAAACCGGCTAATGCTGCTAATCCTCCCGCAAGCAAGATTGCTCTTCTCTGCCCGGCCAGGCAGCATCCATTGTGCCTGTGAATGCAAACGCATGCAGTGGGATTAGGACCGACACGAGCACATAGGTGGGCACAAGAACACACGTGTAATCACCTCAATGGGCTTGGAAGGGTAGGTTTCATCTGTCAGCCGGGCTGTTGGAATAGGTTGAAAGAAATGTTGGTTTTCTTTTTGCTACAATGTAGCTTTGCCAGCGCTGCATATTTAAATATGCTTATCACAGTTGTAATCATTTTACTCCGAAAAAACCATCAAAAGGCCAATTTTCATTATACTAAATTTAATCACGCTCGAAGAGAGCTGTACTATTCTTATTTTTTGTTTTTGAATCCATCAACGCTACAACCCTTTCCGGGTAATACCACCCCATAGCAGAACAAAGGCATCCTGTTCGCCACCGCCGCCATCTGGAGGTGAGCTTTCAAAGCAATCGCAAAAGCTTCCCGCTTCGGGCCATTTTCATTGCTTGCTCCAGTTTGCGATGGTCGGCCAGTGGCTACTTTGATGATTTACGAGCCCAACCCAAGCAAACCTCGCCGTCGTTACGAGCGAGCAAAATGAAGGTCTGTCTGAACTGGAACCGTTAAGGAAACCAACCACCGGCTTTCGTCCTTGATTCCCCAGACCGTCTAATGGTTGACCGGCCCGTCATTTGCTACAAGCTCAATTGCGCTTGATTACAATGGCAGACGGTATTATTTTCAACTGTTTCGCTGGGCTCCTTTGGTGACATTGAGGCTGCGAAATCTGCGGTTTTGTTGTTAGGGTTAAACGAGCTGGAAGAAAGCACGTCCCAAATGGAGGTAAACCGGAACGTTAGGACGGAAATCAGTTGCACAATACCCGTAGCGCTTCTAGTGAAGTAATATCTGAGTGAGCCAGTCGGAATTCGTCATCCAGCGCTAGGTGTGGTCACCATTTCCTGTCCGGAACGTCTTGTCAATGTCACAACGCTGGCTTCGACGACACCTGCCACGATAACCGGCGATAACAGAGCTTCCCGAAACAGGGCCCACGTTCAACGAAAGCTCACCGACCGGTGCGGGCAAGGTTTGACGAGAAATTTTCTCAGGACAGAAACTACCCAGAACGGCCCTACCCACACGCGCGCTGGGCCGCGCAAATGTTTACCGATCGTAAATGCACCGCGCGAGAGCCCTCCGACTAGGGCCTCGCGAGGGCTTGTTTGTCTTACGACATTTGCCTATTGCATCAATGGCGGCAAGTTCCTGTCATTCGACGAAAAACACCTTCTCGGTGCGTTGGAAAGAGGTATTGAACCCGATGCTCAAGCGCTAGGACGGCTTTATTTAATCACTTTTTATTTACAGCCCTCCAAGCCTCGGTGTTTTAAGCCCTTCAGCATTCCTTAGGTGCATTATTTTCCGCACCGAACTCACCTATTTTTCCTAAGATCGCTGTTGGTGCACCAGAAGACCGTCAAAGGGCCACAGGATCAAATCCCGGACTCGAAAAGGGTTGCTTCCCGGGCGATTGGTTTCGATGTCGGGCTACTAATCCGGAGTGAGCGAACGAGGTCACGCGGCGACGCAGACAAATATATTCATTTTTATAGCCAACCGTACCATTCGAGCTTAATAAATTGATCGTTCGAAGGAGGGCGATTATAGCGATATGATCATTGCCTGGCGTCATGCTGGTGATAATAATGTTACCGATTTTATTACGTGTAAGCTCGCGCAACCGAAATTCTCCCACCAAGCCATGGTTGTTTGTGTAATAATTTCCCCATCTTAATTTGGCCATCGTAAATTGGGAATTGTTTTGTAATTTTTACAAAACGTTTCTTCTACATTCCACACGTGCTTGTGCTCATTTACACCGGCGAGTTGAAACACTAACCATGCCCTTTCGCTGGAGCGCCTAAACCAGCCAAATCTCGCCTCGTCACGTGGCTTCTGCGCCACCCAAGCATCTAATCGGTCGCACATAAACTCGCTAAGTTATGGGACACCGGGCGCTACTGGCCCGCAGCATCCACGCCTCGAAGGGAGACAAAAATGAGCCGACCGACAAAAAAAGAATTCCAACCCACTCCCGAGATGGCGCCCAGTGGCGCTAACCCAACCATCCCGATGCTTCCGGTGCCGCCAACAAAAAGGAAGCTTCAAATCCGGCATCCAACGTGATCCCGCGATCGTGAAAGTGCGGAGAATCGAATCCAAACCGTGGACCACCGGCGCACCTGTCGGTGAACGCAATTCGGTCCCTTTTTTTCGCCCGTCGGGACGCCGGAGAATGTCACTCGGCACGTCCCTACGCGCGCCTGAAAATAAAGGGACTCGTATTCTAAACACTCACCCAACCGACCCGGCCCGATTCGAAGGAAAACAAAAGAGGGCCCGATATGTTTATCTTTCACCCCTCGGCGCTCGGCAACCTCCGCTTTCGATCGCCCTTTCGATGGGCGCGGTCGCGGCAGGCGCGTCAGTTCATAAAATCGTTATTTATGAAGATAAAAGTCAAGCCCGATAGAATCTTCATATTTAATTTCCAAAGTGTTTTCCCTTCAAACAACCTCCTCCGCCGGCCGGCTGTCTCCTCCTCTGGGCGGTGCATATTTAGGGATGCACTTTCCTAAACACCAGCGTCGTCGGCCACCGCGGCGCTCGAGAGTGTGGTATTTTTATTATTTTATTTTCCTCCATCCGCACCGGCCCACCTTCTCTCTTTCTTTCTCTCGCTGCTCGAATCAATATTTAAATTTTCACAGTAAATTGAGTCATAACACATTAGCGCACTCCTC
The DNA here is from genome assembly GCF_943737925.1 of Anopheles nili. NCBI lineage: Eukaryota > Metazoa > Arthropoda > Insecta > Diptera > Culicidae > Anopheles > Anopheles nili. The sequence continues at coordinate 7,681,025 of NC_071292.1, forward strand.
GCGGATGCACCGATCGGTCGGCGCGATCGGTCGGCGATCGGACACGGGCGTCCCTTTTTGCTCGGCCGTCGGGGAATGTTTGTGTTTATCTTCGGGCAATTATTTAATGACTCAACCTCAAGAAGCTGGGGGAGGGGCTTGAATCTGACCGTTTGGGAAAGTAAACCCTCCGGGGTGGGATTAGTGCTAGTAAAGGGTGGCAAAGCCCGCCCGCCCGGATGCAATTATTTAGTGAGTTTTATTTCTTCATGAAAATTGAGCCTCGCGGTAGGGCTAAGGTCTCATGTGTGTGTGTGTCAATTTGATAGCGGGAAAAACTTTCACACGCCACCTACGTGTGGATGATTCGCGGGACGCAACTGATCGCAACCTTCCCTCGGGGCTGGACAAAAGGGCATCATGTCCGCGTAATGTTCCATCTCGCGTCACGTTGAGTGAAAAGGAAAAGACACCGATGGCACCATTCGACGGCGCTGATGATGCAGATGACGATGATGATGAAGCTGGTCTTTGGCGTCTGGCGTCGTCGTCGTAGGTCTCTTCTCCCTTGCATGGAGTCCTTTCCACGTTCGCAAACACATCATGCCACACCCGTGCCGTGGAGACGTTCGGCACAACCGTGGTGACTATTTGCATAACGGCACTGATCAATTAAAATGCCCATTTCGATGGGCAGAGCTCTTCAGTGGCGTGCATCGCAGCTTTTGAGGCTGGCATGCCGCATGCCTCATGCCAGTGCCGTTATGGTTTATGTGCGGAAAATTGAAATACTACATTGCTGTGGTCGAGGAGGCAATAAAACGGTTTCACCGTCCGAACGTGCGGATTGCATCCTTTCGGCGCTAACTTATCACGTTTGCTTGTTTGCATCCTAATTGAAAGCAGATAACTCAACGCCACGCGTCTCGTGCAGTCGAAAACTCGGCCGTTTTCCCTTGAAAAAGCCCACCCTTATTCGTCCAGGCGAGCTTGCGGAATAAAGCAATTTTCGTTTGTTGCGTGTGTGTTTTTATTTTTTGCTTCGGTGTTTTTATTTTTCCGCCCGGTTTTCCAACCGTGCACCGGTTCGGACCGAACGGTATCTAATCCGGCGCACGCTAGTGTTCCGGAAAAACAAAGACCCATAAACGTTTATCTCGGCGAGCGCAAAACCCGGGAGTTGGCGCAATTAAAATTTAATGTCCCACATGATTCGGAATCGCTGCGAAATCGTAAAACGTAAAAACCGATCCGCTCGCCGAAGGGTAATCCGATGCCATGGGCTGGGCGCTGGCGATGTCCTTACGTCCCTGGGACGAATAGGAGCTCTCGTCCTCCCGTGGGTCGGAGTGGGGTGGATCCTGCTGTTGGCACCCCTTCGCATTGGTCGCCCCTGTCGCCCCGTTTTCAATTAAAGTTAATACGATTTTGATAGAAACGATCCGGCCCCGGTCTCGGTGGCCGGTGGTCGGTCTGGCGCAACGAGCCACATTTTTACGACGGCTTTCCGGCCGTCCCTCGGCTCACAGCCCAACGTTGCATCGATTTCTTCAAGAGGACGCCAACGCTTAACGGCTTCACGCCGTTTCGGCGGCCTCGTTTGCGTCTTCGACGTCAGCGATTTTCCTGGCGCTTTATTGCCGTTCCCGGTACACGCGCTCGCGAGCTCTCGTATTCCTGAAGGGTCGATTTATATGCTCCCACCTTTTGCACGTGATGTGGAGCACCATGCAAAACACGCACCCACAAACACGACCGAAAATGAGCAATCATTCCATCCCGAGGGCCAAATTTTGACGCCCCTCCGATGGGTCGAGGAAAGGTTAATGAATTTTCTCACGGATCGCAAAGGACCCCGGGCTGGGTGGTGTGATGAAACGCGTCTTCTTGCCCACAACCACCACAATGTGCAGCACCCGAATGTGTTAAAAGCACTTCATCAACGCATCCCACGCCACCGAACGAAGATCAAACCATCAATACGGTACGGCCGGTGGTTTTGGGCAGCTCTTGTGCGGCTTTAGGAGATCTGGGATGAAGTGTCAAATCAGTACGGTGAGGCCATCGTGGAGGGAAAAGGTTAACCAACGGCCGAGGAACAAACAAAGCCTTTATTTAGCCATCAAAGTTAACGTGCCTTAGCCGAGCGTGTGTGTGCACGCTTTTTTCTATTTTTTTTTCTTCACCTGCTCGCGGCATTCCTTAGCGATAAGGTGCGCAGGTAATTTGGTTGTTTTGTTTCTTGTCCCCAAAAATCTTCAGCCCCAAACCACCGATCCTTCCGGTTGTTTGCTGACCAGCGTAAAAAGTGCATCCGTTCGATGGGGGACTCGCCAGTGTGCGCATCAAACCGGGCACTCTTCACCATGCGCGGTCACGCAACGGCGGACACGCGTGTCGGGTTGGCGCGAATGGCGCGTCTCGAGTCGCGCTCAGACGACGCTCGACAACGGACCGACGCTGAACGGCTCGCGTGTGACGCTTCTTGGAGTAAAATCGCGCGTGCCACGTGTGACAGTGTGGTTCAGCAGACCCAATTGTGCAGTGTCCTGTTGCGTGATCCTCGAGTTTTCCGCACGAGTGCTCATTCAACGGCACGATCACGGAGCCAAGTTGATGCTGCACCTGCACGCGGCCAGCATCCGCCAGCAGGATCTGGAGTGTGGAAGCGCCAGAAAAGGACGGAGATTTGGCTGGTGAAACGAGAGCGCGACCCGAGCGAACCGGCCGAACCGAAGGATTCCGTTCGCAACGGCGGCTTTTCGGCGGCAGCTTGCAGCGTGCGTGATTTGGCGGAATCGGACTCGTGGCGTGGAGCTGTTTGGCGCTCGGGTGGCCTCGGCAATTGGCGAACACCGAACGGGTGGCCATCGGTCGACGGAAACGGCGCTAAAACCACGCCAGCGGTGAACGTGGTCGGTCGCGGGATTCGCAGCATCGAAAGCCCCGGTGAAGGCTTCTGGTGTGCCGCTGGAAAGTGATCTTAGTAGGCCTCGTTGGCCAGGTCTGACAGTTTGCCACGGATTCAAAGTGACAGCACGCGAAGTGACAGCAGCAGCAGGAACAGGCCAAGTTTTGCAGGCAGTTTGACTATCGCTCACGCAGAACCGCAGCAAACAATGGCAGGCCGCAGGAAGGCCGCGTTGAAGCCCACGTTGACAGTCGCTCGTTAGTCGGTGCTTGGTGTGCGGTCCGCAGTGCCCCCGGAAGGTGATCGTGCAGGACACGGATTGGACGCCCCGGGGCAGCACAACCCAGGAAGGCAACACAATCGTGCCCCATTGTGGCGTGTTGGTGAAAGGTGATGGTGCTGGCGAGCTCACGCGGCCGCCCGTGGTGAGTAAGTGGCGATTTGCGATCTATTACGCCAAGTGCCGAACACTCGAAAGGGCTCCAGCCCGATGGCCAGGGGCGATAAGGTGGACACGGGGGTACCGGGGACGCAAGCAACCGGTGGGGGCCGAAATCTGGCCGGACTCGATTGTGGCTTCTTCCAGCAGAGGCACATATTCGCCGGTCTACTGGTGTTGAGCGCCGTTTGCTGCTTCATCGAGTGCAACGATGTCATCACATCCAAAGGGTGAGTGTTTTGTGGGGTGCCATTTTGTTTTGTGGAGTACCATAGATTGGGGGGTTTTGAAGATAAGATACATCGGTGTAGAACTCACAGAGGAAGTAGCGCTTTTTACAGGCCAACAAAATACCATTGTCTTGGGTTTGCAAGTTTACAATTTACTTTCATTCTACTTCTAAAGGTACATTACTTTTCTATAAATTCTTTTGTATAAATTTTAAATCAGCTCAGTATCCAAAATCATATTCCTCAAATTTTACGCAATTTGATTTCTTAAATTATATTAAACCACAGAAAAAAATTATGTAGAAAACATTATAACCTCAAACTTTGCATTCAAAGCCTCAAAAGGTGCACCTACCCGTTAGAAAAAAAAACGTCGTTCCGTGTGGTCCCAAACTGAGGCTTCTCATTTACATCCACCCTCACTGAATCAACCCCTCGCTCGCCCGACTCATCTCAATCGGCCAGTCAATTATCTTAACAACTGTATTTACGGGCTTACGCACCCGAAAAACGACCGAAGCGAGTCCGGCAGGGTCGCGAGCGGCCGCTTCAGCCTATCTCAACAGGCTTGTCAAATATTTACTACTTACGGCGTTTCTCCCACGGCTCGCGTCCGGACATCCGCAATCCGGTCCACGCCCGGTCCACAAACACACCCTCGGGGGGGGGGGGGGGGGGGGGGGGGTGGTAGGCGGGGAGGAGAACGAGGCGAAAGGGATATTCGAGTGCCGGGTGAATTAATTTACATCGATATCGGTTTGCAAATTTTCCCCACATCAATTATTATAATTGACCAACAGCAAACGATGATTTGCTTTGCTGACGATCATGGGTGGAGGGTGGATTGGTAAGATGGGCGGAGGGATCGGGGAGGGGGGGGGCGTGTGTGTCCAGCGACCAGTTGAGGAGGGTGCGAGCTGGGGGAGCCTTTCAAAACTTCGCTCCATTTACATTCGCCAGCGGCAGCATTCCGGAGATGCTTAAATCTCGAAATGAGCGATAACGTGGAATCGAATTAAAATTTATAGGACGTTTTCATCCCGCGCTCAGGCTCCCGGTAGGCGTTCCACTAACACACACACACTCACACACGCGGGAAGGGTGACTTTCCTCGCGTGGGGAGGATTAGCGAGGATAGAGGAGGACCATGGCTTTTCATCTGTTCCGGCTGCGAGCTCAATAAAACTCGGCTGGAATGTGCGCACACACTACCCGATCATGAAACATTCGCTCCCGTTCGATGGAAAGAAAAACCTCCCGAATCGAACCGGACAGGGAGAAAACAAAAGTGTTGCCCATGATCGCATCCTGACGGTGGCGATTTGCATGCGTGATGACGAGAAGCGTCCCCGGGTCGATACAATCGCAATGTGGTTGAAATTAAAAATTATCAAATGAGCAGAAGGCAGAAAAAAAGAGTAAAAGCCAAACAAACAAACAGACAAACCGGATAAACATAACTTTGAAACGCGCGAATTCCACTGTCCCAGAGTGCACACAATGCACACAAGCCCACTGTCTCTCTCTCTCTCACTTTCTTTCTTTGTCTTTCTGCTTTACTCAATCAAACCGGACCGAAGCGCAAACTATTTGCGAACCGAAGCGCTACTCCACGCCAATCGCCCATCGCCAAATATTTTAATTAATTTATGAATATTTGATACAGTAATGTCAACGATTCAGTCGAGCCGGAGTTGGAGTTCGGAAAATCGGTGCATATTTTCCATGCGTGCATTCGTCCGCTGGAATGCGCCTGGAACATTCGCTCGGGCCGTTTTTCGTCCCGGACGCCCGATTAACCGCCGTCATGCGTCGGGATTAATTTATTGGCCCATGCTGGTATCATGGCTCGCGATCTACGCACTGTTTAGGGTGCTTTACGGCCTGTGCAATTAGGATACATTTCAATTGCCAGGACTATCACAAAAAATCGCTCGATTGAATGTAATTGAAATCACCCGGGGAGGCTAGGTAAACTGCAATTTAAATTTATTTGCCCAACGTTTTGCATTTTGCATCACACCGAGTTGCGACATGAACCGGTTACTCGAAAGTAAACGTGGGTTGTTCTCCCCTTCCTGGGGGAGTTGTTCTACCCATCAGCCTTTCAAAATGGCCCCTCGAATTGGATGCTTCAGCCACTCGGAACCATATGGCGCTCGTCATCGTACTTATCCCTTCTAATTGCGTCTAGTTTGCTCACTTAAACGAACCCACGGTCCCGTCTCGAACGATGGCCCAAAAGGACTCCCATCGCGAAGCGCCCGTTGCATCGAATCGCTTTACGGCTTTTGTCTGCGACGCTACCCGAGGGCTACCCGTGCAGGGCAAACATTCCGGTGATTGTGCCCCAAAAATAATGGTTGAATAAGGGCGGAAAATACTCAACAAGTGGCTCCCTTTTTCCCCCGAGCACCGGTCTTTTCTCGTGTAGACCGCAACGCCAGCGGCGAGATTGAGGATCTCGATGTCATTTTTTTTTGTCGTCTTCCGTGGACGGGAAACGAGAAACTCTCCATTACCATCCGGTCTACTGCATCGTGCCCCTTAAGCATCACCCAACATACGGCCCAGCAAAAATGGTTAAAAATACAAATCGCTCCGTTTAGCGGTGGGCTTGCACATCCTACGGTCCTGCGCCTCGAAAGGATCCGGCTTCGTTAACGGTTCTTTGTTGCGCGCTCTGACTCCGGTGCACGCGGTGCGATCTTTTTCCGCGACCCCGCGAAAACGAGGGCGCATTTTCCCGAGCACTCGGGCCGCGAATGAATGGGTGCTTTTGCAATGCGCGCTTGCCGCGCCACCGTCGCTGCCTACGGCGGTTGGAGTCAATTTCCTTATGAAAATATCTATTATACCGTCTGCAGAAATTTAGCCACCGCTTAGGCGTGCTCAGCGCGCGAGAGCATCTCCACACAGCGGACATGTGTGTGTTTTTTCATTAATTTTATGCCACTCCATCGCATCTTCGATGTCAAATGCCATCAATGAGAGGGTTTTTAGCGGAAAATGACACTGGGTAAACACCGGCGACCGAGCGCTCGAGTGCACCGGTGTTCGCGAAGGTTGCGTTCGCGAGCTCGCACTGCTCCACGTTCTTAAGTAGGGTTTTTTGGTTTGTGTTGGCGCCACGTGGCCTCCGAAGCCGGTGCTGGTGAATGGACGGTAATGTGCGCTGAATAGCTACTACCATCGGTGTTTCAAATGCACCGTAACCGACTCGGGGCTTGGTGGCATGGAGGCAAACAAGACAAATAAATACATGCAGTTTTTTCTGCCTCCGTAGAGGAAGAACAATACTAGAAGAAGTATTGCCATTCTCGTGGATGATGAGCTCGGAAATGGGTGCTTTCTATGGTGCTTAGATGGCGGCTTACTCTGTTAATTAATTCGTCACAAAACCATGCGTCTTGAGAATTGGAAGATATCTAATTTCACATGCAGTCAGTCAAGAGGATAATTACAATGAGTATCATTCTGCAAATAACTTCTCTACTAAACGTTTCTTGATATCCAATAAGGACCTTTACCTTCAAAAATTATTTTATTTGCACGCCATAAAATTATACTGTGGTCACTACTCTTAATAATTGATGAGACTAATGATCAAGATGAAGAGAAAGGTCCTTTTTTGACCGAAACTAAGCTACAACCCTGTGAAATGGTATAAGCAAGGATAATCAAATGGTTTGAGCTACGTCACCCCTTCGGTGCAGTACTGGTCGTCGCTAGTCTCCAACAGATGGCGCTGTTACACTCCGATGTGCAGCAGCGCCGCTAGCCGCAGAAAATGAAAGTATTCGAGTTCCATTTGGGCCAGGAATCCTTTGTAAGGACAATGTATCCTACTTATCAAACATTCTTATCCAAAGCAGATGGATTACCAAGCGTCCTTGCTTGTCCTTCGAATATCACATATATGTAGCTATTCTACAATCCTCGACTTCTCACCTTGCAGGGAAACGCCTTCAATATCGGCGAAGAACACGGTGATGGCAGTTTTCAGTCCCATGGTTAAGTCACCTGGTCCGTGCAAGTTTCTAACTGGAACACGCAAGCAGAACCATCAGTGCCGACGGGATATCGGGCTGCCGGAAGCAATCAAAGAGGCGCGCCGATTAGCGGTGACGCACTGCGAGGAACAGTTTCGCTACGATCGATGGAACTGCTCGATAGAGACCAGAGGCAAGCGAAACATATTCAAAAAGGTACGTCTGTAAGATCCCATTGAAATGCACTGCTCCTTCACTTGCCTTCATTCCCCTTATATGTGCCTCACAGGTTTATCGCGAAACGGCATTCGTTCATGCCCTCACAGCAGCCGCGATCACACACGCCGTCGCACGTGCCTGTGCCGAAGGAAAAATGACCAAATGCCAGTGCGCCTCCGAAAGGAAACCGGAAGCGACGAGGTTAGCGTGGCGCTGGGGCGGATGCAGTGACAACCTAAAGCACGGTAAACGAGTGGCACGGAACTTTCTCGAGCTACAGCCACGAAATGGCGATCCAGTAACTGAAATGCTGCGACATGATAGTGAGGTAAGTGAGCAAGATTCAACTGCTGAGGGAGAAGAAGGATAACGGTTCGTTTTGAGCTCGTTTTCAGGTCGGCATAAGCGCCATCTCTAGCGCCATGACGGATCGCTGCAAATGCCACGGTGTGTCAGGATCCTGCTCGATGAAGACCTGCTGGAGACGACTAGGGGACTTCAACACTACTGCGGCGCTGCTGCGGACAAAGTACCACCTTGCCATACGGAAGTTTCCAGTCAATAACAAGACATCGCGCCGATCGGCACCGATAAGCTTCCGCCCGAGGGTAAGAAGAAGTCGTCATTGTAACCTCAAGATCAACTGAACCGCTGACACTTTCTCGTCTTGCTTTCTAGGAATCGATCTACGATCAGCTGTACTACTTCGAAACCTCACCGACGTTCTGCTCAGTGACACGTGGCCGGCGTTGTCTTCATCCCGACAACTGTGCGACACTCTGCTGTGGTCGAGGCTACACTACAAAAGTTATCAAGACCCTCGAGAAGTGCCACTGTCGCTTCACGAATGGACGATGCTGCCAAGTGGTGTGTGACTATTGCGAGAAGTACGAGGATCGATATTACTGTAAATAGTAGTTCCGCTTGCACTGTAGAGCGCAATTATTTATTCATTCACCTAAGAAGCTCAGCACTAGGCATGGCAGCAGGTCCTTGCGCATACTCGTACTCATACATACCTTAGTGTTACTCCGATTATTTAACGCAATCATCCCGCATAGTCAGCCCCTTCTTTGTATACATTTGAGCGCGATCATTAGAAAAAAAAATCGTTCAATTGACACGCCGGTGATGTGTCTCCAACGCGAAATCTCTCTAACTGGTATCATTATCGAATTTCAAGCAAACAAAACCTACCCGTAACAGTTTATCGTACTCGGTGTCATTCTTGTATGCACTATTAGTAGCATTGGTTAGCCCCCATGGCAGGCGCACTAGTACTAGGAGAAAGAAGGCCCTAATCTTGTATCCTCCAGACGCTAATATAGGCTAGTTTTGAGAAATTTACCCCCATTTCCCTCATTCTCTCTATCTTTAGCGAAGTATCAATAAAGTGAAATTAGTTGTAGCGTGCAGCCGTACCATATGCCTTTGTGGAGGAGTTTTATTTCAATTCCAGAGTCAAAATCAAAGCAGTTCTGTCGAAAAGTACATCAAAACTAGCACAAACTAGCAGCACCACCGATATCAGCCTGAATGTATGCAATGAATGCACATGCATCGCTGCATTACACAAACGCGTCGGAAAACCCCTGCATCTTTCACCTATGCTACGGCGTGATAAACTTTATGCTCTACACCTGCCGTGGGCGCCCACGTGAGAGTAGCGAACCAAGAGAACTACCAAGAAATGTAAAAATTCTCTCCGTCTCAGAATGCTCACCGGTCGTCCGTGACGCCGTATCCCTCCCCAAAAAGAAACCCTTCACCCTTAAACCGCCGTCTAAGCTGGCTATGATGAATGTTGCTTGCCGTTGGATAAGTGACCCACATTCCACGGCTGTGCGTGTGCGTTCGGCTGGTGGAGACGCGTTAAGGCGACCCGCGAATCCGACCTTAGCAAGGTACCGCAAACGCACGTCTCACAGCGACCTAGGACTACGAAAAGGTAAACAGAGCTGGCCCAGCTGGAAAGGGATGTAATAGCAACTAAAGCACACCCGAGTTGAGCCTTGGCCTGCTGATTGAAACGTCAAAGACGCGATCGAACCACTCCAAATAGAGCCGCGACCGGGGTCGGCTCCGCACACACGTGTGTCAGTTCGTCCGCTGGCGGGTAAACATCGCTGCCCTATTTATTATCAGCGGCGAAACATCAGCGGCCCTCAAAACACAAAAACCCGGTGCTAAACGGATCGACCAACTACGGTCGTTGTAGGTTCGCTCGTTCACTTCTGTTCCCATGTGCAGGGTGTCTAGGTTGATTCGCCGTTCGCGTTTGGTCGCCATGGGCACGTTTAGTAGCCATCCAGCCCGCGCTACAGTGCGTCTCAAAAGGTCTGGCACATCCTTAGTGAACATCTCTTTTCCTTCGCTCCTGGCTTGTGTTAGACACGTGGACACGCCGATGTCCTTGCTAGAGTCTCGAGGATTCTTTTTCGTTTTGAGCTCCATGTTTTGGAAACAAGTTTTGTGGCTGGCTTTTTTTAATGACAAAACATTTACTACTAACAGCAAACGATGTCCACCTCCACCGAATGTCTCATTTTCGAAGCTCCATCACTCTCCACCACGTTTTCAGCGGGAGAGAGAGCTACCATTCTCCAAGGTAGCGCGCGGTAGTGTTGACCGTGGTTTGTCTACCCCTCCGCGATGTTACTTTGACATCGCAACCTGTAGCGAGAGCGACCGAGAGATAGAGAAGAAGAGAGCGGCCAGTTTCCATCTCCGGCGCTGGAAATCGGCGATACGCACAGGTTCTAGGCGACCGTTTTCCGCCGAGCCAGATTATTATGTTTTCGTTCGCTCGCTAGCATCGAACGCATTCTAGCGCCATTTTCCGTTCGTCCGCCGTGTGTCCTTTGGCACACACAGGAAGGCTTTTTGCTAACGCGTGCGCGTGTGCATGTGCAAGTGTGTGTGTGTGTTTGTGGGGCTGATAGCGTGTGCGTGCGTGAATGTATGTGCCACCGTCTGCTGCTGCTGCTGATGCTATTATTGTTCACGCATCCTTTCCACCGAGACCAAACGGGAATCCATCGCCCGAAAGGGAAAAGAAACCCTTCCGTTCGGCTAAGGTAAACGTGATCGGCAAGGAAAAGCGAACTCACACGTGCCAGCACCTGGAACCGCCAAGGAGCGCCGTGTTGCGCCGTGATCAAAGAAGATTCGGAATCGCATCAAACTCGATTTGAATCGAGTAAAAACCAAATAAGGGGGTAAGAGCACGCTGGCTGGTTGAGGAACCGGGGAAACCGGAATCAAAGCTGGCATCCTTTCGTGCGGTGAAAAATCTCGTTCACTTACGGATTCCCTCTCCCTTCGTTCGGTATGCTGCACGGATTTGCGCCTCTGCTTCGCTGAACTTGTTAGGCGTTCGTTCGCGAGCGAGGTTTCGTTGTGTGGAAACGGAAGCAATCGAGAAAGGAAGGAGAACAGCAAAAACCACCTCGTCCTGCATAGGTCCTGTGACAACTCGCGGTGTGAACGTGATTAATGGTTGGAAATGTGTGTCCTGTGCCGCGAAGTATGCTCCACCGACCGAGTAGTACCGTCGTGGGTGTAGACCAGTGGTGAGCCGAGCTTTTTTCGCTTCGTTTCGTATATCGACCGTTGGGCTAGGGATTGCCCGAGACACCCACAGTCCCGAGCTGTGACAGCTTTAATTAAATTAACTCAAAGTAGCCCGAAAACGAACAACGAGCCCCGTGGTTACGCTTTCACCACCGACCATCAAAGTGAGCGGCGCAACAAAATTGACACCCCGAACGATTGCTTTGGGGGTGGAAAACACGAACACGCGCGCGTCCTTGATGCTTCACCGTTACGGTGTGTCGTTTATCCGGTCCATCTTCAGCGCCTTCTCGTAGGTTCGTAGATCACGGATCCCGTGATTGTGTGTGGAATTTTCCGTGAGCAAAAACACGCCCCATCGTGTGCCGGAATCTACAGCAGAAGCCGTTTAGCCGCCAGCTCGAAGGTAACTGTGAAAGAAATAGCATCTTCCTTAGTTTTTTGCTTTGTCTCACTCATGTTTTCCGATGCCACAAAAATAGCCACACTTCGGTTTCCATCAAGCGGTGGATAACCCATCGATAAAATTCAATATACTCCCCACGCCGTGGTTCTCGCTTCCGCAGCATCCACATTCGGGGGGTAGGCTTTGGTGGAAAACTTTTCGAGCGGGAAACCACCGGGAAACCCCTGCAGGAATCGGGAGCTCGAGGGCCAGGGTATTCATTTCACCGCTCGATATTTTCCCCCCATTCCGAGAGGCCGGTGTTCGGTGTTCGGATTATCCAGCCCTTCGTAGCGTTCTCGTTCGTGGTGGGGTTTTCCAACGGGAACAACTTACAAAGGGATGTGGCTGCGTTAGGACCTCCTTCCATCCAGCTCGATGGAAAGTTCCGGATGCTCCGAACCTGCAGCAAAATAGCTTTAAAGTCCTCGTTGCAATGTGAATATTCGCTGTGCACCGAAACGAGCAAACAAGCTATCTAGCTGGCACAAAAGGTGCGGATTTTCTCATTGTTGGCGTTGGCTACCGTGCTGTTTATTCGTTCGCAAAACCTCGCACACACACACACACACACACACACAGTACGCGAACCCCGTGAGCGATGGTGAGCAAACAATCGCACCACAGCCGAATACCCTGCGGTTACACGGAACTAGCTGACCCAGAGTGGCATTTACATACGAAACCGGTACCGGCAATGCACCGAACGGTCGGGTGCATTAGAGTTGCAGGTGCGTGTCATGCAAACCGCCGCGTAATGAATGGCTTAATAATTGTTCGCGAAGAATGACGAACGGACGGACGGGACAGAGTGCCACTCGAAAGTGGCGCAAATGCAACCTCGCTTTGCAATCGAATGCACTCCAGCGTACGTTGCAGCTGGGGGATTTCGATTCCCACGTGATGCAAATTGCGCTCGCTCGATTGCGCCCGCCACAAGCCACGTTCGTTGGTTCGATGGACAGAAGCTTGAAGTGTCGGAAATGATTTTCCCGCCAGCGAAACGAGAGAAACACTCCGCACTCTGCCTAATCGAATCATGGTGGGAACGGTGGGACGGTAATGATGTGCCCGCTTAATCCGACAGATGTCATCCGGGGGCGGTGAGCAACAAAAAAAATGGACCAACGAAAACAGAGAGTGGGGAGAGAAAAAAAAACGGTCAAACGAATGTAATCGCGTTAGCACGTGGCTCGGTGACTGCGTGAGGGAAGTCATTACCGTGGTCCAGCTCGATCTAGGATGCCGTTTTTGTCCAGCGATGGTGAACAATCAACGCACTGACCCACCCAGTGGGTGGGGATGCTCGCACAGATTGGATTGTATTTGATTGATGTACGGTGATGCTTTGGTGTCCGTGATTGGAGTGAAGATGAAACGTGAAAGAACACACAAAAAAAAGGCGAAGGTAAATACGGTGAGGCCAAAAATATCGCCCCCCCACCCGTTGGGGCGAAGGAGAGCGCGATGATTCAAGGTCTTGCCGTCACCTCGTAGCTTTAATATCTTGCACACTTTGCGCGGCACGTCGCGATTGATAAGGTGCTCGGGCTCGGGACAGACTTGGGGCGTGAACAAGCGCCACGGATATGGTAATTGCGAGAAGCATAAATGAAAAATAACTAACCGAAAGCAGCGCGCTTTTGGGAAGAAGACGCGACAAAAAAAAGCCCTTCGGGTGCGTCCGCCTAAATCATATTTCAGTAGGAGTCGGAAGCAATCATTTGACTTCGAGCTGCCTACGAAGCGTCCTTGTGTTACGTGGCGTCTCCACCGGGCATGGAAATGAAGGCAATCGTGCAGGGTGGAGACTGCTTTGAAAGGCAAATGGCAAATGCATTCCGATTCGCTCCACCATTTCATGGTGGAGCTCGCGTTTCATCGCTGCAAATGGCACCGGCTTTTACGCGCTACAGTTGCCTCAACTGAACCGGGGGCTGAAGACGTCCCAAGAGAGGCGGTGTAGGAGCGAAAAAAAAGCCCGGATGTTCACCGACGATGACAGCTTCCGGGCGTAATAGTTTCCCGTTTCGCATTATCATTCGCTTTCTGCACCGGACTTGCCGAGCTTCTGTCAGGCGTTTGGGGAAATGACTTAATAGCGGCCCGGAAAACCCCGACGTTGAGAAAAAAAGAAATTCCCTCCGGTATTCGAGAAATCCCGTGCGTTGGCGTCAGTGTCGCATTAGTGCGAACCATTGCGCTGGGTTGGCTATTTTGGAGGAATAATTAAAACGCTGAAAGAATGAAGAAAAACAACTCGTAACAGACACATTGTGACCGACATCGAGAGCATATTGATTGCGATAAACAGTTGATGTGACATGTCGTAAACAAAACGGCCGTTGTGATATTGATTTTTCAAGGCCTCCTTTGCGGCCCTTTTCGGACAGATGAATTAACATCAGCTGGTGCTTCCATCATCACGCAGCTGGCGCACAAAAGCTAAGCAGTTTACCGCACATAAAGCAACATAAACCCCACCAAGGCACCCTTGCAGCCGCGATGCACCAAACCCGAGTCGGCCCGATCATTCGTCCTGGTCCATTGTCAGCAACAATGACCTGGGTGCCTTAACGAGCTAATATTTGCCAAACCAGTGGATGCGGAAAAATCATCCCTCCAACAAGAAAGATGCAGACGCATGGCCCTCGAACCGCTCCTCACAGACCGAATCCAACCCACTCGACGACAGCGAGAGGTCAAGCAAATCTATTTTCGTCCACCCCCGTCCTGTTATTCCGTCCATGCTCCACCATCGCACAGCATCTTTCTCCGGGGCAAGTGATTCAGGTTTCTTTCCCAAGCATCGTCGTCGTCGTCGACGTTGTCGCCATCTTCCACGGTTTGCTTTTCCCTGGCACACACACACCCGGGGGACGTCCTTCGCGCGACAAACAATCGGCACACGGCACACGGTCCCTCGGAGGGATACGTTATGCTGGAATGCTGGCACGCTGGTTTGCTGTGGGTGGCAGTGTTTATGTCTTTGCTCGTTCCCATGCGCACACATCGCCACCGGCTATAGGTTGAGCCGGTCTTTAATACGTTTTTCATTCCATTTCCGAGTCGCTAGGGTTAGTTTTGCTTTTGCTCTTGGTTTCTTTTTTTCTCCACTTCTCACAGCTCACAGATGGATGCCACACCGAGGGAGCATCATGGTGCTTCAGTTCGTCCGTGTGTGGCCATTGGTGGTGTTCTCCGGGATTGACCTTCCCGTTTGCATTAGCCGAGGGCATGGGTCGGTCGGGTAAACGAGCTGGTGACACTCGGTGACTGATAAGCGGGTGCTCGCTGTATCATAAATAAATTCATGCACCCGTAGTAAACGGTCTAATCGGATTGCATTTGTTCACTGGCGCACACCCATTCCCCGGGGGTTGATTTCGTTTGACTCGGGAGGTGGCCAGCTCAAACGCCACGCGAGTCCAGCTGTTGATTAAGTCGTGTGTTTGTTTAGCGGACCGTCGCTGATGATAATAAACGATTTAGCAACCAACGCAGCCTGATCGAGTGAACTGCACTGCTGATGACGATGACAATGATGATGATGATGATGATGATGTAAGCTCTCGTGGAGTGTCTTGAACTTGAGTGAGCTCTATAAACTAAGCTCGCAGTAAACCTAAGTGTGTTGTAACTCCATTTTAACGCCCGCACTCAAGAGGACTTTAGATTCATTTCAGGGTGCAGCAAAAACCTGCCACTGATGGGAAAACTGTGTCTGTGGCAGGTTTATTTTTGCTCCCCATCCACAAGACCTGCACGTCTCGAGCCGTAAGCGGCATTACTGCGGGACAGTTCAATTAAAGGGTTATTAAAAAATAGCCCTCCCACAACGATTTAATCACGTCGGAAATAATCCACCCTCGAGGAGCGCGGCCGAGATTGACGGCGAGATGGTTACCGGTGGGACACGTTTTACCGACTCATTTGTGGTTGCGGGAATGGAAAGCGACCTGGGTGTACTACGTGTCCGTACGCACGGTCCTATCCTGGTTCAATTTAGTGTGAATAACGCATACGGAAAGAACTGGCTAGGAGCAATAGCCTGCTTCAGTGATAGAGAGCTGATAAAACATTCACAAAATCGATCGATTGCCACGCTCAGCAGCTCGGGCGATCTATTTATGTATGCAAATTACCGGAGAGTTAAAGCTGAACGGCTAATTTTCAAGCCCTCAGCCATCGAACGGATAATGGTTCGAATAAAGAAGGCTTTTGTAAGCTAATTATGTAATTTTATCACTACGCTTGACGATCTACGTTAGGTAAATTGAATACGCCACAGAGATCAGATAACGTCAGTTGATAACGTCGCCTTTCAACTACCGAGTCCGCTAAAATGTCTATTAAAAAATGAGGCCAATTATAGAACCATTGAGCCGAGCAAGTGTCTCGCGACGATCGTTTGCATTCGCTAATCATATCTAACCTAGCCGGATGCCTGCATCAAAATGAGCTCCAATTAGAGCTCACACACTCCTACGAAACCCCAGCCTACCAAGAGGTCACCTTTAGCGAGTCCTCAAAACCACAGAACGTCCACGCAAAGAATACTCCCACACATGCAAACTGCCTAGGTGCCCTTTCGCATACACTTTGTGACCCACGCTGGGCCAACCGCACTCGGCGGGCCAATTTGGTTGAATGAAAGTTTAATTAACTGGTCCGGTGGCGAGAAGATTGGCGTAGATTAGAACCTAAACCGGTCCCCGGTGGCCTGACTCTATTTGTGGCCTGCGTACGATCTGCTCGCAAATGTCTGACTCAAACGCAGAATGCACCCTGCCCATGGTTGGGAATAGTTTTCCACTTTGAGGCTTTACCCGCTTTGGTTTGGCGAAGTGAAGGCCAATCTACTCTCGAGCTGAGCTTCTTTGGCATGTGGTCTATCGCGGGAAATACAAACGCCGTTCGGGGAGTCCTTCGTGCGCGTTAAGGATGCATCCTCTTTGTGCGCGGGAAAATCTTCCCCATTTGTCACGATTTGTAAGCCTCTTTGCCTGCGAAACGGCGAAGCGATGGAACTGCATCGAAATAGACACGTTCCTGGCACACAACCAGCTAAAAGTGGGTGAAGTAAGCTCTCATACATGGCACGGTACGATTGCAGCTTTCGCCTGGGCTGGCACGACTTTCAGCTCTAGCCGCTGAGGATGCGCTTTTCAAGGGTAAAGAAGCCAGAAGTCACTCGTGTTCAAGAGGGATAGAGCCATACCGTTCCCTTTTAGCCACCGCCAACTGTCCTATCCCATATTGTGCTCCTACTCACGTGCTGTTACAACGCCAAGGAGCCTTCTTGGAACTGCTGCTTCATGTAGCGCAAGTGGCCGTGTTATGATTGGCACGTGGGATGTTTCCTCACTCTGATGCGGTTATCGTGCGGCGTGTGTGACACGCTTCTGTGGTTGATTTTAAAATGATTCAATTGACAATATTTCATAAAAATATAAACGTCACCCAGCTGTGAGCAAATGTCTGCCCTTTGGAACGTTGGCATCGCTCTGCAAAAAGTTTAACAACGTGCACATCCTACGCGCCCGCGTAACTTTATATGGCACCGAAACCGTGAGACGGCGCTGTGACAACTTTGATGCAATATCCTTTCGGGTATTTTTTTTTTCTGCAACATAAAAGCACCATGTATGGTGTACGGAGGCGTTTTGCCGCATCACACGGTACCTGCGCAGGCGAACATTGGCTGGGAAAACAAGCTTAATTTCATTTGACAGAGGCAGCAGCTTTTCCAGTGAACTCACGAGCCACTCCCATCGTTTTTTGCGTGGGTCGTTACAAAGGCTGCTCGTAAAGTTATGGTGTAATTATTTAATATGATTGCCCGAGAGCGCGTTGATTTTGGTATTTTGCATTAATTTTAGCATCAACCAGCGGCGCCAAGTAGAATGCGATGGAGTCAAACGGCTCTAGCTACCAGCTGTTCGAAAGCCTGTCACACTGGCCACAGTTACACTGTATCGATTATATTTGCATTTGTTCGGATTCTTTGCTTCCACACATGGTCCTCTGGTTGGGTGCTCGAGCAGCAGTAAAAATGGGCAAAAAAAGTCAAACGCACACATCGGATAAGCATGGTAACTTTTCCATGACTGTTAAGTGGCTGCTTGGTGATAAATTCGACGTCTCTTTGATACTTTGTAATGCAAAAGCGAGGAGAAAAATGGCACCTCCATCTCGACACCCACCCACCAGAATTCACGATCGATTTACCACCAAAGAGCAAATGTTTACGAATCGAGATTGTATCCATTTTTCATCACCAAATGGATTTTTCCGCCGAACGAAACGCGCCAATTTCGAATGTTGATTATGACATGGGCGCTTTAAACAATAAAACTCGATTCGTTTGCCGATCTCCAGCCGATTGTTTTGTTTATAGCAAGCATTCTTTTTTTTCTCGTTTTCAACTGCTTCACTGCTTGGTTGCGAGAGAAAGAGAAAGAAAAACCCATACGATGGAGAAAATATGCAAAAGAAACGGTTGCTCCCACGCACGAGAACACGAAAAACAATCACATAAAGCGCACATGCACGGACAGTTCTCGCACCTGTTCAAAAGCAGCTCGCAGATAGCTGCGACTAACATCGACTCACGTAAGGCTTGGACGAAAATTCTCCCATTCTCAATTCCTGGTCGGTGGTTTCGGGTTTCCCAGCGCTAGAATCGTGCCAGGGCTCTATTTTCCCATTAGCTTCGGTATGCGCCCGAGCGGGTTAGAAAAGGGTTTAATTATTTGATTAGATCCTGCGTGGCAGTAGGCGAGCGAGAGCTCGTAACCCTTAGCAATGTCATAGCTACTCGATAGCTCGCTCAGCACAACGAAAGGGCGTTACACGCGCTCGGGAGGGCCGCATGAATCTGAGTCGTTAAAGCAACGAACATGAGTTTCGAGAATCAATTCGAAAGAATTCCAAACATGTATCACTGCGATGGAGAGCGATAGCAATGCGATGGAAGCTGCTACAGTAATCATCATCCCTGACCCAGGGTGGTCAGCTAACACGTGCAAACCCTCGACCTGACGGAACATTCTCATCGAAATCCCCGTCAGCTCGGGAGCAACACGTGAACATTCCAGGCACCGGCTATCTCGCAACTGTGAAGCGATTTTCCCGGAACTGTCCAACGCGTCTCAACACGCGCTCGAATCCGGTCAATCCGAGATCCGGTCAATCCGGGCCCCGAAGGAAAAAGGAAAAATAACCAACGCAGAAAAAGTGGAAAACTAAACTCCGACGCGACGGTTTGCAGCAGCTGTCTGTCGTACCACCCTGTGCTTTCTTCGACTCGACAGCCACACGATTCGAGTGCGCTCGCTCCGACACAGCTGCTATCTTGCGTTTCGGTCGACACTTCCCCGACAGGGCTTTCCCTTTGCGCGTGCATACGTTGGGTGGTCGGGTGCGTACGCCCGTCGCTTTTCATGTTGGTGTTGATGGTATGCTTCGTTGTATCAGCAACAGCTCCCCTACGCGCAGTCGAGCCCCTAGCCCACGTGAAACTGTAGCATAAAAACTGGCAGCATAAAACGCACACCCACGCTCGGAGCATAGTTTGGCGTACGCAGTGGCGTGAAAGTGCGTGCAAATGCCCACACTCGGTGGGGTGGTACAGTGCGTGCGTAGGAGTTGCACTCGTGGATGGAAACATGACATGCCCTTGGGAAGAGAAAAACAAAAGACATGCCCTTTAAACGTCCCATAAGAAGGGCGTGAAAAACGCGCAAAAATGCACCCCACAAGGACCTCAAGAGAAAGAAATGGCTCGCGATCAAAATGGAGCCGCACTGTACCCGTACTTCTACCAAAAACACACACACACACAACTAGCAGCGAGCGAGCTCCAGCTACTAGTCAGGCCACTGGTACATCAACAAACCAGCCACCCATAATCTCCCGATGTCCACCCGTTTTCCCACCGAGCGCAGACGCCGACTTCGAGTTCGCGCGATTGCACTACTACTGCCGGCAATAACAAACGCACGACGCCATCGCGGAACGGCGACAGGAACTGGATCGGGTGCCCCGGGGGTTGGTTGGGCGCAGGAGACACCAGACAGCGGCAGTGGCAGCATAAAATAAGAAGCGAATAAAAAAAAAGTAAAACGGCATAGGGTCGGACGGGCGTATTGGATACACATCGACGCACATGGCATCGGGACCGCACAGTCGAGGGTTGAGTTCGCTCGTTTCGAGGCGGTTTCGTTCAGTTGCGTTCGCGACACTCGGTTTGGGTGGACTTCATCTCATCGCAGGGTGAACGCTGTTGTGTGAAGAAGGGACACAACTCTTCACTCACAACCCAGAAGACGGGCTAGAACGGGCCGTGTCCTAGTGCGGTGGAGTTTAACAACAACCACCATTGTTTCTCGTAAAGTGCTGGTGGGAAAATTGTGAGGTGATGTCGAACCGGTCGGAAAAACCATCGACGAAGCGTCGGTGACGGTTTGTTGGAGGAGTACAAAACGAGCGAGAAAAAAAAATCCGCCATCACTCGACATCTTTCGCCCGCTTTGCCCGGCCCTGTACTGGCGGATGTTCTTTGTGTGCGCTCAGACAGGGTGGGAAAACTATCGCTGGAGAACGCCACGTTCTCAATCTGTCCAGACGACGGAAGTGCTGGTTGATTCATCGCTCTCGCGCGTCGGTGCATCGGATACGCACGCCGTTTGATGTCTTCCATTTTAAGGCATTCCACGTGAGGGTGGTGTGAATAAATTTTCCCATTTATTCTCGTGCAATACCTGCGTCTATGTGGTGAAGGAAATCCCGTATCAAGCCGAGAGCCGTGAGCGAGAAAACCGTCCACACTGGTGAAAGTGCTGAGTGCAGCTGGTGAAGTGAAGATCCATTTCCATGCAAATCTTGTCCAACGAACGAACGGTCTCACGCGTGATTTCTGCTTTTCTGCCCATTCTTACAACAAACGGCATCGTGTTGGAGCAACAAAAAAAAACTCCCATCCCGTAATGATAGTGATAAGCTGATTGTGCGGAACGGCACGGAGCCGGGTGGAAAATATCGGGCCCAAAACCGTCAACCCGGCGAACCTTGCACCGAAGGGTGGCATCCTTCAATTATAATCAAGCCATGACTGCAAATCGCTAGCATCAGTGCCGTGAATTACTGACCTCCAGCGTGACTCGTGCGTCCGGTCGTTTCATCGATTTTCCGTAGTTCCTCCTCTCGAAGGCTCGAGCCCAAATGCCGGGTGGCGAGCATTAAGCTTCGCTGGTTTCCGAGTGGAACCGTCCTAGTGGAGCACCTTCAAGTAAAGGGTTTAGGCCTTTACCGTGCCGATCCGCGAGCACTGATCCGCATGAAGTAGCGAATAGCTTCGAGTTTGAACCAAAAACCGGTCCAGCGCGTGGTTCAAGAACCGTTCCGAACGAACGCGCTGCTGCGTGGTGTACGTGGTACGGGCGGTGGAAATAAAAAAAAAAAACATCGCAAACCCATTTTACAATCATGAAGGACACCGCAAACCGCCGCTACCGGTCTCAACGGTAAGTTTGCACGGCACTGCCCTCGGCGAGCTCGGAGAGCCTCTCGAAAGGGGGCATGAGAAAAATGTTATCAATATTAATAGGCACGGAAAAGGCGCCTCCCCCAAATGGAGTTTCTTGACCAGATTGGTTCCGTGTCCATCGCTCGCCATTAACCCTTTTTTTTTTTGCTGTGCCGGTCCAACCATCCAGACGGAGGTGCACGTTCGTGGAAGGATAGAGGAAATTTTCCGGATAAAAATTCCCCAAAAGAAAGTTCAACCCGACTAGCAAAAAAAAGGGACTTTCGGGTGAAAGTTCACAAGAGAAAATGTGCCTTTCGCCATCAACCGCTAGACCTTCGACTGGATCTCTTTTTGTGTTGGTTGAATTGCGAGATTTGATTTCTTCCATCATCGCAACTCGTTCGTTTTGTGAGCACAAAAATTAATTACCCGATAAGGATTTCTGACCGGCGGTTCTTTGCCTTTTGATTTTTTTTTGTTTCATTAAACGGATGCCATTTGCGAGGGCTAAAATATTTATATTAATATATCTCTCACCACCGTCACCGCCATCGCGATGAACGATCGTCTCAAAACGCAAGCCAACCACATCGCCTTGGATCAATCTTTGGCCGATGGCCGATGAAGTGAAAAGTGTCCTCAAAAAAAAAACTGCGGGAACCCGATTTCAATCAACCCTAGCCGGGCAACACCGGGCGTCCCTCACCCCAAAACGCAAACATTCACATCCGTGCCAACGAAAACCCACCCCAAACGCACACACACATCCCACAAGAGGTCGCCATCGCGATCGTTAGGGGCCAAGATTCACGGTCCCGTACGCCGATCGGACCGGAAGCGGTCGCGAGTAGATAAGGGCTCGTGAGACGAACCAAACTCCCCATGGTTGGGTGGCCTTGGTGGAGGGGTGATAAAAAAAAATTTCACCCCATCATTACGAACCCCGACCATAGGCCACCATAATCCGCTCGAACAACGGGCGTATTCAGGTGACGGTCGTAATACGATCAAGATCAGGCGCGATGGTCGACACGCGAAAAGAGGCCAATGTAAGCGGGAGAGTGTGAGAGTGGGTGGATGGGTGGGTGGGTGGGGGTTGGCACCAGAGAAAGGGAGGAAATGCAGCGGTTCGATGAGCAGTCGCTCGCACCAACGTTCGTGTTGGCCATGGTCAGGGCAAGATCGTTGTCCGTGAGCCGTTGGAAGTGCGGGTTTTATTTACTTTTTTGATCGCGTGCGTGCGTGCGCGTGTGTGTGTGTGTGTGTGTGTCACGGAATCTCCTTCGCCCGGTGGGTGGGAAGATTGCAACCCGCACGGAAACACGAAATCCAAGGGAAAGTGTGTCTCTCAAAGCAAATGCGCGACACGGTGCAGTGCGCATGGAGATTCGCGTGCATTCGATCCATTCCGTTGGCGCCATTATTGGCCTCTGTAAAGCGGGAGGTTGCATATATTTCCATCCGAGCCAAAGGTATCTGTTTCGTAAGCGCCCGGATATTAAGCTAAACGATACGCTCGTCTCGCCCGGGCGTCTCGTAATCGGTGTCACACGCATCTCACCCACAGACCCACAGACTGCGCGCCGAGCTGCAGATCGTGTGCCTGTTTTCTTCGCCATTTTCCATTTCCAACTTCCTCGCACGCACGTCACCAGCGAACGAGGCGAACCAGCTGCGTGTAAGTAGGTTTATTTGCACGACCGATTAGCCGAGGGTGGAAGGCAATAAAAGAATGCTCATTATTCCGCCATTGCTTCGCCGTGACGCGTCGTTGACCTCGCTCAGTCACCAGCTACCACGCGGGGTTCGCCATTAATTGGGTGAGTGGGCAGGCACGCGGTGGGAGTCAACAGTGCTGATGACGGAATGATTCCCTATCAATTAAAACCCAAGCGTCTGAGGTACTCCAGAGCCCAACCAAAACCACAATCGGCGAGGCTCTTGATAATCATGGTGGTGTGTGTTCGTGCGAGTGCCGCAAGGGATGGCGTGTAAAAATGCACCCACTCGTAGCTTATCTCTGTCCGGGAGCTATTTCCATCTGACCAGAGCCAGCACGGACTGTGAAGCCCCAGCGATGAATCAATCGCTACAAAGTCTACCAAAACGTGCCCGGCAATATTCGAGTGCGCTTTGTTCGGTATCGAGTGTTGAGGAGACGCAAGTCCACGTCCGGTCCGGGTGGCTTGGGCAGTGATTAGCATTCCGGTCAGACGCTCGTTGGCCGGAGCTCTCCTACCAACCGATGGAGCGCTTCGGGCGGACTGCGTATGACAGTGTGCTCCAGAAATGGCTGCAAATTGTTGCACCCTCTCGAACGGTCACCATTGGAGGGTGGTTGTGGAGAACCTGTTGAAAGTCCTGGCCTGGGCAAAGTGCCAGAGCTTTGGGGGGGGTGATTAAAATTAAGTCCGGCGTGCTTCCAGCGAGGCCGTGGAATTTCCCCAACAAAATGGCCAGCTGCTTCAGGTTTGCAGCTTTCCGTGGTCCGGGAAGGGGTCAATAGCACCCAATGGCCCGAGAGAATACGGAGGTCAGTGAACGAATGAAAATAAAGGCACCCTTGTATCATGGCAATGTCTACGCGAGCAAAAAAGTCGTCTCTGATGAGACCAACCCTCGTAAAACGCCGACAGAGTCACGATGGCGCCATTTGCCGGTTCTTCTGCCTGCCTTGTTTGTCTCGTGCGTCTGGGGATGCCGTGTGTGTGTGTGTGTCGTTGACAGCAACAAATTATGCACCTCTAACCCTGCCGGCATCCGCTCTAGTCCAAAAGGAAGTGTGTAAACAAGCGACGATCGTTGTTCCGGCGCAAGCGGTTCCGTTCGCGATCGTTTGATCGACGCGACAGAAGGTTCATGCGCAGCCATTCACCTTTTTTTTGTCTTCTACTGTTGCCAACCCGTCGGTACAACACAGCCTTTGTACCCCGACGGGGACACATATGAGGGAATGTTCCGCTTATGTCCGCTCCGAAGAATGACCTACTTTCGCTCACGGTGGGCCGCAATCGGCCGGTCCAACTAGGGCAAGGTCTGCCGGAAGCCAAGTCGACCGTCGTTTCGATCGACCCAGCTTGGCCAGGTATACCAGACGCCGGGATTGGGAGCTTGGTTTCGCAAGAACGCGAAACCCCAACACCGGTTCGGCCTGTAAAGACGTGACGACTACTAGAAATTGGCATTGACTTACATACGGCACCCAACCCAAACTGGATGGCGCCCTCGATAACAGGTTTTACAAGCCATCCCCAACAAACCATGGGGCAAGTTTCTCAAAATCGATCGACACGTCGATCGAACCGGCGTATGACGCAAATCGAAACCCCCCAAAAATGGTTTTGAGGGCTGCAAAATCCCCGGCATTAACGTTGGCGTAGTTTGGGGAATTTTCGGCTGGAACCTGTTTTTTTTTGTTGTTTTCGCACTCACCTCAGCGAGCGCCCTTAACGCGAACCGGATGAACCTGGGCGGAACTGGATTTTGAAGATCACCGCACAATCTGGCCCCACTTTGGACCTTGGAATTCGCCGCTCACGGTATGAAGGCACAATCGATCATAAACGACGACGCCAGCCGATGGTCATTCCCAAAGAGAACAATCGCACATTCGCTTCAAGTACACGGTCTGGCCACCTTCCCACCGGTAGTTGCGCATGTGAATCGGATTTATGCGATGGTTTATCCCCGCTCACTACATCTCGAGCTCGTTGTCGAGTACCTTCCGACCCAACCTTAGGGTCATGACGCTCTCCGAGAGTAGCTGTAGCGATGTAGAGGAAAATGTTGCTCACTCCGCGGCTCATCTGGCTTAATCAAATCCTCTCCAGCTAATCGCAACACCTCGTACTCCGCCTCTAACAGCGTGCTTTCCTTGCCTACTGATAACTAACTGCACGCAATGCCAACCCGATGACACACGCGTTCTAGACCCGCTTTCCGTGGAAACCTCCGTAGTTCTCCGACAGACCCTGCCTGATTCGGAGCGCAAACTCGCGTCTCGTTGGATGGCCAAGTACCTGCAACGAGTGCAGAGTTGTGATACCTCCAGAACCCACTCGTAGGTGCTCTGGATTGTGACGTGGAAGGTGTTTAAGCGATATATAATATCACCCACCGGAGCTACTGACGCGATCGTTCGCTCGTTCTGTCTCTCTCTCTCGGTCGGTCGGTCGGTCGCGTGCCATCCAAAACCCACCAGGGGGTGACAATCCGGCCTATGCTAACCGGCTGGAGGGATACAGACCATTCGTAGGGCTTACACAACCTTCAGTCTCGCCGCAAGTGCCGTCCGAACAATGGTGATCGTTGTGATGGCCCATCGAACCCAGACGGTTCGTCAGTGATCTTCGCCGCAGTGTCTGTGTTATCAAGTCCGGAAGTCTTCCGGCGTAGTGAAGCAACCAGCGTGCTGTTCTGACGTTTGCGAGATGAAGCAGAAGATGGATTCGATCGAGCTGAAGGAAAGGTACATGCGAAAAAAGCGATTCATTGAGGCTTGATCGTGCAGGTTCTTCTACCGGCGCATTGTTCCATCGTCTGACGTTTCGATCGTGCGCACGTTCGGCCAGATTATGATGCCAGATTACAATGACCCGCCATAAAGAGGCCGGCTTGGTGTTTGCCCTCGTAACCGGGCGCAGTCGGCGCGCTATCAGGCGAGCTTAATCGAACGCATTTTGACTCTCGGAAAAGGGCTATCAGTGCGCAAAACCGCCACGACCGCCATGTGCTGGCTGTAATTAGATCTTTGGCTCCAGTGTGGGCTCCAGTTCATTGATTGTAAATCGCGGAATTGCTCCAACTGCGCGTGATCTTATCGTGCGTAAGTGGCACATCAATCCCGGATTTTTTTTATTACCACCCTCGTCAGTCGTTCGGTGGTTAATTTGTGGGAAACATGCGGTGGTTGCTGGGATTAGGTGCGAACGTGGCCGCTTGGTACCACCTGTTGGCCAGTCGGTTGGAGCTTGTTTGTTTACCCCCTTTTTACAATTACCCAGCCACCCAGCGCCCCAGTTCGTTGGCCAGTGCAAATGTTCTCGCACTCACTGTGCAAACACGGTGCTCCGGATAAACAGTTGCGGCAGAAAAAACACAGCTTTTATGGGCTTTAAACAGAGCTTGCTGCCGGTGGTGACAGGCTCTGACGCCACTGGGCACCTCGGGCCATCGGAGCCATTATCTCACGTTGGCTCACGTTGGCT
The DNA here is from genome assembly GCF_943737925.1 of Anopheles nili. Lineage (NCBI taxonomy): Eukaryota > Metazoa > Arthropoda > Insecta > Diptera > Culicidae > Anopheles > Anopheles nili. The sequence continues at coordinate 7,707,552 of NC_071292.1, forward strand.
CGCTGGTCAGGTGTACAACCTGTCCGGTGAGCTCCTGGCGACATCCGGAACTGCAGCACTCGAGTGACCGTAAATACCGGTGGTGGAATCGGGGGTGGCTAATCCAGCCCTGAGGCGTGTGTGAATTATTGCCCGCCATTATGATGCCGGAATTACCTGCAAGTATGCACCCGCGCGATAAGACGATAAGGATTGTTGCTGTTTTCGCAAACAAGCGTGCGCGATCGTTTTTTTGTTTCGTTTCAAACTGTTTCACTTTAAATGCGCTCCGCACCGTACCACCGTGAGCAAATAAATAATGGATGGAGTGATGGATTTGCATCGGAAATTGAACGAGATTTCGAAGCCCTCGGAGGCTGTGGCCCTTCCCACCGATATTCATGAGCTGAAAATGGGTTTTATTAGCCGAGCGGCGATAAATTCCGGTTCGGTTGGATTTTTGCATTTTTTTTTTTGCTATCATTCCAATCCATCCGTCTATTTGCAATCGGCCCGCCTGGGGGTGATTTATAACGCCCGGCAGCGACGACGAAGGTGAGGACCGTTTCCAACCAATTCTCTCCAGCTTCTACGCATCTACGGGTGAGCCCTTGCAAAAAACAATATTTCGCCCATCCGAAGGCTGCATTTTCCATACGCCACAATGCAGGCAAGGCCACCTTCGTACCGATTGTTCGCACAATTCCCCCTGCGCTATGGGAGCCACTGGCTTCGTTTTTCCCACACTTGCGATCATATCGATGGCTTGTGTCGCACAAACGACACGATACGTTCCGCATTTTGCATTCTATTTTAAATATGTGCGCTATCTATCGGTTGCTTCCGAAAAGCGTGCGACATGGCCCAATAATTAGCTGCAATATCACAGATCGTTGCTCTTTTCGGTGGACCGCAAAACGTCACAAAACCGCATCCCAAGCCAGCTTTACGCGTCACTAACGACACTCTCACCGCAAACGACAGCTGACCGACGGCGGGAGAAAAAGCTTCCAAATTCAAATGGCTAATGGTTCCAATTACGGCCCAAAACGACCATCTGGCGAAGATCGCCATTATGTCGCGCGAAAAGTGTTAATTGCAGGATGCGTGATTCCACCAACATTCTCCCCGCATTAATAGCCGCAATTATGCAGTTAGTGGCCTTTCACCCGTGCCCCGTCACAGCACAACCCCCCCCCTCCCCAAACAACAACGCGAAAACGAGCGCCTGCGAAGTTTTACACATTTATTAACTAACCAGGAGGATGTCACCACTTGGGTCGGTACCGGCATCACAATGAACGGAAGCCGACAGCCCTTATCAGATTGCTCTGCTGGCGGTTTCGGGCGACAGAGCTGCTCGGAAAAATGTTTGCCTACACGTCACAACACTGTGTGTGTGTGTGGTGCCAGAGGGTAGCAAACATTTCTTTCCCTTCCACGTAAGGTCGGCCTGGAGTCTTAGAAGACGCTAGATCACGAACGAACTAAAGTAGCCGCACGGAAGATGATCATCAAACAGTGCGCAACAGGCATCGTTTGGTGTCGGTCCAGCATCAAGCGATAAAGTTAAGACCGAAAGCAAATCGAAAAGTGGCATCTGAGCTGTGGAGTAAACAAGCTGTTAGCTCTGACAAGGGGGCAATCGTAATTTACACGTAAATAAAGTGCGTTGTTCATCGTGCATCGATCGAGTGAGCAGAACCACATTCGGCTCATCCTTACAGGCGCTAACTATCAAGTAATCGGTTTAAATGTCATTATAATGTACTATCACCGACAATCAAATTGAGGCTATGTTTTTAACCTTCATTGCTGTCGACAAAATAATCCGCTAATGACCGTTTACTCCTTTTTTGTTGCTCTTTTCGAACACCTGCAGCAGACCCTGGATGATGGATCACGGCGTGGTAGACGAGGAAGCCCCCATTGACCCGCGGCTCAAAAATCGGACCTTCCCAGCCGATCAGGACTTTGAAGGTAGGTAACTGAGCCCCACGTGAGAACGCCATCGTTTTTGTTTGAGAACGAATATAAGCGCGCAATATTGGGTGAATTAAAACGTAATCAAACCAATGGCACAAGATTACGCTTGTTCGGTCGCTTTGATAATCTACCCGTGCGCAGGGAGGTTGAATCAGTTTTCCACCGGCAAAAAAAGCTCTGAAATTGCAATCAAAACATGCATGGTTAAAAAACGACCTCGCGCGCGTTAAATTCTCGCATTTCAAAGGCAGGTGTAATTTTCCGTTTTATTGCACTCACAAAGCGAGGTCGTGGTGTTGTTTTTTTGATGGACGCGTTCACTTCAGTTCGGTAGTGACGTACTCGGAAAATTAACTACCCACCACCGCCCACCACCCAACACCTGTTCCAATTCTCATGTCCTATCGAGTGCGCCTCCCCCGGCATCAAGTGCGTATTGAATTTTAATAACAAACCCATCGAGTTCCAGCTGTGTCGCGACGGCTAACGATAACGACGAGCAAATGAGTTTAACGTCACCGTAACCGTGATTGAGTTGCTGAAGCATTCAGATTTGCATCTAATGCACCGTGACCCCCGTGGTGGGGGTTTGTTCAATGGCTGCAATGGCTGCACCCCCATCAGGATAGCTCCGGAAAAGGGCGTGTATGCAAATGATGGAGCCTGCTGCTCTGCCTGTTAATTGACCGACATCTTCAGCCAGCACCGGCACGTGTCCTCGTCCGCCTCGGCACGGCCATGTCATAATGGATGGAAAATTAACGCTTCACCGGTTGCTTACTTTTCAGGTCATCGAGCGCACACCGTTTTTGTTGGCGTCCACATCCCGGGCTCATCCCGGCGCCATTCCCAGCGTCGCCGACACAAGCACCACCAGGCGAGCCGGGAAAGTGGTGACAAAGGCAGTGGAGGATCGGAATCGGATCGGCCGGGTAAGTAGCGGTCATGCGGAGGGAGTGGGAATCAGGACAACGTTTGTTACACTCCAAAAAAATGAGACACTGCCAAAAATTGGCCACGAATTGGATGCACGAATCAGAAATGGAATTTCGTAGATGATTCTCAACCAAAAAAAAACAAACGATTGCAACAAAATTGAAGGCATACACACGATTGGCTACTCGCACACCAAACGCCACTCTGGTGACACTCGTTAACCTGTCAATCAATATGCTCTTTCCTTCCGGGTGTCCTGGCGACTGCCGTCGTCGGTTCTGATACGCCTTTCGTCCTGAAACGCCGTGTAGTCACAGTGAAACCTCACATCGTCACACAACGAAGAATCAGCATCGTTGATGATGGCGAATCTTGTAAGATAGTGCTCCAATCTCGTGTTTGGTGGTTTGCCATTATGATTTGGCTTCTCATTATTTCGTTTTGCTGCATGTGTGAATGAGAGTGATTTTTTTTTCAGTTTTCCTGTTTTGCAATCGTTTCGCTTCAGTGTGATTTTCCGATAAAGCTGTTCATTCATAAAACTAGCCCAATCTATATTTTGCTCAACACAAACAACAAACACACACCAACATAAACTTGCTTGAAAATAATCGCGAAACTCAATCACAGCATACTGCGATTGCGACCATTGCCTCCGGGTATGTTTGCTGCCAGCATCAGCAAACGACTCGGCTCGGCACTACTAAAGGTTACGCCATCTCAAACGGCGAGAGTACCAGGCCTCCAAAGCCGGCAGCATAATTTGCTTTAGCCCTTGCGGCATGATCACAACGACATCCATCATCAACGACAGCACCATCGCTCACTAGATATCGACCGTCTAGACGGGCTTCCGTTTTGCTGAGTTTGATTGTGTTTTTCCCCGGTGGGGTTGCATCGACGGACGAAAGCATTCCCCACCAAAGCTCACCCTCCGTTCTAATTGAGTGTGGTTTTTCTCTCTTTCTCTCTCTCTCTCTCTCTCACTCTCTCACTCACTCTGTAACGACACTCCAGTAACGCCACCCGCACAACGCGTTCAGTTCATCCTGGGCGGTGAGGTCGCCGAAGGTGATGGTCAGCATGAGTCGCACCCTTTGTTCTCCGAGATGGAGGAGCTGGTCAAGGAGGGCGATGAGATGGCCTGGAAGGAGACGGCACGCTGGGTAAAGTTTGAGGAGGACGTGGAAGAAGGTGGCAACAGGTGGTCAAAACCACACGTGGCCACTCTTTCGCTGCATTCGCTGTTCGAGCTGCGGAGCTTGCTGCTGAACGGAACCGTCATGCTGGACATGGAAGCGATCAGCCTGGAGCAGATCGCGGAACTGGTGTGCGAGAACATGGTCAACTCGGGCACGCTTCCGGTGGAGGCCCGAGACAAGGTGATCGACGCGTTGCTTAAGCGCCACAAGCACCAGCACGAGTTTAGCAACAAGAAAAGCCGACTGCCACTGATCCGCTCGCTGGCCGACATCGGCAAGAATCACTCGTCGTCCAAGAGTAAGTATGGCTCTGGTCACCGATCACCTGGTGTCCCGGGTGTGCTCGTGTGTCTCCATGTGTTCGTGTGTTGGGTGGGCCGGAAATAAAAAAGACCCCCGAATGGGGCTGTGTGCTGTGCAGTGTCCCCAGAGGGCTGATGATCAATCACGTCAACTTCACGTCACTTCGATCGAACCACCCCTTTTCTAGATATGCCACGTTCATCCACCAGCAAAAGCATCTCCTCGGTCAACTCATTTCCAATGCACGTCGTTTCTTCGGCACCCACGGGCATGCACGACGATGACGAGCCCGCCGTGGCACCGTCGCCCCAAACGGCCCTGCTGTACGGCAGCAAAGACCAGCGCGGTCACTATCTCGCACTGCCAACAGGTACACACACGATCACGCGATTTTCTGCTTCCTTTTTTCTCCGTGCCGTGGAGATGTATTTCTCCGGCTCTCGGTGGTGGTGGTAGCTTAAACGCTCCTTCGTAAAATGCTCCGAGTCCGAGGCAAGGAACTCCCTTTAACTCGCAACCCTGTACAGTGCGCTTGTAAATATATACGAATGTAAGCCGTAACAGTAAACCAACCGTCCCACTGGAATGGTTTTCCCAAAATGCTCTCTTCCCGCTATAACCTATCGCTATCGAGGTGTATGTCAAAGGTGACGGAATAATTAGCCATTTACAAGACACCCCCGCTTTCCCGAAGTATGTCGTGCTGTCTTTGGTATAATGGCATCAAAACTTTACCGGCTAGTGTGTGTGTTTGTGGGTCTTATCTTCGTGTGCGCGTCGATTCGTTTTATTTTCGTCCAGTAATAAATAGGTGAAGCTCACGTGCAGCTAATCGTCATGTAATGGAGATGCCTTGTCTTTTACGCCGTACAAAACACCATGCGCCTCCATTTCGGGGTCACGACACATGCCCAGCCAGTGGTACGATGATTTTGTGTCGCGTTCACACTCGCTTTGTGCGTTTAATTTGACACCATTTTAATGAGTATCGTCCCGAGTTCCGGGTGTCTAGATAAGGCTCCAGCCACCCGACCGCTCGATGGAAAATGATTAGCACGGGGTAGAACGAGAGTGAAAGAGCACGAAACATTCACCCCATTCGCGTGTCACCTGATCCGCGGTGCGGTCTATCCGAGCCGAGTCGTTAGCGTTAGGGTGCTTTTCTTTCTTTTCATTCTATCGCCCTTCAGAATCGTGCTGCAATCCCTTCACCGCGTGGAAACCTTCGTGTCTTATTTCCACAAAACATTGTCCATCGTGCGCAAAAAAAGGGAGGTCATAGTAAATAAATATTGCCATCACTTTCCACCGTTTTTTTTTTCGATCCTTTCGCGCGACCGGACGCAACGGTCCCCATTCTCCCCTGGTAGACGACATTTCCCCAACGGCTTCCCATTGCGGTGGCGTTGGAGGCAGTGGTGGTGGTGGTGGTGTTACAGGCAACGCTGGATCAACCGTTGGAGTAACCACCTGGTTCCATGCCGGTGCTTCAGGTTCCGCCACCACTTCGACGAGTGCGACCGCTGGAAGAGGTTTACAAAAATAGATTTCTATTCTTTTACTCTTGCTCTCAGTGTATCCTGTTTCGTGTTCTCTTCCGGGCGTTCTATTTCGTCCTTTTTTTTTCTTCTTCTTGTTCTCCATTTTCTTTTCTGTCTCTCTCTCTCTCTCATCGGTGTTTCTCGTCCGTTCATTCTTGTATTTTTTTATGTGTGTGTTATTTTTCAAGCAGCCTCACACATTTTTTGCTCTTTCAATAAATCGTCACAATTCCTGTCTCGGTGTGTCACTCACTCACGGTTAGGTGGCCAAGTGTGCTACTCCTGGCAGACGAGTTCTTCATGGGACGAGCACACTTTCACCTGCCTACCTGCGTTCTACACCTACTCATCAATTTTGCTTGTTTGAACTACACTCATCGTCAACCTCCATCGGTTCATTTTCACCTCATTCGATGTGCTGTTTCATGGTCACTCTTTCATCAGTAGTTCGTACGTTCAGTTTCACTATTCGGGCGCTTTAATACATCCGTTCACCCATCGCCTTGCATATCACGCATCTCTTCGCACCGATGGCCATGGCACCATACCTGCCCCTGCTCATTTTACTTCGTTAGCTTTGCTCAAAGTCACACCAAAAAGCCTGCCAAAGCTTTAGCGCTCAGTGCTCGAACTGCACCTGACAGCTTGGTGAGCAATTTCCAGGAAAATCGATTCCAGCTCGTGCCTCAGCCTGGAACAGACCACAAAAAATACTATTGATTTGCGGATTCTCGGATCAATCAACGCACCCGTAAGCCTATTGGTACGAAACCATCCGCGCAGAAGTAAACGTGAAACGTATCGAAGCGACATAAGTTGTTTCCAACGAAAAGTCAGCCATTCGTGATGTTTATTATTTTGCGGGAAAATCGGTCCAAACCAAACACGGCCACATTTCATATCGAGAGGAGGTCATATGCTGGGGGGTTTTCCATGTTTTATGTTTTCATCCCCCATACCGTACCATTTCCCACGCCAGGCTGGTCAGATTTCATCACATTGACAGCATCCCATCTCATGTACATACACCATTTGAAATGGATGTGGAAGAGAAGCGTAGCTAGAACGTAGCCGTCTAACCAAGTATTTTAGTACTCAGCTCACAATAACGCTCATCAGTAACGTTGCTCGTATCGCTCGAAACCGCTCGCGAATGCTAAGACGACGACGAACAAACGCGCCTTATCCCTCCCATCCTTTTTCCAGTTGAAGACCCATCGCATACTAACAGTCCACCGTGTAGCGCTACTAGCAATGGCAGTAACCCGAATGCATCGAACAAATCGACCAACGGCAACAGCGCCAGCAAACACTTAACCGTACCCGGAAAAGCCGCCGGTAAATGAACTGCTCCCTCTCGCTCTCTCTCTCTCTCTCTCTCTCTCTCTCGTATGTTAGCACCCATTCCGAAAGTCGTGGAGAAATTGCACGTTTTGTAGCCTGCCAGTCGGCTCGCGCCATCCAAACATCCATTGCACCATCACATCCGATCGCACGCTGCGTTAGTTCCTCGTCCCAGGACACAATAAACCCGCGCGTGTGGAGCCCGTTATTTTTCCATTTTTTAATTTTCCAAATCCCCCATGTCACGTATGCATGCACACTTTTAGGCAGGGGGGTGGCGATTTCCCGGTGTTCGTTTGTATGCGAATAACAAACTCCCGCGCGTGTCCTGGCAGGAAAGTGTTCCATTATGCCCGTTATGCCGTAGCTGCTAGAAAGTAGAGCTTCCCCTTCCATTCGAACACCCGTCTCCGGGGTTTGCTGCGGAACGGGCCGTAGGATTGCAATTTTATCCCTTTCCGTGCTCGATTTGCAGTGTGCATGCCGTGTGGTAGTAACACAACTCGATAGCTCTCGCCCTGGGGGCGATGGAGAAGCGACCATCCATTCGAAACACACTCCAATTTGCTGTTCTAAATCGTTCTGACCTGAATTCACATTTTCACTGAGCGACACCGGTTCGATACGGTTTCTACGGTTAGCCTGGTGTCAGTTGGCAGCATTTCCCAGGAGTGCAGGATGCGCTGCTACTAATTAGAACGGCAAACGACCGCACGAGACTGCATCATTGATGTGGTTGAACTCCAGACTACATCTAAAGCTTGGAGCATACTTTTTTCGAACACGATACACGTCCTTCAAAGGGATGGTATAATTGCGGCGTTGTAAACTCTCTGAAGATGATGATTTTTATTCCATTAGTTAATGTCCCATGTTAGCTGTTATTGTTCCATGGTTTAGTATATTTTCTAGACTCTATCCGTAATTAATCGTAGCGTTAAAGATGTCCTTACCTACTAGCCATTGGTGTTTGTTGTTTAAACTTTGTTGCATGTTTTCTTTCAAAACTCCAACATCACGTCAGCTCTGATAGCTGATGATAGCTTTCCTACTTCTCTCGTTCGACTGTAGTTTTTACGTATCTCGTAGCGAGTAACACTATGTATTTGGTATCTGACGTAATTTATAAAACAAAAAACAACCCTCCCGTGCAATTAGTACACCCCAATGCTTTAACGTTTTTCCCAACCATTCGGCTGGATAACGCACACAATCGGTGCCGTCCTCGTGAGTCACACAATAGCCAGCCTTTTCGCACAAGAGGATGCGCACGTTCGCCTCAAAGCAGTACGCTAACTTACGGTTCGCTTTTCTCGCAGGAGAACATATGACCCAAAGCCCGAGCAACGTGTCGATGCCGAGAAACACGAGCTCCGGCGAGCTGCAGAACGGTGAACATAAAACCAACACACATTTTATGCGCAAAATTCCACCCGGTGCCGAGGCCAGCAACATTCTTGTCGGTGAGGTTGACTTCCTCGACAAGACGCTGTCGGCGTTTCTGCGTCTGAATACCGCCTCGGTAATGGGCGATCTTACCGAGGTACCGGTTCCGACCAGGTGAGTTTCACGTTCTCCGGTTGCATTCCATCGCAAGTGCTTGATGTTCTTGGTGGTCTCGGTTTCGCTTAGGTTCATCTTCATCCTGCTCGGACCACCGGGTAGCCATGGGAGCTTCCACGAGATTGGCCGCGCAATGGCGACGCTCATGTCGGACGAGATTTTCCACGAAGTTGCCTACCGCGCGAAGAAGCGCGAACATCTGCTGGCCGGCATTGACGAGTTCTTGGATGCCGTCACCGTACTCCCACCGGGTGAATGGGATCCATCGATCCGGATAGAACCACCGGCGGCCATTCCTTCGCAGGAGGTACGAAAACGTCCACCCGAGAAAAACCCCAAGGAAGAAGTCGACGAGGAGCTCGAGGAGCAACGACAGCGCGAAGAAGCCGGTCTGTCTCGTACCGGTCGGCTGTTTGGAGGGCTCATGAATGACCTCAAGCGCAAGGTACCGTTCTATCTGTCCGACTTTAAGGATGGTCTGTCGATGCAGTGCGTCGCGTCCTGGATTTTCCTGTACTTCGCGTGCCTCTCGCCAATCATCACATTCGGAGGATTATTGGGGTCAGCCACTGGGAACAATATCGCCGCGATGGAATCACTTGTGTCTGGGTTCGTGTGTGGAATCGGGTATGGGTTTTTCTCTGGCCAGCCACTTACCATCCTCGGATCAACCGGTCCCGTGCTCGTGTTCGAAGCGATCGTTTATGAGTTCTGCATAAACGTGGGCTGGGATTATCTGACGTTCCGCTTCTGGATCGGGACCTGGATCGCGATCATCCTGGTCGTGCTGGTGGCCGTCGATGCGAGTGCGCTCGTGTGTTACATCACGCGATTCACGGAGGAAAACTTTGCCTGCCTTATCGCGGTCATTTTCATCTACAAAGCGATCGAGAACGTGTTCCACATCGGGCAGGATTACCCGATAAATACGTTGGGTGAGAAGTACGATTGCGCCTGCCTGCCACCAATTGGGTACACGCTCACATCCGAAACCGTACATCAGTGGTCGCAGTACGACATGAGCACTTGCAAGGTAACCGATAGTTTCTTCGATCGCCAGATAGGGCAACTAACTGACTGAACGATTATTGCACCACATTCCAGAGCCTTAACGGAACGCTAACAGGGGCCGACTGCGGCAAGCCCGAGTTCGTGTCGGACGTGTTTCTCATGTCGATTGTCCTCTTCGCCGGCACGTACATCATCTCGGTCATACTGAAGGACTTCAAGAACGCACTGTTCTTCCCGGCGATCGTGCGCCAGTTCATCAGCGATTTCTCGGTGACGATCGCCATCTTCTCGATGACGCTGCTCGACTTCTTTACGCACATTGCGACCCCGAAGCTGGACGTGCCGGGCGAGTTCAAGCGCACGATCCCGGACCGGGGCTGGATCATTATGCCATTCCACGAGAACAACCCGGCCTGGTCGTCGGCACTCGCGATCTTACCCGCCCTGCTCGGCACCATACTGATATTCATGGATCAACAAATTACGGCTGTGATAATCAATAGGAAGGAACACAAGCTCACCAAAGGTTGTGGCTACCATCTGGATCTGTTCGTGCTGTCGTGTCTGATACAGATCTGCACCATCATGGGTCTACCTTGGTGAGTTCGAAGATCACCTGCAAAGGCTCGTACAATTCCCCTATCAGACAATAATCACCGCTTCCGCGTTTGGCGGTTCTCTTCCTCTTGGATTCTAGGTTCGTTGCTGCCACCGTGCTCAGTATTAATCACGTCAATTCCCTCAAAAAAGAATCCGAAACGGCGGCTCCAGGCGAGAAGCCCCAGTTCATAGGCGTACGCGAACAGCGCGTCACCCACATACTGATCTTCCTGATGATCGGATGCTCAGTGCTGCTGACTCCGCTACTGTCCCACATTCCCATGCCGGTGTTGTACGGCGTATTTCTGTACATGGGCGTTTCAGCACTCAAGGGGCTACAGTTCTTCGACCGGCTGCTTATCATGTTTATGCCCGCCAAGTACCAGCCGGACTACATGTTCCTCCGACAGGTACGAGGCCGTTATATACCCAAGAATCCGCGATCGTACTAATCACCCTTTTGTACAACATATATCCATCTCCACCGGACCGGATTCGTAGGTCCCCATAAGGCGCGTGCATCTGTTCACGCTGATTCAGCTCGCCTGCTTTACGGTGCTGTGGCTAATCAAAAGCTTCTCGATCACGTCGATCCTCTTCCCGCTGATGCTGGTGGTGATGATCGGTGTGAGGAAATCGCTCGACTACATCTTCACCAAGCGTGAGCTCAAGATCCTCGACGACATCATGCCGGAGATGACGAAGCGCGCACGTGCGGACGATCTACACCAGCTCGAGGATGGCGAGGTGGGAATCTATCGGCGACTGATCGGGTGTTGTATCGGCCAAAAGCCTACGCAACATCCCGTCACCACGATCAGTGTTACCAAAGTGGCCGAACAGACGAACAAATCGAACAGCACCAACCCCAATAGCTAATAGCCCGTTTGCTCCCGCTCCTGCTCGGTTCCGTTTAATGTTCAGCCATCTTCCTGGTATCCCTTGCTAGCTAGTCGCATCTCCTGCTCGCTAGAGACGATCACTCGACGATCAGGGCCGTGCGACTCGTTACCCCCGCTACTAGTATTTCTACTCCTCCTTAGAGCAATTTTAATATGTTTTATTCTCCCTAATATAGGTGCCCTAGCAAACTACATTCCGTTAGCTAATTGTAGTGCTTTACGATTAATATTTATAGTACATTGCACCGTTGTTGTTGCGATTGAGCGCTGCACAGTAGCTTTTCAAACTTCTTGCATCAGTTACCAATCCGTTGTAACTATGTGTCCTAGCTTACGCGTATTTGCTACCATTATTTAAGCGCATCCATACACTACACTTTACTTTACCATTCGATCTAAAATTTCTGCAGAAAGAAACCGATTAATAAACAGACCCACACATCCATCTATACCGAACTCACAGCTAATGCACTAATGATTTGTTTTAGTCGTTATTGATACGTTCCGTTTTTTTCCATAAATTTAATGTTTAGCTGTACTTTATTCATTTCTGGGTGTGTAGCTTTAAAACTTTATGTTTTTTTTCCGTTTTTTTTTTTCTGTAATATATCGTAACCTAGAGGATACAATACTGAATAAACTTCCCACAAAACACAAATCCCCGCAATACATATGACATGATTATCCTTTGCCCAAACATTACTATTTCCTTTCGCCTGATCATCCAGCGTCCTCTGTACTAATGATTCCGATGTTTTGATCCGAAAGACCTGGACAAAATAATAGCAAAGCAAAGCAATAGAACCCAATACCTGGGACAGTATGTTGGGTAAGAACAGCAGACGCTTTCGATGTGTTGTGTACAGAAACTGTTCGACGGGTAAATTTGAAAGTGTAGTACCTTCAGTCAGAAGGGATCTGCGCTGAGTAAACCAGAGTAGATGAAAATTTGATTTATTTTTGAAATCTATGTCAGCACCACACTATCACAACAAGACACTATTCAAAAACAAATCATGAGTTTTACATGTTTGAATGCCCTCTTCTCGGTTGACCTGTTTTATCTTTTCTCCCCGACAGGAAAACTCTAATCTACTAACAGCACAGCGAACACAAATCATCGTTACTAATCATTAAGAATGGCTCTTATCTTAGTCAAACGCAATTCTGTTTGAATTTTCGCATGCCGTTAACTCTACGTTTGCATTTACTATTTCTAAGCCCATCTAGCTACTATAATACTATGATAAACTTTCCGCAATAAATTATGCACCTTGGCTGCGCTTCACGGTTCTGTGCACGATATTCGCTTAGCTTTTAAGATTAATAAACTCTTGCGACTAACTTTCCACGCATAACGGAATGAACTATAGCGCAAGCTACAAACGATTATGTACAAAACTAGACACCACCAACGGCTCTAGTCCCCCTCCATTTAACTTGACCTGCGACGTCCAGCCACTGTGAGGACTTGTCACGCCTTCCATGGATCTGAAGACCGTTTCGTTGAAATCACCCTTCCCTACAGGACTCGGGGCAGCATTCCACGGACAATTTGCAGCTACCGCTGGAAAACGGCACGGTCAACGAGAAAGGCAAGATCAACATATCCGAAGAGGTCAATCGCACCACCATCTGGAAGCAGGTCAACAATTGCAATGTGCTCTTTACGAAAAAGCAACCCACGGCAAGCGATCGCCAGAAGCTTTCGCAACAATTGTAAGTCCCCGTTGACTTACGTCGGGAGCACTGTAATGCATGTAATACATTTTCTTGCAGATCGAAAACGAGTGAAACCGAAAAAAGACTGTCTACTATGCGCGAGGAAGACGAAGCGGCAGATGAAACAGGCCGTCAATTAAGCCATCAGAAGAAGACACAGGTCTAAGATTTTTCCAACATCCGCATCCTTTCCCGTGAAACATATGTGTGTGTGTGTTTGTCTGTATGGTTTCGTTTTGTGTACGTGCGTGCGTGCGTTGAGTATTAACCATTAAATTTAACCTTCGCACATGCTCACACGAGGATATTTTTTTTATTATTTTAAACACAACCTCAAGCGAGGACTCCAACCCCGCTAGACACTCCTTCGATACAGATCGTCATCACAGAAGCTACAGAATCACACAAAAAACAACCCTCAGCCGGAAACACGGATCGAATTACAATGGTTTAAAGCACTTACACTCGCCTCTGTAAAAACCCAACGTACCCTCGTAAACTCTCTGTGCCATTTGTGAAGTGTACGTGTATGTAAATGCATCCTGTGGGTGGTTAGAGAGTTGTATGATTGGCGCGTTAAAATTGTGCTTTGCCATTGCGGACGTTTGCTGGTTTTTTTTACCAGCGTCTTAAATGTTCTTAGTAGTCGATACGATGTTTTGTAGTGGATGGCTTCACCGCAAACAACTAGTACATCACCAGCTCATGTAAATGTTTCGTTTCACTGTTTCGCTGTGCATCAATCAAATTTCCACGTTTTTTCCCTTTTATTTGAACTGGGGTGTTCTCAAACGTAGAAGCAAACGGATTCGCTCAAGTATCTAAATTACCGTATTGTAGGAATGTTTGCTTTTCATTATAAATCTAGACAAATCTCAACATTGAGCAGTTTAATTATGCTCTACGCACATTGACGAAAGCATGCGCATCAAATAATTAACATGCTTGTGTTATAGCGAACGTCTTATTGACACTCATGCTTATGCTGTTCGAAAGTAGTTAATCAAACACGTTGGAAGAGATCCTTCTTTGCATCCTTTGCATCGCTCGTAGCGGCAAGAACGAGTTAGATCAATTATAATATAAATTACAATACATTAACAAACTTAGTCACATTCCACGGACGGTAGCCAAGTTTATGTTAGCCAAAACTAGATTCAACATAACACGTGTTTGTAGAACAGTTCAAACCTCATCTCGTCCTCAACACTGAGACGTCCATCGACCATTCTCACGATCACCATAGTTACCACCCATAAAAAGCTACTCTTCTGCTAGCTAATGTGAATTTACGTTCCGTTTCGCGGCGCTCCGTTACTAAATATGGTCAATCAATCAATCCGATCAATTATTGCAGAAAATGAAGCGAGAGTTTTGGATGAATTCCCGATCCGGCAGCAATAATGGCCGTGCCAATAGTTATAGCAGTACCGGTGGAAAGATCGTTGGCACTGAGGCACCTGCGATGACCCGCGGAAGCAAGAGCGCTTCCGAGACGCAGGTGTGAAGGGATATTTTACTACTTTAGATGCGGGATTGTTAGTATCCATGCTGGGTTGCGGTTGTAGAAATGGCGGTAAGGCATAGACAGAGATCCTTTACAAGGCATAGGCAAAGATCCTTTACAGGTCGACTTACGGAGAATACGGGACGCGGTTTGTTGCGAGTGTGTTTTAGATAAATGTACCACAATTTTCACTAACTAGAACCAGACAGAGAATCAAGAAAGGAAAGGAAAATTACAGAAAGGGAGAGAGAGAGAGAGAGTTAAAAAGAGAAAAGCTCCACCCTGCTCCTGAGTAGATTTAAGATCACTAGACAAATTATCCCAAATATACCCCTTTACCAGACAGACTTTTTAAACACAAATTTATACCTTACCAACTACAATCGATCAGCAGCCGGACCGTCGTTAGCATTTTTTAGGATGTAAGAACAAATCAAATGAGAAAATGTCGTGGGATCGAAAGCCCTCCTTCCGCAGAATGAATGGAACTATGTAAAACTAATTCCAATGAATATCAAGACCCACATTGAAAATAAAGCATATTAAAGTTAGGGTTAAACGTTCGGTTTCCAGGGAATCATTTGTCCCGTTTTATTCGAATTGTCGTACAATTGTCTTAGCATTATTAGTTTATTTTAGCAAACGAATCTATTATGTACAGGTTTTTCTTTTTCTTTTAAGCACCACGTGGTTTAGTTTTTCTTCTTCTGCTTCTTATCAACGGCTAGTCCTTGTGACACCTGGTAATCGTGTACCAATTTCTCCTGCACCTCCGGCATGCAAGGCGAGTATCGACTGTACTCCATGCTGAACTCGCCCTTACCCTGTGTGCTCGAGCGGAGTTCGCCAGCGTATCCGAACATGTCGTTTAACGGCACCTCGGCGTACACCGTGAACCATCCTTCTGCGCCTTCCGTTCCCGTAATGATACCATGTCGTTTGTTCAGTTGCCCAATCACAGTGCCCTGGAACTCATCCGGTGCCGTCACTTCCACCAGCATGATCGGTTCCAGGATTTGCCAGTTGCCGTTTTCGAACACACTCTTGATCGCACCCTGAGCCGCCAGCATGAAGGCCAGCTCGCTGGAATCTACGATATGGTGGGCACCGTCCTGCAGCCTAAATTTGATTCCCGACAGCTTGTGCCCGGACAGCAGACCCTTTTCGCCCATCTGGCGGAAGCCCTTCTCGATACCGGGGATAAACTGCTTCGGCACATTCGTACCCATCGTTTCGTCCGAGAACTCGAGGCTTGTGTTTTGGTGCGGTGGCAACGGATCGAGGACTCCCGTCACCCGAGCGAACTGACCTTGGCCGCCGGACTGCTTCTTGTGCAGGTAATCGAACTCACACGGACCGGTCAGGGTTTCACGGAAGGCCACCTTCGGCTTGCCGAGCGTCACGGGACAGTTGTACTCGCGTTCCATTCGCTGCGCGTAAATCTCAAGATGCAATTCACCCATGCCCGAAACGAGCGTTTCCTTCACGTCCGGATCGTACTCGAAGTGAAACGTGGGGTCTTCCTTTGTGAAGCGCGCAATCGCTTTGGCGAAGTTATCGCGATCCTTCGAATTGTTCGGTTTGATCGCCATCGAAACGACCGGATCGGGCACAAAGATCGATTCCATCGAGAGCTCCAGCTTTGGATTCGTCACGAAGGTGTCACCCGAGGCACAATCGACTCCGAACAAAGCGAAGATGTCTCCGGCGTAGACCTCGTTGACATCTTCCATCTGGTTCGAGTGCAACCGGACCAACCGCGCCAGACGAATCTTCTTGCCCGAACGGGCGTTGTAAATGTTGTCCCCCTTGCGGAGTACTCCCTGGTAACACCGTAGGTACGTTAGTTGTCCGAAACGGCCGGCCTCCAGCTTGAAAGCTAGTCCTACGAAGGGGTCCTTTCCATCGCGAGCCGGATTTAGAACGACTTTCTGTGGTTCCTCGTCCTTCTTCTCGATTAGCGCCACGTTCTCAACCTCACCCGGGTGGGGTAGATAGTCCAGCACTGCATCCAGCAGCGGTTGGACGCCCTTGTTCTTGAGCGCCGTGCCCACCAGCACCGGAGTAAAGGCGCGTTTGAGAGTGGATCGACGTATCGCACCCATGATGTCCTGTTCGGTAGCCTGCCGCTCCTCGAGGAAGAGTTCTCCGATCTTCTCGTCCACGTTTGAGAGGTGTTCGATCAATTCCTGGCGCCGGTCCGTGCACTCCGCGCGCATATCCGACGGAATTTCGTCCTCGCGTATCTTCAGCCCAAACGGTTCTTCGAAGTAGAGAGCGCGCTGCTTCACCAGATCGATGACGCCCTTGCAGTTGCTTTCCACCCCGATCGGTAGCTGGACGAACGCTGCATTGTGGTTCAGCTTAGAGCGCAACTGGCCCAGCACTCGGTTCGGATTGGCACCCATCCGATCGAGCTTGTTAATGAACGCCAAACAGGGCACGTTGTATCGCTTCATCTGTCGGTTCACGGTGAGCGTTTGGCTTTGAACGCCTCCGACACTGCACAGCACGAGCACGGCACCGTCAAGAACTCGCAGAGCACGCTCCACTTCAACGGTAAAGTCCACGTGCCCGGGCGTGTCGATAATGTTGATGTTATGATCCTTCCAAATCGTGTACGTCGCGGCCGATTGGATCGTAATACCGCGCTGCCGCTCCAGCTCCATCGAGTCCATCGTTGCGCCAACATTGTCCTTGCCCTTCACCTCGTGCATCTCCTTGATGCGACCGGTGTAGAACAGGATCCGCTCGGTCAAGGTCGTTTTGCCGCTGTCGATGTGAGCCGAAATGCCGATATTACGGATCTTCTCGAGCTGCTTGTGTTCCGCGAATGTCGCATGGCTGGAGTATGATTTCACGTTCTGATGAAACAACACTCATGTTAAATTATATAATCTCGCGTGGTTTGCTCCACCCGATGGTCGCATATTTACCTCCAGGAACGATTTCGCGGCGGCCAGCGTACACCGCGATCGTATCAGACAGCTGATAGTCATCGTGCGGAGGGGAACTATCCGGGAATTATCAAAAACTGCGCCTGATTTACGCAATTCGGGATAAATACCGGCACTTGGGGATACACCAGGCACAAGCAAACGCAAAACAGCACCACATGCGAAAACGTCAGGACTGCTGTCAAAAACAATACAAGTGCTGCACAGGGTGTATCGCACCGAGTCCGCTGTCAGCTGCATTCTGAGTCAGCTGATGTAGCAGCCGTCAGTAGCTCTACGCCTCATAACAAATTCGTTTCGACACACGCCGCCAGCATCGCGATCTCGCAGGTTTCTATTGCACAACAAAGCTTGATTTTCGCATCCTTTGATCCACTATAAGACAGTGCAGTTTTCTCTTTTATACGTACTTAATCGGTCACAGGTCGTCTCGTCGTGAATGAACACAGTTCTTACAAGATTTGCGAGAATGGTTGTGAAACACAAAGTAACCGGGTACGAGGAGTTTACGAAGTTGGCCGAAAGCCTGGAAAGCAGCGGACAACCGGTGCACATCCTGTTCACGGGCAGCAAGGATGACAACGGTGAAAGCTGGTGTCCGTACTGCGTGAAGGGTAAGTAATCCGTTAAATCATGATGCAGCATGTGCGTTAGAGAGACACTCCATTCATCGTCAACATCAATCACCATAGATAAGATTATTTGCTAAATGTTTCCCAAGAGTATCGTCTCGATCCACAAATGGTACCCCACCATAAAGGGACGATGGAATCTTCTTAGAATCTTTACTTAAGTATGCTCTTCCTTCTTACAGCTGCTCCCGTTGTCACTAAAGCCTTGGAAACAGCACCGGAGAAAAGCCATTTTATTACGGTTGAAATTGAACGCCCATTGTAAGTAAACCATCCGCATAAACTAAACTACTCGTGATAAGGCCTCATCCGACTATCCCAGATATGATGTCACCGGAATGACAATGCATAATTTTACTCTTCGCTTTGCGACGTTTCAGCTGGAAGGATCTGAATTGTCCGTACCGCAAGGACCCCCGGACGCATCTGGTGTTCCTTCCCACGCTACTGAGGTGGCGATCGCCCCAACGCCTGGATGGGTCCCAATGCGCCAATGCTGATCTAGTGGAAATGTTGTTCCAAGATGAGGATTGATCAGGCCAAATGCGCGGACACAATCCCTGTCGCTGGTTTGGATGGAATCAGTGTAAAGTTGAAATGAATTTATTTTGGAATTTTTTTATTTGATTCGACCGCCTGCAATATCGACTGCTCGATGTCGTAATAAATGTTACAATGTTTTTTTCGACTATTCTTTCCACTAAACCAATAAATAACAAAATGAAGTACGTAAGTTGTCCTTATGTTATGGAAATGTTTCGAAATATATACTCCTACGACGAGCCAGGCTTTTGCCTATATCTGCCTAGCATACTAGTAGCTGCTCTTATACTTCTTGATTTCTATCATTATCACATGGATGTTCACGAGTTGTGCCCTAGAGTTCGGTGTCAGCAGCTTGTAGAATTTGTGATAATACTGTACAAGCTGGGCTAACGCTAGTTGCAGCAACTGGGATCCCGTTACGAGCGAGGGGAAGGACAGGAATACCTCTCGGTTAAGTTCTTCCAAGGACTTCTTCCAGTTAGCGCTAAAATTGGCCACCAGTTGCAACGAGCGACGTTCCTGTCGCTTGAGTTCTTCCGTCTGTTCCTTGTCGCGCATCTGCTCGCAATCTTTGACGAATTGAATAATCCCTCCGAGATGTGGGGCAAGAATTTCCTCCACATACTCCGCACTGCGGGTGCTCAAAAGTTCACGAAAAGCTTCCGCTTCCTTCGAGTTATCGCGCGTTCGCTCCATTAGCACACCCAACACCAGGTCGTAGTTATTGATCAGATAGATCAACTGCTCTTTACGAGTGGTGAATATGGCGGCCATGCGAAGCATAAAGCACTTGACTTCTTCCTGCAGTTCCAGCAGCAAATGACTGACCAGCTCGTTGGGGAAATTTTCAGAAATACCCACAATAGCCGCTGAGAACTCGGCATAACGACGCGTGATCTGAAGAGAGATAAAGGAATTGCTCTAGTTGATCCGATCGTAGCTTTAGAGAAGAATCAAACATGCTTACATAGTGCGGTCCAGTTTCTTTGGGAAACTTTGTTGGGTCACAGTCTTGAATGCTTTGGATGTTCATTCGAAATACTTGCTCGAACCGAGGCCAGATAACCGCTTGAAGATTGTCCCAATATCTAGAAAGCAAACGACAGAAACGTTGATATCACTTCTAAGCAAATTTGGTTCCTGTTTCTTCTTACTTGTCCAAGGCAGGAACACATCGTTTGTGGCACATCAGTTGGTACCGTAAGCAGAGTTGGATACATAAAAAGAGCGCTATAGTGTCATAGCAATCTTGCACGTACGTTTCTAGATTTTTCTGCAAATAAACAGTATGTAAGGGTTAAAAACTAACCGAGTGTTGTGCAAGGTTGCTACTTACAATCAAAAGAGTAGTCGTTTTGCCCATAATCTGGTTGAACAGTTCCTGCGCTTGGGCACCGCGTAGAATAAAAAATTCAGTTACAAAGAGGTACTCTCGGCAGGCGTTATCCACCAAGGCGTACTGTTCCGAGCGGAAGAGTGACTCATAGGCGTAGCGGAACTTTTGCTGTGCGTGCGGCACAATGATCGGCGCTTCGAGCTGGTGATTAAGTACTTCGCCGCGATCACCGATCGAAAAGACGGTGCTCTTGTTCTTCAGAGAGCTGGTTTTGGAGAATATACTCTTCGGTGCAGAATCGTCCAGCCCCATCATATCGTCTTTGGAGACGGCTTCTTCGAACTTGAGGGCAGCTAGACGAGTGGAGTAGCTTTTGAAGTAGCTATAGTAGATCTTGCCCATCGTGTCCACATACTCGTTGCAGATCTCTTGCGCTACCGAACGCTCGTTCGACAGAATGAACTCGAAAAAGAACTTATACTTTAACATCGCGTTCTGGGGAATCTGGTAGTTAGCCATGGGTTTGCGAAACTTGAAGATCTGCTCCATCAGATAGACCCGCAGCTTACTCATGGCTTTGATTTTGAGTTTGTGAAGCACGTCACTCACGTCTTGCGAAGACTTCGATTCCTTAAAGTTAAGCTCCTTCATTAGGTTGAGCTTGTGGTTCAGCTCGTTAAGGTGAGCCATAAACTCCTTATCCGTAACCGGGCTGTCCATAATGCATGCTACCATTTCCTCCGGCACGGCCATGTCCTCGATGAACTGAGAAATTTGGGCCCGTATCGATTGCCGATTGGTAAGTTGCACCGACATCGAGACGGATTTCTTCTGCAACGACGTGATCTCGGTGCTGATGTTGTTTAGCGCATCCTGGATGTCCATCAGCATCGATTCCATGCGCTCCAAGATGTTGGACGTGTTGCCGATCTGGTTGTGCAGGTTAGCGATGTTCTGGCTCTCCTTGATGTAATCATCGATGGACCGATTTTCAACCTCTTTGAATTCCTTTTCAATCTGAGCTGAATATTGGCGCAGATCCGTACCGGTTTTCAGGATTTCTTGCACCTCGTCGTCCTCGATCTGCTCACCGATAATCGCCACCTCAGCCATGATTGCCGGAAAATGAACGTCCAACAAACCAATATGGTGCAAAATTTTATCTGTTGTTGATTTGATTGCACCGAAAATATATTATGATTAACATATGTGTCACAAAGCGACCGTCCAACGTCAGCATTAATTGTAAACAATACAGGGTGACTCGTTTCATGGCTAACAGTTTGACATGTCTCGTCATGGCACATGTACTTTTGTTTACGTTTCAAAAGGCAGAATTCCATCAAAAAGCCGGATTCTAATAATATAATCAGTTCTATTAACTATCAAAAGATTACCATTACCATGGCCGAACAAGCTGCAGGAGCTGGAGCGTTGAAAACGATACGCGAAGGCAGTGCTGAAATATTGGTTGCAGAACACGTGTTCTACAACCCGGTGCAGGAGTTCAACCGCGATTTGAGCATTTGTGTTCTAACCACTTTCTCCAGGATATTCCAACGTGAAAAGGATGAAGAACGGCAAAGAAAAAATTCCGCAGACACGCCCGCCAATGGTGTGCAAACGTTGAAGGCCGGAATAAAACACGAGGTATGGTTGGTTAAATCCTGTAACGTCTTGAGATTTGGTACTATTCACTTGTTTCTGGTTGTAGAACGGGATGCGTATTTTGGAAGCACTTTCTGCAACGGGACTACGAAGCATACGCTATGCGAAGGAGATTCCTGGCGTTCAGGAAATTATAGCCAATGACTTATCAAAGTCCGCGGTGGAATCGATCAAGCAGAATATAAAACACAATCAAATAGAGCATCTTATCACGCCTAGCTTCAACGATGCGATGTAAGAAATATCTTTTGTTTTCTGTTATGAGCCACGTTATACATTTCAACCCCTTCATGCAGGACCCTTATGTATATGTCGACGAAACCGGACCAGCGTTTCACTGCGATCGATCTCGATCCGTATGGCCATCCAACGCGTTTCCTGGACGGAGCGGTCCAAAGTATCGAGGATGGTGGACTGTTGCTCATCACAGCCACCGATATGGCTGTGCTGGCTGGCAACTCACCGGAAGCTTGCTACGTAAAGTATGGATCTGTTCCACTGAAAACGAAAGCCTGTCACGAGATGGCGTTGCGGATTCTATTGCGCTGCATCGAGACAACGGCCACCCGATATGGCCGGTACATGAAACCACTGCTCAGCATTTCCGCCGACTTCTACATCAGGGTATTTGTCCGCATTTATACCGGTCAGTATGCGTGTAAGAAAAGCAGCAGCAAACAGTCGATGGTGTTCCAGTGCACCGGGTGTGAAGCGTTCACTCTGCAGCCACTGGGGGTGTTGAAGCCTAACCCCACCGATTCGAACCCGCAACAGATAAAATTCGGAACTCCAACGGGACCATTCGTTGGCAGACGCTGTGAACATTGCTATCATCAGCACCACATGGGCGGGCCAATATGGTCCGCCCCGCTTCATGACGTGGAGTTCCTGAACGAGTTGCTGCAGACAATTGAGCTAGAGGACTCCAAACGATTGACGACCATAAGGCGTATTTATGGTACGCTGGCAGTGATTCGAGAGGAACTGCACGATATTCCACTGTACTACACGCTGGATCGAATGTGTGGCATCCTTAAGCTGGAATCGATCGGAATGTTGAAACTGCGTTCGGCTTTGCTGCATGCCGGCTATCGGGTATCTTATTCACACGCCAGTCGCACCTCCATCAAAACGGATGCCCCAGTTGGAGTGTTGTGGGATATCCTTCGCTGCTGGAACCGTGTTCATCCAGTAAAGGCGGACCGGTACCTCCAGGGTGTACCGCTAACGGCCATTCTCGGAAAGGCACCTGTAAAAGATTACAACATCGAAGATATCCACCCAGAAGCAAATCCGCCTAGCCGGAAGGAATCGTTGACTCGTTTTCCAGAAAATCCTGCCGCTCACTGGGGCCCTGGGACGAGGGCTACCCAGATGTACGTAGCAAAATCCAAATTCCTGTTTATTCCGATTTTCATATTAACTATGTTTTTCTTTTCGTTCTTCAGGGTAAGCGACAACAAAATGTTGAAAAGCACTCAAAATCAAAACAAACGGAAGCAAAAGCGAGCACAGAAAGATAAGGATGATGAGGAAGGAAAGCGAGATATCCCGACTGCCGACAGCGAATCGCCCGAGCGGAAATTTCCCAAAACTATTACGACAGACTGTTAACGGAAGGGGTGTGTTACCATGGAAATGTCGCTCGACCGGAAGTTGCATGCGTCGGTATGGAAATACGCTCACGCACCACTAGGGAAGGAAAATCGATTAAATAATGTTGATGCGAACATTAGCATGCTGTTGTGTTTTTCGTTAGTATCGCAATGTGGCGACCTTCTAGGTAGTAGGCTAGCTGTGTTGCGATTCGTAACGAATTGTTGAAGCGTGAAAGCGAGGTGCACACAAAATTTTAGACGGAATATTTTATTTCAATGAATAATAAATTTTGAAAAAGTTCTTAAAAGTTCGTGTATGCTGTGATTATTAATTCGAATCATCATGGTACAGGATCAGCCTCAAACACCTATCAAACGGGAACGTAATGAAGAGCACATCCCTTGCATTGATGGAGAGGGAACCTATCAAAAGACGCTACCAACGCCACCTAAAACACACCCGTCGAAACGATGGTCTGACGAATTACCTCCGAATGATCGAGTATTTTATCATCAAACGCTGAGTTCTGCTCGTCGCGCTGCACATTTCGTGAACCATGGGTATATTACAGTTGCGCTATCCGGTAGCCAATTGGCGAATTGAAGCACGTGGTGATCTTTTTATTGTAGGAGTATTCCCGTCGATTCCCTAGACATCACTCTTGCAGCACAGTACAACCATTCCGATGATCTATTTCTTGGGAAAAACGATGTTGTGCTTCAAGAGGAAACGCTCGGTCGGAGCACATTTCGTCGATTGCGAAACACGCGCGATTTGAGTCCAGAGAAAGTTATACCTCTTAAACATCCGCTGCTTATCGGTGGATTGAAGGAAAAGTCCTCGCCGAACAGCGTGAAGCTCATGAACACAGGCCCGCACACGCCGCTGACGAATCCGGGTTATTCCAGACAAACAGGAGATGGCAACTTCTTCAATTACTAGACTCAGCACCGAAAATTGGATATCCTTCTTCGTCAAAACAATAATTCAGCATTATCCGAAACAGAAAATAAATGTTCGCAAAGTTTATGTGTACCGTGGATCATCTTTATTTGTTCAGTAATGGTTTGCGCATACAAACCGGTTCGATGTAATCTGCTATCGGCAGAAATGAAGGAAGTATAATATAGCAAGCCGCAAAATGAAGCTTAAAATTGATAGAAAGAAGATGAAAATTCTTTATCCATGCCCCTACGCCGTCGTCTAATTCATACCTGTAGTTTACACATAAAAAATACTAACCCTATCCGCTATAACTATCTACTTCCAACTCTTAATGTTTCCCAGCAAAGACATTTTAATTACAAGGTTCAATTGCGATATACACACGCGCGCGCCAAAGCCAACGTGGCAGCAGTAACGTGCTCGTAGTAAATCATTCCAATTTACTTAAAATATCTCTCCCTGATCCAACATAGTAGATACAAAAGCGCAAATATGAGAATAAAAAGAAAATAAGTATATATTTTACCGCTCTTCCATTTCTCGGGAGACCATAATTCGATGAACCCTCCTCTGCACCCCGTTTGACACCATTCCATTTTGTCAAGTTTCCGCTTTCGCAGGATACAATCAGTCTGACTGAACAGACACAGGACGGTACATACATGGCCGTCACGAGAAGGGAAGGGCCATATAAAATGCTCTGGAATCTGCTTGGTTCAATAGTTCTATTGTATGTGTGTCACTGTTCGACTTCCGCCGCCATCGGGTTTTTCTTGTTAGGTTTGTACGAAATATTTGATTTTTATTTTTGCTACATTTCAATCTGATGAATCGACACACCACCATAACGGTGATGCGCCCGTCCTTTGTGAAAAAGTTATTTTAGATCATCATGTTCCTACACTTTCTACTAATCTATAGCATTTCACGACGCAATCTTTAATCTGTAGATACTCTTATCCGTATTGTAGAAATATTCGTGCCCGCGCAACTTGATGGACTTACTTTGGGTGTCCTTTTGAAAAAGTGTCCTTACAGTCAAGCATCCCTTGGTGTTACGGTCGAATCGGTCTCTCGTTTGCAGATGTAGAGCATCCACTCGTGTCCTGAAGATCGCGATCTCGTGAAGTGTGCTTGATTGTTGTGGTGATGGTCGATTTATGAGTGTTGTTTGCGATAGAGAAGAAATCTGCAAAAATAAAACTGCATAGGTTTGGAATGGTTCTTCATTAAAGTGTCACTGGATGATTCGCCTGCAAACAAACTGCTGTCGGCAAAAGGGGAACTGAGAGGCTAGAAAAGAACGCGATGATAATTGTGCTCCTTTACGGAGCGGAACTCGGAATCGTATGATGAGATTCTCGCAGCTCGATGATAATTACATGCTATCCACCTTTTCCCCGCTACGACGTAAATGTATGGAAATTACAGCTACCGCAAATGGAGTCGTGAGCAGCCTAGAAATCGGGCAGGTTGTCTTAAACCGCAGACCCGCAGCACAACACTGTCCACCGAAGGCAAGGAGGGCAAACTTCCAAGTGTTGCTCTCAACTGCAGCCGCCACCGGGACGCCGTTTGTGAGGATGTTACTGATTCAAGTGGTCGACGTGCGCGGTGTGCAGCCTTCACATAATAGCAACATATACCAGACCGCTAGCACTCTGCCGCCGCTCGATGGCACCCCTTTCGTCTTCGAGCGCTTCACAATCCCACGTGGCACACATGAGTAACACGTGGCATAAGGACGTCAACCGGATCGCAATCGGATTCGTGCTGCCGCTGCTGCTGCTACTACTAATCCGGTGCTGCTGCAATTACGAAGCCGTCGTACCCATGTTTCGCCAAATACCCATGAGAGATGTGCTGCTTCGTGTTTCAGCTCGCGCAACCAGCAGAAGTGTGAGCTCCAACCGACCGGCCTATCTGTCGCGATCTCGCCTCCATCGCCGATGCCGTGCAAGCGCGAATAACAAATCAGCAAACGGCAAACAACCGCTTCTTCACGCTCCATCATGCAGGAGATGGAGCCTTCGAAGAACGTTCTGCGGCAACCTCAGGATACACGTTCCTTCTCCTCATCCTCCAAACCTCGAACCGAGGGGAGCAAACCGGTGCTCGTTTGCACGATCGAACAGACATGTAAATAGCACTATTGTTAGTCTGGGGTAGTGTAGGTGTTGGTGTTCCGTGTGTGTTCCGTGCGTGCGTGTCATTCTGTGCGACCCAAAAAAGGACGGGTCTTCGGGTGTTGTGGGGGATGTGCGAGTCATTGCACGGGGATGTACAAGACGCTTGTATGCGGAAGGAAATAAGATAGAATAACAACAAAAAAAAGAAAGACAGGAGCAAGAGAGCAGCAGCGGGAAAAGTGTTGGAAGATGGGCAGGGAGGGTAACACATTACTTCAGCTGGAAGAAAAGAAGAAGAGAAGAAAAACACACAGAGCACAGAGAACTGACGTCGCCACAGACGAAACAGGGCAGATCGATCGTAGCCTTCTCAGTCCCGGACAGCGCACATCCAGGGTACCGGCAGTGGCAGCACGCAGAAACAGCAAAATTTATCACGCCGCCGCACGGGACCGCATGCTCTCCAGATTGTTCCGGACGCGCGCCCTCAGCAGAGGAAGGTAGCTTCAGCGACACCGGATACCGGAAGTATGACGCATGTGTGTAACTCTTTCTCTCTTTTTTTTCTCTTCCTTTTCCCTTTCCGCAGTCGACAAACAGCGATCGAGAACACTGCGTGGCAGCACCCGGACAGGACAAACCGGAAGCAGCCTGCCTGCAAATGGACCAACCTCTCCCACACTTAACTCATCTACCTGCATCCGGTCGCGGATGGATTCCGGCTGCTTGCTTGATTCTCTCATAGACACGCTCGATTTTTTCTATAGCTCCCACTCCTTATCAGTAGCGGACGATCATCCTCCGGACTCCACCACTCCTCTACCAGCGGCAGCGTCTCTCCGGTTTCACCGTTCCTTCGTTTCTTGCCGGAGCAACCCCTCTCCGCCAGCAAGCAAGCATTGTGGTACGCAGAGGCAGCAGCAAGGATCAACACGCAACAAGATCTGCACACGCACATACACGCCTCTCTATCCACCCGTTTTTTGATTTCTCCTGCTCTCGCTCTGTCTCTCTTCCGGTCGGTCGATGCCGCCCGATTCCGTCTGAGGGAACACGGACATGGTCGGCGACTGAACGACGATCGGATCCCGCGCTCCTCACCTGTTCACCGTTTATCTTCTCCTTATCAGGCTCTCTCTCATCAAACTTGACGCAAAATTGACAGCATTTAGAAGAAGACACAGGAAGGAAAGTGACCGCATGGGCAAATCTGCAGAGGCAGCAGCAGCAAACCCGCAAGTTGCCCTATATGAGTGAGACAGGTATTCATTTAGTACAGACAGCCGAGCAGATAGACAAACAGGTTCGCGCTCTTATATGCGAGTTTGTTGGCGGCTAGCGCAACCGTGTCGGAAAACGATAACGATAAGGGATAGAACGAACAAAAAATAAACGGCACTCACGTGTGTTAGCATAGAAGTACGTATCGATGCTTACGAAATCAAACGAAAACAAAAGTAACTCAAAAAAAACCAAACAATAATCGATCAGTCGGTCTACGGATGAGTCGTAGAGTCCGCAAGAATCGTACCAATCTGGGGAGGTGGCATTTTCCAAAGAATACCATGGGTAAATTGGTAGAGTTTTGCTTTCCATCTCTCGATGAACGACTCTCGCGAAATTTTATCCCGATAATCCGAAAACTTTTCGCTCCCCACTGAGATAAGTTCGATCGGTCCTAAATGCTGCACCAGTGTTATTTGGCTCTGGTTTGTGGGCGAATTATGGGAAAAGGCATAATGATAACTTTCTCAGTGTGGTCACGGTTTTCGACGAAGACGTTATCAAATTATGTTCGTGTATAATGTACCTCTCATACGTAAACATAAACGGATAACGGAGGCATAAGAATTTTGGATACGCGCCAAAACGGTTAGAAATGAAAATTCGACTAGAACTTTGGACATTACCTTATAGTGGGCTGGTGTTGTACGTCGTCAGATTAAAATCCCACTTCACATGAAAATTAAATGGATGATCTGCAAGTATCGAGAATAGCGCGTGTTATGAAAAACGTTCAAATGAATCAACTGGGGGAGAGAGAAAGACGTTACCTAAAGGTTAATATAATCAGCACACTGTCTGGGTCTAGTAGTGACCGCGTTCAGCAGGGCTGCGGGAGCGGGAATCCTTGCCTCGGGAGGATTTGCTTCCGGAGCGCGAACGTGGTGTGCGTGATTTGGAGCGAGAGTAAGAACGACGACGGTGCTCAGGGCTGCGGGACCGAGAACGGCGACGGTAACGTTCACGAGAGCGTCCCCGTTCACGACCATTGTATCTGTTGCCACGGCGCTGAGGAGATGTAGGCCGTCCGTAACGTGCCATCTGGACACGGAGCTCCCTGCCGTCCAACATACGCCCATCCATGGCGTCTAGTGCGTCTTCAGCATCCCGCTTGTCATAGAATCTAAACAGTGCACAGAAGGAATTAGACCCTGTAACCTGACAACATGGCATGCAATTGAATGCTTACCTGACGAAAGCAAAACCGCGGCTTTCGCGCGTATGTCTGTCGCGGGGGATGTAAATGTCGCCGACTTCTCCGCAACGTTCGAACACTCGTCTCAAATCGTCAGGCGTTGTCCGGTAAGTTAAATTATCGACCTGAAACGAGAGAACACCATAATGTTAATGCCAGTCTATTCGATTCATCAACGAATCGGTGCATGGTGCTACATAGTTGCTAACAAAGTTATACCAAACCCAAGTTCCCCTATAAGACGCATTCGTCCAATCCCCCCACATGCACAACTATTACATTTCCCTTGAAGCAGAAACAGCTGCAGTAAAACCCAAATGGGCTCAACGATCAAATTGCTTTACGATATGACCTATTTATTTGCCCTTATTACATATCCTAACGACGCTACGAAAAAGCTGAACTGTGGGACAGGCCTAAACCAATGTTAGTTATCTAAGCTATAGACTTTCTTGCTGCTCTGGAAAAGGATCGGTTTGTTTATGTATCTGCAGACTGAACGAATGTCGAACATAACCTTATTTCCTGAAACCCGATAAGGACCCAGCGTATGGAAAATGGCGGATGAAATCCAACGAGTTGACTATTGTGGTTATCCTGTATGTTAGAGTTAACGTTGAAGGATTCGCCTTATAATTGATGGCAGAAACCCACAATAGGCTTAATTGATACAGGGAAAAGATCTACGTAAACGATAAACGAGTTTACCGCGGACATGGTCTTGACACGCATCATCGTTTGGTATTTAAGATATGGCGACTTACCTTCAGTGAGATCATTCCATCTATTCTCGGAGGTGGTCGTGCGTACCCACTCATTTTGTGCACAACTATGAGCGTTAGCACAAATTATAACTCTGAATTCCGATCCGGAATGTTTTATAAAACCTGTTTTGTAGAATTTTCACCAAGCCGAAGCGCAGTAGTGCGGTAAAACTTCAGATTTTTTTTAAAAATGGCGCACGCACGCACAAACGCTGTAATGGATGCGATTTTGTAGAAGCTAGCAAGGTTAGCTCAACGCGAACTTCAAGACGCCATATTGCTGTTGCATTTGTCAATCATGGCCCTCGCTTACCATTTCTAAATCAAGGTGAATAATACAGAGTACACAGCTAACATGCTAAGTGGCAATCTTTTAAAAAAGATGAAAGAATTTTAAAACATTATTCGTGGACGAGATGTCTCGGGAAAAATTTAATCGATATTAAAATTTTGCGAATCATTCGTACATTTTTCTTAATCAATCGCCTGATATGGTTTGTCATCCGCTTTAAAAGATGTAAACAAATGCCTGTCTCTCGGATGTACCTGCTGTCAAACTCAACTGCGAAAGGAGGAAACCACGAAGAGCTCGTAAAACACGTTGATGTAAATTCGGTGGGTAAAAAGCCTAAAATCTATGTATAAATTCGTCAGTCTGTTAAGCCCGAATGTAGGATATCTAACAGTTCAGCGCTGGAATTCGGTAAACCAGAGGCTACGCAAGGTGCTAAGTAACATGCCGCTGGACCCAAAACACATTGCCGAGGCGCAAAAACAGCGGTTAAAGCTGAAACAGAAAGTCTCCAAAGTTTCGCCCGGCATTGTCAATCTGCAAGTGCTAGGATGCGGTGCTCCAGGGGCTCCTGCTTCGGTGTATTTGTTCACTGATCAGACACGCTATTTGTTCAACTGTGGCGAAGGTACGCAAAGATTAGCGTACGAACACAAAACGAAGCTTTCCTGTCTAGAGAACATCTTCATGACACGAACGAACTGGGAGCGAATCGGTGGACTGCCGGGAATATGTTTAACGATGCAGGACGTCGGCGTACCGGCTGTATCCCTCCACGGACCGCCCGGGCTGGATGAGCTGTTAAAAGCTATGCGCCGATTCGTAATTCTTAAGGACATGAAGGTGGAGGCTAATGAATACAACACCGGTGATATGTACGAGGATCACGTCATGACGCTTCGTTACGTTGTGATCAATCGAGAATCCATCAAGGCTATAGAAACATCACCCAATGAGGAGTACAAACAGGAAGAGACTGTGATAGACGATACTGATTACTACGCATACGAAAGGAAAAAGGAGCCTTCGAAGCAAGAACCCACTTCGAGGGGATCCAACGCACCAATGAATTGGACCAAACGTGAGGAGGATTCCGTGATGGCGTACATCTGTAAGCTTAAACCTCGCCTGGGACAACTGTCGTTTGAGAAATGTGTTGATTTTGGTGTTCCTGCGGGACCGTTGCTGGGACAGTTGAAAAATGGCAACGACATAACATTGCCCGACGGACGAGTTGTTCGATCCAGCGACGTACGGGCCCCGGACGATCCTGGGCCAGTTTTCATGTTCATCGACATTCCCAGTAAAGAATACTTGGCGGATTTTCAAGCCAAATCAGACCTATTTGCTAAGTATCAGCAGGATGCAGTTGAAGAATCTGATCGGGCCGTTTTCGTTCTTCACTTCACTCCGCTGGACGTGATGCGCTGTAACGAGTATCGCCAGTTCAAGGATCGATTCTCCGCTAGCACCATGCACATCGCGTTGAATGAGGTTAACAGCTTCTCAGGGTACATCGCAGCTCACCGGATACAGTACCATCTGAATCAACTGGACGAGCAGATGTTCCCCTTGCTACGGTACGTCATTGCTGATAGATTAATAGAAAACGTGTTTTATAAAGATTTTTCTGTTTTAGTGAAGAGAATAACGACTACGATCACCCTCCACCGACCGACTGCGATCTTGTTCGATCTTCTTCATTAAGCCATATGCACATCCGCCCACCGAAGGGTATCGAAAGGTAATTGGAGATACCGGTATTTAAATTTGGAAACGGTCTTTTACTGGTGTCGTGCAATTGTAGGGCTCTAGAGGCGTCGCTCAATCCAAGCGAGTATCTGAGCGAGTTGGATGCGCTGCCAGAGTTTAAAGACGCACTGGCCGAGCTAAAGCAACAAATGGTACAACACAACGAACGGCGCTCCGGAGCACTAAGAAGCGGACAATATCCACGCTTGGTGTTCCTTGGCACGGGATCTTCCATACCGAACAAAACGCGCAATGTGAGCGCCATTCTCATCATGACGAAGTAAGTAATCGGCTTCAACATGCTTGTATCTTGAATGCCATATATGTTGAATTACATGCTTTCAATTTTTGCAGTCACCAGTCGTCGATTCTTCTGGATTGCGGCGAAGGTACCGTTGGTCAGATATGGCGATTTTTTGGAAAATCCCAAGCGGAAACAGTATTGCGTTCGATAAAAGCAGTTTATATTTCGCATCTGCATGCCGATCATCATCTAGGTATGATTGTTCTTATACCTTTGGTATAGTCTTTGCCAATTGAAAATTATTTTCTAATCATATGTTGTACATCCAGGATTGATTGGTCTGCTACAAGCACGCAAAAAACTATTCGGCGATGAATGTGAACGGATTTCTCTATTGGCTCCGGAACAAATATCGTACTGGTTACGGTTATACGACTGTCGGTTCGAAACTATCCACAAAGATTACGTGCTTGTGAAGAATGCAGATTTGGTAAGACATCATCGCAAACAACTATTTATTGTGATGATTAGCAGTTTCTTTATTGCGCAACCTTCTATTGGCAGTTGGAAACTCCTCTGAAAGACGAAATGTTGCTGGATATGGGTATCAAGGAGGTTGCTACCTGCCGTGTTCGTCATTGTCCCCACTCGTTCGGTGTGGCCCTAAAAGTGGAAGCCCTCGGCACCTATCCTAATGCGAACGTGAACGGAGATATTAAGATCACATACAGCGGCGATACCATGCCTTGCGATAGTCTTATTGAGCTGGGACGTGATTCGACGGTCCTCATACACGAGGCGACCATGGAAGACGAACTGGCGGCTGAAGCTCGTGTCAAAATGCACAGCACCCTATCGCAAGCGATCGGTCAAGGACGAAAAATGAATGCACGTTACACGCTGCTAACGCACTTCAGCCAACGGTATGCCAAAATTCCACGCCTTCGACCCGACCAGCAACAGTCGGGCTTGGGTACGGATTTGGGCATTGCGTTCGACAATATGGAAGTGACACTAGACGATCTGCCTGCCCTGTGCAGGTTCTACCCCGCACTAAAAGCCATGTTCATCACCCACTTCGAAGAAATGGAACAGAAGGCTATAAAACGTGGCAACAAAAGGTTGCGACTGGAAACTGCAACAAACGGTGGCGCAAGCAAGAAATGCTCCCCAATGAGGTGATCGGAACTCACATCGGCGCGAATGAACTATGTGCATGCTGGGGTAAGAGAAATAAATGTCATCATTTTCGTTATCTAAAGTCAACCGTTGTGTGGATAAATTTTCCAGAATGTTCGATTTATTTCTCACTTAGTTCAATGTATATATGCTTCTCTTCGTATTGGCTAAATGTTGTTCGATAGGTTTGTCTTTCAGCGTACTCGTTTACTATATGCGCTGCACTGCGTTTTTCTTGCTCTTTTCCATTTAAGCTTTCATCTCACGTGCGCTGTGTTTTTGCAAGTATGCCGTTAATATTTTTAGATTTTATTAAAATAAAGCATAGCAATCGAAATTTGATGTTAGCTTTCTTAGCTTTAGTTCTTTGTATTTTAAAGGTGTGTCTTATATACCACTTTTCTCCAATGCCACTTATAACAAGAGTTGTTTTTTTGTTTATCTTTTGTGATTTATCTAACTTCGGTTGTTTCTTGGTGGCGCTTTTCAATGTTATATCTCTTCCTTCTAGTTGTATTTGCCGGAAGAAAGAGCAGCGACTACATACATACCGAGCACCATTCTTCGGTAATATGTTGCTGCGTATAGCATTCCTGTTACATCGTTTTTGGATATTCCTCCGTTAATGCTCTACACGTCCGCAGTGTGTTTAGTATGTTAAACCACTGTTCGGTCTATCGATACGCAGCACGGACACCGACCAGGTATTTCCACATTTTGTTCATCCTTTGTGATGTTAATTCTTATACTGAAGGATAATTACTTCCGTAAGGTTGTGGGTATGCGTATGTTTGTTTGTTTTGTGTGTGTATTTGGACCAATTTGGTGCCGCGAAACATTTATTGTATTCATCAGATAGATCGTTCATAATTTCGACCGAGTCGTTTCAAATATTTTCCTCATCTTTGGATCACATTTTGATGCAGTCACTTAAGTTAATGAAGTATTCAGTCGGTAAAAAATACGGTGTGCTCATCCTATAATTATCATAATGTTTATCTAGAAACCGAAACATCGTGGTACAGTAGCCAAAATCGACGTGGGATACTACTTGGCGAAAATAACGGCTCCATGGGCATTGTGTGAAAATGTGGCGTAACATAATTTTTCCCTGTTGGCATCGTACTAAACCGGAAAATGTACATCTTAAAAGGTGGCTCATGAACTCAGTTTCGTCTCAAGTTGGCAACCTAAATTCGATAGTTGATTGTAAACGGAGGGTGGTGTACCATTATTAAGCCTAACGATGTAACTGTTATAACATTCTATTTGCTATAATCTCTTAAATCGCTGTGCTTGTTTGGTTTCAATTATAATTCTTAAACATATGTTTTAAGGGTAATATAAATCTCCATTCCTTATTGATGACAAAACCTGCTGGATTAGATGTATTTATCAACTTTAGAAATGTTGAAATGTTTGCAAATGATAACCTGTTTCAATTCGATAACAAGATACTTCTCTTATCAGTTACATGTCATGCTGTTTAGTGTGAGATGATACATGGTTTTGGGTGCTTAATTGGTAAATTAAGAGTCGTTTAGCAGCATAAAAATGTGAAACGATATTTAAATGTGTTGACAATGCTGTGAGCAATTTCAAAATGGAGTAATTTCATTCAAACATCAAACTTCGTTATCTTTTCTGTGCAAGACTAGATTGTACACGATGAATGGCTGAGAATGCGTTTATATTGATTACTGTTATTTTGTTATATGAACAAAGAAACGGTTGATTTGGAAGCTGTTCTATTAGCCTATATTACTGCTAAATGTGTTCCGTAGCTTGTTGGTTGATTTGCGTGTCTGTGATTCTCCAGGCAACGTGTTTGATTATATGAATTTACATCCTTTACAAATCTTTCGCATATCGTGCTTGCTGGCGCTGGATCGCTCTTATAGAGTTTTACACATTTTACCATTGAGATTTTACAGTGATCGTTCTAAATTAGTTTGTGCTGAACATGTTAGATTTCAAATCTTCTATTTCGCTCGTATCTGTAGTTTGCTAGGTTTAGTAAATCGGTAGAGTCGATCGTAGAAAAAACAAACTAACTTTAATGAGAAATTCTGACTGCTTGGGTTTCGTACAATACTGTCTTTACCTATGAGTGGCTGCTTTTTTATCTTACACTTTTGTCTCCCTTATTGTTGCGTATGCCAACCTACCTATGTGTCATTTACCTTCAAATGATCGTGTTCAAACCGACTCGTCATTTAAACATGCTTATAGAAAAGGATTGAAAATAGATCTTAGCTATAAATTGGTCGGAGTATATTGAGTTGTTAAGTGTAAGTATATACTTTTGCCCCGTTCGAGCCCGTTTAGTCGGGAAACAAACGGAATCCCGTTCTTTTCTATCATTTTGAACGAATGCATTAATGCAATGTGCTAGAGATTAGACTGCACCGGTATGTTTAAACCGCTCTAGATAGTTCTCCTGGCGTGTTTCATTTCGTCTTTGCACTGTTCGTCATTTGTATGTTTGTTTCTTATTGATCTCACTAACGACGCTACAAACATCCAACCGTTTAATAAACAACAGTAATAAAATCATAGTAGCACTATATCAACAGCCTTAAATGAATGAACGTATTACTAGGAGACTGCTTGCCTTCGTTAATAAGAACTCGTTTTTGGAAATCAATATGCCTTTTCTTCCTGCTTGCATCGATTGGTTTGAATAAGGTACAGCACCAGTACCTCAGGTTATCTTTCTCAGGTCATATTTGGTACAGGTCTCGATATGAAATGATTTCTTGAGATTCTTATGAACTCGTTATGGGCTCGTTTGATAGTTTATTGTGTTTATGAAGCATCGCCAAAACAGTTACATATCCTTGTTATAGAATGATAGTTTCACCACCCAGACAGAGCATGTTCGATGTTCCTACGAACTCTCATGGAAGCCATGTTTGGTATTATCTCCTCACGATCATGTTTGATGATTCTTATCATAGCTATTAAATGGTTTTGCATGAAGACTTTGCTTGCAAACAATTGTCCTATCATAGTCACATTACTTACAACATATACCTGCTGGCTGTATGGAGATGGAGGCGCCTGGTGGCTAACTATAGAAATTTTATTTATCTCGAGATATTTCGTGTATCGTCATTCTCATAAAGTCAAGTTAGAAAACGTGACAGATGGCTAATAAATGAGGGTGACATCTTGACATACCCCGTGTGGGGTAAATGGGTGGGACAAGAATCATCAAATTATCAGCGCCCAAACGCCATTACTGACGAGTGTGGAATCATTTGTAGCAGCGGTTGCTGAAGTCAAACATGACGTGGGATTTTTGGATAGACAACTTGCTGCTATCCTTTGTTTTTAGCTCTTTGTTGATGTCCGGATACGTTCGATAAACATTACAAAACCACCCTTTTGTGAAAACCTCACCGATTTGTTGGCTAAGAAATGATGCTGAGTCGGTTGGTATGAAAATTGGGCCTTGAGACAATTAACACGTGGTCGTAACGATTTGGGAACGTCAATTAACATATTTTGCCGAAGTAAGCGAGTAAAATACGATCAATACCCATGATGTTCCAAGATATTCATTTTAAATGGCAAACGGAACTTATTTTCCATAGGATTATCGATTTTTGGCTTATAAGACACATGATATACATTTAAGTACTGCTAAACCAAACCGAGACTAATCATAAATTCATCATAAAAGCTCTAAATTGTCCAGAACCATTAATAATTCCTTAAATGAAATCATTCGACATTTCTTTGCCACAAAAGTTTGATATACAAATATATCCGATCAGCCAATTTAATATGATTTACTGGCGAAACATTCACGGAAGAGCTTTGTGAGGCATTTTAAAATAACTCACCGATTCGAGTGAAGCAGCAGGAATAATTGATCTACGATTTATATTTCGCAACACCACCAAACGTAACCGAAACGAGCACATCGAACATTGTACAGTATATTTGCTATCTAGCCGCGTCTGATTGAATGCGGTTGGTTATGTATGGTGTACGAATTTCTTTGGTGTAGTTTTTGCATGAAACAAAATCATCTTGTCTCGCTAATTATAACAGCTTTGCTTCGATAAAATGTATTACTCCTGGGGCATAAATAGCGATTGCTCGAGTGCCTACAGGTGCAAATGTAAATGCATCTGGTACTGATTCCGCTGACTCGTCACATACAGCAGCGTAAGGACATGGGCCTGTAAGGCTAGCGGATGCTTCGATTGCATCCGGTACATGCTGCAACGTTTTGATGTAAAGATAAACGATATATAAAGCACCAGCTGTTGCATGTAGAATGCATCGTTTGCGTAAACTGTCGGAAGGGAGTCAGAGCGTTCGCGAAGCCATTATGCTTACGTGAGTTATCTTGCTGTAGTAACTTCAATGTCTTATTAACCTATCGCATAGCAAATAGAGCTGGCGTTATATGTACGATAGCATTTAATATTACGATACATGGTTCTGACACTCCTCTTTTACGCGCCACTTTTCGTACAATTTTCTTTTACCAGACACTCGTCTTTTATGTACATACACGCGTATTCAATTCCGAGCTTCACACTTTCGTCGTATATGTTCGCCTTATCTCGTACGCCTTTTTTCTCGTACTGTTATGTGCTGATTATGGTTGTACGCAATGAGTGTGTGAGCGGAATAATGAAAACTATACAATACATCAAAAATGTAATAAACGTCACTCACATCCATGTATACGAATAATGGAGTCAATTTTTGTTTGGATGTAATACGTGTATACTTGAATGATCGCCCGAATGATCTGATAAACCTGCTGTCTGCTGCATCACCCTTAAATCGCTATCGAATGCTTAGTTGTTCGATCGCGTTTGATAATATTTGCAACTCGTTATGCAGCGGCAATCGCAAAGCGTTTACAATGCTGCCTACTGCCCAGAGACGATGTAGATGAAGCCATTAAGTTTTTCTACACGATTTAGTTTGCAAAAATTAGCACATTAATTTAGTTACAAATACCTCTTTGTGGTGATTTCGTAAAATATATTCATCTCGAGTTGGTCACTGGCCTAGCAGCGGGGTGTTCCGACTAAGGACGTTGATGGGAAAACGTACCGGCAATCTGGGTTCGTAACGAGCGAAACCATGGCGTTACATTAGCGAAGCTGACGGAGCCAAAGCAAGCGATATGGTTGTCTATCGGATTGGATTCGTGTAATGATTGCGTTCATTATTTCCCCGCAGACTATTTGGTGGGGTTTGAATAGTGTGTTTCTGGTTTTTTCGTACTAGTTCGTTGATCACGTCGTGATTAATCTCAATGGGGATTTAATTTGATCCGACCGGATGTCAATCAATCAACCGATCGACTTTTTATGCCCACACTGCACGGCATCAATTATTGTACGTTGCTCAGCGGGCATCTTTGATGGGGAAGGAGAAAGAGAGAGCCATCAGCTGTCCCAGTTTAACCTATTTGTGTCGAGATTCTTTTCCCCGCCGGATGAGCGATCCCTTCCCACGCGGTACGTGGAATTGATGGTATGACATTTTAGCAAATCCGACGTGAGTCGATTGTTTGTTGTGCGCAATTCAACCCGCACTAGAAATGGTAGTCATTTTGTGTTTGTTTCGGTAGCTTTCGGTAAGATAGATGCTGAGTTGGAAGGTCAGCTACTCAATCGCTTGCTTCCCACCAAGTACGGATTGTAATACAAAATCGGACACTACGGTATGACAGAAGGATGTACAAGGCGTGTGAATTAGTCGATACGAAAACTTGCCACTGCCGGTAAATCTATTAATAACTGTCCAAGTAATAACTTCCACCAGCAAAAAGCTCTACGAAAACTACAAAAATCGTCATCACAATTCACGTCAGCCATCGGCACGCAATCTCTGCCCAGATTTTCATCAAATCTGAACGCGCGAAGCGTCCTCATTTTCTCCTTCCGCGTCGCATCTGGCCTGCGCTTAGATGTCGGTCATGTGTATGGCGCCGGTGTGGCCATTGCCGAGCAGCAACCGCTTATCGTTATCCGCTCCAGGGGGCGATTGACCCACGTTCCGGGAGTAGTAGTCCGCATCACCGTAGCTGCTGTCCTCTTCCAAAATTTTCTCCAACAATATTTCGCCGGAAGCACCCAAAACTGTGTGTGACGACCGTCAAACCGATGCCGTCCCGTAGCGCGATGAATGTTTGTACCAAGACCGCAAAATTGGACGTCGTGCAAGTAAAAAATAAACAGAAAACGAAAGAAAGCTTTCATTCGTTGTGTTTACCATGTAGATTGATCGAGAGAAATGTCATAAACCTTTAAAACACAACGGTTCGAGGTCGGTAAATCAAAAATAGTAACAGAACATAATTTAGTAACATCAAGACATAGAAAAACACAAATAGGTATGCACGATAAAAGAACAAAAATACATTAAAAACACTTCGCATTTCACAGGCTCAAAAATAGGCAAATTTTGATATCGATCAGAAAACGATAGAACACTCGCGTAACACAATAAAATTTACATCGTTTGTAAAGAACATGAAGAAAAATAGCTTGAAAAAAATCATACCTTTTTTGTCATAAACATGTATTTGGTAAAAGAAAATCAAAATTCCAATTTACAAAACACAGCTTAAACCCTGGTAGCGACAAATACAATGCCCGGAAATACAAAAGCAAGTGATAGGATTTGCTGCCATGGATATCGTAATGAAGTATATGAATAGCAACGAAGATCCGTTATTGAAAAGTGTGTTCTTTGCAGGAAATTACTACCAGCAAAGGGTCTATACATATATACATTTTGGAAAAGCTTTAAAGCTCCGATGAGACGATTCATAAAATTGATGGTAACATAGCGACAATGCGACGGAGAAGCACAAAAATCAACCCATTTGGGACAGTTTTTTTACGCTTGGAAAGCAGTTAAAAATAATCAACAGGAAGACATAATGATGAAAGCCATAGGGAAATAAAGATAAAAAGCATCTTGGGAAAAGTCAAAATTGATTTCATAGTAGAACAGGCAAAATAAAAAAAATAGTATTCTGATGAAATCGAGGGGCCACAGATAAATCATATTTTAGGCTTGAAAGGATAAGGTTGATGAAAAAAAAACACGGATTCACCGCGCGAAAAAGATGCTCGCAGTGCAGTACTATGCAACGAAAGGCTCTAACGCAGGAACTAAACATCAAACATTGGCACATCCGTTCTCTTGAAGTGAGTAAGGCGACGATAACGGTTCAAACTGGCTCTACCTCTCGCTCTTTCTCTCTGTGTCTGTTCACGTTTTGCAACATTAGTGTCGCATAGTGGATGCTGTCGAGGTCAATACACCTAGAGATACTTCACATCTGTCAGGCAGGCAGAAAAAAGCGGACCGGAAGGAAGCTTGGATGTTGAAGGAAGAATCAAACTAAAATCGGAAACAATCACACAGCACATTTTAAAGGACATTTTTTAAACAGTTTCGTTTAACAATCACCTTCTGCTTTAAGGATTTAGATGCTAGGTTTTTTTAGTATGCTCTCATTTTGATGCTAGCACATGGGTTGATGTTTCAGAGACGCACGATCACACACTTTAAAGTATAATTCACACATAACAGTTACATGTAGATAGATTTCGATAAGGTTAATACTGCGTGGCATTTATTGAATTCTGGTTTTCATCTTTTAATTCACTTGTGAGTGTTTAATTTGTACTTTACGGTGGTGATTGCTTTCGTATTTTGCTTTAAATTTAATTTATCGTTTGCTTTATTTACTTAACATTCGATGTACGTCTCAATACACACTACGCTTGGTTTGGTATATTTTCTTTGGCTAACGAGATCTCGCGTTCAATATGTGGAGTTGATCTTTGGAATTGTTCTATCGTCGACGGTGGATGAGTTAAGATAACACTTTCGCTGTGCTTGCAATGCAGCGGGTGTAGCGATGGCAGTATCACATTAGTATCTCGACGTGTGGTTTATAGTTAGCTGGCATTATAAGTGCGACTGGTGTTGGAGGTTACAAATCGGTGTTGTTTCACCAGGAAAAACGATAACAGAAACAGTGGGACAATATAGATAAATTAGAAAAAAAAGGACGACAGGAAAGGGTTACAGAGGGTTACAGAAAGAGGGAAAAGAGAAAGAGAAGTGTTAGAGTATGAGGAAATTCAATTAGAATGATTTTCAAACAATGAGGCCAACGCCGAGCAACCACCGGTTTTTGTGTCATTCGCAAATGAAACTACACGCGCTTAGAAAACAAAAAGACGATAAACGAGCAGCGTATCGACAAACTTTTAACAAAGAATCTACATCTGGCACTTTGCCCCATCCCGGTTGGCTCGCTTGCCGGTCGTTGGGTGCCTGTTTTTGTTTTCGAACTAAAAATTGGAGCATTTCACGAACGTTTAAACAGCAAGCGATCAATACTCACTGCAGTTTCAATTACGAACTTGATTACGGATTTGGTTGAGTCTCGGATTTGTATCATTCTGCTGCGGGCAGATTAATTTTCTCATGTGGAAACAATGGTAATGAGTTGAGTGCAACGAAAGTAAGTGAATAGCAAAAGAAAATCCCTCCCCAAAACAAAACACATAGAAGAATGCTAACATAAATAGCTTCCTGC
The DNA here is from genome assembly GCF_943737925.1 of Anopheles nili. NCBI lineage: Eukaryota > Metazoa > Arthropoda > Insecta > Diptera > Culicidae > Anopheles > Anopheles nili. The sequence continues at coordinate 7,749,272 of NC_071292.1, forward strand.
TCACTTGGGAATATGAATATGGGCTCAGTCGAAACTGTCCTTAACGTACTGGATTATCAACAGTTTGTCGACTCAACCTCGAAGCTTGATGTAATCGATCCACGGATCGTCTGCGGATACGAGTTGCGATTGCGATTGTGATTGGTACGGTTGCAAGATTTATGAAGCAATAGTTTTCATACGATTTGCAAAAGCTAAAGGCACGAAGCTTCCTTCCTCCCTCGGTTTAAAGCGATCATATTGGACGATTGATGTGAAACAGACCATCAGGCCATCGCCATTGCAGAGCGAATCAATTGTTGTAAAAGAAATTGGAATCGATGAAACCACGGTGCAGTGCGGCAAGCGAGAAAATAGATGACAAAGACCAATACAATGCAAGCATTTCATTTCATCCAGCATCGACGAATAATGGCACGTGATGGAAAACGATGAGTGAGGTACATGTACGGTCGAGGGATGGTGTTGAAGAACAGTAAAGGCGTATAAAGCAACAACAGTAAGAAGGAAAAAAACACACACACACTCACTGGGAGTATAAAGAATTGAAAGACGAACAGAGGCAGAAGGAGTTGCATTGCACGTACGACGTGCGACGGCAAGAAACCGAAAAAATAACGAACAACAACGACACGGTACATCAAACGTTCGGAACAAACGAAGAAGTGATGCTTCCTGGACGGAATGATTTGCTAAACTTGCCTTGCCTCGCCAGCTCCTGCTGGGACCATCGGGATGAATCTCGAACGGTGACATTCTTACAAAGCGTAACCTTGCGGAATTTCGTTTCGTTTCGTTCGTTTTATTTCGCATTCAAAGGTTACGTTCCGTGTGCCATTTGATGTTTGCAATTACCGAACACACCGATAGCGTGTGGTGTTAGAGTTGAACAAGCGAACGATATGGTTATTTGGTTCAATTTGCCGTGAAAAATGGATTTAAATGTAGTTTGATTTGTAAAGCATCCGTTAGCGCACCCACCGGTTGGGAGGGTGTTTAGCGAGCGCGATATAAAAAAGGGCAACAAGGAGAAAACGGGAATGAAAAAAAGGAGAAAAAACAGTTAAAATTGAAGCTTATGGTTTGACATGTGGCAGTGGCAGTGAATCATGTAGGTGTGAACAGAGGAGCGAACGAGCTAGCGCGAGTGTTTTTTTTTGTGCATTGTTTGAAAAACAAGAGAATGCACTTGCTGGCAAAGCTATCAAAAACTCATAACGAAACGAGTCCAACACACGCTGCTGTCAGATACTATCCGTGCATACGGTCGGTCGAATGGGAACTTTTGTGATTGCAATTTCCGTTCCAGCACGCGTGAATGTGAGGGACGAAGTACGACGGAGAAAAATGATAGCGGGTTTTAAAACGACATTGACCTATCCGAAAATGAGCCTACCATATGGAAGTTGTCCAAACTAAGTGTATCAAGGAAATTTAGCTCGTTTTTTCATGCCCTAGTTTTGCTGCTATCTCTAGCGTGTGTTATGTGATCCATCGACTTATTAATAGGCTTAGACATTAATTTGGCACCGCACACAATTGGAACATGACGGCTGCAATTGTTGCACCATCGCATAAAGCCGGCCGAGTGATGTGTGAATCCAGTAGGTTTGTTTTAACCTCAACCGGCGGTGATGTGCCCTTCGATCGAGACTAACCGATACGCTGGGCGTTTGTTTCATTCGCTTCTAAAACCCGTATGGATGATACACCCGTCACATGGCATGAATATTCATTACCATCGGGGCCGTGATCGCTGTCGCGCCGCGTTATTATAAACGAGCGATGCAAATGACTCCCCGCCGGTGGAGACGCCTGGTGCTTTATGAAACCGACTGGGCGCCTCCATCGACTAGATGGTAGTGGATTTCAAAACATTTGTTACAGCCAGTCGGCAATGTGTAATGGGGCGAAAAATTTGCAAACACCAGAAAAACAACAACAGTGAATAGCATTGGGGATTTAGATTGCACAAAACACCAAGGATGTATGACATGTGTTTTACACACACTTTGACTACCCAATATATTTCTTCCGTCTAATACACACTAGGTATTTCTGTGAGTAAAAGAAAGCTAATCATGTCATTCTTTATCGTATAATTTGGATACGACCCTAACTCAGCGAAAGGGTACACATAAAGCTAAAATAATTTGCTTCCGATCAATTCTACGCCTTAGCGAAGATGGACGGAATGCGCCCAACTCTTTCCGCCCGAGGTTAATTTGCATTTTTTCATCATCATCACCGATGGAAAGGGCATGATTAAAACAAATATCTTTTTAAACCACCCGATGGAGGGAGTGTGGTCTCTGGAACGAGTGACCTTGAGCGATAGCGGTGCAGGAAGATTCGTTGCGAAAGCCAGCCGGCAAGGACATTTGAGGAACACGGAATACCCGGGGAAACAGAGCGTGCCTTGGTGGTAGCACACTATAACGAACAGCATCTCAAATCGGCCCAGCGGTTCTTATCGATCGGGAGTGCACCATTCGTGGCTTGAAAGTGTACCACACTGGCAATTTTGGCGACCACGCTTGACATTGTACAAGAGCATCGGGAAGGGCGAGTGCACGAAATGAGTGCAATCGCGCACAAGAAGAGACCGAGGTCGAAAGAGAAAGAGCAGATGGTATAAAATTTAACGAACTTAAATTACCGAAACGCAAAACTTGGAAGCATAAGAAGCCAAAGTGTGAAGGGATGAGGAGAGAAAAAGAGAGAAAGTGAGAGAATGAGAAAGAGAGAGAGAGAGAGAGAGAGAGGGTGTGAAAATAAAGAGCCATAGAATAAAGAATCCGAAACTATGGTGAAACGAAACGAAGAATGGCCATGTTTGAGATATAAAACAAGATTAATGTGCATCCCAGGATACGATACGGTACGATTTATGAAGAGCCGGTGGAATGTGAAAGAGCGAGCGCTCGGGTGAAGAAAATGATTGCCATTCGCAGTACGCTGGTATTTGCAGCTAGTAATGTGATGGAAGGCATTGTCATGGGTGTGTGCTTGTCGCGGAACATAAAATATCCTAATGAAGTTGTAGAAGCAAGGATGCGGTAGTGAATGGTGTCGGTGTCGGCGATGGACGTGGCGGTGTTTTGCTAGGCAACGGCGTAAGGTTCAACCGTGCCCGTCGCCACCGACTACACTAACTCGGCCGTCTTACCTCCGGAGGGAGTCGTCGGGGTGACCACTTCGCTGCTGGTCGGCGTCAGCAGGACGTTCGAGTTGGAGAGATCGTCCAGTCCTCGCTCGGCGGCGCCCTTCTGGATCTGCATGGCTTTGCGGTGGTGGCGCGTGGTCAGTCCACCAGTTTCAACGTCACGTTCCAGTCGATGACCTGCAAGGAGACACCCGCGAGAACGGGAAAAAACACAGACAAATGGGTAAAACAACGGAAGCGCACGGAATGTGGGTGACCGAATCGATAATGAGAGCGATCAATCGGCCAAAACGATCCGGCAATCTAAGCGGCAGCGGCTATGACGTACTTAAGAGCCAAACCGACCGACCGACCGATATCAAAAGCACGTCCGGTTGTCGGTGAGCTTATGGAACATTCCATTCTTAAAATGGAATCCGCTCTCTGGCGCAGTACACCCTTGCTTAGCTGGATCCCGGGGGTGTTCTTTCATGGCCATCAGCACAGCCTCCAGCATGCCGGCGTGAAACGTCGACCGAGCGTCGTTAATCGATATCGCTTTCTACGATATGAATACCCGGTGCCGGGCGTGAGCCAGCATATTGGCTAGGTGTAGCTTTTGCTTTTCTTTCGGTGTCGTATGCGAATTTTTGTGCTTTTTTTGTGTGTGTGCTACCGCATGAGACGGCATTTTTGCGAATCTCGTCAGGTGTGAGCCAGTGTACGTTCTTTTTTCTTCTGTTAGACAGAATGAAATGAGCCGAGCCAGACGGAACCGAAGCGGAAACCTCCTACAGCTGGCATCGTCCACAGCAGGGTGCTTGGTGAACTGGCTGGATGCTCTGGCGATGCAGCTAATATTTTGAATGGTTATCGAGGGAAAAAAATCCCTCGCCATAAAGTTGGTTCCATTTAGAAAATAAATTCATATTATGACGCCATCGTTGGAACTTTATATTCTGGCTGGCTGGGCAAACTCACTACCTGTTTCCTTACGTGGGGGGTTTTCTTATATTACCAGTTATTCTGATATACCAGCGAGCTGAACTAAAACGCAGTGGTCGTACAATTTTTCTTTCAAATAGCACTTTCTCGAAAAAAAAGGGCTTTGTTGGAACACGATCTGCTAATGGTTTGATCAACTCGACTCAAGCGAAACTATGCCGTAGACGCTATTCGCTGACTGTGAAAAAGTCAATGGTGGCATTTTGATGCGATGAATTATATATCGCAGCTATTCACCAACGGCGTCCTTCGTCGTATGAGCAACGAGCTGACAGTCGTCAGTCAGCGAACAAATGGTCGCGACTAGACGGGCCCTGAACTGAATTCGGTTGGCTAAATAAAACACCAAACATCGTTTCCTTTCGTTTCCTGATGGAGGTCATACGTGAACGTAAAGTGTCACGTTCGTCTTTGGCACCGTGTGTTAACACAATCTCGCAAAATGGCTTCTGCTAAGGTCACATTTGTGCTACCGAAACTTCCGCAGAATAATGTTACCTCAGCAGTGAAACTGACGCCGTTGTGCGAATGTTTCCACCACCCACCGACGCATAACTTATTCATCCCGTTTGCCGTCACCGAAAGCCGCGTTCGATCGTCGTTAATGGCCAATGGCAGCCATTGGCGAATGGCATTAAAACCCACGCCCCGATTTTCCCAAGTGACGTCGCGCCAATACTCACCGGACCGGGAACGTGTCAGCTGCCGCTGGACGTAGCTCTCGAGATCCTGCTCCTCCCGATTGCTTATCACACAGTTCAGGATGATTAGAAATATGCCCAGACCGACGGCAAACAGCCCCGTGCATATCAGTTCGTTCCACCAGGAGCCTTTGCCTGCAAGTGACAACCACCGGTAAACGATGAAAGCGCCCAAGGGCTAGCCGCCCATCGTCTGTACTTGACAGCCACTTACCTAGCAGGTGCCACGATTGTTGCGGTTGATTGGATAGATTATCTGGAAAAAATCCAGCGCCTAGTAAAAAGATTCCGAAAACTACGAATACGACTCCTATGTGCAGCATTCCAATGCTGGTGACTACCTGTGGAGCATAGGGATAATGCGAAACGCTGCTGTTACAGAGCTGGTGAGTTCCAAGAAGCGAGAACAGACGGCATGTTAAGAAATGCGTTATATTGCGTGACGAGGTCCAATCCAATTTCCTGCCACCTACCGAAGTGTCCGTATGGAACTCGGGGATCGAATCTTACCGTTCGAATCATGGCGTTCATGACTTCTCCATCGGGAGCGTTTCTCTTACACCTTCTGCGGTACGCCGAGCGCAGTCGAGTGTACTTACCTTCGTATCTAAATTATTATTATCGGTGATGTGCACTTTCTGGGGGTGGAATTTCCGGCGCGTCGAGCCATGCGGCGAATGGGTGTCGCCACTTTCCGAGCTCTGTATGCTGTAGCGTCGTTCCCGGGCTTTGCGCTGATTGTCGCGTCTCTTGCGCTGCCGCTTGATGGCAAGCGCCGAATGGATGCCCACCGAATGCATCTTGCAGCGTTTAGCTCGTGCTCAGGTCCTGCCGGTGAACCTGCGGGTGAGAAGGATGCGGTCGATGCACTTGATAAGTCACAGCATCTCGAGTGAAGAGAACTCGTCCATAGTAACAGCCCGATGTGGTGCAAAGGCAAAGCAAAGGCGATAGCTGGCGTGGAAAAGGTCCACTCGCCTTCTCGAGGCGTGAAAAGTAATCCGATAATGGTTAGCGGTAATGAATGTTATCGAGCTAGTGGCAGCGCCGAGCGAATGACGCGTACATTTTAGAATGCCATTTTATGGCCCCGCACAAACCCCATAAAGCTATCTGACGAACGGCGTTTTAAGAAAGAGCACGGCATGCCGGTTCTTGGTGTAGAGTGTGCATTTTATATGCTTCGATATCCATGTTTACGATCCTCGGATCAATCTCCTGTTTTATTGCCATTTAAATTGAAAGTTCAGCCCTTCCGCTGAGCTGAACATAACGCAACCGGTAATAAAGCCATTATGGTTAAGACAGTCAACGAGTCATTCACACAAAACCTCGTTAGTGTGTGATGCCAAAAGTCAAGCATAATTGAAATGTATTTCTACCTGTCACCTTTTGCCCACACAATGCTCGAGGAAAGGCAATTGACAATTTACGATGCCAACTACAAGTGCAATCCAAATAGCTTTTGCGTGACTCGCGAACTGATCGATAAATCGACGACGATCAACACTACGCTGCTCATTTAGACAAATCTAGAAACGTCATCGCAATTATCTATCCGTCCATCTATCAGTCCTCGAATCGAACGATCCATCTCGAGTAAAACGCAGCCATCCAATTAGTAAGGGAATGTGGCATTACATCCTTTTCGTTAGCGAGCCGTTCGATGTATTGATTGGCAGAGTGATTCGATTAAGTTAAGCTGAAGCAATTAGTAGCGGATTTATCAAGGGAGTTTTCTCGGCCAATGAAAAATCTGTAAAGCTTGAGCTTACTATCCATGCGAGATGGGATCCATGGGAGATTGACAGTCACATGCAAAGCTCACCATGCATTAGGAAAGGATTCTCCAGTAATGGATTGACTTTATCTTTCATCAAATTAAAATCGTTTTTAATAGAACAAATAACGGGGTTTCTTTTTTCAATGCATTGGCTCGGGTGCTTTTTGATTGCCTCAGGCGACGGATGGGCCATTCGCAAATGAAAATCAATAAAACATCCGCACTGCCGCGAGCCTCGTTCCTGGGTGATGGTGTCTCCCACACAAATACCGGCATCGGCATCTAATATTCGTTCGCCATGGGTACGACTGGGAATTGAATTAAGCTCTACGGATGGCGAATGTTGTCACATCGACCCGAGTGCGTGGAATCGGGACAGATTGAACCGAGCGCCCTGTGCGGTGCAAGGACGAAGCGTAATGAAACGCAAATGCGTGTGCGAAACGCAATTTTGTGGGCCCGAAAGTCTGCCTCTTCATTACTTCGCGTATTGGCCATGGCGTATTGAGGGTAGAGAAAAACGAAAACGAAACAATCAAACCCCACGCCACTGGCATTCTGTGTAATGAAGTCAAAATGCCCGCCTGTGCTTGGAGTTGACACATGATAAATACTCCAAAACAAACCGTTTACTAACCGGTTTTGCCCGTTTGCCGGTTGAGCTGAGGGTTAGCAACGTCAAGGACTCGCGACCACATCCAATCAGCCGATGTGTAATGAGTCAGGCCGGTCCTTAGTCAGCCACTCGCCCGACCGGAGACTGTTTCCACTTCAATGCGGCCTGAGACCCGACTCGCCCACACTTACACGAAGCCGTTGATTACACGCATACTCGGCTGTTCGCTGCTCGCTAGCGCTGGGAAAATGTGAACATGCAAGCCGATAACACATCGCGCGTTTGGAGGTTATTACTGCCGGGTGGCAATCGCCCTCCCACAACAGCAGCAGTAGCAAAAGCGCCCTAAAAAAGCTCGCCCTTCCGAGTCCCAGTTGTCGCGCCAGAACTGCCCTCAGGGGTCTACGGCGCTGGAAGGACGTCCTTCTTTTTTTTGCTCGTCTGCACGTGGACGGTTTCGCGCATGCTTGCTGACGCGGGCGATGCGGCTGTGTTGACTGTCAATTACACCCCGGGCCAAACTCAATGCCAGCTCATCAACTATGGCTTTGGTAACTTTAGAAGAACAAACAACGGCCAAGAGGCCATTTTTAAAGTCCTCCTCAGTCTCATCGTTGCTACTCATACGGCGCCACGAACATCCGCACGCCCACAAGCTAATGGTTTGAAATTACTTAAAACGAAGTAGTGACTCAGTAGAAGAGTCCAATCCTCGATCGATCCTGGTCCGTTATAAATATTCATAAATTTACGATTTTTGCTCCAGCAGAATCTAATTGAAAATGGTAATTCCCTTGCTTGGAAGATACAATCACAATCGTCCTGGCGAGGGAACCACCGTAACCAATTTTAAAAGAACAACAAAATTAATAATTAAATTTTTCATTTAGCTCGACATTTTATGCCCCAGGTAAACAATCAAAGCCACCACCGGCAAAGGCGGCATTAGTATCGAACCGGTTGTGGGAACGAACGTTTCGAACCATATTGCGTTTGTGGTGTGTTTTTTCTAACGTTTTGTTTTTTCATTTTTGTTTCCACACCCCCACTGCCACTGGTTGGATCGGGCCAGTTGCTTAATCACGCCTGTGCCGGTTGACCGGACCCAACCGAAATACCACTGAGGTCATAATTCCTGACAGCTTTTGCAACCGCAACACGCGCTCTAGTAGCTGGATTTTCCATCCGTGGGGCGGTTGAACGGACTCGTCACGACCGGCTGTCAGTGGCGTGTTTTGGATGAATTGCCACCGATTGTCGTTTTGTCAGTCCGGCAAATGGTGAGGCTTATTTGCATCCAAGTTGGCCATGGTCGGTGCGCCCATGCGAGTGTTGGTTTGAGCGGTTTTTTTTCTCTCTTTTCCAACCACTGCCGTATCTACGAAAGCGACTCCATGTTTTTTGTTTGCTTGTTCTATTCGAACCACCGCCGCAGGACGGTTGTATTGATTTTACAGCGAATTCCACACTTTCGATAAAACCTCGCATTTCCGTTCGCATGAGCGATGGGCACACGGAAGGGAAAAGTAAACGGGCACCGGATGTGGCACGGTATCCCGTTTCAGGTTAATGTGGATAAATAAGCGACCGACAAGCGTCGAACAGCTGCAAGCATTCGATGGCGCTTTCGTCGAAACGGTCGCAAGGAGCGCACCGAGGGATTAATGGGAAAATCACCCGGAAGCCTCCGAGCATCCCGTCATGCGTATCCATTTCATGTCGCTGCTTTTGCTGCATTTTTTATACGGTGCCAAAACCTCGGGCACGGGATAGGACCGCTTTTCCGGCAAGCAAGCAAACGCGAAGCGAGTGGAAAATTAGTCCCATGCAGGGTTGTGCCTTTCCGTTTTTCTCTTTGATGATCGGTCGGTCGGTCGGTCCTTTGGTTCGGGCGTTTTCAGGGAACATTAGCGCGTCCGTCCCTTACACTTGAGCGTTTTCCGTAAAACCACCCTGTGAGCGAAAGCCGCTTTTCATCCCCGACGCTGATTATTGCTGTCCCGGGTTTGGCGACATCGTGGAACCCTGGGCTTGCCGGTGGGCAGATAACAGTGAATTGGTAGGGGGTTCGCAAGGACTCGCTTGCTCAGCTCGCTGCGTGAACAAGGCCTATTCTTACATGTGACCCTGTGCTTTTGGTTTTGGCGAGCGACCGAGCTGCGTTCCGAGAACCGGTCTTCCGAGATGCTAAGCAACGACCCAACATGAGAAATGTTCCACTCGCGTTTAAAAAAAAAAAAGAAAGCATGAACGTTCTGCAAAGAAGCCAATGACGTACGTGATTTTGTCTGCCTTGGCGTATGATTGCATTGGCGCCAAAAGAAACCCTTCGTTCGTTATTGCTAGCAGACGATCCCTTTTGGGGCTGCTTTTTTATCATAAAGTTGACAGAGGATGTGTTGCGAAAATAACACAATATTTGCTTTGAAATCGAATCGATCAGACATGGCCGTGGGGCTTGTGCCTTTTTGGAGGATAGAAATTTTCAGAATAAAATGTGATATGCGCACTAATGATACGAAGTAAACTGCTCAAACGAGATCCTGTGGAGCGAGCTTTCGTTTAGTGATAAAACCTACACCAAACATACACGCACGCACGCTCCTTCGTCCCTTCGTACTGTCAACGTCCAACGGCAATTTATGGCTTCTGTTGTGTCGAAAGCATCCATTCCCGGGTCATCTGCATGCACGATAAAGGGAAAAGAGGGAATCGCACGCCAGGAAGCGAAACAGTATGCTACGGAAGAGAAAAATCCCCTCCAGACACGGCAAGTTCGAATCGACGTCCGGAATCACGTTCATTTCGCATATGCCGCACGCTTTCGATTGTTAATGTGAGTGAATGGTCATTTATCAGACCCGCCGGATCGACACCGAGCGTGTTCGGGACAATTGTTTTGTTCTTTTTTCTCTTTTTCACTTTAGGGTGCTATTACCTATCGACCTGGAAAAGGGTCCGAAAAGCGTTGAGCCAAGCACGCAATAAATAAGACAATCTAACGCCACCGGGAGCTGATATCCCAAATCCTCGCCCGTGGGGTGGGATTAACCGAATTGGATTGTGGGGGTTTATTTTTCGGGTAGCAGTAGATAGGTCCTGTGGTAGGGACGTTCTCGTTAAATTTATATCCAGCTTTGTTAACACACCACCTTAAAGTGAAGCCTCGGGCTCAACGGGAGAAGATATCGCTGCTCGATCTGTGCAAATCTAGATAATGGAATACCGGTTGGGCTTTTCCTCAAAGACCGGTTTCTTTTGATTCATCTCGGTGGGCCATTCAACATCTCGTCACCGGACTCGATCCATCACCGGAAACGGCAGACATCCGGACCGATGGCTAACTCGTAATTATTTTATTCCATCCCCAGCCGGATATGGCCGGACCTTTTTCAACAGGTGCTCGAAAAGGTACCCAATGTCAGGTCAGTTGAGAGCGGTGTCCTTTTGCTCGGTTTATGCTAAGGACATAGACCTTCCCCGTATCAACCTTGATCTTGAGAAACCGGCGCACGTCGGGCTGATGGGAATGAATGTTTAATTAGATTGTTATTGAGTGTGGGATTCGTTTGAGCCTCAAAAGTGAGCATCAGCTAACAAGCTTCCGCCATAACAATAAAATCACTTCGGCAGGAGCAGAGAATGGCGTTTCTCCTTGCAAGATTCGGATCCGGCAGTGTCGCATGTGTCGCCCATCAGAGAGCTTTATTAGCTTTCATTTCAGCGCGTGGCAGTGGCACAAAATTGAATTGGATTGGAGTTTGCAATGCTCCCGAACGCGAAGTGACGTAAATTCGTTTTCGCTGCCTTCGAAAACAATAAACTTGAAGGTCCTTGCGGGACCTGTACACCACTCTCCGTCAATCACCGAGGCTCTAGTGGGGTACAGTCTTCAATTGATTCCTAATGCTGTGTACATCTTCAATTAGCCACGTGGGCGTACCGGGGGTGTGCATGTGAACGTGCTATTGATGTAATAAACATGCTCGCCTTTCCGGTGGCACACTGCAAGAAGGCCACATGACGCTAAAACAAACACCGTGGGGTGTGGCTCAACGTGGTTCAAGCCAACGGAAGAGATGATTCGCAGAGTAAACCGATTGCTTGCCATTGTGTCGCCTCCGTCAGGTCGTTTGTCATGCAGAACAAGGCTCAGCTGTTGCCTTGAAGGAGCGTCCTCCTGCGCTGTGCATTGCTGGCTGGCTTCGCTGCACTGCCTTTTGGTTGGAACTGGCAGCCACTTGCTCTATTGCACCCTGAGCTGAAATGTCAATAGCTCTTGCGGGTGAGCCACTTCATCCTTACCCGTGCAAAGGCTCGGGAATCTCGCAGTACCAGCTGTCAATGGCGTCGATGCAGTGGATTTATTTTCCACTCCTTTTTTTTTGTCTGTGCCTCGCTGCCACACTGTGCTTTAGAGGAAAAATGGCCGAGGCTGCCTTTTACCACGGACCATCCAAAGGAGTGAGTGAGTAGGCGAAAGAAAAAAAGTAAACGACCATTGATCCGTTCGCTTTTTGTGCGTCTTTCTTGCGAGTGAGGAAATCACGTTGCAGGAACAGCTGGCCAAAAGCAGCGTGCGGGATCGTGTGGGGGGTCCTGTTGCGTCATTCGCTACCGGAGCGGTCGTCAAATTGGGGCATTTTCATTATTTTTCATTTGGGGCGGAAAATTTATGGGTTCCCTTGCTGCACGGGACGGCCCGTTGTCAATCAAACCGTCAATCAAGGGGCGCGATGGAAAAGGAAAGCCAAAAGAAATGGGTACCATTACCAGGACGCGACGGTTGGTGAGGCTCTCGATCACACGCGGGAGAGGATTCGGTAAACAAAAATCTGGCGCATAAATTTGCCTCGGGTGTCCTCGGGGAGTGATGTGTTCTAATGAATGTTGCCGAATCTGCCACCCCAGGAGGCTGTCATAAATTATCGTCCGGTGCTCCTTCTGATGCGTTCACAATCAAGAGGGCGTACTTTAATTTAATGAAAATGTATGACGCCGAACAAAAGCTAGTGGTGGCTTTTCATGCACTCACGCACGCGCCCGTGCCGGGATAGTAATTCCACCGGCTGCACGTGTCACATAAATGCGCGTCGGTTGCTCCCGAGGGAAATCCAACTTTTCTCCACTCATGGGGCAGCAGTTTGTTTCGTGCGAGCTGCAAAATATGTCAATCCGTAAGGGGCACACTCGGTTTGACACGAATTCCGAATAGCCTCAGCAACGAGCAGCGAACGCAATCAGCACAATCATGCGCCAGTTCGGACGCCAATGTCAGACGGTCACATGGAACGTGAAGCGTCCCGAATTCCCTGCAACGGATTATCGTCCGTCCTGTTGAATGGCCCTTCCAGCAGCTGTATTTTTTTTCGCTTCGTTTGAGCAAGCAAAACATCACTCCCTGAATCATCGCTGAAAGGAACCGACCCTTATGCTTTTGACCCGCAGTCATATCCGCCTAGGTAGCCACCTTCCAGGTAATTTGTGCCAGCGGTCGCATCGTCATGCGGACAAGCAACGGCCTTTTATGGTCGGCATGCTGACATGCCGTACCGGAAGCCTTCGCGCCACTGCGGTGGCTCGTTTTGAATCTTGACAGATTACACACAGCACTCCCGTCGCAGGACCCTCGACTCGTGCTTCTATTATTTCTTTTCATGCCAAGGTTCAAGTTTTCATTCGCATTTCTACCACCTTCCATGCTCGTGCGCGTCGTGCAACTCGTCTCGAAGCTGAGCTCACAGTTTTCCCGACACCGGTGAAAAGCTTACCGGCTCTTGAGCTTGATGGGCTAGATTTGAAGATAGTCGCATTTCTGGTTGTGCTTGTGCGAAGTGAACACCTCCCGTGGGAATCTAGTGCGGTTGGGAAAACTTATATTGCAATTTTTCTTTCTTCTTCCCACAGTGGCACGTCGGTTGCCCACGGGATGACGTATTTTCTGTGCATAATGGTGGCGAGGATGTGTGGTTTGCGATTGAAATTAATAACTAGCCATACCGATCGTGACTGGCCGAAGGAGACACGACCGGGATGGCAAAAGGGGTAATGGTTGTTGATGGCATGTCTATCCAAGGCTATTATTGCCATCAAACCTGCGTGAGTTTTCGCCTGCCCGCTGGGATTCGTCGGTGTGTCTGTCCTTGGCACACCTGTTACGAAGCACAAATAACCCCTTAATTCGTGCCCTCTATGTCAGGGTGGCCAAAATAGTTTCGCAAACCACCCAGCAAGATGCCAGTAATAGTCGAGCGGATTACATTTTTGTGGGAGGTGATTTGTCTAGCTATACCCGCGCGTACCGTGTGCACTATAATCCGACAATCATCGTCCTGGTGCCAACAAACGAAAAAGAAAAAAAAAAAAAGAACAGGCCAGACAATTGACGACACCAGTTGTGGCGATCATTCGTGAAGGAAATACGCTCGAGTAGAAAACCGCATTCCCTTGGGAGTGGCACTCCCGTGGCTTCCTCATCGCGTTTTCGTAAACTTTTATGATGCCAAGTTGATGTGTGGTTCGGAGTAGGAAGAGACCAACAAGAAAAACAAGCCCTTCCATTAGTGACTGGCGGTGCTGCAAGGGCTTTATGTTTGAACAATTCGAACGAAATCGACCGAAAAAGCAAGCTGTTCTACAGGTTTTCCCGAGAAGGTCATTGGAGTGGATGGATTCGCATTTAATTCGCAGAAAATGCTACGAAACCCTGTACACAGAGCACCCAGCATTTACAGACAGTCGTGTGGGTGTGTGGAAGAGTTTGCTTTGCGGTTAATTTGATCGAAAAACTCTTTACAGAAAAATTGCAAACACGTACCATGGTTCAACTTTCTAACAAAAGGGCTCTCCCTTGAGGCGAAATCCAAAGGCAACGCATTACACGTGCTATCTCGAGCTCAAAGTGCGCTGCTTTTCGCATGATACCAGCGCGTTGTGGTTCAACCAGACCATATTATTTTCCTCCTCTGATGTGCGAGCGTTTGTTTTCGTTGGTGTGTGTGTATGTGTAAGTGTATGTGCACAATTGTTATTTTTCCACCTCACCTGGGAAAAAGGTAATGACTTGCTTTCGCATGGCTTGCCATTTCGTGGGTAGTTTTCCTTGGGCTGGGCACTGCAGGAAGAAGTTATTACACCGTCAAACGCGAGTGCCAGCCCGCCTGGGGTTCACTGTAAACAAGCCATATATTCACATACATTCGCACGAAGGCAGTAATTAAAACTCTCGCCAGAAACAGAGAATAATCGATCCACGCTAATGAAGCATGTGATGACTCCGCGCAGCTCTGGCCGTTCTAATTAATGTGATGCGTGGAAGCAATCACTTATAAAATTGTGCTATAAATTATACGCTGCTGGGTATAATTTTTACATCAGCTGTACGAATTGGCCGGTGAATTTGAACAATACTGCAAATCCTTTTTTCTATCGCATTTTCACCAATAACTAGCATCGACCGTCAACCAAAGATAAGCTGATATCTCTTCACGGACAATAACCGGAACATAGAGTAAGAATTAATAATCGAAACATGCGTACTTTATCTATTTCCACACAACGGGTATCATAAATTTCTGATTTCCACCAAAAGTCAGAAATCGGAACAAAGATATCGTTGAGTATCGGGGCAAGTTTTATCGGGTAACGGTTTAGCCTGCCGTGGGCGAGTAATTGTGCCGTTGCTAGTCATTGAAACATGCCTCAATTAGTGTGGTGGGTGCGATATCGAATGTCCTTATCCGCTCGGTTCTCTGTGCTCCCGGGGGCTGCTATCACCATGTAAACGAAGCATTGCCCCGTTTTTCACGTATCGAACTGTCCGTTTCCGTTTCCGGCAGCTATTGTGATGCGATCTTTGGTATTTCGCTCCAGCGCCATAGTAGGTCACGAATAAAGAAACCAATGAAATCGGAACAGTTGGAAGCTTTTAATGAAAACAGTTGTATCTGATTTCATAGCGCAAGTTTCGCATACCGCTGGATTCTGGCGTCTTCTTTGTTATGGGTTATGAGTTAATAATAGTATAGAATCCCTTCAACTATTATGCTATAGAACTTGGCTACAGAACAGAAGCTACAAAGTATCAAAATAGCGGTACGGGTATCTATAGCTTGTTATACCAACTATTCGTATAATTACTGTTTAATGAGCGTGTACTGCTTTTAACAAACTTAGTTTCAGGACACGTCCAAGAGCCGTACAATTTCCAGCGGATAAAGTATACGCTCCATGTAGAGTGCACTTAATGCAAGTCGTAGATCGCATGATGCACGTTTCACAGACATTTCATGCAGTCATTAACCGCATCCATTTGCTCCGGCTTCATTATACAGCCGGCGAAGTTTGCGTACTAATGAAGGCGGCATAGCCCTCCAGCTAAGGCTGTTCGTTAGTGCGCACCAACTGGATTCGAAACCCGTTGACGGTTTTCTATTGGAATTTAGTGGTTTTCCGCTGGCATGAAATTGCGTTCGGTTTGAAATATTCCCGCTCCCGGTTGACAGCTTGTGAGGGGGAAATTTTCAAAGACGTAGGAGGTGTGATGCTGATGAAATTACACGAATTTTAAATCAATTTAAACCATCTTCGCACTTCACCCAGATGCTGGGAGCTTCTTTCATTTCGCTGCCATTGAGATTATCCCTGGAAACTTTACCGTATCGTCAACTGAACAAGGGCGCCCAGAAATGTCGTCTCAAATCTTTTAATGCGAAATATGGTTCGAAAAATGATCATCCCGAATAAAATCGATAGACGGTTGAAAACTTTATTACGTGCCAGAGGGGTTTGTTGGAGCTGTTTACCCAGAAAGCACAAATTGAGTTACCTCTCTGCTCCGGAGTTGTTGGAAGCATCTTCTCAAGAGAGCAACATAATATAACTTAATGCGTCTTAATCAGCCGGCAACCCTACAAAATTGATGTAAAAATTATCATACATTTCGCTGGACCTCTGCCGGGGTTGAATCCATACGTGGGGCTAATTTGAGTGTTTTTTCGCTTCATAGACCTGCTCTTGATTGAAAAGCCAAAAGGTCAGCGCTTTACAAGGGATCGCTAGCAAAAGCGGCGTTGCGATTAGTATTCATACCCTCGTAAAGCATGGACTAGGAAAATGCACGTTCAAGGATCACGGCAGCTGTGATGTGGGATAGCGTACTTTAATCATTTTAATTGGATACGAACCGCACTCTTCCTGGGAGACGGCATAGCAGGGCGCTCTTATTTATGAAACCACCGCAAACGGCCTGCAAGTAAGGTCAGAGGGCACATCCATTGAAGCTGCAAGCCACCGACCACAACAGCTCAGTGATGCGGGATCCATCAATGAGAGGAAAGTTTTCGAAGCCATCCAAATTCTTGCGAAATTTTACCGTTATTGTGTACACGTTCGAGAAAATGATTATTTTAGCAGCTTGTACTTTTGTCCAAACAACCGTGGCGTCTTTTTAACGTGCCTGGAACGTATCCTTGAAGCATGCCCGATGTTGTATATTTATTTCCCGTGAATCCAAATATCAATAAAGCATATCTGCTGCCAAGTCAAGAAAAATCATTCTCCAGCGCTTCGTTGACAGTGCGCACAAAGACAGCGGAGGGCAATATACGAAAGAAAAGTTTCACACAAAAGTTCCGGCCAATTCGTAGAAAGTTTTCTGCCAACCCTTATCCCGCAGCTGTAATTCTTATCGTGATGAAATCGTGTCCCGGTGACGTTGGTTTCTGCGAGCACACACTTTGTAGCGGTTCGTGTATATTGCAAAAATTGGCTTGAAAGTGTCGGGTGTCGGGGAAGCAAAATTAAGACAAAACGTAACGCAAAAATCAACATTTGCCTTTAGACGCCGCAATTATAGCAGGACTTACTCTGATGAGCTGTAAAAGCTCGCTTTCTTCCTTCCCTATCCGTTTTAATGCGTGTTTGGCTCCCTCAAAGTGGCCCCGAGCGGTGGACAGAAAACAGTATTTTCAATAATGAAAGCACCACTGTTATGCCAGGAGTTTGCTACACACACGCGCACAGCATCTTTGTGCTTCCTTTTTCTCATTCCACCGGATTAGCTCGTAGCCGGGTACGATGTTGTTAATGCGCTCCTGCAATCACTACTCGCGTTATAATTGCGAAAACATTGCGCCATCCTTCCGGCACAAAGAAGGCACCATGACCGGGCTGATCTCGGAACACATCGTTGCGCACGTGTACGTCAACTGCGGCACGCGACGTGAGATGGTTTTTGATGGTGTTTAACAAGCGTTAATCCGCCAAGTTAGGAGTCGTATTTGGTGAAAATAATTATCACACCAAACGCAAAAGTATCTTAACACAAACTACATCCAGGGTTTGTGGCATGGGTTGGAAGTAAGCTTATTGTTATATTTGGTGGGTTTAGTGACTTTGGAATTTGTATGCCACTGTCTGTTGATGTCCCCACTAGTTATCCTCGGAAAATGCTGCCCCAAAATGACCTCCACTCCTTCGTACAAATATTTTCCATTCCGTTGGCATATTAATTACCATATGGGACGCATGGTTTCGGTTCGTCCGTTTGGTTCAGCGTGCGATGCAAATTAACCAAAAGTGGGCAACAACAAAGCGAAGAAAACGACAATAACTACCGCGACGTTTTGGGTAAAGACAACAGTGCCTTTGTGCCACCGGTGGAAGGTACGCCATCCCTTCGAGTCTTGGGATGAAACGGAGATGGAAAATCGCTGCCCCGCGAATTTTCCATGCCAAGCTTTCCCTCTTGAGCGAAACCGGAAAACCGTATTGATGTTGACGGGAGTCGGGAAAATGGAGGTCTTCAGGCGAGAGAGACGCTTCTCACCGTGCTTGCTCTCTGCGAGCAACAGCATCGCTCACCTCGGTCTCCCGGCCGGCACTCTCTCATGTGCCTTTCTCTCTCCCGTTCTCTCGCTCTGGCTCTCTCTCTCTCTCTTTCTTTATCCTTATTCCGCACTTTGTCATCGTCATCCTTCCCGCGGACATGTCGGATCCTTTGGCGTAGTTTTTGTTACTGTTCCCATATTTACGGTGCGCTAAATGGCAAGTTTATTGACCTACATTTTCACGCCATCACCGTTGTGGACGGACAGAGACTCCGTACCACGGGGAAAAAGCATCACAAAGTGTGACACAAAGCGAGCTGGGGTGGAAAAGCGCCATCGGGCAACGGTGAAGCCTCGGTGGAGGAAAACTAATTTGTTTACTCGCGTAAAGGGTTTCAAACCCCATTACAAACCGAAGCACACTTACCTTGCTAGCGTTTCGGAACCTTTAGAGTTCCACTCGGCGTAGCTTACGCCTGGTAACTATCCTCGGACAGGAGAAAGGATGCGCGCCGTGTCCGTTCACGGTAGAAACGCAAATGATCTAGGGGGAGTTGGCGGTTGTAAATAGAGAACTTGTGGCACACATACACACACCGACTCGCGTACACGTTTCCTCTTAGAGCACAAAGTGGTGAAATATTTCTACTGCACTTTGCTTTACGATCCGTGCTTGATATGGCAGCCAGGTTGATTATTTTCGTTTTATTTCACCCCTACATTCACTTCACTCCCGTGACTGTGCAGTTTACGGGAACTGCGAAGAATTTCCACCCACTAACGCCTGTGGTTTACATCCCCCTCTTGCCCTCGTGCACTTTGACTTTAGCCCCACGGAGCACTTGGATCGCACCGAGAAAAGGATGATGAAATATTGCATTCCAATCACTGCACGTGGGCGCAAACAAAGTAGGCTATTAATGACGTTCAGGGAAACAGATTTGTTCACTCTCTCCCGCACAGAAGCTAACGAGCGATTTATCGGCAGACCGATCGAACCTTGCTGTTCATGGAGACACGCACGCCGATCGTGTGCGTGTGCGTGTGTTTGTGTGTGCACGCTTTTCTTAATGCCTTTATTTCCTCGAGACCCAATTTTCCTATCGAAAATTTTCGTTGATATCGGGTGTTTCTCTCTGGACACCTAGGAGACCGGCGCAGCAAGGGATGCCGTCGCCCATGGTCGACGGTGTACGTGCCTTTTGTTATACGTGCCGAGCGCTCGGTCGGCGGTTTTCGTTGGCAGGATTTTCACGCACTCGATTCACCACCCGCAGCTCACTTTGAATGTCACATTGGATGGCACAAAACTTGGCTGCTTTCTTTGAGTGTGTTTCTTTATGTCGCTCTCTTCAAGGAACCATAGCTATCTACGCAGTGGCCGGGCTGGTTCGACCGGATGTCTCGGGTATTTGCTTCACGACCAAAAGCTCAAACGATCGAAAAGCTGGGGGCTTTGTGTGTGAGATTCCGAATGGCTGCACTTTCTAACCCACGAGCTGCCCCGTTCGGAGACCGTTGGGCACATAAGTAAAAAACCTTTCACCTAACGCTTTCACACCGACTGCCACAGGGTTTCCTGCCGTTATGCTGCTAACACCGTTGCAAGACGACTGACTGTGGGAAAGCTGTATGCCGCAGTTTTTTCGAATTGCGAAAACTCTGGCTCTCGGAGACCACCTTCGGGTCGTTGGGTCGGTTCGCATGCCTAGCGGGTGGAAAATTCGCCTCCGAGATAGCGAGAGAAACCCGTGCCACTTTTATTGCTGCTGCGATAAACCCGAGAGAGTTCGATATAAACAACGGAATCGTCTCCGGGGCGCAGAAGCCTTCAGCAGGATGGACGTTTGCGTGCCGATACGAGCACGCTCGGTTCGGTCGGGAGAGCTTTCCGGTAAAGTTTTCCAAAACAAAGCTACCTCTTCCTCCGACCGGAATGCAACGAAAGGATGCCGCTAGCGAGGTGTTTACAAGGGACCCGTGTACCCGTGTGTCCGTGTGGGTGTGGGAGAGAGTGAAGTACCGCACGCTGTGTGTAATAAACCGATTAAAACAGGATGCGGAAAACAAAGTAGTACACATGCAACACTAATACAGCTTTGTGTTGCGAGAGAGAGAGAGAGAGAAAGTGGGAGTATACCAGCAAAGCAAAGGATATGAAAATGAGCTTCACAGGAGACAGGGAAGCTTAAAAGCAAGGCTTTTTGCGAATATTTTTAAACGTATAATGTTGATTGTTTATTGATGTTACTCAAACTATTGGTTTTATTCAAAATTCACCTGTTTTCTCGCGTCACATCATCAAAACAGCATGCTTTACACCTAATCGCGCTTGTACTATAACCTCACTAGTTGATGGAAAATCCAATAGATGGCGCTAAAAAGTGTAGCAGTGTTATTGCGGCGCTAAACCGTGAAGCTACTTTATAAGAGCTACCGCAGATGCTCCATACTCCTCTTTGTCGGATGCTCTGACCCGCAAAAAGCAATTACACGTCTGT
The DNA here is from genome assembly GCF_943737925.1 of Anopheles nili. Classification (NCBI taxonomy): domain Eukaryota; kingdom Metazoa; phylum Arthropoda; class Insecta; order Diptera; family Culicidae; genus Anopheles; species Anopheles nili. The sequence goes on from NC_071292.1 coordinate 7,769,852, forward strand.
TACATTGACCGCTCTTTCATTCAACAGTATTTATTCCGAATTAATTCTACGCACTTGCAATACTTCGAATACGATTAATACGCTGTGTTTTGAACTTGAATTGCATTGAATGGCTTCACCGGAGTGGTGCTGGTTTCATCATCATGCGAATGGCTTCACCGTACTCAGTCGACCGAATAATTTCGCACGGCTATGCACACCCCAAGCAGGGCAATCATTCAACAGAAAACACACAATTACACATTCAGTACTGCGATTTGCTTTGCCTTTCTGGGAGCGTGGCAGAAGGAATGAGAGAAACGGTTATGGAGCAAATGGTGCCTAAATTTGAAAATACTATAAAATAAATATCTAAATATTCTCTTCACGCTGATCCAACCGCATTTGTTGCTAGCACGGTTACGGCACTGGGCGGGGGCAGTTCGTTCGATTAACTCGTTGTGCTTCCTTATCGTTCTACGTTAAGTACAGCTGCTTCATTCGCAGCGTTTGCAATACTTCCGCCAATGGTCAGTCGTCTACTCTGCATCGAACCACAATTTTCCGGCTCACCACATATCCCTGTATGCACTGTGTTCAGTATCAACTGCTGCCCCTGCCTAAGCAACGTTTTTATTCTTCAGCATCAGTTCCACCTCCTTCAGCTTCGCCTCTCGGCTTGGGCTACGAATTAGATGCTCTGTGACGGATGGTTTGGCCGCTCGCTCAGTTGGTGCACGCTGGGGTTGCGATTTTCCCGCAAAGTACGCCTCAATCTCGGCCAAACTCTTGCCTTGCGTCTCGGGCAGGAAGAAGAGAGCGAAGAAAAAGCCAATCACGGAAACGACCGCGAACATCCATTGCACTGCGTACGCTCCACCCAGCAGATCGGTGATGGTTCTACAAAGGAAAACGGAAGCAGAATGTTAATGAGGATTACTTCGATTGCTGGACGTGTTGGATTGCTCGAAATACCTGTAGCTTTGCACGGCGAAGAACATCAACAGATTCGCCATTGAGTAGGATATCGAGTGAGCGATACCACGGATGTCGGTTGGGAACAGCTCAGCCGTCATCGTCCAGGGTATAGTGAGCAGCCCGATCATGGAGGAGCACACGTACAGCAGCAATCCTACGACCGGAATCCATGTCAACGTGGTGGTGCCTTCCTTTATCCACAGCGTGAACAATCCGGACACAAACATGCAGATAGCCATGCCGGTGGTCGAAACCATGACGAGGTGTCGTCGAGGAAAACGCTTCAGAAGCCACGCATTGAGCAGGGACATCGTGAATCGAGTCAATCCGACGAAGATGGACGCCGTGAATGCGTTCACTTCGGTACCGACATCCTGGATGAAGGTGACGGCAAAGAAAAGCGTGATGTATATGCCACTAAACTGCTGGATCAGGAAGAACCAGAACAGGATGATCATCGGTTTGTAGCCGGTTGGTTTGAGGAATCCACGAAGCTTGGACTGCTGCACGCCGTGTCGGTTAACGTTTTTCTCCGCTTCGGCTATTTTGGTTTCCCGCTCCTTCAGCAGTGCATTTAAGTGCATCTCCGAGAGTGGCTGGTCCTGTGGAAATCGAGACCAGTATTTATAGTTTCATACTCTGCATCAAAGGTTCGAGGAAAAATGATTAATTGATTTCCAATGTTAACAAACGATGCCCTAGTTGAGACAATCCTGGTTCAATCTTCCGCTTGAAGCCTTTTACGAGGGTTGTATGAGAAAATGGCGTGACTACCGGGAGGTTAACGGGTAAAAACAAACGATGAATTGTTACGAGCTTTTTACGGGCGATGGATGCCGGCATAAAAAATGTAAGTGCTTAGCAAACAACGCAACAACGATAACACCCACGATAGGGTATAGTGATGTTAAACGGTAATTGGAAACCGATATCCGACAGCACGAGATGGTCCACTTCGCTGTGCCCACGTACCGTATGCTCCGGCTGGGGATACTTTTTATAGAGGAACCGCAGTGACCGGGCTGCATCCTCGATGCGTCCCTTCGACACCAGCCACACGGGCGACTCGGGAACGAACAGCTGGATCAGCAGCACCGGCACGATGGTGTAAATGATGCAGATCCAGGAAACTAGCCGCCAATCCATGAAGGCTCCCTTAGCGTAGGCGATCACCATACCTGTTTGGGAAGATGTCGAAGAGGATGATCAGTAGAGCTGACTTAGAATAACACCCTGCCAAAACCATCTTCTTACCGAGAGACGCAAGCGTGGGACCGGAAGAGATCAACGATCCGCGCATATCCGGTCGGGCCACCTCCGTAATGTAGACGATCGCTGGGCTAGTTCCGAGAGCACACGCGAAACCGGTCAACACCCGGCCCACCATGATCCAGGTGAAGTTGTTCGCGAGCGCGATGGCGATCCAACCTGCCACGCACGGGAACGCCGCCAGCTTGATCGTGTTAAGGCGCCCAAGGAACTCCATCATGACACCAGCCACAAGCGATCCGATCGGGACCATGATCACGATGATGGACGCGATCCATGACGATTGTGCTTTCGTGATCGGCACGTCACTACCCGGCTGCTCCAGCTGCGGGATCAGGATGGCTGAGTACGCCAGCGAGATGCCGATGACGATGTGGAACGAGGCGGCCACGATCGCCGAGAGGATCTGGGGCAGGGCGGACTTGATGTTGGTCTCATACTTGCTCAGCGACCGGCAGCTCGCAATGATCTCTCGGAACGCATCGTCTTTGTGCTGCTCGCTGTTTTCTCTGCCAACGGAGACATTCGAAACCGATTAATGTAGCTGTGAGGTTTGCAGTGAAATTGTGCTCAATTGGCCCGGCTGCTGGTGCTGCCAGAGCCAAAGGAGGTCAAGGCTTGCACGGTGTGGTGCAACGAGTGTCGCGCGGTTCGGATACCAGTGGCCAATCGAGTTGCGGTGGGTCCGCAATTTGCTTCCGCGATTAAACGTGGCGCTCGCTGGTTGTACTAAGGACCATTGGGGAGCGACAGGCGGCCCTAACAGTGGCACAAATCATGTCTAATATTTTGTCAGGCAAATTGATAGCGTGTAATGTGCACAATCATCACGGCACAATGCCGGTTCATCATTGCGGCATCGAGAGGTTAATGCGTTTAATTGTACCCATTGAGCGTGGGCGGCACCGAACAATGGCGACTAGAAAATAGATCACGCTCAGTAGATTTTCTACAGCTAACGAGCAAACTATGAGGATTGTTTCCAGTGCAATATGAAAACCCAGTTGTTCGTTTTTACACCCTTTATAGTCAATGTCATACGATCAACCTCTATTTGACTTCATAAAATTGCACTTGGAAAGCATGATGTTTTACGCTAACCAGTTCTAATTACATTCATTCTTATTTCTTACGAATGCCCTAAACCGCATAATTATATTATCCATCTCCAACAGCATCTCATAATGAGTTGAGTTAATGGAAGAGGAGCAATGTTTTCGTTCAGTTGATGCTCGATGCGCTCTATTGATCTTGTTGCTCTTGAAGTTTTGCCCGCTTCAATGCCATTGCCCCGTACGAAGGCGACATCGAACATCCTTTTCGCAAAGCTTTTTCATCATATTTTATTCCCTCTCTCACTCTCTGTGCTTTTACCTTCTTCGCTCTCTTTTTCGCTTATGCTTTCATCTTCCCCACAAACGGCCCAATTGGTACGCACAGCCGTACAAAAAAAAATGGCGTACCCAGCGCTGGAAGGAGACGCATCCTTGGAAGGTGTTCTTGACAAGCGGAACGCCACAGTGACCTTCAACCGGTGGCGTCGCGGTGTCTGCGAAATGGTTTAAATGTTCGCCGGTCGATATTCGGGCGCATCGGTCGGCCCGGGAAAACCGGTTCGATGTAGAATGAACCGAAAATGAAATTTTGAACAGTTCGCGATACAAAAAAAAATTATCATCATTCCACATCCTCGGCACGAGGGAAGGAGTGACTGAAAAAAAACGCTTCGCTCAACAAAAGTGTTAATCAATTCGCTTGCGATACGATGCCCCAAAACACGGCTCCACCTAAATTTATCGCCATTTAGCAGCACGTGCATAAAAGATTAAGGTAGAAGAAGCGCCTACTTTGTTTTTGCGTTGCTTCGAGGGCATCGTTTCGTCAACGCCTTGAAATCCAAGGCTACTTCGTTGTCGTTTTCTCTTCACGCTTATCACGAGATAAACTTCTCCGTAGTAGCTTCAAGCGGTGCTCTGCGTTCAGCTGACCTTCACGGGTTATTATCAGGTAATCGAACCGTCATTAACCCAACAGTTGTCCAACAGTTGTTCAAGCCCTGGACATGCGATACGTGCCTCTGTTTCCTCCGTATGGAAAAGCACACTCTCCCCTGCTGTTGCTCCGACAGTCTCATTCAAATCGAATCACGCCTTTGGTGATGCTCGTTGTCATGAAGAAGAGTAATTTATTATCACTTACTAGCAATCGCCAGTCAAGCGGATGAATGATAAGTTTGCCTCCTTCGTATACGCGCGTAACGTTTCGTCACGTGAGGTAACACAGGCTGATCGAACTCACCGGGCGATTGGGTGGCTCCTTCCGATAAGCATGTGAAAATGATCGATCTATTGATCGACTCACGTTGGCGCACATTCACGCTCGGTTTCGATTCAAATACCTTGTTATCGGTACGGGTTTTATGATGACTGTAATCGCGTGCAATTCAGGCCAGTCATAGGCATCAACCTTTTTCGCAGGATCATAAATCACTGCCCGTTGTGAGGGTGGAAAAATAATGGTGATATTTAAATCAGAAAAGATCCCTGTTGCGATCAAAACTATTCGATTGAACAAATGGCATATTTTCAACTCGAACAAAACACCCAATGTTCAACAAGAACGAACAAATAACGCCAAAGAAGCCAGATGAATCTTCTCCTCACTCGCCGAGAAGTACATTATTTTGGCTTCCCTGAGGCCATGAAAATCTCTGGACCATTGACGCTCCGGTTCGTTGGGACAGCGAGATTTCTGCAGAAATTCGCCTCAGTGTCGACTTAACCTCACGTCAGCTGGCACGAAACCCCATCAGCTGGATGATGCACGTCGCCAAGAAAAGGCACACACCGCGAAACGAAACAAAGAGCATATAAATGTGGCCAATCCCGAGGGCCTAAAGACGCCCATGACTTTCTGCGGCAGAAACCGGTTCCATGAGCACGGAGTTCGCCATCGGTAACGGTAATTACCGCGAACTTTTCTCGTGGTTCTGCTGCTTGCCAAAGACGCCATTCTCGTTTAAGCCGAGGCGTTTGTAGTTGCAAAGGGAAAAAGAGTGATGAACGCGATACTCCACCGTCGTGGATGAGCTGGCTTTCTGAATTTGTAGAAACGTAAACCACAAATTGGGAAAATGTTACACCGCTCGAGCATTCAGCAAACCAATGCAGGGAGGTAAATATTCATAATTAATTACGTTCGAAACGTGCACTCGACGATGCCGCGGGAATCTCAACGCGGATTCATTTTTGGTGCCCTCACCACACGGGAGCTATTTTTAGCGGGAAAGGAAGGAATCTCAGATCGAACTGGGCGCGATCGTTTGCCCGATTGATCGCCGGCATTTCACGCTCCATCGGATACAGCCGCTTTGGCGATGTTCGAGCTTGGCTGCCCACTGGAACGGAACCAAGTCCAGGTTGTGCTGGAGGTGCGAATGGATGACGCTATGGGCCAGGATTAGCATGCTGATCGCGTGCCGCTAACTTTGTCGGTTCCGCGAACGGAAATGTGTGATTTGCCTGCCGGAGAATGTTTCCTGGGTACCGATCGTGCGGTAGAATCCGTTTTTATAGTGAAGGCATTGCTGTCTGTGCGAGGTAAATGGCCTCCACGAGCTCGAGCGTAGCGGACAATCGTTGTCGTTGGGAAAATGGTGCCAAAGTTTAACATCACCATCCCACTTCAGCCGGTTAAACATTGAGTCGAACGCAACTAATTGGACGCTACATTAGGCTGGAGCAAATATGAAAATGGCCACACAATCGATCGGGTCAACACGGCTCAATTATCTACCGTCCGTTCGCAAAAGCAAACGCACATAAATCGCCATCGCCACCGTTGATCGTTCACATTGCATCCGCAAAATGAGAAAAAAAGGGCGCCCAGCCAGTGGGAAGGGCATACGAACACCGTCCACGTGTTTCCTGTCCGGCCGCACTCGAGCCAAGTTTATAGCCGGGCCAAAGCACGCAACTCATTAGCTGTTGATTCTAGTTTTTCCCTTTTTCCAAGCTCTCCCTGCTCGGGTCGCCATCGCGATCACACGACACCGAGTGACATGCGGCGGTTGCGGACAGCTGAACACCTGGCCGTGGTCGGTTGGGTGGTGCGAAACGAACCTGGCACCGGTTCAAGGTATTAGTGAGGGAGCGAATCGGTGCGAGTCGTTGCGGTGTTTGATCGAAATAATCGCTAGACGGGTGGTTCCGTGACTGCTAATGTTCGGGCCAAATCGAGCCAAACCTTCGGTCGCCACGTTGCCGATGCCGTTTCCAGATGTATGCTGATATGCCGTGAAAAAAACAGCATAGAATTGCCTGCCGCTAGAGCATGACATTGACCCTGCATTGTGTGGTTGGTATTGGCATTCCTGCGTATCCGTCATTCGACAGGAATGTGTATGTGTGTTCGATCGATGTTCCGCTCACATCGACTTTCCCTTGTCAGGAAAAACGCCACCCGTAACGACACTCGACCCCCATTTGGCCGAGTTCATGAACCATGTTCAGCGCGTTTGTTTCCCACTCCAACCAAGCGTCACCTTATTTCCATTCAATGGGGCAGGAATTTTCCGGTTCCGGTAGTGCCGCTCTGCGCGCGATGAAGTCGTTGTGCACGTCGTCCCTGGCAGCGCACCGCAAGACCTAGGACAATGTTGCACAACGAGGAGCAAGGCTCGTTCGCCAGCCAGGATATGACCTTTTCGAATGTGCGTTATAATATTACACCAGCTTATAATTGCACGATCACCGCACCACCAGCACCAGCTGGTACAGCATCGTTCAGCCCTCCTTCGGTGAGAGGGTGAACTGTTAATTACATCAACCCTTCGCTTATCACCCGGAGCATTATGAGCAGCAACCCTTTTACGCACTGTACACTGTGAACGGTGACTTGACCTTGAGAAATCGGATCTAAGCGACCGATGACACCGACCAGTACACTTTTCACCGCACGTCAGACCGATTAGAGTTGCCTCTTAAGGCTAAAGGTCCTTCTTTTGGTCTTCTATCGATTACACAATGCACCTCATGTGGAAGAATGAACTCATGTATATGAACCGGCCATATCGACAACTGTTGTAACTGTTGGTTCCGATTTGCACCAGTTTCAGTTGGCCACTTTAACGCTACGTTTCGATGCAGAATTGATTCAATCGAACAATAAATTGCACCCAAACGGCGACACAATCAGTGACGAACGCTGCCGTTCATGAATATTGGATCGATGCTCGGAGCACTTGAAGGTTTCCCGGTGTTTCCGACCGCACGCAACCAAACTCGCTGTACGCTACGCTCGAAGGATAAAAGAAATCCCTTTCTCGCCGAGGTCAGAAAGGGGGTTTTCCACAACGCTTTCCGTACGCGACCAGCGCGAACCACTAAGCAGCTGAGCAGCTCCAGCAGGATCCGGGTTCCAAACCCTAAAGGACCTCAATTCGCTTTAGGTCAGGACGACCGTGACCGAACGACTGCAGTCAGCTGGCTCGCGGTGCCGACAACACTGCAGGCCGGAGTAGACCCGAACCTGGCGTCGGCCCATCGGTTAGGACCAAACGAAAAATCGACCAACAAAAAAAATATATATATGGTAAAATAAAACTCTCACCCCACGGCTCGGTACGGCTAGAACACTCGTGTCGGTTTGCGCCTCTGTGGTGGTGTTTTTCTTTCTGGGAGGCAAAAATAAATCAACCCCCTTCGGGTTTTCCCGCCCGGCAATCTGACCAGCTCGAAAGTGGAGGCTAGAACGGGGTCTGAAGCGGACGCTGAGTGAAAGTTCGATGCCAAATTTGGACGCTTTCCGGCGTGGCGGTATTCGGCGAGGAACGAGCATGGAGGGATGTTTGGGAAATCATTGAAGGGTAGGTAATGGTACTCAAACACTCAAGCAAACGTTGAACCGCGGTGCGATCGATAGCACAGCGAGGACGCAAACCCGCCCCGGAAAACTTATCGTTTCCCTAGGGGGAGGAGTGTCGCTGCTGGAAAATGTCCATCCCTCCTCAACGGGTAGAGGATCAAGGTCACGTACGATCGTGCGATCGTGCTGAAAGAAAGGAACCCATCGCTGGTTATCTTTCGTCATCTCGGCACCGACTTTATTGACTTTGGCAGTTCATTTTGATTCTGGCCGATTGCCTCGCTTACGCAAACGTATGCTGACGGGACCGGAGGAGTTCTTTGAACTTGATGGAGAACTGTTTTCCTTTTCGGGGGTGGAAAACAAACACCCGCGGAAATTCGTCAATGTCAAGGCGTCGCCGGGGATGAGGCGGATCTTGACGAAGCAAATTTTGTGCGCAAACCGGCGGTAAGAAAATTCCACCGGCTTTTTCCGCTCATCGCGTTTGCCGTGTTTGATTTATGGCCGCCGTTCGATGGAAAGTTTATATTGTGGTTCGACATTATCAAGCTTTGATCTCACGTGTCGCGTTGTGTGTGTGTGTGTGTGTTTGTTTATGCTCCGGAAACATGGGTGGAAGCCATTTTGTGCCATAGAGCCGATCGTCGGCGTCTTCACAACCGGCCATAAATCCGTATTCCCATCCGCAGGGATCTAATAACTATCCATGACGTTCGGACGTTGGTCGTGAAAACCTACTCTTTGGATTTTCCTTTCTTTTCCCAGCTGGTCAGGAAAGAGAAATTGATCCATCTGCTATCGCTTGTACGTGCAATTTGTTCCCATCTGCTCCCGGAACGATCAACATGCGCCAATTAAAACGTTTCTACAAACGATCCGGCTTAGTGACCAGCATTTTCATCAGCGGCCGTCCTGTAGGCTAGTATTACTGGCGTACCGGTTTACGTTACCTGTTGCGTAGCTCCACACTCGGTCCCAATTATCGGTGGACGTTTACACCCCGTACCGATGCACCAGTCGACTTTCACGACGTTATATTTAATTGCCGCATCGGAGCCGGAGCGGTTATTCGTCAAACCGAGTGCATTCTGCCAGATGCCATGCGCTTGGCGTGGGTTAAATTTAAAACCACCCTGCATGGGGCCCTTTTCCCCGTGAGGACGATCAGGACCGTGCTCAGAATCGACTCACGGCGGGCTCAATGTGATCGATGTGGGCAGTTGTGTTTTACAGCTGATTTAGCAACTGGCTTCCCAGAGCGTGCCGGTGAATGAATTGTGCGATATGAGCTACCAAGAGAGCCAACTATCTAAACTACGATAAGATTGTGCTAATTCGGGTTATCTTTTTCATTACACGGCATCATTCAATAAGCCACCGGCGCTCCAACGGTAATCCACCATAATTCGTATTGATTTTCCATTCGCTTAAGTTTACCACGCGCTCGTTTGAGCAAGCAAGCGTTCTTGCTCGTGCAGGCATGACTCATTTTTCGCCACAGCTATCGAATTCGTTATCACAGAACCTGACCCTGTTTCGTGCTGGCTTCGCGGGTGGGGAGTTCGCTGAACAAGCAGCATAGCGAACTGGGCCGGGCGAGTAGGATATTGTAAACATCATGTTGACAGCATGCTTCGCAAACCGTTTGCTCACGATTCGCGGTCACGATAAACGAACTAGGGCTTATGCACCACGAGCTGGTTGGCGAACTCCCGTTTCGAGTGGGTCGAATAGCAAGGCTTTTTTTTCTAAACACAAATGTGCCATCGTTGCATCGATCGAGTGAGACGTTTCGTATTCTTTGGTGTGTTTTTTTGCGCGTTTATTTGATCCTCAACGCTCGGCACAGGTCGGATAGCTCTGTTGAAGCAATCTTCGTCCCAATACCGATGCTGATAATCGATGGCGCGCGATTCGCGATAGTGTCAATTGTGTTTTATCTCTCAAGTACGCGCGTTCCGGAAACGTGGCGTCAGCGACAACACACGTCACGTTGGCGCGGCTCGGGCGCGACGACGTACAATGAGCCATAAATTTTGAGAACATTTGTGCTGTTTTAGGTCCAAGTGCTGTGTTGGAAGAACTCCTGGAAAAAAATGAACCGGTGCTCGATCTGGTCGAATGGGTTTAAAGCCACGCATGATTTGCCAGCGGTAGCATATGTTTTAAATTAGCTGGTGCCCCCTAAACGGAAGGGAGTTTTGTTGAAACGATCCAATCGCATAAAACGGGACCACCCATCAAAATCCGTGTCAAGACGGCAAACGGTGGCCGCCGATGGAAAAAGGGACAACGGTAAGTGCATTCGCATGTTGCACTTCGCTGCGCTTCACCAGTGTGCAACTATTTGCTCAACAACGGCGGTGGTTGTTCGGTATTTGCTACGCTCTTCTTTCGCCGATCGGTTCTTAAACCCCCCGGTCGGTGATCAACCGGACGCAGTTTCACTTTCGTACGATAACGCATGTTGCTAACAAGGGCTTAAACCGGTGGTAAACATGCGTCGATGCACTTCCGTGCATCTAAGCGACCGTCCCTCGTTGTCCGTCGTGGTTTGCTCGCTTGAGAAAAAAAGTACACTTGAGCCGTTTGTTAGGTCCTGGTCCCGGTTGGTGGAAAATTAAAAGTAAATACATTGGCCACAGACATACGAACCGGAGGTGGCGGAATCTGCTCCGACGATAAATGGCAAACAATCTCTTACTCACCGTTGGTGTAAGCTGAGAACGCTGGATCCAATACTGCAAAGAAAAGCGGAAAAGAAACAATGCTCGATTAATTGTGTGAGTGGAACGGGCGTTTGTGGACGGAGGAAAGTTGGAAATATCCAACTATCCACCCGCCGGTAAATGCTTATTATTTTGTTTATGATGACGGAATGCCACGACCCATTCCCAGGCGTGGCGCGATGGGGAAGAAAAATACCACAATGGCGGCCAATCGTGTCGACCTTGAGACATCCGAGTTTTCATTGCGTTTTCCGACCACTGGTCGTTCATGGTGATGCTTTCTTTTCACAGAAATTGTGCCATCTTTGTATCGCTTGTTTGCTCTGCATTTAAGGGGATTTGTTTTTCATTTGTTTGTCGTTTTTATGCCCCGCCCCGAATTCTTCATTTCATGTTCAGCTGGCCGCGGGGCTGGCTGTTTGGGGATCAAATCTTGTTCAAGGCTAGACCAAATACGTGACTTTTAGCCGCCACTTGCTAAGTGATGCGAATAATTAATATTCGACGCGCGGATGGTTTTTTTTCCACATCGAAAGTGTTGAGTTTATTTCTGAAGCGATGGAGCACATTTAACTTCTCATTTTATCTGAACTTAAGTTGCCGATCCCAATACTAATGGACAAGTTTCGTGCTTGATTTGCATTTCTTTTTTTTATCATCGCCGCTTCTCTTAAGCTATTATATTTCTACCAGCATGCGAACGAAATGCGAGACAATCGAAACCGTACACCGGACAAAGGAAGAATGTCTGTGGTTCGGATGAGACCTCAAACATGATCTGGTTGGTTTGTTTATCTTTCCCAGCTCTACCGAAATTGCTCTCTCGCAAGAATCACGCAGAAACCTCAACTCAGAAACTCGATCGCATGTCACTCCTCCGTTAATTGCTTTCCAGGAGTTCGCTTGATGACAAGCGATCCTTCTCATTATGCCACCGCACCTAATTACTGATGTGCGGTGGATTCCAATTCACTGCCCGGTCGGTTGCTTCGGGCGAGGTTAGATTCCGGTACCGGCATTCGATCCGAGAACCTTTCGTCGGCGATTAATTGCAGCTTATGTGGCCTTTAGCCCGAGTAGCCAATCGGCTAGTGGTGCTTGAAATTAGCATCCTTTTCTAGCGATGTTTCGCCGAAAAAGCGTCCCTTTTTTCTCGTTTGCATCTGCTTATTAGACCACGTCGTTGGTGTTCTTGGATGGGTGATTTGAGACCAACACATCAAAGTGTTGCAAACTATGCCCGTTGGGAACACGAAATAGCCCGGAATTTCCGAATAATCGGAAGCAATTAGTCATGCGGCCGGTACTACGAAATCTGGTCGATAAACCGGAATGGTGTCACAACAAAGTGCAACAACCCCTGGCCCACGCGGGGCCTATTATCAAATTATACCCATCGGGCATGGCTTCTCATGGTCAGCGGCACGGAACGTCGAGCAGTTTAAATGCTTTCCACCGTGAATCATGTTTTGTATCGAATTGTCATTCTGACTGCGTATATGTGGGGTGTGTGTTTTTTTTATCGTCCATTTAAATATTGGCCTTTTGAGGCTAGTACGAAAACCCCACAACCAAGTGGTTTGGTTGCACTCGTGCGACTCTCAAACAGCGAGCGTGATGTTGCATTTCAAACAATCATTCAAAAGTGTAAATACTTCTCCACGAACCTCGAACATTTTGCCCGCCATTACGACTTGTCGCCACGTGCACCGGTAGTTGAACAAGTGGCAGAAAAGTCACATACAGGTGAGCTGTGAAATGCATCTCAACAGCTGGAAAAAAGTGTACACTACGGGGAAAAATTCCGATTCCGAAACGATTGATGTAATACCACTGTAATGCATAAAATAGTGACGCTAACCGCACGCGTCTGTCAAGGTCCACGTGTCCATGGTGCTTGTGCAATAAAACGCTTCCCTTAGTTCCCCGAGGCGAATATATGGTCGCGATTAGCGCTTACCTTAATGGATCCATACTCTAGGGCTCGTGTGGGCTCGTCTGTTGGCGAATGCCGCTGGGTCGGTGTTAGATCGATAACCGATTAGTAATAGTTGTACCACTACCGGCGAGTGGTGCCGAATTACGCCCTTTTATCAGCTATTATTCGAAGCTTCAGCGCTTTTTTCTTCGCTGAGAACTGTCGGCTAGAGCAACGTGGCTGGAAATTGCTGCCCGACAAATAACTACCACGGTGAATATTATTATTGCCACTTCGATTTTTCTGTTTTCTGGTGCGCACGAACGCAAATGAACCCACTGAGAACGGGACGCCCGGAAGGATAATGGCTTGGCACGCGAACTTTTCCAACCGCTATTAGATAATGTGACCCCGCCGGTGAACGAGGCATGCGAATTTTCCTCTTATTTAACCAAACAACACCGCCACGGTGTAATTGATACTTCTTCCTGCGTGAGGTGTATTCCGCCACTAGCGCTTTTCACTAATTACATTTAGCGTCGTCACCGAACTGCAGTCCTTGCGAGACACACCGTTATTGTGCGATCAGAGTCACACGGACGCCGGGATTAGCTGGGTCACGGTCGCCGAAACCGTGCTGACACTGTTTTTCTTGCTGCCACCCGACGGCCACTGGCAAGGGAAGCAACAAAAAAAAATGCGTTCGATTTGAACTGTTCGCGTATTTCCGTCGGAACGCGCGCGCGTACGCTGCGCCGATATCAACCGCTCGAATGGAGGCGTCTAAAGAAACTGTTGCGTGCTTCGCCAGGGAGAGCGCGAACAGCATGCCCGGTCCTGGGGACCGGTTTTGAGAGCTGGTATGTCGTCACCGGGTTGGACGTGGTCGTGGTCACCTCGGGCGAAAGATGCGCTGGTGGGAGCGCCGGGACGGTGCGTGACGCCATCGATTAGGGAACAAAAAGCATTCGCGAACGAGAGAAACGCGCTCTCGGGGGTTCTCTTATGCTTCTTGTTTTACATGAACCACGCCATGGATGGGTATTCCGTGCGTCTTTGGTATAGCATTGAGTTTTCATGCTTCTACAGCTGATCAAAAGTGTGCATAAAGAAGCCAAAAATGCATCAAAGGACCTTGAAGGAAAGAGGAAATTTGAATGCCACGTGTTGCTTGTATGAGCTGTATGAGCAATCATAAAACCAGCGGAGTCTGTAACAATTATAAATTCTATAATACTACCTATTGGAGAGGTATTTTATTAAAAAGATACTATGCTAGATTATCAATGTGAAAATACTAGAATGGTCCGCGTGGTACTTAAATTGTTCAAAATTTGATATTTCATAATTGAATTTCAATGAATGTACAAAAAACATGGGATGTATAGTATCAGACTTTTTATCTTTTTCGTTCATTAGTGCCTTTTTAACGAGCAGAAAATCGTCCGATTTTAAAAATTAGTATCTCAAAAGGATTAGTAGAATTCTCAACAATTTATTTAAACTGTTGTCAACTACAGTGCAGTGGCGTGACGCTGGAAGTATGTAACTGTGGATATAAACGCACACCATTGGTTTCAAACTTCAAACTCGCATCGCACGCTTCGCGCTTCAGCATCCCGGTATATCATTTCCAAAAAGTAGTGAAACAATCAGTGTATGTATCATAAGGGAATCAGAGACTTCGAGGTAATTAGTAAACACATGTTACTTAAGAGTAGAATGTGCTGTGAATTCAGTATCTAGCGTGTTATTTCATACCGGCGGGCACCAGCTTCGCATCAGCGTGAACGCTCTATTCAAACACGAGGACGCTCAATCAAAACAAACAAATTTAGTTAGAGCAGATAAAGATGCAAAAGATGATGGTTTTGATAAATTTTACGCCAAATTAGAATAAGACTCGTCTTTAAGATGGTTTAATCTTTTTATGTGATTTCTTGTCGTTCCAGAACTTTCACTTGTTTGGTTTCTACGGTAACGTCTTTATTGGTTGCTGCAGCAGCGCCGCATAAGTTTGACCGATACCAACAGTTGATCAAAGCATACTGTAAGTACAGCTCGTAAAACTGGTTCTTCACGATGGCGGATATGGAGAAAATTGAAATCAGGGACGTTACCCGTATCGAACGTATCGGCGCTCATTCGCACATCCGTGGTCTTGGGTTGGACGATGTGCTCGAGGCACGTACCGTTTCACAGGGCATGGTGGGCCAGAAGGAAGCTCGCCGTGCCGCCGGTATAGTGGTTCAAATGGTACGGGAAGGTAAAATCGCGGGCCGCTGTATTTTGCTGGCAGGAGAACCTAGCACAGGCAAGACGGCTATCGCCGTCGGAATGGCGCAGGCGCTTGGAAATGAAACACCCTTCACCAGTATGTCCGGCTCGGAAATTTACTCACTGGAAATGAACAAAACCGAGGCCCTGTCGCAGGCCCTTCGCAAAAGCATTGGCTTACGCATCAAAGAGGAGACAGAAATTATCGAGGGAGAGGTGGTGGAGATTCAGATTGATCGCCCGGCTACGGGCACCGGCCAGAAGGTGGGCAAAGTTACGATGAAAACGACCGACATGGAGACGAATTACGATCTCGGTAACAAAATCATCGAGTGCTTCATCAAGGAGAAGATCCAAGCCGGAGACATCATCACAATCGACAAAGCTTCGGGAAAGGTGTCCAAGCTTGGACGGAGTTTCACGCGAGCCCGGGACTACGATGCTACTGGCACACAGACCCGCTTTGTTCAGTGCCCGGAAGGGGAACTGCAAAAGCGCAAAGAGGTTGTACATACGGTTTCGCTTCACGAAATCGACGTGATTAACAGCCGAACGCACGGATTTCTGGCGCTATTTTCGGGCGACACGGGAGAGATAAAGCAAGAGGTACGCGACCAAATCAACAGCAAGGTGATTGAATGGCGTGAAGAAGGCAAGGCAGAGATCAATCCTGGAGTCCTGTTCATCGATGAGTGCCACATGTTGGACATCGAGTGTTTCTCATTCCTAAACCGAGCGCTAGAAAGCGATATGGCTCCGGTGGTGGTAATGGCCACAAACCGAGGCATCACTAAAATTCGCGGTACCCATTATCGCAGTCCGCATGGCATTCCAATCGACCTGCTCGATCGCATGATCATCATCCGCACGGTTCCTTACACGGAGAAAGAGATCAAGGAAATCCTGAAGATTCGCTGCGAAGAGGAGGACTGTCAGATCAACAACGACGCGCTGATGGTGCTTGGCCGCATTGCTACAGAAACGAGCTTGCGGTACGCAATTCAATCCATCACGACGGCCAGTTTGGTGAGCAAGCGCAGGAAGGCGGCCGATATTACAGTCGAAGACATCCGGAAGGTGTACTCGTTGTTCCTGGACGAGAAGCGATCGAGCAAGATCCTGAAGGAATATCAAGACGAGTACCTGTTTTACGACGACAGTGTACCCAAGCAAGCTTCGGAGAATCCGCAGGCGCAGGCGATGGAAGTTGAAGGCAATTAAACGCCCACATGAACAACTATGATTCAGCACGAAACGTATTAATGGCTAATGCCGCACAACATTGAGGACAACAAGCTTCATTCTAGCTCGCGTGAAGAAAGAGCCCATAGCATGTGTAGGTGGTAATTGATATGTTTTAAACAAATTCCTTACAAATCTTTGAAAACTTCTGCTACAGTTAATTTCTTTCCGTATGCATGTGTAGGCGTATCGCCGAAAACGTCGTTTTGCCGATGATGTATAAACGTTCTTTAATGATACAAATGATACACTCTACTGTTCTTATAACAATCTGCCTCAACGTATTGTAAATATCACCCGAAACGAAACCTATAGAACTTAACACAACCCATAGAATGAATTGATATCAATAATACCACCTATGTTACGTGAATAGCGTTTGTTCGTGACTTAAATTCGTTATAGAAGTGTGCTTTTGCTCAGTCTCTAGGAGGGAAACGGTGTGTTTCTGTTTTCGATCCTGAGTGTCAGGAAACGAAACAAAAAATGGAATCTACACCTTTCCTGATACTTCCAGCAGGACTTTGGAAGGTCGACTAGGCCTTGACACTGTTGTAATTGCTGCACCGGACGCTGGAATTGCTTTTTTGTTTAAATATTCATATGGGTTTTATAACTTCTCTACGGCATCAGCCGACCGCTGGATGCATGGATCTGTTCTAAGTAGATTTAAACTCTGCTAAACACTGCAGTTGCACTGCAACTATCTGACTATTTCGATCGGAGGTTTCAACCAACGATTAGCGCATCCGACGGGCTACAATATTTTGCTACATTTGACTAAAATATTTGTTCTAGTTGCATATACGTTTGTTGCTTTGCCTGGTTGGTTCTACTGAGTACTGGCTCGCGACCACTAGCTAACATCTGAAGTAGCACTGAGGAGTAAGTAACTCATGTTTAAATTTTAAACCCACCCGCCGATTACAAGCGCACGAGAAGGAATACATGATACAAAAGAGGAAACAAAGACGCGAAAATGGCGCTCCTACCCAGACTGCAGATCGTGGGCAGATGCTGAAACGTGCAGCGTGCAGTTCTCACATTTTGCGAGAAGTTGAGAACTATCGTTCGCTTATCTCAAATAGCAATGCAATGCGGAGTAGAATTGGATGGACTTTGATCGAGTTTGCGCTTCCCAGAAGATCGATTCGAGCCCCAACTGGGCGGCTTGGAAATTATTAGTTAAGTAACCAAAAGAGTCCCCGCCGCAACTGACCCGGAAGTTGCCGAACTTCGTCCAGCAGCTCGTTCTGAAGGTAGCGCGCAAGGAAGTGCAACATTAGCTGCTATCATTTGCATGCGTCCGGTTTCGGTCCGCGGCCTGCCACCACCTGGCAGATGTTCCCGAAGAAGTCCTTCAGGATGGACTTTTGGACGTACTGCGCACCGTCGAGTGTGATGGTCGGAATGAACGTAACCGCTGGCCGGAGCGCGTGTGTGGCTTCACCGTGCACCTTCAGCAGCTCGGCACCGTGCGGGCTGTCGTAGCATTTTTGTATCGATTCGATCTCCACCCCGTGCTCCTTGGCGCAGCGATAGAACGCGTCCCGCGGGATAATATTGTTCTTGATCATGCATGCGACCATGTTAACCATCGTGTGTGTATCGTGCACGGCTTCCACTACGCACGCATGGATCGTGTTGGCTTCACACTCGATCGGGCCATGCTGGCACTCGAATTCCAGCGATCCGTCCGACTTCGTGGTCCACTGTAAGGTGAGAAAAACATAACGCCAAACAATTATTAATCCCATCCTTACTCCGCTCTATCTAGGAAGCGCGGATTCATCACGTGTTGCTCACTTACGGATGCTTTGCCGAACGGAACGAATTCGATGGTCATCAAATCCGGCGCCCGATCGTAGGCTGGCTGCAGCTGGTGTAGGACAAAATTCTTCGAATCCGGACACAGGGCTTCGTAGAACACCATGACGTTGACGGGGGCGTTCGAGGGCTTCAGCATCGCATCGCTGGACGTTTGCTCCACATCGTCTTCGTCGGGCTTGCGCTGAGTGAAGCTCTTGTAGACGAGCACCATTACGATGATCAGGATCACCAGGTAGATGATACGAAGCTGTCGTTTTTGGAACATGGCAGTGCTTGCGAATGCGTGTTCTGATATGAAGCGAACCCCGTTTTCCACGTGGAATATGTTCCCGGCTTTACACTCTACACATTTGTCGCCGTGGCTCGGTTATCATCGATTGCTGGCGCTGAACGAGATACTGCACCTAATCAACACAAACCGTCGGTCGGAGAGAGAGCTGATAATGCTATTTGTTAAATCAACGGCGGCAAGGAAGTAGGCCAACGAAACAGACGCCCGCTAGTGATCCCAAAATGGCAGTACAGAAATGGAGGTCTTTGCTGAGCGAATGGCACAGAAATACACATAAATGCGAAATTACGCACCGAGTTCGTGAATATGGCGTGAATCACGTACCTTTGTTACTCGTCGAACGTATGCGAAAATATATAATGCGTGCTATTTTCAACTTAATTCAGCTTTTTTAACTTTTACGACGTGTATGCGCTTGCGGGAAAATTATCACGAATTTTGACAACGTAAATATAAACAGCATCACTGCGACGTTTCCAGGCAGCGTTTACAACGGCTAGCTAAGCGCTACAGATAGTTCCGGATTTTGCATAGGCTGCCCGTAGTTCAGTCGTCGATTGCGTGTCGATCGATAAGGTCATTAGGGGAGACTGTGTCGATCAGATCGAGCACGTGTTACCTCTTTGACGCATGCTCTCCTGGTACTAGCACCGCTTGGTGCGGTCACAAAACCCTCCCGATAGAGGTGGTTTTTCGGAGGAATTTCGCTTGTAGCATCCAGCAGTGCGTGCTAAATGGCCATAATTCGCGAAATTGTCCAATTTAATGAAAAATAAAATATTTAAAATTTACGATTTTGCCTCCGATTATTTTGGACCATGCATACCTCGATCGCATAGTGCGCTGAGAACGGCGAGCGGTCACCGCGCAAAAGAGATAGGATGCGCAGTGTTACGTGCCGGAAAGAGCGGCGATATTGGATACGAACGCTAGAGCGAGCTGGCACTAGGTTTGCGCCTGGTAACCTCCTTGGTTCATGTTCTCCTGTTATTATAGGCCGTTTTTGAGCAGCAAAACTCGACGTCGAAATTCTTCCATTTAGCGGCGTCTCGACGGGTTCGTTTTCGGCGCTCGCGTGGAAAATCGGATTTCTTAAGGAAACGTGCGCCAGGGGCTTCGTTAGGTTGGAAAATCGTGCAAAATATTGAGAAACGTTTGCTGAATCGTAGTTTCGGATAAAAATAACAACATTTGCGTATTTTTTAAGTTTTCTTTTATTATATTAAACTTGATTTTCTTCCTTGAATTAGTAGTTAATATCGTCTATCCCATTTACCCAACTTTCTTGTTTTTCCTCGAATGTTTCCACTTGTGTTTGAATGCAATTTTGCTCTTACTGCCCTACCGGTTTCGCTCTCAATTGCTTCGGCCTATTTATTGATTCTCCTGCTGCGGTTCTTCATTAGTTTACTTAAAAAAGGAGTACACATTCGCTCTTATTTATATCTATATTTATATATATATATATATATATTTATATATATGTTCACATCTTAGCATCGGGCTGCATGTGCATTCCATTCATTCATTTCTCGCTTGCAATATTTTGCTGCATCTTCTATTAAACTATTCTTTTGCTCCTTCAAACTGACCGTCCACTGACTCGAGCTTTCGCAGGTCCTTTTTTTGCTGCAATTCTGATGCTTCTGTGGCGTGCACTTGCACTTTTTTGTTCTACATTTAATTAGCACACACGTTCCAGTTGCCTTGAATTTTCCCCCTTTATGCTTCATGCTCCTCATGCTTTTCCTCGTTATACCTACGTTAAACAATTTCAGCTTTATACAAAACGAAAGCGGCTAATACGTACGTTGTTTGCATGATAATTCAACACGTCCCGCCGACGCAAAACGGTCGCATAAAACTTGCACTTTCCCTTCCGAACGGTTGCAGCGGGTTCTAATGTTTTAAACGGATATTTCAGCTGGACGCAACTTGTTTCGACGCTTCGGTTCATTCTTTGTCTTTCTTGCTTCGAGTTGTGGGTTTATGCTTTTGCTATGTGTCTTTCTAAAGTACGGTCTCTGACGAGGATTTAGTAAATAACAGTGCGAGAAGATGAGCATTCGTATCCTGCTAGAGTGGGTGGTGCGTTTTCACATCTGCCCATGTGGTGGTTTTCTTTGCAACGCCTAGCTTTTGCTTTTCCTCAATCAACCTCCCGGAAATTCTCTATGCCCTTTTCCTTCCTCACACGATTTATCTGCGGAAAACTCTCCTTTGCTTTCGGAAGCAACCGTTGTTGCAAAATGCGCGTAACGACAAAACGTAAAGCTGTTTCTAGTTGAAAATGGAATTGTTGCAAATTGCTGCTGGAAGGTTGTGATTGGAAATGTTATCGTTTTAAAACATAAAAGACCACACAAGCCGTTCGAACTTTGTCCGTTGTGAAGACTCTCTCTCTCTCGGTATCTTTCGCTTTTTTCTGTGTTCTATTGAATCTGTTTTAACGTGGGAAGAAATGGTTAGCAAACACAAATGGACTGCTTGCTAAAGGAAATCCTTTCAGGGTTTCCGGGCTGCTTATAAGTTGAACGCTACACGCTTGGAACCGATAGTTCGTTCCGTGTCTGCAAGGACGAAATTAGCTAACACGTGGCTGATGCATCCAACACACTCACCCCGCGGTTGATATGGACAAAAAAAGTTGAGAAGCATTAATGAACGTTACGTTCGTTTTGTCCGCTTAATTTTTTTTTGGCAATGAAGCATTCCTTTCCGTTTCCGCGATAGACTTCTTCGCTACCGAATGTGCCGTGTCTCTTCCAACACCAACTCTTTCCGCGTTTGCCTGATTCTTGTTTCGCTTCCTTTCCTATTTGCTTTCATTTTTTGACTTACACCTACATTAAATTAGTGTTCAAAAGATTATTTAAATTATTTTTAGAGCTGTCTGCATCATATACTGTACGTTCCCAGAGCCGTTCAAGAGCATTGTACGTGAGTGTGCGGTGCGGATGCTGCCGTCCAATGCCACCTAACGGACGTGCTTCTGCTTGTTCCGGCTCACCGTAAATATATCGATACAGGTGCATTCCATCGTTATGCTGCAACGGTCTTTCGACTCGCTGCACTTTTTCGATTTGACCGCTACGACGATCGCTGTGGGATAGAGCAGATCCTATCCACGCAATTTATGTGCATTCGCTGCGATGCAAACGATAGACAAACGAAGCGTTCTCTTCTTACGATAAGTTTTCCCTCGCGCTCTTTGCTTTCTATTGTTTGCCTACCTCTAGTGGTTACATTTAAGAAGATAAAAGGAAAATCGAATATACACATTACACGGAGTTTTTTTTGCTAAGTGTTCGTTGCACGCGAGTTCGTCAATCTGTTAAAACTAAATCAAACAAACAAACAAAAAAAGGAATAGAATCTACGTATCGTTACAGCACGGACAGGGTAAATGTACATTCACTTGGCCCGCTCTTCTGCTAGGTGCGCGATCACGTGATCGTTTTGTCTAAAGGAAAATTCGTACCTAAAATACCACGGAAGCGGCCTTCCACGGTGGTGCCAGGCGGTAATAAGTTAGGGTTTTGTGTGTGTGTTTATGCTTGGAACTAAACGGTGGCGATACTGCACGAGGATGCGCCTCATTGCCGGTATCGATTTAAAAGAAAAAAAAAGCTTAACTATTACTACTCCCGAGCCGAACGCAAACTAAAAATTGGTAGCCCCTCGAATCGGACGGGAAGCCTCAGGACCTCAGCCAGGTGTGGGTGTGGAATGGAACGATATCCTCGAACGAGTCCTCTCGCTGCTAGCGTGTTTCTCGTGCGAAGCTGCGTATTTGCGTGTTCTGGCTATACGGTAGTGATGATGGTGAAGGTCCTGAAGGTCCTGCCACATCGGCCTCCAGTTCGTGGTAGCGTATTTACATATGTTCATGCACCATCATGCCACCCGGGTATCCGGCGAGCGAACTGAAGCCACCGTCACCTCCAAGGACCATCGGTTCGGCTCCACCGGCCACCACACCACGGCCTCCGACTGTCGACAACATCGGGAAAGAGGATGAAGAGGTGGAGGATGTCGAGGAGGAACAAGAGGACGGTACTGCGGGTGGTTTCGAGGATGGCGCGGTTGTCGCCGTCGTCGTGCCGGATGTAGACGCGCTCGTACTCGCGGTCAGAAAGGACGTGCCGGAAGCGGATGAGGAGGAGGTCCCGTGGGTGGTGTAGCCCGGTTGGGTGGGCGGTTGCTGGTGGTTGTTGTAGCCATTGTAGCCGCCATAGTAGAGCAGGTTTCATTCAAACGGCGTGTTAAACATGTGAATGTTGAGATCCTCGAAGGAGGTGGTCCCGCTCTGGTCGAGCATCTGCAGCATATCGGTTAGTTCGTGTCCTTGGCCCGGATGTTGCCCTACGACCGGATGATGCCCGGGATGAATCTGTCCCGGATGATGGTGGTGATGATGGTGCGCGTGGTGCGGATGCTGCACCGGATGATGCGCGTGCGGGTGTTGCGGATGAGGCGGGACGTGGTGCGATGCGCCACCTCCACCAGCACCCCCACCGCCTCCTCCACCACCACCCGTACCGTGGAGGGCCGGATGTTGCTGTTGTTGCTGCTGCTGCTGCTGTTGCATGTGTTGTTGCTGCGCGTTATCAGTGGCCATTTCTTGGGCGAGCCCCACGGTGGTGTGTGGCGCACCGGGACCGTTAGTCGTACCACCGGAACCACCCGTTTGCATCGGTTCCGGTCCCGTGTTGTGATGATGCGATTGCCAACCACTCCAGATACCTGCCCGAACGAGAAACGAATACGTTATTGGGAGTCCTTTTTATGCTGGAATGAAGATCGCTCTTACCCGGTCCAGCTTGCGATGACGGCGTAAAGGTTGACGTCTGGCGGGAGGCGTTGAGCTGGGTGTAGGTCGGCCCGGTCGGTGATCGGTTCGGACTTAGTTCACTGTACTGGTAACCTTCGGTGACGGGTTGTGGCTGAAAGACGACAAACAAGAGGATGATCGTGAAAAAGCTCTCCTTCAAGGACACGAGACGCGACTTTACATACCTGCCGTAGAGTCCACGCGGTTGCTGCCGGCGTTGGCGAGGTATTGTTAGTTTTGGAAATGTGCCCTAACGCGCCCGTCGCACCACCACTAGGCGTTCCCGGAGAACCGTACCTATGCGGAAGTGGAAGAGAAAAAAAAAAAGAACACACGCCCGCAGTTAGTACAGATCCTGTCGCACACCAAGAACATCCGTCACGCTTGACTCACTGTATTGGCGATGGTGTCGGATTGTAGCTATATTGCACGGCGTTGTGTGCGCTTTCCGGTCGTTGAATACTGCTAGCGGCGGCCGCCTGCGCTGCTGTCTGCGGCTGCGATGGCAAGTGTGAAATCAGATTGTGAGGATTGTAGATGTTGCTGGACGGGGTCGTTTCCCTTCGACCGGGCAGCGTGTAGTCCAGCCCGGGCGCCGGATAGGATGCGACGGGTGTATCCGTCTGTTCCGGTGCCGTCACCGAGTCATGCGTCGAGTGGAGTGCCCTGAAAAAAAAAACGAGATCATTTT
Source organism: Anopheles nili (assembly GCF_943737925.1). Lineage (NCBI taxonomy): Eukaryota > Metazoa > Arthropoda > Insecta > Diptera > Culicidae > Anopheles > Anopheles nili. Next base: position 7,793,759 of record NC_071292.1, read on the forward strand.
AGTACTGAGGGTCCTTTGGTTCCATCGAATGGTTACTTACTTCGCGGAGCTGTTCGTACACACCACGTACTCGATGTCGTCCGTGTACGGGTTGAGGAAGGCGTACGCCTGCGTTCTCATCCAAACCCACTCCTTGTTCTTCGCCCGGAACCGGTACATGACGGAGAACATCTGACCCTTCTGCTTGAGAACTGCGTGCGAGAGATCGAAAGCATGTGCCCGATGTGTTAATGAAAACGATGATTACGCCACCAAAAAAAAAAGGCTCCCCTCTACCAACCTTGGTCGAAGTTTTCCTTCATGTGCGCAATATCATCCGGATGGAAGAAATCGTAGCAGCTCTTGTTGAGCAGATCAACCGGCTGGTATCCCAGCACACCAATCACCCGCTGATCGACGAACGTGAACTTTCCGCACATGGCGTGGCGCGAGATGAACTCGTTCGGATTGTTCGCGTTCAGATCGTTCGCCGTGGTCGAGGAGGTGATCTGAAGCCGTGCGATCGCCACCAGACAGCAGTGCGTGTTGTGCAGCTCGTCGTCCTGCCCCCGATCGATGGTTACGCCTGGAAACATATCTGAATTGCGGCGGATCATAATTAACAGCCTCCGGGAGCAGTTCCAATGGGTTTTTCTTTTCTCGAAACATCTTGACGCGATTTTGAGTAACGATTTTGATTGGATTGGCTCTCCCACGTGTCCCTCGTCCAGCTTACTTACCTGTCGGTGGCCAGTTCTTGATGTAACCGGTGCAGTGCATCACCGCGTAACTGTGACCGTCGGGGGATGGGCCGAGTGAATTTTTCCGCCGCAGTCGGTTCAGATGCCCAAGTGCCATCGATTCCGGTGTCAGCGGACCGATCCGCATCCGGCAGATGAACCCTCGTCTCGAGCCCATACATAATCTCATCGATGCTGTGTTTGGGAGAAGAAAAAACAAGTCTCATTAGTCATCGTTTTGGAGGAGAACACGTGAATGCCCAGCTGCACTTACATTGATGGCCTTCCTTTTTGACTGTGCCGGTCTTGAGGTCCAGTATCCGCCCGCTATTGACCGGTTCCTGCGTCGAGAGCTGCTCACGCACCTTCTCGATGTCGTCCGGATGGATGTGATCGAACAGGCTCCCGCTGTACCACTCGTTCTGGGAGTAGTTCAGCACCGGTGTCACCGAGTCGGACACGTAGATGATGCGTCCCGTATCACAGCCCGCCTGCAAAAAAAACAAACGAACACAAATCGAGTCAGTCACTCTATCGACCCAAACCAAACCAGGGAAAATATAAACTGCGCTTGTTGGGGAGGCAATTTATGAACTTTTCACTAAAACCCACACTGAGAACAGGGTCTGCGAAGAAAAAAAAATGGGAGCATTAATTAAGACCTCCGAACGGTTTGGTTTGCTCGGGTTCAGTCTTCAGTTGCCCGGTAACAGCGCTCTTCAGCGTTCCGTGCTTCGAAACACAGCTTCATTGATTCTTTTCCCTGGTTCCTACCTGCACAGGGCGGGAAGGAGAACCGCTAAAGACGCCAAAAGGATAACTTGCGAATAAATAATACATTAATCAATGTAGTGCGTGCGTGGCGAAATTATCAATTCCAGCCACCGATTTTACGCCCACGGAGAAATGAATTACGACGACGGCACCGATGGGTCTTGGCCGCGTCGGAGCGGGCAGGATACTTTGCATTTTTCGGTTTCGCTTGCAGCCGGCCTTTGGCAGCCGTTGTGAGCTGGCGTTGTGGTGTGGCTGCGAGGCGGCGACGAAAAATGCCTAATGAGTAATTTCGCCCGGCGTTGCCCAGCTGCATTCTAATTGACGATAAATAATGCGACTCCCATCCTCTTTGCTGGATGAGCGGGTGAGTGGGTTGGTGGATGGCTGGCTGGCCGGACGGACGGAATGCCAGTTGCAGTGGATAAGGAAGTTTAAGTACAGATAATATGCGCCTTGTTGCTGGAAGGCATGGAATTATGGACACTCGGAAACAAAGTTGTGTCTCTCACCGGTCGAGAACCGATGTGAAGGCGCACAAGGAGGGCATGATAAACAGAAAAAAAACGAATACAGATCCTTGGAATGTGCCGACGGAGGACGGGGACGAAATAAATAAATTATCCGCCCGATATGTATTAATCGTAAATTTGCATTCCTCTTCACACCTCGCGCGGAAGGATCCCTTCCTTTAGCTTCAGCGTTCGCGGATCAGCTTTCTTCATTCCGGCCTGATTCCTTCCAGCAGGGCGCGAATGGCCGCACGGACGAATCGACGAACGGACGACGGCACGGAGAAGCAACATTCTCTCGCATCGCTCGGTGCGTCCTTCGGAAAACCTTCCGGCGTCTGAAGCTGGGTGACTTCCTCCCGACCGTTCGCCGAAGCCAGCCGGAGAGTCATTGATAAGTTTTGGATGAATTTTAATTTCCAATATTTATTCACCCGATCGGGAGGCGAATTTTAATGAGAAATTCAAATAATTTTCCTCCCCGTCCATCCGTGGGGTTGTTGAATTTTCCCGGTCATACTTCGGGAAGTGGAAGCCGGTTGCCATCCTGTCGTTCTACCGGTGGGACATTTTAAACTATGCTTCATAAATTTAAAGTACTTAAAAAATGGATCTACAAGTGAGTGTCCTAAATTCACCTCCGACTCGGGGGGGAGAGTGCACCAAACGAGCCAGATAGCCAGGGAATAGGGCTTGAGTTCACTGAAAGCGGCCGTTGGACGGATTGTGGAGTTGCGTGGGATGGTTCACTGGAATGTTTTGGAATTTGAATACATTTCCAACTCCTTGCCATTCTCTATCGCTGAACGAGGCGCATAACCGACGGGTTGGTTGGCTCCGGGATAGATTCAATCCCATCCCAACGGAGTGGCCCTTTGCTAGGTTGGCTTATGGAAGAACAACTGGCTGGTCGACTGGTACGGGAAGAGATAGCTTCGGGCAATGGCAGAAGCTGTAGGTGGACTGTAATTAGTATGCAATTCGCACGGTCAGCATAAAAGGTCCACTCGTTCCAGACGGTTCTTTTCTCTCACTCCCTCATTAGCCCTTCGTACTGAGGGTTGTCTATTTCCGTCCACTGCAAGCTGCGCGTTGCATTTAATGTTGTATCTTCTCGTCAGTTGAAACACTTGCAGCTCGTCCACGGTACCTCCCTCGTACCGCAACATGATTGGCCCTGGCTGGTTCCAACGGTTCGTAGTCTAATTTTAATTCCGCGTTTTTGTTTTCCACCGTCTGGCAGAACGGTCACCGTTGCCTGCTTTCTTCTATCCGCTATCTAGCCGACAAGAGTGCAGCGCAAAAAAGAAAAAAGAAGCAAATTTCCTCCGTACTTTATGCTGCTTAGAGTGGAGAAGGCCGAGCTAATGGAGCAACGGTTGAGAAGATGGATAACGAAAGTGCACTAATTAACTTAACGTAATAATTCACTAATAGTTCCCCTTTTCTGCAACGCTTCGCTCGCTCGAATGAAAGGACCTTTCGCCGCAGTTACGAATTGTTTCATTTAATCAAGCGTCTCGTCTGTGCGAACGATAATTTTGCTAAAGCATCCAGCTCGTTTCGAGCCCACCCGGGAGGATTGATAGAACAATTGTTTTGCCACAGTGCCCGGTTCAATTACCACCGTAAGAGGGCCAATATGTGGTTGGTGCTATCGTACCCAAGCGATTGAGCGTATGTGTGCATACTCACCACAAACAGAAATCCATCTGCGGCTTCCAGTATCAGGTGCTTCAGCTCCTGATCGGTTAGAAAGGATGGTTTGTACGATCCATCCGTGTTGGTATTGCCGGTTCCTGAAATGAGAGCGAAAAGAAGACAAACGAAAGCGTACATTAAACAGTGGCATTTATTCTATTTTTTTTTGTCTTAACATTTTAAACTCACAACCAACCATTTCCCGTGTTAAGGGCATTATCATTATAGACCTTTTTTTGATGATCCGAAGCGATGATGATCCTTTATATGCAAATGCCCATCTAATTGTGTGTATTAGCCCGTTTGCGATTTCACCAACCCACAAGGACTCGGAATCGGAAGGGCTTCCGCACCGCGCTTAGGATAAAGTGTCCATTTTCTCTCGACCGCTGCCATCAAAGCGAAAACACAAAGCAGCAGCACCGAAGCGAAGAAGATGTTAGCCAACGGAATGGGGCGGCCGTCGTGGAGCGACCACGATAAGACACCTGGCAAACAATAGGGCGCGCGCGACCGTAGTTAACAGCGCGTAACAAACCCATAACGGAAAGGTTTCTAAGACAATTGTCCTTTTTTTTTGTTGGTTTCGAAAAAAAACGTCCAAGGTCCTTGCCGGTTAATCCTTAGCCGCAGCGCCTGTTGGGGGTGATATGCTATTTTTTCTTCTCTCTTCCAAAACGAGATTTGCTTAAAAATTAAACAAGTATTTCTATCAGCGGCTGCCAACGGAACAACCAGCCAAACCAACAAAAAAAAGGACATCCAAATACGAAAGAAGAACCATTCGACCCAAGGGCCCCAACGACGACGAGGACGACCGGCGGAGGAGATACAACAAGTTGTAAAAGTAAATGACGTTTAGCATTTTCTTCAATTTTAATTTGCATAACAGTATAAAAATAACAATAAAAAATAAATACGACTGTTTCGCGGAGGGAAAAATCTTGCCCCTTAGTAGCGGCTGTTGGTAGTATTCCTGCTTTTGTTGCTCTTGTTGCGTTGGGCGAGGGATATAAAATGGCACTGCCGCCGGTCAGAACGCAAGGGCCGTCGGGAGAACATTCGAACACAGCGCGATGGGCGATGGTGTGAGTGATAATTGGAGATGATTTTCCAGGGTCTTTTCATGGGTCGTAGAAAATGTGAAATGACACAAGGCGGCTGGGCTCGTGGGTTGGGGAAAATCGTTCATTCGCCAATATTCATACAGCAGCGGGTGGCGTCAGGCTTTGTACCGGGGGCGATAAATGAAGCGTTTGCTGGAATTACACTATCATTCGCACTTGGCGTTGTGTCCTTTGCCTCCCACGCTCCCCCTCATGACCCGGGGAAATCGATTGGTGGCGTCATGGTGGCAATCAGTAATGTCCGTATGTTTAACAATATCGACCATTTTTAAAGCGACATTTTCCCCAATAGCTTCCCTCGGGCGATCGACACAGCGAGAGGAAAAAAGGTTTCTTTTCTTCTTTTTATTTGTTTCTTCTTCTTACGTTCACGCGGCTCGGCACAATACCGATACCGATTTCCGATTGGGTGGGTTTGTTGCCACCGTTGCGAGATGTAAACGGTGAACTGACTGTCTGATTGACTCGTCGGGTGGCGAGGGATTGGAATTGATTTTTAAACGAGGGGGAACAAACGAAGGAAAACGGCATTCAATAGGACATATTCCTGTTGCATGAGCACCTCCGAGGGTTGGGGTGTTGTTTAAGGCAGCGGGCCGTTTGCTGCTGCATGAGAATGAGGTTCAAGTGTCGCTTTGAGCGATGCTGGCTGGACGCATCGAATCAAGCTCCGGGTCCGGATATATTACGGGCGGTTGATTACGGGACGTGAAATGACTGGAGACTGTCGCATGGTGCGCGCAATCGATCCACATCTAGCGAAAAGTCTCGAGGCAACGAAGAAATGGTTATCATTATTGCCACCATTATGCGATGTGATTTGTGGGACCAACGCGCCTCGATCGTGCTGTCAATTTTTACTCATTTTCTATTCTTCAGAGCTCGTGATTTGCGAGACATTCTTGGAGTTCATATGAATGTCACCATTTCTTAAGCACCACGTGGGTCTATATCACACAGAATACGTTCCCGTAAAGCTGCTAACCGTGATCTTTTGGCCCCCACCGGTGGATTGCGAGGTGAGACCTGCACCAGGTGGCCGTGGTTTGTTTCATGTTCCTAGCGTCCCATTTGCAAATCGATTGGGTGCGCAATGTTTCAGAACCTGGGAGGTCTATGTGACATATTGTTATTTAAAGACAATCGCAACAAGCACGACTTTGCGTTGCACCAGATCCGGTTGCATTCCTGCAATGCAGCTGGTTTGGATGGCAAAAAAACTCATCAGCTTGACGAGAACGAGAAAAAAAGCAAGTTTCTAGCACTTTACACTGTTTAGAAAGCAACCTAACACTGTTGTTTTTAACGACGGACAAAGCTATCTCTTTGGTGAAGCATCAAAGCGGCCCATTTATTCGAGCACGCTGTACACATAGTTTTAGCAGCAACATTGCGCGTCTTTTTAGTCCTGCTTCCGGTCCGGTGTTTTCGTCCTGCTGCTCCTACTGCTATGCTACCGTTGACCCCATTTGGGTGGTGCATTACATTTTTATCCATAACATGCTTTTAGCCACCACTCCTCGCGTATGCCTCACGGACTGGACAAACAAAACCGCTGGGTTCCTACTTTTTTTTTAATCCCCATCAGCGGAAGGTCAGATGGTTTCATTCACCGTTTCCAGTCCTTTTTTTCCGACGTTCTGCCTTACCATTCCTGTTCCACTAAGGAAGGAGGGTTTATCTGCATAATTACAGTCTCTACATCCGCTGGACACTAAAAAAATATGCTCGGTTGAAGGCAAATAGGAAAAAAAACCGAAAACAGGCGCCGACCACAAATCGTGCAAGGGAGGAAAACAGAACTATAAGTGTATTTGGCTGTCAGTGGAACCGGGTTCCCTTTCCTCGAACGAATCCCTTTCTATTCCCCGTTGCTCTTACTCTCTCTCTCGGATTGTTTGTTTTTACTTATTTGGTCATTTGGCGTATCAGTATGAAATGTGTTCACTTGTGCAGCCAGTCCACCGGCTGTCGTGGGGGCCAATCATGCCGTTTCTTTTCCACAAGCTTATCTCGTGACACGGTACACCGTGTGTGGTGGCCTTTTGGACGCTCGAGTCCGAGCTCGAACCCCGACCCGGTGCCAGCGTCACTGCAGGCAGGAAAATTGATAGTGCTTTGGTGACGTGTCGCAAAAAAAAAGAAAAACTACACGAGAGTAGCCTAGCGTCCGAGCGATGGCCGAGAGGAAGGGCACATTTTTCAATGATGACAGTCATTTGCTGTCACCACACGAAGCGTTCCGGCGATAGAATCGTTTTTATCCATCCAAACCCCCTTTCGAAGGACCCGTGCGGTCAGCTTTGTACCCACCCGGGGAAAGCACGTGTGTTTGGCGCTCGTTATGGATCTTCCAATGGAGTAATCAACAGCAACACACTCGCACCAGCAGGTGCTGTTTAATCTCGGCTCTCGGATCGAATGCAATGGAAATAGAGGGAGGTGTTTAAACCGCAGCCGTGTTACAGCTCTCGGCCACTTTGACCGCACGTTTTGTCCTGCAAGCAGTCGAATGTTAGCGTGACTTTGGCCCGGCTGCGACCCGAGCAAAGGACGATCGGGAGGCCTTGTAATAGCTGCCGCGCGTTTGATGAACGATGTCAACGTGAGTTATGGAGCAACAAACCCGGCTAATTGCAGATTGAAAGGGTATAAAGTACACGCTTTCGCGGTGCGATCCGCAAACCAATAAAAAAAAAACAGCCCCACATTGATCATGGTTCGGCTCACGCCATGGAAAACAAACGAAACAACTAATAAGGAACAGCACGGGTAGAAAGGAAAGAATGAGCGAACGCAAGCAGAGAAAAAAAAATCTGGAAGGAACTTCATCAATGTAGCACGGGAATAATCATCGCCCAACTTCATCGCCCGGCATCAGCTCTGCGAACGCTCAACATCCTGTCGGTGGTATTTACGGGGCCGGTTCCGCCCAAAGGACCGCAGGGAAAAAACCCGAGCTTTGAACCTGCTGATGAAGATAGCCCGGCCGGTGGAGCGAGCGAACGAGTGGAACGGAAAAAAAGGAGAACAGCGGGAAGAAAATCCCTGTCCCAGAGTGTGCTGCCAAAATTCCGAACACTAGATCCGGGAAAATCGAAGCCCGAGAGCGAGATAGTGCGCGCGAGAGTGAAAGAAAAATGAAAACGAACGAGAGAGAGAGAGAGAGTGCGACAAAGATGGGGCGCGAGCTCGGAAACTACCCGGTGGTAATTACATTTCAAAACTTTTTCCCTCATCTCAATCAATAATCTTTTTCCCGGAGTAGCTTACATGGACGAACCACGGGGGATGGAAAATGCGATGGGGGCGACGTGAAGGACGCGCTCGGAACGAAGGAGCACCAGCTTCTTGCTTGCCTAGCTCGCCCACCCACCCATCCACCCACAGGATGGTCTAGGTGTTTCCGCTCTCCCGAACCCCGAAACGAGCCTGAACCGGATACGGATACTGGGCGCTTTGATTTTCTTACTCTTTTCGGTCGGCCAGAGTTCCATTTTGCCTTCCCCGGCAGTGCGCACACACACACAACCCGAGCGGGTTCGTTGATGACGTTCGAGGGAAAACCCAGCGTGCGGGGGTTGAACGAAAGGAGGAAATCCATTATACTGATCTCTTTTGAGGTTCCTTTTTCCACCATCGTCACACCATCGCCGTTCACTATTCCGACCGCTTCGAGCCTGACGGAGGGTTGGGAAATCCTATCGAATCTAAATTGTTTCTTTTTTCCTGCCACCGTCACCACCACTACCACCCACGCTACACCCCGGCTACGAGCTGCGATGGATGGTGTTTTTCGCTGACCGGTGATTTCATACGTGAAATAGAAATTATCGATCGTAGCGCACCGATAAGCGCCCCCGAGGTGCTGATGGAGCGATGACGGCTACGGTTATAACTGGTACGCTTCGTTCGGTGCGCCATCAGCCGATCCTGTCCTGTCCTGTCCTGTCCTACCTGCCTGCCTGCCTGCCTGCTTGCCTATCTGCCGGTTTCCGGTCTCGGGAATCCCACTCTCCCCGTCGAATCCCGCGCGGTTGACCCGTCAAGGAATCGTCGGGAAGTCTACACCTGGAAGGCTAGAATCGGAGGGTTTTTCCAGCTGAGGTGCGTTCCCGAGACGATGGTGCTGCGGTTGATTTGTTGTTCGAACCCCAATCAACGCGCACCGGGCGGAGAGAAATGACTAATTTCTCAGCTCCTCCCGATCGTGCTGGTGCAACAAACGGAAGGGACGTGTGATTCCCAGCGATGGGAGGGAAAACAAAAATATATATACATATGAAAATCACAACCCAAACTGATTTGAATGAATAATGCATTCATTCATTCATTCATTCACGGATGGAAATAAAGGAATGGGGAAAAAAAGAGTCACCATCGCAACCCCAAGAGCCGGCCGGGGACCGCGTCAATGAATCATTCTCGCCCGCAGCGGGACGATACGGGACGTTTGGGACAGTTTTGTCATTCCTGCGACCGGTCGGGTTCTTCCTTGAAAGGCGCGGACGCGCGCGCCATTGCGTCGGTTAGCACGATAAAATGTGTGTATGTGTTGGTCGTTTAAATTTTTATTTTTTAAAGCGTACACGGGTGCGGACAGGACGAGCGAGAAACGCAAGACAAATGCCAGCACAGACCGAACACGCTCTGGAAACGCTTGGGAAGCGCAAAAGAACGCATCCCACAGCGAACTATGACACCGGAGAGCGGCCCAGGAAGACCGTAAAGCTCGGTAAGGAAGGGAATGATTTAAATATTAATCAAATCTGATATCGCACCGACCGCGGCTACTGCCGAAGGGTTTCGCGGCTACTGATACTGCAGCGGCCTGTAAGCCACCATCAGCAGCAGCATATGTACCACGAGGCAATGGAGCGAGGATAAGCAATTCGGCCCATCATCGCCGGCAAGCGCTGCTTTTGATACGCTGCTCGATATGGGGTTTCCATTCTCTCGACGAATCCCCCCTCGAGAAAGGAAGCGTAAAGGCGCTTCTTCGTGAGGCTTTTTCTTCGCGCGGATGATACTCCTGCTGAATAATTTTCAAATTATCATAAATAATAACGAAACGGACTCGGGGATCCTTCGCCACCACGCGTGTGTCAGTAACGAGTGGAAGGAGAAGGAGCGCCGTAGCAAAGCCGGACGAATAAAACTGAAATTACAAAGTGTTTTATTAGCCTGTGTCATCGCAATCGTGGCGCTGTAGAGGATTTGTTCGATCGGACATAAGTTTTCGAGGGCTTTAAAGAATCCCAAACAAAAACGTTACACTGATTATCGACGCATTGAGGGTTGTTTGAAAGTTGGGGTATATTTTGAGAATTACCCAGAAAAAAGAAACCACGTTTCAGGGGTTCTAACATTCTAAAAATACATCGTGGGCATATCCGTGTGGGTGCTCCCGGGTTCGGGGTTCGTCGCTTGGGACGTGACCAAATCGCTAAATGAATCTCTTCCACGGTGCGAAGGTTTAACAACTTTTCACCTTTGTTTTACGCCCGTTGTTTCGCCGTCCGTCTCGCGACAAGCGCACAGACCAGCCAGTCGGCACCAAAAGAGGTTGGCCGACACTTTTTGCTACTTGATTTAGAGTTCGTTTCGTCTTCTATGGGTCCATCTCTTCCGTAAGATCAGACGGTGCGTAGGGTTATAGGCTGCCTTTTCCGCCTTTTAAATGTGTTTTTTTGCTGTTTCTTCTCTTCTTCTCTCTTCGCTCGTCGCATTCGCAATCCTTCTGCCTCATCTTCCGGCGCTGGCAGTATCCTTTTGAAATTCACTGCAACTGCGTCCAATAATTCAAATCTCTCTCACTCGCGGGCGCTTCGCGAAGATCCGGCGCGCTTGATAAATGGTGTCTGCACCAGCATGCCCCGAGGGGCGAATAAACCCGTAACACTGGAAGGCCTGGGCCGAATGATGATCAGAACGGATTCTTAGAGACGGCACTGCAGCGAGCGAGATCGCAAGAGCCGAGCGCGAGATTGAATTGATTGCGCGGAGGGGTTAAATAACGTTGTTTACAGGTTGTTAAAATGTTCAACAGCTCTGTCAGGCTGGAAGAAATAATTAAATGCACTTCTGGTGCTTCTGTTTGCGCGCTTCCGTTTCACTTGCGACGCGGTACTCGCAGCTGCTACGACTAACCAGCGTTGACCATTCCGACTGAGTGGGGCTGCTTAACTGCCGCCTTTGGCAGGCGCTGATTTGCAACACTCGCAACCTTTGACTGAGCCAGGCCGGAATTAATTGACACCGTTTTGCCGAAATTTGAATAATTTGACACTTTGGGGGCTTGTGTTCGGCGGGTTAAGGTTGGATTTGTTATTTATCGAACTCGCACAACGCGAGACGCAAACCGCAACCGAAGCGAACGGCTTATCTCATCGCTCGTTAAAATGGCCTTCTGATTTACATGGCATCGACATTTTAATTCGTTTGCTGCAAAATTGTTTTATTCTCTTCACGCTTCCCCCTTTTGCTTCTGTCGGTTTGCTTTCGTCCTTCGCTGCATCCGATGGGTTTATCAATTAACACCCCAAACTCCAGCCGAACAAAACCCGAACCCAAGCTCTGGCAAGAGGCTCGGATTTGCATTCGCTTTATTTTTTTTTGTTTGTTCTTGCTTTATCAATTAAAGTGTCGCTTTAAAGATTCAAGCAGGAGACGAAAAAAAATCTCAACACTCCAAAACCGAAATGCTACCGTTTGCCGGGAGTTGGTTCTCTGGTGGTTTGCTTTTGAAATAATTTGCTATCGGCTCGAATGGAAAGGGCGCACATGCCCAAACGGAAGATAGAATTCATTTGGTTAACACCTTTTTTTTATGCTTCACCCAAACTGCCGCTGGTGTCACGACGACAAGGGGGAACGTCTTTTGATATTTGATATTTTTGTTTCTGAAAAACGGCTTCTGTGATCGTGTGATACAGATCTTAAAGAAAAAAAAAAGAGCCAACCAAAAAGAATAAACCCAGAACCCAAAGGCTGAAGATAAGTTCGAAGTGAGTCATCTGGGTTTAGAAATAAATAATAAACACGGTGATGCCTCGTAGACTGTGGTTTATCTTACCCTAAAAAGGTCTGATCAAAGTGTTTCCATTTTAGTTGTTTTTTTTTGTGCCTGTGGCAATGCGACGAAACACATTCAACGAAGAAAAGGGGAACCATTCACTCTAGGGGAATGGCAAAAAGGATACCAATTTAGCAATAAGGAAATAAAGGCACGAGGAACTGCAAGAAAAGAAGTAGCGATTTTTGCTCTCTGAGATGTTATATCGTTTTTTAATGAAAATTATGTGTCAGATCGTTCCCGAGCGAGGACAGATGATTTGAAGTCGCTGATAAGCCGTCGCATCGTTAGCAGGCGTGGCCAATGGCCGCTTGATGCGAAGACGCCACCATCGTGCGTCTGGCCACAATCGGTATCATCTTCATCATCAGATCAAAGCCGCCGAGAGCGTGCATGGTTCGTTCGCGTTTCCCCATCTCGACAGCTTCATGAGTCAGAAACGCCACCGTCATGTTACAATCGCCATGCCACCCAAACAGACAACCACACACACTGGAAGGGAGAACGGCGCGATCGCGAGGATCGCACAAGGATTGCCGTGGAGGAGACGGTACATCACACCATTGTTCTCCCGTAATTGCTCCACTCGCTTGCCATTGAGCTGCTAGCTGGGTGGATTCACCCTCGACAGAACGTGCTGCGCGTTTCTGCTTTCGTTTATCCAGTTAACGAAAAACAATCAACCATACCGTTTATCGACGAATACATGTATCACCCAAATCCCGAATCGCTACTCCCGGGAACGACCCACCCGTTTGCCGATGAAAAATCGCCCGTTCGTCGATATTAATTGATAACCGATGGGCGAAGCATTAATACTTGGCAAAATCGTGCAATGCAACTCTCGCAGCACCCGACGTGGTAATAAATTGAAATATAGCAGCAACGGGTCTGCACCAGGAGAAACACGGGTCGATTTCGATCGATGGTTTGGCAGGGGATATATCGACGTTGAAAAATAGCAAACCGAAGCATTGCAGCCCCAACCCAACAGCCCGGCCACGAAAAACCTTCGCTTACCGTTACGCTTTGTCTCGGCAAACCATCGATGGGTGTGTAGCTCTCGTATGCCCCCCAAAAAATACACGATTCTTGGTGTTTGGAGTGCTGCGAGGAGTCGTGTGGTCGAAATGAAAGCTTTTCCATGAGAAGAATACATGATTCGCAAACCGAAGGGAGGACAAAATAGTTTTCTTGTACACACCGTTGGCCCGTCTAGAACCACACGAAAGCTAGGCTAGGCGTTTGCTGGAAGCCGTGTGTTGGTGGACAACACAACCATCGTAACAAGCGGCTTTATTTGCACAGCGATGGCGTTGCGCATAACCCATTGTAGGGGGTGAACAGGCGAGCATATGAGGTACCTGTTTATAGAAACAACATCTTCCACCGTGTGCACCATGTCCCACCCACCGTGTGAAACCGCAATTAGCACCGACGCTTCCCATAGTCCAACTCAGCAAGGCTCAAAGCTTTGCATCGGGACGGATGCCGTGCGAAAGATTCCACCGAAGCGATACGGCCCGGCCACCGTGTGCCAATGCGATGGATGGAAACAATACTCCATCCGTCGCTAATATACATATTGATACATTGATTATTTATGGATTATTTCTGTTACTGCGACTAACCGCCGTGAGGCTCGGTTTCTCGGGTTCCCTTGCCACTGTGGCCCTTCACAGACACGACATCGATACGGCCGCCATTTGTTGGAACCGGGTGGTGAGTTGGTGTGGTGTGGGTTCGTAGCAAAACTAGTTAACCATTCGTTCGTTCCATTTTGTGCGACTCCTTCGGGGACAAATCTACATCGCTACACCTGACACTCTTGCTCGGGTCTCATGTGTGCACGCTGGCGGCAACGTTGTCGGTTGTCGGTTTATTAAAATTATTTATTTGCCATGGCCCTCGCGCAGCCGGTGGCAAATAGCTGGGGTAAGTTGGCGACCCCTTCAGCCCATGATACCCGGTAAAGGGAGGCACTTGATTCCAGGAATCCAATGAACCAATGAAGAAACAAATGGCGAAATCCCCGTTCCATTCAAGCCCGGCGGCGGCGTGCGGTGATTATTGTGTTCGGCTTCAGAAATTCATGTCATGTATCGAAATCTCTATTATATCGTTAATTACGGAACGCTGACATCTTTATTTATGCTTGTATTGTGTGCACAGTCTCGTCCATCGTGTCCTAGTGGGCATCGACGAGTCACGGCTACTCGTGCACTTCTAGGTACGATTTGCCCCGTGAAGCCAAAGGGGTTAGTGACGATGGGCGAGCTGAGGGCCGCCATCGTAATCGGTGTCACCGATTTCGCGAGAACTGTGATATCGCGAACGTACGCGGAACATCAACACGCTTGTGGCGAAGGGTTTTCGAAGGTTGGCGTAGCGGTTTGAGCTTTAGCGTTTGATGACGCATCCTTGATTTCAAATGAAACTGCGCGGCTGAATGACTCAACCCGTGTGACAATGAAATGCAGATTGAGTGAAGTTATGCAACGGTAAGCATAACTCGTGCTAGAACGAGCGGATTCTTTTGTGTCACTAACAGACTCATCGCTCGAATCGATGCATATAATCAAACATACGACGAGAGAGAAGTCAAAAAAAGGGGCTACACACAGGCTTTGCAAGAGGCTGCAAGATGAAGGATCTGATAAAGCCCACCTAAAATTGACAATGCTCTATGCGACATTCGCAAACAATCTGGCTGGCTGCTGGTGGGAGCAACTTCATCACCCGCCGGAGCATGATCTTTCTTCATCAAGGTAGAGAAGAAGAAATGTACAGCAAACAACCATCAGGACACGACAGCCTTCGCGAAGCTGGGATTAGAGACAACACGCTGATAAGATTGATGGCAGGAACGCAGCCTAGCCAGCATGAAGAAGAACGGGCAAAACAACAACAAAAAAAATGAAAAAGAAAAGCGACCGATAGTTCGGGACAAAAGAGTGACAAAAATCGACCGAAAGTGACGACATCGTGTCAATCTCGTGTTAACGAAAATGGCTGACAAATGGTGGCACCGATGGAAGGAAGCGTCTCAGCACCGGCAAGGATAAATCAGTTCCCGGTACCAGTCACGCCGGTATCGGTAGGCGTTCGGCATTACGCTACGTGAATGGCTTGCCGTTGGAGGGGCAGCCATGCAAAAAAGCGAACGGAAAGGTACATCTTTATACTGCTCCCGGAGTGACACTGATGGTGTTGATAATGATGAAGCCCCCGCCAGGAAGGAAGGAAGGAAGGAAGGAAGGAAGGAAGCAAGGATTTGTCAATCGATTGGTATACACTGATGAACCCTGCTGCTTCCTCTGTCAATCGCGGCACGTATCTGAACCGTAGAGTAAGGCTCGGGCGCTTCGGGAGGTAAAAACAAAATGTTTTCCGGCGGACTAGCAAGACGAAAGAGCAAAAGGCAAGCAAAAAACGCAGCCCCGTGTGCACGGCGGCGTACGAAGGAGCCCGGCGGAAGAGCGAGAAAAAAAAAGGCAAGAAAACCGCAACATTGCGCACCCTTCAAAAGACGGAGCATAAATTGAGCATAAATGGTGGCGCGCCGGGCTGGCAAACAAAAGGCCCCCGCGCGACAACGAACGTCGTCCTGTGGCCCGCTTTTTCAGGGGTGCTGGCGACGAAAAGTTCCACTGACAGAAGATTGATAGAGTTATGATTGGGATGCGGGAAGATAAATAAAGCGAGAACGAAATTTTGATTAGCCTTCGAGAGAGCAGCCCGCGTACCCGGGAGGCCGAGCCGAGAAGCGAATATAATGCAGCAGGAGTAGCAACAGAGAAGAAAAAAAAAATCGCCAGCCCACCGCACAAGGCCTCCTGTCGTGTGGAGGGGAAATAACGGGAGAATAAAATCAAAATACTTGACATCGACTTCATAATGCCACTGACGGGTGTGCGGTGACGGTGAGGTAGCATATTTTCCGACGCCGAATCAGGTCGCGCAGGCGAAACGCACGAAAAGTGGGAGTTGCGTTGACGGTCTGTCTTTTTTTTTTATTGTTACTTGCCCAAGCTCCCCATCCTTAGCCGGTCCTGTCACCCTCTGGAGAACGTAACGTCGCCGGTGCGCCGCTTTTTTTTTCATGCGATTGCGAATTTGGCACAATTTTGCATAAATAAACTGCGCCCCACCACCAGCCATGCCACTCGCTGTGGTCGCCGCATAAATATAATGCTGCCTCTTGGTGGTTTCTTGCGCCCGCGCGCCATACGACAATGACATCACTTCAATTGACCATTGTTTGAGCTGTCGTGGCAGCACGGAAAGCCGGAAAGCAAATGGGGACACGGTAAGGGGCGCCCGGTTTGACACGGGGACAAATATGTGCTCGAGGCAGGCAGCAGCGCAGAGAACTCGTAATTGAATCGTCAAAAAGCGAACGAAGCTAGTCAGCATTTATTTCCCGAAGCGTTCGCCCCCATTGGCGGTGAAAAATCATCCGTCACGTGGTGAGCAAACGGATGTGTGACAAATGGCTGAAAGGAAGCGTTTCCACGTTCTCGTTCCTCCTTCATCAAACTTCTCGCGTAACGGTGCGTGCGAACGAGTTTATGCACGATTAAAACGAAACCGTTGGGGTGAAATTTTCGACCAAACTAACCGATTGCGGGACCAGCGCGACTTTTCGCAAGGATCTTTGACTCCCAAATAAATTATAGGATGCGGCCCCCACCCCATCCCGGTACAGCGCATATCCTGCGGCCAAAAGGAGAGCGATAAAATTAAGCACAATTTTCAAATGAATAAATATTTGGCCACCCTTTTTTGTCAGCTGTTCGCCGGCCGTGACCATGGCAACGCCAAGCGGTCGGTAGATAATTTATATGCTAATCAAACTTATCGAGTGTTCAATTTTATGGCTTCATAACACTTTAATTACATTATTCAATTTAATATTTCGTGCAATTCGAGACCGTGTGCATCGGCCGGGCCACGGACCGATTACCATAACGGACTCCTAATGTTTATTCACGCTCGTGTGGACGCTTCCCGGCAGGATGCGCGAAACGCGACGTAACATTTTCCTGCAATTCCCCCGAGGGCGGCCACCAACCACGAGGACATCCACCGAACCTGGCCATTACTTTTCGGAAGCGCACTGCCCGCGTGCGAAGGGCAGACATTTTAGATACTGTCCAGTTCGCCACCCGCCACTTCCAGTTTCTTCGACCCATCGCGCCATCGGGACTTCGCACGGTGCACACCACGCATCCGGCTGGATCATTAATGCCAATTACGGTGCGAGTGGAAACAGTTCGCTGCCGCAAATGGTTCAACCCCGCCCGGTCGGCTTGCTTGCGTTCTGGAAAAGTAAGTGCTCAAAAACTGCAGCTGCCCAACGCCGAATGGTGCACCTAGGCATTGCATTGCATTGTGCCTCTACGGCCCTAAACCCTTTTGCGGAACATTTCCACCCGGTTTCGCAGGCCTCGCTCTGCAATTGCATATGGATGCGAGGCTGCATGCATGTGAGTGTGCGTGTGTGTGTGTGTGTGTGTTGATAAAACATCGATTCGCATCTAATATGCAGGCGCAAACTTAAAAATTCATTATGCGCTCACGGTGCCGAATCGCTCGTTGGGCCCTCTTCCAGGTCACCTGTTTTCTTTTGCGTTCTTTTGCGCTCCACGCCCAACGAGCGAGGCGTTGGCTGGCTGTATTGATAAGTTCTCAGGCGTTGCATTGTACGACCAGAGGACGGGGGGATTTTAAATTTCCTCAACACTCCGCTGTTCTCTGTGCTTTCATTTAGCAGGTTACTTTGCACCGGGCACCTGACAGCGCGTGCGGGAAAACCAAACCCAACGTGCGAGCTTTTTGCGTTGATCCCGTGTCGTCGGCTTTACTAAATGCGATTTGCGCTTATCTTACCACGAGAGAGAGACAGAGAGAGATAGAGAGCTATGAATTGCCGAGATGGAGATGTAAACTATTGCGCAACATGTTACGGCGGTGGGCTCTAAAGGGTGGTCTTCTGGTGCTGTGTGCTTACCTGTGGGGATGACAGAAGAAGAAAAGAAAAAAAAAGGTTGGAATGAGTAAATAAACTCGCGTTGAGTGCGAATGCAACCGCATCGTAAAATGGATGAAATATGAGGCTCGTAAAAAATCGGTGGGACCGCGCGCGAGCGCGCGAGAAGAAGAAAATAAAGTAATTGTCTATTATTTTATTGGTCTAATTCAGCGTGAAATTATAAAATAAACAACCATCAGCGAGCCCACTCACGAAGAACGATGCGTATCCGTGGGTCTCGTGAGCCGTCTCCCGGGAATGTCTATAAACGTCCACACGAACGACATGGACCGGTACCCATCCAATCTCACCGAGTTCGGCGGATTCGGGCTCCTTCACACCGATGCACCGGAGATCGCACAAACACACGTACGCCCCTTTTTAGCAACCTGCAGCGAGTGAGTTGCATCCCGCAGCTAAATCATCGCCCGACGGAAACAATTACAGCTGCTAACGGCTTCGGTGGGGTTTTTTTGGCTCGAGTGTGGCCGCTCGAGTGTGGTTGAGATTGGCGGCAAAATGGAGCCGCAGCACCCAACCAAGGTGCGCAACCAATTACGAACAAATAAAACAAAAAAAAAAAACAAGTAAAAACCAGGGGTGGCCATAAGTTCCACCCGGTATGAGGATTGATTTGGTGGAACTCAGTAAGCTCCCATTAGCCGCTGGCGAGTAGTTTTGTAATTTATGGACCACCGACCGATATGCGAAACCGTACGCAGTCTGCAGCCTGTGTGAGTGTGCTTTTCATTACAAATCCATTACTGAGCTTTGACTGGGATGCATGCGTTATTTGTTTAAGTGTTTATAATGGAATTATGGAGCAAAAAAAAAAGGGAGTAGTGCAAGCTCCACTGCTCGAGCGACCCTGGGAAATGGTTGGGGAAATTAAACAAACGAAAAACCTGCGCAACGGTGTGACCAAAGTGCAGCGACAGGAAAGAATGCACAGAAAATCGATTACATGCTGTTTGCCGAAGGAGACGTAAAATGTTCGTAGTCGTTATTTTGGTTGTCGTGTGAGTATAATTTTCATTTCATAAATTGAGTTTTATTTTTTTTTTGCCAGATAAGCAAAAAAGACACAACAACCAAAAAAGCGATGAGGGGGCTTTGTGTTGCCCCAGCGCCCCAACCGGCACAAAATTAAGCAATCCCACCAAACATGTGACGGCCGAAGAAAGCTGCCATCGCGGATATGTGCGTGTGCATAAATTATGACCGTTTCACGCAAATTTCGTGCATTTGAAGCCACGAAGCGAGGCTAAGGAAACATTTATGCATTTTATTTTCATGCCTTCCTGGGGCACAGTAAGCCCTGTGGGGGTGACAACAATGTCGGTAGTGGAAATTTAAACACCACATCACCAACGGTGTACACCGTGTGTGTGTGTTTGTTTGCGCGCGTCGGGACCAATAGGGGTGAGATGTGATCCGCCGCACGTAAGCTTACACATTCGAGAGCGATAATAAAAAAAAGGGAAACAATCAGACTCGCACTCATTTGCTATTCACGGCATGATTTATTTTAATTATTTCTCAGCAATTCTTCGATACGGTTTATGTGTGGTGTTTTATGGTTTGCCCCGGGGGCCTCATTGATGGTCAGCCGTTTGGCGCGTTTGGGTGGACCTCGTTATGCTAGGCAGGGTAGGACGTTGGGCCGACCAAACCGAGGCGAGGTCTGGACAAAAGAAGAAAAAAAAAACTGTCACCATACGTCTGCTCGTGGTGAAGGGACAGCTCAACGAGGACTCGACGACGACTTGGGCAGTCCGTCACTGTGCTTGTATGGCGGTGTTGTTACTTTTTTTTTGTCCTATGCCTTCGTCCATGACGTCCGCGCCCGTCCGTCGCGATGAAAGTAACGATATGGAATTGGCCGGTTAATGGAAAGTTTTATACGATTCTTTTGTGTGTCCTGTCGCAGGCATATCTCGAGATGTGCGTTTCCGGTGCGAGGGAACTCGCCCGCCGTCCGAGACGATGCGTGCGCGTGTCAGTGTGTTTGTGTGTGTGTCGATGTGTGCCGATAATCAGACCCCTGACGAGGCGGAGACACAGGCGGCATTTAAACCGTAAATCCATTGCAGACTTGAGCAGAATCATAAACTAAGCGAAAGCCACGAGCCCGTCGGTTAAACCAAACGGCAACCATGGCATCCATGATAAGGACATTTCCATTCCACGCTGGTGGACATGGACATATCAACCCATCTTACGATGTACATGCGAGCCCGAAGAATTTCCATTCTTTAATTATGTGCGATGGGTGGGGGAGATTTTCTGACGAGAAGTGGAGTTTTTTTTTCTCGTTTCGTCCAGCAAATCTGTCTCCGAAAACGCACCAGCACCGAAACACATGTTTTCTCGTTGCTTTAATTGAAGCGCTAGTCCATCACGGTCATTAACAGAGCCGAAAATTATTCCATTCCATTTTGAGGCACATGTAAAAGCGTGCAACTTCACAAAGTTCAATGAAACTTTGCAAATAAAAACGCTCTCCCGTTTTCTATTTCGCGCCGGCGCAGCTAAAAAACTTTGCCAACTTTTCCATTCCGATTGTGGCGCAGCGAGCCGGGAGGATAATAAGCACCACGATTAACTGTATTTGGAAGCATGAAAGCCATATTACCGCCATTACTATTTTTATGGAGATCCTCGGCTCCCGTCGGAATGATGATTCTGCACGTAAATTTCCCACCACCAGCGCGGGGATAAGAAAGTAAAATGCAAACCGAGAAAGCTATCTTAATTAGCCGGGCAAAAGTTCACCATTTGAATGGGGCAAGCTGGTAATAAGTCTGCGGTCGCTACCCAGCAGGAGCGCACTCAGAGCACTACCATTACTTATGCTTATCCGTCCCATGCGCACGGTGTGCCACACCAAGGAAGTCGGAAAATGCCACCTCCAGGCAAATGCACACGCCTGGAAAAGTGGGCTCCTTTTGGGGGTGGGATTCAAAGCGAAGAATCCTCCTCTCCCACGATGCCTTCGCTCGCTAAATCTCCACCAGCTTCTCGTAATAATCATAATGATGATGATGGCAGATATTTGTCTGCTATTTTGTGAAAAGTTTAAAATCTCACAACACCTTCGACGCCGTCCCGGGATGGTCGACCACGTGCCATCCATCCCAAAGCGATCCCCATTACGATAACGCCGCTCTACACCACGGGTGGCGGGATTTTCGCTTGCTACCGAAATACCGACGCCTTTCCTCCCTAATGCCCGGGCTGCGAGAGTGGCAATAATAATCCTTCTCGAAGCCGGGCTCTTCTCGAAAAGTTCCATCAAAAAACCTCAGGTACTTTGGGTAGCAACCCCTCGGGGTTGGGGTGGAAAAATCCTTAAGATATGATGCATGCACTCTCCGGTGTCGTTCTCCGTCCGCGTTCGGTGTGGTTCGGTGTTTCGCTCACCGATAAAACAACGTGCAAATTGCGTTCTAAACAGCGCCCAGGGACGCATACGACCCCGGCGCGCCTGGAATTATGCAACGGATCTGGGAGAAAGATGGTTCGAGTTGGTTGGTGGTGCTTGGAGGGTAAATCTTATGCTCATGACTTAGGTTTCGGTGTGAATACCTCGAAAGTCATGTACACCGATACCACCGTCAGGACACCGAGGAGTCGAAGAGCACCTTCACTCCAAAGGGACACCCCACGCCACCATCGTTGTCGTCGTCGTCGTTCTTCCCATCGTGCCCCGTTATCCGTTTTGTTTCGAGCCGCAAAACATCCCTGCTGGGCCTTCGTCTCTTCTCGCCACCTATCCGCATCGATTGCATCTCTTTCGGGGTACGGCAGCTGAATCGACACCCGGTCCCCCCGTGTGCTTTGATCGCTTACACAAAAGGACGAAAGCGGGCGAAAGGAAGCGAGCTCGTTCGAAAGTATCGGGACAAGCTTAAAATACTTCCCCAGCGATATCGAACACGTACGAGGCGAAAATTTACTTATGAGTATTTGCGCGACATCTATGCTTTCCATCGTCGTATCCTCGAGCTTCGTCCTTCGCCCGCTCCCACTTCTCCACCCACGGCATCCTTCTCTGCTGCCGAGGAAATAACAGCAATTCGTCGCCCTTCCTTTGCGCCCGGGAGCCGCAGCAGCCGGCGGGATGTGTATACCTGTGTAAAACGGTTTTCCCCGCTGTATAATGACGAAAATCTTTCGATAAACTTTTCCAACACCTCCATCTCCGCCCGCCGGCAAACGGTGGCGGCGTTCGGTTTGCGGCCTGTGCGCTTCTTTGGCACGAAGGGTTTCGGGTGGAGGGCCAAGGTGCGAGAAAAGTTACGCGAACTGGCTTTGCCAGGTCGAGGAGGGTCGGTTCGGTTTCGCTCGCTCACCGTAATACATCCCAGAGCGATTTTAGTCAGCTACCTTTAACGTTTATTTTTATCTACCGTCCCGTCGGCTTCCACGGAGATAGAGAAGAAGAATGGCTGTGCAAAGTTTTAACGCACAGCGCGCGACAACTTTTCGGTACCAGTTGGTGGCAGCAATTGGCGGGCGCTTGAGAAAGCCAAGTGCGGAGCGAACCGTACGGTGTACGTGTTGTAGGAATAATTTAACCCAGTCTTGTGCGAAACGCGAAGGCTTCTTTACGAATCTCTTATAGTACTACACAATATACTATGTATGACCATTTATGGGTATTTTAAGTTCGTAAGCGAACATCTCGATGCAATTCATCACAACATGTATTATATCGCTAATAGCAGTTGTTTGTGGCGTTCTCGTGCTGAAGGTACGTTACTACTCTTCAAGCAGTGTGGTGGGTTGAATTTGCATCAACTTCGAACACCCTCGGTGTGTGTGTATGTGCGCGGACTAGCTCCGTAGAACCGATGATGATCTAGGCGTTATGCCGCTGCACGAAAACAAGTTTAAACAAGTGGAGAAGGGTGATGATTTTTCTCCCATTGCAGGGTA
This sequence comes from Anopheles nili, assembly GCF_943737925.1. NCBI lineage: Eukaryota > Metazoa > Arthropoda > Insecta > Diptera > Culicidae > Anopheles > Anopheles nili. The sequence goes on from NC_071292.1 coordinate 7,816,642, forward strand.
GCTGCTACTTTATTTTTATTTTCCCGCATCTCGAGTACACCTTCACATTACCCCCGAAAGAAAGAACAACACGGAAAGGAGGGTCCATCTTAACTTATTCGCCTCTTCATCATTATCATCTCGCGGCGGTAGTCCTTCATAGCGCGGGCGTTCGTTAGGGAACTTTCCCTGCACTGCAAGGGGTTACACCGGCAACGGTTCTAAGGAGTTCTACGGTATTGGTACTTAATTATTCATCCCTTGTCACCGGAAGATGACAGTGTTCCCGTGAGAAACAAAGCCGAACCCGGAATATGGCGGGATCGGTGGCCGGGATAGCAACGGCTCAAGCCACGGCCATAAAATTACAATCCCGGCTTGGAGAAACCCGAAGTTAAGCCCGCCAAAAGAGCCATTAAATTACAAACAGTTGCCAAAGCCAGCGTGCGCACGAGAATTGTGGGAGATTTGTTCTTTGTTGATGTTAATTATACGATCAGAGGGAATACACTCGCAGCAGGAATACCCAGCAGGTTCGGGAGGTTTCGGTGCGTGCAATTTTTTAAATGGGGTTTCGAACTTTTCCATAACAAATTAAGATCGTCGCGAGTTATTCGCGCGGTTCCCTAATTTGAGACAAACAATTCGGCCTCCCATTCATGAGCGCTGGTTTACGGGCGATCCAGCGTGTCCTGGCCGCGTTGACCGAGAGGATAAAATGCCCACTGTAAGGGCACTTGTTACATTCACACGTTCCTCGAATTGTTGCTTCACACGTTGCGTTTTTACGCGCGTTCGTCGTTCGCACCGTGGCGTAGATGTTCGTCCCTGCGCCTGAAGCCCATCTACGGGCGCGCAGGATGGCTGAATGCCCAACAAAATTCCGACGTACGTTGCCTCCAACCGTCGGCGTTTGAAGCGTCCCGGAGTGCTGTGCGGTGCGTCAAACGCTTACATTTTGCGCCAAGCGGTGCGCTATCTTCCTTCGGCGCAGCCAAACCAGCAGCAGGACGCCACAAGAGGCATTGCGCGTCAGGCTGCATCGACGGCAGAGCCCATTAACTATTCCGATCAGGTGCACATTTGGTGGCATCCGGTAAATAACATTTATATTTATTTTTATTATTTCAATAGCTCGCTCTTCTTTCCGCTTGTGTTGAATGTTAGTCTCTACTTTTCTGTTTTTTTGTTGTTGTCATTGTTCTTGTTCATGATTGTTTTTTGTTTCGGTTTAGAGGGGCTTTTTTGTCCCTCTTTGACACTTGCTACTGTTGAGCGCCAGCGGCACCCCCAAAACCCAAGCTTCTCTTGTATTTTATCCTCTTTTTTCGACAGTTTCCATGTAGCACTATCAGCTTCTAGCTGCTCGATACTTGTTGGAACGTTCGCCTCAGTAAAGTTTGCCTTTGCACCTTTCTTCTGAGGTTTTGAACGGTTCCTTTCCTCGATCGAAGTCTTTCGCCGCTGAGCCGGTTGAAATTCATACCGCGCACGGTGCATTGCTGCGTGTTCGCTTTACTTGATCGGTTTCTGTAAGAGGTTCCTTTTACGGGCTAAGTATCAGTTTATACTCGGCCAAGGCGGCACATTAGTGCTCACCTCAATTACCGCTGGCCGGTGGTCTTGCACCAAAGACGGGTTTGCCGAAAAGCATAGTTTTCGTGCATGGTTCAATGAGCAAATTAGCCGCTTCACTTGGATGGAGATAGAATTTTGACTCAAAGAAAGAATGATCTGAATTTTTACTTCTTCACGAGATGATCGAGTTTACGAATAAAAGGATCTCTCTGTTCTTCATAAAACACGAACTGTGGTCTATCAAAGTGTTAACGTTGCACAAAATCAATTTTCCCAAACCCGGAATCGCTTCCAGGAATTGTGTCTAATTAGGCTCGTGGGAACTCGCCTCTGCCAAATGCTTGACCTTGTATGTCGAGAATAGACGCTTCGGGAGCAATTACTTTGATCTTCCACGAAGGGAACCTGTTCTCGTTCGCATTTAGTAGAAACCAAATCTAGAGGTAGAGCTGGTTCTCGGCCATTACCCTCCAATCGGTGCATTTATCGCCCGGCACGATTGCATTCGCATCAGTCAAACAGCTGAAGCAATCCCAGCCGCATTTCTGGGGCGTCGCCGGTCGAAAAGTTTGGCCCAGCGTAAAGTGTAATCCCTTCAGCTGCCTCCAGCTTCCCATCGGTCGTGCACTATTATCTAAAAGGAGCGCCGCTGCTCCCAGCGCCACATTACGTGGGTATGATTTTGATATCAAAAACGCATTAACAGCGACCATAAAACAAAAGGGATCCCATTCGCCTACCGACTTCGCAAACATTATAATCAAATAATCATTAATTCCTGCTGCATGTACGGCGGCCATGAGCAAAGGGGGACCAGGAAACTGAACCGAGCGTACCTGGCGAAAGGGGAGAAACCGATTCGGAGGCATGCTGGACGTGGGTGCCAACCGAAAAAGCCGCCCGGATGGCCAATTACTACACACGAACCGCACGTACGGAAATGTGTGCCGCTCTCACGGCGAAAGTAATCAGTTTCCACATTTTCGATGGACGGAAGAAAACTGGAAAACTATAGCGGCGCAAATTGCAAAACACTCATCAACACTGGGGCGGTGGAAAGCCAGGGCGCTGTCCTTCTCCCGAAGCCCCATGATCCTCGGGATATCACACACTTGAGTGTGCACACTTCCATGGGATAGGATGGGGTCGTTTTCACAACCCTGGTCAGTTCCCATTCCTCCGAGACTCTAGCCTGCTCTTGGTAACAGAGCGTTGCATAGGGCACATAAATTTAAAAACTATGCAGCAGGAAAACGGAAATAAATGGTAGCAACAAACTTGGCCCCAGCTGTCAGACCGTGGCCGGGACGCGAAATGTACCAGCCTCGGGTGGCCAGGCGTCCGGTTCGAGACGGAATGCGCAATGAAATCAAGTGGTGGACTTCAAATGACTTATTATATTCTCATTATGCTAATTAGGACATTAATCATTCACTTATGCCACTCGTGTTATTTATTTAAGCTTATGACATTGCGTTTGCTGACGTGTGCGTTCGTTTTCCGTTTCATGCGCTTGTGTGCGGTTTCCAGCGCACAACGATCTGAAGCGAGGGAAATGCATTTTTCATCGCAGAACCGCCCAACACGCTTCCGAGTGTGGCCTGTTTTTCTTCCTGCACCTGCACTGAATCAATTTTTCTAATATATTCGCAGACGTTGGTCAAAACAATCTACTACTACCTCCCCTGGTGCGCATTCTAAACCCGCGCTGGCTTAAAACACCGCGCGGTGATATTTAGTGGAGCATTATTCAGACGCCTTCCTTTTTTTGTGTGTAACGCGGGGAGCGCTAAATGGGCGGTGCTATTTTTTGCAGTAAAGGTTACTCCCTCTTTTCGAACACTTTTTTTTCCATTGCAATGCTCGCCAACCAGCCCATTTGCGTCTCTTTCGTACACCTTGTTGGTGCCGATGGTGCCCACTACCTTGGAAGGGCTAGTTTTTCGAGCGAGTCACCGGGAAGTGGGAGGTTGAATGAAGCGAAGGAAAAAAACTAGTCCCATGAGGTGGAGAAAAAAAACAACAGCAGCAGCTGTTGAAGTGAGAAAAGTACACCTCACGGAACAAAACGGCCCGACAATGGGTCTGCGAGACAGCATACAAATTGCATTACCTGCAAAGTGGCAGCATCATTGAGCAGCGCTCATGGCGACGGGAACGGTAGAATCGTAAGCGCCGGCGCTTTTTAATTTATTGTAGTTCATAATAGAATGGTTTAATTTAAATTTTCCAACCATTACGGCCATCATCGTTTGCGCGGCGCGTAATAACGCCTGGGAAAGTCAGGTCCCTCAATCGACTGTTGCTGCAGTCTGCTGTCTGGCATTGGGCGTCTACGCGCTAAGGCAGAAACCACCAGCGGTACAGTGAGCTGGATAAAAATCCAATTATAGTGAAATAATTCCACCGAAATTATTTATACTAAAAATATTATAATCTTAAGACAACATAAATCTTGCCTCATTTACCCTTGCGCTGCGGCGCTTCGCGTTGCTTTCTGCCATTCCACCGAACAACGAATGCGCGAAACGCATTACAAATGCTAAGCACATTCGCTGAAAGGCAGATAAATAATAGTGCTCCCTTCTAGCCGGCGCATCCTCGCCGCATCAGGTCCTCGCCTGCGTCCTCGCTCCGTTCGAAGGTTAAGATTTTCATCCCTTTGCCGAAGCGCTTCGGACGCTGGCACACTTTATGCGACGGACGGCTGGGTCTCGCTGGAACCGCAGAAATGCATTTCGCGCCCTGTGCGCTCGCGGACGGCGGCAGTAAATGAGTTGACGATAGTTTACGACGCGCGTAGCGAGGAATGCTGGCGCTTATATAACGACACCGTTGGGCGCGTTGGGAACCCTTTGCCAAGGACTTTCACCAGTTGGCGGTAGCCCTAGCGCGGGTGCACAAGTGCAAGTAATCTGCTGCAGTTGCATAATACTATAAGTGCATCAAAAGCCGTTGAAAGAAGGACAAACTCCGAAGGGCGAGAATATTTGCATTCACTGAGGCTCTTCGCGCGGCAGCAGTTTATCCGGTGGTCACATAAAGATCCATTATTAAACTAGAACGGCTACGTAGAAGAATTCACCAGACAGGACCTTGGTGGGATTTATCTGGATGGCGTGTTTGGTGTTGCATCATTTATAACATTAAAAAGAAAAATGGGCGCCAACCGGAGATAATAGTAGCGCTGGCTGAAAATATTTTACTAACAATACTCCTGCCATTTTGAACAAACAACTCCCTAGTTACCAACCATCTGAACAATAGGGCAAATGTTCAACATTTTCATACTGGAAACTCGCACACGTAAAAGTCACCGAATGTAATCAGCTATCGAAATTGTTGCCATTTGGCACTCGAAAGCACTAATAAACCTTCTGCCAAAACGGCCCCAATGGAGCGGATCGTTTATATCTTCCGAAGGTTTGCAATTTCCCCTGGCAAGGTGTACTTGAGATCATTGATTTCTGTCCATAAATCGATGTACGACAGCCCACGACACGAGCCGACGGATGGAGGGAGAATGTAAAAATATCATCCTCCATTGCAGTTATGCTATCGAAAAGGTGCACAAACACGAGAGGAGGCGATTCCGCTTTATGGGTGCCTTCGAACAGGACGAGGGAAAAAGGCACCCATAAACCGAATCAATAAACTGCTCCCGGTTTTGCTTCGCCCGCAATGAACCGAAGCGGCACAGGGCGCTTCTCCATTAGTTGAAGCTTATCGTGGAAAAAAGCGATTACCTTGCCTCCTCGTTTGCTCCACCCCGGGGGCAAAGAGACACACGAGCCCGCGCAGGGACACAGGAAAACAGTCAATATGTTTAATCTTAATCCGTTTTATGTTCGATATCATCGGAAGCATTTATCATTGCGTCTCCACGACTGCCGCGAAGCTTCGATGGGACCCTCTCAGCGTTCCAAAACGAACCCATCCGTCACCGTCATCAAAACCGATACAGCACGCGTGTGAAGGCGAAGAAATCGGTGGCCCGGGAAGCCCCAAGGCTACACGGAAAGGCGTACCACAACGTGCGGGTCGCGGAACCTCGCGGAGAGCGATAAGGATAACACATAACCGTGTGTTTATTAGGCACTCAAGTGAAGGTGATAATGCCGTCGTTTATTGGTAACGGAAACGCCACTAACCGAAGCGCGGGCTGTTGGCAGGAATGATTGTTTTGGCAGGATATAAACATTCCGGGTGTTATTCGCAACGCCAGCACCCCCAAGGTGGTTCGGGACATCCTTTTTTTCGGAGGAAAGATAAGTAATTTAAGATTTTTTTGGGCAGTCAATTTCATGAAACTGCTCGGGGTTGCAAGTCTACTTATTCGTGCGCCATTTTTAAAGAATGTACATATTGTAGAGAAGCGTTGTAATTATTGGGGGGACAACATAAAAGAAATAATCCACCCGTTAAAGTAAAAATCTTGGAGCGGTGCGACAAACAAGTGCCTTTCTAGCACCTTTATTTTTGTTACGTTTGCCGTAGCCGAAGCGATCCTTGATCCGGAAGTTCACCCGCGTGCCCTGGATACGGGGAAAATCCGGGTCAAAAGGAAAATACAACTTTGCGTAAGCTAAACACAGCGGGATTAGAGCCAGAGTGGAAATCGGACGTCGGAAGGTGAAAATATCCTTGCGACAGGTTGGGCTGGCAAATCAGGGAGCTGACGATTGATTGATGAGGGTTTTATGCAAAGTCTATGAGCCACGAGGATTTCGTTTCGCTACCTGCAGCAAACGTGATAGACGCGCACGGTGCGACAGACAAAGCGGCGAAGGGAAAAAGTGGCAACATTTTCACTTTTTCAGCGTTGACTTTGGTGAGACTACTGTTTTTCTTGTGTGCGTTAGGGTGCGTGAGTGTGTGCGCACTGACAGTTAATGCGTTGGGGCACGATGGAGCGGCAGAATTTTAATTAAATCAGTCAAAAATGCGTACAAATCATTGGACTTGCATTATGCAAAACGAAGCCTGTACCTCCTCAAGCCGGCTAGAACAAAGGACCATTTTACCATAATGAATTCAAGTGAGATTGCAAAGTTGTAAGAAGCCTAGCGTTGAATTCGTTGGGTCGTAGCTAAATGCCTAATCTCTCACAAACAACATACCAGGCGCCCCCATCTACTGTCTTGATATATGGTGTTGGTCGAGTTGCAAAAGTCAAGTAAAACTTTTTTACATCTAACTAAACAAAAGATATCACAGCTAATGCTGAAAAAACTATGGAAGCAAAATTGGTTTATTAACCACATAACAAATAAAGTTTCCATTTTAACATTGGATTTAAATTGCACTGCCAAAGGCATTATGCTCGCATTGCATCTCATCTTTTTTGTTTGGTCACGGTTATTTTTTCATTCCCGTTTATTCATTAAATGCATCTTAATCAACTTGCTGCAAAGACTCGCAGCGGCGTAACACACAAGCCACATTAAGTTAATGCGGGCAGCTTTAGACGTATTAAAAAAGGTGCGCACATGCTTGCGAGTGCAACTGAATCTAATTAAATTATGAATTACCTGCACCCTATCCGTTGCATTGTGGTGAAGGCTGCAAAAATGGCGATTCGAGGCAGCACATGCAGCCAGAATGAATGAAAGAAGGTAGCCTATTAAAGCGGTTGATATCTTTACCTATCGTACAATTACCCGTGCCCATGCGATGAACGGAAGCCCGTACGATCGCGCGGTTTCGAAGAAGATGGGAAAAAAGGCGCAATAGCTTGCCATTTCTTCTTTCGTACATTTACCTCGTTTATGGCTGCATTCCCAGGCGATTTAATAGAATTACCGGAACGCAGAGCTTCCTCGTGCAGGCTGACACGAGTGTGCGCCGCGAGAATGCACCGCAAAGGACACGAAAAGGATTCGGTAACACAGGCGCATGTACGGGGCGGATCTCGTTATCGTGCGTAATAAAAAGAAAAAGGCAGCTCGATCGTACTTGATCGACTGACCAAAACCCCTGAACTAAGTGTTCTTTAATTATGCCTTTTTTTTCGATGCGTCCCTTCGTACAAGCGCCGGTGTGTAGATAACAAGGGCGAAATAAATTATGCATTATACTTTTTGCAGCATTTTATTTTTTGTGCCACTTTTTTATGGTCACGTGATCTTTGCATGGTGTTAATGGGTTATGATTCGAGTGATTTGAATCGGATCATTACGGATGCGATGCGAAAAAAAAAACTAAAGACGAACACAATTACATATATGCAGGCTTACAGGCATGGAAATTACTGAATGTGGTTTTATAGTGTGCTTAAATGCAGAAGAAAAAAAAATGTTTACTATTCTTACGCGTTTTCTGGTCTTTTCGTTAAACTCTTCGGTGAAAACGTTGAGCAAGAAAAGATTTTCGTTTGCCGACACGCTGATTAAATGCATTTATCTTCCATGCAAATGCGACTCAAAAAGGTACCACAAACCGCAGGTGGCATAGAATGCTTTTTTACAGCGCCTGAATGAGCTCGCTATTCATTTTCCCGGTGAGTAAAGGCGAAAAACCACTACGACACACGTCTTCCTGCCACCTTCGGCGCGGTGCAACAATGTGCCGCAAGTGCGCGCTTTTGAAAACACAATCTTTCTTGGTCGGTTTCGCACGCCAAGCAAACCCGAATGTTTGTGCAAACCACCCGCTGCAGTCCGGCGGAAGTGAACCTCGAAAGCAGCAACTGGTAGCCTGGACCTTACCACACCAAAATGTCCTGGAAGTGAGAGAGAAAGAAAGAGCCTCACCTAGCTCGGCTTGCCTGTGTACAAACACACATATGTCTGTCAACTCTCTTCCGGACCCCGTAGGTGTATGTGGGTGGGTGAGTGGGCGCAGTGGATATCCTTTTTTTTGTTTCCCAATCCTGGCGTTTTACATAAAACACGTCTCGCCCACAAGCGATCCCGTGGAAGTGGAAAAATGAAAAACTACATCGAACGAAGCGCTCAATCTCCGTCGCTGGCCGCATTACGGTGGCTTTTCCGAAGGGAGCCAAAGGTCCAGGGGTGGTTCCCGCCAGGACGATACCACCCACCACCGACTTCGTGCCGGTGGTGGCAAAATGAATAATATAAATGATGGTCAGTTTCGGTCGTTTGGAGCCGCTGGAAGCATATTGCTTCCCTCCCGTGGGTCTGTTTGCGCGCGCCCACACACGCGCGTATGTGTGGATGTACGCGTTCGTATGTATGTGTGCTTCTAAACCTCGTCCCATTCGATGCCCCATGCTATTCCGAAGGTCCTATCGTCGGTATCGTTAGGACCGACCGGGTGGTGCTAGGTTTACCCGATGTCCTGTGATTTGGTCCTTGGGTAGCACATAAACCCGGGCGTGTAAGCGGCGTGAAGAGCTGGTCGTATGATGATAGCGTACGATGGGGTGATCGGTGACCAAACCACATTACAGTGACCACCACCATCATCATCATCGGACGGTGGACCGTCTTGGGCGACAGTGGGACGACGGTTGGAAAAATGACCAAAAAAGCAACACCATCCACCCTCGTGTGGTAACCCGGACGGTAGCGTCGGCGGCACCGGTGTATTTATTACCACCACTGACAGCATAATTATGGTAATAGTATGGAAAATAAGCCCCGGTAATCGGTGTATAAATATGTTTGAACAGTATCGGTGTGCAACCGTCGTCGTTCTCGGGTGTGCGGCGTCGGTTTGCATTTTGCTCACTAATGTGTACTTTTCGAAGGTGCTTTGGCGCTAAAAGCAAGGACGACGGGAAGGGCGTAAATGCAGTTCCCTACCTGGTGGTGCAGTTTGGCCTCGTGTGGACCATTTGTCTGGCTTCTTCTCGCCCTGCTTTTATGCACCATTTGACCGCGAGCAACAGATTGAATGGCATTTTGCAGTCAAATCAAAATAGGACTTGAAGTTCTTGACGTGAAATTGGCTCCACTAATGCTAATGCTGATTGTTCTCTATCAAATGTCAAAGCCTCGGAGGATATCCAGGTATGCAGTACTCCTCGGCGTCAACGTCTTTGAAAGCATTGCTAGCACTCAAACGAAACACAGTCATAAGACGTCGATGAAACATTATGTTATAAAATGCGAATACGACCATTGAAGCAACCGTCAGCGATTAGCGGCCGAACATGCTCATATAACAGGCACACAAAACTCGCCAAAACACACATGAAAAAGACATAAAACATCCCTTCAGGAAGAAACGGGCGAGTGTTGGGAAATCTTGAAGTATGCACGACGCAGCACAGGATGATAGTAAAACTCGACAAATAAATTAAAAATGCCACTTAAAAAGAAGTAAAAACTTGAAAAATAAAGATGTAAAATAATGAGACCGAAGAATATCGCCCCGTGACGAACGGTGGAACGGATCGAGCCGGGAAAGCGAGCGGCGAGACACAGGCCAGTCCAGGCCAGGAAAAGAACGCGAACCACGGAGATGCCCTTCGGAATATGTATGCATGTATGCACAACTGTGTACAAAAATGCAAGTGGATATAAATCGCTTGCGTGCCGAGGCGGGTACTTAAAAACCGTTCCAGTGCAAGAAGTGACCGATGCGTTTTTTTTCCTTCGTTGTTCGCCTTCCCGGTGCCTGGTGCGCTCCCATCGTTCCACTTCATCATATCCGATGATGCCGGGGCACACACCTTTCCACCCGAGCAGCGGCCGGTGGTGTGGATGATTTAAGCGCGTTGTTTGTGTGCAGGGATTTCGAGCGAACTTGGGCGGTGCTTGGTGGCGCAGAAAAATAATCCCAACTGAGCATCATAAACACGCTGGCGTACGTACATACACACATTCATAGCCAGGCGAACCGACCAGCTAACTGGCTGGCCGGCTGGCCATAGCTGTATCGCTTACGATCATTAAATGCTAAATTTATGATTTATTGAAATAATACCGTCGTCCCGACTGCGCCAGTCTTTAGCGCTTTTGCCTCTCTCATGGAGCTCATTTGTGCGTTTGTGCTGTGTGCCATCCATTGCTCCTTTAACCGAAACAAGAACCGTATAGGACGCTTTTTCTCGCTCATTTTGGCGCTCTGTCTTTCGAGCACACACACACACCTCTCTTTATATCATTTATTTAGTGGTAGATTCGAGGAGGAAAATGTCTACATGATGTTGGTAAAATTTTAAGCACATGTATATTCCACCGTTTATGGTTTATTATTCACGCGTTGTACGGAAAAACGCCCAAAAACACCTCGAAAGCAAACAAAAAACCCAGACAAAGACATCATTTCCGAGGATACAGTGCTTTCATTCGATATTGAGCCTATTTTAGGGATGGTACTGAGCCTTTTGACACTTAAATGACACCTTTAAAAAAACTGCCACAAACGGCATACTTTCGGAACGTTAAATTGATCCATTTGTGTTCCACTCCTTGTCCGTCCGGTGGCTCCTGTTCGGAATTAAAATCGACACAAACGAAACGAAACCACCTTCAGAAGTCATTGGCAAAGCACTCGTGGCATTGCGTTCCCTCCATCCTGGCCCTGGGCTACCTTTCAAAGTGGTATTCATTAATTGGTAATTTAATTTAATTCGTTAGCAAGGACGATACTTGGAACTGGCTCGGTTTAAAATGTTTCCATTCCTTGCGCCGCGGTGCGATAAGGACAATGCTGCCGGCTGCCTGCCCGAAAACCAGCGCCCTGGAAACGACGCCAAATAATGAAAGAAGCCACACTCAAGCGACGCCTCGGGCAGGAATATTTCCGGTGTACCTTTCCCCGTTTAATTGCTCAGTGATTGAACGGTCGTAATTAGAGGGGATTTAATTAATTGAACCAAAATCGGTGTCGGTGTCGATGTTGGCATCGGGCGCGTTCGCCGGAGCATGATGGGCGGCACCACTTTGGGCGGTGTGGCGTGGAAAATTCTTGAAAATTTGCTCCCCCCAATTTACCGCCTACCCGGGGGAAAACAATACCGCACCGTGCCTCGTCACCTTGGGCGCTGGTAGACGGAGGATTTGAGGATTTTGGGTGATGGTTAACAGCAATTGGAACCTGACATGAAACAAAAGTTTTATCAAATACAGTGGCCCCCTGTGGCCGGTGAGCAATATTTTCCCTTCATTTCACTTTCCCAGTCACGATTGCCACGAACAAAGCGCACATCCTCGACAACGCTCCGAGGCAACCTCATTGCTCAAGAGTTTGACATTTGCAGGGCACCCTGCAACGACAGGAGCGAGAGTGGTGTGCCGGATGGGGAAAGTCCTATCCCTTCAACCGAAAGGGTTGTATTATAATTCCCGTCAAACCAAAGACACTTCAGCCAGCGCTGATTTTGATGGGCCCTGAAGAGTGGGCGCGAAAGAGAGCCCTTTTGAGGCAGGAAGGGTAAAATATATCGATGCCCGGTTTTGGGGCCATTTATCGCTCACTTACCGAAAATAAATATTGAACCGCGCCGCACGTTGGCGTGGGAAAAGTAGCGAAAAATTGTCCGAAAACAGTCGCTTCAGAAGGGGGCTCCAATCACAGCAGCGACAAGCGTACACAATCAGCGTTAAAATTAATCGTTTTTCCCGTGGTAGGGGAATTTTGTACATTTTTCTTATATTTTATTAGCGGTTTGCCTGCTCGCCTGTGATTACGGGCAACGCTGGTGATCGGTGCCGTACTCCTTTACCGTGGCTAGCCGTCGCTCGGGTGCTCGTTGGTGGGAGGATTTAATGCACTAATGCGCCTGGAGGCCACAAGGCTGTACCGCTACGCCATGGACGGGCTTTTCTAACGCACAGACATGGGCTTTCGTGGTCATATGCTTATTTACTCGCATTAACGATAACGGGAAGCAATGCGGGAAGGGAAAACTCCGAAACCGAACCATCCATCGGTTCGCGTACAGCGCGTGCAAGATGCTCAATTAGTCGCTAATGTGTTAATTTCGCGGTGATGGGTTGCCGCGTGGAAAAACGCGTGGAAATTATGAAATAATGAAGACGTAATGATGCGGAATGAATGGGCATCGGAGCGCGAAAAGGGCAGTGGCGCGAGGAGACGGTCCAGCGCACCGGTGAGATGGAGGCTTTATTCCGCGCCCGCAAGGAGGCACTTGCCACCGGGGGAGAGTTTAAGTATGGGAAACGCGCCATGATTTATGTGCAGCCGATCGCTCCATCATCCGCATCATGTGAATCATGCCATCGGTTGACGGTGCTATCTTTTCTCATGTTCGATATGATGCTGCCGATACGAAGAGGAAATGTCTTCTTGTGTGGTATCGAATCCCAGCATGATGGTAAGGAAAATAAAATCAGTAAAATCGATGAACATCACTTTAAGAATCGCGTATAATCGAGCAATGCTTTCGATTTAAATCCAATGGAACGATGCACTCATTTCTCGCATAACAATGACTGTGCAGCATCGCATTAAACGTTTTATTGAACTGCTTAAGCTATAGTACAGGTGAGAACGAACAAACAGTTTCAGAAAAAATCTCATCACACACCCTCCCACCGACTCCAACAGCCGACGCAAAAGTGTCTGACGATGGGTAAGGAGGTATTACGAAAATGGGCAATATCACATACCATTCAAACAAATGGTATGATGCCGTTACTATACAGAAGAAGGTTCTCTCTCTTTCTCTTCAAAACAGCTCATAAAACAGGTAAGAAGATAAAATCTTCGGCTTCGACATGGTATGGAAAATGTAAAAAAATAATAACAAAATATAAAAATGACCCTCAACGCAGCGCGACATGATCTTTGCACCTTTGCTCCGGTTTACTTCCCTCCAAAAGTAAGGATGATCTGAAATATTAACGTAATGGTGGCTGTTTGTCGAGGTATAAAAACCCTGTTTAGCATGAAGCCGCGCCCGTTTCCTGGACGGTTTACCATATGCGTATGGGATGAGGTCGGTGTAACTTGAATACTTCTGAAGTACCTCATGAAGGGTCGGGGCTCGGTGTTACGAGAAAAACGCACATTTTTACATCCCAAGTGGAGTAAATGGTATGTAAACAGCTTAAACATAACCTCCCTGTGAACGCACACATCGAGGTGTAAGAGTGGGAATGAGCCTTCCATTTTGTTCATTTATGTTACACTTTTACCTAGATGTGTTTTGCAATTCTTTCCAATAGCTCTACTTATTTTTCGGGCATGGCTTTCAAGAATATAACTCCTTCCAGTCTCGTTACACAGCAACTTTGTGGGGTTACTGAGGCATTTAAAAAAAACTAAGAAAACAATTCACCTATTATTGGTAAAATATTTAGCACTTAGCACAAACTCCATGTTCTCTACTTTTATCTGCAATATTCATTTTATTGCAAAACCTCTGGTTTGGGTTTATCGTAGGAAGGAGACGCAATTGCTCAATCTGGATGACGCATATAAATCTAAGCTTCGGTTGTAGCTGGCTCAATCGTTGAAAAAATGGTCCCCATTCGACTGCGAGCGGGGTGCAGAAAAATGTATTTTCTTTTTCTCACTTTTTTCTTCTTTTTCTTCTCCGCTAGCACCTACGCCGGTGTGAACCTGCACGTTCTCTAGCCTGCAAGGAGCCGCTCATCCATCAGGTACGCTTAGGCACTTTAAACGGAAAACGGCAAATCATTTCGACTTCTTGTGCCGGAGTATGGTAAATATTTAAACAATTTCACACTCCGTTAGGGTGACGGTACGGTGGAAAGGTCGGAAAAGCTGAGACCCTGGCTTTTAGGCGAACGAGAGAGCGGGTTCGGTTCGATGCTTTCTTCTCCGATCGACGAGCAACGCGCCGTGGAAATGGGAGGAAATTGAAAAGCAACCCGACAGGGAGGTTTTCCACCGAACAGGGGGCCAGCCAGTGCGATCGGAGGGGGCATGTCGATGGGATGCAAGGAAATTCCTATCACTTCTTGATAAATGGACCGAAAGCACTCGCATTCGTTCGGTGGATGGGTTTTCCCACTCGAAAGGCATGAAGAAGAAAAAAATACGACCATTCGAAGAAAGATTCAACGTGGCCGGGATTCAACGGGTGGAATGGTGTAGCGGAAGACGGGGAATGAAAGATTCGACGACTTCTGCCGTATAATTTATGCCCCCATGGGATGGGGTAAAAGAAATCACAAGGATCGCACACCATCGGCACTGGCGAGGGCGACCGAGAGGGGATAAGAAAATAGCTTCCCGGGCAAGGCTGTCTACGGGAACGTGAGCCATTGAAAGGGAAGACTCGCTCCCGGCACGTTTCGGTGCATCGGACGGTAATGTCCGGGGCAGGATCGAGTTGAACTGGACGGAGTGGGGGTAAAAAGCTGCAATGCAATGGAATGGAAATGACTGGATGACAGCTTTTCTTGTGAACTCTTCAACTGGGAGCAAAAAATATCCTTTAACCTGTGACTCTTGGAATGGGGTACATTCCAGAATAGTTTTTCTTATGATAAAATGTTGGATACACTTAATTTCTTGTACTATTAACGTGTTTGCAATAAAATAACGATGATTTCTATTCCATAAGAAATCTAACTTAAAACAAAGCAATAACCGAAAGATCAATTAACGATTTCCAGTTATTCCAAGCTCTTCGTTGATCGCTTCTATAGACTATAACTAATG
The DNA here is from genome assembly GCF_943737925.1 of Anopheles nili. NCBI lineage: Eukaryota > Metazoa > Arthropoda > Insecta > Diptera > Culicidae > Anopheles > Anopheles nili. The sequence goes on from NC_071292.1 coordinate 7,831,768, forward strand.
TACTTAAATACCAAAACGGTTAGCTCGTGTGCAACGGAAAAACGCACTATTCGATCGGAAGCAGAACAGAATCGTTCCACTTTTGGTTCGGCGGAATAAACAGAACCAAGGATGCCACCGATGCCAGTGACACACTGATGCCGGAAGGCTGCAGGAAAGGACACACGTTTAAATATTCAATCTCATTTCATCAATCGTGCATGCACGCATGGCTTTGACTCCTTTCCTCCGATGGAGGCACCAGAGTGTAAAGTAGACAGGCAATACGGCATTCATCGATGTTGGTAGCTGAATGGACGGATGGAACTGGTGCCGTAGGAGTTGCAGGCGTACAAAAGAACTGCCAACTCGGAGCCCCGAGGAGCCAGGAATCACTTAAAATCGGTTGGAATGATAACAATTGAGTCATTTTCCAATCCGTCCCATCTCCGGTGAGCGGTGCCACATTCACACGAGCTGCTGTGCTTCTGCCGGCAGGCAAATGGAGACGTGCCCGTGTTGGGGACTATCCGTTCTTTTATTAAACGTCAGCTTCCGAACCGAATCCTTAGGATCGGGACTGTGGGATGAGCAAAGAGAAAAAACGAGAACTGTGACGATTCGGCTGCAGTAAGCAGCCGGGCAGCAGAGGGGCCAGGACCTGCAGGTTCATCTCATCAGCATCAGCATGCTTATCCTCATCAACGACATCAACACAACGGGTCCCCCGTAAGGAATCACCGACAGCAGTGAGTGAGGAGCAACGTAGGGCTGTGACCAAGAGGGAGGCACTCGGAAAAATCCCGAACGGCAAATGAGTTATGCAAATTTAATCCAATTTTATCTCGTCACAAAACAAATGATCAGATCATAAACAATCATCATGCTGCTGTGATTTCGGCGCGTAGGGACGGGGACCGACCGAACGCCTGGGCTAATCCGCCACCACCCGAAAGCAGAGCCGGCTCGGAGGCAAATAAAACAAATGCTCCGAACGTAGAGCGTCTGTTTGCCAGGATTTTATTGACAGGGCAGACCAATTTTTAGCTGTCAGCGGGTATCTTTCGCAGTCTCTCAGCATAAGAAATGAGCACCAGCGGGCTGCAAGTCGGGCTTGAGCTAGGGGTTTGCTGCTGGGCAGGGGAAAGAAATATGACTGCCTGGTTTCATGCTTATGAGCAAATATTTTTGTGCGCTATTTAATTTGTAAAATTGGCGACAAACTTTGAGTGATGCTGCAAAGGAAAGTTTGCCAAATTGAAGGCGGCCACGGAGATATAAAAAAGAAACAGTGATGGTGCAGCTTCGAGACGCATCCGAGACCATCTGCCGGCGACAATCTTTCGTTTGTCTGCGTTCCGATGGCTCCTGGTATTTTTTTCTCTCTCTTTCTCTCTCTCTCTCTCTTCCATCCTCCCATTTGCTCCCTCGGCTACGTGTCAGGCGCGAGGAACTGATTTAGTTTCTTCGGATTATTTACGTAACGAGCGTCGAGCAGCGTACTGATTATGACGGTGGCGGTTGTCGCTGCGAATGCCACTTCAACTACCGTCCAACCCGAATGCTGCGGCAATGTGGGAATTAGAAATTCAGATTTATGCAAATAATGAAATTCAATTATATCCTCCCTGCGAAAATGATGCAGCGAGCGAGCGAGCGACGGCAGCAAACCGGCTCGCTTCCACCGGATGATTGTACGGGGATGGATTTGGCGAGTTCGTATTCCGCCAAAGGAGCTCTCGCGCATTGGATGGAGGTAAGGCACACGGAGCGGAAACGGCGTCATCAAGCAGATGAGGGGACCGGGCACCGGGATGTCGGTGACGCCTAGGAACATGTCGCAACTTACTGGCTTATGAGACGAACGCATGGGTTTTCGTAACGCCCGCAATGATACAATCAACCGAAAAGCCAACCAAATTTCATCCCACCCTAGGATGGCTTACGTCTCTCGTTGGTTTTTGCCATCGAGGCAGGAAACGAATGAAAAAAAAGTATCGAGGTCATAGGCAAATTTTTGTCAATTTTAGCCGTTCCGCTTGATGGGCCAAAAACAACAAAAAACCCCTACATAGGCTACATAGGGCAAGGCGTAACGAAAAGGGAAGCAATCGTCAGTCATCCGCCGGAGATGTGTGTTGTGGCCAACAAAAGCGATGGATATGAAAATCGTGGCCCGTCCGGATGGATCGCAAGCGTTAGAACAATCGAGCTAATGGTGGTGGTCCCCGTAATGTTAGAGTGTAGAAAAATCCGCACTTTATGGCGTTTCGCGCATTTCGCCGGTACGATTTGGACAGCGCAGTGACACGTTTGTGGCGCGCCACTTACGCAAAAGAAAGCGCCTAATGTGTTTAGGGTACTTAATCTTGAACTTTACGATTTCGCCAAGCTTTATGGCTAGATGCTTTTTAGATATTGCGAATATGCGTGAGTTCAAAAATTTTCACATTAGGAGCCAGAACGGGAGGAGGCGATTTCATAGGCAAATTTGGTAACATTATGTATTAGGTTGTTTGTTTCTCGTGTCACATGAATGAAATAAAAAGGGGCGCTTACCAGTAACCGGAGAAAAAAAAATGATAAATGCATTGTAGAACGTACCTGCAATAGAAAAAAAACACACAAAAATATTAGTTAATTTTATAAAATAAAAATATACTTTGATTTTTTTTTAAAAAGGAAGATTAGTACATTGATGCTTCAGCTGAGTTTCCTTACGACTGAAAGAAAACTTGCCCTAATTGTGAATTCAAAAACCTCGGCCAAATTCGTGCAATCGCGACCAGTTAGCGTCATTCGCACCGTAGAAGGCTTAATAAATATTCATCCATCCCCCCCAGTAAGCCCGAAAACCCATTAAAAAATGCTTACTTACAGGCCACCTAATTAACAAACGCCTTCTACGAGTGACCAAACTACGGGCGACATGCTCCCGGCGGGACTAATCTTTTCCCTACTTTTCTCTCCCCCCCACACACCCGGGAAAAAGAACCTGCAACGGCGGCACAGAACTTCAAACCAGACGTTGATTGATGGTCAGTCATTCGTTGATTTCAAAACTCTGCGGGAACCCGGGGCAGTTTGGGCGCGAAAACGGCGCAAAAGTAAGCGCACTAACGAATATCGCGCCCAGGCAGCGAGAGAGCAAGCAAGCAAGCCAGCAAAAAAAAAAAAAAAAACAGAACCCCACGGGGCCTTTAATCTCGTCGCCAGTGCCTCGAATGGTTTGGGTTGGGCAAATGTATGCTTCCTGCGCGAAGAATGCGACATCAACACTGCTGCTTCCGGGGCAACCACCATCCGCTTTCCTGCTCGTGGTCATTGGATCGGGGCTGATAAATTACCGAGACCATTAAAACTATTATGCAAATTTTCTTGGCTACCGAAAATTTGCGCGCTTCCACTTAGTTTTCGTTTCCGCCTCCCGAGAGCCAACCAACCGGGCCAGGAATGCCATTTCTCCGTCGTTCCTGAAAGGGGGTTCAGGTTCTGTGGGGTTGATTTTTTCTTACTTCTCCTTTTTTTTCGTTCTACAGAGATGAGGGCATGCTTATTTCGTTTTTGTGAGGCAGCGTTTGGTGCGAACCAAAACTAAAACAATGCAACCAAACGAGCAAAAAACTACACACGATAACTCTCGAGCGGAATGGAGGCGCACGCGGTGACATTGCCCTGCCCTACCGGCCCTTTATCACCCCGTTAGTGTGGTCAGCAATGGTCGCCCTCCAGCCGCACATTTGAATCGATTCCGAGCGAAGTGTCATAAAGCTGTTTACAGCCTGCCACTTCTCGCCCGGGTTGGCTTGTGGCCACGGTGATGGCTGCCATTTTACTGCTGCCCGAGGTGGCGCGCAAAGCAACAGCAGCTGCTTCACGCGCGCGTGTCTGTATGCGTGTGTGTGTGTGTTTCCTTTTCCAAACTCTTGCTCGTTGCCTTCAACCGATCGCATATCGCATTTCCATTAGGTTTTTTTTTCCAGTGGCTCACGTTGCAAATCCCATTCGAACGAGAGCCGAAAGCTCAAACATTGTAGCACTTTTGCAGTAAGCGAATTTATTGCATTCGCCCCGAACCTTACAGCACCGGGTTTGTGTGTCACGATTCGCGTCCATAAATACTCCGTCCGTGCAAGTGATAGAAGTATAAATTATACGGTTAAAACAAGAAGGCAGAAGCTACTGGATAACGCCACCGTATAGTAGTAACATTGAGTTTTCAATTGCTTTTTCATTAAATCCCTTCAGATATCGTTTTACGCAAACCCTAAGGTTTTAACTTCTCGAAGTTTCATTGGAAAAGTCTTCCGGCGGTTGTCAGAATGCTGTAAAATAGGAGATTTAATTGTTCACATAACTTATTCTTATTCTCCGCAGCCTACTGCTCGCAGTGAAAGGCACTTCTAGCACAAAAAAGTAGCCCCCTGTTTCTGATTCACGCTTTGCTCGCTCAACACGTCATGGGGAGGATATGAGACGGTTTTTGCTGCAGCTCCTTTACTTTGTGTAACGTATTTAACCATTCAATGTCCCCATTTGTCAAGCCGCTTGCATCGTTCTAATTTTCCCCAACTATGCCTTCCGCAACAATGCCGCAATAGAAGCGACTGCTGGCGAAGGTTGGGCACTGCCTGAATCGTCCGGTACTTTCATGGGTTTAAGCGAACAGCATTTGTCATTCGGCGTCCGGTGAGCGGAAGAAGCCATAAATGCAACGAACCAGTTATTCTAGCACAAAGCACCGGGTGCTGCAGCGTAGGAAGGAGCTTTTTTTTTGCTTGTTTTTGTTTCCTTCATCACTTTCCATTGCCCGGTCCCAAGCCGACGCTCGGGGCCCACGTTAGAGCAAAAGGAAAATCAAACCCGGGGCGCATATGCACGGCAACTGCAATGGCAAATATAACCGGCGAAAGAATTTCAAATCCAGCCCCTTGGCAGCGGCAATAAAACATTTATGTGGCCCTTCTTCGATGGCCTCGCCAGTTGGTTCGAGATTTGCATAAGCGCACCCACATGCACACCGTGGGGTTGCCCATTTTCTAATCGGGAGTGTGGCCATGATTGTGGGGCTCGGTTCCTGGACCAGAATGTGGCCGATTATTAAATACCCGGCCGACTCCTGGCACTTCAGGGGCTCTTTTACGAGTCGCCCCGTTCGCGAGCGCCCGTAATCGTTGGCTACCGGAACCGGGCTAATAACATTACTAAATGACTCACCATCATCGTTCGGTGAAGGCTGCCAACGACACGGCTACCGTGCTTATTAGGACTGCCTCGGATTCGCTCTAGATTCTAAAGCGCTTCTTGGCAAATGAACCAGCAAATGACCCGACGGCATGATTGCATTCCGCGAACGCAATGAGTGCGACTACTGCTTTGCATAAACCAAACAGCTTCGCCAGCAGGGCTGAAGTTTTAACGGATCGACGAAGGCGGGAAAAGCGATGTTTTTTCACTTTAAACCTAGCAGGATTAAGTCGTTATGTTATCCTTGCTGTTGCGCCCGAACAAAAGGTTCGCCTTTTCCGCCTCTTATCAACTGCACGGGATTGTCAATGTCTGTGCATTCGGCTGATTGTTAGCGATGCATTTTAATTTCGGTTTTAGTCGGACGGCGCCCGAGTGATGAATATTCATTTCGCAACGTCACCAGCCGTAAAATGAATTAAACTATTCATTCGCATCAATAGAAAACACATGAAAGCTGCATCAACGGGGCACAATTGGAGTCGCGCGTTTGGCAATTATTTCCATTTCTATTGCGGCCCGGAAAACAACACCAACCGAGCGATTTGTGCAATTTTCCTATCCTCCAAGCTGCACACGGTTTGGCTCCGTCCTTCGCAGGTGCCGGTGCATGGGCTGGGTACTTCGTTCACTCGAGTGTGGTAAATAAATTATGGATTAAAGAATAAATTAACTAGCCGCCCTGCCCTGGCTTCATTTTGATGCATTTTCTGGCTGTGCGAGCGGGCGTTTGCGTGCAAGAGAGAAGCATATCGTTTGATATCATTTTTTTTCCTCCACCGCACTGCACCTGCACGTGTACCCACCATCGTCTCCTCCACACATACACACATATGCGGGCGGAGCCGACCGTCACTAAAATATGAAAGCCCCTTTTAATCGAGTGCTGATTCTTGGCGATGCCGCTGCACGAGAAAACGGCCGCGAAACGGGAGGCGTGTGGTGGCCGCGATACGGGTTTTATAATTATTGTTTTTATTATTATTAGCTGGCTTGTTTTCCCGCTTGCCAAACTCAATTCCACCCTTTCCCTTACTCCCACCATTACACCCAACACACGGTGCTGTGCAGTGGGCTGAAAAAAATGTCTGAAGTGACCGGCTCCGGCCGCTCACAGCGATTTGATTTCTGATAAACCCGTATCTGTCACGAAGTGGGAAATGAAAGCGTTTCCATTTCGAGCAGCAGAACGAAAATCAACGAGGGTTGTGGGGGGCAAGCGATGGAAGGCTGGAGAAAAAATTATAATGCCCATTGTTTTTAATTAGACGGCCGCGTGTTTACCCGGCCGCACGTTGCCTGCCCGCGCGTTCACCGCTAGGTTTCCTAATATTTTCATTTGGTGCATCGAAATGGGTGAGGATTGTGTCCCGGCGGCTCCACCCAACGAGGGGCCACCCTCTTTGAGGGAGCGCAAAAGGGGCATCGATTGTGCACCCATTGGTGTCGGGGTGGGCCACTCGTTTGCACACAAAATGCATACGAAATGCAACTGCACAAGTTGCGCAAACCACCGGTTCGGTCCCTTGTCAGGTTGATTTCGACCACGCGTTGGGTGAGAAGGGTTCTTCAGCGCTTGCAAGGGCTAGTCGAAATTCGAAAGCTTTTTTTTTGTGTTGCTGTAAGCCACTAGCCTTCGTTTACAGTGTGTATTTTTAATTTATTCTCACGTTGAAGAGGGTAATTCAATTTCGCCGCTCAATGAGATAGAATTTTCCGGCAAGGTGGACACGAATCAGGAGTTTGGCGAGGATTTTTATGATGTTATAAAGGCAACTTTTGAATGTGTTTTAAAAATTATGTAAATTATGCTATGTAAGCGTTGATATTGCTGCAAATACTTCAAACAATTGAGCGACTACTTCTGCTAAGAATGTACTGGAAGTATATTCAAAACAGTCGATTCGTACTCTATAGAGAACAAATTGAGGATATGCTCGCTCGACGTTCAGTGTTGATAGGAGTTGTACAAATTTTCCTTCACGGTCATCCAATTTTCCACATTCCAAAGGATAGCACTGGGTGGCATGTACTGCAATTCCACCCTTCGTTTACATTCGTCTCGCTTACATGGAGGCTACTTCAAACGCCACCGTAAAAGAACGAAAATTTGGTTTAGCTTGGCTTGGTCGTTTTCGGGTGTCGGCATTCTAAAGCCAGACAGAAAAATTTATGTAGCTATCAACAAAAGGGTAGCGCTTTGTTTGAGTTTATCTTTTTCTTAAGACTTTTGCGCGTGTGTGTGTGTGCCGTTTCATTTCTATCCGTCGTGAAGGGTAAAGCGGTGGCTTAACACAACTCTAGAATGTGCCCTTCGAATTGCGGAATCCTTCTGTCTCCCGAAGGTGGTGGCGCGAAGGATTCGGTTGCGCAGCTACTCGTCCTGATATGCTTTTCATTCGTGGAATCGTTTGTTAAAAATGGGTACCTTATGACCATTGTTACTGTAGCAGCACTGTGTGCCATGAAACCCGGCACGTTAATGCACTCTGGTGCGCTTTGATGGTGCTGCTTTCCTTTGCACTATTACGTTTGGGTTCGTGCGGAGAAGCGAAAAGAACTTTTTTTTTCGCACCAAAGAGGAATTTTTCATCAAAAGAGTGTAAAATAAAAATGTTATTATGAGGTTTCTTTCTGCTCGCTGCACTAAGACTGGCTGGCGGAGTAAGGACTCAGTTTTCGAGCTGTGCATGGAACGTGTTTCCATAACTATGCATTACAATATGAACGAACGTGCGATGTACGCTTAGAAAGGTTCTATTGCTTGCATAAAGTTTGACTATCATAGTCATTGCTACGCAACAAAACGCAAATATAGAAAACCTTTCCACAACAGTTTAATTGCATGCTTTCATAATATTAGCACGATGCTTTCAAAAAAAGTAATCTAAACCTACATTGCACAAGTAAAATACATCTAAGCGGCGGTGCGTTGTTAGAATCTTCTAGAACCAAAAAAACGGACTCGTGAGGGACAATTTATTCGTCCACCATAATGGTATCATATTCTTGTGTGGTAGCCAGGACACAAGCATCCTGTGTTTACGAGCATCTGAGAGGGAGAAAGAACCAAAACGAGCAGCTAACACGAGTCCTCTCTCGATCTCGGTGTACCACCTGTCCCATATGGTTTGGATGGTCACCGTAATGGCAACCGTAATGTGTGGTTTGGAGACCTCAGCGCCCGTTACAGCCAAGGGATCGATGGCCCAACGATAACATCTCATTCGTTTAGATGCGTTTGGGGGAGGTAGAAATATGATTGGGTGGATGTCGTTACGGGGGATAATCGTTTAGGCGATTAAATCTTGGCGGGATCATCTGGGGTGCCAAAGACAACCCATCGGCCAGAGCACCACTATCGTGCTTTCTGCAGGAGTTCGTTTGGTGCAAAAAAAGGGTTTAGCTACACATTCATTCAGGTCGATTTTGCCCTGTGGAACCCTTGAATTGTAAGATATAATATAATAATGTTTTGACTTTCTCTTAGTGTTGAAAAAAAGTTCATTTTCTTGCAGTCGGATTTTTCGAATTAGTAAAACTGAAAGAACGTAACGTAGGATGGGATGTAAATTATATTGAATTTCATTCGCCCATTTTATGTTCCCAAAATTAGCTCAACTGCCCCCGGCATGTGGGTATTTCAGACATTTGCTGTCCACTTTTGGCCAGTTCGAAAATGCTAGATAGGTTTGGGTTGCCCTTTTTTACTGTGAGCTGCTAGGTGCTTCTCATGGTTCGTAGGACATTTTGCAAGTCTCTTTCACACCTTTCCTGGGCGGCACGATGCTATCATTTTCCTGGTGTATTCCTGGCCTTATCTTTCACGAAAGGTTTCCCACTCGCGCCCCATCCGATGTCACCCCGTCGCCGTTCGCAACCGTCATAAATCATTCCGGGGAAAGGAGCGGTTTATTTTTTTTTCCATGCGATCCCCTCGTTGCAGTTTTTCCGCCGAGCCGGAATTTGTACCCGTCCGAAGATTGTCGTCCGAGGAGCGAAAAAATGGCACCATTTGGCATAGCACAAGGGCGTGGGTAAAGCGTGGGCTAGGGACACCAGTCCTGGTGATTCGTTTTCACTGGCCACGGCAGAAAATATCCTTCGTCCGAACGGCTCAAAGGTTGGTGTCCATTGGGGTGCAGAACGCAGACGGAAAAATTGTTCTCTTTATACGACAAAGGTAGACCCCGACGGCTGGAGGAAAAATGACCGAGCTGGGTCATTTCTTTTTCGTCTTAAACGATTCTCCTAGAGGTAAGGATTTATTTTTCCAAACGGAATTATTATTAAAAAGCATTATTTTTGGAACTATTTCATAAAAAAACATTACCAACTTGGTGAGAGCAATGAAATAAATGTCTACATGAGCAATAAGTGACCGTTTAATTTAATTTCTTTTGTCGTTGTGTTAAATTGACGTTTTTCTGGCATGAAAGCAAGATAGAGAAAAACGGCATTAAAGCGCTCGATAGGACACCCAGAGCGACACGGTTTACCATTAGTAGAGAACAGACGCAAAATTATGATAAATGAAGCTACCTTCGAGCCTTTAATAGTACACGTTCAATGATACTGTGCGAATGTGACTTTTTACTTCTTGGTTATCGATTTTTTCTTTTCTTTAGAGATCCGACGTATGTAAAGGAAAGGTAGGTTTTATTTCGTTCGGATCTAACATTCGTATATTCCAGGATAGAACGAAAATAAAAATCTATCTCGTTTTCTTGCGATCGGATAGATGGTATAACTTGTAAATATATCTGACATAAATTTTCCGCTACCAAAAACTTTGCATGGCTGACATCTTCACTTCTCCGCTGCTGACGAAAGATCGTCGCAACGCAATCAATGTAATGGATCTCCAAACACACATTAATGAAGACCTACTGAAATTTTCATTTCCCTTTCCTAAACGCCCAAACATTCGGTGGATAAGTTAGGCTGCTGTCAACGGAACCGTCCTTGGTGAATCTTCGCAATTATTAGCCTTGGTGGACCATTACCGGATTTTGTCCTGGGTCATCCGGGCTAAGATTGATGAATTGTTTTTGTTACTTCGTGCATTCGAGTCCTGGCAACTCCATGCAAACTCACGCACACCGTGCGATGTGTGGTATAGCGTAGCTGGAAACGCGTGGGTGAATTTTCCCGACCACCGAATGGTTCCCTTCCATTAGAAAGGGTCGCGACAAGCGGAGACAAAGGGAAAGCGGCCGGGCCATGGCTGGAGCCTTGCAGGACGCAACCGGACTAGCCAGCGACGCCGTGCCAGCGTGGCAGGAAATTGAATTCGGGATAACACCATAAATAAACGTTGCTCCGAAAGCAATTAACTGGTTTAATGATTTTTCCTTTGCCAAGAAGCACATTTTTACTCCTCGGCGGCACCAATGACTTTCCCGGGCTCGAGCAAACGGGGTCATCTAATAGATGGCAGGGCAAACGGAGGCACTGCTGAATTGTGGCAAAGCGCAAGAATGTAATGAAGAAGCAAGCACACACACACACACACACACACACACAGTGTGGATGAAACGAGACAAAACGAAAAAAAAGAAGACAAAAATAAAATAGTATCATTGCGGCCAGTTCTTTGTTTCCTGCGCCTTGCAGCGGCGGAAATGGGACAATGGAAATGGAAGTTTTATTTCCGCGCGTTCTTCCCAGTGGAAAGGGCTCGAGTTTTCCCCGAGAACAGTCCTGCGTCGTTCAGCTCGTCCTTTTCTGCCCTACCACGCAGCCTTTACCCCACCTGGTTGAAACGCACGAGTACCAGAGGAAGAGCGTGAGAGCATAACAAGAGATAAACTTCACAACGGGTTTCACAAAGTACACAGCAAGCGCGGGCGGGAGAGTTTAATCATTAAAGTAGAAAGAACTGCCAGGCCGCGGAACTCGGGATTGTCCCGTGCGCATACCCCAGACTAACCGATGAGTTCGAGTTCTTGTTGCTGACAAGTTTCGCTTCGTTTCCGGTTTCCTGCAAATTTCCCAGTACCCAGCCACGGGATGTCTCGTTTCTGGACTTTTCTTTTCACTTTCCCTCAGTTCATCACAACTTTCACTCCGTAAGTTCTTGCAAACGTCCTAACACACCCGGAGAGATAACAGAGAAGCAAGTGACCAAGAAAAGCGGTAGGAGGAAAAAAAACCGGGGGTCATTTTGGGCGAAAGTTGATTTAACCTCTCCCATTTTGGCGTCCGATGACCAGCCGGCCAGCGCTGTCCGGCGTATTCACCGCACGCCCGTCCTAGTTGCCCGCACTGGGATATTGTTCCGCAGGGGATTAACTAATCGAATTAGATTCAAATATATGGACGTCCGAGTGACATTATTTCTGACCCGTTCTGGTCGGCCACCTTCCGGCCGCCAAACCTTTCCACCGCACGGGAGCCGAACGCGCGTCACTGTGTGCGTCGGTCACAAGACGAAAGGACATCACAGGGCGGGGGAGAAAGAAAGAGAGAAAGGTATGCGTGTGAGAGAAAGTGGGGTGAGTGTGCAGCAAACCAGATCACGTGGCGGTTTAGAACACGGAAAGCCGTCTTCCTGCCATTCTCGCTACGAAGCGGAAATGAACGATCCTGCCGATTAGGGTAGAGGACATTTTATTGCTTGCCAAATGACTTCGCTACCATGTGGCCAAGCGCGGGAAGGGTTGGAAAAGTGAGTTTTATTTGTACCTTGCCCCAGAGCGTAACCACGCAGAAGACGTGACTGAGTGGCCATCAAATAAATTTTTAAATATTTCGATTGAATGTTTTGCAGGCAGCGCTTTAATGTTGCAGGTATCAGCTGGTAAAATGAAATCCTAATGAGGATTTGTTTCTCTTTTTTAAGGGTACACCTTTGAAATAGCACGCAAGTACTGATACTAACGTGTTACATACAGCCGCAGTAATTCAGAGTTGTTAAATATCCTAATCTTTAAATTACTTCACTGTTCATACTTTCTGAAACCGAAGACCAATAAGCTAGGCGAAATGGTTTTTGCGATGCTCACGATTTTTTTTGTATCAGCAGATGCGATAAAAATCGGACATTTTTCATAATGATTTACATCGGGCAATTAATCTCTTTTGCCGACGGGCGAACATGGTTGTAGCGCTTCTATTGGCGCTCCACAAACAAACGCCGTTAACGGTCTTCATCTCTCTCGCACTGAGGTGTTTTTGGTTGTTCGCAACATAATCGGTCAGTTTTTCGGTTTTGTCGATTAGACAGCAAAATATCGTAATATCTCTATTCGAAAGACATTAAGGCGTTATCTAAATCGCATTTATTGATGTAAGTTGTCCTTTGGCCGTTTGAAGAAGGCTAGTTTATAGAAGTCTTTTGCTTTAATTATCTTCCACCTGAATGGCTTCTTTACAGCGCACCTTGTCAATTGATTGAATTATTATGATCGAAAGAAAGTTCTTCGTTCGTCCTTCGGACCGCGAGATATTTTATAGCGTTTTTGCCCGGCCCCGATGTTGTGCTCGCGAGCGAGCTCCTGTCCGGCGTTGGGCTTTGAAAATGATCCAGAAGTCATTATTTTAACTGGTGTAGAGATAACGATAATAATTAGAAAAGAGTTTGCCAAGTTCTCTCCCTTTTCGGGTGGCCCTTTGCTCATCTGCCGCTCCACCGTGAGTCGTACGGCCTTAATGATGAAGGGGAAAAAAGCTTCGGCCTTCGGTAAAAAGGACGAGCGCACCGTTGAATGCGGAAAGTCGCCAACGGGGGTTCCTCTAGTTATAAATTCTTGGCTAATTATTTGAATAAATTACCCATCCCTAACGCTACCTTCAAGGATGCTCGCTGCGACGTGTACTGTTGCCATTTACTTTAACATTTTTCTCTTTGGTGAGTAGTTTTTTATCCGTCTATTTTCTTTACACGAAATGAGCAAAGAATGTTTCCATAGCCTTTATGCGAATTCTTTTGCTGGGACATCAAACCTTCATTAGAATATCCAGATAAATCTGTCAAATTTACCCATTTAAACATAATCTCCCAGCTCAGATGTGCATACCGTAAATTTAATCAAAAGTGAATATACAAATGGAATGTAATATAAACTTACATAAAATAACACATCAACCATAAAAACAGCACACCAATTTCAAGGGAAATAGCATGATGTTCATAAAAAAAATCAGCTCAAATTCAAACAACCAACGCGGGAACCTTACGAATCCAATCGTGTCATTTGCTGGTTTCGACGGGAAAAGAAACTCATAGTTTTATGCGCATAGCCGTATCTAATTCAAACCGTACCGAGGTTTTATGACCACGGAATGGAAAAAAAAGCTGCTCTGCTGCATGGGAATCATCGCCCCAGGTATGGGGAGTAAACATTTTACGACCTCGCAATGGAAATTACTTTCCAACTTTTGATGAAAATCAGCCAACTGATCAAACGCGTTCTTAATCTACTAAACAAGAACAAAAAGTGAGGGAAAGAAATGGATGGAGAGAGAGAGAGAGAGAGAGAGAGAGAGGGAGAGAGAGAGAGAGAGAAGAAAGAACTCATCAAAACTTACCTCTTAATGCCTTCATGTGCGCCACAGCCATCCGCAGGATCGTCAGCTTGTCCGGCTTCCGCGCCAGGGCACTGCAGGTCGGCACCATGTCCGACAGCTCCGTGATGTAGGCAGTCATTTTGTTTCGCCTCCGCCGCTCGATTTCGCAGTGGTTTTCTCTACTGCAAAGGGTGATAATAAAATATATGGCTGTGTTACAAAAGATGGCAAGCTCAGGCGTGCGACGTCGTGTCGAAGTGGCGATGTGATGGGAGAAATGGTTCACAAGGATTGAAGGGACATTATTGCGGAAGTGATTGCATTGAGTGCAGTGTGCATGTATTGCGGCTTATGAGTGACTTTATTGCTGCAAAGTGTACGCGATAAGCCCTCGAGCAGGTGGACAAGGCGTGTAAAAAACGCAAGAAAAATTTTGCTCCACGGGGTCCAGCGGCAGTTCGGACTCGCCACTTTCGGTAGCTGCAAATACCACGCTAATGATACATCGCTGCAAGGGGCCTTCGCTGGTGCGCATAATTCCGGTAGTTGCAGCGCTAATGGTGCTTCGAAATGCATCGTGAACAAGCTCACCGAGCGAACGCATTTCTTTCGACTGCTCAATTTGTCGGTATGCAAATGCAAGAGAAACGAAGCGAAAACCGTCGGGGGTCGACTACTTTTCGATCCAATCTTGGCTTAACATTTGCCCCGAGGGAGCGAAAGTGCAGGAGCGTTTAAGATAATCTTAATCAGATTGGCAGGGTAAGATCCCTCCGGCTGGCAACAAACAATTTGTTCGAGAGTCTCGTGTTGTTCTTCGTCGAAACATTCGAAATATCGAACGTCGGTATTCTCGAGGGCAACTGGAATGCCAATTGCATCTTCCTATGCCCATTAAAATGTGGTTCATTGCGCTTCGCTCGTTATTACAGCTAGCTTCGTCGTTGAGTATTTATTCCCACTAGCAGTGCGTTTTAAACGGTGATTGAAAAAGTAATGTTGTGCTTAAATCAGCGAACAGAGCAATATTTCTGTTCATGAAAAGCATAATATCCGAATTTTACAAAAAGAAACATTCTGACGAATCATTCCCATACCGAGCTTCGAAAACTATTCGCAAACAATTCGCAGTAGCTCACGCCCTAAAAATGCATAACTAAAACACTTTCCATATTCCCGAAAGATGCTTTTGGAATTGTGGGCGCGGCATCATCGTTCGCGCACATAAAACGTTGAATTATTATGAAGTAATGGCCACACACAAACACAACCGGATAAGAGGGGAAACTCACAGGAAAGACGCCGAGCTCAGAAAAAGGTTCAAATTTTTACGCTTTCCGTAGGGCGGTGGGTTTTTCGTTTTCGTTTTCCCCAACACCCAGCCAGCCAGTACCGTACGTACGAATGTTTGATGGCAAAGAACGAAAGGCGAAACAGAATGGGAGCAGCGTCTGTTTTGGGGTAAATGGAAGGATTCGAAATCCTGCAGCTGTCTGCTGATGGAACCGTGGAAATGGTGAGCAATCGTAAGGATGGTACTCCCATCGTTGATGATCGGTGATGAAAGGCGGCGGGTTGAATGTGCCGAAACCGAAGTACGGACGTACCGGGTCAAAGATTCGCGGTCGAAACAGAAGGCTTCGACGAACCACAGGGGCAAGAAAATCGATATCAAAAAGACCGCAATGTATCGTAATAATCGTAACAATTATTATTATTGTTATTCTACTTTATCTTTCTTTATGGGTTACGCGATATGGTGGAGTTATTGAAAATGAGGGAACGAAACGTCGAGCGAGAGGGAACAAAGCACTATCGAGTAGGTGAAGCTTCTTCGTCCGGGAAATTTCTTCGCCCACTCTGGGAGAAGTGTTGTTGCGAAAGAATGTCTGTCGGATGGTTTATAGAGGCATTCATCGTGAAAATTCGTAAAATAAAACGCTAGGGAAATTCCCTTTTCGAAAGGATTTCCTGAGCTTCCTTTCCTTTAAAATTTGGTATGCTTCAGTGGCTTTTAAAAAGTGATAAATAAACCGCGAAACTTCCATTCGCAAAACTTACACCCATAAGATAGGCTCCTTTTTGGCGTCGTATTATTTTATGGACACGCATATGGTAATGGTTATGTTTGCCTAATGGCTTACGCTACACCGGTGAAACTCGCCCAATCGACCGACGAATCGGCTGGGCGGCGTTTCCAGGCCTCCGAACGACGACAGCAGAAGAGCACTGCTGATTTTTATTTGCCAACCCATCCCCCGGGGCCGGTGCATTACGAAAACGACGTCGCTTTATTTGCGGCCATTAGTCTAATGTAGTCTCTCTTGCCTTTTTTTTTGCTCTTGCGATCGTCGCTTCAAATTGTGCCCATGAAAATACGGCGCTTTATCGGTTCGAACCGTGTATTTAATATGCATCAAATCGCGCAAACCGTTCGTGTACCACGCGGCGCAATATTGCATTTCGGTGGGGCCATATTTTGTGGAAGGCTCTCGTCCCGACGGTCGTTCGATCGCTTCCCTGGCACAAAACGCCATCGCTCGTTCGAAGTAACCTCGCGAACGAGCGCAGATGGAGGAAGCACATGCAACAGAATTTTTGATTGTTGTTTTAACTTAAGTGTGCTAATTGATTTTCATTAGAAAACAGGGAACCCGGGGCACGAATGGGGTTGAATTTCGCCGGTCGACAATGGAGGCAGCGTGCCGCGAGCCGATACGGTCTATTTGAGTGGTGATGAATTGATTTCGAAAGTTAGCGGGTGTAGTGGATGAATTATTGGCGAGCGAGTTTAGGCGCCTCGTGCGTTGGGTTAGGTAGCAGGGATTACATTATTTTGGAGCATGCAAGGTTTAGCCTTACTAAAGGAAGTGATTAACTGAACATGGGGTTTAGCCAAACAGTTTCATTTGTAGCGTGAAGCACGGGAATGACGTTGGTAATTTATTTATTTATCGATTTTGCACGTCGAATAAATGTATAGCAGAAACATACTGGTCCGTTAGTGATACAGATTTTCTTTGAAAAGGATGAGATCCGTCACAATTATGTCTAACTACTCCATGTTTCCCATTTATAAACCGTCGAAACTACGGAATTCTACCAGCATTATCGTGAGTGCAAAAAAAAAACAACGCCTTCCAATGCGGTAGAGGCAAAACACAAGGCAGCACAATCCAATTGGTGGGGAAGAAAAAAAAACTCCCATTTCCCACTACCCATCGAATTTTTCATTAGCATAAACTTGTTAACTTTCACATAATCGTTTTTGGCACACTAAATCCATCATCGCTCTCGCCTTCATCGCTTTCCTGCGATACCCTCGACGACTTTGGGATACGGTCAGTTTACTCAGCCCATTGTTTCAGAGCTCCCACAGCGCAGCCCAGGGAAAAGAAATCCGAGAGTTACGCCTGTTGACGCCATCCATTCGCATACAACGGCGCCCATTGGCAAAAGGGGCAGCAGGATGTCGCATCGGTCGGTCGGTCGGTTCAAGTATGCACGCAAATATGGCACGCCGGGCATCGAGCGATTGTTCCTGAGTACCACGAAATTAAAGGCATAGATGGGGTATTATTTGCAAAACTGCATGCAAATACTGAACCGACGCCAGTGAAAGCACAACCTAATTCATCGATCAGGAAATTATGAATAAATACTACGCGCTGAACTGCTACAAGTCACGGAGCTAATGGACCATAAATTGATTTAAAACTGCCCTCGAGGCGAGCAGAAAAAACGAAAACAAAACTCCCAAAAAAAAAAACGCAACAACATGGAGAGATGTAGCACGCCAAGAAAGAAAAGCAATTAAGCGTAATGCACCGGCGATTGAAGGTAATAGATATCCTGCTTTTATTTCGATCACCCCGAGTCGTTAAATGCGTACGAAACGAAAGGTAGGCAGACGAACAACGTTTGGGATGTTTCGAATGGCAGCAGCAGCGGCATACGGCAAAAGGGCATCGTTCGAAAAGGGAGAAAATTAATAACGCATGTAAACTGACGGCCTTATTGAGCAGCTGACTGACCATCGGTCGTTCGGGCATCTAAATCGGGCAGGATCTGGCCAACCCTCGCTCCACAAATGAGTGACAGGAAAGGGAAAGGAACGTTAATTGAATGTAAACTGTCCGAAACTTCATTGACGTTCGACCAAAAGCCTACACAAATTTGGGCCAAATCGTCATGCGACGTTCCCTGAGTTAAGAATTGAGCTTCATACGAATGGAGCAGTGGAGCAATACTACGGTGTAAATTGAAAACAAAAACGCATACGTTACAGGCAGCTTGTAGTTGCAACCAAAGCAACCACCACAGTGTTTAAAGTGTGCTAATATTATTCAACAAATCTTTGACACAATAAATCAATTTGGCATTGCCTTGCACGTTTGGGAACGGAGCGCAAGTAGGATGGAAATGAAATGAAAATTCAACACCCTCTGTGCACAATTTATCGAACGTCATGCAATGTAACGGTACTCTTTCGTGGCATTTGTATGCATTCGTATTTAGCCCAAGATCATTATGCTTCGATGACCCAGATGTGTGTTATTGAAACATTGCACATTTAAATATATAGCTAAATAAACGCAACTTTAAACTCTACACAGAAGGCTTAAGGCTTTATTTCTCAAAGAACGAGCCACTTGCTGTATATTTCTTTTAGATTTTATATGTTCCATGGTTTAAGAAGCATTCTTCAGCAGCTACGAATACTCGTTATATGCACATGCTCCCACCAAGAACCAATAATCTTGGCGCATTGTCGGCACAAGCATTGTGGCCTTGTAACCCGCACCACGGTGCAGATTAATCGTAAACTTCAATTCGTTTACTTTTCCTGCACGACGCTCGTCCATTTTTGCTCGACGCTCGATCTTTAGCGTCTCCGCGGGCGGACGCTTTTCCGCCTTTGCGATGTAATAATTCAGATCGGTAGTTACTCGGTATCGAACGTCTAGCCTGCCAGCTCAAGAAGGTCGTCAGCGTCAGTGCGCTTTCCGCTAATCTGAGTGCCGTTCTGCGTCGCTTTTACACAACCTCGATCGGAGCAAATTACAGCTAACGCGCTCCCTCACCGTTGTTATCTCACTGCAGTTATCATTTTGTGGGTCTGGCGTTGGTTCGGATTTACACCCCCAACGCTTCATGGGGCCATGAAAAGAAAGCTTGCGATGAATAAAAAAGGAAGCGCCAATATCCACCGAAACGGAACGTTGTTCGGAAGATTTGGACGGTCCATTCTTTGGATTCTGTGCAAGTGTTGTGGCTTTGCCAGCTGCACATAATTGAACCAGCACGGGCATGGCAGCGTCCTCCTACTAGAGCTGATGGTTATCCACCACAATGAACATAAACCTTGGCGCTCTGCTCAAGATAGAGACTGATGGGCGGCTTCGGGCGGAGGTGTTCAAAGTTTACTTAAGACCGATGGGGGCCGGTTTTCTTTTCTGCCTGTCCAACAGCCCGCTGCCAATGTGCGCGCTTTTTACGAGAGACAAAAAGGTCGTAAAATAATAACAATTTCTTCCGGGCAGCGATTATGCGCCAATGGAGAAGGTCTTCGCCAATGTTACAGCGCGGGTTTGCAGTGGGAGCAGGTGATTAAATTACTACGATAGTAATTGGGTATGAGTCGTCGTCCGCGGCACAAAGCTGGTACCGTCAGGACACTGGAAGATCGGCTCGTGAATAGAATCGATCGGTTGATTCGGCATCGTAAAGTAGTGCTTCATTGGAAGAATATTAATTTTAAATGACTGCAATACAGCGTTGGTAAATAACAATGCAAACAGCGCGCATCCCTGGCAAACGTTTTAGCGAAAATTTGGAGAACATTGATCACAAGGTTGATGCTCGAAAAACGTAAGAAGAAAATGAGCTTTCATTCTGCAACACTCAAGAGAGATCTCAGAAGCCAATGTTTAACATAATTATAAACCAACGCATATGCTAATTTCAATATTGGTTTGATGTTCGAGTATGCTGAAGGATATGCAACAATTATGCCACAGAAACTCACCAAAGCACGGACGAAAGGATAACGGCGAGGATGTGTCCGGCGGTTGCCACTACACACCAACTACCACACCAACTAAGTAAAGAGAAAGGGGTAAGTGCCAGATCCGGCTCGGAACGGACGTGGGCCCCTGCCAACCGGACAGCTAAAACCTATTGTATATCGGCTCTTTGTGTAGTGGTTGGCCGCCTGTCCACCGCCTGCGTATCCTTCCCTCACCCACACATGCACACGCACCCCGTCATCATCGGGTGGGTTGAATTGTTTCCATAAAATTTCGCTTTCACCGCAACGCTCGCTTGCAAATTCGGTCCCGAGACCCAGCCACAGCACCGAAACCCGCAGCAGCAGCAGCAGCAGCAGAAGTAGAAGCAGACGAGCGTGCGGTGCGGGAAAATGCGCGCGCGAACCGACCTGCCATTTAGATTTATGTCCGCATAATCTTTCGAGGCTAATATGTATGATTTGCATAAGGCAACATGAAATGTCCATTACTCAAAAACGCGGCGAAAAATACAATCGGTCCCAACGCAACACTCACACGCGCGGCGCTAGGATGCGATGTGCGGGGATGTTGGGTGGGACGCATACAGACGCATATGGGGCCACCGAGGGGTGTGAGCAACGTTAGAAAACGGGCCCCCGAACCACGCGGAGGCCATGGAGCCGTCCCGCACCACCTGTAGCTGTTGGGTTGATGATTCGCTAAATTTTAAAGGGATGGTGATTATGAGCAGTTTGAACGCGGTGGCGCACGCAACCGGCAACGAAACCAGCCGCCAGGTGGACGCGCGAACGTGCCACAACGAGGGACCCCCTCGTCTGGGTCGCAATTGGACGGGAGTCCTTCGCACCGGCCAGCCAATCTGCGGCGTCCAAATCTGCGTTCAGTGCGGGTTTTCCAAAACCCCACCATTGGCTCACGGAGTCTACCGCGACAGGACCTGTGCACCACGGGCTCGGTGGAGACGGGCAACAAAGTGAGCAAACATGCCACATCCTTTTTCCTGTTGCGCTTGCCCCCAACCGGACGTTCGACAAAAGGTCCAGGTTTGCCTTGCACGAAGAAGCATGTGCATGCGTGCCTAGCCACATGCGAGCAAAAAATAAACCCATTTCCAAGGTGCGCGCGCGCGTGTGTGTGTGTGTGAAGTAAGGGGTGGGAAGAGGGGTAGGTGGGGAGCAAAGTAATGCTCACTTCATTCACATTTGATGACCCTAACTAGCGAGCGAGGTGACCCATCGGGTGGTTCCGGAGGTTACGGTGGACTCCCTTCATTTAATAGGAAGCTTCCGTGGGCTGGCTATCCGGAGCGGAAGGAAGGACACACGTACGGTGGTGCGGTAGTACGGTGGAGGGGGTACAGGTGCGAGAAATAAACACTTTTGCATGCGATTTTTCCCGTCACATGAAGCTCACACCGCGCGCCACTGCAGCTGGCTGGTGGGCGCCAGTTGCATGCACCGCGGAAACTCGCGTAGTTGCAATGGATGCAGTTTGCACCGTGCGGCCGAGTGAAAGGGACCGACGTCCTACAAGGGGGGGGGGGGGGAACGTACGTTTGGTGGTTTGCATTTTTCTGCGGTAACACACGCTCATGGCCGGCGTGCGAGAAGTGTAACAACGGTGCAACAAAACAACCAATGCATAAGTGATTACCATAATCACTGGTATAACTTTCCTGCTCGGGCAAGCCATTGCAAGCCAAAGCGTCACTGAAGGGCCGGACGTTGGAGGCGCAAACTGACCACAACAGCACACCGAGTGCTCCCCTTTTGCGCCCCTGGCGGGGGGTTGTAATTGATTTGCCTACAGAGCGCACGATGCAATCCCCAATCGGTCACATACCTTGTTGCTGACCGGTGGGTCTTGTGGTGCTTCGCGTGGTGGCAGTGTAATGGATCAACCAATCAGTTTCTGTCCAGGCACACGAACTCCGAAGGATTACCTTTCGTGCCGTCGGGGTGGATGTAAATGCGAGGCGAAAAGGGAGCAAGACAACGAACAAAACAAAAACGCAAGTCCCGTGCTAACCAGAACACTACCGGTGGAAGCAATAAATTAATGATACAGTCGTATACACCCCGGTTGACGTATTGGACGCTCTGTGTCTCGCTCACACTCATTCTCTAGCCGCGCTGATGCAGGATCGTATCGCAAAAGGGGGAGAAAAAGCAACCCACCGTAAGCTGCTTCGCGACTCCTTAATAAGCTGGTTCGCGAAAAACGAACCGTTTTCTTTTTTTAACGTATTCTCGCACCCGAAAAGGTACACGGCCAGCCCCACATGTGGATGCCGCCATTTCCATCAACTGCTGCTGCTGCTGCTGCTGCTCGACTGCAGGCGTTGCGAGTAATGCATACTAATTTCTTCATTTCTCTCGGCTTACAATTAATCCGCACGACAAACTTTTGTCGAACACGGGGAAGGCTGGGATGATTGTAAGGCCGAGATAAAAACCGCGTCCTGCAGGATGAGCAACTCGTCTGTTCTCTTCCCGTTCCAGGTTCGGAAGACTGGAAGACGAACGGGCACTTTGAGCAGATCGTAATTTTGAGAGTGTCTCGCATACAGGCGAAAAACCGCAAAACGATAACGCATTTGATTATTGGTGTGTTTTTGATCTCGTTATCGTCCCAGGTCTCATGTTTTATAATGGCTCGTTTGAATCGAAAGAGGTATACGTGGGACGTGCGCTAAGGCTGTGATAACAGCTTCTGAGCAACACCCAACCCGCCATTGTCGAGTAGCGAAGGGCCTTGGCCCTTCGCTTTGTAGCACACGGAAGGCGTAATGGTGCCAGATATCATATCTTGTCTTGGCACATTAACCACCACTAAACGCGATCCTGAGAAGCTCGTCGGAGCCAAAATGATTCCATTTAATGTACACATGCGTTACTGCCATTTCCCATTCCGCATCAGGCATCGTACGACTCCACTCCGGTTGGATTATTCGTTTCCTCCCTCCCGAGAAGGTAGCCCCATTGTTAATGGACCCGACACGAATCCTTGCCACTCCGTGGTAGGCGCGTCGGGAAAGATTAATAATTTGGAACGTTGATAGCTTCGCTCGGCATTAAGCGTTCCCAGGAAAACCTCACGTCGGAAGGTAAATGTGAGGATACGCGAGCTCTGGGAACGCTCGGGATTTGGGCATTTCGTCCATCAGCCGGCGGTTTCACGCGCCAAAAACCCTTTGCCCACTCGCGTCACGGGGGCAATTAGGTACTTTTTTGGCCAAACTTCCATCGGCTCGGCAGAGAAGCGTCTTTGTAACCATCTAGCGATGGACTGTCAGACCGACAGGACGAGCAGTTTCGATCTTTCTAGAAACGATGATGCCTGACTCTGGCCTGCTCTCGTCATTATAGAGACTCGGACGGATTCACGTGCGAAACGTTAGGGCTTCTGTGGGGAATAATTTTCGAACGAAGTGTGCTGAACGCTGAAAGCCCGAAACAAACCTCCCCATTTCGTACCGACAAGCAGCGAATATACCTCAATCTAAGTCACTCACATCGGGAGCGATTTTGGGAGCAGATGTTTCTCTAGTCCTCATGCCCGTGCCGTGTCTGCACTGCACTGGGGATGCTAATTGAGCACTTCACCTTGCGACCCGAAGGGCATCATAAATTGGGATTCCACGGGCACGGGTGCCGACGCCTATTTCGTGCATTTTGGCACGGATCGCAGCCGGAATCATTAGCAGCTTGACAGAAAAAGCCAATTTACTTCGTTTCCATTTCCATATCCATAGCAGACAGCTACCCACCGGGGGGATTCGGGCTTTTGGTGGCTTGAGAGGATTTTTATTTTGACACCTCATTTCCTCCTGAGCTGATTATCGCGCGTCGGTTTATGCGCTTGTTAACGCACGTCAAAAATTGCGAGCCACAATACACACACACGACGCACACATAGTGGCATGCCGAGCCCAATTTACCATCCCGCAGCTGGACAGCTGAATTATGTTACGCCACACACCCCGGTGGAAATTTTAATGAAACAATTTACACAGGTCACCGCACGTTCGAAATCAGTTCATTGGGTTCAACTGGCACTAATGCCATGCCCCCACAGGGACCGTGGGAGTGCTATCAAGTGTGTGTGTGTGGTGAGCGATTCGTCGTCGAACGTCAGAGTCGTGAGCGAACGAAAGGATGACGACGATGATGAACCCTTGCCCTTCACCGGCGGGCTACAACATTAATTAGCTGCTTATTACCGCCCAGCGAACGTGCGCGGACAATTCGTAAGGATCGGGCAGGCTCAGGGAGCGTTATTACTGCCGGGTTTGCCAGGCGTTGATTGAACAACGAGCAAAAGGCAGCGGCTCGACAGAAGCTCCGGCCCGAGGGTGAGCATATTTCCAAAGGTGATTCGCCGACGGTGAAGGGCGGTTCATTTCTTCGCATTTTCCCCTCGGGGTTAAGCTAACGTTCTCGCCGGTACCGCCGGTGGCTTTGTTTCTTTCGCCGATGAAACGCTGATGATTATTGCCCGTACTGCGATACACTGTTTAGGGCTTTTAAAAAATAATGAGTTTTTAATATTAAATAAAATACGCACTCGAGGGAAGTCGGGGAAAACTAGTACACGAACAGCCACACCCCACCATCGGTCATTACCTCCAACGAGTCCAGCGGCTTGTTGTTGTTTTAGTGCCACCAAACAGCCTACCGAATCCGAATGGCGACGTGAGATCAGCACGAGGCACGGAAAAAGGGGCACGGGGTTTTATGCTACTTTTCCACTCACAGCTCCCTCTCGTTCGATCGGATTTTTCGAACCGAACAGGATGGGAAACTTGAGCGAAAAACGCACCCGATGGGAAAAAGCCAGTTCGAAGTAATCAAAGAGTAATTAAAAGCAAAGTCTGTAGCCGGCATAAACTTTAATTAGAACGGTTTTTTTTTGCGCGGTGACGGACGGGTGACGGGGCCCTACAAGGAGCCACCCCGTAGTGTGCCCTTCGTTGATGACTGGCGTCGTTTGTGCGTCCAAGGAACAGGCCCTGCCAGCGGGAGGATATCATGATGATGATAAAAGGCCGCGCCGTACAAGTGTGTGTGGCTTACTACGCGCAACGAGCTACCGGGCGAAGGAACCCAACCGGCGAGCTGCTAATGTTGCCGCTGTGCCGCGAAAACCAGTGTGCTCGTTAGCAATGGGCACATTAGCCAGTGTTTTATTGTTGCAACACCCTTTTTCCGGTCACGCTGGCACCCGCTGGGGCCATCAAATATCCACACAGGTGATGCATTGATAAAGCGCGGCAGGACGTGGGATTATGGCTTCGAGCGAGCGGCAATAAAGCGAGCGTTGCGGTGCGTAGCACTAGGTTAAGGGCACTATAAACTATACTACCCAGAAAGCGAGTGACAATATTCGTGTCGCGGGACATTGGGCAACCTCGGGAAGTTTTTAGAGAATTTTTTCGCAAACAAGATCCTTTTGAAACGAATCTAACATTGACTGTTTTCTCGCATTAGCAAACATGCCAATTGCAGAGTCGATAACTTTCAGCGAAATAATGTGTACAAACTCGGAGTGGATAAATTAACAAAATGAAACTTTACAGGCTGGTTCTCACATGCCATAAAAGATCCACCGTGGCTTCTCCGTTGGCTCACGTAGTGCATCGGTCGACCGTCGGCTGTGGTTGCATTTTTATCAGTTAATTTTTCACCATCCCTTCAAGGGAGTTCTCGCTTGCTTGGAAGACTCGCACTTCTATCCCGCACACCCACACCGAGGGCACTTCAACTCTTCTACGAGCGGTGAATGGGTTCAAAGGCTGGATTCTGGGATGCGACGTGCGCTGGCAAGGTGGCGCACACACATGAGAGCCTCTCGTCTGGGCGTAGTTCCGGTGAATGAACCACTTCTCGCCTAACGATCAAAAACCCCAAGTCAGCCAGTCCTGGCAGCCAGACAAACCATCGCGAGGGCGTATATTTGTGTGAGAGAATTTTTGTGCGCGTGTCCCGCGCGCCTAGAGGGCTGCTTGGTGCTGCTGATACGAAAGAATAGTAACCGAAGAGGCACCAGAAGTTGGGCAGCTCACAAGGAAGACCCTGCCTTTGGGCGGGTACAGGCAGGCACAGGCGATTTGCGTTTGCATGGCCGCCGAAGGCTGCGGCAAATTTATTCCACCTCGCTGTGGCATGCATAAATTGTAACCCATTCGCACACTCGCCGGGGCGCGACTTGTGCACTTTGTTTTTCCATTACCACCGGACGAGGGCGGAATCGCGCGAAAATCTCCCATACCTTTAGGGGTTCGAATGCGTTCGCGCTTGCCTGGACGATTGCCATACTATCGACGACCTTTGGGACAACCTAACACATGCTCGGCATGTGGTTCTCCGTCGGTCTTCGTACATTTCACCCGGCAACATCATGTTTACAATGCATCGAACCGTGGCAGGTACCCACCATGCGCGCTGTAAGCCGCACATTCACATTGCACCGCAGATTGAACCGATTTCTCGGGAAGCTGCAGCTTGAAGGCAGTGTTATTATCGCGCCAGCTTCCTCCGTTGGGTTCGCGCGCGAACGCGTAACACAAAACTCGGGGCCACAAAGCTGTACGCTTGTGCACGCTGGTCAACCGCGGAAGCTTGCCAGCGGTTCGGGAACAAGATTGAAAAGTGATACCCTAATTGACAATCCAGAAATATCTTTGTAATTGGGACAATCCGGTACCGTGGACCGTATCTATCAGTTTGCCTCGGGGTGCCAATGAGGGACCGCCATTCTCAGCACTCAGGCAGGGAGCATCCGAAAACGGATGGTGACTATTTACACAGTGCGAATGTCCCGTGTACAGTAGCTGCAAGATGTACAGCAATGTGCTTGTTAATTACGATCCACTCGTTCATGCGACGGACGGTGCAAAACGAATCGCTTGCCGAACAACATTGTCGCTGTAAGCTGGGCTTCTGGCGACGACCATCGAACGGACGAGGACACGTGTTGAGTCCTGTAGATTTATAAGCTGATTTCAGACCAATGCATGGGAAGCGAAGCTTTCGAGCATAAATATTCAAATACGACACAAACGCATTGCGCAGTTGCGAAGATTCGTCGTGAAAGCATATCGATACATGTGGGGATGAAAAATATACATCCTTGCTGAATTCACACAATCAAAAAACTCGACAAAGCGGTGTTATCGCAATGTTCCCGAATTCAACCGTGTGATTGGAGGGAGAGTGCAATGAAAGTAAATTTCACTTTCCATTTCAAGCGTCACGGTGCGAAGGTTCACGATTTTCGAATCGCTAATCATTTAATTAATAGCGATCCGATTAATCTTCGGCACACCATACAAGGCATCGCCCGCCTGCCAGTATGGAACTGCACCGAGATTAAAACTAATATCGCGGGCAGAACACATGTCAGACAGCGGCGGATCATTTTTCAACCAACAGGCGCGCGGAGGGTCTCACAGTGATTAAGCGCTTTCGTTCGTTAAGCGGTCGTCCGTGTGGGAGAAATATGAACCAGCGTTTGTTGATCGGTGAGAAAGCACGGCCTTCCACAGTTCGCATGGCTCCACAGTTGCTGCCGACGTGAACTCAATCTTTAATGGGTTCGGCGCAAGCCGTGGTGAAAAGAAAAGTGATTTTTTTACACTCATCTAGGGGTAGGTTTAAATTTTGTCTGTCCCTCCCACCAGGGTGCGACGATTGATTGTATTCGATATTTTAAGGACGGCATACTGCGACGAAAACTAGGACACAATCGAATGTAAACTCACGCGTGGCTTACACACTCAAAGTTATAAGCTTTGTAACGTTCTCATTCCATTGGTATGCAGTTTAAATGTACGCATTTCCGCATTCCAAACGTTATTTTACAGAAAAATACGAAGCCAATTTTAAGAAGTAGCCACGGTTGTATTGCCTAAGGAACATATGCCGCCATGTTTGGCGGTGATTGCGAAAGCTGCCTGGAGCTGTCTGTAAATAAATTCCCACGGTGTTGGTTCGTTTTGTAGCGAGAGCCATGTGAAACTCTCGAAATAAAACTTAAACTGTTGATCTCATCGATTGCACAATGAGTACCTTTTTCCCAAGCAATATGAAGAATAGATGACGAATTTGGATGGCATTCGCTATCGTTAACGAACTTTTAACTCATCTGCCAGGTATATTTCCTTCGTTTTATAACAGGACCTGGCACTGGAAGGAAATTGAATTCTATGCAATGTTCCGACTATAGTTGCGCTATCTGTTTCTGTGACCATGTTTCACACGCTATTAGAATCGAATTTGTAAATCAATCCATTCCTTTGATTGCTTTTATGCCCGACAATCTTACAATGGCCGGTTGAGTCATCTTACCCCGTTCGTCTTCCCAGCCTACGCTAGCGGCCCTGACGATGGAAAAAAGACGCCTTTTTCCCTCCAGAATACTGTACAGTGTGTCCGGCAAGATGCTTTCCCGCGATGGCCTATGTTTGCTTGCGGGGTAACGTTCCGTTTCTTGCTTCCCGGCAAATCATATCTTGCCCTGATCTCTGACTGACCGCGTCCCCTGTCCAATGTTGCTGGGCGCTGTTTTTTGCTGCCCAACGCGGAGTGTGGCTTAGCTGGTCCACGGGTTCAAACTGGACCGCGCGAATCGAGACCAGCGCGTGCGAGCGTCCTCGTCGTTCAACCGGCCGATTGTTGATTCCAACTCGCGTACGCGAAGCCTCTTCCGCACGTTGGAACCCGGTGGGAAATCGAAACGATACAAGTTGTTGCAGCGAGAGAAAAACAAAATCCTTCCTCACCGGATCGCCTGCGCTTGAGCTGGACTGACGCCCAGGGAGTTATCTTATTCTCTACTTAAACTTTAGTCACGACTGAGCTGTAACTGACCACAATTTCTGAGCCACTTCAGGCCAGCCCACACTCCGCGCGCAGGCCTCTGCAACAATTGCACCGTAGAAGTTGCCGGCTCGTCGGCGACGGCCTGGTGCTGAGTGCGAACTAAACTGGTTCAGTTTGTGCTGGAGCAGGCTCGTGGGCTATGCTTTCGGTCGAGGTCCCGGTCCGGTGTCTTGAGGTGACCGTCGCGAAGGAAACGAAACGAGAAACCGTTGGAACGCTATGGAGCTGGATCGTCCGCGTTGGCTGAGATAAGCACCCCGAACGAAAGTCCAGCCGGCGGTGGAACGGTGATTCATTCCATGGGAAAAAGCTCTCGGTCCGGAGCGGAATAATCTGCGTATTTCGTGCGTTTCATCAACCGAACGCGTCGCGAGTGATCAGCTCCACAAAGCGAGCCTTCGATGTCTCGTGCGGTGTATGCGATGGAATTTAGCTTTAGTTTAACAATTACAATGAGAAGACTTTCGATGATAAGTCCAAGAGCTGTTCAACAACCACATGAAACAGTTCACTATCAAGTGACCTGAAGCACATTAAAATATTGAACAAACCTCGTCTGTTCCGCGCCACACAAGAGCGCTTAGTAATGTATCATTGCCAATCGTTTTATTTCCAGTGACGCGGTACGCTTTGATTTACAAGCCATTTTTATATGGAGCAGTTGCAAGCATGTTCCTTGCGGAAAGAATGAGCCATTCTCCCTGCGCGAAGCCCTCGTGCTCCTACATGGACATCGATTTTTTTTCCCTCCGGCCATCTTTACAGTTTTATTATTATCGTTGCTCTTTTCCCCGCCGTAAAAAAAGCATTGTTCCGACGGTATTCCGATTACCTTCTTGGAGAGCTTTTTTTTTGGTCGTTGTTGTTGCCTCTTCGCGGCGGGTTTACGGGCAGGAAAAATATGGAAACTGCAAGCACACCGTGTGCTCCTATTGTGAACGATTTGTGCATCGTCGTATCGCGGCCCGGACCGCGCAAGAACTGCTTCCCAAATGCATCCATCGCGCGGGCGGCCGGTTGGTACTCCGCCAGCTCGGATCCGAATTCGCGTCCTCGAGCCCAGATCGGTGCCGCGCCAACGAAAGGGCAACGAGGGAGACCGTATGCACGCGCGGAGTCCGGGAAAACGGAAAGGCAACACAGAACGATATAAAACCAGTGAGTGCAATTTACTTTTAGAGTAACATAAATTTTCACCGACTAGGAAAGTTTCCCATATTTTTTACCACATCTCGCACCGCGGCTCCCAGCGCGTCCCAGCTCGTGGGGTGTGCATCGTTTCACCCCGTTCGTTTGAGGCGGGAAGTTGGAAAACCGTGCGATGGTGAGCGCGGGAGAAAGTGAAGCAAAAACGAGCAAAATAAACGGAAAAGAAAAACGCATAACCTCGCCTTGTGTAGCGCGGGCGAGCTTGGGAATCGTAGCGAATGTTTCCATGTGAAGCGGCGTTCATTCTCCTCGCGCCTGGGTGAATACGATCCGGTGGGTGGTGGTAGTTGGAAGATGGAAGGGAGGACCAAGTCCTTCTTGCTCGTCCTCAACGTCGTGCGCCGTACGAGTGGTCGGTTCCCAGCGGTCGGTGTTGTATGTGCCACCCTTTTGGTAGCGGT
The DNA here is from genome assembly GCF_943737925.1 of Anopheles nili. NCBI lineage: Eukaryota > Metazoa > Arthropoda > Insecta > Diptera > Culicidae > Anopheles > Anopheles nili. The sequence goes on from NC_071292.1 coordinate 7,862,029, forward strand.
AGCACCGTGTAAGATTCTATTTCAAAATTTTGCTTTTTCTTATTTACCGCTCTTTGTAACCCTGACAGCCAGGAGTTGGCGTGTATCGGGAGCGAGAGGCGAGCGAAGAAAGAAAGGCATGGATGGCCGAAGGGCCTTGGTCTTGGCTAAGCAGCGCAAACCAATTTCGTATAAACCTTTGGAAAATCTTTTTCGTACTCCGTCTCCCACCGATGGCGCTAGCTGCCCTCCAGCGAAGGTAATCATAAATCACCTGTGAGAAGTTGCCGTTATTATTATTAGAGCGTCCGAATTCGGACCGCGAACCGTATGAGTTGTGCAAGGATAAATCGGTCTGACGCGAGGGCGTAGAGCAAGGAAATACTAGAATTTCGGCTTTCGGTTCCGAAACGGAACACATGCCAGACGTTCGGAAAAGGGCTCGCATTCGAAAGCGAGACACCTCACCTGATGACGTACATTAAGCGAATAAGCGTTCGGTAAATACGCTGAATGCGTTTCGCTGTTCTGCACCTAATATAGAAGGGCTACGACAGCAAGCGGAGTGGCGCAGAATTTGAAATGTTGAACGGCCATACCGGTTTACGGTTGCTCGCACTCTCACGTCAATCTTCATTAGAATCCGTTGAAGCTAGTGTGAACGCAGGAATTCAGCGCCTGTCGACAGCAATGGCGCCTGGAACCCGTAACTCACAGGCTGGCGCTTTAATTCACAAACGAACCGAAGAAAAGGCATGAACCGCTAAGACGATTGCGTTAAAGCCTTCAATCCGGTAGCTTGTTTTGGGCGTTTTAACTTCATTCATTCCGGTCCGGTAGGAGGTTCCCTTTCGACGTTCCCGGAGAGCGCCAAACGAACGCCAAAACGAGCGTCCCTACGGACAAACCCAATCGGTGAACCTTTACCGGCGGCCCTGGCCACCCCGAGCGAAGGGAGACAGGAATCTCACGCCTTTATCAAATACCGCCAGGCGGCAGAACAGATCAAAATGCCTCAGCTTAGGTGGAAGCCGAAAGGAACGCGAAGAAAAGATAAAGAACTGAAATTGAGATTCGTCGAATTTTATCGCACTCGAAAGCTCAAAGACTGGCAAAAAGCTTCCATTCCCATTGTGAAGCGAACTGCCGGCTTAAAGGCCGAATTTTGTTTCTCATTATCGAGTTCTGTTTTTCTTTGTTTAAGCAAAGGGAAGAGGCGAAGGGGCCTTGTCTTCTCTCGGTCGAATTATTATAATTGGCACCCCGAAAAACTTTGGCTTCCCATTTTGTTTCTTCGTATTACGATGATTAGTTTTTAGTTCATATACTTAGTATGATTTAGTTGGTAACTTGTTTCTTGTTGTTTTCCGTTTGGCGCTGCATTAGGAAGACGTTTAGATCGCTACAGTCCTTGCCCGAGGTCCTTTTTTGTGGCTTCTAGCATTTCGTAGTGGGTTCTTTCGACTTCTAAATTAGTTTGCTGGCCCCGCCGCCCATCTAACTGTCTCCGGTGTGTCTAACAACTTTTTGTTGGTATCATTACCGAGCTGTGGTATTTCTCTTATCATCACTCAATGCCAGTCAGCCATCACAACACTGTGACACAACATATTAGACCATTTTGATTCACTTTAACATCGTAATTAGCAGTCGAGTATTATTCTTGACCAGAACAACAATGCAACTAGATACCGATAACTTAGAACCGCTTAGACAAAAAAAAACGGGCAGCTCAGTCGAAACGTTAGAACGAACCACAAGTTAGACAGTCCTACATCGAGGTCGCAACCAAACGAACAAAGGAATTACGCGGTACAGGAACCACGCATAAAGATCTTCATTTGGCGTGTGTGTTTTTTTCGTTCTTTCATATCGAGCAATTATGTATAATTTAGTAATTTTGAATGTCCCAACGGCGACCTTCCTGCCGCTGTTTTGATTGCTGGTTGTGGTTTTACGCCGACATTGCCACAGTCCAGGACGTTTGTAGCAAGCCCGGTCTAAGAAGGGTTTTATATTAAAATCAATCCACGAGCAATCTCCCGCGGCTAGATCACACAATGTCGGAAAGGGTACAACGTGAAATGGAGACAACACGGGTTTTGCTGGTAGTAAGCAGGGCGTAAAAAAGCAAGAAACGTTACAAAGTACCTCGCCCAGCTCGCAGTAGCTCAAAACTAGCCGCATCGCTCGGTACACGGTAGCAATTATCAATATAACAAAATGAAAACGTTCCAAACCACCGCCATTTCGGTTGAGCGGCGAACCTCCGAGGTGACCTCGTATTTGAATTCCACCAAAGGTTCGTCACTTGCCGCCACGCCAGCTCTTTCCCATCCGCTTTCTGCGGGAAAAGGGAGGATCGAACTGTGCCGTTGGGCTGCAGTGTTGTCAATCTTTTTTTGTTGTTGTTTGTCCGTTTCCTCTTCAACTCCCATGCGCCCAGATCGGATGGGAATGGGATCGATTTTTTGGCCGCATCCGACCCAGCCAGTAGGGACCGGATCATATAATAATGGTTAGTTAGTGGCACCGCGCTGGTTGGGATTGCGCCACGGCGGTAGCCGGGATGACGAGCCGGCGAGCGGTGCGCGGCCTTTTAAAAGGTTTCTAATCCCTGACAATTTGCTGTGATTATCGTTATTATTATGAGCTGTTATGCTTATTTTTGTGTTGTTGTTTTTCGCTCTTCTTTGTGGCTCTACTCGCTTGCTGCACGCGGACTTGCTGTGTTGGTGGTTGTCTGTGAGGGCTTTTTTTTGTTACTTTCCTTGTTTTGTTTGCCGATCCGCTCGCACTCGGTTCGGCTCATCCGGTGGATTCTAATGGTGAACGAGAAATCTGCGTTTCACAAACGCGCAGGGCAAACCGTAAAACCGGAGGTTTCCGTAACTAGGGACAGAGGGCCACTCATTGGCATCCACACGCGATTTATTATGCTGGTCTGTGTGTCTGTGAGCGCTTTTTTAACTTTTTTTTTCGGGGCCAACTATATGCTTGGATGAGGATGAAGATAGGGTTAGGAAATGAGGTAGGAAAAAAAATCATGTATAATTGGGATTGATGTCTGAAAAATTGGATTCATGTCAAACTCGATGCTCTTTGTTTCAGTTCCGTGAAACTGTAGCGGAGAGTTTTTCTACACATTTCCTTCACCCATCCACATGCGCGCGCGTAAGAAAGGTTTCGTTCTTGGCAGGAATTCGTCAATTTGTCGATATTTGTATACTCCATTCATGGCCAAGGTCTCGCTCCACACCGGAGTGTCTAATTAGTTAGATAATAGGCTGTAATGATAGCTGCACTATTATAAAAATACTTTGGGTTACAAATTACACGCGAGAAAATTTTTGTTACAAAGTATCAAACAAAGTCAATATATTTCGAGTGCGAAACCATTTACATTTAAGTCAGCTAGCATCCTTTAAACAGTGAAGCGTTCCCAAAAAAAAAACTCCACTCAAAGACAGTGCTTGTGAGAATAAGAAAAAAAATCACAGCTCCGACATCGAAAGGGGGCAGCGCGTCTGTGTTTTGGCTGTCGAAATTTTGACGATTGAATTGACTCCTCCTTCACGCTCGAGCCCTCGACCGCTTCCCTTTCCGGGTCGGGGCGCGCACGTTTACCGGGCGTATTTCGCTACCTTCGGCCAACCCAAAACAACCGCGCGCCGCCTGAGAGGTAGGAAAAACTAAGGAATGGAAATTTCCCCCTAAATATAGGTGTGTTCTTCAAAAATCTGTCAATAATTTTCTGTTCGAAGTCGATTATTATCTTATTATATTTGCTACGTTCCCGGGGCTGCCCTCTATGCTGAGGCGCGCATGGCGCGGCTTTTGTTGGCTCATCCGGCGCATTTTGTGCGCCGGCCGATTTCTTCTTCGCGTTGGCTGTGTTGTTTCGCTGGGTGGGTTAGGTTTAGCCCGGTGCTATTTCCCTCCGAGGAGATTGTTTCTCGTTAATTTCTCCCTTCCCAAGCAATCGATACCGTTTCCGGGCTCGAGGGCGGCCGGTCCGGGGCTCGCTGGACGAACCTTGCAAACATGTGAACATGACGTTTTGATGAGGCGCTGGCTGGGAAACGATCTGCCTCTCGTCTGTCCGGGCACGGGACTAGCCGTAATCGGTATCGGGATGGTTTGATGAGTTCTGATATCTAGCGAAGCCTGCCGCCGCAAGGGTGCGGTTGGTTAATTTACTCTTCTCGCGATCAGAAGGAGAAAAAAATGTATAACATGTGCCAAAAATCGCTCCAACAGCTCTCCGCGTCGCAAATCATTTTTTGTTGTTGTTGGTTTCTTCACGAAAATTCATGTAATGTGATATCAAACTGTCTGACGTTCGCTTGAGGAGCTAACGCTGGTGTCCTGAATCGAGTACGTTCGGTACTGCTGCCGTTTGGACGGACGAGACACCATCAGCTAATGCCGGTGTAGTTGATTGATTGATTTGTTTTGCGGGCAGTTATCGAGAACTTGTCCAGACGATGGGACGATGGGTGATCGTTCGCGCATCTCGCATATCACGTAGCCAACAAAAAAAAAGCACCAAAGAAGAAAAGAAACCCCCAACGGAGTGTCGATTTTCCGTTCAATCGGATATGGATGGGCTCCGGGGATGGGTTGTCGATTCTTCACCTTGTTCACAGCGATCGCTTCTCCACGGACGGTGGATGTTGCTCAATAACAGCCAGAAAATTGAGTTTGTTCCATATCACCGGCCATGCGGCCTCCTGCCGGTTGCGGTTGAGAGTGTCGCCCGGTTCGAAGGCATAGGTTCGCCAGCATAGCGTAGGAAATTCTTATTTCATGCTAATTATACACAAGCTCCATCGTTTCCATGGCGTCCCGCCCGGCGGATCATACCGTAATTACCGCTATCATTACAAGCGGTGGCCCCGGACGAAATCGGTTTCGCTGCGGGGGTAATTCGTATTCGAAAACGATCAAAAAAGGGGGGTTTGTTCTCGCTCTTTCCGGCATGCTTGGCGGGCTGATTTCCATCCCGTGAGTCGTGGAACACCTTTGCGAGGTATTGTTAGCCTTTTTTCCCTTTTTTTCGTTCCCAAAGCTAAGGGTCTCCTCAATGTATTTGCCGAGCTCCTCGGCAGTAGTATCAGGCTGAATGAACGGCCAACAACACCGGCGAAGGAAACGGTTTTGGTAACCGAAAAAACGCCTTCCTACTCATGCAACGCCGATAGGGTTGAGTTCGGTTTTGCGGCTGACCAGAACCGGGTGGAAAAACGGGAAGTAAAAACACGTTTCGGGTCGCTTCTTGCGATTATCACCGTGGAGCGCGGTTTACCACGCGCGAGAGTCGACGAAATGAGCGAAAAACGCTCATCAGAAGACCTTCCAACGGGGTTCTTGTTGGCAGCGAAGGCAGCAACATCAAAATAGCCTTGTCCCTGTGGTTGCGGTGCGAGGCTTGCGGCCGGCAAATACACTGATTTCAACATTTCATTTCATCCAGTGGGATTTAAAGTAGCAATTAGCGAATGAAGTGCCCCGAGGGGTTGGGCAAGTCTTTTTCACGGCACAACCGCATCTCGAACGGTGTAACGGAGATGGGCATCGACACCGGGGAAGAACCAGCGCCCGTGGCTACCAGTCTTTGGCAGCACTTTCCACACGAGTTGCGTTCTGGCAAATAAGAGCACGGTATCGGGCACAAGTTCCAACTGCACAAACCAATCGGCCGCCAGAGAAGTGCGTCGAGGTCAATTACAAAACGACGTACAGAATGGGGGGGCAAAACAAGGATATTACCACCACTCTGACGTGCGGCAAACGGGAAGCGAGAGAGTACTACATGCTAATTAGCATTACCATTATCAAAAGCTTTTATAAACATATCATACCATTATCAATTAATTACGAGAACTGTTATCGGAGTTTGACCGCTGACTTGCGACCGCAAAACACCTCGCTTCCTCGCGCGATTGCCATCATTCGTAGAAGTGTGCTGCTGTTGAGACGTGGGGTCGCGGTGTTGCGTAAGACCTGGGACGGATATTTGCTCAGGGCTTTTTCAGGGTGTGCGATTTCTTTGATTCAATTCCGGCTGATTGGGGGGCACTGTTTTCCTTGGCGCTGTATTCGCGCTTCTCGCCTGATTGCATTATCGTTGGCAATTATCCGTCCCAGACAGTGTCCTCTTTTTAAACTCGGTTATTTCTGCAATCGTAGCCAGCAATTGTGCTACGGGCACCACGCATGCCAACCAATCAGCGGCTTTACCCCGATCGGTATGGGTGCAAATTAAGGGATGCATAATTGAATTTGTATAATTTACCGCGGTGATAAAAAGGAATGTATACCGAGCGCGAGTAAGAGATGGTTTTGCTGGTGAACAGTTTTACATGCAAACCAGACAATGTAAATTTGATATCATTAAGCTCCTGATGGTTACTCTTATATGCTGCTGTTTATTATGGTGCTCGTTATGCACTATGAACATTTTTTTTAACAAAAGCAAAGGCTTTGCAATTCAAAGCTCTCCTAGCGTGAGATTAGTTACATTTCATGCCAACTGACACTTCATCAAATTATACTAGGAAATGTTTTGTTGGCTGTTGGAGCGAAAAGCTTTGTTGTGCGAAGAGAATTTCGTGCACCTGAAAATGATGGATTAACTATTTGGTTGCTATTTACCGAATCAACGAATCAGTTCAATCGTTTATAGATTATAATCAACAACCTGTCATAATTAGACACAAATTCTAATTCGTGTTCAAAACACAAATCAGAAATGCATAGCAAAATAGACATCTTTAAACCGAATCGCTCGTCAATGTCATAAATTGTGTCGGTCTTTGTTCTAAAATAGTTGACAGTGTATTGAAATAACGGATTGGTGCTTACCATCAGAAACATCAGAAAAAAAACTATACTATGGTAGGCTATAAAGCAGCGTATTTTTGGAAAAATTTCACTTTTACGTGGAAGACAAAAACGCTTCGCTCAAAAGCTTTAACATATATTAATGACTGAATTATTAATCGTTCCACCTGCAAACCTGTTCTTATTTTGCTTGGGGAAGTGCTAAAAATTATATGCCCAAGCCATAAATCAACAGACATTAGTTGAACGTTAATGTTCGATACAATAACTGTCTTTTTGTGGTTCAAAAAAGTGTTTCGCTCGCACCAAAGCTGCCAAAATCTGACGTATCAATACAACAACAAAAACGAGGCCTCTGTACCAACTACAGAAATCAACTACTAATCGGGTCAGGACACCGCGATTCAATCAGTAGCGACATTAAATTTATTATTATCATTAAATCTCCATGGTAAGTAGCGTCTCACATGCACGCGGCACGTATCGCGTCAACAGCTTCATTTTCATACAAAACATATTCTAAAGAAAAGCGCAAAAAAAAAACGCATACCCCAAGGTTATCGGAGGCCGTTTCGCTACGGACACATTTTTTTTCGAGACTTTTGGCAACGAGGCACTATTGCAAATCGTCAGCCAGCACGGTAGCATTCAATGCTACCGAGAAATGATAGTTATTATGTTAATCGATAACACTTTTATGCTCCATTTTTATCGATCCCTAATAAATACCCCCGAGTACTAGAGAGCCGAGGAGAGAAGCGCGATAACGGAGAGCATATATAGAAAACTGGACGTGCGAGGTGTCGAAAATTAATATATTTAAACGGACGGTCAACAGGCACTGGACCGGTGCGGTCACCAACAGCGGTCCGTAGCCATCATCATCCAAATCGAGCGATCGTTCATCAATCGATCGAGCCACGTTCGCTCTAGATGATATATGTGGCAACAACAGCAGGAGCATATTTTTGAATGTTAACACTCTTTTTTTTTTGGTCATTCATTCTCCCCATCTCTGTCAGTTTTCCAGGGAGTCAGTTTTTGATCCTATTGTAAGAATAGGGGGTAAGGAAAATTTGATAAGCAAAAGAATGCAAAAAAAACGTTGCATTCAACGCAAGAAACCACCCGATAGAAGAGATTCCGTTTTGTGCTTCGATTACGGTGTGGCCTTAGGCGAATCGTTGTGTTCCTGCGCCTTTTCGCTGTCCTCGTCCCTTTCGTCATCCCAAACGTAGATCGTGTGCTTGCAATGGCGTTCGCTCGATCGAGACATGGCCGACCTTAAGCATTCGCCCGGTCGTCTTCTGCAAAGTAATTAGTAGGTTGGCGTAATTTCTTATGTTATAGGTATCGACATACTATCTTTCCGGTCGATATACGACGGTTTTTTATTTCTCCCTGTCCGATCGGGACAACGGGACAGGCACAAGCTATCAGCCCTTGGACGTGCCGGGTTTGCAAAACCGGCGGAGTGCGACCAGAGTGCCAAAAGAGAAACAAGCAACTCCGTTATCCTCTCGTAGCAGCTTCAACCTGCAGAAGGAGAAGCGTGTCCCTTCCGGCCCGATTTGACCTTACGAACGGCAGCCTGATTGCTTCGGGAGTGTTTAAGCTTTGTACTATAATTTACTTTAATTTGCTGCACCGCTAAAACTGGGGCGATTCCAAGGGCTCAAATAATTTGTTGACTTTAAAGCACCCTGTACCCTTTTATCACATTGCAGCCAGCTCCCACAGTACACCAGGGCAGTAGTTCTTTTTTATGCAAAAGCGTTCATTGTGTGCTCATCTCAAACACAAATAAGTATCGGCTACAACGACGAATTTCGCTCATTTTCATGAATATTCATTATTTTTTTCCGCCACCCAGTAGCGTAAGTTTCATGCAGTTGTTGTTTGAAAAAAAAAGGCCGTTTTATGTAACTCCATGAGGTGAGTTCAACGCTTGATTGAAAGGAAGCGCAACACTCTCGCTTACACGCGAAGCGCCAGATTTCCTACTCCCCGAAGCGAGCCGCGTTATGATTTTTGTCATCGAATGGCTCACGCATCGCATGGCGCGTGCCACACACCATCGAAGGGCAAGGATTCGCACGCAGGAACAATCGCACCCGAAACGCATGTGTCCGCCCGGATTCGAGAGCGTGAAAAAGTTCCGTTCGCATGACAATTTCGGGCGGCGCATAAACGTTCGCACCCCACCACAACACGGCCGCATGGCATGGAAGTGATCATCGCGACGCCGACGGGGAGTTCCGTTTCAAGTTGACGGTTTTCGCTCTCGGGGTCCGGCACTGGCGCACTGGCTGGCTGCTGGTAAAAATTCATCCAGAGCGCGTGAGCGCGTGCGAATGGTTCGTGATTTTGTAAAGTTAAAGCGCGTAACCTGCTAGAGTCACGCAAAAGGTATGGCACGCACGAAGCAGCCCTGCACCCTTACCCCGAACGGCAAAAGGGCGATCTTTCGGGCCTGGGCTTCCTCCTGACCTCGTCCGGTGGGCCATCATCCTGACCAGCACCAACGACGGCACCCGGAACCTCGGCAAACGACGATGTGATTGCAATTGATTCTTGACCGGCGGCACGCGCGCGCACCCGTTGCAATCGTGTGGTGCTGCTTTTTTTTGTTCTTCTTCCTTTGGTTTCAGTTTTCCACGCCCCGAAAAAAGATCCTTCCCGGTTGCCGGCGGTGGACCGATCGTGAATTCAAATAAATCGACCATCCGCACGTGACCACTAGTGGCAAGTGTGGCCTGCCTCAATCAATGAACCCAGCGTCGTCGTCAGAAGGAAAACGAACCCAGCCAGCGCATTGAGGAAGGTGATGGTTTGTTGTGGATGGGCGTTCTTTTTTTGCTTCATCCGGAGGACCTCTCTTTACTCTCAAAATGGGTAATTTTACCTCGCTCTTACGTGACGCAAAGAAAGAAATTAAGATCTGACTACGAGGCGTCCGTGTGTTTGGCTTCACTTTTGCAGGGCAGATCGATTGGTTGGTGGCTGTGTTTTTTTTTTGGTTGCTTCTCGTTAGTCCCCTTCGGTTCCGATGTTCCACCGGCAGTTCGATGAATGAAAATTGCAAATGAATGAAAAACACTCGTGACCAGGGATCAGCAACAAACGTGCCGCTGACACGCGGTTCGAGCGGTGCTACGTATGGAGCATTAATGAGAAGCGAACGAAAACAAGTTCTCGCCGATAATTCGTGACTGCGAGGCGCCACATTTTTCTATCTCTATAAAACGAATTCAGGTCAAGCCCCGTTTGAGCCGCTACTCAAGGCGGTGTTTTATCATCTCCAAATGCTCCGTGAATTCGGGTAGAATGGGAATCCTAAACGCACGCTAGCAAATCATTTCGACACCGTTGCAATGTTGTTTGTCATTGATACAACCATTACCTTGCCTTTCTTTGCCACAGCGCGGTTTTTCACGTCCTCTTTTGAGCCCCACCGCATCAGATCTTCGTGCGCTTTCGATTGGTTCCAGCCGCATCCTCGCTCATTCGCATCGATCGGGTAAATGCCGGCTGTTTATCGTTTATTGATTGATTTTAAATTAAACGTCATTTTCAGAGCGGTTTTTTTGCCATCGATTCCAATCAATGCCAGGCGGCCGCTGCTCTCGGAAGACATTATACGGGTGAAGAATCTACGCCAACGAGAAGGACTGGCATGTCCGTGCTTTGCGTCTTCTCAAATCCCCGATGGAACCGCTGTGGATGCAAGTAATAAAGGGCGCAGAATTCAGCTGGCCCGTTTTCTCTTCGTTTCTGTCGCCACAAGGGACAGGCAGCAAAGTAAAAAGGGAGCGAACGAAAAAAAAAAACCCAGCAAAACATAAGAACAAATGTAAACATTATTGAGAAATAAAATCAAACGACACGGACACTTATTGGAAACGCCGCCGTTCCGCCGGTCGATTTGCGGTGGCATTTTCTTGCCAACCGTTGCCAGCCGTTCTGCAAACGAGGACGAACCCCAACTGCAGGGCAGCATCACAGAAAGGCAAAATTAAACCCTTTTCCCTTCATTGCGAAAGCGTTTTTCCCCGGTGGCGGTGTGTACGCCACAACCAGCCACTTATGTCCCCGTCGGCCACCGTCAAATGGGATGCTTTTTGATCGGTTTCAATTTCCAACGGAAGCTTAACACTGTTCTTGCGCTCGCTTGCAAGATGCAATTTTTTGTCATCGTGCCATCTCGCAGCCCGCACGGGATCCCGCCTTAACGGCTCCGAAGCCTCGAGCAAATGCAATTTTCTGCATCGCATAACTTCTCGGGCAGCAGAAGGGCGCTCGCAATCGGACATTATTGTCGCTCTCTCATTCACTCGCGCCAGTGCAATGCTGTTTTGCGGTTCCGTGTCATGTTACTTACGGGTCAACGTGTTTATTTTTTGACAGATTTTTTTTTCTCTGCCCGCTCGGTCGCAGTACCGCATCTGCTGGCGGGTCTTGGCGACAAACGGCAAACCATAAAGTGCATTCCGTCGGTAATGTCAACGGCACACCATCGGATCGGATCGGTGTGTGCGCGGGTGCAGTTGCAAGCACACGTAATGATCGCACAAAGGTCGTTATAATCATTAGTGCGCTCGCGGACGGTTGACGCGCGGAAACTGCTGCAACCGGAGGTGAAATAAAAAGGAATGAAGGGAAAAAACACAAAAAGGAAGCATTCCGACGGCACCGGGTTCGGCCACGGAATCGTCCCATCTTCATCGTCACACGTCCACCCTGCCGAGGTGGAGCAGAAGGAAAACCGTACCGGATTTTGCGCCCGAAAGCGCACGGCGAAAAACGCTGCACGCCGCGGCGACGAAGCCCATCGGAACGCGGCGAAATGATGGCAGCGAAATGATTGGGTATTATTATGTGCGATTTATTGGAAATTTAATGATCTTGGCAGAAAAATGAACCAACGCTACGATTCCGCGAGTGCGAGGGAAAACCCCTTCCGAGGGGTATGGGAAATAACAAACAAAAAAAAAGCACAACCATGCGGCATCCTTGCGCAAAAAGGTGATTTTAATGACCGGTTTTACGACGTTCCAGCACCGCGGCGTAGAGCCCCGCGTGTGTGCGGGTAAAATCAGAGAAACTGCGAAGCGAACGGAGGGCGTCTTGGACGGTAACGAAACCCGAAAAGATTTAACTAAATTGAAACGCTGCCACCACCATTGCCCGGGCTCGGATAGACGCAAGTCGATGGCGCAAATATCCCAGCGAACCGGATGATGGTGGCGAGCGCATCTCTCCTTGTGCACGCAATTTGCTCAACCACTGGCTGTTTGGCCGATGTGGATTGCAGCGTGTTGGACGAAAGGGGCGATGGATGGGAGGGGTAAGAGAGAAAGGGGGGTTTGGAAAAATATTTGTTTAATTTTTCGTTTCGGTGCAAACCAATTACAAAATGCATGTGTGTGCAGCGAGGCGAAACAGACAAATAAGAAACAATTAGAAGAAAAATCTGATCAGCTTACCTGGCGAAACGCTCCTTGTCCTGCACGTTGTCATCGTCCATTCTGTTGTATTTGTTACCACTGGATGTATCCTCATCAGACCTAAAAATGAAAGAAAAATCATTAGAGCATATGTTTTGTAACCGGTTAGAGATATTTGAGTTAAATAAAATAAGAAAAATTGCTCAAGATTGAAGAAATAGCAAGATGATAACAATCAAAAAAGGTGTGAAACAATTTAGATATTGATTTTTTAAGCCTGCTTCATTCACACACAACTAAACTAAGACGTGTCCAAACAGACCCTTTTGGTGCTAGTAAATTTCTGTCGCTAGTAAACTTCAGTTCGTTCTATTCGCGGAAGTCGTCAGGACACGCTTCAACGACAAGGAAGTTGGACTAAAAACAGCCACACATACACCCACCCATATCGGCGTGAGTAGCCGGGAGAGAGATTCGTTTCTCCCCTTTCAAACCGATACGCACCCGAACCGCCTCGGGGTGAACGCAACGCGCACGTGAACCAATCTGTAAGGACGTTTCTGGGTGGCAAACTGATGACGGCACGCGACACTAGAAATTATGATGCCGCTTTTTTTCGCTCTTTCGAGTTTTTTTTTGCGTTCCAGTCTGCCCGTCGTCGACGAAGCGTAGTCGAGGGCACCCTTACGGGCAACGGCGGCCTGCTGCACGACGGTTCCACTGATGCCGACGACGATGGTCGATTGGTCTAGACATGCCAACAAGCACACGAAACACGGTAACGATGCTCTACTCCTTCGATGGTCACGGTCACACACACAAGCAAGACCGAGATATGACTCCAATGATGATTGACTAGCTCGGGCGGGGATTATTGCTGGGAAGGTGTTTCAAAGGATACTAAATGTCACGGGTCATGCACTGAGCGGACGCTTCACGGCATGCGCTTCACCAACTACGAGGTGTTGGACGTTACGGTTGCGCTTTTGGGTGCAGGTGACGGTGGAAAGCATCCGTAAATTATGTTCAATAGTTTTCTTTACACGCACACGTTCAACGCTAGCTCCACCAAAATTAAATCCCGAGGTCAATGTCTCAAAGGGCTAATGCGCCCATCGATCGAGCGCTGATCACGAATTCCTCTTTTCACCCGGTCTGGGTGGACAAGTTTTGCAAAGTGCGGAGGTCCGAAAGAAGTACCGGCGTTGCGTTGGCAAATCTGTGCCCCGGCGCCAAGCCCTCGGTACCGGCTGGCCCTTTGTTGAAGTTCCCAAAAAAGGGCATCTTCCGGATATGGCGGTCGTTGCCGTTCGGTCGGTCGTCTCTTTGGCGTCGCGTCATGCGGCCATCAGCATGCCGGTACGGGCACGTAAGACGACAGTGCTTATTAGGGCACATCGTCCGGGCGATTGTATTAATTATGAAAATTCGCGGCCCATCGATCCATCCTGCCGTGCGCGGGCGGGGCGGGCGGTGTGGCCATCGAGGGAAGAAGACGGAACTGCGAGAAAAGGACAGACTGCTGGTGCGTAGAGCAAGGAGTTACCGTTTGCTTGCGTTTTAAAGGTGGCAACGGCACGGAACGTCGCCCGTTGCATTGCGCTTTTGGGCGCGTTACAGAACCAAAGACGAAACTTACGCAAAGCGACATCACACCCGCCGCAAGGTACGCGCGCGCCCTTCGAGCTAGGGCTGGGCGTTTTAGCGTCAGCAGTTATGCGCTTTGCGGCGAGACGAAAGAAATAAATGTGCTAATTTAATGAGCAAAAATGCGCCACTGAAAAAAAGACCGTTCCGACAGGTCGCGGCCAGAGTTCCTGTTTCATCGAAAGGAAACGTGCAAGAACAACGAGTCCTGGGCCCCAGTTGGCCCCAATGCGGTCGAGTGCTGAAGGGATAGAGAGTGAGTGAATAATAAAAACAAAAAAAAACGATGCCTCTTTGCTCACGAAGCGGAACGGCGAGAAGCGGTGCTTAATAATGAAAAGTTTTTGCCTCTCCGCTGGAGAAAAGAAAAGAGACCGACTGACAGGATCTCTCACGGAAAAACGAAACGGAAAGAGATGGAGGACCGGGAAAAAAAGCTGCCAACATAAACACAAAACAAACTGAATTAATGATGACAGTACGCTAGCGCAAAAGCAATTAATCATTTCTCCTAAAGAGTCGCCAATTTCTTTTACAAGGGGGCGCAAGCACATTTTCGGTCACCGCCAGTGGATCCGTTTTTATAGACTTTTAAGGATATTTTGACATTATGGGCACATTTAACTTTTATGAGGCTGACTTCAGCAAAAGGAGTGTGCTCGGTGTCAATGACTGCAAAAAAAGAAGAGAATCATTATGTACAATAGATGCGATAACGTAAAAACAGCTAAAGCGCCGAAACGGAACGAGACGAGCGGCTTGAAATGATGGGCAATATATTGGGAGTTACATTTCAATTTCAACGAAACTACCCCAACGATTCGTTTCGCCTTTGAGCCGGTCTAGGCAGAGCTGTAATGGTTCTCAAATGTCGAACCTTTTTTCATCGTGTCCTGGGAGCCATATGGGAGAAATGGACCGAGCCACCTGGAAACATTTGGAGGCTTTTACATGGCGTGCGTAAAAACCATACCGAATTGCATCGATTATGCTTTGTCTCTTGACCTTTCGCCGGCACGGTCCCGGGACCCTCGTCAAAGAGTACCCACGTTTTGGACGAGGGAAACGTTCAAATGCTGCATCAATGCTCGTGCCAGGCATGTCGCAGATACACAACTCCTCGGCAATATTGTTCGGTATATGGCGGATCACACGGCTACACGGGCTTAGAACGATGTCAGTGTTGCGATCCTAGACCGCCCAGGTGTTGGTTTACACGCCATTCGTTTCGTCCTTCAAATGCAACCAGTTATCTATCTATTTTTTTGGCATTCCATTCAACCACAGACTGTAAATGTACAAATCAACATTAAAATCGATCCAGATTGCGAGCCATTCGACCGACCCGGCACATAGATCCCTTTCGTGCAGTCGCTTCCCAAGGGCTTCGGAACAGAAAAAAAAGGAATTAAAAAGAGAATGCTTGAAAAAATTCCATTGACAGGTTAAATGAAGCGGCACACGTTCCACCTCGGCGGACCAGCCCCAAGGTGAACCTCGCAGGAGGAAAAACTAATCGATGGAACTAATGCGCGGGAAGCGCCCCGGACCGGGACGGGGAGGTTCGCGGGCAATTTGTGGGTAATTGAATCGATGATGAATGAACAATGTGCCAAAGGGACGGCACCTTTCAAGCAACCGGCAGGAGAAACGAGAGGTTGTTTTTTCTAATTAATGTGCCCCTTTGGCTATGCTTCCATGCTCCTTCCATGCGCTTAACCCTTTCGTTTTCTTTTCCTTATTTTTTTTCGTCAATGAGACCTCGAGTTCCCCTTATCAGTGATCAATAGGTTCCTTCAACCTTCTACCGGCAATTTGGCAGCGCACCGGTAGGTTTTAGTGGCAATGAGTATTTCAGTGAGACTGTTAATTAAAATGTCCAAAAACACCGCCATTCTTCAAGGCCGGTGGGAGGTAACGAAGGTACCCGAGAACCATTCCACCGAAAAAAGGGGCCGGAAAAACAGCCATCAAGGTTAAACAGGGTACCCCAGTTCTACCGCGCCGACTACAATTAACCAATTAATTGGTGAAGCCGCCGGGTGCCGGAAAAGGTCCTCAAAGGTGACTGTTTGGTAATTTTCGTTCAAAGGGCAAAAAAAAAGGGCGAAACCACGCTGCATTAGTCGCGGTACTTGAATTTCGCAATCGCCGAGGCTTGGCATGGGTGCATTGACGCAATGGCTTTACCTTCTCCGCCACGATCGCTTTCTCGGTGGATCGGCAACCAACTGCTTTGGCCCCGAAAACCGCAACGAGACACCGTTCATTATTTAATTTAAATTATTTAATTTACAGCAGCCTGGCGCCCTTGACACGCGGCGGGACGAGCACTACGACGTTGAATTCAAGCCGCAACCGAACGCCATAATTGGAACCGAACTCGGAGAGTGCATCACTTGCATGTGGGCGTGCAGTTCGAATAATCACTGGTGTAGGCGCACGTTGCTATGCAAGATGAGTGTAAACGGCACACTTCAACTGGCTGCAATCGGACTCAATCAAGTTCAATGACGAAAGCGACGCTCGTTCAGTGACGCACGAATTAATTACGATCAATTAAATGGCAGATCAGCAAGACCGCCGGGGGTGCATGATCACTGCTGCGAAGGAACTGATTTGGGTTTTAACGCGGAACTGGATTAGCGTCGCGCAAACGATGCCGTCATTACAATCGTCACGAAAAACCAAATTATGACGTCAAATCGTGGCTTGATCGTGGGTTGATGACGGATGAATAAATTGCTTCCCGAGAAATGCAGGTGCCAAACTGATCTTCACGAAGTGATTTTAACTGAAAACCATTAGAGATTCCATAAAATTCGACGTAAATTAAATACACGAAGATCATTCGCTTTGAAGCTAATATGTTTATGATGCACCTCGTTGGACGTTGAATTTTCCAACAAACAATGCTAAATGAAACAGCCCACTTTACCTAATTGACATTTTTCCAGCTCGGTCCGAGGCCTTATGTTCCGACCGACAGAACATTCCAAATTTTCACCGCGTCACATTGAACGAACCTTCCGCCCTTTGGTCATCGATCGGGATGAGTGATTACGCAATTACATCCCATCGCACAGTCGGAACACGATCACAGCAAAACGAGGAACGAGCAAGGGACAGCATAAGGCACCGTGGCCGAGCAAGGAGCAAGCATCAAAAATCGATCACGCACACACCAACCGGTGGCCCATCAGGCGGTCACATTAACTGGCGGAATGATACTTTCACATTCCACCGGCCAATGACAACCGCCGGGCCGAGGCGTGGTGGTAATTATGTTTTGTGTTTAATATTTCACCGCTCCGCGATTTTCCCCGGGAAAGCACATCCTGCTGCTGCCCACCAAAGCACCGCGGCACGCCGAAACGAGCACAAAAAAAAAGCAACAAACAAACCGGACCCGAAATTGCATATCTATGCGCTGATGGATGTTTTATTATCGAATCACCGAATGCCACCTATCCAGGCGGGGCGTTTGGGCGACTTTTTGTTTTATTTCGCTCTCTCATTGTTCCTGCTTTCGCGTAAAGGCTCGCACAATGTTGGACGTTCCGCGTCGCGCCGGTAATTCAAAGGACGATTTGCCGCTCGCCGGCCCGCGGTGCGTCTTATGGTGTGGTAGTGGCACCAGCACCGCGATCGGGTCCTGAATTCGCAATGAGCCCGGTACCGCGCGCGGTCATTGCTTTGGTGCGCAAAGACAATCGCAATCCGGTATCACCACCTCGCTTAAACTTTGCGACCCGTTTTTCGCGGGCTCCCACCGTCGCCAGTGGCATTACGATGAAATTTGGTGCGGTCGTCCACCCCTTGGGTTCGGTTGTGAATTACGCGCTTTCGGAGAACATTTTTCCCTCCTCATTCGAGCCCGGCGTGTCGCTATTCCAGGTGAGATCGGTGAGGCGTTCATGGCCAGTGCAAAAAAAAAACGGGCCACACGGGTGATGATGAGTTTTGGCAGCTGCTCGATCACAGGCCGTGGTCTGAAACAGAGGCTCGCGGTTTTTGCTGCATATTTTAGCATCGCTCCGTAACGATCGGTCGCGTTGCAAGCGATTCGCTTTTTCGTCGAGATATTTTCGGCCTGGTGGTTTCTTCGCTTCGCGCTGCCGACCGTATGCAGTGGGATTGATTTCACGCGCTTCTTTGGCGGTTCTGTGGCTCCCGCTCTTCGAGTTGCTCCACGCGAATCACTGTTGCTACGGTGGCTACGTGCCTTTATTCGTAAACATCCGAGACCGATAAGACCCCGAACGGCGAAGCAGAAAGCTGGTAGTGAAGTTGCATCATGGAACCAGGGATGCAACTGCTCTCCCTTGCCAACAAGACAGCCGCAGCAACGCAATCACGGTCAACAGCAGATGGGTCACTTTTCCAGCGGAAACATTTCGAGCATTTTCTTGGAAAGTTTGGGAACAAAATTGCTAGAACTATTTGGCCGCCAAAACACATCTCAATTCATAATGCTAATTCGCAAAAATAGAACAATTCAAGGTAATCGAATACTCTATTTTGTATAAATTCAACTCCTGCGTCATAACGACGTTGCAAAAAACTATCGCATTCTAATTTTGAACAAAATTAGCACTCCAAATCACCTAAATTTGCATCCAAACCAATTGGATTTACTCCCGATGTTATTGTTTTTAGCAAAAATCTAAATTTTTTCGCAACCATGGACGTTGAAGGGTATTTTTGTTATGACTCGTGCCCTGTCTCCATCCACGCGGAGTTCCGCTTGGGTGGCGAAGTTTTGACTACATCACCAAAACTGGCAGAAGCAACAGTGATTGAATGTTGTTATTTATCCTACCTCCATCACACACACCCACACACCGGTTGTTTTCCCTTTTCCACCCAATCGAACGTGTGCAACGCGAAGGTCCGAATCTGCTGCGGTAGAAGGAAGGCGAAAAAAAAGCTCCATATTGAGGCCGTCTAATAGAAGGCGACGGGGAACGGCAGTTTCGGGCCGGGAGTTAAGTTTTTGCTTCCAATACATCCACCCCGGTCTGGCCCGGCTGGTGATGACAGGCACGTTCTCATTTGTCATCCGAAACAACGAGGTCAAACACGTTCTGGCCGGGTGGCTCCATGAAAACGGCAAGGCCCAAAAGCGTTCCGAAACTTCCGCCTCAACGATTCCGGCGGCGTCCTTCACACCACATCCCCGAGTCGTCTGCTTTTCTCAACACATGATCCACCAAGCGACAAACTAGCTCGAGCTCTTCGGAACCGGGTCCACGCCAAATGTTCAAAGTGTCCGGCGTAACTTTGTTCTGATCGAATGAATGCTTCCACCTCGCATTCTCGCACAGACCTCGGGCGAACAGATGAATCATTTCTTCTGGAGACATCCTCTACCCAAGATCCGTTGATAATCTTTTTGGGTGTTAGAAACCCGACGCCGGTTTGTTACCGGTTGTCTCTTGTTTCCGTGCTATCGTTTGGTTGTATCGCAGAGAAACCGTATGATATAAATAGCCCGGGGCTCTGTCCATGGAAACCCTCTAGAGGTTGACTAAATTTTTGGGGAATACTTCGAACAATCCTTTTTTTTTTATCACTCCGGTCCATGACTCACGTAGGTATTGTCCGATGGTTGCTTTCTTGCTGGAAGCAAAACCACCTAGAACTCACCGGCGGTATCGCTTGATCCATAAACCCCAACGATGCACCTCAAGAGGTGTGGGCAACGCAAGATTGCAATAAATGCGTCAGTTTCATTTGTAATGAAATTACCGTTAACAAATCACAAATTGGTTTATTATTCGCATTTGCTGGAAATTTATTATCATTACTCGTTGCTGCGGTTTCGGACCACGCCGTAGCAAGAGGCCCTGTTTTTTTCCAGATTGATGCGTCGCGGATCCGCGGCTGACCGTCGGCGAGCTATCGCTGACCGTGAGCCGAACCACCGGAGAGTATGTCATTGCCGGCGTTCAGGGTGGTTTTATTTCTTTTCCCTTCGCCACCAGCACCAGCTAAGGGCGCGGTGTTTCAGGGTACTCCAACCCCCGTGCGATCGCGACCGCGCCGTCGTTTGTAATTTGTAATTTTGTGCAATTTTTGTAAATGCATAATCGATGCAATTGCCGGGCGGAACTTGGCGCGGCCGCGGAAGGGCTGGGAATTGGAATGACGATCATCATCATGCCCCGCTAATTCCGATGCGAATGACGAGTGGGAGAGCAAAAAAAAGGGCTGCTTCGCGGGACCTTCTGCGTCTATCAAGGTCTGCCACACAACGGTAAGCCTGCAACAGTGCTTTGCCCCGACCCTGACTGGTTGGTGCTGCCTAGCGCTCTTGTCGATTATGATCCACCACCATCCGCCGGAGATCATAATGTTCACTTATGATATGACCGACCGGCTGTACCTGCCTGACTGAGTGTGGGTATCATTTCATTTCGATATCGAAACATCAAAATATCACCGTGGGGCGTTGGGGAGGAAATCGAAATGAAGGAAGAAACCAAAACAACACAATCGCATTCGACACCATTACCGGGCGTGTGTTGCTTCCCCTGCCACGGGAGAGTGTGCCGATAGCGAATTGATGGCAAAATAATGGTGCGGAATAATTTCATCGTAATAATTATTATTAATATTGCATACATGTAATCAATTCGGGCGGTTGGTGGATGGTGTGAGCCGGATTTTTACCCTCCATACCACACGGGGGGTTCACGCTTCGTATGTTTCCTGCCGTGGAAGGGTGACTATCTGTATTATTTTCTGTTGCTTCACTACCTTTACTACAAATATGAATCAGCCACATGAAGCACCAGGGTTGGTTGAATTGAAATTTTGGAAATATTTATCATATTTTCTAACGTGCATTTTGGTCATCGTTTCACTGTTTCAAAATTGCTCAATCTATTCGCTATGGTAGGGAAACGTTTCAGATGACCTGCGGAAAACAATCAATCGAACAAACTCGAAACAAAGCGAGAATTTTGTTTCTTACTCCTTTTTTCTTCATCAGTCGCAAACGACTGTTCTTTAATGAGCTTTTCCCCATCAGATATACTCGGTTTCCCCAGCGCAAATGATGCCCTCGAATAGGGAAAAGGTCAAAATGATGATGAGAAACTACAAGTTTGGAAAAAAGACAAAGCAATGCTAGTGGCGATGAGTCGTTAGTGGTATACCGGACTGAGGTGCTGTAGTGAGACAAAAGATATGATTCCACCAGGCTTGGCATTGGGCACGACATCAAGAAACTTATGGTTCCATTACGGGGCGAAACGAATTGACGGAAATCGAAATACGAGAAACGGAGCTAACGTAGTCGATAGATGCCAAGAGAAGAAGCATGATGTCTTGTTCAAAATTTCCAAATATATTGGAGTCCATTAGATATATTTTAACAGATGTATCTGAGAGAAAATTTAACCATAAAATTCATTGATTTCAAAGCGTGACTGATTTCAGCTTCAAGATTAAGTTATTATTCTGCAAATCAAACCGTTTTGAATCCTCAAACGTTTCTTCTAAACCGGGTCAGGACTCATTCCAAAGAAGTCTCTAAAACACTCAACGCCGACAACCGTAAGGCCTTAGGCAAACACTTTAACGCTCCTCACCTGGAACGACAAACGGAACACGTGCAAGTCCTCCCGTAGCTAACTCACAGAGTGGGGGCCCTAAATAGTCGATCGTTTCGACAGACACCTTCGTTCTCGTTCAGCGCATGGGGGAACCAACTGTCCATTTGTACACCGACGCATCGTACACCGTAATTGTTTGCATATCTTGTTTATTATGATTATTATATGAGTCGAGCTTACACACCAGGGAAAGCACCGTCCAGGGCTCGAGTGTTGACGTTGGACAATAGTCCCGCATCGCTTTTCACCTCCCTATCCACCCTGAATCGTCATTCTCTGTCGCCCACCTGGACCGAGGAAGGGCACTTTCATCGTCCAGAGGGACCCATCCGCACGTAAAGCGGGACCAACGGTGTTGGCCACCGGCCCGAAAGGTAGAAGAACCGTTGACACATGATCCAACCTGGCCCGCCGGTTGAAGGCTTATGCTGGAATATGATACGCTTCGACGCGCGGGCGAGTGTTGCATTTCACCTCCGGCCTGTCTGCTCGTGACCGAGTTAACCTGCAACACACGGACCATAAAGGGGTGTCTCGTCGTTCTGGTGCATGTGCAATGATTTATTTATTAGTTATGACACACTCGGTGCTCGCACCGGCACCGGGGGTTGGGTCGATTAGACGGATGGACAATGCACGAGGGACGGTAGAATTTACTTTCTCCATCCACAATTGCGCACCTACGGTTCCGTCAAACTCATCGTGTGGTCGACCTTCCATGTTCATGAGCGGCATATGAAGAAATGACCAACGGGCAGCGGGTTCAGTACAGGAGTTAGGAAAAACGTCTATACAAAGGTTTTTAACGTTTAACGACTGACGGGCGTCAGGTGAGGCGAGCTCGAAAGTGGCAGTTTCATGACCGAAACCGTCGTCGCTGATCAAACACGCTGATTTCCCGCCTGAAGGGAATGTGTCACAGATCGACCGCACCGGAACGACCGTCCGCCGGTACGCATTTAGGTTCCGCTTCCGAACGGAACCGATGACCGCACGGCTAAATCCGAGGGACGTGATAATAGCTCCGATTGGGGACTCATTAATAATACACACAGGATGTAGTTGTTGCGCCGCCGGATAATGCGCCCTGTATCGTGTCCGCTGTTTGGGGAACGGATCGATCGGGCTTCACTGATGGAAATGTCCACTGAGCCAACGACTCTCCCAGTGACGGCAATGAATTGCAATGTCAACATCGCCCTCATCTTAGGTACGCTAGGTACGGAGAGGTCTCTTGCGGACCTTTCTGCTTTTATTTGATCAATCCTCGGTGTAAAACTAACATTCGGTGAATGTTTGTTCATTCTATAATGATAGAAGCATCATTTCCCTGGTGAATCTAAGCTTGCATTACATTTCTGCAAACATTGTACAACATCATGAACACTTAAACGCTGTCGAGGATATTGAATGAAATTTTAAAACATCCAGTCTGTTAGACCGCGACGACGTAAACATTTATGCAGCTCCAAGTACAAATTGAGGTGACATTTAAAGTACACACTAGAACATGAGTGTTTTACGATGAAAAAGCACTTGCCAGGCCCCAACTCATTCTTGATATTATCACTCAAAAATGAACAAAATGGATGCACACACAGAGTGGGTTGGTGTAGTGAGGTTCGGCGAAAAGCCAAAACTTGCTTCCCACTACCAACGAACCGGACGAAAACGAGCGAGGAAAATCAAGAGGTGTTCAACGTCTACCTTTTTCCGCATGCCAACAATCAGCACCACAAACGGTTCGATGAGGATCACACGATAATAAACAATATAAATGGATGTCGGAGCAGCGGAGGCAGAAATAATAATGCTAATTTACATATGCTCTCCGCTTCTGCAATCAGTTGCTCTGCCACAGTGGTGCCATGTGATGTACGAGATTTGCGCCAGCCACAGGAGCGGCGTCGACGATCCTTTCCGTCGGCCGTGTGTACCATCGGGTCCGGGTTCCCATAATCCTTCACCTTCAACCGTTTCTTTAGAATCCCCAAAGGTATGAGATAATCATGTAGTACAACAACATAACCATCATGTTCACGGCGATGATGATGGCGATGATGATGATTCCACCGATGATCATTTTGGTGTTGATGCTGATGTAGCTGCTTTGTGCTACATGTATGTTCAAGCCGAAAAGACAAAAACGATGGCAATGAGTGAAACGACAACAGGAGAAGGAAAAAAAAGGCGCTCCTTCAAATGCGGTCCCGAGCGCGTGTGTTTGAGTCCACAGAACACGAGGTTCGCTACCGTTGGAAAAAGTGGCAAGCGCAAAAACGACGGAGAAAAATGCTGCATGTACGTTTCGCGCATTTTTCTTTGCCCATCCCCGATACATGTGCAGGATGATGCCGGTGGCTCCTTTGCTTCACAAGTGCCATCGAGAGGACGATGGCTCGGTTGCCGCTTCTGCTCGGCGCCCGCAACTGTGCCGATACCTATGGATCCTGGGTTTGTCCTGCTTTCCAAGGGCAGACATGATCGAATGCAACGCCCGGGACCGTTCGAGAGGCGCAACAAAAAAGCAAAAAAAAAAGGGGTCAGCGAAACACATCCCAGCAAATCCCGGCCCGTGTGGGGAAATGCAAAGAGTGGGTTGAAACGGAGCAATTGTCTGGGGTGCAAAAATAAAAAAGGAACAAATACTTTATATCATTTCACACGAGGTTAGCATAAACACGCGAGTGAAGGAAATTCTCAACATGAACATGGCGTCGAATGAGCATATTTGAATTTAGTATGCAGAAGACAAAAAAACACTCACTTGCATATAAATATCTGTACAACATTGAACTATCATTGAAATTATAAAAGAAAATATAATCAGCTAACTTATTGAGCAACGATTTCACGAAGGTCGGACACTGAAATAAAATTTCGATCAGCCTCATTGGAAATGAAAACTGTAAAAAAATGTGCACAGCACGGCGGTTTGTAAGCTACCTAGCGCAAGAACCGGAAAGAAATGCTAGGCATCCCGAACACGGATGCTGAGCACGCGAAACGGCACAATGGTTGGCACGAGGAAAAAAAAAACGCCGGAGAAAAAGCCACAAAAAAGCAGCCTTCGAAACGGAGACACACATACACACCGGAGGAAGCAGCAGGAGAGAATTATGTGTATCGCACAATTTAAAGCACCATATAATAAATCTCCACCTTGAGGAGCGCTTGCTGCTTCAACAAGAAAGGGTGTTAGTACATTTTTTATCTCGCGTTTCTTCTTCTTGCTCTCTGCCCTGCTTCTTCGTGTTCATTCACACTCTCTAGCCGGCTGAGCGACACAGCAACGGGTACTAGCCGGCTCTCGTATGCTGACTCCATACATCTATCGTTAGCTGTGGGGCGATTTATGCGACGATGTCATTCTTCTGGCTCTACCGGTTCTCGTACCTTGTGATTTTATTCTTTCTCCCAGGTGCCCAGGTGCTCCGCCTCATCGGAATCAGGGGGGCGAATTTCGTGTGTGTGTGTGTGTGTGTGTGTCGTTTTACGAGCTTCTCGCCCAATCCAACCCCAACTCGGTTGAACGCCATCTTGCCACCTCTCTGGGTGACACACCAGCAATCAAAAGCCACATCGAAAACACCCTCCCAGCACCACAGCTCAAGAGACCCCTTCGGCCGTCAGTGGGGAGGAGTCAAAAGAGGGTGGTATGTGTGTGTGTGTGTCTCGGGACGCTGGGGAACTGCATACACATCATCACCCAGGGACACGCAGGTAGGACCGAGCCCCGGACACCACCCGGATCCATCCGTCAGGGGTTATCATAAATCATATTTGCCGCTGGAAATCTCCACAATTAAATGAACTCGAAGGTGAGCGAGCGGGATGTAGCTGCAGGCAGGTGCGGGGTTTATTCTTTTGCCCAAGCGCAAGGCACAGGATGCACCTCGAGAACCGTATGGCTGCGGGACCGACACTCATAAAGCACCGCAGCAGAAACCGTTCAAGAAGGAGGCGATAGGATCAATTTTTTATACTCTTTCCGCTCCTGTCCTGTTCGCTCGCTTCCCACTGCCGTGCGCTTTCGGCATTATTTTCTTCCTCATCCCTCTTGGCAAACAAAAGGATTTGGAAAAATTATGCTAATTTTTATTGGATTTTATTTCCCGCCGACGGCTGCTTTCGTATATATCCTTCCCATCCGTCGGTCAGGTCGACAGGAGAGCTGAATATTGCTGCCAGACAGTTTGACGGCGCGAAAGAACCTTCCAGAAAGGTGCAGATGCCACCTTAAGAAAGGTTTTTGGGCATAAAAGAAGAGTTTTGGGAGGTGAGCAGCTGCGAGAAAAAAAAACCCAGCGAAGTTAACACACAGACCATTGACAGCTGAAGCGCAGTAAAACGATTTCTGGTTCGAAACGTTAAGTGAATTTTCCGAAGAAAATTCACCAACTCATCCCGTCGAAAAATCTGCCCACCCACACAAACACGAACACACACGCCCAGTCGTTTAACAAATCGAAGTAGGCCCACTTTCTCCACTCGATTCGCGAACCAACCAGGACGGGCCCATCGGTCGGTTGTCTCGTTAATATTCCAGCGCGATCGGCGGATGCCATACTTGTGAAAAGTAGCAGTACCGTGCGCACATACTAAATTAACTGTACTCCAAACGCCGACGACAACGGTCGGGTGGCTCGGTGACAACTTTGGACATCGTAAACATACTTTCCTATCCTAGATCATCACCCCACGAGAGCGCGAAACCCTCAGGGCAGGCCTATGGCAGCGCGTTGAACACGGTGCAATCATTTTG
This sequence comes from Anopheles nili, assembly GCF_943737925.1. NCBI lineage: Eukaryota > Metazoa > Arthropoda > Insecta > Diptera > Culicidae > Anopheles > Anopheles nili. The sequence continues at coordinate 7,888,335 of NC_071292.1, forward strand.
TGCGTGCGTGGGAAGAACGGCCGAGTCCTCGGGAGCCCCCGAGGGCCCGTACGTATTATGTCGTACGTGTTGACATAGAATTCGTGCCGTGCCGGTCACTTCACGCAACCCGACCGACGGGGGCTGGCCTCGATTTGGAAGGGCGCGAGACACTTTTGGGTGAAGCCCCCAACGGATCGCGCCAACATTCCGCCATCCGGCCGGGTTTGTGGTCGATTCGCGTGCCACCGCAGGACCGTGCGCAATGTGTCAACACTTGGGGGCTTTTTCTTCCGGCCGGGCGTTGTGAATTGAATCTCGCCGCCATGTAACGGGTCGCGGATGCGTCGTGTGGGGAAACCGACGAGCGTCAAATCCGGAACCGAAACGGCTGCAATAATGGCGAGGATGCAGTCGCAATTTGCATACCCGCGTGCTGCTAGACAGACCGGCCGTGGCTCTCTCTCTCTCGCTCTCTCTTTCGTTGAGACACTTCATCGAGTTATTATTCCATTAGGGGCTTATTGTGCGGCTTGGCACGCATCCGCCGCTGGTCCGGTTGCCACCATCGTCGTGTCAGCCCGGATCGAAGAATGCGCGCAATCGTCCGCTCTTCATTAGCAAAACTCGCAGGAGAACACGCATGCAGATTTCGTGCGGCTCGCCACGGGTCCACGGGATCGATTGCGATACGCGCACAAAAGTACTCGACATGACAGGTTCTAGAGTTCCATAAATATTGGTGGAACAGATTTACCTTTGCCTTGGGTGCCCGCGTACGTGGCCGATGTAGTTCGAATATTTATACGAACCGAGCCGCGAGTTCATAAATCTTTCCCTCGAGGAAGCGTCTAGTGGCTGTCCGGCCAGCGCGCCGATTTTGGCCCGTTGTGCGGAAGGAACCTGAATCTGAAACCCCCGGACGAACGGCTCAGAACTCCCAACCGCGACAGACCGGATTGGTGAAGTTGGCCGCGAGCGTTTTGTGCGCGTAGACACGCGGCCCGGCGACGCGCACAGTGCGCGTCTTCAACGCTCAGTAGAGGAGAAAAATGCTTTATTGTCTACCATTGGCACTAATTATCCCATCCAAGCGGGATGGCAACAAAGTGCGAATGATGCGAGCCGAAGCGAGAGGTCCGCACGAAAGCGCAAAAGGCTGCATGTGGAGAGCGCACACGGTGATGCACATGACGCGTACCCCTGGGCGCTGCACTCGACACACACACGCGCGCGGACAATGCGACCCCGTGTGGTGGCCATTTTGGATAGGAATTCTTTTTCATTTTTACGTTTGTTTTGTTTTGTGCCGTTGTGTTGTGTGTATGCTTTTTTTTTGCTCACTTTATCCTCGTTATCCTACATTTTTCTCTCCCCTTTAGCGCCGCGATCGGGAGGGTTAAGCGTCTAGAGATCGAGAGCAGGAGGGTGCACGATTGGGGGTGATGCCGATTTTTCTTTTTGTTTTACGACGCGCGCGCGCGTGTGTGAGTGTTTTTTTTTTCTCTTTAGGACACTATGCAACAGAGACCGCCCGCCTGCACGTCGGCTCGTTTCGGCGGCACACGCTGCGTCCGCCGTTCGCATGCAACGATGCAACTTATTGGGATTGCTTTATTTCTCTGTACACTCGATTTGCTTTACGATTTCGACCGGGGGACGACGCCGCCGCCGTGGATTGCTCCCACGCCTAAGCAGCAGTCGTCGAAAAGGTAGTTTTTTTTGGGATATTTTAAATTAAACAACCATGTCCCGTTGTGCCACAGGTTTTGGAAGGAGCACTTGGGTATGATGCATCTAGGAAATCAAGGAGACCCATAATAGCACAAAAGCTGCAAAATTGTTTTTCTAATAAAACACACAATGTCAACGAAGGATACGGGTAATTGCACCTGCAGCGTTGACAAACGAGAGAGATTTTCAGGCGATGTAAAATATGTAAATATCGACCACCATTTATTTAATTTATTCACCACACACGCTCTGATGCCTCGGGAAAATTCAATGTACTTTGCATGGCCTGTCTTTTCAGTCTATGAGGGGCTGCAAAAGGTCCTCCCGGTGTGAAGGTGCATGATTTATGATGTTCTCTTAGGCGCTTTAAACACCGTGCCGGAGACAAGCGAATTGTCATTGCCATTATCCGACGAGGGTTCGAATTGCAAATTAGCTGCACCGTTCTGCACATCCCCAGCAACGCGGTACAAGTTTGCTGGGTGGTGAAAATACGACATCGCTCATAATTTCCTTTCACCGCACATGCTGTTCCCATCCAAGTGCATTACATATATGCGACATAAAAGCGAGAATAAAAAAGAAACAGCTTCAAATTTGGATTTTTGCAACCGCTCGTCCCAAGCGGAACTGTAAACTCATTTTCGCCTGCAATCATTGCTTCTCCCAGATGTGCCAGCTTTGAAGTGCTCACCAGCACTAGGCTGTGGGGTCGCGCTCCCAAAACAAGTGTGCATCACACACCGGCCCGAGACACATGCACATATAACATTATTCATCAAACGTGTAACAGGGACGATGCTTGTAATAAGATGACATCCGTCCCACCGCCAGCCGGTGCCCGAATTAAACGTATCCTCCCGTACCCGACCGAGAACACACGGAGAGTGGAAAGCACTCGTAAGAAGCATTTCCTTCCTGCCACGGTCAGCAGTATTCGTCGACGCTTCGACGTATCCGTCACCTTTTTCCGTCCGGATGGGGCAGACGGTAGGATGATTCACAAGCAGGATAAGACAGGAGTGGGTAGACAAAAAAGAAGCAAGAAAAGCCACACATGCCCACATTCGGGCTCCTTCTCTCTCACTCTCTCTCTCTCTCTCTCTCTCGGCGTTTGGAAAATGGCCGCCCCTGATGTTGAGGGCCGGAATGTTTTCCTCCCTTGTGTAGTTCGGTTTTCTCGACACGTCAAACCAACCGTCAGCCACCGCATCATCCGCATGTCAGGACACCGGCCGGTCGGTTGGATCCGGGTGTTGAGATGGTTCGACGGTTTTAGTCCGCGCCTTGCAGGGGTGGCTCGATGCGAGCTGAAGTGCAGCCATAGCTTGTACTACGGTGTGCCCAGACACCCTACACAGGACCACCGTTGGATCTGCGCGAACGTCCTTTCGCCCTCGGTAGCATCCGCTGGTGGAGGGTGGTTTTTTCCCCGAGTCTTGATTGGCCTCATCATCATCATCATCATCATCGTGGCCGACGTCTTTCTAGTTGTTGTTTTACCCATCACTGGTGCGCACAATTCCGTTCCTTTCACGTCCCTCTCTCTCGTGGTTGTGGCACCCCTAGCCACGGGCTGTTGCATGGCGGGAAAACTCGGAAAACCGACAGCCGGAATTGACGAGCAAGAGAAGCGAACACGGAAAAAGGATGCGGGGGATGATATGAAGTGCTGCGCATACATTTTGTATGTGGCACATCATCCCCTACCGTGCCACAGCCAGTCGACCGCCCTTGAGAATCTCCCCGGCGCTGGTCGGGAGTTGCCAACCCAACGCACACATGCACACGAGCGTAACCCTCGAGGAGCTCGTGGTTGAGTAAAAGAACATCACTGAAGGGACTCTCGCGCGGCCCCCGGCTCAGGATGAGAAAAGAAAAACGAACATTTGCGGGGTTTGCTGGGTAGGACGCAAATGGTTTGGTGGCTGCAAAAACAAGCAAACCACCCGTAACGCATATCGTAAAAGTAAGTGAAAAGGAGTCCCCAGAGTGGCGAATGCTGGCTGATAGACGCCGGTGGCCGGTAAGGCAGGAAGCCGGGAAGGATAGCACATCCGAGCGTAAGGATGCACCCGGGGACCCATCGATGAGGCCCAGCGAGCGGAGTTTAACAAACCTGCTACCGTGCGGTAAGTAGCGGATGATAAAAAGCAATAGTTCACCCTTGGCGGGATGACCCGGGCTCGGTCGAAGCGGAGGGCCCATTTTCCGTAGGTGTTTGGATTATTTGGATAATCTTATTACGTGCGGGGAGCAGAAAAAAGAAACACTCCCAACGTGCAGGCACGAGATGAACGAAAGGACATCTTCCTGCCACGCAGGGCAAGTTAACGATTCGTTCTTTTGTGTAATATAATGTTGTTTTTAAACTGCTCAAAAAGAAAAAGGCTTTAATAAAGTAACCAATTGGCTTGAAATACGTCACAATCGAAATTGCATAAGTAAATCGTAATGATGCGATGAATATATCTAAAAGGTTTAAGCACCAACTTCATATACTGCTTATACTTAAAGTCTTACGGCATTGTGTTTATACGTCCTATCGCGTTTGGATCAAGGATCAAGCTTACCTATAACGAGAAAAAAAAATTAATTAATGTTAGAAATCCGATTTTGAGTTCGATAATGTTACGTTTGACAATTTAGTAACAAACATGAAAACTAAACTCAATATTAGATCACGCGACTCTTCAAGCAAATCAATATAAACGTCACAAACTACCCCAATCATGCGATATGGAATAATCATACTTCAGTACCGGCAACCGAACTGAACGAGGAGGAACCATACACACAAACAGTGCGACAAAGGAAACACCAAAAGTGAAAATACGCGCAAAAAGATTAATGCTGGATAAATATTATTGTTTATTTTGGCTGCACTCTCGCCACGCCCTTCCCAGCCAGGAGGGAGAACTAGCACTCAGACAAACTTCCAAGGTTCATTCATACGCGACAACGCGCTCGGAAGCGTAAACTAAATAAAATCATTCGAAGAGAACTTCATCCGTTCGTCCCGAGCCAGGCCGATTTCGTGCGTTCACCCATTCGAAGCCGACCTGCGAAAGCCTTGTGGAAGGATCGCCAGGACACACGCGCGGGAGGCGCGGCAGCAATAAAAATATCACAATTCTGACGTAGATTTGTGTACACACGTAAATATCTGACGGGTTTCCGGTGCGAGACGGGTTGAAGGGCTGACTGGCTGGCTGGCAAAATGTGTGCCTAAGTGGCAGGGCGCGCGGTAGGACGGCAAACGCGTCGTTCAGCGTTTGATTAAATATTGATTTTGACAATTGCTGTTTGGAAAGGTTGCTCTCGAACGGCAGTCGATGCTGCCATTGTCGCAAAGGGAACAATGACATTATCGCCACCGTGCCCGTGCCGCTGCAGAAGTAAGTGAACAGCGTTTGATCAAAGCGAGACCACGAAGCGAACCGAGCGAGTGGTTGCGGAAGTGGCACAAAATATGCTTTAATAAACTCTGCGGCGGCGTGTGCTCTAAATGATATTCTAACAAGGATAATTAAATGCGTGGCACAAAGGTCCTTTCGAGCGAAACAAAAGGGGAATAACGTGTGCGATAATGCACAATTTATCGCACGAGCATGTTGAGCAGTTTATTCGTGAACCTATCAGGAGGCTGACAAATTTATCATTACCATTTGTTCATTACGCGAGGGTGGAATTGAGCTAATGGAGGTTGGCTCAAAAAAATTGTATCGTTGCGAAAAGGGCTTCTGTTTCACCCCGAAAGAAGCCAAGCCGGTTTTGCGCTTTCACCTCGCGCTTCTCTCAACCAAACCACTGACAAATTACGGGTCGAGAAAAACGCTCCCGCACCAACTGCAAGCAGACGAGAGCGACGGCAAAACCTTAATACGAACAAATGATCCATAGGCTGTCATTTTCCCTGCACGCCCCTTGAGCTTAGCGTGCACATGAACACGGCCCACAATCAAACGCGAATGTGGGGAACTTGTGTTTTTCGGTTGCTCGAGCCGGAAAACTCTTGGAATCTTTACCTACTCCTAGTCTTGGTGCGAGCAGCACCGTCTCACATGCTCCACATCTCTATCAGCCCACACTACTGGCGCGTGTATCAATACGCGATGCGTACGAAAAGCCGTCCCCTTTTGGCGAACAACGAGTCCCGATGGTCGTAGCCCTTAGAAGACAAAGCAAACGCGTCGTGGCAACATATCTCTTCTTTTCCCGGCAATAACGTCACATGTAACAAAGCGCCTACATTCCCGCCACTCGCGATAGTAAGGGAGGAAAAGATGAAACTGCGCGCGACTCCTTCCCATTCCAACCCACTATCGTGTTTCGTGTTCTCGCCTTCGTTATCCCATCCCTGGGCGGTTCCTGTGGCACCCTTTATCATCCGGGGCTGTTTACAGTGAGGCGAAACATATTTATGACAAATGTTTCATTATCATAAAAATAATATTTGTTAAGCTTTTCCCGCTCTCCTTCGGGCGTGTGCGTTGCGCCCTCAGTTCTCGATCCTTTAGCCGGCGCGACGACGACCGCGTGAAGATATTTTCGCGAATGTGTTTCTTCCGCCCACTCCCAGTTCCCGGGTCATCCTGCCAGCCGCTTTTGCCCACACGTCATCTCGCAGTGCTTCAATTTCGCACCAAAATTCTAACCCACAACCCCCTTCATCTCGTACCACAACCACATGAGACAAGACAACCGTGTGTATGAGTGTGTAGCGGCCAATTTATGCTGCCATCTTGCCCAAGAACGCCCAACAGCCGGAGGACTGCCGGGCGGGAGGAAAAACAAATAATGATTGTCAAAATCGATGATGAACAGCCGGTCGGTCTTAATAGAGGAAAAACGCGACAGCCCAAACGGACGAGTTTGTGCCGCGCGCGTACGTAGCCGAGATGGGCGCGTTTGGTGTCTTCTCTTCTCTTAACTCGACGTTCGGTGATGATGGTTTCTCGAGGACGTGGACGGTTGGTTCCGACGCTCCGGACAGGCAACTGGCAATCGTAAGAAGCTCCAGAATGGACGGACAGCCGCTACTGAAGCCGTGCTTTCGGGGAAACGTCGAAACACGCCCATGCATCTCGTGTGTATGGCACCGTCCGATAAGCGAGTGTAATAAGCGACATTGGGATGGGGAAAACGCGTTTGCACAATCGCACAAGCTGACGTGGAGCCAGCGCGGCATTTGGTGCTGGTTTTCGATGAAATCGAATTCGGGATTCTGGACAGTTGGGAGCGAATAGTCTTTCGCTTCTTCACCCGCAACAACCACAGCTCGGTTGGCGCGACATGGCGCGAAAAAATAAATTAAAATAACCCACACGACATCCAGGGACGTCCGTGATGTACAGTGGTCTAATACAATTTTTCCACCAGCGACACGAACTAAATCTAAGTAAAAAATGATCCGACACTTCCAGCATGCTCATGAATGCTGGCTTTCTGCGACATGGCGACCAGCGCCAGCCGGAGACTTTGGAATGAAAGCGAACGAAACCGAAATATTCACGAACCCGCTGTTGCTCCCTGGAACAGGTCCTTCGCTTCCTTGTACCCTTGCGCATGTCTGCCAAACCGAGAATGTTCCTTCGAAAATTATGAGATAATTTATACTGTTGCATGTGCGAACGAATCTTCCTCCGGTCGGAGAAGGGGCGCGTTCGTTTTGCAATATATTTTAACACATGTACCGCACACACGTGCCAGGCACGCCAGACGGTGTTCGGTCTAGGATTTCGACCTAGCAAGGAAAGCACACGAGTGGCCATCGCCACCGCTGTCCCGGCTCTCGGAACACGCTCCATTTGGAGGATCTTCATTTTTCGCGCTTCTTCAGCGATTCCAAACAGCAACACACGCCGCCCGAGGGCGCCAAAAAATATGTCTGCACACAGCGAGCGCGCAGTGGTACACACAACTGGTCCATCAGAATTTGCACGAAATCCCAAACCAACCCACATCTCTCGAGATCTCGCTTCCGGAGCAGGTTTCCCAGAGGAAAGCACTTGTTCGTGGCTCCGTTCGTACGGTGTATGAAATATGGTCCTCGAGAACGGGGCATCCGAGACACCACCAACGCCGGCCGCGGTCTGCCCCGAACAACCTCCTGTACGCCAGGAGGATTGATTTATGCCTTTTTATTGTAGATATATATGCTTCGCTCATAATGTATATCATTTGCGCGTCTTCTTTGCGAACGAACCCCAGAGTAGCCGGAGTGGGATTCTTCCCGGGATTCTTCTGCCACATCTCATGGGGAATTGCATAAAGTACAAGATGGCGCACGGCACACGAGATGCTTCTTCAAGGGGCAGATGAACCGTAGAAAATTGCAAACACATTGGTAACAGGCAACAGGAACAGGCCGAATCCGGAATGAGAACCAAGCGAAAGGCGCCACGGAGGTTGAAAAAGAAGCCAATATTCACCTAAAATGTGTTTACTCGCGCCTGGCCCCTAGCCCGGTGGCCCACATCAAACGTGTTGCCATTGTTTGACAGGGGTAACTAGTGCCGGTTGTCTAGGCACTCGGGGTTGCACCAACGGCTGGCCCATCGGCGGTGGATTGGGAGCTTAGACAACGCCCCGCAACCCACGGAAAACGTTGTTTGTCAACGGGAAAACTCACACCCCGTCGTGGAACGCAAAGTTACGCCGAGATAAGCGATGGGGAGCAGAAGCGGACAAAGGCCTGGCAAACATAGCCGTTGGAACCAGCGGTGTCTATGTTGACTCAATTAGCTTCTTCAGAATTGGATGGTCGCTTTCTAGGCCATAGATTGGCTCTTGATAAGACAATTAGATGAATTTAGAAACGTCCTCGTGGGCCAATAAAATGCATACTTCATTCAAACATCGGCAACCGAAGAATCCTCCATACAGATTGATCCGCACAAACCACGCGAGACGCTAGAATGGAAGAAGAATAGTGCTGGCGAAATAAATCAAACCAATACGCTACCGGATCCAATTAGTAAAACCGAAACCTCGCCCCCCGGGTCATCAGTTATCGTCTGACAGGACAAACTGGCTGCAAACGTGCCGAAAAGCGGCCACACACTACGAAAGCATGAGACGAAGGATAGCGCAAGCCTTAAACAAGATTGATGGCAAAACCCACTTGAGCCGTTTTAATATTTTAATCCAAGCGTTTATGTCCCGTCCGCCAAAACATTTGTTCCCGCAAGATTTCAACGAAGCCCTGGGGCCCGAAGCTGAAGCCTGAAACCACCCGACCGGAAGCGCTGTGCCAACCATCTGTCCCCGGAGTGGGCTTGAAGACGCAACATCTACTCGGAGGTTTAGTGGACTACGACGACGAACTGCGCTGGCCCCGCAAAGGATCGGGAACACACGTGAGGCACGTGCTCACGTCCGCACGCACAAAACAATCGGAAACCGTTCCCTTTCGAGTGCCCCAAGGATACGCCCCAGCCCGAGGATCCGGCGAGTCCTGGTGATGAATGGCAACATGCCTGCCGCGAGCGAACCACTTCACTCCGAATTCGAAAGGATATTACCGATGGGGTCAACTAGCGGCAACCGCATTAAAGTGAAACGATCCAAATGGAGGCCCAGCACGGGGCCTGGCGTCCCATCTCGTCTTTGCCGTCGCTCAATATATCACACAATTCAATAAACTTTTTCTCATCAGTGTGATAGAGCACCTCGAGAACGACCGAGCGGATCCGGGGAATTGCAGCCGCCTAGCCGGGGCGTTTCGAGGACTCGCGATCTTTTCCACAATTTATGACGTTCCCCGTGCCACTCGGCGACTTGGGGTAACAGCGGTTTCTACGGCCGAGATGGCGGTTGATGGCGTTTGCTTCGCAACTTCGATTGGATTTTCCGACAGCGTCAGCGGAGGGAGCGCACGCGGACGTGCAAGGACCTTCCCGATTTGCCCAGCTCGAACGCAGATGGCAGCAGACAATGCCGCCGAGCGGGCGCTATATCAACAAAATAGGTTTTTCTCCGCTCCTGGCGTCGATAATGCGTCTCCATCGCATGGGGAAAAAGCCCGACTCGGTTGGCGAGAGTGAAAACATAAAAAATACTCCCACACACACAAAAAAAAACCCCCGATCGGCCGTCAAAATCACTCTCCCATATGCCTATTTGTAGATTTACTAGGTGCCATCCGGCGGGTGAGCGTCTTTTTTTTACTTAGCTTGCGGGCTTACTGTTACTTTTTTGCTCGGCTTTTCGGTGCTCGGTTTTTATGAGCGAGGACTTAATGAAGTCATATAAATCTTTTATTGTTTCAACGCAGCAGCATCAACGCAGTGAAAAGAAAGCATTCGCCTTAATAGCGCTCGCGCCACCGCTTGGATGGGGGAAGGATGTTCTCTGACACGAACGAGCCCAAAGGACATCACTTTCGGGTTCGGGTGGTCGGTTCTTATTTTACACCCTACGGTGGTTGATGATGGAGGGCGGGTTATGCTGTCCGAATGGTCGATAACATAAATCGTGGCCATCACATCGCCACCAGAAAGCATCACGCCCATCAACCAACGCGTCGCTATATGGCTGCCGTCGGATTGATGTTAAATGGTTTGCTCTTTAGCCTTCGGGGTCGGCCAACTGCGATGGGGCCCATTTTCGCATGCTGGTAAGTATGTCCCGGCCGGCAAATGGATTTCTCATGACCGCACGGGTATTCCGAAGAGCGCAGGGCTTCCAACAGCGCATAGAATCGCGTCAAATGGAGGCGCACATTTCGACACCGTGGATGATGGGACAAGATAAGTATTATGACGTGTATTGACACGTTAAATATTTTAGCACATAGACCGCCACCGACCGGCAGGACGGGCATTTGTAAAGCATCAGATTGTTCATGGTTTATTTACGAGCGCAATAACGCACTCGGCAGTGGTAGTAAATTTAAATGACCCGAACGCCTGGACCAGCCCGAGAGGCCCCGTAACAACCAGCACCGTAATCGAGGTGTAAGACGTTTGCTTTACGTGTTATTATACACCACCCGTCAACCAGATCGGAGGTTGATATTACATTTAGCTCACCGTTTTCGATATGCTCGTTTTTCTTTTACATTCAAAAGGGTCACTTTTCAATGCGCGAGAAACGTTGAATAAAAGAGTCACTCTCGCTAAAAGGCCCCTTCGAAACAAATTCAAAGCAAGGTTAGCGCAAGCTCGGTGAGTAATTATAATTAAAACTAATCAACATTCGCGGCTGTGAACGGCTGAGAGCCCATAATACACTCGCTAAATGCCCGCTTTAAGACGCAGGTGGGCAAATAATTGTTTAGCGTAGCGAGCTCAGGGCCATATATGGCCAAAGAAAGGAACCTTCTCCTCCCAGCAGCTAATCGATATCTTCGGCAGCTGCGGCTCGCCGGAATTAATTGTGCATCGACACTGCATCGAAGTGCATCGCCGCCATCATGCACTCAGATTGCAACGCGACAGCAGCTGCTTCTCATAGGGCTCTCTCTCTCGCCTCCTAACGCCTCCCTGTTTTCCTATCGCCGCCAACGCGTATTTGCATCAATCCACTCCGACGACGTCGTCGTCGTCGACGTCGTTGTCGGGGCTGTTTACCGAGTGCTAATGAATCTTAATAAGCTGATCCGAAAGCCCGAGACGGCCGAGAGCTCATTAGATCGCTTTAAAAGGCGGAGAGGAAATTTCCTTTTTCCCAACCCGTGTGTGGGGCGGCATGTTGCACCCACCCCAGCCGGTGGTAGTAGTTATATCACTTCAATCAACAGCTCTATCTTGCGCACACGCCACCGCCACCACCACCGTCACTTCCTCTCCCCCCCCCACCCAGAGCATTGTTGTGTGCCTCCCCTCGGTAGCGAATAGTCGCCACCGTCTTACCACTACAACCGTACGCTCATCAGTTCCCGCAAGGGGGATGGTGGCGACGGGGGCCGGTGTTTGCTTGCTTGGAGGGTTATTTCATTGCAGTATATTATAATTACCACCACCACCACCACCCTGCACCCGTTTACGAGAAGGCGGCAGCAGTGGGCTTTGGGTTAATTATCGCCGTTCTAAGCATCCGTCAGAGCGGCTCGAGTGTGCTGTGGGCCTAGATTTTCCACCACCGCGGCGGGTGTGGAAGGAAACGGAAAAGACAGCCAGTCAGCCAGCCGGTCGCCGCCCAACGCCACCCGCCTCCACCCAGAAACAGCGCCGGATCGCGTCCGTCGTCGTGGGTAATGAACTGTCAAAATAGCCGCAAGGGAATGAATTGCATTCCCTCCGAGGTTTCCACGCGCTTCCGGAAGCAATTTTTTGATCGATCGAGGACACCGCAAGCGAGGGGAAAATTCGGCTTCGCCTTCGCTTCCTCCTTCGCGAACAAAGAAGCATCCTCATGACACATCGCTTCTTCATTAATCATCGGCCCAATTGGCGCCCCCTCCACACAGCACGAATGAAGGTGGCGGGAGGCGGCGCTGTCGGTGGTGTGGTGGTCATATTTAAATAAAAATTAATTATTGAACCATTTATCAACGCCACCTCACCCGGCCGCGGTGACAGGGTACACATTGAAAAGGAAAATGTTTGCTTCGCTGCTAATTGCGAACCGGAGTCGCTCCAAACGCTGGGAAGTGGATTTTTGAGTATACGCACTTGCGCGCGTGTGTGTGTGTGTGTGTGTAAAAGAAGCTTTCCCTAGAATTATGTTTCATTTAGCCGACGGCAAATCGTCAGAAAAATGCACACGGTTGCGCGAAACAAAAAACAGACAACAACAACACGCTTAAGTGGAGAAAAAAAAAGCCATTACAATGTATCGTAAGCTTGTAACACCTTGGGGCCGCGGTGCTGCATTATGCATTCCTGTGCCGGTGGTGGCGGTGGAAATGCATCGAAACACAGCTTTCGCGCAGCCGGCGTGTGCATGTGCGTACCGGCCGTGGCTACGTGCGACTCATTATCATTATCCTCATTATGTTGCCGCTTCCCGTGGAGGCTGCTGGGCGGGAAAATGCTTGGCGCTTTATTTTATTCTCGCTCGTTTTTTTTTCTTTCTCAGCCACCCCATCCATCACGTCACCGTCGCGCGACAATCCGCAACAAGGGTGCAAAATGCCTTGATCGATGTTCCGGCCAGCCCGCGTATCCATAAAACATTATCCGGCGCATAAAAACGCGATCAACATACGCACGCCTTTTTTGCAACTTCCAGCGAGGCACATTCATTCATTTCAAAATTCACTAATATTCTGCGATACTTCTAGCCAACTAGCCTGGGGCTTCGGGTTTCAATTACCCCGTAATATAATCGTCACATTGAACGCATTGCACTTGTCACCGGGAGTTGTCGGTATGGCGCATGGAGGCAGAAATAAAATTAATTACCGCCGATTATTGCCCGACCGTTTTTGCGCCCAAACGCGCGCACATAACAAAGTAGCGCTCAGGGTGCGAGCAATTCCTTTGCTTTTATTCATTAGCGCACCAGAGACGCAAACCCTCCAAAAAATGCTACTCCACGCTCCGGCAGCTCTACTCCCTACGGTTTATTTTTCCCGCATCCTTCGGAAACAACTGCACATTGAAAACGGAGCGACTGCGCAACAGCGAACGAAACACGCCGGGAGGAGAACCACAGCGGAGTAAAATAAATGTACACGAAATTCAAGTGTCAAGCGGAGAGTCACGAGAAATAAAACCTCCCCCCCCAAAAAAAAGGGCCAGAACGGTTCGGGAAACACCAACACTGTTGGCAACATTGAGCATAAAATGTAAGACACCGAAAAACAAAGCGTTCATTATGAGCGGGTTATGGGCGTTTTTAATGCCCACTCCAAGTGCCGAGCAGAAGCTTCGTACAGCCGATACGTCACACTACACCACGGTGTAGCAGTAGGCCTTGACTTTATGGGGCGCTATAGTACAGCAGCACCAGTAGGGCGCTTTTTCTCGCGAATATTTGCGCACCCTTCCGGAGTTCACCTTTGCGTGGCATTCCGGCCAAACGGGCAACCTTCTCGCGAACCGACCCCGTCCGTCAGCCGGTTAGGACGACGCCCGCGGCAGATGGGGGTTTGTTTTATGTTCCTTGAGTGCTCTGCTGACGAATGCCAACAGCAAGCAGAAGGATTGTCCTTCGTAGGGCCTCTCCTAGACGCTAGGTGTTGCTGGGTGTTTGTGAATCAACGCGCTCATCTGGCAACTATTATTTAACTGTGTGTACTTTTATCCATACATTGATACACAAAATTGCAAACAGGAATTTAATTGGTTATAATTACTACCACCCTCCTGTTTTCCTTCTCTCCCCCTGTTCGCCAGCGACTAGACGCAAAATTAATGACCAACGTAAGCCCAGGGAATCGCACACGGAGGTGGTGCGCTGAGGAGATTCGCGCTGGTATGTATAATGATGTATATGCAAAAAATGGGAACATGCTTTTTTTTCTCTTCCGCTTCCGCTAACCTACTGCCAGAGGGAAAACCTCCCCGATGTGCGGCCCGCACAGCCAAGAGAGGGAGGAAAAACGATGCAAAAAAGCGAGAGGCAAAAGTCACCGGACGGAACGAGGTGTGAGATACGCACAATGATGATGGCAAAAGGGTAGATCCCTCTGTGGGTCAACGCGCGTAGGGCCGCATTATAGAAGGGTACCTCTCCATTACGGTGGCACGGTTCTTGGGAGCGTTTCGCGGCGTGCTGCATGTCTGCACGGGTTAAACAAACGTTTAACTTAGCCGACGCAGGGCATGATTAAATTCGCTCCCTTCCCCGTTTACGAGCAACGACGCCAGCCGACCGGTGTGTGACTGATGACTTTCGAGAAGCTTTCAATTCACTTTCTCGTCCCTTCACGCTTGCTTGGTGCGAGGGGAATAATCGAGAGAAGGAAAAAAAAAGACACACCATTTGCTAGTTATTACACACCTTTCCAATCTAGTTTTTTTTTGTTGAATCTTCCCAGTCGGAAGACAACCATAATTTAATGTGGATTTGCCTTTTGCATAGCAATTAAAATTGTCACCTTTCGCAATCATGTTTTTTTCTGCGATGCTCTACATTCGATGATGTTGTGAAAAGATCACAAGAATTAAGCGAATAATCACGGTTTCGATGACGATCAACGGATGAGGTTTGTGAAACAGCAGCGCTGACCGGCGGTGTGATTAAGTTGCGTTAATTGTAATTATTATTCCACAGCATAATCTATGCGATTTGTACACCTCTCATTCATCGCTCATTAGTAACAACGTTGGACCTTTCGATATGGAAACAATTTCCAGTTGACGACAACAACAACTTTCGCATGCACTGAAACACGCGTTACGGACCTCATAGCAAGCCCTAATCAATTATCGCAATATTATTTCACGAATCAAAACCACACTTTTCTGGCATGATAAAAAATGCCCGCCGTTCGATTCAAGTCACTTGCCTCCCGCGCGGGTCAAAACTCTCGGGTACGTTGCAGAGGATAAATCCATATTCATAAGCCTACCTTGTCGGAACCGGAGCAACAAGGGCCAGCGTACTGCCTAAAATGTCGCGATAACTGTGCAGCAATAAAGTACACCAGTTTATTTTTATGAACTAACAATCCTCGGCGCCATGGTTGTTCGTTTTATTAACCAAGAAGCAACGGCCAATAGGTTGAGATTTTGTAATTGATATGCGACGTCCAGTGCTGGCGGGGATATTTTCTTTCGAAGCTTATTAGTGCGTCGAAGTACTAAATTATTTACCAGCGAGAACACAAAACCGACTCGAGTACAAAAAAAAATAACCGAGAAACCGCATTTGCCTACGATTATGTTCCATTACGGGGCAACTCTTTCAGTGTAACGCCGGTACAAAGTGGCGCTCGAACAATTCGATATTGGAATGCTTCGTTTTCTCTGCCGACACCAATCATGTTGTGCTTGTTCTGGTTGGCACGATCATTTGCCACACGATTTAATGTGCTTAATAAAGCATGAAAAATTGATTTCTGTTCCGGTGTGTATTACGCACGCCTAAGCATGCATAAAACAAGCGAATCCTTTTTTCACCTAGAAGAAAATGGAAATCAATTTCCGTTCGTTCCGTTTGCTAATGAATCGAACTATTTATTGTAACCGAAAAGGTCATACAATACACGCTTGGCACATCTTTTCTAGAACAACCTGGACGATAAAGACGCGCCCCATTGCGGCCTTAGGTTGGGAATATTGATATTATTCTCGGAACGCGTTTTCTCAGGGGTATTTTATCGTTGGTATCCCCACAACGAAAGTTACGCACACGCCATGAAACTAAGGAATAATGCACATGGCGAAAGACCACGTATGTTTTGTTCTTCTCAGATATTTCAGCTCGAGCATACTACCGCACTTTGGGAACCACCAACTAACGTGTATCTGGAGTTATTATCGCTAGAAATCTAGTCTGCAAAATAAAAGTATAGACTTCGACTGAAAGAGAAATTGGACTGCTCTACTATACTTTTATTCGTTGATCGGTTGGCAAAAATATCCAATCACGTTGTTATGAAGGGAAGACAATTTCTTTGGCACCCCCGAGGCCTTCTGCCCATTCCTCTGCCATGTCCTTGTAAGAGCGGAAAACGAAGATAATATCGGTCATTTTGAACGATATGAATAGCAAAAGCAACCATACGTACGAAGTACAACCGACCAGCGTCAAACACAAACTCCCCAAAATTTCACCGAACTTGTCCCGTAACCATAAAACCCCAAATACACCCGCTCGAAGAACGATAAGGGACGGAAAGGCAAATATTTCGGCCAACCGATTTGAATTTTATCGCACACGGGGCACCAACACGGCACCGTGTCGACACCCCGTGCTAATTTCCCTCCCAACGGGAGTGCCCGGGAGCACTTGGATAAAGGTTTTAAATTTCCGATCCGATTAGGGACCGACCAAAGCCAGACCGACCGCAATAGTGCCGCGTGCCACTTGGCAATCCCTCCCGAACGCAGGATCACATTCACCGGCCAGCCCGATTCTGCGGTAAACCGAAATATTTCCACCCAAACACGAGTGAGCGCGTGAGTGCAGGCACTGCTCAAGGGTGGCCCTTTTGAAATGGCTAAATGAAATTAGCTTCAATTTGTAATTGAATATATTTCCTATTACGATAAACTTTACGTTTACCAGATGATTTTGGTGATGGGGTGCTGCTCCGCGTGCGGGTGCCCTAGCGACGCCGGGCAAGATTAAGAAACGATTGTGGGAAAAGCATCTCCCTGGCCCTCGGCCACCAGCCACTGACGCACTCGATAGGGAAAGTTGCGCTCGAAACATATCCTTTCTGGCCGGGGAGAATTGGGGCACCGTCCCTGCGCGACACCGCAAAGGGCAAGAGAGAAAGCGAGCGCGACAGAGAGCTGCTACTGGGGTTATTCTCTCTCTTCCTTTCCGAACCTCGGCGCTGAAAGGCAAGCTAATGAATGTGTAATTAGTTGATTGTTTCATTAGAAGCGGTTCTGCTCGTGCGATGAGAGGCGAAAAATAGGGATTTTCGGGCAGAGGCGAAGAAAATATTACCCGTAGGAATTTGATATGCAAGATTGAATTTAATGCCAAGGATAAAATATTCTCACCCATGGATAATTGAATGTTGCCGAGACGGGCCTGCAAGCTCCGGTTCCGCGGGCTTGCTCTTTCCCATGCCGGCCTAAGAAATTTACATGTTTTAGCGATACGGAGAGTATTGTTAGTGGACGAAACTTTCAAATTCCAAACGGCCGCAAGATGAACGATAATCGGTGTGGTACATTCCATGGAAATTGAACCGCCCAAAGGCAGCTATAGCCGCGAACCGGTAGTCTAATTGAAATTCTCGGCTCATTTCGAATGCTCGTGCCTAGTTCTGCCCACCAACAACGGGCATGGTGAAGTGCTAGAATAGACGAAAGGAAGCATAAACCACACATAACCTACATCATGCAGACGCAGACAGGGAAGCGATCATCGGCGTGCCTCTATTGTGGATTAACGATTCGATCGGTCGTACAAGTGGCGGTTGGAAATGGTGGCCCAGTCGACGAGGGAAAGCACACCAGGAGCAAACGTCCCGGGAGCATAAAGATCGCCGTCAAATGATATGGCCGCGCCGACGCGTAAACAGTGGCGAACGTTAGCGGAATACTTAAACCGGGCTCGGCGAAGATCCTCCCGTCATGATCATGACTCGATGAAGACAACGCACGCGTAAGGGAAGAAGGATTACCCCTACGAGCCAGCAAACCAACTCCGCCGAGTTGGGTTATCGTTTTCGCTGTAAAAATACCCGAAATAAACAAAAAGCACCGAGAGCCTGGAGGAAAAATAAAAGAAATAAAGGCTGTTTAAACGAAACGAAAATAAAAAAAAAAGGCAAACGGAACAACACGACGCATAAAAGTGCCTACCCCCGTTTGCGGACAAATCGGTTGCATACCGAAAAGTAAAACAAAGAGCCCATAAAACACCACAAAACTCCCGGGATAAAGCGTACCACCGTTTTCCGGCCGTTTCGAAGGCACAAACTAAGCCGGTTTGGAAATAAAACAAAACAAACATTTTATGCCCCCGCCTACGCGCTGGCGTCTGCGTTTAATGCGCGGTCGCGATGAAGAACGAAGGGAAAATCTACATATGCAAGGACCATTAATGAGCGCGAGGAGAAGAAAGATTTCTGAACTTACGCCAACTAGAGCCACTTGTTGGCGGTTGGAAACTTCGGGTATCAATTAATGGCTCAAGTTTAAGTGCGTTCTATTTTAGAAGTGTGGAGGTTCGTAAACCAACATCGTTCCAATGTGTGTATAAGCTTCTCGTTACAAACCGTAGAATGATGCGATTCAGATGAAGCAATCTTCAGGCAACTCTTCGCTTCGAAAGAATGTAAAATTCAAATCGTATTTCATTCCATGTGTCGCGCCCATTTCCTCCTTTTCAATCGATCGTTGCATGCCCCGCGTTATATTTCCATTATCAAAGCCCACCATCGACAGCAAAACTATGCCGTTCAGCCACTCGAGCACATTAAAACATTCGTAAAAATCGCGCTCCAACAGCACCACCCCGTCCACGGCCATCGACCATCGAGCCACATCAAACACCGAGAGCGCGTCTCCGCGCCTTTTTCCATTCCACCGGAAAGGCCCGCGCACTAAGGGCGTAATGAAAATGTAGCCACTTTTGCGCCGCGCAAAGTGCCCTTGCTTATGCATGTCACATATTGGCAATAAAAAGCGTTTTTTTTTCTTCCTTCCTTTCTTCGCTACACGTTTATTTCCATTTGTTGCTCATCTCGGGATTTCTCTATCCCAGCGCCCGTGCGCTCGCTTGGCTACCGTCGAAATCACGCATCGCGCCCCCGCAACCTTAGGCTGTTAAGGCATTTTACAATTTGGTATTTGAAATTCAAATGATTCGAGAAATAAAGCTAGAAAACCGATGCCCTTTCCGTCCCGTGTTGATGGGCGCGCACTCGAGAGCTTCAGAAGGGAGAACCGTGCGCGTTTCGGTCCTTCTGCGGGTAGGTGTCCGATTTTCGACGTTCACTTAAACGGAATTACGGCTCCAGGTGGCCCGCTTTTCGAAACGCAACCGTCCTGTATTTCTAATGTCTCTATTTTCACGGCAATCCCGCGCGTCATGTGTGTAATGTCGGTGCATCCTCTGCTGCTCGACACGGCTCCCAAATGGTACGGCTTGCCAGGAAGTTGAGCTAATATTGGCCATTGTCAACACGCGCTTGGCTGCCCAATTTTATACGCCATCGCACGACAACCGGCATCGAGAGCCGGTTCGTCAATCGCGTCGAGGACAAGAGTGCGCTCGTCCGTGCACGAGAGCGATCGCTTTATTTACAAACACGTCGGTCCGATTTCGCAACACCGATTGATGAAATAATTGGCATCCTGGTTCACGCGGTGCGTCCGTTTGTGAAGGGCCATCATCGAGTGACCCGCGAAGGTCCTGCCGTTCAACGGTGGAGTGTTTTCTCTTACAACACTAGAGCTCCCAAATTCGCTGCCGCGTCTCTCCAGCACGATTCCAGAGGAAAGAGAGAGAGAGAGAGATAATGTGAACAACACTTGACAATTTTCAAGCATCAAAAACACTGAAACCACTCAGCGCGTTGCCAAAATGTAGCCACAATTTAAAATGGATAAAGCAGTCATCGTTTTCTTTTTTTGTAATTACGTTTTACCATTTACATTAATCTCAGCGCTCATCCCTTCCAATCGAACCGCTTCAATCACGGTGCACTGGAGGGTGCATTCGCTCAGCTTTCCAAACGATGACGACACTACGCAACTGCAGTCTAGGCCCGTCCCTTTGTCGACTACGGCTGCGAGCAGCTTGGCGACTGGCTTGTGTGTGTGTGGGGGGGTTTTTTCGTGGAAAAGAACATGGCAGCACGTTAGGACCCCATCGTCGCCGAGCGAAATCAGGATCGTGGAACGTTACTTGCGCGTCACCTCCCCAATCCGGCCTGGGGGGAGGGAATTAGTATTCCGACTCGGTACGAGCTTTCGGGTGCCCATTTGGATGAATCATGGTTATTCATGAGTTTCCGAGCATTGATGGTTTTGGCTATGCACACACACACACACCCACAAACCCTCAGGTACGCGCGCGCCCTCGCGCGTAATTTCCCTACCAAACGAAGGAGGACACACGCACCCCCAGGATGGATGGAATCGTGTGACAGAGAGAACATGAGAGAGTACATGTACGGGCCGGCAAACCATCGAGCAACATATTGAAGTGAAGTTCAAATCGTCCCAACCAGGCAGTGGGCCAGAGTACCGCTAAATGTGCGACGGCATTACCGTGGCGCCCTCGAAAACTACCCTCTCCGTTCGTTGGCCGGGCCTCGAGCCCAGGTCCTCGAGCTACGCTGGACAGCACGCTAATAAAAATGCGTCGATGATTAGTCACGACTGTTAATTTTCATAGCAATCCCGAAACCGAAACCGAATCCTCTCGACCAGCGTCGTGTACGGGATGATTTGTTTTTTTTTTTTGCTTCTCTTTTGTTTAGGTTTTGTATGCTTTCAACCCCCAGCCAACCCCACCCGGTGGCACATAAAAATCGGTACTTTTCGATGCTTGAAGAATTTGGAATCACTCGACAAATGGGTGTGGGGCGCCGTTGCGAGACCTAATCTAAAAATAGTCGGTGAACGATGGAAGGAAAAAAAAAGCCAACAGCTCCGAGACATCAATGTTGCCGCGTGCGAGGACTTTGTACCACATAAGTCAATGGCGCGATGCGCCTCACACACACACACACAAAACGGTGGGGTGAATTTTCTGGCACAAAGTTTCATTTTTCCAAACCACCCTCGCTCCTGGCGCGCGCGCGCGTATTCCTCCTGTCATATCTGGCCACCTCGCCGGGTTGGCCCCATTTTAAGTGCGATGGTAATAAAAGTTTCAAATCGGCTTACATGAATCTCTCGTGCTGGCGCAGCCGAGAAGGCCACGCAGGCAGGACGATAGCGGCAGATAAACGAGGTTTATTGCTAGATGTAACGCCGGGTTGATTGCGGTCGATAATTTGATTTGCATGTTATTGCGGCTCATCAAATTTAGAATTCACCTCCACGTCGACGGGACGGGCGGGCAAAGTGTCATGCATTTTATGCCAACCACCCCGCCCCTGGGGACGAGCAGGCGCTTTCCCACCCCCCCCGCTAGTGTATGAGTGTGTGAGTGTGATGCAATTTTGCTATCGCGATTGTGGCGCGGACACTAATGGCCGGCTCAACCATATGTCACCTGCCTGCAGTGGGCCAAAACCATACACTCATTTCTTTTTTTTTCCATCTCCCATTACGACCGCCGGCTATTCGAAGGCCCAGGCGCCGGGTGTATCGCTTAAGCGCTAAAAGCCGCACGAGCCAAGGGGTTGAAAAAAGTACCCACCCGCCCGTAAAGGCACCCTTCGGCGTTGTGGCGGCGAAATTAGTTCATTTTTTTGCATCCTGCGTCCCGGCAAGGCTCTCTAGTTCAGGCCACACACACATACCTAAAGGATGGGTGGATCGACGAGACAGACGTACGCGAGGAGAGGTGGCTCTGGAGAACACAACACAAGAGTGCAAATCCGCGGGTCAGCCTATGGCGAGGGAAGAACAGCAGCGGAAAGTCCCACCTAATTTGCATATAATAATTATTCCAAATTGAAATATTTACATAGAAATCCAATAATTGAATATCCCGCTCATTTACATATCCACCTTACCGCGTATATTTGCTTGTGTGCACACGTGCGTATGTGCGCGTGCACACATACACACACACACGCCCACGTGCGGACCAAAATACATACCACAATGTACCGGGGAGCGCAACAGTAGCGTTGGAGCGAATGCAGCTCAAATAAACAGACATTTGCATTTGCTACATGTCGAGCCGTCAGCAGATACTGGGCTTCGAGGGCGATATTATCCGTCCTTCTCTATCAGCCCTCAAACAGAAGGGTACGAGTGCGATCGGCAAACTTTTTTTTTTATCCAGGATATCATTAACGATTTCCACCCATCGGTGTGTCAGCCACCGGTGATAATGGCGCCAATCTTTCCAACATTTCCGTAAAGCGACAGCACCCGGAACTGAGCCGGTGTTTCGTTGATTTTACTAACGATTCATTTCGAGAATATCGCGGGCTGTTGGTTGGCCGTAGCGTTGTCCTGTTGATTCGCTACCCGTCTGGTCTCGCTCTCGTATGCAGGAAATAATGATAACAGCCGCCGGAGGAGCGATCGAGTGAGAGTGATCGTTGAAGCTGGGCGATTTGCGTCCGATATTATTGTGATTAAAAGTTTATTGGTACTTCCACACCAGGCTGGACCGGCTGGCGCTGTCGCTGTTGCACACAAACAGTACGTGACCACTTTTGGCGTGACTGGTTCCAAGGATGCGTGTTTTTTTTTCAACTAATCATTGCAAAACGAGTTTAAGAAACAGTTCATAAATTGACCTTTTTAAAAATCTGTTATTCGTTGAATTAGATTCCCGAGCAAATTGGCTCAATTACCACCAAAACGCACCCACAGCAAACATGCGCAGCACACTGTAGCCGCCCGTGCTGGGAGAAAAAGGAACCGTAAAATTAATTGCGGACAAGCGGTGTGCAAGCATACGTATACGTGCACAAATACGGGTGTCGTTCCCGTTACGTGACATCAATCCGGCGCTGGACACAGCCGGGACTCGGGACCGCCACCGTGCACATATCGGAGGCCGATGGTTTACATACAATAGTAATCAACATAATCATCCCTTATTATTTTAGGCACTTGCACAGCGACCCTTCTTCGGCGGTTTCAGCCATCCTCCTGTACGTCCTGCTGACCGTCCCACACTCGGTCGTGCTAAATATCGATCTTCCGGTGGCGGTGCACACAGAACGCAAAAGGTGGCGCCTGAAATGGGAACCGTTTTTGGGTGTCGGTAGTTGCAGCGGGTGCATACAACCCCCTTTCTACTGACCACAACCATTGCAACCGGTGCCATACCGGTGACGAGTTCAACACAACCGTGGACGATTTTACATCCGAATAATGACGTGATGTTTCAATTCCCTCCAGGCATAAAAGCGGTGCCTGATGGTGGGGAAAGTTTGCAAATGAAACCCCAACGAACGGGGTCCTCTCACGGGCTACCGGTTTCGGTCCTCGATAAAGGACATTTCAACCTTCCCTTCCGACGGCGGCTCGCCCCTTTTCCACCGTTGCCGTAATTGCGCAACCCGTAATGTGCCATCTTGCTCACCGAAATGGGCTTCCACTCAATCCCTCCCGACGCATGCCAAAAAATCCCAAACCACGGCCCAAAAGCACGCCCCTTTTTGTGTGTGAAATCACATGCATTAAAATTACAATAACTTGTGATTGGGTAAATTAAATTCCCGTCTTCATCAGCGACGCACTGATACCGCTTCGCTCCCACCATCCACGGCGCAGGGTGAGGTTTAATTTCGGGCCATAAATTTCGCTGCATTGTTTGCCCCGCCGGTGCATCATCGATGGCGGTGGGATCGGTGTCGGGGGGGGAATGGGAGAAACCGATGGGAAATCGCCGGCTGGACGGTGCACACCGCTTCGAGCTCTCCCACAAGCAAACCAACCCCCAAACCATGGGGTGGCTTTGCATGCACCCGAAACCAGCAGCAGCAGCATGCAATCGTCGAACGGTATTGTACTCGCGAATGATGGCAAACGGCGACGGCGGCGGCGGCGGCAGTGGCTGGTGCAATTCATGCCGCCCTCGGGATGCATTGTTGTGTCATTGGGACACGCCGAAACGCGAAACTGCACATGCACACGTGCGTGCGTGCGTGCGTGCGTGCGTTCGTTTCCGCTGAAAGGCGCGCTTCAATTGGACAAAAGTTACGATTGCGCTCAGCGCGGCTGCCGCCATTCGGCAGGTCGGTGAGGCGTTTTTTGGGTTGCCCAAAGTAACCACGGTGCCAAGGGTTCGGTGTGCCCTGTGCCGTTCGAAGGCTGCCAAAAATTGCATTGAACAGATGCAAAGAAAGAGAAGAAAAAAAACGGTGCGCCTTTTCTATGGCCTCCCACGAATGCCGGAACATTATATAAATATGGCGGCGACTGGTTCGCGGTTCTTGTGCTGGGCAAGGTCACTCCAGGGCCCTGTGGTGGAGGGATGCTGAGACCATGTCGATATGCACGAATGCAGCCAAGTTTGACATACGCGCGTACACACGCGCGCACACGGCATCGCAGCGGGATTTTTCGAAACAAACCCTTACCGACGATTAGCCGTTCGTGCCGTGCGCAATAAACTATCCTGGAGCCACCATATCGCTGGCTTATGTGTATGCTGTGGCGCGATGTTGACGTTACGAGCATTCGTTCGATCAGAATTTGGCCAGCGGCGCAAAGAATACGCGAAGTAGAATGTCGAAAAAACAATGCACACGATGTTCGTCTCTTGCTGTGTGAGCATGGCTTTTTGGGATCATCTGTAACATCGACACGCATTCCTTCTTCCGCATCGGTCGCTTCCCACATCCGACGGACACAAACTGCACAAACTTCGGTAAGAGCGGTGACTCAATTCGAAAATGCCTCAAATTCGCCACGGCAAGTTTGCACAACTGCACTCCCGCAGGAATCGTCTCCTTTGCAACACGAGAGTATCTTGTTTTCGCCTCGGATCTACAAGCGTGGTGGAGTTAACAGCCGAGGAAAAAAAGGAAAGAAAAACGAACACTCATAATGGGAAGCGAATTAGAATAGTGGGAGGCTAGACGGGAAGAAGACGCAAATTTCATCCCGCAGCAGCACGCGTTTGGCGCCGTTTAGAGGCGCATACAATCCAGTCGTATCGCGATTGGAATGTGATAGGTTGTTAATCGATTCGTCGAAGTAATCCCAGCTACCTGCCAGGCTTCCGTTCTCTGGCGAAGGTTTGGAATTTATGTTCATCTGCCTATAACCACCCGATGCTACTGAAAAGCCTCGAGCCGTGCAGCCTGACTATCGGAACTAAATTATTCAAATTATGCTAAATTTATGCTACCACTTTAGGGCCAGAGATTTGGTTGCGATATGCATCCAAACACCGTTTTGGGACAAGGGCACGCAACCGTAAGATGAGCCATATCGATAACGAACGAGAGATTAGCTCACTAAAAAACTAAGCCGTGCCATTATTTCTCGAATAAAATAAAATAAAATACAAGCGTTATACAGGTTAAGCGAGAGCGAAAAATATCATACACGATCCATATTGAAGTATGGTTGTACAAATACGCACAGACAGGTCCCATTAACTCTTCGCAGCTGAATTCGCCCCTGTGCAACAAAACACTCGACCACCCCTTTCGAAACCAACCTTCAGCCGGAAGAAGACGACGTGGCCTCACGGTAATGATGATGATGAGGTTGTTTAAGACTTCGGCTACAAAGAACATGACACTGACACACGCCGAGTGCGACAGCACACCCGTCAGCCATCCAATGTGGTTATCAGCAATTGCCCAAATTTACTCCCAAAACCCCCTGAAACCCGATGGATGGATGATGCACAGCGCAGCATGATGTTTCCCCCTTTTGGTGCAAAAACGTAATGTTGTCACATGGATGCCGAGCAAGCGTCATATCGATGTCAACGGGGGTTACAAATAACGCAACCATCAACCGAAACGCAAACAGGGGAAACGGAGAACATTTCGGTGTTCGAAATGTACCTTCCACCTGTTCCGATACAGCCTGGAGATCACGGAGATTCTACCGCAAGCAAGCAAGGATGCCGACGGATCAACGACGAGCAGGTCTAATTATTTGCTGACACCGTTAAGGCGCAGGAGCGCGTCTCCATTGTGCTGGGGATTGTTTCGAATGTTTATCCTTCCGATTTTAAATTAAGCCATAAAATAAGAAGCATTCCTTCCGGGGTGAAGACGACTTCCCCTTGCTACTAAATTGATCATCACATACATCAGGGAAATTCACACACCTTCCATACCGTGGCCCGTTATGTCGCTTGTTGAAAGCAACACCGTCACATGCAAAGACGGCCGGAGTGAACGTGCGCACTATTTCTGGTCCGTGAACATTTTGAATATTAAATGGCTTCATTTGCGAACCACGCCAAATTCGCCTCATATGCATACATAATTACTCCTCATTGCCTTGGAGGAATGCTGCCGACAGCAGGCCGACCAACTGAAGCAGGAAGCCTTCTGTCAGAGACGAAACGGCACATCATCATCCCCTTTATCGCCGCCGGACGATGGGGCGGTTTTATGCTGCGCAAATGAACCAACAAATTTCCTCGCTCCGTGCGCAACGGGAGATCCACAGACGGGGTGGTATCGGTGCGACAAGACATCATTTTCCCGCTCACACCGAACGGGAATAACATTCCAAATCGGTTTCCACTGTTTTGGGAGTTCTAGTGAGGCGTGCTCGATACCAAGACAGCGACAGTCCTTTTGAACGATGACATATTTCCCCGATAATAATTATTGATTCAGTTAGTTGAATAAATAATACCCTCCGTGGGGACGATCTCGTTTGGGAATCTTTGAACCTTCGTCTTTGGCCAGGTGAACCGATGTGAACTCGTGTGGTGGTGACAAAATGATTATATGCACCGCTAATTAAGGCAGTGTGTATTAAAAGCTGGTTATAAAATTAGGCACATCAGGGCACGGGTGATAGGCGTTCGCCATGGTGGTGACGAGCAGCTGCAAGTGACGCATATTTATTCAATGTACATACTTTGCTGCAAACGAGGAAAGATAATGCTCTTCGGTATCGCTTTCCGGCACGGATATATACGGTGACGTGGAAAAAAACGACACATAACCGACTCACCGTTAACCGGTAGGTTGCGCTTCAACATGTATCTAATGAAGACCAGGCAACTGTTTGCAACATTGTAGGCAAGATAATTTTATCTCACAGTACAAAAATGGAACGACAACTAATCGTCTGCAACGGCAGGACTCCGCTTTCCGTTGGCGTCTAACTATCCGGTTATTTTTGGCTTCCTTGTAAACGTCCGTTCGGCCGGAAAATTATGTCGACCATCACCGAAACGAAGGGTAGGTGGGCGTACCGGGGTCGAACTTTTTTTGATACATTATTTATTCACCTGTCAGCTTTCGATAAGTCCTTGAAGGCTGTTGGGAACTAAATTTAGAACTTGTATAATACGTTATTGCATAACTAGTGAGGTTAAAAATATACTCGTTTGTTTTTTCGAAGAATGAATAAAGCATCGATATCGTTATGACTCTAACTATATTCTAACTTACAGAAGGACAAACCAAACAGTAAAAAAATCATAAAAACATACCACATTGTTGCTCCGATTTTTTTAACCTGGGACAAATGTTGCTAAACGTACCTGGAAGCAAATAAAAAAAGGGAAACGAAACAAAGCATTATTGTTTTGTGTGAACAATTTAAGCAAAAATTTAAAGCGCTCGTTGGAAGCTCGAAAAACATCTATCGCTTCAAGAACGAGATAACAGAAACAACACTGTCAGGATACGCTATCCTAGAAGCATTCCTTCTAACTCAAAACCGCGTGCAATAATTGACCACTTGTTGTAAACAACGACAGACCATCCTTTAACGGTAGTTAGTGGTGTTTCACAACGCATCACATACAGGACCAAGCTGCAAAGAAAACCACTGCCGATTTAGGGGTGCGTATCGTACGTTCTATTGACATGAACAGCTCCTCGACACAGGCTAGAAAAATATAAGCCCATTCGCGCTCACTCACTCGTTCCTAGAGCTCACACATCAGCCTCTCTGTGGTCTCTCCAAAAAGGAAGAGAAAATCAACGATTTCAGAGGAGTATGGGACTGTGTGTGAGTGCGTGCGTTGCTGCTGCCTGACTAGCATCAATTGATATGCAAATGCTTACAGCTCCATAATTTATGCACTCATAGCCGGTCAGCCGGACAGCCGGGCTGTTCGCTTGGCATCGTAGCAGATCGAATCAGAACGCGACTTTGGTTGCCAGTGCTTTCTCGCTCCTTCCTAAAATGCAACAGGAGCGAGAACGCTAAAAAAGGATCCTAAACGCATTCGTTTGAGCCCATCACTAGGGCAACGGCAACACCTTTGATAGATTTTCTACGCCAGGATTTTTGGGTGTTTTATTTTTGACAAAGGTCAACCTTTTTTTTTCCTTCCACACGCAGCCAGCATGCATACGGATGCGTGCCATGCGATGTGTGACTGCGCATTAATGAGCCAAGAGATCTCGATCAGATGGTACGATGTATTACTGTGTGACGAGATAGAATATCTACTCACAGGACCCGCTGTTGAAGTTTTACGGCTGCGCACACTCCAGCAGATGGAACCGCTGATTTATCGGCGTTCGATCGTCGCATGCCAGCATAAAACGTGATCACAAGCCTTAGATAGCAGGTAACCCGAATGGGTAAGCAATCCTAACGAGAACTGCAAATGATTTCATTGGGCACATGGTTATTTAAGATATATTTTGTGCATTAAAACACTAGGTTTCTATGTGCTTCAAACCCGTACAACATTAATTTACCAAGTCAACAGCAGAAACGAGTCAATTCTCGCGACGGACGAGCCCGGCTGTTCGAAAACTCCACGCTCTCAACACCCGTCGTCACGAGAAACGCAACGGCGCAGTTTTGGCGCGAAAATCCCACGGAAAATGCAAAAATGTTGTGCGCCTGTGTTGAGCGAGAACCGCTGAGTGAGCCGGTGGGCGGGGCTAAGTGCTACGCTGGAGTCGAAACTTTTCGCTCTCCCTCTCCATTTTGCACGACGGGCACGCCCCGTTCGAATGGCCGAATAAAAGGCACATTTTTAATTTTGTGGAATAATTTGTGCTGCGTTTGTTAACACGCTAAAGGAGTAAATTACAATGGCTCGCAATGGGTGGCTGGACGGTTAGAACAAGCAATAGTTTTCCCGCAGAACGCTAACACAACGGACGAACAACGCACAGCGAAACGGATGGAGGTCTCTCTCTCGAACTGTTTCCGTACGAAGCATGGGAACTCATGTTGCCTTTTCTCTCCCGTTTATATATGTCATACATATATAATATGATCCGTGCACTATAAATCGTTTTCCACGCGTTTGTGAAGTCAATTTTCACGGTTTAACTCAACTTAGCGCACTTTGCAACGCCCTTCAGAAGTCTCACTCCAAATTAATATTCCATTCCATTAATTCCTAATCGACATTTCGATTATGATAATCCCTTTTGTTTTCAACCTTAATTTATAGCCCTTTTCTCGTGCAACCCCTTTTTTCACGCAACTCGTAATGCAGCCGTCGACGCGAGTGCAATTGCATGAAGTACACCGTCGCTTCATCCAGCGTGCACGGTTCGGGCACGGTTTGGATAAGGAGCATAAGTGAAATAGCACGCAAAAGATAAATGTAATAAAATTGATTCTGACCCCACCGCTACCACCCAATTATTACAGCCCCCGCCGCTTGCCGCGGAAGCCACGGTGCACCATCAAAGGCGTCAAAAAGCCGGTTGCGGCGATGGCGGCGGCTAGCATGGAAATGTCTCTTTCCAGGGTCGTACTGGCGTCCTTTCGGACGTCGAAGCCGACAAGGCGGCAGTGAATCGAACGGCCTGCCTGTCTGGCCCCGCAGCCATCCAATGAAACGGGCCAATCGTGTGTGAGAGGCCGTCCTCACAAGAAGCACCACGTCGTGAATTGTCATTTCGTAAATTAAATTTTGATATATGGCAAAATTTATTGAGTAGAAACCGAGGCCTAGTACGGCGCGATGTACATGCGCTATACGAACGATGACATATTGTAATTGAAATTCGGAATCCACGCCCGGGGAAAAATGACGCTCGCAAGCCAGCCACCACAGCGATCAGGTTCGATTTCCACCGAACGGCGATCGGGGCAAACTTTTCCCTCCTTTACATGTCCCTTCGAAGCGATCGAAATGAATCAATTGCGTCTCTTTGCGCTCTCGAGACGAGCGATGAATGGGTGTAAGGAAGCGTAAGAATCGACCCCGGGGAAAATCGAACGCTGCGGGAGAACGCGCACAATCAAAAGCCAACAACAAAAACCCAGTTGCACGCGCGCACTTTTGCTGTTGTGCAAAAAGCGAAACAAACAACAAAAAAGGAGTCAGCCAGGAGTCGCAACCGATGCATGCACGGCGAAGGCGATCACGATCGAAACGAGAGCGGAAAGAATCCACTGCCTCCCGGTGGGGGTTTTTTGATAGTGAAATCACCGGCGCATGTTCCACCGGAGCGTTCGTTTGTAATCCTTTCTCGCGTCCGGCAAAGTTCGCCACATTTCGAAACCGCGACCGGGGGAAGCGAACTGCGTCTGCGAAGCCCTAATTTGGGAGGCGCAATGCAAGCGAGCGTGCAGCAGACCACGCGGATTAAGCTTGGTGGGATCGTACCATACACCGAGCAGAACCGGAGGGACGGAAGGTCAGATAACATAACATTAAATTTAATTTATTACAGATTTAAGAGACCGACCCCGTGCGCTGAACCGCGGGACCCAGCAGGACCCTGCCAAACGCGGGCGCCTTCTTTTCCCGAGAAAGGATAAGCCCACGGACGATCGGCCATGATGAAGATGCAACCCGATGCAACGGGCTGCTCCATAAATAACGCTAGACGCGCGATAAAGCGCTCCGGGGCCCCGTGTACGCACCGGGGATGATCTATTAACGAACTCGCTCGAGATGATGAATGCAACCGTGGCGAAAATAAATAAATTACCGCTCGCACTTTGCAGCGCGACCCTTTGCATATTAGCTGGCGCGCATTAGTAGCCCGGCGATGACTCTCTTATTACACGCTCTCACGCTCGTCGAGAAGAAAATGTAAACACTGGCAACTGGCTTGGCTGGGTGGTGAAAACCAGCACAAGAGGGGGGTTTTTCCGATCCAGATTTCCTTCCCCGGGATCGATCTCGAGCGAGGGTCGATTTACTACGTTCGGTTGCTTTCAAAACGCCGTAAAAGCGCCGTTCACAGGGCGCAATTATCGCCACGTTCGAGCGAAGACACTAAGAATACACAACGGCGAACTTGCGCGCGGCCCACCGGCAGCTGGTGTGTCCGTAAATCAATCCCACCCGTCGTCCTGCGACACGAACACACTGCTAAAAGCGCAACGGAACGCGTATGCACTCGCGTTCGCGCCCGTAATTGATACTTTGACGAAGCATGAGCGTATTGGCATATATTTTTTCGTCCTTCGCGTGTCCTCCGTCCGACGAGAGAGCTGGGGCTAGGCGAGTGATGCGACTTGTTTCAGACCGCCGGACCGTTTTCGCAGGATGTCTCGTGGCAACCGCAACGGCAGCCCCGCTCGGAGGGAGTACATAAAATTTTATTGCTATCATAATATTTTTGTAAATATGACCCACGGAGGGGCACGACTGCGGGAACGAAGAACCTGACGATGGGTCCAACGTCTCCTCCCCCTCCCACACTGGACCATTTACCACCCCGAAACCCACCAAAAGAGGGCCGTTGTCCAGCGCGATGTGAGGGAAGTGCGGCCAGGAGTGGCCAGGATTCTCGCGGCAATCGGAGCGCGGAGATTCTTCGAGGCGCGCGAAATTTATGACGATGCGGAAAGTGTAAATTGCGAAAAGATTTGTTCAAGCTTGTTGTGCCGTGTGTGTGTCTCTCTCTCTCTCGCTCTCTCTCGCTCTCACTCTACGTTACGTGGTCGTGTTCCGGCGCGGCTGTCCCGCTGTTTCGTTGCAGTCTTTGTGCAAAAGTTCGGTCGCTTCCTCTGACCTGCGCGGTTCTAACCAACGCGCACCCGGTGTTAATCGCCCCGAGAAAGAAGCTGGAGGACGACGGCGACGATGACGACGACGATGGGCGAGAAAAATTTCAGCCGCCAGCAAGTAAATTAATACTCGTTCGATACGCTTAGGCTGTGTGTGTACGTTTGTGTGTTTTTCCAGCGCTTTTGGCACCGATATTTTTATGAAGTGTAGTTATGTTTGCGGCGATTCCGCCCGGAATGCCCTTCCGATGAGGCGCACCGGGAATGAGGCAAAAAAAAGAAGAAAAGAAACGGTGATCGAAAAGGGCCCGTTTGCCGTTTTATCGTACAATTTTTATCTGCCACCGCAGCGTCCCGCAGCAGATTCCCGGCGCTTGCCCATTCCGCCCTAAGCATCCGAGAAAGGAGCGCGAGCAGCAGCAAGGTTTTTATGTTAATATAGGCTAATAAATTCCGGTAGCCAGCAGCGTGTTCTCCGCCAACAGGCCCACAGCGCTCGCTTCGGAATGCAGAGATTCTTTTCAGTGTTGTTTTAATGCTACTTTTTTTTCTCAAATTTGTTACTTTAGTCTCTTCGAGCAGAGGGTAATCGGCTGGACCCGCGATGCGAATTTCATCCAAATGGCATCAATTTGTCTCACCAACGCCGGCTACTCACGGGCACAAACACCACGGGGCAGAAGTCAACTAACTCCTCAAAATGTCGCTATCACCTCCCCCCCCCCCCGCGATAAGGACATAAGGACCTCAACCTTAGACAACCGCGTTACCTTCTTCGTTTGGTGATCCCACCCAGCGAGGGCGCCAACTCCGTCAACTGTGGGTCCGTCTGCATCGGGGACACGCCAGCCGCCACGGCCGCCGCCGCCGCAGCTGCCGCAGCCGCCGCCTGGTGGTTGTGGGAGACGGCAGCCACCGCCACCCCCGCACTGGCCGCACTCGGCAGCGGTGGAGGTGGTGGCGGGGGCATGTGATGCGGCGAGGCGTAATGGTGGCCGAGCAGCGTCGATGGGCCAGGTACATTGTTGAACGAGGTGATGGTTGAAGGCGGCGTCGGTGACCCACCATGATGGTAGGCCGGGTACGGGTGGTGGTGGTGCGGGCCGGCCAGGTACGCGTTGCCCGGGGCCGCGTAATGTGGCGGCCCTTGTGAGCCACCCTGCGCGTACGCGTACATCGTGCTTACGTCATATGGTTCCAGTTTGCACCACGTTTTGGTCTAGGTTGCGTCCTCAAAGTCCGCCGTCCGCCGCACTTCCGAAAGGGGTTCCCACCCCGGGGGAGGGGGGGCTGAAGGGGTGGCGGACGGTGTGCTGATTTGTGGTGATCGGGGTGCAAAAGAGGGTGGTTGGAAAGGGGGCTGGGGGAGGAAATGAGCTTCCTGTTTTGATACGGATCCACGTGCCTCCCGCACAAACACACACGCAGATCGCTCGCAGTTCCAGCGCGTTTCCGGTCGTTTGGGAAAGCGCGAGGCGGTGGGTAGTGGGTGGTGGATGTAACCGTCGGAAAATGCACTCGCGATAATCAGGGAGGTTGCCTCCCCCACACACACGCACGCACACGCACACGCTTAATTCGGCTTATGGTACACACTTCCGCCAATCCGAGCCATCCGTCGATAATTGATCTGCTTAACTTTTTCCGCCCTCGCGTTCGCGTTCGCGCTGCCCGTTTAATCTCTCATCTGCAGCCGCACGTGTTGCTATCCATCCGAAAAGGGCACCACTTTAGCGCTGCTTAACATACCGAGCGGCCATGCCCTCTGCGTACGCAAACGAGCTCCGGTGCACTCGATGCACCCGGGTGCATTTCGAAATACGCGCGTGCACTTTTTTTTTTTCGCCCCCCCCCGAGCTACATTGCACATACGCCCGGCTTTGGCCCAAAACAAACACACTGTCACACGCACGCGCCGGGATAGGTGAGAGAGAGAGAGGGGGAGGGGGGAGAGGGCTAACGCACACACATACGCACACACAAAAAACACACTCGAAAGCACACGTTTTCACTGAATGACACCGAAAAACTACCCCAAACAGTCGCAACTCGCGCTTCCAGCCGACGGGGTTTTTTTCCGCCGGCACACCGGATGCACTTGCACTGGTACTTTCTTTTGTTGTCGTTGTTGTTTCGCACTTCACGTTCTGCACATCAACGGACCCCCGTCGGGTCGTCACACAATCGTACTTTTCTTTTAATGGACTGTGCGTAAATCTGAATTTGATTAAAACAATATAAATGAGCCGTTTTTTTTCGAGCAAACGTTTTTGCTTTTCCCTCCTCCCCAGTCGGGAGCCACTGAGGGCTTCCGAAAGGGAGGACGAAACAAACGCACCCACACACACACACGAGCACACAATTGCATCACTTCATTGCTTCCTGGTCAGGAGGAGGATCGCGCGCTTCCATCCTGTCATCACGCTGGTCCCTTCTGCACGTCCAAACCGCTTCAGGGTAAATGCAAGTGCGCTTTCGTGTGATCGATGTGGTTGCAATTGCACCGACCTCTTGGCCAGCGGTACAGAGTGCTTGTTGCTGCTTCGAGCACGCCCTCGAATTCTTGGTATGTAAACGCGCGCGGGCGCGCGCGAGGTTAATAAGCGGTTCCGAGTGATCTAATTTGATCATCATTGGAACAACGCTCTCGTTAGGCGAACCGTAAGTGCATTCCCCGAGTCGTTGTGCTGGTGTTGGTTGTTTTGCTTCTTCTATTGGCTTTCGGGGAGGAGATTGTTGCTGGTGCATTGTGGTAAAAAATTCGAGAACATTCCGCAGTAGTAAAAGGACAAAAAATATTTGAAGTCTCTAGCCACTTGATGCTCGTTCTTTAGATAAGTGATTTTCCAGCTAATTTCTATTCACTAATTTCTAGGATGGAAGTTTTCAGCAAGTGTAGTAAAGCGACCGGGCTTCGGTTGGTATTGGTAAACATTTCTCCACTACTTGACCTCACTAGAAGCAGGAGAAAACCCATGTCCAAACACCATGCAGTCAGCCAGTTCCATAGAGGCCATACCCCAGCCAGTTCGTGGTGAGTAAGTGTTTAAACTTTTTGCTGCTGGAGCATTTTCGCTTGCATTTGCTTGACAATGTTATTCTACTACCAGGGCGTAATGCCGCGACGGCAATGTGCTACAATAGAGAAGCGGTACATATACCCTCGTCCCGCGTGTGTGCAGCTGTTCGTTGGTGAACCATCATCAGCCTCGGCAGCGTTGTTGCTACCTCTGGACGCTTTGGCAGTAAAATATGCGATCTTTGGAATTACAGGATTTCCCCAGAATACATCATTTGCAAGCAGGCCGAGGTCGGCCCTTTCCGATGACCGGAAAAACCCACCAGTTTCCCGATCGAAGGTGTATGCAAACGAGGGAAATTACGGTCCAAAGAGAGCATTCCGATGCACACCGCCTCGTGCAAGAGAAACCTGCCATCGTTTCACCAGCAATCGCCCTCCAATACCCAAACCCAGCGGCACAGCTGACGGGCTCTTTCAACGTCTGTCCCTGTGGTCCTCGCCTCGGTAGACCTTCCGTCTCCGAGCGAGCACATACGAACTGCAGTAAAAAGTTCTTTATTTATGTCCCTGAGACGACAGTTCTATCCTACCCGCTGACAGGCGCAACGAGGTCTATAATTCGAGACCCCCTGGAAGAAGGCAATGTTTATCGGAAGCCGACGAAGGAACAGCCACGCCGTCTACGCCTTCTACATCCTTTAATAGGGTGACGAGACGGAATAGGACCCGAGCGCGACAAATCGGACGCATCCGCCTGTCCACGCCTCACTTGCAGCCCGATTTATGTACTCAGCTGCATAAGTAGAATGCAACGCTTCCCGCCCATTGTATTCTCGTTTTTCCCAACAACAGCAAGGCGAGGAAAATCTTGCGACAAAATCTAGTCGTTCTTTTTGAAATAGTCGAGAAAGATTCATTTTTCAAATCTATTGCTAATTCCAATTTCACCGATCGTTAAAGAAGCTATATTATTGTTCTTCGTCGAAAGCGTCCTTGGAGAATATAATTTCCTTTCCGTTTATGCACCGTCACATACAGCAGCACCCGGAGTCATTTCTATTTCCGGTGAGCATCACAATTGCTTCCAATGAATCCATCAATCCACCCCGTTGGGCTGGTCATGCGTTACGGTTCTAAGGAATATATTATCGTTCCTTACGACGGCATCCTGCAGAGCAGCGATCACCTCAATGGCCTCCAGGTACCGACCGGTAGGGTCCAAACCGAACGAAAAGGGACGAGACCATAAAGGCGCAGCGATAAATGGTAGAAGATAAAAGCAAACAATCAGACAGGTACCAGCGGTCCAGTCTACCTGTGTCGGGAAAGCTTCTTTTCCGAGTTATTGACTTCCCGGGGCGATATGTTTTTAATTATTTTCACACATTTTCTCTGAGCGCGTACCCGTACGCTTCAGTTTCGTCATCCTCTTTCAAGTTTAACTTTATCCTGTTCTTACGACGCCTTTTCACTGACCGTGTGACGGACACCGATCTGGACGATACCGGAATAGTTTCTCGGAAGGACACTTCCGACAGGAAGATCCTAATCTCGGAAACAACCCACAGGAGCACAGTAGCTCAATAGAAACGAGAGATGAAGGATTCTATACGTAGATACGTAGATCAATGTGCCAACTGATTTGAATTTTAACTGATTTGCCATGCATGCTTCCGTTGGGGCTGCGGCTGAACATAAACGTTATCCAAATCACCGATGGATAATAAATCCTACAGCTGTAACACCCATCCGGATAACTACATTAACGCCGATTGGATTCACAGCTCCCGGCGGGAACTGAACATAAAATAACGAACTGATAGCCGATTTACATTTTCCCGTACGCCCCGGTCGTCTTCCCGCCCGGGGCGGTCCATGCGTAAGTAATTATGCGTCGTGTTCATCGAGCGGAAATAGGTAATATAAATAAAACAAAGCCCACAAGAGGGCATAAGAAAATGATGCTGAAAAAAAACCAACGAGCATACAATCGGCATGCGCGCATTCTTTGCACAACCGTCATACAGCGACAGCACATTCACGGAACCACCGGCAAGTACAGTTTCCGTTCGTTTCTTTGTCTTTCGGAACTGGTGTTATTGCTGCTGCTGCTTCTGCTGCCCACAAGCCCTATCTCTGGCCGCGCCGTTGCTGCCAATCGGACGAATGGACTTTGTCACACTCGAACGGACAAGCCAAGCGGTAGATAAGTGATACTCGGTCAAGCTCCGGCTACTGGAGCAGTAGAACTACTGGAGCACGGGAAAAGGCGAAGGGTCCGTGACGGAAAGGTAGTTGACTGCCGATTAGCACCCGTTTCGCACCGATCGTAAACATTGGGCGCAGCATAATGGGCGTGCGCGAAGGGCGCGAATGCTGCGCAGCATTAGCAGCCACTCGTTAATAATGCAATAAATGTGCGCTAAATGCAAACTGCACCGGGCAGCTCCATCGCCGCCGCTCGGATCGCAACAAGGAAAAGAAATACACTTTTAATGAGGCGAATGAGCCGTAGGGGCATTAATTTTCGTTTGTTTCACCGATGGAAATGAGCAGCTCACATCGAACGAGGCCCCCACGCTGGTTCACGGGGGTGCAATTGATACTTTTAATGCTGACTGGGCAGTAAAAATAAATGAGCACCATTTAGCAACGCATACACGCTGCGGCCACAGAGAGAGAGAGCCTCTGCTAGTAGCGTATTATGAATTATTTCTCGACACCGTGCGTTAACCGCCTCACATTAGGTACACGGGGTGTAATCGATCATCTATTAGCGGTGGGTTTGGACGGTGTAACGTGTTCCTATGGTCATCTAAAATAATAACCAAATTAATATTAAATTGCAACAACGAGCAACATACAAAGCGAAGCCCACGGAGGACATTCAAAATGTAGCATCGAATTATGAGCTAATGCGAACATGTGTAACCGCGAGGGGAACCGCGATATGTAACCAGCGGCTCCGAGAACTAGCTGATGCTACAGCTTTCCCATAATTCGTTCGTCCCGCGATCGATAGCCGCCGTTCGGGTTAGCTAGAAAAATGTGCATGGCCCCGAACATTGAGCTTGGGCCTTTTTGGCTCCATTCGATTGTGCCCGGGGGGTTTTTGTGTTCTTCCTTCTTTTTTTGTTTTATTTCATTTTTTTTGGCGAGGGAAAAACGACTAGGTTATCATCGGGCATATCAAAATATCAATCAACCGGCAGACAGGGGCCCGGTCGCACCAGCAACACGGTGGACACGTTAAACGCTTCTAATAACACAATTCAAATTGGCCTCAATTTTCCCGGCCCCGGCTCGAAACCCGCGCGGTTCACAAATTGTTTTAATTGGCTTTCCGAAAAAACCTCCACTGGGGAGGCGAAATGAACGAATGGAAAATAAAAAAAGAAAACAACACTACACACTACAAA
This sequence comes from Anopheles nili, assembly GCF_943737925.1. Lineage (NCBI taxonomy): Eukaryota > Metazoa > Arthropoda > Insecta > Diptera > Culicidae > Anopheles > Anopheles nili. The sequence goes on from NC_071292.1 coordinate 7,926,752, forward strand.
ACAAAAAAATTAACTCCAACCGGGCGGGCATAGACTGACAGCATAAGCGGACGCACCGATCCGATGGCAGTGTGCGTGTGTGCGTGAGTGTGTGTGTGTGTGTGTGTTTAAGTGTGGGACTGTGTCACCCGTTGGAAGGGAATCGGCCGGTGATCCGTACAGTACGAGGACGTGCAGTCAACAAAACACGGCGAGAGCACAACAGAAAGGAAATAATAAAATGGGAAAATCTATCAGTAGGTACAAAAAGCATTAAATTCAGAAACGGTATGCCGCTTCCCCGCGGTCGCCCCGCACCCAAAACCTCACCACCAACCTTCGAACCCCCGAACTCCCAAGTGGCCGAGCAGCAACAGCTACATAATATACACGCGCGGTGGCGTTGCGTACTGCTTCGAAACCAATTAAACTTTATCCGCCCATCTGGACATCCGCTCCGCAGTAAGCGAGCTGCCACACTGCCGAAAAGGACTCAGGCACTTCCTCCCACCATGCCGCGTGTTGTGGCCTCTTCCGCAGGTCCTCTCGAAATCGGTCACGAATGAACCGACACCAGGAGGACGTTCCGGACCGTGCCGCACCATGCCGGCCAAAAATCGGAAACGAAGAATTGATTTCGAAAAACTGATATCACCTTCCACCCCCCGTAAGCATTGGAAGGTGTGTGTGTGTGTGTGTGTGTACACGTGTGTAGGTGTACGATAGAAAGAGAGAGAGAGAGAGAAAAGGATGTACTGTGTGGGGGTATCCTTCGTTTTCAATGGCAACCCCAGCGCGGAGGGATTTGTTTTAATAACTGCGCGACTATTGACCGAGGCGATCGTCGATGGGGGGGGGCGTAAGAAAGGATGGAATGGGACCCGTCTGAGAGACCCCTCCCGAAGGACGAACAGAAGGACACAAGGGACGCCACCGTCACCGATCGAACATTTGGTTATGATTCATGGATGCCAGTGTACGAAAACGGGCGCCCTTTGGCGTTGGTACCTCGTAAAATTTGACTTAAGGATCAACTCAAACCAGTGTGGGTTGTGAAAAGAACTCCTTCGAGCAGCACACACTCACACACACGGGGATACACAGCAAATAAAAAAGGGGTGCCCTTTTGCAGACGTTTAATCCTCACCGTGGCAGCGAAATAGCACAACATTGTCCGTGGTTCGAGACGACCGTGATAGAACTTTTGTTGGATGGCAGGAGCGGCCTCACGACGCTAAAGGACACCGTCTCCAGCAGTGCCTGACGGCGACCGACCGTGCCGGAATCAGCTGCAGTGCGAGCCACCCCACCCTCGATTATGTGTGCCTTTTTCAGCTCTACGTGTGTGTTTGTGTGTGAACTCTGGCCCTTTTCTCTCCAGTGGCTCAGACGATTTACCCTTCAACTGACGCGCCGACGGTCACTTCACGCATCGGCGCTTTTTTGAAGACATATCCTGCTGTAAGTGATAGTTAATTAACCCTGCAGGGTTCGCCGTTCGGTTGACCCCACCCGAGTCGCTTTGTTGTCGTGAAAATCACCAGCAACTCGACCACACAACTCGAGCCCTTAGCCGACGGTGCTGAACAACAGCTGAATCTTCTCTCGAGACAAGCTTGATCTCGCATCCCGCGATGGTGGTCTTAAAACTGGTCCGATTAACACTAACCCAGCCGCCAGCCACCACGTTCGGTGGGTGAGTCCTTTACGAAAGTCGGCTGGCGGCAAATGGAAAACTTATCCTCGCCCGACTGGCCGCCGAAGGGCTAATTAGAGGGCCCCGTGGCGCAGATATGATGTGGTGTCCAAAAACCACTGAACCTTAAACGCGAGCGAGCAAGCGAACGAGCGAACGCAACGAGAGGATAAAGCCGTCCGTGAAGGGTCCGCGAAGGGTCCGGACGCGGCATATGGGGCCCTAGCGGATGGGGGTAGTTCCGGCGCGCGCGCTAGGATACGATTGTGGGGTGCGCCCTTGAGAGCGGGAGAAATGGAAAACACAAAATTAAAGCCAATCCAGTCAGACGCCTGGCGGCGAACCGATGCCACCTACTGCCGTTTGGTTGCAACAAAAATCCGATTCGGTTTTTCCCCGCTCTCTCAGCCACCCTCTTTCCCATCCCCACTGCAGTAGTAATTGTCCAGAGAGCGCGCGGCAGCTACTAATGGAAAATTAGCCCCGTTTTTTTTTGTTCACGCGCTAGCTGACTCAAACCACTCAACCAGCCAATCCTCCGGCTCAGCAGACAGCTATTTCGCTGCTCATTCATTTATGTTGTCGGTCTGTTGGTTTAGTCCGTCCGTTCGACCCGTTCGACCCGTCCTCCCCAACTCAGTCCATCAGTCAGTCAAAGTCACATCTCCTGGCGGAACCGGTGGCGGAAGGACATCCCCTGGGGCGAATGGTTCGAGCGTTGGTGTGCGTTACCCGCTGCCACGAAAGGTCGCTCCGACAGCTGTCACAAACATTCGTAAACGGGTACGACCACATGCGACAGCCCGCAAGGCGGCGGGAGGATTTTCCCGGCCTCGTCGTTCGATTCGGGGATTGTTTATGGACGATAAATACACAACGCCGCTCGACGAGCATTTCCACTCACACACACACACACACACACACACACACACACACACACACACACACCGGTCAGTGTGTATGCGTGTGTGTGTTTGTCTTTCCTTCGCTACGAAACACACTTTTCCACAGCAAAGCACAACAAAGTTGCAAACGTGGTCGATTTTTTTTTCTCTCTCTATCCCAGCACACCCCCCCCCCCCCCCCAGCACGTTTGGCTGCAGTTTTGCCTCCGAGCGCCGGGAAAGCTAATTTTCGCCCACCGAAAAAAAAAGCAAAACACCAGCAGCAGAACTACGAAAATTGCGCCATAGAAGTGGGAAGAAAACCTCCACCATCCATAATGTCTATGATGACGATGATGCCGATGATGATGGTGGGAAGCCCGGAGGACACGCCGGCGAGTAAGTGCTGAACTAGCTTTCCGCGCAAGACGGGAAAAAAAGCCGGACATTTTCTCCCTTCCATTTTCTGCCCCCTGCGAGGCGGCTCCGAGGTCCGTTTCGTCGGCATCATCACTTTCCGCAACACCTTTGGGGCGTAGCAATCGGACAGAGCGGTCAGATGCGCCGGGAAAGGAGACGCGCAAAGGGCTAGTGGCTCAAAAATGATAACAAAGTAACTAAAAACACACACACACACGCGCGCGCGCGCGCCAACCGCTCCAGTGAAAAACAAAACGCGCCATTCCCGCACCCTTTGACAGGGATGGTATGGGGGGGGGGGAGGGAACTGCAGTAGGGTGGTGGATGAAAAACAAAAGAAACCAAAAAAAAAATAGCACGTCACCCCGCACCGGAGTACGGTCGATCATTTCCACAGACACAGAAATGAAAAGTTTCGCCCGTTCCTCGCTGCCCAAAGTGGCCCCAGGCAGGAGACGCTCCCTGAAGCCGCGGGCATTTGTGTTGTAACTTGCAGCCTTCAGCGAAGGCAAAACATCAAACAGCAGCAGTTCACAACACCGCTTTCCAGTGGCGATAGGCTGAAGGAGCTGGAAAATGGTGCTGGGGGTGGAAAAGGGTTGTGGAACACCCTTGGAAATTCTTTTGTTTTTTTTTTCTTCCACTCCGGCGGCGGCTGCTCTCCAGCAAAGGTGGCTTGATTTTCTTTCTTGCGTCAATTTTCCTCCACTTTGCTTCACTATCGCTCTCGCTTTCTAGCCGATTCGGTCTCTCTCTCTCTCTCACTCGCTCTGTCCATCCGAACAACGTTCTGCGCGGTTCTGAGACGTTCTGGCGGCATTTATGCTTTTTTTTAATGCGCTTCAAGCAAACCTAGCTCGATTTTTTATAGTTTCGCTTGTAAAGTTGTCTTTTTCCCATCTAAATTGTAGTGCTGTAGGTTATTTCTCCACCGCTGCTCGGCCCTTCTATTGGTTCTTCGGTGCAGTGTTTCTGTTCTCGAATAAAAATCGGCATTTACGTTCATTCCCAAAGCGCCTGCAAGCCGGCTGAAATCGCGGCTACCCCGAGAACGTAGCCTTCATCGTTACCTCACGCCACAAACGGGAACACACAACCCCTAGTGCTTGGGCCATTTATTTTTGCTCCAGTTTCGCGAAAGTCGCACAAACTACGCTGCACTCTCCCCGGCCCTGATCGGTCGTGTTGCCGGCGAGCAGCTGCTTGCGGAAGGGCCGGTTCTAGAATTTCAACCCTTGCCCGGGCGTTTGCCGCTTCTTCTGCCACGTTTCATCGGAACAACGCGAGCCAAAGTCAACGTGAAGACGTTACAATGTTAATTACGAAGCACTCGGTGCGAGCACGAGCCAACCGCTCATCGTGGCAATCGTCAGTGAGGCACATGGCCAAATAGGTTTCAAGCGAAGTCGCTGCAAGTATGTTTCGCAGCACCTTTCTGGTCACTGGTAATCTGCGCCTAAGGCAAGAAACACAGCAATTGGACCTGGCTCGGTGTCCACTTTCCTTTGTTTATTTATATCCAACCGATTTGTCGAACCATAAGGTACGAACCATAAGAACATGTCAAACAATCGTTCAGCCGGATCACTTGCGAATCCTTGCGAACCACCTCACAAATTAATACTTTTCCCGTTCCACTTTTAAAAAGCGATCGATCCGAGGTTGCTTTATTTCCGGTGGGCTCTATAAAGAAAGCACTGCCAAAGAACACACCCACGGTTTAGCTTCACTATTCGGCGTCATTCACATTCACCGATATAGGCACATTCATCGGTAGGGCAAAGTTAGCCCTGGAAGTTTCGTTCTGCACCAGAACAGCCACAATGCGATCTAGGCTGGTATCGCGCTGTGATGTCCCTCGGAAGAAAAAAATTATAATAAAAAAACGAACACAAATTTAATTCTTTCTTCCATAAAACCGCTCAACACGGCGAGCATCCTTCCCCAGGCGATTCACGCCATCGGGCCCACTGGGAGCCGCCGTGGAATGGAATGCAGAAGAATGCGACCGACCGAGCGACGGGCCAACGAATGCCGTGCTGAAACGCGGCGGGGAAATTAAATTTATTTCCTTTTTAATTTAAATTTTCCCATTCCGCACCTCGCTAGGAAGGGAGCAAAATACAAAATTAACCTACCAGCCATCATCATCATCATGATCCGGCGAACGGCACAACACAACCGCGGTACGGGCGCAGCTAGGCGCAAAAGCTAGCAAACAACACGGAAAAGGATCTGTGGCTGAGCTGAGTAAATAAGAAAAACCACGGCAGAAAAATGGTGCATTTCGGCCTGCCGTTTGCTGCAGCCAAGGCGAACACCGTGGGGGGAGAAAACTTTCTTCACGAAAAAAAAACAAGAATATAAAAAGGATAATATACATGCATAGTCTGATTTTCTCTAGCCTCGGGGAGGTCACTCGTTGCAGTGTTCGGGAGCAAAAGGGAAATGTTTTTCGCCCGTGGAAATGAGCCAGCCAGGGGGTAGATGGATGGTTTTTCGCTACATTCCGAAGCTGTTTTTTTTGCATTTGCGCTATTGTACCAAGCGAGGCGTTTGAAGGCGAGCATAATTATGCAAGCGATTTGTGACTGCTGTTATTTTAGGCATTCTTTAAACGGGATATATGAGATTAAAAATTCTCTAATCTATTAATAGTCCCCGTGGGAAATGCCTTCCAAAGCAGTGGCTTTATCCCCGCACGCGGCATAAAGCAGGACGATGGGGAAATTCCACCATCGGAAACAGCCTTCGTTACGCGCCGTTCGTGCTATCCTCGATGGTGGTTGGAACCGTGGCTGCGCCTACACAAACACACCTCACCGGTGGTTTCCGTCTTCCGGCACATGTGGATAGTAATCACCTCCGCCCGGAGGACGCGCAACGCGAAGAGAATCCAGGTGGGCGAGGATTTCGAAGAAAACGCTATTGGAAAGTGGGATGTTTGAAGGCAAATTGAACCCGAAAGCAGGCACCACCACCAGATGCCACCGGAAAGCGACCGGAGTGAACCGCCGTGCACATTGGGCACCGATTTTCCACCGATTTTCCACCATTCACTGTCACCGTCGTGATGCGAGCTACGGACCCACATACATAAGCACACACGGAACGGGACGGGGGCGAAGAAACAAAAAACGAGCCCCAAGCACCACAGGCCAAACAAACACTACAACAAACCCTCGCCAGGGATCCAAAGGACGAAAGCCAAAAACCAAGAAGCAACAAAAAAAAGCACACAGCAAAACACAAACACTCGCACAACGTTTCCCCCGGGTTTTCTTTTTGTTCGCCGAAAAAAAAAGATTCCTCGACCTGCAGAGTGGTGCGGCGCGACGGTAGCACGGGGAAGAATTTTCCATTTTTCCGCGCCACACAATTTCACTCACACGTTCAACATTTCGAAGGAAAGTATTGTGCAGGACCTGTCGTCGTAGTCGCCGCCGTCGTCGGACGGCCGGTCGGTTTTAGAAGTGTGCTTTTTTGCCCTCACTCACTGTTTCTACGTTTGCCATTCTTTCCGACGTTAGGCACTACTTTTGTTTGACTTTTTTGTTCACCCGCCCGGGACTGCGGTGATGATGAGCTGGAATTTTCCGGCCATCCGCCTCTATTTCGTCACGAGAAGTTTAGTTTCGGGTGCTTGGTGGTAGGCATTCTTTTCGGATGGCTCGGTTTCGATTTCCGGGCACGGTCGTTTCACTGCTCACAACACTTGGATAAATTCGCACTTCGCCGACTGGAGCGGAAAGAATCCCCACAAAACACTCGATAATCTTTGCACATCCGTATCCTTCGGACAGTCGGCCTCTGAATCACACAGTGCACCTGGTGGTTGTCACCTGAGTTTCGGATGCTTGTTTGGTGTTTAGTTTCTTTCAATACTACACTCTGACACAATTTGCGGCAGGTGGAATCGAATTCCATCGTCCAAATGCTTCACTTGTATCCATTTTAAGCCCGGGAATTATCAGCTTGATATAGCTGCGCTCGCGAAGGAATTTCACAATAAAACGCGATAAACCTCTCGGTTTAAAACCTGCCTAACCAAGCGCATCTGCTCGATGAGACGACTGAATAAAGTGTCGATTAAAGGAGCTTTCGTTTGTTATCATAAAACGCTGCAAACACTGCACGTTGGGTAACGTTGTTTTCTTCACCAAACGAGCTGGCTCTCCGCACAATGTCGCGCATCTCTTGCACCGAGAACTGATAGTCCTGAAGGCCTTGTGTCAGCGGTGAAATTACTACGATTAAACCATAATATCACACTACCGTCTGCTCGCGATCAGAAACCCGGCTACAACAAAACGCTGGGCATCGCCAACGGCCAGCTGCAAGCCCGCAAACGCACGAAACACGTACACCGAATGGAAAGGAAAAACCCTTAGTACGCACGGCGTGCTCCGCACGTCCAAACACGGCGAGGCGAACGGAACGAATCTCGTCGAATGAAACGTATCGAACGTACCAAACGGGCAAACGTACGAGCGAACGCACGGCAGAACCGATTCCGATTTTTACAGTAAAGCTTGTAAAGTTTTACTCTCGCCATTTTCTCGCCGGGCGTTCACAGGGGTCGCTCGCGTATACCCAACACTCAGTCACTCAAGTGAGTCTCGCTCACTCGTCGTCTCGCTCTAAAAGCCGAAGAACGTTTCATTTTACCGAGCGCGGGATGTTTCCACTGCAAACAGGCGCAAAAGAGACAACTTCCCACGTGCCAGAAGGAGATCAAACTAGCCAAGCATCGAGAACCGACAAAGGTGTCAAACACTCCCAGTGAACTCTAACGCACAGCAGAGCATTTCCATTCAATAACCCTGCTAAAACGTTCAAATATTACAGCAAGGATAATCGTGACATTGCTGGTGACAACTAGTTTAGTAAATTTCGAATCGAAACGAAATTGATTCCAGCTCAACATACGAACATTAAAAACAATCTGCATGCTTCTGCAATCCTATCCGTGTAAGAAAGAAGCTTTAAAGGACTCTCCCAAAGGATGGTATTCCCCGCCAAGACACTACACGAATGCTCCGAGCATTCTGTGGCATTCTTATGGCACTTCTTTCGGTGGAATTTCTCACAGTTTGGAGCAACTTGCCATGGTGCTAGGCATTCTGGAGCCCAGATCCGATAATAGTTTCGCACAAAGCGTAAACTTTTATCGGTCTCGCTTTCACTTCTACCCGTGCAGGCGCTTTTTTTTTGCTTTTTCCCCGAATGCGACCGCGATAGCAGTCGTAGCCGGAAGCAATTCCAAGCAAGGACCAAAACTAATAAGTCAAAGTTTTTCCACCCAGCACCAGACACTGCACGGCCCGGGAAAAAGGACCCGCCGTCGGTGAAACTACGGGTGAAATGCCGCAAGAAAATGCCCGGGTTCTCCCCAGGAGTTGGACCATTCCGTCTCTTCCTGCCTTCTCGGACTGCCCCCGCCGCTCGGTTGGCCGCACACACGCACTCACCCGTCCGCTAGGCGGCCATTCTCGCTCGTTCTCTTTTCAGCCTCCGCCGCGTTCACTTTCCGTCCGTTTCTGTGTTTCATTTAATGTGTGCAAATTTCATCTATTTTCTCTAATGGAAGAAAATTGTTTTTTCATTTGCCTTCAGCAGCACCAGCGGCGCACCAGCACATGGACGCACATGTGCACGCCATCGTACCCGTCGTTTGGGACTCTTTCGAAGGGTTTATTTCATTTCTCTCGCTCTCTTTTGGCCTCTGCTCCACGGCTCCGCGGCTCGGCCCCACCGAGAGGAAAAGTTAAAGACCGACGGGACCTGGCTCCGGCCCCCGGTGGAGGCAGGGAAAACTTCCATCCATTCCAGCGCGCCCAGCGTCCTTCGCTAAGGGCAAGTAGAAGGCTAGGGACTTTGGGACGGGCGCACCACATCCATCGCACTTCTCCCGGGAAACTTGTGCTCCCTTGCGCCATGCTTAACCTAGTTTGACTTCGTCCTTTTTCTTGGTGTGTCTTTACAAGTTCAAGAATTTCGTTTCACACCCACCTTTTACGTGCACAGCGAGCTTGTGCGAAATGCGTGATGCCGCCATTGGGTGACTTAAAGTCCCGGTGATTCTCAATAACACTATCTACCCCTAGGATCATTTTCCGGTCCCAGTTATTTTTCGCACAATGATAACGAACGTCCAGGCTCTGGTCATCAGATTTCAAACCGATTTAGCTGGAATCTATCGGGGTCCTTTTTTTGGCACAATATGCTTAAAAAAATTGGCCAGAAAAAAAGCCCCAATTCTCTCACGTTATTAAAATCAACCAGCCCTGGCGGCGTAAGGGAAAAACTACAGCCCCCAGCTTTCTACTGCAACTAAAGCACCACTGCAGTGACCACGGTATGAAATTACTCGCATTTACTCAGCAGTACGCCCCAGCGGTGTGTATTAGCTCAGGGAACCCCGCTGTTGCGATTGGGGCCGACGGCGGGAGCTTGCTTGCCGTGAACGAACATCAAACCCCCGGGCCAAATGGAGCCACTTCAGCGTTCTTATCGAGAGTGGTGGGGCTTAAGTTTACTCGGTCTATTTCACATCAGCACCGTCGTCATCTCGAACCCTCTCCGAATCCATTTCCGTCGGATGAAGTGAACTGTCGAAAGCGTTTCCGGCAAACGGCAAGAGTGGCCCGGCCACTAGCAGCTGGGAAATTGGCCGGTGCCTGTGGTGTACGGGGGTGTGCACGTTGCGATGAAACCGTGTCCTGAAGCGAGAGGGATGCCCAAGCGGCCAGTTGCCCATGAAAACCGTGGTCCTTCGGCCATGGAGGGCGTAGGAAGTAGTTGGGCCAGCATGGGAGGTATGGAAACTGACCAGCAGTTGAAAAGGAAGCGAAATCGACGAGAGAGCTACGCGTTGGATTGGAGAAAGTTGAATATGTCTGCGCGCGCGTGTGTGTGTGTGTGTGTATGTGTAGGAAAGAAGGTAGGACTCCTCGAGGGGTGCGTGCTTGACGGAACCGGTGGTGCGGCGTGGAAGCGGGTTTGATGTTTTAATGATTCCCAAAGGACTCGCAGCCACTGTTAGGCCCAAAATGAAACGGAACCGTCACTACCACGGAGTCGTAGTGGCGATGGGGTGCTTTTGTTGCTTTTGTGCCAAGCCTTTACGAGCCGGAAATGCCAAAGGCAACATACGATATAAATTGACGCCAAAACTCCTGCACTACTCAGGGAAAACTAAAGGTTAAGCTTTAAGGATATGGCGTCGAAAAAGCAGCGCTGTACTGTGTTATGAATATCGGCATTATTTTATGAATTTAATTAGTAGTTTTTTATCTGTGACATACCGCGATAAAAAAAACACTCAATGGTTTCGAGATGCGCGATAGCATAGTGAAAAAGATTGTTTCCTTTTTATAGCATTCTCTGCGTGGATCAGGTCCGCTTGGTTTCCATATACTCCTACTTGAAACGGTCGGGCAGATACCACCGTAGTTTACTAACATATATTGTTGACAGGATTTGACATTTAAACATTCATTTTTGACATCGACAAGATTGACAAATTTCATAAACATACCGCGAACGAATGATCCTAATGCTAAATCCCGGAGGTTACTCACCTGGAAATAGAAAAAAGAGGATTATTATACGTTTGAAAATACCACCTACAACACAAAACGTAATATAATGTGCAAACCTATGTAATCAATTACAAAAAATAATCCCAACAATTCATCCCTTAAATAGGCAAACCTATTACGATTTGAAAATCAGTTTTCACGATTTTAAGACTCGAACACTTTTGCTTGATTTCCCACCACGTCACAACACCCCCACGTGTACATATACACTTTAGTACTCATTGCAGGCGATTCATGTCGCTATTTTATTGTCTTTGAAAGAACCATCCGCTCCAGCTTGGTTCGTGCACTTCACCACACCGGCGCTGTTTGAATCTGAACACCTACCATCTGGCAGAAAGTGCGCACGTTAAGCGAGAGGCGCAACTTCATGGCGACAGGCCAGGACATAAAGCGGACACGTAATCGATTTCCAGTCCCCGGCTGGCCTTTACGGTGGGAGCTCAATCCTGAAGTTTTCCAGCAGGATTATAGCACAAGCTCCATGCTGGCACCCCTATTCGACGGCAAACCCCTGCTCTGGAAAACCCACTGCAGGGAAAACAACTGCCAGTCGTAAAAATCCGCGGACTCAGATATTCGAAGCGAATTTTCCACCTCACCGAGCGCCCAGTCTGGGCGGGAGATTAAGCGTAGGGAAATGGTGACGTCGGTTGGTTGCACACCTTCTCCACCATCAATCCCACTCCACGAGCACCACACCACAGGACACACAAGGACCACGGGAGGGTCGAGAAGGTAACGGCAAAAAGGCAAAAAAAGTACCATCCATCCATCGTCGTGCATCATCAGTTTCGCTAATTTATTATTCTATGACTTTTGCTTCCTCGCCGCGCCAAGGGACCTTACTTCGCTAGTTGAACTATTTTCATTTCTCTTACCATCTCGCTTTCACTCCACCACACGGTCGTCCTACTCGGTCCTTGGCTCGTTCCAGTTAGCTGGAAAATGGCTTTGGATTCGGCGATGGCGAGACCCACCGGAGAGAAGGAGTAAGAGATCACCGCTCGGTTCCGGAATATCAAAGGTACGGCGGCGTTTTTCTTCTTCTTTCCCATGTTTCGACGGGTTCGGCAGGAGCGGAAGAGCCAAAACCCGCACGTCGGAGCAACATAAAACTAAAATCGAGCAATCGTTATGAAGGAAACAAGCTGTTTGGCGAGGGGAATCCTTCGCCCGAGCAAATGTTAGAACCTTTTTTTCGCCCACAAGTCGCGCCGTTAGCCGCGTGTTCCGCAGCGCGAAAGGCTCCGAACGACGTGGAGCAAATGATACTAAAATATGAAACAGTTCTATCTGAAATGTATACGATTCGGTTCCACCGTGGGACCTCCCCAGGCAGCGCCCGAACACCGGCCCGATCCAAGGGAATCCTGTATCCTGCGCACGAATAATCTAGTGTAATAGGTGCGGAAAGTGAAAGTAACCCTTTCCGCCACGCTCGGCGCTCTGTCTGCGTCCACTGAACGTGGAACAGGATCACGCGGTGCTGGTGAAGCTCAGGAGCACGACGCATTTATTTGTCGGCGCTACAGACGCCTCGACAAATGGTGATTTTAGGTAGCGGGAAAATATTCTTTTCACATTTATCTGTCGGACAGGTGCACTCGTTTTTGGTGGAGCTTTTTTTTTTACGTGATCGATTTCATTTGCCATGACGGGGCGCACGAAATACACAACGTTTCCGAGCATCGAATGCAAACAAGCACTCTTTTCGTGCGTAAAAACGCAAAATAACACAAGAAAAGGCGCCTTTTGTTACTTACCAACCGGAGGACCCCACCCGCCGTAGTGAATGATGTGTAAGAAAATGGAATCATACAAATAAATCGATGTACAATGTACACCGTCAGTCAAGCTAAGGTTCGCATGGTGGCCACCATTTGTTCACCGTACTATGGGCAAAGCGAATCATTTGCTACAAATGTTTGTATTACCGGCACCAATCAAATATTTGATCATCCTTTCGCGTGGATCCATATTAAAAGAACAGAAAGCCAAGCACTGTAAGACACGAGTGTGCAAATGTCAGCACATATCCTACTAACAACTGCTATTTATGTTTACAGCAGACTGACGCAATGTGTTATGCTTTTAAAGTCCTTAACGCATGTTGCGAAAGCGATAAATATTCATTTGACTAGTACTGCACGATGTTCTGATCAGACGAACATATGCTTGCCGCGTACAGCTGTGATAAATAATGGTTTAATACCTCATTCGCATTCCATGCGTATTAATTACCATTTTGCAATAAACGAAACGATACAGCGAGCAATATTATTCAAATAATTTACGAATTCACATTCCCGTTCTCGCAAAGTACCATAAAAATGGAAATAAAATTATGGTGTTACATTCAATTTCCACTAAAATATGGTTCCTTTTATAGTGCCCTGCCAGGTCGAAGCTTATTAATTCAAACTCCCCAGGAATAAGGGGAGAGACCTCCACTTTATTGAACGCTTTCACATCCCGTTCTGGCTCCAATCGAGGGGTGAACACATCAACCCTTTTGTCGGCTGTGCCACACACAAAAAAAAGGAATCCAATCTTTAGGGATTAGGCACTTATGTACCACCCGGACTAGCCTTTTTGTTGAATAACAAAAAAACTCTACCCCAGCAACGGCTAAAGACCGGAACTTATTTTATAAATCACTGTATTGTAAAGAAAGTTGGAGCTATGGTTATGGCATCCATTGAGCTACTTCAAGTAATCAGCTATCGTTGACTTTTGTTTGCTAGTCTTGAGCATATAGCATAAAGATTTTCTCTCATAGATGCATGTCAATCAGCCTGATTGACCTCTTGTATAGAATAAAATTACTCCGCTAGTCTACCAATCGGACAAAAATTTACATAAAATCTCTCAACGCAAATTTGTCCTACCGAAACATCAATCAACATTCAACGGAATCACGACGTTTTCTCTAACATGACTATGAAGGTCTATGAAGTTCCCCCTAATTTCACTAATGCGATGTTTGATGACCTCCGAAGCTAGGCAAAAATACACCGCATCTAATATTTGCAACGGTTCGTTCAGTCTGAGTATTGCAAAAACTTGCATCATATACAACATCGTTTTTGCGAAACATCCTGACAAAACCGCAACAACCCTCGCGACAGCACCTGATTGAAAAACTCAATTCCACATTTCCATTACACTTTCTTACATCTCCTTGACAAGTTGGAAATAGAATCGACAGAACAAATTTCTGCGGAATTTTCAATCAGAAAGCGGCGCGTGTCGCAAGCAGCGCAAAGAAAGAAACACCCGCCTCCTTGGTCTCGCGTCAAGATCGCGACGTACGCAAAGGGAATCCACCGCTACTGAACCCAATCTGCCCGAGCACCACCTCCCGCCCGAGCGATGGGAGCATAATGCATTATTTGTTTTGAATTTAAATTTCATGCCGGTTCCATTTGCGGCCACATCCAACGGCGGCAGAGTGAAGAACGCTACACCTGTTGGGGGTTGTTGCAGGGCAGAGCGTGGTCCCATCGGAGAGAAAAACAAAACGAACCCGGAGTCAGTTAGTGCTTCCTCGCGGGGATCAAGTTTGTTTGGGAAAGTTTAACCCACAAAAGGCTGGGGCAAACGCGGGACATCGGTTACATTCGCGCCATGCGCACGGTACACGGCGCGGACCAAAAGCACCCTCGGAGCTGAGCGGTACGAGTTCCTCGCGAACTGATCCACCGAATGGGTGACAATTCAGGCCGTGATTTAGCGATAGACGGAAAAGCTAGCCGGAAGACGGGCGGTACGAATAGAAGCAGAGAAAAATAATTGACTTTTACAACAAACTTCACCGTCACCAACGGGGCATCGGTGGAGCAAAGCATGTTCAACATACAATCGAAGTGAAGTTGCGCACCAGGCAAAGATCACCGAGCCGCGAATTTGCCAAGTGTGTCAGAACTTCGGGAAAGAACGGTTGTGGCAAGAAAAAAAACACCCTTCACCGATGTACCTTTTACATGTTTCTCAGTGTTTGTCGTACATTTGGGCAACGTCAGTTCACGTTAAATATCTCATCCAGCACCAACGGAGGCTCAACCGAAAAGCAAACCCACCAGAGATAGTGTGCGCGCACATCTGACCACTAAACGGTGGGTGGTCCCGGACAATACCACTGGCGTGTAAAAATAAAACACCCCACGAACGGGCGGGTCGGCAACAAACCACCCGAAACCTTTATCTAAGGACATCCATCTGAAATGTTTATTGCGTAAATATTTAAGCGAAACATTTTGATCAAATTCACCTCGTACGCGCGCCCCACCGTCGTTATAGTAATTTCCCGGCAGCGGCCGGGAAAAAAAAACGGAGACCTGTCCCCAATGCGAACCGGCGCAAGCCCCAGTGGGCCACGGTGTACCACGTGTCTCGTGGGACCCGACGAAGTCGCTGGCTTCAAAAACCGCCCTCTCGAAAGCGGCAGCGACGAGGACCAACAGCTAGCTGACGTACGTTGAGTAAATATTTGCCCTTCTTCCTGCAGGGAAGAGCCTCAGAAGCGAGCGGTCCCATCCCGGCTGAGCCCGACTACTGCGACGTTAAGGACGATGGATTACTTACTTTCACCCGCGTGGGACCACCCTCACCGTCGTGGCGTGTTTAGTTCTTACCCCTGGACGGAGTGTACTTTCTCCCGCCCGTTTGGCCGAGTAACTCGTACTTCTTTTTTTGCCAACGTCCATTTCTTTCCACCACCGAGTAGATGAAGTGTACGTATGCGCCATTACTACAGCTTGCGGGCTCCGCTCTCTAACTCATCCCTGGACGTGTTTTCCGTGCTTCGAAGGATGAGACGGCGTAAAAAAGCTGCTGGAAACAAAATAACAGAGCACGGACGGTGGAACAACAACGGCAGCAGGGGGTGCCAGGAAAAGGCATACGAAACAAAGAATAACACCACAAAACTGACTTTCGCAAAACTAGGAATGCGCACAAGAAATTTCTTCATTCGAGTAAAATGTCATAAAATAAAGTAAAATAAAAACCCCAGTATATAAAACCCGTAACACGCACATCGTAAAACATTTTTCGCTCCGTGCTTTTTTTTTGCTGCCTTTCTTCCCAACACGCTCTCGGAAAAAAAAGTACTTTTGTGGTGCTTCGTACCACACCGAACGGCTGGGGCCCCATTTGGACCACCGATGGGCCGGTAAAAGGCCGCAACCGAAGAGAAACGAGAAACTAACATCCTTTTGATCGGAGTAGTTTTTAGTCATGCGTCATAAAAGCGGTTCCTTCGCTTTGTACCTTTCAAAACCACGTACACTCCCCGAATGCTAGTGCGAATGCCATAAAGTGCATGGGATCTGCCGGGACATTTTCTTGCGACCGCGCCGACGAGCTTCCTGAGCCTAAAATTTTCGCTATTGTTTCTCGTGCAAACTCAATTTCCTGTTTCCTTTCTGAGGCGCCCTCAGGGCCGCTCATAGCCATTGAAAACGACGTGGAAAGGATATTCGCAAGTGCGTCACCAGTGGAGGTGACACGAAAAAAAATAACAAACCCGTGCGAAACGCGCCAATCCGCGGGTTCCAGGCGCCCCATCGCACAACATTTTCCCACACGCGCCCGTTGCACCGGAACCGGAAAAGCCTAGCGCTTCCAACGGATGCTGCTCTGCCATATCGCATCCCACCCAGAATAGATCCCATATCCGAATTGGAACAATCAACGGTTCCCGGAACGAAACACCATCGCCGCCGGAAAACAAGCGTACTGAAGCGGATATTCATTTGGGCTCCTTTCTCCGCGTGAGCCACCTCACGCCACACGCGTGTACACGCAACCGGGGACAGCAGCGCGCATGGGAACGGTTCGCTTCGATTCTTTTTTATTTTCAACACTTTTTTGTCACTCGCACCGATCCGGTGGGAAGTGATTATTGGGCGATTGTTTACATTTCCACATCCTGCGCTAGGAGGCGGTACATCATACGTCCATGTCTGTAGA
Organism: Anopheles nili; assembly: GCF_943737925.1. Taxonomy (NCBI): domain Eukaryota; kingdom Metazoa; phylum Arthropoda; class Insecta; order Diptera; family Culicidae; genus Anopheles; species Anopheles nili. Next base: position 7,943,311 of record NC_071292.1, read on the forward strand.
GGACCTTGTGCTCTTTTCCGCCTGGTGGCGTTCCACGAAATCTCAACACTGTGGTTGGGATGAATATAAGGGCTGAGAAGCAATTGGATCATTGGTTCCCTGGGATACGAATAGATGTTGGAAGAAAACACGATGTCGATGCTACACATTTAAAAGTGTGTGCGCGTGAATCAATGATCTGCGAGTTCCTTAAACATATCAACCCGTATCTCTGCTCCTGCTGAAAAATACGAGCGTATGGCAGGATCATATTACGCGATAGCGTTACACGAAGTAAACATGAAATATTTCGAAATGAATAAATTTTTTTATTGTTTGCGTGGAGAAATATATAATATTTTACCATAAGCTGCTAAGATCTTTACTCATTTAATAACATCCAATATTTAGCATACAAAAAATAATGACAGCTATGCGTATTGCGATTGAATACGATTCTAAAATCAATCTGATCATCTTACGCATCCTTGCAAAGTGAAAGGACAAACAAACATATGTATATCTTAGGAAGTATACCTTAAGTAAGTGTAAATGACTTCCAGTAATATAAAACCGGTATCATATGCTATTGGCGCAAATGAGCGCCACGTTTGTATCAATGAAAAATCCTACACATCTCCCGCAGGGCCATATGGTGCCGAGTATAATTGATTAGCCCTCAGCCCGTCCACTCCGGTGGCTCCGGTTGGCGATGATTGACTTCGGGAATTGATACACGGCCATCGGGCTCGGCCAGGCGTGGAAGTTCCAGGATGAAACGGCTACGAAAACCGGACCAAGAAATTATCAATCACTCAAACCTATCAACTGCACATTTTCGTTCGATTTAGCTCAAACGCGTCGAACGGGTCGTACTTATTCAACGCCCAAAGCTATCCACCGAGCCGCAGATAAGACCGACGTTGGGCAGAAAATCCACTGGATAAGGATCCTGCCAAATCCTGGACGCACCTATCGAAGACCGACCCCGGCCCGTATATCCCGTCTACAATCGGATGGAAACGTTCAATCATTTGCTAAACACACATCCACACACACACACACACTCGCCGGCTTGACCTCGTTTCATTTAGTCGAGCTTACGCACCGCATCGAAAGCAACGGGCCGTAACGAAACGGACCGTATACGCAATTTATACGCAACTTAATTATGCAGCTATTTTCAGCCATTTTGACACCATACGCAATTGAAGACCTGTTCCTTTGGCACACCGGAACGATGGGAACGCGCCCGATACAGGCGGCGGCATTGTGTACGCATAAATCGTTCACCCCGCGCTCCTCGAACCCTCCTACCCGGTCTAACACTCGGCACCGACCCCAGCGCAAAGCAGCCCCAAGAAAGCTTGCTCCTTTTTCTTCTAGGACGAACGAACCCGGGCCAGCCACGCTTTACCACAACCCTAGCAGAAATGTTCGAAGCCAAACGATGCCCCGACCCCGCGTTCCTTCGCAACCGAACCGAACGAACCCATCCAGAACTCTATCAATCATCAAAGGCACCACCAACACACACACACTCACGCATAGACGGACGAGGAAATGGCATCGAAAAATGAAGTGAGCGGAAAAAGCCCAACAAAACAATTCGACCCAACGTCGGCTGGACGCCTGTTTCGAACCGATCTTCCGCCGGTAGTGTCCGGAGTACACACACACACACACACACGCCCACCATGGATCGCAACCGGGATCATACCGGCAACAGGACACGCGGACCCTTTGATATATGAAACCCTACCGAAAGGGCCGGTGTATAAAACAAAGCGCAAACAACTGCAAAGGCAAAGAATTCTCACTTCCCAAAGCCCTCTCCTCGAGCGGGAACGCTAAGGTTCATTAATAACAATCGATTACACCGTTTAATGCTTTCAAATGAGCTGAGCGGAACCTCCCGAGAAAGAAGAGCGTGTGTACCGTTGCAAACGGCATCAAGCAGCGGACACTTTCCAGGCGTTTTCATTACGGCGCCGTGGCAGCATATGGGGAGATTTTTCGAAACACCTATGATTAATTGATTGGTTCGCTCCACCGAAGGGAGTTGGAGAAGCATCGACGCGCGCTATTGTGAAAGGGACCGAGCTGAAAATGTAACGCACAATCAGGAAGGATGCGGGCAGTGTGTATATGTGGCTCGTTCCGGCCTCCAGTTCCAGCTTGAGAGCTTCATTATACTTTATGAGACAGTTCTATAAAACGGCTTGACGAAAAAAACACACAACTCCAAATCGCATTCTCCATTACACTCTCGATGGTTTTGCGCTGACAGTAATTAACTCCACCGAGTCACAAGGAAACAGCTTTACCCGATGTAACCTGGCACCGTGATTGCTTGTTAAGATTAGAGCTAAATGCTCGCCACCGGCGTCGATACCTCGCGACACCTAGACGATCGTCCCGACTCCAGTAGAGCTCGGATCCTGGCGCAACTCCGCACACAAACGTAAATGCCCGCACCCCACACATGAACTAACCAGGTCTGGCCAGGTGTAACTTTCCAACAGACGCGCCCGTTCGTCGTTCGCCGATTGATGGATGAACGGCATGATTATGTGTGCCCTGGGGAGAAGGTAACGGAAACCCCTTACGAAGCCAAACGCATTCGCCATTGACAGCCGTGATGATTGATTTGTTTGGAAAACCTGGCGATGATCCAGTTTGTTTGGTGTTTACGATGAACCATCGTCGTATGTCGCCGTGCTGAAGCGTTTCATCGAAGCCCAAAAGGCGTCCGTTTTTCGAGCCACTCTTGGGTTCACTTCAATCAAGAGCACTATTAATGGCCACAATCACACGGATGTCATACGATGCAATAGCGTGTGTCAGCGTTACGGAGCAATATTGGAAGCGTAATTAATAATGCATACATGCCCGTTGATTTATGTCCTTCGGTGGCACACTCCCATAGGCCGGCGAAGCAATGCAATTCGCAATTTTATCACCACTGCAGTGGCACTTTCTCTACCCAGGGCGACTTAAGGTCTCAACCGGGCGCTATCACTGTCCGTCAAATCGATGCGACAGAAAATTAAAATCCTACTAAACCGCTGCGCCTTTGACAACTGAAATAAATTGAAGCGAATATAAAATCAACAATGCTAAGGCAAACACTCGAAAGGAAAATAAAACCCAATTCGCTTTGGTCTCTGTGAATGCCCGACGGATTAAAAAGGATGCTGGTTGCCTCCTGACACGCAGTCAACCAACAATGTCGAGGTTGCGGAGTGTTCGAAATACTTTTGCATATTCAACACACTTGGTACAATAAATTTCCACGCGTTCCGTCTCGTTCGCTCACCATTCGCGCTCACGCTAGACGAGCAAAATTACACTAATCAGCCCGCTGCCGGGTGAATCAACCACACCACGCTGGGAAATCTTAGAAATTCCAGCTTCTGCAGCATTTCTGTCCCGCATACAGCGATGTGTGCACGCATGGATTTAATGCGCCGGGAAGAAAACTCAATCTCGTAAGCGGATGACAGTTTACGACGCTTTGCATGGTATGAATGTGAAAATACCTATCGATCCTTTGGCACCCAGTGCAGGACGAGCGGGTCGCGACGCAAGACCGCATCCCATCGGCATAACGCCCCAGGGATAAAGGACGCGCGCGCGAACAGCAAGCTCTGAGGGATTGCCCGTCAAGGGTCGGGCGCAAGCAAAACCCCGTAGAGGCCGTAATTGGCATCACGCTGCGTAAGAATGCTGACGGGTTCCTTTCGCCCGTTCCAGCGGCTCTCGCTGTCATCGAGTGTTCCCGCGTGTATCAAACATACCCTTTACGCGACCTAAATCCTTCAGTGGAACACATACCAGTCAGGACGTTCCTGTTATCACATTAGCGGTATCTATGACGGAATTTAGAACGGGGGTTCGTTCCGACATCGATGATGTTCTATTGACGTACATTGGAATGAGATGATTAAATTTGCAAAACTGACTAATGATCAATATTTAAAGCTACTAACAAGTAAATAAATCAACCCAAGCATAAATAAAAAAAAATGCATGTACCACACTTTAAAGATTTTAAAACTGTCTCGCACCTACAGATCCAAACGCATCCGAATCCGGTTCAAAAAAAAAGGAAAGCTTACTATCTCCTCCAACCTGCACATTAGCCTTCATCCAGTTGCACCCTCCGCTAGCAAGGACTCGCCACCTAACGCATCCCTCTTTTTCTACCGTCGCTCAATGCCAACACAAAACACAGAGCCCACGGCGTCGGTGGTGTTAGTAAACCCACCCCCACGTTGCGGGCTGGCGGATGTAAAACATTGTGGGTGTGTGCGATTGTCTGCTCCGTGCCGCGCTTCAATGGTTCCCGGTTGCTTTGCCGGGATGGGACACCCATGTTCAGGACACAGCAGCAAGCGCCCAGATCCAAAAAGGACGATAGTGACGAGTTGGAAAATATGTATTTTTTGTTTGCAATTCCAATAATAATAATACGCGCTCTGGTGGTGTTTCCCCTTCGCGTGAGTTCCTTTCGATCCTGCTCGCGCACACGCTCCAGCACCGCTCTCTCGCGTGCTCTCCTTGCGCTCATCGTGCCTCCCTTTTTTCCTTTGTGCGAACCGCCACACGGAATGGGTTGCGCAGGGGGATGAAAGGTGAAAGGCGAATCGGGACAAAAACCGGGAAAAAGGTGAGAATGAACAGCCCCTGACGGAGAGCATACGGTGTGGTCGGTCGCTCGCCGGGCTCTCGATTCCACAGGAAGGACATGCGCATTGCGCATCCCGTCGGCCCGCAAAAGGACGACGGCCGTAACATGTGGCATGGTGTTATGGAAATTTCGACTCCCTTCCCACGCCTCATCGGTAGCGCGAAAACCACGCTTTGCTCCCCCGTTTGCTCGTCGTTTGGACCCCGTCGCCCGCCAAAGCAAAGCGGACTTGTTGGTACCTTTGACGCCGACGACCGGTGTGAAGTGAGCAACCGCGAGAGGGATAAAAAAGGTCAGCAGGATGGTCCGTCCGTGCAATATCGGTGTAAGCATTGGCCACTTCGCTACGCCAAGCTTCACGTACACACAGCGCACCGACGGGGGGCCTCAGCTCGTTGGAGCTGAAGAAGCGAACGTCGGATGTTATCACCAACACGACGATAAGCGTGGACAAAGTACTTCATACCGCAAACATCTCTTATTAGTTGGAGGATTAGCGGTGAGCTAGTTTTAAACAATTTAAGCAATTTAAGACAAAAGGAAACATGGTCGAGTAATCAAACAACACGAATAATTGTACAGCCAAAAATAAGTCCAATCATTTTAGGCAAGGCAACATATTAGCACGAAGTAAATGAACACATAGTTCGATGACGACCGTCTGGACATTCGTCCTGACCGTTTTAAGTGAGATAACACAATGCCCCTACTCCTGCTGCTGCTGTTCCATTTTTAGCAGGACGAACTCTGTGGCATAACAAAAAAAGAACCGGAAGAAGAAATGAAACGAAAACGAAAAAAAAACAGGACCTGAGCAAATACGCCGAAACAGTTATCGTCACCATCATCATCATCATCGCCAACGCAATCCCACCCCAAAGTAGTGTTTCGGCTCGTCCGCAAACCGAAGGCATTACGTTTAAGCTACGCGGGGGTGCAAACATGGATCCTCCTGAAGGTTTCCGACTCCTCCAACCACCCCAAAAGACCCGGTAAAAGTGCCGATATGACAGCAAAGATACGAGGGCACCATTCCACTCCACGATAGCCAATCCACGGCCGTGGTGATGGTGGTGAAGAAGAGAGAAAAAAATAGGGACATAAAGACAAAGAATCGTTATTGCCCGAAATAAAAACAACGACAAAACAGAACGGTAATGGTGGCAACAGTGCCGAGCCAAAGTAATAGCTCAAACACAAGCGAACTAACGCCAAGGACGAAACACCGTTCGGTACACCCGGTGCCAGCCCGAAAGGCCACAGTCATCGCCCGGGGAGCGTAAACTATGGTGTTATCATCCAACGGACCAAGCCTGGACAGGGACGAAGATGCCTGCACTAGTGTCGATGATTGCCACACTGACAAGGAATGGAAAACGCGGATCAAGATGTGGCAATAGTCGTCCGTAACTGCCTGCCACCAGGACCTGGACTGGGAGGTTCCGAGAAAATGATCTACCGTATGTCTGGCAGGAGGCTATTGTCATTCCCTTCCGGGTTGGACCATCATCGCCGAGGATGGGAACATTCCATGATATCCACCACATACACACAAATCCTCCTGTTCGATTCGATTTAATCCCATATGGCGGTGGATTGTTGGTGGTTCAATTTCATCCCCGTGTTTGGCGCCCTTTCGATGCTGGCCCAAAGCAAAAGCCATTCCATCGACAAACTAACGCTCGCTGTCTTATGCCTGGTTCGCGTCGAATAATTTTCCCAAAACCCATTCCGATGCAACCGAGAAAATCTTCCTTGGGTGAGTATCGCTTCCTACTGAGGGGCCAGGTGCTGAAAGTTTTCTTATAATTTTCACCACTGCACTACAGCTCCACTGCGAAGAGAAGCAAACGACAGAAGTCACGGTGTAATCGAAATCTCCGTGTGCCGTTTGGTAGTGCTATCTCTCGCTCCGGATGGGGACAATAACGAGCCAGCTGGAATTGCACAAGTAAGCACATGTGATATGAAGGTAATCGGAATGCGAACCACCGGATGGGGCCACGGGATGGGTTTTTCTCTGGTCGAAACGATGTTAAACGGACGTTAAAGCAGTATGAAACGGGATTGAATCCCGGTCCCGAATGAAATTCGTGCACGATGGGCCATGGTCAAACGGGAGAAGATCAGTAGTGCACATCCAAACACCACATGGAGGCGCCTGGTATGGTGCTCAACATTCTTCTTTCGCTTTTGTGCTCTTGTGGTAAATACTAATATTCTGACAGCGCTATATACGACGTACAAGCTTGGGTGCATTAATTGGAAATTCCTTCCGCAAAGTTATAATGCTAATAAAATAAAGCAAAAATACCAGCTGGGGAGAGCAATAAATGCAACAACACCATACGAATATAACTATAATTTATTCCAACCTTAGCGACAAATGGACAAAAAAAACTCCCTCCATTTGACTGGTGGAGGGCAAAGCAAAAATATCCCCAGCATGAGTCGAGCTTTTTCTCGCCTTCGAAGGAGAATTTTAACAGGTACAAACCACTAAACGTCGGATCGAACCATCGAAGCTGTGTTCGCCACTTGGACAAGATACCACATAAAGCTACCATGACGGTGTCGAAGAATTCCTGAGCCATCGCCACCGTCGGGTACAGAGCATAGAGCTAGGGGCTAGAAAACCGGGGAAAATATGCAAGAAAATGGAAATCAACATTGCCCTCCCCGGTGGCATTCACCACCACCGTCGCCATCACGCCACAGGTGTCTTGGTGGGCGAGGCTTCTCGGTTGGCTTTACAGTCCCTCGGGGGAATGCATCGACATGCCTCGAAACGATCCTCACGGCGCAAGGGAATGATGGTGGTGGCTTCTCTATTGAATTCTATTTAAATTTTTATTGATTTTATTTACACTTCGCACGCCGACGGAATGATGCTGCATCCAGGCCCTAACACCGCAAAGATATTGCTCCCGTCGGCGAATGTCCCCTTGAGCTGGGATTATAAACTCCGAAGTCAATAGTGGCGCTGGTGAATAATTTTTACATTCTAGCCAGACCATTTAATGTGACCGAGAAACGGCGAAACTGTACCAATTATCGGTGCGCTTAACTATGCTCTCGTACATTCCAGCTCAAGTTCCAACCTGAGATGCGGAAGGCTATCCCGCGGCAAGTGCTTATTGAAATTGTGTATTCCCAGCCCTGACAAATAAGCAACACTTACCCCACAGAAGTCCCTTCAACACGACGCTTCTGCTGCGCGACCGCTTGATTCGGGTCAGCCACTGGAAAGAAAGAACGGAGAGGAGTAAAATGAATAGAAGAAAATTAAAGCCTACCGCGTTTTAATGCGCTACATGGATGAAGGATGCTGGCTCTTCCAGAGTCTTCAACCAAGCGACTATGTTTTGAATGCATCTCTCTCGCTGGCCTTCGGAAATGCGGGAAAACTCGCACCGATCGCAGTAGGGCCCGCCGATTGACGATTGGAAGCGTTTCCACAGCTTGCTTAGCCCGTTGCTGGAGCAACGCGCGAACAAATCGGTATCATTTTCACACGCCAACCAACTGTCACTTCAAAAGCACCGGTCGGGATGGTTTTCAATGGACAAGCTCGAGACGCGTACACAATGCGCTACTTACCGGTGTTGCCGGCGTACGCCATATCGAAGCCGTAAATTCCGTAGCCCCACATTCCGACAGCCGGCGGTGGTTGTAAGCAAAAATAAATAAACAAACCGCGCGTCGAATCGAGTTTGTTAGCACCGAATGCGGTTGGCGTACGAGTGCGAAAATTGAACCGAACGCGTTCGAATTGCCCCCACGATTGTGACACGGTCAGCACTTTTTTGCTCCAATTATGCACACTTCTACTCAACCACCTGTCCGTCCCGGAGCTGCAACTCGAGTTCACAAGCCCTGCACGACCGCGAGTGAAGTCGTACGTTTTCGCTGGGAAAACCTCCACCAATTGAGCAGTGAAAAGTCTGATGTTTTATCGCACCAAACGAGCACTCGTGGTCGACTTGGCTAATTAAAATCGGACCATCGAAAGCGAACAATCTCACCACCGGTACGACGCCACTGTCCAACGAAACGCACCGTACTCTTCGGCCTTGTCCTTCGGCAGACGCAATCACCGGCCAGCGTTCGAACGCGCTGGGGATGAGCTCGATTGAGCAGACGTACCAGACCACCAACCAACGCAACCAAGCTGTCCAAGATAGTCGTCCTCGCGCACGCACACCACCACCACCAACACCAGCACCGCGAGCCGGATGTTGGCCGGTTTGGTGCAAGAAGAAAGCCACCCCCTTGCGATAGGGAAAAGAAAAACGACTCCTACGCCGGAGAGGAGAGCGCTCTAGCCGTCTTTTCTGCAGGAGATGCAGGCGTGTGATGGTATCCTTCGCTCACGAAATGCTCGCAGAATCAACACGCTTCCCCACCCGAGGCGCACTCACGCCAGGACTCAAAAACAGGACGAATCATCCTTGGGGTGGCGTAAGTGGCCGCAAAATATTCCCGCAACACCCTCAACGAGCGAGAGAGAAAAGCAGTGAGCGAAAGAAAGCAAGCCAGGAGATGCGAACAGCAAGGATGCAGGGTTGAACCTTCACCACCGAACGACACACACCACACGCTGTCCATTTCGGTTGTGCCTTTTCTCGGGGAAAATGCGCATGACCTGTACCGGGTCCGGTGATAACGCGGGCTCACCACCGTCGGGCAGCTGCCGGGAGTCATTCAACGGCAATCGGGTCGGTTCACGGGTTTTCCACGAGGCTCGGGAAAAGGGCCGAGGTTTACCTGCTCGTAAGGTACTACCACCACCACCACCCAATTCCCCCAAACAGCCAAAAGACCCGAAGAGTGGTCGTCGTCGTCGTCGTCGGAGGCGAAAACCGTGGAGCGCAGCTTGATTAGATTAGGTCTATTAGTATGCAAACCACGGTATGCACAGTATATACCGTGTCTCACGTGTTGTACGACTAGGGACGTAAAACTTCCGGTCGGTAGGCCACCCACCACCCCCCCCCCCCCAGCCATCCTCCTGCCGTTTGAGATGCGCGGTGCTTTGAGTAGACAGCCCCCGTAAAACCGGAAAGGAGTAACGACGAATCGACGGGTAAACGCGCGGTCGCAACCACCGAGTGCAGTTGATGGCGCACAACGAGAATCGTCGCTCGAATCCTGGGCTCGGGGTTGCCTTTTCTTGCTTTCCTTCTTTCTTTGCCCTTTCCACCGCCACCAGCGTCAATAAAAATCGATTCATCACAAACCGTGGGGTGGTGGAAATATGCAAAAGCACGCCCAGTGTGCCCAGAATTTTGGAAGGATTTTTAAGGATGCCCCCTTCGTTTAGAAAACACCTCTTTTTGGTTGAAAAATCTCTTCACGAAGGAAAAAGCCTTCACACGAAAAACGAGCCCCACACATTCTGCCACAGATCCTTGGCGCTCAGCTGACGAGTGACAGTGGGGGAAAAAAAAAGTAACATCGACCTGACCCAGACCTCGGCCCGCGTGTCGAAAGCGTGTCCGTCGCACGTGTACGAGCCACCGATCGGCCGATAATTACACGTACATCCACGCCAAGCTCCCTGCACCCCACCACGGGAAAAGCCACTCCAAAAGGAAGCTGAACCCGCCGGAAGAAAACGAAACGCAACTCCCGACAGCCTGCCCGGCTCGGTGGAGCGCGCGAACGTGATCGGGCTGGAATCGTGGCCGGGATGGAGACGCACGCGCGGACGTGGCGCATGATTGGAATTATAACAAAAATTAGGATGCAACCGTCAGCGTCATATCGACGGGCGGCACCGCCACCGAACCCAGACAGGACATCAGGCGTCAGGCGAAAAAGGGCGTCTTCCCTCGTGAAACGTGCCAAACGTGGGTCTCGCGCGATCGGCGTACTCCCGGTTTCGGGAGCCACAAACAAACTGGCCACGACCAGGGCCAACATGGAAACTAACAAATGGTGGGCTCTGCTGGGAAACGGAAGCGCAGGAAGCGCAAGAAGAAGTAAACGCAACCGAATCACGGAACACGCTCACCCCCGCGCGTGTGGAGCAAAAGGGAACCGAACGCTGACACGATAGAGGTGTGCTGCTACGTGGACTTTCTTAGCTTTTCTTAGTTAATATGTGCGGCGCGGCATGCATTATACGTGGGTTTGGGGGCCCCCTTTTTTCTCCATTCGTCCTTACGCCACACGCGGCACCGGTTGGGTTCGGTCAAGGATAGCGCGCCAGGTGTGGTAACGGTGGGTCAACTTTTCCGCGTGTCCTTGAACGCGTGTCCTTTTCTCTTACCCCGTTTGTCGAGCCCAGTTCACGCACCTAAACCATTGAAAGCGGGTTTGGGCCGAAAAAAAAATGAAAAGAAAGCACGTCGAACGGAGGCGGAGGAAAAGGACACTCCAGCTGAAGGATCCTCCCGATGCCCGGCGGTTGTCTAGGCGGTCGAACCACACACACAAACACCTACCTACCCACCCACACATGTTATATGCAGAACACGGATCAAACCACAATGCGAAACAACGCAAGGATGCTTCCAGGGAAGGACATTATCTCTCTGGTGAGACGGCGGTCCGGGTTCGTGGAGTCATCGATTTCATTAAATTTCTGAACAGGAACGCAAACCGGCTGATCCCCGATGGGGGTCCTTCCGTCGGGATGGGTGGTTCCTTTCTGTGGTCCTTCCTCATGCTTTTTCTCTGCCCCATGCCTTCCGGGCACGTTCTCAGCGACTTCCAACTTCCCGCCAAAAAAAAGCAACCCAGCCAGCGTTTTTGCTGGACGCGCCAGCCGCCAGTTCAGGACACTCTCAACTCGAGCGAAACCGCGATGGCGCACGTTCAGCACGAAAACGGCCAATCATCGCTCCCGGACCACCGACCGGAGCAGCGGACTCCTTTCGCCACTTTTGCCACGCCAAAGCGACGGAGGAGCGTGACAGTCCAGGCCGGGCCAAATGTGGTTCAAGGTCGGATCTTTTCATCACTGCCGTACTACGTAGCCGGGTGTACGTGCGCCTAACACCACCCCCATCGGTTCGATCCGGTTCGGGTGGGATTAAAAGACGGCGCCGCGTCACGGACGAACCCGTTCGTGCCGGTTCATTCACAATTTTTGTGGCCACGAGAGATCCCTCCAACCGCCGGGACACACAATTCCGACGTCACAATTCGTGTCACCCTGGCTTCCGTCATTAGCCTGGATAGTTGCGGACCAAATAGAGAGAGAGAGAGAGAGAGAGAGAGAGAGAGAGAGAGAGAGAGGGAGGGAGGGAGATTCCGTGGTCTGTGGCACGTCATCGCGGGAAGGATTTTACAATTCGCACACAACCACCTCCTGTGCATTCGATGACGTGCAACGAAAGCGAGAGTGCATACGGTCGATGGTGACGACGAACGGACGTGGGAGTGGGTTCGTGAGCGAATGCAACCCTCCTCCCACCTACCTTCCATCCTTGCAGGAAGTGGCCCAAGCCAAGCCTCAAACCGCACGGAGACCTAGTTCCGGTGCCTGTACGGGGTTGCAAAAGGGAGCGAAAGTGCCGCTTTGGATGGTTCGTGGGACAGCAAAAAAGACACGTACACACGAAAGCCCACTTGCGCGTTTGTGTTTCGCGGTTCTTATTCTAGCGCACAACATTGGCTTTAAGGAGGTGACCGGAATTGAAGTCAGCGTGACGACTTTTGATAGATCGTACAGGGGTAGAAGAATTATGTAAACATTTTTGAACCCAACAAAACCAGCTGTTTCGGCCTTATACAAGCTTATGCTCTCACACCCGATATGTTGCTCGAATGCGACGGTTAATTCATTTCCATTTGGTTCTCATCGAAAACCTCCCCACGAACAGGACCGCTTTCGTACACCTTTCGCGCATATAATCGATTGCACTTTGCCATCGGCTGCACCGGGCTGCTGCACGCCGGGAGCCCGCTGGATAATCGCGCGATCATTGGCTCGCATTATCCTTCCCTCATGGGCTCGGAACGGGCATATTTCATCATCGTCACCGTCCCGCCGATTCCACCGTTTGCTGGCACATTAACACGAACATACCAATTTTCTCCCTTCAGGATGAAGGACGCATCAATTCGCGTCCGCAAAGAATGTCGACCATCGACGGGCTTTTTTTTCTCTCTTTTCATTCGCCTTTCGCTTTCCACTTCCATACGTTGTGTTCTCGCGATACGGCGCGTCTTCTATCCCGCACGCGTTCATTCTTATCATTTTATCTTGCCCCCTTTTTTTTGCAGCCCCACCAGCCAACCAAACAAGCGCCTCCAGCGGTCGGCGATGAAATATGAAAAGAATGTGCGTAATGAAACGTTTAGCGAATTTTTCATCCGCTCTTCTGCGCATCGATTCACTTTCTTCGTGAGGAACCCTCGGGGAAGTGGAAGCAGGACAGCTCGGGAAGGCGAGTGAGAGTTGTCGGTTTTTATGTGGCTCATTTTTTATTCGCCGTTCCATAATTTATAATTATTATTTAATACATTCGAGCAAAAACCGGACACCTCGTGCGTCGGGGTGAAAATGGAGGGCTCATGCAGGGGAAAAAAACACATTCAACCCCGCATGGCCACCGGGCCTTTCCCATGCGTAAGCCAATACACCGCCGCCGCCGCCAGGTTCTTAGGGCTCGATAACTGCTTCATTATTTATCAGTAGCCTACATTCGGATTACACCCTTTCGCTGCTATCCCGCAGGGTGAGCGACCGCGTGGCGCTGAGCCTGAGACGCGTCCTTTTTTATTTTTTAATTTATTTTTTCCGTCGCATTGCATACCATCACTTGGGGTAGCTCCCAGCGAATGATATTACATTTAATATCTTAATTAAAGATCGCCATGAGAAATAGAAGCTGCAAATGTGAGTTGCCGGAGTCAGTGGAATGAAAAACCCGCATTCGAATGGTAATGAATATTCAATAAATAAAATGTGCACTAGTAAAAAAAGGCGACCGATCCATCGTAAAAACGAAACGCAATATGTAAAAAGCGTCTGGCACCGGCGCTGGAATGCTTTGTGCCTCCGCAAACGACTATTATCACCTCACAAAAACGAATGCCTCAGTAATGGAAGGTGGGGGGGGGGTTCCATACAAATATAGCAGCACTACTAATAATATCCTATGTTTAACACGGTCATAAATAAGTGAAAGGACGAATGGTAAAAAAAAAACATTCAGCGCACGGCTGAATTTTGCTGCTCTTTTTTGAACTCTTCTTTTTTTCTTGCTTACAATTTTAATACATTTTCTCAATCCACTTGAGACCGCCGGGCGGGACACGTGGCTGATGGCTGATGTCCTATCGGCATCCTGTGCCGATTACGCCACACGTTCACCTGATCCTCACCAGCAGACGGACAGTCGCCGATCGCCGTCTCCAAAAGGTAGATAAATTGAAAAACGAACCCAAAGCAAACGCCTCCCAGCGTGCCACCGCGGTGTGTATCATCATTCCTCATAAATAATGAAAAATGAAAATTTCCACTTCGGAAATTAAAACGAAATGCTGCCGCCAAACGAGCGAACCAGCGATCGTGCGCTTCCTTCGAGTCCGGCGAGCGAGTTATAAGAACGAAAGGAAGAATTTCCAATGGAAGGAATCGTAAGAACACGACTTATCGTAACCCCGCTCCCGGATGATCACGACGACGCCCCATTTCCGTTCCGGCGGCTGGTGGCCAATGCGACACTTTTGCGGGTTCTCCATCCAAAAGGGAACCGCTGTGTAGTGCTCGCACACTGTAACACTGCAGGGCAGGTGTGGAACCGAAAACGACGCCAGATCGATGAAGAAAAACGGAGACCAAGAGCAGGCACGGTGTGGAGAACGAATGTTCTCCGGCCCTAATAAAAAAAAAACTACTCCGTGGGACGCCAATAGGGAACGCGAATAGTGTGAGCAGGCGGTATCAAGATCAATTATTTTGATAACGGCCCGAAACTGACACTTTTTTAATTTATTACCGCCCTTGTTTATCGGGCCCCACGGTTCGAATCCAGGACCACCAGTTCAGCTGAGGGATGGTGAAACAGCCACTTGAGCAAACACACACACACACACACGGACGGACGTACGTATCAAACGGTGTGCTTAGTGAATAAAATATACACACTTTTGGGGGATGATAGTGATGGCGCTGGAGTTGATACGGGTAAACGATACGTTGGCTGGCGATGCGACCCTTCCGAGTGGGATAAATATCGCTCCGGGCTCGGTGCATTTGGATTGGGAGGCTTAAAAGTATGCAAACGAGAAAGGACACCTCGTCCTCGTTGCAGTGTTGGAACGAGCTGGGCTTCTGCGTGCGATAACGTAAACGTAAAGCTATTCCGTTTCAGACAAACACCACCCAAATGTTTACCCATTCGCCACAACTGTTCGCTGAGGAGTGTGAAGCCAGGACGAGACCCCAAAAAACCGCCCGTTCGTACACATTTGATAACAATAATGACAATAAAAGACATATGCGCAAACAAAGCACCATTCGTTGAGAGAGAGCGCGAGAGAGAGAGAGAGAGCCTGGTGGCCACAAGCCAAGAGATTGAGACACCACCAGGTAGAATAATAAAAGTTCATAAAATTAGGATTAATTAACAAATTGAAGCGGGACGAACGAACGGCGGATGGTCAGTCGCTTCGCGTCCGAAGGGTGCATACATGCTAATAAATTAGGCAAGAAATGAATTAGTTTGTCAAAATACGGTCTCCACTAGGACACACAGCACCCCAAAAAAAAAAAAGGAATCCCATTCACACACACTGACGCGCACGCACACGCCTGTGAATGACCCGCCATGGTTGTGGTTTTTGTCCTGAGTTCAGAAACCCAGAACCCCGATGGTTCGCTCACCTGCCCTTACGGCGACACAGTGATATAGTTTTTAATTTGAAAAGTGTCCCATCACCCAGCCTAGCACGCCGCCGGCCACCAGGCCACCAGTTATGGCAATAGTAAATCTTGGATTATCGCAACCACGCTGCCGGACGGCACTCGGTCCGGCAGATGGCTCCAGCTGATACGGGGCCCGTACCATGGCATGACCAAGGGCCGGCTTCTGCCCTAGTGACATTTAATGTCCGCGCTACGGCTGGCTTCCCCGGGTGCTTCCTTATCATGCCTCATTACCATATGTGCCGGGGAAGGAATATTTCATCACCACACGGGGAAAAAAAAAAGAAACCCCGGGGCCATTTCACCGGAGGCGAAAATAAAACATTTTATTTACGTGCCGTACCTTCAAATCTCTAATGGAAGATATGTGTAAAAGCGAGCGTCTTGTGGTGGAGGAGATAAAACTTTCGCATGGGAGAGGACTAGTTGAAAAATAATGTAATTAAAACCCATCCATACCTGCACGATATTAATTTCGAGATGCGCGCCAAAGCGCCCATCCTTGGGCCTTGTTTTGGAGCGCCGTTAAACTGCTCGAGCCCGTTCCCTGGGATGGGCCGCGGGATATTAAATGCCAATAGTGAAATGGAACGTAAATCACGGATGAACCACTGCTAATGGCAACGTCAATCCGTGCATCCACCTTGTTTTTTTCTTCTCATATTTACCCCGGCCGATGTGACAATGATCGTTAAAAAAAAGTGCATCACCTTCCCGCGACCAGGCGAGGCCCGCTAAAATTATCCAAACAGCTACAAATTATGGAGACGTTCCTCCTCCCCTCCCCGAACGTGGGGAGACGTTCTCCCACTCTCTGGGACGGTTGACGCCTGGTTAGTGTGTGATTTTAAATTGTGTCGCTAAAAATAGGTCCTCTCTGGCTTTTTCCGCATTTACATTGCCGCAACGACAGAGGGCAACGGCAGCCGGCAGCAACAAGTGTGCAATTTTCCAACTACTTTGTCAAACAGGCAGACGACGATGATCGTCAGACGAGATGCCGAAGATGCTAACGGGTGCCGTAATGTGCATCGTTTGCAGCTGCACTTAAATGATGCCACTGTAAGCAACCTGTTGCACTCAGATGGCGCGAACGATCGTTTGGTTGCCAGTTTAAATGGCGGACGATATGATTTTTGTAAGCATTTTTTTCGTAAAAGCCATCTCCTGACTCCGTTTGATCCTTCTTCAGATCGTCCTTAAATGCGTGCTTTCTAATTTCCCATTCCGATTCCGATTAGTCGCCATGACATTCAGTCAACTGTCGTTCACTGCTACGAGAGCTTCGGTACCGTTCCATTCGACTGAAAGAGTAATCAACAATTTAACGCCTTCCCTCGCAAACGAACGTCATTGACAGATAGCTACGAAAAAGTATCTGATTTCATGGTGCCAATTTTAAGCCACCCCAGTTGCGAACGCCCGGATTCCCGTTCAAATTAATCGAGACATGGTTAGGTTTTATCACCGTTTCATCGCCTTCGCGGGCGATAGTGACGAGGGGACGGTAACAAAAAGCCCTTGGGCTCGATACTTCTCGATCGAGTGACGGGCGAGTTGGGATTGGCCATCGAGCGGTATAGATTAGCCGCCGCTTATCAGGGTCACTGACATAACGGCGTGGCGCCAAAATTCGCCCATTTGCCGTTCACAACGCACCCAGCATAAAGCACGCCGTTCCCGCTTTTAGGGAAAATTCCAATCCATTCCCTCGTGTCTTTCTCTCTCTCTCTCTCTCACACATACACACATAAGGCAAAGCATTTAATCAACCCCAGAGGCCCCACACAGGGCGGTGGTCTGGTTGCTGCGAGCTCCACCGATCGAATTATGCTCCCAAGCAACCCGAAAGCAAAAGGAAATCATGCTCCTGCAGCACAGCACAACCGAATACGGAGTCACATTTG
The DNA here is from genome assembly GCF_943737925.1 of Anopheles nili. Lineage (NCBI taxonomy): Eukaryota > Metazoa > Arthropoda > Insecta > Diptera > Culicidae > Anopheles > Anopheles nili. Next base: position 7,960,775 of record NC_071292.1, read on the forward strand.
CCTGCGTACCGCACTGCGCCGTCTGTATGTGTGAGATTGTTTGTGCACGGGGAAGGTGATGAAACTTTGCGTCCCAACGTGACCATCATCCGCGCTCGGGTGCGTTTCCTCCGAGCTCTTTCTTCTTTATGCTCCGCTATGCTTCCTCCCGAGTCCACGGCGAGGATCATCATCTCGCGCGATGCCGATCGCGCCTGGCAGCATTGAAAGCATACCCTTCCTTAGCTTAGCGCCAAATGGCACCGGTAGAAAAAAGGGATCGCGGAGGGACGGGATCGACGCAGGGGTTACGGAAAAATCGTGACTTGATCTTGTTGTTCCCTCTCTATCGTTTCCACTTTTGGTGCGCTTCCGTCCCGTTCCGTCCACTCCGGCTGGGCTGGGTAGGCCCTAGGTAGGGTTTGGCACCGTCTGGCGCGGACAACAGAGCCGCTCACACACACCCAAACCGGGGTCGACATTCCCGGGGAAGAGTGTCCACTCCTTTCCCCCTCCGGCCAGCAGCACTCTCCCTTCACGGTGTGGCCTTCTCACGGTGCACAGCACGCTGGGGACTTGGATCGTCGCAATCCGCGAGCGAGTGACCTCTTCGCGATCGCGACCACGGCTACAAAGTCCGAGTGTCGAGTGGAGTGGGGGAGAGCAAAAAACAAAAAGTAAAATCGGGTCACCGCTTATGCTCACTCCCATCAGCGCCGTGGTGATCGGTGACCATCTAAACATAGCCTTCACGATGCTCACCCCGTGTAATGAACGGCTTCGAGTATCATCTCCCTTTCTCATCCGGGATCCGGATTGTTTCTCACCGATCGAGCTCGTCATCGAAGTTACCTTCGCCTGCATGTTGCGGAAGGATCGAAAAACTTCAACGCATGCTGCCTACGGAACGTGCATAGCGCGCGCAATCGAGCTGCTGCTGCTGCTGTAAAAAAAGAGCAAGAACCAAACGAGCAAAACAAAAGAGAACGACGGCAAAAACAATGCATGTGACGATGGCTGACCGCGGGATTGCATTCGCTTTCTTCCTGCTCCATCTCGAGCTGCACCAGTGCGTGCGTTTGTTGTCTTTTGGCTCCACACGCCACACGCCACATGCTCCACGGTCTCATGAGCACACGCTTGTTTACATAACAACACCAACGAGCATCCGACAATGCGGCTCTCGTAGCGCATCTTGTGCCTCGAGGCAAAGATGACCTCTTGAGACGGTCCCGAAATCGAACGGCACTAGGTTCTAGGGCAAAAGGGAAGCCACTCTCTAGCCTACATTATGGTTCTAGCCATCTTCGAGCCATCGACCGCAAACACGCATGCACGAAATCTCACCCCATAGGGACACGGATTTTAGCGCCACTACCATGCACAGTCCATTGACCCACGTAATAATCTGCCGAAGGTTTCTCAGGTACCGTCTGGAGCCTGGGAATGATTTAAAACACGCTCCAGGACTTCGCCCTACGTGCACCACGAGTACTGCTGAAAGCATGGGAGGAGTGGGTGCGCGGAGCGCGAAGGTGGTGGCTTATGGCACCTTGGCTTACCTGACGATGAGGAGTAGGATTGAGCTATTGTCGACATAAGATGTGACACGGCAACGGTACAGCTTCACACGGCACACGATTAAGTCACAGTTTTGAGCACGCAGCGTATTGAAAATCACCGTTTTTTCATGAAACACTTATCACACAATTTTCCACAACAATTTTCACAGTTTTTTTTTGTTTTTGTTTGTGTTTGACAATTTTTTGACAACTGCCTTGGCTGTGCAGAACCAATGGCCGTATGTTTATTGCCCCATGCTCAAAACTCTATACCGTCTAGATGGGTGATGCATGTGGGCCATTATTGGAGCTCTTTAGACTAGTTTGGTTGTGTAATCACTGTCTTTATTAATGGAAATGCATGCTATTTGATAGATGGAACAGTTTCTCAATGAGGTTTCTTAGGATAACAAAGTATTTCATATAAATTCGCGATATACGTGAAAGCTATATCAACCTTGATTATAATACGCCTGAAAGTATGCAACAAACAAGACATTCTATCCAATCAGGTTGCAACAATTGATATTGAACAGATATTCTTTTATTTGTGCAAGACACAATTAGTTTCCCTTCAGCAATTATTATTTTCTTATGCAAAAACCTCTAACACAGCAGGTATTGTTTGCAATCCGATTTTAATTAAAATAAAAATCGTCTAATTAATACCTTAAACAATATCCTTTTAAATAGAATACTTTCAGGAGTATTCAAAGAAGTGGTTTTTAAAATAAATCCTTAGTTATGTTTCCGACATTCTGTTCCTTATAGATAAACTTCCTACTGATAACATCATTCCCATCGGCATTATTTTCCAGTAATTGCTTCTCAAAACCAACTCTGCGCCATGCCATGTGCTCCCACGATGGCCAGCATGAATCCTTTCACCCTTGACAGTTGCATCCGTACGGTGCGAATCGTGTGCCGATGCGCATGACGGTGAGAGCGTTTTTTCCTGCCCAGTTCATTTCCACCATTTTCCAGCCAAAAGCATCAGATCTTTCCCAGACTCGGTCCGACCAGGACCCGGGCTGCAAACCACCCATTCTCAACGACAGCATTCCGACGTCCGTGTCCTTATCCGTCGTAGCAACCACACTCAACCTTGTTGCACTCCACAGCCGGTCGCGAAAAACCCAGGGAAGAAAAAAAACGCCACAGGACGAACCTGAATACGTTGCTACAAAAGTTGCCTTTGCAGGAGTGCGTGTGTGATTGTGCATGAGCTTTGTGTTTCTGAGCGCTTTCTCCCCCAGGGATGTGCAGAGTTTGTGCAGGTTGGAATAAGTGTTCGTTCTAATCGCTCAATTATGACGAAAGCGAGTTGCTCCGTTCGTGATGGCCAATACGTAAGCTCCTCAGCAGCCATTCGAGCCATCCTTAATCGATAGTGGTGGAGCGTAAGTTTGTGCATGCATAGTTTAAAGGGCCCCATATCGGCTGCCAGCATGTGAGCGGTGCTAGGCAAATCGACCCAGGGTGTTTGGTTGTGGTGTGGGTCTCCTCCCATCCCATCCCAACCCATCGCTAGCCCACTGATGAGGCCGAGCTCTTGCGTGGTGCGAAGAAGCCTCCGTTCCAGCTCGTTACTACCCAGAATGAATTGACTGCAGTATCATCGTTCGCGAAGCGGAAGAATATTATATAACGCCGTTCAATTAAAATTGCAAGAACTAATTTTGCCCGAGCCTATGCTATGCGCCGGAACGGTTGAAGTTTTCCATCGCAAGTTCGTGTTCCAGTGCCCCCACGGAATATGGCTCGCAAAGTTCCGTTCAAGGTGGTGTTTGCCTCAGGTACGATGGTGTTCGAGTTAAACCCGTTTCCGATACGATACGCAACATCCTGGCGGGTTGACTCAGTATGCATGCTTTTCCTTCTCTACGCTTATCTCCCCGATGCAGACGAGGACTCGGATTATCCGGCCAGCGAGCTGAACGGCCACAACCCAACCGTGCACGGTTGGCGTTCGAACGCGGACAGCTCCGTCAGCCCGAAAGAAATCGTCCTGCGGTTCTTCCATCCAGCCCGCATCGTGCGGATACAGGTCCTGGCGCATCAGTACTACATCCGTAAGTATCCTTTCCCGCACAGGCGATGCGGAACGGAAGCAAGCGTTCATTTGTGGTTCATTCCGGTTTGGGAAAACTCCGCTCATGAACCGACCCGGAAAATGTTGTTGTTCTCCTGGTGAACGCGTGTGGTCGCCTCGTGTGTGGTGGTAGTAAACACGTGGCGCATTTTACGGTGTTTATGTCCGGGTACCGTGCGACAGTGTGCGAACGTGATAGCCGGCCGTTTCCGGTGTTTTGCTGGCTGCCGTCACCCCAAAAATAGCCCAGTAAACATGGGCTAATTGACAAATAGAGTGGAAAATGGGCATGCGGGAAACGATCGTAGGAAAGGAAAGCGAGAGAACAGAGAGAGAGAGAGAAACACAAACACACATACACACGTTTCTATCTTTCCACTCTGTCCCTTTTTTGGCACGATTTCAGCCGATTATATCGATTATCCTTGCGGCTAAACGACCGGCATGTTATGTGACTCAGCGGTATTCAAATTGATCAAACTTGGGTTCGCAATTAATTGCGTGCATGACATGACACTCCGGCTTAAGTAATTAATGACGGGATTCCTGTTTTTCTCGCTCCAACCGTGCGTCCATCCTTCCAGCGGAACGCATCGAGCTATGGATCCACTATTCGAGCAAAAGCGCCCCCAGCACGCCCTCGAGCCAGAGCTTCGAGTATATGGGCTTTGTGGCGTTGTCCGACAACGCCAGCACCAACTACACCTCGCGCGAACTCCAGAGCGTTACCGTCGCCCCAAAGGTGGGCTCTCACCTGAAGCTACGGTTGGGTCCAGCTCACCCAAACCAATTCAACAAGGACAACCAGGTGGCGCTGTTGGCCATCAACATCCTCGGAGAGGAACTAACGGCTGATGAACTAGCCGCATCCCAGGGCAACGTGTCGGCGTTGCTAAATGCCGTACCAGCCAACATCGACACGCTAACCAGCTCGCTGGCATCGGCCTGTGACGATCTATCGTACTCGATGTACGTGGAGGAGAGCATCTGTGAGGTGGTCCGCAAGATGGAGCTCCTAAAAGTGCAAGCCGTGCAAGGTAAGGTCCTATTACCGGTCCCTACCAAACGAGAGTCTGTGAACGTTTTTATCATTTTCCAGACGAACGCTTTGAGTACGCGAGGAAGCTGAAACTCTGCATGGGAGCGCTCAGAACTGCTGGTGAGCGTCTGGGCCGATATGCACTGGCCAAACGACAGGCTGTCCAAGCGGAGGACTTCACGACGGCTCGGTTGCGCAAGGAGCAGATCGAGATGTACCGAAAGGCCGTCTTCGATCAGCTGCGAGTCGAGTTGCTGCTGCAAAGCGACAAAAGCGTCACGAGTAATGACTCCTGTTCGGAGCTGTACGCCTCCAAGCCAACGTTGCCTTCACCGCCCAGCTTGCAGGATGTGGCCAGTGCACTGTCCGCTGATTCCACGCTGCCCCACGCACACCACATGCACACGCACGCTGGGCTAGAGGGTGCGAAATTACCAGCCAGTGATGCAACTGACTCCACCACCACCAGCAATTCGGCGTCCGGTTCGAGCGCTGGAAGTGTTCCGGTAAAGCCCGAAGGACGTACTTCCCAGCAGAGTCTTACCAGACCGGACGAGATGGCACACGGGTCACCGCTGTTGAGCCACAAGGGTCGTAGTCCGATGCGATCGCCCACGAATACGGGATCACTGCGACGTCGGAACAAGAGTGCTCCACGCAACAGCTACGAGGATTACGACGAACGAGCGATTCCTACGCTTAGGTAAGGTAAAAACCCAGCAGATAGGTCTCAGTTCCTTATTCGTATTTCGCTTTCCATAGCGCCCACACCAACGACTTCCTTCGCGAGTGTCAGGGTACGGCCATCATCGAACAGGAAGGTGGCAAGATCCGTTGCAAGCTGAACGATCGAGAACGCCGCCAGGCAGCGCTGCCGATTCTGATCTTTGGCATGGAGCTAGTGGAGTTGATCTACTCGCGACAGTTCACCGATCGCGAGGAAGGTTTGATACGCCTGCGTGGCATCCTAAAGCAGGAGATTGAACCAGAACCACAGCTCCAAGCGGCACAAGCTGGCCCGAATAAGATATGCCGAGGTGCTACACTACTGCTGCATCGAGGCGTACGCGATGCGGTGTTCTCCGTGTTCAGCCAAGCCACGGAGTCAGTGCGGAGTCTTTTCATGGAGTTCGTCCCTAATCGGTAAGCCTAACAGCTTGTCAGTAGGCTTCGAACATCGAACTAACCTCTCTTAAACTATCTTCCGACAGTGTATCAGCTAGTGAGGTAGCACGATCAGTTGATCGACTTCTACCTGAGCTGCTATCGAAGAGTGGTGATCCTTCCGCACGTGTGCACACACTCGCCCAACACACGATCCTCAGTATTGCGGCTTGTCCGGAAGTGCGTGAGCAACATCTCATCGCTCCAGCCCTTTCACGCCCTGTTGGCAACGGAACTCATCCCCGGTTGGCGTTGAGTCGCATGCAGATGCTCGAACAGCTCGTCCTGAGTCAGGGCATCTCAAACGACAAGCAGAGTGGGCTCGCCTGTCGGACACTCTCGGAGGCAGGCTGTTCCGGTATCCACCATCCGGCCGAATCAGTGCGAAAGGTTGCCGAACGAGTCCTTCTACTGGTGTACAAGGTGAACCCGCGATTGGTGCGCAAACAACTCCCACCGGATGATGATGTCACTCGTCGGAACCTGCTCTACCGACAGCTCTTCACAGAGTTCGATAAGATTGATCTCCAGGTGCGTCGATGCCTTTATGTCCCGTTAAAGCTCGCCTTTCCCATTCTAATGGTCGTCCATCGTTTTCTCGCCCTTTCCAGCGCAAGAAGGAAATGCTGGAGAATAAGCAGTTCTGTGGACCGTCGTCATTCGCCGGCATCTGCTCACCACCGATGTCCAGCAGCTCGAAGAGCTCACCACCGGTGGAGATCCGTAACAAGAACCTGCGCTACGATGGCCGCACGATCGTCAGTTTCTCCGACACGCAGACCAGTTGGCAGTCTAGTTTCAGTTCCATGAAATTGCAGGATACCAACTCGAGCCCGGTCCGGCGGCTGGACGCGACGACTGCGGGCATCATCAAGAGCAAGAGTGGCCACGCGATTGGACATCATGCGCCATGGGCTACCGTGGAACCTCCCGTGACGGTGGTATCCGCAGATGACACCTCAGGCCGGGACAGCAATGGAAGCGCAACCTACTACGATAAGCTGGACGTTGGGAGCGCGCACTGCAACGGGAAGGATCGCACGAAGCTGTCCCAACACAAGACGGCTATGTACGACAGCACGATCGGGTTCCTGCCGGGAACGGGTCCTGAGAATGGTGCTGGATCACGCAAGAGCTCGAATTCGGACTCGTTCGAAGGGATGGAGAACGAGCTGTAAGTAACAGGACGAGGTTCCTGAGAACCCAGAACCGTTGCAGTTGTTCAAAGCACCATTTTTTCCATTCTAGACGATGTCCTTTTTGCGATTGGATCTGTCACGGGGACCCAACTCAGCTGGATAAGCACTACTGGAAGGCATGCCCCGTGCTCACCAAATGTCCTCAGTGCAGCCAGATCCTGGAGGTGGCGGCCTTGTCCGGGCATCTGATACGTAAGATTGATCACTAGCGATCACGATCGTACGGCAGGTGGCAATTAAAACGATCCATTTCATTGTTCCAGATGAGTGTGAGGCCAAAACGAGCTATTTGTCGTGCGAACGATGCACGGAATCGGTACACAAGGACCTCTACGAGTACCACCTGATGGAGGACTTCTGCAGAGGTACAAGACTTGCTTTGAATGAGTTTCGAACTGATCGCGGATTAATGCCACATTCCGCTTCATCGTGTCTCATTGCAGAGTTAACGACGGGTGCTGCCCGATGCCCTCTGTGTCATGACGATGTTCTGCTTCCGCTGGATGGTGGCTGGAAGCGGCACCTACTCAGCCGTGCCGGATGCCTCGGTAACACCCGACGCCGTGCACCGACACAGTGATGGCGGCCAGGCGTCCATTTTTCCCATTTTTTCCAATCAAATACTCCAGGTGCACGAACTAGGTAGACACATAATGCAATCAGTGGTGTTAGCGTAAAACGTGGTGGTGGCTTTTTACGATCGATCTTTGAGTGTGGGGGCGAAATTTAGCTGAATTAGAACAAAAAACCAGGATCATCGGATCGGCAGGATATGCAGGACCAGCGACGAAGGAATGTGAGTGCTTGCGAGCTAAAGCGCAGAGGTTAGCAGTTATTTTGTACACGAGCACAGTTTGGTTGCCGCCAAAGGGAATGCGAATCCATTGCGAAAAAGCGATGCTATTATGCAGTTGCAAGTGCACACGCACTCGTTCGTCTCCTCCGGGCGGAGGGGAATTTCTACACCCACACCTACACGAAACATTACACACAGGGCCACAGCTGTAACGCAGAAGACTTTTTTCGACTCGCCAGGGCTCAGCCAGCGCTGCATATATTCGCCATTTACCACTGGCGGGCAAGCTCTCTATTTTTCTCCTTCTCTCGCATGCGAGTGACAACCTCCCTCAGGCAGCGAGCTTTCGCTGGGAGCGATCGATTGGATCCTCCGGAGGGACTACTATTAGCCGTTTTACTAACTTTTATCGGTAGCATAATTTTGTTGTCTAGATTTTTTAAAACGAATTACGAACGAATCAACCGCAACGCAGGTATTATGGGTAGCGTGGAGAGCCACAGTTAATCTAATCAATCAAACCAAATTCTGATCTCAAGCGTCGCGTATCGCGCGCCAATCGAAATCGATATGTCCAGCCTCGACGAATTCGGAACAAGTAAACTTATTTCCCGTCCTTTACGAAGAAGAAATCATCAATAAAGAGAAAAAGTCGAACCAAAAATTAAACTTAAACACACTTAAACCTGGCCGTTGGCTTCTGGGAGTTCTGATTTTGAGAGAAAGAAACCCGATGAGCGTCATCGGAGCTGATCTCCGAGCTTCTCATCTAACAGGATCAAGGGGTCAAATCCAATTGAACAGCGTTTCGTTAGTGATCTGCGAGCAGAAGCCGATCGGCTCGTTCAGTTTACTAGTGACGCTGATAGCGTTAGGAACATCTTTGTGCAGTCGTTCCAGGAGAAAGCAGTGATTAGGTTCTGTCTGACGGTGTCGAAGCAACTCGTTATCGTTTTTCCTCCAACAGCTCATGGAAGTGTTTAATTTTTTGGTGTGAATTCTCTGCAACCTGCTCAATTATGACGATCGGGACGAGCTGGTCGGTAGCCTGGCTAGTGCTGCTATCCGTGGCCACCATCGCTGCTGGACCCGTTCACCGTCGTTCGGCGGAGGAAGCCACGATGTCTGAGGCCGAGGTTCGCCAATCACTCGAAGCGATCGAGCTGCGTTATCAGCAAGCGAAAGCGCGTCAAACGTTAGCCGCTTGGGCGTACGGATCGAACTTGACACAGATTAACCTCGTGAAGAAGACGGCAGCCGCGGCTGAGTTTGCCCAGGAGGCAAAGGTACGTGATGGAGGTGTCGACCATTTTGTGAGTGCACGTGGTTAAATGACTAACGCTTCGTTTGTCCTTTTTTTTGTCCTACAGAACATTGCCCACGAGCTGCGCGAATTGTCTACCGATCAGTTGGAGAACGACGATTTGAAACGTCGTATCAAAAAGCTCTCGAAACTGAACTATGCCGTGCTGCCGGAGGATAAATTCCGTGAGCTGCTTGGAGCGATCGCTAACATGGAATCGAACTACGCGAAGGCAAAGTTCTGTGCGTATGGTGATTCAAGCAAGTGTGATCTCTCGCTCGAGCCGGAGCTGACGGAAATCTTTGCTAACCATCGCGATCCGGAAGAGCTGAAACACTACTGGGTGCAGTGGTACAACGCGACTGGGTTGCCGGTACGTGATTCCTTCCAGAAGTACGTTGACCTGAACCGCGAAGCCGCTCTCCAGAATAGTAAGTACACCGGTTGACTCCAAGGCGACATCATCGTTGAGCGATTCCATCCACTAGATTTCAGCTCCGGTGCGGACGTTTGGCTGAAGGAATACGACGACATCACGTTCGAGCAGCAGGTCGATGACGTTATCGAACAGATACGGCCACTGTACGAACAGCTGCACGCGTACGTCCGATACAAGTTGCGGCAGAGGTACGGCGACAAGCTGGTTTCACCGACTGGTCCCATTCCGATGCATTTACTTGGCAACCTGTGGGCACAGACGTGGGATAATGTAAGGCTGATGGTGATGATGATCTTTCTGGCTCGTGATGATCGCTCGTTAAACCCGCTTGAATGCTTCACTTACAGATCGCTGACTTTACAACGCCCTTCCCGGAGAAGAAGCTGTTGGATGTCACCGATGAGATGATCCGCCAAGGGTACACCCCGATCAAGATGTTCCAGATGGGTGATGACTTCTTCACCTCGCTTAACATGACGAAGCTACCTGCGTAAGAAAATCGCCGCTATTTTGTGTTGGTTTTAGCTAACAGGTTTCCGCTTTCCACTAGATCGTTCTGGGAGAAGAGCATCCTGGAGAAGCCCGCCGACGGTCGGGAATTGGTGTGTCACGCAAGTGCGTGGGACTTCTTCTCGAAAGATGACGTGCGCATCAAGCAGTGCACTCGCGTGAACATGCGCGAGTTCTTCGTGGTACATCACGAGCTGGGTCACATCCAGTATTACCTGCAGTACCAGAATCAACCCGTTGAGTACCGAGGTGGAGCAAACCCTGGGTTCCACGAGGCCGTCGGTGATGTCCTGTCACTCTCCGTAGCGACTCCGAAGCATCTCATAAAGGTGGGCCTGTTGAAGGACTACGAGGAGGATGAACAGGTGAAGATCAACCAGTTCTATCGGGCCGGTGTGACGAAGTTGGTGTTCCTGCCATTCGCGTACACGCTCGACAAGTACCGCTGGGGAGTGTTCCGGGGCGAAATCAAGCCCAAGGACTACAACTGCAAGTTCTGGCAGCTACGATCGCGCTACTCTGGTGTAGAGCCTCCGGTTGTGCGCTCGGAGCAGGATTTCGATCCACCGGCCAAGTACCACGTGTCGGCTGATGTCGAGTATCTGCGATACTTCGTGTCGTACGTGATTCAATTCCAGTTCCACCGAGCTGCCTGTGCCCTAGCGGGCGAGTACGTAAAGGGTGATCCTGAGAAAACGCTCAACAACTGCGACATCTACCAGAGCACAGCAGCCGGAAATAAGTTGAAGTAAACCATCAAAAGCTTCACGCAGGCACGTAGGGAAAGAAGGCTATAGCTATTTTTTTTTCTCTTTTTACACGTAGGGAAATGCTTGCTCTTGGATCCTCGAAACCATGGCCAGATGCAATGGAAGTGCTGACCGGAGAGCGTAGGATGAGTGCAGACGCCATTCTGGAGTATTTCGATCCTCTGTACCAGTGGTTGTTGGCAGAAAACAAGCGCGTTGGAGCGCACGTTGGCTGGACCGAATCCGAGAGTAAGTAAACCAATATCGGTGTGAAAAAGAAGCGACAAATTTATTACTCTTGTCATCCGTTTCGTATTGCAGAGTGTACCTCACACCCGATTGACTTCATTACGGCTTAAGCATGACGCAAACGCCATCTACCATAAAGCTCCTGCAACATAGTTCGTTTTATTTGTTTTCACATTGACTGTTAATAAAATTTTAGTGACTTTTTAGACATAAACTCTCGCATTTAAATGCATACATTCACACACGCCGGTAAGCAAAGGCAAGTTCTGAAAGCCTTGAAAACATGTTCTTGTTCAAGGTTGTGGTACATTGGAAGTCGACCTCCGCAGGATGGGCGTGAAGCGATCCTGGATGTTCCAGACAAATAAATTTGCCTTGAATTGATAAGCGTTTAAAACCGGTTTCCTCCTTTGCGGCTGAAATTCTCTCGTTCATACACGCTCAGTCTTACTTGCGTCATTCGATTTAATAGCCTGGATGGGACATTACAGACCAGGGCCAATATTGTCAAATAAATGCCAATAAATTATTGCTGGTAAGATTCTTTGCTAGGGAAGATTTCCACCCACGGGAACTTTTCAATCAGAGCGTAACATTTCTAACACACCAACGAAACGCCACCGTCGATCGATTATCGGCGAATTCCGACCCGGACCGATCGATCGCACAGTAAGACGAAGTTCCGCGGCGTAAGTGGAAGTAGATAAACATCTCGTGATGTGATAAATACTCGATAGATTCGCATCCCCCTTGTCGCTCTGTCACCGATCAGCGTAAATGCGTTTGATATAAAAACGATCCCAGCGGCGTAATGCGCCCCAGAGTTTCTCCGAACTTGGCCGCGTAAAAACGCGCCCGCACGTAGTGAACTGATTCCAAGGGCCACTCGGATTCGTCCTATTATCGTCGCCATGGCAAACATCGCGATGGAGCTAGTGATTGTGTTGCTGGTGTTAATTGGCTTATCGGCTGGAGCCCTAGCACCGTCTGGAAATAGCCACCTTCTAGCGAGCGAAAAAGCGGCCCTCGACTTTCTTGATGAGCAGGAGAACAATATTCTGGAAATCAATTACAACACTACGCTGCAATCCTGGAACTACGAGACGAACATCACCGACGATACGCTCGATATGCGCAACGATGCCGTTGACGAGCAGTCGGGCTTCCTGAAGGTACCGAAACGTGTGTCTAGTTACATCACAACCTGGGGGAAATCTAACGGGAGTGTCACCTAACGTGATCCGCAGCTTAAAAGAACCCATTTCCCCCAAATGATCGTGTTGAGGGAATATTTTTCCCTCATCTCAATCGCCAATCGAAGACGTCGAAGGACGTGCGCGTGGGATGGTCGTCATCCCTGGTCTACATTTTACATCACTTTCGTTGAACTGGTTTATTGTCGATCCTTTTTCGCTTCATGCTGGAAGATCACGCGTCGCGAGTTGTCGCCTGTGATCTTGATCTTCCTCGAGGTTCCACCAAAACGGGTTTTGGGATAATGCTTTCCAGCGTTTCTCCCTCATCAGCTGTCCGAGCAACCGAGCCAAAAAACCGGAAAGGAAGGCTGCATTTGGATGTTGTTATTTTTATGCTGGCATGGGAGATTTTTATTATTCCTCCACTCCTGATCGTGGCGTTTCGCTTGAGGATTAACTTCACCATCGAAACTTGACCGATCAAATGGAGTGAGTAGAAAGTAGATCGCGAGATAAGCCCCCTCCCTAGCCAGTGGTAGTTGTTTTGCTTTTTGGCTTATCAAATTCTTAAGCACTTTTTAACGTATACTAAACACACTGCTCACGATCGTGAGCAGCCGAGGGCAATGCCCTTCTTAATTCACCATAATTGCACGCGCAAATCGAACCACAAATTCCAGTTTTCATCCCCCACGGTGCCGGTTCTCCTTCTTGATGGGTCTTCGTTATTCTGCTGTTGTTTAATGCAGGCGGGCGTGCGATCGCGCGTGCTCGCCCTCGCGAGGAACCGCCGGCTATAAGAGGGCTTTCACCGGGTGCGTCCGAGCCAGTTGTCATCTAAACCCTCGGAACAAATGACGCACGTGCAACCGCGTAGAACGTACGCCCGCGTAGGGCTACTGCTGGTGTTAGGGCTGATCGCACCGATCGTAGCCACCGATCCCGAGCTGGAACGTAGCGAACTGGCCGCCCAGCGCTACGTGGCTGACCTGGAGGAGGAGCTGTTGGGGCGCAACAACAACGCGACCGAGCTTTCGTGGGCTTACGAATCCAACATCACCGAGCAGACGTTGAAGCAGCGCAACGAGGCCGCAGCGCGCAATGCGAAGTTTTTCAAGGTGCGATCGCTTGCGCTAGAGGGTGGATTATGCCGTGTAACGATTCGCGGCTGGTTTGTATGCATGTCGTTAGCAGCAGTTGACCGAGGAGGGCTCGAGTTATCGGGGTGCATTCGCACAAGGTCTCGCGTGAGAAGGTCGCTTTTGTATCGTCAGTTAAGCCGATCGGCTTAGATCATCGTAGAAAATCCCACCCCTACCGGTGGGCTGAGCGCCATGAGCAGTGTTTCCAGAACACCCTTCGGTGTGGATCCATGATCTCACAGACGTTTGCGCCTATCATCTGGCGGCTATTTTTGGTAGTTCACAATCATAGCGCACGACCTGCGACAAACCACCGCGAACCGGTTGACGCATCGGTTTGGATCTGATATTTATGGCATCCCGCGCTGGCGCTGGGTGATAACAATCACCGACGTACAACGTGCGCAAACAACGATCACCGACGGAAGATCCTGTCACCGCAGCGATCACCGGCTTCCGATGGTGAGCAAAGAAAAGATGGCCGACCGAAATCGGATGACTTCCTTTCACCGTCAATCACCCCCTTCGGCGTGCCATCCCGTGGTGGAAACGTCATCACGGTGACCATGATAAATTAGCTTTTATGGGCTGCTCGCGGGTCTATGCGAGCGGTCAATTATGAACGACACACGCACACAGCGCAGCTAAACCCCCGCGGAATCTGTTTTTTTTTCCCCCTCTCGTGTGCGATAAAGCACCCGCGAGTAGAACGATCGTGAAGCGGAGGGAAGCGTCCGATTTCGATGGCGCGAGTTTCGTTTTTTTTTATGCTTCTTGCCATTGCTCCCACCGGCCCTCAGGGTGAGCATCATCTTCTACCCCGTTTTCGTAGCACACGTGATCCATCCCAAACCCCCCACACAGCCGAAAGCTAGAATTGGGTTCGAATCGCGCAGTTACGGTCGAGCGGTGGAGCACAATTCATTTGCCGATCGTTGGACGCCGCGTGTGGAACGGGGATTCGCGATCTCGTTTGGGGATGATGCGGCCGGTTTTCTGGTGCTGGTTGGTGCTGGTGGGCGAAAGTTTTGGCCGGATCGAGAGGGCACCTCTGACGGTGGAGAGCATCGTGCGGATGTACCTGCGATCGGTGGAACCGTCGGTGGTGCAACGTACGTACGATGAAACCATTGCCTCGTGGGACTACGAGTCAAACATCACCGATTACACGGCCGAGCTGTCGATGAAGGTGGCCCTGGATAATGCCGCGTTTTGGAAGGTGCTAATTCAGCTGGCCACCCTCCCGTTAAGTGGTGATCGCAAACGTCCGGGTTGGCTGCACGAGTGTAGCAGAGAGAACGAGCACAGTTTTTATCCTATTAACACCTTCTCTTTGGACGGTCTTTTGCATCCTTTCCTTTGCAGGAAGTCGCCCGGGAGCTGCGGATGTACGATTTCAACAGCTTTAAGGATGCGGATCTGAAGCGTCGTATCAAGAAGCTGACTGATCTCGGATACGCAGCGCTGGACGAGGCGAAGTTCACGCAGCTCGTCGATGCCATCTCGAGGATGCAGGAAAACTATGCCACCGCCAAGGTGTGCCAGTACCGGAACGAGTCGAACTGCAACTTTGGTCTCGAGCCGGAGCTAACGGAGACGCTCGCGAAGAGTCGTGATCCGGAGGAGCTGAAGCACTACTGGGTGCAGTGGCACGCGGTCGCTGGTAAACCGGTGCGAAAGGACTTCGATGAGTACGTCACGCTGAACCGCGAGGCCGCCAATCTGAACAGTGAGTGTGGAGCTCACGTGTAAGGGAGACAGAATATTCATCCATCGATCGTACGATGCATTTCAGATTTTACCTCGGGAGCTGAATACTGGCTAGATGCGTACGAGGACGACACGTTCGAGGCACAGGTCAACGCAGCGATCGAACAAATTCGTCCACTGTACGAACAAATCCACGCTTACGTGCGATACCGCCTGCGAAAGCACTACGGCAACGATATTGTCTCCGAAAAGGGTCCAATTCCCATTCACCTGCTCGGGAACATGTGGGGACAGACGTGGGACAATATTGCTGATATTACGACACCGTTCCCCGATAAGAAGTTGCTCGATGTGACAGAAGAGATGGTCCGCCAGGGTTACACCGCTGTCAAGATGTTCCAGATGGGTGATGAGTTCTTCCAGTCACTGAACATGACCAAACTGCCGTCGTAAGTAGCCCGAGATTGGAAGGAATAATGCACAATGTCTAATGGTTTATTCCGTACTCGCTTGCTGACCTACAGCACATTCTGGGAGAAGAGCATCCTCGAGAAACCCAACGACGGACGGGAGCTTGTGTGTCACGCCAGTGCGTGGGACTTCTACAAAAAGGATGACGTTCGCATCAAGCAGTGCACGCGTATCAACATGGAGGACTTTTTCACAGTACACCACGAGCTGGGCCACATCCAGTATTATCTGCAGTACCAACATCAGCCTAGTGTGTACCGTGAGGGAGCGAATCCTGGCTTCCATGAGGCCGTCGGTGACGTCCTATCGCTCTCCGTATCGACACCAAAGCATCTCGAGAAGATCGGTCTCCTGAAGGACTTCGTGTTGGACGAGGAATCGAAGCTCAATCAGTTCTACCAAGCCGGTCTGTCGAAGCTGGTGTTCCTGCCGTTCGCGTACACGCTCGACAAGTACCGCTGGGAGATCTTCCGCGGTGATATCAAGCCCGAGAACTACAACTGCAAGTTCTGGGAGATGCGCTCGAAGTACTCCGGGGTCGTGCCTCCGGTGATGCGCAGTGAGAGTGACTTCGATGCTGCCGCCAAGTACCACGTGTCGGCAGATGTCGAGTATCTGCGATACTTCGTGTCGTACTTGGTACAGTTCCAGTTCCATCAGGCAGCTTGTGAGAAAGCCGGCCAGTACGTTAAAGGTGACCCGGAGAAAACGATCAACAACTGCGATATCTACCAGAGCGCTGAGGCGGGTAATGCGCTAAAGGCGATGTTGGCCATGGGCTCTTCGAAACCGTGGCCTGATGCGATGGAGGTACTTACTGGACAGCGCAAGATGAGTGCCGAAGCCTTGCTCGAGTACTTCCAACCGCTGTACGATTGGCTGGTGAAGGAAAATAAGGCCCTCGGAGCGTACGTCGGATGGGAGCAAAATTCCAGTGAGTTTCTTTTTCTTTTGCAAGCATATCGCGTTGCAGCGTTCTGTTTCATGACGTTTGGTTTTCTTTTTCAGTGTGCAAATCGGCCTAGGACATTACACGTGTATTATTTGGCAGCAATATCGTTCTATGATCTCCAGACCGCACAGGTACCGACAAAAATCGACCGTATGACATTGCCTGTTGGTCCAGGGGAGCAGCATTTTATCGCTGAAACCTACCTAATAAAGTAAGCAACACAACCATTCATTCTGTTGTCGATATTGGTGTCACTGTGTAGCGATAATGATTTTGTAACCGGGCCCACAAACAAAACACAATCTCATCTTATCGGGGTGTACCCATCGTCAATGGATGCTGCGTTCATTGTCGTTTGGTATCAGTTGTGTAACGCATCAACAGCAAACGAAATTGACTGCGCACGGTTTAAATCGTTATCACTTATCAGTCGTTGCGGTAGACACCTGTCCGTGGTCTCCGGAGATATCGTAAGCAAATAAATACGTATGCAAATCGATTGCCAGCGCTTAGTTGCACCTTCTCGAGCGATAGGTGCCCTTGCAAGATGAAGTGCGTATTTTTAATCACGGTGGCCATTGGGCTCGTGTGTCACGTGAGTGCTAGTGTTTGGCCGCACCCGCATTTGGCAGCCCAGGAACGGGAGGTATCGCGGTACCTAAATGGGATCGAAAACGCAATCCTAGCCCATCGCAACACCGCCAGTGAAGCGAATTGGGCGTACGATTCCAACATCACGGACGATAATTTGGACGCCAAGAACGAGGTCGCTACGGAAAATGCCGCTTTCTTCAAGGTAGCTAGCGAAAAGAAGCCATCTGCCAGAAGGGAATGTTTGATTGCGTGTTTATTGGGGCTTTTTCTGTAGCAAATCTCGGAGCATCTCTCTCGGTACGACTACGAAAACTTCCGAAATCAAGACCTGAAGCGACGCGTGAAGAAGCTCGTGGGATTGGGCTATTCCGCGTTGCCGGAGAAAAAGTTTACCGAAATGCTGGACGCCATCAACAACATGAAAGAAAATTACGCCAAAATTAAGGTGTGTGAGTATCGCGATAGGACCCGTTGTGAGTTGGCTTTGGAACCGGAGCTGACGGAGATCCTGGCTAACAGTCGTGACCCGGAGGAGCTGAAGTACTACTGGCAGCAGTGGTACGATGCGGCCGGAGCCCCGACGCGAGAGGATTTCCAGAAATATGTCGACCTGAACAGCGAAGCAGCTAAGCTAAACAGTTGAGTGTAGCAAGCTACAGCTAGTATGAGATGATTTGATGACGGATTGATATATGTTGTCACAGATTATGACTCGGGTGCCGAATCCTGGCTAAGCGCGTATGAGGACGACACATTCGAAGAACAAGCCGATGCGGTTATGGAAGAGATGAGACCGTTTTACGAACAACTGCACGGTTACGTACGGTACAAGTTGCGCAAGTACTACGGCGAGAGGGTCGTATCTGAAAAGGGCCCGATTCCGATGCACCTGCTCGGTAACATGTGGGCGCAGGGATGGGGCAACATCGCGGACATTACCAGCCCGTTCGGAGACCGTCAGCTGCTGGATGTGACGGATGAGATGGTCCGACAGGGATACAATCCCATTCAGATGTTCGAGATGGGTGACGAGTTCTTCCAGTCGCTGAACATGACCAAACTGCCTCCGTGAGCATAATGTTGGAGTTATTAGCTTCAATGGGCGTTATAACAGTCTTCCTTCTTTCTAGAACATTTTGGGAGAAGAGTATCCTTGAGAAGCCGGATGACGGACGCGATTTGATCTGTCACGCTAGTGCGTGGGATTTCTCGAAGCAAGGAGATGTGCGCATCAAGCAATGCACTCGCGTGACGATGGAGCAGTTCTTCACGGTGCATCACGAGCTGGGTCACATCCAGTACTATCTCCAGTATGAGAACCTTCCCAGCATGTATCGCGGTGGTGCGAATCCTGGCTTCCATGAGGCAGTAGGAGATGTACTGTCGCTGTCAGTATCCACCCCGAAGCATCTCGAAAAAATCGGCCTCCTGAAGGACTTCGTGCTGGACGAGGAATCGAAGCTCAATCAGTTCTACCGCTCGGCCTTGACAAAGCTTTCATTCCTACCGTTCGCTTACACACTGGACAAATACCGCTGGGGAATCTTCCGTGGGGACATTAAGCCTGAAGAGTACAACTGCAAGTTCTGGGAGATGCGCTCGAAGTACTCAGGGGTCGAGCCCCCGGTAGTTCGCTCAGAAGAGGACTTGGACGCTCCAGCCAAGTACCACGTGTCGGCCGATGTCGAGTATCTGCGCTACTTTGTGTCATACATCATCCAGTTCCAATTTCATCGTGCTGCTTGTGAGAAGGCAGGAGAGTACGTTAAGGGTGACCCGGAAAAGACGCTGAACGATTGCGATATCTACCAGAGCACCGAGGCGGGTAATGCCATTAAGGCAATGCTCCAGGTGGGAGCATCTAAGCCGTGGCCCGATGCGATGGAGGTCCTTACGGGAGTCAGGCGTATGAGTGCCGATGCAATGATCGAGTACTTCCAACCGCTGTACGATTGGTTGGTGGCCGAGAACGAACGTCTCGGAGTACCTGTCGGATGGGAGGCATCTGATAGTAAGTATACATTGAAGATCGTTCAATGAAATTGAATTTTAAAACCATCATCATTTTTGTCTTTGTTGCAGAATGTGTATCTAAATAACTGATGATCGATTGTAATTGCTGCTAATACATTAAATTTGAATCATATGGAAATTGGTTTTATTTGTATACATCCGAAACGATCAGAATTTTACAAATAAAAAACGAAACGTGACTTTCACTACGATTTTCGACCACTCCTTGTTTGCTCGATAGCGGTACGGGTTTAAGTATTCAGAAAATTCAAACAACGACGATCACATTTTCTAAGACGGAATTTGATCCTCAACAGAAGTTGAAAAATTTGCATACTATTTTAGCGGTAAAAAATCGACAACCTCTCTGTTGTCTTATAACAAACAGATTGGTCAACAGCTGGCTAAGAAGTCGACTGATGATTTAGGTAATTATCTTGTAAATAACGTACAGAGCCGGATCGCTTCTCAAAGAATTATGCTCGTTCCAGACACCCCAAAGCTGTCCGTGTACAGTGCGAGAGATAATAGGCAAACGGGCCCCTTCAACGATACATATTTATTTTTGAGTCCCGGCACGTTTTCCCTTGCTTTTTTCTCCTCCCAACACGCACACGTTATCAGCTCTGGAGGTAGGACTGTCCATCCGTAAAACCCCATTGATGGATCTCAAGCACGGACTGTGGCACAGCTGAAGAGCTGAGGAGTGACTTTGACCATCACCGGCGTGTGATAAGCCAGCACCTATAAAAGCCAATGCAAATGAGCGTCTATGGACCAGTTTTGAACTTGATTCTAAGTGTGCCTCACCAAGATGAGGATCCGTTCGGTTGTGCTTGTGGTGTTCGCACTGGTGTGCTGTGCTTTCGGTGGCCGACTTCGTTCAAGGAACGATGATGTCGGTGATGAAGAAGCCGCAGCTCGCCACTACGTGGAGCATATTGACGTGGAGATTCTGGAGCGGCGCAATGTTGGCGTCGAAGCCGAATGGGCCTACGAGTCCGATATCAACGATGCCAATTTGTTGGTGAAAAATGAGGTGGCTGCTGCGAACGCCGTGTTCCTCAAAGTAAGTGACCCACGTGAATGATTAGAGCGTTACGTAATTTGGTGGTTTGCTATCGTCACTGGTGCTCGTTGCAGGAAGTAGCCGATACGCTGAACAAGTATGACTATGAGAGCTTCCAAGATGAAGATTTGAAGCGGAAAATGCGAAAGCTAACGAAACTGGGATATTCCGTGTTGCCGGAGGATAAGTTCGCTGACATGCTGGACGCCATCAATAGGATGCAAGATAACTACGCTAAGGTGAAGGTGTGCGACTACCACGACGGTAGCAAGTGCGATTTGGCCCTTGAACCGGAGCTGACGGAGATCTTTGCCACCAGCCGTGACCCTGAGGAGCTGAAGTACTACTGGCAGCAGTGGTACGATGCGGCCGGAGCCCCAACGCGAGACGATTTCCAGAAATATGTCGACCTGAACGGTGAAGCAGCGCGGATGAATAGTTGAGTAGATGAGAGTTTGATTCGTTTTCGTGTGGCCGTGTGATAACCAGTTTTGTTGGTGACATGAATTGCAGATTACGCGACCGGTGCTGAATACTGGCTGAGTGCGTACGAGGACGATACGTTCGAGGAACAGGTCGACGCCGTGATGGAGCAGCTACGTCCACTGTTCGAGCAGATACACGCAAACGTGCGCTTTCAGCTGCGGAAGTACTACGGAGATGATGTGGTGTCCGAAAAGGGTCCGATTCCGATGCACCTGCTTGGAAACATGTGGGCACAGGATTGGGCAGGAGTCGCAGATATCACCAGTCCATTTCCCGATCGCCAGTTGTTGGACGTGACGGAAGAGATGGTTCGCCAAGGATACAATCCAATTCAAATGTTCGAGATGGGTGACGAGTTCTTCCAGTCGTTGAACATGACAAAGTTGCCAGAGTATGCTTTTTAAACGTTGGCCGATCTGAAGTTGTCAATCTAACACTGTACATTTTGCTCTTACAGCTCATTCTGGGAGAAGAGCATTCTCGAGAAGCCGGATGACGGACGGGATTTGGTGTGCCATGCTAGCGCCTGGGAGTTCTCGAAGACGGATGACGTGCGTATTAAGCAGTGCACTCGCGTGACGATGGATCAGTTCTTCACGGCACACCACGAGCTAGGGCATGTGCAGTATTTCCTGCAGTATCAACACCTTCCCAGCATGTACCGAGATGGAGCCAACCCTGGCTTCCATGAGGCCGTGGGTGATGTGCTTTCTCTGTCGGTTTCCACCCCGAAGCATCTCGAAAAGATTGGCCTCCTGAAGGACTTTGTGTTGGACGAAGAATCCAAGCTGAATCAATTCTATAGTGCCGCCTTGAATAAGCTTGTGTTCTTGCCGTTCGCTTACACGATTGACAAGTACCGTTGGGGAATCTTCCGTGGGGACATTAAACCTGAAGAGTACAACTGCAAGTTCTGGGAGATGCGCTCCAAATTTGGAGGTGTTGAACCTCCAGTAGTTCGCTCGGAAGCTGATCTAGACGCACCCGCGAAGTACCACGTGTCGGCTGATGTCGAATACCTGCGCTACTTTGTATCGTTCATAATTCAGTTCCAATTCCATCGTGCTGCTTGTGAGAAGGCAGGAGAGTACGTTCCAGGGGATCCGGAAAAGACGCTGAACGATTGCGATATCTATCAGAGTGTTGAAGCGGGCAATGCGATTAAAGCGATGTTGGAGCTGGGTTCTTCTAAGCCGTGGCCCGATGCGATGGAGGTGCTTACAGGAGAAAGACGCATGAACGCGGACGCCCTGATCGAGTACTTCCAGCCGTTGTACGATTGGTTGGTGGTTGAAAACGATCGCCTTGGAGCCCACGTTGGATGGGAAGAAACCACGAGTAAGTTATGGGCAAAGGATATTGGAACGATCAGCTTAATTTTTGATATATTTTCTATTCCATTTTCTTTCAGAATGTGTGCCATACTAGAGCATAGAACCACGGAACACCTGAGGTGTAAACGTGTATTATGTAGCATGTTTTGTTTTAAGCACTAACGGTCATCGATCACCAGGATCAACAGAGACACGGTCGATGAATAAACGTCCAGTAGCTACGCTCAATGAGTTTACCGTGTTTCACGAACGCGTGGTTATATCCTGGATACTTTTCCGCTCGCACGTACTCCAGAAACCCTCCGAGAACGTTCCGTTGGGCGATCGTACCACCTTCGATGCCCTTCGGGAGTAGATAGTACGATCTAGCACCATTAGGCATGTCCACCGTGTACAGAAAATTGTGTGCACCAGTGAACAGGAACTGTTTCGTCTGCAAGTTCTGTAACGTTACAACCGATTCTCCGTTTGCTTGACGCTGTTGAAATCTCCAGGTGCTGGCGAATCCACTGCTCTTTGATGCCACTGCGTACTGGAAGTCGCTTTCACCTTGATCGCCGAGCTCACTGGGGACGAGAAACTCGTGCGTTTTGTTGTTGATGATTGCGTAACAGCAGGACACGCGCAAGTCCGCCAAGGACAATCCAAACCGTATAAGTAGCAGTTGAATACCCAGAAAGGCTGCTCCGTTCATTGCGGTTGTACCTTCAGCGAGTGTTATGATGAGTACGAGAGATCGACGACAGATTCTCAGGGTTACTTTATACGATCGGATGGAGGTTAGTTTTTACTACCCACAAACGTATCGGATCGTAAGTCACGCATGGAAACTATGCCAGTTATTTGGGATGCGGTGGGATTGCGTTTCCATGACAATGAGTTGCGCGTGCGGTGTTTGAGATGGTTGGGGTTGTTTAAAATTTACCTAACCCATAACTAGCGTGAATCATCGACGGCTTCGTCAGTGCGGGCGGCATCTTGTCACCGTTTCCATACTCAAAAGAGGAACAAAAAGAAGAAGAAAAAAACACACACGTCAGCCCGTAAATATCACCTGTAACCGCCGTATCCGCGTGGCACGCGTGCTGACCATGTGGTGAGTCGAGCTTTCACGGTCGCTCGAAAGAACGTTCCTGCGGTCAGCGCGTGGTGGGCCATAAAAATTGGTTGACAGTTTTTGTTTGCCGCAAATCGACCCTTTCGCGGGAGGCCCACGGAACCATGGGAAGCCACAGAAAGAATCCTATTGTTCCGAGCCATCGGTGCCTCGGGAGGCCACTATCACACATATCGCACACTCGACCGGGTTCCCAGCAATTTCCCACGGCGCTGTGACTCTCCCTCCACCCCGTTGACCCGTATCGAGGAGGGTGGGCCTGATAGGGGAGCTACAAACCCCCCCAAACTGCACCGGTGTGCGGCCGCATTGTTGCTCCGTCGCATATTGGCGCTTTGAGTCATGCGCGCGACGTTTAGGTTTAATTTTTCATTAACATGCCGACTCGCCACATGAATGCTTCCATTCTTATCTCATCTGGCGTTGGAGAGGGAACATTTTGTCCGTTGTGTATGTGTGTTTGTGTGTGTGTACGCACTGTACGTGTGCCAATTTACCAGTGGCAGGTCTTGCGTGTGGTGCAGCACGCCCACACATACACGTACGGCGTAAGAACACCAGCTAGAAGCCACCATCTCCCGAGCGGGTATCAGGTGCTGGATGCATGGCCCGATGGCGCGTAATTGTTTTCTTGCGCAAGTGAGAAAACACTTCGAATGACCGTGGGCAACTGGGCAACAGGGTACTGCCGTTTCGCTTTGCCACTTAATTTGAATACCATTAGAGGGGTATGGTTTTGTCGCCGACCGGGTGGGGGAGGAAAAACCAAATTTCCCGCTCTAACCATATGACAATTGGCTTGATTGCTTGGGACCTGGCACTTCCGACCCGGGGGGTTGCCTGTGTATGGAGGCCAGTACGCCACGGGACCGATAGGACTGTACGCCGGGAGCTTTCAGTTTCGTTCGGTTGCTCGTCGCGGATGGACAATTTCGTAAGAATCCCGTCGAGAGCGGAAGTGCAGGTAAAGCTGGTGATTCGAAATCGATTCCTATGAAATAATTGTGAACAAAGGAAGGGATCCTGCGATCGAGAATTATTCCAGATATTCCTTGTGACGAATATCCTTGCGGGAGCTTATTGTGTTTGTTTATACATAAGGTGAAAGCTATTGTGGATTTTTCAGTGTATTTTTTTTATGAATTTTGCCAAATTGCCTTCGATTGGAAATAAAGGTTCTAAACACAAATGAATTTATAAATGAATGAAGCAGCAAAAGTATAAAACATACAAAGAATCTGCAGCTAGTGCCATTCGTGTTAGTTTTAAATACATCATTTTTCAACCCTCCCGAATAGTGTCAAAGTGTTCCTCTTGTATAACTACGTAATATGTTTCTAACCCTGGTGCGTTGTAAAAAGTTATGAATTGCACGCCTGTACAGTGACGTGTTGTTTCTGTGTGCTGTGGAATACATTAAAATTAAGTGAAAGTGAAAACGCACCCATTGCCGAAACGCAAACCCACATGCGATTAGCATAATCCCGTTCGAATAGTTTTCCTTCATCAGGGAACACCTTGTACTGAATTGTTTCCACCAAGCACATGCCCGCAGGCTGCATTGCGTAATGTTGGTGCCGTTGGTTAGGTGCACCCTCTGTGTGGTGCTGGTGCTACAATCGGTTTATTGTGAGGCAGATCCACAGCTAAATCTTCCACCTTTGGCACCGCCGGGAGCGGATCGGAATCGTCCAGTGGTATTTCCCAGTGGGGAAGCATCACCGACGAGAGTGCCCTTGCGTGTTGATGGAGAAGGGACTAATGCACACGATCGTAGCAGGAGTGAACGGTACGGTCCACCCTACGATGGGGACGAAGACGATGAAGACGAACGGCCCAATTATCCACCACAGCAACAGGGACGTGCTAATAGCGATTACGATAGGAGAGATCGACCGGATTCGGTAAGAGCTGTTTACCGGATGGTGATCAGTAAAGGACAACGTGAGATTATCAGTGATTTTTGCTTTATTTTTTGAACCTGCAGCCATACTCTTTCAACGATCGAAATCGATACGGTGGAGATCGAGGATTCGATCCTGGGCGTACTCCAAACGAGAGATACGCAGGTGATCGAAGCCCCAATCCACTCGTTTCCGATGTCGACAACCCGTTGCTGTACAGAGATCGAGATGATCGGAATCGAAATCGGTACGTGTCAGATGTAGAGAACCCACTGTTGTATCGCGATCGCACGCCATACAATCCAAACCGAGATGAGAACGATCGCAATCGTTACAACCCCAACGGCCGACCGTTTAATCCCAATGATCCTGGAAGCTATGGTGGACGTGATCGCGATCCAAACTATCGCGAACCAGGCTTCCGTGATCCGAACTATCGCGAACCGGGCTACCGTGATCCAAACTTCCGTGATCAAGGATTCAGAGATCCATCTCAACGAAACCCTGGTGACGATCCTGCCTATCGCGATCGCAATCGATTCCCGGATGATCCTAACTACCGCGATCCTTACCGAAGCCCTGAAGAAGAACGGTTCCGAGCAGAAAACGAACGACGGTTTCGGGCGGAAACTGAAAAGCTGCGCACCTTCCTATCCGAGATCGACCGGAAAAGCTCGCTGGAGTGTTCGCTGAACGTTGCGGCCCAGTGGAACTTCGAGACCAACATCAACGAGGCGACGCAGGTCGAAGCGGTAAGGTTCTGTGTGGAAAACTCCGGTTACAAGGTCACAAAAATAACGGTATTTTTAAACGCGCACGCGGCTCAAGCCAGCAAACGGTTGTTGTTTTTTAAGACGATAATGATCGCAGTACGGTTGTCGTGTCGTGGTCAGGAAAACAGCAGTTGTGGGAAAACTAGTGCCGTACTAACCGTACTGACGGTGACATTGACAAAGAACGGTGATTAGTGACATCCAGCGAGTCCAACTCACGGCTTCGTCCATGTTTATGTATGAGTCGGCTGAGGCTGAGAGTTTCAGAGATGCAGAAATTAGCATTGTTTTACGGCACCCAAGTACGGTTCAGGGTATTTGCAGGTGTACGCTTTGTAGATACCACTGCAAACGAGCGGAATGTTTGGTTAGCAACAAACAGACGCAGTGACAATCGCCTTTTGTGGTGAATGATAATTTTGGAATTATCTTTAGAAGTATTTGAAATTCTTCGTAGATGATGTTCAAAGCCACAATAAAGCTCTTTTTCATTAATTTCAATGCCAATGTAGATATTTACTCAACGCCCAGCGCAGGGAATAGAAGTTCATTGTAAAAAAATACAGGCTCAAGGAAAATGTAATCGATACGATATACTCTTTCACCTTCCTACAGCTGGCTGCTCAGCAACGATATAACGACTTCCAGCGCCTGCTATGGGATCAGATGCGGCGGATAGATCAGACGAAAATTTTCGATGACAAGCTCTATCGTCAGGTACGGCTGATGTCCATCATCGGTCCAAGTGCTCTACCGCCGGATCAGCTCGATAGAGTAAGTACCACATGGCATTTAGCGTGATTGGCAATCTTGTAACCCCATCTCGTCGTACAGTACAACAGAATCGTCAACGATATGTTGGCCATCTTTAACGGGGCTTCGATCTGTGCGTACGAGCAACCGTTTGAGTGCGGTTTGCGTCTTCAACCGCACCTCAAAGACGTAAGTAAACTTATGATCGGTTAGTACGGTCACTGTTACTAAGCGAAGTGTTACACTCACCCCCAGATTATGGCAAAGAGCCGGGATTGGAATGAATTGCAGTACACATGGCTCGAGTGGCGCCGAAAGTCTGGCCGAAACATGCGCGATCTCTTCGAGCAGCTCGTCGATCTGACCAACGATGCTGGGCGTGTGAACAGTGAGTATGCTAATAGGAGGATGATTTGCAGGATTTTCTAACAAATGGGAATTTTCTCGTTCATACAGACTTCACCGACGCGTCTTCCTATTGGACGTTTCCGTACGAGTCGCGCAATTTCCGCGAAGAGATGGAGCAAGTGTGGCGTGAGATACTCCCTCTCTACGAGATGATTCACGCGTACGTTCGTCGTAAACTGCGCGAGTTCTACGGCCCAGATAAGATCAACAAAAACGCCCCACTGCCCGATCACATACTAGGCGACATGTATGGGCAGAGCTGGCAGAACATTCTGGACATTGTCATCCCCTACCCGGGTCGCAGTTTCCTCGAGGTGACGCCAGAAATGCAGAAGCAGGGCTACAACCCACTCGTCATGTTCCAGATAGCGGAGGAGTTCTTCGTTTCGATGAACATGACCGCGATGCCGCCTGACTTTTGGGCTTCGTCCATCCTTACGCAGCCACCAGATCGACCGATCCTCTGTCAACCGTCCTCGTGGGACTTCTGTACCGGCAAGGACTACCGCGTGAAAATGTGCACGCAGGTAACGCATAAAGATTTCATCACCGTCCACCACGAATTGGCGCACATCCAGTACTTCCTGAACTATCGCAACAATCCGAAGGTGTTCCGCGACGGTGCAAACCCAGGTGAGTGACTTTCTCTCTGGCTTTCAGCACGTGTACGATCACCCGATCACTTACCAGACGAGAGGCTTTTTTCCACAGGTTTCCACGAAGCGATCGGTGACGCAATCTCACTGTCAGTGGCGTCGCCCAAGCACCTGCAAAATCTGGGCCTCGTGCAGAAGTCCGTCGACGACACGGCGCACGACATCAATTTCCTGTTTTCGCTCGCAATGGAAAAGGTCGTCTTTTTGCCGTTCGCGCTCGCCCTTGAAGCCTGGCGTTATGACGTCTTCAGCAAGCGGATTCGCAAGGAGCAGTACAACTGCCACTGGTGGTTGCTCAGGTAAGTGAGCCCTTCGGAATGCTGTCGTGGAACGCGCATACACGTTCCTCCATGGAAGCAAGCATTGCGACGGTTCCGGCAATAAGATGGACGGACTATAAGAGCGCTTTTCCCTTTCTTTTCCTTTTTGCCACCATGACACCGCAGGGAGGAATATGGAGGCGTTAAGCCGCCGGTGCTGAGGTCCGAACTTGACTTTGACCCTGGCGCGAAGTATCACGTCGCGGCGAACATTCCCTACATCAAGTGAGTACGATCCCTCGTGGTCATTCACAGTTAATTTGTATCGATTTTTCACACTCTCTGTTGCCATCTGACCTTTGGAAAGCCATTTTCAGGGCATTTACATAACCAACTCGAAAGTAGACCGGAGAGTTGCGTTACTTTCCATCTCATTTAACTATACTATTATATGTCTCGAAACAGTCAAGAATGTGTTCGTAATAAAAATCATTGTGGGTCTCTTAAACTGCCCCACCTTTATACTGATCTACGCTAAAGTGGGGCTTCGTTTTGTAACAGCGCTCGGGCTTAATCCGCTGGAGCTTTCAAACCGTCAGACCTAGTCGCTGTCAAAAAAGATCACTCCAACGATCGGTGACATGACGGCACACACTCGACACCGTGGCGTACCTTGCGAAAGCTTTCCACGGTGGAAATCGCCCGACCGAGGCACCCGCGAGCGTTTTCCACCGCCAGTTATTACCGTATACGATGCGCTTCAGCTCGCTCGCCCAATGCATCCACAGCCACTGCTGGTTTGGCTTCCAACGATCCGTGCGTGTAGGAATCGTGCACTTTCTCATCTCAGCGCCACACGGAGCACGGGATTACCAAACTCGATCGCCTCCCCCGAGGCTTGGATTCGCGCAATCGCGCGCAACTGACACCGCTCATTACCTTGCGCAAAGCGATGGCGCTCGGTGCGTGTTATGTTGGACCGAATTTCCACACAACCGCCCGGTGACAGGAAGTCTCGTGAAGCCACGGGCAGCCACCGTGTTACTTCACCTGGTGCAATTTGTATTGTTTCGTCGCTGCTCTCGATACGCGAGTCCGTTCCGGATCGAAATCGACGCATCGGTCGATAAGTGCGCCAGAAACCGTTCGGCGCATCGCACGTGGCGTAATCGTAATGCGCATAATTTGGTGCCGGTTGGTGACTTGCCTCACGCGCCCCAACGCATGTGACCGAGCCTTGCGCAATCCGTCGCGCTCAAGAGGCGTTGAAGGAGCCTTGCCAGAAGCTGTGTGTCCACTTGGGTGGTGTCTTTGCAACCTCTGCGATGAACGAAGCCACCGTTTCGCGATCGAGAGGCGCATTCAAGGAGCTCCCAAGTGTCGAGCCACTCTACTAAGGGTTCCTTTCGTGGGGCACCTTCTTTCGGATGAGAGTCAATAAGGGTTTTAGAGAGCTCATTTTTTTTTTACAATCACATTTTTTTATTTCATTTTTTCCTTTCTTTTTTACATCGTAAACAGAGCAAAGAAAAATATTTAAAAAAAAACAAAAAATAAACAACAATCAATGCATAATGAGAGGAGCGCAAAGCTAAGAAAAACCATGATCAGTTACGTCGGGCTGGCCTATGTTGGGTGCGTTTTTCCATAACTTTCGATCGTTTCCCTTCTTCTTCTTCTTCTTCTTCTTCTTCTCTTTTCCTTTCTACTTCCTCGTTCGTTCGTTCGATCGCTCACCCTCTTGGGGTGGCGGTCATGCGGGCTGAAAGCTGGTTGAAAACAAAAATAATCTTGAAATGTTCGGCACTTCGATATGTACAGCACTTCCGCCTGCGCATCCTTCTGCCAGCGATCCGCGTGTGCGATTTGGTATTTCGGCCGGCCTGCTGGCTTTTGGTTTCTGACTGCGCGGTTACGCCGTGTTAAAAATCTACATAACAAAAAAATTGCTGCTACTGCTGCTCGTTCGCGGAACTGGCTTTCTCTGTCCAATCGGGCGTGCTCCAGACCGTGCTGGGGGTTTTAGGAACGTTTTTGGGCTGCGCATCACTGCCGCCCCAGGGTCACGACCCATTGGAGAGACTAAAGCCTTCGCTTGACTTCCGCTTTCCACCGGATGGATTTTCACCGAATCGGCGGCGTTGGCTGCGTGACGACCGGTGAACGAACGTTGGCCCGAGGGCACTCGAAAGGGTCAACCGGACGACGGCCGGACACCAAACGGTCCCGTTTCCCGCCAGCTCGGGGCGATCAGTTGACCCCGATTGCGCTGAAACGTGGTTGCCGTCGATGCGTGTCGCGGTTCGCCGTTGGCTGCGTCCGTAAGAGTGAGCTTCCACTCGGGGGGGTTGACCGACGATCGTTCGGCAGCACGCAGCCATCCGCACGCAGCCGGTGGGTGGTACAATTCGAGGATGTTCGTTTTGATCAGTTTTTCGACATTACTTTACAGAGCGTTCGGGCGTTGATGGATCTTGCGCTAGCTATCGGGTGCCCGTCGAGTCCTGCGGCGAACCCGACGGTGTTTGGTGCGGAGCATTGCAGGGTTATGCTTTTGGGGGGCAGCAGGGATAGGGCTATGATGGAAGAGGGGCGATGGACAAGCCGCAGACGACCCTGCGCTTGGTCTAGCAACTAAGATCACAAGTTTTGCGATATAAATAATGAAATGATGGGAGCTCTTCTGGGCTTAGTGATGAGAACCGAAGTCGTGGTGTTCGCTCAGTCCCTCGGAGTGGTCCTCCTCGTGGTGGTGGTAGTGTTCCTCCTCATGGTGCACCGGAACATGGACCGGAACCTTGACCGGGTACGGCACCGGCTTCTCGACCTCAACCGGGACGTGCTTCTCGATCTCAACTGGAACCGGGCGCTCGACTGGGACCTTCACTGGGTACGGCACGTGCTTCTCGACCGGGTACGGGATGTGCTTCTCAACCGGGTAGGGCTGTGGGACCGGGACCTTCACCGGGACTGGCACGGGCTTCTCGACATGCACCGGAACCGGACGATCGTACGGGACATGGACTGGGTACGGGACCTTCTTGATGACCTCATACGGCACAGGCTTCTCCACCGGGACTGGCACGGGCTTCTCGACATGGACCGGAACTGGACGATCGACCGGAACGTGGACTGGGTAGTGGACGACCTTCTCAACCGGGTATGGCTTCTCAACATGCACAGCCACCTTCACCGGGTATGGGATCTTCTTCTCCACTGGGTACGGAGCCGGGACGTGCACCTTAACCGGGACTGGGACTTTCTTCTCTACTGGGTAAGGAGCTGGCACGTACACCTTTACCGGGACGGGACGATCGTACGGAACATGGACAGCGACTGGGACCTTCTTCTCAACTGGGTACGGGGCTGGGATGTGCACTGGCACCTTCACGATTTCCTTCACCGGATAGTGGACGGTCTTGTACACCGGGTAGGGCTTGGGCACTCCGACCTTCACCGGGACAGGGATGTGCTTCTCGACTGGCACTGGGATGTGCTTTTCCACTGGGTATGGCACCGGGACCTTCTTGACGACGGTCAGGGTCTTTTCCTCGTGGGTCTCGAAGTGCGGCACCTCATGGTGTTCCTCGTAGCCACCGAAGCTTCCGGTCCATCCGTGCAGTCCACGTTTGTCCTGTTTCTTGTCATCGAGCGCCTGAGTTTCGGCCGCCTTGTTGTCATCTACTTTGGCCTCCGCCACTGGTTTCTTTTCATCTTCCGCTGATGCGAAAAGCACCAGGGCAAAAAGGCAGACAACGCCCTAGAGTTGGTGGGAAGAAGAAAAATGGGAAGAAGACACGTGTCAAGGTGAGATGGAGGTGATCGAAAACAATCGTAACTGAAATTATCTCCCTGATCGAGCCTACTAAGTCAGTGATCGTATCGAGCTGTCAAAATACCAACGATCGTTGTACTAAATCACTTCTAAATGGCTGGATTAGTTCGTCCTTACGACGTTTTCCACAGACCTATCGAAGGTGAATGATCTCAGCGCAGTCGAGAGTAGCGTTTTTCCGAACCATTCGCAACCGGAAGCCCAACGACCTTGCACCGCGTTCGCGTTTGCGCACCGCTTTTGCCTTAATGATCGTGCTCCAACTCGACCGCCAGTAGCCTAGACCACCGAGCGCCCGTTGAGCAATGCACATTGTGCCCAAAAGAAGATGAAAACCGGCACAACGGAGAGGGAAAAGACCAGTAATTGCATGGAATGGAATGTTTTCCGTTCGTAAATGAAACGAAAGTCGCTCCGCTGCGCAAACCAACGGAACAACGAAGCACGGAAGCGTGAAAGGGAAACGGAGATGATTTCGAGGCTTCTTTCTTTTTTTTTTAGCTCGCGCTTTTTCACCCCTTCGATCGGGTTGTTTTTGATTCGGGCCTTTTTCGAAAGTTTCCGAAAGAAATGCGTCCAAAATCAAGAAACAGGTTAGAGAGAAGATCATTTTGCCATCGTGCCAGCGAAATTCGCGTCGAATTAGCCACCGTTCGCCAAGTGCGGGAACGGCCGAGAATAGGGATCGAAGCTGGATGAGCTTCCCGGTCGAAAGGATCGATCACTAGATCGAGGATCCCTTAGAGCTTCACTCGACTAGGAATGTGTAGTAGGCACTCTTGAATCACGAAACTTATTGCACGTGCTCAGGCTCAGGACTCTTCCCGTTTTTGGGAGTCGAGATTCACGCTTGGGAGTTCCTTTTTTTGCTCACTGTCACTGTGCATTTTGTGCATCTTTCTTTACACCATCGCCAAACCCCGAACCACTCACTAAAGGCTGCGTTGCACCGAAAAACTTGGCTCCCAAAAACGGCTCAAGAAAGAAAGGCCACCGAAATGTTTTGCTTACCAACAATTTCATATTTAATCCGAGCGAAATGTGTTCTGTAAAACAAGCAAGTAGACAACTGATGGTGAGTTTGGCGCTGCCGATGGTTTTTATACAGACGGGTTTCTCCTCCGGCACCGTCCCACCGCTACCCTTTCACGCCCTCCCTTCCACCGCCGCGAGCCACCTCGAACCATCCGTCGCCCTGCGAAAGCTCGCCGTGAAGCCTTCCACACCGGTGGCTTCGGCCGTTACGCTCTCGGTTGGTGCCCAAGTGGGAGAGGGGAGGGGGGGTGGATTATACACCCCGATCCGGACGCCGATAGAAAGAGAGTGAATAACGCCATTTTCACGCCACCACCAATCTCTCCCTTCCCTACCCTGTGGGGTGGTTGGACCATACCGCCATTTCCAACCCATTACCCAGACATTTTCTTTGCCCTCTTCGCTGGCCGTCAACGAAGCGCACCCGAACCGCACCGGGGGCACCGAGCTGGTGACGACTTCTTTTTCCCGGCTCTGTGTGGGGTGGTATTTTTTTTTTTCTCGGTTTGCGCTCTCTCCATCTCGCTCCCTTCGGTTTCGCTTTTCCTCCCGCTCGTCAGCCTTGGCACGGTGTTGGGCAAAAGAAATGCTCGATGGTCAGCTGGGGGGGGGGGGGGAGGGGTGGGGGTGTTGGGTTGGCCCCGGTCGGTTTGGGGGCAGTGTGCTGATTCTACGCCAGAGCCCTCCCCCGCGCCGGTACCCGCGATCGGTCATGGGGTGTAAAATTTGATGATCTCAAGCCTGGCTGTGGCAAAAGGATCGGTGGCCAAAGAAGAAGAGGGGCAAAAAAGCCTTGGAGCCTTCGAGAAAGAAGCGAGAAGGAGGTGAACTACTGGGTGGGGGTGGTTGGGGGGGGGGGGGGGCGGTGGAAAACATACGTCAAAACTGAGCGGCGGTGGTCGGTCGTAACCCAACG
The DNA here is from genome assembly GCF_943737925.1 of Anopheles nili. NCBI lineage: Eukaryota > Metazoa > Arthropoda > Insecta > Diptera > Culicidae > Anopheles > Anopheles nili. The sequence goes on from NC_071292.1 coordinate 7,994,480, forward strand.
GCCAACTGCAGCGTATTCGTAACATTATGCATACAGTTTTCCGATCCAATCGAGCGGTCGCGTAAGGCTCGGTGCCGTGGCTGGCTTTTTCACAGGTGTAACCGATGGCGGGTAATGGTGATGGTGCTGTTGAGTGGTAATTTTTGCACTTGGGTGTAACGCGTTGTATTTTTTTCCCCCTGCACGAGAACATCACACACTCCGGCCGGGAATGTAATGTGGATCGATCTGTCGATCGATTTTCGGGACGTGCGAGTGCGTCGGTGTTGCATGATAATTTATTAATTACATAAAATGCCGTTAGAAGGCCATTGTTTAAATGCTCGAGCTGAAATGTACGGGTTTTTTTTGTACTTAGATCAATAAAAATGGGTGTTGATCAATACCGATTTTGTGAACGGTAACGTGTTGAACGGTTAAAATTGATTAACAAAAAAAAAGCAATTTTAAAAGGTTTTGCATGAAAATTCTCCACCGCTGCGCTCGAGGCATACTTATTTCATTTCCATAATCACAAGGCCATTCGTTTCAAGCATATTCAACTTCAAGCCAACCGATTTCCGGCTAATTATATGTGGACGCCTTACGATTGCGACCAATTTGTTTCGTTATCTTTCGGGTTCGGGTGAGCGCATCCGTTTTGGGTGATGAATTCTTCCGCCGTCGAACGCAAAACTACAGCAAAGCTAACGGCCTTCCGAAACATCCTCATTCACGTCTTCTTGTGCGTAATGCAATCGTAGCTTTCGATCGAAGATCGTCCCCATACGGAGACAGACTCAACACACCCATTCGCGGGAGGATCGTCGCTGGTTGGGCTAACGAACGAACGATCGGTGTGCTTACCAAACCATTCGACAATTAGACGTTGGGAAAGGAGAAAGAGACACAACGATGAAGATAGAGAGCCAAAGCGAGACAGGGAAGCAGACGAACCCGTGCATAAAAACGAGCGTACCTCGGGTAAAAGTAAATAACAGCCACTGCTAAAATATATATAAAAATTAATGGCTAAATGTGTTCGGTTGCAAAATCAAAAAAGAAGCAACTCGCCCAAAGCGCCAACGGGGGTTCAAAAAACCTATCGAAAAATATCGCCACCACACTCGGTGGGTGCAAGGGCGCAGCAGTAAAATGAATACTCCCCTCTCGACCCAACAGAAGTACAACAATGGAGTGAAAAGCGCAATCCCCGTACCGCACGCCAAGCCCGATGCGACCGACGGCCCATGCCGTATGCAATCGATTGACGATCGGTCCGATACATAAGGCAGCGAAATGCGAAGGAATAAAAGCCACCGGCCACAGTACATAGGAAGCGAACCTCAAGGTAGTGCGCGGCCGCACGGAAAGGAAGATGGCGAAAATAAGTAAAAATTGGCAAACCGGCGAACGGACAGTTTTCCGCGGCCGCGGCGTTGTGTGCGAGGGTTTTTTTGTTGTTGTTGCTTTCTTTCTTCTTCGCTCACCTGCACGGCGCACCCCTTCCAGCGTACTGTCAACGAACCGTGGCACGCTAGTGTGCAGGATGCCCAAATCCTCCGGAAGTTTAGTAACGATCTAGATCGCAACACACGAACGTGCCCAGGCAGGGCGAGCTGTAATTGATTTAACGTAATTTCACGTGAGCTCACCAGGGCGCTTGTTCAGGCTTGGGGTGGCTTCGATTTTAACACGCATTTACATCGTCATGTAATCCGTGGCCCACCCTGCCTGCAAAAGGGCATGTAATCGAAGCGATGGTGCATAATTTTGCCCATCCTCGCAGTGATACAGCTAGACGAACGCTCGCGACGGAAGCACGATCGACGGTTCGGTGCCGATCGTTGGAATCTCTCAAGCGCAGTTTGAAAGTCATATTTTTGGCTTTTCCACCTCGATGACCACCGGCCGAAGGGTTTTGCTTCGAAAGGGTGACGCGAACGCACAGAATGGATGTTTAATTGATTCGATTATCTCACTCCTGCCAGTCCCCGGCCGGTGATCGTGTGCTGGTGATGCATATGTGACTGCACCGCGAGCCCTGGAAAATGCCCGCGGCTGGCGTAAATGCTGAAGTGGATCGTTGCGGTTCACGATCGACGTGTTTCGCTTCCACGACGTTGCACTACTCGAGCTCGGTCCGGTCGAAGGTGTCAAATAAATCATCATAATTACCATTGTGCACCCTTGTGGTGGTGTGCGAAAGGAAAATTCCAGCCGCCACTCGGCTGCAACAAGGGCTGCAAGATTGCGGCCAGATTTGGCCAGATCCTGCCTTTTGTGCGCGTTCGAGGGCATGCAAGCGGCTGTTGTGTGATCGCGAAAGGCCCTTTATGAGCCGCAGCACCCGTCGATCGTGGGCGCTGGAGAGTCGAACGAGAGTGCATAAGCACGCGTTGGCAAAGACGCTGTCACGCTGGGTGAGCTTCGATGCATCGCGGAGGTTTTCTTTCCGAATGTCTGCAAACGCAGTTTTGCCACCGAAGAGCAATCAAATCTACACGAAACCATCAAGCCACCATTAGCCACAGCTGACGACAGCTTGGAACGGGAAATTCCATTCGTAATGCATCCTCATCGCACCGTACAAAACAATGGCAGAAAAGTCCCATATCAGTCAAAGAAACAGACAATTCGGTTGCAGACGCGTGAAACTGACTCTAATAGGGAGGAAAATTCGAACAATTTCCATCCGCGATGCTTCTCGGTGGCCCTAATGAAGCCTAATTTGCGCGTGTACATATATTTACCAATGTACCAGACTGCACACACACACACGCACGCACGCACACTCTCTCCTTGGCCCTATTGTTCTTTCTTTCTTTGTCGCTGGCTCCCCGTCACCGCATGTCTCCCGGTCGATTAATTAGCGAGATATAGGTTATACGGTCTTGATGATAGATTTTTATTATGCAACTCCACCGAAGCGTTTTCCTTTTCGTTTTCTTCGCGTTCAGCCTCACACCGCGTCGCGTTGTTGTTGCGTTTCTGCTTCTGCACTTTTGGTTTTTCGCCTCTTGCCGCTACCGTCTTCTTCGCTGTGGGCAAAACCACCACTCCAAGCCTAATGGTCCTACCTTTCGCATCCCGTGCCGGAGGGCACGCAGCATGAGCCCGTGCGCCATCGCAATGGCCCGTGCGCCTTCGTGCCAGTAGTACACGTTCGTTGTTACTTCTTGCGTTTTTTTTGTTGCTTCCCTTACCCAGGCGAGCCTCCTTTCTCGCCACACAAGCATCGCTTTTTTTTTCTTCATTAATTTCGTGCCCGATGGCTCAAGAGCGAGAAAATAGCGTAAATACTGCGATGGCACACATTATGCTACAATCGTCCGTAGGTCACCGTTGGGCGGGGTTCCTGGGTTGGGTTGGTTGTGGACGATCAGCCAGAGGATCGCGGAGATCGCATCATGGAGTCATAACGAACATGCACACACATGTATGGCAGGGCACGCGTACTACGCCAGCCCGGCACTGGGTAACTTGGTCAAATGGCGTTGACCTGCAATGCTTTCACTTTTCATGCCGCGCGAGTGAAGGAAACAACCGACCCTACCGTCTATGGTAGCGGCATAATCCTAGGCTCGAGGGGTCCCCAACAATCTCAGCCCCGTAGCATGAATGTTTGGACGTAAATAAACGTATTAGTTCTACGCTCGGTCTGGCCGCTTAAATGGAGCTTTTTTTTGTTTTGTTTTTGATTTCGTTGCTGGTGTCCCCTTTTTCACATTTTTTGTTTTGTTTTTCGTGTGCCCTTTGCCATCGCGATCGTTCCTTCTTGCTCTCTCGTGGTCCCACAGGGTTGACGGGAAATTGTAAGTAAACTGAACCTCGGGCACCACCGGAAGGGACTGAGTGGCAATCCATCGTCCGCCACACCAAAGCTGTGTCCCGTTGGCATCGTTTTAACTGTGAGAGATGCTGTAAAGGCTTCTGCGGCGCCTCGGGGAATGGGACTGGGAATGCTCGCCAGAGCTTAATGGGCGTAAGTGTGCGTGTGTCCCGGTCGTAGCATAAAATCGGCCGACATGACAGAAGGCGCGAGGGTTCGCAAAGTTTGCTGAAGTCGGCGTGGTTTCCCCTTACGATGGTACCAGCCTCCGTTCGTTGATGAGACAGAAAACAAAATCTAGGTCGCTCGGTATTTGGAGCAATGGCATGAAATGAAACCATGCTCGGAACGGAACGGAACGGTCGCTCGGTGATGGATTGGAAGGGTTCGTCGCTTGAATTTCAGCCACAACCCGCTCATTGAAGTCTTTCGTTCAACGGCCTGCCAATGTTTACTATTAGTTGGTGGGCTTACGTAAACAAGGGATTAGAGGCTGTAGCATCGGCGTGGTCGATGATTGACAGTGTTTTTGGGGCGTTTTAAGCGATTTGGAGCAGTTTTGAAACCGTGCGCCAGTACAATGGGAATATGGTTTAATATGGTTGTCCGAACAAAAGGTCGATTTTAAACCCCGTAGTTTCACACCGTTGATAATGGTTGGAATGTTATTAATTGCTTCGCTAGTACCATGAATGGCTGATCGATTTTTATCATTTTGTACTCTACTCTAAATAATTTTTGTCGAATTCACTAACCTTTTAGTGTTTTTGCACCAACAAAGGCCTGAGGCGCACATCCATGATCATGGGGTGAAATATAGCACTTTTTTATTCAATCTTTTCCATCGAGAGGATGCATCCGATTTGTTGCAAATCCTACCAAACATCATGCACCGCCCATTGTGATTGAGTAATATTTTTTCCGTGGTTTCCGTTCGAAACGAGCGACCGAATTTCTACCCCTATCATCATTACATAAAACAGATTATGAGGCAAAGTTTTTTTTCCACAAATGTATGGCATTCTGAGCATGCACATTGGGCGTGGTATTGAACGGAATTAGGCCGTGTGGCTGCTTAATAGCGTCAGAAATTGAAATATTTCACTAAACTCATCCTCGAACCGTTACGCAAGGTACCGTGTACAAATGCACCGTTGGCATTGTTGGTGCATGTAAAATTGATTACAGTTTTGGCAACGGACAAAGTTGCTTTTGAAAAATGGTCTGCCCTCGCAAAATTATCCGCTTGATTATAGATTAATCCCCGGTCGCTTCTGCGACCGAGGTCGTCCGAAAATTTCACTTGCTACGGTTGAGCGGCCTCCCGGCTAAGAGCAGATAGATGCTCGAAGACTCACCGGTACACGCTCCACGGGCAACATTGATGGACCGCAAGAATTGGTGGCTCGTTTCTTTTCAGCTCGCTCACGGACATCCCTTTTCAGTAGAGTAAAAATAAAAAAAGAAAATCAAATCCGTGCCGTTTTCGATTTAGTTTCAATGGTTGTCTTCTTCTCCCGTGAGCAACTCCATCGAAGGTATCGCACAAATTGTCGAAGCACTTTTCGATTCGACACAAGCCCCCCCCTAACACGCAACGCGCGTCAATTAAATTTATTATTTTTCCTTTTTCTCTTCATCCTCGCTGCCTGCTTGCACCCTCCGCAGTTTGGGCGGATGAGCAGTGGCCATCGTCTGCCACACACTCACACACACACTTGGTGGTAGTAAACGGATTTTGGATTTAGTGGCTGGCTTTATGATGGAAACTAGTAGTAACCAGTTCGCCTTGCGAAGAGCGTCGAATCGACCACCCATTTCATCACGGTGCTGCACCGATGTTGAAAAAAAGAAAAGAAAATAAAAACACCCAACTTCCTCCGGATTAAAAGGAAAACGGAGGAAAATCGAAATCCTCCACATTCCAACGCTGCCCCGGTACAGCGTGCGTTGCGAAGGTGGCGTAGATCGGCAGGAAATCCACCCGCTCGCTCTTTTCTATACGGTGCGGCGAGTTTGGTGAAATTCATTCGGTGATCGAATTTATTAGCCGCATCGAGCGCTTTATGGGTAACGCTCGGGAAAGTCCTCATGGCCCGAAAGTTTGTTCGATTCTGGGCGAGAAAATGACGGCCGTGATCGGCTTCACCGGTCGTCCCGGTGGTGATGGTGTATGTTTGGTGTTTTAATCGGCACCTTGATGGGCTTAGCCAACAGGAAAACTCATTGGCTTTCGATCGAATGCTCACTGAAACCCCGGTAGAAATGGGGGCAAATTTTGCACAACGATCGTACGAAACGCGAATTGGTTGCGTGGATGTGTGGCTGTGTGTGAGCGAAGTTTTTTTTTTATAATTTATTGGCCGATTCGCTACGTAATGATGTATGGGTGGGGTTTTCGCACATTTTTGTATTTCCTGCCGTGGGTCTGTTTTACTTATCAAACAGCAAGTGCTGATATAAAGCCGCTTACATGAGGGCAAGCGTTGCGTAACACGCTACCGAGGAAAAACTCTCGCGATAACCCTTTTCGACCATATTACACCTGCAGTGGATCAATGTGAAGCATCTAAAGTGGGTCTGCAATTTTCATTTTCCACTATAGAAGCACGTGACGGTAGTTGATGGCGCGTTCTTGCTCAATTCTAATCAACGTCTTATTTTTCCTATTCGTAATGAGCCCGTGGCCCCGGGTATACTATTTTCCTCCGTTTAGCAGACATTGTATGCTACCGTAAGTGGGCCATCGAAATCACTCACTCCGATGCACCGTCGCTTTCTCACGCATCGACTTTGCATCCTTTTTCGAGCGTTCCGCAGCCGGGCACTCGCTCTTGATTGTGCGCCAGCCCGTAGTGGCGCGTATACACGCGTCCGTACTCGTGCACCGGCGCAGGAGCTGCATTACGTAACACCTCGCACCAGCTGGAGCGGAGATCACACACGAAAATTATCTAACGATTCGCGAACCACCAACCCGACCCGGGTGGCCATTTCTCGAGCCTCGAAACGACCCGAGTAAGCAGTGAACCGGCGCCGGTTTATTGCAACCGAGCCAGTCAAGCCGGCGGCACAATGAGACATCGTCAAACAAGATTCTTAATGGCAAAAGGAAATTTTACCGCCGTAACCGTTCTCGATTCGTTTCGTTTTCTCTGCCCCCACTGGCGGGCGCTTGCTGCGAGTAATGCACACTCGTGCAACTGGCTTGTATTGCGACATGCACAATGCATCGGTCGGTGCAGTGGCTACGGCAGCTGCTCCCTAGGATCGCGAACAGATCGACCTCATTTCGCAGAACCGTCAAGTGTGGTGTTCGAATGCATCGGGCTTGGTGGTAAAAAAAAACAAGAGCCACTGCTTGGGTCGGGCAGGCCGTTTTGGGCGGGTTCCCTTAGCAGTTTTGCGCGGCCAAAGCCATTTCTGGGTGAGAAAGCTTACCTCGAATCGCATCGATTAGTGACGCCCAATCCCACCAGCAAGACCGACAATTATGTGCTCTTCTAAATGTCCGATTATATCATCCAACGAAACCCGCCTCGGTGCAAAATGTGCACTCGTGCCGGAGTCTGTGGGGTGACCGGTGGCGCTTTGGTTATTTTTTGTTTTGTGTGCGAATGCAACTATTATTACCCTCACACACACACACGAGTGATCACTGTGTGGCCACTGGCGTTAGCTGTTGCCTCGTGAGCATGTGATCTTTCTCCTCCTCGATCGCTTTAGTACAGCCTGGTGCGATGTGGGAGCATGTTTTTGCCCCATTTTTAAAGTAGGAACCACATCGGCATACACGAGCAAAGCCCTCTCGAAGGACGAACGGTTCGATCGGCCCTGCCAACCATGCACATGCAAAACACCCAGCAAAAGCGCTGATCTCGTGCGCGAGCGGTGAAAAACGATCTCCCTGTTGGACAACCGCTCGGACTGGGCCGAAGAAACCCATTTTCCATCGAACGGCGCGCCGGTGCGGCTTCAAGGCAAAAATGGTATCTGTAATAATGACACCAATCCTCTAAATAACTCGCATCAATCAATCGCCCCAGTACCGACCGCTCGCAGCACATACGGCACTGACGAATACAATCTTGTGGCGGTGATCATAAATTATGCAATTACCATCGAGCGATCATAAGTAAATATGATCGCATGCTGAGCTGTACCGTGAACCGGAGAGCATTGCGCTGGAAAAGCATGACGAGGGGGGTTTTCTTTTACCACTGTTGCTTTCCTGCTTTCACCTGGCCTTGCGATGCCGCTAGGTGCTGGAACCGGCCGTATAATGTTAGATGAATGAAATTATTTAATGCATCACAGGTATTAAAAATAATAGCAAAAAAAGTTTGGAAATATATGCACCATAGATATTAATATAAATCTGAGTATAATTATATCAGTTTAAATGATTTAAATACATATTGAACAATGATCGCTCAAATCATAAATCTATAGCCAAGCCCTTTCAAAATTTCGCCAAAAGTTTTGAACGCACTGTACTCTGTAATTATTGTGAGAGAGAAACAGATGATAAAGTCAATAGTTTCCCCACCAGCAAGAGCAAAGCAAGGAGCTACAAGTTAAAGCGTTACTTAGATCGCGTTTCGAAGATCGTTGTACTAAATTTTACCACCCTGAATGTATGCAATATGTAGGACAGCGTTGAACGGGTTGAAAATGAATTATTTCAGTGTACTAAATTTATTGAATTTTTGGTTACTACTGCACAGTGATATTTTAGATATTGTGTGTAGTATTTGAGCTACACCAAATTTAAATAACTATAAGCGCGAAGACGAAAGTACTGTGTTTGAAATGAAAAAAGTTGGTTTCATAACATTTCACTCAAATTTTATTCTTGCAAATAGCTCTGCTAACAAGAAGTTTAAAACAGAATCGTAGCCTGTGCCCATTGCACGAACCTGTTTCATTACGATTCTACAAGGCTGTTTCTCATGACTTCAGGTTTTTACTCATTCAACCTGGGAAAAGATCACCCAAAGTCGATACAGTCACGATCGAAAACTCGCCCTCGTTCATTAGACGTATGAGACCATCTTAAACTGGAACACCACAATCCTTCCACAGTCTCCAAAAGCATGTAGTGCGAGTCTAAGAATAGACATTGTTTTCCCTTTCGATCGACATATTGAAAACCATCGTCTGATGGTCCACGCCGTGGCGTTCTGATGTCACGCCGGGCTTCTGTGCGGTTGTAAAGCACGCTCGAGCCCAAGTCTCACCCAGACGAGCTGGTCGTGCTGGCGGCAAGCAAGGTCTGCCAGCGAGCCGGCAGGAAGCCATATTTCAACAGCACCAGAATCGTGAGCATGGTACACATGTTGGGCACCCGAGGCAGAAAGGTACCTGGCCATCGCCGCAAACCGGAGGTTGCAGGGAATGTGTTGCGAAACCCTGGTGGTAGGCGGTCAAAGCATGCCCGCGTTCTAGGGCGCATATGGCAAACGGAAAGGAAATGCTAGCGCAACAGCCAGTGACGCTTAATTGCGATCGCTGGTGGAGATCAGAAACTGGATCGAAGCGTACGAGAATGCATGCCGGTGTGTGGCTTCTGGGTGATCTCTGAACCGCTCGAGACCGCCAATGGTGCAAGATCTGTGGCTTACGGTTGCTCAACATCCACGTCGCTACAGATTCATGCATGCGATCGATCGATCATACTTTCGAATAGCGCTAAATGATGAAACAATTGAGAGCAAGGATTCGTTGGAAACAGTCGTTTAGCGTGGCTCACCGGCTTACCAGGAAATTCAACAGCTGTATTTAGGTGCAAGATATATGGTTATGTTCAATCTGCTCTCCGACTGGCACATGTGACTTTTTTTGACGAAAATTAGAGTTGATTGTTGTCCAACATTTGTTCATCTATCTATGCCCCGATCATCTTGCCCCTAAAGCTGTTATGCTTCGACAAAACAGGAAAGTTTTTTCTAAGCCCTGCCCATTAAACTCTCCATTCGGAAACGCCGAAAAAGAAACCGATATCAGCTCAAATTTGGAAGGTGGCATAATTTTCTTACAAACATCGCAATAAAAGTCGTACGATTTGGTTTCAACAATGATTTTATTTTCGGCTTTTTTTTCTCTTATTGCTCCGATTTTCCTTTGTCTATCTTCCGCTTTCTTCTGGTATAACATTTCGATAAAGCCGTGTCGATCATATACTCAACGCGCCTCTCGCTCGACCGGCAACCGGCCATGAAAAAGTATAAATCGATCCTCGGAAGATGCGAAACGATCCGGCATGATCCTCGGGACGGTTGGTTTGGTTCGCGTCGACCGTGCGCTTTGTTGCACGGTCGCATGCGAACCTTTAGGCGGAGGTTATGAAAAGGTTCGTCAGCTTTCTCTACTCGTATCACACTCCTCTAGGCTGTCTGCTTACACGCCTATCGCTGCTATCTAACAATACACTTATCAATCGAGCTGAAATCGACGATCGATACCACTCATCGAGTGAGTTAAAATATTGCGCAAATACGGGATACGGTTCGTGTCCTTATCATGGGTAACTTTCGTGTGTTTGTGTATGTGGATTTGTGTAGGGGTGCGTGTGTCTGGCGATGCTTTCATGGTTTTTTTTTACGATTCTAGCTATTACATAACGGGCCTTAGAGCATCGAGGTATTGGGGAGTCGTTCGGGGATATCGAGGGAAGGATCGGGAAGGATATTCCTATGGTTATCACAATGCTAAATGTTTATCTCTAGTGGTGGTGGTGATAGTCAACGTGCTCAACGTGATCGTGATGGTCATAATGGTGGTGCACCGGAACATGGACCGGAACCTTGACCGGGTACGGCACTGGCTTTTCAACCTCAACCGGGATGTGCTTCTCGACGGTGTACGGCACAGGACGCTCGACTGGGACCTTTACTGGGTACGGCACGTGCTTCTCAACTGCGTACGGAATGTGCTTGTACACTGGGTAGGGCTGTGGGACCGGGACCTTCACCGGGACTGGCACGGGCTTCTCGACATGCACCGGAACCGGACGATCGTACGGGACATGGACTGGGTACGGGACCTTCTTGATGACCTCATACGGCACAGGCTTCTCCACCGGGACTGGCACGGGCTTCTCGACATGGACCGGAACTGGACGATCGACCGGAACGTGGACTGGGTAGTGGACGACCTTCTCAACCGGGTATGGCTTCTCAACATGCACAGCCACCTTCACCGGGTATGGGATCTTCTTCTCCACTGGGTACGGAGCCGGGACGTGCACCTTAACCGGGACTGGGACCTTCTTCTCTACTGGGTAAGGAGCTGGCACGTACACCTTCACCGGGACGGGACGATCGTACGGAACATGGACAGCGACTGGGACCTTCTTCTCGACTGGGTACGGGGCTGGGATGTGCACTGGCACCTTCACGATTTCCTTCACCGGATAGTGGACGGTCTTGTACACCGGGTAGGGCTTAGGCACTCCGACCTTCACCGGGACAGGGATGTGCTTCTCGACTGGCACTGGGATGTGCTTTTCCACTGGGTATGGCACCGGGACCTTCTTGACGACGGTCAGGGTCTTCTCGTGATGCGGGTGGAAATCAAAGTGATGGTGACCATGGCCATAAGCTTCGAAATGATGTCCGCCGAAGTCATGTCCTCCAAAGTCGTGGTCGAACAAACCGCGCTTGTCATGGCGCTTCTCGCCCTGCTCCGCTGGTTTCGCTTCTTCGGCCTTCTGCTCAGCCGCTGAACTCAAGACCAGCAGAGTGGCCAAACCCAACAACACCTGGAAGTAAACGAAGGCGTACATTACCATCTACAATTTGCTTCATTTTTTGTTTTTGCTTTTCTCATTCCGGAGCCGGAAAGATCCGATGTTGTCCCGATCGCCAAGTGCGATCAAGGCTCATGATTGCTCGACGCGCTCGATCAAGATCGAGATGTGCGTTAATTTCCACCGCTCGTTATCATCAACTTCCTACCAACCGTTTAACGGCCGGAAGGCGTCGAGTAACGTCCCTTTCCCGAGCTCGCATTGCAGCGCGTTTTCACTTGTCACGATGGATTAAGCAGCACGACGGAAAAAAAATGTAAACCAGGCACCCGAAGGAGTCAAACACGTTTCACCATCCGATCGCGGAACTCTCCCGTCAACGTAGTGCGCAGTTTGCATGCAAATGACCACCCATTTGGGCGACATCCTTTAGCGAAGGTGAGCCTTAACTCGCACACCATTCGTCGTAACGACAGTCCAGTGGTTCGTTCACGCTTTTTCACTTAATTTTCACCTCCAAAATTCCAACACCATTCCATTTTCACCTCCAAAATTACAACACGATCACTGCCCACCCTTAGGAAAATGCCTAACCCCCCGAAACGAGAATGCGTTTTCACGTACCAGAGACTTCATTGTGATACGCCTACGACCTGTGCGGGCACTGTGCTAACAGCGGTGGATACTGGAATACCAGAGTCCGAAGAGATACTGGATGATGACGGTGGGCCGCAAACGTCTTTTATACAAAAGCCACTTTATGATACACTTTTCGCTCCCCCACCAGGCCACCAGGCGGGTGTGTATGCGCGCGCGCGCGTTTTCGCGCGCCATCGCGATTCGCTCGACCGGGCGTCCCCTCTACGCGTGCCGAGTCCGGTAACTCGGCTTGTTGGTGAGCGGTCGCTTACAGCGCGAGACCTTCCGAGACGGCTCAGTCGCCCTTTTTGCCTTAGTGCACCCAACGAAAGGGTGAGTGGCAACGTTCCATTCCGACCAGCAGCAGCCCTTTCCCAGTATGTATATGCCCATGAGAAGGATTTGCAATCGTAATTTTTGTTAGCTGCTTTTTCGAGGAAGCTTTCAGAAGCTTCAGCGACCCGTGCTGAATTCCACCTTCAAGCAGCTTGCGAACGTTGAACCGATGCGCTTTTCCGAAAACCATCCGAAGGCTGGCTAATTATGCGAGCGAGACGCAGCATTCTGAGCAGCGGCGGTGGCGGCGTTTGTTCTGGCGTTTTATTTTGGTTGCAAATTTTCTTTGTGGCCCGAGCGTGGGGCGGAAGCTTGCTAATAGCGGAAGAGTGCTTCACGGCCCGTGTACAATGGGAAAGATGTGAAATATAGCAGGAATCGACGATGGTAACGCGTGTGTAGGCTTATTTTTCAAGATCATCTCTGCAGAGGAGTTACAAATCGGCGCTGTGCCTTCGGTTTTCCCGAGCCGAAGGATAAAAAAAAAACCCTCTATCTCTTGATGGTGAAGTTGTCGAAATTTGTGTCATTTAATTATGCTCGCGCCGATGCATTCGCATTTTGTGTCCACGCAGCTCACTTACGCCGGGCCAGCGCGAGGCGTCAAGCTAATTAAGGATCCTTGGCGCGAGTACCGAGGCCCGCTTAATCTGTATCGCATGCTGCAACCCGCGCGGCATGATAAACGACCGTCACGTAGCAGCAAGCGTAACCGCCTTGACGCTTCCCAAGCCTACCCGGCATGTCCGCACAAGTGCACGAAACATCACGGTCCGATGTTACGGCGCGCGATAATCTGCCGCTCATTAGCTAACCGCAGATGTGTGGCCGTGTTTTCAGATAGTGCGTTGCCAATTTTGCTCCATTGACTTTCGACGGCTGGGGCCGTGGGCTGTCCGGCGCATTTCCATCACCATCCAGCCGAGCGTCGCATTGTGTTTGCGTTATTTGCCTTTTCTCTAGCGCGTGGTGCGTGGAATCGATGGAGGCGATGAAAAATTAGAAATCACCTCCTTAACGCCATGTCGCCGTGTCACGCTGGCCTCGCTGGACGGAGGAAAAGTCCATCAAACCACGTCGCCACGCACTGATCGAGCCGTGCAAGCTCACCAGATCTGGCAAGGTCACGCGAAGCACCATCCGCCATAGACAAGGGGGTTTTCCTCACTACAGCCTTGCGATCATAATCCCGAGCCCACTGGCATCTGGGCCACATGGTGAGATGGAAATACCTTCGACACGGTAGCCAAGAGACACGGCAGTTCGACGCGCAAGACTGGCAAAAACATAGAAATCACTTGACGCGGTCCTCGGGAATGGTTTCGACCCACGGAGGCCCAACTGAATACGAGCCGCTAGTTGCGACATCCTGTCGCGCGTTGTGCACATTAATGCCCACTTGCGACCGTTTCGGGGCGCCTAAGAAGACCCTTAAGAAGAAAACACCTTCGCGGCCTTGGACGGCGGGATGCTATTTACAAGCGGATTGACTTGCGATCGAAAATCCTTCGAAAATATAAATTAAAAAGAGGCAGATATATGCGCAAGTCCGTGAGTGTGTGTGTGGTTTTTTTTTCTTATGGGGGGGCGTTCGTTCGATGGTTGTTGGGTTAACTGGTGACCGGTGGTTGGTCAGGTGGATGAAATCAGTGTCCGAATTTAATGCGCTTGCTCTTTTAGCAGCTTTATATGCCACCGGTGAGCACGTGCTAGCGACTTGCACGATTTAACTCTCGCCATAACATGCAATCCACTCTGCCGAACGTGGAGGGCAAAAAAACATAATCCACCGGTTTACGATCGTTTCATTTATCAACTCTATCAAATATGCGGCTCAACTGCTGTGATTGATTATATCATTACAGCTACACGGAGGAAAAACTTGCTGTCAACAATGCGCCGTTAAAAACACACCAAAAATACAAAATCTCACCAAAGCCACCTTTTAGTGTGTGAAAAATGCTAAAATGCTCTAGCAGAAACACAACGAGCCAAACAAGCAGCTTTGCTCATAATTAACATCCATTCCAGCCGCATGACGCAGGCGGTCTCCGGCTGGCAACGCATTACCAAAGATATTCCGTGACATGACACGAAGCGTTAATTAATTCCACCCTCGGGACGCATTAATCTCATTACTATTGTCTTGCCGAGCGGAAGAGGAAGTAAATCTCGCGCACCGCGTCAAAGAGGCGGATCTAGGCTCATGTAGCATCATCTCGTTACAGTTCTTGGTGGCCGTCTGGTGTTCTTAGTTGACCCGTTCTTGAAGGGGAGAGAACGCACTGTGCGAGCCGCACTCGTGTAGGGTGGATTTATGTAAACCTTGAGCTCCACGGTTGACTTTGTCCGGGAAACTCGTAAGCACGGTTCAAACCGGAAAAAAGGCCAACAGCATCGCTAAGGCAAAACCCCCACCGTGTAGCGCATAATTGGTTGATTAGCGTCACGTCGCGTTGTCGATGTTCGTTTGGTCAATTGTAATAACCAGGTTACGTTTTCAAACGGCTACCGGCTTGCCCGCGCATCGGTGACGTACACGGTTTGGGTGGGAAAATTCTCCCAGTAGGGTGGAAAAACAGGCAGCTCCGCAAGAAAAACTCAACGCACTTGGCACTGCCGGTCAGCAAAGTGAAACAGCTGTGGTCTTATATCGCGTGCGAAGTGCCATATGGGCTACGCGAAGCCACATAACCGAGATGTGCTACCCGGTCCGCAAGGTATGGGTTTGAAACCGGCGAAACGGTTGTGGAAAAGGCAAACCGAAGGAAAACAACAACACACCGCCTGCGTGCGCGATGTTCCCCAACGGCCTCAACGGCCCCAACGGGCCATTACGAAAACGGCGTGCGTACAATTTCCTCAAAAGCGTCACCCGCATTCGAACCGATCGTAGCGACTCGCTGCACTAAGACTTCAATGGCTACCGAAGCGACGAACCCGCGGTGAATAGGAGGAGGGTTCGGATGGGTAATCGGAGGCGATTTTCTTCCGAGTCGTAATTGAACTTTTTACTGGGTGCTGCGAAACATCGAGCCAAAGCCACCACTCCGGTTCGATAAGAAAGTACCACCGGCAGGCCAGCCCCCGATTTTTTTACGATTCAACTAGCTCTGGTGCGAGCAGCGGCAGCTTTCACAGCCGTACGCGCGGCACGAGAAGATTTCAATAAAAATCGGTTCAATTATCGCCGACCAAAATGTACATCCGAAGTGCGTTACACAAATAAAATAGTTTCATCGCCTAAAGAGCAAAAATAAGAAGCCGTAAATGAACCGCCAAGGCCACGAGTGCATTGTGCCGGTCACTCTTCGGGACGGTTTGTTCGCTTCGCGACGCACTTTCGCTGGCTTGTCACCGTTGTACCGTGGTATTACGCCGCTGTGCAGATGTACTGTAGCGGTGCTACTTGGCTTGGCGTCATCCTAATGGAATCGGCTTGAAATTGTCAATCGCACTTTGCAATCTGCGGCCCATCGCCCGCTGATCCATTTGCCATCCGAGTGGCGATCGTGACGATCGCATCACGGGTGGTGTGGAAGATTCAATAGCTCGAACGCGGCACGATCACCCGCTTAAGTGGGTCAACGTGGTTAAGATTGTTTCTAGTCTGCATGCGGTAAAAAAAAAATGACATGCGTCAAGGTAGCAAGCGGTCCGTTCGTCGCGTAATGAGACCGCAAGGACTTTTTCACCATATTTTAGGTACTCATTACAGTTTGAGGTGCGATTTTCGAAAACATTTTTTTTGTAAGCCTCCAAAGCTAAGCCTTTGAAAGCTGAGACCAAAAATGAAACAATTCCACTTTCTTGCACAAAGCTCGACCAATCCGGTGGTGTTGCATAAATTAGTTAAACACATTCGATTGCTCCTCGCCTGTCGGTCGATGATTTCCACAAGACACAGCCGAATTTACACCGTGCCACGATGCCTACGCGCATTTCGACGCATTCCAATGGCGCGAGGAAAAAAAACTGCTACCAAAATGGACGGAAAAAGCTGCCCCTCAGTGATATATACGAAAACGAATCGTATAAATAAACATCCCAAACGCTCCATCCATCATCCTTCCTATCGTCATCACCATCGCCACAAGCCTTTTGCGTATGGTGTTGCATTTTTCAGGCCACCATCCTGCCAATGGAGGCAGTTTACTGTGTTAATTTCATTGATTTTCCAACGTTTTCCTTTAGCCACCCCTCCGCAGCTCGGTTCTGCGCAATGAAGGGTGTTATCTGTTTTCTTACTCAAACACACAGCCCCACCACCGGGTGGATGACATAATCACACTCGCGACGATCGCCATTTGTGCATCGGGTGGAATATTTTTTCCTTCACAACCTGCGCCTTCCGTACGGTGCCGGACAATGACGGTCACGGTAACGTCCAACTAATTACGAACAGGGACTCCTTCATGCGGCGCAGGCGATCGGCTTCGCGTTGCAAACCTAATGCCTAGCGAGGGTGACGTTGCAACGGTGTGGTACGATCGGGTTGGCACATTTGCATCGTTGCACCGCATAGCTGCATGGTGCAAGTGTGCAGCCCTTAAGGGAAGCCGGCATCGATTGGTGGATTAATTTAATCCAACTGGGTGCCGGGAGCTTACTTTTCCTTTCACATTGGCCCAGATTTCCTCAACGGTGACGTGCCGTTCGGAAACGAAGGAAGAAGAAGGAAAAATGGTGTCATGACTACTAATTGAGTGGTTGCGTTCATCAGCAATGTGATGATTGACCGGTGATTGAGTTAAGCTGTTAAGTGACGCGGTGCGTTTTGGTAACAATATCAAGCGTTTGTAGCCGTTGCTCATTCGCAAGATTATAAAATATGAATCTATTTACCAAGCCCTACTGCAGCGTTCGTTACATGCATTCGAGGGTGCACGAGGTCTATCATCGAGGTAACAGTATATTTAATTCAAACATGCTCTTAAAAATCTTAAAGCAGCTCGTAACTTACGAGAGGACGTTTTACGTTGGTGTTTGGTTCACGGTTCGCTGAGAACGCTTTCATGGCCGTTGTCGCTTTTCGATCGTAAAATGTACCCAACGCGAGGCTAATCTCTGTGTACTATCCAGCTGTTGCTTCCGCTAGCAGACGATGCGAAAAAAAAATCACAAGGAAGTAGTTTTGTGTAACTCGTTGAATAAATTCTAGCCGAATGGTTGCAACCGCGTTGTATTGAAACAAAGAATACTCAGGTGTCTAGTGGAGAAAATTTGAAATGTAGATCATCAAATGGATGCAATTTTACAAAAAAACCAGTTGCTTTGGGCCAACACGAAAACCTCTAAGGTTAGTGGAAATCAATTTTGCAGAATTTATTCGTCGGTGTAATGTTGAGTATAGTTAGCAATGGGTAATTCAGTTCCTAACTCAAAGCATAACAATTCATTAATGCAGTATTTCACACTGCAACAGCATAGCATTTACATCTAAACCAATGAATTTCAACCTGCACGCAGGCTGCAAAAGCTGCTCCACCTTTCTATGCTATCCCCTCGATTAAATTACACTCCACGACCGAAAACGATTCTGTTTATAGCTTATTTAACATTTGTTTCCCACCTTACACCGATCTGTAAAACGTATTTATTAAGCCCCCAGCCGACGCTTTGGCTCCTCCGAAACCCAACCCGAAAGGGTCGAGAAATGCACTCAATCGTCGCTGTACGATGGTATACATCAGACGCGAGTTGACAGGGGGAAAAACGGCTTTTCATTACATAAATCGAATCGCATTCTCTTTTCATTTTACGACCTCAACAAGACGAAACACACACTCGACGCTCGCGCTAGATGAATAGACTCGCGCTGCCGTTTGGAACAGAACCAACCATCACTGACCTTCCCGACGGCATCGTGCTTGTTGGATGGGTTTTCTTGTGTTTCAATCAGCCAAGAATCGGCGGCTTGAAACTGAGAGCATTGATTTTCGTAACATTCGCACGAATTCAATTGAAAAGCGTTGTCCGTCCGTGTCCGTGCCGTCCGCGGGATGAAAGCCGAATCAGTCTATTTTTCTTTTCCCCTTCCGGCGATAGAGTGCACAAAATCTGCATCTACAATTATCTAACGCGTCGGGTAGTGGATGACCAAGAGGAAAGACTTCGGAATGCACGCGTCGTAGGGTACCTAAAGGTGTATGGTCGACGTGACATCGTTTAAATGAAGCAACAATTTCAGTTTTAATTGCCACAATGCACTTGAAGGACGGTCGGTAAGGCTGAATAGTCACTGAGGAAATGCGTGCACGAGCTCGGTACTGGCTCGGGGTTGTTTTGGGGGTTTTAATAGTGTCTTGAGATACCTGAATAAAAAATGTCTTACACAGCAACCTTGCTTCCTTTTTGCTGGCAACAGGTCAGAAGTTCATTCAGATAACTCTAGGTGTTGTTGAAAGCCGCAATTAATACGAGAACACACCATTGTGACGTGAAGTTGAAGGGGTTAAATGAGCAACTTCTGCGCTAGAGCTCGTCAGCAAACCCCACAACACGATGTCGTGTGGCCAAAGAGCAGTAAGCGAAGGAGCAAAACGATGAAATAAGCTCCCAACACCAAGCGAAAGCACCTGACATTCGATCAACTGCGACACATTAGCTGCGCCCGATTGGGTTCGTCCGACGAAAGCCGTCCGCTAACCTTGGCTCTCGGTGCTCAATTAGGCAACCGCCAACGGTTCGGTGACGCTGATCGCCGTCACTGCACGTACCACCGGCCATCGCTGCATCGTAACGACGCAGCATAACTTTCGCCCTCGTTTTGCGCAGCCACCCGACCCACGGTCCCGGTTCCCAAGCGCTCGCGATCGCGCTCCTATTACTTCACTTTTGTTTTTCAAACCACTCGGCGGTGCGTGTGTGTACATTCCTCTCCGGGTGTCTGCGAGAAGAACCACGATCGCGCCACCGTTCCAACGGCAGTGCCACACGATCGCAACATCTCGCATGTGTCCATGTTACAGGGGGGGCGATTTTTCAATCGCTCCCTTCAATCAACCGAAGCCTCGGGATGAAGCCGAGGGAAAGTGAAAGAGTGCATCGTTTGCATCCATCGGTATGCACCGTCTGCCATGTGCGAGTGAAAAACAATCGTACCGATGCGAGGAACGATGGTATGGGTGGCTCAGATGGGCTACCGAAAGGCAGATTGTATGCGAACCCGACACCGGTCTCGCTTGGGGCTCCAACATGCCGACAAAGAAGATGTAAGTTGGCAAGTGCATGCGGCCCAAATGGGAACACTTGGCATCTGGTTTGTGTGGCTCCACGAGAGAACGATCGCTCGTGGTTTGGGCGGTGGTGTTTTATTGCCACAGTTTTCAGAGCATAGTCGGAGCCGGGAGTCGCGTTGATGGATTTTTTCGAACACCACATTGTGCCATTGCGCATCCCAGGGTGTGCTCATTTCAGGTGCATTTTACGCGTCATTTCTGTTGAACCAATTAGGCACACTTCGCGCGGGTTTCGACAAATGCTAGCCTTCGATTTAGGATGGTTCGAACAGCGGACGGTTCGGAAACGGACCGATTGTTTTGCTTTATTTTTTCCCCGCGCGAGTTTTCGTTTTGATGGATGAGCTAATTTTTAACCGAGAGGCCACCGAAGAGGATGCCAACCATTTCGCTTTCGCTTAAGCCAGCGAAGGTTGCG
This sequence comes from Anopheles nili, assembly GCF_943737925.1. Classification (NCBI taxonomy): domain Eukaryota; kingdom Metazoa; phylum Arthropoda; class Insecta; order Diptera; family Culicidae; genus Anopheles; species Anopheles nili. Next base: position 8,014,675 of record NC_071292.1, read on the forward strand.
AACGGCAGGAAAACGGAAGTGCCGGACGCGATTTCTGTCCGGTGTGTTTTTTTTTGTTCAAACATAAAACACCTTCGAAAGGCGTCCGCGCTTGGAAAGGAAAACGATCACGATCGCGTCGCCGAGCGAGCTGTCCGTCGGCGACGTGAATCAAATGGAAAATCAAACTCATCCACCGAAATATTATTCGCACAGCACCCTTGGCGTGGTGCTTGTTAGCTAATGAGACAACATTTCATGGCACAAGTGGGCCGGTGCAGGGAGCCATCGGCTACGCTGTGCTCCTTTGGCGGCAGTGACGGAACCTTTTCGACCGGGCAAATTAATTTATTGACATTTTATTACCACTCGTCACAGACACACACACACTCACGCGTGTGGGTGGGCGGGTTTTTATTGAGCGTTTTGCAGTGGTGAAGCATACCGTGGCTTAGGGGTGTTTTCTTTCCATTACGCGGTTGGTGCCGTGTTTTTGTCGGGAAGTAAATTGCACGATGATGATGAAGTCACGACGGCGTGTGGGATTGTGCCGCGATCGTGAGTGCAGTATGGTAAATGAGGAAAATGGCCTATTTGACGGCTCAGAATGATTTGATCGAACCAGCTCTGGGTGTGGCAAGGAACACACGAATCATACCGCCTCATACTTGAAAATGATCATGCTGACCTTTTCCGAAACACCCATCCTTGAAGGGAGTTTTCGCTTACTTTTACAAAATGGCCTTTTCGGGTCGGTTTGTTTTTGGGGTTTTAGCGAAATATGCTCGAAATGCCAACGTGATAAGAGTGAAATAACGCACCTAAAAAAAAACGAGCACCAAAAGCTGAAAGTTCACACGCATGCATGCAGGAAGTTTTGTTGCTTTCACTCGTGGCTTACGGTGGCCTTGGGGTCCACGGTGTGGACGAACTAGTTTTGCCAGGAAAAGCACTGTCCAGTGCGCGGATGGAGGGCAAATGGTCGATTCGAGCCCCACGCAACCCACACCCGTCGCGCGTGAGCCCAATAAATAATCAATTGCAACGACGACGACGACGACGACGCAACGAAACCGGCTTCAAAGTAAGAAAAAATTGATATTCCAATGACCGGGTGAAAAGCAGCGGACGTAATAATCGACTCCAGCAGAAAGGTGCAACCGCAATTCACTGGAACGGTTTTTCCTCTGCTCGAAGCCCGGAGTGAAAGATGCATCGCTAGAGCCCATTTGCAAGCCTCCCGAGCTCAGAACATCTGGCCTCGCGCATGATGGGTCGTTGAGCATTCGAACGCTCTCCGTGGAAAGGCCGCCCGAGAAGTGGCCGAGAAAACTCGTTTACTGACGTACTGCTGTCTTCAACCAGTTCTGCGAAAAGGCTCCCGCCAACGAGATCGAAAGTAAACCGAGCACCCGGGGATGGTTAAAGAAGCGGCCTCAAAAGAATGGGAAAAGGGAAAATAACTATGTTAGTAGTGCTCGGACCGTATCTGGTGTTACGTAACCGGACCGGGACCGATGATCGATGTGTGCGATCGGCAAGAAGTACGGTCGTACCTTCGCGCCAGCTGATACGATGCCGTACTGATGATGATGATGATGGTCGGCCGAGTGAAGGTGTTAGCCGACGGTGGAAAATTTTTATGCAGCGTGCAACGTCGAGCAGGACGTCGAGTGGGGAAAACTCCACCCTGAGAGAGTGAGCGAATGGGCGATCGCTTGTCCAAGAAAGGAGAGTGAGTGCAGCGCTGTGATAAGCGTTGCGTCGCTCATGAGCGGCCTTTGTTTTGATCTTCAGTGGAAGAGATAGTGAGGGAAGGTGGGGGTGGACTCGTGGTGATGGGTTTTTCGCCAACAACGATCGAAAGTTTACCCTTGCAGGTAGGCAACCACTGCCGTTGAAATGTTTCAAACGCTGCACCTAGATATGAAATATTTCATCGCCATTTCAAACGCAACGTGCATTTTTCTAACACGTGTCGAGGAAAATCTATTCATTTTTTGTCTTTAATGATTGCTTTCGACCGTTTACTTGGCCATCATTAGCGTTTTCTTCTACTGGTTGCTGAACGAAAGGAATTAGAAACTAGTAGCAGGTGGTTCTGGTTGCATCCTAATTATTTCACATAAAACGTGCTACATTTCCACGGTGCGATCGTTGGGCTAGCATGGCCGACAAGTTTCCATGAAAGCGATCAATCAGCCAACTTACCGCAAGTGAATAAGTAAGTAGCGAGTAAGTAAGTAAGTCAGTCAGTCACTAAACCGCCCAGCTCTTCCGAACCATCCCACACCGATCCTGCACGATCTGTCACCGCGTGTGCCTGCCCCTCGCGATGTTGCAATAAATTAATTTGCTTTCGTTTAATGTGACTGTTATTATACATAATGCCTTTTTGCCCATTCCGTCAGCAACCGGCGCGACCAAGTTATGATTAACGAACCCGTCCCGGCCGTACGAGATCGCGGAGTCGAATGACGAGGATTGCATCGGGCGCTCCTCGACGTTCAGCCTGCAAGACGTGCGAGACCACAAGCGCGATCGTTTTAGTATTGTGCCACCTCCGGAGACCTTCAGCTACCAAATGAAGGCACCCGCGATCGGTGTGCCCACACGCGCAGGCCCGAGCGCAGGGCTGAAGTAGAACGATTCGAAGAAATCAATCTCCGTAATTACCGTTTGCCAACACGCGCAACATACATAATTCCTCATCTCGCATCTCGGTGGGCTGGACGGTGGGTCGCAGTTTTGTTTAAGCAAATGTTTTCAGACGCGTTGCGTTAGTGCGTTGGGTGCTCGCGCTCTCGTCTGATTTAAGCGGCGAACGGAGTTTGTTTGAAATGTTAATTAGCAGCCACGCAGGGCAAGGAAATTATTGCGCTGCTGTTTTGTTGCTGGTGTCATTAAACGGTACAAGGGATGTCAAAGGCCGTGAAGCCGTGAATAGAAATTTAGGAAGAAGATGGCACAAATTTGTTTCAATTAAATAGCCCTTATACAAAGCTAATAATGCAGCCGGAAAGGTGTTACTATAATGGATGGCTATCACGCCTGTTTTGCTGGCGCTCGTGCGCTGTGTCATGGCTTGTAGAAGCCTCATGTACGGTTGCCTACTTTGTACCTTATCATGTTCGTCTTGTGGCAGGGATGATGCAGCTCTTTACGTCTTCCAACACCACAGCACGGACCGTCGGCTGGACCAACGGTGGCGAGAGAACCTCCATCGGGCGGCCAGCAAATGGCGAATCCCTCCGTGTGCGCTCTGTGCGCGTGCGGCCTCCTCAATCAACCGATAATTGGTTTGATCTTTTAGATGAAGCACTTCGTTTTTATGTAACTTGCATTTTTATCGCCACCCAGACGCTTGTCGTGGTATGGCAAGCAGCCGTGAAGTAATGCTGTTGCTGCTGGAACGGTGAACCGGTTGATTGATTAAAAGCGTTTTTGTCCGCATTTTATCAGACGAGCATGGTTTTAAAACGTCTTCATCATTGCAGACGGGCTTGAATATTTTGCCAGGTACGTCGCACTGATTTCATAATAACTGAAGCATGTTTTGAGGTCCGCATTTTTTCCGTCATACTCTTACAGCTGATCGTAAAACTCGTGCTAAAATTACACACTCCTTTTTGTCTTTCAAACCTATCACCACACTGCACCAACGACGAGAAGCAATCTCGCCACCCAACCGATTGTTTTGACTCCTTTTCCCACAGCTTACGCAACACTGTTACTGTTAATCCAGATTAAAACCGCATACGCACCGTCACCGGGCTCGGTTCCTTGCTGGTCAATTTGCATTACGAGGGCAGTCCTCATGCACTACGCACCACGCTTGTGTAACGTCGGGAAGAAAATTTCACCAATGAGCTGGGAAAATAAAGCAAAACCCACTCGGTTGTCCCGGAAAGTGTGCATAAAAAATCGTTTTTGTCCTGCTCCTGTGTTTCGTGTGCGGCCCACCATAGTTCTCCTGCGTCAACACCACCTGCGAAAGCTCCTAACCGACGTACGTCGACAACAAGGAAGCATTAGCGGACCGACTCGTTAAATAAATGGTGCCCTCCCGACGCGCAGCTCTGGTTTCAAACGGTTTGGGTGGAAAATTAACGACCGCTTGACTGTGAAATAAATGGACCTAGTTTTTCGCACGAGCTGCAGGAGTAGCAAAACGTACCGACGAGGAACCTAATCATGCAATCTCGGGAACGAACGGCACCGCGGTAGGGAAATTGAACTCGTTCTGTTGGATATTAGATAATGCACATGAAGTGCGTTTCTTCTGTACTGTACCGAGCCAGCCGGCCCGCCCGTGGGGCCTTTGACGGCCACGCGTTCAGTTGTTACTGACCGGGAACGGACCGGTGGCAGGATTTGGTTCGGTTCGGTAAACGTACATACGCCAATCAGCCCGCCGGAATGCATTGGCGGATATTTGAAACGATCTCTTTTATTTTTTGCACCCACCACTCTTCTGGCAATATTCAAATCAGGTTGGCTGCCCATCCCACCCAACCTTACGGTGGGGACGTGATGTGAATGCAACGCTGGCTGGCTGGAAGCGAAATTGTTGGAAGAATTTATGTAATCGAAGCAAACAAACCAGACGACCGAGTAGCGCCATCCCACCGCAAAGGCCAAAAACCCTTGTCGACCTAATAACGGGTTCGTGTGCTGATAGCTCGCGCAAGTCTTCTGTTTTCTTTGCGCCGGTCGGTGAAGCGGGGAAACAAAACGTTCACGCTTCACGTTCGGTAGCAGAGTTAGGGGTAACTCATTGCAGTTTAGCCCCCTTTGGTGGTCGGAGGGTTCCGATGAGGGATTTGAGTCCGATCTGACAGGCCTTATATGGGGGCGCGGTTAGATAAACTACCGTGGTACGTTAAACGCTGACATGGGGGATGGTTGATAGCCTTTGTTTGATTGACATATTGAACTGATTAGTGCTTTTCTTATTTATATGCATGATTTGATTACTTTATTGCATAAGAATAACAATTTTTTCGTCGTTTTTATAGATATAATCAAAACTATTCGTTGACCTCGTAAGAGACACCAGAGTTACAAGTTCCTTTCGCCATATCACATGGGCATTGTCGTTGAGCATTCATCCGCCAATTATCAAACCGATCCATGTCCGAGGCCACCTTCCAATTGGTACTTCGTTACAAAATAACTCTTCCACCTGTGGGTCTCCATCATTCGAATTATTGATCCGTCTCGATCGTCAGCAAATGCAACGCGACACACATGCCGTTACGCATTCCCCATTGTTGCGAAAACGTTCATAAAGAGCAGGGAGAAAAAAAATGATCAATAAATATAGCTAATCAGCGCGGCCGATTCCGATCATCCGCCCGGACCAGTTTGCAAATGGTGTAAAATTATTATTGCCGTCCGCTGGTCGGCAATCAAGTTGATTATCCACTGGCGTTAGCATTGACAGAGCTTGACGAGCGATCGAAACTAGATGGCTCGCAACCGTGCGGCGTTAATAATCAGTGGCTAATAGCAGCGCGGACGTGCAGAAACTGCTAACCCACATGGAGGAGCAACAAATCTGCGAGAGATGGAAGCCCACCATAATCAATGCGCTGTATTTTGGTCACCTTTTTTGTAGGCCTAAAACAAAGCATCGGATTGTTTCGCTGACAGGGGGCGAGTTCGCTGGGTTAATTAAGACGTTAGTGTGCGCCCGAATTGCCTGGATGAAAAAAGGCTTCATTCAAGGTCCCCATCGGCGGCTTTTACGCTCTCCACGATCGTATGTTACCTGATCGTGAACTCGATCGACGTGACGTAATATCACTCACATGCGCTCATGTCATCTCATGTCCCGGACGTGCGCGATGAAAATACCCTCCACAACAAGGAGCGCGTGCGCGAAGGAAAAGTGGTCTGGCGTTTCTGATTCACCCCAAGGCCACTCGGCGCAGACTCTCGTGCGCAGGGCTGTTAAGCGGATTCGGTACGATTCCGGGCCCCGTGGGTCAAAGTCAAACGCGACTGCAGACCGCGATCATAAACGCGTACACAACGCGGAAGGTCGCGCGACGCGTAATGGCAACCGAGGTGGAGGAAAAATGGTGTGACCGATCGAACGATCATAACGAGCCCGGCACACCGGCTGTGGCATGGAAATGAGCCTAAATGGAGCTAATTTCCCTTTCGCGGTTCAATTGGTTCCCGGCGCGGCGCATTTTCCTTTCCCTTGCCGTGTTGTTCCGTTGGCCTCCTTTTCACCGCCGATTTGGACGGGAAGCCCGCCAAGTGCGCTCTTTGGCCTTCCAATTATACCGGTGGGTCGCACATTTTCTCATTACCTGTGCTCGAGTGTTACAGCATCCTTCTACCGGCGTCGCTTAATGGCGTGCCCGACTGCGAGATGCGAACCGAACGTGCTGCAGGATTCGGCCTTGACCAAGGCAGCAAATGCATATTCTAAATCGCGATCGACCTCCACGATCGTGCCACCCCCGCGGGCCAGTGTCGTACCGGCCCTGAGCGGCATTAAGGCTGCAATAAAGCACCCCGAGTCGACCCTAGATGGCCCAGATATGTAATAATTGATCGCAATGCGGATCCACTTTGGCTAGCAATTAAAACAGGATTCAACCCGCGATCGGGCGTGGGCAGAGCGAACGGGTTGGTGGCGAGCCGGCACGTTCTCAGATGAGTATATGGCGTGCAGAACCACATCTCTCCTATTGAGGGACTGGCTCAACCGGCCTCTAATGTCGCTCGTGAGCAACGTAACCGCCAACCTGGCACCGCGTTACCTTGGTGGGCCTTTAGACCCGGATAGATGAAAGTAAAAGTTGACCAGTCGTCGTTTTCCTGGTCAATGCTGTGTTTTTCTCACTTGTGTAACAAGAACGCGAACTGGTGGTGAGAGAAGCCGTTGAGGAGTCACGGGGAAACTTGCTAGATCCGTGGGTGGTACCAGCTCCGAGACATTAATATTAATGAGCCACAATAAAACAATGGCAAACGGCTAAACTATCGGTGGCCACGAAGTTCCAATTCATGTCGCAGGTGCGAGCCATCAATGCTGCTTATGAAACAATGTTGTCCAGTGAAAATGCTGTATCGGGTTGTGGTAGACAGATACCATCTGGTGCCTTGACGAGTTTGTATTGAATATTGACAGATCAGACACTGCTGCTTGGCATAGCTAGTTATGGGTTAAAAAAAGGGCTTAAATTTGCTATGTTATGAACGGTCTCTAAGTAAGTACCAGAGGTTTAATTTTAGTAAGGTCGTACTAAGTAATCATAGAAATAAAATACCCAATGGTTAAAAAAGGCAATTTTATGAATATGAAACAATTAATAAATATTCATTCACCTCAAAAGTAAACGGGGCTTTATTTCGCTTGAAAATAATAGTCACTAAATTAGGGTGCCAAAGATCACTTCCTTATCGGTGCGCCAGCCGCGATCACGTCCATCTCTCTTTCACCCAGCGGCAGTTCTCACCGTCTCACCGTCATTTACACGGGAAAAACGATCGAGCTTTTCGCGTTATGCTGCTACGGTGCAAAGCACCTAAATAAACGCGCTCCACCGGCCAATAACGATTATGCCATGCAATTTACCATTGAGAAACCGGCTCATTTCGCTGCAAAACAACAATGAATCTCGAATCGACGCTCGAGCTGGAACCGTCTTGTGGAGGAGGGAATGATGGGAGGAGAAAAAAATCGAAACCAAAATGAGCCTCGGGCGAGCTGGAAAGAAGAAAACGGTGGTGTGCGAACCCCCAAAACTATCACTTGACCTTTGTCGGCATTTTGCACCGGCAGCGTTAGCAACGATCGAAGGCATGCGACGTTGCCCGCATTCGTGAGGCCGCCACATAACCGCATCGCGCGTGGTACAATTGCGCTCACGGATCGGTGCTAGGTGCTTTTCTCGCATGGAAAAACGGTTACGATCGGTGGGATCAGTTTCTTCTTCTACGTCTCGCTGCAGCTCTATTTTCATTCACACCCAGCAATTCACGCGCGCGCGCACCCCATCGAAGCAGGCCCGGTTCAATTGGCGATGGAAAAACAAATACTGCGCACTCTTGCCGTGGCTGGATGCTGGTTCGCGGGCGACTTACGGCTGGAACGTGTGCCCATTGGCACGCTAACGATCGGTTGCGGTTCTTCAACCGCAGCGCTGGGAAAGATGAGCCGTTCTGGCGCGTGGTGCACACATTCCTGCGCGGAGGATTGTTCAAATTGAAGCGAAAGATCACAACCGTAAATTTGCGCCCAGCAAGCCCACCCGCTGTTATGCATGTGTGCGATGGTACAATTGGTTGTGCAACAAGACGTGCCGAGCTTGACGGACGTCATTTTCATGCGCTGTGGGTCGCGATCCGAGTATAGCCCGATGTAGCTGCGAGGCACACTAAGAACGAATCGTACATCAAAACGATAGACTTCGACGGCCACAAGCGACAAACCCGGCACGGTCAAACGAGTAGCCAGCGGAGAGTTTCTTTAACGAATGTAGCGGACGTGCCCATATTTTCCATGCTTCCCTTTCAGTTTTGTTTGTGTGTTATTTTGTCTTTTTCCCACCATGAAGCGCCGGGCATGATTTACGAAGTTTTACGACCGTTTAATCCGTCATTCTAGCCCTTGAGCGAACATCTCGTTGTGTGTGGGGAACGGTGGGTGGCAGAACCTGATGCTGGGAAAATCCTTGAACGACCAGCGGAAATGCGAACCATTCCCTTCCGGCGAGTGTTTCTACATTCTGTAACAAAAAAACGAGAAAGATTTAAGAGAAACGATAAGCCCGATCGCCACTGATTTTTGTACAACAATCTTTGTTTCGTTTATTTTTCGTCTTATTTACATTAAAATATAATAAAAAAAAAGTACATTGCGCCCTGCCAGCCTTGGGAAAATGCACGCTTGCCCAACAGCATGGAGGTTACCTTGAAGGAGCACATGCACTGGCCGTGCTGACTGTCGGAGGATCGCAACGGAGGTTGCAGTCATTAAAAGTTATGTTTTTTTGGCTATTTTCTCACAAAAATGTCAAAAAATCTAAGCTCTCGAGCAGGGTTTCTCCGGTTTGGGGGAGAAAAATTCGTCCAAAATTTACACTAATTTTGGGGCTCTCAGTGGTATTGCTAACGCGCTATCACGCGTCCGATCCTCCAGACATCAGCACATTGTTCGTTCGCTTCGATCGTTAGCTTCTCCTTCAGGCAGGATTGTAGAGTGTAGAGAAGGCTGAGCCCAGCGTGCATTTACAGAAGGCTGGCTGGCGGAGTCCCATTTTGTTTAGCGGTGCTTCAAAGCTTTTCCGACCTGCATAGAACAGGGCACGATAGAATGGGGCAGTGTTTGTGCACGTTCACGGGTATCACATCGGGTGCGCAATCGCTCGACCGTTGAGACCTAGGTCTAGGTCTTTCGATGTAGCCTTGTGGGGGACGGTGCGTTTGAGTAAGTATCCGTTGGATTGAGTATGGGAAATAACTTGTTCGAACATGAGTGATACGATTCGTGACGATCGATGGTGATAATAGCTATTTAGACGAGCGCTCGCCGGTTTGGCCGGTACGCCTCGAGAGTTGGCAGGTGCTCTTTAATGTCGGTACGAGTGCAGAAAACAGGACTCCAGGCATCAACCAGGATCCTTCTAGTTTATGGTACAAAACTCCAGCCACCGGGCCGGATTCTCCTCTAGTGGTGGTAGCTGTAATCATGTCCGTAGCCGCTGAAGCTAGTGTAGCTCACATCGTGATGATGGTGCGGCTCGTGCAAGTGCTCCAGATGGTGATGGTGATGGTCGTGGTGAACCGGAACCGGGACGGCAACCGGGACCTTTACTGGGACTGGAACAGGCTTCTCGACCGGGATGTGCTTCTCAACCGTCACTGGGTATGGGCGATCGAACGGCACCTTCACCGGGACCGGGACTGGCCTCTCGACAGTGTAGGGAACGTGCTTCTCGACGTAGTACGGCTTCGGGACGGGCACCTTGACTGGGTATGGGACGGGCTTCTCAACCGGCACCGGGTATGGGCGATCAACAGGGACCTTCACTTCATACGGGACTGGCTTTTCGACCGTGTACGGGACGGGTTTCTCAACCTCAACTGGATAAGGCGCTGGCACATGCACCGGGTAAGGACGATCGACTGGAACCTTCACCGGGACGGGGACCTTCTTCTCGACGGTGTATGGAACAGGGACTGGGACCTCCACCTTCACGGGCACAGGCACATGCTTGTGCACCTCATAGGGCTGCGGAACGGGCACCTTCACCGGGTAAGGCACATGCTTGGTCACTTCGTACGGCTGCGGAACGAACACCTTCACGGGGTATGGCCGATCGACCGGGACGTGCACGGGATACGGGACCTTCTTTTCCACCGGGTACGGAGCAGGAACATGCACCGGAACCTTGACATACTCCTTGACATGAACCGGGACATGCTTGACGACTTCGTAAGGCTGTGGGACCGGTACCTTCACGGGATACGGCACATGCTTCTCGACCGTGTATGGGACGTGTTTCTCGACGGTGTACGGCACTGGCACTCCTTTCACGAGCGTGACCGTCTTCGTGACGTCCGTATGGCCACCGAGGTACACGCTGTGACCGTAATGATGATCGTGGCCATGGTGCGCATCATGATATGCACCACCGAGATGTCCACCGCCGATGTAACCTACGTCCAGCCCGTTGATGCCGTAACCGTAGCCCAGATTCAGCAGGCCTCGTTTGTCCAGCTTCTTCTCCAGCGGGACGGCCGCCTTCCCATCGGCTGCGGACTTCTTCTGCTCTGATTCGGCATTCGCCGAAACCAACAAAAGCGCCGACAGACAGATCTGCGGAGCGGAAAGATAAAAATTGGAAACCCGTTATCAGAAGCTGCTCAACCATGCCGAACTCGGAGACTGAGCGAATTTGCTGCTAATGCTCGGAAAGGTGGAAAAATTCCAATGAGCATTAGTCGTGCTATGGAAAAGGATGCTGTTTTCTGTTTGCTTCCGAATAGATCGAGAAGCACTAAAATTCTTTTAAAATTCTGAGAGCGAAATTCTCAGCTTTAAATCACTATCGATCACGCTTTTCTCATCCCAGCACACGCTGAAAGGTGGATGTTTTCAACATCACATCGGGATACGGAGAAAAAACTCCCAAAAAAAAAACAGGAAAACTCTTCTCAAACTGTGTCACTGCAGCTACATCCACTAAAACCGCCGAGTCTCGAGAACGGACACTTGCCGCAAAGGCTTGTACTCACAAACAACTTCATTGCGACTCAGCAACTGGCTAGCTAGAGCGAACCCACGATGCGCAACTGTGCGGTTCCAGACACCGAACTGGATGCTGATTTGTGCTAAGTCGCCGCTTTTATACTACATAAAACTACGAAATTCACTTTCATCCGATTCTGCGGTGCGGTGTGAGCTCGCATTCGTCCCCCCTCCTGCCGTCGCGTTTTCGAACCACGAACGCGTACGCCCCGCCATCGAAACCGAAAGCGTCTTAGCGTCTTAACCCCCCACGAGAACTGAGTGCGTGTGAGTGCCACCCTCCCAGGAAGGGATCGAGTTTAGTTTTGGGGTAGGTCACCCGCCATACGCTTGATCAACTTGGCCACTCGCGTAGAGCCTCGATCGTGGCGCCTGCAGATCCCCCCCCGGTGAGTGACTTCGTGAAATGAGCGCGTTTTCCGAGCGAACCACCTTCGAAGGGAGGTGGAAAGTTGACCTGCTCCCATCGCAAAAGGCGTCGTCTATGGGTCGCCCCACCTGAGCCAACCCGTCGACGACATTGTGTATCCGGAGCAGTTGGTGTATCCATTCGGGGTCGGGTTTTTCCGAGCTAATGACTTAATTCTGCCTCGTTTGGGGTCGTTTTCTGATTGGCGCGCTTCAGGAAATGGGCCGTCGGGGGAGAGACCATTTTCCGAGCCACCCCTAGAGTTGTGGACGGTTGGAGAGGAGTTTTTCATTTTTTTTTGTCACAACCAAGGTGCCTCTTTTGTGGCTGGAGGCGCTATTGTTGGTGTTTTGCATGGGACTAAACCTTGAAACCCATACTGCACGCACAATGCGAAACGCATGGCCCGTTGGAGTGGGTTTGTTGGTTTAGTTTAATTGAGCTCCCCGGAGCGCGGAACTAGTCCTTCCTGTGCTGTGACGGGAGCCGTCACTATGCCACCCGGAACGTGGGAATTTTGTACGATCGAGTGCGCGAAACCTGTCACCGGTAGGAGTTGCGAGTTGGGCTTATTTCTTCATTGCCACGCCGTGCTAAGGAAGTGCACTTCCGGTGGTTTTGCACAGAATTAGCGTAGCTTTTTGATTGTTTGTACGTGAGGAATTTGCAAACATTCACCAAACCACGCAAGCGAGATCATTGTGATTGTTCTTACGAAGACGGTGATGATCGATCAGAAGTGCTTGTTTCACGAAAACCCTCGCGATGGCCTCAGCTAGATCCTTCGTACGCATGGACCAAGTAAAGTAGGCAATTTTACGCTGGTGTCCACCAATTTGTGTCCACCGAAACGCACCGAAGTGAAGGATGTTCCAGTTGTCGCGCAATTAGTTCCGCTGACAGGCGACACTCGGCCGGGTGCGTTGTTCGGAAGGTCTCGCCCTCATTCAGGGGTATGTTTAAATGCACCGAAGAACCTTAGCTCGTGATTCGTAAGCCGTGGAACATTCTTCTCATAGCTCAATAATTAGTTCGACAATTGACTGAGCTGAAAGTGAGCTGACCTTAGCTGCCTTCACTATCTCGAAATCGGAATTCTAAGGCATCTTCAAAGCGGTACCCAAAATAAAACAATACATAATCTAATCAGCTCACGAGCAAGGGCCTTTGAGCCACAAATAAATTGTAGATAGATTGCTCATTTGTTCCACGACGGAGGGTTGTCTACAGAATTCCCAGCCACCCAGCCGCTGCGTGGAGATTTCTATCGGATGATTTAATCAACATTCAATAAGCTTTTCCATTTTTGTTTTGTTTTTGGGCCTTTTTCCCCTCCCATCACACGACCATCCGAGACCATCCATCAAGGTCGTGCACGAGGAAATCGCGTCCTTGGCAGACCCCCGGCGAGTGCATCAAGCCGGGCGAGACAAAAACGCGAGAAAATCCCATCAATCCGCGAGCACGAATGCGTCGGTCCAGTATGCTCGCGGTTAAGAAGCGTGAACATCGCGTCAACTTGGCATAAATCAACCATCGTGCTAGCCGGCCCACGTCCACTTCCCAGCCTTGAATCAGCCGTACCGTCGTGACAATCGTTGCACCCTCCCACCTAGCCGGCGATCGTACATAATTAGCTCGCGATTATGGCCGCGATTGCGATAGTTTGATGCGATGGTAGGCGCCTTCCTGTGGCACAGCCACCGAGGTGCAGCATAATCTTAAACACCGGCCAAATGGCTGTCCATAAATTAATTAACCACGTGCCATGTGAATTGTTCCGAGCGATCGCGCAATGCGATCTCCCCGCGACTGGCGACTGTGCAACTGACAAATGCTTGCGCTTGGTTTTGCTTGTTTACTTACGCCAGCGTCGCCGCGTATATCGCGCCGCGTGGTTTTACTTCGCTTTATTTGGCCTTTGGCCGATCTGCGCAACAACGTGCCAACGCGTGGGTATCTTTGCTCTGAGAAATCGGCCACCTCAGCCGTCGTTAGGTCGACCTTTACAGGTTGATAGAAGAACAATATTCCAAATCATGCCAACCAATTCTGGGCCACACCGGTGTCATTACTCAATACCGGCACCGATCGTGCACGGTTTCGTGCGTTTCCGCGACCCAAACCGGGCTGATAATGGCAAGCGGAATCATGTGTTTCACATGATCTGTGACCACCTCGATCCAAAAGAACCACAAGAAACGTGCCACCCGTTCTTAGGTCACGCTTACTACAACCAGTGCCACCGGCGTTGAATGCTGCAGCCGGTGGAAAATGGATCACAACGTGTCCCCGTGAGGTCTGAATGTTATCTCTGCTCCGGAATCAGATCACGGTTGGGTCGCTGTCGCGTTTTTGAGCAACGATAAATGCACCGGTCGGTGTTGTTGGTATAAATTAAATGGTTAGATAATTGGCTTTTGTTGCACCAAGACTCCCAGCATGTGGAGCTGAACCGTGCGAGCAAAGGGTCCGCCAGTTCCGGGGGCCGGATCGAAGGCATCGGTAACATATGGTTTGGTTCACGTGTACCATTCGATTCGGGGTGTGGCTGGCCAAAGAGTACGTGTTGCTGTTGATGGTTGGCTCACTGGAACAAATTAGGTACATGATTTAGAACACACACTGGGGATATTCTAACGATTATGAAATCATGCTGCATTTGGCTGGAAACAAATTGTGAAGGTAGATCAGAACATTAAAAAGCTCATTGATCTTGATCAAAGTGATGTTTCAATTCAACTTTATGAAGAAGTGCAAGTAGTGACGTGTAGTGATTTAAACAGGATGGAAATAATCTTCCCTTGTGTACGATCGCGTATAGCAAACGATCACATCAGCACTGCGTGGTTGGGTGTTCTTTAAATTTACGACTTTATTACTGAATCGCCTGTCTGACAGCCTGTCTCAAGAAGACATCATCGCATCAGACTTCATTTGCAATATTATCGCTCGCTTTTGCATGTCACAATTGATACATTGCTCAAGTCCCCAGCACGGCAATGATGTCACGTACCGACCTCATCCGCTCTTTCGAGCTCTTCCTCACTCGATCGCTCGAGCAGTACCATACGTCATCCATAACCGACCTCGGCAGGCAACAGCATTAACCGAAGTAGCAAGGGCCCCATCGATATGCAAACTCTTCCGCACTTTTTATTTTATTTTTGGAACTACCCTTAAGCCTTCCGATCGCAGATAGCACATGTACGGGAGTGTTGTACGTCACCGGAGTGGCTTTTTTCTCATCCATTCGGATCACGCACCTGACTTTGCGTGCGCGGTTTCGCGAGTACGTCTTGCGTTGGTTTTGTATTTGTTTGTACTGGCTTACCGCTGGTGAGGCCACGCAAACTTTGTAGGCAAGAGTTTGCGCATCGAAAATTTGCGATCGAATGCCGACTCGATGTAACTATGGCGTGTGGGTTGTGTATTTTCCACCGGCTGGTATCGTGCAAGCTAATGGCAAACTTTGATGGTGGCTTTGGAAAAACCCTCGCTCTGAAGCTCATTAAAAATTGAACACCACACACATCAGATCGAGATCAAGATAGGATAACACGATCGAGTTTATGAGCAGGAAATGGTACCATTCGCAAATTAACGCCACCTGGTCATTGGTTGCTAGTGTTTTTTTAGTGAATTTTTGGTTTTTTTTCGACCACCAAACTCATATCTAAAACACTATCATATTACCCCTTGAGATCAAATGGTGGGGCGTTAAATTCAGCAGTCTTCGCCGTGCACCGGTTGCAACAATTTACGGCCAATGATAAGTTCATTCATCATAAGTAGCATCGTTGCTGGAACGAGATAATGAACGTTCGGTGAGACTCGACGATGATTTACGATGCACTTGCGTGGTAGTGGGCAAATGCAACACGCTGTTTGCGTTAAAAAAAGCCTTATGGGGAGCTCCAGCAGTAGATGATTTAATCTTCCCCCAGCAGCAGAGACGTCTGCCGTTTGCGCCCGGTGCTCGTACATGTGTACGAGTTGAACAAACGAATGGGGAGTCACACAAGGGAATATGCACCCACGGTTGTGGCCACCGAGAGTGGGAGAGTACTTTTTCCATCGCCAGCGAAGAAGGCCCACTCGTGTGATCGTATTTACAGTACGCCGATTTATTTGTTTCATCAACCAGGCAGCACCAGAAGCATACGATGTTGGTCTGCCGGCTCCGGCTTGGGCCACCGGTACCGAATCGCTTTGTACATAATAATACGCTTTCAGTGGTTGTGACAGGGCAGACAAAATAACGAAGACGAAAATGCAAATGTGAAATTGCGGCTGGGAGAGCTGCTAGTTTGTAGCTAATTATCTATTGCTTAATTCCCGCTCCATAGTTCACCGTGGAGTTCAACAGATCAAACGATCGAAGCGAGCAGCTTGCAACGAGCTCGGGTTCTCATCTCGCGATCCTGGTAGGGAGCAAACAAAATGTATATTTTGAAGGTTTTTTGAGACTATCACATCTCGATCGGTTTGCCTCGCCGTGAAGGCACAGTGCCGGAACGTTGCATACATTAAACATTCGTCCTCCCGAACGCGCCGAAAACCCGTGAATCGATTCGACCGAGACACGTGGCCTGAACTTTCAACGAAAGGAATAAAGGTTTCGGGTTCTTTGCCCTCTTTGGCGCAACATAATGCTGTGCTACCCCCGTTCGTGGGTGCGCTAGGCTCGAATGGGCGCTACGAGTGGCGAAATAATTTTACCGCCCCACGGTACCGAGCCACATCCAGACGAAGTCTGCATTTATTCGATGCACCCAATCGAACATCGATTCACCGGTGTCGCTGATGTTCGTTCCGAACGACCGAGCGTTCTTGTTTCCCTTTGTGCCCTGGCACATGCGTCAGTGTGCAATACATACCCGTGTAAGCTACCACAGTACGTTACTAGCCGACGCAGCGATCTGTCGTCGCTACGATGCACTATTACACCATCCACGGTGCTTCTCGAACGACGGTGAATCGGTACGGTTTCGCGGTAAGTAAATTATAATCAAGTTTCAAACGAAAGATTTCACCACCGGCAAGCGACGGACCCGACTTCGCGTCAACATTCCATCCATTCCGGCATCTTGTCTACGGGCGCCAGTCGCACTGGTGGAGGCACATTAAAAATGCAGGCATGAATGGTACACCTTCCAAGAATGCCGACTTCCTGCGATGCGACTTGAAACAAGTGACCGCGCGTTGCCGAATTCAAGCCGCCAGCTGACCCCACAGGGCCCCATAATGGACTTTCGATTCTGGGTCAGCTAGGGAAGGGTGGATTGGGTGGAGGGTTGTAGGAAAAAAAAACAAAAACCAAACACACTCGGTGATGAAAGCTAGCAGACGCTCCTTTGCTCAATATGCATACACGCATTTTAATATTCCATCCAAACCACGCACATGAACGATTATTTATGCATCTCCTGCCCGGTTGCCTTTTCCGTTGGAAGTGACCCGTAGACCGTCGGCAATACCGGTAATGGGTCCGGTTGTCCTGAATCTTCACCGCGTCATCGTTCCTTGGGCAAAACCACACCAATTCATCGTCTTTCAGGCAGATGCCTTTCCTCGTGTGATAAAGCGTTACAAATTCGCACAAAAAAAAACCTGAAACGCCATCAACTGACACACCGATCGACAGCGGCTCGCTTCGGGCAGGTCGGTGAATGCGCGATAAAACATCCACGGAAGTGCAATAAATCTCACACAGTATCAATTTACGACGTTGGCCCGTGCGCACGTTTTAACCGATCGGCCCACCTCGCGTGATTGCATAACCGAAATGACACAGTTTTCGCGAGCGACGATCGCCAACCGATGGGTGGTTACTCTTTCCCGCTCGTCCAGGTGGGAGTGCTTTCTGCAATGGTGCAGAATTCGTGCGGATTGTTTATTCGCCGTTTGTGTCGATGGCGCCCGATTTCGGACACCGGCATCGCCGATAGCACGGAAAGACGTTTGCGGTTGTCCGATCCTGTCACCAACGAGCAACGGGTGGATTGAAATCGCTAATGTTCGTCCACTAAAAAGGACACAATGGTGCGGACTAGCGTTACTTAACCGCCACAAATCATACGACTGGACACGTTTTGTTCTGGTCTTTTGGGGTCTTGAGGTACGAGCTGTCGACGTGAGCATAAAGCGCAGATCCGATACGCGGTTCGATATTGCTAAACGTTCCCCTAACCCCCAACCGAGCATAAACCGCGAATGCAGACAATCAATTACACGTTCCCATAGGTGCCATTGCCAAATGAGACCGTGGAAAAGACCGTTTGGGGTTTTCCACCGAATCCACCCGATCGCGAAACAGATGGCGCCGGACAGTAATGAGGCGGCGGCCCTCACGGTGCAGTGTGGGTTTTTTTCTTTCTTTTGCATTCGTTCCGTTCCTTAACGTAGCACTCGCTCCCTACATCAGACTTCCCGATATGCATACCGAAAGGTAGGGCGTTTGTTTAATAATGAACGTTTTTGAACCAGAAATGGAACCGAACCGTCTCATCGGACCCAGAGCCAGCCGGAGTATTACATAATGAGTAACCGCCCAGGAATGGCGTGGCTCCAGCTAGTGGCTGGTTCTGCCAGTGATCGAGTGGTGAAAAAATGGGTTATGATGTCTTACGCGTGGCGCTGAAACACGGGATCAACCGTTTCAACCGGCAGGGAAGCGATACACGAATGTGGGCAAACCTGTAGGCAGGGAAATTATGCTACCGATCGAGCAAGGAGGCCGCACCATGCTCGTGGGAGAGATGTCTAGGTGGATTTTTAGCCAGCGCTTACACGACTGCATTTCCCACCGGCCGGTCAGTCACGATGCTGATAGGGGGAAAAAAACTCCAACCGCAAGATGCTACCAGCTGCATACTGGCGCGGTAAACGATCGTGGCCCTCCATTGCACCGTGTGGCCACAATGTTGGCCCCCGCGGGTGACTATATGACGAAAACTGGCTGTTTTGTGACTCAAAAAAAAACGAGCAGACCTCAGAATGTCCCAAGCATAAAATAGTAGAAACTTCGGTTCACGTGGAGCTAGCCAAGATGCCTTTTAGACGTCGTGATTTTGCGCACCAGCCTTGAGGGTTCCTTATAGTGTCGAAACGAGGTCCCGATGCAGAGGTCAGGCAGATTTGCATACATTTCAGCGGAGATCGCATTAAGGTCGGTTGCTCTTTTTTTTTCTCTCCTCTTGAGGCTCTAAAACAACGCACATGGGCTCTCCCTTTCTTGGGCTGTCGGGTATTTTTCTCAACCGTTTTTGGCACACCCGCTGGAATGTGGTGCAGTTTGCAGCGTTACGCTAGCGCCTAATTTATTGCGTAAGACGAAATTAAATGTTAACGGGCTAATTACGCCGCTCACCGAGATAGGGAAAGGAAGCGTCCAGTTCCTACCGCTTGGTCGCGCAGTTCCCGTTCGTAGCAAATTTAGCGGCTCTGCGACAACCATACAACCATCGCAAGAACTAATTTCATTTACGTAACCTCATCCCCAGCGGGCCCAGTGACGCGGTCCGTTTTGCATTCCGGGTGTGTAATTACCGGCAATTCTTGCCAGCATGAAATATGATTGATACCGGCCTCGGCTGCCGGTGGTCGAGCATAAACACACATTAAATGTCCGCAACCACTCGACGCCTCTGATCGATGGTTTTACTTTTTCTGTCACCAGCGAACACCGAACAAGGGCCGCTAGGAGCAGTAGGCCGTGTGTTCTTTGCAATTGAAAATCGCTAGTAGTCGTCTAGCCACGTTGCTTATGCCTACGCATGGATCACCTTCCTTGCGATCGCGGTTGGCTTTGCACAACACGCGGCTAACGCGGATGTTATGCGTTTTTACACTTCAGCCTCATTCGTTCGCCTCGGGGGCAACGATATGTCGATCATCGAACGTACTTGAACCCGCGCGACGTACCGAGATTCTTGGCCCGGCTGTCTCAAGTACCTCGCGATGTCGGTGTTGAAGAAATTTAATGACATTGTCAACCATCGAAACCGTTTTCATCTCATTCGAACGCTACGAGGCGCTTTCGGTTTCACCCCACTCGCGCTAGGTCCCGCTAACAAGGAGACCGAGTGGTGGAATAGTGCATTAAAAAAAGCCCCACAACCCGCACCATTTCAAGCCGGAGTGAGTAAAAAAGGGCCCGCGCACGCTTCAACGATCGCGAGATGCGAGATTTAATTACACCGTAGCGGTTGTACGCGATCGAGCCGCTCGAGGAGCCGTATTTGCGTCGACAGAACCCATTTAGGACGCGGTAGCTCGCTCTTGTTCTCTCGTGTGTGGGTTTGTGTGTGACTGTCCGCGTGCGTCCCCAGTGCTTCCTTTTTGCTCTCTTTATGACCTTCCACGATCCCTGGCTGCCCGCATGCCAGTCGACGGGCCATTTCCTTGAGCGGCAGAAGCACACTGGCCATCCGCCATTTAAAATCCTCCGCACAGCTTGAAACGCGCTCGAGTTTTGCGGCACTAATGACACCGAACGTGAACGAGCTTCACCGAGTAGCAACGAGCTAAAGATCGCGATTTTAGCGCAATAATGGTTGGCTTTTCGCAACCACAGCAGTGGCTACCTTCACCGAAAAATCCGTCGCTTAATGCGGGACGGGTACCGTTTTTCCAACCACACGTCAGCCAGTCTTTTGAGCTTACATTTAGCCGATGCAGCGTCCTCGGGGCATCCCTCGTGGCGAGCTTTTTTCGCTCATCGTTCAGCCGATTCCCATTGATCACGCGGGATCGACAGGCACCTTGCCGAAAGGCAAGAAGCAAATAAACAATAAATCAAACGATTTCGTGTAGTGCGGTACGGCAACAAGCGACGAACTCGATCGGAGGCACGAAGCAACAATTATGCCGGCCCTGTAGCCCCCGGATTGGCTTCTAATCGGAGCCCTCTTGGGGTGGCGCCGGGTATAATAAATCGATCGGCAATATTCAACCACCAGGGCCTGGCTCTCGCTCGAGAGCAATCATCGAGACCTCAATGCGGCGAAGGTGTGATATGATTAAGGATCGCTTGTTTATTAGCGGGCATAAATCACTGCCGCCGAATCGTACATCAAAACGATTTCATCAACTCGGCGCATGCCGCAAGTGAGTTGATGTGAGGTTTTTTTTTTCCTTTTAGAGTACCAACAATCACGGGCACTTTGCTGAGCGAATCTCGAAGGGCCACCAGCGTGAAATAGTTGTAGAATTTTTATCGGCTAGTTTGTAAAGCCCAGTACGAGAAACCTGCCACAACTGGCTGGTTCGGTACCATTTTATCGCATTTTCCCATTCACCCGCCCTCGAAAGCAATCGATTCGACATTGTTTGCCAAGCCAGGGCACTGGCAGAAGCGTAAACATAAGTGGCGCAGCATTTATTGCGCGCTTTTCTTAACGGTGGCGAATTTATTGCATTTGCTTACTCACGCAGCACGAACGATCTTCCGCTTGTGAAGTGGCTCTCGCATGCATTAAAAAAAAAACGTTGCTGACCACTCGCTACAAACGATCCTCTGGAATGGGGACGCGGTGCAGATGTTGAATTTGAATGGGTAATCTTGTACCACAAAAGCACCCCATGATTAATTCAAGGTCTTTAGCCCAGCAACCGCTGCTCCTGGAGAAGCTAACAGTGCTTTCGTAAAACCTCACGCAATATCCACGCGATATCCCTTTCAACGGTGGCGATAAAAATCACGCGGCATGGGGCTTTAATAGCGAGCTTGTCTGCTCAGAACAAAACCGATTTGAATGCTACTTCATTTCATTCCATTCCTCTTCAGCCAGTGTTGAAAAATGAATTTTCACACCATGAGCTAGTCGAATTCGATCGACTGGACTGGAGCAGATAATCACCAGTTTGTGGCTTTTGCTCCATCGATTTCATTACCAGCATGGCAGATTTATGGGTCATCCGATTATCACGCGGCCAAGCAGAGAGCAAGTAGCCCCCCTAAACGGGAACGGTGTCGATCCGTGATTCTAGACGAATTTTGAAACCATCCTCAAGTACCGCGGCCGTCGTCAGTGGCCAATCGTTAACCCGGCACCAAAAGCGGAACGGTCACGGAATCATGGCACGATGTCGATGTGGGTGCCCAAAGCCCTTGTCTCCCTTCTCGGGGACGATTGAAGCCATCCGATGGAGCAATCGGCTTAACTGTTCGGTCCGCTCACCACCGGACCGGACGTGTAATTCCACCGGCTCGACCGACCCAGTGAGCGGAAAGCACGATCCGGTGGCGCAAAGTGAAAGCCCTTCGCGATGGGAAGACGGACCCGAGCCGGGGGTCGACCGTCGGAGGAAAATCAGGTCACCTTTAAATAGGGAAACGGCGAACAGGGACACGACCTTGAACTGACCAACGGTGACGATGACGACGATCGTCCACCCACCGAACACTTCCACGGTGAAGATCGCAAAAGGAAGGTCTCCCAAAACGAACGAAAAAAAAAACTGACGATGTGAGTCGAGCGTTGATTACGCGATCCGCAGGTGTGCAATGCATAAATGAAGGGCACACAGGGACGATGGCCGATGGTAAAACCGATGAGCTTCCCCAATGTGGGTCAACCAGAAGCCGATGACAAATGGAGACGAACCGAACCGAAAGGAACTGCACTCGATCGTCTCGAACGAAACCGGACAACGAGCATTACGTAAAGCGGGCCCTGTTTGGCAATCGGACCGTCCGGTTAATTAGGCATCAAACGTTGATCAGCGTCAGCATATCGCGCAATTTACGCAAACCACCCGCGTACGGTGCCCCGTCAAGCATAACCGGCTTCTGATTCACGGTGGTGACACACACGTGCTGGAACGCACGCATTACGACAAATTGTCAATCAACAGGTTCGCGAAAAGCATGCCCACGAGGGAGAAAAACCACGTGCAAAACCACGGTGGAACGCATCGGTTGGGTTGCTTTCAGGCTTTAGCGATGACAGTTCTAAGCCGCCGAGTCTGCGCTTCCCAACGTGGCGGCATTTGGGACGCCGGATCGAAGCAATTACGGCAAATGTCACTGTCAACGGAGGCCATTTCTTCGCGGTGCGGTTGTGCCATTTGCTCTCCGTCACCGACAATGGGACCGACGATTTGCCAACCCATGCTTGGCGGGAACTTACTTACAGCAGCAACAGAAATCCGTCTCGATTCGTACGATCGCAGCAATCGGTGCAAAATTAGCGTACAACTCAATCCAAGGGTGCGATGGATTGCGTTGCTGGGATCGACATTTGGGTACATTTGTTGTGTGCCTGTCTTTTTTTTTTGATTCGCGATGAACCGATTTGATACGTGCCCATGCCCGGGAGTGCTGTGAAATTCGCTCATCGACAATGGCCTTGATATTTGAGCAGGAGCTTTTCGTTGAATGGATTGCACCAGCCCTGTTTTGGTGGGTATATTTGGGACGGTAATTAGATGCATTGTTACGAAGCATGCTGACATCGGCAGTGCTGTTTATGTGACAATTTTACACCGCGAACTGACTCTACGATCACTGAACGATCGTCAGGACCTATCATGAAGTGATGACGAGATCAATCTGTAAACGATCGAGCTGCAAATCACGAGCGTGCCTGCATCGTGACATTTCTTTTCGTCACATTTGTCAACTGAATTCAAGGTCTCCCAACTGCATGCACAATGGCTGAAGCTCTCGAGCTGAGCTGCATCTGCGCCAAAGGCTCGATCATTAGCTGACCTTTCTTCGGCCGTATGTATGCCATTGTCAACGGATTAGATCGGATTATGAGCGAATTAAAAGTGATCGCAGAGAGAGACACACCGCGTGCTATTTGCGAAACGCTCACAAGCTGTTTGGTAGTTGCGTAAACGAATGATTAAAAGTGGAATGCTGTACGATAAATGCGTTACTCTTGTTAAAAATTGTGCTCTTTCTTCCACCACAGCAAGCAGCGCAAGCAGCTTAACATCAATCGTCGTTTATTGTATCGGACCGCCTTAAACGGCGTGATTTAATCTTTCGCCTCAAGTCACTTATCCAAACGATATCCGAAAAGGTGGCGTGTAAAGGCATCTCTGTCTCCTTTCTTTTCTTTCTCCCGGCGTGGCATAACGGCCATGATCAGCCATGATCGTGATAGCTATCGTCTATAGCTACGTACGCAAGCAGCAGGAGTAATGGCGAGCATTATTATTATGTAAAAGTGAACTATCCGTAATGTCTGTTATTATTTCACCGCGTTCTATTGGTAGCCGTTGGATTTTCCTCTCTTGAAAACGGCCACATAAAACCAACCCGCAAACCCAGCGCACGTGTTGGTTTGGGTTTCGCGCGAAAAGCCGTTGCCAGTCTTAAACCGGGACAGCTCGGTTGCAGATTGATATCGTGTACCAGAGATTCGGCACGGCGCTACCGGGCTTATGCTGGCGGGCGCTTATCCCACCAGCTACCGGCAGCTATCAATCAAGGCTATCGGAAGGTAACCCGCGTACGGTTGCTAAATTGATTGATCAGAATTATCAATCAGCAAAATGCTCACGTCTCGTGTCGGCAATGAATAGATTTTAGCACCCCTCGAAGGGACCAGCGGGTTTCAACTGCCCAAGGGTGCAAGAGATCGGTTCATTGAGTCACAGTTCAAGGCACCGAAGGAATGCGCTCGAAGGCACCGTGGACGGTGGTGGAACCTTAATCAATCATCACTAATCGATGAAAGCGAACAGTCAAATCGAACCAATCATTCGACGAGGGAATGTCTTTTCAGCATCGGCAACCGAAGCGACGCAATCGAAAAAGCTCAACGAGCGCAAAGCCACGAACCGATCAATTCAATTAACGAAAAACCCGTTCCGAATAACGGGTTCCATTACACGGTTGGCACCGGTGCGCGAGCTAATTATTGGCATTATCACTTATTCTCATGGCAATTATACTATTTGGGGTGTATTTTTTTTTCTTCTTCTCACTCGATTTGCCTTCGGCACCTTGCCAACATGCGCAACCATTTGAGCGCGAGCTCAACTTCAATGTGGAGCATTCATACGTGGAGCAGGATGACGGAGCCAAACGGATCCAAGCATGGAGGCTCGCTTCGTTCCCTCCGAAACAATCTGGCTCGTACAATGACTTGCTACTTGAAACCACCGGCCTCAGCTACATGCACCATGCAACATTGTGCAACGCCCGAACGCGAACGTTACGGTGAATGTGCACCTTTTTCTCTCGTTTTGGGGAATCATTATTTGCCTCACACGCTCGCGGTTGTTTCTGTTTTATTTATCTTACGCATGCGCTCCTCTACGCCCATCCAACGCGCGATCGAACCCAAGGGGAGGTGATCGAGCCGGTCAACACTGGGTCACAATGGTGTAACGCATCGAGTGGAGGGCATCGGAAAAAAAACGACAAAAAAAGCATTAGACAGCATTTAAAACTCCTCCCGGTTGCCTTATCGCCGTGCACGATCACGGGGAACGAGCACGGCTATGATGTGACTAATTATGATTCCTTTCCTGTATGGCTTACGACTGACCGAGCGTTTATGTTGTTTTCTTGCAGGTATTTCTTCTCCAACGTGCTCCAGTTCCAAATTTACAGGGCCCTATGCACCGCCGCCGGCCAGTACGATCCACAGGATCCCGCCAAACCGTTGCATAAGTGTGACATCTACCGTCAACCGGCTGCCGGCAACATTCTCAAGTGAGTTGTAATGCATCAAATGCTTTTCCCGAACCGCACCACGATCGATAGCACGGGATTACACGCCTGCCCTCAAAGTGATTGTTGTAAGCTTTTCCCCCTAGAGGCGACGATATGCCGAAACCGAGCCCGAAATGTCACTCACATTGATGCTGGAAAATCGGGTCGAAATTAGGGGTGAAAAAGTGAAGCGGTCCAGGGTTAATGTGGCTCGGTTCGCTTATTACATCAATCTTCCTTCACTGGGCCGTCCTTTAAGCCATCGAACTATTACATCAACGCACCAGAAACTGGTCATGGCGTGTTTGACGCGTGCGTAGCACACGTCCATTCACCTGGCGCGTGCGTTGATCTTGTTTAGAGGTAATTCAAATCCACCCCGTCTGATAATAAGGTCACGCCATCGGGAAGCGAACCTAATCTCGTCCTGATTCGCCAGCCGGCAGGCGTGTACCGAAGTTTGTTGGGAGATAAACACGGGCCGAGATTAATTGGGGCTACTCAGGCGAGATGGAAAACTCGTTCCACTCGAGGTTGGCTCGAGATCAATAGTAATCCTCCAAAACATAATCCCATGTGGATCATATTTAGCTCACGATCATGCGTGCTTGCGAAATGAAGCTGTCGCTCATTTGAGGATCACATAAAACTGCGTCATTGGGGATCGAGAAAAAATGCACACACTCACGCCAACTCCCATCACCTGCCAGTCCGCAAACGGCTGCACCGGCCCAGTCAGGTGGCCAATAATTCTTCCTCTCAAGTGGATCACTCGACACTGCGAAAGCGAAAGCAACCTTCACCGATCGTCCATGGAGCGCGGTAATTGTGGCCGCTTTGACGTTTGATTTGCACCCGCAGGGACGCCAAGTGCCCATTGCGAATCTCCCCTTTTGCGCGACGGTTGCATAATGCGACGGTTGCACTGTGCCGTTTCTGCACTGCATTCCGGTGCACCTGTGGCCCCATGCAACCCGAGTTGCCGAGGGTTTGCGATGGGATAAGATTGCGTTGACGAAGAACGATCGGTGGGACTGTGCGGGCGAAAAGTGTCCAATAGAACGCGATGCGATCCAGGCGCCTAATGGACTCTCCCTCGAGGTTTTATCTTCCTTTATCCTTGCATTAGGCCTCGCCTTTTAGCATGCCTTTGTCCAATTACACGACTCCCCAGGCGGCACTCGTGCGGTAGATTTAATTTACAACCCAACTCTCACACACTGACACCCGCGATCCTCGATCGTACTCCTGCTCCGGGTTCGGTTCAGCGAATGCTTGACGATCGTTTGATCATGCTTTTTTGCTTCTTCTTTTTCTCTCCCAACACCACCCACAGAAAGCTGATGGAGCGTGGAGCCTCGCAATCATGGCAGCAAGTCCTG
Organism: Anopheles nili; assembly: GCF_943737925.1. NCBI lineage: Eukaryota > Metazoa > Arthropoda > Insecta > Diptera > Culicidae > Anopheles > Anopheles nili. Next base: position 8,041,398 of record NC_071292.1, read on the forward strand.
CAGGAGGTACTCGGCGAGGGCCGGCTAGACGGTTCGGCATTGCGTGAGTTTTTCCGACCCCTCGAGGAGTGGCTACGAAACGAGAATCTGCGCAACAACGAGTACGTCGGTTGGATCTACGATGGTGACTACTGCAAGCACAGCATCGAGACGGCTAACCTGCAAGTGTTCGGTGGATTCTACAATGTTGCCGCTGGGCCATCGAGCCCCGGGTGGCTGCTACTTCTCACCATTTCCTGCATCGTTCGGGTGGTGCATGTGCAGTTGCAGTAGAAAACTGTGCCCCTGCACGTATGAGAGCACATGGTGCGCACAAACCCAGCACTCAGTTTCAAATGACATAAGTAATATAGCATAAGTGTAATAATAAATAACGAACGCAATGGTCGCGGTGAACCTCCGCCCGGGCCGATGACTCGTCAAGTTCATTGTCGCACGATGCCACTGCATCCAGGAAATCGGAACTCACAGGGCCAGTCAACTTCGAGCCGTTTGGAGCAGCAGAAACAATTTGCCTCAATTGAGTGAGTGGGTCTGGTTTTGTTTTTCGCTTTGTCCACGACTCGCCTTTCGAGTTTCATCTTTCCGTGATGCGTGCGGTTGGAGATGAGCTGTCCTCGAGAAGAGGCTCACCGGCTAAGGGGCTAAGCAGGGGTCTAAACGAGCGCTCTTCGAACCGTTGATTCACTTCGGTCACTTTAGACGACGAGATCGAGAGTCATTACACTCGAACGGAGTTGGAGGAGGTTTTAGCATTGAACCATGAGTTACGGTATCTTTCTATGTAGTGAAATATTTCAATAAAATGTTAGATAAAAATAGTTCTCTGCTAGCAACTTTATTGTGGGTTTGAATTAAATTAATTTAAATATAATTGTGCATTTTCGATATCACCCATTTTCGTGCCGTTTCCATGACCTTACACGACAGCATCGTCCGCTGCATCTGAACCGACTCGACCGTTTGATGAATATAGACTACCAAAGGCCACCGGCTGGGTTGCCCTTACCCGGTTTGGAAGTTTACACATGCGCTCGGGCAACCCCGGACTCGCGTGACAGCGACCTGGCACAGAACAACATCCCATTAACGGACGAACCAAGCCGGACAGCGGCCAAGATCAAGTGCAGCGCGCCTTATGCGTGGTAGATGCAGGCCAAAAGCGTACCGCAGGCCGACCACCACCGAGCTGGTCGAGCTAAATTGAATTTGATCGCTCCATCTCGTTACATTTCCGAGCGAGATGATGATCCTCGAGACGGGTTGCGTTCGAGGAAGACTCGCCAGTGGCCTATCGGATGTGCCAGTGTTCCGTTGACTTCTGACCGATACGTAAGCGGAAAAGCGAGCGCGAATACGTGTACGTGTCTGTGAAAACCATCATAAACTGAAGGGACGTGAACGTGAGCCCAAAGTGCCGCAAGTGATGCGCTTCGTGCAAACTATGACGGTTGGCAAACGGTGAACGAAAGAAACATGAAGAACGTACGATCCTGGTGGTCGATTTTAGTGCTGTTCGATCTTCTAGCCGCGTCCCAAGCGCTCTCGTTACAAGGCGACAACGTGTGCTACCGATATGAGAGGTAAAGCACAACACCCCAACAACGCACCCTTCATCAAGGTCATCCGAAATCGCCATTAGCAAACAAATGAGTGCCATTTGAACGCCACAGGCTAGCTCATAATACGAGCCGCGTTAACTCCATTAAACGAACCCATTATTTCGCGCGCCGTGCACGAAACAAACCACATTTCACCCAAGCGTCAATAGCTCACCTTCATTAATTGGATAATGTAATGTGCCTGCAATTCGCGCCCCATCAAGGTGCTCCAAGCTCGGGAACGGCAATAAAACGGTCCCCAACCCCGGGCTGTGTGGAGTCTCTGCGCGCTGCAGTTGACACTGCACTCGAGGAGAGTTTTCCGACCCCCCCAAACAGCCTTCTGGCGAACAATCGGGCCGGGAAAACGAGCAAACGGGCGCTACAAAATTGCCACGCTCCCCGATAGCCGTCAGCTGCGGAACGTGACGCATTCGCGCGGTTACGAGCGCGAAAACGCGGCCGTTGGCGTACATCCCCGTAATCACTGAACTGGACGAATCTCCGGTTACGGGTGCAGTTGGGCGCCATTCCTACCCACTAATGGGCTCCGGCAACAAAGATGATAATAGCGCAGACGAGCCACCGAACACCGAATCCCGGTGGGACACTTCCGCGTCTCTGCCGATCGCGTCGTTCTTGTGTCGAAGAAAAGTGGGCGAGTTTTTCCAGCAACCGTTCGTTCGACCCCGGGGCCCCAGTCGATGTTGCGCAATGACTCGTTCGCTCGCGGTCGTGGTCACCTGTCCCAAACCGGTGGATGGGTTGGTGAGCGAGAGGTGTCATTTTTCCAATCCCAGCCACGCAACACCGGATGATTGATGAGAAACGCTTGCGCGGACTAACGAGGGTTCGAAAGGACCCGATCGATACACGCCTGATGGGTGAAGCGGTTTGCTAGCGGTCAAATTTGACGGCCATCGTGGCCGTTGTGAGTGATGGAACGGGAAGATGGCCACCCGGGCGCGTGTTACAGTTTTGGGGTAGAAGCAACCGCAAATGAGACCGATCGAGATGCACTTGCGTAACGCGTGCGCTCGGGCGATTAGAAGTGATTGCGTCTTGGAACATGCGTCACATAAATCATGCACAATTGCGCTAGTGGCGAACGGATCCTGGCAAAAGTAGCGTGTGAAATCACTCCTCCACGAATAGGAAATCAAAGGAGGTGTTGCGAACTAAATCATAAAACAGATTTCGATCTGATCGATCGATACAAACCTCGATCACTCGTGATCACTCCGTCTCCGGTAGAGACCAACCGTTCGGTTTCATCACCCGATCCGAAACGCCCATTCATCAGAACGTCTGCTACCGTGGCGTTCATGGATCGGCACGATCATGGCGGGAAAATGAAATTGCTTCCCAACACTTCACCCAAGCCGGTTGTCGATCATGTCAGTCTTTCTTTCATCTTTTTTACCATCGGCAAGCAAATCTTGGTGGCACGAACGCATTTTTATCTGCACACGGGTATGCGTGCGGATGAAATTGCCGACTTGCAGGCAATTAAAAGTATGAAGAAAATCGCGAAACCGAGCGAGAGAGAGAGTGAAGTCCCGATCACCCGAAATGTGGGCCACCGGGGGCTAAATGTGAACATCGTGAGTGATGCAATCGAATCGCGGGCTTCGCGTGCATGCACCCCACCGGGAGAGTGCAGTGTCAGTGTTTGTTCTGCGAAATCCACCCATCTCGTTATGGCATTTGAAGTGGTTTGAAACCCGCAAAACCGGGTTTGTAGCAGGGCCAGTGCATACCACCCCCGAAGATGGAGGGGTTGTTGATCTCGAGTGGGTCAAAGTTCGCCCCAATACAGAAGCGGGCTTTTATGCTTCTGCAATTCCATTCCTCGAGTTCTAAAGACCGTTCCAGAAGTGGCAAATGTGCCCGACATTATTTGTGGCTCAAATTCATACGTTTTCTTTTCTCACGCACGCATACCTTTTCAGCTACACCGAAACGGAAACCATCCCACGCAATCAAACGGTGCAGGTGTTGACGAGGCAATGGTGTCTGGAGTTTATCCCGCGATGCACCTTCTACCAGACGGAAATTAAGGAGGTGTTCGTCAAACAGGTATTTTTCTACGGCAGAAAAAAGATCGTTGGCTCTCGCTCCTCTTTAGGTGAACCCGAAATTCCCCACAAAATGAGTCATTTGGAGGCACACCCCCAAAAACACGCCGTTAACTGCAAGGTTTGCTCCTTTTTCGTACGACCCACCCAAAGCGCCACATGCAAATTGCGCCGCCGTTTATGCATTCGCATCGAATTATGCTCGTTTCGGCTGCCAAAACGAAACCAAACACCCGCGGTTTGCGCCCATAACAGATCGTAAACATCAATTACCGCTATTAGATTTGGCCCGCGATCCCTCGACCGATCCTCGCCCGATCCTCGCCCGTTAGCCGGCTCGCAGCACGTCTCACGGTCCATTATTTCATATTGCCACTTCCGCCGGGGGCCGCGTCAAGCGAACTCGCAGCTTTGTCTCCTATCCCGGCTTCTTGAACCTTCCCGATAACGTCCCTCAAAAAGCAACGGAAACGTAGAACCGAGGGCTGCGAAGAAGAACGCCACCAAAGACAAAAGCCCATCGAGTCGAGTGCTATCGGGCGGTTCGCCATCTTTTCCTGCGGGTTGCCGCGAGAATCCAACATCTCCACGCGCCCACTTAGTATTCCGCTCGAAATCGGGAAGTTTCGGTTACGTCCGCCCTTTGTTTCTCGCGCTCGAAGCGTTGAGACGTCGGGTGGGCTTAATTTAATCAGGCAGGTCCTCTGTCTCACCCGCCCATGCGAGGGATGTGTTTTAATGTTACGCCGGCGAATGTCGCGCCGCTGTTTTCGGACCGGCCCATGGTCACGGGCGAGCCTGGGAAATGGTAATGCTAATGCGCGTGAAGGGATCTGCTCCCTCAAAAAAAACCAAAACCGCCAAGAAGGGACTTAAGCGTGAATGGGCTTAACATTACCGCTTGATGTTCTTGCGGTTGAGCCGCGCTTCTGAGACGTTCCCATTCCGTCTTCCGAGCATGGCCGGACGAAAAGCGGAAGCGCACATTTAGAAATGGTAATAAATTTGAATGTATTTGCTTCGGAATGTTTCGGGGAATGCCATTTGAAACGAGTGTGTTCTTCCTCATGCTCTGGTGGCTTCTTCCAGCAATCTGTTGGTGCAATTTTTGCGATCTCAATCCATCTAGCCTTGCTCGGGTGCATGTTAATGGGGCGTGTTTATTGCGTAACACCATGTTCGGACCACGTGGCTTCCGGTTTCGGTTTATCTGATGGTGGGTTATGAATTATAAAGCAGGCCCACAACACGCCCTCTGTAGGCTGGCTCCATGGCTTTCCAGCAACCTCGTCACTTTGAAGCCCTAAATCAACACTCCAAACCTACCGTAGCTTCGGGCGTGCTGTTGAGAATATTCAATTATCGATCCAGCCGAAAGGGCCACCCCATAAATTTGCACGATGGCACAAGCGATTCCATTCCATCTCACCGTCCATTGCAATGCTACCGTAATGGTTTTTGAACGTGTATACTTTCAGAACGTCACGAGAACGCGCCGGGTGGAGTTCTGCTGCGAAGGTTATCAGGAACGGCGCACCGGAAATGGGTCGATTGGCGAGTGCCATCCGATTTGCCGCGGCGGATGCATTCACGGCGAGTGCCAGGCGCCGAACGTGTGCAATTGCATGTCCGGTTTCAGCGGGAAGCACTGTCTTCAGAGTACGTTTTTTAATCAACTCCATAGAAAGAATTATCCACACGATGATCAACTTTGGGAGGGTTTTTTTTTCCAGGATGCCGCAATGGAACGTGGGGCGTGAACTGTCGGAATCGGTGCCACTGCCAGAACTACGCTCACTGTGACACGAAAACTGGCCACTGTCGCTGTACGGAGGGATGGATGGGCAAATTGTTGAGTATTGTGCAAGAGTGGGTTTTTTAGAAAGAAGAATAATTGTTTTTTTACCACCGCAGCTGTGAGATTCCGTGTCCTGAAGGAACCTACGGGACGATGTGCGTCAGAAAGTGTAAGTGCAACAACATGTCCTGCCATCCGCAGACGGGTGTTTGCATGCCAATCGAGGAGATCGTGATGTTTGACAACATCACGCGGACGATCGAAAACGCGTACTCCTCAGAAAGCACCGAACGAATATCTGCCGAGCAGTGGATCAAAGTCGAGAATGAAACAAACTCCACTGTCAGCAGTACAACTGCCGCTCAAGACGCCAACTCTACGAGTTCTACCAGCACCACGACCAGCAGTACAATTGCCTTCGGTAATGACACCTCAACGGCTTCTTCTAGCAGTAGTACCAGCAGCTCAATGCAACCAACACCTCCAGCAACATCGACAGAAGCCAGCGGACAAATGATGCCAAACGCAACGTACGCCGAATCGTATCACGAGTACCTCCCAAACAACACTGAGATGAGCATGGTGCTTACGAAAGGTCATTTAAGAACGGCGAGCAACGAGAGTGTGTACGAGCTGGTCACCACGACGTCTCGCGTCGAGATCACGTTCATCGACACGGCAGTCAAGAAGGTCGAAGATCCTGCTACTCTGAATAACGCCACAGATCACGATGGTCACGACGACACTATCTCTGGCGATAACTCAAACGACACCGACACGCAGCTGGTGTACTTGGAATCCGAGAACCATCCCGTGCTGTTGGACATGTCTGAAGAGGACACCGTCCTGCACGAAGCCAACGAGCGACAAGCCCTCGTAACGATCTCCTGCCTACTGATCACTCTGTCGCTACTTCTGCTGGTGGCAGTATATCTGAAGCGGTTGAATAGGAAAGCTCTCGCGAAGTCAAGCACTACCGTCAGCCCACCGGCACCTGTGAAGATCGTGGACGAGAGTGTTCAAACGGGAAGTGACTCGAACCGATCGTCTGATCCTCTACCTGACCTGCCGCACGTGACGTACACTCGGGTGAAGCCGAAATCGCAACGGAATGGCTCCATTGGTAAGTACACTAGAGAGATGATCGTGATCGAGGTTATCCTCCATGAGAGGTTGTTGAATTATGGGTCCTTTGGACTGCTTCCTCAGAGCATTATGACATCCCGGCGAACAACAGCTTCATACACCGGGCAAAGAACGCCTCACCGTACAACTACAACTTCCCTGCTGCCAACCTGAAAGTGACACCGAGAAGATACAGCCTGGAGCACATCTACGACGAAATTCAGTACCCTCCATTGCCGGAAGTGACGGCTGGAATCGATACGCCCGACAACAACACGCGAATCCTCGAGAAGGACAACGATTACTCGAAAACGGTAGTCGTGACGTAGGGTACGAAGGTGTCTATGTACGCAGGTTATGATCGATTAGGTTTAGCGTTGCCAAAATACACTGTTTTTTTTTGTAAAAAAATCGCTCCTCAACTTAATATGCGTAAATTGTCATCACCCCTATTTGCTTCTCCAAGGCGGATCTGCAACTGGGTGCCATTTTTTGTAGCGATCAATTAACGGAATCCCCCGAGGTCTTGCCGACGATCATAAGCACCATCAATCACCTATCGTTTTGCTATGCGAAGCTGCGTTTCCATTCGAAATTCCTCTCCGGCTATAACCGCGTCGCAAATGCGCTTGCTGATGATGGTGTTGTTTGTGTGTGAAGACTGAGGCCGCTTAGATGGCCTCCCTGGGGCAGTCGTTTTGTTCGTTCGCCATCACAAATCCCGTCCCCGATATCAGACTTTAGAATAACCCATCACGTCATCCCGCTTGTCGCCTACACACGTTGATAGCGACGCCACTACGTCGTAGATCCAACGGAGCCAGCATTTTAATCCTCTCAGAACCTTCCGTGCGGTCAGCTGCGCTTTGGGGGTTGGCTAGTTTATTTCTAGGAATCGCTTCAGATATCGTGAATCGTCATGGCGAACCTCAAGTGGTGTACGTTTGTGGCGGTGGCGTTGGTGTGCCAGTTTGGGCTCGCTCCTGGCCAGGAAGGAGTGAAAACGGTCCGCAAAGGTGTCAAGGGTGGCTCCCACAATGTGTCGTTTGGGAACGACAGCTTCTTCGCACCTCCAGACGGTGTATTCCGGCCGAATCACACCACGATGGATCTGCACCGATCGAACGAATCCCTCAGCGCCCTCGATCGGTTCATGAACAAAACGAAAGGTCACATTCCGTCTGGTGTTTGCTTCGAAGAGGTCCCTACGGCGTCTCTGTTGAAAAACACCCCCGTGGGGTATGTCCCGCAAGGAAACGGGGTAAGAATGTCAAGGAGAGAGAGAGCCACGAGTCCTTTCGGAATGTTGAATTTTCTCCCCATTTCAGTCGAATCCTTCACTAAGCCGCGTGCAAGTCTGCTGTCCCGGATTCGAGCGAAACGTGCATAACTTCCGCAAATGTGAACCCGTGTGCGAGGATCCCTGCCAGAATGGATTGTGTGTGGGGCCAAACACCTGCGAGTGTTATCCTGACTTCGTTCGCAACACCAAGGGTCGATGCGTGCCAACCTGTCCGATCGGATGCGATCACGGTGAATGCGTACAGGGCACAAACGAATGTCGCTGTCACGAAGGATACGAGCTGCAGCAAGTCGGAGGAAAACTGTGCGTTCCCAAGTGTACCGGTGGCTGCGGAGAAGGTCGCTGTGTGGACGTGGAACGCTGCGAGTGTGGTCAAGGATACACGTTTGATCCGCAGCGAAAGTGTGCTCCACACTGCGAGGGTGGCTGTCATAATGGGCGTTGTGTGGCACCGGGAGTTTGTGAGTGTGAAGTCGGATATGAACCATCGGATGCGGGTTGTGAGCCTGTCTGCTCGAAGTAAGTAGTCCTTGAGAATCCTCGAAGTTCCTCAATAATTCTTCAATGTTATCGGGTTACAGTGGGTGCTTCCACGGTGTCTGCACCGCACCAGAAACGTGTTCCTGCAAGCCGGGGTACGAAATGAACGACGGACAATGCACGGCTAGCTGTGATCGACCCTGCCTGAATGGAGCCTGCACAGGACCGAACGTTTGCAGCTGCAACCGTGGATTCATCTTAGACGAAGTCAACATCTTCCAGTGAGTATAACGTGCCGGTTTTCCACCCACAACACTGAAAAGCTGCTGTCTCTATCTCACCCTAACAGCTGCATCCCACACTGTCCCGATGGCTGCCCGAACGGGGTCTGTTCCGGTCCGAACATGTGCCTCTGCAACGCAGGATACGTCAAGGATCGTTCGGTGAAGGGAAGCCAAGCGTGCATCAAGCGCTTCGGTGCAGTAAAAGCGTAGGCAAGCGCACGCGCCCGCACGCCACCGATAACCGAGCTGCCCGTTTGCGGCGGAATTTCACAGCTGCTCACAGCGCTGACCTTCTTGCTATGACTTCACATACCCGCTGCATGTTGGATCGTTGCTGGTTTTGATAACGCGTTATCAGCCGCGGTTTATGGTACGGGTGGTATGCAAAAACAACATTAAAAACAATCACGCATATGTGCACGAAAGCACGAGAGAAATAAATCAAGCCTAATGGCCGAGGCGATGCGTTTTATTGTTGTGTTTTCATGCGAAATTAATGAGGATAGTCTTTAACGGCAATCGCATGAAGCATCCGTTTGCCTGGCCGGGGGTTTGATAAGAGCTGATGTTAATATCGTCCTGTTATGAGCTAAGCAAATTTTGTTTCACAATTTTAGATGAAATGTACACTTGACTCGAGCAAATAATTCCTTTTTATGGTCGGGAAAACGGCCCTCTTTGATCATGAAGAAACCGCAGTTTGCTTAGATGCAAAAATTGTGCAACAAACATCACTGCAAATGGCCACTCCCATTCGAACCCATTCGCCGTCGAATCGAACGCGCGCCCATTAAAGAAAACATGATCATTTTCCAGATGCCTCTCGACCTAATTGAAACGTCTGCAAACGGATGGTGCCACATGCACGCGAACAATTATTTATAACCAGCTAACCGCAGCACACTCCCAACTCGTCGCTTGGAATAATGAATCGTTCGCGCAAAGTGACGACGGATTTTCACCAGAAGTGTGAGAGAGATTTCTTATCGAATTTAAAATTAGCCCCAAGCCACCAGCACCACCACCACCACCACCAGTGGTTTAGCCGGATGAGCTTGTGTGCCTGGCCCCAGAATAGCTCTCACTGTGAGGGCTTGGGTGCGATATTTATCGTCCCGTTTTCCTTCTGTTGCCGTGGGTCCTATCCCTTTTTCAATTTCCCTTCCCCGGTCGGTTCATTAGCGGCCGCTTTCCTTTTTCGTCCGCGTCCCAAAATCCATTCGGCAACAGCCATTAGAACACCCATTAAGTCCACCAGCGCGCCAGAACGGTCCATTCGATTGTCCCCGGGATGGTAATGGCGCTGCCAGTGACACTCTCCATACTCCATTGCGCCATTGCGTGCGGTTGTGCGTGAGATGCATTTTCAATTGCAATAGCCAGCACCCTTTCCCAGCCGGGTCCGGGGGTCTTCCCGCCCAAGGGGTAGGTGGGAAGTTGAGGTGCGGCAAAAGTCAACATTTGTTTTGTTCCTCTCAGCAACGCACAAATGCACCGACGCTACGAGAAGAGTGTTGCCTTCGGAAGATCTTTCGCCTTTTCCCGCACGCATCGCTGCTGGAGCCGACGGAAAGAAAGATTACATTGCGTTTGCCCGTATCCCATCGCACCCATCTCTCGTTCACTCTCTCTCTCTCTCTCTCAGTATGTGTGTGTGTGTGTATATGTGCCTACGCTACGCCTGCGGAAGAAGGAAACGACGCGAAACAACATAGGCTGTAACGCGAACGACTTTAGAATTCTTATAAGTCTTCTCTTCGACGCATGGCACACAAGACGTTGGAGTAGCGCGGTTTTGTTTTGTGAATTTTGATCAAACCCCAACGATTGTGTCCGGTGTGCTTGCGAGGAAGCGTCCCGCAATTGGTCCCCTGATCGATACCGATCGCGATCAGTCAGCAAGCGAACAGGAACCGGGCAGAACGTTGTCTTGGCCTGTGGCTTTCTTCACCAGTGTGACTTCACTGGCGTTGAGCGCAAGTTTGCGAGTGAACTAAAGCCTGCGATCATGATGATCATTCTGGTGAGTTGCGTGATCGTGACGCTGCTTCCGATCACAACCGTCGATGCTGCCTGTTCCAAAACGGTCGTGTAAGTACGCGTATCCCACCTCATGCTCACGAGCAAACCCAGTAGCAAGCGTTCGCTTTTCGGATTCCACAGCAAAACGAAGGTGATAGTGAAGAACGACAAACGGATGACCGTGATCGACGAGCCATGCTGCAAGGGCTACAAAAGGGTGAAGCTTCGCTGCATACCGGTCTGCTCGTTGTCCTGCGAGAACGCCAAATGCACCGCACCGGATGTCTGCACCTGCAACACTGGCTACGAGAAGCTTTCCGACCATCGGTACGTACGGTATCCTGCCCGGAACTGTGGGTGGTCAGAAACCGGAAACACACCGACAACCGGGGTAAGGAGGCCACTCGTCACGCTTATCTCACCCGATTTCGCTTTCCTTCCCGAACAGATGTATTCCGCACTGCAACGATTGCGATAATGGTATCTGCACGATGCCAGGCTTCTGCCAGTGCCACACCGGGTACACTCGAGGCGAGAATGGCACGTGTGTGGCCGAGTGCAACGACTGCACCAACGGGTTTTGCTTGCAACCAAACGACTGTCAGTGTTATGACGGGTACGAGCTGACAGGATCTGGTGAACAGCGCTCCTGTCGGCCCATCTGTCCAGGCCAATGCCGGAACGGGCTTTGTGTCGCTCCCGGTGAGTGTATGTGTGCTGATGGGCTTTCGCTGGCACCAACGGGCGAATGTCTTCAGCCAACTACTCCTGTCCCACGCTGCCCGGAAGGATACGAAGAGACGTTGGAGGACGCCAGCCTGAACCTCGTCGGATGTCGGCCGGTGTGTTCGGAACCGTGCCAAAACGGAACGTGCGTTGCACCGGATCAGTGTGAATGTTTTCCCGGGTTTTCCAATGATAACTCCAGCTCACCGTTCGTGTGTCAACCGGCGTGTAATGGTGGTTGCGCGAATGGAGACTGCGTGGCACCGGGTGTGTGCATTTGCCACCCACAATATGGCAAGATCGGAGACGAATGCATCCCGCTGTGTGAAGGATGCAGTCTTGGGCATTGCGTGCAACCGAACGTGTGTGTCTGCGATCGTGGCTACCGGCTTAGTGAGGGCGATTGTGAACCGATCTGTGAGGATGAGTGCAAGAATGCGATCTGTACTGGACCGAACGCTTGCACCTGCCTGCCAGGGTATAACTACACCGACATCAACGCGCTGTTCGATTGTCTGCCCGTGTGTGACGATGAGTGCATTAATGGCCGGTGCATCGCACCGCAGCAGTGCGAATGCAATGAAGGTGGGTAGATGTGTGTGTGTGGGTGGGAAATGAGTGTCATACTCTTCCGTGGAGGGCTAAACCACTCGTGACTCATCTGTTCTTTAGTGAAGTACAGAAACACAACTGCTATCAATGTTACATCATTTCCTGCTTGGAATCTTAGTTTCAAGAAACGTGCGTTTAAATTAATGAGAGCTATTTTTATTTTCTCAACACCATGCAGGATATGTGCAAGACGACGAGAACGGATGCATCCTTCCAGAAGATCTGTGCCGGCTAGGGTGCATCAACGGGCAGTGTCACGGTGCGAAGTGCATTTGTGACCCAGGTTACATCAAACACTCGATCGAGGGTCACTGCGAAAAGACGTGTCCCAATGGATGCATCCACGGAGACTGCAACGGTGGTGATTGCTTCTGTCACGATGGCTATCGCCTTTCCGCGTACAACGCATCCGTGTGTGAGCCGATCTGCGGGGAGGATTACGATTACAGCAGCACCGGTTGTATCAACGGGCGCTGCATACGACCCAACGTCTGCCAATGCGACGAAGGATACGAGTTTGTGGACATCAACCAGACACGGTGTGAATCCGTGGAGGAGCTAACCCGTCAGCGGTTGGCTCAGGAAAGGATGGCTGAATGTCGGCGTGGTTGTAGAAACGGTAAATGCCGAGCCGGGGAATGCCGATGTAACGAAGGATATGCCCATCCGGAAGGAAGCGCATTCACCTGTAAACCCGTCTGTCCGGAACCCTGCCGAAATGGGACGTGTGTACGACCGGGGATCTGCGAGTGTACCACCGGATTCGTGTTTGTTGAAGGCAGCCAAACACACTGCCGATCGGAGGAGGATCTGCTCCGCGAAGGACACGATCGATGTGTGCCACTCTGCCGGAACGGAGAATGTCATGGCGATCGGTGCTTCTGCATGCTCGGATATCGAGCATTAGATCCGGAAGATCCGTACAATTGCCAGCCAGTTTGTGGACGTGCCTGTGTGAATGGAACGTGCGCCGGAAACGATCGCTGTCATTGCTGGGATGGTTACGAGAAAGCTGCTGAGGACGATCACCAGTGCAAACCGATCTGTTCGTCCGGTTGCCCACACGGGGATTGCGTCGGTCCTGCGCAGTGTGCCTGTCATCAAGGATATGCTCTATCGGAAGGTGGCAACACCTGCGTGAAGGAAGAATCGTTTGAGGAGCGAGCCACTCGTCTACGACAGTTGGAATGTGAGCGAGAGTGTTCGAATGGATGGTGTGAGTCAGGCGAATGTCGATGTGTCGAAGGGTTCTACCACGATATCAAAAACCCGCTAAGATGTGAGCCGTTCTGCGAGCGACCCTGCGAGATGGGTCGTTGCGTTGGCAATAACACGTGCGAGTGCTTGGACCGTCACGAGCTCGTTGAACCGTTCGTATGTGCTCCCATCTGCAGCGTGGAGTGCATCCGAGGATATTGCGCTGCACCGGATCTGTGCCGTTGCCACGACGGCTTCCGGTTAGTGGACGGGTCGGACAGTGTGTGTGAACCGGTGTGTGGTGAGAACGGTTGCACTAATGGAGTTTGCGTTGGTCCAAACGAGTGCAGCTGCTTAGACGGATACCTCCAAGATCAGGACGATCCAGCTCTGTGCCAACGGGAACCAACCGTGATCCTGCAATCGCACGAACAAAGGTAAGTGTTTGCGAGCCTTCGCGGTCTTCGAGTGACCTTCATGCGACCTTTCCAACCAATTCCCATACAGCAGTGGCAACGAGTACTACAAGATATCGTACATACACTACTTCATCCCGGTGATCGCAATCGTGACGCTGATCGCGGCCATCCTGATCGCGAATGCGATGATGCGCAACCGCCAGAAGAACTACCACGTGGGGAAGCTCGGTAACGTACGGCGGCGGAAGGCGCCACGAAGCGGGTCCAGCAAACGGGACGCACCCGAACAGACCACCGATTATAACGATTACAATCTGGTCGTTCTCTTCCCTACAGAGAGCAAGGAAAACTGTGTCTACTTCATGCCGAAACCGGACTCCAAGACGAACGAGCTCACAAAATTGAATCTCGAAGTTGAAACCATCTGAAACGGTGAGAGAGAGAGAGAGAGCATCCCGGCGACGACCGAACTGAGGTTTTCCCGGGCGCTCGGAAAATCGAATGCGAACTCCCTTTCGACCACATTCCCTCCTTCGATTCGCTCACACTAACCCGCTCACGCGTAGGACCGGAAGCGAGACGCACTGTTTTCCATTTTGCCTCTGTAAATATGTGAACCATGTCGCTTCCTAGGAAGCGGCTTCTTCATTGTACTGATTACCTGGTAGTAGATTAAGCTATACGAATGATCATGACCAAAATGGGTGCAATAAATCAAACGCCTTTCGTGTATCAACTCGTAAAGGATTCTCGTATATTTGACTTTATTTTTCTCACCGCCTTACAATAAATAACCATCGAAACCGTGAAGCTGGTGATGATCGATGGATGGAATTCCATGAATACTGCTACTAACGGCTAACGCACAAAGACCAGCAGCTAGTCGATATCCGTTTCCATGGAATTTCTCGTCTTTCGACACTTGCAGATAAGAACGGACGTGACCGCAACGAACGTCACGAGACCGACGGCTACGGCTATCAGGATCCACTGATTGCGATCGATCGCGGACAACAGGCTTGATCCTGCGAGCTGGACAGGTTCCGCTTGCGTCATGGTGGTATTATCAGGATCCACGCTCGTTTCTCCATTGGACGTATCGAGCACCTTAACCGTCTCACGCGATTCCACATCTAAACACGTACCATCGTCAGTGACGGTACCGGATAGGCAAATACATCCGCCCGTCACAGGCTCAGGCTGGAAACCTGGGGGACAGTCTAACTGCTGCATTTCCTCCTCCTGATCCAGCTCATCGTCTTCGTCATCCTCATCATCACTTTCGAGGTTTAAGCGGCTCCGAATGAAGTTGTCGTTTTTCTGCGCCACGCATACATGCCCATCGCGCAGGATCGCTCCCGGTTCACAGAAACAGATACCATCGACACACTCCCCATTAACGCACGCTGGGTCACAATCCAACCGACAGTTACCGTCGATGTCCGCAGAGAATCCTCCTTCACACCGACACACGTCAGGTTCGGAGCAATAGGATCCCCAAGGACAGCCATCCTCGCAGTACGGTTCGCAGCTGCCGTTGGAGGATTCCACGTACCCCGGAAGGCACGCACACACATTCGGCTGGGTGCAAACTCCGTTGGTGCATTCGTCCTTGCACACAGGCTGGCAGTAAGCGATCGATTCCGAACTAACCGCTAGCTGGAAGCCGGTGTGACACGAGCACACGTTGTTTTCCACGCAATCACCATTTTCGCAGTTCACATACTGCTCGTTACACGCTGGCTCTTGGATGGGAGTGGTTGGGCACATCGATGGTGGCGATACCGTCGGACAGGTGACTTCCGGACAGCTCTTCTCTGGAGGACACGTCACCGGAAACGCTCTGGGAGTTGTAGTCGTTACCCTAGTTGGAGGCATCGTAGGACAAACCGTCTTTGGGCACGGTTGGGGAGTTACATCCTCAGAAGGACACGTAACGTTACACACCGGTGGGACCACTTCCGGGCAGTATGGCGCCGGACATGGTTCCGACTTCTCACAGGTACACTCACGCGACTCATTGTCCACGTTGTAAATGATGACGTCATTGGTGCATTCTACCGGGTCAGCGATCAATTCGCACGTGGGCTTCCCCAGTGCATCGTTGGTAGAATAATAATCGTCGAAACAGCGACAAGAATTCGGACCTCCACAGACACCAAACGTACAATCGACCACGTCCGGATTGCAGTACGGTACACAGGTGTATTTCGACGGCTGCAATGTCTCCATGTCTTCCATTGGGACGTATCCTTCCAGACACTGGCACACGTTCGGTGCCACGCACTCTCCATTAACACACTCGGGGACACACAAGGGTTCGCATTGATCCGTCCCAGGACGACGTTCGTATCCATCATTGCACAAACACTCATTCGGCACAACACACCGTCCGTTAGTGCATCCATTCGCACAAACCGGAGCACATTCTGCTGGACCGCCGTTCGACGGGACCTGCAGAAAGTATCCTTCCATACACTGACAACGATTGCCACCCAAACACACGCCATTGTAACAATCAATCACATCCGGATCGCAGACAGGTTCACACCGGTTGCTGCCATATTGCCATTCAAATCCGGCGCTACAAACGCACGTGTTCGGTGCAATACAGGCTCCATTCACACAGCCCTCTTCACAGATCGGTTCGCAGATCGCGTGGAACTGTTCCGAGGGCCGATAGCCCGGGTGACATTCACAACGACCTTCGCCAACGCAGAACCCGTTGACGCACTGTTCGCTGCACGTAAGCGGTTCACAGAGCATACGTCCCTGCCGGATGGCCAACGTGTATCCTTCGTTGCATTCGCACACGTTCGGTTGTGTGCAACGGCCGTGCGTGCAATCCACCAACGATCCATCGCAGGTTGGTTCGCACACGTGCGTGCTGTTTTCCACGAACCGATATCCAGCCAGACATTGGCACACGTTCGGTCGGATGCAGTACGCATTGACGCACTTGTTCCGGCAGGATGGGGTGCAGATCGCTGATTTTGAGCTCATTGCTGTAAAGAAAACAAAGGTCAATGTGGTGCAGGATGAATAAAGCTTACGATCACGGCCCACTTACAGCTTGTCGTTGTGATGTAGCCCTTCAGACACTCGCAGTGATCGGGAGCGACACATCGACCATTGGAGCAACCCTTGGAGCATTTGGGTTCACACACGTTCCTGCTGTTCTCGCTCTTCACGTAACCTATTGGGGGTGAAGATCGAACGATTAGAATCAACTCCTAACGCATGTGAATCGACCTCCACGTACCTGTTCTACAGTCACAAACATCCGGCGCAACGCAAACCCCGTGAACACATGGTTTTGAGCACTTTGGAACACACTTGTGCGCTTTCGTTAGATCGAGCTGGTAACCATGGTAACACTGGCATTGGTTTCCTCCAATGCAAACACCATTCTCACACGGCTGATCGCAATGTGGCTGACAGGAACCGGTCGTTTCGTTGTACAGCAACCCTGCTGCACACTCGCAAACCCCTGGACCAGAGCATCGCCCATTCACGCATCCGTTAGGACACTCGGGAACGCAAACATCAGATGGTTGGTCGTCCTGTTGTCGGAAGTTCCGGTGGCATTTGCAGGTGTCGGGAGCTACACAATCTCCATTGATGCACGGTTCGGAACAGCTGGGCACACAAACGGTATTGTCGTCCTCAGCCAGCACGTATCCTTCACTACAGCTGCACGTGTCTGGTGCGATGCACTGGCCACGCTGGCAGGGTTTACGACACACCGGTTCGCAGCGATTGCCATCGAACAGGTTATATCCTTCGTGGCAGCCACACTGGTTTGGTCCAAGACATACACCGTTTATGCACCCGTTGGTGCAGACTGGCTCGCAGGTGAAGTTTGATTGCGATGATAACGCGTATCCTGACAATAAAGGAATCAATTTTAAAGCATCGTTCATACCGCTAAAAGCACCTTGAAGTGATCAAACTAACCTGCCTCACACTGGCACACGTTGGGTAAAACGCATACGCCATGCTGGCACTCTTGCATGCAATGTGGCACGCAAGCAGCCTCGTTCGTAGGATCAAGCCGGAAACCCTCATCACACTCGCACACATCGTTAACGCAGCGACCAAAATGGCACGTTCGATCGCACTTCCGGTTGCACGTTCCACTCGTTGCGTCGCGCTCGAAACCCTCATCGCAAGAGCACACATTCGGAGCAACGCATCGGCCATTTTGACACGGCGTTTCACAGACGGGTTCGCACCTGTAGAGTTGCGTTAGAAAACAAAAGCTCTTTAGTAAAGGATGCTCCAAGGATACAATCTTCTGTGGTTGTATTACCGGTGTTCGTTCACCTTTCGGTAGCCATCGTAGCAAGTGCACGTGTTCGGAGCGACACATTCCCCAAAAATGCATTTCAGGCGACATGTTGGTAAACATTCGGATCCTACTGCGTGAAAACCGTCGCAACAGACTGGTTTCTTGCGAACCTCGTAGTCAATCTGGAAGAAGCCTGCACGTTAGCACGTTACACCACACCGGGCACTAGCTCTAGCTCTAAAAGTACACTCACGGAACAGGACAGCGCATCCACCATGATAGGAATGCGTAAGGAGTGCTCACTGAACATGCAGTAGTACGTTCCGTCACCATATTTGATTGCCTGGCTCTTGTTTTCCACCAATTTGGCCACTCTGCAATGAATGAAATCACGGTGACATAAATTCGCCTTCGTGTTAGCGCACCGAAAACAACCATCCGTATCTACACGTACTTTTCATCCTCGTAGCACAGTTTTCCAACTGCTGTAACAGTTGGTACTAATAACAGAAACCCAATCGAAACCAGACCCCAGAAAACTATAATCGAACCCAAGGGGGCCCTACGGAATGGCCCGCAAGGCGGTCGACCCATTTCGAGAATCGCTTAGCTGGTTCCAAGAAAACCAGAGCAGAGTTCAAGAAATGCGTGATCGCTACACGCTTGCCAACTCGTTACTGAAATGTCCCCTCGGACTATAATCCAAACGCAACTTCGTACGACAATTTGGCACCGAAGATGGGAAGATTCTGGTCGAGAAGAATGCTAATCAGGAGTGAGGAATGCGTGTTCCTTCCACTAACAAAAACCGTTTGACGATGATTGCAAAGCGGAACTAACAGAGAAACAGCACCCCACTTGATCGTTGCTCTATTTCGAACGTACGATTTGGTCAACCGTCCATGGTTTGGTTATCAATGGGATTATAAAAACGTCGATGAGAATAGAGGGACGTGCCCTCAACCCTGTTTTCGAGTAATCTTAATTGCTTTCTTGACGACTTTTTTCCCTGGCCCTGAAGTGGAAACTGTGAACGGAATTGTGAAACGTTAGTTCGCATTCCATCACCACTATGGAGTTATTTTCCATAGAACCGGAAGTGTGCTGTAAATCTGATGCAGAAAATAGATGGCACTTTTCAAAGACATGCTACTTATCTCGATGAACTTTAACAGTTTCGTATGAATAATTATACAATAAAGAAAATGTGTGAAGAAAACCCGAGATTGTTATGTTTGTTTTAGAAAGATTGCGACAAATATATCTCCCATTAGGGAGGAGAAAAAAACAGGAATAAAAACAGCGATAAGCGTGCGATCTTCTTTGCCAAAAAAATGGAAATATTCCATGATGATACGCACGAGCTGCAAAAACTTGAGCGTTGCAATGGCAAAACAAGAAAACTGGCCGGAATTGAGACATAAATAATTTTGTTTTGTCACTAGGACGTTTAATTAGAGCTAACGGTCGAAGATGTACCAAAGCTTTGCAGACTCGGTGGCGTTTGCAAATTTGCATAGCGTGCAGAAGCTCTGCCAGTGTGTGAATTGTTTTATTTTCGGTCACGCTGCAGGTCAGCGTTTACTCTTGCGCTTATCAGACACCCCAAACGGGCTGCGTCTATGTGGGTCAATAAGATGACTAACAAGTTACTAATCAGCATGGTGATGAATGTGTACTAATCACTTGAGTGTCGGTTACTGCATCGTCCGTTGCGGTTGATGTAACAGATAACGATACAAAATGTACTGTAGTCAATTTTTTTCTGACAACTTTACATTGAATGTTACTTTTTGGATTCTCGCGACATCAGTTAGTAAAACCCCGAAAGCAGCTTAGCTTATTTAGACAATCCGAATCTGTTGGTGGAAACAAAATCCTTATCATTAGAAATATGTTTGTGCCTGTCTCAATTTATTTTCAATTGCATAAATCTAAAACATTGGAAACGAACTGATAATTTGTTAGCAACATGACCATAAAAATTTGTTAGCATTCTTCTTCTTCTTTGACCCGTTCATAGTTGAACACGTCGAATCGAATTTCATGGCTCGATGCATGCCAGCAGTCCTATATCCTCAGGAACATCCAATGACTTTCTTTGGCTCCATTCGGGAAACCGTACTGGTGCATAGTCTTCCAGACGTCGTTTAAATGGACGAACATGTGCTGCGAGCGCGTTTTATTGAGCTCAGATTTGATCGAAGGTACGTGTGGATGGACGAGTGTTTAGTTTTGCTAAACTAAGGTGTTTAACCATTGCCAATACAGTTTAGCAACCGACCTGGTCTGCGTCGATCATGTGTGGATAGATGTTTCTTCAGATCGTTTCTTGTGAAGAACGAATAGTTACAAAGCTCACACGGGTGTTTTCGTTCGTCACGATGATATTTCAGATGCTGGTTTAATCGGGCCCTGTTCAATTAGATGATAATCGTTACGAAAAGAATCATACAAGAGAGATTTCAACTTACTTTGAAACGAACAACTGATCACAGAAGCTGCAAGGGTGCTTTTTATCCCCATGACTATCCTTTTTGTGATACCCAAGACTGCGTTTGGAGCGCAAAATCTTGCCGCACACGTCACAACAGAATGTTTCACCGTTGTGAACATTCCGGTAATGGTGTAAAAGCAGTTGTTTGCAGTGAAATCGTTGCTCGCATCCTCGTTCGCATTTTAAAGGTCGCAAACCAAGATGGATGTTTCTGTGACCTTCTATGCGGGATTTAGAGAAGCTTTTGTTACAAATATCACACTCCACGAGCTGATTTTGATACGTCTGTTTGCAGTCGTAAATGTATCGTTTTTTGCCGCTAGAAGATGTTACAATTGCCTGAAATCTTTTGCTCGAGTTGATTTTAGCTGGCTCTAAGGTTTCTTTTCCAGCAGATTGTATCAACGATTCGGTTTCTTCGGTGCTCGATGAAAGATCGTTTCCAGAAGTGACTGTTGGAACATTTAGTGCTGGAGATGCTTCGGACAGATTTATAAACATGTGCTATACTTCAAGACATCTTTCGCGATAGTCTCTAAAATCATAAAGCTTAGAGAAGCAATCATGGCAAATTTTTTTCGAGTGTTTGTCGGTGTTTTCAATCTAAAACATACAAGATGAGTTAATTACTAACCGATGGAAACTTTGTATCGATGGCTTACCATAATGCTGAGTAGTTTGGTAATCAATACATCCAAAGCTGAAACACAAAATATGTCCAGCAATGAAGATCCGCTAAGACACAACCGACATACGTCGCGAATCTCTGCAGCCATTAGAATACCTAGTTTTCTCACAAATTTTCCGGGAAAAACTAAAACGCGTGCGATGGGAGTCTGTATCTTAAAGGGTTTGTTTATATTTATACTTCAGTAACTGTCATGATTCAAAACAGCAAACCAATAGACATATTTTCAAATACTTCGCAAGGGAACGGTTATAATTCTTTATAATTGCTCCAATTTAGCTTGTATTATTCCTACATCGAAATATGTGCTTGCAGAGCCCAGATAAAGAGCAGCATCCTATCTCTACTTTCATTGTCCAACGGTCGTCCACGTGGTTGTCGCCAGCCGGTAAGGAATAACTTTTTTTGACTACGACTCATCCGTCGCCACAGATTCAAATGCGGTTGATCATCTTGTGACCGATTGAGAGTATTTCTGTGAGAAAGCCGTTTGCTTCTACGAACGTACTGATTTTGTTTCATGACGATCCTGGAATACAAAAAAATCAAATTTAACGAATATCTGTGCTCTTAAGTAACCTTCTCCAAAGATTGCTTAGAATAGAAATATAACCTTAACTCAGTATAAACTTTTCAATTGCATAAATAACCTTAATTTCAATGTAAAGAGACCAATTTATAAGTTTTTAAAGAAAAATGTAAGTGTTATGTCTTGTAGAATCGGATACTAGATGAATTTGGCAGCTATTGCATCTTGAATAGAGAGACTAACCCTGCTTCTAGTCCGTCAAACATTTTTGTTGACGTCCTCAGCTGTCAGATGAAAATATCCTTCGTGTCACTTTTGTAGATGCAATAATACACAAGTTATTTACCATTTATTCAAAGTGAATTTTTCTTAACTATTGGATTAATCGTGTAATTTCGACTGAGGTTGGTTGAAAGCGTTACAGAAAAGGCTCGCTTCAGAGTGCTTTAATCAAAATTGATCGTTAAATTCGAGCACTCGATCGAGATGGGTATGAATGTGAGTCGCCAGGTGGACCTAACGGAGAACGAATACCTTCAACGATTCGTCGGCAAAACCCACATCCCCGCATATGATGATGAATTTTGGAACAATTTCTTGCAATATCACATCAGTCTACCTACAAACAGGTGCGTTATCGCTGAGCCGTGAAAATTAAATCCGCTAACGTTATTTATTACGTTCATTTCAGCCAGGAACAGTTGAGCTTGGACTCGCGGCTGGAATCTCTTTGCCAGAGCTTTATCAGCCACAACCTACATACCGGCAACTTTGGATCGCTGATAAACGTGTTTCTGCTTAAGGTATCTGAGCTGCTTACACTGTCCGACACCGAAAGGTTAGTACAAAAGACGCAATGAGTTGTGACATGTGTTAGACGATCCGCAGAACTAACAAAACTAAAGCTTATTTTAATCATTCACATTTTAGTAATGTCCACATATGGCACGCATTCAATGCACTGTTCATCATCCGATGTTTGGTCAAGTATATGATCGAGACGGGTTCCGAGTATCAGTTGTTGCAGCATTTCGAAGCATTGCCAGTTCAAGCGGCTGATAATGATGTGGCAACCCCGGAGGCAGCAGCGACGAGCACGGCTGTTCCTATAGATATTCGAGCGGTGGAAGAAACGAAGGCGGCGGTCGCAAAGCTGGTTGATGGTACAAAATTTGAAACTTTCCTCGAGGCACTGGTCAACATTATAGTCGTGATACCGGTGAAGTATGTTGTCGAAAAGAAGGCTGAATCTAGTATTAAAGCATGCTAAAAGTATTGTGCATTTTTCAGAGAATTCACATATCACCTACATCTGGAAGCGGTCAATTGCATGATCATTCTGCTCTCGGTGAGCCTATTTTCGCAGCAAACGATGGAAAAATCCACCATTTACAGGACAGTGTACCGCTGCCAGCATGCAAACACGTTGATGAGCGCTTTGTTACATTTCCTAAGCCGCATGAGCCAAGCTCCACAGACCATGTTTGGCTTCGGAACCGGGGGTTCGTTCGTTTTCGGTATCGCTGAATCGCTCTGGTCGATACTGACGTTCGCTCGCAAACAACCGGACATACTTACCGCACATGATCTTCCGACGGCCTTCAGAGAGCACTATCCTCTTGCGAATCAGAGCCTGTTGCTGATTCTCATCCTTACCAATCATCACGCAACGAAAGATAATCCCTATCGGATCAGCTTATTCGGATGTTCAGATTCACAAGGTACTATGGGAAATAGCCGATTTGTAATTCTTATTTGCTCAAGTTTCATAATTTCCGTCTTAGATTCTCCGAAGGAGGATCCTGCTACATTCAAGATTGATTTCTCGTCTTTGTACAACACATTGTGCCGGATAGTGACTATCGATCAGGCTACACTTTTGTTGTATCTGTTGCTTTATCGAAACCAAAGATTCCAGAAATACGTGATGGCACAACAGAACCTGCAGCAACTTGTGAGTTAATTGCGAGCCATGTGAGTAAGCAACCAGTAACTGAGCTTTTACTTTTATTTCCCGGTATAGGTTATTCCAATACTGCAGACCCTGTACAATGCCCCCGATAGTACTTCACATCACATTTATATGTCGCTGATAGTCCTGTTGATTCTCAGCGAGGATGATAATTTTAACAAGAGTGTTCACCAGATCGTAAGACCACATCATTTCACCAGTCACCCAAATTTCATCTGATCAATTAATTATCACTTTCGGTTTCTTACAGATGCTGAAAAATATTACCTGGTACACGGAACGTTCAATCAGCGAGATTTCCCTCGGTGGCCTCTTGATACTGGTTGTCATTAGGACGATCCAGTATAATATGCTCAAGATGAGGGACAAGTACCTACACACGAACTGCCTTGCCGCCCTGGCCAACATGTCGGGTCAGTTTCAGTCGCTTCATCCGTACGTCGCGCAGCGATTGGTTAGCTTGTTCGAAACGTTGGCCAAGAAACATGCCCGGCTGGATCAACAATTAAAACAACCCAACGGAGAGACCGGCGAAACGGAGGTTGCAATTCCGATCGGTGGCGGATTAACATCAGAAGACATGGTAAGTAGGTTACCCTCTAAAGTCGCTCTACCATCTAATGATTGGCCGAATTTCTTTCCGGCTTCAGTTGCAGGATTTGTCCGTGTTGGAGGAAGTGTTGCGAATGGTGCTGGAAATCCTTAACTCCTGTCTTTCGCACCAATTAGTGTACTGCCCAAATCTTGTGTACACACTGCTGTACAAACGCAACGTGTTCGAGGCCTTCCGAAGCCATTCGGCATTTCAGGACATCATACAGAACATTGACATGGTAAGGTTGAGCTGTGAGTGATGGAAAAGAACGGCTATATAAGAAAAATATCGTCCACCAGGTTGTAGGATTCTTTTCTTCTCGACTGCAACGGGTGCAGGAGCAGCGCGGAGAGCTAGGCGTGACCGAAGTGTTGGAAGTGATTTCCAAAGGAGCTAGCCAGTGGTCGAGTGATCGGTTACGGGTATGTTAGATGGCCACGTGTACGCACATGCGCAATGCACTGGTAACTTAACGATGTGATTTGCTTGCTTTCAGAAATTTCCTGACCTTAAATTCAAATACGTGGAGGAGGACGCACCCGAGGAGTTCTTCATCCCGTACGTTTGGACGCTCGTGTGTAAGGCTGGCTGTGTACACTTTAGTTCCGAGACGATAAAGGGCGTCAGTACCGAAATCGTTTGTTAACGTTACCGTTTATTGTCACACTCCTCTCGGAGGATCGTTTCGCGGTACTTTTCAAATTCGCTTCTTCCCAACTAACATAATCTATTCGGCACAATTACGGGCAAAACTAGAGTGTAGGATCTAGCGGTAGAATTCGGAAGCCTTGTGTTCCGACATTGTTTTTTTTCCCGCCCTGTGCAATTTAACAAGGAACTTAATGGGCTGCTGGAGTGACGACTGCTGGCATGATTCACCGCTTTTTCAGTCCTCTTTTTCTTTTTCGATCTGTTCTTACGTACGCAAACTAGCACCTCGAATGATTCGATGCAATTTTGTATAATTTTATCATGCATTCCTACTGATGGTGCTTCGTTTCTTATTATACTATCTGTTGTGCATTTTTTGTTATTGTTGATGTACTAGTCTTATTTTCGACGGCTTTATTTTTCATGTCACACTGCGTAATTTTATATTTGCAATCACTGTTCTGCGTTTTCAACCTAGATGCTAGATGCCATTCAGCGTCCGATCAACGTGCATCGTTAGCTTTCGTTAGTGGTCGGTTACGGAATGATATTGGGAGAAGACTGGAACGCAAAGAGCTACGAAATCAGGCAATAATAACGTAAGAGTTAGACGATATATAGTAACAAGAGGTTCTAAAAAAAATATTCAGCGTGATAACAGCTCTATGTCTAAGGCGAGTGTGAATATTGTAACACGAGAAGCCAGTAATTATTTCAACATAAACCACGAATACCGCGGAGGGTAAAACAAGCTGCCGTATTTTAGATGGTCGTCGATTGTGGATTTGCTTTAGGCACAGGAATGGTCGGGAATATCCTTTGTTAGCGCTATCCTTTGAAGCGATAATGCCATTGACGGCAGCATTGAGAATCGGCAAGTTTAATGCGAGCACGTCACTGGATTGTGGATTCGAGCGGGTGAATGAACTATGCAGGAGAAAAGTTGAACGTTATACATTTATGGAAGACAAATGGTAAACAATATTAACCCCGAACGAGGCAAGAACATAACCTTGCGGTATACTAAAGCCGTGTTTCATTCGCAACTACCAAAGATTACATGATGACAATTGAATCACGACACTTGTTTTTAGTCAAAAAAAAAAGGTCAGTCCGACATTTATTACCACAATGTAACAACGATTCGAACGGTGACTGAATAAATACTATCAATAGGATGTGGAGTGAACCGAGAGAAGCTTATCGATCTATTGTGCCATCCCCGAGCGAAGCGGGTTGGCGAAGTCTTAAAACACTACATATCACTTGGTGGGGACGACTGGGTGTTGAACTGGAGCACCGATCGCAGGATCTGGAAGATCGTCTAAACTCCTTTGCAGGCTTCCATGCACTGCTTGTAGGACATGAAGTTGTTCGCATTTCCGTCGCATCCGCCGAACTTGAACTCGATGCAGTCCTTCTGTTCCGGGTCGTATCTGTGGGCGAGATGCAAAGCAAGAAATCAATGCATTGACATACACGCGATCGATGCAGCTGTATCAGGTCATCTCCCTATCGCACGTCTCCTGTTCCAATTCCCCTGCACGATGGATGTCATTCGTACGTAGCAGGTCATACCGGGGCATTAGCATATTATCACGATCGCATATTAAGTAATCGCGAACGCACGAGCGATAACACCGAACGGGTCGTTGCGCGAGGAAAAGCTCAACACCGGATCGATCAGGTCGTTGTCACGATCGCACAAACAAATCAAACCCCCATTAGCCCCAGCCACGTAATCGACCATCCATCCGACATCAATCAGCAACTGTGGCTGTGCGTGTGCTATAATTTGCACCACCAACG
This sequence comes from Anopheles nili, assembly GCF_943737925.1. NCBI lineage: Eukaryota > Metazoa > Arthropoda > Insecta > Diptera > Culicidae > Anopheles > Anopheles nili. Next base: position 8,068,075 of record NC_071292.1, read on the forward strand.
ATCGACCGAGATCGCGGTGGACATCGCAATTTAGCACAACTTTCACTCCCGCCCCGGGAGCGGATGGGCAATAAACGAGGAAACGGGGAAACGGGGCTCAGGAAAAGCGCGCGTGTGAGCGAGAAACCTGCAGGAAGATTTTCCCGTCCCTCGTTTCGGGAAAGCGGTGATGTGGTCCTACCTGAAGCGTGGTAGCAGCGCACGGCACACGCCCCTTCTCAGGGGTAACTTGCACTGCTCATCTCGTCCAGCCACCTCAACCCGGTTGCTCGTTTGCAACGGTAACGAGCCAATTTGCTCCTCACGCTCCTGTGGCCCATCCTCCTCGAGCTCATCGTAATCGCCGAGGTATTCGAGCATTTTGTAGAACATTCGACGGCTCTCGGAACCGATCTGATCGAGCATGTCGATCGGTTGCGTGGTGGCCGGTTTCGGCAGGCAGCACAACACCATCACACCAGCCAACACCAACCAACTGGCGAGGGTGATCGTCTGTGACACGGATCTGTTACGGGTTTCACTCCTGCACACCATTTTGGACACAATTGAACCGTTCCACTCGCACTTTGAATTCCACTTCAGGGGGGCGTTTTTTTCAGTTTCTCGATCCGTTCGGGCACGTTTCGCGCACACAACTGACTTCGCGGCCGTCCCCGTTGGTGGATCTTATATTTGTTTTCGATCGTGCGGCCACTCCACACGTCACGGATGCTGCGGGTACGTGTAAATCAGCCACACACACACACCCTTTCGGAACGGTGACGACATGAAACCGGTCGGGGTGATTCGAGCGTAAAAAACCCCACACTTTTCGTCCGTGTCCCACACCAACGTCGTCGGAAACGATTGCACCAAGCGCCTGAGCGAGTGAGCGAACGAAAGATTTCAACGTTGCATCAAGCGACGAACGTTTCGGTTGGCACGCCGCGTGCCGCGACTTTTGTTGTTTTTTTTTTTCGATGCTTTCTGTTTTGTTTGCGATCACCCCCTCCCCCACACGAGGTGGGGCAGCATATGCTGCTGGCGTGCTATGCTGCACGGACACCGGCCGTTGACCGCGCGTTCGCAAGCCGGAGCCGGAGTGAATCATATTATGCGCTTTCGGTTGTCGCGATGTTGACACACTCGAAACGCGCTCTCTCTCTCGCGATTGCTTCACACGATCGATTCCGCTTGGTTTTGCGGTTGTTGTTTTTTTTTTCTAAAGGGTGGTCACGGAAGTGGAAATGGGAAAAAATAGAAAGCGCTAGATTTTTCTCCCCGGTTTCGCGTGGCGTCGTGGTGACGGAACGATCAGCTGCGAGGTCGGTTCCGTTGCGGGAAAATCCCGCACCCTTCGATCGGTTGACGTCGTCGTAGTGGCACAGTTCCCGTTAAGCTTCAACAGTGGGGTATATCGTGGGGGCTCTGGTCGATCGAGTAAACACATTGAGTAACTATTTCCTAACGCTGGTCACAACCGGGGCCGGGTTGGGTTCGCGCCTTTTGCGATACGTCACGTTGCGATCGGATCGGGGTGCGTATTTTTGTACGCGGATACCGAGCACATGAATAAACATAACGCGTCGGTGGATTCGCGAATGGGTCGACCGGCATACCACATGATGCGACGGATCAGCGGTCCATTAGGCGTTTGACGTCATCGATAGGGAGGCCATAGACGGGATGGGCCGCTTTAAAGGAACCAAGACACCTATTCGATTCAATTAGCGAATTTATAATCAGCTGGCGATGCATCGGGGGAACTTAAAACAATATTTCGATACCGATTTATTGCCTTTAGATAGCTCCATCCACAACGTGTGGTGCTGCTGCAACTCGACAGGCATGTTAACACATTTTTTCCGCGTGTCGCGACAAAACGTCCATCGCAAATTAATCCACCTCGCGTTGGCATTTGCAAGAAAGACAATTGCCACAGCTCGTCTCGGACGAAAGCTTAACGCCTGTCAGCCGCTCCACCCACTAACGCCGGGTAAGGACAGGCCGGTTGTGGTAAACAACTTCAAGGATACTGGGGAGCGAAATTTCCCACACTCTTTCATTCGTTCCCCGGGGTGGCGTGACGGATAGCGTATTTCGTAGCCGGGCTTCGTACTTTCTTGGAATTCTGCACGCGACCCAAGCGGGGGTGCCCGCGATATCGCAAATAGCGCGTTGACATCATCGTGAATGTGTCGTGCGTGCTGTTATTTTTTTTTTGCGCTCACCCCGTTCCATTGAGGACCCAAAACCAGGCCCGGGAGGCGTGTGGCGAAGGTAAATATTAATAAAAAAAACTTGTACAATGCATGCCTCGGTGGAAGGCGAGAGTGTTTAAAGTAACTGTGTTATTACGTAAGAGCTTCTCCTCGTTCGTGTGAGGATGTCGAAGCGAATGCATGAGGGATCGAATTGTCTAGAATTTTACCTCACTTTCGGGATGCACTTTGATTGCATTTCAAGCTCGCTTAATGTGTACACAGGACGATGAATGAATATAACGGTCCTGTATAGCTCATTCATGAGTTTTTGCGTAGTATTCCTGCAGGCAAAGTTAGTGCAAACAACCGAACCCATACCATTTTCGTTGCAAAATGTGCGGCCGAACCGAACGGCTCGCATCGCATAACATCCATCGAGTGGCAGGCAGGAAACGGTCGATTCATCACACTTGAGATCGATTGGGGGCTCTCGAGCTGACAGCGAAGAGCCTTATTTGCGAGGCTAAATTGCCCTCGGATGGACGGTTGGCGCCAGCATTCCTGCCGAATTTGCAACCAAGTGAATTTCGCGCGGATGACGTGAGCCTCGTGCGGTGTGCCCACCGGAGAGGATGATTGCTTAATCTGTAGTTCCCAGCGTACGTCCACCGTGACCGTTGGTTCACCGAACCTTCGCCATTTCACTTCGCAAAATGCCACCAAAAACGAAATGCTCGTAGCAGGCGCTGAGATGCGAAACCACGAGCTTCGGCCTAGAGACCGGGAACGCGCTGGAAAAGGCCAACAAAAGGAAGTGTGGTATTTTTACTTCAAATGTCCTAACCAAACAGATTGGTATGCTTAAAAAATGAACTGTGTTTTAGCGAAATAACAGTCCTCAACTCCACCGTTCACATATCTCATCCGCTGGAATGCAGTTACGGTGAGATTAAGTTTTCCCGCCAATAGCTTTTCAATTATCCTTTCGGATTCCTCCCGTTCTTCCAAACCCAAAACTTTGCTACGTAGACGCGCCGAGAGGGAAAAAAGATTGCTCCTCAATTCCCCAAATTCCCTGTGACCCCCTTTTTGCACCACCAATCGAAACGAAAGGCAGACGGACGAATTTCTGCCCCTTCGAAACGCGAGCCCGCGCGTATGCTCAATTCTCTAGCGGGGGAAAATATATTTCCCAAACTGCAACAGGTGTTGAAGTAATGAAATAATTTACAATCTGTTCCTTCCAACAACTCTTCTGCCGGCTGGCCACCTTTCGACAGCCCACCGCAGTTCGCCGCCCTCACGTTTGTTCTCGGCTCGACTCGAAACACTTACGATTCGTTCTTCTCTTTCTCTCTATTTCTCTCCCTGTGCTTCCAGGAGGTGGAAGCAGGTGGCCGTTCAGGACGAAGCGATGTAACAATGGCGTTAGCGTAAGACACACCCACACACACCGGCACACATTACCGACCGCCCCCGTTGCACTTTCCGATGGCAGCTTAATTTCACATTCGTCCTTCGTACGCGGCTCCCGTGCCCCGGAAAACTGGTCAGTCCCGGGCTGCGTTAGTCTTTCGTTGGGCTAGCGTTTTCCCAACGCCAAACGGGTACGGGTCGGGCTTCATCTCTCAATGGATTTTCGCTCCGGTACAATTTCCCGCCGTGATTTAGTGCTCCGTGCTTCCCAGTTCCCTGGCTTTCCACCCACACACATACGCCCACACACACCCACATCGCCGGTCAGCGGCACGAGCGTGTGCGGGAACGTTTTCCGGGATTTCGATTTTCAGCAGCATTTCCCAACGGAAGCGAGCCACACGGGGCCGCAGCTGGCCGCCTGGGAAGGCGAGAGATTCGTGGTGAGGGAGTGAAACTGAGAGCGGGCGGAAGGATACGGTGCGGCAAAATCCGTTCCGACTTCCGGGCTTCGGGTGGCTTCCGTTCCCGTTCCCGGTGGCCGGGTTTTATGGAGTTTGTGTGATAATCAATTGGGTACGGAGGGTAATGAAATGGCGTTTAAAGGATGTTTACCGGACAATAGCCACAATCCGGTTAACGGGCTTGGCGTTGGCTAGGTTTCCATGCTATCGGAGCTGTTCCGATGGGAAAAAGGTACAAAACGGTGGGAATTTGTGGAACCAACCCTCGTTTGGATGCGTATTTGTTTATGCAATAATTAGTTACAGATAGGCTGGAAGGGATGCGTCCTTATCTGAGCGGTTTTGGAAAGAACGCCCTGCAATTCTACTAACCTCTCATTCAGGACACGCTAGCTCTCTAAGTCGCGTGTATAAACTGAGCTAAACAATGAAGCCAACGGATGGAATTGGTTAGAGGCTGTTTCCCAGGCGACACGATCTTGTTGGCGCTTGGATCAGAACTAAGCAAGCGCTGGCGGACTGCCGAACACAATAATCAATTTGTTTTTCATTTGAATAACTTTCAACGAACTTTCGGGACGAAGTTGTGTCCTCGCCATGTTCTCGGCGCTCCGGCTGTACACGGTCCTACATGATATGGCTTTCTTCCAACCCTACAAAACCATCTTTCGCTCTCACGGCTCCACTAAACCGTCCTCGTCGTGCATAAAAACGGTGTTAAAATCTTCAACAAGCAACGAACAACTTTTGGCCGCTTTTTTTTCTCTCTCTCCCTGTTCTTCGTTTTTCACCACGCCCGCGCTTCAACCATTATCCTGGCCCGCTCGATGTCCTGTTTTGTTGCCATTTTGAGCGCGATTTTAGCGCAACTTTACGCCGTGATTCATGCCGCAGGGTGAACGCGAATCACTCCGCGGAAGCACCACTCGAATGCGCCCCGGCGCGCGTTCGCTTTGTTTAATGACTGTTCGCTTTCTTGCGTTGATTAAGTCGCCTCCAACTCCCGTTTGGTTCGAGTTCCATGTTGAATGACGCCTCCGTTCGCTCGCAACACCACAAGCTACAACGTGGTGCATTGTGTGGCCGCAGCATGAGACTGGGGGGGCAGGTTAAAATAGGCATTCATAATCTTCGAAAGTGGTTTCGATTGACACCGGTCGCGTCTGACGAACCGAAGGCAACCACTGCCGTATGAAAAACTATTGTAGAGTCGCCCGAGATAAGCCTATCGCTTGCCGAGCAGCCGTGGCAGTTGAATGCGACGTCTTCTGCTTGGTGGAGGATTATCCCGGAGCACCAGGCTGGGCGGGTTTCTGATGAATGAATGCCACACAGTTCATTTGGTGTGCCGAGCGATGGAAATTAAGTTTCCGATACCGCTCGGAAAAGCCACAGGAAATTAAGACTTTGCCGTTTTACGCGCGTCAGCAGTTGCCATTCGTTGGAAAGCGTTGGATGCAACGACCGCCGATGGTGGAACCGATTGCTTAATGAAACTGCCTCTCTGCTGAAGGTGGCATTGTAGCCGGCTGTGGATAAAAACTCGAGATTACAACCGTCGGTTGAGCATATCGTACGGCATTATTGAGTTAACATGGCGCTCGGTTTGTTTGTCAATCAATAAATTAAAACTCACCCTCCCGGGGTGTATTTCACACGGAGAATTGACGCGTTTTGGCCGTAATTAAATTTAAACGCCCAATCGAGCCACTTTACGCCGTTTTTACCACAGCCCTTTCACGCGTGCACACCCTCGTCGCCTTTTTAAATAGGCTTTTGATGGGTCACCGGAGCCCACCAGGCCAAGCTGGCAGTTTAATTAAAGAGAGCCCATTTCCACGAGAGCTCCACACAAAATAAACCGCACGCGCCACGTGTCGAGCGCGACGGTGCGGTGTGGCCACATCAAGAAAAACACAAAAGGCCTTCCCCCATCCTGGGGTTTGCTTTTCCGGGTGCGTCAGCGGGCACAAATCCCCTTCGAGCGGGAAAACTTTCTTTACCGTCTCACCGTCTCGTGATGGCCCACTCGAGCCCACCGTCTGCCTCTAAACGGTAGTAATTCACGCGGTGCCGAGAAGCTCGTTCCCAGTTTTCCGCTTTCCGGAGTGATTTATTTTTATATCGGAATAAATCAGTGTGCGGGAGGGTATAAATTTTCTCACCTGTGTCCCGGGCGCGATCGTGGCACGAGCAATGGCACTGTGGCCACCACCACCAGCACCACTAACAACGGCTGGCTTAGGGGTTTTGCGGCCGGTTTTCCTCGGTGGGCGCGGCGAACGCGAACCCTCGCGCGCGTGGTAAAGTGTCGCTGCATTATTGCCGCCGTTAGTTGTTGCGTTTACTGTTATTATTAATTTATCCATCATTCATTCGGGCGGAGAAGATGGTGTGGCGCCTACGGTTGGCTTTGCTGGTGCAGCCGAAGGCGGCTGGTGACTATCGAGACAGTAATTGAGAAAATCAATGGCAGGCGAATTGGTCTACTAAGCGGTGGGATTAGCTGAAATCGCTTTTGATTGAGGCGCACGGTGGCAATCTGGATCCCCGCGGTACGTGCCCGAGGTGCCATAGCAGTAATGAGCAAAACAATAATGCTAATTAGATCGGGGGCACGTGCGAATGAACGGTTTACCGTGGTTAGGCTGTTTAACGCAGCTGGCTTAAAATAGCAGATTGAACACACATTGCAGGAATTCGACACATTTCGGATTAAGTTGTATTTGTTGTTCACTTTATACACATCGAATGTAGGTTATACACCGTTTTATGCACTAAACCGTCGAGCTTTTATATCATACTACAAGCACTTGATAAGTTTATACTAAAACATTTGAATTTATGCGATTTTTTAGTATGCGCCTGAAAGTATGTGATACGCAAAACACCTCACCACGTGTTGTTGACAGTTGGCTGGTAAAACATTATTTTCCGTTAAAAAGTTAATTTGTTTCTAATCTAATTCACCATCCCCATGGTAGATCGGTTTATTGGCAGGAATCTATTATAAAATATTCACGTGATGGATTATTAATGTTCGAACAACATCATCATCGCGTTGTCACCGGAAAACAATATCCGTGCGGTGTTCGGTTTTCGCGCGCCTCCCAGCATCGCAATTATGCTTGCCGCGCACGTTATCTTTCCCCGATGGCAACCACTCGTCGTTCGTCCTCCGCTACACATCGAAATCAATACTTAACTGTCCGCCAGCAACATCGTCGTTGCGGTTATTCCGAACGAGCGGAGCAAACGGGCAGCTCTCAACGCCCGAGAAACAGGTCTCACAAGCTCACAGGACTGAAGAACACCGATACCGCCCGCAAATGACTAGAAAACAGAAGAAACCGATGCCGAGGGCTCGTAAATTTCGTTACTTTATGGCTACCTGACGAGTAAAACTTGACCGTAAAAATATTTCCCCCCACCGGGCCTGCTCGGTGGGTCCGTTCGTTTCCGATTTCCGAATGCATCTGTCGTGGCCTGGCTGTCCGGGACGTGTGAAAACTCCCGGGAAAACTCCCAAACCCGCGCCGCTCGGTTTGCTGGAGAGGGAGATGCAATTTTCCGATTTTACTTTACTTTTTCCCAACAAATTTTAGCACTCTTCCTGATGAGCCAAAGTGCCCTTCGTGTGTCCTTAGTGTCCCCGTCGCTCGGGAGTGTCCTTTTTTCTTGTGGGCTTTCCAAACGGGCCAGTAGAACTGGCACCGATGGAAGAAAATTTCATTGTTTCATGTAAGCTCTTCTCCTTCAAATTTATCGATGGCGTGGGTCACCGTGGAGCATATCTTTGTAGATACTCTCATCGTCATCATCATCATCATCATCATCATCGTGAACGATCGTATATTTTCCGGCCCCACCAACGGCGATGGCGATCGGTGCACCGCTGTGGTCAAGGGTCCCAGGGCGAGGTGTAAATAATTTTCGTCATCAATGCTATTAGGATCGAGTTCCTGCTGTCACGCTCCCGACCGAATGCCCCTTCGAAGTGGTCTCACGAGGTTTAATGTGCCGGGGACACGGCCCATTTGAGGAAAGCCGCACCGTCGTCCTCATCCTTTCCACCCTGCCGATGATGTTGTAAAGCAGACAATAAACATGGAATTTAAGAACCTTGGCCACCGAACCACCGTGGATGGAGCTGAAAGGACCGTTTCATATCCGAAACGGGTGAGGAAAATGTCGTCCGAGTGAACGGTGGACCTCTTCCGGGTTAATCGAACCACGTGCAACGGAAAAGGAATAGCCACATTCTAGCGTGTAATTGGAGAGTATCTGTATGTGAGGCGAAATGGCTGTGAGATGCCAAAATGGTCACAAAGAGAGTAAGTTTCCTTCGAAAGGAAAACCAAAAGGAATGCTTTTTTTTCCATCCAAAAGACTCCCTTCTTCCAGTGCACTTTTTGATAGTTTTTACGTGAATTATATTATGTTTTCTTCGGCCTTTGCGGGGTTCGGTTTCATTGTTTCGTTTTAGCAACATTTTCCGCATCTGGTCACATTGAGATTTAAGCTCTCGCAATTTTTTACCTCCGTTCCGCTCCAGAGCTCAGCTTCCAAATTATTAATCAACCAAAATGGTACACATGTTTATGCGGTACGTGGGCAACTAAATTGCTTCCGAAATGCATTGTACATTCCGGACGGCACGGCCAAAGTTCTATTAAACTCATGCATGCGATAAGAAATGCAGCGAATACTCACCCCTAAACACTTCCTTTACCATTTTCTCTTCGGTGAAGCAAAAAAAAATGCTACGAACGGACTGCGGACGGAGAAAATATTCAAATTGTGTTCCTATGCTGCACGGCGAATGGTGCCGGTTTTCACTTTTCTTTTGGCCGCTGTGCCGCGAAATTCTGTGTGTATTTTTTTTCCTCCTCGTCACCTATTAGCTTTCTGGCACCGTGTCACGTAAGGCAGTTGCTGTTGCTGCTGCCAACTGCACACACCCGGAGAAGGGTGGCTTTTATTCCGTTTTATTCCGTCTGTCAAATATTTGTTGCTTATTCTTCTTTGAAAATGACTGTTTTCCTAGCCCGGCCCGGAGTAAAGCTGTAACGTACGTTGGCCTTGCAGCAACGCCTGCTACGACCACGCGGCTCGTAGAGCCACCACGAGTTGAAATAATTGTTTTAGAAGAAAACTAGCTCTAAGTTTTGTTCTTTGCTTTTCTCGTTTTTTTTCTTCTCTTTCTGGCTTGCTATCTTCTCGAGAAGCATGCTTTTTTATGCTTGCCCCTGAAGCCCGCCGTATGTGCGCACTTAAATTTTCACGCGGTTCCAATTCAAGGCACGAAAGGTCTGCGGCTGCTGGGCTCGGGAAAACACATCGGATGACTTTTAATCACGAAGCTGCTCGCCTGCCTATTTGGAGTTTGTTTTTCTTGTTGTTTTTTTCTTCTCTTTCCAACCACCGTGTCCTAATAGACTTGAAACGGGACGTGGAAAGTCACACACACAGCGTGTAGTTTTGTCTGAGAAAGGGCGAAAAGGCATCGTATGTCGCGGCAAGGATACTAATGGTCCGGTTTGCCGTTGGTTCTGGAGAATGCAGCTCGCCTTCGAGGACGACGATCATAAACATTTTTATTCGAAATTTACGTGGTTCTCATTTTCACTCCTGCTGTTGGTGTCTTTCCTTGGCTTGTGGCATCCTTTTCCGGTGCTTGCTCCTTGTTTATTTACCTCGAGAAGGTTTTTTTTCTTGCCTCCGTAAGGAGTTTTTCTGTCATCTCTAATTAGCAACACTTTTCGAGCGCTTAATCGACGATGAAGGCGGTTATTGACGGCCCCATTCGGGTGTTTTCCACTCGACTTTAAACCGACAAATCGTCATAACTCAAACCGATCCGTTGCAGCTGGCATGTAAAACAATTTTACGCCCGTTTTTTTTTCCTCTCCCGTCTGGCGCAAGTTTCACGTTCCACCGTTTGCCAGTGCGAACGTGAGAAGAAATGCTGAACCGCTGCTAAGTTATGGGTTGAAACATTTTGGGGCGCATTATTTATTTACGAAATGTTTTGCACTTTGGCCGCTACTTTTCCGTTGCACTTGCCACTGGACCGCACTTTCCGCTTCTCGGGCACGGAAGCACCCGGGGATGTAATTTTAGTAAGCGACCGTACGAGCTGGTTTCCCTGTTTTTCTCGAACCAACGTCCCACCAGCCCCGGTTTGGCGCAAAACAGTCGATCGGGTGTAGTTTTGTGTGGGGTTTATTTAAAGCACAAACACTCGTGCATAACACTTGCTGTCACGCTAACCGTGGATCACAATCCGTTACGCTGCTTTAGCGCAGGTTTGAGGTGATTAGCAGCTTTATTTACAGCTCGACGCAACTTTCACCACCTTCCTGGGCACGTGTGGAACGCAATTAGATGCGGAAAAAATCGTCCCTATTTTACAGCACTTTATTGAACGCCGTCTTTCGAACCGATCGGTTACGCAACAGTTTCGGGGAGAGCAAAAACGCAGACTTAGTTTTGTGAGTGGAAAATTAACCCCTGATTAACTTCCTGAAGTCGGCTGTGGTGGGAATGTTTCGTGCTTCAGTGGCATTCCCGCATGGACTCGCAGGACGAATGAAGCGACCCGACCGCACCATGCTGGAGGAAGAGAATTAACATGTACTTTATGGTTACCGGCTGCCCGAAGGTCATTCAGCGGCGGTAAACCTATCCAGTCGCCGTTTGCACGATAAAACGCCGGCACCGGCCCCGGGTTCAATTGATCGCAACCGAACGACTGCAACCGGGAATGGTTGATGGGTGCCATCGCACGGGAAGTGGTATTAAACTGGGCTCCATTAAGACCACCCCCCATCGAGCGACCTGGTGGTCTGTCTCAAGGCGGCGTGGATCGAGTTGAATTTTAAAATATTTTTAAATATTCAACGGGTATTTTTTATTCTACTTTATAGATGCACCTCCGGTGGGATCGCAACGAGCGCATCTTCGACCACATCCGGACCACATGGCGGAAGGAAGCAAATTTACTGGTTCCGGTGTATTGTCGGTTGTTTTACGCTTGTTTTGCGGGTCTCCTGCATCAACGATCGCATGCACACGGTCAGGCACACGGTTGGCTGCAGAGCGAGTATTTTATTTGCCAGCATCAGCACGCGAATCTCTTCGCACCGGTCGCCTCTCGCAAGACGGTGTCTGTCCGCGGTGGAAGACGATGAAGTCACCAACAAACAGAACACCACGGAGACAGAAGGGCAAGACAAATCGAAACCGAAACCTTGCTTACCGCAGGATATTGTTCGCGGAGGTGGTTTCGTGCCCTGATGGCGTGCTGTTTATAGATGAAGCTAGTAAATGCTCATCCAGCGTGGTCTCGAACATGGATCGGAAAGAGGCACACAAGCCCGAAAACACACTCACTCCATCGCCTCATTGCGGTGGATTTTGGGGGGATTTTGGCTGGCTTGTTAGCGCCCGGCAAAGGCAGCGATTGCCATCGAGTACCAAAGAACCCCGTGGCGAATGGGAGATGGCATTGGTTTGCTTCCCGTCTTTCTTTCTTTCTTTCTTTCTTGTCTGGTTTGTTTGCTTCCTTTCCCCGCGCAAGGACACGAACACGGACGGATGGTTGGCTTTGCCGATGGCATCGGTACCGGTGAGTTTCGGTTATTGTTGGAAAACCCTGCCGATGGTGCTCTATAAAATGCAGCTCGTTTCGGCGTTTTATGCTTCGGCTCCAATTTTGTTTGTGCCGGGCGGACGTCTTTCCCGCCTTTACTTACTTGCGCGAGCCTGGTTTTATGTGTGGCCGGGTGTGCCCGGTCTCTGCTGGTGGTGTGGGTGGATTGTTTTTATTTTCGCCTCTCACCCTCCCCCCCCCCCAAATAGCCGGATCCGGATCTGGGGTTGACTATTGAAAATTCCTTGTTCATTATTTTTTCAGCCCTGCAGCGGTCGGCTGGCCCTGGAAGAGATATTTTCATCCCGGTAGATAAGGTTCCGGCGTGGTTTTATATTCTGTTTCTTATATTGTCACTTACGTGCACCTTGCACGGCGTGCAAGATCTACTGTGTTTCACTGTTGACAAAGCGCTGGGAAAATGTATTTATGCGCAACGTCCAATGAAGCATTCGGTTATCGTTTCTTACGTTAATTTCACATCTCCCACCTATTAGATTCACTTTGCTAGCAGCTCGAGTGTTTCGCCTTCGATCGACTCCGGTCACCCTCTCGTAGGAGGATTCGATTAACCACCCCCCCTTTTTGCCACCCTCCCCACCCTGCTGGCACCGAGACGATGCCCCCTCGTCTGGCGGAATTTGTTGTTTGGTCACGGGCATGCTTCAAGTCGCTTCGTTTGCTCGCGTTCTCTGATGGGTTTCTGAAATTTTTATTTCCACCTTCTGCTGCACCTGACCGGCTCGGGTTGGCCTTGCACTTAACATACGAGTCGATGGCAACGTGTGTGTGTGTGTGTGTGTGTGTGTGTGCCTGCACCATTCCATCGATTCCGAACGTTTCGGAAATCTCCTGCGAGTTGCCCGGTTGTCTGATGGTTCGTTCGCGCGGGTGGAATCAACCAGCCAGGTGAAACATATTTACTGCATGATTAAATTTTAAGGCTACATTTTTATTAGTCTTCCCTACTCTCAGCAGCAGACCGGGTTTGGGGGGAAACAAAACAAAAAAAAAAACAAACCGAAACGTAATCAATCCGCAAGCTTTTCATTCCGTTCGTCTCGCCGGAATAGATCCGTTCGTTTTTCCGGCGGATTTGCTTTGACATTCGGGCTGGGCAGAATTAAATGCAACTCCAATGATCCCGACCCGATGTGGTGATGTGGTGAGTTAACAATGGATTAGGATAGTGAAGATAGAAGAAGAAGAAAAAAACATACCCCAAGAAACACACAAACATCGGGATAAATGAGCGCGGCCAGGATAATGCAGCGTGCTAAGTTCGTTCACCTGCTGCCCGGTGAAGAGAGGAATTTGATAGATGAAGCTAAACCATCCGTTGACAACCCCATCCTTGGCTCACCTGGGGCAAATTCCACCCCGTTTCGTCCTGTCGTCCCGTTCGTTTGATTCTTGGACTCTCCTGGCTCTATCAGGCTAGCAAAGAGGGCCTAATTTTGCAGCTGAACAGAACATTCCCCATGAACAGCAACCAGCTACGGAGGTCCTTGCATGGTTGTATTTTTTTTCTTCCGCTCTTTATTATTTTGATCTCATCCTTTCGGTTTGTTTCGCTTTTTCTTTTTCCCGTTGTTGTTAGTTCGCCCAACAACAACAGCACAAACAACACAAAAAAAAAGAAAACAGAAACCCCTTTCATCCATCAACACATTGTTCAGTGTTTCGAATGTGCTGTATTATTAAAACCACATCCTCCCTTTCGCTCCCATCCTCCCACCCCCGCACCGGAAGCACCGGCGGGGGTCCAGTTTCTTCTTTTGCTTCCTCTTCACGAGGCAAAACATTTCATTACAGGCGTGTGTGGGCAGTTGGCAGCGGTACAACAGCGGTTTGTGTGTGTGGGTGAGTGGTGATTTCAGCATATCACTGGGAAATAAATGAAAAGCCCATGAATGCCGAATGGACAGCGGGCTAATCAGGGTCTGGTTGCACGCTCGCCTGGACCCTTCCCATTCCCAGGTGGGTGGAAAAGCCTTGCGATAGAGCGATACACCGTTTAAAGCGCACGTCGTCGAATCGTTGTTCATTTTCATCGCGCTGGATGCTGAATGCACGATTATTAAACCAAAGCCTAGGCCGTGATGGGTTGGAGTCCTTTTTTTTGCGTTATTATGCATAGCAACAGCCATCCCACGGCGATATAATGGAGAGCTTTTATGCACACACGAAACGCACCATTAGAACATTATTTACCGACGTAAAGACACTGCGTCGCAAAGCGCTAGTAGTTTTATCACGAATGATTAAGTGCTGCGCTTTGAAGACTTACTTGTGCCGTGTAATAGTTTCCTTTTTCCATCCGACCACCGGGCTTGGGAAGTTTGTTTTCTCCTCTCTACTTCTCTTGGTCTCCCTGCTTCACCTTCTCTTTTATTTTTTTTTAACCTCCCCCACTCGCAGGAAGCCCACGCAGCGCCATGGCTCATAATTCCGCGCGCTGCAACGATGCACTCTCGGGTGCATTATTTTCTTTCGCTCTGTTTACCCACACCTTCCTGGGGGCTCTCACCGTCGGAGGGCCATCTTCCGTGAGTCGCGTGCATGGTCTCGTACTTCCTTATCTCGAATCTCGATCCTTTCGCAAACCTGCCCGTTTCCGACGTCTACCGGTTAAGGATATGCGCGCGCGCGCGCTCGCGTGCTCGCGTGGGAGATGAATGGTGGGTTCGGTATCGTCATAACGAACCGCCATCGCTTCCACCGGTGGAGTGGCACGGGAGACAGGTCATTGTATTAACAATAATAACAATAATAACGATCCCCTAATGCTACTCCGCCGGTGGCGGTGGGGAATTTTCTACCACCACTGCTGGGTGCAGCGGAGCGTGTTGCTCTCGATTCGAGTTCATTTTACCCTTGATTTTACTTCAAACTCAGTGGAGGAAAAATGTCCTTTCGCATTCGCCTGCACGACGACGGTAGGGATTAGGAAGAACCCCGGTGGTTGTTGTTTGTCGTTGGTAAATCACAAATCGAAACCGGAACGGGACTGGGCGTCTGATTGGAACCGGGGTGAAGCCACCGGCCGGAGTAAGATCAATAACGATTCCTTTCCCGCCGAGCGGATCAACAAGGGCTCATCTTACTAACGCTGCAACCTTGCACCGCAATCGAACCGGATCTTAAAGCAAACAATTGCAAATTCTATAGAAAAATGAGAGAGAGAGAGGTAGAGAGCGAATAAAAAAAATGCTTGTGAATGTGACTTTGAACTGTTGTTTGGGAAACCGTCGGTGCGAAGGATAGTTTCGGTTTGTTATTTTAGATCCAACCATCCAACCGCGAAAAGCCATTCCGTTCTGTGAGTTTGAGAACATGACAAAAAAAATTGCAGGGAAAATAACAAACCACAGAACAAAAATGATGCCGAAATAAACATGTTTCGCGTGCTCGGCGTGAACGCAAAGTAGTGAACAAATAGCAACAGAGAGGAAGAGAGAGAAGAGCGCACAAGATAGAAAAAAAAACTACGAGTTGTCCACCGTTGAAATGTGACGAGCTTTTGATTCCTGGAAAGAGATTTTATTTTCCTTTATTTTGCCGTTACGCCGCATAATAGAGGAAGCTGCCCAGAACATCAGCCGCACAATGGGGCGATGGATTTTCATATCAATCATCTTAAAAGCATAACTTCCGCAAGGTGCTTCTCGCATAATCGCAACAAAGCGGATGCTCAGTGCGAGGCGGACGAGGGCTACTGAAAACTTTCGACCGTTACCCGTCAAAAGCGGAAAACCCGTGCGTCTCTGGGTTCGGGTACGGTCAAGGGAAAAAGGATGCTGCGCTTTGAGTAACTTTAAAAATTTCCAAACCGAGAAAAAGACCCCTTTCCTGGCATCATCGGCATCGAAATCTTTTTCTCCAACTCCGTGTTCCAAGTTGGCCCCGTTGTGTGTCGGTTGTTTTATCCGATTTCCTCCGGCGGTTCCCTTGCGGACATCAGCAACTCATCAACTGTAAACCTGCCGAGGGTGCGAAGGATGGGACGACGGAAAAGGACTCTTGTTTTCCCGCAACTCGGAGCATTTAATCACTCAAAAAACTGTCACTGTGGCGCTATTAAGCGATACGGTGATAGTAAACAACGGCTAAATTCGAGAAAAAATAAAGGCTCGGCACAACTAATGTACCGAATGGGAGGGAAAAACTCACCACAAGAGACAGAGGGCTTTTCCACACGCCAGAACGCCGTAATTCCGGTGGCATTTGGTTGGACCGAATATGAAAGCGATTCCATATTTCGCCTAGCCGGTGGGTTTCTTTTTCCGTTTTGTTTCGCTTTTCATCGCTCCCTTCCGTGCCATCTACATTGCCGCTTAGGCGCTTCCACAGGGACAGCGGCGGATGACAATCAACTCCGGGTGGGGATAGAAACGAAAGCGACAGGACGCAACAGGAGACAGCGCTTGCCCACTTCTAAAAACAACTCTTTCATTAACGGTATCCCTTTGCGGCCATCGGCGTGTCCTTGCGGCGTGTCCCGTCCCGTGGTAGGGGCTCAGGATTCTTTGTAATCCTTAATTTTCCCCCCACATCATGGCCTCCGACGATGGCTCGCCGGCATGCTTGGATGAGTCCCTGGGTGAAACATAACAACGCACCAACAGTGCGAGAGAGAGAGAGAGAGAGATGAGAAAAAACCATCCACCTGTCCAAGCAGGCCATGAGCTGGGGATGATTTTTCCCGTTGTTGGATGAGGTCCTCTTTTTCTTCCTCTGTCCGATCGACGTGATTTTCCCGTTGTTGTACTCGCCGTGACGTCGCCATTTGTATGCTTTATGCTCGCATGGTAAACTCCCCGAGCCGCGTTTATTGACGCGAAACAATGCGCCCCGTGATAGATCCGGTGAAAGAGATCCACCGACCGCACGAGTGGGAGCGTGTCCTTCGAAGCCACAGAGCCAGCTTAAAGGAAACACCCAACCCTAGTGCTCGATTCGATTACCATCCGTCATTCGGTGCATCTGTAGCACATTTACTTGTTTGTTTCGGTCGGAGATTACTTTCCCGATTCCGGAATGCCGGGAAAGCCCTTCGAGCCACGAAAACAAATCGTTCCTGATGGCTTTGTTGTTGTTCGCTTGTTAAACACAATATGGTAAACGGGGCTTTATCCTCCCCCATTGACGCGAGCCAGGGCTTGTTTACATGGCAGAGAGTCATATTTTTATGTTTACGGTAGCCCGCGCCTCAGTGTTCCCGTCATGTCGATCGAAAATGGATCGAAACCAATGGTCGTGGCCAAAGGCCATAACGTACGAAAAGACGAAAACCCAGCCCTCGTGGCATCTTGGCTTCTTCGGCGGATGACGCCGGATGTGGCACCAGCAGCTTTTCACGCCGACAGCCCAACGAGCAGCCCTAAGATTGATAATTGACTAACGCGAATATTTATCTTTCCCATCGCGGCGCCCACCACCAGTTCCACCCGCATCTGCATCTCGTTCGGGTTCGTAACGAACGGCAGCCTTACGAAGTGGCAGCGATTTAGCGCAGGGAGAAAAGAAAAAAAACGGAAACCATCGCCGAGGGCCGAGGGCGCCCTACGGCCCGCAGACACACCATCACCATCAATCATTGTTCCATTAGTGGGATTATTGAAAAATCGTACTCGCAGTTAATAAAGGGCGGCGGCGAAATAGCGCCCGCGTCGAAACGGCAAAATAATCACTTGCCGTGCGAGGGTTTTCGGGCTGCCGGTTTGGTGTAAGTCAGTGCAATCCGCTTCTCGGTGGCGCTAATTGTATGCAAGTGCCGGAACTCGAGCGCCGCCAGCCACAGGGCAACGGCTCATTTGTCAGGAATGGAGCGAAATGAGCATTTTGTGCACGCTGCGAGGTTTTCCGTCGGCGTCGGCGGTGAGTTACACCAAGGATAATCAGCACGGGAGCCTGCATCCTAGCCTCAAGCGGAGTATTGGCGAAAATCAATCCACCGCGGGAGTCTCGAGGCCGGAAAATTAAACGGAGCGCATTGAACTGCACCGTGAAAAGCCGTCAAACCGCCAAGGTACTTGTGGAAATTCGGGCCCGCCAGGTAATTGGTTGTTATCGTAATTGAGAGTTATTTTTCTTTTTTTTTTTGCTTTGTTGGCCAGCCATTGCAGCCGAAGAATATTTTCCCTTTCGGTGGTTAGCAATAATGAGGCCGAAATGAGGCCGAAATGAGGACGGTGCGGACTTGCGGTGCAAGATATACAGTTAAAAGATTTAAACTATGGCAAAAGGCATTGCGGGGGCATTTTCTTTCTCTTCCGTTCGCGACCGCCGTTGAGAGAAACCCCGGGGGGGTGTATTGTGGGTTTTCTTCCTTAAATTGCTCCTTTGCCAAAAAAAAAAAATGTGGAAAACTCCAAATCCCAAACCCTGCGCTGGTATAAACAAGCATCTGTAAGATTATGATCCGACCTGTGCTCCGTTGCCGGTGTCGGTGGTCATAAAAAGATCTATTATTAACATAAATTGAAAACCGATAACGAATCCTTTCCGGCCCGGCGGTTCCCGGATTTCGGGCCTCCTCAGGGAGCCACCACCACACAAGGGCGTCCAAAGGCGGGTTCGGAAAAATGGGAAAACAGTCAAATCCAGGTAATTTTCCCGGGGCCCTCACCGGCCGCTACCGAGCTACGCCGGCTGCCGAGTAACAAGATGATAATGTGGTATAATAACAAGGATAACTATGATATGATAATGGCAAATCGAAGCTGGGCCGTGGCTGGGCTTCTCTGGGGCCTCTACTCGTGGTGCCCGTGGTGGACCTCGCAGTAGTGCCAAAATTACAACCCCAAACGGCAAATGAGGAAAGCAAATCTCGGCCAATTGTAATCCTGGTCACAAATTTTTCGTTTCGCTTCCATTCCGTTCGTCCCCTTTTTATGTGCCGAATATGTGGGCCCCTTACCGGTGTGGCCAAGCGAAAGAAAGGAAAAAGAAAACTTGTGTGGTGCTGGCGAACAGAAAAAGGGGTTTGCGGAAAACGAGCACAACAAGGGGAAAGGCGGAAAAACTACCGACATTATGAGCCTGCCAGGCTCAGCCAACCGACCGATGGTAGAGGCTTCGAGTCGTCGGGCAGCACGTGTAATATGCCGTGTGCCTCCCTGAAGCAACACGGAGCAAATTGAATAAAAATCAGATCGTAATCGTATCTTTGGCCGTTCGATGCCGTCGCTCTCGGTTCGTTCGTTTCGTTTCGTTTCGAGCCGGATAGGCCATACGAGGGGCGCCGGATTGTCCCTTTCTTCTTCTATCGAATAACAACAGCAACCACCGCTGTACCGCGGCCCAGGCGCCAGGCATTTTTACACAACCCCGTGGGTGGGCGATATCTGCGATGAAGCCCTCGCCGAAGCCCTTCCGATAAGACGGTGCCAAAAAATTATCTCCCCATGGCCGGCTGAATGCGTGGGCGAAAAATAACGTGAAATTAAAGCGCCCAGAAAATGGAGGGGATGGCCATCAAAAAAAAAAAGGGAGAAGAAGAAGTTCGCGGCGTGAAAACGACCGACAAAGGGTGTGGGAAAACAGAGCGAACCCTTTTTCTTTTATTCCGAAGCCCTTTGGGAGGTTGGTGGGTGTGAGGCTCAAAATCCCAAAACAACGCGCCCCGCGTGGGGTTAAGCCGCGCGTTAAGAAGCAATTTGAGAAGGTGTTATTTTAGGATTTCAAAAGGCAAACTTTAACACGCCGTTATGCTTAATTTCAATTACGTGGCCGTCGGGAAGGGCTCGGGTCACCCCGCGACACGCCACGCGCTATTGCTCTCTCTTTCTTTCTTTCGTAAGTCGTGATCGTTATTCCGTTCGAGTTTTCCCCTTTTTCCGTTCCCGTAATTTCCCGGTGCGAAGGTCAATATTTGGGGCTTTTCCGCACGCTCGGATTACGACGGAAACCAAGCGAAAAAGGAACATCCTTTAGCAAGGTGCAGTAGATGCAGAAAGCAAATGCATCTCAATTCACATGCACTGAGTCCGATTCCCTTATCAATCCGCAAGACGGTCCACGTCGTCCCCGGAAGGACCATATTTCAGACCAACCTGCAAACCCTCGTAAACCAACCTGCAAATGCAAGAAAGCAGGTCCCATTTTTATCAATTCCACACTCAAGCTTCATTGGGAAACGAGTATGCATTGGACTTCCGGGACTTCCGCATCCGGTCGTGCGAACCACAGTCTGCGCGAAAGGACCATAACGCGCGCGAAAAACATATTTCGTGTTTGTGAACGACCACCCTTGGTTCACGAAGCCACTGTCGTGTTGTTGCCGCATTACGCTAATCTTATAATTAAATGTTGTTTTCCTCTCCCTCGATTTCGATTCTAGCCGCTTCTCCCAAACGCCAATGTAGCGCCACTAGTCCCCTTCTAGCGCAAATCCAGCAAAAAGACACCAAACACAGACAAACAAACGCAAAATAATGAACTCTCGCGGGAGGTCGCGTTTTTTTTTGTTGCAGCAAACAACCCAACCGAGGTTTGTACAAACGATCGTCCATTCCGGCCAATCATTCCATGCCGCGGCGCAGTGAAAGTGGAAGTAAATCTAATTTAATTTACTCATCCTCCCACCGTCAGGGGGCAATCGTTTTGCGCGCGGGGCTTTCAACTTTTACGGCCACGATTTTCCTCCCGCAACGGGGCGAGTTCGAGCGAATTGTGCTGTCAATGGGCGGCTCGGGCTCGCTCGGGATGTCTTCTGCGGCTGCTTTCGCGAAGGCGAAACTTAATCGCCAAAGAATTATAATAAAAAATGATATCTCTTTCTGCCATTGCGGCGGTTTTATCCGGTTGTACACTCCGCTTCGATGAGGGTACCGCGTGGAATGTAAAATTAATAACGACAACATAGTACATTATTTTTATTCTTTTCTTCAAATACGTTCCGCCACCGTTTTTAGACTGGCCCCGGAAAACCTTCCCGACGACTTGGGCCGGGAAAATGTCAATTCCCAGCGGAACGATCGTCGGCAATGGTTTGGCCGCGAAATTGCAGGGCTCAGGCCCTTCGTCCTGGACGCACCTTACGAACCGTACAGGTTTGGGTGGGTACTTGGGTACTTGAGAGCGGTGGCAAATGGGCAAAGTAAAGCGTTTTTCCTCCTTTCCCACACACCCACACGGGTTCCGACCGACCCTTGCCCGGGTTCGCCGGGCGGAAAGGCGGAAAGAAATGGAGAAATTGATATCCAGCTTTGGGAAAGTGTATAAATGCTTCTGCTTTGGCCACCTGATGCTCGCCGATTCCGCCGGTCGTCGGGTTGGTTTGTGCCCCCGTACGCCTCGCCTTCCATTGCGGAAAGTCTTCATTTACCGACGCCACACTGATTTCGGTGAAAACTTTTCCCAGTTTTCCGGTCAACTTTTTTGGGTGATGGTTTTCTGTGCGCAACAGCTCGCGTTCGCTAAATCTGTAGCTTCACTTTCGTGCGTCTCGTGAGTGAGCGCGTGTTTTTCTTTCGAACCTGAACATCAGAACCACCACCGGAAAAACGGCACACCTCTAGGTGGGTTGGGCACGGAACCAAATGCAACCGAACGAACACAGTGCGCCAGCGTTGCGGGTAGCGTTTTAACCAGGTGCAGAACTGGCGCTGCTTTTACAATTTCCAACTCGGTCCCAAATGAGACAACACTCTAAAGCGAACATATTTATCATATTTCATTGCATCCGATGCACCGTCCCCGTCGGAGCAGGTCGTCGGGCACTACCCATTTGTGGTGACTTATTCCCTGAAGGAACGCGTGCAAAGAACCACTTCCTTAAGGAGCACAGTCTTGGTGGCCCTTTTTCGGTGGTACACCTGTTTTTTTTTTCTTTTTAATTATTCATAAGCTTGATTTTTTTTTCTGCTCCCACAAAAGACGGTGGGAGCTTTAACGAACGCGCGAACGCCTTAAACCCGTCCGGCCATGCACTTATAATTAGTGACGGGGGTTGCTTGGTTTACTTTGTTGAGGGTGGTGGGTAGTGGTTTTCGTCCTCATCATCCACGGAACTGCGCCATGCATTAGTGTCAAGCCGCCGGTTGAGAAGCCGTGTGTTACTTCACGTAATGCACTGCACTTTCCGCACCGGTGGACGTTGCAGTCGCACGGTAACGGGCAAGGTTGGGACAGCTCGAGCTTCTGGAACCCAGTAACACCGTGGATCTTTCGACACTCGAGCTACCGGCGCATCATTGCCGCTCGTTTGCTTTAAAACTTTTTGCGGACGCTTTCGCCTCTCGGATGTCTAATAGGAAGTGTCATTTTCGCACTCATCGCTTCCCCACCTCGGTTTTTCGGGAACCCGTGCGCTTGGGTGAGCATGCACGAGTGTGTGGTGCGAGGATAAATTGCATTTCGGTTGCATTAAAAACGGTGAATATTTGATGAGACCGTGTGTGCTACCGGGCAGATCGTTTAGTACGTAAGTAAGGTCTGAAGACTTGCATAGAACGGCAGGGAATTTGGCCCTCAAAAGCAGGAGCTGAAAGACCTTGGATTTAACGGGATTTTTCTTCAAAATTTAGGTTCTTCTCAGCATAGGTTCCGTTACAATTTCACTCACCAAAGCTACCGTCAACCAAACGGTGGCCAACTGAATGGTCGAAACAGAATAAATATCCCACAGTCGCTGATTACTCCAGCAGCGGTGCAGAAGAAAAATCACTGAATAAAAACTACCCTTTCTCGACCGGCGGCCGTAGATTTCGGTTGACTTTGCATGTCCTTTGAGAACGTTGCCAACGGCACTAAATTGCAACCGTAACCGGACGTCTTCCGAAGGGTGAACCCGAGCCCGACCGTACCGTAACAAAAGAACCATCAAGGGTGGGAAAGAAAATTACTGCGCCCGCCCGGTAAACGGCAATCCCCTTTTTCAAGGCCCTTCTACACCACCCACATGGAAGGACAATGGCGTCGAAAGAATGCCGGGCCTCCAAAGCTGCTAAAAGTGAGCTCCAAAACTGGCCCGAGACTACGGCGATGACAACGCGGCTGATAAGAAAATGGCAGACGAGTCCGAATGGCAACGATCTGACAATGGGACTGCAGGTGTACGCCATCCCTTTCGGGGGCCACGCTGGTTGCGATGGAAGAAGCAGCCAAAAAAAAAGCAGGTTTCGAGCTTCTAATTTGATTCTTGGCACCCGTCTCACGCGAGACCGGAACACCAACCGGCGGTCCTTATTGGCGATAAGCAAATGTTTAGAAACACTTTCTCGGGAGGAAATCTCTCGCTGGTGGACCTGATGGCCACCGTGGTGGGTTGTTTATTAGAGCGACAAATGGCCCCGGAAGGTCGAGCCAAACCGAAATTCCCCAAGCAAAACGGGAACCGGCAGTTCCTTAATCATTCATCAAATCCACTTATCGCCGGTTACACGATTCGGAAGGAGGCAACCGATCGTGGCTACCTGCCCGTGTCAGCTCGATGGATGGGGTGCAAAAAGGGCAAATAAAATTAATCGATCTCGATCGCGGGCCACGCCTATTTTGGCACCGACTTCAATTAGCGCCCATGGCCGAGGACCGCTGGCCAGCTCGGTGACAAATTTAATAAGTCATCCGATTCACCCGGAAGCATTTTTCTCGAGGTTTTTCCCGCCCAAGAAACGTGGCCGATCTTCGATTCCGAGGTGCGCGGTGTCCCGTGGGCTGTGGGTTGCATCTTGTGCCCTTTCCCGACGCCATCCATCAATTAGTTGATGAAAATGGTCACATCGAGCCGAGGTGGAGCGCGTTCGTCAGCCGACCGTGCAAATGGAGGCAAATTCGAGCGACCGACCGGACCGTCGAAAGATTAATGATCTTTGGGTGGCCTTTTGGGAGATTCGCGTCCCACGGGTGATGGTGATGCTGGTAAAACCCCGTGGGCCTTTCCGGGGCAATCGAATTAAGGTTAACTCCTGCGGGCATGGCACGGATTCACCGGCTTCGGGTCGGTCGGTTCGGTTTCCGGTTGGGGAGTTTGCAGGTGGATTCGATTTTGTTACCGCTGTCTATCGATTTATCCGCACTCGGTCACCCGGTGGGACACGGGTGGTTTGGAAGCTTAAAGTGGCCACAAGACCTCTAGGATGGTTCCGATTTGTGAGTCTATTCGTCGGTGGTCGAGTCTCAAAAGCACACGAATCATCCAACTCTGTGTAGGCTCGTCCCTATCTTGAGCAACAGATGAATTGGTTGCACAACTACTAGCTCGCACAACCTCCTGGCTTGCTTTATCGTAAGAAATTGCTCCTTTTTGCTAAACCGGTTCACTTTTCCACCCCTATTCGACAGCAGAAACAATCGAGCATCGATTCCAGCAAAGGAGAAAAGATCTAGCGTGAAAAGTAAAAAGAGAGCCGTCTCGGGGGTATCGAAATTCACCACCCACCCACCCAAATTGGCCACATGCCCGTTCGGTCACCACCCCGAGGCCAGCGAATGGGCAATCACGCGGTCAAGCAACCAGGGTGCCCCAGCTCCAGCTCCCCGTAATTGAATTTCCTTCTCTCCGCGAGGACGGACCTTCGAGCCGCTTCGAGGGGCTCGGGGACGCTTCCTTCCGGAACGTAACCGCCGGAAACGTGGGGCGCGTGCTCGCCGGCAAATCAAGCCGTCCATTTTGATCGGAATCGTAACGCGCAACCGGCGTTCGGGTGGCCGGCGACGAAAACCACCGCCACCAAGAGGGGTTTGGAAATAAAATACAACGCTGCGAACCCGATCCGCACCCATAAACCCGTGCGAGTGGTGACTGAAAAATTCCACCCCTAACGCTTTCCACGGTGGTCCAGGTGGTGGTGGATGGAGCGAAACAGAACGGCAGGGATATGATTGTTTGCGGATGTCAGGAACAGTGCGAGCGATAAATCATACCCCAGAGCCAGCGCCCGAGCGATCCATTTTCCGTACGTGAATGCGTACGCCTTGGGTCGGTGCGGTCACTTGCGCTTGGCCCGTGGGAGTGGGAGTTGAGATTATATTTCTTCCTCCCACGACAGACGATGGAAAGGGCATCCCTACGAGCCATCTTACGCCCACTCACACCCGGTGTGATGGATCCGGTCTCAATCGAGCGATTTTCCGGAACAATCGGATTCCCCACCTGCCAATCATTGTCTGCACGGGTTCGCATTCATAAATGCTGCGGGTATCGATTAAGAATGCTAATGAAAATTACTCCATTAGCACCCTTCGCAGTCGGTTGCGGTTGGTTTTCGCATTCTTAAAGGCGTCTCTTGGCGTCACCCTTCAACAGCCCGATCAACGGAAGCACGAATTCGTGGTCGAACTCGAGGTCGATCCCTTCCTTCCTTCGATACACTTGCACACGGCCGGGTCGGGTGTTTTCCGGTCGATTTTCCGGTCCCTCCCACCCGTGCGCTTTCGCTTCCCTTTTTTATAATCAAAAACCAACGCAATGAGGCACAAAATTGATGAATTACTGACTCTGCACCGGACGACGGCCGCTCGTAAACGCCGACCGTTCGGTTCGGTCAGGTTCAATTGGTTTCGCAGGATGTAAGGATTCGACCCGTCGGTCAGCGTGTGTGTGTGTGTTCAAATGGCTTAGAGGGGTATAGTTTTTTTTTTACGTTTCTTCCCTCTCTAGACATCCGTTTTTGTGGGTGCGCTGCGTTTGACGTGAATGTCAATCGGAATCGTTCGGTTAAACCGTCGGCTGCGTGGACACGTGAGGAACAAAAATGCTTCACCAAATCAAGGAAGGAAAAGAAGCCAAGCACCGGGGCAACATTCTCCTAGGGTTTCGGTACACTTTTATCGGATTAAAGCCACACAAATTTGTCGCTTTATTTTGGATCAGGCCTTTTTTTGTCTTACTTCGTTTTGACAAGCATGACACATTGTGACAGGAGCGAAAATCTAGTGTGCCTTGAAAAAGGCTCATCAACGAAAGCCAAACAAACGCTCGCCGCGTGTTGATTTTTCTCATTCCGCATCTTAATATTTTCCACCAACAAAAAACCACAAAAAAAAATGCAAGCTCTCCTACGCCCGCCGACAGCCAGCCCCTCGCCGTCAGCAACAATCATCATAATCATCGCGGAAAGTAGCCGCGGCACTCGGGGGAGGATAAAAATTAAATTGCCTTTTTATTGCCCGACACTTCAAATGATTGCACAACGGCACGAAATACGCGCTTGTACGACATGCCGCTTGACATCGTGCTTAAACCTGCTTAAATAAAAAGCAAAATATGTGTATGTGCCTCGTCCTTCCCCCAGTTCTCCGATCCATCCTCCCTTCCAGAATGGGGGGGGGAGGGCTTTTGAGAGCCACCCCCATCGATCAATGGCGAACCGCGCGCACTTCCATTCGAGTGTCGCGAGGATGTGTTTTTTTTTTCCTAGCCCAACGTCCCCGCGATAGATGGCCTTAGGTGGTGGTTTTTTTATTCTTTTTTCGTTGGTTACTGACGCTGTTGTGCCATTTCTATTTTTTAACACAACCAACAGATGGACGCAATCGTCGTCACGTGATAAATGGGAGCGTATGTGAGCGAAGCTGGTGGCGAACCTAGGGGATAGTGTTTCCGTTTGTCGGTGTTGGAGTTACGGTTACTCGGGGAATTACCTTGAAAGGGCGCAAAAAAAGACAGTAACCAAATGAATAGTTTTCCCTGCCCATGTGTGTGTGTGTGTGTGTGTGTGTTTGTGTGTGTGTTGACAACCGAAGCCACGTGGGTTTAATGGAATCGACGTATCGGGCGTTATTTGAAGCCGAAAAAAACCGGGCGCCTCCATCGGCGAAAAACTCATCTGCTAGTATGTGCGCGTGTGCGTGTGCGTGTGTGTGAGTGAGGACCATGGGGGCCATTTTTTTCCTCATCTAATCAACCACGCGGCCCATCGCACACACATCGGAATGCGTCAAACGAGATGAACCATCGCCCATCCGGCCACCCACCGATCGGACCCATCCCTAAGCGATCCACTGATAAAGGGCACCGTGCGTGGCGCACCGTGGCGAAAGGCGTGGAAACTCGAAGTGGCAATAATCTTGATGTACAACACCACCCCGCATCAACCAGCATCACGAACGTGGTTCTCCTCCCCGGAAGCCCCTTCCATCTCTCCGTTCCGCCGTTCCGGCCAGTGGCCGGCACTTCAATAAGTGAATGATATGTTGTACCCTTTCCGCTCACGGGGCTCCCGTTGATGACTGCAGCAAGCCAGGGGGAGTGAAAGTGGAGTGATTGCGGTGTTAAAAAATGTGCTTCCGTTCCGGATGTGTGCGGTTCCGTCTCCCGTGCGCCTACTGCCGACTCTTCCTATCGTTCCGATAGGGGACACGTTTCGCTCCCGTGGGCCGCGTGGGGTGCCTCGCGTGTGCTCGGGTGTAAAAATGTTTATACACCATAAATTCAGCGGTGGGGAAATAAAATTTTATAAAATATTTTATTTCGGATTATTATTTATATGCAGCCTCCGCTCGCTCCCGATCGCTCGTCCATCTCATCCCGGTGGCAAGGTGCTGAAGGTAACACGCGCCCAACCGAACGGCAAAGATCGTCCACCGGAAAAGGTTCACTTCTTGCGTGGAAAGATGAAAGGTCCTCACCCACCGGTATCGATCGGGCCAGGCGCTTTTCCGGGGGGCCCTTTTTCCGGTGGGTTTTCTCGCTGACTTATGGCCACGTCGGCACGCCACTTTGAAGGCGACGACGGACTAAATGAAGGCAGCCCGTGGAACTAAGCACGCCCTCGGGCCGGTGATAAATAACGCTTTTTATCGTCTAATTGAATTTTCAAACTCGATCGGCACCCAATAAATGTAGACCACTGGCCGTAAAATTAGTACCCAACGGCGTGGGTGCTGTGAGGTTCGTTGTGGAAATTTATCGACCAGCGGCGACATATGAGGGGCATGCTTTTTAAGTTTCTGCAATATCTCTCACAACTCCCGTGCATTAAATCGTTCGAAGGGCTGCAGGAGCTTTCGAAGGGCTGCAGGAGGAGGAGGAAAAAAAATCGTCAATTAATTCCACGATATCCGTGTGCTACAATGGGACACGTGAGCCTATTGATGAGAGCCCGGGAAGCATTTATTGCGATCTAATCGTCAGCCTAAATCAGCCTACCGATCGCATACGACCCAGACTCAAAGGATAGTGGCATCGGTATCGACGTGGAAATATGCAAATCACGAAGGGGCACCCGAACCGTCCACGTGTCCCGTTACATGAAAAATCAATTTCGCCTAATCTACATCACGCGGTTTGCGCGTGGGTACAACCCGGTTCCGGTCGCCGATCACCCCCCGAGCCAATGATGTGATAACCGCAGCCACTCAACTCCGGCACACAAACGCTCGAACAGACATCTTTCGGAAGGTTTCCGGTTTTCGGGCGAGGCTGCCAATTTTCGCTTCCGGGCGAAGGCCCTCGCTTTCGTCCCGGTTTCGAGTGGCGTACGAGCGCGATCGCGTCAAGCGATACGATTTTCCACCCACCGTGTTACGTCCATTTTCCCGAACACCCACTCCCACCACCGGTTTGGCGCTTTTCCTCGCATGGTTGAGGGAGGTGTAAGAGAAAAAAAACAGTCGCCGGCGAAAGTACGCCGCGGAATAAAATATTTCATACGTTTCACATACGCCCACACTCACACCCACACCCACACATACTAGCGACAGCGTTAGCAACGCGTCTGATGCACGGTAATGTGATTGGAATCGTGCCACATAGTGCCTATTTTCCACTTCGGTAATGTAACACCGTGTGATTATTTCATTAATATTCATCGTAAATCTAGCCACCGCTCCACCGGCTTCGAGCAGCTCCTCGAAGCGGGCTGGTACTATCAGCTGCAGTGGAGCCACGGGTGGAGGGTGTAAAAATATTCACCTGCTTCTTATCTCCAACTACCTCTGCTCGCACGGGTGTGGCCTCCATGAGAGGAAGGCCTCTTTTCTCACGAATTCTCATCACGTTCCGTGTCGCTCACCTCGCGAGTTGCACGGGCACAAACTGCAATTCGCGTGTATGTGAAGTGTTTGCCTGTTTGCCATGCGAGGGTGGACCGTTTTTTTGTCCTTGTTGCTGTTGCTGTTGCTCCTTTCCATTCCAGCAAACGAGTAAACATGACAGTTTGCTCATGGCTTACCGATTGAATGTGATAGATTTTCCAGCGTTGTTCGGGAGGACCGAAAGCGAAGGATAAAAAAAAGAGCAAGGCTGCCCTATCGGTAATCGGAACCATTCGGTGGTGGAAAAAAAAGGAGAGCCCACCAGCAGCCCAGTAATGGATGTTTTAAATTTCATCACAAACCAAGGCGAGATGCGACAGCCGGGTGCGCACGCCTGGTTTGAGGAAAACACAAATAATTAACGATGGATTACCCGCGCTCAGCAAACAACCATCACCACTCGGTGCGGTGCGGTGGCATTTTGCGTCGGCAGTTTTCCATCATTTTTAATGCCGACCTGGCAGCGGCTGTGCGTCCTTAAATCCTGTCCCCCCCTCTCTCTCTCTCTCTCTCCGTCAACCTGCCTTCTTCTTCCCACCCACGCGCGAGCGCTGTAAGACAGCCATTATGCTGTATCGCTCGTGTTGGGGCCGCTTGATTGGGATTGTCTTCTGCTGATTGCAGCAGAAAAAATTCAATAAAAAACTGGCTCCGGCCCGGCTGAAGGGGTGCAAAAAAAAATCCACCGCAAATACTCGTCGGCGTGGCGCATTTTAACGGGGCGCATCGTTCGTTTTTTGCGTGTGCACCACCGGATGCAGCGCCCGTGGGCCATCTCGCGGACCACGGTTCCCTTCGGTTCGGTTGTGCCGCAAGAACCTCGGCAGCGAAATATTACAAACAAACGCTGCACGCTTTTTTGCCACCGTCAGCTTTTAAATAGTTCTCGTTACGGTGGCAAAGATTATTGCTTTTGCCGATGGGTGGCCCCACGATTCCGTGATGGGCGCTCGTTTTGCTTGGCTTGTGTTGTGTCATTTTGTTTGCTTCTTCTTCGCTTCTTTTCTTTGTGGTCGCCGTTGAAAATCGTTCGCGCCAATTGCGCGCCACAATCGAATTGACGTTGCGTTCGATGGTTGCTTGGATTTATTAAATTTGGATTTGAATACCGGCGCCTACCTTGATGGCGCGTTGCAAGAATCGTCCTTTCCACCCGGTGGTGGGCTTTATTATTTTTGACACTCACAAAACGTTCAAAAACCATTGAAATGGCCAGCCAAAAAAAAGAAAAGAACCAGCAACCCTTAACAAACCCCCAGCACCGTGCATTGATGAGAAAACCGCAACCGGAGCACCTTTTCATCGGCTCGGTGCGAGACATTTGCGCCGGTAGAAGGCTGTAAGCGTAACCAGATGGGTGGGTGATGCCTGGATGGGCCCTTTCGGGACGGCATTCACGGTGAGATCGGAAATATCATGTCCAGGAAACATTTTGGCATTTATATTATCAGCACCAGGCGCCTTCACACAACGGCGTCATCCGACGGCATTGTGCGCTCGGTGGTCGATCCCGGGAACGGGCCGTGCATACCTTCGGGCGGTGGATTTGCAGGCGCGTATGCATATCCCTTTGGGGATGGTAGACATCATCGGTGGTGCAGGATGCACCGCTGGGCGGGTGCGATGGCGGTGGCGGACGTTGGTACGGAAAATGAAATGCCAGCCTACAGCGGAACTCGCTCGAGTGGTATTTAGGAGCGCGGTTGCACCGGAGCTTGGAGTGAAGTGAGAAGAGTGAGGTGTTCGAGAGGTGCTTTCTACGCAAGTTTCAGCAAGAGTTTCTCTTTTTTTTATAAGTGCATCCTTGTGGTGCATTGTGCCGTTACGTCAGCAGAAACCACAAACCTCGATTGGTATTATTTGATAAATTCCCGTGTGAGAATCTTGTGTATAATATACGAAAAGATGTAAACATTTGCATTACTTTAAATCAGTAGTATTATAAACATTTGAAAAAATATGTAAGGGAGTACTTTCTACCTTCAAACGCATGATATTATTATTTTCCTGATTGTTTGCAATAGTTTCTTTCGTATTTCATAAATGCTGATCAAAAAAATACTGTGATAGATCAGTGGATCGTCTCTCAGCGCGCGATTCGCTCCCGGCTAGTGACTGTTGGGAATTAATATTCGCCCCACCATTGCTTAACATATTGCCTGCGTCATGGGACGTGGAAGTAAAACAAAAACCACAAATATCCATATGCACGTATCTTAACGCAAGAGGAAAACCCCCTGAAAATATTAATTACACATCAGGCCCCCTGCGTTCAATTAATGCCCGGGATATTAACCGGAAGATGCCCGGAAGGGACAAGAGTGAGAGAGAGCGAGAGAGAGAGAGAACGTTGATGAAACCGGTCCCGATGTTGGCTGGCGATGATGACGAGAAGACAGCGAACAGTGGCAACAGCTTGGTGATGATTCCGCCCGCAGGGATTGCGAAGGGGACGGCACACCCGGGACCGGGCGGAAGGCGGCTTGACGAGAAGCGGAAGTGTATGTAAATAGTGCATAAGTGCACACCACCAGCCAAAAGGGTGGGTGGCTGGATGAACTCAGAGTGGGGAGAGTCGGCCGCTTGCCGAACAATCAGTAGAACTGAAATGATTTCATTCAAAAACCCGTCCATGTCCACACACACACACATCACGGCTGGGTACAGCAAAGAAGACCGAGACCGGTGGTAGGGTGGCAATGAGAGGTTATGTTGTCAGAGCAAAGCGACACTTCGCAACAGCGCGATAGAAGCCGAGTCCGTAAGCCCCGATTGGAACGGTGACCGTGTCGTGGTCGTAACATCCGACGCGTAAGGGTTTGAGCAACGGGGCAAACGGGATGACATAAATGCGCATGAAACAGCGAATTGTTTTTAATGAATGCTTGAGCGCACCGACCGACCGAGAAGTGACGATCGGTTCCATCCGTCGTCGGTGGTTTTGGCTCTGGTTCCGCTCGATCCGTTGCCGTTAAGGGTTGTCCAGTAATGATGGCGACGCGTTTCGAAAACCACCAACTGATACTGCGATTGTGCACGAGCTCGAAGGCGCAACACACGCACGCACTCGGTGCATCAAAACGCGCCCATTTGGGAGGGGAGGAGACACTAAAGCAAAACGCATTCCTCAAAGAGGGAAACGCGCGCGTGTCCAGTAGCGTGTTCGCGTGGGCAGGTGTCGGAAACAGGCGAGAACATTATCGGCAATTTCGGATGGGAAATTCTAATTGAAACGTGAGATTGCGCGAATACTTTCACCCAACCCCCTACGGGGGGTTGTTGGCCGTGTTTGAACGATGGAAAACGCAGGAAACCATTGGCCGCGGGATTGGCAGCTACGGAAGCGGAAACACCACGAGCAAGCTGCACTTCAGGTGCACACAACACCGTCCCGCAAGCGTGAGGTGGAAAAACACCCAAACGTAATCCAACTTGCGAGGAGTTAATCTCGCCTTTGAAACGAATATCACGCTGCGCAACATTGCGGCTTGCGATTGGAATCCGAACTCGGGAAGGGGTAGCTTTTTTGGGCCCGGTTTTGGGAGCGCTGCCGGGAAAAGCTATTCCAGTCATGCTTCCAATTCTTGGCGATGCCCGTTCCGCATCTTGCGTTGAAATGTTTCATTAAATAACCGAGCTAATCGAACGGAACAGTAACTTTCGTGGGGCAAGTTGAGCAACCTCACCGGTCGGTCGGGAAAGCTTGTTGCATTTCCACGCGCCCGGGACGTTTGCGTTTGACAATTCGATTGCAGCGGGACGCAGCGTCGGGACGATTTAGTGCCGCTTTTCCGGCTTTTCCGGTGATGGAGTGAAAGTTGCTCCTTGCCGTCTCGAACAAACCAGCATTAAACCCCGAAACTCATCGAAACCTTCGCTTTTTTTTCGCTCCGTCACCTTTTCGCTTTGCGCGGGCTTCTCGCGGGCTTTCTGCGTGCCGTAAAATGGCGCGCTTTCTCGCTGATGAAACCGTAGCGATGGAAAGGATTCATCCCGGCATGGAACACGCGACTCACCTGAGTGCATGATGAGACCATCACCAGCGTGCCATCAAATATGCCATTCAATTTCGCCACCAATGTGATGTCAGCAGCTGCGTCGGTGGACGCATTCCGTGGTTCGATTCGGAACTTATCAATAAGACATAAAGTACACCGCGCAATAAAATAATGTGACTCCATTGAGGTTTTGGGAATTCCGCAAACCCCCGGCCACCGGAGCCGGAGAATTTGTTTTATTCGACATCCGATCCGATCCGATCCGATCCACCCAGGAGCGTCACGTGCCCGCGAACGATGGGTCGGATGGTCGGCGGGTTTTCAAAAGTTTATAATCACTTTCAGCTGATTCGCACTAATCAGAACGTGGAATGAACGCTCGCGGAACGGACTACCACGTTTTGTGAAGCGGCAGCGAAAAGGACGACTCGTTTCGGAGCTGGTAGGAGGGAAGAAAACACCCTTCTAATTCGGAGATTACAAAACTTATCCCCACGCCGACAAACGATCGCCCTCGTCTCAGGCCGGTATGAGGAGGAGTTGGTGGAGAGTGAGATAAAAAGGACATCTAGCGAGAAAGAAAGGCACACGGACGCACCCGGGGCCCTAACCCGAGACACCGGCTAACTCTTATTTATCCGCCTCGTGGGATTCACCACCACCGCGACGCGATGGAGGCGCCTGGTCTTTCTCAGCTCAGAGAGGCGGAAGAAGAAAGAAAAAAAAACCCCTGTTCCGTCGGACGACCAGCGGTCGGGGATTGTGGTCACCGGGCTTAGGGTTTTATGTTTATCCTCTTGTTGCGCTCGCGAGCACCCCCTCGTGAGCGTGAGTTATGGCGCGGTTTGTCACCCATCCCGGTGCGACTTTGACTAAGACTTAGCTCCCCGGAAGTCCTTCCACGGGCGTTGCGGCGGTGGGCGGTCTTTTTTTCTGCCTTTCGCCTTTGTCGACTTCGTTTCTTTTTGGTTTCGGGCGCATTGTTTTTGAGCCGGTTCGAGCACCTTTCGCTTTCCGGAGGGTGGGGTATAATAAATTCGGCGGAAGCTAAACCCACCCGCACAATAGATTCCCATATCCGCGGGGGCGTACAGAGAAAGAGTTGTTTTCTATTACGCGGGTGAGGGTATAAGATTTCCTCTCTGGTTTTGATTATGATTTCTAGCGCAAGAGTGGCACGGAATTGCACGTTATCTGCATGTGAGTTGAATGTGGGCATTCGTGTGATAAAATCGAACGAAATTCGATGAAGCAACGCATCAAAACTTACTTTACATGATAATGTTTGCCCCTTTTTCCGCTCTTAAAAAACAATCAAATGTATCATATTATCATGTGTTCACTCCTTATAAACACCCTCCCAAAAGGACTCGATCGGTTGCAATCTGCAAGTGACAAGAGCCTGTTAAATGTTCGATTGTCTCCCAAGTGTCCGACGCTACAAAGCAACACGAGTCGTTTCCCTACACCTTTTCCCACCGGACGATGGCTCAAAATCAAACGCATCATGTCGGAAAAGTTTTCCGCCCATTTTTTTCACGGCTCCGTTTCCCATATCACACCCTTTTCTGGCGACACACAAAGCATGGCCATCGACCATCGATGTCATCGTTGATGGTCTCCGTCTCCGTACATGAGGAAAAGCGCTGGGTGGTGGGTGAAAATCCATACTCGAATTTCTGATTTCTACCCACCATCCTGACTTCCTCGATCGGAAGGATTACCCTACCGTCTGTCGACCCCGTTGTTTCATTTCATTTCATTCGAGGCCCCCTCCGGATTTATGGCCGGGTGTTGGAAAGTTTTCCCCAGACCATAGGGAGCCGAACTCAGCCCTCGTTCGGTCAAAATTGACGCTCGCTGCTGGTTTACAGCCGCCTGTTGATGTTTTCCCAACCCAGAAGAGGGGTTTTCCACGCCTTGAGATGCAAACCCGCTGCCATTGGTGGCGAAAAATGGGCCCGTTCTTCAAGAAATGCCAACTGACAAAAGGGAAATCGCCGTGCCGCGTGCCGTTCGAAACCCCTCTTTTCCATTGCCATTGGGGATGATGTCGATTTTGTGTCGAAATTCGTAGACTTTACAATCTATTTAACAACACAAGGCCCATAAAACTTTCCCCCCGTTGGGTTAGGCGGCTCGTGGAAACACACGCCTGGAATGGATAACGGGACAAAAGCAGATAGAAGGTAGGAGTGAGTTGCAAATCTTCCAAGATCCATCGGCTGATCAGCTTCAAGATAGGAAGCCGTGATGTTCAAAAGTGCGCCATATGATGTTCGTTTGTTGCTGCGAGTATGGCTTTGCGCATATCAATTCTAACAAAATTAGTTCCATAAATGAACGAAAGTGAAAAGGAACTATGGGGAATAAAATTTAATTGGCAAGTGCTTAGAAGAATCGTCTCTCGAATGCGGCAGCTCTCATAAGCTATTAATTATAATGAAGCGAATTTATGCTTTGCACACAACTATTCATCAGAATGAAGCAGCTCTCGAGTCCGTTTATGGTCGACATAAACGTTGCAGTTGTATAAACTACATTCGACTACGCTAAAAGTGTCTCTCCTTGCTGTGAACCGTGCACTTGTTGAGTAAACAATTCATTAGGACAAACACATTCCCGTTTATCGCCCATCCGGATGCGCAATGGCGCGGCTCATCATCGACGCATCATCAAATCGACCATATCCTTTAAAAATCGCTTTCTCCCCTAGCACGCCAAAAAATGAAACTATAAAAGAAACCTCCAAATCCGATCAGCTCACGCGCTGAAAAGAGGAAAAATTCACCCTCACCCAGAAGAAGGTGGCAAATGGAACGAACGAAGCCATTTTCCCACTTCCGGGTTCGTAATGCCCGCGGTAGATTAGGGATTGAAAATACGGCAATAATCATAATCTACCTGAAAAATGAACTCTGGCCACTTCAGACCACTGGCGGTCTTCGTGCGGCTAAATAGCCCAAAACGGCCGGGTTGCGTTTACTGCAGGTGGGAGAAAAAAAAACCCCCGAGCCACCATCGGCCCGGCGTATCCTTTAGTGGTTGTTTAGCGGCCATTCCCATATCTTCTCGTTGAGGGTGGCGTTGGGTCTCGCATTTTTTTTCCTATTCTCGCCCGCTTTTGTGTGCTGGCGTTCAACAACGGACTCCACTTCCGGATGCGGTTACGGTTTACAAAGTGTGAAGTCAACCTCCCAAAGATCACGTCCGAGGGAAGGTTCGCTTCGAGGCGCCAGGTTCTTTCTTGGCGCAAATCCGGTGGTTGGGAAGCTCCGGCGAAGGTTGGGTGTTATGTTCACACAACCCAGAGCCATAAAGTGCAACAATCTACGGCCTATCGTGTGGCTCGTTCTGCCTCGTTCTGGAGGTGCAGAATGTGTTTGTTCCTGTGGTTCCTGCGAGGATGAACAAAAAAAAATGGAGTGCCTCGGAACTCCGCCGGTCATTTCGATGGTCCAACTCCGGCTGGATAACGGAGCAATTGCTGCATCAATTCGGTAGTCCTGGACCTTCTAATGCCACCAGCGGATGCCGTTGGGCATAGTAATGGGCTGCTCAACGTGGTGGTCGCTGGTCTCCAGCGCTCGAGAGGCCAGCTCGCCAACTAAGAGACCGGTCGGGTTGGAACTTTTATATCCCCGTGCAGGATAATTGGCTCGTGCGTGCGTTACCATTTTGCGCCAAGTTGTTGCGCATCGTCGTTAAGCATCGGATTGGGTTTTGCCGGCTTCGGGGCGGTCGTTCGGTGTGGATTTTTCCGACATCGAACGAACGACGATTTCCACACGAATCGTGTCGCAAATCGGGTGACACGAACGGTGGCCCTTTCGAAGGGGAATTCCTGTCGGTTGATGCGGCTGCGCATGAACAGTTTCCTGTTCCGCAAGCAGGCGACAGTTGGAGTGGAGCCAAGCGAGACACGCGCGGGGAACGAGCGATTGAGCAGGTAACAGACATTTAGCATTGCAAACAGACATCGTATGAAGAGCAAACTCCGGTGATGGAGACGCAACATCCCGCCACAGGGTGACTCTTCAAGGAATGGGCTCTTACAAGGATTCTGACGATCAAGAATATTTACGAAAATGAATTATACTTTTTACTTTATTGAATCCGACCAAACTCTTGCTTAGTTGTTTCATGATTCAAGTATGATTGAGGTTATGAAATTTGATTTAAATTTATAATTGTTTTGTCACAATTATTGGACTGATATAGTATAAAATGAGTAATGAGAATTGTTTGATGAATAACACTTCGGTTTTAAAACGCTAAAACCAAAAGCCTTTGCTTAAACAAACTTCTCAACCGGATCACGGTCAACTCCAGGTCTATGAATGCGATGGAAATTTGATCCCTTACATTCGCCTTCGGAGGGGAAAATGCGTTGGCCTCACAAAGGCACTTCCGCAGCATCTCGTTTTCGGCCAGACAATGGGGCACCAACACACCCGCAAAGGTACTCCAGAGTTCTCTCTCGCCCCGTATTACAACAATCCTTACCAACACTAGCGTGTGCGGGCGAAAGGACACCATACCTTTCTCTCTTTCTTGTTTTCTCTCTCTCACTCTCGCTACTCGCCTTGTTCGTACAAGGCGCTTCCGTGGCGAGACAGTGACAGTGCGGGAAAATTTTCTCTCACCCCGAGAAGGCGAGTGGCTGGTGTTGGTCCTGGCACCGACCGGGAAGCTGGATGGCCAAAGCATAGAGGAAGCACACGAGAGGACGAGGTCAGCCTCTGATCCATCCGGACACCGTTGGCCGACACGAAGGAGGGGGCCCCGGGGTATAAAAGCGCCGGAAAAAATCTTCCCTGCGAAAGTCGTCCGTGTGACGTCCGTTCGAAAGGATTCCGATCAGTGTGCTGGCGCTTCTGGTGGCAAGCTGGTGCTGTGTGTGAGTTCCTGTGTGTGATGCCGTACCGTGGAGACACTTCTCGCGCCTTAAGGATGCGCCACTGCAACTGCAACCCCAGTGCATCACGATGCAACGCGTGCAACGCATTGTGCGATCGTGCGTAACCGGTACAGGCATGCATCAAGTGCATCGGTTGCGAAGACAATTAATCGTGTGGCTGGTGCGAGTGATTGGCAGGTGTGCATGATGCATCGGTGCATCGATGAGGACTTGCGGGTGAATGATAATGTGCAATCGTGCAAGAACTTTACAACGCAATGCTGGCAACACAATCAGGAGCATCATTAGGGGCAGTTTAGATGTGGAATAGTTAATTAATTGCTTCTTGAACCATCGGAAAGCTTGAGTTCATTTCTACTCCTTACACGCTACAAGTAGTTTGTGATCTTAAACAATATTTGAGCAGGAACGCGCGTTGAAACAGTCTTCGGTATGAGCGCAGGAGAACTTAACGGAAGGATTGATGAAAGTTTTAAAAAAGATTTGAAACATAAACCTAAGCGTGCGGAGGTGCTGCGAGCCATCACTAGCAACGAGCAGTGACTGCTGTTGTCAAGTGGCTGGTTGGTTACGTTAACATTTTCCTTACAGATGAGAAGATAATATAGCTTTCCCGAGTACGATAGACAGAAAAACAAACATGAGAACTCGAGCAGGAAGCAAAGAGATGGCAGGAAAAACAAGCAAGAAAGAGCGCGAGCGAGTAGGTGAGAAATGGCAGGCGATTTTGAAGAATAAATGAGGTTAACTTTACTCCCGAACCGCGTGGTAGTCAGTCGTTTAAATGCTCGATCCTTGCCATTCGGGTGGCATTCGCAAACCAACACAGCTGCGAGGTGCTGTGCACTCGGGTAACCGGCATCGGAGAATTTTCCACCACGGCGAAAAACGTGAGCACAAGAGCGAGCGAGCCTAGGACAGGAGACAGACTCACTCGGGGCGTTTGAAAGTTCACTTTAGAGGCACATACCGTTAAAGATTCAGCAAGCCAGCAAGCGTCAAACGTTGCCAGCATTCGGGCGCTGGTATTCGGCAGCCGTGTAGCCGTGTGAGAGTGCCCACCCCACGTTCCGATGGGGCGCCAGTGTTCGGTTTGGCCAGAGACAAACTTTTCCCGAGAGTGAAAATGCAAACAAACATACACTCCGGCTTCCGGGGACGAGTTCCGCGTGCAACCCAGAGCGGAGATGGATCGACCGTGCGTGACCACATCCGGCCGTCAGTACCGACCGAGAAAAGGTGATTATATCCGGGGGTTGGTTTGGCGGTTTTGTGGGAGTAAGGGAAATTGATTGCGAATACCGGAAAATTCTGGGATGAGTGGTAGGGTGGCCATTATATAATCGCGTGGCGTGGGACTGATAACGGCCGTCCGGTGGCGTTTTGAAAATGAGCTCGTGTTTGATTTTTTTTTGCTTAACCTCAAGCGATGGTTGTTTTAGAACGACGCGATCCTTTGGTTAATTGATTTTTTGCATGCTGGAAATGTGACTTCAAAATCTGCTTCAAAAGTAGCCCCAAAGCATGGAGGCTTTTGAATTTTAAACACTAATAAAAGCACACCCTGCTGGGCATTCGATTTGTGCTTGCTGCCATTCCCATTCAACTCGTCAACATCCGACATTGGCTCAATAGGGGTGGCACCAAACATCCTGCCAACCTTTCGTCGGTTATAATTGATCGGGTTTATTATCGAACCAAGCGTACGCCCGCTCACAGCTTCATCATCGGTGCAAATAAGCTCCAATTAATTTAATACGAGCGACATCCGCGTCCGGTCGGTCGAGCAGCCCCAAAGCAGCAGGCGAAAAAACGCTCCCATTCTGATCGATGCTAATCGACTCACACAAGCAAACGAGAGGAAACACGGAATCAGGATAAAATGTAGGTTACCGAAATGGGTGGGTGAGCTAGCGTGAAAAGAGAGCCAGACAAAAAAAAAAGGCACACCGAGAAGAATCAGCGCAAAGTGCACGATGAAGCGTGCCATCTTGAGCAATGATTGCAGTCAGCACAACAACAATTAACACCCCGGGATGGTAAATACCTACCAGAAGCCTCGGGGTTCCACGGGGACACGGGATATTCCCGTTCCATTCCGACATCGTCAGCGTTCACGCTTCTTCCGCTGTTAATTAATTATCTTTCCAATTAGTCGAATGCCCGCACTCCAAACGAACTAAAGCCAGGAGGAGAACCGAGACCAGAGCAGAGTGACGGCTGCCATATTGAAGCTGGTAGCTTCTCGATGTAGGCCAACCACCCTGATGGGGTGGTAAGCGCGCGCATCGGAACATGAATCCGGAATGCAGCCTTTTTCCCGGGGTACGGTTTGACATTAACGACAGCAGGGCTGGAGTTGTGCGACGGACGCTTCAAGTATAGGTCCAATTACACGAAGATTGATTACCGGTCGGTTTCTCAGGCCCACGTGAGTCCCGGTGGAGGAAATCAGGACACGCCAGTTTGTCCCCGATGTCCTGGATCTCGCGGGGACCGAGCGATCGGGTGCCTATTTTTTTACGCTGTTCATCGATTTTTCCACCACTGGAGCACGATAAAAGGGGGAGAAAATCGCCGCCAATCTAGGCGTTTCATTATGAAAAGCGAACAGCGAGCGGCAAAACGGTCGATCCGTCGAGGGCGTGTAGTGGAGCGTAAAATTTCCACCAAGCAACAGCATCAATCATCTAGCAACAGTTTGGTGTATCGAAATCGTTCGCCATCTCTCTCTCTCTCGCTCGTCCTTTTTCTGCAGCAATAAAGTTGCTTCCAGCACGCCATTGCGATGGCCACTTTGAAGAGTTCGTCTTTTTTGGAGCCTTTTAGGTTTAGGAGCACAGTTTCACCTGAGTCCTGCCAGTGGTCGGTTGTGGTCGTCTTACGTTTACCCGATCCCGATCAACCGGCGCATCCGATGATCCATCCGACGGTGTTCGCTCCGTCTTCTAAACAGCATCAATTATTTATTTTAATTAATTTCCACTTCCGTAGCCAAGCTAGCCTCCGTGTTCTGGCAGGCAAATGGTGAAGTGAATCGGTTTTCCTGCCGCTGGCCTTAAACTCAACCCGAGGGTACACCGAGGTGCCCTTTTTTATCGTTCACCGAGCATCGATAATAAGCAACCCGGCTTGGGCCCGAATCCGGGGCCATTTTACTATTTGAAAAAACTACTTATCGGTCTTGGAGTGGGTGGGGCTGTTAGTGGTACCTTTGAAGGAGCCTTTCTGAAGCTGCAAAGCCCGGCCAACCGACGCATTCATTCGGACGGTTCGGACAGGGAAAACCCTTCTCTCGGATGTGAGAAAACCCGCTCCACAATGACGCACACGGAAACGTGAACCTTTCATCAGCTCTCTCTCTCGCTCTCTCTTGAACGTGGGTGAGAAAAATGAAAAAGCACATTCTCACCCTGGTGGGAAGGGGGCACGGAAAAAGGATCCCCCCAGTGGGAGGGTAAGGGCGTGCGGGAGCTGTTAAATTTTTAAGCGATTTTTGCTGTTTCCCGGGCGCAACGACGTGTGAAAAATGTTCGAGCAGAAAAGGGAGCGCCCTATCGAACCCAACGTCAGCCTCAGAACGTGCTGGGTTGTATCCTTTTTTTTTCTTCTTTTCTGCTCATATTTTTTTTTGCTGTCCTACCATTCCGTTCGTTTGTTCGAACGTTTCTTCTTTTACTCCACGCTGCCTGCTTGTCATTGGGAAACCCCGGAAGCGCGTGGGATGTATGCGTGTGTATGTGGGTGTAGGGGGAGTGCGTTGTACCGTTAACGATAACCATTTCCGGGAAAGCGATCCTAACGTGCCTTCACCGCCCGAGATGAATGAGGCGAATGTGGCTTTCACGCAGAACAGGCAAAGAACAAGCATTTTTGGGCGCATTTCCTACCATCGCGTGGGTGGCAGACGAAGCGGAAACATCACCCCCTTTTTCGCACGGGGCGCGATCGGGAAAAGGTTTGTAAAAATTACCATCATAATTTCTTTCGTTCGAAGCGTTTCTTATCCAAGCTCCAAGCGTTTCCGGTCACCCAAAAACCGAACGCCAAGCGGAGAAATGGCACTCGAAACTTGTCCCGATTAGTTTTGGCCACAATATCCGGACATTTTTCCCCCCGTTCTCGGGAAGCGAGGGAGTGAAGCGATCGGGGACCCGATTTTATGGTCGAGCTAATTTGGACTCATTTATAATTTTATTAGCAAACTGTCATTTGTTTCGGTGCTCAAGGAAACTTTCCTGAACCACCCTTCAGTGGGTGGGCTA
The DNA here is from genome assembly GCF_943737925.1 of Anopheles nili. NCBI lineage: Eukaryota > Metazoa > Arthropoda > Insecta > Diptera > Culicidae > Anopheles > Anopheles nili. The sequence continues at coordinate 8,109,959 of NC_071292.1, forward strand.
AGGGGGTTTTCTTAATTAGAAATAAAAATTTTATTGACCGTTCGTCCGGCGCGCGCGTGCGACCACCCACGTGCTTATGCCCCGGGAAGGGGATTTAATTAGAAAATCTTCCGTAAATCGATAATCATCATAAAAAGTGGCTGTTACGTCGAGTTCGCCAAAGCGCCTCGAAACGAACCGTGACGACCGGCGGCCGTAGGCGTAAATTGGGAAATATGGCTCCCGGGTTTTCCCCGGCCAGGTGCAGCCTACGCCTGTGGTGTGGGACCAAGGCTCGTCTCACGCCTTATCTGCCTTCCTGCGACTTCCTGCGGGAAAACTGTGCCTTCGGTGGGCAAAATCTTAATAATTTGCTAGAGATTTTTATTGGCCCAACTGGCGACCGGTTTGTGAAGTGGGACGGCAACGCGCACGAGGCGATCCCTTTAAAGGCGAAATTATGCCTGAAACGCTCGCGATTGTTTGCAGGAACTCGGGCGGAAAATTTAGATCAAAGCTCGAGCCCGAAAATGATTAAAAATTGAGGCCAAACTTTCGCACAGCAGCAGCAGCAGCAGCCGTCGCTCGGAATTGACGCTGGAACTCTGCGTCACTAATTTGCGAGTCAAAAGGCACAAACTGCAGCGTGTTTTTTTTTTTATTCTTTCTTCAGCGCACTCGCAGCTCATCGTCCGCTTATCGATCGTGCTTTCGTTCGTAAGGTGTCGTTCTTCTGCATCCTTTGCACTCATACACGCGCGCGCAAACCCACAGCTTGCCTTGAGACACTTGAGCCAAACTTGAGCCATTCACGCCCGGCGCAACTAATCAGCCCGACTTCGTCCGGTGGGTGCAACGGGTCTTCACCGACCCGGAAAACTTTGCAGCTCGCAAATCTGCCACCGTTCATGGGTCGGATAAAAGTTGGCGGTCGGTCTGTGGTAAACCGCGCCAAAAACCCCCATGAAAGCATGGATGGAACGGATCCCAATTTTCCGACCCACACCAACGGGGACACAAAGCGGATGGTTCAGGTCGCGCCGGAACCGGGTGACAAGCGTCAAGGAACTGTGGTGCGGTGAACGCACGTAACCGCAACCGTCTCGGCCCAAGCCCAAGCGAATGGCATTCATTTGCAGCCGACCCGAGCAGGAAGCTTTTAAAGCGAAGCTTTCGTTTCGCTAATAGGACCGCAAGAAGACGACGCTGTGACTCTGTTGGGGGTGTGCGCAACAAAAGACCGGTCCCGTTTTCCGGAGTGTGTGTGTGTGTGTGGCAAGTAGGAAGATGGCGAAAGGAAGCTGGAAAAAATATATATTACGCCTATATATTTAAGGACGATCTCTTGCCTGTGGTATGGGCGTATTTTTCGGTGACATCGCGACGGAACGAAATCGGGTGAGGCTGTCATCGACAGCGGTGCTACTATCCCGCTTGCCTGCTTCATTACATTCCGGTGGCTCCCATTTTTTTTCGTTTTCCACCCTTGTGGGTGAAGCTCACAAGACCGTTTTGTGGGTTGGAATTTTTCTTTAGAATTTGTAGTTGCCCATAAAGTGGCACCGTGAAATAAGCGGGAAAAAAATAAATCTGAATTTTGTCTCGGGGAGCAGAATAATGACACGTCTACGTTGAATGCTTTTCGTTTCAGCAGCGCTTTTCGGAATGACGAGGGCAAACGAGCCAGACGAAGAGACGATCTGATCCTGGTCGGGTGAGTAAAACATCTGCTTTAGTTGAATAAACACCCACGCGGCTTGTAGCGATTTAAATAACGATCTTACGAATGTAAGTCAGCTACACTAACAGCTTGTTCATAAAAGCTCTCTTTGCCAACCGAACGACAAATCGATCGCAACCAAAAGCACCCTGCCCGAACGATTAATTTAAAACGGATAATTTACCGTTCAAACTACTGGGACCTTCCAGGGGATTAGTTACGTCTTCAGGCTCGGAGGCTCGGAACTGTGCCAAGTCCAGGCCCCCGTATGCCCTCGGTATGCCGCACTAAATTAAGCATCAAGTTAAATTACGCTTACGCTAAGCATAATAATTTTTAATCAAACATTCAACTTAAGAGAGTAAACTTTTTTAATTCCTCCCAGCCACGCTTCCCGGGGATCCCGATGCGATCCGTTCCGGGCATCTGGTTGCGAAGGTGCAATAATCTTTCCTGCCAGCAAGCAACCAGGGCCGCAACTTTAAAAGGCGAGCAGCGACGGGTCCATTACCGTCACGCTGGTCCCGATCTTGGCCGGCACGGCGCCACCAGCCAGAGCCGTAAGGAAGTCAAGCCCGGTGACGACCGTTACAGTAGCAGACGCTGCCGGCGGGTTTGTTGTGCGCTCAGTCTCAGAATCTAATTACCTGTGTGCAATCAAGTTATTTAAAGTTTGTCCTTGCGCCGGTCTTGCCGGTGGACTTTCCGCAGGACTTGCGGAAGTCCCTGCCGGCGCGAATCGCCTCGTAAGTGGCATTGGGAGATTGAACTGGTTTTCTTGGGCCGGGAAAGTTTCGCCATCGTTTGCAGTGGCTGAAGCCGAAGCCGAAGCGAAAAACTGCATCTCGCGTCGCAGTAGGCGACGTTACCATGGTGGCGGCCGGTTTAGGAAGCATATTTGTGCCCGGGGACTCTCGCGAGGATCAACCCTTCAAGTGACGGGGTAGTTTTCGTAGAGCGCGAGTTAAGTGTGGGTGTTTTTTTTATTTTGTGTGCTCCCCCTGATGCTGGGAACCCGGAAAATGGGTCGCGTAGGTACGTTCTTTTCCTGCCACCCAGCAAAACGCAGGTGCCAATCGATTGTTGTGCTTCGCTTTCGCTCTTCTTGCTGTTGTTGTTGCGTTCTGCTTTTGTCCTTTTTCTTTCCCACGCGCCAGTGCCACCCGTGGGCGAAAGTTGTAAAGCTGTGGATAACAAGTACATCCCTCGATGCGCTTCGCCAGTGGCGTGGCCTGGCCTGGATTCAGGACGGTTCTTTATGAAGCGCTCTTCTACTGCGGTTTTTCTCCCGAATGCCACCCTTTCATGCTACACCTGCACTTGCACTTCAACAACCTGGACGTTCTTTCTGGTGCGCGCACTTCGCAAGAAGACAATGACGTGCCTGCACCGATATCGATCTTAAGGTGGATCGGTCTGGTGGAGGCGCCTGGTACCAACCCGGTACGATGCGATACGATAAATTACCGACAAGCGAACGGAACAATGGGGACCCGTTGGGGGTTTTCTTCCGGGATACATTTTATTGTTGGAAGCCTCGCTTTTTGCTAACGGGGTGCTTTCCCGGTGGGACGAAACCCTTTGCGGGTTCGTTATTGTATGGTCAACCGAAGCGTCGGGTTATTTTTCACGGCACAATCGATCGAGAGCGCCTCGAGCCTTGGGGCGGGCGTGCGATTTCAACACCATCCATTCATCGTCCGGATGCTGAAATATGGTCGCCCCATTTATCACTCGGCCCTTGAGGTCTGGCGCGATCATTTGTGTGGGAAACAATTATAATCATACTCGAGGCGCTGGACTGGACATTAGCCGGAAGTGGTAATTGCGGTTCGACAGGGTTTCGTAAATCGATTAAACACACGCTCCCGGTGGTCCGATGACAAACTCGAACCCAAACTCGTCGCGAAGTGCGTCGGGCGCAACTCAAAAGCCCTTCAGTCGGGAGGTTCGCTTAAGAGGCGAGAGAAAAAAAAACCCTTCTCGGGCGACGAGCGATCCATTAAAGAAGCACCCACACCAGAGTGAGGGCCCGTTCAAAGCGAATGCACGACGAACACGAGCACCCACCTCACAGATGAGATGAAAAGCACACATGAAGCATCCGTCCTTCGTTAGCGACATCGTCTGGGAACACGCTCGAGCGTTCAACCGCCACGGGTCACCAAAGCCAGCACGAAGGTACCAGGGCAACAGAAAAAAAAATCACCAAGTGTACCATTTCCAAAATAAAAGTACAGCTCGGGAGCAAACTTTCACCGTAAGAGTAAATTATTTGCATGTTAACAGAATGTTATCAGGCCACGTTTTTCCCAGGAACGGTCCAGCGCGTCCGTCTCACGCCTCCTGGTGCACGGTGCACGCGAGAACGAGGAAGACAAATGGTTCCGGGTTAGTGAGTTTCGTCCACTTTCCCGATGCCACCGGCACCCGCAGAAGAAGTGAGGGCAAAAGTTTTCCATTCCCTTGCCGACGACGACGGTAAGAGAGGACAAATTGACGCAAACGAACGGTGCTGCGGGTCGTCCTGTGGTGGGTGTCCCTGATTCGGGACGCGCATCCGACCTCATCCTTGTCGCCCGTTTACGTTTCTTCTGCCAAGCGTTTCGAGCGGCTTTTTACGGAGATTTTTTTTTCTCTCGACCCATCTCGGGCCGTTTCTTCGCACCGGGTTCGTGAGCGTACGCAAAACCGTTGCGATGGCATGTGATGACCGAAATTAATTGCGCGCTGAAAAGTTCTCCGTGGTCGCAAATTTTCCTATGGGTGGGTTCACCGTCGCGTTGGCGTGTTATTTTTTTTTTGCTCTCACTTCTGTGTGAACCACGCCGGCTTTCACGCTTTGAAACTGTGGCTCATCTTCGCGCTGGAACGGGGGCGTGTTAGATTCAGCTGGTCCGTTTTCGCTTAAACGATTTTCACACCGACGGTGACGGTGTGTTTGTGATTCTAAATTTAGTTTAAAGATTTACTTTCACACTTTTGACAAAAAAATGGCCCCAAACCTCGAACATCTTTTCGGCTCGTTCCGTCCTCTCAATTCTTTAGCAACACAAAGGAGTGCCAGAGCCTTCTAATGTCCGTCTCGACAATGGGCGTTATTAAATTTTACTCAACGGAACTCGATTTACCATGTCACCGGATCAAAGAGGCACGCGGACAAATGAGCACACCATCCTACCAGGGTACCGTAGGCATTGCTTTTGTTGTCAGGGTTTACCCTGCGATTACAGGCTTTACTGCCCTTTGGACATAACGAGCAGGGCGTGGGAGATAATCTCGAGCCGGAATGGTTCTTGCCGAAGTTAAGCCCTTCAGAGGAATTCGCCCACGGTGGTAGAGGATCGTTTTCCATTTTCTTTTCCCCCTTTTTGTTTGCCGTGTTTTCCTTTTACTTTGTCACGAGCTGGTGAATCCCATCGACACAGAAGATTATCGAGACTAACGCTCAATGTAATTACATGTACAAGCTGAACTTACTCAAGGACAGGACTCGCCCGTAAGGACGGAGCACGTAATGGCCCTGCATAATTATTACGTTCCGTCGAATTGGTGGCTCTGTTGCTGAGAAAACGGACCTGTTTGTGAGTGTTGGTATGAATTCGAGCCTGGTCAGTTAGGAAAGATCCTTTCTTTCGGTTACATCTCACCAACCCAGTGTGTGTGCGTGAAGTTATCGCAACAGGATATGGTGTACTAAAATTAGAAAAAAAAGCTTTCCTTACTTTGAATAAATGATTTATAATGTTCGTATGGTTATGAAAAAAAAATCAAAAAATGAAGAAAATATGTCCTCAAGAATAAAATTTGCATTACAAGAACACACACACACTCATATATATTACTTATGACACGATTAAATGTCCGTTCCCTTGGCAACCCATCGAAGCGTGCTATTTTATGGAACCATTAGTAATGAACGATTGCAAAAGTTGGCCCACTAGCCCACTGCACATTCCCCATTCGGAGTGGGTGGACTAAGAAACGCGCCACAATCGTAGGCATGATTGATAAAACTTTGACCATCCATCACGCCCCTCGAATGGGCGACATTTTTCTGCGCAAGAACCCATTTCCATTCCGTTCGTGCCGTTACTCTTCTCGGTGCCATTGTTTCACGGTTACGGCGGTTTTGCTTTAGCCACCTCGTTTATGGCTAGTTCTGGCGGTGGATGCAAACTTTGTTACGCCTGTTGCGCCCACCAGTGCCAGCGTGTGGTAATTATTTCTCCCCCACTGGCGCTAATAAATTGCGGACGGAAAGTTTTCCTTCATGTGCGTACGAGCAACAAAACGCCAACAAACGAGTGAGAAAAAATATTGTGTCTTGTGCGTATGATTAAAAGGGTACACATGTGAGCGTCAAATGCAATGCCATTACGGTCCCATCTAGGGTAGGCTCATTCTTCGCTCAGATGCCTACGATAAGGAAAGGAAAACGCGTATAAAGATCGTGCAATGGTTGCAGTGGGCGAGTGGTTCGTGTTCGTTTTCCTTTGACTTATTTTAATTTCAATCCAGCGCATTTTCCCAGTCATTACTCATTTCTTTTTTCTTAATGATCTCGTGAAGATATCTCGGCTTTTAAATCCACTTTCAAACACACGCACCAGCTCCTCGCAGTTAAAGCGAAAAAAAAGCAACTGTGAAAAGAGGTCCATTAAGGACAAACTTTCCTAACGCACCCGGTGAGCTCTTCAACGCTGCTGCCCGAGACAGGCTACCGGTGATGGAAAAGTCATCATTGCCAGTGAAGTCCCACCGAGACCGGAAGAAAAGGCGATCAAGAAAAATGCGAGAAGTGGGAGAATTTTCACCCCTCGCCAGTTCGCTACGTGTTCGCTTAACGCGCTGTTATCACGCTGGAACGCGAGGAAAATTATCGGTTTGCATTGCAGAGCGTCTTTCGCGGTCCTAACCACACCAAACCGTCTTCATGTCTTCATGCCGTACGTCGAGTCTGGCTTAGACGGCTCACCAGACGATACCGACACGTCGCTGCAAATTTGTATCCGCCATTCGCGACGGTTGAGATTTCGAAGGGAAGAAAATACAGGAAAAAAAATGCGCCCCACTCCCACCAGCCCACCCACACACGCTCGAACCCTGGCAGTAACGATTTGTGACAGTGCTGGTGCTGGTGCGACCGGCAGTACGGCTATTACTCCTTTTAGCAGGACTAATGCTTCGATGAATGCTGAAGTACCATGCGCCTCCATCCGGCCGGCTAAAGTGCCACAAAAACATACTCTCTGATCTCGGGAGCTTTGGCACGGGCGTGTGAATAACCCAACACGATGCTCCCGGATGCTGCCGTACGGAGATTTGAATCGTCCTCGCCACCATCGTCGTCCTTGCCGTCGTCGTCGTTGGGGACATCGTTGCGATGGTGTCGTAATGTAATAAAATTAAGTAAATTTATGCAAATTGTATTTTGTGTAGCGTTTTCAAGCAACACCAACCGTTCAAGCCGACGACCCGGCGCAGTCCGCTGGCAGAAGCACACCACACAGTGGGCACGGATGTTTCATGTGTGTGTGTGTGTGTCGTTTAAGTCCCCCCTTTTTTTACTGCTGTGTTTCCAATTCCTTCGGTTTCTCTCGCAGCAAGCGAACTTCCCCTGCGTCGAATAGATTTAAAGGATTTTGATACCGAGCTTATCACTGATCGCGAACGCCATCGGTGTACCGGTGGTGTGGCACCATTCCCCTCGAGATCCATCTCTCCCTTTTCCCTCCCACCCTCCCACACCATAGCACGGGTGGTGTGGTTTCGGTAGATAAATGGATTTCCCATTTTACGGGTTGCACCCGGCGGAGGACCTTCTGATCTTTCCAGCCCGATACGCTCGCCACGGGATTATCCTTCCGTTTTCCCCGCGGCCCGGGCAGACACAGCCAGCGAGAGAGCGCGAATGGAATGACCCAAGTGGACGTGGAGTGATCCTGGACCCCCACGCTGGCCGCATTCAGCGAAACCTTTACGGCGCACCGCAGTGGGTTGCCGCATCGCGGGTGTTTGGGCGTCCTTTTGTGCGAAATAAAATATGCATTGGCAGCGTCGTCGGGTGGGTAAAGGCGCCAGTTTATGGAACTATTTTGTGCTTTTCTCGCACCACCGGTGCTTGGGCACTTCGATTCGAGCCCGCTGGTGGTTGTTTCGCTGATTGCTGGCCATTTATCGGTCAAGTTGAATGCACTCGTGCTGCTTCCAAAGATGGACGAAGGATGGAGTTCGTTACTTGCGGCGTGGGTTGCAAGTTTATCGTCCAATTCCCGTGGTACGACGAATCGAGGACCACTTCATGGGATGTTGCAGAAGGATTGAGCAATATTAGGTGCACTTGTGGTGTCTGCTCTCGCGTGAGTTCAATTGTAGGAACAAAAAAAAGGGGCGAAAAATATCGATTTCTCTGCCGGTATCTCCACTTGAGAATGTATTTCAACTTAAAGAAAATAAGATTTGTGCCTCATGATTCACCCTCCACAATCATGGTGAAACAACACGCATCCGACAGTCGATCGCTTGATTAAATTTTGCTTCAATCATCGGTAAAAGCGTGTGCCAACACACGCACACGCTAGCCAATTACTTCGCCTCATCTCGGAATCGATTAATCATTTTAAAAACATACCCAACATCATTCTCGTACAGCTTCCATCGCTTGGGTGGCCACATTTTGCACCGTAAGCGTAAAAGGCGTGCCGTGACCTTTCACCTCTCGAGTGCAAAGGCACGCCACCCACACGTCCATTTCGTGCAAACTCATCTTCGTCAAGACATCGAGTGTTATCGATCCTGGAGGGAGCTACAGGACACCATGCCGTACCAATTAGCATGATCGTTTTCGAGGTATGAAGTTCCCCGTGAGTCACCGTGAGTCTGTGGGTCACGAGTTTAAAACAAGCCACCCAATTATGCCAAGCGGAGTTTCGGGTTTCGGAATTTAAAACGATGAATCGAACTGCCGATGAAAACCGCCGCTAATCGGTTGGCCTTTTGAGGTACGTTCACCGAGCTCTCACGGATTCGAAAAAAAGAAAGACCCACCACCCAGTGTTATCCAATCGCAACCATGTTCGGCTTCCGGCTACTCCATTAGACGTCGCACTTCATCGTCATCGGCGTCGTAATAATCAGCATCTACTGATTGGGGTGGGTTCGTTTCGCGCCCGCTGGCTTCTTCCATTCGGTGGCACTAACGATGCTTCAATATCCCGCGCGTTCAGCGCCTGCTTTGACTGCTTCTACGAAGGAAAAGCCCATGGCCACGCTCACCAGGCAACGGACTTGCTTCCTCAGTCACCGCCTCCTTCGATGGTGTGAAAAATGGGAATCTTGTGCGAAGCACTTGGCGCGACGCCGCTGCTCCTTACTGGCGTCGACGACGACGACGACGACGGGCCTTTGGGTAATAGACTGGAGGCGGCATTTTCCAAATCATAAATTATGAAAATATCACGACATTTTCATTTCACCCATAAGAAGAAAGACACCACCCGCCGTGGGGTGGCCGCGAATCGAAGGCAAAGTAAGTCCCTTTTTCAAACCGCGCTTCCAGTGTGGGCAGGGGAGATGAGTGAAGGATTCGGGTGGGAGAGAGAGAGAGAGAGAAGCAGGCCTGATAATGAAAGACTTCGACCGTACAAAGTGGCCACTTCTGCGCCGACGGAACGGCGAAGAAGCAAACAAGAAGGCAAAAACATGGAAATATGGACCGTTGCCTTCCAATCGGGACGACCGTTTTCGTCCTTCCACCCCCGCTGGCAAAGGTTAACAAGGGAGGGAGGGAGGACGGAAAAGGGCAGGACTGGGGCACGGGCAGCCGAATGAAAAATACCACCACCGAAACCCGGATGAGAGCGAAACCGTGAAAAGGGGGAAAAATAGGTCGCGAACAGCTGCGGGTGGCGCCACCGATACTTTTCCTTTTTCCAATTTTTTTTTCTTCGAGTAATCATAAACTTTAAATGACATTTTGGAAAATTTCTCAAGATGCGCGAACCGGATGGGAAGAGGGGGGGGGGGGAACGCGGTTGGCGAGGCACTGACCGATAAGAAAAGCGACCGCGAGCAAGGAGGCTATTCGTTTTTTCTCTCACTCTCACTCAAACACACCCACACGCCGGTTCGATCGCATCCATTAGCAGAGGAAGCGGTGGAAAACTCACGATCGGACATTTATTGGACATCCAAGCGTGAAGGAAAGCGTTTCCTTGGTCACCGGCTTTGTGGGAGTGGTGGTTCAACCCAGCGGTGGTGGGTGGAAAATTCAATTGGAAAGTTGCGCGTTCCGAACAAAAAGGCCCGTCGGTTTTCCGCCACTCATATTTTCCACCGTGGGGCTGACGGTCGGCAATCCCGTTGCGGGATGGTTTAAGGTTCGTTTACACGTCCGTTTGCTTCTCTCGTTCGTGGATTCGGCAAGGGAAAGGCGAGCAAAGTCCAATAATAATTAATTAATGGTACAAAGGAATGCCGTTTTGCAGCGGCGCCTTCGAGGGTCTGTTTGTTTTTCGCTCTCGCGCCCGTAACGAGCTCGATGACAGGGCTGAAACAGGCCAACGTTTACAGAAAACCCGGGATCAGACGGCGAGACGCTCCGAGAGCCGATTTTCCACGCGGTTTGAGTGAGGAGAAAAGGACAGATTCAAAAAAAAAACGAGAAAACTCCTCGCCTACTTCGACCGCTTGAAGGGTGATATTTTACATCGTTTTATTTGTCGTTCGTTAAGCGGATTGTTTCATCGTTTTTTTTTCTTGGGGTTTGGTACGCTTCTTCTATTTGCTGGGCTTGCTCATTAGATAATTTAGTGATTGTTTAGGGATAAACCGGACGCCGATGGGGCGCATCCTTTTTGATCCATCGAAACTTTTGTTTCTTGCTTCCACCGATAGAACACATCAAACAATCATGGGGAACATTCAAACAGGTTCCTCTTCGGTAACCATAGCCACCGCAGGCATGTGAGGCAAAGGATAACCTCATAGTCTGAGAAAGGATTGACCAATTGGGTGGCTACCTGATGCCCGTAGCGTCCAGCATCGGACCACAACCGCCGCTGATCCTGTGTAAACAAATATTTTCAAATATTTTATGCGTTCGCTTTTCCCGGACGAAGACCAATCAAGGGCGTACTTTAAGGAGAAGAGACCGAGAGCCAGCAACAGCAGGAATGATTTTGTGTGTGTGTGTGTGAGAGAGAAGAAAAATAAAACAACACAAGCCGCCCCATCGAAAGGATCGCAAACTTCCAATTTCGGTAACTTTCCGCAACAGCCCGAGCGAGTGCCGGTGGGCGATGGTGAGATGGGAAAATATTTACGGAATTGATTTTCCTCGTAATTTCTGACGTATTCCCGGCCTTTACCGGCCACCCAGAAACGGTTCGGACTTGCCAGCCCGCATCGCCCGGCCGTCGGTTTCCTTCGGAGGGAATTCCATCGATGAAATTTCGACCAAAAGCAAGAAGGTGGTGGTTTCACCGAACGGAAGTTTCCGTTTCAAAGGGAATCTGGATGGGAATGTGGCCGGAGATTTGGATTTACCGGAAAGTTTGCCTCCTCCTCCTCCTCTTTCACCCTGAGTGGAATGGGAATTCGTGCACACGTGTGCGTGTTCGTGTGTGTGTGTGTTCGTGCGAAGGCTCGCAGGACGAGGGTTTACTGGGAATCAATTTTTCATCATCCAAAGTAGCAGAGCTCCGAGTCCGGTGAATCTGAACCCACGCGCAAGTGGCTCGCGTACGTCGATACGTCTAATTTCGTTACCATTGTCGCCTCCGTGGCCGCTTTGGCAGACGGAAAATCATCCCGAAATGTAATAAGCCCACAGCCCCGGGGGTTGGAAAGATAAATGGGTCCGGAACTTCCCGTCCCGACCGGGCAGCTGTTCGAGGACTTCTCGCACCGGGCAAAAATCCGCTGACGAGGACGACCGCCTTTGGCCGGTCGTGTGCACCGGGACCACTTTCCCGCTGGGGCAAATGAAGATTTATGGTGAACTTTATTGCACGGGGTCCGGAACTGGATGGGGGGGGTTTCTTTTTTTTTGGCAAAAAGTTTTTCTCCCCTGCCCGGGTGTGGCGTGTCACATCACGCGGCCGCCTTCACGGTAGGATGGAAATTTAAGCCACCCACCCAGTCCACCACTTGATATATCCCCCCCCTCCCAACCCCACTCTTCGGTCGGTGGCCTCAAATATGTTTGCAAAAATTCTCACCTCTTTAAAATTGGTGAAAAGATGAAGAAGCAGCAGACAAAAAAGTACCCTCGGTTGAAACCCCGCATAAATCATGCCGACCGGTTTTGAAGGTGCCTTTTTCTTCCTTCTTTTGCTCACTGCCAAAGCCAGCGCGCGTTCCGAGCATGCTGCTTGACGGGCAAACAACTGAACGGAAGCAGAAAAAATAGCCCTCCAAAGCCCACGAATCAACGCCCGTTCGGTTGCCGGGTGCCGTGATTCATGGGATATTTTCCTTCCAATTTCTTAGCTCAAACAAATGGTCCCAAATTTGCGTTCGCTCCCTTTTCCCTTTAATCAAAGCCGTCGCGCAAGGGTCGTGAGAGTAGGTGGGTGGATGGGCGTGAGCGTGTGTGTGTGTGGAGAAGCTCTTTTTCTGGCTCTCGAGCGCAAATTAACGCCAAGTACCATCATCAGCGCCATCGAGACGGAAGTCGTCCTGGAGCGCGATGGAAAAAAGGAAGAATGCCAACGTCATCGTGACGGTCGCGTTTTCCCTGTGACCGCTTCGTCGAGGTGTCCTGATATGAGCCTGTTTCGGTCGGGTCTGGGGCTACGAATCCCCATTTTGGATTCAATTCACTCTGGCACAGTTTCGCTGGCTCCGGCTCACAGGCGAACATTGTTTGCTCAACGACGTGTGGGCATTCCTCGGAATTCGGAACAAGATTAAAGGGTTCGCCCTTGCCAATTGAAACATATTTGCAACGAGGGGTTTCCAACGCAATTCAAATGCCGCACAAATTACACAAATGCATTGCAAAAGGGTGCCCTTTTCTGGAGGGTATTTAAACCACCCATCCAACGGTTGGCCACGAGCACATTAGACGGCTACGTGCTGCTAAGCCTCGTTTTTCCCGTGGCAAAAACGCCATCGATTGGCAATCGCAATCGAGCTAACTCCCGGCCGGTTTTTCCATTATCACTAATAAACTATTTCCCTAATGGAATCGATCGAAACCCCGCGCCGCGTGACGGTGGATTCGATCCTGATGGTGACCTAATAAATTTTGCTCCAAAATAAATTACACTTTATGACGCGCCACGGTGAACGAGCGCGCGCGAGACTAGCACCCGGTGGAAAACCGAAGGACACGAAGGCCACACCAACGCAACCCACGCTACCAATAACTCTGGCACGTGTGTGGGCGACTAACGGTGTGCGGTCGGTGTTTTTCGCAACGGTCGGGTTCGTGTTTACGGCCCCTTTTGCAAGGCCAAAGGCTCTGGAAGGCGCTCGTGCCGGCGCAAAAGTGTGAATATTTTATAAAGCCCTCCTACGAGATGCCCGAACGCTTCTTTGAGCGCTCGTGTGCTCGATGGGGCCAGTTCCTCCGGCCAGCAACCGGAGCCCATCAAAGATGCATACAATTTATGTATGAGCCCTACCACCCACTCCTGCACGGTTTTCCAAGTTTTCTCGCCCCTTTTTCTCCCGGTTCCCAAGAGCAGGGAACCTTCACGAGTGAAGAAAGAGCGAAGAAAACGTCCACCAACGTTGGACGTTCCTTGAGCTCGGGCACGTTTCTCCATCACCTGGCAACGATTAGCACCCCGGGGGCGCCCGCAAATCGACTCCCGCACCCTTAAGGGGTTACTTTTCACCCACCCACGCCGGTTAGTGATAGAAACCCCCGCCCGATGGGAAAAAGCGCGCGCGGTAAACGCTATAAATAGAATTAAAATTTTACAGCCTTCATAATTCAATGGCCCGAGGGTTAAAGAGATCATGGTCCCCAACGTCCGCGGTTCCGGTCATGGCCTGTGGCCCTCTTCCGTTCCCGTAAAAGCGGCCTGGAACAAGCGAAACAAAACGGCCAACTTCCTCTCACCATCACACAGGGTTGCACAGATGAGCATATTTATGGGCGTTTGTGACAGTTTAATACAACACCCGCTGGCCAACCGAAGGGGTCCTCGGCCACTCAATCGGATGAAAGTTCACCATCCGGCTGTGATGGATGCTGTGCAATGGCGCTGGCTGCAATGGCGACAATTTTCACTCGTCCTCACCCACCCACAACACGCTAATGCGACAATGAGCGTCCGGCCCTGGCGCACACAGTGACCGAGCGCGTATGGGCGGCTGCAGATATGGAATGTGTCCTTTATGTCCTGTTAATAAATCGTGCCGCACGTCCGAACCCTTCGCAGGCTCGATGTCCTGCCCAGCAGACACCAAACAAGATGCCTGAAGGTCTCCCACCACCCCCAGGGGTCGGTCGGTTGCGAGATCGGTCCAGTCGAGATTGCCTGGCATCGGTGTCGCTGACCTGCAGCTAACGACCTCCTGGTTGGCCTGGCGCAAGGACCTTCCCGGTTGAACTTTGGCCCGGGAGGAGTGAGCAAGTGGCCCACTTTGGTTGGTCCGGCGGGGGAGGAGTAGAGGGCACAATTATTAAATAATGAAAAGGCGGATTCACTCGGCTGCCGGGCGAGCTGCCATTTTCGACGCCCGGTTCGGTTCCGGCGCTTGATGAATAAACAAAATTTCGTTTAATCTGAAAACTAGCGCCACCCGTACCGGGTCGGTGGTTGCCCGTAAGCTGCTCTCTCTCTTTCTCTCTCACACGGGTTGGTTTTGAAAATCGGGCCAAGTTGGTCAGCACTTTTTTCTCCCAACCTCGGTCGCTGGTGTCCGTTTTGTTTGTTCAACCGGCCGGATCGCTTTAATCAATTCCGTGTGTGTGCCGGTGTTCCTCGGTCGTTCGGTTGGCCAGTTGGCGCATCCTGGCAGGCTCTCGGGAGTGATTTCGTGGTCGAAAAAAAAAATGTAGTGGGTAAATATTCCCGACGATCAAATGGCTCCCACTTGCGAAAGGATGCCACCGATCTTGGGTTAATTAATTCGTGCTTTATTAGCAAAAACCCGCGTCCTAGGTCTCCCAGGGTGGACGAACGTCCTGCCGAAACGTGCGATGGTGCTGACAGGATGCGGCTTATTTTCCGGAAAACCAAGCGCAATCATTACCCAACGTTAGCTTATGTAACTCGTTAGACATGCCGGCGAGATAGAAATTAATAATAGTGCGGAAAAGTTATAATTTTCTCCGGTCTCGTTTTAACTTATTGCTTGCTTAATTCGAAAATCTTAATCAAAATTCCATCCTCACACTCACTTCCCCAGCCGACGGACGGCCCACGTTCAAAAAAAGGACGAAAAAGTGAGCCCACGCACACACGCTGCGAACGCGAGCCTCGAAAAACTCGTCCGCGCTTCTAAGCCATTTCCCATTTTCCACCACCGTGTGACGGTGGAATTTGTGCATTTTGCAGTTCACAGCTTCACGCTTGGTGGACGTTTCTTGCGTTTCCCAGCGCGCTGCTAATGAAAGCGGCCACCGAAGAGCCGGATCCACGTCCGCACGTTTTTTTTCCGCTTCGGTCGCTTCATCAGCCTCATGAATCCCTCTGCCGTTATCCTTTCCCAGGCGCGCCTCAGCGCCACCTCGGAGGGTGATAACGATTGCAAGTTGCAAATAAAAATTGTCGCTTAATTAAAATTATCTTACCAGAAGGCAAATACCGTTCCCGCATGCCCGCGATACGCCAACCAACCTATCTTCTTTTCACTTGTTTGCTCGCTCTCGCTCTCTCTTTCTCTCTCTCACACTCCAACACCATGGATTCAAGCAGCGCCTGCTTAGATGCGCCAGAGCGCCAAGATGCGCCAAGCAAACGAGCACCAGGCGGATTGAAAAGTGGCAGCATAAAAGGGTTTTGCGACCATTGGGCGTGGAAAAAACGCCACCGCGACCACGGCCACGCCACTGGGTGCCACTGCGAATGCATTTTACACAAAAAGCGCTTCCCTTACGCCCGCTTGCGCTCGCCTCGAGCACCGCTTAATTTCCTTCGATGGGGCGGGTTCGAGGCCACGAGCCGGAACCGGGACGCGGCAACGGAACTGCAACTGGAACGGAGGAAAATGCACCTCCGGGTGGAGAGCAAAAAAAAAACAACCACCCCCAGCAGAAATGCATCACGAGGCTCCACGTCAGCTACGTTTGCGCGAACCTTGTAACGGTCGCTAGCGATGGGATGATGGGAGTGCAATGCGAATTCGCAGAAAGATTATGTACACACACCCTCGCGAAGGCTTCAACATGGATCCTTTGAGGTCGGGAGTTCACGAGCGATGGAGGTCCTGGAAGCTAGAACAAAGCCTGGCACCGCGCTCGGTGCAAACAAACCAGGCCCTTTACCGTGGCGTAACGCTCGCTACAGCATCCGCAGGGGGTTGGGTCGATTATGCTACAACGCGCCCACACCCACCCACAACTCCGTGCACCCCACACGGGACGTACACTCACACATAAAAGAAATGTAAATACGCCGAGCTGGGGCGAACGGATTTTCCGGCCCTTTCTGGCACCGCTGTCCGGGGAACCCGTGGGGCGGAAGTAGAAGGCTCCCACCCCGGGGGGGGGGGGGGAGCGAGTCAGTGGGGGCAGGAATGCCTGGTGAAATCTACTTAATAGCATTTCACTTCATGATATTTAATGAGGCAAATTTGCAATCCACGAGACCAACGGGTGCCGGCGATGGTGTGATGTTGGAGCAACGCGATTGTACCCACGGTTTGGCCCGCCTTCGTCGGGCGGTTTATGTGCGGGGTTATTTAGTAATTATTTAGATTTCTTTTTTTTTTTTTGCTCAACAACGCTCAATGCACACGGGAAAGTGTGAAGCAATTCAATATTAACGAAGCGTGAAGCTGCCGGGGGTCTGCACGCAACAAAGTAGGCTGCGAGAATGAAGCTGGTTGGCGTGTGCGCGTAGTCCTTCAAGCGTGGTTGGTTGGTTGCCATTGGCAACGGTCTCGTGGGGTGGTTTTGAGAAAATCACACCACGTGTGAGGAGGTTATAAGGATGCTAGTTTCGTTCCCGGTATGAAGCAGATCTGTTCAATTCGCTTTCAAAGCGAAGCATTAACACCTTTCGGAGGGGTTTTCCAACTCACCAAGAGCACACCTTTTGGAAGAGATTCAAACACCTATGGGACATGCAAAGAAAAAACACGTCTAGCAAAAGTACGGAAACGAAGCCTCGATAACAACGGCATACGGCACTGCTTTTTTTTGTGCGGCGATATTTGTCTTTGTGAAATCCACTTCCGCATCGAAATCCCGCGCCGAACATCCGCTCGGCAAATCGCGATGAAGTCGACAAAAACTGGCCCAGATTGCTCGTTTCCGGGGTATGAGTTTGTTTGTTTTTTTTTCTTATGTCGCCAACCCCCAACTGTCGTCCTTGCGAAAAATCAAACCGCATCTTCGGTGGCCAGCGAAACGGCTGTTCCACTGCTGACGTTTTGCTGACAAACTGCTGCACGCACACGATTCGATTATCGGCACGGTGCCCACCGGGATCCCGTGGGTCCCGGTGGTGTGTTTATTTTCGTCCTGTTCGTTCCCCGGGGGTCGTGTGTGCCGTTGCGGGCTCTTTTGCCGTGCCCCAATCGACCGTCCGGATGCGCCAACCGCGAGCCGCATGTTTGTCAATCGGTGGAATTAAGAATTTATAAGTGAACGTGATGGGAATCTAATTTCGGTGCTTCCAGCGGCTCGAACCGGTCGCCATTGCGGCGTTCGATCGATGCGAACCGCACCCGTGAGTGGGGTGGAACGTTTTCCAGGCTTAAAACAAGTCCCACCCGTGGCGTGGTCGCGATGGTCGCTGCTGGAACCGTTCCAAAAACAACCGTTCAACGTCTCCCCGATGGCCCTGCCTCAAAAAGCCCTCTCCTGGGTGGACTCGTTGCTCTCGAAAGGGAACTCGGTTCGATTAATAAGCCCCCGGGATGGTGGAGTCTGCGTAATGGGAGGGGCGGGAGGACAACCGGGGGTCTGAATGGCAAAACTGACCTCAACGGAGTGAGATGGAAAATGATGGCGTAATAATTAAAATTGATTCCCAGCCAATCGCTCAACCCAAACCTCGGTTCAGGACGGACGGTCGATATGGCCCCGAGGCTCCCGTAGGCCGGTAGTTGTTAGTTTTGCAAACATGTCGCTGTCGTTTTGTCGCTTTTTATCGAGCGTAGTGGTCGCTTTGTTAGGCTTTTGGCTACGGTTTCCATCGTGGGCTAAGGGACGTCCGCATCCGCATTTGAAGCGCAAACACGAGAAACCAGAAATGAGAGATGGCCATTTTTTTCTATTTCGTTTTTTTTTTGGCAGTCATACACGAAACACACAAGACACGAGCTTTTAAATTTCAATTTCGAATCCCATCCCGGTGCCCGAGTTCTTAGGCCCGTCTTTTTCCTTACGTGCCCCGTGCAGGATAACGATCCGTTTCGCACATGATCTAGAAATGTCAACATGTTTGAACAAACACCCACCCACACACATCCACACAGGCGCGCATCTACGGGAACACATTAGCGCACCATCGGGTTGATGATTGCAAGTCGCCCCACCACTCTTTCCCAGGATTGCGTAACAACGGTGCGGCTCATGAGCGGCTTTCCGGCACCGGAAATCATGGTACCCACCCCTGCAATTCCCCTGCACCCTGGTTTCCGTGTAACTTGCGCATCATTTTGTGTGTGTGTGCGAGCGCGAGCGCGCTCATTTCCACGCGCGGTGCCGCACGCAGCTGCGTTAAATGGTAATATATTTTCGTTTGCTGCCTGCTGTCAAGCCGCTGCCGTTTGACAACCCAGTAGTGGACCTCGTGGTGGTGTTGCGGGGGGAGAAGGGGGAGACCTCCTGCTTGGGTGTGGGAGTAGGGCGGATTCCCGCGGATGGGTGCGTATGACGCGCAATTACGGCGATCCGGATTCCGGCCTCCGAGATCCGGTTTTGTGGTGGGTGGGTGGGTGGGTGGGAAAAGCGAAACGCACCAACAGGAAAAAGCACCCCCAAACCCCCCCCCCCACCCCCCTCATTAGCGTCGTCGTCCTGGTCGTCCTGGTCGTCATCATCGCTCGACGTTTGGGTGCCATAAATTCGTAATTCATTTAAGGATATCCCATTCACTCATTAACGCGATGCCAAATTAACGTCGACGAAATGAAATGTTGCTCGCGTTTCGTCCCTTTTTGCATGAGGTGGGTGGGAAAAGGTGATGGGAGATGGGCACGTAATTCCGGCGTACCTTGACGTCGTTTGCACGCTGCTTCGGTCGGTTTGGGAACCAGATTTTCATCTCGTTCGTCCCGTTCGGTGGGCAGGATGTGAGCAAGGAAAGAAAAGTAAAAAAAAAGTAGTCCAGCAAGAAGGTCTCGTAAACGTACAGCGGGAAATTATTACCAAAGCCGGAGGTGGTGCGATTTTCACGCCAGTTGGGTACAAAAGTTTTTTTTCCTACCCGCAGGACACGTGCCGTATCGTGCCGATCGTGCAGGGCGATAAAGTGGTACCGATAAGCTTCGCATATGCCATCGGAGGTGTGATTTGATTGCTTGCGCGTATCTAATTCATGAGCTCATCGTCACCGGCAAGATTTAATCTGCAGTGGGGGATGAAAAAAGCAGCTCACTCCTTCTCGAGAAACTTCCCGAAGATAATAACGCTTGTGGTGCTCCGTTTTTTTGCAGGCGCGAAGCGTAAATGAAGGCAACTTTTAAAAGTGTGCCATTGAAACATCGCCCTCATTCCTAAGCTCGTTTCGGTGGATTAAAAACACCCCCAAAAAAGGTGCTAATTCCCCGTACAAATCCCCAAAGGACGCAACATCGTCGGGATTATCACGTTTCGCTCGTCCTTTGCACACTCCCACACACACAGCAACAAAACAATTAAAAGCTATTAAATACAGCAACAAAAGTGCCAAACGGTCGATAATTAGTGCATTTACTTTGCACGAAAGCTGGAAAACCGATTAACGCCTCCACACGCGGTTTTCCGGACGTTCTCCCGGTGGTTAGCTCGTGCGACCAAAAAACCGACGGGATCGATGACCAGGACTTCGGTCGACGATTCGTCCCGACGTGCCATTTGTGAGCATGCGCCATTATGGGCCGCTCGTACGCGAAATGCGTGTCTAATAAGCGTGTGCGTTCGGATCCGCGAAACCCCAGCCCGGCTGGTGTTGGTACGTACGGAGCTCCGGCTGGTTACTACTTTATCTAGTAGCACGTAGTCGGCAGACCTAGGTTTACTGTGGACCACAGGAAATTGCACACACCCACACAGGAGTGATACCACGTGGAATGCGATTGGGAAGCACTCTTTCTTTTTTTTTCTTTTTGTTCTGTGTCTCCCCTCAGACGATGGAATGGCCCTCTCTCTCTCTCTCTCTGATTGTTGCCTGCTAACCGCTTCCATCTGTAACCGGAAGCGTCCAATCGAGTCAGCAAGTTTAAGTTGCCACCAAGGCCCCCTTTTGTCCTGCGTGCCCCATCTCATGCCTGGTCAGAGCGTCATGAAGAATGCGTGAATTTTGAGTGCTGGCAGTTATCTGGCAGAGGCTAACCCGCGTACCAACGGTTGTCGGTGGTCGTGACCCTTTGAACGTCGGGACGCGTTGCGGTACGATCGGGTCGTGGTCGAGCTTCTGTCTATCGCTGTTGGCATGTGTGCGTTTGCTGTCCGCGGGAATTCGCTGCGTGGAGTCGCAGCAAACGCCGCGGGTTCGCCAGCGCCACCGTTATCAGTTGCACCGTTGACGTTTGTGCGGTCGGACACGGATCTTGCCGCCGGTCGTACGTGATCGATACTCGACGAGTTGGTATCCGCTTGGACGCGCGAGTTGGAGGTTTTTTCGCGCGCGTGCTGTGGCGCCATATTTTTTTTCCTTCTTCCGATTTGCATTCATTCGTGTGCCGTGGCCCAAACGGGGCTAACAAATGGACAGTGTTTGTGTGCGCGCGTGTTTGTGGATGCATACGAATGCTCTGGACCATCAGTGCCACACGACGTCAAGACAAAACTCAAGTGTCGGTGGATGCGCTTCTGCAACAAACTGCATTCGCGCTGACGCATGTACAATGCACCGGGCGCTCTTTCGGTTCGCGAGGCGCAAGAAAGAGAGAGAGAGAGAGAGTGCAATCTGTGCGTGAGTGTACGCTGCCTCGAGTGTGTGTGGGTGGGTGTGTGCGCGGATGCAAGTGCAAGAAGCCGTGTGGGTGTATAAACAACCACTCTTGTCGGATGCATTTAACCTCATTTCCATCCTCACATCGACGAGTGAAGAATGGACGTTAGACACCAGCCGCAAAGGAAGAAAAAGAGAGAGAAAACGAGAGAGAGAGCGAGAGAAGAAGTAAGTGCACACCATGTAAGCACCACCCTGTGGTCAGTGGAAGCTGCACCGACGCGGGGTGGTGTTCAATCCCCCTGAATAGAGCCGAAGAATCGGTCACATTTTGCATTCCCCGGAAACGGCGCGCAGATAAACACCCTCACTTCGGGGTGGTTTATTGTTTCACGCGGACTGTGAGTAAGCATTCCGCGTCTCGAGAGCCATTCGAGGTGAACAAAAAACAAAACAAAACAAAAAGGGAGAGAAAAAAAATGAACCCACCGATGGATTTCACACCAACCGATTGCATGCTCTATCGCCTGATCGCGTGCGCTTCTTTTTTGTTTTTATTTTCGTTCATCTCCCCCAATGGGCCATCTGCTTTGGTTTGTGGCTTTCTTCACCACACCGGATGGTCCGGAAGTCGGGCGAAAAAGCGAGAGCAAAACTGGCAGAAAGAAGAATGTATTGTGCAAACAATGCCCTCGCTGTTGGGGCAGGATAGAAGTGTTGTTTTTTTTTCTCTTCTCCGAAGAACTCCTTTCGAGCGTCGGAAAAGCATCCAACTAAGCGCCTCAATTTGCTCGCTGGTGCCGTATGAAATCCACCCCTTTTCGATACGTACATATATCATCCCGGTAATGGCCCGGTTCCAATGAACGGATAGCGGGATGTGGGCTAGAATTTCTGGAACCGCGGAGAAAAGCGATCGAGCTTCGAGCACACAAACCATGCGCTGGAAATGAAATAAATTCACGCACGCTCCGGCAAAATGGGGTCGGAAAAAGGGCAACGCAGTCTGAAAAGGAAGAAGAAGCGAACCATCCCACTCCTCCCACGCGATAATGGCACAAATGGCGCGAGAAGGACACGGCTGCCTCACCAGCCAAGGCCCTCGTGGGGTTTATTTCGAGGGAATGATTCACGGAGCGTTTTACGAGCGTCAACTCGGCTGTTCCGCTCAAATTACTTTATCATCATAATCCGACTTCTAATGGGTTGCCTTTTGTTTAAGCGTTGTTGTTTTTTTTTGTATTCTCCGGAAAGCCAACATCGAAGGGCCTCCCGGAACGAGCATGGGCCTTTTCCTTCACGCCTTCGACACTTAAAAGGTTTATTTTAATGCGACGAATGTGGCGATGTATGTTGCGCTCGCTTGCCCGCGAAAATATGTTGCCGACTCGTGACACACGCGCACACACACACCCACGGTCGGTTGTAACAGAACGGGGCGAGGGTTGTAATTTGAGCATGATAAAGCGGGACTGTTTATTAAGCAATTCAGTGAACAATTTTTGCGCTCACACGATTCGTCCACTCGCGCCGTTTCCCGTTTAAAATAGGCCAAAAGGGTTGCAGCGGGATCGGGTGTGCTTTCGGGGTGGTATTTTAATGCCTTCTTTCCGCTTCTTCATATTTTTTTTTCTTCTCCCTCTTTTTCAGGCTCCAAATCACACCAGACAGGCCCCCGGTGCTAGGTGGGAAGGTATGTAGCACCATGGTTTTACTGCTGACTGATAATTTAACCGCCCACCAACCAACCGGCGCCTAATGAGAAGTTTTGGCCATTTCGAGGCGGGGGATGATTTAAATTTCCACCCCAAGCGTCTGCAACGGATGGCCAGCAGACGCGATAAATTCTCGTCCTCGTGAGAGCGCCTCCATCCTGCCTTCATGGCTACTGCGATCGCTGCAATCGAAGAAGCCAGGCGGCAGGGTTCGTCCACCAAAAGTCCTTTCCATGGCATGCCGAGTTTTGCTGCCATTTTGTGGCGTGTGCGGGAGAAATTTTCCCACCCCCGAGAGGGAGCGGTTGGCTTTGAGGTCTCTTGGGGCCGCGACCACAACCGCAGCAGTCTGGTTGGCTAAAGCTCTGACCAATAGTCAGTGGGTTGCGTGTGAAGGCGTCGTTTAGAGCTGGCGCGCGTACCGGAACTGCTGCCGAACAGGACAGAGACATTTTAACCGAGAACTCTATCCCCGGGGGTCGAATAAACCGCGTGCCGTTTCTGTGTTTTTGAAGGCGGAGTCTCGCAGCTCGTGAAAAACTGTCTAATCGTAAAAGCAAGCAATATCCTGCCCGTGGAACGCGCAACGTGCGGAATTGGCCCAATGAAGAAGCTTTGGTTCGTTTGCAACCATCCCCGTTGCTAGGCAACGATGGATTGCCATCAACGCCTGCTAGCAACTGGTTCCTTGTCAACTAACAACGCTGACTGTTGAACCAGAGACCCACGTCACTATTTGTCAGCTTGTCTTGCTTTCGAACGGCGTGAACAGCGCACAAGCAGTTCTCCACGGAACGAAGCGGGAAAAAAAAGCCCACCCCTCCTTTGCGAATGGAAATTAGTCTCATTTTAAAACGCATGTTTCCCGGCCCGGTGTTTGATGTTCGGGTGAAGATCTCGTACGACGTCGGAACGTACGGGTGTGTGTGTGTGGCTAAAAAAAGGATACGCCTTAGCTGGCAGTATCGTGCTGCGATCTAAACGCTGTCAAATGGCACCACCGCCAGGCAGCATATGCGGGAACGGGTTTTGAATGGAGCCAGAATGATTCATTTTTTTTTTCGTTCGTTCCTGCCCAAACGGGGGGTTGCTTCCTAAATCGATGATAACCTTACGGGGTGACAACAGCTACTCAGCGCCAACGGGGGTTGGCTTTTTCACACACACACGGGCTTTTTTCCACACACACTCACACACGTGGGTGAGAGCAAAAAAAAAGAAAACCTTCACTTCCAACTCGTCAAGCGCCCGTCGATGAGCGGCTGAACGCTGACAGCGAGATAGTCTGGTAGGGAAGAAGGCTCCACCCTCCAACCACCCTCCCCCCACCCACCACCCCCTTCACCACCCGGTGCACGTCCTGCGCCGTCTAATCGCCTATCCCGTTTCCCTGGGCGGTGCCATCATCGCCGAAGGAAGTCCCCGGCATTTACATGCAAATGAATGTAAAGTCATGCTTATCGCTCTACAAACAGTGACGGCCCGTGCCCGTGGCCCCCTGCCCAAATGCCCCTGCCATTTGACCTCTGCCGTTCCGTGGCTCGGTTCCACTTTTTTTCGCTCTCTCTCTCTCTCTCCACTGCCCCTTGCTTCGTGGCTTCGTGGCTGTGCTTTTTTTTTGTTTCTTTCCGGCTTGCTTGCTTTCTTTTTTCATCGTCCCATCCGTCGCTGGCTGGCGTTTGCTTCCGTCGGCTGAAATTCCTCTAGCATAGTTAACTGAACGTGTGCATACACACACACACACCCTCCTGGTGGGGCTCTGAGCAAACAAACGCCTAGTTTCGAAGGCAGATGAGGAGCGTGCTAGGATGGTGGGAGAAGAAAAAAACAACATGTTGTCGCTATCAAATTTAGGAACCATTTGAACACGTACGAGCGAAGAGTGAAGGAGCAAAAAAAAAAAATAACGAGACTATTTCAAAAGTTTGCTAATGCGCTAGGAAAAACATGTATGCAATCGGATCGGCACCGTACGGTGGCAACCGAATGAATATTAAACGGGTGAAACCATCCGGCTCGTTCCCGTGAGTCGAGCCTGAAGGAAGAAGCGGCTTTTGGTGGTGTTAGCTGCCAGTTCTTTTCATTTTTTTTTCAACCCCCATCTTAACTTACCCTTTAACCGTGGCGCAGGAAAGAACGCCAAATGGGACCAGCACCCCCGGGGGTCCACGTTCAAATTCAATTCAGTTTCGTTTTTAATCGCTTCTCCCTTTTTTCAGATTAACCTTTTGCGATAAACACAACCATATCACGAGGTGTGCCCGTTTTGAGGCCAAATTTTGCGTTACTATTGGCCCCCTTTCGATACCGAATGCACCGACCCCCGATGCACCGTTGAGTGCATCTGCATTTGTGCCACCGCTCGTGCGCTTCATTTTGTGCATTAATTTCCTCATTATGCACTCGTAATTAAATTACCTCCGGAGACCGATCGAAGCGGGGCCAGGGGTTGATTGACGTACTTCCGTTTCATTTCGAGTCGAGCCGATGAGAGCCGTTTAAATTCCCACCCACCGCCCACCCAACCGGGAAACCCGGACTTGCGTGTGCAGCTCATTAAAATATGGAATTTGTTTGACCAGCTTTACACGCGTCCGGTTCTGGTACCGGTTGTTATCGGGGTGCGTTTGAATTGCTTTGATCGCGATGCTGGCTGCAAAATCCATGCTTTATTCAGCTCGTACGTGCAGTAGCGACTTTCGTGCTCCTTTTTAAAGAAGCTGTAAAGTTTGCTTTTGAATGCTGTAAAATAGATATTCCAACAGGACGTTTTTTTTTGTGTCACACAAAAACGTGCACCAGAAAAGTGAGCTAACGTCTCTGCCGCGCTTAAGCAACGAAACCAGGCTACGGATCAATAACGAGCGCAAAATCCGGAGTAGAACGTGAGTGCACCCAACCAGAGGGGAAAAAACCTGAAGGGACGAGGCCAACAACAGCAACAACAAAAAAAAACCGACCACCTTCACCTTTTTCTCGCACCAGCGTTTCAGAGCAACCGAACCACCCGGTTCGATGGAGGAAGGCAAAAGCAACAAACAAACAAATGAACGAAAGAAGAAGAACAAAAAAAAAGTGAACACTCATCTCTCCACAAACTCATGATGCCCGAACGGGAATCCGTGCCGTGGGGCACGCTTTTCCGGCTGAGCCCAGTTTGAATAGACACTAGTGCACTACCTTCTACCTTCCCTTCGGATGGCTTTTGCCTTTGCTACGCTTACGGTGCTGGGGGTGCTGGCTTCATTCCGTGCGACCGCTTTTCCCGCCGGTACGCAGAAGGCTTGACTTTGCTCGCTCACTTGCACCGTTCCGTGTGGGCGAACTACTGCCGTGGGATCGAGGGACAAAACCGGCTTGCCCTAATTAAAAAGTAAGCATCGAGAGTGCAAAGGACCCGGAGGCGGTGTTTGTGTGTTTGTATGGTTTCCTTTTCCAGCAGCGGGTGGGGGTGGGGGGGGGGTGGTTTGCAAGGGAGTAATAATGAAAAGCGTTTCGATCGTGGAATGCATCGAAAGAGGCTGTAGAATGTCGTGAAAACGGCACCGTACCGTACCGAGTGTCGCCGTCGACGACGAAGAAACAATGCCCATGACCGGGGGGGGTGACTGTGGGTGGAAAACGGAAAAACGTCATCCCCATCTTGTGAACCTGTGCGAAGGGAAGCGCAAAAAATAAAACAACTGCCATTCACTGGCGATGCAAAAAATAAAACCCCTGCACAAAACCAAGCGAGTGAAGAGTGAGAAAGGCAAAAAAGGAAAGAAATAGGGGGAAAAAAACGCCGTAAGAACGCTTGCGGGGTGGGTGGTATCCAAGCGAGCTTAAGGCGGGCTCAAAATTACATCCACTACTTTGAACTTCATTAAAATTGAATCCCAGCAATTACGCCCGAATTAAAAGCGCCCTTCGCACGAGCTGGGCGCCCTTCCCAGCAGGGAGGAAGGACTCGGAATTGACTTGCGAAAGGAAAGCGAACGCGCAAACTACTGACGCCTTCGACGTTCGCTGGAACTGAAAACTACCGACACCTACACAACAATTCGCTTGGCGGGTTACGTTTCAGGCTACCCTGTGCCGTTCGGATGGAATTTCAGTGGCCATTTGCCACTAATTGGCGAACAGTTTCCCATTTGCTGTTTGAAGGACTTTTTCGGCACCGATGCCGATTGGGAGGGCACGCAAGGATGCAAGTCTGCCGGCCCTCAGAATGCGCTCGCTTTGTGGTGGAATTAGTTTTTTACGCGCTGTGGTTTGTGGATCTTGTGGAAACGTTTAATTATAGCGCTGGCCAAGAAGCTGGCGCCATTTTGCACACGTGACGTTTCGAGGCACCCCAATCGCAGCCGGCTTTGGTTTCGTTTCCATCGAAACGCTCGATGTGCTCTTGTGTGAAATCATCATCACTTGCTGGTGTAATCTAGACTGAAAAATCTAAACCATGTAGCGATCGAAACCGACACGTCATCAAGGAACAAGGTGGCCGGAAAAGCGTCCAGATAATCTGCAAAACGAGAGAAAAAAAAGCCTTATCCCATCATCCGTCAACCGTCGCCTCGGGTTGAAAACGCACACCGTAGCATAATATTTGCTTCCGAGTACCCTTTTCTCTCGTCCACCCTGCAGCATCCTCTCGCTCTCTCTCTCTCCTTCTCTCACTCCCTCCCAACGCAGGGGGAAATTTAATTAACCCGAACATTGTTTGAATACTGACGCCTTGTCAATTATTTACAGTATCGATCGGTGGCCGGTTTCGCCAACGCAAAGCGCCAACAGCGAAAGGCGCCACCCTGAAATACGGGCGTGTGGCCGCAGTTTGACGCAAGGGTGATAAAATTAGACGCAGGACACCAGATAAGACTCCACCCCCCCTCCCGGGGGTGGGAGATGGAAAAAGGATGGGAAACGCTGAGCCAACAGGACGACGAAAAATGCCGTCCCTTAAGTGTGACATCACCATTTGACAGTCGAACGATTATCCTCCTCCCGGTCCGAGTGGTGAGGATTGGCGAACGTGGTGCAAAGTGGTGCTCATTTTTCTTCATCCCTTGCCGGCATTCGGGACATGGATCCTCCTCCTCCTCCTCCTCCCTCTCCCAGAAACGACCTCCACCGTCTGGGCCAAATGAAATGTGTACCCTGCGAAAAGGCTATTTGCACATCCTTGGCCTCCGCGGCGCTGGTCCAAATTCGTCTTATCGATCTCGTGTTCCGTTTCGTGTCCTTTTGTGTCACCTTTTTCGGGGGGGGGGGGGGTGGGGATGGACACTGGCAGGGGGTCGCTCACCCTGCGTTTCCAAGCGTTTATATCTTAATTGAATTTTTCTCCAACCCGCCCGATTGGCCCGATGCCATCCCAGGAAGGCAATGGGAGGCAAGAGATAAACGCACCCCGGGAAAAGCCGAACGTTGTAACTCACGTCAGCACACACACACACACGTATGTGGTGGGGGCGGCTTACAAGCGCGATAACGTATCGAGAGCGGGGTGGTCCCTCTTTAGAAAGGGCGACAAACGAGGGAAACTTTCATCGAGTCGAGGACGATTTATGTTCTTGTTTTCCCTGACCGCTCGACATGTACGACGGCGATGCTTGAGTGCGGCAATGGGCGACAACCCCTTTTGGCACCCCCGGGGTTGTAATTTCTTCACCGAGGCCCATCATTCGAGCCTCCCATCCTCCAACGAAAAAAAAAACGATAAGCGGAAAACTTCCGGTAGGCAGGCGAAAGGGTCTTCGGGCTTGATTAGGTGGCCAACCTGGGGGTGGTGTAATTTTCCGAGAAATCCCCGGTAGGTGATAGCGTGTTAGCGTGTAAAAAGGAACCCGATCGGAAAATGGGTCCACTTTCCTCTCGGATCGTCGGTTGTAGCGGGCCGCGATAGAACAGGCCACATTCGGGTTCTCTGTTTATCGATAAATTTTTCGCAATCGATTCCCATTTCGCCAGCACAGGACACCGACAATTAAGCGTGTCGTGCCGGAGACGTTACCTGTCAGAGCCATTGCTCTTTGCCGTCATTTAAACGGTCCTCTTTTCTATTTTTTTTTTTTGCTTACACACTCTTTCCCTCGCGAGGATCCGCCCAGAACTGGCGGACCATATGGCGGTCCAGGGAACCGGACTTCCTTTTCTTTGACCCATTCCTATCGCCACACGGCGGTGGGAGATCGATTTTTGTTTTGTTCCTGCTTTCACATCCGGATCCACCCGACCCAGGGGGTGGTGGAAATCGATAAGATACTGCACACACACACACGTGCACGTACGACATCGAACCCATTTACGATAATGGCGCGAACACGGGTGGGCAACGAAGCGAAGCCGCAAAAGTCCCACCCAATCGAAGGACTAAGGGGGTTGGGGTGGCGTTTTCGGGTGGGTGTGATAAGAAGCGTGGTGTGAGTGAAAAAGTGAAACCCAGCACCCGTGTGGTAGGATGCGTGTGTCCTTCCAGGCTCCGATCGGACGACGAATGGGCAAAGGATTCCGTTACGACTCCTTTTCCTCGCGTATCCTCGCGTGGCACCAGCAAAAAAAAGGGTCGGAGCGCATTTAAAAGCCACTGCTCTCGCCTCTACGATCACGTTGATGGAAGGTAAATTGACTTTTCGACGGATTAAACCACGTGTGTTGGGTCCTTCGGTAACGGACCAACGCCTTCTCATTCACTCTCTCTCTCTCTCTCGCTCTCTTGCTGGCCAGCAATTGCCGGATATCATTGCGCATTTTCCGCCCAACCGGTTGATTGGATGTTACGGGGCACTGGGAATCGTTTATCGGTTACTTCTTGGCCGAAATGACGACCGGGAAACAGCGGAAGGTCCTTTTTGAGGGCACAAAAGTGCGCTCGCAGTATTTGTTTGTTCGTCAATCGCCCGAACCGTTTAGCGTGAGGGAAAAGTTACACCCCCTTCAGTGGAGTGTGATGGCTCATCACGACGACACACACCCACACACACACACACGCTGTTCCGTTTGCTGGTGTCATGTCCACTCTCGCCCGAAAGGACCTCTTGCACGCGGGCACTGCTAATAATGGTGTACCGAAATAAAACGCCACCCTTCCGGCGTACGAGCTCATCATTCGCACGTCTAATGTGATGCGGTCTTTACACCGTCCGTTTGTTGGGACCACCACTGGGGAGGGGGTGGAGAGGGAGGTCCTTAGAGGCCGTGTTAAGGGTAGTTACACTAGCAACAGATGATCAACTCCGGTGAGGGTCGACCCCCGGCAAAAAGGGATACTAAAATTTTACGACAGCACAAACACTTTTATGGTGCGCCGTTCGCCCATCGCACTAAAAGATGGGTCCTTCTTGTCGGTTGGGGGTTTTTCCCGAGCGGGGGAGTTTCCATTTTGTAACGAACGGAACCGACACGTAAGCGGTTGGGAATGGTTTCGGGCTTCGGGCGGCTGGTCACTTTAAATCATCTCAATTTGCTGATCGGTACCACCCGAAATTGGGCACTTTTTCTGTGATTACTTTATTCAAATGCACTCTTTAGGAGGTTGGGTCCGTTTGGCCGTTAAGTAAATGTGATTAAATACAGTTCGCTTGTCGACCGCAAGGGGCGCTTGTTTATGGTGTCGAAAACAGCGCTCCAGATAATGCAATTCCATGTCCTAGGCGTGAAGATCCTCGACGGGCGCACTTGTTGCCCGTCGATGTCGATTGGATCAAGGACGAACGAACAATTTTGTGTGTTTGTGGGCTTTGGAAAATCCATCCCTCGATTCGCCGTGAATTCCTCGAACTGGGCCCCATTAAACCGTGACCGATTTTGCG
Source organism: Anopheles nili (assembly GCF_943737925.1). NCBI lineage: Eukaryota > Metazoa > Arthropoda > Insecta > Diptera > Culicidae > Anopheles > Anopheles nili. The sequence goes on from NC_071292.1 coordinate 8,140,395, forward strand.
TACACACGCTGTACGCTTGTGAGTTTCGAGTTCGCTTGTGAGTTTATTCTCTCTTGCAGCTCCAGGCGCAAATCGTAAAAGTATAAATTATTATTTTAATGTAAAATAAACAGCGCAAACGTGCGGCCAGACGGATCCACACGCAGCTCGGTCCACATTGGCCGCTCCAGGGCTCTGCAGCAGAACCGCTATGGCTACTGAGGTCGCTTACAAGAACCATATAACAGAAAGCCCACGGCTGCTTGGATGAGGCTGTTTTTTTTTATTCTCTTCGCTCGCTGTCGGCGTTTGCCGCAACCACAAGCATTCGCAACCGCCTGCTGCGATTCGGGCGTATTCCGGCACGGATTTATCACTGCGCGTTGGACAATCGAAACGCTCGGTAAAGTTGGCTCACGCAGGCAGGCAGGCAGGCAGTCAGGCAGGACTCCCAAGGACACGGAACGGTACGGGAAGTAATGGAGAGATGCGGAGAGAAGGGCATAAATGCCAATGTAAACATGGCCGGTTAAGTGTGCGCGGCCCTGCCATGGGGGTAAAAAAAAGGGTAAAGTAATGACGACGACGTGCGGAGTTTCATCATTTCCATCAACGAGATGGAAACTGCGGTGCAACCTTTGCTACTGCGCCCGGAAGGATGTACGGGGGTTCTTCCGCTGTCCCCCGTCCTCCATCTCTCTCTCTCTCTCTTTCCCAAGGACCTCCGGAGCGTATCAAATAACGAAATTGCAGATGATAACTTTCATCCCCGTGTGCCGACGGTTTTCCCGAGCCGTGAAGGGGATGTGGGATGTTTTTCTCCCGTTTGCGTTTCGTTGTTTGTGTGCGTGGTTTTATTTTTATATTTGCTTTCGCCTCATTTTTGCGTGCCACAAAATGTGTTTTCTTGCCCTCTGCCATTTGGTCCAGTCTCGGGTCTCTCTCTCTCTCTCTCTTATTCAAGCGACCGCACAGCACTGAAGAGGACCAGCTCTAGAAGGATGCAAATTCCGCAACTGCAAAATGTGATTGCGTTCGTGCAATCAGCTTTCCACGTTTTCCCGCTACCTTTTGCGGTGGTGGTGTAACAAACTTCCTCAAGTTGCTTGTGCACTCGGCATTTTCTCGAAGGACGTATTCTTTTTACGGGACTAATAATAATATGCCTTTATAGTTAACCCCATTCCGGAAAAAGCGTTTGTATAAAAAGGATACAACCAAAAACCGAATATTAAGCTAATTGCTATTTTTAAGCTTCTCAAAAAAAAAGATCCACCCATAATTACAATGTTCACCGGCTCGCAGAGCAAACTTTCATCGGTGACCACCAATTATGCACGAAATCCGTTTTCGATTGCCTTTGCGTACGTTGTGTGCTCAAACAAAAATGGATAAAAGTAGAGCTGTACAATATCGCACTGCTACCAAAGATTATAATTCCACTCCCTCGCACCCGGTTTTGTGTGCATTTATGTGTTCGTGCTTGCCCTCCTTTATTCCGACCGGATAACGCCGCTTGACATTTGGGCTGGTCACTCGGAATGATTTCATCCGACGCCGAATCGTTGCCGGGGGCGGAAGCGCCTCGTTACATGATCCATCGCGTCCATCAAGTTTGTGGGGGTGATCGGGAAGAGGGATGGAAGGGGAGAAGGTAAGGATAGGGGGTGGATAAACACACACACACGGACACACGAATGGATGGGGAGCAAATAAATCGAACAAACGCGGCGACAAAAAAGCTGCATGCTGATGAAAGCAAAAAGAGCAAAAATCCTGGCCCAGTGTTGTTGCTCCGTCAGTCTCTATCAGGCCACCGATGACGTGAGATTTTCCGCGTGCCACCCACCAAAACGAAACGCTGGTGGGAGTTTAATCATCGAACGCGAGTACACACGGGCGAAAATGCATCCCACTCGCCCCTAATGTGGAATGGGGAAAAACGTAGACAAAACGATGCGCGCCCAGGGTGGGGGGGGGGGGTTGGGCGAAAGAAGAAAACGTCAATAAAAACAAATAAACTCTGGCACACTACCCCCGTGTACGGGCACACACACACACAGTGATGCGCACACTCACGCAGCAGGCCGTGCCGTATCGCGCGGACATGCTGCGAACGGAACGAGAATTTTATTTATATTGTTTTAATCAACATCAATTTACTCTGTCGCTGAAGTATTCATTCAGTGATTGAATCCAGGGCCACCCGTGCCTGGTCTCCTTGCATCCTTCCCCCTTTTCCTGGGACTGGGGCCGCTGGGGGTCCAACGCTGGTGCTGCCGTTGATGTTGCTGCGGGCGATGATGACAACAAGTTGTGAGCCATGTTGGCCATGTCTTTGGTGTCGTATGTAGGGCGCACAGAGGACCATTTGGTTGGGGTGGATTTTTTTTTTGGTCTGTTTTGTTGGTTCCGGATTTTCATCATGTCCTGTGTTGCGTTCGCGTGGGGAACGAAGGTTAGGTTGTGCGCCAGGTTGGCCCAATGGCAAAAGCGCGGGCAAAAGCAGAACAACAACTCACCCATAAGAGGGGAAACGAGTGAGAGGATAGGGGTGTGCCTGTGGTAGCAATAAAATAAAAACAAATAAAACATAAACCACCACGAGCTGCAGGGGGTTTCGCGGGTGGATGCTACCCACAGCCCATCTGCAGCGACCATATGCTCGAAAAACGCGCCACCTCAACGTCCGGAATGCACTCAAAATTCTCCATTGTGTTGTGCGATTGTGGCACACGATTTGGGTGTAGTGTTTTTTTTCATTTCTCGCTGCTCCCATTTCGCCCACTGCAACTGGGTTGGCGTCACCGGCCGGCCGGCCAGCCTAGAGGGCTAACGGGATGAATTTTTCAAATGTAAATAATGCACGCAGCGCATGCTGCAGTCGTTATGAACATTGTGCAGAGTCGCTGGTCGCTGTTTCGGGATTAAAAATGCACACCATATAACCGCATCTTCTACCGAGTGCACGAATGCGCGCGATATCATCCTCCCAAACACACACACATACGGGCGCTCGCGCAGCCTACTATGCGTGTGGGAAGGTGTGCAAAGGAAAAGCCTGCTTGGATTGATTAATTTTGTACCAACCCCGGGTCAGCTTTTGACCATCAGCACGTGGGGAAATTGCATGTGTGAAAAATGAAACGCCCGATGCAATGGGACAGGCGAGTCAAACAAAATTCCCTCAACCGCTCACAATGGTTTTCCTCGAGGGAGCCCAAACGTAAGGGCCAACACCCACCCACCGTCAAAGGCGACACAGGTCCTTGTGATGGGGTGGCACCGAGCCGTAGCAAAAGTTGACGCAAATTAGTCGGCCAATTTTGCGATAATTGAATTGTTCCTTCCGTTCCGGTGACATCCCTGTGTGGGTGGTGGTCTGTCTGGTAAATCGGTCATAAATTTTCCCGATGCACCCGCTGGGGTTTTCCAAAGGCTGCCGTGTGGCGACTACTGGCGATTACCCGCAAACATAACCGCCCGAGGTCAACGTAACATAATCGACCTCACACCTACCGCGTGTGGGTGTGTGTGTGCACGTTAGAAGGCCTGTCACATTAGCGCATTTGCAGATGCAACGCGTGTACGGTGGCTTCATCTGCGGGATATTCGCCGGAGCATAAACATTTGTGGCGTTTTGCGAAACAACACACTCCAAGCACACACGCCCATAAAATGTTGCACCGCGTGGTAGTGTCGTTGGCGCGAGAGACCACTGGAAACGTAGAGGAAAGGGCCACATTTTGTGCTACCCGAAGCATAAAGCAATCGACATCACACCAACCGCCAACCAACGGGTGCCGGGGTTTTTCTCGCGCCGGACTTCGAGCAAACCGCTAATGCTTCTAATGCCAAGGGCGGACCGTTGCCGAGCATAAGAGCAGCCCGCATTTTTCGATTGCATCTCGCCTCTACCGTGTTCCGTGCCTCCGTGTTCTTCGGGTCTGCCGATTGCCTACAATGTGTTGCCGGAGATTGTTAACATATGCTGCCCACATTTCGACAAACCGCCCGAAGCCGAAATGGGCGCGCAACATGCTTTATGCGCTCTCGGGCTGGGCCAGTTCGAAGGGAGGGTGTTTCTTTTTTTTTTTTTTTGTTACCCATTCTTCCTTTGCTTCTTTTTGCAATGCGCTTCCCAACCCGGGTGGGTGTACCTACCTTCCTCTCAACTACGCTTTCCCAAGGGCCAGCTTATCGCTTCTGCTGTCTTTTCACGTGGTTCCTTCCCGGGAATCTCCGGGAATCCCTCATCCATGTGGCGCACACAAACGCACACACACACACACACACACGGCACAGCATATGTGGCCTGTGCGTGTGAGTATGGACCGTTGAGCGAAAATTCCGTCCGGCCTGGTTTGTTGGTTGGATTTTATTTCGCCATCCAACGCCCGTACCACCATCCGCCAGCCATCATCTGGTGTGCACATTTCCATGAGTCTTGTTCCGTTTTTTATTTTTCCCACCGACGCATCCATCCATCCGTCTCTCTTTCTCTCTCATTCACTCTTGGGTGAACGTGCGAAAGCAAACGATAAAACGCATTCCAGTGCAATATGATGGTCGAGACCAGTGAGTCAGCCAACCAACTGGGGCACCATTTTTCCTGCCCGCGTTTTCCACACGGCATTTTTTTTTCTTCTTTTCTTGCCGTGAGCATGAAACGCGCTTGGGGGAGGATGTGCATATTGAGCAACCACCCACTCACTCGCGCCCAGTGCAATGACGGATTGTCGGGAACTGAGCTTTCGAAGCAGGGATGAGTTCTGGGTGGATATGTATATATATTACATTTCCGATGATAATACCGCACTCGAGCGCATACTCGAGCTGTTGGGAGGAACCGGAGCGGTAAACGGTGCAACGGATTGCAAAACTTCCGCGCTTGAGGTGCTTCAATTAAAATAAAAAGAAAACCCCCCACGCCCACTGGCGAAAGGTAATATGTTGGGTATAAGTCTTCCACCATTACGCGGGTCGTATGATCGTTTAGCAACAAAAAAAAAAGAAATGCGAGCATAAAAAGCACAGCACCAAACCGCTTGCAGCTATCCAACGATCCACCGAAACCAATCGGTGGTGTGCAGACAACCGAGCGCAGTGAAAAACCCCCAAATCAACAAAAAATAAAAGAAGCAAAATCAGTGTGATACTGGCCAATATTGCGCACGTTCGCTTCATCGCGCCCACGATCAACGCCGCGCTCCTGCTAGTAATCCTGCAACTGCTGCAAAGAGACGTGGAAACACGTGCACATTTCGGGGCCAGTGGTCGGGGCCAATCTATGGCTGAGCTGTTTTCAATTTCCAAATATGCAAATACCGTCTGGCAACATGAAACAAACAAAAAAAGAAAACCAAAGTCACACCTAACACGGTGGCAGGCGTTTGGCGGCATGGGAAAGAAGTACATTTCGGTTCCGCAACGAGGGTTTCGGTGCCTCGGAGGAATCTAAAATCAATAACGTATATTTACTGTACTTCTAAACTGTCTGAACACACGGGCGGACCGCGTCGTGCGGGAGATGCTTCTTTGCACCGCCGGAATTCAACCGAAACGCGAATCACGATAGACAAATAAGGAGGGTGAACGAAAAAAAGCAAAAAAAGGGATGAACTCCGGCAGAACAGCATCGATTGCAGCAATGGAGAACCGAAGAAGAAGAGGAAGAGGAAGAAGAGACCCCTCAAAGAAGCCAAGATTGCATATCATTCGGGGGGAAAGATGCACAAAGACGTCCTGTGGCATTGCAGTTCCCGATGGGGAAAAAGGACCTCGAAATTGAAGGACACCGTGGTCGGTCGGCTACCGCAAGCAAATGAAATCGTTTGGAATGATGATCCAGAGTGTGTCTCTGCCAGGACGCAATCGCATGGTGTAATTGTGCAGGTGTGCCGTACAAGTTCGTTGGTGTCCTTTTTTTGTTAGCTCTCCATCTCCTCGAAGACATCCTCGTTTCAAGCGGGTAAAAACTCATATCCCGTATCGATCGCGATTCGCGGTAATGGGACGCGAGTTCCTTCACCCACACGGTCACATCACGACGATCAAAATCCAATCCGAAACGATTCCATCGAATCGGTGTTGGTACCCCCATGCTTGAAGGCTTATCTATCGGTTCGACCCTGTAATCGACCAGCCATTTAACCCACAGCCACAGCGTTGGCTTCTGCTAAATGAATAGTATCATTACGCACTAATAGCTCCCCACTCGACTTACGAGCACTCCGACGTTTGAGGTGCCGATTGCGAGCTCGAGGGGCTGGGAAAAACGGTCCATTTTATCCACATTCGTGCGCGTCCACCCACCGGGATGGGGCTGAAGCTGGCATGATTTTCAACCGACCGAGTTCGAGTCGAATTGCGTCTAATTAAATCCATTAAACTAATTGATCTCGCCATATCGGCGACGGTGGCGTTCGGTGGGTCCCTGATGTGTCTGGTGTGATAGCTGTAAGTGACTGTTTGACGAGCGCGTGTGCACATTCACAAACACGAGTTGGTGTTTTCATGCTGCCCGATCGCACCCTGCAAAAGCGAATGCCGTCACGGAAGGGGGTTTGATAAATTGAATCGTCTGTGTATACGCCATGAAGACGAGCTGCTGTGGTGTTTAAATAGAGCATCCAGTTATTGCTGTCACTGGTTACAAAACCCCCACGGAAGGGTGCAACAAAAAAAAGGGCACTGATTCACCAACGATCGTTCGATCGCCAAAGGCCACCTTCTTCCGGACAATGTAACACGCACTAGATGTGTTCGAAAAACACATCCTTGTAATCAATATCGTGAGCTGCTTTATGATAATTGATTGCCACCCTGTCCCATGGCTATTCTGGTTCACCATTTGTACCAGAACCTCCCTGATGTGGGCCTCCCTGAAGAGAGCGAGTCATTTCGCCCAAGGCCGTCCAGCAATCGGAGAAGCGAAAAATTAAACACTCCCGAAAGTGGAAATTATCGACTCGCCCATTTGGGTTTTGCAGAGCTGCAATCAAAAGATAATCTAAATTAGCCCACTAGCCCACCAACTGGCTCCGTGTCGCTTTTGCGCACGTTCGCGGCTGGACAAATACACATGCCAGGAATCCCTTTTTGGGTTCTATTTGCCAAATGCCTCGGCAATCGTGCCTCTTTTATCCATCCTCTAACCCATTGGCAAGGGGCGCCGGTGTGAACGGAATTATCAAATTTCCCATCACTGCCCACGCCCACCCCATCCAAAAAAAGGTCCCGTTGGGGCTTTCCGTTTGTAATTGTGCCTGTGCCCTTTGCGCCCCGAGGGCAACCCGTTCACGGTGGTGTTTGGTCAGCTCTTGCTCGTCCGAAAGCTGTTACATCGTAGCTGCCACTGTCCCGATGGGGGAGTGGAAAATAAAATGGAAGAAGAACCCAAACAGAACCCACCCCAGTTGCGGACACGTTTGTTGTGGGGTTGTGCTGATGTCCTTTTTTAGCACACGTGCCGCAAGCATGACGCCAAACTCGTGCGCCTCGGGGATTTCTCGCTTACGGGTGTGAATCTCTGCGGCCGGTGATCTTTTGGCCGAACCGAATCGTCACCAGGCTCCAGATTCCGGGACCAATGGAACTGGGGGGATGGCTCGAAATGGAATGTTTAATTTTCAAATTTGCTCACCTCAAGCGGCACCTCGGAGAAAAACCTCCCAGTGAGGGTTTGCTGCTGGCGCCCACATTTCGAGGCTGGAAAACGGTTTGAAAATGGACTGCCGAGTGTCGTTTCGGAGCTGCGGAATCCGCTCTAAGCCCTGCGGTTACCCACGCCCTGCAGAGATAATCTCCGCACAACGACGACGGCTCGATTTGGTCGGTGAGCAAACAAGAAAGAACGGGGAAAACCCAATCCTCTTTCACTCCCACCCGAGTGGTGGTGGTGGTGTTGATTCCGCTAATCAAGGGACGCGGGTCCGGAAAATGTGACCTGTCCGCAGGAGGGAAAGCATTCTGCTGCCCACTTTTGGTGGGCGCGTTCTTTTTGATATTTCATCCCGCGCGCATTCCATTTAACCGCTGTAACGATTTGAGCGTTGATTCCTGCGAGGGTGGAAAAACTGAAAATAATATCCACAATAATTGCCGCAACAGCGCCAATGCGAATGAGCCTGATTGTCTGTCAATTGCGGCGGTTAAGCAGGGGGCTTAATTAATGACTAATTGCTTCGCCCTACAACTCAACCATCCAGCGTAAACGTGATTGTTAACGTGAGTGGTAAACGAAAGCATGGCCTACTCAGCAGCCTCTCGTACCTGGAAAAAGGACGTGAAAATTTCTACCCTCACGGCCATTTACATGGGCTTCGTTCGAGGTGGCACAAAACTCAAGCAAACCAGTGCCCACGATTGTTTCAGTCATCGTTTTCGCCAACATTAATTGCATTCTCCCTAATGAGCTAATTAATTCTCCCGCCTAGACCAACCGCGTGACAACGACGTCGGCCCGTGCGACGGTGCGCTCCTTTTCCCAGCCTTAATTCGCCGCAATGGGCTGACAAAGCAAAATCAAATCAGAATTTAACAACACACACACACAAAAAATAATCACGCGTTCAAACAAACTGTGGCTTTAAACTTGAGCTGCTTCCTCCCAACGGGGGACCACGAATTCAATTGATTTGCCTTTCTGCTTGGGCGCGCGTGTGAAACTTATAGCCCCTCGGTAATCCTCCGGCTGGTCGGGCGAACTTTTTGCGAAACACAAAATCTTCCCCCTCAAATCTCCGGCAGCTTTTGCGAAATCTTTTATCAGCAATTAATGGACCCGGGATCCGGCCTTCCGACGCCGGGCCTTCCCACCAAAAGGACCTCGTTCTGGGAGCAAAGTTTTCCGCCCCGATTTCCCGGAGCTGCCATCGGAAGCTCCAATCCCTCCTGGGGGCGTAAATCCTCCGGCGAAACGAAACATCTGCTCTCGGTGTGACTGTGTCCCTTCACATCCGCCAGCACACCCATTGTCGGCGTACAAAATGGCACACGAAGTTTTAGCAAGTCGATGTCGACTTCGACATTCCGATTGTCTCCGGCGGCCACCGGCTGTCGGCGGCGCTTGGCTGACATGACTTTGGCTGCATCGCATCGCAAGTTTCGAAGACGAAAGACGCAGCTACAGGGGCCACGAAGGAAAGCCAGAGAAGTGCTCGAAAGTTCTCGAGAGTTCGAGCCACGTCGCAGTCAACCGTTGACTGGTGTGACTCCCGGTGCCCAGCGACCCAGGCCCAGGCCCGATGGCAATAGCAACAGCAGCAGCACTCCACGATACTGCGATACCCTTTGGCGGGCAGTAATTTCCAATTCTAATTTTCCCATCGCACCCAAAACCCCCAGACTGACCCTTGGACGTAATGGATGCCACCCTATCGACGGCCTTCGTGTCCGAGTGCGAGTTCCGGGGGCCTCGAGTACGGGAGTAACTTCTCTAAATAATCACCATCACGTCCGTGCTCGGGTCGCGCCCGGAACGGCACATATGGGTTGGCCGACGTCCGACGTCTTTGCTTGTGTGTCTTCTTCGGCCAGCTGCAACTTTCATTTGACCTCCCAGGACCCGGGCTGGCCCGCACTTACGGTTGCAAAATCTGAAACGCCTCAGTAACGTTTGATTGTTGCAATGTTGCAAACCGTTTGCCGTCCTGTCGGGACGAGCAGCGGCTCGTTTTGGGGTTGGTAAACAAATTAATTGTGTCCTGCCCGAAACCGTTGTCCGTTCCGGGGGAGCCCTCTGGCAGGTACACGCTTTGGGAGACACCCCCAATGCAGCCTCACAGCTCGAAAGAGACCCGACTTAAACACTAAGTGATACATCACCGAAATGATGCTCCTGCAGTGGTCTGGTCTCGTCTTCGTGGCCACCGAAGAGAGAAGAAACCTCCTGAGCCCAGGACAAAGCATATCGGCGTGCGGGCATTCGCAATGTGGTCTTTCCGGGGTCTGCTGCAGCCATTTTGGGGTCGGTCGCGCGACGGAAACTTACATCTGGCCCCCGGGGTTCGGTTTTGGTTAGCTTGCTCGGTTGGTTGGTTATTTTGTTTATGCAAATTAATTCGCATTTTCCGCAGCACGAGCGAAAGTTTTGCACCGTCACCGTCGGCGCGGTACAATGCACCGGGACCGGGTCGGGCGAGAGGCCAAAAATTATCTGTGTCGCAAAAATTGAGCACGCTTCCTGGGTTGCCACGGGAAGCAGCACCGAATGAAAGTTTTGCCATTCGCTAGGGCGAAACTTCCGCGTCCGGATGGACGGGTAGCGGTCGGATGTTTATCGGGTTTATTTATCACACCACGCGGTGTGGGTGGGGAAAATGGGAAAATAAGCACCCAGGCTTCGGACGGAGTGGCCACGTGGACGACGGCAAATTGAATCGATCGCAGTACAATATTCAATTTTGGTTTCGCGCGTTCGCCGCTCGAGGAAAATCAGTTCAAGTGGAAGTGATTTTGTGTTTCCCGCGGATCGAACGGAAACATTCAATCATACCGTTCGATTTGAAAGTGAATTTTCCATGGCCTACCGCGAAATCATTATGGCCTACCTATGGAGAGAGTGAGAGAGACAGAGAGAAAGCTAAAGAAAAAGATCAAATTACGCTACGAATCGTACTCAAATGCTTTGCTTGCTTGTCTCATTTCACCTCGAAGGATTTGCTTCCACTGTATTTTTTTTTGGAGGAATCTAAAAAACCTTCCTGAAATCTCCCCCCCCCTCCACGCGCTTCCACCTCTCCACGCAAACGAGCCATCAATATTTAAGAAAAAAGCCATTTTCTCTCGGATTAACGCTTCGACCGCCTGCGGCTTCATCATTCGCATCATCGGCAAACCGCGGGCATTGAGCGACCACCAATAAGGTGTCCTTTTTGCGGGATTTCATTGGAAAATAAGCCGCCTCCGCCGTCTCGAACATCCGCCCAACATACCCACCCCAGTTTTGGGGGATGGATTTTGCGGTTGACGTACCGCAGCCCGCTTCCATTTTCTTTAGCCGCGCGGCGAATTTCCCGCGAACAAAACCCCCCTAATCCTGATGGTCAGAATGAGTGTGTGGGGAGGAGGAGGAGTGAGGCGACCGGAAATGGTTTCCAAAAAATCGATCTCCTCACCAACGAGAGGAGGTTTTGCAAAGGACGTTAAGCTTCCTTTCCGTGGCTCGAAACCCGCGAAAAGCAACCTAAAGGCGTTGCTCATTCATACTTTTACTACTGTGCGGCCATTTTTCTTATGCTTCCCTTACCAAAGTCTCACGCGAAGTGTTTTGTTCGTTCGTTAAAGTCGTGCTCGACCTTCCCGCGGGAGCGTCATGATGGCGATAAATTATGCAACCAAGCGGAACGCTCGTTATGCGAAACAAATAGCAATTGATTTGCATTTTTGTCTCTCGTTGCAGATCGGGACCGAGTTACCTGAAACGGTACGGGTGACGCTGGCAGCTGACACCGGGTGCCCTTTGGAAGGATCCAGAAGGCAAGACACACACACACACACACACACGCACACCGGTAAGAACTGGCCGCGATTCAACGTCAGGTAAGTCAAGATGCTGCTGGCTTCACAAAGATGCACGAGAGCTGACCGCGTGGTCCTGTTGCTCACGATTCGCGGCGAACCAACGTTCGGTGTTGGTTTTATTTCTTTCTTTCTGTTTGATATTCTTTTTCTTTTGCTTTTTATTATTGTTGACTGCTACCAACCCACTCAACGCTTCTGTCGCGTCCACGTTGATGGTTTGCGCGAGAGCATTGACGCTAATGAAAATGTGATTACCGTTCAGGCGTAATCGAATGAACCGGGGCACTTAAATCTCCATTCAATCTGATTTGCTGCCACGCCCGTCCGGCAGGAGCAAACCATCCCTAGATGGCATTAATGACGGGCGGGAAATAAATCCCAACCAACTAATTCCCGAGCGAGAGGATGTGTGGGAGATTTTTATGAATGAAAAAAAAAATCGATGCCCTCAAACGTGCACCAAAACGAGCGTGGCTACTGGAAAAGTGATTTTAAACAGCACAGACATGCGTTCGTCACACGATTTTTCCTCGAAAAGGGGGTTTCACAAAAGCCTCCCCGTGCTTTTTGTATGATAAATGAGCAAACCGTAGCAAGCACGACGAGCAGCTCAGTTACAGCTTGCGTGGTTTGGAGAGCTGTTTAAACAGCACCACCAGCATCATCGTCTTTTGGCGCGATGTCAGCGCAACCAGGTTCGCCAGGATGTGTCCGTGTGGTCGACCCACGCGTCAAGCGCCGTGTCCGGGAAGATGTTGCATCTTTGATAGACCGCTGTCGCGTCTGCCCTCGGCGAGGGCCCGATTAGCGACAAGATTGAATGATAAATGGCTCGGTCAAGGGCCGGGACCGGATCGTCATCGTCGTCGTCCTGCAGGTACGGCGTACGGCATAATGAGTACGTGGAGTGTCGCGTCCCGTTTTTGCTTTTGCGCCTCCGATGATGAATGATGCTGAGCTTGGCAACACCGACTAGGGCGGAAATGCAGACTCTCCCCCACGCAAACGTTTAGGCTGGCCATGCCGGGAAAGAAAAGGAAGCTAATATTTTCCGGCACATAATTTAACCCAAACCCGGACCGTAGGTGACGCGAAGTAGTTAGCTTAATTTGCGGCCCCATTGTTTCCCGTTGGATACCTGGCTCGGAGGCCTTGCTCTATCTTCTCGGGGCATCCTCTGAGGTTCCGGTTCCGAACCCACCCCACCCAAGGGAGCCTCTTATCGCCTTCCAGGCGCAACGGCTGGCTAAATGGTCGAAAGGGACCGAAAAACCAAGAACCGGTCGGTTGGTGGACAAATTCAACTTATTTATTTCGGCTGCAGCCATTCCCGGAACCGGACACGATTTAATGCTCGAACCGGCCCAAAATTCAGCCCCCTTCTCATACCCACGGCGCTCGGTTCGGTGGGCTAATTGCGACCTGGCGGCTGCGTAGGACGGGCACGAGAGCACGAGGTGTTCCAGTTCGTTCCAGTTCCTGGATCAAGATTTAATAACAAGCGCCTGGCGCTGTGCCAAATTGGTTCGAGCTTTCTACCCGGAGTGTCATATTCCCGGGCCGGGCCCTGGACGCCCGTAAGTAGACCACCGCAGTCTGCAGTTTTAAGGAGCACTCCTGTGGGTGGGTGGGTGGATTGCGTGGGTGGTGGCGCATACATAAGCCAATCGGAGACCGGACATGGCACACAGAAGCGGCGGGAAAAAACGTTTCCTTTTTTTTTTGGAAAGAGCTCCCAAGCTCCATCTCCGTTGGTTTCGTAAATCGGACTCCCTGCGTTCCGAGTCGCCCGTTTTTGTGTGTGTGTGAGTGTGTGTTTTTTTGCCATGGGTTTGCTTTATGTTTTTTGCTTCCACTGTGGTTAATTCTCGCTTTCCGTAAGCTCCCAGTGCGCTTGGGTTTGGCAAACGACGAAGCAGAAGAAGACCCCCGCCGAAACGAGCACGGCACAGCGATAAGCGAACTGAGGTATTTGTGAAAAGCGATGCCATTTGCGGCAAAAAGCGGGCTGAGCTTCCGAGGTCCGGCAAACGACAAAAATTAATCGTATTTGTGTGAATGAATTGTCCATGACCACACTTCCGTAGCGCTCGGTGCTGGTTTTCCAGGGCGAGAGAGAGAGCGAGCGAGAGAGAGACAGAGAGCAGGGTTTGGTCCCGTTTGTGCACTGCATTTCCGACCCCCAGGCCAACGGTGGCAGACAGGATGGTGAGGAAAATCCCTGCACGCTCCAGCAGGACGATCCACTCATCCACTGTGGTGCTGGATTCCGGCTCCCGGATCGCTCATCGGATGAAGATAAATGAAAATTTGAATGTGCCGCAGAAGGAAAAACATCATAACCTTGGATAAACAATAAACAAAATACTGTACACCCTCGGCTTCCGGCGGCCTCCTGCCTCGGACACCCTGCTGGACAAATGTTTTCGGAATGTTTTCCTGGCCGGCTATTTTTGGTCGGTATTTTCCGATTGTGCGGCAAAACGGATATCCGTCCTCCCGAGGCCACCGTCCGTTATGCAATACCGTCTACATGCTGCCGAAGATGTTTGACTAACTTTTCCGCCTGACCATCGGAAGCCCTGGAGGATGCCACACGACACCGACGATGATGATGTTGATGTTTTGTTTATGCCCGTCGGTTCTTCTTCCAGGACGCTGGTCGCTTCGCATCGGAAATCACGGCTTGGCCCCGAAATTGGTTTTCCTCGTCGCACGGAAAAGCTTACCCATCCAGGTGGAACGGGTGGGTCCACTTCGAGTGCTTCCAAACCAATCGCTACACCGAAAAAGGGCGAACTAATCTGCCAACCACGGAACGTGTCCTTGCCGGCGCAACGGAAGACGATCATAAATCACTGCGCTCCTACTTGTTCCATGACGGGGTTGAGAGCGTATAATTCTTCCTTTCACACTCAATCGCTTTCTGGTTGGGTGGCTGGCAAATAAAACCCGTACATTCGCTGGGGGGGGGTTGGCTAGCGAAATTAAAATCCTCCCCCCGTCTTACGCCGGGGTTTGAAAAATAGTTCACTAGCGCAAACTTGCCAGCCTTTCGTCCAAAGACGCTGGTCAATTGAACGGAATTGAAAGGAAAGCTCCCACGCTAACTTTCGTTGTGTACCACCCGCTCGAAAAGATAGTGCGGAACTGACTCCACTGGCTCGTGGGGCACAGTCAACGTTTGCTTCTTGACGGTGATGGTTCGGAATTTTCCACCGATGCGAAATAATTCATCTCTTCTGCGAGGGAAACCAAGCGCATGGCACAATTCCATGACAATTCCACCTATCTTCCGCCTGCAGCGCATGATTTAATATTTCATGCGTTGTGTCTGCTGGTTTGGAAAATAGTTCAACATCACCCTCGTCGAAGCGGTAGATGTGTAGGTGTGTGGGTGTACGTGTCCGTGATTGTTTTCCCACCCCCCAGAGAGCCACCGGATCGGTCTCTCATGCGCTTGGCTGTGGCTTTACACGGTTCTGCCTTCGCTCGGGGCCCGTTACCCGCGTAAGAGGTCGAAGGACTTTTCCGGCAGATTTAACCTGAAACATGCATGCCTGCCCAGGCAATCCGGCAATCCTTCCTTCCCAGGCTGAGCGAGCAAAAAGGGAAGGAAAAGGAAAAAAATGGATTACCAGAGCTAATAAAAACCCCAAAACCATCGTCCAACCAGCGTGCACGTGTCCTAACGATGGCCACTCGATTTGCGATAGCGAGGTGATGGGTTATGTTTTTTTTTTGTTTTGTTTGCTTCTTCTTTCTCTCTCTCTCTCTCTCTCTCTCTCTCTCTCTGCTCATCCTTTTCGTCCTTTTCGACCAGCCAGCAGGGCGATGGGAGAAAATTATGAATATTTTGAAACCCGCTTACCCGACAGCTTTTGCCAGCAGCCCATCGACCGCCGAGTTCGCTCTATTTTGGGCCCCTTGTTCAAGGAGACGGTCCATCGCGCCTTCCGTCGCCGGTTCGGTGGGGTTAAGTCCGGATAAGGATAATGATTGCCACGCCGGCGTTGGATGTGGATGCGAAATAATTCATTAGTCGGAAGGAAATTATGCTGGCGAAGTTATTTTCTATTGTTTCCCGCAAGGATCCCGGGAACCGCACGGACGACGTCGACGGTCGTCTTTGAGTTGATTTCGAGATTTCCAACGAAACGAGCGTCGCACCATTGAACCCGGTTCTTGGTGTTCCGGGCCCGTCTGTCGGCGAATGATTAGAAATAGCTCGGCTTAGAAAACGAGACCATTCGCATCCGTGCTTCACGAAATGCGCTACTCCTCTGGTGGCCCGGAAGGCGCGCCCTTTAAGATTTCCGTAACGATGCCCGGATTTCGGCGCAGTTCACACTTTCGAATGATTAGCATTCGAGGCGGGGGCGTGATTCGTGATTCGAGCCGCGATGCCACCACAGATCTTGGATCTTAAATTGGGCACCGTGCGACATGAGTAATTCCACGAAGTTCCGCTTACGCATTCAACGCTTTGTTGGAGCCCCGAAATCCGCCTTAATTACTTCATTATGCCCCGTGGAAGTGGGGGGCGCCCAAAACCTAAACGGTGAGGCAAAAGTAGATGCGCACGTAATGCTGTCGAAAGAGCGGGTGGCCGTGTGGGTGAACATCTCGCAACGATAATGACGTTTCGCAGGAACTGGAAAACCATCAAGAATCCGTCTCGCGGGGGGTTTGTCTGTGATGTGTGGAACAGCCAAAGGATGAAGGAGAAAAAGCTCGCGCTCATGTAAATGATCCTTTTATGCGCTTGCTATCGAGCGCGCGCGGGCGCGTGAACAACCGGCATTAAACGCGCACGGTACGGCTCGCTGAAAAGGATTGAAAGCAAACAGATCGTGAGAAAATGAAAGTGAAGCCTGGAGGTGTGAGAATGCGTGCCTACCCAGCGATAGACCCCGCGATCTTCGTGTCCTCGCGGGTTAACCCGCGCGTCCCGGTGAGGGCGCATAAATATGCAAGCAACACACGAACGGATGAGGAGATCGAGAGAGAGAGAGAGAGATGATGAAAAAAAGAACGAATTACAAATCCCTCGTCCGGCGGGACAAGCAGCATAAGCAACATAGCGCACACGATGCTCCACAGCATGGCCAGTGAGCGTGTGAGTGCGAGGGAAGATGAAAGGGATTTAAATTAATGGAAACAATCCATAATTGAGCGGAATGCCTATCCGTTTGTGTACGCATTTATCCAATTCCTCGCCGGTACGTCATGCGTTCGAGCGGTAGTGGTGCGGTGGTCTTATGCTCGCGCTTGGTTCCGTGCCCGAGGTCGGCATCCGGGGCTCAGCCACCCACACCCGGTACCGGGACGAGAAATTGCGCCGATGGCTTACACAAACGCTGCCCCGGATCTGCTGATGCGGGGTCTGCATGATTTGTAACGAGTGATGAATGCAACACGATGGAACACTGGGGACGGCTCAGAGCTGAGGGTTTCCTTTTTTTTTTCTTTTCTCCCGCGCGGATGTATGTGGGTTTTTGTGTTTTCATTTGGCCTGCCTGCCTGCCTGCCTGCCTGTCCGTTCAACGACCTTCGCAGCGGTGCTGACACATAATTATGTATTTATGCTTAGGCAGCGCTTAAAGCGTTTGCTCGTATGAATCGGTTCTATCGAGGCGCGAGACAAGTCGTCTAGTGTGGATTTTGCTTTTATGTTGGTGAAGGAGAGAGACAATGAATGTTAAAAACTACGCCATCCTTACCGCTCATTCTTGACGTCCACTAAATCTTTTTTCAAATGCATCCCGTCACTCGTCGATCGACTCGATCCAAGCAGGCTGCGGTGACCGAAAACGCTCACGAAAGAATTCCCAAAGCCTGCTTGGGTTAGCTTCCTGCCGTGCCACAAAAAGCTGGCAGGCAAACAGGATAAGAAGCGGACAACAATAGATCAAAGCCGTCGTATTGAATTTTGGGCACCACTCGCACGCCCTTTTCGCAATCGAGCCGCAAAGTAAAGGATTGTCCTGGCGCGATGATTTCCTTCTCCCGCAGCAAACAACAGGACTAAGCCTCGCGCCGTTTCGACATGCGTTACACCGTACCGAGGGGTACGCGGAAAAAAAAGAACTAAGCGAAGGAAAAAGACCAGTGCGAAGAGCACGTTTGACAGTAGGCAACGCCGTACGGTATGCCACGTAGCGATATTTCCGTGACGGCACGGATGGCAGCCGGTCCAGGATGGTGGGTAAAATCAGGAGCGAACGTGCTCGTTGATCCTTTCTTGGGCCAGGAGCGTTTGGACAAGGAGCGGGGCAGGACATGCGACAGCGACATCGGTATCGCACGCACACACTCCTCGCGGTTCAACACACACTCGCACGCACACACACACACACACGGATGCCTGTCATTGCTAGAGAAGAAGGACGAAACTGAAGGACAAAAGAGTCCTTCCGTGATTGTTCTCTTTCCTGCACCAGATGAACGAACTCGCGCGTCATCGGGATGCTGCAAACAGGGAAAACCGACCCTTTTTCTCTCACTCTATCGCACTCTCACTCTCTCTCTCTCTTGCTTTCTCTCTTTGTCTCTCTACCTAGCTCTTGTTCTCTCGTTCACGGGTTCGCTCAGTTTGGGTGATCCGCTCATATGAAGTGATATCGCGACGTGCGTTTTCGTACCGTTATCGGTCGCGGTCGGCATTTTCGCTCTCGTTTTCGCTCGGCCCAACCCGCTCGAGGGCCGTTTCGAGAAGAAGAAAGAGATAAAACGCAGTCTCATTTTCGTGTTGAACTTGCAACGGTGCAGACGTGTTTTTCGCATCGCTCGGCGCCGCTGGTCCGATGACCAGAAGTGGTTTTGCTTCGAACCGTGCCGGAGCATTGTAGGAAGTGCGCTTTTCCGCGGTTTTTCGCGCCCGTTCACGCCACCACGCCGTGGAAATCGCTAGAATCGAACTTAACGACGGTTGTGTGAAGATCGTCGCGTTGGAAACTCCCCGAGCGTACCGTGCAGCTGGCAGCCGGCTTACGGAAAACCCCTTTTCGAACCAATCTCCCTGTTGCTTCCAGACGCGGTTTTGATGAAAAATCGTGGAAAAACCTTCCCTCATAAAGCGCGCACGTGCGTTTTAGCTCTCCGCGAGACGTTTTCTGAGACGGCCCTGTCCTGTGTCCGTGTGTGGACACGTGTGCGTGCGTGTGTGTATGTGCGTCTCGAAGTAAAAGTGTGCGTTTGCCTAACCTAACGAAAACCACTTGAATGCAGCCAACCAGTGTGCAATTTCCTTCTGCGGTGTAGTTCGAGAGAGGCAAAGAACAGGAAAAAAAACCGGCCATTTTAACACTCCAAAGTCCGCTTCTTCTTCTTCTTCTTCTTCTTCTTCCCTACGGGCGCGTTGCATGGCATCGAAGAAGGCCGTGCGGTTGCTGCTTGCTGCCGGCTGTGCCGGGAGTTGTTGCGCGGTTCACCGGGAGAGGGCGCTCGCGCTCCTGCTCCTGCATCCTGTGCTGTCTGTCGCCGTTGGCGAAAAGGATGCGAGGATGGTATTTTTTGGCGTTCGACGGTGCGTGTGGCACAAAGGAGGACGGGAATCGCGTGACGAAAACGGTCTCGGGTAGCAACAGCACGTCGTCATCGTCATCTTCTTTCTGGAGTGTCCAGAAGCTGCGGGCTGTATGTGTGGTTTCGGGTTCCTCGTAGTTATTTTTTTCTTCTTCTTCTCCCGCTGCTGTCTTCCTTTCCGGAGGGGAAAGGCATAATTTTGAACATACCACTGCCTCGATGAGCCTCGTGCGGGCCGGCGAGATGATGCTGTTGCGCTCGTTTCGATGGTGGCACTCGACGCGCCAAACGAAGTACGCCATGACCATAATTTTTGCCATCCTTCCGCACGCGGTTGCGAGTATGTGTGCGTGTGTGTGTGTGTGCGCGCGCTCGCGTGGATGATGAAATTTCTCCGAGCAAGGTAATAACGCTTTTATCGCTTCCATATGGAACAAATTTTCGCCATGTACCACCATCCCATCCATATGGTATGTACGCGTGGCCGTGGTACGCCTCATTACGGGGCCACTTGTGTCACGGGCAAATGAGCCACAGGCTAACGCACATCTTGCATGCTTGTCGTGAACATGTGACGACCAGTGGTTGGGGCAGCTTGTGTTGCGTTATACAACCGGTAGTGGAATCAGCGGTTCAATTATGCACTCGATTGGAAGGCCTGTTATACTTCCCTGTGAGAAGAGAGAGAGAGAGAGAAAAAAAAAACCATCCAAGACGGTCGAGCCAGCGATGGCAGATTAAATTCCCGTGAACGTGTCGGTTCGCGCTGTTTGGAAGATTTCTTGCGACGGAAGACAAGCGCTATAAAACACTAACCTCAGGTCTTGCTGACGTGGTTTGAGGAATCCAAGTAGCCCATTGAACAAGTGCTCTACCAAGAAAGGAGTTTGACGTTTACGGCCGCTGTGGGGAAGTAACTTTTTCCGAGTTGACTTTGTTGCGTTTGCGAATTGGTAAGCATATCGTGAAAAACATGAAATATTTATTTCGAAACCTACATTGTGTGCCCGTTTCATTATCAGGTTATTGGAAATTCAATTAAGCGGCGCACGTCCTCTGCAGCATCCTGCCTCGTTGAAAAACGTTTCGCCTTGAAATCTTGCGGCACAAGAACAACCAACAACAAAAAAATGGTTGCGAAAAAAGGGTCTCTCGCTCGTCTCTGTGGGGAGGGTTTTTGTAATTGATTTAAATGATTTACTTCGGGGGATCGCGTGGGCGCAACTTAACCGAGCCCGGTCACGGGATTTTCCCATCAAGCTGCTTTAGCGTGCCCGAAGCGATATACCGATCGCTTTCGCAGACGGGTCAGATGAAGTAGTACACCCTTGCGGGAGGCCTTCATCACGCAAAGGACTGGGACCGGGTCACGATTTATGGGACGCACTGTCTCTCGATTCAAGAGACAGAACGCACTGGCTGGCCGCATTCACCCTCCGTTCGGGATGAGACAAAGTTATGCCGCGTGATGACTTTTCCAACGGTCTGCAATTATTTATCGCTGCTTTGGAAGGGCGTCTTGGATGACTGCCAAAGCAAGCACATCATGTATGTGCCGGTGGGCGAGTTTAATCCCGCTGCGATTTGTGTGAGTGACGTGGAAGAAAAATGCAATAAAATCCACCTCTACGTCCTCCCATTCATGATGGCAATGGCCGGTTCGGTGGGGGAAAATTCGATACCGCAACACAACGGCCGTACAGGAGCAATCAACATCCGCCAACCGGAAGCGGAAATTAGTGCGCCCATCGAACGCTCTCGCTCCACTCGGATGACGCTTAAAGCCACAAATAAACCACATGAAGCACGCGCCGCCACATGCGTTCTTCCGAAGGTCGCACACAAATTTGTCATCCTCTATCTCTCAGTCCCTTGATTCGAGACAGGAAGAAGAGGAGAACGACGACGAAGAAACGCTTCTTAGGTCGTCCCCGATGAGTTTGGTCAGTTTTATTTAGGGAATCCCGCTGCGAATTCACAGCATGCCGCTCAGCCCGATCCCGAGTCCAGGCAGATGGAACGTCACCACGGGGAAAACTTTTCCCCCACACGGACGCACACGGACAGGAAATGACCGAGATGGCATTCCGGTGGTGGTGTGGTGATGGCGGTTGGCACGCGCAACCAGCGAAGTATTTTGTGGCTGGTTCCACCACGCAGCCCGGCCAACGAAGTGGAAGAAAAATTGTGCCAAATCTCTTATCAGCAAGTTTTTTTCGGACACGTCTGTCCTGAGCCGGAAAGACCTCTCGATGGGGTGGTTGCGCCCGGACCCAACAACAACAGCCTCCAGCATCCGCTCGACCAGTCAAATTGTTTTCGGTCGATAACGAGCAGGCCCCAAAATAGGAGTTTTTGGGCTATTTCGGGGTCCACGTGGCGTAGTGGCAAATTATGGGTATCGCCATTATTGCATTATTGCGTCCTTTAAAGGTACATCCCTTCGTAGCGCCAAACTGCTACGGGTCAGGTCGAAAGCAAGAACAACTACCAAAAATAAACAGAAGAACAAAAAACACCCTAAACGCTCCGATGATCCGACGATGGGAAGAGATTCGCAAACGAAAGGACGCGCAGGAAGAAGAACCGCCCATAATTACATGCGAAGAATCAACCGCTGGCAGTAAAACTTCCCCGGCGCGTTTGCCGTGTAATCTGAGAATCGGATCGAGCTCCACCACCACCGCTGGGGGAGGGAGAACTGCAAAAGGGACCGAAAATTGCGTGCCGCTGTGTGCGTGCGTGTGTGTGTGCTTTACAGAGCCTTCCGGAGGGGGTGGATGCCGTTCCAGCGCGAGCAGGGATGGAACGTTTACTTTGGAGCCCTCGTTTAAGGGTCTCTTCGGTCGTGCGCACGCCTTCACTGGTGCTTAAGAGGTTGCGGTGGTTTTTCTTCCACCCTGGTGTGTGTGTGTGCGTGCGTGCGTGCGTGCGTGTTTGTCTGCTGGCGTTGACTCGCGTCCCATCCATCCATCGGGTCTCTCGTGTGCGCTCGTTTGCCACCGTCAAATATTTAATCAGTTGATTAGATAAAACATAAATAAATTGTTATGATGTCGAGAGAGACAGAGAGAGGAGCCTAAAATCCCGGCGAACCCACAGTTGGCGATGATAACGACCAACAGCTAAGGGGCGACGCACTTTGGGTCTTCCGCAAAAAAAAAAAACCCGCAAAACTTTCCGCACCCAAAATCGCCCATTTTCCCTGCGACCGATGGGTGTGCGAAAATGGAGCCCCACAAATGGCGCAAATGCGTGTGGCGGCATTATAATCTGTGGTTGCTTGCGTTTGCCAGGGACGCGCTTTAAAACCCACGGGAAGATTTCCTGGAAGTCGCGAGCAAACACGCCCCGGCAGCTGGTCGGATTTGTGTGTGTTGGTGTGTGCTCTTTCTCCCCCCGTTTAAAATGGTGTCTTTCGTCCCTTCGGAGGCCTGACCTGACCTCTCGTTTACTTCCCACCCTTGGGCCTGAGGCCAGTTGGTTGGCGAAATCGAGGTTAAATAGTCCGCGAGCCATTATGGAGCACGAGCGCGCTGTGGAGGGTTGATTTCGGGGGTAAGATAACGCGCGTCGCCGTGACTGTGTACTTCAGCCAGCCGCGTACTACTTCACCTATGTAAATGTTTACACCAAAGCGCGCGCAGGGCTGCAGGAAACGATGGGAAGAAGCGGGGGAAGAGGAGGGAAGGGGAGCAAAAACCCCCCGACTACCCTTAAGAATCCCACGGCTTTCTTTCAAGACTCGTTCTGCGATTCTTTTGCCCCGCTGCGAGGAATGCGCTAATGTTTACGCTATGCTGCTGTTGGCCCTCGCAAAAGGGGGTGATTTTGAGCGCTACACTTTCCACACACACACACACACACACTGAGACGGGGGTGATGTTCATTTTTTGATACTCTCCAAATGTTGGCCCCGGAGAAGAAACGATGGAAAACAAAAAGGAGAAGTCGAAGAAGGAAGCGAAAAATGCGAAACATCAACCACATGCACGCGCTCGCGTTTGATGGTTACAAATGGGGTGGAGGGGTGGGGGTGGAATGGAAAAAAAAAACAAGAAGCACATGGCGCTCATGGGCGGCGTGTGTGCATGTGTGTGAAGTGTTAGCATACATGCGGTTTGTCATTCGAATCCCGTGAGCTGCTTATGCCGAGCGGCGGGCGTTAGACGAGCGTCTGTTTCTAATTTCGTGCGATTATGGCGAAATATCTCGTGTTATCAGGCTTGTTTGTGTACGTACAAGCACCCGTTTGCCTCGTTCCTCAACCCCGTTGTAGAACGAGAAAGCGAGATTATGACCGCCTGCAAGCGGCGCGTAATCTGATCGTCCTGGCGCGTGTGTACGTTACTCCACGCCACGAATGGCCACTGTGCAAAGAAGAGCGGTTAGTTCACCCAACCACCCACTTACTCCTCCCCCTCTAACTGACCAGTGGAAGTGCGCCTAGGGGCCATCTAAAACCGACGACCAACCGATCGCTGCTCGCAACAAGAGCAACAGCAGCAGCAGCATGTTTTTGGAGCATAATTTATGGTACGGCTGCTCTGTTGCCGATGTCGCCGTCCCCGGCGACGAACGATGGCTGCCATGTGCTGCCATCGTGCGGACGGACGGATGTTACGAGACCAGCGGGCAAACGCGCGTTCCCCAATGTCCGGTGGGAGAATTTGTCAACGAGCGCGGGGACTTTGGAGCGACCGTAACGATGGAGCTGAAGCAAGCGATGGAGCTCGAGGCTTTGATTGGGCGATCGAGCGGATTCCCTCGGACAGTCAATTACGTGTGTAACCCTAGCACGTGTGTGGTGCGGCTTTCCATTGCCCTAAACCGTGTTTTCTCGCTCACTCACTCGCACGCCTTTTAATCCACTCCTACTCGGGTGTCCACCCCTGAGGCGTGTAAAACACCAGGCGTCTCCATCGTACCGGTGGTTGTTGGGGCGATTGTGCGTCCCCTATGCGGGATCGATTTGGCTGGTAAATGGCGAGTCTTTCCCCCCTTCATCGTGGGGGACCAAAAGTCACCCATTTCAACCCGACCACCGGCTCGCCGACCGGATATGGGAATGAGTTTATGGCTTTTACCAATTTTCCAAACCCCGATAATGTGGCGAAATAGGAAAATGAAAGCGGCCGCTTAACCACATCGCGCACAAGGGCGGCGAGAAACGGCGTTTGGCCGAAATTCTCTCATATATATGTATTGCAGGGCGCACGCACGCACGCACGCACGCACGCAAAAACATCAACACTCCGGTTCCGGTTTCATTTCCGGTGCTTCTCATCCAATTTTAGGGCGCTGAGGGACATCGCCTCTTTACCTGGGTTTATTTGACCCCGCGGTTCCATCAAGCGCGCTACAACAGCGCGTACCGAGCAGACCGGAAACCGATGGCCCCTCGGGATGTGCTGAACGTGGTGTGACGGTGAGGAGACAATGCTGCGGCCCGCACCACGCCAGGGGTTTACAAATTGCCATCAATTTATGCTCATGACTACCCATCCTGCTTAGAGCGTTCATTGCTTCCGTCGCGGGCCAGCGTGTCCGGTCCGGGGTCACCAGAAATAGAGACCGAAACTGCTCTTTCGTCTACCAGGAGGTTTCATCTATCTGCCTTCTCTCTCTCCTAAAACTCCCAAAGCCAAGCCGACATGTCGACAACATATGTTCGTCGCCGCGTCGGAGCCGCGGTCAAAAAGACACTTGTCGGTATGAGCAGGTGGGTCCGACGAGAAGGCCAAGGTCTAGCTGTCTTCAAATTCCAACGACGAAACAAAAAATCCAACCACCCCCGTCGTTTTGTCTGAGAAGAAAGTGGTTCCGGTCTACCGAAATGTTCCGTGAAGCTACCACTTCGTTACATCAATTTAGCGCTGGAGAGTGCGCGTGTTCTCCGTAACTGGGTTACGTTACGAGGTTAAGCGAGTTTATCACTGCCCGCAAAGAGGCTGAAACCAGGTGCTTACGTGTGTGTGTGTGGGAGGGGGGTGGATGAAGGAATTCTGAACTTCATTTCCAACGCTGGAAGAAACGCATTTTCTTTATTGCGCTCGCTACCACGCGAAGTCGATGGTCAGAGAAAATCCAAAACTTTTTTTTCTTTCAGGTCGGCTCGGTCGGACATAGAATCGTAATCCGCCACTCATTGTTTGGTCGCTCGAGCTGCCAGTGCGTGAAAGCCATAATCCTGGTAATCCATTCGCGCGCATTAATGGCCATGAGGGAAATCGATGGAAAGTTCACGCACCACCCCCAATGGTGGCGGAATCTGTTTACCACCCGCCGCCATTGTGTAATGGCTTTCCAGTCACCTAATCGACGTCGTAACACGCTCTCTCTCTCACTCTCTCACTCTCTCCCACGCCTCCCACTGCTTCGGGGTGAAGCGCGAATACATCTCAATTAGCGCGGTTCCACCCTCCACCACCCACTCGTCGTCGTTATCAGGGGGCAAGAGTTTTGTTTTTTCTCTCTCGCTTATCTCCCACCCAAGAACACGACGCGCCGCCCTCACCCCTGGGAGTGACACGACAAAAGCTGTTGCCAACTGTCGGTTCGGTTTGGTTTTCGGCGGGGTGGGTGGACCGTAGGCTTTTTTTCTGTTTCTTTTCTTTTCTTTTCTTTTGCTGTGACTTCCCTTTTCTCACCGTATCGGGTGCCGGGGTGACATTTCCCTCGGTGTGGCGGCGGCGGTTGAGGACAGAACACGAACTTTCCATTTACCGATTTCTTTCTTTCTTTTTTGTGTGTGTGTACTGTTGCCTATCTCGCAGCCTTCGCGGCGGTGCTTTTCGGTACGCGAAAATGCGTCCTTAGAGTGTCGTTGACGAGCGAAATAGAGAAAGAATGAGCGAGGCGATGAAGGAGACATTCGACTCGAGGTTGTCTTATCACACGCCGGCGGGAATCGTCTGTCTGTGGCCGTCTTAGACATTGGGCTTTTTCCGCCTTTTTCTTTCTACCCACTTGCCCGGTCGTACGTGTGTGTGTGTGTGTGTGTGTGTGATTGACCAATTTTCCGTCAAGTGTGTGCCCACCACCATTCCAATGCTCCAAAGGATCGATCTATACCGACACACCCACGCTTACACATATCAATCAATCAGTGTATCGTACCCTCGGTGAACGCTGCTATCGTCCCTGATTTGAACCGATTTGTGCAGGGCACGCAAACACCACGCCGGGCAATGATTTTAATTTCATTTCTCACCCATGTTTTATCTATCACCGATGACAATGTTCCGCCCACTCGCTCTCATTCGCAGGTCCTGAAATATTTCGACATCGGCATGTTGGCTCAATAGATTGACGATAACTCGATTTAATTGAAACTTTTCGCTCTCGGGAAACGATCGCAGCGATGGTGTTGCAGCGATGGCGGTGGAATGTATCACCCGAGTGAGTATTCATTCTCCGTGTGGTGTAAAATTAATCTCCATTTGTCGTTCCTTCTCGGGGAGCGCTTCTTTTTTTCGCTTCATTTTCAGAATCTTCCCGAACGACATGGCGATGGGCCCGATTTTTCCAAGGACACAGCGTTGTGTGTTACAGTTTTATTAAAATCCTCCACGGTCGGTATGTGCCCGAAAGTGGATGGGAAAGTTATCGATCGCATCAGGCACAAGGACAACGCCACGAAGCAAACGGCAAGAGCCACTCGATCGCGTCCGGTTTCAAGCGGCAAACGGTTGATTGCACGACGACCCAATGGTTCGCCGGATGTAAGGCTCAACCTTCTGCTGTTGCTGCTGCTAGTGCGATAGCCCAACCGAAGAGACCCAACGTGGCAATGTGTGCCGCTCCCAGCAGCCCTTGAAGCGTGAACGTGTATTTGTGCGCGTGTGTATGTGCTCGAACGCGTGTGCGTGAGCTGCATTCTCGAAGCGGTGTGTTTCCTGATAATGAATATCGCATCCAACGCTCTCCTATCCATCTTTCCCGCGTGTACCATTCGAACGTTTCTCCGTTCGAGCTGGTTGCTTTTGTTTTACGTAGTGAAAAGTAGTCCCCACCCGGTTTTACTCCTCACTGTTCCATCCCTCAACCACACGTGGCGGGAAAATCCGCGTAGTTTAGCTCCCGGGACACATGGTGGGTTTTTGTTTCCGTTCGTTACGTGTGTGTGTTCCGTTTCGTTCCGTTCCGTTCCGTTCCTAGTAGCACTCCTTTTGGTCCTTTTTCCCTCTGCGTAGTGTGTACCCGTGTATATGTGTGCTTGTGTGCTTTACCCTTTAGTGTGTAGTGCCCGTGTCCTTCTCCAACGCCACGTGCGTACCACCACAAAGCGTCCCTTTTTGTGTGTAGTGTCCAACCCGTCGAAAGTAATCCTTCCTTCGCTTCACGCTGCGGTGTAACAGCTGCCGTTTCGCTTTCCAATAATGCCAATAGGCCACCCAAGCCGGTCGGCCCTTCCCAGAAACCGCTCCCATTTTCCTTCGCCTTTTTCACTCGCTTTCACACTCCCGTCAATGGGTTTCATTTATCGGAAATGCACCGGTGCACTCGAACCCTTATCATTCTTTCGCCCCGTGTACTTTTCAACTACTGGACGGAGAACTGATAAGGGCCCGGGTCACCTTTACCCACCGTGGGATAATCGATGCCGATGCCGGAACGAACGGTGGTGGGTTCGATGTTCTCGCCAAAGCGACCCCCGGAACTGCTGCCGTTCTAGCTTCGCTCTTTTGGATGGTCTCAGTGTTTACCTAGCGGTTGTGTGCGGTTTGTCCCTTGTGGCCTTAATACCTTCACGTGAAGAGGAATCTACAGCCAGCAGTACCGTGTACCGAGTGGATTCGTCATGCTGATAAGATAAGAAGAAAAAACCGCGTTGCCTTCTAACCAAACGGTGTAAGTTATGTCAGTGCCTGGGGGCATTACGAAATAAACGCGCGGGGCACAAGTTTTCTTCCGTTCGTCGGTAACAAATCATCCGCTCGATCGCACACACATTCCCAATGCAACGAAACCAGGGTCATTTCCATCGAGCGATAATGTTCAAGCCGAGGGCCTTATCTCTGTGACAGTCTGCAAAAGGGTGCGATGAAGCGATGTGTGTACTCTTCGAATGGGTTAGAAGAATTTTTTACGAATTTAATAAATCTACAGATCGGTTAAGCGTGGTCCTCTACATTGAATGTACCGATACTCAGACAAATAAACCATGCAACAGCTCCAAACTGGTGATGTAATGCTGCGTAAACTTGCCCAAAAAACGTCTCTCTTTCAAAATGCCTCCCGGCCATTTCATGCCAGCATCACGTTTCGGAATGTTGACAGCCTCTGTTGGAAAGCGATATAACTCTGCGTTAAGTGGCTTGCCGCATTTCGGCAGCGCTTTCTTTCGAGCACGATCGTTGAAGCAGACCATCCCCATGCTGATCGCGTTTGATCTTCAAGGGGTTCTGGTTTTTAGGTTATGCCTCTGTCGATGAAGCCGCAAAAAAAGCGCATCACCCACGCTGTGTCGAGTGGTTAACGAGTTTCCCAACCAGCCACTCAGCCAGAATCTGGCCAATCTTCGAGGCCAACGCTGGCATGAGGCGGACGAACAGGAAGCGGCTGCAGATTGACTGTTGCGATCATCGAAATGTATTCGCGATTGAGCGAATTATCGCGGTGTACAAAATGTTAATGTACTCGCAAGCTCGGAATGCACCACCGCGTCACGCGGTCCCAATTATGCCGCTTGCGCTCGAATGCACCCGCGCGCGATGAAATCCTGCAGCGTGCACCGAGGGTGGGGATTGAAATTAAAAATCCGAAGCACTTCTCCGCAATGCACTTAATTGATTTTATCTCCCGATTATCATATCGCCTTTTTAACGTACCCCGAACGAACGAGGTTGACGGACGGCCTGTCCTGCCGACGATGTGGGGTGGTGTGCCGGTTTTCAGTTGTGTCAGTTTGTTTGATTGAAATTGATCATAATTTTTGCGGTACCACAGCGCTTCATCGACCGTTTCCGTCCCCTCATCCGTCGCATAATGCCACCCTCTCTCAGCTCCAACCCCCGGATGTGACGCGCTGGCGGAAGTGCATTATTTTTACCGTCACTAGCACAAATTGTTTAACATACTTTCGAATCAGTTGCCATTGGTTGTGCTTTTTTTTTGCTTCTTTCTCGCCGCGCCTCGGTTTCGGTTCGTTTAATTTGACAAATTCCACATCGCAACGGCTGAGTGGCAGTTAATTAGGTAAACACGCAACACGGCACACAGGTGGACATCGGTATGAAACGAGGAATTATCGTACGTTGCATAAATCATGCTCGCTTCAAACGGCGGCCAATTTATCAACTGGCCGATTGTATGCCGTTGGTGGAGTCCTAACACGAGCGGTTTAATAAATAAAGCAAACAGAACCAACTGCGAATGGTGCGTTTTTCTTCGGTCGAAATCGACGTGCGTGAATGCTTACAATAAAATAAATAACCCATTAGAATGACTGCAGCATGATATGTGAACGACGCGCTCTGTGTTGCAAACTCAATTCACAATCACTTTGCTTCTTCCCGACAGAGATCATACCCGAACCCGAGAGGTCCTTTAGCCGTGCGGCATTCGACACATTCCTACCTGGCCTTCCCGGGAACGGTGGCTTCGCGAACAAAGGCAGCTGCGCCTTTGGATACAAAAGGATACCGAGCCGAATCGATTGGGATTGTTCGGTCGTAACATTGCAATAATGTTTCAAAACCATTCGCAGCTGGCTGCATACCCTGGCGGCGGGTGGTGACGTCCTTTTTGGTGGCGTACGATGGTAGGACAGCTCGCATCATCCATCGATCCGTCGGAGAGACGATTGGCAAACCACATCTGCCCGTACGCGTGTCCTTTCCGTCACCTTTCGCACGGCATCTGTCGCAGCCCGAGGTCGGTTAAGGAGCTGTTGCATCCTTGCCGGGCGTTGGTCAGGCATCTGTCTGGGTTTAGGTTTTCGGTGTTGTTCAACTGACCAGTGGATCGACAACATCGACGTTTACGATGGCTATTTTTGTAATCCACTTAGACGAACGTTTCCCGTCCGACGTGCGCACCTGGAAGGAAGTGACCGTCGGGGTCGATGCACCACGTCCGAAGGATCCGGGTGTCTGAAGAGAAATGTAACCCCTCCCGTTCACCGGCAGCATCAACGCCAAGCGCAGGACGAAGAAAATGTGCAATATGTGCCCTGCGAGCAGAGGAAATGGCGTGCCTGGCTTGAGTTCGTGAGTGAAGGCTATAGCGTTTTATCAATGTCTCTTTGGAGAATTTATGATTTATGGTCACGCACAGGCACGGGCGATGGGAGAGCGACCGTGCTCGTTTAACTGTAGGAAATTTACGGTCACTGCCATTCCCGGGGATGCTGTGCAACCCTCCGCCAGAAAGCCACCGTCGAACACAAGGAACAAGACATTTATTTCGCTCAAACACCCATGAACCACCCCACCCGGAGCACCACAAATGGACGATATGGCACAAGATCTTCATCGTTGCACGGCTAAGATGAACATCCTTTCCAGCCCAAGACACGCCTGAAGTGCATACACTTGTTCCGAGCGAGGAGCAGCAAAATGGCAGCAAAAGAAAAACTTCCCACCCAAAACCCGGCACATGCTGTTGGGAAAGAAGGATGGTAGGGTTTTGCGAGACCAGAGAAGGAAGAAAAAAATAACTCCCACACACGAACACGTCAGGTTGGCGGTGTTGGTTGCGGTAAATCCGTTCCGATTCGCAACTCGAGATGATTTTGATGCATTTGGAACCACGCGCGAAGCGAGTTGGTGTAACTTCCGCCCCTTGGTTCCGCCGGCTTGTAATGGCGAGGAGTGAAGCTATATTTCGCTCAAAACCCCGTTGTGGGTGGCACACTCGTCTGTGAATGTGCCCCGTCCTGGTTCGTCTGGTTTTCCGATGGAAACAGGATCACATTCCATTTATAGGATGCGCGTTGCAAGAGCTTCGTTGGTTGCTGCATGGAAAGATAAACGACTCGCAGAAGCTTCGTAGGGCGCACGGATTACTGGCTTCGGTCGGTGTCTGTGTGCGGGTGGGTTGAAAAGTTTCCCTTCGCAGGGATCTACTCCGGAGGACGACTGGTCTGGTGGGCCTGCCTGCCTGAAGCGTTAAATTTTGATTGAAATATCTCCTCTCAGTAATTGTACTGAGTCCGTCCAGTTTTCGCTCTTCGATTCACCCTCAAGTTCCTGCACCCACACACCAGGCACAACGGAATCTACCGGCGCTAGTGGAGCAAACACGCCAATGACGATGCAACCGTTTGGTGAACGATTCCTTGCACAAAATAGGCCACCCAATGGGGTGTCTCGGTGTGTCAGAAGGATGCAGACAAAACTCGCCCGTACGCTTGGGAGTGGTATGATGAAATTTATCATCAACGAAATATGCAGCATTCGCAACTTATTACTTCCCTTCATCGGCAGGAATGCATTCGCCCGTTGCACGCCTCGATTCTTGGCACGATGCGCACAAGCAGCAGTCGCAAAGTGCCTTCAATTTCTCCCCCAAGTTCCGCGGGTTTATCGTGACCAAATCCGACGTCGTCGTGGTTAACCCTTTTGTGTCGGTTTTTTGAAGTTTATTTGAGCAAACTTTGAACGGCGGTCCGAGGCGTGCCTCGTCCTGTGCGGAGCGTAGAACACGGTATGTGAAGCTGCCGAACGAGCGGTGGAATCCCGGTGCGATGGAATTTCGGTCGATTCCTTCGATTTGCTGCAAATAATCTTCCGCGCTCGTGTTCATCACGAAAACTGATAGTCCTTTCAGGGAATGTGTGGCTTACGGTACGCACGTGCAGCATCTTGGCGAATTGCGAGCACCGGAATTGGACGGAAAGCTAATGAACACCTCTGGGTTTGCTTCGTCCTTTGAGACTTGATGAATTCCATTAAAACGTAAGAATCCCTGCGTGTGGATGCGCTGTACGCTTTCTACTTCCTGCAACCAACTAAACGTTCGATTCCTCTTTTTTTTTCGCTTTATTCGCTGTAAAGGACTTCATTCAGACGGATGGAATGAAAACCCGTCAGTTTCTCCTTCGCCAGCCGCACGGCTGTAATGCTAATTAAACGCTACAATCGTCGGCATTTTTCTCCGAGGGAAATCTGCTGTCCCGCCACCCGAGTTTCCCCGATAATTTCCTGCCACCAAGCACATCGTCGCCCGAGCGCGGCTTTGTGTCATTTAAATTGTCGTCGTTGTTTTCCTATTGGTTTAGTTTTTGTTTGCGCGCCTCACCAGCCACAAATCCCTCCGGGCACCGGAGCGGCATTCAACAGGCTGAAGGGAGCGAAAAGCCCGGCCCTGAAAGAATTAAACCCACCCACGAAACGCACTGGGAGAACGGGCGCAGGAAGCAAATCTCGGAGAAATCATCATCCCGCTATTTTATTTTTTGTTTGTTCCTCGGTGGGAATTGCACAATAGTGAAGGCAGAACTGTGTAATACGTCAGAGCTGTCCCGCACGCTGGCAGGACTCGGCTCGGGTGTGGAAATGGTGCTACTTTTTGACGTTCATAATTTTTCTTTTTCGCATCCCCCGGCGCGGTTCTCGTTGCAGATAATTTTACGCCCATCGCCCATCGGTGGCGTAGCAGGAGAGCGACGGTATCATTATCCGCGAGCCGATTTTCCACCCCCGGGGGTTTTTTCGCATCCTTCATCGCTCAGAAAAACCCCAGCATTTCGCACGTTTTGGGCATTGGGCATTGTTTGAAAGGATTGTGGCGGCACGGTGGCGGGAGTTTGATGTTTCTTGCGGACACGAGCCTGACGAGAGTGGAAATAATAAAGAAGAAAAAAAAGAAGGGCCAGCAGAAAGCGGAACGTACACCGATCGAGGAACCGAGTGGTAAAGCTGCGCTCGTCCCGGAGTCCGGAGAGGATAAGTTTTTAATTTCCGATATTTCCACCGCGGCTCCCTTTTGTTTTCCCGCGTGACGTGCGGTCCATATCCTTCCGTTGACGGGGACATTTGCGAAAATTCCATCCACCAGGCGCAAAGGATCGCATCCTCTCGCTGTAAATGATAAACGCGCAAAAGAAAACACCAGTGCGCCTTTGAGCACGGTTTCAAACGAAGAAGCACCACTCTACCTGTTGACTGAAGCGCTGCTACATCTTAAAAATGCTCGCGTTTGCTTATCCACCCACACAGGCTGGGGTTTTCTGTTCGAGCATATGCAACACCAGCAACGCGAGTCAAACTGTGTTGGCAGGCTGCATGCATGGGGTGCATCATCAATGTTGCCTGAGCGGAAAATGCTGCACCACGCCAGGCCGGGGGAGGGTTTCCTTTTGCCCGTGTGCTTTTTTTTTAATGCTGCTGTTGCTGCTACGCTGTATTTATTTTGCAGCTCCCGAACGAGGGTTTTCCACGGTTTGGTTCACATTTTTATCTCGCCCGTTTGGTGCCTTTTCAACCGCGAATGCAGAGGAAAAATGTACTGCTTCCCTGCGAAAGAGAGAGAGACCGAGCTGTTTGGGTTTCTCTTTTCAACTCGTTTCATAAATCTCGGTACGTCCTTCCCAACCCCCCCTCCCCCCATCCGAGCGGGGGTGGTTTGATGGGAACGGCACTGACGGCACGTCCGCATAAATCTGTATAAATCCGGTAGTGTTGCGAATTTTCTGATGATTATCATGATTATTCGCATTTTCAGAACCGCTACCCGCAGGGCCGGTGGGTCGGTTTCCGGTTTTCCCTGGTTGCCCTTTCGCATTCACCCAGCCAGCCCCACCCGAGGGTGGAGGGAGTTACTTCGTTTCGCGCTTCGAAACTCCATTTCGTCCCGGGCGCACGTTTTGTTGCGCTGATTGTGGTTTTATGTTGCATTGTTTCTCGTTTCAATGACTTTGGACCTTTATCCAGTTCGTTTCGTTGTGATTTTTTGCTTCTTCTCTCTCTTTCTCTCTTAGTCTCTCCGTTCTCTCCTCCTGTTCAGGCTACATTGTTGCAATTCGCCAGCACGAACGAAACGATCCGGGGGTTTTTGTGTGTGCAATATTGTGGCATTCTGCATCTGAATCGATCGCCTGCCGGCTGTTGTGGGCTGCCACGTTTCACAAAGCATCGAATAATGATCCTGCAAAGGATGAGCTGGCCATTTTCCATTCCATCCATTCGGGCGTATTTGAAAGATTGCTCACCGCCCCCAAAATGGCACAGTTTTTCCGTGCATCCTGTCGTGGTCCTGTAGCGCGCAGGATATCAACATATGAATCAAATTGACTACGCCAAAACCCCTTCACATTAAAGTAACGAGAGCTGGAGCAACCACCCGTCGAACGCGTAAGCATGCGTCGTCAAATATTTGGCTTTGCATCTCTTCACCTGAATGGATCGAACAACTCGAGACCAGAAACCCGTATCCTGAAGGGTGGGCCCCAGCATCGCCCACCCACCCAACGTTCGCTCGTTTGCTCGCTCAATCACGAAGAGTACACGCCGTAAATTATAATGATCCGATGGCAGGCGATGGTTTCGCGACCACCCAACAGAAGCACGTTCGTCGAACACCGATGAGAAGATGAATCTTGCATGCCTTTCGATAGCACCGAAGCCACGGCGAGACCGGGGGCATCCGGCCTTACACAACCTAAAGATTCCGAGACGCAACTCGGACTCGGGGCCCGAAGCAGCACCATCGCCTAGCAGGAGCGTGCAAATTTCCCCGAGGAAATTAAAGGGAAAATCTACGCTGATTGTTTTTCCGCTCCCTTGTCCCTTGTCTCATCGGCCTCGGCTCGGCCAGGTCCTGGATGTGGGTGGGAGTTTGCCTCGGGGGTTGTTTATCTCCCTCCGGCGAGTTTCGACGGTACCATCAACATTCATCCAGCTGCATCCACTCGAATCCTTTCGGCAAATGATTAAAGACGACGGGACACCAGCACCGAAGCCCGGATCGTGCCCAGAAGCACCCGTGGAATATGATTTATGTGCACCGTTGACTGTCACCGACAGCTGGTGGCAAACGATTTCATCAATCGAGGCATCGTGTGTCACCTCGTGCCAGCTCCTGAACGACAGAATAATACCGTGGTGCATGAGGACGTACGCACGGACATATGTGTGTGGGTGGTGGGTGTGTTATCATCTTCATTTCAATTTTGCAGCGGATGTTGAACCGGGGATGGAAGGAATCGTAGGACGAGCGGCTGATTGATCGGTACCGATCGACGCTTCTATTCGATGGCTGACAAAAAGCGCAAGTTTGTGGCACGATCTAAACGTCCATCATTGAGCATGCCCTCATGGTAGCTTAAATCCTGTGAATGTGCGTGTCGTCCTGGAGTCCTGTCGTGCATTTTGTGCGGCTGTGAGCAGAGAAAGCAATCTCGTGTTTTCTGCACCCGTTAGTGAGCAGTTTACTGATGTAGCTTTCCTTTTTGTTTCTTCCTTTCCGTTGCTGTAGATTCCACGGATCCTCGACTTCAACAACACCGAACAACGCACACACCAATGCAGCTAAATCTCACATGCTTGTGATTGTTTTTCCAGCCACAAAACACACCACACTTACTCGCACACTCGCTAATCGAATCCTTTCATTTTCGATCGCTTTTTTCACCTCGCATGCGTACAGGCTCCAATTGACTCCCGCGGGCAGTAACACCGGCAACCGAGCAGTAGTACGGCCCCGTCCCGAAACGCGGTCGTCGCGCAGGCAGCGAGCAAACCGACCAATATTATGACAGAGGGCACCGCGGCCTCGGTTGGATGTTTAGATAATACGCTGGACGGTTTGAGCGAGCAGCAGGAACAGCTGGAACACGCCCTGGAACAGGGCACGGTCGGTGTTCGAATCGAGGTCACAAGCGCACCAGCGGCAGATTCCGTCGAGCTAATCGCCATCGGCAAGGACGAGCACGGCCAGGACGAGCACGCACAGTCTCGAGACGTCCAACAGCAAGCGGTCACGATGTCGCAGGGCAACAAACAGGTAGCGAAGACGGAAAAGGACCTCCCCGAGCGTGGCTCGTGGGGGTCAAAGCTTGACTTTATCCTGTCGGTCGTCGGGTTGGCGATCGGGTTGGGTAACGTGTGGCGTTTTCCGTACCTATGCTACAAGAACGGTGGCGGTGCCTTCCTGATTCCGTACTTTGTCACACTCTTCCTGGCCGGTATACCGATGTTCTTCATGGAGCTGGCCCTCGGCCAGATGTTGACCATCGGTGGGCTGGGTGTGTTCAAGATTGCGCCCATTTTCAAAGGTAACCCGTCCTGGTGGAAATTCTAGTTCGTTTCGATAATCCACAACGTCCGGTTGTTCCGCAGGTATTGGCTATGCAGCAGCCGTCATGTCTTGTTGGATGAACGTGTACTACATCGTCATCCTTGCCTGGGCCATATTCTACTTCTTCATGTCACTGCGTGCAGGTACCTTTCCTTTCGTTTCGCTTCGTTATGATCTACTCCTGGGGCGAATTTCGCTCACAAGAAAAACCTCTGTTCCTTTGTTCGTCCTTCAGATGTGCCCTGGCGCACGTGCGATAACGCGTGGAACTCGATCAACTGCGTCAATCCGTACGATCGCAAGGACTTGATTTGTTGGAAATCGCTGGGCGCCAATGCGACGGTCACGAAGATTTGCTCGCTCAACTCGAACAACGTGTCCATCAACGATATGGCCGATCCCGTCAAGGAGTTCTGGGAGTATGTGTCGGCCTGGGTCCTGTCCAGTAGTTTGTCTTTTGTGTAATGTGTTTGCCGGTTCCTTTCTCTTGTTTGTCTCTAAAGGCGCCGTGCGCTCATGATCTCGAGTGGTATCGATCAGGTCGGTTCGATTCGCTGGGAACTCGCCGGAACGCTGCTGTTGGTGTGGATCCTGTGCTACTTCTGCATCTGGAAGGGCGTCAAATGGACCGGCAAGGTCGTGTACTTCACCGCTCTGTTCCCGTACTTCCTGCTGACGATCCTGCTGATCCGTGGCATCACACTGCCCGGTGCCTTCGAGGGTATCAAGTTCTACGTGAGCCCGAATCTGTCGAAACTTACCGAATCCGAGGTATGGGTCACTGTGAAGCATACCGGCGTGGGGTTGTTGTCTCTCTAAGGGTGTTTCGCTTTCCTCCACAGGTGTGGATAGACGCAGTGACACAGATTTTCTTCTCGTACGGTCTCGGTTTGGGTACACTGGTCGCTTTGGGAAGCTACAATAAGTTCAACAACAACGTCTACAAGTATGTGAAACATGCCGACCATTCGACGGTACCACTTTTTCTGAAACGTTTATTTTGAATCTGCTCCGATTTTTCCACCCAGAGATGCTCTGATTGTGTGTACGGTCAACTCGAGCACGAGTATGTTCGCCGGTTTTGTGATCTTCTCCGTCGTCGGGTTCATGGCCCACGAGCAGCAGCGTCCGGTGGCGGAAGTGGCCGCATCCGGGCCAGGTCTCGCGTTCTTGGCTTATCCCTCGGCCGTCCTACAGCTTCCGGGAGCACCACTATGGTCGTGTCTGTTCTTCTTCATGCTGTTACTGATCGGTCTCGACTCGCAGTTCTGCACCATGGAAGGCTTCATCACGGCCGTGATCGACGAATGGCCACATTTGCTGCGTAAGCGTAAGGAGATTTTCATCGCGTTCGTATGTTTCATCAGTTACCTCGTTGGTTTGACGTGTATTACGGAGGTACGGTACCAAAGGAGTTTGATTGAGGTTCGGGAGTGAGCTAATCAGAATCTGCATTCCAATAGGGCGGTATGTATGTGTTCCAAATCCTCGACTCGTACGCGGTCAGTGGCTTCTGTTTGCTGTTCCTGATGTTCTTCGAGTGTGTCTCGATCTCGTGGGCTTACGGTGTGGATCGTTTCTACGATGGCATTAAGGACATGATCGGCTACTACCCGCTGTCCTGGTGGAAGTTCTGCTGGGTCGTCACCACTCCTGCCATCTGTGTCGTAAGTAACGCTGGGAAACTCCCGGCACAGGTAACATTTGAAGCAACACGTTGGCCAAAAGTAATCGAGTGATGTATGTGCGAGGATCGAGTGAATGAGTTATTTCAGATATCGTCCTTTGACAAACTATCCTTCGCGAGTTCATCGAACAGGTAATTTTTGGGTAAATACCTGGGGCGTCACATTTTGCTTGGTGGGAGATATTTACTTTATTTTAGGTATCTCTATTTGAAGGACGGCTTTAAGGATACATCCGATCAGACTTATCGGAGACCCATTTTCAATGGAGCTGTCAAAATTCGTTATAAACTTGATGTACCTAGTCACAATTGAATAAAACATTATAACGTATTTTTACAAACCAACGGTTTTGCTAATTGTCTAAAACTCACTCCGAATTGTTCCGCCAATGTCTGCTCGTAGTCACTGCTCCAAAGTGGTCCCAGTTGCGTGCCATCATGACAGGAAATTTCCATTGCATGCTCCCAGAGGTGCATTCCAACGGGTCAAAAGTTCATCCAATAAACCAGCTTAATAGAGCACCGATTTCGCTTCCAGCAAACTGCCGTCGGTGCATAATAACCGCTGCACGTGCGTACCGCTTCCAGGTGCAGATGAAATGAAACAACCACACTACGGTGATGCAGCAACCGCCGCCATCAGTTCCTCCTGAAACAGGGCCATCAATTCCGGGACGGTGCGCTCTTTCTCGTGGTGATGCTTTCCACAAAACGCCCAGGAAACGTTAATCTCGTTTTACGATGTGCGAAAACTCGGACGTTCGAGAGAGCGAGAGCAAAAGCGCACCAACCAGCATCCGCTATTGTTCCAGTGTCCTTATCTTCCGCCCGCAGATGGTCCGTCCGACCCGTGGGTCCGTGGTGTTTCCGACGGACCATGCCAGGACGGGATTGAATGGCCGCTCGTTGTTGGGTCGCCTTTGAAGCACCCAACCATCGATCATAAACAAATCAATAGCATTTCACCGATCGGCTCCGTGGCACGCAACGTTGCCCGTTCTGGGGCTGGTGTTTGGTTGACGTGGGATTGGCTTTTTCTGCTACCCTCAGGACGGACGGCGTTATGAGCGGAATCGATCACCCTAACTTCTTCACTCGGCATGAGCATTCACACAGAATGCATGCGTCGGTGATTGATGATGCTGAGGGAGCGAAACAACGAAACGACGATAGTAGTTTATGGAGCGAACAGCCCATACGACGAATGCTTGAATTCACCTTGCCAGCGGGCAAGGTGGTTCGTCCAAGAAAGCCCTACTCGACTTCCCAGAAATGCTCCGTTTCGAATCATTAACACACACGGCAGCGATAGGCAGCGCTTCCATCAGCCAGTCACCAGAACTGATCAACGCGGCATGATTTGCAACTTATTGTGAAAATTCACTCGCCAGCCACGAAACACTGGGTCCGGTGGAGTTGGCAGGAGTAAATAATTTTCCCGTTGACCACAAACAATTCATTCGCCGGCTGAAAAGGGGCATTGAAGCTCGGCCCCGGACTCCCGAAGGATAATGGCCGTCAGGCTCCGTTTGTGGCGTGGCTTATCGATTTGTCTTATTAGCTGTCAAGTGTTGCGTATGCGTATTAGCATAAAGCCCCCTTTCATTGGGAGGAGGTGAGCATTGGTCGATGACTCGATGGAGCCCAGTTTCGTACTTCATTCCGTCGTCC
The DNA here is from genome assembly GCF_943737925.1 of Anopheles nili. Taxonomy (NCBI): domain Eukaryota; kingdom Metazoa; phylum Arthropoda; class Insecta; order Diptera; family Culicidae; genus Anopheles; species Anopheles nili. Next base: position 8,180,029 of record NC_071292.1, read on the forward strand.
TGCCACACACACACACACACCCTCACACTTACATACGTCATCTTTGCCTTGCGCTGACGTCCTGCACTGTATCGTTTGCTTTGCGATGATGTGCTGCTTACGGTCAGTTGGGTTTACTTCGGGCGGAGTAATTCTCGCCGATGGACGGGTCGGTTTGGTGGGATCGAAGGAGCAAACCGAAGGGCTCCGAATCCTTGGCTCCATCCGTTAACCACCGTAGCGGTTGGCTTTACGGCTGCCGAGCTCGGTATTGGAACGGAACGGGCATTTTCCATGTGCTTTTCGTGCCTCGTGCTCGTTATCGACCCGCTTTTCTGGGCTGAAGATCATGGGGATGAGGGCCGAACCGTACAAGGATATGTGCGACAGTGTACGATGCAGAGAAATTCCAAGGAAAACCGGCTGCACTGAACCGAATGTGCTTGTGGTGGCCGGGCTTTATCTGCATACTGTGCCGTCCGCCTCACCGGTGATGCTAATGATTGGCGATGTGAACGGTGCGCGACGGAAAACCACACCGCAAACACTACTGTTACGTAAATGACCAACAATCGTTTTCAATAGGGTTAATCGTAAATTTCAATTAAATTCCATACCGTCCTTCGGTGCTGGCAAATCGGTGCCTGGTTGAGCCACCATGCGTCTCCATGGAAACGGGATTACATAAGGGTTTCCTGGGGAAGGGGAAAATGAAAGAAACGGTCGCGTTCGCAGGAAGGGCCACCCATTTCGATGGAAAAGGAACGTAACGAACATTCTGCATCCGTTGGTGCGATGAGTTGTTCGGTTGTTGACAAATCGGTAACTCGACTCGCGGTCGACTTGTGCGCTCACGTTTGATATCCTTCCGTTTGAGCTAGCGCGCGTGGTAACGAAATGAAGGAAAGAAAAAAACAACATGCCACCATCAAAGGATGCCACACCTCTGTGGTTGTTGAGAGTGTTGTGGATGCTCGAAAAAATGTAATAATGCAATAAGATGGCGGCTTTCGCTCACGGTTTTGTGCGCGGTTTGTTACATTAATTTATAGCACGAATAAAGCCGCTTTTTGTGGGTGACATTCAAAGAAGGGACAAAAAAAACGCGTTTTCGCTTTCTTACGAACCGAGCGATTCCACTTTTATCATTCCTTCGATGGGCCATCGCTTACGACGGTGAGCTTTCAGGAGGTTCGTTTCCCACGAGGTCATCACCAGCGTCGCAAGTGCAAGAACCGAGGCGATGGAATCGCATCATAAAGCAGGTAAGTTATGGGAACCGCACCCGGACGAAGGAAGTCCTTGCGCGCTTGGTGCCGCTACCGAGCACTTCCGTCTTATCACACGCCGCTCTAATGCGCCTCGAGTGCACTAATCCGATGACTCGCAACACCGATTAACGGTACGCTTCCGTGATGACCCGGCGGGCCTGTTCGGGCGGAAATAGCGAGCCGCTTAAGATATGTGGCTTCACTAATTAAATTTTTCATTCCAATTCCACTAACGAGAAGCGATAAGTTTTACCAGCACCAGCATCCATCCCGGCACGTACCCCCGAAATGCTCTCTCTCTCTCACTCTCAAAAGGGAGGATTTTTTTTGTTTTTTTTTTCCTCCCACTCAACCTCTTAGCGCCGAAGCGTCTTGTGGATGAAAAGCCCCCACGGTTGAATGTCCTTGCGAGCGTGTTTTTCTTCACTTCACGTTCCGGGGACCAACTTGCCCAAGCGAGTGAAGCAATTTCGATGCCCATCACCCACCCAGATGCACTTACGCTCTCTTACCAAGGGAAACGGGTTGCCGAGGTGCGTCCTGGCGTGACGGAATCGTCTTGACGACATCATCAGCACCATCAGCATCAGCGCCTTGCGCCATCCATCCATCAGTGCGAGCCTTTTTACCCTTTCGAAAAAAGGCCACTAGAGAGAGAAAGCGAACGAGAACTTCCCTTACAACGTTGGACCGGGAATCGTTTCGACGTCTCGACGTTTGCTTGGCTTTGCGTCAGCTTCGTGTCATGTTTTTTCGGTGGTCCAACGACAACGTTCCACCCGAAAAATGTGTCCCCAGGACTTGCTCTCCCTGTCGGTAAAGGGTTGCAGAGCGCGTCAGTGTGAAAATAAATGTAATGCACTATGATCAAATTAGTGCCGACAACTTATGATAACGTCTTCGTTAGGGTGTGTAGGGATTTTATTTCCCATCCGCGTCCTGCAACGTGCTTTACGATGTGAAAAGTTACGGCAACAAAAAAAGCAAAATTCGCTTCCACTAATGAAGACCTTTTTCAGGTGACGCCGTTAGCATTCCGAACAATGGAGAAAGAAATCCCACCGCTCGATGCACGTTCACGTGAGGAAATGAGTCGTCTTTTTTGGGGTAGCTAAAATTCGCATTTTTGCTCGTGTATTTGCATGCGGCATGATGGGAAATACATGCACCCCAGAAGTGACAGCCGCATTCATCTATTTCGGATGCGATCGTTTAAATCCATAAACCTCCCCCAACGCCCTCAGCGATCAGAAGCTTAATCGCCCCGCACCGTTAGGTGGCTGGGAAATTGTTTTAAATCCACCCGGGAAGTCAAACGAGATCGCTGAAAGTAAAGACCAAAAGCAAAAATAAAAAATAAACGACAAAAAATGGCAGCTCCCGTTCAGCGCGATATTAAAACCAAAGCCCTGTTCTAGCGGCTGGCTACGCCACTGGTGTCCCTGTTTCTAAGCGGTGCTCCATTTACCGAAAATACATCACCACGAACCCTCCCAGCCACCCACCGGCAGGGATCATAAAAAAAAACCACCCCACACCCGATTCGATTGGGTGTGTCTCCCCCCAAAGCTCGCCCCAAAAGCTCGCGACTCCAGTAATTCCGCTCTCGTGTATCGCTCTGTAGGTCAGCGCCATTGCATCGATTGTGTGCCATCGTGGGTGTGTTTGTGGGTGTCGTGAGAGGACGAAACAAGGAAGGCAAGCACACATCCGGCCCTCGGATCCTCGCGCTGTCGGTCGGTCGTTGAGTCGGTTAGCAAATGTCATAAATTTCCATTTATTTTTCCTGTTCGAACATAAAACTATATGCTTTTGATAAACGACCAAAGATGCTCGCCAGCAACGAGGGTTCCGCAACACCGATTGCCTGTCCTGATGGTGAGCTCCCCCTTAGCTTAGGGGTTGCATCGTCCCCCGAAAGTACCCTCGACGTTGGTCTGCCGATGACAACGGTGTAGGGTTGGCTGGAGTGGCCATGTATTTTTTGTCCTGGGGTTTTCCCACCCACGGGTGACCATGTAACTAACACTATCTGCAGCTAGAACGGGCGTGGAAGGATGAGAGATAGAGAGAGAGAGAGAGAGAGAGAGAGAGAGAGAGAGAGCGAACGCGAACAGAAGCGCATGTAACGCGCGATGCGGTCAGCAGTAAACAACGGAGCTTTATTGCATTTTTAAGTGCACCAACTACATTACGAACGCTACGAGCCCGTGCACAATGGTGGAGTGTGTTACCTGTCCGGAAATGGTGCAAATTTATCTAACCTCCGCTGGCCGGTGGCTATCGCATGCATGTTATGATATTAATTTGCTCTACGCTAAAAATCGTGCTAATGGTGCCCAAAAGGGCTCAGCAAACTGGTGGGCGGTGAACGGTGGAATAAATTTCAAGGGTTTGATTAAAAACTGTCAAACGTTCTTCAGTGAATGGTTCAAACGAACCGAATATTGTCGCCCATGTAACGTGCACCTGAAGCTGTGAATGAACCACCCACCTGCAGTTCATAAAGCACGTCCCGGTGTTGGGTTGATCGAGTTCTGATCGGTCTTCTCCACCGGTACACCCGGCTTTAAACGGCTTTTTCCCCACGTTCCGCAAGATAGATGGGCTGACGAATTGAAAAAGGAAAGCCCCGGTGGGTGTGTGTGTGTGATAAAAAAATGACCAAACACGGCGATGTGGGTGGAAAACAAAAGCAAAACAAAAAGCGGTTTCGCCTCGAAAACCACAAATCGCAACCAACGTTGGGCCGTTGGCTGCTGATCGTTCAGCATCATTTGAAACCATTCAATTTCAATCAATCCGCAATTAAGTCTAGACGTGAAGGCATCAAATCACACAAGCCATCCATCCATCCGGCCAGTCGTTCATCCACATCCATCAGGCCCATCCATCGGGGCTCCGGTCCACGGGTCGGGCACGGATTTTCATCGATCGATTTAACATTTGGCTCGCGACCAAAACTTCCCGCACTGGCCAACTGGTGACGGGGAGCCAGCAAAAGGATGTCATCTCCGTGGCGTGATGGAAAGGACCCTTCCATCTCGAGCTGGAGCCAAAACCCCCCCCAAAAAACAAAACCGGCCCACCAGCAGCTGCCAGTGCCACTCGAAATCGTCAAACACCATGTGGCGCTTTTTCGGCCCAACGCCCAGATCCCGGAGCTCTTTTGCTTCACCGCAAACCACGGTGTTCGGGTTCGGTGTTCATTTCGGGGCCCATGGACACGTCCATCGGGCGCTATCCTTTTTGTGAAGTAATTCATCAACCCACGCTCAAGGACACTGGCCGGTTGGCTGCTTGGTCGAGTATCCTTGCAGCGCGAACGTTGCACTGAGCGTGCGGAAATCGCGAACTACCCATTTTGGTCGCGTCCTTGTTTCGTCGAATCGATGCCAGGTGGTGCACAATTTCCACTCCAGGAAAGCTGCTCGAGCGGAAGTTTTGAACCACATCCAGGTGTACTCGTGTGTGTGTGTGGGGGTGGTGTTTGGAAACAATAAGCCGAAAAATAAATTGAGATATTATCGGGTACCGGATCGTGGTGTGATTGCGTTTTGATTTGTTCCACCGATACGCCACGGTCGGTGCTCGATGGATTAGCCGGCCGGAAATGAGGTTTTATTTGCAACTTTAGAGCACACCGGTCGCTTTCCTGTTTCAATTTTGCATTCCACAAACGTTTTTGGTAAGTGCGTTTCGTGCGTTTAATCGTGGTTTCGTGCTTTAAAATCGCATTCGGTTCACGCAGTTCAAACGACAAGCCATCGATCGATTTCGACGTTAAAGTCGATGCCACGCTTTCCACGAAAACACACCACCCCGATGCGATGCGATCGAAGGAGCCAATGCACAGCTATTTATTTCCCATGAGCTTTCTGTGAAAGGAATTAAAGCATGCCTTGTTCAACAAGCGCGACTCAAGACCGTTGCTAGGCTCACTGCACTCCCCCCAATACACTCAAGACGGTGCGACAGACCGAACGAGAGCTTAGGTAAGCAAATACCGAGCAACGGTGAGAAAAAATACTAACGCTTCAGCCCAAAAGTATGCTAATATCCTGGGCTCAGCATCAGCGATGGCCGTCGACACATATTGCACACGGGAAAGCGACGGAAAATAGGGAAGCACTCTCTCTCTCTCTCTCTTCTCCAGCACCAGCACCAGCTTGTGTGACTTTTTTCCACCCCCAAACGGAGCCCGGGGTGGGTGGTGGTTTTCTTTGATTTTTCATTTGTCACCGAGCGAATGTTTGTGCACGTCTTATCCTTACGATGATCAAATGCACGCCCAAAGCGACACATAAACAAGGAATGGCGAAGGAGCGCACACAAACGCGAAGTGAAAAAAGGCTTCCATCCTGGGATGGCTTTCACCCTCGAGGGAGGAAGTTTCTTTTGCATTTTTGCTGTTGTTGCTGTTCTCTTCTTCTTGTTCTTTTTCATCCTCCTCCTTTTTCCCGCTGCACTGGGACTAATCTTCCGGAACACGAACGCTTCCTGGCCGGAACGCCTGGCTGTTGAGGACGGTCAGGACGAAGCCAGGATCGAACCCGGGATGCGCTCGAGCTGGGAAATGTGTTCCTTTTTGGCTCGTGTTCGACTTCCTGTGCTCGGGCGCTCGTCTTCACACACAACTCATCGATGGCGTGTGAGGGAGTGCAAATAAAAAAAAAAGGCCGAAACTTTCCACCCGATAATACAGCAGCACGTGGAAGGGATACGAGCGCCTGGAGCATCCTGAAGCAAAAAAAAGGAGCACACAAAAAAAGTGTTCCAAAGTGTGTAAACGAAAAACTTTAATTCCATCGTTTCGACTCCACTTCGACGAGAGAAGGTTGATAAGCGAAACGAACGGTGGCAAAAAAGCAGTGTCGCTTATCTCTTAAACACTCCACTTCGTAAGGCTTCCCGACACTTAATTGGGGTTATGTTAACGCACTCACACCAACCGGTAATGCAAGCGAGTCCCTTGCTCGTGATTCCGGTACCTTAAAGCTTTTGCTGCACCTCATAACCGTGGATGTTCTTCACCGTGACGAAGAAGCTCGCATTCCTTCCGCGACATTCGAAGCGTGTGCGAGAAATTGAAACAAAAAGCCCGTATCCAAACTCACAAGGATTTGGAAAAACGTCACCCCCAACCAACTTCGGTCGTCAGGTGGAGACACTCTTGCAAGCTCTTTTTCCCGAAGAATTCGGATCCCATTCTGTGCGAAAGAGCTTCCGTTTTCTTGCCGTTTACTGCATTTCCATGCCGCCTCGCAGTTGCCACATTTCTTGGAGGGAAGCTTTATTAAAATTTATCTCCACTGTCGTTCGCATAAGGGGCTTGTTTTGTGTGCCCACAAACTTTCGTGCCCTTGTCAACGTGGACGTGGATTCGAGGGGTCGCTGGGATGCCGGAAAATTACAGAACTGCGAAAAACGCGCGCGAGGACGAAAGTGAAGTTTAGGGTGCTGTGTTTTCTGTTTTCTTCTTTCTTTCGAGGACCTCTTTGGGGCGTTGTCATTCTATTGACTTTTCTTTTCGCTATCTACGACCCAGCCGCAGCCAGGAACACGGAATGTGCACGGAAAGCATCCATAAATCATGATTACCGTGGATTTGGATGCGTTTCGAGGCGGCAGTTCAATCGATTGCGCCAGACGCGGCCCGTGTTGGTGGCGTGTTTTGCATGGTTGAGGTGTAAATTGTGTAGCACGAGCGTAAAGGAAGGATGCAAGAGAGATTTCGAGATGAGAAAAATGTTCCATCTTAACGATAAAATATGTCAAAATTTGAACACGTGGCATCTTAAGCATCGCAGTAGCCATCGATAACCGGGAACGAAAGCTCCCACGAAAAACAAACCGGTTCACTCTCTCTCTCTCTCTCTCTCTCTCTCTCTCTCTCTCTCGTTCTGAAAGGTGGAATAAATGATCCGAAAAGTTTCTTAAAATTAATTTACAAATCCTTCGGCTGCGCTTAACATCATTTACGCCACACCGTGCGCCAACCTGATACAGATTTCTGAGCGCTCGGTAGTCGTATTTTATCATTAGGAAAAATCACCCCCTAATCACCTCTCCGGCACTCCCCGCTCCTCCCCCCACACGGTACGGCAAATTTGATTTCCCCATTCCGCCGAGAAAAAAAAACCCCCCCGTGCCAACAAAAGGGAACCTGGCACCGGCACGTCGGCGTAGCTTCGGGTACTTGTTAAGTAATTTTAAACGCCGTACGCCCCGAAAATCGATTTACCGGGTCGGAATGTGAAGCGTTGGCAACAATTTCACTCCCCCGTGTGGAATGTTAATAATATTTTGCGCTCCCTCGTCGGTCGGTCGGTAGGGCGCCAGGGGGCAAGAGTTTTCCCGAGCGCGTGGGGTGGTGAAGCTAATTTTTGGTAATTGCATTTTGTCTGTCGGTCGGTCGATGATTTGTTATGAATGGCACGAGGCTCCAACGGGTCCGACACTCGGGTTGGGAAACCCCCCAGGTGGGAAGCAAAGGAAAACCTTTTAATTGTTTTATTAGCATAACACATACACACATCCATGCAAGCGAAAAAAAAAGCGAATCGTTTGAAGCAACCCACGCGCGTTACAGTGGCGTTATTGTATTGAAAAAAAAACCCACTTCTCTTGCTGTTAAAGCGGATGTCGGTGGTTGGAAAACCCGCAGGATGTTCCGCGCGTCCATCAAATCGCGCAATCAAATATACATGAACCCTTGGCGTGCGATTCCAAACAGGGCCGCGCACAAGCGCAAACGATCAATTTACATCGATCGCTTTTCCACAAAAACTCGCAAAAAAAAAACGAAGCGACACCCGCCGGTGCGAGTGAAGCTTTGGGTCATCGAAACAAAGTGCCACTTCCTTCCGGCGACAGTGGCCGGAAAATGCCAAAAAAAAAAAAGGAGAGCAACGTTCGATGCGAAAAGTGGTGGAGTTTATCATCCATTCGCTCGTTTCACTCGGTATCGTCGAAAAGCAAGAGAGAGAGAGAGAGAGAGAGAGAGCAAAAAATAAACCCGAAAAGAAGCAGCAGAAAGGACACACGGCATGCCTTCGTCGGTCGATCCGACGGCACGAGGCGATACTTTTACATCATCAATCAATTTCCACGCACAAGCACCCTTGGGCTTGGGGAAGGATCCAAACCGGAACGAAAATGAAGCGCACCCGGCCCGAAACTAACACTTCATCCATCGCTTCATCCGGTGGGAGGCTGTCTATCTGGTTCCAGCACGCGGGGTTGGTTGTTTAAAGAAGCAAATCTTAGCACCGCGATCGATGCGTGCGAGTTGGCTGAAGTCGCTTCACACACACACACTTTCGGAAAAGCGGCCTCGGGGCGTCCTTTAATCGAAGCGCGAGCCGGCAGTTTCAAGCGAACAACATTTAAGGATCAAATTCCCAAACGTTCCGCGAGGTTGGGTGGATTTATCGATTCGGATTAGAGGTGGTTTTTCTGTAACACCTGGGGCGCGTGCTGCTGATGGGTTGCGATCGTGTGTGTCACAATTTATATACCCCCCCAGGCGGGTATGATTGATCAGACCGTTTTTTGCGCGATTTGATAATGCTGAATTGATTTGCATGCGCGATTCATTCCATTATGGAGCGCGATTCATTGAATTCTCGCTATGGGGAAAGGATTTCACTTGCTCGGGCTTGGTGTTGTTGGGGAGCTACTTGGGAAGGTCCTTTTTCGACGAAGGATCGAATCGCGGAAAGCGGATTGGTGTTTCGTGACGTGGGGAAAAAGAATCCCACACCCACAATGTGCTTCGTTGGTGTCAAAGTTTTTCCCCACAATAAGGGGCATAATTTCACAAAAAAAACAAGAACCAGCTTCGTTGGCTTCCGTTTTGCAATTTACAACCATAAATTGAATGCTTCATTTCGGATCCCAGTCTAACCGACTCGAAGCCGGAAAGCGAGTTTTAAACCCCATCCTCCAGTTAAAGGCGTTTTTTTAAACTCAAAACCACAAACCAGGGACGTACTCTGACGACGACGTCATTGCTTTCGAGCCATCCAGGAGCTTGCCCCATTAGCACGGCACCTTCGAAAGACCGGCGAGTGAGCTTTCGAAGGAGTGTGAGTGTTTTCTCGAGCCATCCTGCCACCCCCAAAACGATCGAAAACCAATCCAACACCGAAAGGATATTTGCCAAACATGTGTCGACGGCGTGCATTCGAAAGGACCAGCGCGATGGAGCAACACACAAAAAAAGGACTCCAACTCAAACCTCAAACACACAAAGCACCAGCCGAGCGTTTTCCTTCGCGTGTTGGGGGAGGGTCTGCAAAAAACACCCCCCCACACACACACACATACGTGCCCGAGAATACGGTTAACGCCCACGGTACGTGTCCACCTGGCATCCTGGCAGCATCTTCGGCAGCGGCCGTGCAGCTACCGTCAGGATAATCGAGAAGGATGTGTGTGGGAGAGAGCGAGTGAGCGAGAGACGAGAGAGAGAGACTGAGTACGATGTCTCAAGTTTATTACAACACTTCACACAACCGAACCGGTCTGGCAACCGTCCGGGGTATAGATTATTTTATTATTATGGAGTTTTATTGAATTTAATTATTAATATCAATGGAAATTGCTGGCCCATTTCGGTTCATCCGGCGAAACGATGCCGCTCTCCGGTGTGCCTTTAAGGGATGGGTTTTGGGGTGGGTTTTCGGGTGGAACGTCCTTCGATGGGGAGGGTTTTTCTCCTGCCAAAGGGTGTTATTTCGCTTTACCATGCTCGGCGAGTGTGTTGAACGTTAACGGGCGGTTTCTCGGTCTCGTGCCAGTGGTGCTTTTCGTTGCTGTTCGTCGTCTTCTTGTTCTTCTTCTTCCACCCGAAGGGGGGCAAACCACCCCAACCTCACGGGTGAATGCTCACGTGTTGTACTAATTCCTGGCGTTCATTCAAACCGACTGGCAACAACGCACCCAGGCACCATTTCAGCTGACATCACTCTCCCAACCACACGGTGTTTCTCGGGAGGACATATGTTTCGGAAGGACGAAAAGGACGAGAAGAAACCATCTCACGCGCGGGACCTTCCGAACGCCACTGAATGCAATGCAATTGAAGCGCTTGTTGTCATGGAAACGGTTAGAGAATGATTTATTGATCTAGTAGCTGTAGCAGTGTAATAGACTCAGGCTCAGGCTCAGGCTCAGACTGCTGCCGAAAGCACGCCCGTCTTAAAGATCCCGGAACGATCGATCGGAAAAGTTGCTCAAAGGACACACCTCCTCACAGGATCTGATACTGCATGCGGAATCCAGTCTCACGACGGAACGGATCAAACAGCTGGTCACTGTTGAAGTACATCACGAACGGTCCCGGTGCGGTCACTATTCGTTGGGTGAATAACAACAACAGAAAAAATGGCTCGTTATCCTCATTATCCTTCAGCGCGTGAGCGTGTTTCGTGAGGCTCACGATTTGACTCACCTTCAACTTCACCACTCACGAGACTATGGCCACAAAACCGACTCGAACGCAGCACCGGCAACGAGGGCAACCGTGCCATCGCATTCGGCACAAGCAGATGATCCTCGGAGCGTTCCATCGACGCAACGCTCGAGTAACACAGCTCATCAACGGCCACATTTCCAGCCACCGGTTCCAGGACGTACGCCATCTCAAAAACGCTCGGTCGCAAACGTAACGCTTGTGCGGTGCGTGGCCGATGAAAGCAAACCGCATAGCTCAACCCACCGAGGTAAGGTCCTTCACCTGTGCCAAGGTTAAAGGACTCTACCGTCCCGGTGGTGTCGGGAAAATACTGCAAACACCCAGTCGGAGCGAGCATCCCGATGTCGTTGTGAAACGTACGCGCCACTAGCGGTAAAAGCTCGGGTTGATCGAAAGCCGACTCCTGACGGAAGGTATCCTTCGAGGCGGCTGCAGCACCCGTAGGACATTCGAGTTGCTGCACACGGACGCTCCAGTGTGGGTTGCGTAGGTTCGGGATGTGATTGCGATTCGCGATGCGAAACGTAATGGTTAGCGTTCGATCGGCGTTGGTTGGGTTGAATGGTACGTACACTTTTTGGATCGCGAGGATCAACGGTTTAAAAGGGGGGGGGGGGGGGGACGGATTAACGTAATCGGTTATAAACACCTCGCGGTAAACGCCACTCACCATGTTGGCCGGTGTTTTCGCCACATAAATCGAAGTTTAAATTCTCGATCGACAGCACATCGTTGATGCAACGCGGGTACGGATCCAGCGTCGGTTGGGCCAAGCTGAACGAGTTGAAGTCTAATCGAAGCTGCGAATGGGGGAGAAGAAAAGTCGTGCGATTTGGGAAAAAGGTTGAGAACGCCTGTGCGTTGTTTGCTGGCGTTACCTGACAGACGCGTAGATTAAGCGATCGGATCGTGTAAACGCAGGTCAATCCGTTCGCGGAGATGTCGTTCGGTGCGATCAGAGTCGTAGATTTCACGAGTGATGTTCCACCGCAGGCAAGCGTTGGTCCTGGAAAGGATAATCGAAGGGAGAGAGCGAGAGAGAGTGCGTTGATGGTTTAGCAATTTTTGTTGAGGTCTCGAGATCAATGAATCAACTCGCAAGGAGAGAAGGTCCTTTTGCGGCAAAGTGTGTCCTTCCCCGAACGGTGTGTTAATTTCCTCCGCAGATTAGAAAGGATGAAGCGTGTAGTCGTGTCATTGGGGAGCATAAGATAAGGCTCTGATGGTAAAAAGCTTCGGAAAAGCCTCCACAAACCGGTGGAAAATCGACTTTCGCAAGGAGAGGCTTCAGCTTGAATCAAATAAATTCATAATTCCACCAAAAACCCGTTCTTCACTAGCCATCGTGGGCATTTTACTTTTATCAACGAGCTCTTAATGTCACTCTCTCTCTCTCTCGCTCTGTCGTTCTCTCCTAAAAGTGTCCATTGATAATCAACCATCTCGAGACAGGGAATGACCCTGGGAAAACCCTTGCACTATTTTTAGCGCTCGTCACTATTTCTAAACGCACTGCACGCGCTTTAAAACCACTCGGCGCCAACTCGTTGGCCTTTACACTCAATCAGCCAACAATCAGAAGCACCATCTGCCTTCGATTGGTCCGCCAACGGAAACACCTGCCTGCGCCTATCAGCCGCCATGGCATCGTACGCGAACGGTCTGATGCGTATCGCCCTATCGAAACATTTTCATCAACTCGCGTCTGCGTTTTGCGTGCTGGATGGATGGAAAAATGAGAAGAACAGACCTGTGTACTGTCCCACGACCGGTGAGGGATGCAGCAGCAACTCGATGACAATCGTGATAAGGACAAAGGCCAACCGAAAGCACCACATCTTTTGCGTGGGATGCAACAGGGGATGAGAAAGGAAGAGACAAAAAAAAACACAACACACCACGCTGCTCGAACAGACTGACCACTCGAAACTGGGGAAGGAAAAACTCAAACTGGTGCTGGTTCGGCGCGAGAGAATGCTTTTTATACATTGACGGTGAGCTTTCTCTTATGAGCGTTATCACAAACACACGGTGTGCGATAAAGACACGGTGGCCCAGGGCGTCTTATCTGAGCCGAGGCGAAGGAAAGACACGATTTTTCCATAAACCGTCGCGCTCGAATTGGGAAAGATTTTCCTCAAATGTTTTTGCTTCTCAACCCCAAAAAATCCACCCTCTGTAGGTCAGTTGTGATTTGCTTGAAAGCAAGTGAGCGTGTGCTCGTTCGTTTGTTGCCAACCGTTTTTTTTTTGGGTACAACATGCCAAAACTGTGCTGGATGTTCGATCGATCGTTGTTTACTTCCTTCCACTTTTGGTGGAAAGGTGTTTTGTAAGAGTGTGCGCACCGCGGGGAGGACGATATCAATCATTGTTTTCCTGCCCGAGGGCGAAGATAATGCCACCCTCCGAATGACCGCAGGAATGGGCGCGTTGTGCGGGTTCCATTGATAAAGCGAATGTGTGACGTATTGGAAAGCGAGGCTGTGGGCAAACCAAAAATTGGCTGATGGATAAAAAAAGGCGCACAAAAACAAGCACCTGCAGACGGGGGTTTCCGGTCGTGGTGACGCAACCGTCACGCGCAGGTCACGATCGACAACGATCGCACGGCTGTTGCCAGTAAGCTATTAGCGCATGTAAATGATTGCGTTTCGTGATTAGAATGAAGGCAATGAGCTGACTTTTTTTTCGAAACATCCTTCCAATACCGAAAGGGAGTGCTTTGTGCAGCTATTCACTCGTTGAAGCGTAGATTTGAATTTAAATTCAAACGCCTCAACATTCAAAAAGTCTGCGAAAGTCCTTTCCGGCGAGTCCTTTTTAACGTGCAACCGCCTTTTAAAGTTGAAAGATTGCTTACGAGAAAAAAAAACTGCATGCAAAACCACGCTAAACCTTGTGGATAATGTTATTAAAACCGCACGTCGAATATAAGCCGGTAGCGCAAAAGATAGCGCTGAAAAATAGTGGACATTAAAAAATTATCGGCCATGTGATCGGTTGGAACAGCGAAAATTTTAAACCTAAGTAACAGGAGCGCATCCCAACCAGGGGGTAACAATATTGTACGCAAAACATTGCACGCCAGAAACTGTACTACACAATGTATTGCGCGCAAAACATTCAAGGTGCCGCTGTAACCAAGTTTTGAACTAGTCGCCCATAGATGGCGCTGTACCACGTGGCATGCTATAATTAATTTTTGGACACTAATTAGCGCCATCTGTTGGATATCATATGCAACATCAATTTAAACAGCGCCATCTATGAGTGAAAGTTGTAAACTTAGGGGCGGTAAATACCACGTGTTTTTAAATTTTTTAAAATTAAAAATGTAGCCTACTAGCTAGTATGCTCTCCTGTTACTTTTGTGAAAAATTTTCGCTGTTCCAATCGTCAAGTGCGCCGGTAATTTTTGATTTCCTCTTTTTTTTTCCATAATTTTGCCCGCTCTTCTGCATTCTTTTTAAACGATCGCGCAAGGGCGAATATACATTTTTGCGGTATCGTGCGGACATCGATGGTTGGAATGATACGCACTAATTTTGTCGATTGTCGATAACATTTTAACTCAAAAAACGTACTTTTTTCTTAGCTTCTTTTTGTTCAGCAGGCCACATTCAAAGCTTGTATTGGTAAAAGAACTATTGACAAGTAACTTACAAGCGTTTCGTTCCGCTTTATCTCCCTGCGCCAGCTATCCTTCCTTTGGCTATCTCCACAATCCAGTGGCCGATAAATCACTGCACCCCCAACGAATGGAACTGATAGAGTCATTATGCGTCTCCATCTCCTGTCCAGCCCTAGACCCCAGGACACCTCATCATCGGCTCGGTTGAAGTGCGTAATGAACGACATTAGAATAAACAGATTCCGCCACATCGGATCGGCGGAAAAGCAAATTCACCAAAACGATCCTTTGCCCATCGGAGGAAACAAAAACCGACAAAGTAAAACAAAAAGCTACCGCCGGGAGGTTGGAAAATCACAGCGCAAATATTTGCCCAGATCCACGCGCTTTTGCTTTTTTTGTTTTTCGCTCCAAACCAACCGGACACGGCATATTTCGCGGCATGTTTCGGTTCGTTTGACGTTCATGAAATTCATATTACACACGCGTCCTTTTGTGGCGTCCTCTTCCCGGCTGATGGGAGTTTTGTTTTCGTTTTTTTTTGCGCGAAAGAACAATCAAAAGCTCGCCGGCGTCAGATGGATGAACTCTGCCATCGGGCCACCCCAAAAACTGCCAGAAAACGGCCGTTTCCGTGCGTGCGAATGGTTCCAACGGGGGTTAGTTTCTTTTTTTCCCCACAGACACACAATGTTTAATGTTTTATGCTGATGCTGCTTGCTATCGTTTAGCCAGATGATAGTCGAAATGGTAATAGATTTCGGGCAGCTTTAGCCGTGGCCGTGAAATAGAATCAAACGAAACGAAGCGGGAAGGCACACGGGCCTTGTGAATTTGATAGCATCCTGGCCCTGATCCTGTGGCGATTAAACTTTACGACCCAAACCTCCAGCCTCCGGTGTAAATGAGCAACTACTCTTTGCGGGTCGTGGACGGACCTCGAGCTAGATTAATGCGAAGAGAAATTGCCAAAAAAAATCTCATCAACGCACCAACGATAGGCCTAACAGATAGGTCTCTTTCTCTCTCTCTCTCTCTCTCTCGCACGGGCACTGGAGCTCATCGTGGCTTATCATTTTCCACGCAATTAGCTCGCGATTCACTCCACACCCCGACCACGAGGTGCACCAGCGTTAAGCGGGGGTTTTTGGGGTGGTTTTTGGCCCCATTCACCCCTCGTTTGATAGTTTGATTGATGGTGTCAAAGTCGATCGGTAAGGTTAGAACGCCTTTCTGGAGGCTGAATGTATGAATTTTCCACCACAAACTCGCTCATTTGCGAGTCAGCCGGTGATAATTAGCGGGTGGAGCAGGTGACGTCGGCCATTATCATTTATCCTGAAACACGAGATGCTCGGCACTCTGGGGATAGGTTTAATTTTAACGTCGTGTTTTTTGGGCACTGTACACCTGAATAAATCCACTAGCTAGTTCGCTTAATTTGAGTAGGTTGCCCATGGCTCATAAGATTAATTCTGGTCAGTCCATTTGTCGAGGCGGAATAAAACATCGGAAATGGCTAAACCGGAACGCGGAACTACGCCATCGTGCAATCTCCCAAACAAACACCGACCGTACATCCGCTAAACGACTCGTGTGGCTGTGATCTTGGGAGTTTCTTTCCCAATTGGGAAATTGAAGGAAGAAAACTTTACGAACCACGTGACTCGATCCGGAAATTCCTGCCGAACGTAGTTAAATAACGGATGCGGCTTGCCTCGACGAGCGTTTCGGACTCGGAACACTTTGTCGTTGCGCCATTTGCAATACAAATGCTGGAAACTTATTTCACGCCCCAAATCCAACGTACGGGTTCGTTCGGGCAGCAAAGGAATTTTCTTTCCGCGCAATTCCAGCCCACTTCGGTGGGGAGAGTGGGAAAAGAAACAGCTCGCTGGCAGCTCGGAAATGCTATTAAATATTTACCCACCACGCGAGAGTGAAAGTTCGCCAGTGTCGCTGCATATTTCGCTTCCAAACTCTTAGAACCCAGAGGCCACGTGGAGGCCTTTTTGCACTTTCCTGACCATTGCTAAGGGGTGCGTTTGAGTTTTTTTTTGCTGTTCAGTCGGGAAAATGTTTACCACAAAACCCAATGAGAATGCGAATGTGCAAAGAACCAAAAAAGCCATTCAAATGAGCGCACTTGAAGCTCGATTGGAACTGCAAAAACCAAGAAAAAAAGGAACGCCGCGTTGAAAGGAAATGCGCAAAAGTTGAGCTTTTTAGAAGTGGGTCTTACGATCGCCCTGGTTTGGTTGAAAGTTTTTGGTCCACTGCATGTACCATGAGACCCGTGGCAAGAATCGTCCTGGTGCTTTCGAGACACTTGGCAAGGGAATCGGAACACCGATTGGAGTGTAATGAGAGTTGCTAATTATTTTCAGCACTTTTGCGGAACGCGACTAATGACGTTGCACGCCGGACGTTCGACAGATTTTTAACAGATTTGAATAAATTAACGAAGCAACCGGGAGTGTATTTCTTTACTTTGCAAGTTGGGAAAAGACGCTTTTGATGGAGGAGTTTCCAATTCAGTGTTCCAAGAAAAGAAAGACTTTCCTGTTCCTGCTGATGTGTTTTTCTGGCGTTTAGTTTAAAACCTGAACCGGTTTTTTCATTGGTGTTTTGTTTCACTTTCACGGAGAAGCACAAACATTCCGCAACTGAAATTAGTTTCCAGTTTAAGAGAGCAACGTGCAGCAACGAAAAATCCCGCCAAAAAATCCCCGTTGCTATGGAGCTTTCCCTCACATTCGCTGGCATAGTGTTTAAGGTCCCAGTAGGCGAAATAGATCCTTCTCTCACGCCACAAATCAACATGGCGTCTCGTGGGCATACAAAGGCAAGTGTTGTTGTGGTTTCGAGTTCTCTTCCCATGCAGAGTGGTGCAGGAAAAATAAAAGAACAGCAAGCTCGGGGGCCTTATTTCATCAACGCCAATTTTCATTTCCCGAGCTCCGTCCGTCCCGATTGGTGGTGCGTTGTTTTTTGGGGAGATTTTGTGCGCCCCGGTGTTGGCGCATCAAAAGAACCACACCGTTGCTGGTGAGCAATTATAATTTGAACCATTTTCATCGTCCTTTCCTCGAGGCGCACGCAAACATGAGCGGCGTGAGTAGTGGCGTGTGTTGGAGGGAAAAGTGAGAACGAAAATGGACCCCCTCCCCGAAACGACGAATGAAAAAAGGCTTCTAATATATTTTCCGCGAAAAACAAACAATATATTGCAGCAAACCAACCGACACACCGTGAGATGGAAAGCTTCCACGCGTGGCCACGTTTAGCACGAAATTCGAGCTCCACGAGGAAAGAACTACGCGAGCTGGCTGCAGAGATTAAAAGCTGGGCTTTTAGCATGTTTTGCTCGGTGAAATATTTCCGACTCTAGCGCTTTGGAAGGACGAGTTGGGTTTTCACGGAAAAAAACATTTCCCTTCCGCTGCATTTGCTGCAGTCGAAAACATGCCACGTTCCTTGCGCCGGTTTGACGGAATGCTGGAAATTTGATGGATGCCACCCTGCAAATGGATCTGGTCGTCCATATCGACGACGTCCTTTTGCCAAGGGAAAGCCGGTCCTTCCGTTTACCGGAGAAAAACCGTGGCCTGGTTTCGTCTGCTGGTAAAAAGTCACTGCCACACGTTGAGCGCTTTTGGTATCGCTGTTTGCCAGCTGGTTTTTCTTTTACCCAGGACGCTACATTTCCTTCCCTCGTGCTGTTATCTTCTAGTGTTTCAGGGTCGTCGTCGGTGTCGACGTGGCTTGGCGGTGTTTGAAGAAACTCTAAACCCCAGCGCTGAAACAACCCGAGATAGTAATTGGATTGGAGATGGTTATCTTCGAGAGGCAAGGTTTTTTCCTTCTTGTTGTGCTTTCTTTTTTTTTTTTTGAATGCCTTTACTCCTTCGCACGCACAGCTCAGCTGGAGCGCTGGGACTCAAAAAAAGCATCCCCGAACACGTGCGTTGGCCCAAATGGTTGGCTAAAACGGGCGAAAACATTGTAATACTTTTATCACCGGCACCCACCCTTCGAAATGAGTGCGGTTTTTCCACCCAAAAGCACCACCCGAAGTGGTCGAGCTGGAGCAAGATTTCGGTTTTAATTAGAAAAGCCAACAATCGGTTTATTGAAATGAACTTTGCGTCGCACACGGTGCCAAGGGTCGTGTAGTCCTGATGGCTGGGAAGAAGGAGTTTTACAAGCACCACCGAACGTTGAGTGCAAGATAGTTTTGGGTTGTAATTGCATAGTTTCCAGCGTAATTGAAATGTGTGCGATCGGAGCGCATGTGGTGGCAGTGGCAGATGTTATGCCATGGAACATACTATTTGAGCCCGCAAACAGCTTTGGAACGGGCGAAGGAATGTGGCCGTAACCAAATCTCAAGAAGCGGTATCAAATTTATAACCATGATATGGATCGTTGAAACTATTGCAAGATTCTTGGCAACATTAAAAACGGTAATATGATTTAAACACATTCTTAAAAAGTGGCGAATGAGTGTAAGGATACACTCGTTTGTGCAACTAATATGAAATATTTCACCGTTAACGGAATGCTCTCGATTTAAATTACGATTAATTATGACTTTTTTGCTTTTATTTGATTGCCGTTTGTTACGTCGTTTTTTAAGTACTTATTTTACTGGTTTCATAGCCATCTATTCTCGAATGTTGGCCATATACGAAGCAATTGGTAGTTTTGAAAAGAAAATGAAATATTTCACAAAATCTTTCAAATCGACCACAATTTGTTTATGATGGATTTTCAAAGATGCTTCAATGAAAGTTGGCTACATTCGTTGGTGTTACCATCAGCTATACTTGAATAAATACTCGCTACCAAAGCCCCAATGCATAAACCACCAGGCACATGATGTACAGAGACGGATCTCTCTATCACCTACTGACACTCGCCAGGACTGCACACTTCCGATTTGCGTTTAGTGCGTTTCGGAAGCGAACCGAATTTACGGTCCAACGCTCAATTGATGAAACGTGCCACCCGAAGCGCAAACGATTGATTGCACCATTCGGCCCCAAGGGAATGGAAGTACAAAACCTCAACCGCACTGGTGGCCACCTGCCACAGAAAGCCTGTCATATCCTGTTGGGAAGGACGCCCGGTACCGCTTCAGGTTGAATTATACATTAACGCAGTTTGCACCTTCATGAGTCGGCAATCCCGGATCGTCGATAGCGTCACATTCGCTCCCTTTTTGTGCAACCAGCTCACGTTTGAGCCGAACGATGGCCTCCAGTGGCATTAGGAAGGAAATGTATGGCGTTTCTGGTTGTGGGATTGGAAGTTGAGTCTCTCGTAAGTATGCATACGCCCATGTCGATCGTCGGTCTAATCGAACAGAAGTCCTTAACCCTTCGGCAAAGCGACATCCAGCATCACCGTGGCGCGTGGTGCCAAAATACGATTCTAACGAAGGGAGAGCTCGCTGGTAAGCCTTCCGCGCGCGAAAACGATGAAGTTTTTATTTGCATCGTGCGAATGACGAGTGGCTTTCGTGGGAAAAGCGTACGACGAGGTGTTGTGGTGTAAATCAGGACGATATAGGGTGTTGACGAGGTAGAAGCCATCCTCACCGAAACCGACACGAGTTTGTATCGATGGATGGAAAGTTAATAGCGGTTTTTATTTAACACCAAGCTTCCGTCACATCTCGGGGCTTGATTTGGGGTTTACTCACTCGATCGGAGCTTAACTAAGTGGAACATGCTGTTATAGCAGCATTAAACAAGTGAACTTATTAACGATCTTTGCGAGCGAGTCACTCCCAATGTATTCAGCATGATAAGAGCGCTGTGTACCCGAAAAAAAAGCGATGAAATTTGCCATCCGTTGCGCAACCGAGTCCCAAAAGGGCACCGAGGGCGACATCGAACACGGGCGTGGGAAAACTTTTCGAATTAAGCTACGCGACACGTCCGGGAACCGGCAACACTCGTTCCGTTTGCGGTGTAAAATGCATCGAACTGCACGAGGCGTACACCTCCGTTTCCGGTTGCATCCCATTCCCACAGAGACCGCTAGGGGACTCTCGCAGCCATGTTCTGTTTTATTTTATTTTTTTCATTCAGTTTGGAATGAATTTAAAACGCACACACGAGCAACGACGAAACATAAAACGAGAAGCAAAAAAAAATAAAAGCAGCAGGCCATGTTGGAAACACTCCCGGCACACTTTGATCTGCCGGGAGTGACTATTTATTTTTGGTACGTGCATTCAGCCCACCCCCAGCGCGAGTTTTCCTTTGGTGTGTGAGAAGTCTCCTGCCGAGGTGCAAAGTTGATGATGATGTGCAAATTAAGCGGCCAGCACCACGCCAAAAGCGTGAGGCATTTACATCACCGACCGTCATACGGGAAAGGACATCGCCGGGTTTCAGTTTACGTAACGTTCCACGAGCACACTAGGGCTCAGTTTATGTGCCATTTTCCCCCCGAGTGGGAGGATGAAATGTCATGTAAGCGCTTCTCCCGGAGGGACAGATTGTAGTTTTCTTTTTTCCACCCACCGCCCCACGAGCGTGTTTTTGAGGTTTCGATATGAAAATACACTCCCAACTGCAGCCAGCCGCTTTTCCGCTATCACAACGCATAAGTCATCGCGGGAAGTGTCACCGATTTATAACGCTCAAGGTGCCGGTTGGATGCGCGCTCTTTCGCTAAGTGAAGCATGGTGTTTTTTTTACATCCTGCATGCGCCATTTCAAACTGTCGTTTAGCGTTTCGACAGAGCGACCGGGTCATCAGATAGCAGTCGGGAGGGCTGAGGTTTTTCTTTTTTACTCCCGCTTTTCATAATTGTATTATCACGGATAAAAACCTGTGTGTGGCAGAGTAAAAAAAAAACAGCGCACTGGAACGCACAATGCACCGTGGAAAGTGGAAACTGTCCGCATGGAAAATGATAAAATTATGGTATCATTACGACCTCCACTACCATCCGGTGGCCCGGCGGCTGATGGTTCGTTGGGCAGCAGTACTTTCGCTTAAATCTCGCTTCGGTTTTTTTTTTGTCCACGTTTTACGACACTTTGCATGTGGTTGTAGTGAAAAGCTCACCCGAGCGTGTGGAAGTTTTCGATTTTTTGACGACCGAGGTAAGTGCCTGTGGTTTACAAATTCCGTGCCACAAAAACGGTGACAATTTGCTCGATGTTTATCGTCTCCCGTCTGCAACGAAAGGCTAAGGCCGACCTTCCTGAACCAGCGTGAGCGGCTCCACTATCACCCAAAAAGCCAAGGACGCACACAGTAAACTTGCTTCTTTGTCCTTGCGTTTTTGCTGCCTGATTTGAATGGCAGATTCACGCACCTTCACGAACGCTCTTTTGCGGCAAATGATGCAAATTCAGATGAGCAGGAAAATGCCCGTCCAAGGACAAACGCACGTCGGGGGGAAACTACGAACCAGCGCGCGTTTCTTCCATCTCAGTAGGCATGGGAAAAAGCTCGCTAGGCTCAAGCTAGAGCCACCCTCTTTGGGGCCGACTGAAACGATTCTAGGACGAAATTGTGGCACGTTGGCCCGTTGACTAGCACCGGTGGGGGGACTCATCTCGATAAGCCCCCCCAAGCGTGATTATGAGATAGTATTTAGCCGGGATTCTCATTTCTTCTCAGCAGGATAACGGCTGCCCCTGTCTGTCTGCCGGTGGAATTGCCTTTGTACACACAAACGGAGCACATCGTTGGCTAAGAATCGCACACACGTGCCATGGCATGGAGCGGCTTAGTTTGCCGCATTCGGTTTAATATTCGAGCTGATTCAACCGTAACAATGATCACGCCGATAAATCGCATCAGCCGATTGCCACGGCAGGCTTATCTTATTTCGGGCGAAATGATAATACCCTCAAAGTGCGGGTTTGCATAGCACGGAAAGTCGTAATTGATTGGTTTTCTGTTGGTGCTGGCGTTGGTTGAGAGTCCTTCGAGGCACCTGGAAGTGAGCAAAAGTAACTAACCATTCGGTACGGTGCGCCCGTTTCAAGTTGCAAACTCTCCCCCCCAGTAGGTCATTCACCAAGGTGCATAGAGGTGCCAGCTTGTGAGATGCTACCAAAAAGACTTAGAGCACCCGGGAGACGTTTCGAAAAGCTCGATTGGCATCAGGCGTTTAAGGTTTAAGGCACGAGCCAGGTGTTTGCATTTTTTTTTCGCTCTCCTTCTTAACCTGCACGCTTCTGCAGCTGTGGGGAATGGAGAGTAGTTGAAGCTTGAATCCTTGCAGAGTTGAAAGTTTTGCCTTACCAGGTGAGTGCCCTTGGTAATGATGGGGTTCGCACGTCTGACGGTAAACGAAACTGCACTTACTTGCCCTTAATCATCGATTGCAAATTTATGCATCCCTGCATCTTGCACCCGTTCGAGTGGCTTTCCGTTGGTCAGTTTTATTCGTTTGGGAGCTTCTTTGTTTACTCTACAATTTTCACCTTTTTTCCTGCTGCAGAATAGAGGTAAATCTTGGCTTAGAAAATGATACATTTTAAAACACAAAAACCATTGAAACATATCGTGCCCTTTTTGCTGAGGTTATTCAGACGCAAACGTTTTCCGCCAGGAGCAAAACGCGTACGGCTGGCGGATATTATTTATTGTGAGTGGTTCCAATTTTTCCTCAACAATGTCAAACAACCCCATCCCAAAGGGTGCGGAATCTCCGGGAATCACTTCGTTTTTCTTCCTCCCAGCGCAGGTAATTCTCAGACTAGCCCTCAAACACTCGACGATGCGGAACCACCGCATAGTTCGGTGTCGGGGACCGGTTTCCGCTCTACGAGCGATCGAGTCAGTTCCCGGTACGATTGACGAAGCCGCTTCGTTGACGGTTTAAAACGGTGGAAAATGTGCTCCAGTAGCTGGAGAGAGCGTGCTTTTTTTTACGCCCCGTTCTTCTAAGGATCCCAAGAACTGCGTCCGGATGTGGGAACACTTTAAGACGCTTTCGCCCTAGCGAGCACGCAAGCTGCGTTGTAAATTTCGAACCGGAGGGGTGGTTTGGAAAAAGATTCCAGATTTTTCCTCTCCGCTTCTTTTCTTCGGTGCGCGCTGGTTGGAGCATCAGGATTTCTGGATATACGTTCTATCCGTACCGGGGTTACCTCGTCAAAGCAAAGATACAAACGGGGAGAAGTGATGGAGCAACAACAAAAAAAGCTTTTCCATAAAATAGATGCCCCAACAGGTATTTCGACGGGACGATTTCGCACACACAAACACATGCTACCAACACCATCACGGAAAGGCTGCGAATTACTGTGTTTGTGCTAGTTTTCCCCTCGCGAGAGTCATGGCCTGTTCAGCTGGGCTGATGAGATTAGAAGCTTTCCCCAGATAGCTCTCATAAGGACTTTATTACAATGCCTCCTTTAGATTCTCTCTCACTCTCACACATAAGTGAAGGCACACTCTCTTCTCCAGGGATGGCTCCATGTGACGGCCACGTTGTGTTGTGGTGTGGATTACGATGTGCGAAAAAAAGGGCATCCTGGAGGCAGGTAGCGTGTACCGTGTGCGTGCCTTGTGTCCTGCGCATGACCGCCGTAGTATGGTGTGCTCGAAATGTATGTGCGTGTTGGTGTTTGATTTTTTCTCCCGGTGCTGGCTGAAATAAGCTCCCCCGGTGAAGGCTGGAGATGAGAGAGCATCAGGATGTTGGGCCTCACAATGGGATAAAGGACGAGGGTTTTCTGGTAAGAATTACTACATGTTTTACATTTTACATAGCTACCCGTAGTTGAGCACATGCCAATAGAAACGACGTATTTAATCTCCCAATTTTGGGGAAATATTTCACATGCAATACCAGCACCTTCCTCCCAATGGCTGTTTATCCTGCACACGTTGTGAGCCGTGAGGGATAACTGGTGGTCCGGAAAAGCGTTTTCCCCCGTCGTTCCGGAGAGCGAACACCATCCCCGGAGCAGCCAGAATAGCTCGCGAGCACTCAAGCAGCTGCCGCTGGCGATCGGGACGCTTAGTTTCTCCGTAACCGTGCGAGCGAGCAGGTCTCAACCTGGAAAACGTCACGCGCCATAGCGAACGAGGAGAGCCGTCCGGATCACTATCATCATTTTGCATCCGTGCCCGTGTCCTCCTTGGGAGGCTGGCAGCCCCATTGACTCAGCCAGGGTGTACGCGATGACAGCCTAGTCTGCCACAAAAATAAGCGAGTGACAATTGCGCCCACGTCGCCACAGTGACAGTTTACAGTAAGTGCCACTTTCCCGCCTCGAGGCCTCGACGGGGCTGCTGAGTGTACGTTTGGGTCCGCTCGGATCGTAGTGTGCCGATGGATGAATAATTTATCCGTGCTCTGGCAGCCCTGAGTGTGCGTGTGAACTGGGTTGCTGCGATGACAGCCGTGCGTTGCTTCACAACGGCCGGCTGGATTTCAGGGGACAGCTCGTATCGTGAATCGTTTTCGAGACACGCCGATCAAAACACGTAAGCAATACGGGAAATCGCTACACTTCACCATCTCTGGTGGAGGCGGACTCGAATCCCGTTCGCGTGCGCTCTCTTTCTCCCTCGTAGCGTCTCTGTTCGTGGAAAGATCCACAGCCGCCATCTCCCAGGCGCGTACTCTCGCGTGCTCTCTAATCAGCTGTCAAACTTTTCGAAACATTAGAACACTGCTCTCGAGCTGCTTTCAACGGCCATCGGATCTGTGCTCCCCGTGGTGTTGGTGTTTCTGTGTCCCAACGTGAAGTGACCTGTTCGCAAGACAAACGCGTGTGTTAGTGGGCCGTGTTAAACGCGGTGCACGCATTTCCTCCCACTGATTAGAGTAGCCCTACGAAGTTGTGTAGAGGGAAATTTTCCCGCGGAACGGGCCGTGTTTCGTGTGTGTTTCGTCACTAAACGCACGTCACGGGTGTGAGGGTTGTTCTACGCCTCACAACTTCACTCACCGTGACGAACCGTCAGTGAGGGGCTTCACATTCGTTCGTTTTCGTAAAGACCCCGGCAGGCAAGTAGGTAAACAGCACGTGCGTGAAGACTGCGTAAAAGCATTGCAAAAGGGCCGAAGCGTGGGATTTCGTTGCGTGAAGTTAGAATAATCACAGGCGTGCAGTTTTCCACGAAACCATCACCTGCCAGAGGGTGGACTTCAGCCCCCGTGTGGCGCAAATCGAACGTCGACGGTGTGTCCTTTTGGCTGCCACCGGTGAAGTGAAACGCGTGATTCAATTAGAAGGCCCGGATTTTGCTCCAAACCAACGGAGAAACCTTGGTTCTGTCTGATTGGTTCCATAAATCAGCAGCAATTGTACCGTTGACGAAGGGCAGAATTATGATTCCAACCGTGGCCTTTCTCTAGACCAATCCGGTACCCGACTATTCGATCCGGCATCGTAAAATCGCGCGTGACAAGGTAAGCATTTCTCAT
This sequence comes from Anopheles nili, assembly GCF_943737925.1. Taxonomy (NCBI): domain Eukaryota; kingdom Metazoa; phylum Arthropoda; class Insecta; order Diptera; family Culicidae; genus Anopheles; species Anopheles nili. The sequence goes on from NC_071292.1 coordinate 8,205,812, forward strand.
CCATAAATGGCCCCTCGAGCGTCCTGCTGTCGTCGGGCCCCACCACGGGGACTTCCCGTGGTTATCTTAATTGCTGGTACTTCGTTCACCCCACGCTCACTGTCTGGGCGTCTTTTCTTGCGCGAAGCTGCCCAACCTTTTGCGTCCGGTCACCGTGGGTGGGAGCAAGAATTTCTACCATTTCAATTCAATCACAGCGTGAAACGTGCTCGGTAGCTCAGTGGGTGGTATCGTGGTGGCTCGGTTTCGAGCGTCGAAAGAACCAACGCCAGTTCCAAGAATGCGAGAGAAACGATGGTGGTGGAACGTTCGAGCTGAAGTCCAGCTTGGAAGGGAGTTTGGCGCTCGTGACGGTACAGGCCTTTTGACGAGCTTCGAGCTTACCGAACAGGGCACAAAATGGAGATTTGCCGTCCAGCATATCTATGCAAATGTTTAGCGCGAACGAAATTCAAATTTCGAAAAAGATTCAAACGCGCAGAGCTGGGAAGGATACGAGGCGAATGGGGTGGTGGATTCGGTTCAATCTGATAAGCGGGCTCCATTTTGCGACACTGACCAGCTGTGACGGTTCGCTGATTGCCCAACGATGCCTCGTTGCTGGCGGGGGTTGTTTGCCTCCTCCGCCTTATCGAAATTTCGTTGAAGGACCGCGTATGATAGGCCGTTTCATTTCAAGCTTAAAACATAAACGAAATTATGAAGCAAGGAATGAAGGTCTTTTTTTCTAATGAGAGGCTTTTTCAGTGGCCAACGCAAACCCTACTTTTCATGATCAAACACTTTTAAAACGTTTCAGCATTCAAAGTGCTGCAAATGATCCTGGTAAGGGCGAGAGAAAATAATCAAATAAGGCGAGCCTATTCATGGCGTTTAATTGTCTGTTAAATTAATAAACCGAAAATCTACATAATGAAGCCCCGTAGGGTATTGAACGATAATGAACAATGTCATTTATCGAAAAGCTGGGCTCGTCAAAACCGTTTTTCCATATCCTTTTTTTTTGCTTGCTAGCCACAACTGTGAGGGTTTGTTTTACTAGCGCACCCGTCACCGTGGAAGGCAAGTCGGCAAGAAAAGGGACGCGAAGGATTATAATGGAATTTGTCCTTCCTGGAACGAATTCCATCGATTGGCTCCCGAAATGGGTTTGGATTGTTTATTGGGCGCCGTTATTCATATTTATGTTTGGTCCTGCTGCTGGTGCTGCTAATGCCTAGCGTTGGCTATACCGTTTTCGGACCTTCCATCAAACGTCGCCGGCAAACCTGTTACCCTGGCAGGTTGGGTTCACCTTGAACGGGACTAGCCTTCGCGGGTTGCTCAAAGCACCCAAAGTCAAAGCCACCATCAGTGCCAGTGCAATCAACAGTTTCTCTCCGCGAAACACCTTCAAGACGGCCGGCCTGGTTGGCAACCAATTAACGGTGGCTTGTTGATCGATATATGTTAATTTGGGACACCTTCTGCGTAGCGGGCTTATGTTTCGATGTTTACCGACTTCTTACGGTTCGCGTGGTGGTGGGGGCAATGTTTTATGTATTTATTTTCCATCACCCGCAACACACCGTGGGCGAACGTGGCTCGAACGGTGCAATCGTTAAGCCGTACGGTCGAGGTGTGATGCGGCCAAACGCTTTCCAGCTTTCCGGGACATGGGCACTTGGCCGTAGGCTGCTCTCTCGGTCCGGCAATTGATACGTTGTGTGCGATTACAATAATTCTCGGAACATGGGGCCACATTCCGGTGGTGTTCGAGTCAGCCCGGAGAAGGCAAAGAAACTGGTCCGGGGTAAATTGAACGGAACATATTTTCAGCCGCCCGACGAATGGTGAACCGATCGCCTTAACCGGCGAGCTCGTGAACGCTGGGCTTGTAATAACAATAAAAGGTTCGTCTTTTTCATTTGCCGGAGGATTTGGGAAAGCAATCAATCCCGCGTTTCGGGACGAAGAGTTTACGGAGCGCTCGAGTAGGTGTGTTCGATGCCTCGTTTTGCTGAGAGAAACGAAATAAGGATCAAGAAAAAATGGCCGTATCTCGCTGTGTCGCTTCGGGCTTTGACAGGCGGTAGGGAAGCGAACGAGATACCGAGTGGTCTTAATCGGTTATGGGTGTGTCTTAGTGGGTGTGAATGGAGCCGTTAGATTTGATATAGAGTCATAATGCGTCGTTGCCAAATTATCGTACAGCAAATGGGAAGTGTAATCATCTCGGAATGCTGACCAGCAACTATTTACTACAATGCTGTACACTTCGAGCTACTAAAGGTTCAGTTGTAACGAGTGCGCCTGGGGAGGTAAAAAGTCAGCAAACATTTTTAATGAACCAATGGAGACGCCTGGTACCGCGTGGAGACGACCACTGCTCGATGGAGACGCCTGGTACTTTGTACCAGTCACGACTGCCTGGCTTGTTATGGTTGCTTGATGTTTAACTAAACTTGGTAATTGACCGAACGTGAAGGAAGCCTGTAGGCAAACGCAACGTTGCTGAAAAAACTGAGTATCTAAAACCCACAGCACCAAATTGGGATTCTGAGTACCGTTGGAGCTGTTTGTTTATACTTTCTGGCACGTTCGCGTACGTTTGATTTGGTTGCAAGTTTTTACAGCACTGTTTTATTGGATTTAAAGTCGGAATTTATGGTTGAATGTAAGAAACACTGCGTAGCTGCTGTACAATAAAGTCGCTCATATTTAGAATATTAATATGAGCCAGGGTAGACGGCAACCGGCAACCCACGGAATCGTGATGCGAAGTATGGCGTTATGGTCTGCGACTGGTTTCGTGCTGTAAACACCGTTTAAACGAAGGAATCGTCCCCACTTCCGTACGTATTGTTTCAAACACAACAGCCCGCGCTGCAGTAAAAGCCATTTTAATGCTTTGGTCCACAATCAAACGTATCATACGCGTGGAGGAGCAATCTGCTCGGGTGCTTCCTGTGGAATTTTATTGTTCTTTTATATCGCGCTACCGGTAAAAAACCGGGCGACCATTTGAAACACCATCCGTGCCATGCAAAAGCTGCAGCATAATCTTGCCCATTGTTCATTTCGTTCGCGCTGTCGAGAGAGCCGGAACCCGAGTTCCTGTTTATAACATTGTGGAATCTAGCAAAAAAGCACCATAAACCATCTCTAGCGGAGCTGGAAACTGTTACGATTTGCAAACCAATTGAGCACAAACCGTGTGCCTTTTTCGTTGAATGCATGAGTGTGTTTTAAACAGATTTTGCTAGAAGGAAGAGACCAATAAACAGTTGTTGCAACGTTCCTTTTCTGCATTCTGCCATTTGTTCTGTTGCAACACATGGTGAATGAATTTTGTACTATTGAAGTACGATGGTTTTTTGTTGCCATTCACCATAAAATTTGAAATAACGTCAGAATTGACCCTTAATGATACGCAGACGAAAATTGGGCTGGTAATTCCCCTGAACTACTGTACTTGTCTCCCCATTCAAACACCGCTTGACAGGGCGAGATAATAAATGTTGCAGATAATACACGTCATTGGAATGATATATACCGCCCCCGTGCAGGATCGATTCCTTGTTCATTGATTTCGTTCCCCGGTTTCGCTATGGATGCGATTCGTGAATCATTCAGCCTGCACTCAGGAGAGGACCTTTTGTTCTCCGGGAGCCTCGAATGGGCCAAGGACACGGCCCACCCACACGGGATCTGTGCCATCGAATTGTGAAGTGATTAATATTCGAAAACCAAACCACTAGTATGGTGCGGTCTTTTTTACGAAGCATCCCACATGATGGACATCGCCGTATATCTCGAAAAATGACTATGACATGTGTTCGCTCGCCACACGGGGGCTTGCCGTCAATTCAGGACGCTGATCGATGGTGCTCGAATGAGATCCGGGAACAGATTGAGCTGAACCAAGCCAGACCATGTGCCGTTTGTCAAATGTTGCCCAGAATAGCGGCAAAAAGCGACACTGGTCACAACGCCGGGCCTTCATAGGGTGCTGAAATCAAGCCAATGAAAACAATTGCGAGAGATGTGAAAAGAAAAGCCAATCAAAACAGCACCGTCTAGCATGTATACTCTTCGAAGCTTCCGTTTGGATTTAAAATACGAACAAAACTCGTGCTTTGCCTGAAGCGATTGATTAGTATGCGCCATGAGGTGTGCTATGCAAATGAGTTTTGTTCTCTTTTTATTTATTTGCCAGAGCGCGAATAACATTTTCACCGACTGCGTGGATAAGAACTTCCACAAAGAGCTTTAATTGGAGGTGTATCATTAGGGGAAAAAAGACAACGCCCGGAAAGTTATCGAGCTCTCATTGTTATTGATGGGAGTTGTTCTTGTTTTCGCAAATGTTGCTCAAAATGATACTTCCGTTGTGCATCTTGAAGTGAATTTTGATTGACGCATACGCTTAGTATTAAAGCTAATGTTTACATTAATCGAAACAAATGCGAAGTAGAAAAAAATCTCCGCTTCAAACTTGTATTAAAAAGAAACATTAAAGCAACCTTTTTACAAGAACATGATCCATCGTCAGTTCCCACTTTTTGAACTGATACTGAGACAGGAAAGTTCATTTGGAACGACGGCACGACCGCTATCGGCGCGTGTCTTTGACAGTTTTCACCATTTTCATTGGGGATAAATTTTCCATCGTGTCCTCATTTTTCCGATAAGCAAAAATACGCCATTCCGATATCGCTGGCACATTGAGACATTATCGAGAGTATGCTACTTTATTGTTCTCCTCAGGAACGACAACGTAGAGTACCGATTTTCCGTACAGCGTTCCGTCTTCATTCCACCGTTTTCCACGCACACTCCACGTACGGCCCAGTAATGAAGCAATTAGTAAATGGATCGTTTCATGTGGCGGCGGTTGTCGGTTGGATGGAGCAAAATCAATCTGCTTCGATACGATAAGACAGCAGAATCTCCGGGGTTGGGCAGAAACATTAGATAAATTATTTCCAAATCGCCTAATTGCTGGCATGCAGCACGGGCAGGACCGGAAAAAAAAACCGGGTAAAGGCCAAACCACCCGTACGATTATCATACATGAGCAGGCTTTATGCGCCGTTCATAAACGATACGACCTCTCGGTAGTGTGTAATATTTTGAGCCCTCCAAACCATTAGCACAACGTTCAGCATTTTCCGACATGAATTCCGACAGTCATGGCCTACTAAGGCGAAACGAAAAACGACCCACCCTTGATGAAGTCCATGGATTGGATTGGGGTTGAGTGACGATTGATTTTTCGAACGGTTCACTTTAATCAATCGCTTTATCGGCGGCGCTTGTCCAACAGTGGCGCGAAAGCGAGGGTAGCACCTAAGTTGAGCCCTCACTAAGCTGAAAAACTATCGCCGCCCAATTGAGAGCGCTCCCAGCGGTTCGATCCGATAACGATGAGCTGGATGGCTTTTCAGCACCCATCCTGAACCGGGCGTGGATGACGGCAACCAAAAAACGTAGATAGACGAATGGACCGTTTCGAAGGAAGCAAGGCATGCAAAAGTTTTCCAACACCTAGCATGGCTGTGATCCTTGGAACGTTCGAGCGAAAGAGCTACGGCTGACTCATCGGCACTCGTATCAGATTGGGTCGAAAGGGCACCTTTTGAAAGCTTTTTTGAGCGAATCGACCCGATGCAAACGGGACGCCTTAGATAAAGTCATCCCGAAGTAATTATCATGCTTCACCAGTGGCACATGCTACACCGCGGCACTCGCCCGAGATCCTGACGAATGGTTGCCTTTTTATGACGTTCTGTCAGCGAAGTTTTATTAGATTTTCATCAACATCCGAACAAGCGTGTTCGCTGGAGCGCCGCTTTATTGATTGCAGCCGGCGGATCCGATGCGTAAATCCTCCGGTAAGGACCCACCCGGGACAAGGCCATATGTGCGTCCGTCTAAGCCCGCCCGGAACGTCTTAGAGCATAGGGAATGGATGTCCCAACCGGTGGGAGGAGGATTTAATGGGACAAACTTGACCCACCAAGTGGGTCGTGGCTCTCCGTCGGGCGACGGATGACGGATCGTATCGGTTCCATCTCGGGAGCTTTCTGCTACCTGCGCATCCGTGTGGGAAAGTTGCCTCTTCTTTCCGAGAACTCTCCACCTCCTGGCGGGATGGATCGGTCGGAGGATTAGTCGATGAAACAACGAAATATCCATCCGCCGGGTGGGTGAGACTGAGAAACAGATTGAAAATAACTGCCCTCGTGAGGGATGCTCGGTCGTCATCCCGCCGGGAGCTGGCTCTCCAGGTGCTAGATGGATGTACAGCAAATTCTGTCTCTCTCTCTCTCTCACGCATCCTCCCACATTGGCACCATCCTCGGACCATCCTGACCTTGGGACGGGATTACGCAAAACGTGGGCTTCGGCCATTTTACCTGTTTATCATGTTTCTCATGATGCTTAGGTAAGATTAAGCGCACGCAAGCAGGAAAAAACAAAATAACGAAGGCAAAAACTCCTCCTGATCATTTGTCATATAACGAGCGCGCGTGGGACCGGTGTGAGGAGAAATGTCCCGTGAACGTACGGAAGTATTAATTTCTCGCAACCACGCCATCCTACGAGCCCCGGCGACCCGATGGAAGTGCGTCAACACATTTGCGTAATTTTATTACACTTTTAAGCACTCGCAACGCATCCACCCAAAGCCTTATCTCCCGTTACGGGGCAGATTGCTTTTTTAGTGACTTTTTATTGCTGCCAAAAAAGGCACCGGCTCAAGCGTTAACAGATTGGTAACTATCGTGCTGGCTGTGCGTCCCCGATCTCCCGCTCAGCGCGGTAAGATTAATCTCGGGCTTACGGTGATTGTTCTGAAGGTAGCCGCCGTGCTCGCGCTTTCCGAGGAACTAAATTAAGCCCGTGAGACCTGGGGAGGTCCTCAGATGAATTACGGACCGTGAGAGATTTCGTACGATCCGGTGGGATCGTCCTTTACTCCGGCACTGGGCCGGAAAGTTATGGTGCCGGGCAAATTTTCGTACCACCCGGCCGGTAAATGTTGTTTAATCTCAGTTTTAATGAATGTGGCAATCAGAGTGGTACCAAACAATCCAGGATTCTCGTATTTATTCCGCGATTTTGGGTTTTGTTTAAAATGTTCTGCAATGCGCAGCGAATCAAATGTGCAAAGTTGTTATTTCTTTTTGAACCTCACAACCCGTGGGTGTAAACGAAAAACAAGCTCAGCAAAGCTTTCATGTTCGATGGGTTTTTTCCGCCTAATTCGGAATCTATTTCACTCCAAATGTGAGGTACATTACATCTCCCGAGCCCGATTGGCGCAGAAACTTTCTCGATCCTCGAAAAGGACGAAGCACAAAACACACGCTGCTCATTGTTTTGCATAACAAAATATTTGTGGCGTTTTCGCTTCCCAAAAGACGCGCTTCACAAGCCCCCGACAAGAACGCCATCCTAGCAGGCCGAGAAACGCATCGAGGAGGCAGAGGATTTTCAAATATGTATAGCGAGCGAGCCTTCGTTGATTAGAAACAAAAATAGCCATTCAAATGCTGGCTTGATTCCGGAGGTCAGTCGAATGGCAAATGCTGCCCTTCTCGGTCTCGTTGTTTGAGGCGGCTTCCGTGCCAAAGCTCGTGGTCTGGCCCACTCGGGACCAGTGGGTAAGGCGTTTGTAATAAATTCATGCCAGCCGGGAGGTAAGGGCACGGAAACCTCGAAGGAACCGCCGGCCACACGAAGGGCTCCTGGGAGCCCGGGTCCGATGAACCGTTGGCCGATGGTTCCGTGAGCGTTAGGTTGTAATTTATTTTGCAATTCCCAGTCGAAACGCACCGCTGTCGGGAGCTGGGTGGCATTCCGAAGGGAAACGGTCGAAAACGCTGCTCGAGAAGACGAGAAACCGAGCAAATGGTTGAGCAAAAAGGACAAGCAGCTAAAGACACGAGCATGATTAGTGGGCTTTGTTTGTTTCATTTTTGATATCACAATTTGGAGGAACACTTTCGAGGGTTTACTAGACATTTTCAAAATGGTTTCAAATGAGGGAGCAAATTGTGCAGCCATTTTCGTATCATTTTTGATCGGGTTGTTTGAGCTTTCAACAAAGCAGGTTTCGGTGTTTCGGCGAACTCACCACGTGGTCAAGGGCATGTGATTGCATTGGAGCCGACGATTCGCCTCAGCTACTTAGCTGTCGGTCATTTGTAGCCGTAATTTAAGGCGCCTTGTGCGACCGTTTCGGAACTGGCTGGCTAACTTTGGTACAGGCTCGCCATGAATATGAACGAACCACCATTAATGAGACGTCCTGGATGGCAACCGCCGACCTGAAGAGGTCATTAAACCGACCTCGAGTGGGGCTTAATAAAAGGCGCGTGCGGTCCCTGGTGACAGGAAGCATTTTTGGAGCGAACCACCCACTTTCTCACTCCTTGCCACCTTTTCCCACCTCCACAGATTGCATCCGGGTGCCATTCAACTGGTTTCCACGAAACCGTTCGTCCACGTGTGGTGCCATTACTTCTCATTCGCCTGGTGATGGCTGTCAGCGAAGAAAATGAACGAAACGAGCCCACCGAAAAAAAAAGCCCACGGTCGTGCATGATTACGCCGGATTCTTGCGTTTCGAATCGGCCGGGGATTGGTGCTTCCGGTGGCGGTTCCTTTCACGACATGGCACCGAAAAAAAAGCGCACACACCGTAGGGTTGTATCGCATGGCCCGCGGTTTCGTTGGCGTGAGCTGAGGTTAGTTTCCATGGGAAATGAATGGTGTGTATGTATTTTTTTTTGCTTCTACGTTCCTGTTTGTTTCGGGGCCGCATGTCGTCGCCCCAGCACCAGCGCCAGCGGTTGGTAATGATGGCAATAACAATATCGTAAAGCTTTTTATGGTGACTTTTCTTATGCCGCGTCGAGACACGGACCGGGGACAGTGGATGTGGTTAATGTGGATAAAAATGTCACCAAACCGAGCAGCGCACCCGGTGGTCGGGGGGAGGTGCCACGTGGCCCGTGTCATGGTGGCCAAAGTCACAGACAAAGACACACACACACACAAAAATGCTCCACCGTTTACGCTAATGCACATGATTAGCGGTGGTTTATGAATCATATATACGCGCACCTATTGAACCAATGTTCTTCAATCGTGTAGTAAAATCAGCACAACTAATCCACAGTTCAAATGTAACCGATATTAATCATGCATTCCTTTCGCTCTTTTGAGTGTGAATTTAATTCTTGCTTACCGTAACCAACCATTCACCCGTGCGCTTTGAAAAACCTTCATAAAAACCCCTAAAAACGCAATCCCGAGGGTTTGATAGACCGTTTGGCCGTTAGTTCGGGATTCATGTGCCTCTCAGGTGAACTACCGACCCCAGTGGCAGTAAATAAGGGAGCATGCACAAAAGAGGAACCACCTTTCACAGGAGCTTCCTGGTCGGGAATGCGCCAAAAACCGACGTGCCATCGGTTCGCAACGACACACACCCTGCAAACATTAGCATCGTTAAGGGCTCGTTTGGCGTGACATAAATTGCTCGATTGGAAATCAATACCTGCAGTGCGGTGCAGCATTGCGGAAGGCCTTTTTTTTTCATCATCTTCTTCTTGCCAACCATTTCCACCAATCACACATTATGTGCCTGCGGTGTCCGATTGTTTCATTCCCCGTAGGAAACGGGTTGCGCTGGTCCAATCTCATCTTTTCACACACATACGCGCGTCGTCGTCTTTTCTCTTTGCGACGCTCCCGTTTCCCGGAAAGCCAAGAGGGCACCTTAAACCGGTGGTATGAAATCGATACGGGCATGCACGGGCACGACGATGACCGGTTGGAGGCCGTTTGTGGAACCGCAAAACGACAGTCCACTGAAAGAGTGTGCCGTGTGGGAAAGAGAGCGCGAGTGATGAGGGAAAACCGAGCCTTTCCTCCAGCTGACGCGGAATAAAAACTGACCTAAATATAAATAAAGGTCGATTGGGGTAGCACGTCCCGACGTTTTTCCCTTGAGTTTTCCCCTTACGGGTAGAAAAGAAAATGACTGAGCCCACGATGAATGATGGGCCGTCGGATGGGCAACGAGAACCGGGAACTGGGAGCTCGAATGCGTGTTTTCCCGGGAAAAGCGGGTCAGAAGAACAGGGTGAGAAACAGGACAGGATGGGGGCACATTTTCCACCTTCTGTCCAATTAGCTCCTCGCAGACGTCCCGTACTCCGCGTCAACCCGCGGTCGAGTATGGAGCATGTTGCCCCATGATAAGAGTTTTCCCGACCGCATCATCTCGGTATCACAGGCTCGCAGGACGCAGGTTGGTTCACTTTTCACGACAACGATGATGGCAGCGAGGGTGGGGGGGGGGGAGGGTGGTGACGATGCCGGGAAAAGCCATGTTTAGTTTTTCCCTCCCATCGGTCCCCGGTCGGAACACCCGGCTTACTCCCGAAAGGGTGCATTGTGGCGAAAGGACTTGTCTGCTTGTAACACTCGCGCTTAACTCGCTCTACGTGCCGTTCGCCGCAAGGACTCACAGGACTCGGGAAGCAACCCCGGTCGGTGTGTGTGTGTGTGTGTGTGCACCAAGGAAAGGTCTCGGGATTCGGTGTGGTTGGAGAACTATTTCTAATTTGCTTTCGCTTCCTGCCACTTGCCATCCGTCGCGAAAGCTGGCCGGGCGCTCCTTTCGAGCTAACGCAACCGGATCCGCTAGGAACCGTAGCGTCGGCTAGCCTCCGGAAGCGGCCTTGCTGAAAGGACCCACTGATCGGTTGGCGGCATAATGAATAGACTACGCGGTGGTGTTTTACGTGCGCGCGGGTGCCTTGGGCCGGATGTAGTGGCCCCGCGGTGTCAATGCATGAGTTATGGATGCCGGCGAGACGATAAATTCAAACGAAAACGGCTCCAAAGCACCTCGTTCCGTGGCCTTCCAGACATGGTCCCTTGGGTGGAGTGGTCGTGTTGACAGCGTGCAAATGGGATGAGAAAATTTATGCAACGAGCCACACCGCCATCGCCATCAAACGAGCCTGGCAATGGAGTTGACCCGGGCCGTATCTCAATATTGGTGGTTTTGCACCCACCAAGTGAGGACGTTTTTTTTTGCGTGTGTGTGGCTAAAGAAGCTAAAGTCTCTTGCTGAAGGCAAACAAGACGAAGAGCTTTCGCCTGCAGAAATACAGATTAGATTTGTTTCAATTACCTCCAAATTATTCCAATTTGCGGGAGAAATAAGAGGCGGTCCGCGAGCTCGTTACTATCCTGGCGGATGTCCTGATGGAGGTTTTTGGAGCGCACAAGAACGCGAAAATGCACACACACACACACACACACACAAGTGTGCCTTCGGACGCACAGTAATGGACACCCACGAGCGTCCGGGGGCTCGATTTTCCCACGCTAAAGTACGGTTGGGCCTTTATGGGCCTTTTGCAGGCAACTTCTCGCTGGCCGATTGTTTCGGGCGCTTCGTAATAAAACATATACCGGCCTCTCGGCCCCATCATCAACATTGGCCGGCACGAGTACTGTTTTTCTTCAACGGCGAAACGACCGCGAACGCCCTTGGCCACGAAGACGGTGGGCGAGAGAACCGCGCAGATGGCTTACTTTGCTTGTTTTCCTTCCATCAATACCGAGCGTGTGGCCTGAGTGTGCCGCCTTTCATTGCCGGCCGGCAATGGGAACGGAACGCGCCGTGGTTCCTTCCCGCCGAGCCCATGGTGATGTTTCGCGCAGGGCAAGGTGAAAATGTACATATCCCATCGTGAATAATTGACATGCAATTTGCCGGCTTTTGTAGCCGTTCTCAATTGCGCATAAAATGTCTCGCGCATGTTCGCCGTCTCGCGAGGGTTGCTTTCTCGGGGCGTTCCGGAGCTCAAGGATGAGCAACACACGGACCGGCCCATGCTGGGCTGAGATTGGTTTGTCGAAAGTTTTCCCCTGTTCGACCGCTTCTCCCAGACCGAGGTCATGCCTCCTTGTGGCATAGTCACGAACATGGCCGTTTCGCGGAACTGAACGGGCGCTGCTGGGACAGTAGAATTGCAGCAGGCTGCCCGAATGCCCGAATGCCCGCTTGCCGCTGTATAACTTTGCATAATTCATAAAGACAACCATGTGAAGAGATTTCTGCTTCAATTTGCCCAGAGTGGCCCCGATTTAAGGGCTTTTGGGGAGGGGGCTCAATTGTCTCTTGTCGGAAATTGAAGTGTTTGTGGGTATGTGTAAAAACTGCGCCGATAAGCGAGAGGGAGAGCCGAAGCGAATCGATCGAACAATCGACGGAACAAGAAGGACACGCCGTTATGATGGCGCGTAAAACTCGAAGAAATCTTTACGATGCCAATAACACATCGATTATCACACCATCTATCGGGTTGGGCTGTTAACGTTGGTTCGTTTTGTCACGGCTGTTGCTCTATGAAAGGGAAGAAAAATAACAATAACTTACCAAATAACGTTTCCTGTTTCGACTATCAAAAGAACAACACGCACACTGTTCACATTTTTGATTGCTTTTTGGGGAAAACCCTGCAAAAAACCACCTACCAAAACATTTATATGATTTAGTCATCGTGGAATGAAACAAATTGTGTATTTTCTTTTTCATCGTGATTAATAACTTATGATGAATATTTGCGTCTGATGAGAATTACATTCAAGTCATCAACCCGTTACGGCGTTTGTTCACAATATCATAAAACATAATATGTCGGATTGTCTTGCATTGCGCCCAGGCAAAAAGAAAAACTCACATGATTGATAGTACATCAAGTATTCAAAACATGCGAGCATTTTCCACGCGCAGTTTTTCCAACCTTGGTATGGATTTTCCAGGCACACCACGTATGGCAAAGCATGGAATCGAAATGGAAACCTAACAACAAAACTATCCCGACGGGCATTATTGGCCATTAGCGGGGCCCTCTCGAACTGGCATCAGAGCCAACAACCGGCACACTCTACTCTAGCCTCGTCCTGGAGGACGCTGTGACAGCATATTGACTGCCTCGTCCCGTTCATTTTCTCGTACGCGCCCAAGGTCACACGCGTTCGCGATCCCCGTCGCCTATTTCGACGCTTCGAGTGACACTCGCTGTCACTATCATTCAAATACCGGCAACCGGCTCTCTGACACTGATTTTTATTGAACTTTCCCTCGCAAAAACCTGGTGTCGAGACTGGTCGTAACACTCGCGAATGAGAACGGGACAGCGTGAGAGTGAGTGAGTGAGATGTTTCGAAACCAATGCATACTGCGATGTAATATATTCACCAGCTTTATGAAGTTTTGTCGCCTTTTGCTAGAGGGATCACTGGCAACACTGCCAAACGTTTCCCGTTTACTAGCGATTTATTCACTCGCGGTGTCGCCCGGAAAATAGTATGTGTTGGGGGAGGGGGAAAAAATGAGTCCAAAAGGAAAAAGAAAACTTTATTATTGCGAAACCGAGCGTCTGGCGGAAATGGGCACCATGTCGGAATTGTGTAGCGAATGCTGCAGCAGTGATGGTGCGCTTAGTTCCATCACCAACTGTGGGAGAAGTTTGCCGCAAATCGTGCCCCGTATCCTCGGAAGACCATAAGGACATGTGCCCGCAGGATGGGCACCGTATGAGGGTGGGACAGTGCGTCGTGTGGTTTATTGACATCGTTACCTTTTTTTTTCTTCCTTCCTCCACCAGCGCGAAAAGGGTTCGCAGGGTTCGGTTGGACAACACGGTTTACACAAGACACGGTCGAACTTTTCTCGCCCGAAAATCTTCTTCCTCGCATAAGGATCGAGCCCTCCAGACGTAGTGCAGCTGCTTCCGGTTCGGGTGGATGTCGGAAATGTATTCGATTTTATTGTGACTTCTATTTCGATATTATACAAACGCTGCCAGCCCACCTCATGCCACGGCTCAATCGTTATGATGGAACGTCAGGGTGGCTTTTGCAAAGAAGGGTGGTGTAAACCGAATTGGAAACGCTCGAAGTCGAATCGAATGTCAATAAATTCGGTGTAATAATGGCACAGATGGGGGAAACGGTGCCGAGTCCTTCGCTAGCGGTAATCACGCAACACAATCTCGGCAGCAAAACAGGGCCCTGGATTCAATCAAAGTTTGGGGAATAAAAATTACACAGCTCGTAAAATGCCACGTATCTAAATTGATCGGTTAAAGCATCATTTTTCCTTTTTTCTTTGCTTCGTAAATGATGAAGTAAGCTAAGCAAATGTTTCTACTTATCAGTATTTTATCGCAAAGATGCCCCATTAATAATTAAAATCCAAAACAATTTCAAACCGTCAGCATTGCACGAATAATCAATGAGCCAGAGAAACCCTCATGTCCTCTGGTTCTAAAATTCCACAACACCATTATCGGCTGCGTTGCTAAATGTTTTTCCAAAACATCGCCCCCATATGCTCCCGATTGCGGTGTTCCGGCTGCACTCGAAACCGGTGGCCGGTGGTTGTTTGTGCCTTTGAAATTGGTTTGCTCGTGATTAATTGAATGTGGTCCGGTGCTGTCCTGTGGCACTTCAGTGGCGCTCTCGAGGCTTGGTTCATCGAGTTGGCGTTGACAGAGACCCAGGCAACTCGGGGATCGTTGGAAGAGGAACCGTTGGGAGGTGAACATAATAGATTTTCGGTGGTCCCAGCCGGGAAAGCTGGGCTTTAGCCGAACTCGGACTACAAACGACAAATGCGTGCAATTTGTTTTCTGCATCATACACCCGGGGCCGAGAACTGGGGAGAAATATTTCATTTCGGTTTGCGACGCGAGCGCAACGCGAGCACGACGGGTCGGGAGCTAAATTGGTTTTAAATTCAATATTGCTTCCAAATCGTTTTTGGTTCACCCGGTGGAGGTGAGTAAACGCCTCGGTAAGAGCGGGAGTAATGTTGATCGTCGTCGATTTATCCGCTTGGGGAATTGCGACAGCTGTGTGCCGTTCAGCGAGGCCATTTTTGGGGTGGCTAATTAAATATGCGTCGCGTTGTCGAGTTGAACACGATCAAAAATGCAGTTTCCGATTACGGCTTAGCTGGCTAATGAGTTAACGGATGGGGAGTCGGCTGGAGTCGTGATTCCCAGCATCAGGTACTGATTTGCACCGATGGAATTCGGAACATCGCTAATTGGAGACTTTAACTGGCAACAGAAAATGTGAGAGACAAGCAATCATTGAACGGCAATCCAATTATTATAACGAACATGCATAACGACACTCTCGGGTTTTCAGTTTGAATATTTCTCGCGTAAATTAGCTTGTTCTTTAATGCATCAATCATTTCTTCTCTATTTTATTTACAGAATACAGCCTGAAGGATGCGTATTTGAATAGCTTTCGGGCAGCTGGCCAAAAACAAACTATCGTGAACCAACTCGAGACGCGTTTAGTGAAGCGTATTTGTTTTTATCAGCAAAAATAAACTACACAAAGAGAAACTTAAAGCCAAATGGCAGTAACGTGCAGTATGGACACCGGAATAGCGAACGTAAAAGAAACCATAAACAACAGAAAGAAAACCTCACAGGAGGGGTTTTCTTTCCTGCGAACTAAGTGATTGAAAGCATGAACCTTTTTCGAGTATCCGCCAACCCACGAACATAAACTCGCTCCAGCAAGCGCACTTCCCGCTGCCGGAAAACAACGGAAGTGCAATTGCTTTGCCGGTGTCCGGAAATGCCCTGAGATCTTCGATCTCGGTGGCAGCGCTGGCACAGGTCGCCCGTAATCGCATCGACGAAAGCGGCCGGATGACCGTGGACCGTGATTTGTCACGGAGCTGTGGTTCTTTCGGTTGAGCTTTATCGCAGACAGAAAGGAACTTAAGCTAGAGCTCAAATGGAAGGTCGATATTTTGGTGGTGCACCGTAAACCAAAGGCTCCAATGCACGGGCCAATCAGAGGGCCAATTGTGTGACGTTGAATGGAACGTGTACGTGAGCTGTCTTCAAGCAATTGTTTGTTGTTTGAAAATTTTTAGGCGATCAAATGAAAGAAGCATTGATCGAAATGCCGCCGTACAATTGTCGTGTTTTGTTGCTCAATCGATGCGCTAAATAGGCATTATTGGACAGACAGATAGAATGGACGATTCATTCTGACCCACTGAACAGCAGCCAACGCAACAGAGTTTGTTGCTGTTTATTTTTCACACAATTAGCTATCAGTTGAGCGCAATTTCACTCTTTCTAAGCTTTCCGAACCGTTTCATTCACCGTAAACGCAGCCTCAATCAAACCCCCAAGCAGAGCAGCGAGCACACCCAAAGTATCGTCTTCCGCGAGATTTGCTCAAGTAGCACAAAAAGCGAAATAAATAATTTCCTTCTTCCTTCACCGATTGCTGCCTCTCACACTCACAGGACCGTCAACGAGTGAACTCGGAAAGGACACACGAAAGATGTGGAAGATCACCAACGACCAAGCGTGGCAGGAAACGTGAAAGTTGAGCGTAAATCGCGCGGAAAAGTAAAGCGATGAATAGCGGTTCCTCGCGAATGGCACCGGCACGGGCCTGCGAAAACGAGCGAAAGTAAATGAGTACATATTTATAGCGCAGCAAGTGCACGCCCGTCACGCCCCGATGGATAATTATAATTGAAATCCCGTACCGCGTACCGTGGCGCTGTTTTTCCCTCGCTTCGAGCCCGGTGCCGATAATCGGTCGGCTTTTGTGGCGAAAGCGTCGCCTCGTTCCCCGGGATTCAGTTGCCAGTGCCAGGCTCAGTGCGTTTGTGTGAGTGTGTATTTTTGTTTGTGTGACAGTGCGGAAAACCCCACTTCCGGAAGGCGCTCTTTCCCGGTAACGGTGCAGCGGGAGCTTTGAATTTCGCAAAGTGCCATCAATTAAAAAGGGCACCCTAATCTCGGTGCGCAGCAGAGAAACAAACTTCCCGGGGGTCGACATTGGGTGGCTTCCGGGTGCGTGAACCAGTGAACCCGTTCGACATCGTCACTTCCGGCCCATCGAAACGCATCGAAGCACGAGAGCACAATGACGGAAGCGGACAACTACGACGACGAGGTAGGTGCAGCAGCGCTTTTCCGGGGCTTGGGTGGAAGAACTAAGGGCGCAGCGAGCTTTTGTGGGAAAGGATCACTACCGAGTCGAACCCGGCATCAAGCGTCGGTGGAGCGGAAATCTCGTTCAAAGAAATTTGTTTAAATTTGCCGCGAGCGATAATCGCCTCAGGATTAGAGCCATCCTTTGGGTGTGGTGGAGCTTTTCATCACCGAGTGCCGATGGGCTTGAGGAAGGAAACACCGCAGAAGCGTCGTCCTTGTCCTGAGAAGCAAACTAATTGGCTACATCCGGTCGCGCGGTATCCGTGATCGATGACATTGTGGGTTGTTGGGTTGGTTCCTTTTCGCTGCTTGCGCAAGGATAAAACAAAAAAACGGAAGCCTTTTTCGCGGCTGGCTGGGTGGCTGACTGAAAGGATGCGCTGAATCCAAAAGAAACCGCTGAAAAAAAAAAACACGCAGGACACATTAATTTCCCCGGCGTAGAAAGCTCGACGTGAATGCTCGTGAATGTCGTTAAAATGATTCCGTGCTTTTCGCATGAACGAACCGGAAGGTTTAAGCGATACCACTGGTACCAGCTGCAGTATATTTCGAGATGGAAATGTTGAGAGTGTTTTATGAACAGATTTCACGGGTGGGTTTTTGCTTTCATAATAGCCAAGCGAAATTAAACGCAAAAGCGGAAGAAAATACATCACCACCAATCTTTTGGGCGAAATCTCTGCCTTGCATGAGTTTTCCAACCCACGTTTCTTGTCCTGTAGGCATATAATAAATTAAATTAATGGAGAAACCGGAGCATGCAAAAGTAAGCTGAAAAAAATCGCACCCACCAAACATTCCACCGGTTGAATTTACGAGGTGACAATTCAGGTTCCAACGAACCTTCCCCACTCGGTTGGTGCTCTGTCGGTCGTTAAAAAGGACGCACTCGAAAAAAAACCGCCGAATGATCTGCAAAATTGAACAAATGTACCACCCGACAATGGTCGGTCTAATCGAAAAAGCCAGCGCAATACACCGCAACACACGCACCCACGCCACGCGCCATTCAAACGGGGCTGTAGAACATTTTTCATTTCGATCCCGGCATCCGTTTCCGTCCCGCTTCCATCCGGGAGCCGGAATCCGGAGCAGAAGGACCCCACGGTACTGGTGCGTGTGTTTTGTGATTCACCTCGCGGGCCATTAATTTTCCCAAGAACAAACCTTCCAGCACACATACAAGCACACGCACACGCACACACACACATCCAGGCTACTCTCCTTCCCTTCGACACCGCGTATAATTGCTTCTGCTGGCGAGGTTTTGGCGGTAACGATAAGCAACAGCCGGTCGTCCTTCGTCGAGGGCACCCTGTGACTCAACAATTCCGGTGAATTTGAGTTTCCGCTCCGGTCCGTGGGTGTGTTTGTGTGGAACTGCTTTCCCGCTGGAACTTCTCGGAGCTGCCCCACGATGCGTGGAGTGGTGTGTATTTTCCTGGGGCAACATAAACCTCCCGGTGGCATTACTACGGGACGGCAGCATAACGCCGGGTTTCCCGACCGTGCACCATGGGGCAGCACGCAAACGAACAGCGGCCAGTCATCGACACCGGATGGGACGGGTGTTGAAGCTTTTGACGGTTCCCGGTTCCTGTTGGCGATCGTTCAAAAAATAAAACCATTGCACGAGCCACCGCGGAAGCGTGCCGGATTGCTCCCGGTTCCTGGTTCTCTGGGAATGGCTTAATCAATTATTTCACTTCCCTTCCAGAGGCACGATCTAGATCTCGAAACCCCGGAAGCGATGAAATGACTCCGGGAGTGGGTAACAGGAATTCACAAACAAACCACCTTTTGCTTGGAGCTTTCGTGTTGTGCTTTTCCTGAGGGTTTCAGTGGCATGGGCCTTTTGACGCGTTCGTGGATTCGAGGTAATTGTGTTTTGAAATTTTTAATTCATTTCCCCCGGTAGCTACGAGTGTTTAACGTTTGTGAGCTTTGAGAGCTTTTCCCCCAGCACCTTGCGCTTTTTCCATCCAACCCCATGGCCATCATCAATTAACCAAAACCCAAAGCGTCGAAAACACTTGCGCCGAAAATCGGTCGTAAATTGTAACTCGAATTTTGTGACCTTTTCACCCCAGTACCCTTTCGCGTGGAAGCGAAACGTGTATGTGCGTGCGTAAGTGCTTATGTCACGATAGGAAGACAAAATTCTGCCCATGACGCGGTGCCAATCAAGTGTCAATTCCAGCTGCCACGAGCCGAACCATCCCCTACACCTTGGCGCCCTTCAATTACGTACGCCGTGCTGGGTCTGGAAGGCTTGTCGGATGCCACGTGCTGTGCACAGCTGCTGGTTTTCCTATTCGTTCAGCTTAGCCACTGAGTTACGTACATGCGCTGCAGATGCAACCATATTGCACAACCGCCAATGCAACTCCTCGTTCCATCGATTCCATTTAAGCCAATTGGCGCCCGATGCAGCATCCTGCGGACAGCAGACACAAATTGACAATAAACGAAAGGTCCGGGAGGTTGGCTCGTTATTCATCCAATCGAGCTGCTTTCACAACACTCGGACACATCGGTACGAAAGATTAATCCCTCTAGCTCCTGGCGTATTTTTAACACGATTGCATTATTCAATCGCGGACAATTCTTGGGGAAAAGTTTAGAAAATCTCCTCTGCTCACTGCAACCAGCTGTCGTAGCGTCATTTTTCGCATTGTCCTGCGCTTTGGAAAGAAGTTTAAATTGCAGCGCAAACTATTGACACAACAAAACTGCGGGCAAAGTAGCGATAAAGAACTCACACCCGCGCATTGTGGGTATGACCCGGCCACATCACACCACTGACCCAGCGGTAGCAGTTGCAGCTATTGTCCTGTGCCGTGTGAGACACTTGCACACGAGACCACACGAGATGGGAGCCAATTGAAACGACAATAAAGTAAGCAAAAAGAGACAAACCAAATAAAAAGCATCTCGGTGGGCTGGATGGCAAACCAACCTGTCCGCAGTCTAGCCCACTGGGCAAGACTGCCACAACGTCTTTTCGTCCGATCGTCCAGCAAATGTGCGCTATCTCCGAGCGTTTCCAACTTCTGTAACAAGTTTTCCAAGCTGGGCAGTTTGAGAAGTCCCAACCATGGGACTTTTTGCAAAACTTCCCTATAAGCGCAGTCCCTTGCAGGATCAAGTTCACTCGAGATGAGCATCCGGAAAGGGAGGGCCATTTTGTTTTTCCTTTTACTGCTTTTTCCCGCTACTGAAGCTTAAAAACCAAGCAGCTCCCATATTCCCGATGGTCTCGGTACAATCATAAATTCCGGAAGTGAAAACTTTAAAATTCAAAACAAAAATGAGAGAAAAAATACGACCCGTGTAGGAGATTCCGCCACTCATACGCGATGGCAAAACAATATCCTTTCTGTCTTCCGCTAAGGTACGGTACCCAATGCAGCCCGTTGTAGTATGTTTGAGGAACCAACAGGACGTAGTGCTCGAGTACGTTTAAGCCCTCGCCTCGCTTTGCAACTAAATCCAGCGTGCTACCGGGGAGAGTTGTTGCTCGCGATGGCCAAACCCCGGATGAAGGAAAACCTTCCCCTCAAAACTACATTCGTTCCGGGGGAGGACGCTTTAACGGATGAGAAAAGCACTGGGAAAGTGCTGCAAACGAGCACCACGTTCGGGATGGGTGAAGGAGGACTGAAATAAGTTTCCTGGGTGGAAAATTAACTTCTGTCTTGAGTTCCGCGAAATGAACATGGCGAGCGCCTTCCACGCCGGGGGCACGTTGTATCGTGCGCTCGGGACATTGAAGCAGACGAAAATTGCGCCAACAGTACGCTTGTTAAAGCGAATCGCTTCGGCACACGGTTCCTGTGATGGTGGCCCCATCCACCCGACCAATGACGGTTGACGGTAATGATGATTATGATGATAGTTTCCGTAATCAAAACGACCGACCGTTTCGTGCCCAGGATGTGGGGCAGTTTTAACACACAAACTGACGAAGCCACTCGACTAGCGAGCGCGATGGCCGAGTGGAAGGAAAACTATTTCAAACACGAGCCACGCGGGCGCGAGAACGCGGTTCAGCTTCATGAATTTTTCAATAATGATAATCATCCCCCAATTCGGCATCATCCATCGCTGGAGCTCCGGGAGCTCATCCTGCCAGCACCCGGGATGGCCCGGGGAGCTATTTAAATTTCATTTTTCAAACCTCCCCAACGTGCCTTCTTTTTCACTTTATGACTTTCATCACCACCCGGGGTCTGGGTCCGAAGAGCCACCAGCCACCCACCAAAGGTCTGGTGGGTTCGTTTTGCAGCCGGCACCAACCAGATTAGATGCGCCGGCGTTGTCGGCGTGTTGGCGAGTGCTTTTGTGGTGCCGTAATCCAATCTGTTTCAAAACGTTTGTCACAGCCGGAAGGGAAAGCGAGCGAAGGTGGGTGAGTGTATAAATATGAAGCTGAATTTATTTTGATAAAATCCCACCGATGAACCGACGGGATGGGAATGGCAGCCAGTCCCAGTCCCAGCATACCGGAGCGGAAGATGAAACTAAAAGCCACAGGCATTATGATAATCGTAAACCCGGGCCAGCCGGTAGTCGCTTGTCGTTGATACGAGCGGATGGGAAAATATGCTCCCGTCGGTTCCACCAGCTGCAGGAAGGACGTGCCAGTGCATCCGGTGGGCTACGGAGGAGTAGCGTGAGAGTAAATCAGATACAGCTGAAGGCATTTATCGCATCGTACCGCATCGCTGCGGTACACTGGCTGTTAGGCTGGGAAGCATCGCTGAACCGCACGTTGCCGCATGCCTTTGTTTGTGCATATGCTTTTCTATGAGCGAGTGTTTTTTTTTCTTTTTCATAAACCCACCCATACCACAGAGAGCGTTTAATTTTCAATTATTTCCAAAATGGGCAGAAAATTTGTCCGAAATGCTATGCGCCACCAGGCGCCTCCATTGTGCGGTGTAAGTGACGATTCAAGAACAATGGCTGAGCGTTTTGGCATCGCTTCCGGACAACCAGCCCATTTTATGACCACAAAAAAAGGGTTCTTTTTAAAAGGACGCATCCAAAAGGATATGCGAGAGTTCTCACACAGACGAGGAACGTATGACCGACCAGCATTGTGTGTGCGGTTCGTTCTATTCCGTTGCGGTTGCGACGAGCATTCGTTGAGGTCGAACGGTCCAGGCGTTTTGTCGGGATATTGTTTGTGTTATAAGCAAAGCACTTTTTTTCTGTGCTTGCGCAATCAACAAGGATAGTGTGAGTAAAAAGGACTAGCAACTTTAAAAGTGTTGTTACGACCTTTTCTTGTCAATCTGGTTTAAGTTAGGTCGCAATCTGTTTTAATGTGCGAGCGCTACATGCATTTTGTATTCATCTTTCAAACTAACGCCCGTGCCTTCAACCAGTGGGCATATTTGGCTGAACATATAAAGTACGTTCCATATTCGGTCCTTTTCGCTCTTGCTTTTCCCATGCGACCCGAAAACGATGGCTCCTGACCCGGAAGTGTCAAAACATGTTTCTAGCAAGCTGCAACCCGGAACCCGTTCACCTGCTGCGCCGTCGATTTATCAACTGCACTACCAACCATCGTGCAACAGCTCCGAAAATGCCATCGCATGGTCACCAAAAGACTGCTTCTCTCGTTCACCGTCAGTGGTGGCCACGTAAGAACGAACCAGTTCGATGCAGAATCGAGGAAGTCAATATTGGGGAACCAGAGCCACCAGGCGCCTCCATTCGCTTCGTATTCCCTCGGTACATGGTTGTGACGGCTTTTGCCACCTTTTTCCTACAATTTTGACCGCTGAAATCGAGAGCGTGTAACACTCGACAGCGACAGAGAAAAAAGCACACCAAGGTGAAACTTATACAACAGCAAAACCTCAACCATAGTGCAAGTTTTTCCTCGTCTCGTTATTATCGCCATATTTGCCGCTTAGATTGTGCGGTTTGTTTGTTTTTGCTGATGGCAGGGAGTGCCAGTTTTTTCGTGCCATTCAAAGTTTTCCACCAAATGGTCGTTGTGATGCGAAATGGAAAAAGCGAAATGAAATTCCTGATTTCGCTTATGCGTTAGCGTGCAGAAATAAAGCGAAAGCTCATTTGTCGCATCATCGAGCGTTGATGCTTCCTGGTTGGAGTATTCCGGAAGCCAACAGACCAATGAGCTTTGTAAGCTTCATTTTACGGTTGACAGAACATTAAAAATATGCCATTTGGGCGCATGTATTTTATGCGTGCCTTGCAATTGATGCATGAAATAAGTGCCTGCTGATACGAAAACGCTTTAAGCTTGCCTTTTCGAGCCGTGGTTGATGTTTACCGCAGCAAATTTATACGGTCTCCCTGTTTAAACACGCATTCGCATTACGGTTACGGCACAAACTGTAAGGGTAAATAGTTTTTGATTGCAATTTGCAATGATGGAAAGCAAAGCTCGGCGTATTTTGTCAATATTGGTTCCCAGCCATGACGGGATAAATCACCTCCCGTGGGCACGAATAGTGCAGCTCGCTACACTACATGGATGGGACTCAAAACTTGCCTCCAAATTCAATCACTCTGACAGTGATCAATCGCTATTTACCCTAATAAGCCCCCGGAGGAGCCACTTGGGTGCCTTGGAAGGCCTCGCAAAACAAAGCACACGCAGGGTGTACGAATGGGGGCCGGGAGAAGCCAGTCCTGCCATGCAAAAGTTCAAATTTAGATCTAATCAATCATGTTCTAGTCAGTTACTTTGCTGCGATGTACAAACGAAAACTGAAAGGCACAACCTGGCCACTGCACACCTGAAAAGGTGGAAAAAAGGGAGAAGCCCCAGAAACCCTCACCGGGTACCAACACGAAGGATCTATTGAGACTCGCCTTTTCTGTTACCTTTTCTGCTTTCTATTTCTCGGGTTGAGGGAGGAAAGTGTTTCGTTAACAATGACCGAGCCGCGTCAGAGGTTCGTGTTCTTTTTCGTGGCACCTTCGTAATCCAACGCCAATGGTTAGTTAGCACACTCGATAAAATCTCATCAATCTTTGGCTAACAACCACACATCAAATCAAGGCGTCTGGATAGTTAAATTTAAAGAAAACCATTTCAAGTTGAAAAAATTTCCCAAGCAAAAAAAGCACCCAAAGCATAGAAGAGGATTCAATTTGAATCACAGCTAAATTGCGTGACATCCGCACTAGCATTTCCATCGAAATTGATCAAAAACAGTTTGCTTATCATCGTAAATGATTCGTGTGTGGTGATTTTGATTATATTCTTCCCGATCGCTAGTTCTAGGAAACAAGAACCGTAGCGCAGAAACGCACACAAATGGTCACGTTGGGCTTCGACGTTTAACCGGAAGCGCCTCACAGGTTTTCATCGGCAAAACTTTCTTCGTTATTAGCCACGTCGTCGCTTCATCTGCCCTTCACGAAATATGATTTCTGCGAATAATCTAATTAAATCCACGCGGCCATCGTTCGCCGTGTTGGGCCACTCGAGCCACAACGCCCGCCAGCAACCGCCATTAATGGTAATTAGTTAGCGAAACTTCGAAGACGAAACCATCCCATCAATTATGCGTACCACTGCACCGTTTCGCTGGATTCGGATAATCGAATTAGTCCCGGGTGGAGCGAGAATGCAACATAATTCCAGCAGCATCTCGACATTCCTGCGTTAGCGTGTGGGTGTATGACGGTTCCACAACCGAACCCGGTGACGTGCGAATCTCAACGCCACGTGGCCGTCGCTCAGCGGGATGGAAAAGGCACTGCTTCCTCTCGACACGATGATCGATAAATTCTAATGAGATACTATCATGCCGTTCGAGATGATGCAACTAGAAACCGCCATCACCACCACAGGTCAATTACCGATCGATTTAACGATTAGATTGCGGTGGCGGAAAGTGCGCTTCTGCGTCTCGAAGGTGCCACACTCACGTGCGAGCGTTCGTTTGTTTACCCCCAAAACATAATCGTAAATTTAAAACGCTCCCCAGCTCCCCGGGTTACAAGTACTATGGTGATTGAGATAATCGGTTTCGTGGTGGCTTATTTATGTGCTGGAATTGATTTTTTGTACTCTCTCGCAGCACTCTACGTCTACTTTGACCACCGTTACCATGGCAATCAATTTGCCATTGCAAAGCTGATCGACTAAAGCATCCAATTAGCGTGGAGCTGTAATCCACTTCAGCTGTACCGATGGATGGCGATGTGTTGAGATTTTAATGTACCATCGGGCGAATGCAAGTTTCGGCGAAATATGGTAAATGTTACCGCTTGTTTATGGTGCGCTGTTAGGTCACTGCTTTGCCCTTCGCTTTCCCGCAAAAAGATTTGCTTTCGATTTCAGTTCTCCAGAGCTCGTGTTTGATTTCGCTCTCAAAAAGCGTTACACAAACAAACACTGTTTCAAGGTTGAGCACAGACAAAAAAACAAAATAACAAGCATCCTCTCTCTTTTATCTTTTCTACTTTCTTTTCCGCATCATCTTGGTTTCAGGCATCAGCCTCGAACCTGAAGCGTTCTATTTGTGATATAGAGAGAAAGAATGAGGGAAGGATCGATCCCAACGGACCCGAAACAAAGCAAATATTTATGCGCCTTTCCGAAAGCTTTCCGTTTTCTTTCCGTTCGATGGGTTCGTTACCTTTCGGGGATCTTTTATTTAAATAATGCAGGATTCGAGCGGGGGAGCCATATTTATCATTCGGGAAGAAGGTGCGATTTGTTTCCATTCGTCACTCGGTACCTGCTTGGATGTTATTAAACTTCCAACCCCCATATGATTTACATACACTCTTTGAGTGCGAATGTTTTTGATCGCCTACAGAAAACATGAATCCTTAAGCTTTAAAGAGCTTCTCAAAATCGCAATGATGGATGTCGTGTTTAGTAGTTTCCAACTCATTGCAAATTGTTCCAGCACATTAAGCACCGTTGACACCGATCGCAGGCTTCTGATAAGAAGCGGACCTTCACGAACTCCTTTCGTTGGCTTCCAGTGTCTTCGTCCTTTAGAGACGCCACCGATCGCTGGACATTTTTTCGTTGTTCCCAAGAGGAAATGGCGCGGCGATCGAGAAAATTAATTATGAACCAATTTATCATTACGTCCGATCGATTATCACCCTTCCCACGGTTGTCTTCAACAGTGGAAACATGCACCATTTCGATGCTTTTGCCGTTTCCTCGAAACCGGCAGGAAGCATAAAATCTTCTCGCTCATGCTCTCGATTTAATGAGACGGCAAAATCAGCTGCCATTTGAATGGAGCGAAATACTGTGTTTTTTCTGCTTTCGTTTCGTTCTCGGAAGCAACGTTTCGCTTCGACCGGACGTTCCGTGATGTATCGATGCTGATGGATCGATGCGGAAAAGCGGAAACAACTCCCAAATGGCCCAATCAACGCGGCTGATGGTGGCGATCCATCAACGCGGATCGCGTGCATTTTCCGTGACTTCACGGCATCCCAGCCCGCTTGTGACGGTCATCGATTGCATCGCTTTTCCCATCCACGCTGCCGGAACCGCACGCAATGTTCGGAACGGGGCCGAATGAAAAAAAAACCTTTCACCACACACCGTCCTGGTGGAGTGCAAGGATACGCCGCCCATAAATGATTGAATCATTTACAGCAATAATTAAATTTACATTTTTCACACCACCCGGCCCGTTGCAACCCACAACCCGTCACATTAGTGCCGCTATCGGTTTCCGGTTGCAGCGTCGCGACCAACCTGTATGGGAGTGGGGACGAAGCCGAACGGAAACGGGTCCTTCGCTTGAACAAATGTGTTGATGGCACCGTGGCAGTTTATCGGCTCACGAGAGGGAGCTGCCTTACAGTGTGGCACAAAACTACAGCACGCCATGTGTGCTCTCACCTTTACATGTTAAATTGTTGCCATAACATACGCGTGCAACAAATTTAAATATTTCCACAACCCAGCACAGGTGTGCTTTGAATCAATTTCCTTCTCGACAAAATTACAGCGTCCTAAAGCACATGTATAATAACGTCACCGAGAAAGCTCACTCAGCTCGCACGGAAAAGCAAATCCGTGCTCACCATTAGCGTTGCCCATCAGCATGAAAAAATAATTTTCCCTCAAGTGCACCAACGGTCGGTACGGTCGGTCGGTGTCTGTCACTACGCCACGTCGTCGTCACAGAACCTCAGCAGCTCACCAGAGGTCGGTTCGTGGTTCGTGACTCGGCACCATTTCCCACCCCGTTACCACCTGTTAAGCCGCAAACTATCGCGACGATATCGTCCCCGTGTCAGCTTCCCGGACACGATGGAAGGACTTGCACGTGTATTTGTGCACATGCAACCTTTTCCGGTGGCTACGATCGGGCAACGGATCCTTGGTATGGACGGGGTATGGCGATATGAGAGTGATTTTGAATGGCACACACATATTTTCTTTCATTTTTTTCCTTGCCGTACTGGGGATTTTGCGCTAGACGCATCCCCGGTGGGATTGACGATCACACCTTTTGTGTGCGAGTGGGTGCATAAATTAGGCGATAATCACGACGTGGCTGCATGATCCATCTACACGATTAGCTGCCGTACAATGGCGTAGAGCTCGAGGCCATTTGGCCCCCACCAAAAGGACGAGAGCAGTTTACTTTCACTAACGTACGATGCGATGGCTTACAAAACCCTTCGCAATGGCTGAGCCTTTTCACGGTCCCGGTTCTAACGCACGCACGGTACACTATTAACGGCGCATAAATGTAAATATGTGCTCGCTTTCACTGCCCCCGAGACCGTTTAGCGAAAGTGGCGAAAGGCGTTCGTGGTTGGGGCGTTTATCGCGGTTAGCAAAAACTTCCAGTTTTATTGTCCTGCCGAAAAAAAAAATACCACCCGAGACCAGACAAGACAATTGGAGCCATAATTCTCGTGCGTTCGTCGCAGCCCTTCCCTGGATATGAGCTATTTAAATTCATGCGAATAAACACAAAACAGCCAGTGGGAGAGACACCCAATCACACAGTCAGCTTTTATGGGTGCAATTGTGCTGTGGCATGCAGATGGACGAGATTTGTTGAGCCCTTTTTGCTATCCCGTGATATGGCGCAATTTTATTTATATTCAAAAAAGGGTTACTGCTCTTTGGTAGTAAAGGAAAACCTAAAACCTACTACATTCCTGCACATGCATACTATAATAATTTAATTGCTACTTAGACAAATGCTTCATCTAATTTAATTCCACCCCGTAACCCCAAGGGTCCTCGTGCACAAATTCGGTTCCCTCCGAAATACTTTTTATCGTGGCATTATGCGCAGAGATAAAAATGCGCGGCCCCTTTCCCGGACCACTCGGACCGCAAGTATTCGCTCGTGTACATCAAATTTATTCGAC
This sequence comes from Anopheles nili, assembly GCF_943737925.1. Classification (NCBI taxonomy): domain Eukaryota; kingdom Metazoa; phylum Arthropoda; class Insecta; order Diptera; family Culicidae; genus Anopheles; species Anopheles nili. The sequence goes on from NC_071292.1 coordinate 8,234,251, forward strand.
AATCGTGCAGTAAAAAAAGGTCCCCCACCGACTGAACAGAAGCCACGCAACACATCCAACGCGCTAGACAAGCGTTCGGCCAGCTCGAGATAAGCCTAGCCGCTAAAGCGGGTCGCTTCCCGGACAGAGCACATCGTCATCGCAAGATGCATGATTTTTGTGGCAAGAAAAAAAAGCGGTTCCCATGCCTAATGAATTACTTTCCCAGCCTTCCGTAACCGAGGGGCTGGGCCGCGGGTTTTGACCAGCGCAAGATTGAAACGCCCAAAACGGTCAGCTAGAAATGTGAAAGCTCATCGCTTAATCCCGCTTCGGAAGCCGGTGACCGCTCGGAATGGGCTTATGGTTGTAAAATTTACGACGACGCTAAAACTGTGTGGAGGTCCTTTTGCGCTAGGACCTTCAAGCGTTCGAAGCCACCCGTTTATCGCTGAGGCAATCGCCATCCGAGTGAGAGGCAGTAGAAGCGAAAGAGAAAGGATACAGAACCAAATTAAACAACGAGCCAATCGAACGCAGCGAGATAATCAGTAGCGTTTTCTATCACTAAAAGCGAATGCGGAAGAGAAAAAGAAGGCACAAACGCAACCGAACAATCGGCCAGGGACATCTACGAAAGCGGGTGGCTTTTCCCAGGGCGTGGGACGATCGTAATAAGACAATGGAATTACACCGTACTTGATGGGCTTCCAACCGCCACGTTAGGTTCGTTCTTCGTTCCTTTCGTGCTGAAATCAATCCAACCACCGGCTGCCTGGGGGTTTCACATAAATATTGGTCACTCTGGTAATTTCCCGCCATAAACATGACGGCGGAACAGCGGCTTTAAAAAGCGGCGTGCCATCAAGATATGATTCCGGTGGTTTCGCCGCAAACCGTACTAGACCGGGACGTTCCCATTTCCCGGGAAGCCGCTTTGATAAGGATTCATAAATTTTGATGTGAACGTATCCACCCGGTTCTGCAATGTGAAGGGGCAATCAAATGTCGCCTGACGAAGGCTGCTAGCCTCGGTGGGATATTAAAACGTGCGCAACGACATTCTCTAGAGCGCTCGGGGGCTTGTTGGTGAAACTTTTCCCTAGAATCGTTCACATTTTAAAGGACCGGGCACGTAAGATGCAAGCGCGCACATGCAAGTGAGCAGCCCAGCTGGCTCGCTTCAAGATGCATCCCTGTGCGGTCGTACGTCGTCGGCTGGCATGAGCCCAACCGGCTAACCACCACAGGAGTGCAAATTTATTGCCCTGACCGGCGGCAATGGCACGAAAAGCCCCAGCGTGGAAATTCAATAGAGCCAACGTCATTCGTCAGGATATTGGAGCGAAATGAAACCATGCCAGGCAGCCAGCAATCCCTACTTTAATGTGACCACTGCCGGTGCATTGTCTGTGGCCAGGAAGGCGAAAGAACCGAACGACGACGAACGTTATTTAAGACCGGGCTTAAGTGGTTTATTTATGCAAATTCCGAGGCTTACCGAGAAAAGGTTTTTTTTTTTGGAAAATAGCTCTTCATCGAGAGAGAGAGCCTTTTCCTGTAGTTCAATATCGATAATCCTTCGGAGTGCCGGGGCCGCTTAAAGCACCGGCAGCATGCTAATACCCGAAGCAGCATGGAATGGAATATACTTTGTGACGTGACTAGCCTCACTCGACCTGCTCCAACCGGTTGACTTTATCGACCCACCCACGGAAGCCTGTCAGCCTTCAATCTTGACCTAGACAATGGATTGCTTATTCTTCTCTTTTTTTTTGCAACACCCGTCTGAGGGGCCAAGACTCGATGCTCTAATCAAACCATGGCCACGTGTTGAGTCCAGGGCACGTGCGCAGCTCGCATCGTGCAAAATCACCCCGTTCGGATGACCTCAAAATTAGTGCGCTTTCCGAGTGTGTGCCTTTTTCGCGGTTCACGTTTGTCCGGTTTGTCGGTTGGACAGGTTGGCAGGTTGGACCAACGCAACATGGTGCAACAGTTCCCCTTTTCAAGCTGGTCGGTTTCAAATGCGAACTCAATCGACCGGACGCTGACGTGCCAGTGTTTCGATGTGTTGGCCACAAGCGTGAAGTGCATCCGGTGGGCTCCGACGGGATTCGAAGGAAATAGAGCCCCATTCCGAGACAGGTTCATCAGCGCGAGCGATGGAGTACTTTCGCGTTCAGTACGAGCAGGACATGAAGGTGAATCGGGCTTGGAAAGATCCATTTTTCGATCATTTGCGGAATCATCGAGCGAGTGGGTTTTGTGCGAGGATATTTTGTTTCCATCAGAAACACGACCCAACTGGGCTCTGGCTGGGCGATGGTGATGGGATGGTGAACGAAAAATAACAATCAGCTAAATGGATAGGGTTTCGTCTTGGGGCTGCAACGGAAGATTGGATTTCTCCTCCGTCGAGATGCGCCATTGGGAGCTTTCGAGGCGCTAAAAGACCGGCCCGTGCGATTGAAAAAGGAGGGCTCATCGTTTCACCGATGCTTTGATGTACCGGGTGAATTTTGAAATTGGAGAACGCGCCGCAACGAAGACGGACGGTTTGTTTCGTTCGTTCGATCCCTAATTTGTGCCAATCTTGCCAACGTGGTGCAAAACAAAATCCTGCGGAACGACGCATAAAAAAGGCACCACATCCAAGTGACCGTTGCGAACAATGCGATCAGGGAAAAAAAACAGATCGATTTCCTGTTCGGCAAACAATTTACGCCACCTTCTCCAGCTGTCTTTTCGGAGATCATCCGGTTGTTGTGTGTCCTTGCGCAGGAGGCGTGATTCGGTTGCCCTAAGCTCCAGATTCAAGCCTGAAACCGGGAAACGTCACAAACGTCGCAGATGTAATTATCGATATTACGCCGCCCGGGGGATAGGAAATGGGAAATCTGATAGCCCTCGTTTAACCGTCGGTTGGTGCGTGTGGAGAGCGTGATATGAATCGGGGGCGTTTTTCCAAAAAACTCACCCCTGGAGAGAAAAGAAGCACCAAACCCCCAGGCAGTGTCACATGCCTCAATCGACGACGATCGGTTGTTTTTTTTTCTGCGGGTCCAAAAAATGTGCCAAAAGCTGGTAAAATGCTCAGCATCGCTATGCCACCCGCCGGTGATGTTGCGATATTAATGTTGGGCGCAATTTTCCTCTACCTTTTCGGATCAAAGTGTGTGTGTGTGTTTGTGAGAGAACGGAAAAACGAGATGCTCGTGTACGGGTGAATGTATCCTGAGGGAAAAGTTTGGCTCAAAAATTCGCTTTTTGCTCCACCGGATCCGTCAGGCATACATGAAACTCTGCCGGCAAATACCACTCAAAAACTCCACCGCTCGTTCACGTGCCTTACGAAGGGAACTACCTTTTGATCAACGTTTTATGAGAATTTCAAGTGACTCGGTCATGGGTGGATACTTCCCTCTTACGGTTGGTGAACGAGCAGCTAACGGTGGCACGGCATTTCAGCATACCTTCCGATTGAGCCATAAGCACGGAACGGCTATTGCACCGGCTTCGACCGTAGTTGCGCAAATTGTGCCGTGGAACCGACAGCGGGTAGTCTTTCGGGGTGATAGATTTGATTTTAATGATTTAATTTAATCTCAAATACACCGGCATTCGTGTGAGATGCAAATTGCCATCGAATTACCTGCTCTTCATTATAAGGACGACTTTCCGGATCAACCACTTCGGGCACAATTATTCCCCAAATAATACTGTGACCGAGATTTGGACTCCCAAACTGACCACCCTGAAACGAATGATGGTGTCATTATTTACCAAACATTCTCCTGGCCTAATTATTTGGCCAGTGGCATAATTTTCCCGCTGTATGCATCGAAAATAACGCCACCCAGGTTCGTCCTTTTGCGCTACAGTCAATTATTCTCTACGCACATGTGTTCATCGTGCTACTGGCCGCTGAGTTCCTACCCAAAAGTGTGCTCGTTTGTTTTGTCACCTCACGCCCAGCTCATTCGGCAGGACGCGAACCCACAAGGGAACCGCCAGGATGCAATTTATACTGGCTCCCAGCCCTCGGCCGGTCACGAGAGCAAATGGCCGAAATTCAAGCCTAAACGAATTAATACTTTCCGACCCTTTCCGGCTGACGCACACACAAATAAATCGCTTCACCGTGCTTGCGTTACCCTACCATACGTGAGTGATAATAATTTTACGTTCCATCGCTAGCCACGCGCGCGCTCGCGGTCAGCAGGGATTCCGTGGTTTAACCGCGTCCGGTCACCGTCCGAATGGTGGGCTCGGTTGCTTCCGGTGGCACGAATTTTCCGACCGATTCGGACGGATCGAGGAGTGGCGTAACATCGTGCAGTCCGGACACGTACCGCGTGTCGCCGATTTGTGGTGACATCCGTGCGCTTAGCAAACAGGCCCTTTTCTCGGTGTGGTAGCATAATCGGGTCGTTTGGGAGAAACCGCCAGGACATCGCCCGGGAAGGACGTTGCAGTAAGGGGTTCCCATTTGACGTATGGCGCATTGCCGGTGGATGCGGTTTTTGAAGTCACCACACTCGCTTTAGTGGATCGTTTGGAACGGAATGCGGTGGTGCGTGTGCGTGTGTACATGCAAGCAAAGTTATTCATGCAAGCGTTCATTCACGAAACCCAACTTCTCGATGGCATATCAAGCGGCATGTTTAATAGCCATGTCAAAGTTCCAAGCGAAAAAGGAAACCAAACAAATTAGCACACATAAATGCAGTGGTCGTGGCTGGTTTTTCGTTTCAATTTCATTCCACGAATTATGAGCTCATTTCGACAGCTTCATTATCATTCAACGTCCTCCACCAGCGGGCGTACATTCATTAGTGTGTGGGGCGTGTGGAGCGATACGCTATTTAAAATTCAATTGCAGATTAAACGAACTGCTTCATCAAGCCAACGAGTTTCACCAAAAGCATTTTAATACCACGGAGAAGGGCGAAAAATATCCTCCCACTTGCGCATGATCGCACTGCCGGTGCAGCACCCAAAAAATGCATCGTGTTGCAGTTGTTGCAGCCAGTTGCAATTAATGGCACGCTAGGACGAGCAATTAGCCCAATTTATTCACCATTCGCGCCGTACGTGATGAGTACCAATTTCTGTCCCATGTTGATTAACAATTCCATTATTATCACGTTTGCGAAGGCTATTAAAAGGATTGTCGTGTTCTCCTCTACGGTCTACATGCAAGAAAAAGGACATTTGGACAGCTCTAACATACATTTCGGTTTATGTGTGTGTTTTTGTTATAGTCTTATGGATATTTTTCAATCACTATTTCTGACAAACTAGCGAACGAATGGAACACCATAAAACATGTCATAATTAGCCTTAATCGGTTCGCTTTATTTTACCTCGTGGTGGATTACGTGACACATTAGAGACACCTCTCACATTCTTCCCCATCAAGGATCAAGTCCTTTTATCGCCGAACGAGTGATGGGAAAGTGTTCCGCTCCAGCTCCCGCCCATAAAGCATATGATATTTATCGTCAATCGTGGCGCTTTATCGCCTCTCGTCCTCGGTTTTACAGCAGCCATAATTGCTGTTTTAAGAAACCGAGCATACCCAATTCCCCCAGACCACAAAACACCTGTCGTATCAATCGCCGAACCTCGGACGATTCGGATGAATGGCACTTAAGGGACGAAAGCGAAACCGAATCGTAATTTTCCTTCGTCCATAAAACACACCCCAGCCACTGGCAAGCCGGCCACTCTCGAAGAGGACGGGTGAAATGTGGCTGAATTCCAAATCATGAGCCCGGTGTCCACTGGCACGTTCCGACGTTTCGGTCGAACAATGATCGCCCCCCAGGATGGGAGGAGCAAATGAAAAATTCTATGAATTTCATATCAACTCATCGCCCCGGGTGCGCTTGTCGGTGCGCCATAAATCGCTCAGCGCTTCCCGAGACTAACCGCACACGATCGTCCTCGAGATCGATTGAAGGGTAATGGGTTTTATACACCTCCCCGGTTTCGGTTTGATGAACAAGCGAAAAAGTACGCTTAGCATAAATAAACCCAAATTACAATTGAATTAGCGCTGCTCTTGCTGGAGCTTGTTTATTCTCTCGAGCGTATCTTTAAAGCGCTCCAGCAGCAACAAACGAGTTAGTGTTTGCGTTTCTCATGCCCGAGTGCAAGCACTCCAATTTCGGGGTAACGTTTCACATTTTCAACCCTGCACACTTAAACGATGCCCATTTGCCACGTTGATTACCGGTGAGCGTTTGGCGGTGAATGAGCGTCGCATCCTGCAGTGCCATTTCAAAGCGACAACAACGAAGCTTTCAAGGAGATTTCACACAAACAATCCGCACACATACACACCGGTGAATCGCTCGAGAGGAGGGAGTAACGAGGCGAGCTATCTGTCCTCATGCCATTGACGCCATTTGCCATCATTGGCACCCGGTGCTACCGATTTGAGATCCCTTTACATTTCTCTTTCTTTCTTGCTTTCCCACGTGGTTTGAAGGCTCCTGAACGAAGATCTGTTTGCATACTTATTTCCTCTTTAATGAAGCTTTCGAGTGCGCCAAGTCGCACTTATATTTTCTTTCCAAATGCAGGCACCCCTGTTTTGTTTTTATGTTATTGCGGAAGGCTAAAAATATTATCCTTCAATCATCCAACCAAACCATTTCCGTTTCATCATTGCAGTAAAAATAAAGTTTATATGTAATGCTCAAAAATCACATCCCATGCCAATGTCACGGTTCGTCAGCTGGCTGGGCTGTTGTTTTTTTTAGAGCGAGTTTAAAAGAGAGTAGCAAATACATCAAGCACCGAATTTTCTCCCTGGCATCCTCGCATCCCGATTGCATTCACCGGGATTCATCGGGAATTGAATTTAACCGTTCGTTTGCCCGCCGTAATTCGATTACGCTTTCCACGCCCCGCACGTTCGCACGTGGAACCGATGCTGTTCAGTGATGAGTACAAGAAACGTGAGGAAAATGTGAAAAATTTCCTCCAAAATGCGTAACGGTTGAGGTGGCATTTGCGAATGCCCGCTCCTGCTTCGTGCTTCTTTTCTTCGGTGGGTGTGTTTTTTTTTTCTTCTTCTCGTATATTTTATTATCAACCTGCCCTCCAGTAGGCCTCTGCTCGTTACGGTGCTTCCGATTTATCCAACAATCCTCCTCGACGGGGCGTGCGGAAAAATGCGGGAAACCACTCGGACGTGAACTGGCCGCTCGTGTGACGCAGCCCGCACCGAGAAAGTCATAAAGTGCCCGGTTTATGGGCCCCTCGATGTGCAGCGGGAAATTTATCGTCCGTGGCACATCCGTGAAACCCGGAATGAATGGGGCCGTTTTGCCGCTTATTTTCCAATCCTGCAGGATCACAAACACACACACACGCAAACTGGTGTTCCGGGAGCTCACGGTACAGCTAGAGGGCATCATTTTCCGCTCCCTGATCCGCTTCATTGCCTCTGAAAACGAAGTTATCATACGCGGAAATGCGAAATAAAGAGAGAGAAAACGAACCGAACGGGAACAGGAAAAACAACCCATTCTCAGCATATAGGCGGGTGCGATTCGCTCCCGTGGGCCATCGTCCTTGGCCACCCGGTCATCAAAATGGGAAATTAATTGTTTCGTTACACAGGTTAGTACCGTCCGGCTGCGAACAACGGGGCCAACTTTTGCCGGTCTCAAACGCACCATTCATCGGAAGGAGGGAGCCATCGTGGAAAAGCGGACACTAAAAGGATGCTTGATGAACGCTTTGCATTTCTAATTGCACACCCCGGCTGGGATGGAGCGTTCCTGAAGGCCTGGAAGGACCCCATTAGCATAGCGGAAACACGATTGCCATTCGGCTTGCGAGTCGTCCACCGAGATGGGACGCGATGGGAGCCCGACCCGGGAAAAGAACCGATCGGAACCGAACCGATGATGGACACTGGCCAAGAAGCCGAGCCTTGATGGCTTGTTGAACACCGAAGCACCGTCGTAGAACACCGGCAAATTGCACCGGACGCAGACGACGGGCCAGCATGATTTAATTAATTCCCTCTTCGGTTTCGCCTGCTGGCTGGTCGAGACCGCTCGATGGGACGTTTCCAGCGGCCCACTGACGGAATTTAATCGAGTTGAAGCTGATGGACAGATGCCACCGGTTCCGGAGCGCTTGGGGACGCAACGGGAGTTCGGTGTTTGTGTGCGTTTGGATTGATGTGCTGCAAACAACGGTTATAATCGTTGGCATATTTGCATAATCCTTGCACGAGGCTACGAGTATCACGCATTAATAGGACGCTTCATCAGTGATAGAAATAACGTAAAGCCTTCGTCAAGCAGACGACACATTAGCACTTATATCGGTGTTTGAAAATGTCAACCCACTCACTTCCGAGAGGGCTCATTCAGAAGCGAACACAAATTTCGCTGGACACTCTCACAAGTGCATCCTTTTGTTACAAAAGAGCTTTTCTTGAGCTTTCTGAAATGTTGGTCTCTCTGAGGAAGGGTTCAACAACGTTCTGTTGGTTAGAAATGGGGCTTAAAAATGTTCTGTCTATAAGCATGATTTTCTTTTGTCCATTCATATGGTATATTTGCGTTCGAAATTCAGTTGACCGAGTTTACGTATCGTGAGGTAATCTGTTGATCATAACGAGATTACTAACGTATCTCTGCTGGAAAGCTTCTTGGTATCGCTTCTTTGTGTGCAAGCTGAACCGTTCAATAAGCTGATAAAACTCCAATCAAGTGATTTGTTCTTGCCTTTAAAATTCATCTTAAAATCCGTTCCACCCACTCAACTGTTTCAAATCGTATTTTAAGCAACAAAAGGTCCTACTAACATCTCACAGCTCGATTGCCCTGGATTGCCTTTATCTTAGGCGAGTTTTCCCAAGCATAAGCCAAATGTTGAGCAAATATTTCAACCGTGCTTATTGCAACAAGCGCACACCGAGTGTCACGGAAGGCAAACGCCTCGAAACACCATCGATGGCATACGCCCTCGCACATCGTCACGCGCCAACGCCTGCCAGAGAACCGAAGAGCAGTTTATCTCCTTACGCCTTGCAGCAGCAGCGCAAATATTTGCATTCTGCACTATCAAAGCCTTGACGGGCAGCCTCCGTGTGACGTTTGCAGCGCGCAGCCCCATTCTTTACAAATCACTTCTAAGTGGTTCGTGAACCGTGGCAAGCCATCGCCACACGCTCACACGAGACCGGGAGCAAAATGGCGAACGTGTCCACAAGCGGCAACATCGGCTGGCAAGCCGGCGACGGGTTACGGACATTTAATGAATTCCTCTTCGCTCCCGGATGCCAACCGGCGTGCACAGGCAAACATGCCTGCCTTGTGGTTGCCACTGTGTGCGAACGTGTGAAGAGCTGCATCATCTTGCACCCGAGTGCACCGAGAGCTGGTGCATCCATGCATGCTCTCGGCACCGTAGCTAGTGGAAGGTTAACACCGGTGAAGCATCGGCAATGTTGTGCCAACACTGACCCGCAAACCCATTCGCAGACTCCTTCCCCCCGTGGGGACAATGTTTAATTATTTGTACATGCTGCCCGGGTCCGAGGATCAGAGGGTTGCAATAAAACCACCCGTGTTCCGGTTCACCCTGTAGACGCTCGCAATCGGGTCGGATGGAAAAGATTTTCCAATCCTCCAAACTGCCGGTGGAGAATTTTGTGCCACGGTTGCGAGTGTTTGCCAGCGGGTAAATAAGGGCTGAGCAACATAAAATACACGCATATGGACTTTTACCGTCCTGATACGAGTGTGCAAAGGCCTACGGCAAACGGTGCAATTTTCAACCGGGCCACCCTGTATGTCGCCATTTGCCCCGACGCCACGGGCTACTACGTTGTGTTCGCTTTGTTCTCAAGCTTATTGAACCACCAGCTTGGCATGCCTGCCCCCCAGGGCAGATGAGGATGTTAAGAATGAGATTCTCGTCTCATAAAAAAAACCAAACCACCCTTCCTCCCTCCCACCACCCACACTCCGTTTGGTGGACTCATTTAATTTTCCGGATGAGTTTCGAAACAACGCAGTTGTCGTTTCGCTTCACGGTAGATAATCAAACGAAGCTGTCGCACGGCGAACACGGAAACTGTTGCCATGGCGACGTCTTTCCGACACGCTGTGAACTGTGAGTGGCCCGTTTGTGTTTTTCTTGCGTTTTTATAGTGCCACCCCCTCAAACTGAATGGCTGGCATGACGGTAAGGCGAAAACTTTCAAGTGGGTGGTGGAAACCAGAGTTCACTGCAACTGGGCGTTTGTGTTGGCGTGTAGCGCGCGAGAAGCTAAATTAATTCCACTACACGGCACTAATTTAGTGATAATGATGCTCTGGCAAAGAAATGCGCCGAGAATCGGGGCCGCCTGCGCGTTCCGGTCGTCCTTCGATGGCGATGCCGTAGGCAGTCGGACCGTTTTAATGAAGCTCCTTGTGGCAGCAAGAACTGAAGCACACTCCGAGTCACCGCTCGGACTCGGTCGAGAAGTCATTAGCTAATTCGACCACGTTCCGTGCGGTACACGACGGGTAATGCTCGGAATGACACTTTTATGGAGTATCGAACATCGTGTAATGAGAGCTTAAAGGAAGCGGAAAAAAGTTAGCCCCATTACACACCAAGAAACACCCCGTTTCACGAACGAATGGGGCAAAATTCTCGGGGGCCAGCTTGAAACTTCATCGTTGCGTACATTAGCATCCACAAACGAATGGTGATTTCGTTTGGCTCAGTAATGCTGCTGTAATGTACAACTTTTCTGAGTTCATGTCAAGCCGTTCCAGTGCGCTGAACTCTCCTTGAGAAGTTGGTTTTTATGCGTTCACATTCAGTGTCTTCTGCTAAGCAAAAAAAGCGCCCATCTGAAGTGAGCTTTACAATCACAGTCGTAGGCATAAATTGCACTCTCGTTCGTTCCACACCCGTTTGAACTCGATGCAAACAAGTATCTCAAGAAGTTAAACTTTGAACACACACACACACTTCATCCCTCCGAGGTAACAAGTGGCGCTCTATTATGCGTGCAGCGATTGAAAAACTTACCCCGTCGATAACGAATGTTGCTGCATAATACATGTCGCTTGTATTGGCACCTTTTGCTGGGTTTTTCCCACCAACCCGTTGAAGGATGCAACGAAGGATGCTGCCCGGAACGGTGCCGTGAAAACCAATCGAGCGTACGCCGTACCAACGCTTCCCTCCAACGAGATTCACGTTCTGCAACGTGCACAAGGGTACGGGATTTGGAATGTAGCGAAAAGAACGGTACAATGACACATCGAAGCGTAAGATGGTCCAGCGCATCGATGAGCATGCACGTAAAATGCACACATTGCATCGCGATCGGTTCTGTCATTGAGCATTTGTTTATTGCCAGCCCGAGCAGAACGAATATTAGCATGAACTCATGCACGTTGGGGACGTTTTTCGTTCGTTTTTATTATCTGTTCAACGATCCACAGTTTCTCAACATGACAAAATACAATTTGCGATGCGCGTCGGCTGAGCTAGGCTTGGTGTCCTCGAGCTCTACTGGATCCTTGCCGGTGGATATTAAACTGTTGTTAGCATTGAGCCAGCACATTCGCTGCGGCTTTACTGACAGCCTAAGGCGTGCGTTTCCCCTCGCTCATCAGGAACGAATTAAAACGCCATCAAGGGACAAACAGGCAGTACCACACGGTGCCATCGATTACCGATCGGTGGGAGGGCTCGCGACTACTCGAGCCTCCATCCAACTATGATTACCTCCGTGACAGTAGCAAACGTCCCCGGTAGCGTCATGAGTTGGCAGAAATGAAGCAGGAAGAATGAGAGGAAACCAGGAGAGCAAAAAAAAAAAGCGTTACCACCTAGCTTCATTGCCCGCAGGATGTGACGGTAAAAAGAAATGAAACGAGTAACGAGCGCTTTCGTGTGCCGTTTGATGCAAAAGCCAATCGATCATGGCGTTGGCGTTGAAGCACGCGAAACATCGCGCCAAAGCAAACGGCTACGTAGTGTGGAGCTTTTGATTGGATCGCTCTCGAAGGATGAAGCGAAAAACTCATTTCCTTCCCGGTGTTCCTCGCAAACGAGCGCACAACGGCAGGCAACAAGTAAACGAGGGTGTTGCTTGGTGTATGAAAATTGCGCACAAGCTAGAAAAAAGGCGAAAGGGTTCGTTCCGTTCTCGTTGTGTGAATGGAAAAAAGAAAAGCACCCCCTTTAACGTAACAATATTCTCAATTGCTGTTCATTTGATCTCTAAACATTATCGTTGGTTTATTCGCATTTCCAGCAGCTCTCGTTTCGATTGATTGCAAACCGCCGAAAGGAGTTTTCGTATTCATTTTTCCACATGTGTTGTGCTAGTTCCTCGTCCTTCAGAGCTACAGGCTCATCTTCTGCAGGTGTCTATTGCCCACAGCTGAATGACAGCTAATAACCCGCGCAAGAGATAACCGTATGCAAATATATCACTCATTCGTGACGCGGAACGCTACGAACAGGTGCCCCAGATGCGCTTTCCGGCGACAATTCAATCCTACCACCTCGACCTCGAGGGCTTGTGTTCGGTGTTTTATGTTTTACGCTCGAGTACTGCTCAAACATTTTAACTAACGACGTTCGCGGTGAGTCGCAAAAAACTCCCCCACGCCAGCGGCACGTACCTTCGATGCTGCATTCGTTAGGCGTACCGAACATCATTTCCGCATTAGGAAAATGTCACATTTCACACCCGTCCCCGTAAGGAGCCAAGGCCAAGGGCACGATCTTGGGCTCTTTGTGTGAGCCCCAGGTTCATCCTCGTTGGGTTTTGATCTGGGCGTTTGTTTTTTTGTTCGCTCGCGCTAACCTCCTGTACCGGCTTTTCTGATTTTGCACATAATTAAGGCGCAGGGTAGATCGTTTCCTTTTGCAGTACACTTCATTCGCCAGTCTTGGTGGGAGCTGGCGTATTGCGAAAGGGCATGGTCGGCTTTGAAGTGCCAAAAGAGCCATGGCACGCGAAAAGCGCAGATTATCGTAAAGCCATGGTGGCGGCCTGAAAGCATCTGCCGTAACGGTTGTGCTAATGAAAGCAATCTATAGCAAAAAAGGATCGCTTTGTCTTTCCCTCCGTTTTGTGGCCAGCGTGACCTGATGGTTGTAGTTTTTTCTCTCTTTTTCAATGATTCGTGCTTGTAAAACCATTACAATCAACAACTAGCGCTCAACCGGGCAACAGAACCAAACGAATCATTGGCATATCAGGTGCCTGTTGAAATATAAATACTCGATTAAAAAAATAATAAATTCCATCATTTTTTATTCATATCAATATTCCGTAGAATACAAATGATCACAGAATTCCTCTCACATCAAACAATACACCTTTAATGGCAAAAAACAATCATCAAACGGCCTGAAATTACTCGAGTGTTATTTACTCATAATAATGGGTAAACCCCTTTCCCTAACGCCGACATAACATTCCTCAATGACTTCCATAATGAGCGTCAGTGGAGCAAGGGTTCGCAAAAAAAAACGATTGTTTTTCATCGCTTTCAGCCTCCATTACCGTTGAAACTTGGTTCCATAAATCCAGCACGCGATAAAACTTTCACCATTTCCAGCCGAACTCTTGTCTATATGCCATTTTTTATACTTTCGTTCGGGCAAACAAATTAAATCCCCACCAGTCCGTGGCCCGTGAAAAGGCATTTCCTGCTCCGGGTTGCTCCGAGTTCATCGAAGCGGCAAATAAATGCGTGCTTTTCTTCCGATCAGCCCGTCCGGAGGGGGTGTCTTCCTGCACTTCCAACCCCAAATACATCTCACGTCGCTTTATCCAACGCTAATCCCGATTATGCGTGTGTATGCGTGGGCCATACTTGTTCCACCCACGACTCACCGGCAACATCCATCTGGTTGACTTTGTTCTCGCATCTTTTTTTTGCATATTTCTTATATTTTTGTTCGATAAAATAAAAAAGCCATAAGCTTACGCTTCTAGGAAAACCATCATGTCCCTCCCACCAAAAAAACCCCAGCCATCTAGGACCTGTTTTTCCACCGAAACGCCTCACGTACGGTTTCCATATTTGATGAAGCCATTTTCTATCGGCTTACGGGTGTTGGTGGGATCGCACGAGTGGAAAATTTGTCATCCCGATCAGTGCGTCATTTTCTGCGTCGATTTGGTCACCACGTAGAAGATGCGCTCGGCACGTTCCGATACATCCGACGATCCTTCACGGTGGCTTCGGGTTTCCCGGAAACGCGATAAGTGCGTCTACACACCAAACCAGCAGCGACATGGCAAACATTCGTAACATGAGGCGCCGAAGCATGGCCTGCTGGGAGAGGAAAGGGTCTGTTTTCTTGAGGGAGAATATATTTACATAGCCTGCTAGATGAGGCTGACATCTTGGTTGGCTGAGAAAGTCGCTGCGGTCGCTAGGCGACGTTCCGATCGAGCTAATTTGTCATGTAACAAAAGCCAACACTTCTCGTGGGACAATAACGCGCTCTTGGCGGTAACGTGCGAAACGTGCCACAACGCTCGGGTCCAATTATGATTGACGATGGAACGAACCAATATTTTACAACCACTCACCGGTTTCGGTGGCTCCCCCGAAAAGCTGCCTCGTGGGAACTGTTTCACGGCAGAGAAACACAAACGATTTTGGCGTTTTTCCGAAGGATATGAAACTGTGCTGTTAGCTTATTAGTAAAAGGTCGCATGCGTTGGAGGGTTTTCTGGTTAAATTAATCCTACCATTTTTTCTTTCATACCTCCTTCAGTTGAAGGTCGACATCGAAGAAATTCCGCGAATTTCGTAGCCCCCCATTGGAGATAATCTAGACCTGATAATAAATCTAGACTAGATAATCTAGAGTAATCGGAACCACTCATCAAATATGTATGCCACCGGGTGTTAATGCCTCACGTCCTTCGGGCCTTCCTGGAAACTAATTCCAACCCCTCCTCGGGCAGGTTCAAGAGAAGCTTCGAAGAAACTCTTACATTAACTTTTATATTGAAATGCGTTCCTTCTCTGGAACGAGCTTACACAGCTTCACGGTCTTTGTCCACTCCATCGATTATATCGGCCACGCAATCTCTGACTCAATTAATTTTATCCTGTTGCCAATTTCCCACCACACCATCGTACGGCTCTCGAGCTCTTTGTCTCTTTGTATGGCACACCTCTGTTTCTCTGCGAAGGATCAACAAGCATAAATCCTTTCACTCGCCTCTGTTCCTGTCCACTCGTCGCTAAACTCTCACAAGCATCTTAATGGTGTATCGACGCACTATCGAACCAACCCTGATCCTGCATCAATCAAACGGGGCAAATGTCCCACGTTCTGTGTCTTGCTGACCCAATTTCGGTCGGAAAGGCGACAAGTAAGCGTCTGGTGGGTCGTAAACCCCTGGTACACGTTGTGGCAGCGTGTAATCGCAATAGCCAACAACCGAACCTCTCGATCCACCAGACTCTATTGGCCCCGACCGGTTGTGTGGAATTATTTTAATCCCGTCAATGTAATTGAAGTTTCGGGCCCCGTAAACATTCATCCGATCATGCTTGTTTGCCTAGTCGGTTCCAGCCAGCGTAACATGAAAGTTGGGACCGAACGCATCCCCGGAGAAGATGGCTCAGTATCACTCCGGATGGCTCGAACCCACATCCGAGGTTCCCATCCGGCCAGACCGGGCAATCGAATGGCGACGAATAACGATAACGTGTCGTTTCACACTTGTACGCAAATACACACCCGGTTTCGTCCCGGACGGTGACCCAACGGACCACCACCGGCGCCATATCGATTTTCGCCCAAAACCACTTCCGTCCGGTTATGAGTGCCCGTAAGAAAAGGCGACCCAATTGGGCCCTCACTCGCCGGGCAGGATGGTCGGCCAAGGACTATCTACTCCGTTTCATCTGCCGCGTCCGATAACACGCCAAACGGTTCCACCGACCTTTTTCGTCTCCAATCGGCACTCGAACGGGGGATCCACTCGAACCCAAACCAGACCCTTTCGGTGTAGCGGTTGGCGTGAATCGATTTAATATAACCATTTTTTTTTTTGGTCCTCTTTCTCTCTTGCTGTGCTTTTTTATTCTGCCCCATGTGCCACATCAAGGGAGTGTGCTGTGTGGTGATTTCTCGAAACATAATCCGATTTCAATTTTCTGATTAATTCTATTCGAAACATTTGGCACTAAAAAAGGGGGCCCGAGCACTATATTAGGGACGATCGTTCACTAACTGTCCGTCTGGTGGCACGTGTTTGCCGTATCACTCCGCAGTAGAAGCACCCCTGAAAGCTCCAATCCAATAACCAGCGATTTCCGCTCATTGGCAGTCACTCACTGGAAATCGAACCAAACCGGTTAAATTAGATTTCGTTTCCGCTGTTGAGAAAATTTATACATTCGAGAACACACACACATGTCCCCATGGCCACGGTTCTACGGCCACGCAGCCACCCGGTGATGATGATGCAATTTCGAAGGATATTTCAGCCCCCTTTTTCCCATCCCAAGCTCCCTTTCGACAGGTAAACAAACCCCAGAACCGATCACAATCCCGGATCACGGGCGAAAATCAAAGTTCGCTGTTCCGGCTGTTTCGTGGCGATTCCCCGGGGTTTTCTCGCAATCAGAAATGTATAAGCAAACAGAAATGCCCTACCCTGTTGGCAAGGTTGTTCCGCCTTTTTCGCTGCCATTTGGCCACGTTTTCAAGCGCTCAATATTGATGCACATCCCAACCCGTGAAGGTACTTTTGTTGGCAAGTCTGCCCAATAAAGACCGCGCTCGGGACTCGTCCGTTCGGTGAATTCTGCTTGCCAAATGTTTTCCGAACGAGCGGAGAATCACCGGGATGGTGCTGAAACATTTAGAACACGTGGAACGGAAGAAAGCCTCCAAACAAATCGTACGCGGGAACGGCAAGCTTTCGTGGAAATTTGTTTGGTTGTTTGGGTTGCCGAGCTGTCAATGTTCGATAAGGTTTTATAGATAATAAAATATCGTTGTTGCTGCGAATGGAGCATGAGGAATGCGAGATGGGTGCTTCAAACCTGCTCCAGTTTTTTTTTCACACCACAGCTCAGCTTAAGGTAGTTTGTTTTATCTCGATCTCGTGTGGTAATTCGTTAGCGTTATGTTGATATGCATTAATTTGTGATAAACATTTTTGAGCGTAATGAGATTGCTTCCGGCAGAAGCGACCGTTTGATATGACATTCTGTTTAATCGATTACTGCCACTATTTCCGATTGTTTCATATTTTGTATAATAACCAAAGCTATTTATAAACTTTATTAATTATTCAACCTTCACGAGCAAACGCCATGATATGGATATCAATCGCGAACTGTTCAAATTTGCCGTTCAAACTTCCGCAATGACACGTGATCACATTCGAACACAGACACGACATAAATTGTTCCGCATTTTACTGTTCCGTCTTCGTATTTATCTCTTCCATTCCTCACCCAACCATTGCTGTTCCGCTGGATTTCCAGCATCGGCATTTAAGGTTCCCTCCGCGCCATTGGCCATCGTGCTTTCGCGGTGCATTAAAGCGTAAAATTTTCCATTCGATTTCTCTGCTCTAGTTGCTCTGCTCTGCGACGAAAAGCTCCACACAACCACGGCACGTGTGGCCCTCGTGTGGTGTGTTTCAACTCCTTTCGCTGTTCGCTGGTTCCACTGCCTTCCCGAAACCCGTTCCGGAAAGCGGAGATCACGTACTGGAATAAATTTATTTAATCCAATGATCGAATTTATTTCGAACACATTCGACTGCCGGGTTGTTCCGCGATGCCGGCTGCCAGGTCACTGTGGCCAGTCTAGCCTGGGCCCGGTTAACCTGCACCAATGCCACTGGCCACTGGGCGGAGAGCAACAAAAAATACGATCCCTATCGCTCTCTCTCTCTCTCTCTGCCCAGGGACCACCAACCATGATGAAGACTAATTCAAGGATCATAAAAATTAATCAGTGCCTTTTTCAACACCACACCAGAACCGTGGGCCGTTGGCCGATGTCTCTTCATATTTCGGGTGCCTCGGAATGGGCCGTAATTTGGGTGCAATAAATTTCCACCGTGCGCCGTGTTCCGGGCATAACTTCATTCTAGTTCCGGTTCCAACTTCACCAAACCCCCCACCGGAAGTGGAAGCGCCAAGCGCCGTATTAATTACGGGAGCCATCCTTTTTTATCCTCTACGTGTGTGTGTGTGTGTGTCGTGTCCCTGTGGTCCAAATTTTTATCACTCAAAGCTCGTCCTGTGCTGCTCAATAAACCTCCCACATTCTAGCTCTTGCGGGTGGAAAAAAAAGCTCGTATATAAAAGAAACAACGCTGACGGTAGACGGCGCCTCAGCTACAAAAAAAAACCCTTCTCCTTTTAAGGATGCCTTTGTATTATCTCGCACCCCGCAGATGAGCCGGCGGCAGGTGTGACGATGGCGCAGAAAGGGCATTAAAATGAGCGTCCTTCATTATGCAAAGGAAGAAAAAAAGGCCCACCACGGCACCCCTCACTGTCGAATGGCCAACTTTTGCCAAGGGTTAAACTGTCAGGCTTAAAAGTTGTGCCGGTGTCCTGCGCCGAAAAACTTTGACCGTGACCGCTCCCAGATTCCTTTGCCGTATTGGTGAAGCAGGAGGAAATGGGCAGAAGAAAAACCCAAAAGAGAGCGTGGGAGTGGGAAAAAGGAGGGAAAATAATAATGTACATCCACAGCAACACCGCCTTAGAGGACTAATCTTTGGGCTTTATATTTTAGCCATTCCGTCGTTTCCGCGGGATTCACTCGATAGCGCTTTAAAGTGCTTCCAATTGAGGTGCTCGAACAGCAGCTCCTTATTTTGTTCCAAAAAAGACATAAGCGGAACACAAGCACAAACTTAAAGCTGTTCTAATGGTGCGGTGGAAAAAAAAACTCTCTCAAATGCACCAGATGGAACCTCCCGAAGCATACACTTTAAGACTGCAGACATGCGGACGGATACCCATTTCCGGTTCCGGTTTGATGCGCCAACGTGCACGCGTGCACTAAGCCCCTTCCGATATTCGCCCTGCATCAGAAGGCGCCATTTTTTCGCAACGACAGCACCAGCTCATGAATTATTTATCCTACTCTCTCGGCACCTCTTGGGGCCCTTTCTACGATTGGGCTTTATTCAATCACTTTCAGCTGCATTATTATTCGTGGCCGGATCAATGGGACCGGCTCGAAGAAGAAGGCCCGGAGCTGGCCAGTTGTTTGCCGAAGGATTAACTTTCATCATTTATTCCACCTTCGTATGCATCCGCGACGTTGCGCCAGGATGGGGTTGCTTGACTGTTCCATCTCTTTCTCGCATATTTCTCTTCCACCGGAAGGAACGGGAATACGGAACGTCAAACCGGAACTGGATTTTAATTTCAATAGCACTGGCGAACCCACGAGGAGCGCAAGGAATCGACACCGTCATTTTCATCGTCCATCGACAATATTGCATCCATACCTGGCAGAGGTAGCTCGAACGCACTCGACGTTCTGTTTGTCTTGCTGAAGGGTGCTTTTTGCGGTCATACTTTTCGTTTCGTGCCCTACTTTCTTTGAGCTTTTCCGCGTCGGTGCAGCTGGCAGAGGAAGCTGACGCTAACGCGAAAGGTGAATGTTGACGATTGTTCAG
Organism: Anopheles nili; assembly: GCF_943737925.1. Classification (NCBI taxonomy): domain Eukaryota; kingdom Metazoa; phylum Arthropoda; class Insecta; order Diptera; family Culicidae; genus Anopheles; species Anopheles nili. The sequence goes on from NC_071292.1 coordinate 8,253,923, forward strand.
GTGCACGATTGTCTGGAGTGCGCAGAGAGAGAGAGAGAAAGAGAGCAAAAAAGAACCCCTCACACTGGCAGGAACCAAAATTGAAATTGAAACTGGTCTGCTCAGCAAAAAACGGCCCCAACGCTGCAAACCCCGAAGTGCTAATAATGGGATCTATTTCATTTGCCAGCTTCATGACGGTACTGTCCCGCATTCGATAAGAGTGACCAATTCAGCCATTTTAAATCCACACACACACACCGTCCGCAATTCATCTCCACATCGATGATCGCAATAAAAGCGCGCTCGCGTGTCCAATTCGCAAGCAAACATCATCAATCAAGGCACAAAAGTGCAGCATGCCCGGAAGAGAGAAAGAAACGTCCGCTTTATTTTATTACCATTTTTCAGTGAGGAGCGCCTGTGGAAAGAGGACGAAACTCGCGCGAAAAGAGTTGCACCCGAGCCGTTTTGTTGCCACACGGGGTTGGTTTTATTTACCCCTCTGATGGATCACGTTTTGGGGGTGTACGTGTGTGTGTGTGTGCGTTGCTCAAGGGTGGCGCTTTTCCTCTTACGAATCCACGCGAATGCTAAATGCTAAAGTGTTCCGCTCGGCAAACGGAACATGATGGATGCGATGCATTACTTAACCAAAGGAAAAAGGGAGAACAAAACAAAAAAGACACAACCCCCAGCCTCAGTATGATAAATAGCGACGGATGGGCGTTAATCGACGGAATCGTGGTCGATTGGAAAGGGCCACCGAAACCGCGTTGTTTCATACCCAAAAACCAATCCTCTAAATGTATTCCCAAAAAGAGCAAATCAGCACACCCAACACACCCAGTGGGGGCGAAATTTGGAAGATGCACGTCAGAAAAGAAATTATACAACCGGGCAGGGCTGTATCCTTCCCGCGAGGCGCACGTTCGGGATGAGATGAGTTATGACCATCTCCAACTCAATTTAAGCTTTATTGTATTTTTGGGGGGGTTTCGGGATAATCTATGCCGATGGTCGTAAATTTTAATTGGTATCGGCAGCTCGGGGAAAGAAACTTTCGCCTTCGAGGCCACTCGGGATAAAGCGGGGCCGTAAATTGGGAATCCAACCGGAATCCATCTTGGGTCCATCTTCTTTACTGCTTCCAGCTGTTCGGAATCGATGCTTATCTTTTGGAACTCTTCTCTTCTTCCACAGCTCGTCTCGGCCAATCCAAACCAGCGCAACTGGCGAGGGATCCTGATTGCCCTGCTCGTTATCATCGTCGTGCTGGCTCTGATCGTGACGTCAGTGGTAAGTAGGATCCAGATTTCCAGCTCTCTCTATCTCTTGCTCTTGCTCTCTCATTAGCCAATGAGCCACGGGTCTTCGGCCACTTGGCCAATGGTGGCCCGCAAGGTGACGTCCGGTTCGATGAGCTTGTCAATCAGTTCCATGGTGGATGGATTTGGACGCAGGTCAGACGGATAGCAGTACTGCTTGCGCTCCTGCCGACCGATCGTTGCACGCACATTGCCCTCGTCAAACGGCATCGTACCAGTTGCCATGATGAACAGGACACACCCTAGTGACCACATGTCGTGGCCCTTTGGATCGTACGCGATACCCTTCAGGACCTCTGGCGCAGTATAAGCGACTGAACCGCAGAACGTCACGCTAAGCGCACTGGCACCACCATTTGGAGCGCTGCACTGCTTCGCGAAGCTAAAATCGGTCAGCTTGAGGTAGGACGGACTGGCGAGCAAAATGTTCTCGCATTTGATGTCCCGATGGCAGAAGCCCTGCTCGTGCATATATTGCACCGCGTGCACCAACTGCCGGAAGAACAGTCGTGACCGGCGCTCGGATACGCGCTTACGAACCTGCACGTACTGCAGCAGGTCCCCATACCGGCAGTAGTCCATCAGGACACACACAAACGGACCGTACTCCTGGATCGACATCACGGTGACAATGTGCGGATGGCTCAGGGCAAGCATTGCGACCGTTTCTCGTGGCAGCAATCGTTCGTAGTCCTTCGAAGTTCGACGCCGGTCGATGAGCTTGCAGGCAAGCGTCTGTCCAAGGCCAGGCTCTAGCCTAGCTGGGCGGTAGAACACTTGGTAGACCTTCGAGTACGAGCCGGATCCGATGCACCGGCCGACGATGTAGCCCTTCGCGTTGAGATTGCTTTTGACGCGAGATCTGCTCCAAACGGACGCTCCCGGGGGTTTGTCATCGCCCGGCCCGGAGGTCCCAATTTGTGGTTGGCACTCGGAATTTTGGTTCATTTCGATGAAATTTTGCGCTCGAAAACTGTTCGCACCAGCGAAAAACGGGAAAACGGGCAGTGTGTGCTTGTAGCTACACACGCGGGCTGGCTGAGTTGTTCGTGTGAACTGATGTGCCATCCGGTAGTCTGCTCTGATCGGTATTCCATGTGCCGTTACTATGGGAACGGTTGCTCAGAAGTCAAACCATCAGGAAGAATGCTAGTTTGGTTTTACTGAATAGTTCATCATTTAAGTAAAAAGAAAGTCTTCCGATCGCTGAAAAACGCTTAAAGCATCAACCCGTTAGCAGTTAAAGCTGAATGGAAGACTCTTTACTTGACATTTCAATCCCTCGTACATAGTGACAACAGTTAGGGATGAATGAGGATGCGGATAAATGCATCGGTAAATGTTAGACACTCGTCCAACAGCTCGAACTTTGTGCTGGTAGAAGGAGCGTACTTCAGCACATCCAAAGCTAGGAACCGCACAAGCACAACCTGAAGTGTTGCGGGTTGCAAATGGAGAAAATTCATTCTACATAATAGATAGCAGGACGAATGCAAGGAAAGGTTAAGTGGATTCGCTGTTGCAGCCACGACTAGAGCAATAAAGCGCAGAAGCTATTCCCTATGCTACAGCTGTTTCCGCACCAGTTCTTTGACCTTGGCAGACGGCGATAAATCCTTGCTAGATCACGACCAGAAGGAAAAACCGCATTAAAGTTGGGGGTTTGTTTTTTTGTATCCCCCAAAATGGTCTATGATACGCTGAACCACGATCAGGTGGCAAAAAAATACATCGCAAACTAAGTTGTGGCTTTCTTGGCGCATCTTTTGTACGATACCGCTCCCTAGGGACTCTGACGGGACGGATCGTAAATTCTGAGCAAGGACTACCCAATGACGTTCAAGGGCGCCCTGAAGAAGTCACCGACCGCTTGAACTTTCGAGCTTCAAGAGAGGGTGTCACAATTCTACCGAATCGAACGATGGGGACTTCAAACGGAAGGGATCACTTTTTCACAAAACGCTCTCCATTAATCACGTTTTTAATGGAGAACCTCACAAATGCTCGGTGATTCGGTGTGTGATCGAACATACCAAATCCATCCACATTCGAGCGGGCGAGTTGTCAACCGCTCACTTTTCGTGTAAATGTTCCATGTGAAATCCAATTTACCTTCTTCTTTCAACGGGGCCATCCCTTTGTTTCGCCATCTTTCGCAGCTGTAAGTGCCTTCGAAACCCCTTTTTTTGTGGTACATGCGTCCGTCGCGCAAATGCAATTCCCTGGACGACCTTGAAACCGATACCCAGCCCAGGCCCTAGAACCCTTGCCAATTCGCGTCCCGTGACGATTGGATCCGTCACCAAATTCAATATAGCAAATAATTTAATTTGCCAACGTCGCCTCGGTATGACGCTGCCCAGAGACAGGGTTTTTTTCCCGTCCTCCGGAACCGATAGGCGAGAAACCGAACGTGGGCTTTTTTGTTTTGTTTTGCGGTCCGGTCTGGGAAAGAAAAGTCGAAAGTTGCCGCCACCTAAAACGAGCTTATTGCCCAATTTCTGCACAATTCATTCTCCCGTGCACGGTGTGGTTAATTTCCTTACACCCTCCGGGTGGTTCGGCGGTACACGAACCAGAGTTTGTCCCTTTTTCGTGGGCAGGAGTTCCCGTGCGCATCACATCGTGCTTCCGAGAACCCCTCCGAAACCGTCGAACCTTGCGAGGGGACGTCAAGTTGACAAGTTACTTTCGACCTTCGCTTCTTCGAGGTGAAAACTCCGGTGAAGTTGTTGAGTGAAAAGTAGGGTAGATGGGGTCGTGATCCCTTTAGCTTCACAGTGTGGGGGATGACCGAATACGAAACGTTACAGCACGCCACATGACCACCGGTTTAAAGCCAATTTGCTAGAGAGTTGCGTTCACGCCAATGGCGGTATTTGTTTTCGAACCGGAATGCCTCTCAAAGTTGAGGGAAATTTGAGAAGGTTCATACTGAGCAGATATGGTGGGTTTTTTATTTGTTTCGTCAGGAAAATGCCCAACAGCGGACGGACGAAATAGAAATAAACGCGCTAAAACAACGGACAAGAATGTCGACCATGAAAATTATGACGAACAAATATTTTGCGAGCGTTTTCCCGCGGGTTTGTTGACGGTACTCCGTCTTCGAGACATAAAAAGCATTAAACCTTCAACAAAAACCCCGAGACTCAGACGACGGAACCTCACCCAACCGGAGCAGATGTTGGCGTTGGTCGTTCGTATCTTAACCAACCGATCGCCTAAAACTCAATCTGCCCGCGCGAGATGCGAACCCTTTTCGCGGAATTGCGTCCTGGGTGCGGCTGCACGTCAACAATAACTAAATCTCAAACGCTGCCAACGAAAAGGGCTTCGTAAATAATTGAGCATGATGTTCGCACGCCGTTTATCAACTTCCTAGTTCCGTTGCCCTTCCGTGAAGCGGAGCTTGTCGGTTCTCATATTACCGAGGTTGGGAGGGACGGATAGCCCTTGAACGTAATTCACGCAACTGTTATTATTACGGACCCAGCGATGAGGCCCAACAGGGCGTTTGTTTTGAAACGCGAGATGTATCGTTTATGTCGACCCATTTTGAGTTAGTCTTGTGAAGCATCATGCGCTCTCGGGAGCATTTTTTTCCCACTTTTCGGTTGCGAAGAAACGCTCCCAACAGACGCTTCAGTTTGTACTGACACATTTCCGGAAAATTCTAATTACCGCAAACCGGCACCCTCGAAATGGTCGGAGCTAAAAACGAAGAGCAATTGAATGTTTGCGTCTCGAGCGACGCCAAAACGCCATGGCACTAGGAGATCGGTCATCCAGGCACGTTCCGGTGCCCAGTTGGCAGTTGGAAAATTATATTTAATTGCTTTCGGCGCTTCCAGCGGTAACGGTGCCGGTATCTGAACCGGTTCTTCCCGAGGCAATTGTGCCCCTGAGCTGGCAGCTAGAGTGCACCATGCCGTGCTGACTTACAGTGTCGGTGCAATATAGCAAACAGTTCCAAGCATGGAGCTATGGAATCGCAGAATTTATTAATCATTGCGGCCAGGCTAACCAAGATCCCTTCCATTACTGCTAATAAAGGTAATTTATTTTCTCTGGAATTAAACGCAAAATGAACACCGAAACCAACGCTGCTAATGGTTGTTATTCAAGCATTAAAAGGCTTGATACTGAGCGAACAATGCACAGAACGATAAACAAGTGTGCATTATTTCGAAACTTATCTGTATGATATAAATCATTCGTTTAATGGGTGCCTCAATTGCCACTTTGGGAGTGGCACAAGCTTGCCAAAACCTCACAACGCTATTGCTTGAAGTACTGCACTCGGAACGTGAAGTTAGGCAAAATTGAGAGCAGCTTTCTGCTGTCTGCCCTACGTGCGAGGGCATCGGGAAACATGCTAGCAAAATATCGTCGAAAATCCGTTCCCCACTATAGGTAACATCTGCTCCTGACGGACGCTCCTGGGACACGCAAGCAAAACGAGGAAAAGCTACGCCACCTTCCCGATGGTACTTCAGCACTTCGCTGGCGAGCACTTCTCTGGCGCAATCATTTGCATTTCTTCGCCAGTGCTCGAGGCCGGTTCCGATTAAAATGCAGCTGATATTTGTTGGAAATGTCCTGGTGCTACCTGACGTGTCCGGTTCCCGACCCGACCTGGATTTCGAAAGCTTTTTCAATTATACTCGAAACCCGGTGCATGCATCTGGCGGCCCTGCCCTGCCAACGTGCTCGCATTAGTATTCGTGTTGCAGCAACGCAATTATAATGTTTTAATTACTTTCCGGAAGCGCAAATGAAAATATATATAAATTTAAAATGGTTTACACCACGTTGGTGCATCAGGAAGATTACGAAATGAGACAGATGCTATGCTGTTCCACGAATACTTCAAGGTAGAGTAATTTGAAATCTATTCCTACGCCAAAATGCTAGCAAAGAAGCGAGGAAATTCCAAGGAAATGAGTCTTTCTGAGAAATGAAGTGCGTTCAATGAAGTCGATTGCACGGGGACTCTAATATTGGTTCTGTTCAGTTGAAAACATCACCATCGACGACCTCAAACGGAACCGGGACTGGCTTTCTTTCGCACAAAAAACTAGCAACACAATTGCTGCAAAGCAAACATACAGTCCACAAAGCGCATTCTGAATGCACCACAAATCAACAACAACGAGCCTTTTCATTTCCTCCCGGTATTGCACCACAGTGGAAAAGATCCCACCATGCTTCAGGTTGACTCAAAAAACAGTTGTTGCGAGGAACGTTGTTCAAATTTGTGTCAACATCGTATCAAAGGAACCGCTGCAAAGTCGTTCCGTTGCTAGGCCCTCGTGGTTGAGTTGTTCGAAACGCAGCAGCAAACGATAACAAAGGAACCCGTTGGCTGCATCGTCGGAATCGATAAAATCGAAAAAGACAACTTCCTCTGCGACCGCTTTTCCATGCAGACACTGTTATCAAATTATGCACCGAATTTTGCCTGAGTTCTTAGCCGAATTTATCGACAGCTGTGAATCTTCTAAAAGTGCCCTTTTTTTCTATTTGCTCGATTTCTTATCTCCTCGAGGGGAACTAATCCACTTCAAAAAATGGAGCGGATCGAAGTTTTGAAATCGATTGGCATTCTTCCCAAGCTCACACCAACGCACAACGATAACCATCACTACCTTTTTCGATGAACTCCATCGCAAGAAACCCCTGATCCCACTGTCCCCATGTATGGCGCATCCTTTGCAAAGCTCCCTAAGGCTCCTCTCCTAAATGAGCTGCCCTATCAAAGCTACTTAGCCACTCGCTCGTATGCAAACTGGTGGAGGCTTCGTTCGCTGATGTCTAACAGCCAGGATTGATGCCAGGATGTCACCCAGGGCGTGCGTGCATGTGTGCCTCTATTACGACATCAAACCCTTGACCTCGAGAGCCCATTTGGGTGTGTGCACGTGTGGGTGTGTTTGACCGGTTTGATTGCTCAATAACTTTACCCGTCCCGCTTTTTCCCGCCCACCACCACCAGGTGCTGCTGACGCCCCCGGACGAGGGTCCTCGTGTGAAGGGCCAACGGATACGACTGCAGGACATCATCGATGGCGAGTACGCACCGAAGAAGCTCAACGGCAGCTGGATCGGGCGTAAGTTCCACCAAAACGGGAACGTTGGGGAGGGCAATTTCTACGATCGCTTCATAATCTGCTTAACGTTTCTTGCTTCTTCTTGCCGTGACCGTGTGACGCTGCTCGGACCGGGTGACATCTTGCCGCACCGGGTGACTTGGGAACCTGCCAGCCGACGAATTCCTGTACCAAAACCACTGGGGGGAAATAAGTTTACTCAGCATGAATAATCTCTCCGAACGGGTTCTCATGTCCAACACGACGCTGGTAAGTGAGGTTGACAGTCACAGGGATTCCTGTGATCTGCCGCGCTCCATCAATGTCTGCTCGATATCTTCAGCTTTTCCAGGCGGGATTTAAATAATTTACTCGTTCGTGAGAGAGCGAGTTTTATTTTACATTTCCCTGAAATGCATGCATCTTGTGGTTGGTGCTTAATATGCATGATGGTTTTCCTCGTAAAAACGCGTCCCAACCAAGTGCGTGTTGCTCAATAATGCAACGAATTTAAAATTAATATTTAATCTAAAACTCAATCTCACCATTTCACCGAACTTGCCGTGGTCCTTACCACAATAAGAACCCAAAGACGCATCCCCAGAGAGGCGAAAAAAAAACAAAAAACCTAATCGGCAAAAACATCCCACGAAGCCAGCTCGCAAGCCACATCAACGCCCCTAATCTTATCATCCCAAAATCTGATTTGCAGCCGCTAGATGGGAAATTTTGCCATTCTTCTCCGGTGTGGCGCGTGAAACCCGCGAAGACATTTTTCCTGACACGGGTACGCACACCAACACCGGAGCTCAGCCGGGCGTTTCGAGGGCTCTGCCAAGCGCAGGGTAATTAATCGTGGCTCTTGAAGGTCCAAAACAACGTCCACCAGAGGGAGCCAGGTGCGAGCAGGCTTCCATCCTTTGCAGGCGCTCATCTCCACCCAAAACGCGTCTCCTAGTTCCACTGAATTAATTACATCACTTTAAAAAAGGACAAATTTGGACGAGCACCTTTAAAAGTGAGCCGGAACACAACCAGAATAAGCTCCAGTCTGGGCCCAGAGACGTTGTTTTCGAGACCTCAGTTCCCAGCAGGGGATAAAGCCGCACCCTGTTTTATCGGGCTCGGGATCGGGACCACCAGTCTCCACAGGCAGGCCTTATTATTCCAATTACTCATCGACGCCCTCGGAGCGGTTGTTTGTGCCGTGAAACGCCCACCCACCCAACGAGACCCCCTGCTTCAGTCGGATCGTTCGAAATCTCAATCCAATTTCCCAAAGTGCAACCGCTCAACCCATTCGGTGTCGGGTGTGGGTGAAAAACTTGCGCCTCGAGAAGGGGAACCCAACCCGTACACGCCGGAACGCTAACTTGACGCATAATAAAGATCGCTAGCGAAATATTTAGCACGGTGTTAAAAGTTGTTTTCCCCTGTCTGGGTGAACTCCCCTCGAGGGACATCGTGGAAGGTGCGGTGTTGCGTGTCCTGGCACGTGCCCACGACGCCGTGAGTGTGCCGGTGGGAAGTTTATGTTTTATGCGCGAACTTGCCAACCCGCTTGGGGTTTTTTGGGCGCGAAACAGCGACCTGCCAGCTTTCTCGCGGTTAGCAAACGGGTAGCCGCTGGCACAGACGGGTGGTCGTCGGAAATCACTATCATCGCCCTCCACTACACACCGGCGCGCCATGATCTATGGTGAAGTACATTTGCCCCAAAAACTTTCCCAATTACTCGCACCGAGGTCTCTCGCTCTCTCTCTTTTTCTCTCTCTGGTAAACCCCCAGGTTATCCTCGACGACGGTCGCTCTCAACTCTGGGCGAAGGATTGGACCCCGAATCCTCACGATGTTGGTGGAGAAAAAAATAGCCACCTCCAAGCGCATGAAAATATATTGTTCCTATCGCTTTCAGCCGACGCACGGATGGAAGCTCCTACGGCTAGGATTAACCACGATCTGCGATAGCGCTGAACCACCCCCAAAAGAAGCTGACAGCTGTTCACGCGGTAGTCTTTCGTCTGGCCAGTTGCCGGTCGGAAGGGCAAGAAACCGCATGAGAAGAAGTTTTGCTGGCTAAAAAAAAGCATAAATTATGCTTTCCGTAAGGACCAACTTGCCGGGAAGCGCGTTGCGTTGCATCAAGCAACAAAATTACATCCGTCTCGGTTTAAGTTTATCAGAACAAAGTGTTTGCTCGCGTTTAAGCTGCAGACGGGTGCTTAATTCATGAGAAGAAACATTTAAAAACTGATTAGAATTATCTCCACAAATTCGCTCGTCCCGGAAATCAATTTTGAAATCCTGTCAACGCGTCATAATCTCGAAAATCCCTGCCGTTACAGCCGAGCAGGTTCGGTTTGAGCTGTCAATCCGTTTATCGCGGAATCCCCCTAGCGCTAACCGCAACAGTTTAAGGGATTTGTCATCTCATCAAAGCAACCGGTGAAAATGGGATTCAGTGAATTTGGCCGCCTTTGATCGACGGTCAAAGCGCAACACCTCCAGAGACCACAGAGCGAATGACGTATCGATGGAGCGCGCAACTGGTGCTGATGGCGACCGACCGGCCGGCTTACTTTGATTGCTTTCTTGTGACGTCCTTTTTTTCTTTTCTCGCACACCCTTTTTCACTAGAAAACGCTCGCTCCTGTCAAGTTCTCTATCTCGGCCGACCGGAGGTACCTGCTGTTGGCGCAGAACGTTCAGAAGCTGTTCCGCCACTCGTTCCTGGCGCAGTACACCGTCTACGACATCACGACGAGGTAAGGCACACGGGTACTTTGTCACACGATTTAGCACACACATTTAAGGCGATCGTGAGGACCATCGGGATTAGGGATGTTGAGGCCCCAAAGTATCACTGCTCGAATATGGCGGTCAATGGCAGTTCCGTCGACGCGTCCGGATGTTTATCCTGTGTCCGGAAAATGACTGCTTTCCTCTAAAACTTCCGTCCGTCAGAGCACCCAAGCCGGTAGTGGCGATAAAGCTCAACCAACAAACACACCCTTGCAAACGCACAGACGGACGCACAAGGCAACGATTGAAGAGTTTTAATGGGCACTCGGTTTTTCGGACGAGCGCTGGAAAAATTAACACCAACCGATCGAAAGGAAGCGAGCAAAAAAGCACACACTCACACAACTTGTGCTCGTCCCTGAACCGGAAAGCTCGCAATAGTCGGCCACCGGTGGCGGGCTTTTAATGGCCCATTAAACCGGAAGCCAAGCTGACAGCTGCCACTAGCCGAGAGAGAACCTTTCTACCGATCCGTCGCATCCGTCGTTTTTCATTCGCTTTCCCCTCCAAAGGGCATAAATTGTTCCGCGCCGCTGGATCAATTTGTGGGCTTTAAGTGACGTGACATCCACGGGTGGGTTTGTGTCCCTCTGATTGGCCGGTAATTCATTGATTTTTGTGTGCGCGTTCGTCCGTTCCCGTTCCCAGTCGGCGGGAGACTTTTTATTTAACGCTTCTCCACGTGGCCACGTGGCAAGCGCAGTTGATCCTTTGCTGTGGTGCAACACAATGTCGTCCCGTGTTTGATTCGTTTATTTTTGCACGGCTGGTGCTTTATTGCCACTGGCCGAAAACATATTGGCTGTGCCCTAGTCGTCTACGAAGCAAACCAGCTGCAATATTCAGATGGAACGTTGCGTGGATGTAACCTATTCCACTTAATGGAAATGGAAATTAGAAAGGGCGCAACAAAAAAAAACGGAACAAATCCCTCCCGGCGAGCGAACGCACTCAACGCACCCAGGTGAACGGGTGGCCTGTTTAATATTCACCGTCAAACTGCCTCGATCAACTCCCGGTGGGATCCTTCAGCCCAGCAGCACACAAAATCCGCAAGGACCTCGCCCATCTTCACACCCTTGCGACATCAAAGCCCACGACAATTAGAGCGCAATTACCAGTTTGCCAACCGCACCATTCGCGGTGCTACAGACGGCTCATGTTTAACACTCCTCGAACGAGTTCTCTCATTCCAGTGAAACAATTCAGCTGACCATCAATTCGCTGATTGACGACTGGCCGTACCTGCTGCACGCCGAGTTTACTCCCAAAGGCCAAGCCATCGTGCTGGTGTACGAGTACGACATCTACTACAAACCATCAGCCCGAGCCGCTCAAGCCTACCGGTTGACCAAGAACGCCATCCCCGGAATCGTGTACAATGGTGTACCCGACTGGCTGTACGAAGGTGAGTGTTTTGTGCGAAAGTTTCAATCGAACGTACCACCAGGTGCTTGAAAGGACCACGAGGATGGAGCAAAAAAAAAATATCACGTCAACACCACACTGAACGAGCTGTCCGACAAGCCTTCAACAGGTCCTTAACGTTCTCTTCGTTAATGTTAACAGCTCGCCTGAAATGCAATCCAATCCGACACTGCATTGCATCGCACCATTTTTTCGTAATGCCCATTCACTTCCCGATGCAATTATGCAATTTTTAATTAACTTACCATTTGTCTCTAACGCCTCTCTCGCTTTCGTCTTTTGCTCTATTGCTCTCTCTCTCTCTCTCATTGTCGTCCTGTAGAGGAAATCCTGCACACCAACAAAGCGATCTGGTTGTCCACGGACGGCCACCTGATGCTGTACACCACGTTCAACGATTCGCTCGTGCAGGAGCAACAGTTTGCCTGGTACGGTACGGCGAGTGGCGACATCAATCTCTACCCCCAGATACGCTCCCTGCGGTAAGTGTTGGCCAGCTACGGCCACAAGCACAACAAGGAACCCTTGGCAATAAAACGGGAGGCGGCAAGGATACGCCACACGAATGCCACCATTGCCGGAAGCTTTTTGCTTTTTCATTATTAATTGCATTTCGGAGGGCGTTGGGAATGGATTAGAAATTGTGTGTATGTCTGAAAAAGCGTTCCACACTCGCTTTCTCGCTCTCTATCTCTGGAAAGGACCCCCTACCGGGACGAGCGCCTAATCACCGACATTAGTAGTAAGGTCACGTGCTCGGTTTCTGGCTTCTGGATCTCGAATCAATCGCGTTGCCCATGGGAACGAGAGACACACGCATGAGAGGCCACAAACGATATCTAACTCGCCGGTGGTGCCTTTTCTCGTGAATCGGCTACTTAAATCATTTCTGACATTATCAACTCGTTCGAGATGTTGTTTGCCTCGAGCACGTGCCATGATTATCGGACTCGACGCGGCAAACATGCGAGTAGTGATTACCAGCTCGAGCAGATAAACGGTTGTCTATTAGTGATTGCTTTTGACGACGTGTGAGCGAAGAAACATTGCGCTAGGCAATGGGAGCTTTCAAAGCTCAGCCTTAAAGGGTCGCAACATTTAAACAGCTGACTGTCCGATGTCACATCCATCACGCAGAAAGAATGGGACCGGTATTTCATTACTATCTTTGTTCTTTACTGCAACGGCTCGGATATAGAACGGCTCGGATATGTCAGTGAAGGAATTTAATATGTTCCGTTCAACCTTTGCTGGCTTTTTGTCCAGTTTATTTTGCCCGCTCGCTAATCTCAAATCCGGCACAGTCACCCCGAAAGCTGGACATTCATTTCAAGCAATCATTGTGATGCTTTTGGAAATGAAAATTGAAAATTACTCCTGGCACAACAACTGGCACCTGGATATGGAAGGTTGGCGCTTTCCGTTTCAATTACGAGTCCCATTTCACTGCCTCCCTGCAGTAATCGAGAGTCGTTTCGCATTGTTACACCGATTGGCAACTAATAAAATCCCGCCAAACAATGGCATTACTCTGCCGTCCTTTTCACAGTGCTATTCTTCCTTTTCCGAGTGGGCTGCTCATGCCGTTCAAAAAGAATACCCTCACCGATAATCCACGGATCGGATCAAATCTTACCGCTTGCTTTTGTTTTCTGATCATTTACGTTTTTCAATCTCCTTCACCGGCAACGGCAGAACGCTGTGAACCGAACCAAAAAGGAAGCGAACCGTACCGAGCTGCTGCAACAGAACGGGCCATATTTCCTCGATCGTAATATGTCCGCTCGTGGGCGGGAACGCGTGGGAGTCACCGGTGCTGTTAACAGCGACAAAGCTGATGATTCCATTACGAGCGCCAACCTTGACATTGTGCACACTTTGTCCGTGTCCGTGTCTTTCGTTCCACCCAGGCCGGGATGGGGCTTCGTCCGGTTTTTGCCGGTTCCCGGGCAATCTTTGATGCTACATCCGTTCATCATCCGGGAACGAGAATCCGGCCACCGGTGTCGGTTCGTTTCATTACTTGCCAGGCGGTAGGCGGAGCTTTTTCATCGCTGGAACCCATCTTAAAAGGTACTTACTGCGGATGGTTGGTGCGGGCGCGAGCATAAAAGCTCGCAGCACCGAAGGACACACACACCATTTTTCGCACGTCCTTCCCGGTGCTCCCCAAGGACGCCCCAAGGGGTGTGATCGGGCATTGTCTGGTGCCCGTTGTCACCGGGCCTATCCGGGCTCCTATGTGCATGTTCGGGGCGCTTCCGGCCGGACGATGTGTACATGTTTGTTCTCCGACGCCGCTTCGATCCACAAACCGGGAACAACTTTGCATGAGGCGCAAACAAAAGCGCGCTAGGTGAGCAGGGTTGTCCCTTTATTTCCCAAGGATACGCCCGCACACAATCGCTTTTTCCCTGCGCGCTTGCGATGGGAAGGACGAACCCGGTCCATCCCCCGGTTTCCAGACTCAGCCGGGCTACTACTGGAGTGGATCTGCTAGAGCGATCAAACCAGCCAGCCGAAGGGAAAAAGTGGCATTCTGCTGCCCTGATGCCCTTCGGCCAACATCAAGGATCAGGAATTGATACGGCGGATCGCGGCACACGGCTCATCATCCTTTTGTACGGAACGACGCCATTACGGCATAAAACAGACGACCTAAATGACGTCGTTTGCGCTGCTTATGATTTCCTGCTATCCCGCCTGCTGCTGGCGGGGTTTTTTTTTTGTTAACGCCATACACAGAAACACGCTTCTCAGGAGCGATCCTTCAGAAGATGAAGTTCTTTTTCGAGGCTCCGAGGAAAAGGGCCTCCTCAAAAAGAATAACGTAAAAGGAAGCGTGGCTTACAACAAAAAAAGGGTTTTGGGGACGATTTAGACGTTCTTTTCGCACTCCCAGCATGCTGTGGAATCGAGACGAAACAAAAGCTAATGGGTCTTGAATCAATTTCCCGACAAATCGTACTTCTTTCCGAATAACTTCACATGCGCATGGGGCCGCGGCGTGCTTTCGCGAAAGAGAAAAGCCACCGAAAATGCACTCCATTCGGGTTGATATCTCTCGTGCTGTACCATTAATACTCAACAACTTCGCGGGCGTTGTACAACACTTTAGTGGTCGTAAAAAAATGTTGCCCAAAACTTCCAGCACCGAATTCCGGACGTGCGATTCCTGCTCCCTGCGAGATAAGCGCAATAAAAGACGCAAACGAACACCTTGGGTGCCATCCGCCCTGCGGACGAGTTCGGTCTTTAATTTTGCGTTTATTTAATTCAATTGACGGCAATCCGGTGGGTGGAAAAACCGGAACGAAAACGTTCAGCTATTTTTGGTACGCTCGTTTCGCTCTCTACCGCCAAAAAAAGAAGCCCCGAGAAGCTGGAATCGGGGTGCTTCTGTTTTGTTATTATTTCACAAGCAGAAAGGGCTTTTCTTGCCCGCATTTTTCATGCCCTCGCATTCTTGATGTTTTTTTTTCTCTTCTTTTTTGCACTCTTCCACTGTTTGCATTCCTCAATCAGATTCGGTGACGCGGGAACGATGGGTTGTCGCAATCTTTGAAGGTCCCGGAAAAGCGCACGGCTCGTGACAGGGAGTGCTGCAATTTTCCCTCCGGTCGTTTCGCTTCCTGCTGCCTTTTTTGTGTTGCTGTTCGTTCTTCATTCTTCATCTTTCGTCACGTCAAGCCCGCCCAAGCCGGTGAGATGGTGCTGCGCGCGTGAACGGCTGGAAAAAGGGCTCGGCCGGCAACACCGACGGAAAAGAAAGCAATTTCGACGCAAAAACTATACGCTTTCGTGCCTTCGCCGAACGGGTGCTTGGTGCCTGCCTTTTTATTCTGCTTCTTGAGAAGAATTCCGCACTCCTCGTTCATTGTGGGGAATGGAAAGATTTCATGTGCGCGTTTTTTTTTGTTCGCCCTTTTTCGCCATCAGCGGCTTGGGAATGGGGGCTCCCAAAGAACCGTACATAAGATACGCTTCATGTTCGCGTGATTTAGGATGGCTGTCGGTGAGCTTTTGGACCCAGGAAAACCGGCGTACACCCACTCAAGAGAGCGAGAGCATCGCCTCCTCGATTTGCGAGTACCGGGGGCGGTTCCGGTTGTGATCCTTGCACCGCGTTCCACAACGTTCCACGACCCGCAACGAATACGACATATGTGAGTGAATTATTTAGAATATGCTGCTGAATGGAAATCCATAAATAACGCAAATGAAAAATGACCACCGATCGGTGGAACCACGGGAAGAATGCTGCGGGAAAATACCAACGAATGGGACGGAATGTCCTCAGGACACGATCTAAGCGATTTATGCTTGACAAATCGCACACCAGCCAAAGGAACCGAGCGAAGCGTTGTCCGAGTACGTTACTGATGTGAAACCGATCTGGGAACGAAACGATTATTCACCACATTGGGACTGGTCGCATGATGATGCGAATTTGATGGTGCCATTTTTCTTTGTCTCGTTCGATCGAGACCGACGAACGATCGTGGGTTTAATCCTGCCATAGTCCATGCGAAACAAATGTTACACCGTACCGGAACGCGCTTCTAACAGCCTTGGTTTGGGAAATTCAGCACACGAACAAACATATCGTTAGTTCAGGCTGTTGGCCACAAAGAGCGAAACGGAGTGAATTAAGTTCGCAAATAGCCCCACTTGCCCCGTGACGCAAAGTATCTATGTGGGTGTATGTTGATTTTTGCCGTATAAATACACCCCTTTTTTTAACCCACATCGGAAAGCTCCCGAATCCGTGGAACTCTCACTCGACGCTTCTCAAACACTCATCACGTCCTAATTCGCTCTGTTTGACTACGGCTGCCGGCTACAGGTACGTGCGCGGTGCGCGGAAAATGCTGCACTTTCCAGTTTTCTCGGGCGAGCGAACGGAACTCGTGCCCGTTTCCGGAACAATGATCAGCACAAACACAATCAAACACCGTGTACATCTCTTGAACTGTGCCATGACGCTACCACCCTCTGGTGGAATCCCGCTGGCAGCGTGTAAGGGTGAAAATTTGTTACCACTTCCGGTACGTCGTCAAGGAAGCGTGCAGCCGGTTGCAACAATGTCTGCACCGGCAAATCGTTCTGTTTGCTTCGCGCCTTCGCGCGTGGGTGCTGCAGCAAGGACACGCTCTTTGCAGCACGGCGATGGCGCGTTTCATCTACCACTTATTAAGTTTCATTGTGTTTCGATCATCAACACGCGTTATCCCCCGGTGTCGCAAGCGTTGGCAAGTTTTTGAACAACGGCTGAATAATTGAGGCGCTCTTTGATGAGGGTGGAACAACCCGGCCGGGGTCGGGAGCTATTAGTCGTGCTGAATATTTTAGTAGCACCTCGCCTTCGTTCGCGTAACATGAACTCGGTGGCTAATTATTAACGAGATTAATAGTTCTTCGTTGGCCCCTTGCCGTTATGTGAACGCCGCTAGCTCTCTGCACCAGAAAAGGGTTGTAATGTTTGTTCTTTCCACAGGTCCTGAAGGTCGTGTATAGGAACGTCACGGATATCGCTAGCCTCCCTTCAGAGCCTAGAGGCGTTGGGGGAAAGTTTAGGAAAACTCGGAAATTCCCTCCGGAGTAGAACACCCGCCACAAGCCAGCCATTTAGTGTGGCTTTGAGCGTACTAATTTGTCCCCTGTCTCGCAGCGTACCGATACGACAATGCGAATACAGAAGAATTGGAAGTTTTTCAGGATTCGACCCAACGGCCGTCGAGCACAAAATGATAAAGATTTACTACCACGACCAACGTCTGGAGGAAGCCACTTCACGTGCGGAATGAGCTCCTTAATTTCACTAATTGGAAGATAACTCAAACCCATCCGCGTGGAACCCCGTGGCGAACCCCGTTCGGTTCGAGGAATTCGAGAACAGTTTAAATATTTACATTACACGCCCACGCCCCAAGTCAGTCAGACCGTGCCCTCGAGAGCTCAATGGCTCACTCAAGCGGAAGCTCACTCACGCTCAAACACAAAGCTTTCATCGAAAAACGGTGAAACCACTCGGGCACTGTTCCAGCTGTCGAGATCCGAGGGCCGATCCGATCGGGCTTTAGTCGGCATCTTACCAACTGCGAAGGCAGGCAAATTTGGGGCAAACTTTCGCAAAATTAATGGTGCCCCCGATTCGTCCATCCAAGATGCGTCTTCGAATCCACCCGAAATGAAACTGAACCGTTCCACAGCAGGGCACGACCTTCATCCAGGTCGGCAAACTGGAAGTCATTTGCCGGGCGGAATTTATGCCCTCTGCATCTGCAACCCATCGCGGGATGAGAATTTATGCCCTGCCCTCTCGCGATCGGTCGGCAGGGAAATGAAAGAAAAACATAACGCAAACACCCACGCTCCTCGAGGAGTCTTTTGTTTTCCCAAAGACGCCATTTTGGCGAAGCGTGTGCGCCCGAAATGCGAGGTTATGATTCAATAAGCCAATCGTCCGGCCAACGTGCTGGCGCTAATGAAACAATGCCAGCACACAAAGTCGTGCCCGGCGTGCAAAAGGACCTGCTGCCTGGAATTGATAGCCTCACATTTCGGAAGGCAACGACGTCGTGGGTTATTATCGCGCAAACCGTGGACGGAGAAGCTGAAAACTGCAATAAAATCACTGCCACCGTCATTTTCCCATTCGAGTTGCACCCGAATGTTGGAATTGCGTTCGAGT
The DNA here is from genome assembly GCF_943737925.1 of Anopheles nili. NCBI lineage: Eukaryota > Metazoa > Arthropoda > Insecta > Diptera > Culicidae > Anopheles > Anopheles nili. Next base: position 8,272,246 of record NC_071292.1, read on the forward strand.
GCGCGCCCGAGAAAACTCTCGGAAAACCCATGTTACCCATTCGGTGGACTTCCGTTGCAACGGGCGAGGATCGGTGTTCGGTCGAGAAGGCATACGACAAAGTTCAACCGGTGCTGGGGCATTAGGTTCTTTTTTATTTTCATCCTCATCCCGTTCTTCGTTCTGCAGCAAAAGGCATAAAAGCAGCTACGAAAAGCGATAGAGCAACTTTTCATCGCTTCCCGTGCCCGTTTCCATTCTGCAGCGTATTCGAGTTCCACCGTAGGTGAGATGGCTAAAAGCGAGATCCTTTTCCACGGCTACTTTGTTTCCAAGCGGGTGGGTTTATAACGCTGGCAGATTTATATCGAACGAAACCTTAGTAAGCTGCGTCGTAAGCCTTTGCGGCTCAAACGCGTGGAGCTTTCGCCTACTGCGATGTTTGTCGATCCGCGCTGCATCCGAGCACTAGCGTGTATTTTAGATCGTATAGCAATGAGCGTAATTTGCTGTAACCAACTCGCCGTAGAGTTGACCCACTCCACTGCAAGACTCTAATCGACTGGACCTTTTTTATTTTTAATCCTTCGACAGGTATCCCAAGCCAGGAACGGGCAACCCAACGGTCACGTTGAACGTCGCTGACTTGACCGACCCCAAGAGCATTCGGATGAATAAGCTCACGCCGCCACCGATCCTGCTGAATCAGTAAGTTTGCTCTTCCCGATCCTCCTGATCTCGTCGAAAGTGAAATCACTTTACAACTCGTAACCCCCTGCTTGGTTTGGAAAACTTTAGCATGACTTTCTGGTGAAGAAACAAACTAAAAAACTCCCTAGGCCAAGCCTCAAGGCAAGGGTGTGGGTGCTTATCCGAGCGCCCACGGATGGAAATGGAAATGTCCCGTTCTCACGTTGATTAAACAAGATTAAGCTAGCGTATCTTGCATGAATTTAAATAATTTTCTCCCATTGTCCGGCGCTGTTCCGAACGATGGAACGTTCGATAAAATGTTTTCTATCCATTTTATGTATCCTCTTCTCATGCCACGTTGCTTTTGTTTTGTGGTGAAGAGTTTCTAGAAAATGCGTGCTTTTAGAGAACGAAATTGCAGCAGCCTTTCACGAGTAAACTGCATTCCTGAAACCGCATTTTTCTGACATGGACAATAATACGTCCATTGTGGATAATAGCCGCAAATGGACTTCAGCGCAGCTAATGCACTACAAGATGTGCACTTTGCAGAAAATTACAATTCATATGGCCAACCCGGACGACCTATAAAACCCGCGGAATCGCTTGCTTTCGCCACAGAGTCGTGTTTGGTACAGAATGATCCTGCATAAGCTGTTAACCCGGATTGGAACGATCGTCCTACTAACCTCTTATACTATCGGTCGTAACCTGGAACCGTACAAGGAACCGGACATAGTGAAACGCGTGAATAATGTGCTGCAACTGGTGCTTGATTCCATCCGTGACCCGCAACTGCTCGTCATCGTACAACCGTACGCAGAAAAATTTGCTTCTCCATACATCACCGAGATGCTACGATCGACTCGCAATCTCCAGACTCCCGTGATTTACCAGCACTCGAAAACGATTCCTTTCAAGCCTGACCAGCCCACAAAATCAAGTTTGGAGCTAAAGGCCAAAGTGTGCGTCGTGTTTAAGTCCGACATCACCGCCGACACGCCACCGCTCAAGCTGTTCCAGTACACCCAGTCTCGGTACTGGGACCATAACGCGTACTTTGTGATCCTGTTCCAGCGCACCATTTCCGAGCAATCGTCTCATTTGCTCACTTCGGTGGCCCACTATTACCGGTTACTTGGTCTGCACCGAGTGCTGTTCCTCGCCGTAGAAACACGCCCCGATCGGATCGAACTCTACACAGTTGACACGTTTTCCAACCAAACTCGGGCGCTCTCAGACGATGGTAGGATCGATTTTTCGCGCCTCTTTCCCGACTACCTGGTGAACCTGCACCGCTACCGATACACTATCGTGTCCAATAAGAGATCACTAGAGCCCGTGTACTTCAATGGTAAGCTGTACAGTCCCGAAGTCAACATGATGTACGACATCGTACAGCACCAGAACGCCACCTACCTAGTACAGCTCGAGCAGGACAATATGGGCGGTCTCGTCGAGCGTGGTCTAGGTGATTTGTGTCTTGCAAAGGTATTCCTTGGAAGCGACAGTGTGCGAGAACTCCACGCGATTCCTACTTTCGGTGGCATCTGCGTACGCATCCCGACCGGTGATCAGATAAGCCTGGTGGAGTTCTTCGTCAAACCGTTCAACTACGACATCTGGCTGTGTTTGCTTGGTTGCGTCGCGACGATCGTGCTGACAAAGATCGCTCTCGGTGGCCGCTGGATTCGGTTGAATGTTGGGTGTTTCGTTGGTGAGTCAGCCGGTAATTGGGATCTGTTCAATGGCCAGGAACGGGCACTAGCCGTGTTGCTCGCCCTGCTCATCCTATTCTGCCACACCATCTACGAGAGCCAGATCCTGTCACTGATCTCGATGCGGATATTCGAGAGGCGTATCAAAACCACGTCCGAGCTGGTCGCTACCGACTACCAGTTTGCTGCACCTCCGACGGTGCACAAATTCGTGACGGCCATCTTTCCTGAGTTGAAACACCGTGTGATGCCGATGACGAAAAAACGGATCATCGACCATGCGGTGCGGCTCTGTACGTTGGTCCCGTGCGCTTACCGGTCTTTCGAGAGCTCGCAGGACGATACGGTTGAAGGGCAGTACTACGTGATGTGGGAGACCTTCGTGCCGATGCTGGAGTTCATGAAGTTCAGTCCGTTTTCGGTGCTGGAGCTGAAATATCGTACCTATCGGCAGTATCTGATACAGGGCGGTTTCATCAACCACTACCAGAATTGGTTCGATTCAATCGGTGATCAGGTTATGTACGAGCAGTCACTCAAGCTCGAGGAAGGTGTGCTGAAAACCGACACCCTAAAGGCTATCTTCCAGCTCTACCTGTACGGAGTGCTGATCAGTGTGGTCGTTTTTGCATTAGAAATGATGCCGAAACTCTATCGTATGCTTACAATCAAACGCCCCAAAAGGAGCATCAAAATCAAGCGATTTTTAAAGCTTTCCAATACGATGCGGCGAGCTTAAAGGAATCGTGAACTGAATACTCGAGCGCCTGTTCGGAGTATGACAGCTTACACTCTTCGTCTAAAGAAATCGATCCACTGTCACCGCGAATCAGTCGTAAGGACATCTACACTGTTGCGTTTGTAGCATAAATAAGCATTACAAAATAAATTAAAGTTGCTAAAGTTTGATTAAACTCATCGCACGGCACAGTAAACGGCTATTAGTACTGCTCAGTCCCAGGACCTTCAACAACGTACAGACGTTTTTCCACCACCAGTCGTATTTGATCGAGTGAAACATTTTTTTACCCACGCAAACTGAACTCAAATACAATTAAAAAAGTTTCCGTTCAATTGAAAAATTTCACTCACCCTGCAAGTAATGGACAGTGCGAGACGCACAAGGGTCCAGCTGGCTTCGAGCCAAGGCTACTCTGCCATCGAACATCGATCACCATCGATCGTTTGCCCACACGACGGTGGAGCCATGCACAAAGTTGAAAATGAATTAGTGAGCGAGTTCGGCAAACAACTTTTAATGAAGCCGAGCGTGTTGTGTAGCTTTCAGTGCCGCGGTCATCGGAAAATTTAACGCCATTTGACTTTCGCCATTGCCGTCCGTTCATGTGGGTGGGCCAGCTTAAAGCTCCAGTGGTTGATTGAAATTTTATTTAGCACACACGCACCCCCACAAAGCCGATGGGCTAGTGGCCAACGAGAAGATAAATTGTCCGACGTCCGCTTTGGGGGCCCGTCGGCTTTCAACGGCTTTATTCAGTGGAACCCATCATCGGTGCTATTCCTTCGATCGATCGAAGCTGAGCAAACGATTTATACCACCCATTATACCTCTCGCTCGCTCGGGGGGTGCGTTTGTTTTCTTTCCTTCACAGGGAGCACTACTTCACCAGCGCGTCCTGGGTGTCACCCTCCGAGGTCAGCGTGGTTTGGATGAACCGACCCCAGAACCTGTCGGTCGTGACGCTCTGCAAAAGCCCGATGTGGTACTGCCAGGAGGTAATTTGTCTTCCAAACAGCGTTATCCTTGTGCCCGTCCGGCAGCCAACCCCAATCGTGCGCAGCCACCCTTCGGTGTGCCTGAGTTCTAGGATGGCTTCATTCACCACCACGACTAGCGCTTCCACAGATCAAATGCATACGTCCAAATCTCACCGAGATACTTAACATCCAATCCTCGCCTCTTTGTCAGCTTTGTTCTGGGCTGGGCAACAACAAAAAACCAACACACCCGAGGGTTACTCGATCCCTCAACCTGCGTCGAGTTCTCAGTTCCGTTCCGTTTCCTATTCCGTCCGTTGCACAATTGTTGATGAAGTCGGACGTTAAATTCCCTCGCAATGTTCCGGTGGATCTGAACGTGCCGTGCTCGGAACGTGTCCCGAAACGTGCCCGCTCGTTGTGGTTTCTGCTTTTTGCGTGTCCAATGGGCGCGCTGCTGCATTTCAACTGTGAAATTGAAACAATAAATCTCTGACCACGCTGTACCGCCCTGTGGTGAGAAGGGTGTGCTTGCTTTAGCTCGAGGACACTGAGTGGAAAGGGACACTGAGAAAAAAAAGAGCCAGACATGAAGTAAAAGGCAGCGGTGTCGTTATCCTGACGATGGGACCAAAGGCTAATCAAACCGCACCATTTGCTCGAACCTCATCCAGAGCTGGTTGCATTCGCGAACCACAGTATGTCGAATCGCAACGAAATGATGCCGAGTTCCGACCTTCCTGTTGAGGAAGGCTTTACGCCTCCCATCCAGGACACGGATTAACTCGCTCCCGAGAGTGGTCCTCTAAATAGGAACCAGTGCCGAGAGTAACCCACCACGATGGCCGTTCCGCCGTGTGACATCAAAGTCCTGCGGTTGGCTTCGCACGGACACCGGCGGGTTCAGTGAAACGCTAAAAGCGACATCATCCACTTTGCGATGTTTGCGAATTAAGTGGGATTTATTCGAGTCCTTTCGTCTCGTTCTCCGTCTCCGCAGACACACCGGATCAGTGGCGATGGACGCGGCTGGGTCGACGAGATGTCCGTACCGTTCTTCAGCCTTAATGGCAGCTCGTACATTGCCATCTCGCCGTTGCGCGACGGTGCCGCAGGTAGGTGTTTTTCGTGGGCTTTTACTTCTTTGACGCAGCTATTTTTTTTTTTTTTTGCTTTTTCAACCACAAACGCCCACCACTCTGGGTGCCAGGATGCTTTTCTTTGCTTGAAATTTACTCGGCTTTCTCTGCTCACTTCTTAATTATGTAAATGCGTGTGCATAATTCACGGTTCAGCGTAGGCGCGTACTAATTTGGAGTGTCGAAAGGTGTCCCTTTTGGTGATGACATGCCATCAGTCGACATGTTAAAATAAATGATGTTCTCAGAGTTACCGAATTTGCTCCCAAAAAGCCATCAGCTTTGCTTGCCATCCTCTCTAAAGGAAGAACCCATCTAAAAATGCGGTAATAAGGAAAAGTTAGAATCATTTCTGACGGCACAGTGTACACACAGATGCCACAGATGTGTCATCCTTCTATTTTCCTTCCGGCGAGGAACTTACGCACATTATTCTTTCCAAATTGACTGCAGAATCGTACATGCAATAAAAAAAATACGTCATACGAGTACGAAACCCTGCCCACATGAAGATGGATGTTCCGTTTGATTCGATTCTCGGGCACGACAAGTTTCTTCAAACAGGGGAATTTAGCTCATTATTCAGCCACTCCATTATCCGTGTCCCTGACATTTCATTCTCGCTCTCTCTCTCTCTCTCTCTCTCTCTCTCTCTCGCTCTCTCATGGCAGGACACTTTCGGCACCTGGTACACGTGCACATCGGCAAAAAGCGCATCATCCCGTTGACGCATGGTCGCTTCGAGGTTAATAAAATCCTCCACTGGGATCAGGCGAATAATTTCGTGTAAGTTTGCGCCCGACTGTCAAGGTCCTGGACGATCCTGGTTATTTATGACCGGTTCTCGTTTCAATCGCTCTTTTCTTCCTTTTCCTATCCGTATCGTTCGTGCTTCGGGTGATCCGTACCACGCATCAGGTACTACCTTGGCATCCCGGAGCACTCCCCAGCTCAACAGCATCTCTATCGGGCTTCGTCCTTGCCACCGAAACAAGGAACATCACCTCGACCACCACGCTGTCTCACGTGCAGCCACCAACACAGCTCACACGCACACGTCACCATCAAGGCATCGAATCGGGTGCAGCAACAGTGGAACGATGATTGGGAGGACATCGAGGACGAAGAAGAAGAGTACGTCGAGGTACCGATGACGACACCTCCGTCGAAGCGGAAACGGAAACCCGGCGCTGAACCGGAAGTGGTCATCCCACAACCGCCCATGCCATGTCAGTACTTTACGGCCATTTTTGCGCCCAGCAACAGCGAGTACGCACTGATCGAGTGTCTCGGTCCGATCGTACCGTTCAGCGCCATCTATCGGATCGTACCCGACACGACAAAGAGTCCTACGCAGGTGTTGTACTATCTGCAGAATAACACTGCGCTGGCCGAACGCATAGGCAAGATAGCGCTTCCGCAGGTGAAGTCTTTCCCGGTGATGATCTCGGGCGGATATCATGCGCAAGTGCGTCTATTTCTACCCCCCGGACTGCGTGAGGACGAGATCACACGATATCCGATGATCGTGCATGTGTAAGTGTTTCTGTGTGATCGTCAGCCATCCTGAAGTTCCGAATTGTCACCGCAACTTACTCACCTCTCCGGCATAGGTATTCTGGCCCAGGAACGCAACTAGTGACGGACAAGTGGCGTGTCGACTGGAACACCTACCTTGCCGGGACGAAGGACTACATTGTGACGCAGATCGATGGACGAGGATCAAGCGGCCAAGGGTATCAGTTGTTGCACGAGGTTTACCGAAGGCTCGGCACCGTCGAAGTGTCTGATCAGCTTGAAGTAGCCGAGTACCTGCGAGACAGCTTGCACTTTGTCGACAAACGACGGGTTGGAATTTGGGGCTGGAGTTACGGTGGATACACGGCAGCTCTAGCCATGGCCAGTCCTACCAGCCTGTTCCAGTGTGGTATCAGCGTTGCACCTGTCACAAACTGGAAGCTTTACGGTAGGGATTCCTGAGGGTTTTCTCACACCACAAAATGAGCACTCAAATGGGCTTTTCCACGGCAGATTCCACGTACACCGAGCGCTATATGGGCATGCCGAATGTGACCGACAACTACAAGGGCTACGAGGATAGCGATCTGTCGAAGCACGCCGAAAAACTGCGCGACAAGCAGTTCCTTATGGTGAGTGACGCTACCCGGAGAAGGTGTGAGAGAGTGGGAAAAAGAGCAAGAAACTTAGTGAAAGTAAACGAAGGGATCGATTGCAGCCGTAATACTCGTAACATATTACGACCATCGGAAACAATCCTTCACGAGGCAGTCATCCGTCGACCGAAGGTCCGATGACGTGGAAAAGCCTCGGCAAGCATTTCCCCGTCATCGGTCGGCAATTTATTGCTGCCGTCGCTTTGTCTCTCTCTCTCTCTCTCTCTCTCGCTCTCTTTCTCTCACTTTCCCAGGAGAAACTCATGCCACGGACCCATTACATTTAATCAAACCACGCCAACGTCGCTTGGTTCCCATTTTCCTCCCCAAACGCAGGTTCACGGTACGGCCGACGATAACGTGCACTTCCAGCAGAGCATGGTGTTCTCGAAGGCACTCTCCAGCAAAGGCGCACTGTTCAAGCAGCTGATATACCCCGACGAGGGCCACAATCTGGCCGGCGTGAAGAAGCACCTCTACCGTTCGATGACGCTCTTCTTCGAGGACTGCTTCCGGAAGCTGGTAAGTCGCGGAACCGAGATTGAGTACGACTTGGAGCCCAGCCCGGCATGGGATAAATATTGGACCGTGCGAGATGCGGATGACTTGCGATTAATGGGGCGCTCTCGGGCGCAAGAGGGCCTGTTCTGGATGGGGTGGTAAATCCGACGGTGGAATGTCTCCGATGGCGGCCAAACTGGCGCCAGCGGAATCGTTGGCCCTTTGGGATGGGTTAGTTTTTCTTGCGGAACAAACGGACATGTAGCGATCAATCCCACCTGTCACGACGCGTTGGATTTGTCGGATGGATTAATTATACAAATGAATGCGCGCTATTGTTTCTGCGCTTTTTCATCTCCCTTCGGTAATGCCAAATTCAAACGCTGACGTTTCGCATTTCGATCCCTTCGGCTCATGGAATGACCAACGAATGTTACCCGTACGGCCCGTAAAACGGTTGTGTTCTATTAAAAGTTAAGCCATTAAATGAATATCTCCACTCGTGTTGCAATCAGCCCGGGTGGGCCATCGGTATCATTGGTTTAAACACTTATCCAACCTTCACCGAACGAGGTACGCGGTAATCCACCGATAAACGGATCGTCCAATAATGGACCATCATTGGGCTTTTCTTTTTCATCCTTCTCTGGTTAGTGGCGGTTGGCTTTGCGAATTAATTTCATAAAGCGCCCAGTTCGCTGTAAATACATAAATTATTTTCAATCCCGCTGATACGGCGCGATACACCACTCAGGTGCTTCTGTGGCCTTGTTGGTTGTCCCGTAATCGCACCCACCCTGCATGACGATGTGATCCTGGGCTCGATTTGCCACGGACCAACGATACCTTCATTAGCATTCAACTTCGCACGGACCGGTACACGGGCACGAGTTCGAGCGCGTAGAGTAACTTTGCTTCTTTTTTCTTTTGCTCCACTCTTTTCACTTGCCCACCAGCCCAACGGGGAGACAAACTTTTCCTCGTCAAACTTTCCCGCGAAAGCGTAACGGACCGAACAAGTGCGAGAGCATTTCGGTGTGCCGGTTGCCGGCTCGCTAGCATGTTCTGATACCACGAGCCTCGAGCTGGTCCGTTGGCGGTTCATTAATAATAATACTCCGATCCGTGCCCCGTTTTGGCCACCCCATATGATTGAGGGATGGATCGGAAGCCTTCCATTTTCCCGTAGGTGGCCACCTTGGCCGGTTGATCGATATCGAGCAAACATGCTGATAAATTAAGCCATTCGGGCTCCGAGTTGACCGAGTTGGGTCGTTCTAATGAACTTACATCACATCGCGACGGTTCTTAGCTGCTTTTCCGGCCCCACATTTTCCACACGCCCTACGCGTAATGACTTGCTTTCCTCGCACAAACGGTTTCTTATTCTAATGTGTTTGCTGCTTTGTTTTCTCTTCTTTCCGTCTTCTCTTTTTCCACGCGGCAGGTTCCATTGGACGTGAAGCCCGGCCTGGGAAACGGCGGTTCCAGTGATTAATATTTGCTTGATTACTTCGGTGCTACTGATTCAGCTTCAAGTTTCATGTAAAAGTTTCTCACTCTTCTCTAGCGAACCGGTTCCGTTCCTTGGCGGCAGCCGACACCATCCGGCACGCTGGTTTGTGTCTGTACGCGGGGTGTATTATAATACGCATTCGGTGTGACAGTACTTGCCGGCAGTCGCTCGGTCGCTCTGACGGAAAGAACGTTCATCGCATCCTGATCGACGGCCGTTTTGTGCTGGCATCATGCGTTGACAGCAGAAACCGGCTTAGGAAGGGCGAGTTTCACACTTTCTCGAAAGCAGAAAGCCCGAGTGAAGGCGAAGGAACGGAATCGTAATAACAAATAGGAAACAACACGTTACACACAAAAACTTGTAGTTGAACCAATTTCTGCGTAGTATCTGAAGTAGGACTTTCACATCGTCAATCTCTCCTGCACGCTGGGTGGAGGTGTTTCGGTGTCGACTGGAGAAAGTGAACCGGAACGGAGAGGGTTTTTTGCCAACCGGATGCCAGCATCGCATCACATCTTTGGCGAGTCGAACCTAAAAACACTGCATCATTAAAAATTGCGCACTCTCTAGCCGCCACCAGGCGCCTCCATCGAAACGACAAGCAACTTGCTACAAACGCCAGCGTTCCCAGACGGAACGCAAACAGTCGCGAACACACACACACACAAACGCACGCAAGTATGTCTTCTGCATCAACTGTAGGCTGAAGGCGAAACAAAAACACGTCAAGCAAAAGCCCACCCACTAGCGGTGGTGTGTTTGCTCGCGAGCCTACGGGCACATTCTACCCGGACACGGACTTGTGAGGAAGCGCATTAATTGTCCACCTCCGGAAGCCGGATTCGACGCTGTAAATGGAGCAGCGAGAAATGAAATAGCAAAAAAAAATGCAAGCCGACCAGCACAACGCGCTGGACCGATGGAAGAAAGGAGCAAAAACACTAGGGCCGAAACGAGAACGCCACCAAAACCATCACCCGCACACGTTCAATTCGCGCAAGGTGGGAAAATGAATAAGAAAACATGGTTGTGACAAAACATACACGATTCGAATCAAACGAGAGAGGAAATGGCCTGCTGGCCAAGCCAAGGAGGGTGGAGAAAAAGCTCACCACAAAAAAACATACCCCAAAATGGTTTGCTCGTGGAAATCGGTACGAAAATCAAAAGACATCTCCTCGACATATTATTAGCGAGAGCACACTCACACACACACGCGTAAGGACACGCGCGCAGGCATCGTAGTGATAGGGGGTGAGAAGGAAAATCGGACTTTCTCTTTCGAAGAGTCGACCCTGAGAAAAAGGTCACAGCTATCAGCATCCTCTAGGACGAACCTAGAAGGCAGCCCGCGGGCATTGGCGAGTTGGATAATTGTGTTTTAATGTCCTTTTGGGGTAGCCATTTTGTGAGAAAGAAAAAAAAATAGAACAGAAACCCCCGTTCAATCGTTGGTTACCGGAGGCGGATCGTTGGTGATCGTAACGGGTCTCGTCTCTTTGTCCAGGCGGCTGCGTCGTCCTGAAAACTGTACATAGCGGAAAAACCAACCACGTGTGATAGGGTGACCAAAACACCCTTGTATCGTGATCGAGTACGATCGAGGAGTGGGACGCGTTGCAATAATTAGATGGATCAGATCGCCCGCAAACCGGGGATCGGTGTGAGTGTGTGTATTTTCCTTCATTAGTGCATTACGTGTTCGATCGATTCGCGCTACGGATCGAGGAAGATGGCTTCTTTGAGCGAAGAAAGCATATGGAAGCAGAAGCGCATGTACATTTATTGGAACGAGATCAAGTCGATTTCGTACCATTCGCAGCCACATAATGAGAATGATGTAGATGAAGAAGAAGAGGAAGAAAAAATGAATCTCTACTCCTTGCTCCTTGCAATAGTGGAGCGTCCTGTTGCGTTCTCTCTGATTCGTAGCAAAAATTTACAAATATCTTTCCAACTCATCACGCATGCTGGTTTTGCTTCTTTTAAGCTTCATTTTCTTTTTTCACGCATCCCTTTTGCGGCTTCCGAACAAACTGAACATCACAAACGCATCCAGTTACAAAAAAAAGGCATCGCAAATATGACAACACTTTTATCTCTAATTCGCATCCCCACGGGTCACGTGGACCACGGAGCAGCGCAAAGCGACCTAATCACACGCCTATCTATCCCGGGACGCGTCCTCGGCCGAATTTTAGAGGTTGGGCGCATCTGAAAAAAGAACACACACCCAACACCCCGAAGGGATTCGAACCCTTGGGTTCAAACCCTTTTTACGTTGACACCAGAGAGAAAGGGGACTAGGTCTCTGGGCGAGCGCGGTGCGGTGTTTTAAATTTAATTAACAACCCCGATGGTATCGTCCCGGAAAACCACCGATGGTCACAACTCATGCTGCCGGCCTCCAGCACACGAGGACCCATTTCTGCCTTTGCAAAATCCTTGCAATCCTTCCCATCTGTTGAATCGATACGGTCGGTACGATACTCGTGCCGATGGAAATGAAGATGGGGACCGAATTTTCGTCACCGGCGCACCCCCGTCGGGTCGGGTTATGCTCAATCTTGCCGTGAAACTCGAAGGACACAGATTTCATGGGTGTTAAATTAATTTACGATTATGATTCCGCTCGATTTCATACATTCGCTTGGGTGGAGAGAACATCCTGCCAGTGACGCAATTGCCAATCTCTGCCAAGCACATTCCTTTCGGTGTTTCGGTGTAAGCACGCCGCCACCGGCATGTGACCCGAACCCCAAAGACACCTTCCCGATCAGCCGGTTCTAAGCCACTGAAGCTACACACGGCCCGATCGGACTTCTTTTCGGTATTGCCTTCTTCACTGGCAGCTCATCTTGGTGGGTTTATTAAAATTTATGGGAGCACTGCCATGCCACCCAAGTTAAAGGTTCGACCTTCGCCCGGCGACATTAAAGCGGGCTTGTAGCACGCCAATTTATGGCTTCTGGTAATGCGTTCGAAAAAATGTGCTGATTTAAAAAACCGCTTAACGAGAGGATTTTCCACTGACACCTTCCGTCTTCCGCAAGGGAAACTGAAACGCTCATCAGCACTGGGCAAATGACAATCAATTGGTGGATTGTCCCACGTGAGCCATCCAGCTCGAAGACATGCGTGGAATTAGTTATGAAACTCGAATGAACGAAAGCCTCCCTGCAGCAGCCCAGCGTGAACTTCGTCGCACAAAAGTACCCAAAAGTCAGATTATAAAGTCCGCTTCGTTTCTCGCGCGCGCTTATCTTCCATCGTGCATGCATACGGGCTGGCTTTCGGCGACATGCTGTTCCGTGTTTTTTTACGATTCGCCCATAAACCTTCACCCCGCAGTTTCCGCGCTCGAAAAAGATGGATCGTCAAATCCCGATGCGAGTTTTGATGGTTTATTATTTACCTTGCCGGCGTACGGCGTGTGGGAGTAGCTCGCGATCCATCTTACCCTTTGGGCAGAGGCTCGTGCCGTGGTGAAATGGAGCTAAAAGTCGACGCAAAAAAGAAAAATAAAACCAGCCAGAACAACCATCCACCCGGTTGGCATTATCAGCCCGCGGCCACATATCATAAGCAGTGCGTACGTGTGGGTGGATGGGAGAGTTGGCAAACACCAAACTGCGGCAGCCGTAAAACCTCGATCGTGGACAGCTCGAGTTCGTGCTTTCGCCTTTGTGTTGAAACCACACAAGCAGGATGTGATGTGAAATTCAACACACAAATTTCCGCCACCAGGCGTCTCCATCGTGTGTGCGCGAGCTTTTTCTCTGCTATGTCGTCTCGCCGGTGGAGTTTCTTCGGGCTGAAATATTTAAGCCGCCCAAGTTTCGATGGAAAATGGCGCACAGATGAGTGCGCGATGATGCGAGCGGAATCATTGTACACCCAGCCGGACGAAGCCATACCCGGGGATGAGTTTGAGCTTTATTTTATGCCCTCGGCGCAGATGAACCCGGTACGGGGTGAGTTGTGTCTTGTATAATGCGTGTGCTGTTCGTCGAATTTCCACAACCAAGTTGTTAATCGGAAAGCAAGAAGAAACTCCATGCACTAGCGAAGAGTCATGCCCCACACACAGTTGCGAGCCGTTAGAACAGAAACAATTTAAACCAAACAAACATTAATCACACCATGATGGAAGCAATAAAACCGGGCCAAATAATACACACGGCTACCGGGCGTGACGTACGGGCAAGTAACCTTTTCAGTTCGTCCGTGGGGGAAAAGGCTGTGCAAGGATTTTACAAATCACCCCGCCAAAGACTCCTTCCAACCGATGGCAATGGGTTGTAATGCGTTTTGTGATATGTTTCACTCACGCCCGACTCCTTTAAACGCCGTTCGTTTTGACTAATTAATCACCCGTGCTGCTAATTAATGTGGAACAAATCGGGCCCCCATTTTAACCCATGATGAGGTGCTCGTTTCTCTCGTTCTGTAACGTTTTACAGTGAGTCGTCTCATTTGCTGCCCGATCCCGATGGAAGACGGTTTGCGTGTGCGGTTCCTCGTTCAATCATATCAGTGATAGTAGCGACACCTTCATGCTTCGTAGGTTTAATGCAATCAAAGCAAACGGCAATTATCACACCTTAGTAGTGTTGGTGCTAGTATTACCGCTGTTATAGCGCTGCAAGGGAAAACCCACCCCGAAAACCAAACAAAAACACACGCTTAATCGCACTAGCTTAGAAGCACAGTCCTTTAGCAACAGCCAGCGCAGCAAAGAGCAGCAAAGTGTTTGCATTTTAAACCCTCCCAGCGGCTGCTGTTCTGGAGTGGGAAAGCATTTAAAAAAAACACAATGTCAATAAGTAGGTAATTCCTATCTATTTTGGGTTTTCGCTCCTAGCCGACACTGTTGCTGGTAGTATAGGTTTGACTTCTATTGCGTAACAGGTAGCAGTGGTAGTAGTTCGAACTAAGCCACCCCTTAGAGGCTAATGTTCAGCAAACAAATAACACAATAGTACATAAGACTCCCTAGTACCTAAGACTACTCCTTTAGCTCCTGCTCCTAGACCACTCCACAACAACCGACTAGCGTTACGATTATAGGAATGTAATAAATTAAGGGTCCAAACAAGCATAAAATTGTTGAAAAAAAAAAGAGTTTAACAGTATAACAGTATGAACCATTCTACAGAGCAGTCGGGGACGGTACGCCTGCATGTACAGTTTACGAATGCTCGCGTTATTTAGTCAGTTACTGTATCGAAACATGAGTACTTGATGTTGGCCCAGGCAACGCGGCCTCTGTGTAAGTGTGCGTGTTTTAATGTGCGTGTACGTAGCAGTTAAGTAGCCTTCTTCGATGTTCTTAAAAGTTTGTGGAGCCCGCGTTCGTGGTGGGACCACACGATTGGTTTGAATTGTACATAGTGGGTCCGATATGAGCATGCACGTTGCTGCAAATGGCAACGATTGCACGAAAAAAGCGGATGCTCGGTCAGTTGTTTTTCCTTCTTCCTAGACTGTGATTGTGTTGCTGCTATGCATGAGCGCGCTTTAGCACTGTTAATCGTACTATTTGTTGTACCTATTCCAGTTTTCCGAGGTACCGTTATCTGCTTTACACCTGCTCAAAGAACGCTTCTCACAATCGCTTCAAAAGCGCCACTCATAGTGAGTCTCAGTTATTGTGCCACTCCTGTACAAAGGGAACGAATTCAGGGCGGGTGGGAAGATGCCGAAGCATCTGCAAAAGGACACGAAACACGTGGGAAAAGGGAATTCGTTTCATTGCACGTTTTGCAGCACGCGTTCAACAGCGGCATAATGTTTTACGGATTGGTTTTTACGATCAAGCGATTGATGAATGAAGGACGCTACCTGCGGCGCGTCCTGTTTTGTCATGCGAACAACAGAGCAATTCTAAAGACGGGAAAATATTTCACGGAAATATCATTAAACGAAACCAAAGAGTGTGCGCCACCGAACCAAAAAAAATATAAAGGAAAGCTGTAAAGCGACGCGAACGATGTCCATTGATCGGCAAGCCGGGTGGAAATGGGTGCGCTTTTCGAGCGCTTGCAACGGAAAATCTTGCACGCAACGGGTGAAACACGATTGTGCGCAACATTGCGTACAAGCGCGCTCAAGTTGTGTGCAACGCTTGGATTTCCACGACTCCAAAGCGGGAAAAGGTGGCTACGGATCAATTTCACAGTGTCATTCATCGTTCCAGCCAGAAATAAAGTATTAACAGAGAAGTGTAAAATATACAGAAAAGAACAATTTAAACAAATAATTATAAACTATGCTTTCGAGAAAATCCCGAGTGATGCACTCGCTCCCATAGGTCAGAGAAGGGAGAATAAGTTACATTCATATTTTATCTCTCCCTCGAAAGGGTGTAACAGAGGGAGTTTAAAAGAAGAAAATCATTCTAGCAATAACGTTGGGCTTCACTCCGGCGAAGGGGTCGTAGACTTTCGTACCGTTTGCCTTTTACCTTACGCTCCCGACAACGAGAAACGAATGACACGATGTGCAAAGAGCAACGAGCAAAATGTCACTTTACTCAACCACCGTTATGGAAAAAAAACACGAGCATAAGTAACCATACATAACTTATAAAAGGGCGATTGTTTACCGTTTCGTCAAAAGCTGCTCCCAAAACAGTCTCATTCTGCACCCCGGGAGCCCTGGGGCAGTCAAACAGCAACATGTACAAACAATAAACAACCGATATTCTTACACAGTTTCATTGCAAAACGTAGCGAACTAGCAGAAACATATGGTTCTTTCATGGTAGCGGAATATTTCAAGCATTCGGTAGTGATTTTATGACCATTCGACCCACGTAGGGTTACCATTGCATAGTTACACGTTATCTAAGCCAACACTATTCTACACTCTCTTCGATATTCTACTGTTTCCTCTATCGTTTAGTTGTATTCTTATCTAACCGTTCCAGTGCAATATCCTACCGTTACGCGTTCAGACATCGTTGAGGTGAAATTTGTTCGTACTCATATCAACATAACTGTTGTTGCGTCTTAGCAACAGCACCCGCGCAGAGTAGTATGTGACTACACCAGTCCGTTAATATCCTTTCAGCTCAACCACCTACATCCTGGCGATGGGGCGATGGTCCACAGTAGGACTTGTAAATAGACCAAATTGACTAGAGAGTTCCAAATAAAAAGCCCAAGTGACGCTGATCTGCAAGGGTAAATCAAGCAACAGAAAAGAATTATCTTGAGAGCATGTAGTAGAGCACTGATCATGAGCTATTATAATATGAGGAAGAAATAAACATGTCATCAGCAGCAAAAAAAAGAACGAGAGTTGAAAACCAACAAAACTAGCATATACATTCTACCTTCGGTTTCCGTTACACAAAGAAAGGCGGAGTATTAAATTTAAAGTAAAATTAACAGTCGTTAAATCGATAGTGAAGTCTTACAAAACTAAACCAAAAACCAACTAAACAACACGAAATCAAACTCAAACAAAACAAACGAGCCCCGAAACGGTTAAATATTTACACAAACAAAAAAAATGCAGTCCCACTTTCTTCTCGACAGCCTGAACTGTTACTCAGCAAAGCCAATAATATGTAAGTTATTATATCTCTAATGCGTAAGTAAGTAAGCAATGTGGGCCGACCAGCCAGTAAATGACATTACATCAAGCAAAGCGAAACCGAAGGCAGAGAACAAACCCAAACGTGGATACTAATGCGAGTTCAATAAAGAAAGATATTTTAAATTCATGACAAAACCCCAACGCTTCTTCCATCGACCTCACCATGTCGCTTCTCGAGCCTGTGAGTGGTGAAGTGTTTTCAATCTCGATGACCACCTTCTGTGAATCCGAATATCGCTAGGGCAAGCGAGGGCGTCTTTGGAGACGCTTTATGAATGCATCGCCGGTGGTAGAGAGAATCGATCATTATGCAGGTTGGTCACGTTGCAGCGCCTTCTAAGGGTCGCACTATTCTGCAAAATACAGGTTCTGTTTAAACGATGGGTAAGTTGGATTTTTCTTGGTTTTATGAACTACTTTAAATGTTCATAAAAATCTACATTATCCATTTTTTCCAGTTATAGATAAATACCTATGCATAAATTTGACTTATGATTTACGAGACAGAACAAAATGCTTCAAATTTTATAGGGACTTTAAACCAACGATTCAGATGATTAGCATAAACCTTTATTGCCATTGCCTCATAAACCTTTATTTCTATCAATTCCTCAACTTCGAAATAAACCAAGAAGTTAACCCTTTCCGACGTACGAAGACACAACGATCGTCTCACTGGCTCGTGAATCAAGCCTTATAGTCGACCATTTGTCGCGTGGTTCTGCCGTCGGTGAGCCGTGAAGCTTGTACCGGAGGCGATTGTCACCATGCATGATTAGTCATCGGTTACTCAACGGTCGCCACACCGCGAGTGATACACGCCCAAAAACCCACCGACAGGCCCGCCAGTGGCGCTGTCCCGAACGGTTGCGGCATGACACGCGCTCTTGCTTAGATGCGCGAAAATAGCCCGAGGTAAGAAGCGAACGTGCGCGTACGCGAGAAGATTCACCCCCTTGTCCTGATGGGGTGGATGGGCGATGGTAGTGACCTGCAGACCACCTTCTTGTTGTGTGTGTGAGAGAGAGAGAGCGAGTGAGAGAGAACCAAGTGCAATCGAAGCAACCCGTGAGAGTAAGAGAACGTTTCGGGTGCCAAATGTCACCGCCAGCGAGAGAACGTGCGATCTAAGTAGGCGACTTCGATCGATGAGGGGTGTTTTGTGATTAACTTTTTTGCAGCATCCGCGCGGTCTCGTTCACGTCTACTAAAGAATGCAGACGCACTCCGGGGAGAGATCACGATCGGCTCTAGTCAGAGACTAGCGCTAGAACCGTGTTTTAAGCACCACGAGAGAGAGAGAGAGATTGTGTGACTCTCGATCGATCGAAACCGCGAGGTCCCTTCGAAGATCGCGGTTGAAACGTCCCGGCTCAGAAACTCGACACCACTCCGACACGATACACACACTGTTCCGAAAAAAAAACCCGCCGTCACCGTCCACCAAAACCGCGTACGGGCGCGCCACCCCAAACCCCTGTTCGGTCGGTTCCGGTTTGCTGTGAAGTGACAAAAAATAGAGAAAGAGAGAGAAAGAACAAGCGATAGTGAGGGTGGCTAAGTGTGCTAGGAGAACGAACGAATACCAGTGATCCTTCCGGTGGGTGGCTGTTAGTGGGCTTTTCAAAGCACGGTAAGACCGCTTGCAGTGTTGCAGTGGGTGGGAAACTAAAGTGGGAGTGAAATCGATCCCGTATCGATCGATCGTTGCGCTGTGTTTAACGTAAGCTCCCGTGGATGTATTCTTATCCACCCCGTGTACTGGTGAGACCGTACGCCAATACGCCGTATGACGACGGAAAAGCGGTAAAGAAATGCGCCACAAACGCGCGCAAGTAACAACCAGGCGCACGCATACCAACACTCTATCCCACGGGAGGAGAGGGTAGTTTCGTTTTCGAGGTGGAATTATTCCGGATGGTTTAGATTGGGCACCGCGAGTGAATCGTGTGGGGAGGACACTTTGTGCATGCGAGCATCTTGCGAGATGAATCAACGCCAGTGAAAACAGTGCCCGAGTTGGTGGCCGGTGCATATCCACCCACACAACCACCCACATCCGGTTGAGAGGCGTCTTTGGGTGGGTGGGTGGTGGTCATCATCAGCAGCCATCATCTTATCATGTTTATCGAACAAATTCCCTCAAGCAGTGATAATTAGTTGGTGGTGACGATCGCGAATGTGAGATACGGGTGCACTTTTCTAAGTGCGCGTGTGTGTGTGTGTGTGTGCATGATATTAAAAGGGGTGAAGGAAAAACATTCACCAAAATATTCTCTGACGAAAATTAGCCCCCCACAAACCTCCCATGACGCATCCGTCTCTGGTGAAGGAAAACATCTAAAACCTCCATCGTGAAACGCGAGTAGACGGGTGGCTTGGCAAGAGAAGAGGCCAGAAAAAATGGCGGTATACACACACACACACGTGGTACCGCTGCACGGCAGTCGCTAATAATAAACCCGCACGGCATGGCGCGCCGCCGATGGGGTGTTTTAGGGGGTGGAAAAAAAAGCAGCAAGCAATGGAAAGAGAGAGCGAGAGGACCAACAAAAAAAAGCACCAGTCGCTGTACATCATCGGTGCGGAGTTTTTGTTTAGAAAATTCGATTCCGAATCGATCTGTTTTCGAGCACGAACGAACCCAGGTTTGTGGGTTTAAGTAGCAGCAGATTTTAAAACACGCGCCATGCTACACCTACGCACGCATCGATCGCCAAAGCCGCGGTACGATCAGCTGGTGGTTCGAGCAGGCACGGGCGATGATGTCATCCTCCTCTCACGATGGAGGCGCGTGTGATGATGCCGGCATTCGGGAGGGCTAGTGAGCACTTGACAGGGCGTGGATGCGTTGAAAACGGTGGGGATTTAATTAAGATCAACATTTCACGGTGTTTAAGGGTCACGGAGGATTGCGATCGCGCACGAACACACACTCACGGTGAGGCTGTTGATTGGAGCAAATTGAACGCGATATCTGGTGCGCCTTAGGATGGGCGACCTCAAGTAAACAAACCTACCGTCCGTGTGTGACGTTTTCAGTGCATTAAGGTGATGCATCGAATGCAACTCCTCCATCTTGGTAGGGGTCTCCAAATAACGATTGTTTTGACAGCAAAACAGCGGTGAGCAGTCTGTTTTCAAATTGTTGGCTTATGGTTCGAGCCGCAGCAAATCGAATTTTAAACGTTGACTAATCCCCGTTTAAAGGCAATGTGTTCGATCGCTTTCCGTTCGCTTGAAACCCGAAACCACACATGCAGTTGCATTGTCTTGGGCACCTGCTAAAATGCAACCATGACAGAGCAGCCCGCGAAACAGGTGTAAATATTTACAAATATGAACGCGCTCGTCAACATTCCGCGATCGTCAACGCCTGCCAGTGCACCGATCGTCGTCCTTCATTCGATGTGTGAGCTCGCACAGGCGCGTGTGTGTGTGTTTCTTGCCAAATGCAATTAGTTGCCCTTGCATTTCACCGCGTTCAATAGCTGGCAAATAGGTGCCACGTTTAACGGCTAGCTTCCGCCCACTTAAACCGGTGATCGCGTAAAGCATTCAAGTTCAATCGGTGCCACCCGAGAGATCGCGTAGGCGATCGTGTCGCGATGGTGTCGATCGTTGGACGCACATTTTGGTGTACCGTAGGAAAACCGGCTCCCATTCTGGCTGGTGGAGACGTGGCAGAGAATATTTTTGAATAATATTTTATTTCTGTTTCCGGGCGGCTAACGCGCGTTCGATGACGTAACGATCGCGTGCAGTGGCGCGAACAGCGATGCGCAACAGCTGCAAAGCATAGGGGGTTGATGTGTGGGTATGCAAATTGTGCCCGTCTGAGCACCCGGTGGTGTACTGAGCATGAATAATAAACGCGCTGAACGCGTACGGAAGCATAGAAGAAATGGGGGGATTTTCCTATGATTTGTTGGATTCAGTGCACGATCATAACACGGTGTTTGTACGAACAACTGTTACTTAATATCAACGATCGCGATGTGTGAACATGAAACCCTTTACCCGCAGGTTCTGAAGGTACCTTACGAAAACCGCGTTCAAGCAAATAATGAACCCAACGCGTGTTTGATCGCAACACACGCTGGTATTGGTGAAGGAAAATAGTGCCAAAGAACGCATCCCCGGGAACAAGGAAGGACGCAAGGATTAGAGCACCAGTAGCAGCCGCAAACCGAAACACAAAACAATGGCCGAACAAAACGAAAACAGTGCGATGAAGAAGAGCGTCAAAATTCAGGACTACATTTCGCCTGGTATCTCGCGCGAGCGCAGCTTCATACGCACATCGAACCAGCAGGTAATGAGAGGCCAAATGAGCTTCGGCATGGCGGCTACTACTATCGTGAACCTATCGAACTGCTCTGTGATAACATTTTTCTTCTTTTCCTTTAACGCTGCCTGTTCCACTGACTATCTGTTTGAAAATTTGAAAATTCAACCCCCTAGCCATTGTTTGAGGTAAAAAACGCTATTGGAGTACATTTTTTTAGTTTATTTTGTGACAAATTTTTGTGCTTGGTTTCGCTTTCGCTTAGAGTAGGAATAATATCGAGATTTTGGATAAATATCTCTGCCTATGCTTGTCACACGACATTCCTTTATTGCCGTTGGTTTTATCTGCCTCATTCAGCTTGCTTCAATATGGTTTTTCGCTTTCAACTCGTTTAAACATTTTCTCATTTTGTCCATTTCACGCGCGCAGCTCAACAGCAACAACAAACGGCGCAGTTTGGCATTCAGCCAGAGCCAGGCCCATCAGCACGCTCAGCAGCAACTACGCGGTAAGCACAACGTTCTGTCCCAGGCCAACCAGTACTGTCTAACATCCTTGTGTGAAATTTTTCACCCACCACGAACAGAGGGTCGCCTGGACGGGTTGGCGGGTCTCAACAACAAGCTGAACGTGCACGCGCAGGAATTCCAGATGAACAACCTTCCACTCAACGATCATCGATTTCCACTGCAAAGCTCCAGGTAAGGTTTGAGAGCTCGCCCCACAAAGGATCACCCTCACGAAAATGATTCTTCTCGTCCCGTTGGGGCACGTTTTAGGTCGCTGAACATCTACAGCAGCTCCCTGCAGCACTCGAAATCGAGCGTCACGATGCCGCTGGGCGGAATGCCTCCAGGACGGGCACATCACGCGCTCCAGCTAGGCAGCATTGGCAGTCCCGTCCCGAGAGGATCACTCATGATGCCCAACCACAACCCATTGCACCATGTTGGCGTGCCGTTGCAGCAATCCCACATGCCCCTGGTAAACTCGCCCTCAAGCAGCAACATCCTGCACGTAAGTCCTGCCGCGGGGCATCGCAGGACCGCCTCCACCGCTCTCATCAGCGCGCTACGCCTTCGCTTACTGTGAAAATTGTCGTTTGTGTTGCGTGTGGCTGTGTGTGTGTTGATCCGCTTGCTTATCTGCTCTCGTCTCTGCTCTTTCATGTTTCGTTGCCGCCATCGCGATCTCGTACCATCTCAGTCCAGCGGACCACGCGTCAAGTTCGCCCCGGAACCGATGCTTCACACCGCCACACACCCACACAGCAGCCACTCGCCACACGCCTCCTCCATCAGCAGCAACAGCAACAGCAACAACAACAACAACACCAGCAACATCAACAACAACAACAACACCCAACTGAATCTGGCCCCTTTGCAGCGCTCGAAGTCCCTCTCGTCGGCGGATACGCTGGCTCGCGGGTTGGCCAGTCTCGGATTGGGGATTGGGGGTGAGGCGAACGACATCGGGATGTTCCCACCGGAGGTGCAGGCCGCCATCAACAAGGCGATCGATGATCCGAACCAGCTGAATGCCCGCTGCCTGATGGAGCTGGCTGCCCAGCTGTTGCATCGTGCCGTCGATGGGCGCCGGTAAGCCAATGCCTACTTCTCTTCTGTCAAACACCACTGACAGCTCAACTGTCAGGTGGAAGAAGTACACTGCTTAGTAATTATTTGTTGGAAAAAATTCTACAACCATGGCTTGTCTCCTTCCCAGCTACTCACTCCCCATATCGCGTGTCTGCATTTCGATCATCGCCAAGGAGAAGAAGGAAACGTTTCTGGAGGCGTTGCTCAACACCTGCCGCCAGTGGTACCAGGAGCGAGAGAAGGTGCTCGGTGCGATGCAGAACTCGAAGAATCCGTCCAGGCCACGGTTCACCTCGTTCATGGCTTTCCTCACGGAGATGTTCTGCCAGCTGAAGCGACGTCAGCTGCAGCTCCGCACCGAGTGTGACGGTGTTCCACCACCGCTGGTGCTCCTGACCGTCCTCGGCAAGTGCTGTGAGGATTGTGTCCAGCCACCGGTTAGGTCCCTGTCAGAGGTAAGATCCTTCCAACGATGCCCATCGGTTCCACTCAACTCTACTGGCACATTTCCGTCCCCACAGATCGAATGTCTGTTCTTCGTGCTGACCTGTATCGGACGCGATCTGGAGACACATCTACCACAACAGCTCGAATCCTTGCTGGCCGGAGTTCGTGATGCGTTCCTGAATTCGGCCGCTTCGGCACCAGCTATTCGTCGCACACTGTTGCAGCTGATCGAGCTGCAGGCGTCCCACTGGCAGCTGCCTGGCAACACCGTCCTGTACTACTATCCCTCCTCCAAGTAAACCCGCTTGGATGTGGAGGTTCGCAGCGGCACACCTGCGCCATCTTTCTTTTTATTTTCTTTGATTCATTTTGGATTGTCGTTGCTGTTGATGGACTGCATGTCTGGTACCGCCGGCCTGGCAGTAGGGCACGTGTGGTGCGCACCGTCGCGAACGAGACGAGACGAATCGAACGGAGCAATGAATTGCAACAAAATGGAAGACAGAACGAGAGTACGACGCGTCCGAGCGTCCTCACCCCTACTCGAAAACGCTCACCGACGCCTAAGACGACGCGATCAGACTACATTCCATCAAGCTGGTGAAAACAGGACTAGAGCGGAAGGACGCGAATGTCACGGACAGCAACAACTAAAAACAAAAAAAAAGAAACTAACACACCTGTTAGCTCGCTAGCAAAACGACGGGCTCGCACTTGGACGTGCCAAGCACTACGCTAAAACGACGATCAGGGACGATCCCTTCATGTACTCATCATCCGTAACCGTAGCTAGGGCTTTCTTCTTTTCTTTTGCCTAAATTGTCTTTTTGTTTTTGGTTTTGTTTGTCTTTGCAACCACTTGTTGCGCTGCTTCCCGCATCATGTCATGTCATCTTCGGTTCCCTTGATGTACCGTTTGTACTAAATACGAAACGCGAATGCACCGTTCAAAACCACTTATCGGCATTATTACGAAACGATTGATTACGAACCCCAAAACGCGTGAGCGGATTTGTTATGCTAAGTAAGTTACCCACTCGCTGAACAGTGACACACACAGCGGGGACGGGTTTAGTTCTGCAGCCCCTCAAACCAGTGCCATTGGCCACCGCACGGTAACACGGCCTGTATTAGGCAACCGAGTGATGTAGCGAGAGAAAAAACCATCCCCATGAGAACTCGCAACAACAACAAAAAACCAGCGAACAAGCATAATCCTAGTCACTTGCAGGAGTGGCAAAAGTAGGTTGCACTTTGCGCATAATGCCAACTGCAGGCTGTAGTAGACACTGATAATTATATCCCTCCTTGTTTTTAAACTGACCCGCAGGCGACTGACTGAGGCGTCCGATGCCACAAACGGTCAAGGAAGAAGAGAGCGTGAAAAGCTTTCATTTTCCAGCCGGTTTGGTTATCTTTTTTCTTGTTGTTTTCTTGCATTCGTTCACCTGCAGCAAACGTAGCCATATGCACCTGCCCGCCGGACGAGTGGGCCTTTTTTTACGGTGGCCATTTTTTTATTTATTCGGATAGAAAACCGGGGGAAGCAAAAGCGCCTGGTAAAAATTTAGGAAACGCACCGCTTACGCTAAGAGATGGTAAGATTTTGTATGTAAAAGTTGTCGCTCAAACAAGTAGATTGTACCGTTTATACCAAGTAAGGGAAATATATCTCCTCCAAGCAAAATGCACCCAGGATAGTCGTGGAAAGAAACGTTAAGCTTTGCTCGTTTGTGGTGTAAGGAAAAGCTCATCCGTTTAGCACGTCGTCGATATTACGCCTCGATTGAATTGTTCGACTCGAAAGAAGCCCATTACCCATGCTCGTAACAGTTTAAATGCTCGAACGATAAAGCGACTTCAACGTTTCAATTAACTACGCGATTTACTGAACGTTTTCCTATCAGTTTGGTTGCGTAAACTTACACCCTATCCTCTCTTTTTTCGCTGCAGCAATAACTTTGGTCGGTCTCGAGAAAGCAAAAATTAAATGAGAACTAATGTTGTTTTAAGTAATTTCAATCCGCCTTTGTTTCCCCCGTGCAAAGTATGATTAATTTATACTCGTTTGTGCGTGGGCTTTCCTTGCTGCTCTCAAATAAACGCCTCCACCTGGCCACTAATGAGCTGCCGTGCCGTGCGTCGTACAGGAAGCAGGAAAAATACGGTGCCCCTTTTTTCTTCCACATTTTAATGGCACCGAGGAAATTGATGGCTTAACGATAGCGAAAGCCACCCGCCCGTCTGCACACGTTGCGCGTGCGGCAGGGAAATAAAATAAACACACTAACAATTATGCGTACAATATATACGCCTTTTTCCTCCGTTGCACAATCCGGGGAACCGGCGGCTTGTCGATTTGCAGACATTGCGCAATGCAACGCAACATGGCCAGCAAACATAGCCAACAACACGGGTGATGGTCGGGTGGTGGAAAAGCGGAAAAAAATCCCACCCATCCTAAAAACCCACCGAAACCAGCGCACACAAACGCTCGCACGCAACGGCGGCGTCGATTCCGATTGTCTGTCGCCGTACGCACAACAACTGGGGGAGGCAAAAAGCTGCAGCGTGCATCTACGCGCGATGCACATAATTGAAATGGGAAGTGCAGCGCCACCGCGGCCGGCTAAACATGGTGATTATTAGCGGCCGCATCGGAGATCGCAGCCCTTAACCATCCACCGGGTGGGTTTGCACGTAACGCGGGCACGTTAGGTAAATGCATTGTGCATCCGATGCACTTATGCAGCAGTTTCGCTTTCGTTGCGATCCGCTGCAGTGGGTGTGAGCGTGATCATGTCTTCTCTTTCGTGCTGTCAAAAGCAGTAGGCCGCTTTTCTTCGTTTTCCTCCGACAACTAGCAAGCCTACTTTGATCGATTTGTGTCGGGAAGCTCGAGCGGGATGAAGATTAAAAGATAGCGCTAAAAGCAACGTTATGCTACACGCAAATTTCCACCACCACGAGGCTGGTTTGGGGGCTTCTAATCAGTCGCTCGTGTGCGATGGTGGCTCTTATTTAATCGAATCTGGGGATATGGAATTCCCGCTTTCTGACTTCTCGGAAATGTAATTTAAACCGTGAACATGCTGCTTATCGGTCTTCTGGGAAACGGTGTGATGTCATAGCAGCCAAAGCATAGAGCAAATGTTAAGCTCAATTCATCTATTAGTCAGATAAATTTGAATGCAGGCACTTTTGAGTCCTTATTTCGATCAAAAATGCTTTTGAAGCTCAAACTACCTTAGATTTAATATTTGTATTAAATAGAAACAAAACTATTGCTCATTAAACCTCCCTAACATTGCCGTTGATTAAAACAAAATCATAATGAAGCGAAGCTAGTACAATGTATTACCTTCCAATTGCGACATGAGTTAAACATCAGTGCGGGTAGAGCACTGCCCCGCCGTACCGCGAATTAATGCTGAATGAATGTATAAATAATGTTTTAAAATAATAGCCATACCAACTCAGCCAACAAACTCAATTAAAAACATGTACCCCATTCAGCGTGAACATGGCAACATGCAGCTCGATTAAATGTGGCTAGAAAGAAACGCTTTTGCCCCACACACAACAGGAATATTATTACTTAATTTTATCGCTTGTCATTTCTACTCCTCTTAGTACGATCACTTGTAAGGGCAAGTTTTCTTTCGCCCCTTGGTCGTAGTGCTGCCCCACGAAAAGCCCCCGACGGGCGCATGCCACACCAATGCATACCGAAACACCCATCCTTCATCTATCGCATTTTCCACACGCTTCCCGGACGGCGAAAGTTGATCGAACTCCTGGCAGCCTAATCGGTGCAGCCGCCACGGCATGAACTGCAGCTAAATGGCGCCGATCGCCATTTTTTCCTTGACAGCTCACCCACCCACCATGGCCGCAACTGTCACGAAACCGGCCAGCACTCGCCCACGAGCGTGAGTTTACGTGCACGATCGAACGTACGAGAAATGCACGGTACCCGGCATGGCTACTGCCCTACCGCATAGCCCTTTTAACGGTTTGCGTTTGAAAACGTGGCTAATTTGAACAGGGGTGCCGTGCGCGCGGTTGGAAAAGAAACATATTCATCGTTTCTTTGCACCCAGGGCGGACATTTCGAATGCATCCCGACCGGGTGCACTCTCCTTTTCGCAGAAAAATGCACCCTCGTGCAATTAGGCTGGGTGCTTCTCAAACGAGCCTCTTTTGACAGAACCGCATGTACGCGTATGTAACAAAGTGTGCCATGGTTTTTAAAGGACATTCACGAGGCAATGAACAAGTCGTTGTCATGGATACAGATCAATGCTTCAGCATGTTAAACGATAGGACTCCAAATGAAAAAAAAAACTTCAAATATCACAATCCAATAGTTCTAAAACTCCATCATTCATTCTTTGGGAGGACCGAAAATACCCTTCTAATAGAGCAACTCCTCTTAAGCCCATGAGCCACACCATTTCCAAACTCGGCTCCAAAGTCCGCGAGGACGTCATTTTCCTCCCCACATTTTCATTTCACCCTCACACCCCTTGAGACTCGAGACGCGGGGGTGTATTATTTTTCCTGCCTTCGTTACCGGCTTGTATGAAATGTTTTTCGTTTGTCGTTTCGTGCATTTCCTCCTGTTGCGCACCAACTGCTGCACGAATGGCTTCCATCATCCGCCGCAAGTGATTCTTCGCGAATCGTGGACGAGCGTGAAAAGCTCCCGCCCCCTCAATGGGTGGTGCGCTGGGGGTGCTGCTGCTTCTCCACCACACAGGGTGGTGAAAAACGAAAACAAAAGAAAGTAGCTTCGTGTGAGACCCTCCGCCAACATCCCCACGCCGCAAAAGCTCGTGGGCCAGCGGGCATGTAAACCGTCCCGTCCCAGCACACGGGGGTGGAAATAGGAAAAGAAAAGCGAAAGTACCGTGGCCACGCGGGGGCTGGAGGGTGCGTTTAATTGGCGCTAAAAATGGAAGCCCTTTTACTTGAGCGTGATGGCAACAACAATTTCCCTTACACCACGCGCACCAGCTCACCCCCGAGGGAGGAGGGTTGAGGGAGTTTTCCACCCTCGCACTCCCCCGTCGTAGCGCGCTGTGGAAAACGAGTGCGGAAAACATTGCCCGCCGATCCGGACACGGCCCCATGCAAACGAACGCGCCGAGTGCATGGCCAATTTTTCAGTGCATTTTTCATACGATGCACCGTGTGGGTGGAAAAACCCCGCTCTACTTTTGTTGAGCTTTTGCTGGTGGGGATGGCCGATACCTAGGAGGGCAAAACCCACCGGATACGCTTGGGTTGGTTAATTAATATATAAATAGGCTTGCAGCAGCGAAACGTTCAACCAGTAAACTTTGTACTCTCCGTCCATCCATAAGTGTATCGAAATGAAGTTTACGGTAAGGATCGTGAGGATCGTGGTTTTGTGAACCTCTTCGAAGGGACCCTAGTGCACCATCGAAATAATGTGTGGCGGGTGATAGTCTGCTCTGAGTCCTGAATTCGATTGTGAACTGAAGACCAACTTGCCTCCCAGAACGCTTTGTGAATGTGAACGAACGAACTGACAG
Source organism: Anopheles nili (assembly GCF_943737925.1). NCBI lineage: Eukaryota > Metazoa > Arthropoda > Insecta > Diptera > Culicidae > Anopheles > Anopheles nili. The sequence continues at coordinate 8,301,190 of NC_071292.1, forward strand.
AAAACGAGCGAGTTTGTGACGAATTATGAACAATTTCTTGGTATTGCGTGAATTACACTGTTCCCAGTGAAGTTTTGTGATACAAAACAATGATAAAGGGCACGATAAGCCTAAGAATCTGAACCACCTGGTGCTAGTGAACCCAAAATGAATGACTGAAAGGACACCAAAAGTGATTGCTTCGCCGTTGCATTAACCTAAGCTGCCTGAAGCTAGTTTTAGAGATAATCCATGGACAGAAACACCCCTTGATTGAAAAAAATTATATCTTACGGCTGATACTGTCTGATCTAATAAATTGTTTTGTTCATGATCTTTCGAAGTAATGATCGTCACGTTTGAAGGTTGCGTACGGCTCAACATTTAAAATGTGGCTGCGTACTGCTCCGCTATGAATGCAGTTGCATGCTGACAAGACGCAGCACTTAATACTTAGCAGCATTTAATCGTCCTTTAGAAGCACACCCTTCGTTTAAACTAACCCACCGATTGTGCGTTCTTGGTTTCGTTTTGCAGATACTGGTGGCATCGGTGGCTGTCGTCATCTCGGCAACACTGGCGCTGGAGTTTGAGAGCCGAAAGCTGCAGCCGGAAGCGATCGCCGAGCACGATGGACTGTCGATGCTGGAGCAAACTCCGGCCGAAGATCGCCAGTGGCAGGCGGTGAAGAAGCACGAGAAGCGCCAGACGGGCAAGAAAATCCACATCTTCCTGGGCAAGCCGAAAAGCAAGAAGCCAAAGAAGCACGCAGCCTCCGACGGTGAGCCGGAAACGCAGACGCGCAAAACGCCCGAGCTGACGACACGCTCGGATAAGGGCGTCATCGATACGACCTCGGATGCGCCGGATGCGGCCGTCGGTGAGAGTCAGCACTACGAGATCGGCGAGCACAACATCGTGAAGGAGAAGATCAAGATCAAGCACCATCATCACCATCACCATCACAACCACGTGAAGACGGTGGTCAAGAAGGAACCGTATCCGGTGGAGAAGGTCGTGCAGGTCCCGGTCGAGAAGATTGTGCACGTGCCAAAGCCCTACCCGGTGGAGAAGATCGTTGAGAAGGTGGTTCACGTCCCCGTGGAGAAGATCGTTCACGTCCCGAAACCCTACCCAGTGGAGAAGATCGTCGAAAAGGTCGTGCACGTCCCAAAGCCTTATCCGGTGGAGAAGATCGTCGAAAAACCGGTGCACGTCCCGAAACCCTACCCAGTAGAGGTGAAGGTGCCGTACCCGGTGGAGAAGATCGTGCACGTTGACAAGCCCTACCCGGTGGAGAAGATCGTCGAAAAGGTGGTGCACGTCCCGAAGCCCTACCCGGTGTACAAACAGGTGCAGGTTCCGGTTCCGGTTGAGGTGAAGGTACCTTACGAGGTCCCCAAACCCGTGCCCTATCCTGTCGAGAAGAAGGTGCCCTATCCCGTTGAGGTAAAGGTTCCTGTTGAGGTCGAGAAAAAGGTTCCGGTTCCGGTGAAGGTCGAAGTCGAGAAGAAGGTACCGTATCCGGTGAAGGTGTACGTCCCACAACCGTACCCCGTGGAGAAGAAGGTCCCGTATCCAGTGCCAGTTAAATCGGGCTCTTTCCCATTCCCCTTCGACAAGGAACTCTCGTCGACTAGCTACTCGAACACGCGTCTGCATCCTTTCGAATCGCAACAGCACGAGGAATACGCTGGATTAGAGGACAGTTACCGCCGCACGACCAAGACGGGATACAAAAAGAGCAAGGGCAAAAAGTCGAAGAAGACGGAACAACAACAGCAGTCCCAGCAGCACGCATCCAGCGCACCAGTCACCGAGGACAATACGGGCGATGCACAGACGGGCATGGGAGCGTCGTACTCCTCACTCAGCACCGGAAGTGACCACGGAGCTCACTACACTCAGACCACCGTCTTCCACAGCGGCTCCGGACATCAAGCACAACAACACCAGCAACAGCAGCAGCAGCAGCAACAACAATCTCATCAGTCTCTTCTTCAACAGCACCAGGACCAGCTCCAGCAGTATCAGCAGCAACAGCAGCAACAGCTACTGCAACAGCAACAGCAGCTTCAACAGCAGCAGCAGCAACAACAACAGCAGCAGTACGGCAACGTTGATGCCACCAGTTTCTTCAACCACCAGCTCATCCACTATGGTCAGCAGCCAAAGTACGGACCCTCCACGTTCCCGAGTCAGACTTCGCAGGGTGCTGACTACGGAACGGGTCCTCAATCGACTGGCCAGGATGGAGGGCAGTACGGACACCTGTTGCACGGTGGTTCCGATCACTACGGATCCGGATCGAACCAGCAGGAAGTGATCGTAACGCCACCATCCGGTAACGGTGCCACGGGAATGCACCACACAACCGGTTACGGTCAGCAACCAGTTACGTACGCACTCACAGCACCGTCGAACCCGGGTGGTAGTTTCCAGCTCGAATCACAACCGCAACCATTCCAGCTACTTCAGCTGGCTCCGTTCCAGTATCAAACACCAACCGGGTTTTCGTTACCAACCGCCCGATAAGCCGTCGTTGGAGGGATTTTCATTGACCCAAACGCGACTGACCACAACTCACCCGTGAGACTGACCACCAAAGAAGGGCACCCGTCTACCACCCTCCCACCCGCCGCACGGAATCGGCAAGCATTTTTCGGAGCGCATTCCCGCATCCCGGAACTCCCGCAGCACCGGACGGATCGTTTGGCACGGGGGTGGGATTCGCTAATCTAAGACCACGTGAGCGAGCGTTTCGAGTGCTTGCTGCTTGTTGTTTTATATGTGTTTTGTTTTATCGTGTACTTGTATCGTAATTAATCGAAATCGATTTTTTTTTATGTTTTGTTATGCCAATTTTGCCAAGGAAAAAATAACTGACCGCACCAGTGACGACCCGGTGCCACGGGTGGGCCTGTTTTTGTGAAACAGTTCCCCCCCACCGTTTTTTTTTTGTTGTTGTTTTGGCTTCTCGCACACGCATACAATCCGCAAGGATTTGCCTGAAAAATCAAACCCCAAAGCTCAAAGTGGAACCTGAGAGGCGGTAGAACCAGGTTGGCTATCAGCAGAGGAACCAAATCGTGTACGAATCGGAGAAACCGGGACCTGCAGCAGATCCATCGGGGATCTGGAGCAGGACTCGTAGATTCGTTCACGTTGGGGTTTTGTTTTGCCGTATTATTGTACATATTATTCTTCCTTCTGTTGAAGACACTGTACGCTGCGCAGTAGAATTGATGCTATTGTTGCAAAATAAAATGAAGAAAAAATAACCTACCACGCTATCGTTACTCATTTCTCGTATCACAAGGCTCTTCCTTACAGCAAGGATCTCTTTAGTCATCAGAAAAGGAATCACAAAAACGCACTCATTACTTCGCGCCGAAGGATACGCGCCGGTTTTTGCTTTTATTTTATCATATAATTGCCAAACTCGTATTATCGTACAAAAATAGTATTCTTGATTGCTCTTTCGGTGTGCCTTCACAGAAGTTTACGGATTGCCACAAACGAAGCCAGATAGCAGCAACAAATCGTGGATTAGAGCACGCTCTTCTTTGCCGATAAAAAGAAAGGAGAATGGTTTTATTAATAGCATCCATCGAAAGGGGCTTCTGCTCGGGATTGTTTCGCCCCCGGCTGTTCGATCGGAAGTCCTTTCGTGTTGGACCCCTTTTTTTCTTCCTTTTGCTTCGCTTGTAAAATCTAACACAAAAAATACTTAATCGTAACCTTATCCCAGGGCCCTACAGTTGCTGCCCTTTTCGCTTCCCTGCGCTCCACCGAAGGGCGCAACGTGCAGACCATTTGAAACCCTACGTTCGCATTTGTACCTCCTTACTGTAAGCTAACTGATAATACACTCGCCGCAGAAGCTTGTGTTGACTGTCCTTCGTGAACTGAGGTAATGTTGTCCCGCGTCCTTTTTGCTTTTGTGGTTTTTTTTTTACTTTTCGTCTTTAAATCGGTATAATTCAGAGTGCATATGTACTTTTGTTCTTCATTTTTTTTTTTGTATAACTTTACTTTCATTTTTCGTTTTTTATGTTATTTTTATCGCTTCTCTCCCGCTACTCCTAGCTATCCTTTCTCACCCTCTCACTCTCTTTATCTTTTTTTAGGCAAATTGCTCGAAACAGAACACAATCGAAAACGTAACCGGAAATCATTAAGGAACGCAAGCTGAACTAAACCACGTTAAAAATGCAACGAAACCGCACGGATTTTTGATCCCGTGTAGCAACGAGCCCATTGCCGAAGCATAAAGACTCTGTCCGTGGCCAACGCAAATCCACAGGAGGGAACGCAACTAACAAAGCCAACTGGCGTGAACTAAATCTAAACCTCAACGGGAAGCAAAACGGTGCTCCAACGGAAACAAAACGCTTGTCCTCGCCGTGTGGCGTTGGATTGGGTGCTGTGCGGTTTTACTCCTGCTTCATGGCTCCCATCTCCTCCAGGAGTTCCTGCAGTCCTTCCGGGCAGCGACCGGCTTCCACCTCAAGCGCCCAGTTGTACAGCTTTTCCAGCTCGTGGCGCAATTCGACGACAGCCTTCTCGCGATCGGTCACCAACTCCTCGAGGTACTGATAGCGGAGCTTCTTGCGGGCACGACACTCGCGTGCACTCTGCCGGCTGCGTTCTGCTTGTCCGCCACCGGAAAGAAAGGACACCATTCGTTACTATCATCTGGTGGCAGAACCCGAGATCCTTTAGGGCACACCTCGTTCCGCTTAGTGTATACTTACCGAGCTTCGCTTTCATATCGATTTTCTCCGTGGATACCTTCCGACCGGGTTTGCGCCCACGTTTGCCGCTCTCCTTACGCTCCTGGAACGGATGAGAAAAGAACACGAGCACTGATTAGAGTCATAATCACGTCATTTACGGTACGATCAATAAACGAAGCGAAGGGGCAGCAACAACCAGACAAAACGGCATTCGTCTGGCGAAAGTGAATTGCATTCAAGGACGAAGGTGAATTTCGGGAAAGCACTCTCAGTGGGAAAGGAACTCCGGGCGCAAGGTTGCTTCTTTGCGTTTTATCCTTTTGCCCTTCATGCCGCAGGTTTGCTATTAATAAATCGAGCTAAAGAGGGCTCTCCTCTTAACTAACCCGTTACCAATCGGTGGCCACCGGTTAGGGGGGTGAGTGAGGGTCGATAAACGACGTCATATGCGGGAATGGAGAAGATACAGGTTGGCACGGTCCGTTGGTGACGATTTATTACGCATCGGCGCTTCAACGTGTGCTCATCGTCCCACCTTTTTTTGGCTTCAACCGGCATGGAACAGCAAAAAAATGTCGATATATCCTGACGGGAGTTCAAAGCCAGTTTTACATTGGAAAAGGCACACCTTGCACCGGGCAAAACGAACAACCCAAAAGCACCGATATCGAGAGTTCTACGACGCCAAGTGGATGACGTTTTGCGACGTAATTTTACTCCACATCACTAGCGGACTTCCCCCAACGTAATGGGGTGGTTCTTCACGACAAGAACTAACGCACGTGTACGCTTGAGCAGCGAAAAAGGACGATGTCTTGTGGCCATGCGACCAATGCACATGGGAAAGGACACAGGTCTGCCGCAGGACCTTCTTTCACCTACCTACCGAAGGGTGCTGCAGCTGCCGGTGGGAATGATCGTCGTCGTAATCCGATTCGTACGAATCGACGAACCGGACAAGCGTGTCCTGTTGGGTTGGTTCCGTGTTTCACGCCCGAAAATCTCTAACCCCGCGGGGATGGTCCCGGCACACGATTCTAATACCACAAAACACGGTGTCTTGCGACAAGTGCACAGAGTCCCTGTCCAGTTCGCGGATCTGTCCAACCGACCACCAGTGCCAACACGCAACTGACTGTGGATCTCCCGGTTTCCGATGCAAACCCAGCCAGCCAGCGGAACCACGACGCAACAACACCCGTCCGACAAAGCGCACCGACGGCAACGAAACGGTGCTGCGCCATTCGCTGTGTTGCGAATCAGCGGCAAAAACCGTTCTCTCCGCCCGCAACCACCACCCCCAACATACGCCCCTACCACCCCAACCCCCTGGGCCGTGTGAAGGCGGACCGCGCGCGATACGACGGTGGCCAACGACGTAATTTGCGTAAGCGTTCTTCTCTCCGCGAATTTGTCTCTCGCGACCGGGTGTAAGCGAGAGAGAGAGAGAGAGAGTGAGAGTGAGAGAACGTAGTACGTTTGGTAGCATGCGAGACCAACCAGTGGGACGGTGTATTACGCATTGGGAATACGGTGCAGGGATGAACAACTGGGCATGCGAAAATTTTGTCTGATGCGATTGCTTCTTACACGATTATCGCTGCTTCAAATGCACGTGCGTACTCCCATGCTGTGTAATATGCCACAAGGACCCATCTTGAAGGATCATGTCTTGAAAATTGAAACAAAAATCCCTTGTAATTGTACCGTGAAGCTATCTGCTGTCTTCAGCGCACCCTAAAATCAAAGCAACCCAAGCCACGCTTAGGAAATTGCGTCGTATTTCGCACCCTTGCTAACATTCTATTGCAAGAACAGGTCGTCGAACCCTTCCTTAGGGGAAACGTGGTTCCTTTGTTGTTGTTTTTTTTTACAACCAACCCAGACTTGCTCTTGTTACAAGAGAGCAGGGCAAACGCAAACGAACAGGGGAGACTGAAAGAGAGGGAGAGAGCGTTCTTTCTGGTGGCTATATGAAACGGCAACGTAAACAACTTTTTCTCACACAGCCAGCCTTCCGACTGATCCATGACGTCATGAATGTGGGTTGGAGGGAGGCCACGAATGGTACTCTATTCGGGGAAACTACAGCAGGTATTACATCAGATTTTCCCGACCCAAAGGCGAACTTTTTGATCGGTACGAATTGACATTAATTTATGCCGTTCATCAGCCATTAATCCATCCATTCGTGGGTGATGAATAGTTCAAGGTCCAACGGAAGAACGAAATCAAAACAAACAGCACCATCGGTGGCTTGCCGCCATCTTTGTTTTTATCGCAACTTCCGTCTCCATCACAACACACGGCACGGGGCACGTTTTTTACCGAAATCCTTTCCCCGGGGGCCTACTTACCGATTGATTCTGCTCCTCCACCATCGTCGTCAGCTCTTCGTAATCCATTTTTGATGAGGAAATTTGCGAAACTCGACGTGCGTATAAAAAGGCGAATGGACCACAAAGTAGCACTTTGTCTTTGTGGCACGATATTTCACGATTCTAAAAGTGCGCTGGTTTTGCACTGGAATTAATGTTCACCTTTCGTGATGGATATTTGGCTCACGCTTGTAAAATTCAACTCGCTGCGGCTGTAGACAAAATCTTCTGAAAATCACACTGCTAGCACCTTGCACGATCACGTTCTCGATGTTGTTGTTCTGCGTAATGTCTGACTTCTTCTTGCTTCGCGTAATGTTGTTCACCATGCAGTATGGCGTACGGGCTTTGTTTTCAAAACTTTGACAGCGTGACGTCGAGCCAGGGAAGGGCAACTCTGTTGGACATTGTTGTTTGCACATTTACGAAAATATTCATTACAAATCATCGTTATTATAACTAAATTCTACTTTTTCGATTTTTTTTATATTTTTGGGAATAATATGAAGTAACTTTGCTAGTTAATCATACAAAACCCTCTCAAAAATTTTTACATAACATGTCCTGTTCTTGAAAATAAAAATTCAATCAGGTCACGTCTACTTCCTAGTCCTTAATGAAATTAAGTATCTAAAATTTAGTAAATAATCAAAGATCCTTGCCCCAGATAAACAATTTCGGATGTCCCGAGTTCAGCCAGTTTGTAACACGTGGAGCATTTGTTTTAACTTAAACTTTACTGAGCGATGCTTCGAATGATTGTTGTTCGGCCGAACGGGAACGATTCGGCGTACAGAGTGAATGAATGTCTCAGTTCGTAACAGTGGAAACGAAGCATGCACCTATTGGGCACACCTGCAGTTTAAATTATTAGTAAGTCTTACTGCTTGAAGAGGGGGGAAACTGGAGTAGTTAAGCGCCTGTTCGATAGCAAAAATTCGATCGAACCATCTCGTTAGCTTAGCTGGTTCAAGAACACGGTTTCGCCCCAACTATTGTGCGTTGGTGTTTACGTAGATTTTCCCGTGGACAGCAGGGCGAGCAGTCCTCCGGCGCTGACCATCGAAAAGATATAGTTGACGGTCGGAGTGAACGATCGCAGCAGGTAGAAGCTGGCGAAGATGACGATAGCCAGGAAGAGAGCGTTATTGTAAAAGATGGAGAACGTAGTAGCCTCGTATTCGGCCACATCGATCTTCTTCCACAGCACACGCTCGTCCTTCTCCTTGCGGCTCATCTTCTTGTCCTCGGACAGCTGGGCGGTCATCTCACGCGTTACCGCATCCTCACGCTTGATAGCGATCTTGTGCTTCATCGTGAACTTGGTGTTGCGATAAGCCATGGCCAGCAGGTACGTGCACAGTCCCGTAACAATCACGAAGAACACCACGGACGGCAGCAGGTCCATTTGATGCACTCTCCAGAATAACCCTGCAAGATGCAACGATAAAAAATCAAAAACGTCAATGAAAATCTACCGGAAATCCACGGAAGATATCGCAAGGTGTTACTTACAAATGGGAACAACCGATACGATGAACGCATTGCCATGGAACATTACGTTCGATTTGGTGCTCACATTTCGGCTGAAATCCTGCAGCAGCAGTTCTTCCTCCTTGGTAAAACCCAGGTCTTTCGTGGTCTCGGCCATGATGAAGAGTAGTTTCTTAGGCTGTAGTTTTACGGTAAAACAACACTAATGGATGCTGAACGCACGCGTATCTACCAGACACGTTTGGAGTATATAGTCCTACGGAAAAGCCACAAATGCGAAAGCCGTATCGACAAAATGCTACGCGAACCGGGGCAAACGTAAACGTAACCGAAACGTGTCAAGTTTTTGACGATGTGGAAGCCTAAATGTCATTCTGACTACCCAAGACGACCTGCAAAACAGTGCAGCCAAATAAATCAGCGTTTAAAAATGCATTTATAGAAGCAGATAAAATTACAAAAATCAGATAAAATCTACAAAAACTATCACAACAAAAACATGTTAGTCAAATTAAAATAATATTTCATATTAATGCACCAGAGCTAAAGAGAAATAAATCTTTATCCTACATCATGATTTTAGTGACCCAAAATCGCTTTATTATGTCAAATTTTGATATACTTGTGTCAACATACTTGAATCCAAACAAAACATATTTTTTGCGCGAAAGACTAACTCCTGGTGTATTGATTAAACATTGAATGAAAAGTGTCCTAAAATGGGAGGTGGCGACTTGGTAAGTCTCCAGTTATGTCGTGAGTAAACGCAGCGGCTCATGTCTAGTGTTTCATTCTTTTCAGAATACGAAAAAATCATGGCACCCGAACACGATGAAAAACCAAGAGCGTGTCTGGAAAGCGGAGCAACAGGAGGCGGCCGAAAAGCGACGCTTGAACGAGCTCCGGCGTGAAATAGACGAGGAACGAAGCCGCGAGGAGCTGAAACATATGGGACAAAAGTCCGGCGTTCTACCGAGCGATGACGGTGACGATAAGAAACTAGAGTGGATGTACCGGGGACCGTCACAGTTGGTCAACCGAGAGGAATATCTGCTGGGCCGAACCGTGGACAAGACGTTCGAGGAGCTCGATGCCCAAGAAAAAGCTTCTACTTCTACGTTCGGTGTGGCTCAGCCAAAAAATCATGTCGAGCACGAATGCATTCCCTTTTCGATCCGACAACACAAGGATGTACTCAGCAACGACCAGGTGGATCTTGCCCGGAAGCTCATGGAGGATCCACTAATGCTGATCAAACAGAAACAGATCGAATCTCGCCAGAAGATCCTACAAAATCCTGTTAAGCTGAAGGAACTTCATCGTCTGCTCAAGGGAGATGAGAGTTTGAAATCGTCGGATGGCAAGAAAAAGAAAAAGAAGGAAAAAAAGGCTAAAAAAAGTAAAAAGAGCGATAAAAAAAAGAAAAAGAGCAAGAAGCGTAATAGCTCTAACAGTTCCGATAGTGGTAGCGATGATAGCGATACAGATCTAGATAAGCTATTGGCAGAGAAGTATAAAAAAGTTCAAAACTCCATGGCGGAAGAACACCAGGAAGGCGTTAGCTTTAACAAGCTGCTTTCCATGAAGTACGAAAAGCTGTCCAAAGAGTTGGACATGATGGGAAGCACTGGTTCGAAAAAGAAGAAACGACACCCTGATCGGAGAAGTAACGGATCCAGTTCTTCGGAATCAGATAGGGAAGATTCACAGACACGAAAACATGGTCATAGGGCAAAACGGGACGACTATTCTCGGCGAGACGATCGTGACACACGTGGAAGAGATAAAGGTCCAAGCAAAAACACCGAACGTTCTCGACACGCAAGAAGAGAAAGAAGGGAATCTTCGGAGGAAGATACAAACGATGGGAAGCGTCATAGAAATTCTCGGGGTATCGCCAACGATTCTTCACGGAACAGAAGCCGCTCTAGAAGTAGGGATAGACGTAGAAACAGTCCTACAAATCGTTTTAGGCAGCGGTCACCAGCCCGTAAAGCTGGCTCGTCGAAAGCCAAACACAGTCGAGATCGATCGCGGGAAAAATCAGTTGAAAAGAAGAAAGCCAAAGAGAGCAGGCGCCATTCTCGTTCGCAAAGTCCTCGAAAGACAAGTCCCAACCGGACAAAGCCGGAAAAACGGCCGACAAAACCTCGCAGGACGCCATCATCCAGCTCATCAGCATCGACATCCGATTCGGATTCGCCGGAATCTTCCCCTGCTCGTCCGGTAGCGCAGGACTCCGACGACGAAAGACGCGCCAAGAAGGTTAGAAACTTCGGTTTAGTAACGGCATCGGGTGAAAAATTGGAAACCAAATCACGCTCAGCAGATGTTCGGCTGTACAACCGGGAGGAGATAAAGGCGGAACAATCGAAACAGAAGCCATCCTGGAGCAAACCAACAGAAAAGAAGCGGCCGTTGACGGAGGAAGAGCTAGAGGAGAAGAGATTGGCCATGATGAGCAACGCGCAGTGGCGCGAAAAGGAACGGGAATCGAACGTAAAGCGGTATGAGGCCGAAGATCACCGTGAGGAAACCACACACAGTCGAGAGTACGATAAGGAGTTCCTAACGAAGCAATTCAAACGAGCCGCCGCAGCCGAAACGGTCGAATCGCGCATCCGATCCAATCGCAACAACATCCAGCGATCTAATGGCGCAATGAATTCAAATTTCGTAAAACGGTGAAGCACAAGAAGTGAGTTTAATTTTGCCAATACTATTTCCCGGAGAGAGGATAAAAATTCACTATTGTTTAATGAGTATCGAAAGAAATAGCACAGCTTAAGGTAGCAATTTATTTATGGTTGTTCCGGGTAATAGTGCTTCTAATCAATCCACACGCTATTGTTGCGGATGTTAGGATCCATTCGATTCCTCAGGATAGGCTTCATTCGGCTAGATGTCCAGGATGCCTGCGTACGATGTTTTAGTACCTCACCGATGAACGACAGCGTGGCGAAAGCTAATCCCCCAAACAGAATGAAGAACACACCCAGAAAGTGCGCTATAGTGAGCTTAACTGGCTCGTTTTCGGCTTGTTGCAAAAGGCGAGCATCAGCTAGATTTCGTTGAATTTGTAAGTTCATATTCCGAATTACGCTCTATTCCAGAGAAGACCAAAAACTTTTAGCAAATTTGTCTATTATAAACTGCCACCGGTGATTGATACGTACGATTATCTCCCAGTACCGCAAAATACCGCTCTGGTGCACGCGCAACAGTAAATCATCGTACAATTCCATCAGTGGCCAGGTTTTAGAACACGCAGTTATGGTCTGTTCCCACATTAGATCCTCCTTGAGTGGTTGCAGAAACCGGGAGGCGTTGAGATCGATAAACGGCTCAACCGGATAGCTCCCGTACATTAGCCGCTCGCTAGCATAACCCATGTTGAGGTGAGATTTTATGTACCGTTCCATGGTCGCACTGTCGCGCACTAAGAAGTTATCCCGTATCGTGACTAGCTCTGGTTGTGTCGTCATTACGAACGAATTAATCCAGATGATGGACCGACCGGACCACTTGATACCGCTCGCGGCCAAATCGGCACGTGTGTCGATAGATTTCTGGTACCGTGGTATCGTCATCACGTACGCGAGTGATCCCGCGTAACTATTGCCGACCATAAACCCTCCGAAGAGCAGAAACGAAACCAGTACCGACCCCGCCATCAGGCTTTTCGGCAAGGGAACTGACTGCTCTACGTACAGGCTAGCCATGAAGAAAATGGCATCGATGACTTGGTACCGATGGGTGGTTCTAGTCGCTGGACGGAGTTCCTCCTGAGCACGCTCGGTGAGGTACACGGCCGTAGCTCCAAAGCAAAATGATACGGAAACGGTCAACCAAAGACTGGGAGGAAACGACAGGAATGGTGTCTGCCAGAACGGCTTCGGTAGAGGACGTGGAACAAGACATGAGGTTCCGGATCTGCCGGTGTACACGGACATCGTCATGTACTTATACCAGACGTACCTGCGTGGATAGGAAACTGATTAGGTGTATGCTTCTGTCCCATAAATCTTTCCTACCAACGATAAATTGCTGCTACAGATACATCCGATCGCCGATTTATCAGTGACCCGATCAATCCGTCCGAGGAGCCATTGGGATACACCTGGCCCCATTCTGAGTTGGCCACTAGACATGCCGGTTTAACGTGAGTACATTGTACCTTAACGTCGTATGTTCGGTATAATCTACCTACCAAGCTCAATTTCTACCGAACAGTTGATGCGATGACACAGCTCCAGGACCATCAGTATTTCAGTGCCGTCCACCTGGAGCGAGTAATTGGCCGGCGTCGTGCTGCGTGCATTTCCTTGTCCCAATGGCTGGTAGGAATGAATAAAGCAATGTATATACGTACCACGTTTATCGCTGGCAAGCGGCTCTTGTTAGCCATACCACTTCATAAACTACGGTACACGGTGGATAGGGTAAGGTAGACAGACGAACCCTTCGTCCCTGCATGTTGCTTAGCTGATTCGGAAAATTCACCAAAGATGCTGGTAGAGAATCTACCGGTAATGTCTCGAGATTGATGCGTTCCAGACGTATTAGCTCGGTCGTTATTCCTCGAGGTTCTGCTCCCGATAGCTTGGTGGTGTACACCTCAATGGTGCGGGCCGTTGCGTTTGGAACCACCATCAGCATGTTGGGGATAGCTTCCATGATATCGTGCTGTATCAAACGCTTCCTTTGGGAATCATCAAGCTGTGTAATGGCAATGATGCGTCTGTTACGAGCCCGAAAGGATGCCTCCTCGTGGGCTGATCGAAAGATGTCCAGAAACGGGAAAAGCATGTCGTTCGTTATTACGAAACCCTCGCATCCGGCATCAATTGCCGCTACGAAATGGCGCAGTGGTTCGTCGCTATCAGGCGCTAATTTGAAATTGTCCTCCAGCAAACTAACAACGGGTCGAGGAAATCCGAGACGTATATCATCGTGAACACTACGTGCAACGCAGACACTGTAGTGCTCGGAAAGGTGCGTTACTACCAGTGTGTTGAGAAACAGTTGCAGTGCGGCACTGAATTGCAACGAATTTATTACGGCTTCCATCACGGAAGCACCCAATCATATTTAAATTTTTCCGTTGCGGTTCGTGCATTTATATGCTGCCGTTCTGAAGTGTTGCATAACACGAACGGTTACATAAAGCTGTGCAAACAGAATTCAAAACTCAAAACCGATCATCGTATTGGATTGATTGATTATTGACTGATGATAAGTGTTTTAAGGAGAATTGTTTGTAGCATCAAATAATAATGTGCAATAAATAACTATCTTTTCATGCAACTATCATTACATGCTTCTTATGTAACTATCGTTTTTTTTCTGATCTATGCTATCGACAGTAAAGTTCATACTGTAGGTAGTTCCCTACTCATCGTCATTTCTGTAGCCAACATTTAAGAAAGAACTTGACTCGGCTATCCAAACCGAACGTTGGTATACGACCTAAAATACAACGAATTAAAAATAAATATAAAATAACAAAAAACGTGTTAGTGTCTTTTCCGCATCCCCCACAATGTGCGAAAGACAAAAGCTAAGCAGGCCATGAAGTTCAATCTAGTAGCTGTATTGCGTACGGTTGCTATTGGCAACGGCGGCTTAAATCGTAGTTTAATTTTTATAATGTTTCACGCTGGTATTCATTGTTCATCTGCCGTTAATATTGAGTTGGTAATTAGATTTTAGGTACTCAATCCTTGTGACACGGTGAAATTTTTGATAAAAATTACATAGTAACAGTACGATAATACACTAGTAAAGTTTTGTTTTTGTAAAATATTCGTCAAAATGCCTCCAAAATCTAAATTCTCAAACAAATTAGCGCTGTGGAACGATAACAAACTTTTTTCGTATGTATGGACTGCGGGAACGGATTTGAAGCAGTATAGAAGACTAACTGAAAAAAACGAAAGTGATGTGAAACTAATTGAGCTGAGGTAGGGATGGATGGGATATGGAAATGAACGTTAGGTGTATTTGACTTTAATTGAACTTAATTTTAGTAAATTCGTGCATCACCTGGTGGTAAGCCGAGGTTTGCCTCTTGCCGTAACGTCGAAGATTGCACGAGGCATAACCGAAATATATCTGCTGACTCTGCAAACCATTCATCGTATGTGCAACAATGTTAAAGTATTTTGTGTCCGTGGCTGTTAATTAAACAAGTGTTCAATTTCAGGATCATTACTGGTCATAAATAAACCTGAAGTCAATCTCGCCGTGAGTTATAGAAAGCAAAATATGTAATTATAACAAATCAATCTTTCATACTGTTATCCAATACCCTAAAACTAATGATAAATTAAATTTTTTTCAGTGTAAGGAAGATTGAACTGGAAGAGAGCAGAGAATTAGATACTATCTTGAATATGGAGCTTGATTACTTGATTAAACCTCTTTCCGAAAACGAAATAATCGAATGCCTGAAACAGAATCAAACCACAGTACAAAATTTGGAAGATATCACTCTGCGTGAAGTCCAAACAACGACCTACGAGGATCGCGACTTATTAGCAAATGATGATTTCGGAGGTGCACCATCCGAAGGGATGCTCAATTTTTTTAAGTCAAGTGATTCGGACAACGATATTCAAATGGACCACGAGTTGCCTAACATGCAGGACATGAACATTGATATGACGGTTGGAACAGTTGACGAAATGGCCAATGTTGCCAACTGCCCGTAAGGACCCCATAGCTTTTTTAACTGGTTCGAATATGTTTCAGCATAATTGTACCAGTAAATGCCTTCTTTTTTAGATACAACGATGCAGCTCTTGAAGAAGAATTGCCTCGTCTGGCGGTTGAGACAATTATGCAAACCGATCAAGAAAATAATGTGTCTACTGAATAGTAAGTACCTGAACAGTAGGATTATCAGATAACAACAAAGTTATAGATGAATTATTTACGTTCTAGTAATGAGTCTATGTCTATTCGCGAAGTGAATGAGAACGATAGATCTGTACAATCAGCACACGAAGAAAATTACCCAAGCAGTTCTGAAAGAATGAATATTAGGCAAGACGGAAAAAATACGTTAAAAAAAAGACGGCTAATCATTGATCATCGTATCATATTTAATTTTGAATGCCATAAACGATGGATAAGCCGTAACAATAACCTCGCAAAAAACCCCGTATGCATTTTTTTGTTAATTTAATTTTGAACCTATTCACTATCCACTAATTTGTTATCTAAATATACCAATTTATTGTCAAATTAGAATTCAATACGGGAAGAGCTGGCGCTTTGCAACAAGGAGCACAATTTGAAGAAGATGTTTGCCGAGCCATTGCGCTTCTCACGTGTTAACTTTCCTCGCAAACAAAGTTTGAAGTGTTTAAAAAAGAGGAAACATGTTTCAATGGATTTTGATGCATTATTTAACGTGAAAAAAATTTGTAAAACAGCCACCGATAACGTAACTTCTTGCGCAATAAGGCTAAACCATTACGAAGCACAAAATATCGTGCCAGCATCTATCGATGCTATGCACAGCACAAACGTTGCTGGACAACACCAAGTGGTATTTACCGCGTTAGGACCAACAGATAATGCTGACAACCAACCTGAAGGATCTGTGACCACGAAAGCTATGACGAACTTGTTGCGTTCGATGTGGACAACAGGATCCAACGATTCCATTCCTATCAAAGAAATTCGAATCCTACTCGAGAACCAATCGCGGCTAATAGCGGCGTCGGTATTTGCTAAGCTCTTAAGTAAGTCAATGGCAGTTTAGAAATTATAACAATTTTCTTAAAAAAAATTTAACACTTTTCTTCAGTACTTGCAGCAAAAAATATCATACGTTTAGAGAAAGATGAAAACGGAAATCTGTGCAGTTTGCAGAAGGGTTCAAATTGGACATAACGCTGAAAAGCATATGTTCCATATGCGTTACTCATTAATTAGTATACAAGTGTATATGCGCTTAAAAAATATATTACACAATAATGAAGATAATTTCTCAACTAGTATACAGGCATACTAGAAAACATAGCTGTATCATCCTATCATACGTGTATCATATAAATTTAGTTTATGAATTGTTCGATTTAAAGGATTAGTAGGATTTTATTTTAATTCAATTAAATAAACTATCTGCAAAATGCTGCAATAGAATAACAAATTGTTGGGGGTGCATGACTACTGAGAAATGGGTGATAAACTAAAACGTGAAAGCTCTACAATCCTATCTGCTGGGCGAGCCCCGAGTAGATGTGTAGCGTGGCGACTCCCATGCAGCTGGTGATGAGTGCTTTCAAGGCTAGCCCCAGCCATGGGCCGGCTGATATGGCATGCAGAGCACCTTCAAGCCAAACGCCACGGTACGAAGTGGCCACTAGCAGCAACACTACCACCGGGGCGAACTTCTTATCCAGATCGTGCCTGGAGAACAGCCACAGTAGTGTTGCAGTAGAGAGGTGTTGTATTAACAACACGTTCGATTCCAAGCATTTTTGAGTGTAGATCCAAGAAAATTCAGCCCCTCTAGCGCCTACCCAGAGCATTAGTCCACGAGACAAAATCACTTCTGCTGTAGCCCACCCCAAACCGGCTGTGATGAGTTTGCTGTGACCTTTGCCGGGAATTCTCGACAACACAAAGGCGAGACCCAGAAAGTCAACAAGATCGACGCTGCATCGTAGGAATTCCTGTGGGAGGAGTAGGATGTACGCTTATTAGCTAAATACTGGTGGATAATTTCATTTCAGTCTAAAGCGGATACATACGGCAATGAAATTAAACGGGGCACCTTCGCTGAAGGTGTCGGTGTCGGGGAAGAACGTTGCTAATACAAGCATTTTGCAAAGCTGTGTAAACACGTATATTCCACCAGCCTGGACACATTTCCAGAACGCGCCGTATTCCGACCTGTTAAGCGACACGTCGTGTTAATGGTAATTTAATTAAAAACAATACAGCATGAACGTATCGGAGGCACGGGGTCTCGCACAAAAACAAAGGGATAAGGGTGTCAATGGTGCGATACTTACAATCCGGAGTACTTGTAGGTGAAGTAATATGGCACGTACACTAACGCGGCACAGTTACCGAAATGGTACAGAGTCATTTTCACTTAAGAAAACTAAACTTTCCGAAATAAGTCCTATCACGAGCAGGACGATCCACAGGCTCGGTGTTGTAAGAAAATTGATAGAAAATCGTACTGTTGTCAGTCGTGATTGACAGTCAACGGAGCCATACTTTGGCTGTACGTGCAGTTTTTTCACTGGGTTTGCCAGCTGTCAATGACAAAAAGTAAAATAGAAATCGTAATTCTTCATTCCACGTCATTTTCTTATGTTTTTACCCACTGAAAAACAATTGATTTCATTCATATCGTGTCGAAAAAACACCAACTAGCTGTGGTTCTTACAACATGAGCACGGATCGCGCAATGTGTTTGTGATAGAATACGTGTCCTTGTCCCGTTTTGGGAACTCCTTGATTCGCGATCCGAGAAGTGCTTCATCAACCAACAGTGGGCTGGACCGTTTGATGGATGTTTTGATTTGTGGTCCTGCTGTTGGGCGATTATGCGATGCAATCAAGGGCCAGACGTCGTTACGGTGCTGACGAAACGGGTGATTCATTCGCGGTAATAACCATAGGCTCCGAGGGGCCAGTTACGACAACCGGTGGTCATCAGCAACGGGTAGAAGATATCCCAGAGAAACCCAAATACCCACCGCCTAGTTCGGCCACCAGCTGGTTACCGTCGTTATCGCAGCGCATCTTTGCCTCGGTGGTACCAACTCCGGTCAACCCGCAGCCGCGTAACGCTTGGCAGGAGACGGCTCCCAAGCAGGGGCCAGGAATTTGGACGGGCGAAACCTCCATTCTCGACGACGAGGACGACGATCCGCTCGGCAAGGGGAGTGTAATACCGGAATTCACAATGACGGCGCGCGACCGTTCGAACGAGTTCGCGAGTGCGATTCGCTCGCTCCAAGGGCGGAACATACAACGGGCGGTCAACCTGAAGGATCCGCGGAAGGCTAAGCACATGCAAAGCTACTCGGAGTTCATGATGATTGCCAAGCACATTGGCAAAAACATCGCTAGCACGTACACAAAACTGGAGAAGCTGACTCTACGTACGTATCGCACGTGTTGGCTAGAACGCATCCCTCCTTTCTCTTTTTACATAAAGGCTTTCTTTTTATTTTCTTTCAGTGGCAAAGAAAAAAACGCTGTTCGACGACCGGCCAGCGGAAATTCAAGAGTTGACGTACATCATCAAAGGCGATCTTAACTCGCTAAATCAGCAAATCGCTCGGCTGCAGGAAGTCTCGAAATCGCAACGAAGATCCACCAACGGCAAGCATTTGCTTTCACATTCCTCCAATATGGTGGTCGCGCTACAGGCGAAGCTGGCGAACATGAGTTCCGATTTCAAGCAAGTGCTCGAAGTGCGAACGGAAAATCTGAAGCAACAGAAAACGCGACGCGATCAGGTATGGATTGAGCTACCGTACCAGCTAAGCAGGGCTTCGTTTACTAACCGTAAGCTGTACGCTTTAACCTTTCAGTTCAGCCAGGGTCCAATGACCGGAGGGTTGCCTCCATCGACGATGCGAGGCTCAACGCAAGGTAGCCTTTTGCTCCAGGAACAGCAAGATCAAGTCTGTATTGACATGGGTGGTTCGTCGGCCGCTGGTGGATCAAACAGCGAACGATCACCGCTGTTACAGCAGCAGCAGCAACTGGTACTGTACGACGAATCTGATAGCTACGTGCAGGAACGGGCGGAAACGATGCAAAACATCGAGAGCACGATCGTGGAGCTGGGCGGCATCTTTCAGCAGCTCGCCCACATGGTGAAGGAACAGGAGGAGATGGTCGATAGGATCGATAGCAATCTGCAGGACGTCGAATTGAACGTGGAAGCCGCGCATGGGGAGATTCTGAAGTACTTTCAGTCCGTTACCAAAAACCGGTGGCTCATGATAAAGATCTTTGGCGTGCTGATACTATTTTTCATTTTCTTCGTCATCTTCCTGGCGTAGAGTAGGCTTGTGTTGAGTGCGAGCCTAGCTCCCGTATCGTACGGTATTGTGTCTCAGCCTGCCTAATGGTTGTTTTATTATGTTTGGGGTAGCTTTCCTTTCAACCGATTCCACTGTGACAGTCGAGGAAAAGGTCACATCTCTATGCTTTTGTTTTAATCATGCTTCAACCGGTATCGAATTAAACCTTCCGCTTGTGAGCGCCAATCGGACGACAGCAAATGCCAGGTGGTAGCATCGAGGATCTGTAGGTGGGGAAGATTGTGTACTATTAAATGAATTGTTTGTATATAACACGGATATCATGTAATACGTTGTCCCACGGGAGCAAAAATAAATGCATACGATAATTTTAAACGGTTTAGTGTTGTTATTTAGGCCTTAGAAGTTCCAAAAACTTTCCACATTTCGGTGGGCTATCTTCGATGATATATATGAGCACGTGTTTCTCAATAACGATGATGACCACGTGGTCTTACTAAACGAATTCAAAAAAAGGATACTAGAGTGATATATGATAACTTTCCTTTTGTCGCTTCTATTAGAATCAATCACACACGTCGATTGGTTTGATTTTAGTCCATTTATTTAAACTTTAATAAATTTAATGTCATTATCAGCTTTCGTTCTCGTGCTGGCATTTGTTCGTTTTGTTGTGTTTTTCCTTGTTCCAAGGGGAAATTTATGAATCCCCTATTACGATTTACGCGTCTGTATTCGCCCTCCACCACGAATTCGCTTACGTTTTTCAACTCTGGCGAAATTGATACATCAGAAGGGCATGTTAGGTTTTCCGCCCACTCGATCACTTTTTGTAGCTTACATCCACCGGCGGAGTGGAATACAGAGCTCCTTCCAAGGGATTTGCTCCAGCTTAAACATGCCTGCGGTTGTATGCTATGCAATCGGATTTTCTAGGATTCTGTGCCGTATGAGTGGATTGATCGTCCACCGCACGTGGATGTTTCATTTAGAATCGTTCTACCACCACGATTTCAAGCGTTACGATTTGGGGCATTTAATTTATTCCTGCCCTTGCATCCCTTGCAGAGCTTCTTCTTTTACCATCACGCTTTCTCCAAGCTGCGGTTGGAGAACCCTTGCAGAAATACACCCAACTCCCCCATTCGTATTCCCGCACATTTCGTCTTTTGTTGCTTCTGTTTGTTGTTAAGATTAAATGTCTATTTCCCTCTACTTTGTTGGGTTGTTTTTCTTTTCCTTTGTTTTCATACGTTTATCATTTATCAATTATTAGTACATGATTCATTTAAATACAATATATTACAGGTAAAACACAATGATCCTTCTTTGCTTCCCCGTCGGGTTTTCTTTTGTTTAGTGACTATTTAGTTTAGTCTCGCGGTGTTTGCACGAGAGCGGCCCCATTCCAGTCGCCATGTGCGCAATGGTGCAGGACAATGACGAAGCCACTGGGTGCGCGCGTCCTGTTCTTCAATTTTTGTATTAGATTTCAACGGTTTTACAGGCGTACACATATCTCGCGATTGCCGATCACGCAGGACTTCCACGCTTTTGTCTACCATTTTGTTTCTCTTTTTGTTTTGTTTTATAAGTTTATAGCTCGCGTTTCGCAATATTTTTTTTTATTCGCCCGTGCTATGCAGGACCACCACGTGCTACGTCACCGCTTGCTAGGATGCATACGCCACGTGGAGTGATGTACGGTGTGAGATGAAGTGTATGAAACTGCGTAATAGTGTATTGCGCTATCATGGCAGGCTAGATATTTGCACTTCGACGGCTGCGTGAGGTGCGACTATTAGTATCGTAGGTTGCTATGGTTCAGCTGCACCAAGCGGTTCTCTAGCGGTTTAAAGGATACGCGTGAATGGGAACGTGTTTTTGCTTCGAAAGGCTAATAACAACAGCTCGAAACAATCAGTGGTCCGTATAGTGTATTGGCGCTCTTGGTGGCTTGAAATGGTTTGTTTCCAAACGGTGCAGCATAGTCTATGCTTTTTCCGTACTATTGTGCGTGCGAGTGTATGATAGAGCGTACGGCTGCACGTACAATTTTGTCTTGTTTGCGAAATGCGTCTTTTCCCTCTCTCTCTCTATTTTTTGAAAAAAAAGGATCCCTCTTCACGTGGCCGTAGCCGTTGTCAGCTTGCCTTTGCCGGTGTGACGTTGCCTTCGGGTGGCTTGCATTTATATTGGTACTTGTTTTTAAAATAAACTACAATTCTGCGATGCATTGAATTTTATTCATATCAAAGTTTTATAACTATTTATTATCGTAACGATTGGTGAGTATTCACTCTAGCTTTCTTGTGTGTTTTTTTTGTTCCTTTAGTGTTTAATTTTTATTAACGCTTCACGAAAAGTTAGCAGCACTGCCGTTTTAACTTCAGCGTTTTTTTTCGGGTTTTTATACGATTCGAAGTGACTCCGATATCGTAAACGTTCTGATTCATTAAGCCTTCGGAGCATGCCTTTCGAACCCGAAGGTTGCACATAATCGGTTTTTTTATTGGTTACTATTACTTGGTAGATTTGGGTTTTGAAGAATGTAGCTATTAGGTTAGCTAGTCATGCACATGCACGATGTTACTGCCGTTCCTTTAGTATCTGCTGTTTTTGCCTAATATGATAATGATTCTCTCCTTTATCCCCATGCACGCGGCATTCGTACGTCGAAAATCAATGAGTAAATCCAATAAGAGGTACTATTGCTTGTTTGCTCCTTCAAAACCTGCTTTCGTTTCACACCGAACAACTAAAATGCCTGCACGCCGCGACGGTACAGCAGAGCGGAACTGAAACTGTGAACCTTTCACGGGGCAGGGAGATTGTGGAGAGCGGTACTATGGTTTTTTTTTGTTAATATGTTTGCTGCTGCTGATGCGTCTTCTTCGTCATTTTTGCCCAAAATTCGCGCGCTCTCATCAAGTGTAAGATACATGCTAATAACTACGCTTCAAATGCTACATTTCGAGTACGAGTTGCTATGTTAGATCCATTTTTTTATTTGCTTTGCTTTCCTCTATGTTGTGCTTTTTAGTCCTTTTCTGCATTGT
Source organism: Anopheles nili (assembly GCF_943737925.1). Lineage (NCBI taxonomy): Eukaryota > Metazoa > Arthropoda > Insecta > Diptera > Culicidae > Anopheles > Anopheles nili. The sequence goes on from NC_071292.1 coordinate 8,323,866, forward strand.
TAATGTTGCTATAATGCTTGTAATGTTGGTTGTTTTTTCTCCCAGTCGCCTCTTTTCATCATCATACGTGTTTCGATATATCTACAAACACCACGGAAGCTACCCGAGTTCCCTAGTTCCGAATGGCGGCAATTGCTAGTTTCGCATCTTCTCTTGGACAGCCCCACCCGGAACTCGTACTTCCTCACATCCCGCAATTTACTCTTGTGGACAGAAAAAGGCAGCGGTCTCATTCGCTATGCAAAACCGTACGGCAGTAGTACAAAGTATGGCATTCGAAAGGAAGAAGGTGTCCCCATAAACGACGAACGTAACATAAGCTCCTTTTGATCGAACATCTTAACTAATCGCCAGCTTTATGGCTCATTTTGTTCTTCGACTTCGACTTCAACTGGTTGGTTGCTGGCTGCGTGAGTAATGTTTCGATTTGTATCAAACCCTAGAAACCATAGTTGTGCCCGGTGATCGAACCAAAACGGATTAACGGCGTGTTTGTGGCAGGACTGCAGGTTCCAGGTGCGCTTGTTGGGCTTGGGAAAATGCTAGCAGCGTCGCGGTAAACACAGTGCACGCGCGTTCTAACGCTTATTTGCCTACACTAAACGCTGCAGTAGCACACACCCATTGAGGCGTGCGATTTTCTAATATTTTTATTTTGTTTGCGTGTGCCAATTGCCCCCCTGCTCGTGCGAACATTTTTCTCATTTGTGTTGTTCCTTTTTAGCTTGTGTTTTCATGTTTATATAAAATCTGTATTGCTATTAGGTATGGCCGCATTTTGTTTGTCGAACATTTGCTGCCTTCGCCCGGAATAAGTGGCCAACGAAACACGGACGATTGTAGTAAACGTGGTTCACTGGCTAGGAGAGCGTCTAGGTTTTGCTTGGCTGTGCTGGCTATTGCTAATGCTCGTTTGTTTTCAATGAAATGTTAAACATAATTTATCCTTCTTCCTTCTACCGTTTCTAGCGATAAAAATAAACTGCGGGAAATGTGTCGATCCCTTTCCCAAAAAGCTAGCTGCACTACGACGATCGATCACCACCGACGGGATAACGGTCGATTTCAACGGCCAGCGCTGATAGATTCTTATCCCATATGAAAAAAGAGCTTTACTAAAATAAAAGAAGAAAAAAATAAACAATAAATTCGAACATAAACGAAAGCGGAACCAAACGCACAATGAGAGAAACGATTGAAATCATAATTACTCTACACTTTATTAATAAATCAAAATCTTTAACAACATGTTTTCGTTTTCTTTGAATGGAGTTGAGTAAAATAAATACAATTTTCATATCATATCATATTTTCACGACACTATTTTGTTTCGACCACCTTCTTCTTGCCCACGGCGGCTATGTGTAGTTTTTGTTTTGCTTTGTTTGCTCCTCCCTCCCATGCTAATTATGTTTACTTTTATTCCTTTTCCCGTCGTCACACGTTTCACGCACCGAGCATGAGAGCCGGAGTTCTTATCACCGGCAGCGAGCCAGAAGGGTCTGTTCACTCTTCGAGACCGACCGTGTTATGCTGCCGTTTGGTGATGGTGCATGCTTGTGTGGTTGGGGGGGTAAGTAGACATGGAGTTTCTACCGCCGGTCAAACATCTATGAGCCAGTGTATGTATCAGATATCTCTTAATATGATTTGCTTGTTTTCCTATATACGCACGATTCTCGCTATTTATGCCTAAATATAAGATTACATCTCTTAGGACTTTCATCAATCATCGTTCCTAGTTGCATGCAAAGGGGGCGCCCACGCGCACACACTGAACGGAAGGAGCGTGTTACATGTGCAACGTCCTGCTGCCCGCACCACACCATTCCTTCCACGGGAGATGCATCAAACGATGCATCCTGCATCCTGTGTGCCAGCACTTGATCAATACGAGCCGTCTAGCTGTCGTGCGTACTTTATTCCCGTAATTTTAGTACGTCAGGATGTGCGCCTCCCCTTATCCGCGCTGCGCCTGGTAAGTTTGTTTTTTTTCTTCTTTTTTGCACGTATGCACTCACTTCCCCAGGTACTGGCGGGGCTTGGATTTGTAGGGTTTGTTGCATTCGACGCCCCCCTTACAGAGCACTAGCAGTAGTCGCTTGTAACCAGCGCATTTCGCCCCCGGGCTTCTCTTATCCAGCGCTATTCTATTATCATTTGTTTTTACTATACTTGTTTTATGCTAATGTTCGCTTGTTTTGAGAGTGTATGCATTCTTATGAATGTAACTGCTTGCTAAATGTAGCCCTACCGAATGAAGGGAAGCAAAGTAAAGTCCTCGCCAGCTCCAGAGACTGTGTACAAAAACCGATTGATCCTTTCTAGCACGTGCATGCGTACTTGCGTAAATCATACAGCGGGCAAACCCCGTTGCCGATGAAATCTGGCACACTTCGATCGTGTGGACGAGCTGTGTATATGGTCCTGTGAGTGTGTGGCTGTGTGATTGTGCTGAGGCACCATTCTACCCACGGGTTTTGCAATTTCCTGTGCTTGTTTTTAACAATCTCATCGTCATGTGCAACAGTGTGTGTGTGTGTGTGAGGTAAGGTCGAACGAATGCAGCTCGAACAACATCATGCTGGTTTGACTGCGCTTTTGGGCGGTCACACTTCGACCCGAAAACGCGATTACCACACAAAGTGTATCGGGAAATACAATGAAAGGGGCGTTTTTCACGTGTAATTTACATTTTTTCTGCCTCAACCACAAACAGGCCGCCAGACACGTATGTATGTATGAGTGAGTAAGTGTGTGTGTGTGTGCCAAAAACAAACTGAAACGGTTCTGATCGCGACAGGATGGAACCGTCCCGCCTAAGAATCAAAGATCTGCTGACGCTTCGTCGATATCATCCTTTGAAATGCCTAAGTCCAACCTAAAAAAAAGGGATTGAGAGCAGCACGTTCGAAACAGCGAAGCGTTTGTCTCAAAGGACAAAGAAAACGAGCTGCTCCTTGCATACGCGTGTGTGTATGTGTCGAATTGTGAGTGTGTCAATTATTAAATGTATTTTACTAGAATTATTCCGCTCGTTAGCTTCTTCGCCAATGCGTCGTGCATTCATTTTTCCCTCCCGAAAAGGCTGTTCGCCGCCATCGCGCTAAAGATTCGCTTTTCGATTTCTATGCTCGAGAAACGAACGTTTCATCTTGTGGCGTGTCGTGTGTGCACGCATGCACAACATCAGGGTGTTCCTCGCAGTTCCTTGCAGTTGGGGGCTGGCGCTCGAATCGATCCACACACCACACGGATAATGAGTACACCACCTTTTTGTTTTACGTTAACGGTGGCGTGTTGTGGAAATTGTCACTTTCTCGCGCAATCGCGCATTTTGGGATAAAAGAAACGTTTCTCAGTGCGTAGCTACATCATAAACATGCTTTAAAAAACAAAAGAAGAAGTTCCACAACACCTTAGTAGCGGATCGGAACGGACGCCAGCCCATGGCGTGCAACACGTGCACGAACACGCACCACCGACGACTGCCGCCAGGCTAGTCTTACCGATTTTTCTTTTCACGCAATCCTCTCTCCCACTGTTCCGTTTCTTTCGCCGGCTAGCAGCTCAGCTCACTCACGCACGCCCAGGCACCGGTGCTGCATTAAACGAACACCTTCGCGATGGCATCCGCGCCGGCACTGGCGATGAAGGGTTTCGAGGGATGGAACGCGACGTCCAGTATGCTTTCGTCGAACTTTTTCCGATGCGCGGTAATCTCCTGAACGCACGTCTTGTTGTCCATGTGCCAGAGCCGGATCGAGCAATCGTGCGAGCCGGACAGCAGGTATAACCCGTGCGCGTCAATCGCGAGGCTCGTGACCGCGTCCAGATGGGCCACCATCGAGTGCACCAGCGATCCGGTCCCATTGTCCCAGAAGCGAATGTGACGATCTTCGTGCGCCGTGATCGTGATCGGCAGCGTCGGGTGGCTGATGACCTTGTTGATGTGCTTGCCAAGGTTGCCCGTCATCTCCTGGCTGGCCTCGAGCTTCACCACCTGTTTGCCGGTCTCGGTGTCGTAGATGATGCAGTGAGTGCTGCTGTACGCCACGACGATGCGATCGATCTGGTCCTTCACGAAATCGACCGAGGTCGGGATGCCCTCCGTCTCGGACGTGAAGGTAGTGCTGTTGGTGGGGATCTTGCCCGACGGTGACCACAGCTTGACCGTACCATCCGCCGAGCAGGACACGAGCGTGTTCTTCGCGTGATTCACCGACAGCCCCCAGACGGCGTCCGTGTGGCCGTCGATGGTGCACCGCATCACCTCCGGATCGTAGCTATCGTACGGATCGATGTTGGAGCTTGGCAGATTCCAGCAGTTGATCGCACCATCCAATCCGCCCGAGTAGCACTGCTCCCCGGTGGCCGACATCGCCAGGCACAGCACCGGGCCGTTATGCGAGCGGAACGTGTACAGGGGTTCCACGTCGAGACTAGCAGACTTCTTCGCTGGCACAGTTTTCTGCAGGTTCCACAGCTTGAGCGTGTGGTCCTCGGAGGCAGTTATCAGGACCGGTTCCTGCGGGTGGAAGGCCAGCGCCCGCACACCGTCAAAGTGCGAACGGAGCGTGTATTTGGCGTTCCACGTCTTGCGGTATGGCTCTTTCGAGTTGGACACGTCGTACGCCGACTCCGTCTCGTTATTCACCGTCAGCTGGGCCAGCTCGCCGAGGGACGAGTCGACCTCCTCGTCGTTTCCGATACCCGGTATCGTCGGGTGGCGTGGCATACCACTTTTATTGTAACCTGTAACATGGCGTCGTTTCCAACGAGAACAGGAGAGAAAGAAGGAGATACAAGTGAGCAAACGATTCTGATAGCTTCGGAATTTCCGGAGGTTTCCGGTTTTCCCGTTTATTCCGCCCATTCTACACGATGTCACAGATCGGGCGGTCGTGGAAGATGATCACTATATGTTGAGAAGTGCAATGACTGTCGCTCGCTGCTATCTATCGAGTCGTTATGGTTTAAAAGGGGGTGTTGTACGTAAAGTTTCACATGCATTGTTGAAAACGGGAAAAACGGACTGCTCTATCGTGAGAATCGTTACTACGGCGAGCGAACATAACACGCTAACATGATGATGGCATGATAGCCCCAAAAAATCTCAATAAGCGGGAACAACGAATGAACGAAACACAGATGAATTATAGAAGCATAATGGAATCAACGAATAAAAAGAAAAACAAAAATTGGTAACACTTTCAGCCTCATGGCAAACACCAACACTTCCGTCTCTCGGGAAGGATCGCGAGCTTCTGAAGAGGTAGGTACACAAACCATGCAAACCCGAAAGTTTGAAGGTGAACGAAAATGCGAGGAAAAAAGAATCTTCCTTTGGCGCGGCAAGAGATCACTCACCAACATACAGATCATCTCCGGCGGGGTCGATTTTGTTACTGTCTTCCATTATAACATCCTCACCTTCTGTTAGTGGATTTAACTCATTGATTACATCATCCGCTTCGGCGTCCATATCTGGTCGATCCAAAGGCGAGCGTTCAATGTGTACACAACAATCGTCCGTAATTTTGAGTCCGTCAGCCAAATTTAGCACAAGTCCAAGAAAGAAAGTTAAAGAACACATTTTAATACGTGTGCACGTAGAAAACCTCTCCCCCGGGGCACCAAAAGCCATTAAAGCCCCACGGGCTCGAACGGGCGACAAAAGCAGGGCGGGAACATCACCCTCCTAATGTTGACTTATGTCCTTTTTTTCTATTCATCGCTTCTCACCGTCATTCAGAGTGCTTCCTTTGGCTTTCCGTTTGGTCGTTTTCATATCCGTGTCCTCGCTGTCACCGACCACATCGATCTCGTCCGAGACGTCATCATCGTCGGACATCTCCACGTCCTCCCGGGCCAGAAAGTCAAAGTTGGCGATGACAGCCGCCTCCGAGTCCAGTATCATCGCTTCGGTCACGGACGACGGTTTCTTCGCCGGCGTTCGACGTCCTGCGGGAGCAGAAAGCGCAAACAATTTACGCATTAATTGGGATCAGGGCCATCAGTACAACATTTTCCCTGACTCGGGGTCTGCTTCTTCCGGATGGTCAGGCCAAAGGACACACCGTACCTTGCGACTCGCTGGCGCGTTTGTTCGATTCGGTGCCACCATTCACGTTTGGGTTGACGTTTTCCTCCTGCTCGCTGTTGTTGTTCAACCCCAGCAACGAACGCACCCGATTCGAACGGATATCCAGGATGGTATCGGTGTAGCCAATCTCCTGCAAATACTGACGCAGCAGCAACCGACCCTGCCGCCAAGTGATGTTCGACACGGAACTGTATGGTACCTCCGGATCTACAAGCATCGAATCGGAGTGTTAGAAAGAAATCAACCAATGGGAGGGTGGATGGGAGCCTGCCCCCACTGCACTCACCGGGAGCTACTTCCGTTCCAATTCCTGGCTCATCGGTTGGCGGTTTAATGTCGTTCATCGGCGGATCGACACCGTACTTTAACCGATGAAATTTGGCGCGTTCCTGTTTGAGTGCATACTCTAGCATCTTGATGCGTCGGATCAGGTCGGATTTGAGGGATTCCTGACCCTTGCGTTCGCCCATCAGCACGGCGATTTTTGCCTGAAAGAAAACACCGGAAAAGAACATTAGATCGGGGGTGTAACGAATGCTGCGGGTTGTTTCTTCGGTTCACTCAAAAGAAGGCATGGGAAATGTGGCCCACACCGTGTGATTGTGCTTTGTCGCAATTAAATACATCGTTCGTGCGGTTTAGTCAAGCTTGCAGTTCTCAACGGTCTCGTCCCCTTGCTGTTCCTGTTTATCATGATCATGATTTCAAACCGAATGGGAACACACGTGTGTGAACATGCAGGGCAACAAAACGATCCGCTTTCGGTCGAGTTGCGCCTGGTTTACAGATTGAAAACAAAACAATCGCTATATCCGGAGCAGTGTAAGGAACTGAAAACGACATGGTTATGCTAAAGCACCGTCGGGGGATGCAATGCTCCCCAACCACTTGTTTGCAATTGCTTCTCGATATTTTTTTTTCATTAAGACCTCTTCTCGCCGAGTTGCATGTGCGGGCGCATTTTCAGTGGCCGTAAAACGTTATTCTACTCCTTCTAATAAAACATGATGATGACGGGGAACCAGCGCAGAGCCAGCGGGTGAATGGTGACATTATCCTGAAGCTATTTTCGTTCGCCTCGAGAGAATCCAATGGATTTATGGATTTTTTGCCCGGTTCCTCGTCATCGTCCTCGTTACCGTCACACGTCGACACACTCATGGCGGAGCACCACGGGTAATATATATCTATTTATTACGTTAATTAAATTTTCAGTTCCCTTACTAGTCTACCGAAGCAGAAGCTCCCTGAATGACGCTACAGACAGGACCGCATCATATTCCCGTCTAAGCCCCTATTTGATGGGTGGCAGTTAAATGACCAACCTTCACGACGGCGGCCCATTGTGTTGGCGGTCTATTGTGATAAGAAGAATGCCGAAGGACTCGCTAACACACGCTCACTCATTGCCACAGGCTCTCCACCCAAAAAAAGAACCGACCATTTCGCGTGATCACACTCTTCGGTAACGATTACGGATAACATTTAGCGACACGAGTTTCACACGTTCGTTTACGGTTCCTTTAACGTCACAGAAACTCACCGAAACCGCTCCAGAACGCAGCAACCCGTCCAAGGATGCGAGCTCATCCGTATGCATGCGTCTTTGACCCCTCGAGGGTCACAATCCGCTTCCCGACAGAGCGTAATTTGCACAACTCAAACAAAACAAGGACCAACACACGGGCTTGGCTGCGTGCTTCGGACAAAAAGACGACGCTTTCCAACAACAGCGCAAACAAACAATGGCAACAAACGCGCAACAGTACCAACACCTGCGCGAGATCTCGCGATGATGCTCGATGCCCACCCCTGATGGAAGGCAGAAGAAAAAAAATACCCCTGGCGTGTTGGCGTGGGAGGGAGCGACGAGCTCTTTGAATAAACATAATCCACCACCCACCCACCCTGTCCGCGGAAGCCGTCATCGGTGGGTGGGGTTTCGGGTGGACGCACTCCCCACCACACTACTGGGAGAAGAAAAAGAAACACTTTCGCCCGGGTTGCGTCGCCATCGAGAGAGAAGTGCCTCGATCGTTGGGTGGCGATTTTTCCTCATTGTCAGCAACACCAGGGGGAGCCCTCCTACCGCCTCGATCGAGCCTTTTGGAGGGTGGTTAGCGTAACCGGGTGCTGAAAAAAAAAGGAGGGGGGGGGGGAGAAAAGTTGCGCCGCTGAAAGAGCGAGCCCGTGGCCGAATCGGTCCACTGGGCCGGTTGTTGTGGGCACACATCGGTGAGCTCGGAACGGTTATTGCGCTAGAAAACTAGTGCTAATAATCAACCCCCACCGAGGGGGGGGGGGGGCGAGGGGGGAGGGGTAGACCAAAGGGTGGATTGTATTGCCACCTCCTCTCATCCCCCCCCCCCCATCTATTGTTACGCCCAACGCACAAAGCTCTTGCGCGGTGCGTTTCGCGCATCACATTGAATCACGATGATCGCGCGGGAAATCCAAGTGAAATGTGGGAGGAAAGGATAGGAGACCCATCGCGGGGGGGAGGCACACATAATCCCCAACCGTATGGTGTATGTGTGCAGCACAACACGCTGGCGCCCGAAGTCCAATAAAATAAACAGTGCGAGAGGAGCACGTACAATTGCAAGTGGAGTGTGCGCGAGTACTGCATCACTTTCGTGATGGTAATTGGACGCTTTTCCTTTTCATTACGCCCAACCCACCCCATCTTCGAAAAAAAAAGCTACAACGGCCGCCGTTCGATTGGGTACGAAAATGTGATCTTTAATGCCACATTTAAAGGGTGGAATTGCTGCTCGTAGCTTAGTAAAGTAAGTCGCGAAAAATTGAACTCCGCTTCCATCAGAAATCTCTCTGAACAATATCGATCGACGGCAGAACGTTTCACACCAAGCACAATCTTCGGTCGAGTGTTTCCACCAGCAGCAGAAAGGACACTGGGCTCATAACCAACACAAGGCAAACCCTGGGTAACCCTCTCGAATGGTGTGCGAGCGAGCACACAAATAATAAAACCGCTTGATTGATAGTACAAAAAAAAACTGGCGGTGTTGCCTTATTGCCTTGAATTCGACGGACTCAAGATTGTGTGAGACGCGTGGTGCCGCGCAACAGCAACAACAAAAAAAAGTGAAACGGTTCAATATCAGGAAACGCGCGCGCACCCCATCGTAAAGAAGAAGAGAAGGAGAAAAAAAAGCTCCCAAACAGAAACGCCCAGTTCCGCCGCCACTTCGACATCCAGCCAAAGAAAGAAAGCGCCTTCTTCCGGGGTGAGATATTTTAAGGACGATGGCAGGAACACGGATTGGGTGTGAAAGATTTGCGTTTCTGCTAATCTTCTCCCCCACGTGAAGAACCGAGGAACCCTCCACGATTTCACACACTTCCGTCAATCATTATCGAAGGCCCACGGGTGTGTTTTCTGCTTCCATTTCAGCTCGCGAAGCGGAAAAGCAGAGATCACGGAAATTCGTCTTTCATCGAAACCGGTCTTTTTTTTCCTTCCCCCCGACTGCCCCCGATGAAAGGAAAATCACTCGACACTGGCAAGGGGGGTGAAATTCGGTTTCCATTGCAGGATCGATATCTAATGATGAGCTCCGCCCGATCTCTGGTGGGGTTAGTTAATAATCGTACCGCGTCGAGAAAAAAGAGTGTGCCCTTGTGCGAGACGGGACGACGGTGAAATGGGTCCATTATGATTGTTTGATGTGAGGGTGGGGTGGGGTGGGTGGTGTGGTGTGCATTATGATTTCTCTTTCGTTTCACGAAATGTGATACGAGGGCTACAAACCGAGTTAAAGGCCACCACTTCCCTTCACCAGCAAAAGCAGCACCGTAATTTCAGAGCGCGTAGAAAAAGCAGCATTTATTCTTTTTATGCATCCTATTAAATCGCGATCCTCCCTCAGTCGCACGGTAATCAACCCTTGTTGTTGGACGTCGATCAAAACCCCCCCCCCCTTCGTGGTGGGGGTGTAGTAACAACACTCTCCAAACCCCTTTCCAGGAAGGGATGGGATTTGGTTTCTTGTCGCTTGAGGCCACCCTTCCGGCAGAAAATTGCATCCGTTGATGGCGAGAGAGAGAGAGAGAGAGAAAGAGAGACGTTTACAACCACCCTTCAACCACCCTTTCCACACCACGAAACAAGGGCGGTCGATCGTGTGGCCATGATATTGAAAAGAGCTGTTGCTGAACTTGTGCTCGAACCGTCAGAACCGTCAGACTGAAACATCGGCGGCATCGGCATTACTTCGCATTCACTCACCCACCCACAATCACACGGCTAATGATGATCAGCAGCAACATGGGGCCCCAATCTCGGGCCCTTCTGCAGCATGGCGTGCAGATGCAGCACCGAGCGTGTGTGCCGGAAAGAGCACGCACTACACCACCCACACACACTGGGGAGGAAAAAATGGGGTGGAAAACTCACGCGCGCACACACGCTGAAAATCGCAGAAGGGAGAGTTTGGGTTTATAATTTTAGACACCCCAGCGTCTGTACATCCCGCCATCATAGACAGGGAAGCGGAAAAAGCGTGACCCGACGGTGTGGCCGGCCCACCGGTAGTATAGTAGGGGATTGTGGGTATAAAAATAAATAATTTTTACTGCCTCCCGTTTGGACGCCGTTGCAACGACCTGACGGGTCGAGATGAGAGTGTTATGTACATCGCAGCACACACGATCGTCGTTTTCGTCCTTCCAAATGGTTGAATTTTACTCCACCCAGGAAGCACACAGCGAGGAGGACTACGACGTGAAGAGATGATTTAATAACGCGCTTAGTGTTGACAAACGGCCAACACTTTTTTCCCCCCACTTTCTGGCACTTTTGTGGATTGATCGCAAAGCAACGCTAGAAGACACCTCGCCGAAATTCCCCATCCAATATTCGAGTGTCTAAAATTGCGGATTGCAATCATTCGAATCGATGCTTGCGTTTTTTTTTGCTTCCACGAATTTGCCCCATTCAAAAACCACGATCATAATGCAACAATAATATCCCGCCCACACGAACAACGCTTCACTGATGGGTCAATTCACCTTTCACATTTCGTCTGTTTTCCACGTGTGTGTTTGAAACGTTCGTGTTACATGTTGAGCGCCATCATATCGTCGAGTCCTTACGTGCGAGACCAGCAGGCAAACGAAGCGCTTACATGACGTACAGTTTAAAGGTGCTTGCAGGTGGTGCTTTAATAGAAACCATAGCAAACGCACCTGAGCCTGTTTCTTCGTTGCGGATTTTCCTGCTCCACCGCATCCGGTGAACTTCTCGGATCCGATTGTCCCCGAAGGTACAGCCGCGTTTAAAATCAATCATATGAGCGATTCGTTGAAGTGCTTGAAATCGATACAAATCGATAAGTGGTGTGTCTGCTGCGAGGTGGGTGGCAGCGATAAAAAAAAGCGTACGTGTGCCTGGCAATGGTTTGGTGGCCGTAAGTAAGACTGCATAATTAAACACGCCGCTGACGAATGACTAGGTTTCGGTTGAATTCTACGAATTCCTCCCCCCGAATCTAAAACACAATCAGATAAAAATTCGTCAGACAGCACATGAAGGATGGATTTCCATCACACGATGAGTTGTTCGGGTTTCCAGCGACGAACAATGGAGCGGGGGCAAATAGCAGCAAAAAAAAAATAGGTTGAGGAAAAATCGCGGAAAATAAATATTCGCCTCGAACACTCGAATCAATGGCAACTCAAACAAAAAGCCGTATGGAAGCGTACGTTCGTTACGACGAACTTCACCGGGGAACATGATGAGACCAGCCACGATATGGTGGTTTCTACGGCGTACGGAGCAAGTAAATAACGTTTCCACAGAACCCGATGGGGGATGGTTTTTCAGGTGTGCTTCAAGGATCTCAACAAAAAAAAAGCTGCCATGTGTCTACGGGTCGGTCAAGGATGCTCTCTCGCAAAAGGACGAACTGACGAACGACTCGGTGGAACTTTTGCCAATTAGATTGTGAGCTTTACACACAGCAGTTATTTCCCCCAGCTGGCGAACGGGCGATTTGCAGACACATTTATGTCCTTATGAACCTAAAAGGTCAAAGCATGCAACCATCGCCAGCGCTTCCCGTGGGAGAGCAACGATCAAACAAAATAATAAATATTATGCTTGCGCTCTCGGTTGTGTTGTCGTCCTCGTTCCCCAAACGCGTGATGCAAAGTTTCACGGTTCTGGTTGCGGTAAAACATAACAGACAGAAGCCGACAGAACGATTCCATCCATCGGTAGTTCTTAAGAAAGTACATAAGTACCACCGTTCACCGAAATTCTGGCACGAATTTTTCAAAACAAAAACAGAGACGCTTTTCTTGAGATTAAAACCCCCACTCGTGTCGTGACCCTTCGCTCCCAAAGCGAGAGTTTTTCCGTTGCATTTTATCATTCTTCCCATCCTTTGCGTTCGCTCGCACTCTCTCTCTTTCTCCGATAAATATTACAAATTATTTTGGCTCGTGCAAACACACACCATACGGGGGCGGGAATGGAGTGTCTTCAACTCCCGCCCCTTAGGGAGTCCTTTACATCAAAACCAAAGGTCAAGGGTTGGAATTTGGCGAAGGAAAACATTTTGAAACAAGGTAAGAGAGACGCACAAACAAAAAAAAGGGGGGGTCGAGATCAAATGCAAGACATTGCTCGAATATTTCGCTGTCTGAACGCCAGAGCGTTGTGCTACCAGGGGAAACAAAAAGGTTCGAATAAAATTCCCCCGAAAAGCCCACGAAACGATTCGATACTGTTGTTCGGTTGCCCGTGGGGGCAACAGACGTTCCTTTACCGTCAGCCTCAAAGATGGGCGCGAACATTCAATTTAAACACAAGGCTGTCGCACACACCTGACACCTGAGCGTTCAGGATCAGGATCGCAGGTTTCTGTCGCCACCGACTGACAAGGGAAGCAAAAATGACACACGATCCAACAACGGCAAGAGAGAGCTGCTGCTGTCGCTTAAGTCTCTAGACACAAATTCGCACAACACGAGAACGGGGTGTTTCTAAATTTATGATGTAGATGGCACCGGCGGCGGGTCTCGTCTATGTTCTCTCTTCACCGGTTGCTCATCATTATTAAATAGAGGGGAGAAAAAAAAACATTTCCACCTCGCACGAGGTGTACGCACGCAGTGCCATAATTTTGTTCCTGCGTTTACGCGAACCATCGTGAGTTTTTCCGGGGTTTAAAGGACGAATTCGCGCTCTTCGCATGCCTACGGGACATTCCATCGCAGAGTCCTCCCGAACGGACCCCATTCGGAACACTTCAACACCCGTTTGAGCAGCAAATCACACGAAGGGTGTTTGTGTGTGTGTAAAGCAATTAATTTCCAAAGCCACGTTTGGAAACAAAAAAAACGTACGGCGTGTGTCGGTGAAGTGCTTCTCGGCGGCTGCTCCTGCAACCAACCAACCACCCAAACCAGGCACAAAGGATGAATCTCGTTAATGCCGCGATACAAACAGCGCCGTTTGGCTGGGCTACGACCGTAAACAGGTCACACACCTGGTTCGTTTCACTTGCTTGCGTTTCACACAACGCCGAAGATTTGCCTCACGCGTGCGTCTCCATCTCACGGTGCACCACACGGGTCTTATTTAAAGCGCTTGTGGTGTTGTGTTTGGGAAAAGCTCTGCACGGAAAACCCCCCATAAACACAGCTGCGGCAAAGAAGCCGCCTCTCGTCAGAACAAAGCGCATGGGTTGTGGGGGTTGTTGGAAAATGCCTACCACACGCTCGCACGCATGTTGCATTATGTCTTACTCAAAGGCGCATGAAAAGACTTTTGGGAAGCTTCTAGCGGCGACCCCGGGAAGAGATGATCTCACGCAGAACTGCAGGATTTTTAATGATCATCCACCATGCCGGCCAGCACAAGCATTCTAACATCTGTCCCCGATCCGGCGGAGGGATGCGATTTGACGAAGAGAAAACGGGAGATTATCAAATGTGCACGCGCACGCACACACACACCTCTACTAGGCGGCTGGGAAAGCGTGGTTTTGATAGCGAACAACGATGAGCGTGGATTTTCTCGTCTCATTCCAGCTGCAAACCCCATTCAACCCCCGGTTGGTGACAGATGCATTCAATATTCATGCTGTGCACGCGCGCATGTGTCTGTGTGTGTGTTCTTGTATTCGCTTTTCTACGGGCGAAGGCCACTTCTGCGTTGACTTTCCATGCTATTGTGAAGGGCCAACCAATGGGTGGGAGTTAACCCTGAAGCTTCACCAGCATAGCAGTTGAGCATTAAAAGCATGAAATGGGCCTTTCTCCCGCAGGGTGGACGCCCATACTCGCACGCACCACACACCACTGTGGTTCTAATTGGTGCGAGAAAAGAAGACCAAAAAGGTTGGTGTTACACTGGTCCTGCTCCCTTTTGCTTTCCCTCGGTGTGTCGTATGGAAATCAGCAAACATCGGCACCCGCGTAGTGATTCGACGAAAACGCTACATTAGCATGCGATCGATTCTTTTCGTCCTGTTCGATCGCGGCGACGATGACACGAAACGCTCACCACGGATTTTCGTTTACTGCCCTGTCACGAGCATGTTTCATGAGTGGTGCCTCGTACGCCTCACATTATTGAGGTGTTTACTTCCTACTGCCACCACCATTTCGGTAAAGGCGGCGGCAGTGGTGTGTTTCAAATAAAACACAACGGCGTGGTGTGGAGAGTAGGACAACAAACAAAAAAAGTGCCTCCTCTGGCCGTTGGGATTTGACCAACGTCGAGAACGACGGCGACGAGTAAATCCATATTCATCCCGTTCCGCGTTCCGCGGGGACATTTCAGAGTCCAGTCTCTGAGTTTGCTTTTGGGATTGTGCGATTTTGCTTAACCAAAAAAGGTCCCCGAGGGTTCGAGAGAGCGTAAGGGATGAAATAGAATCAAGACAAATAAAAAAAGGCACGCCCACCTCACCCCGATTTCACGCGTCGACACCGTTCATTTATTTCGCGTATTCGCTTTCCGATTCCTTCGCTGATTTTCCTGTCACTCTCTCACGAGAAGGGGAAAAACAGAGAGAGAGAGCGAGCGATTATCGAATGCGTAATCGATGATACCCTTCGCTATCGGCCCGGAAGTGCGCGACGTGATCGGAAATGCAAACCGAGAAGCCAACAAGGAAAGAAACACATACAGCCGTGCTCGCGGTCCTGTTTCAAATATCGTGCGCGTTTTCTTATGCCGTCGGGTTGGTTTTTGTTTCTAGGACACACAGTCCTTCCCCGCATTCCCCACACCAGCTGGTTTACGGTGGAAAGCCTTTCCCTCCTCTCAAGTACCCACTCCCCCAGGGTACCTCAAGTACCTACTCCCCAGGCGAGGAGGCCCTGGACCTTGGAGGCGCACACGGTGGCGAATAAAAACACCCCTTTTTTTCGCTTCTTTCCACTTCGATTCGCGATGGGGCCACCGCAAGGTGGAAAAGCGAGTTTTCCGGTTGTCCAACAGACGAGGTAGGGAGTTATTAGCACACAAACACGCTAATGAGATTTTCGTTCAAAGCCGTCGCTTTAGTGCCAGTTGCACGAGAGAGAGAGAGAGATAGAGAGAGAGAGTGGATGAAAGAGCTATTTTAAGGAGTTCGCGTTGTCCATGATACCCTCCTCTCCCTTGTGGGACCTAGCGAACGGAGGGAGGAAAACACCCAGCGCACTTGTGAGGGTTGTTTCACAGCACTGCAAACCCTTACACGGACTTTTCCTTCACCTCACACCTGCACCGTCGCCATCGCCACCCCAAAGGATGGTTAAGAAAATTGCACTGGGCACTGGGTTGTTGTTGCGATCCCTTTGGGAGGAAAATGCCCTCCTTGTGGTTTGGGAGCCCCCCAAGATGTAGATAGGACCTGAGGAGACGAGACGTGGAAGCATTTTCCCACAGTCGGTGTCTTTGCACCGGCATGCGCCACATCATCATCATCATCCGGTCCGGAGAGTGTTCCAACGTAACCCGATTTGTATCAGCTGGTCGACCGGGGGGGTGGGTGGGTGGGTTTTGCTTCCCCTTTCAGGCTCCACCATCGTCGTGTGTCGCTTGTATCAAATTTAATGACGAAGGAAAAAGGATCTCAACCGACGACCGGGAGCTGGCGAATGGATCACAGGAATAGATCTCGTTTTAATTGGGTTTTCGTCGATGGGAAAGCTACCACCGCCAGGATGTAGGTCATATACCCGGTGTGTGTGTGTTGGTGCAAGTGTTTCAGCCAGTCATTCTGCTGGTTACTGATCGATCGAGTGCTGAAGGTGAATTGCGTGCAGGCGCCACCCATTTGGGGATCATTTACTGCCACTGGGAAGGCGAATTGCAGTGCGTGCAGTTGAAAACCTGCATCCGACACCGTCATGACGATTCGTGCCAACAAGTATCACTTTATGGCTGCTTTTCAACGTTAAAAACTTCCCACCAACGGACAGAACGGTCCATCGTCGCGTGGCAATTCAACCTCCTCCCCCGTGCGAGGACGAGTTTATGATGATAATTTAAATTAGCAAATTTAATCCATACTTTACCACTCGCGACGGCTCGTCCGCGTTGCAAAATGCTTGTTGAATGAAGGCAGACGAGCGGGTTGTAAATATTTGCATAAGCCACCGCTCACGCGCGCCCACGCTGGGGAACATTACACACAAATGGTAGATTATCCCTTTTGCCGCCCAACTCACGCGGATTCCAGGCGCATTCCTATTTCCTCAGCCAGCGCCGATGCTTTGAGGTTGCGCCGTTTGTTGTGAAATGATTAACGTCGGATTTTAATCGTCCTTCCCCGAGAGGATTTATGTGCAATCGCCACATCAGGCCAGCGCATTCATGAAGCGTGTGGACGCAGTGTAGTAATCGAACGTTATCAACGTCGTCGGTGGTAGAAATTCCTCATTTACGGTGCTATCTAAACGCTCGTCGGTGTGCTTTTGTACCACTGCGGCAGACGACACTTACTACGCCATTTGTAAATGCGTTGTTTAGCGTTCACCGAAGGGACAAGGGATTGTTACGTGACTGTCCCGCGAGAACTGGCCGAGGGTGGGTGAGTGTGTGCGTGTGTAATCGTGCTGATAAGGCTGCAGGCATGGGAAAGCAACAATGCTTCACGGCGGCACTTATGACGGTTGAGCAAAATAAAGAAAAAAAATGAAAGCCCTCCACTGCCAGCCTTGAATGACCTTGCGATGTTTTGCAATGGGTTCCCACCGTAAACCGTTGTATACACGACCACCTTTTGATAGGGCTCACGATGGATGTGGAACGTGAACGGGGATGGTCCTGTTGCCCCCAACTGTCCAATGTTGGCATGTTACATGGGGAGCCATCGGCCTCAACTGGGTGGATTACAGGGCGACTTATCGCCTGGATTATCGATCTAAAATTGTGGGGAGCTTCCAAAGAAGGTGGGCTCTCGTTCTCGTTAGCACAATAAATTGGCAAACATTTCACACCTTCACCGGAGCGTTACTGAGCCACCATTACAAGCGGAGTAGCCAGAAGCTGGCTCCAGGGATCCACGGCAGAACGGCACGGAATCGATCTTTTTTTAGCGCTTGATACCAATCGATTAGCTAAGATGCCGCCAATCAGCCGATTGGTTACTCAAATTTGCATCGTCTCGTGGACTTTCCACGGCACTAATCCTGAATTTCGATGCTCCCCCCAGGGAGAACAGGATTTATATTTGACCATTGACACACAAAAACCGACAACTCGGCGCTAATTAAAACTGGCAATCTTCGACACGCTTATTTGCGCGCTCGGTGTGCTTGGTTCCATCGAAATCACGTTGCAAAGTCATGAATGGCAGCTCACGGACCCGTAAAAGCGACCCAAACCCAACGAGAAGAAGGCGAATCGGATAAAATCATAAAACCGGTTTACGCGATATGGTCCATGATTTCTTTGCGGTTGTGTTAGCTTTTTGGGGCTGTCAGAAAATGAATACCAAAAAAAAGCCCCATCCCTGGTGGTCAGAAGAGAAAACAAAACATCACACGCACGGAAACACTTTCCTTGTGTGTCTGGAGGAGCAGAGAATCCACCTGTGTGTCTGGAGGAAGCGGAACCGAACGAGCAGAATTGCTAAACGACAGTTTGATTGAAAAATCAACTTGCAATTAACGGGGGGCGAGCAACGGATGTGAGGTGGAATTTTGAAATAAAACGATTTCGTTCCATTTCCTTGAGATTCTCAACAACGCTTCAACAACTTTTCGTAGTCTTTGGGGGGTTTTTTTTCGGTGGTTCGTCTTCGCCTCCAGCACACGGAGGACAATTCCTTAGAGGAACAAAAAAAAGAGGGTCGCTTATGCACAGGTAAAATTTGTAAAGAATATGTGATGAGATTAATTCAAAAAACCTCTTCCCAGCGTGATAATGTGAGGTCCTTGGCACAAAGTTCTCGTGTGCTTCGTAACCGCCTTTGGCAACGCAATACACACACACAATAGCGGAAGTTTGACGACGCGCGCTGCTTTATGCCACATCCGGACCCCTCGCGCCATTACGGCACTTCCGAAATTAAAGTTTAATTTCTCGATGACGGGAACGCGGCCCCAAAACAACGCAGCTGGAAGGGCAACATAGACAGGGTCGGTTGCAAAAGCGACTTGTGTGTGCCCTTTTTCGCGTTACTCCTTGCAAGGAAAACTTTTGCTTTCCCTCCTACCTCCTACCCGAGGGCGATTTTCTTTTGCTCCTTGCCGGGTAGGAGCATTCTAGAAAAGGATAAGCGTCACCGCGGTGCCGCAGGGTTTTCCATCGTAAATCATTCCGTCGTACAGGCGCGCGCGTGAAAAGCAAAACGAGGAAATTACGCTCAAACCGATGCACCAGTGGGTTGGCCCTGCCTCGTGGGGTCTCTATTTCTCGCCGTCTAGCCTCCTCTCGGTGGCTGCACGTTGTCTGTGGCTTTCCTCTTAGTTTCGCTCCATTTGCGTAGTGCGTATCTTGCGCTTCGTTGGGCGAGCCGGTTAGTTTGGTTGGATGCACCCGGCCGTTATTCAAGACTGTCTTGCGTTTCGAGGTTTCTTATGCTAGCGATTGCTAGTCGAGAAAGAGAGAACGCACGACGAACTGAAAGTGTTCATTTATTCGTGCTATCTTTAATTCACACGTAGACTATGCTGCTAGAGTTCGATCACACACTGGCACAGGGGGGATTTTTGGATCCTTTTTTCCACCATTAACCGGTCGTGGGTCAATCGAGATGAACTTACACGACCGCACGACATTAATCGACCGATTTTCCGATCATTTTCCCCATCTCTGTCTCCAACGAGGAGAGTGAAAAACGCACTGCGTCTCGTTTCACCTTTCGACCAAGAAAACATAGCAACGAGGACGCTCGGAAAATCGAAGCAGGCCACGGGTGCAAACCAAAAACAGCAGGAAGCTCACTCCAATCGCGCGGGTTGCTAAGAATAACTTAAAACGCGGGCACGAACCGATCTCGCAGCCGGCGTTGAGAGACATGGCCAACAAGGGGGCCGCTGGTTCCCACATCTCCCTATCCCTCCGGAACTTACCTGCAGCTCAGCCCGATCCACGTCCCACTGTGAGCGTTCGAGCTCGAACCGGGCCCACTCGTGCTGGATGAAATGCAGTATGCCAGGAATCGAGTACTGAGTCGGCGTTTTGTTGTTCTGATCGTCGCAGTTTCCGGCACCAGGGCCCATACCGCCCTTACCGACGAGGCCACTTCCGGCACCACTGTTGGCCATATCACCGAGCCCGCCGGTTCCACCACCCTGGCCACCGCCCGCTCCGCCACCGATGCCGCCCAGCTGGCCAACCGCACTGCCGCCACCGTTCTGGTGACCGAGCGAACTGTTGTCATCCATTCTTTCTTCGATACGATTAATTCTCATGACATGTCCACCATTCGCCGGACAAGCAGAAAGGAAAAACCCCCGACGGAACGGACTACACGTGTGCCGGCACACGGATCACACACTGGGCCACTTACACACACACACACACGATCACCGCACGGACACACACACACGCCGGAAACGCGGATGCACTCCGGCCGCTGGAGCCGACGAGTTTGGTGGTTTACTATTTGGTGGAAGGGAAGGCAAGCAGATTAATATCGGCGAGGAATTATGCGCGTTGGCCGTATGGAGCATAAACAACAATTCGCTGTAAGCATTGCGTAATGGCGCTTGTTACAGGAATAGAGACAGCGAAAAACACGAAATTGGGACACACGGCTCACACAGCTGATGCAGTTGTGGAAATGGCAGCTTTAGCCCCTTTTCTTTTACGCCGAGAAGTTGTAAGAGACGAATGTGGGGAAGAATATTCGTTGTCGTATGTTAAAGGGGTTTATGTTATCTAATTCTCTTTCGTGCAGTTGCTGTTGCTGCTGCTGCTCGATAATCGAACGTAATCCTAAACCCCAAACACGCTCCTTCCTTCGTTTGTTCGGAAAACTCTGCCACATGTGGATTGATACTTTCTACCGCTTTTCACCGTACGGTCAACCGGTTACTCCGAGGCCAGGGTATCTGTGATTTGTGAACGAATGATTTCCATATGGGGTTTATGGGTAAAACAGGAATCTCCAAACGGGCGAAATCCTAAGCGCACACCGTGGCAGCGAAAGCATGCAAAACAACGTTACAAAATTGGAGCTCCCTGCGCGAGCCACTTTGCCATATAAGGTCATTTTCCGGACAAGGGGACGAGAAGACGAGGGGGGGAGGGTGTGAAAGTGGTTCTTGGGGAGTGTTTTAAGAAACAAAAAAAAAGAAAGAATAAAGTTAATACCACCGTGTTTTTGAGAGCAAAATCACGCCTTCGGGAGAGACCAGTGAGACGGTGAGTTGCGGTGAGCAAAAAGTGAGCAAAAAATGAGCACCCGTCGCTATTAAACACGTTTCACCGCTGTGGTGGTGAGATTAAAACCTGCGACTGTGTGGGTGGGTGTGGAGCGAGAGAACGAGAGAGCGATACGCCACTGACGTTTGTTGTTTCACTGGTTTAGAAATTGTCGAGAAATGAGACGGTGGGAGGGGGCGGGTGAGAGAGGATGAGAGGCACCGAGGGAACAAACGGAGGATGCGATTTTTGGGCTGCGGCTACTTCGGTGTGGAATTGCACCCCTAGAACAATGAATTTCGCTTGCACCGCGCCGTTTGCTGCAAGGTCGCTTTTAAGTGAATGCGTTTGGCGAACGAGAAGAGAGCACGGCAGAATTTGACGAACAGTCCACGTATATCAGCGCACCGCTTTGATCGATTAAATCCAGCTCGAGGACGGGAGACGGGAGTGACGATGGCGACATGAGCCACTTCCGCCGTCGCGGCACACACGGAAGCAGCCGCGTTAGTTCTGATGTGGAAGAAGCACAAGCTAGGATTTAATTTTATTTTCTCTCAACACCGACGACCGAAGCGCACCAAAGTCTGGATATTTTCTTTTTCTTTCTCTGCTCGGTTCCTCTCCGCCCGACCACCACCCCTGGACTGCACGGATTTCGAACAAGGTGCGGGGACCGAAAAACGCCACATCGTTTTCGCAAGGCTCACGCGCTACGTTTCATCGCATGCAAACGCAATTTTACACCAACCGACACTTTTCCCCCGGGTGCACCACGGCGTGTTCGCACGGGACGTTTTCCACTCGCTTTTTCACTCCGAGAAAATTCCGAAAATTTGGCCGATCTTTCTTCTTTTGCACTTCGACTTTTTCTAAGGCAGCTATGTATGGATCGGAGGTGAAGTAATACCCACACTCGAAGCCGCCATTTTGGATGGGAGTTTGACAGATGCAAGAGCATTATTCAAACGATTGCATTTATTTCTATTCTTTTTGGCGATTGCAAACCGTCCAACATCTTGAACACCAAATAAAAGTGTGATAATTTGTTTCCGGCGTAATTTTGTCGATTAAACAGTCAACTTTATCGGTAATATTAAATTGTATTATCACTATGTAGAGAGCTAGTTCTATGGCATAGCGCATAGACAATCTCGTTGAAATTATGATAACATCACAGATGTTTATATATTTGAAAATAGCTTATGGTTGCAGCAAACGGTTGCTTTTCTATGTGCCAAAATGTTTTTGCTTTTTGCATTTCTCCAGCAGCTGTAACGGTTTTGTTTAACCTTGCTTCCTGCATCACTTTTCAATGTTGTCCACGCTTGTCATGACGCAGGTACGAGTTTATAACACCCTATGGTTTACTATAATGTCCTGCGATCTAAGGCTATTTCATGAAAAGAACTACCAATTAAGAAAGCTGCTCTTCTTTCTCTCGTATATAGAAACAAATTTTTAATTATTCACTCTTAACCGTAATTGTAGCATTTTTCAAACAAAAAAGGATATAAAGGACTGGTTGACAAAATAGCACCACGCGACGTTTCTTGAACTGACAATGGATGCTGCGCGTGTTGATGTTGAGAAAAAAAATGCTCCGTAAATTTGGCGTCACAGGCTGTAAATTCAACAGCAATGATGACTAATGTTTATTTTCGGAAACATGAACGAACACGCAAACGCAATCGTTTACTTAGATTATATGAGATTTTATAAAGTAAATATTAAAATTGCAGTAATTTGTTCTATTCGTCAAACACGATGAACTTGGATGAAAAACTTGCGCTCACGCACGGATCCAAACCCGTGGAAGCGCTCATCGGTACATTGTCACGCATAATGCTAAACCTCTTCGGAATCTTGTCGTGGTACGATGTCCACTCTTAAAATGCTAGTACAACCCCAACAGCACATTATTTACAGGAATTCGTCGCACCAATCGCTCAGGCATTGGTAACAATCAGCGGCCTGCTTCGAGTTCGCTGCACAGGTGTCCTTCATCCACTCCTTGAACAACTCGGCGTCCTTTTTCAAAATCAGATACTGGCCAAGGACCGTGTACGCTCGGTCGAAGCCAGCTGCTTCGAGTCGTTTCCCCAGCACGTCGCCCACGCCCGCTAGGTCTGTGACGGGCTTTTCTCCCATCGGTTCCGCGACGAAGTTTCTGTGTTTCTGCGATGTACTCGACATGATGTGCTTGGTTCGTTTTTCCGCTTATCTGTAACATATCGCAGCTCCGCGTTAGTGCGATTAGGTACCGTAGGGTGAAGGTGTGATAGCTTACCGTAAAATTAGCCTCTGTTAACAAGGCGTATTATCTTTCTATTTGGAGAGCTTGTGTTTTTGCGCTTCCCTAATGGCGACGTTCGTGATGACAGATGGGACAGTTATGTTTTTGAATGCGTTTTTTTAAACCACTCAAGGTCATGCCATGGGCGAGCAGTTTGACAACATGACAGTCGTAGACGAATCTGAAAATGAGCAAATTCAAATTGACCAGTTTCGAATAGCTTATAATCTTTATTATGGAGAACACAAACAACGAAGGTAGGTGGTAAAATAGCTGTTTTATTTAGACATTCTTTTCAAGCGATGCTTTGCTCGTTTTTCACTACCCTCGATGAAGCAGGTATGTGCAAAGTTTCACACCCTTATATTGAGCGCAGAACGTGGCTGCATCCTGGTAATTGCACTCCATACCATCGTCAGATTCACATTCGTACGTGTTGCATCGTTTCGGACAATTCACCGGTCCCATGACGCATTGCTGGCAGTCCTCCGAGTCCGCACCATCTTCGTCATTTTCTCCATTCCCGTTGTAGTAATCATCGTCGTCGGATTTCTGGCGTGGAGCCACGTACAATCGCGTGCCAACGTACATCGTGCGTGACACCGTCAGATAGATCCTGTCGTTTTCGGTGAGACAGAAGGAGCCGCAAAGATGCTCCCTCTCATGATAGCACTCTCCTGTGCCACGGCAGATCCGCGGGGAGTACACCGAACAGCATAGATCGACGGATTCCGAAGCTGTACTAGCGCCCCACGGTCCGGCAGAGCTAGTAGTGTCGTTGAGACACTGTGTACATGAGATTGCTCCACTGGAAGTGACCACAGATGACGCATCCACGCACACGGATCCCGAGGACATGCGTGAGCAAACACGCTTGACACAAGCCCCACCACGCAGGTTGTAACCCACCGGACAGGATGCGTTCTTGTACAGCTTCTTCAAACAAACCCCATTCTGGTAGTGATACTCCGGAGGGCAATTGTAAACGGCCTTTTCCGACTTAAGTTGGCACAAGCTCGCATCCAACCGGTCAGGGCTGGTACCGACAGGACACACCGGTTTCGCGGTCGTTAGCTGCCGACACGCGGTTCCATCAAACATGGCCGCTGGGGCGCTACAACGTGGTGGCTCAAGTTGACAGAAGCTATCGGCGCAGGATCCGGATGCCGGACAGTGAGCATTCTCGATATGACGGCTGTAGCATTGTCCTGCAACGAGGGCGTAGTTCGGTGGACACTGAGGAGTCCCATTAATGCACCGTTCGCCCACTCGCGAACCTTTGCCGTGACACGAGGGATCAGAGAAGACGCGCACGTGGCACTCGCCGTTAATGAGCGCGTGTTCAGCATCTGTACATCTTCCTGGTTCCACGCATCGACCACGGTGTTGGAATCCGCGCCCACACGTTGGCAACCCGTATTCGATGCCTTTGCACTCGTGTGTGTACGCCACGATGCAGAACCCTTGACATAGGGTGTACTCGCTGGAGGAACACCGTGGCTTGACCACGTGCAGCATCACACAATGTCCATCTCGCAGGAAGTGTCCTTCCGGGCAGGTGAGTCGTTCTGCGACACACGTTTGCTCACGGAGTGCCATGTTTGGCGGACAGTTTAGTTTCTCGAGCTGACACGCGATGCACCGATCGTCCCGACGTCGGTAACCTTTCGGGCAGGTTGGAGATGTCCTGTGGCGGCATTGACCACCGGAGTCTACCTCTGATGTGCAGTTGGTGGCCACAAATGGTACCTCATCACACTCGGGGGCATCCGGGTACACGCAATGCTTCCCTTGACGGTACGTTCCCTCCGGACAGGGCAGTGGAGTCGCAATACGGATACACGTGCCATCGATGAGTGTAGCTCCGGTTCCACGGCAGGATCCATCCGTGGCACAATCGTCTTCACGCTGCTGGAAACCCTCGGGACAGGTAGGACGTGCGTATTCCCGCTCCACGCAGTACGGACCCTCGATTGTGCCGTTACGACAAGACGCTCTCCGATGGCACGTTCCCTGGAAGAAGTCCCACCCGGGAGGGCATGCTTTCGGTGAGCGAAGCTCGCGTTTTTCACACACTTCTCCCGATCCGCCCAGTTCCATCAGTTTGTACCCGTTCGGACAAGACACTTGCACGCAGGACGAACCACCATCCGCGCGGTAGCCTGGAGGACAGATCGGTTCGAGGCGCACGGCACGCGTGCACTCGTCTGCATCCAGCTCGTAGCCCTCAGGACACACCTTGTCGTAGTACGCGAGACAGGAGCTATTCACGCGTTCATAGCCTGGAGGACACACGAGCCCAATCACCGCCTGCGGAGGACAATCGTCCTCGGGTCCGGCACCAGGCGTGAGACAACGTCGAGTAGCTCCAAACGTCGCCCCAAGCGAAGTCGTCGAGCAGGGCTCGAAAGGACACGGTGGGAACGAGCAAGCGGCAATACAGTACGCTCCAGCCTCGCAGAACGCGCCATAGCAAGGATTCAGGAAGTTCACGAGTGACGTATAACCGGCCGCACGGAACTGACAGTCCGATCCAGCCCGTTCGTAACCGGTTGGACAGGTTAGGTCCACCTCGCAGTAGCACCTGTCACTTCGATCCGTGAAGATCGTCCTTGGTGGACATACGGCGAATGTGCGGATCGTACGCACACACCCATCTCGCGTGTCGTATCCTTCAGGACATCGTGGTTCCTTGCGGGTGATTAACGGTTCGACCACGGATCGACGCACACACACTTCACCTTCGTAAGCGAACCCACCCGGGCAGGTTGGTGGCATGGTTTCGTCGAGTCGCCGATTCTCACGCAAACACGTTCCTTGTGGTCCTGCCTGGAAGTGCTCCGGACACTCCTTAGCGATCGTGCAACGTCCGTCTAGTGGGTAAGATCCTTCCGGACACTGGACATCCTCCCGAGTGACACAGCTCTCTCCCAACAGCTCGTATCCCGCCGGACAGGCCAGTTCCCCGTGTACACACAGCTCGCCTTCCTCGTATCCTCGCCGACATTGGAACGCTCGACGAGTGCCCGTCCACACACACATGCTGTCCTTCCACGAGTACTCCCCGGGACAAGCTGGTTCGCTCCACACACACTGCCCTCCAGTTAGGTTGCCTCGAGCGCACTCTAGCGGTCGTTCCTCGCATCGGGTGCACTGATCTACGGCAGGATCGTACCGGAAGTTCGACCGACAGATCGGTGTTAAACTGACGCATCCACGCTCCCCACGTTCGACTGTTCCCTCGGGGCAAGTGTGTGCTGGTCGGATCGTTTCCCGCACGCAGTGTCCCGACTCACCGAGGGTGTATCCTTCCGGGCAAGTCGCCGGGAAACCACACCATTTGTTTCGCTGCTGGTAAGGACCACATTCGAACGCACAAACCGCCTCCTTCCGGCAGAGACCGTTGCTATCGAGGGAGAATCCTCGACCGCATCGAGGCACCTCAAGGGCACAGTATCCTTGTTGAAACGGCACACCACCATCGGGACAGGTGGGACGAATTTTGGACTCACGCACACACACACCACCAAGCAGGCGAAACGGTGCTCGACAGTGGACTCTCGCAAGGACACACACGCCCTCGTTTAGCTTGCCAACAGTGCACGATCCGGTCACGTGTTGTTCCAGTTCGCACGAGCACACGTGGTTCAGTGTGCCTCGGTTGCACTTGGCCACTTCGACGCAGGATCCGTTGTAAAGATGGCCGGCTCGACAGACGGGTCGACCTACAGCGGCCCATTCCTCACACTGTCCCTCGTTGAAGCTGGCACCTGCAGGACATTCCACTGGGAGTCGGTACATCACCGATTGGATGCGAAGATCCGGAGAAGCCTGCAAAAGCTTCACGCATCGACCCCACTGACTGGCGTACCCGGCAGGACACACGGCTCCGGCGACTTCATCCCGACAGTCACAACAATCCGAACAGGCCGCCGGTGCACAGTTTCCTCCACGCTGTTCGACAAACCCAGCTGGACAGAAGCGACGAGCGGAGCTCGGGAAGCATAATCCGCTCTCCCACCGATACCCCGGTTGGCAGATGTCCTCTTTAAGGCAGTTCTGACCCCGCCGGGTGTACCCTGAAGGACAGGAGAAACTACGCACCACACACCGGTTGCCTTCGCGGGTACTCCCGGGAGGACATTGGATGTCTTCCTGGTCCAGCACGCAACCACCAGCACCGCCGGCACCGGCCCGTAGCACGTACCCCGGAGGACATTGGCGGCCATCTTGGCGCTTCGGTCGGCAGGTTTGCTTGCGGGCATCAAGGGTGTAGCTTTCCGGGCAGGTGTGCGTACAGTTACGATCTCCATCAGCACACTCCGCTAGCAAACGCACTCGATCTGGGAGGACAGGCGTTCGATCGAGCAGGATCATGCGCTTTACGGAGCCGTCTTTCTTTTTTGTCGTCGCAAGGACATCTCGAGCCACCAACGTACAGGAAATTATCACCACCAGCACAAACGTCGAGGTTGGCATAATGCTCATCGGTACACTTTACAATTCACACAGGAATTTCTTTTTAGGTGGGAATCAAACACGATCACGGTTTAGTCCACTAGATCACATGACGAGAACACGATTATCGAAGTCCCTACTAGATACGACTGGTTCTAGCACTAGCTCCACACTGATTGCTTCATTCGAACGCGGGAGATCCTTTAATATAAGGGACGTTTGTTCTTATCGTGCAATCGCAACATTGTGCCACAACGTGGTGTGAAGGATTATCGCACGCACGAGGATGAGGAAAAGTAATCTGATGCATGCGTGGATTAAACGAAGAAACTCCCCAGCAAATTTTTCCCATACTTCTGCTTCTGGTTGATCCTTTTAGAAGAAAAAAGATTCTGCAAGTGATCTTTTTTGTTCTAAATAGCTAATTCAAACTTGGTCAATTTATGCTTCGATTAAGGCTCACGCACCAACTAGGGGGGTATGATAGCAGGAAACTAATCTAAATAGTAAATATTAGTCGTAGATTAAACAGCGACTACAAAGTTGCAGCGTCCAAGGACTCGTGCGTTAGGCGTTATCGATAAGCGATTGTGTTGCGTCTACCTTCACCTCCTATATGGTCATCACGATGCAGGAGAAGGCTCGCAGCTGATAAGGTTCACTGTTGCGTTCCTTCGATTGATAAAGATGGTGACGTAAGCGAGTCGTTTCATTGCCGATTCAACTGCTGATCACTTCGATTGAGGCAGGTTAGTTCTCCAATGAGGGTTATTGTGACTTTGGGCACACCTTCCTGGGGTAGTTTGAGATGATCATCCCTTATTCGCACTAAAGGTACTCTCCTAAAGCCGTGCAGCATACATAAACGGTTCAAAATTTAACGTACACGCAAGACATCGTACCACGACAGTGCAGCAGTACTTTGAGCTCACCCTCGCATGATCTTCTGCCTGTTTTCTTCACTCTCATTCTCCTTCGCCCCAGAGGCGATGCTGACATTTCACCTTAAATGGTGATTCGGGGCCATTAATAATGCTACGCACCTCTACCGGGCACGCTCGAGTGGCTTACATGCTGTTGGGGGGTTTTATGCGCCGACAGCGTCTTGCATCTTGAACAACCTTCCCACAGCCGGTCCGTTATCTCGCCCTCGATGTGGGGGCGAACCTCGTGCCACGAAACGTGAGACCACTCTTCCGCTTTGGTTGGGCCACGCAAAGCGCTTCCGAAGTCAACCGTTGGTGAACAATATGTTCATTAGGAGGAACAGATTTTTATCGGTTATTGGCTTCTTATGCAAAGACGGCGTGGCGAGGCGGACTTTGAAATACTACTTCGGTTGTGCCGCACTGAGGTTAATTTTAATCTATTTTCATTCCCATGAGCGGTGGCGTGGAATCTGTGGGGAAGCTGCTAAATGCACAATAAACTGAAGCTATGAATAAGTTTTCTCATAATGTTTTTGCATAAAGAGTGTTTTTAAACGGCTATGAGTAGGTATTTCAACTGAGGTTGGATTACGTTTAGATTGAGGTCGGAAAGTGAGAGTGATGATGCTGTTTGAATCTAAGAAGATCGTCGAATCGATTTGAAACACCTTTACTTATAGTATGAGAAAGACGATTCAAACAATATTCGTATAAAAAGTTTTAATCTGTTACTGTTATACAATTGTAAAACTGTAAATGCAATTGCTAACCAACGGACAAAAACAACATAATATTCAAAGAGAGCGAATCTGGCCAGAGAAAGAGCGAAAGAGAAGTAGGCCGAATTTATGCTGCGAGAGAAAATCTCAGCTTGAGAGCAGCATACTCTCAGTGTAGCATAAACATTGCATCGGGTTTTAGAGCAGGAACGATATAGGAGTTTACTTCTTTCACATTTATTGGTAGCATAGATTCAGCATGATTTTTAAATAAAACCCCAATGTTCTTATGTAGCAAAAGAGCTAGCATTCTTTCATTATAAAACATGCGGATTATGCTGAATTTATGCTGAGGAGCTTTGTATAAGCGGTTCAAATTATTTGAAAAGAAACCGTGAACATTAAACCTTGGCATTTATCGTTAATTGTATTTGAGTGTTTATCGGTAAGCATGAGAAAATCAATTTTAAAAAGTCTGAACAGCAATTGCCAAAAATCCAACCAAGGGGTATAAATTAATGTAAAAATGTGGTTCATCTAACGTACAACTTCAAAATTTCTTAATAAACTATTTAAAATAAAAATAAAACGTGCAGAAAATCAATCTGTTTCTCTGAGGGCAATCAACGCTAAGAGATAAAATGATGCATTATTATCGGATCTAATGGTTATTGTGGCAACAAATAAAACATTAGATACTGCAAATTAATGCATGCTCAAACCACAGAAAGAGAAAGTTCTCTCCCCGAGCGCACTCTCTCTCTCACACTCTTTCTCTCGTTCTCTCGCAAAATTGTTGCTCTTCTCGAGGCCGCCCAGCTCTCGGGCCCGTTTCGCGTTCAATATCCTTCAGACTGGCGTAAAAGACGGACGTACCGTGGTCGCGTTTCTGTACCGTATACGCTGGGAAAACGGGGCAAAACAACAACCCTCGCAACACACAATCAGGCACTAGGGGCCTCGCGGGAAGGCACCTTGGAAGGGTGTGTGTGCGCGCGCCTGCGCTTGGATTTTTCCTCCCTACCAGAACCAGGACATAAGGTAGGGGCGCCGTTTTACGCCAACGAGAAAACCAAGCGGCTGAGTGTATTCTGGAAGGTGGTGCATCTGCCGGGACGAAAAAAAAGCATAAAAAAAACCACGAGAAGTGCGCGTAGTGAGTGCAAAGTGCACGGCCGGTGCGTACGCCTGCATCGCTGCAACGTCGGTGCATCGGTGCGAGGAGTGTCGAAATCGGACATTGGAATTCGGACCGTGAGCAAAATAGAAGCACGCTACGCGGTTCTAACGGGATTCCCCGGGTTGTGAAAAGGTTTCCGAGAATTTTCATGGTTTGCTGTGTTTTCCTCGGTCCCAATTTTCCCGAGTGAAGAGTGGACAAGGCCTACTACGTTCGTCAAGAGAACAACTGCCAACTCCGCTTGGTGTGATCAACCCACCGGGGAACGAGCATTTCGAAGAAACGAACGTGCTGTGGAACGTGCTAAATAAACACCAATTTTCTTCAACCGCAACCGCCTCAAGTAGGCTTTTCGCGCGCGCGTGTGTGAATGAATGAGTGTGTGGATTGTGTGATTTGAGGAAAAAAAAAGTTCGCCCAATCTCGCAGAATATTACTCGAAGAGATCTTGGCTCTTATCACGGGCGCGTTTCGGAACCGACAGCCATTCAACCGCGCTGTGGTGATTGGGAAAAGCCGGAAAAGCCTAAAACGTGAGCGGAAGAAAAGCGTGTGTGGTACGAGAGTGTGTGTTTTGTGTATTTGACCGTACGTTGGCTTGCGTGTGTGCTTTATTATCGTGGTTAGCTGATGGTGTGTGATGATTTGCATATAAATTGATTGGCTGCGGCAACATATCCAAAGCCCTCCGTTTGTGACCGTGCGTGTGTGTTTGTGTGTGTGAGTGTGAGTGTGTCTTGCGTGAAATATCCTTCGCGTTCTATCGCATCGCATCGCGTCGTTTCCATTCTGTGCCTACGGTAAAAGGATCGCACACCCAACTGGATAGCGTGTTTGAATGAGCCACCCCCATTGGGGGTTCCGTTTCGTCCTTCGCGTCACCCCGATTCGGGCCACCTCAAACTCTTACCACCCCGCCACCCTCACCCGGGGTCGCCCCCACCAGCCGTAGGCATGGAGGAGGAACTTCGTTGTCCGGTGTGCAAGCAGCTTTACGCCAGCCCGGTTCTGCTGCCCTGCTACCACGCACTTTGTCTCGCCTGCGCCCTGGACATTCAAACGACGTCCTCGTCATCCGCGTCCTCTTCCGCATCCTCATCCGCATCGTCCTCATCTGCGGCATCGACCGCATCCGGGGGTGCATCCGGTTCTGCCCAAGGACACGCCGCACCTTGCCATCCAGCGATTGCGGCCGCTCACCTGCAACATTCGCAGCATTCCTCGGCGGCCAGTACCGGCAGTTCGAGCGCCACCGAAAGCGTGTCCTCCGACCAGGATCAAGCCGATAAAGTGAGCATCCTGAGCGAAGCCGACTCGGGTGTCATCTGCTGCACATCCCGGCCAGGTTCGTACGCCGGCACACCGAACCTCCACGGGCTGCTGTTTCCACCGGCCGGTTCAGGTGGGTCGGTTTATTCGCTCGCGTGTCCCGTCTGCCGGAAGCTGGTGTTTTTCGACGAGCTCGGTGCCCGCAATCTGCCACTGTACCGTGCGATGGAATCGATCGTGGACCGGTTCTGCGAACGGGAAGCACTCCGGTGCCAGATGTGCGAAACTGAACCACCGAAAGTGGCCACCGTCATCTGCGAGCAGTGCGAAATCCGGTACTGTGACGCGTGCCGTGAACTGTGCCATCCGGCTCGTGGACCGTTGGCGAAGCACAGCCTCACGAAGCCACGTGGAGCGTGCCAGCTGCGGGAATCGATCTGTGGTGAGCACACGGAACCACTCACGATGTACTGCATGGGATGTAAGCTGCCCATCTGCAACCAGTGTACCAGCGATAATCGCCACCAGTCGCACGATCTCCAGTCCATTACGGCGATGTGTAAGGCGCAGAAGGTGAGTTCGTGTTTTTTTGCGGGATGATTTTGTCCTTTTTTTTTTTTTGGGAAGGAAGAGGGAAAATTGACCACTAAAAGTCACTATGGCGATGCGTCAGCTAATGAGCTGTCAAGGGTCGCTTTATTTGCTGATAGCTCATTGAACCCGTTCTGACCAACGAGGGCATGTGACCGATCGATCCTTTCTCGAGGACCTTTCTCGACGATGGATGATGGTGCCCGTCTACCATTCGATGGTTTCCTTTTCAACGCGTGCAAACGCCTGCCATGGGAGAGCGCAACGAACGAAAACGGGAAAACGTTCAGACGAATGGACAGAATTAAAATGCAGGTCACTCCAACCGCCAAAAGAGAACGAAAGAAGAAAAAAAAATGGAACCAAAAACGGTCACGGGAAACCGGTTTCTCGGATAATTATCGCGATTTCGCAGGTTTGTTTGTCCGTTCCCGCACCCACGGTGCGACAGTTCGATGCACTTTTGGTACGGTGGGTTCGAGATGCAGCGCGTTAGAAGTGGGCAATAAAAATGCACTTCTACCGGGGAGCGAAAAAGTGCTGCAGTTGCAGTTTTGTTTGTCGCCGGCAAACAGTGCAGCGAAGGGTTGCTATGGTTACGGCAGTTGCCGGTGGAACGAGTTGAAATATAAACGAGACTCGTTCACGAACCTGCAAGGACAAAATGGGGGGCTAAAAAGGGCAAAAAATAAACGGTTAAGTTGAATTTTACTAACAAACCACGTTGCCTGCTGCGGTTAAACACGAAACAAGACGCAACCACCCCCCAAAACGAGCTTGTTTGCCGTCTCGTTGTGTTATCATGTTGTAAGGTTGTCACCATTACACCGCGGGCTAACCGCGATCGATTCGCAAAACCAGGCGCCAATACTTTGCTAACATCTTAACACCTTTCCGGCTGTCACAACTGGTTGAGCATCGGCGTCTACCGGCTGATCGTTCATGACAGTTTAATTAGCCCTTTCTTGGCCCCTTTTCCAGCCGCTTTCCCGGACCCGCTTCCGTTCGCTTCACTCACGTTTATCGTCTTAATCTGCACGCCCTCGGGGTGCTCGAGTTCCGTCGGTTGACCGTTGCCCGTGAGAAAGTTTGCCCCCAAGGCGCCAGCAGTCGGTAGGGCCGGGCTTTTGTCTCTTTGCCTTTGTTCGCCCTTTCCCGAGCCGTTCGACGCGCTCATTCAAGCTGAAAGGGCGCACGGGCTTTTCGGAGGGTGCGGTTTTTGTGTCTCCCCATCACCGAGTGCCCCTGGTAACCGTGCGCAACGGCATCTTGGGCTCGGTTTCCTTCAACCCCCAGGGAGGAAAGAATCGATTGTTTCAGCGAGGGAGAAAACTCGCGCCGAATTACTGAAGGGAGAACCGCTGGGTTTATGGTCGATTGTTTAATGATTCCCTCGTTTGTATGGGCCCAATCCGGGTCGGCTGGGGACATATTTTTGGGGGTGGAATTCAGTGCCAAAGACGCGCCCGTGCTTCTCATTGAATTAAGCAATTACTGCTCGTTGCAATTATGACGTTTGACAGGCGTCTTTAGCACCGTGACGCGTGATGATAATTCGAGCGGACATTTAGGTTTCAGTACACTTCCTTTTTTTTTGAAAGGGTGAACTACCGATTTGACCACAACTTCCCAAACCAAACGCCTCATAAGAGATGGCGAAGGTTTCGACTGGGGGAGCGAAACAAAAATGCAAACAAATGTAAAAACGATCATAATTCACCAGCGTTCCGTTGAGCCCGACCCGAAGCGTCTTGTCACATGTGGGGAATGTATTTATGCATGAGTCGTTGTAAAATTCCAACGTGCGTGTTTTATGTCCCCACAGAATGCCACCCTCTTCCCGGGTATCATGTTTGATTTACACTCCCGTGGGAGCGGCGAAGGAAAATCGGAGCTTTTCGCGACGTTTTTGACCTTCTTTCCTACTTCCGCTCAGCCAGTCGCACCATTTCCTCAACATCATTTGGCGTTCGTTTTATAATTTATGTATTTATTCACAACGCGCGTCTCAACGACGATGAAAAACCGGAACAAGGCGTAGGTGGGGGGTGCCGTGTGGGCTTACACATACTTCGCCAGCAATTTCATGGCGAAACGTCGTAAAACTCCATGGACAGTGATTCTCCGTCGTGAACGGGGTTTTGCAGCTTACATTACTTTTCCGGGTACGTTGGGTGCAGTTTTTCGAGTTTATTTCCTTCCAATATTTTACTACACGACCTCGGAACCGAAAGCCCTGCCACGGGCCCTCTCAATGAGGAGAAATATTTTCGCTTATGCCCCATGACATTCGTCAATAAACGGGCCAAAAATAGAAATCCCATCGATTGGCATTGAATCGTAAAAAAAAGCGCCATCAAAGAAGGCATCATCTTTGATGCGGTCCGTCTCGTGATGCGAGACGAGATTCGAGTAGGCTGTGGGGTTGGAAAAACACACCCTCCGGAGCCGTGGAGTTTTTGAGTGAGGCTCATCATTTTGCATACTTTACAGGCGCGTTATCGATCCGCAGCCTCACATTCGGTGGCTGGTTCGCTTTGAAGTCGCCCACGGATAAATAATGCCTTCCGCATCGTTTAGGAATTGATTCGTTACATGTAGCACCCTGGCCGGTATGTCGGTCAGCCGTGTGGATTCAATTTGTCTTCTGGCTGCATACTAATTTGCATAATCGTGCCCGTGCGTCTCGTTGGGGAAGGCGCTCGCTGTTGATGGGAAAATGTGAACCGCATCCAACCGACACGGTATGGGGTTTTTTTTTGTTTTCCTCGCTACCAAAACAGCATATCTTATGCGGAAATTGGGTCGAGCACACCTGCCCCGGTGCTGCTTTGCATTTCGGGCGTTCTTCATACCATACTTCCTGAGCATGTCTGCCCGCCGGGAATGTGGAACGGAATTGGACCAGAGCGGCTGGAAAGGAACGTTACCCTAGAAAAACTGTCAAGCGAGTGAGAGAGAACGAAAATTATGTAAATTTCCGAATCACGGAACACTTGGTCGCCCGTTCGTTCCTGCCGAGATAAAGGACTCCAAACTGCTCGAAGGACGCCGCCGTGCGACTGCCACGGCCGATCCGGTTTGCTTTCGCAAATCCTGTGCCATGTTTTTCTTCGCATTTTCTTCACATTTTCTTTCCTCCCTCCCCTCCCTCCTTTCCCAACTGGGCCAGAACCAACCGGATGTGATCCGGTGGTGTAAACGTGAAATATTGTCTTGTCCTTCCGCGGGTGCTCCCGTTTCACGTGCTGAAGATGGATTCGATTTTGGCGTTTCGCTCGCAGAAGAGCCCTTGACTGGGGCTCGCTTTCGGCACGGATGGTTCCAACCGGAAAGCGGCCTCGGTGACGCATCCGTTGGTCGGGTGAAATTATCACCCGAACGGAGGAGGCCTTTGAGACCAGCAGGAGGTTTTTGGCGGCCTGAAGGGAGGCATTCATTCCACGCCATTTTGCGCCACTTTACATTCTGGTCTTGGCGTATTTTTCGGGAATGTGCTTCGTGTGCCGTTGCGGATTTTTCACTTTTCCCTTCCACCCGTTCACTGGGCGCGTTTGCGGATATCGTTGCCGTCGAGGGCTGGTAGCGGGAAAAAGACCAAAAGAGAGAATGAGATGGCGTTAAAGCAAACGCTGGCAATTTTCCATGCCTTCAAGCGGAAGTTACATCCAGGCGCTGCGCCTTTTTTCGTCTCGGGAAGACCGCACGTTCTTCTTTTCTCGGCCACGACAGAAAGGACTCGTTCCAGGATCGTCGGTAGGACCACCCCGGCTGCGCCCAAGCAGGGAGGTAGAATAATACGCCTAAAGTTTTCTTTTGAATATAAATTTTCCCTTCACCGCGTCGGATGTACATTTTCCTGCTTCCAGTTTTTTTCCATCGCCCTTTATCAAGTGCGCCACAGAAGGCCCGTCTCTGTTTCAAGGCCCCCGTGGTCCTTCCCGCGTGGCGTATGGTTTTCGTCCGATTTTCCGAAAGTTTTCGGCTGGAAAATGAACTAGACTCGTTGCCCTTGGCCGCGCTGGTCTGGTGAGTTACGGAGCAAAAGCGACGCGAGAAGGAAACCCTTTATGTCACATTGCCTCGTTTAAAGTCTTCGTTCGTGTTTTTCCTTCTTTTTCTTTTTATTTTATCTGGTTCGTTTGGTGGCGCGGCCTTTGAAACGAAAGTTACTAGATTGCGTCGCCCGTGCCAAGAAGTCAAGTTGTTTCGGTCTGGATGGCCCGAACGGGGAAAAAGTCGAGCCAAAAGTCAAGAAAGACAATGCCATCCAGCTTGTGGCCATCGGGAACACGGAGATAAACGCCGTCGGATGCACGTTTATCGTTCTTTCTGGGCGCGCGAAGCGATTTAATAAAGTTAACGTGTGGAAGCAGAATTAGCTTCAAAGTGGGTTTACGCGTTTCGTCTCACTGAGTGGCCGCTTTTATCCCGGAGCTGGTAAAGGGAAGGCTTTTAAAAGGATGGCTCCAGCGTGGGGGCTCCAAGTGGTCCGGAAATGTGAAGCTAATTTGGCACACTCTTCGACGCTGATGGGATTGTATATTACATTCGGCTCGTCGCCGGGGGTGGCCAGACAAAAAAAAAGAGAATTAAATAAGCCTCGTTTTACAAGCTACAAGAGGCTCGTTTCGACGATGACCCACAACCGAGCACCGAGTGGGCTGTTGATACGCGTTGAGTACGTACGAACCAATTGTCACCCGCAAGCTGGATCGCGGAACCGGCCAATCATAATTCATAATTGGGTGTAATTGAAAGGATTGCTTTTTAAGTGCTAACGGTCTATAAGAGGTGGTGGTGAGTGAAAAATGTGCATTATTCGGTGAAAAAGGGTTGAAGACGCCGTGGTTCATCACTGTTTTTGTTCGGAAAACTTGCTAGTTGCTGGCGCTGTAGTTATTTGTTCCGTTGAGGGGTGATCATTGAGAGCGCGAGAATCGAAGCAGTTGTTGAGAGCAGTTTTGCCTCCCGGCAGTTGCAGCGAAACTACTGAAGAGGTCTTAAACGCTACAGTGGCTTGAGTTGTTTCGAGTTGGGGTTTATTATTGCTTCAGTGTGAAATAAATTGGCCCTTCTAAGTGCACATATTTCGATGCGAACGGGTTTCTCTTCAGAATACATGGGAATAAAATTATTGCCAAACTGCCGGCCAGACTTATGGCGGGAAAATGAAGTTTCCCGACCATCGCCACTCGAAGGACTTCAGCGACAAGTGCCACAGTGCTGAAGTGCTCCTCCGAGTAGCCGAAGCGGGCAGGAAATTGAACCAAATCAATAAGAGAAATTACGTTTGGTAACGTTTCCGCAAACGCGTCCCTTTCAGAACCATGCCGGCATGGTTCTTGCATCCTGTTTTACATCTCATTACATTACATCGGCATGAGAAAACAAGCATGGTCCAAAAGAACGTTAGAGCAGAGAAAACCATGCCAAGTATTGCACGCCATTCTCCTAACGAATGATATTCCAGGTTGCAGTTTTTTTTCGTCCGCAGGGATGCAACCACCACGATAGGATGAGAAACGGTTTTGAGGAAGAAAAAGCCTCTACCCAAGAAT
The DNA here is from genome assembly GCF_943737925.1 of Anopheles nili. Classification (NCBI taxonomy): domain Eukaryota; kingdom Metazoa; phylum Arthropoda; class Insecta; order Diptera; family Culicidae; genus Anopheles; species Anopheles nili. The sequence continues at coordinate 8,361,817 of NC_071292.1, forward strand.
GTCTGGTGTGCTTTTTCGTTTGTTTTTTTTTTGCGAAGACCATCCAGCGCTTCATGAAAGCCTTCTCGAACGTGGTCCAAAAGCAAGAAGTATCGACATAAAAACAGACACTCGGGGCGCGGCTTTGGACACAACAATAGAGTTTGTACAATTTGCAAGGAATCCTATTATGCTCGAGCGTAACAAAAGCCACACCGGAAGGTTGCCAGTGCGCGAGAAAGAAGAACGTGAAGATGTCCTTTTTTTCTCTCGCTTGCTTGCATTAATTTCGAGCCCCCCGTATTCGGGATCCATTCCCACTGTTGGTCGTCCTGGTGGCAGGGAAAACCTCTACCTCATCAATGGTTGGACACCAACACCAAGAGGTAGAGAGAGGGAGATGTAATTTCGGGTCGGGAGCAAAACTCAACCCCTCATCCCATCTCACGTGGGGCTGATAGTTGGCATTTTCTGCAATCCGGAAAATTGTGCTGATTCGGCTGCTGACCGGAAATGGAGTGTTAGTTTGCGAAGGGGAACGCCGATGACTTCCGCCACGCAGCAGCAGCAGCAGCCAGAAGGATGCCGTCTTGCAAGGTTGGCTTTTCGCAAATAATTGGATTAGAGTGTCTGATTGAGTTTTCTATTTCGAGCACTCGGGGCGAAATCGCGTAGGGTTTTCGGGCGTCGAGTGGAAATGCGGATGATAGGGTTTTTTTGTATGGGTGTTTTTTCTCTCTCTCTCTCTTTCTCTCTCTCCTCTTCGAGCAATCAGCGGTTCGGTAGGGGGGCTTAGAGGGTTTTATTGATTGAAAGTGTTAATGAGTTCATCAACGAGCATCTCGAGGGTTGATGGGGACTTTGTTTCCGAGGCAGAATCGGAGGTCCTTTTGGGAAGTGCCTTTTCCGCCTCGGAAAGGGTATTCGGCCTGCAATTGTAGCGCTCCTTTCGTGAGCAACCGTTTTATCTGCAGGTAGGCCGATGCATATCTCAGCAGGGCCTGTACATTATTAATCCACCGGCTTTTGCAAGTGGAAGGTCTCGGCGGACCGATAAACCCTTTAGATGAATGGCAGGAGAATCCTTTTTCGAATATTAGAGCCAATGAAGCTCCTCGGAGGTAGATTGCGCAGATACAACTTCAAATCAATCGTTGCACCGGGTGTGTTTGCGTGGGTGAGCAACAGTCGAGAGTTGATGAAACCGAGGTACACGCCGAAGGGTGGTGAATAAAACAAAAAGTGTGGCGGAGAAGAAGAAAACAAAAAAAACCAGGACACCCGGCATGGAAAGCCAGTCACTGGCGGAAAAAAGGGCGATGAATGTTTGGCTTTCAGCAGCTATTCCGGGCGGTCCCGAGGTGACTGTGTCCTGACGGAAGGGGCGAACACACACACACACATACACACAGAATCGTGTTCGAACGGGACTTTCGGGATGTTAGGGCGTTTTTCCGACAGCTCGACTACACGCGGCGCGCCCGCAAGGGAATTGAGGAAGTGCTGAAGCCCATTTGAAAAGGGTCTCCCGAGGGCCCGGGATCTTCCCCGGTGTGTCCTGTGGTGTGGACGTGTGTTGTGGCCCCGGGAAGGACACGGAGGGAATGTGAAATCTGTTCCGTTTTGTGCCGAGGGCTTTTCGGGTTCGCTGCTGGCCCGGTTACCGCGAGGGAGCCTTAAAATGCACACCCGAGCCCGCTCGCAAAAGACCCATTTTCTTTGGGCACGGGAGAGGAAGATGAATGCTTTCAGGATACGTGCAGGGCGAGTGACGGTGGAAGCGAAGGGTGAACGCTTTATTACCCGGTTGAAATTACACTGGCACGAACAACCGGTAATGGGGTCAATGATCTCGAATCGGCCCGACCCTTCGAGGCAAGCGAGCGGTAAAGTTGCCTGTGAGCAACGACGCAAACGGCACCACCGGAGGAAAATGGCGTTTTCCCGGGGAAAAGTGCATTTTGCATAACATGCTGCGAGGTGTATTTTTCCCTCGACATGCAGATAAGACGCAATAGACCGAGCGGACGTCGTTCGATCGCCAATTTAACAGGGAATTTGACATTCAATCGATTGAGTACGGTGTAAAATGTCATTTCCGTACGTTCAAGTTGTAAAGATGTAATGTTTTAACTGCACCTTGTTTGATTGATTGCTTGTACAAAACAGGTTCCTTACACGTTTATGTTGCGCAAGCGAAAGAACATTCACCGTACCGCAGGAGCTGTAAATAATTCCGCAATGGGTTGTAAACCTCTTGCCTCGTGTGCAATTGCTATACGGCTTCCGGCCTTCGAGTTCCGGGGCTCAAGCGTGGTTCATATTTTCCCTCCTTGATCCTTTTTTCACCGCTCCGCCATTTGGTGCTGCACAAGACGGTGTCCTCGTACGACGTTCCAGACCCGTTCGGCGCGTATGACGTGCTTCCAGAAATTTCCCATCGTACAAGTCGGGGTAGGAAAAATTCCAAACTCGCCTCGCATCTGCCGCTGCTGATTTTTCCGGCCACCGGAGCCGCTCAGGAGGTTTCTCGTTGCCGTGACAAGTGTGTGTGTGTGCGCGCGCGCCATCCTGCGGAGGGATAACATTTAGGTCGTAAGTGGGTTGCCGTAAGGTGCGCCTTTTCGCTGCTGCATTGCGTTTCGGAGGCCGCGTTTCCGGGTCGGTCTAATGTAACCGGGGCCGTGATGCTCGAGAAGGGTGTCCTGAAAGGCGCACCACGACGCAACCGAGGGATGAAAACGGGCCCTCAATTGCTTCGTGCAACACTTGAGGGTGATTATTCGTGGGACATAAATTGTTTGTGTTCGATAGGACGAATGATTGCTTGAAATTCTGCCAAAAGGAAGCGAAGGGTGCCGGTGAGTTGATGTTTTTCGATTCCGTACCGAACTCGGGACACGGCAGCTGGATTGTGTTGTTGTTTCCTTGTCAGTAGAAAGAGAGAGAGAGAGAGAGAAAGAGGGGATGAGGGTGTTTTCTGGGAGTGGGTGGGATTGTTTTGCGTTAAGGACGAAGGATGCGGCCACCCACGTGCCCACGAAAAGATAACGATGACGATTGTTACACGCTCGAACAAGGACGAGTTGGGACAAGATTCCCAAAATACCTCCCGTGCCACGTGTGTTTTATGCGATCGATGTCATCATTCGGGTTGATATTTTCGACGATTGTCTTGGGCGCGTCTCCATCTCCTGTTAAGCTGTGTATGTGTGTGTCTGTCTGGTACTCCAAGACGAATCATCAATCATTATGATGGGCTGAAATGGGAAGTTTAAGCTCTGGTGCACGCTGGTTTCAAGAGAAACAAAACACAAAACCAGAAGATGAAGAAGCATTATCCTTTCCGATCTCAAATTGATTCATTATCTCGTGATGCTTTCCGAGCCCCGGCAGCGACGCTTGGTAGGAAAAATCAAAATAGACAGAATAATCTGCCAAGCATTAATCAACGATAATTGCTTAATAATGATCCTGGCACTGGATCCTCGGGCTGCTCGGCCAATCAATTACTTACCCTGTTCCGGGTGCGGCTCCCCGGAAGCAGCATTTGTTTAGTAGAGCATATTGTTTGCTCGAGCATCCTTGCTAGTCGCCTTGGGGCGGGATTTTGTTTTCGGAGGCACTGGCATTGCCAACGGGCTAGAAGGCTTTCCTAGAACTGGGTCACATCGTTGCAAAGCGAAAGGAGATATCTCGCTGGCGGTCGTAGATGTGTTGTTTTTTTTGTTGTAGTTTTTCCTTCCCTGTTCTAGTTGGGGAGTAGCTCACAAAGGCAAAAAATAAAATAGCTCCTAGACTTGCTAATGCTAATGTGTCGAGGTGGAGCGGGACGTGCGCAATGGGCAAGTATTATCCGGAACCGGTAATGATCTTACTCGCTTTTCCACCGAGACGCTACTGCTGTTGCTCGGCGATGAAGGCGTTCCTATCGGCATGTTGAGCAAGTTTGTGGGATGCAGACGAGCTCCAAACGGGCAGGATATAAATAATATAGTTAGCTGAGCAAAAGGGAAGCAAAAGAAATGAACAGAAAAAACCCCGAACATCCACACAAACACATATATAATTTCAATGAATGGAACCTAACCGAAACAATGCCTAACAAGGCGCAAGGAGACTACAAAAAAGCGACCTCCTCCGGAACAAAACTAATGATGAGCGGACTCGTTTGTTTTGGCTCGTGCAAACCGTCATTTCCGTCTCGACCGTTGTGTTCTTAAGGGATGAAAATGTTTTCGATCGATGGTCGGTGATAAATAAGAAGCCGTTGTCTCCTCAACCTAGCTAGTTTCAAAGCGGGATAGCTTCAAAGTGGCCACCTCGAACCGGCGAGTGGCTTCCTTGGCTATGATGTCACGTACGCGGTGTCACCATTTGCTGCAAAACACGCGTGTGTCTGAGAGAACGAGAACGTGATATTGGCAGCAGACGGGGGATGTAATTTATTTGTTTTTCTTCTTTTGAACTGAAAAAAAAAACACAACATCCCCTCGAACGCGGAGACACCGCGGCTGGATGATAAGAAGCCATTTCCGTTGCATTATCCATCGGTATTTCCCTCCTCAGCAACTGGACCACAAAACAGAGCCGGATTATATCGATTTGTTTTCTGTTTGTGTTTTTTTTTCGGTTCTATTTTGCTTCCTCTTGTTGCGCAGCTGCCCGGGGGATGCTGTGGTAAAGTTCTACTAGCCCCCGCGTTATCAGCCCATTCCGGGAAAAATGTGAGGGAGGCTTACAATCATATTTTACGTCACGCTGCTATTCCGCTTCGGATGGTATGATTAATGTGATTTATTGAACGAAATGTTTCGCCTTCGGATTCCAGCTGTTTTCGCGCTGACTAAACAAAGCAGGCTGCTATTTTTGGAGTGAAATTAAATCGTGGGTAAAAATAGACACCCGTTCTGATTGATAGTCGGTTTTCAATTAGATATGACACCACGTGACAAAGACGCAATCAAACTGATGTTCTTGATTCCAATCGGACAAACGGTGTGTCAACACACTAACTAGATCGCTCACAGATGGGTGTTGATTTGATTTGTTTTGCCCACAACAGCGATAAGATGTTGGTCAGATGAAAACGAATCCAGCTATTGAAATGAGAACTGTTTCAATCATGGCAATTGATTTCCCCGCGATGCGCATGTTTTAGGGGTACGTTTTTTGTGACGTTTTTCTTGCTGGTGGTAGCATCATAAGTTGCCATCATTAATCATCGTTAATGGGCATCATGCTTCAAACGAAGTAGCTTTAAAAAAGCTGATTGCTGTTACGCTTCGTTCGATAAGCATATGAAAGGACATCTCAGTTTCCTTCGCGGACTGCTAATGATCGTAAGAGGCCGATATTAAAGAAACGAAAAAAATACAAACGAAATCAATCAATCCACAAACGCACCCCTTAAGGCGCACACCGTGGTTAACGCAACCAATCGTCAGTCGGGTTTGGTTCGGTTATCTTTATAGTTTTTAATGGAATTTATGTCCTCCTCGTCCCAGCGAATGCACCCCGGACCCGGTACGCAATACCAGCGCGATCAATAATTCATGCCCGGCCCGTTTCTGGCGTCCGATCGTGATTTAATAGCCTCCGTTTTGCGTTTAACGGCGCGTGCAGTTGGCGACTTGGTGACAGCCTTTTGGGCACCACATGGTCGCCTCGAAACGCCTCCCACCGCCCATAAATGACGTCGTATTAACGGTTTTAATCGAGCCGATGATAAATCCCACTGAATGGGTCCGATGGGTGAATGGGTTTTGGCTTCTCGGACGGGTGCCACTTTTGCCATCTCTCCTGCTCTCGTGCTCGGGAGGCGTTATGATTTCGGACTTTTTTCTTTTCTCTTTCTTTTCGGATTTTCTTAATATGATGATTTATTGCATTTGCGGCACGGGTACCCGGGGTGGCTATAAAATCGAATGCGTCCAAAAATCGGGGCTCGTATTGAGACATTTTATTGATTCCTGGACCGCGGTGAAATCGTCGAAGCGAATGCCGCTCCAGTGATGGGATTAATTCTCGCAACAAATTTATCCAATCGGGTTTTATACAACAAAATGGATTTAATGTTTCTCCCGTTTGTGACAATCGCGGCGCGCGTTTGTGGTGTTGGATAGTGAGTGGTGCTTTCTTGTTGTGGTGTTGTTTCCCTTCGTGTGAAGAAGGGCTTCTGAAACTAAATCAAGCAAAAAAACCTTATCCACGCGCTTGGTAAGCTGCATCGTTTGCAGCTGCCAGCCGATGCATCCGGTGCATCTTCGTAAGGGGAAGGCTCGATGGCCGGCACGCGCCGATATTGTCCCGTCAGTGGTGTGTGACCACCACGAAAAGGGAAAAATGGAAAATGAAAAATGAGAAGGACCACAGAAATCCTCGAACGCGTGCTGTTAGAAGCGCCGCAGGCTGTCGAAGAATGTAAAGCTGCAACATAATGTGCGAAAGGAAGCAAAGGAACGCCTGTGTATGTGTGTATTTTCAATTATGCTGCGTCAATAGAGGCTGACGCTGAATTGCTTTCTCTCCACGGTGCCAGATTAATATCACGAGCCCAACTAGTGCGAGGAAACGGCGTTGACCAGGCGTAGAGATTAAACGCCTCGGAAACGCTTGCAGCTGGCGTCGCTGGGAAACGGCTGTTTCGTCATGTTAGAGAGAGAATAATTGCGACACATATCCGCCACATAATGCTCGCGTTCGTGTGGGTTGATTCAGTTCATCTACCACCCTCGGTGCGGCTTAATGGCGTTCGCTTCAAACGCTTGAAGCTTCGCTGTTTGACGTGGCATTCGAGGCTAATGATGTTTACCGGCATAAAGCTTTATAACGGGCATTTGTTTTGAATTTAGCAACGTCGAAACTATAAATATGTATACCCAATTTGATCAAAAGTCGCCCTGCAGCCGGTGTGCTTTTGAGCGTGTTTTATTATCCACCCATAAAAACAAAATCGAAAGCTACAGAAATGCTGGCCACGTATCGATGTGCAGCCGAACAAAAACACCCCGAGCCCGAGCTATTAGTATGCATTATGGAGGTAGAGCGGCAGAATATAAAAAAGCCATTCTGCAATAAACACTTGCAGTTTTTCACCGCGCGCCACGTATAATTGCGAGCTATCATTTACGGTCCGCAATAAACCTCGCGCGCGTCGGCATAGCGATCGCGGAAAGGTTCACTACATCCCGCAGGCATTTAATTAGGAGCTGGATTTACATATGTGTTTATTGAATTTCGCCATAGAAGCGTGAAGCGCTTTCGTTTTTTTTTGTGCTCCCTAAAAATCGTCAAACTATGCAATTCCGTTCGTGTGTGAGGTGTGTTTTTTTTTCTCGTGCGCTTTCATTTAATTCCATCCCTTCCCGTCCTGACCGGTCGAGGGCGAAGTGCCCGGGTTTGCGGTACGAGTAGCGAGTAGCAAAAAACGACTGCGAAACATAAAACGGTTTGAAAATGCAAAACGCGAAATGCAAACGCGCACGGCGAAACCTCGCTAAAAATACCAAAAAAAAACGTTGAAAACCTACCGTGCGATGAAAACAGAAACAAAAAGAAGAAAAACAGGGAAGCGGAACCGTAAACAATTTCACTTAATTTCGGGAAGAATTTTCAATATCCAATATTTCCAATTTGAGTGCACAAGTGCAGCTGGGTCGGTGCCGAAGCCCACACACCGTGGGTGGAATGTGAGGGCCGCAAACACGGTGTCGTGCGGAATCTGGCGGGGAGAGAATGTGGCAATTATTTTCAGTCCCGCAGGTCCTTACCCAACCGGGATGGGGTGTTTTTTGCGTGTGTGTGTCGTATTGTTTCTGTGCTGATGAGCTACGTTTGAAATCATTCTACGTAGCAAACAGCGACAAGAAAGGATGCGTGCTTTAGTCCGCTTTAGTTCGGAGAATAACATTGATGCTGGAAACGTTAGTTTGAGGCCGCTTTTGGTCTGCTGCATCCACAAACGGTGGATGTAACGTTGGAGAGCGAGAAAATTCACGAATCGCTAATCATGCCCTTAATTGACGCGAATGTCAGCTCATTAGCCTCCCGCATTCCGTTGGTTACAGTTTTCCGAAATGCTTCGGCACATTCCGAAGCCCTTCAAAAGCGAGTGGACGGTTTTTAGACACTCATGCAGCAAAAAAACCGCAACATTCTCGCTTGCCGAATGAGTTGCATAAATTCCGACCCACTTGCGATCGCCGGGAGGGAATAGTGGCAGATATTTAGCGCCATTTTCGAACTCATCCGCCCATCGAATGAATAATATATCAGCGCTGCATGTGTGCGACATTCCGTGCGGCGTCGTTAATTAACCACCGCCATTAGTAGCAGCGGAAGACGCACAAAAGAGCGTGATTGAGAAATATCCGTCTGTTAACAGTTTAATCAGTGGATTCGCAAATCGATATCACTCCCGCTGGCCGTTCGGGAAGGTTGAAAGGGCAGCTACTTTCAGGCTACTTCCTCACGGACGGCCTCCGGACGTCCCGTGGAGTCCAGCTCGGATGCGAAATATTGCCGCAAGGGCCCCTAGGGAAGGCCCCCACGTGGGGCTCTATTCCATCTCCATGTGTTGGTTCGAGAGAGCAAAGGTCCGGCAAACCTTTGTGGTCTCATTTGGTATGTACATTTCTGATGAGACAGGCGGGATTTTGGGCTTGCTGGACATCATGCCGCCGGCTCAGGACGGTTAGGTTCCGGGTTACCATGCGAGGTGGCTCACCACTGTGGTTGTGGTCGTGGAGTTGCATGATTTTTTGTCCTTCAGTGCTTCTTCATCGCTCGGTATTAGTCATCTTCAGGTCCTTTCGAAAATCGGACGGATTATGCGAGTCCTCGTGTGAACCGTGGGAACCAAAACTTATGCCGGTTGACAGTCGGAACCTTCACCGCAAGGCCTTCTATAGCCTCTGTTATCGCGTACGGACCGCCGAATGTTCGGTAGAATGGTGCGATTAAATTTTGGAACAGAACACGAAACCCTACTTCCAGTGTGTGTGCCGTGCGTGAGAACAATGACGGATTTCGGGCAATGATTTCGTTTGTGGAAGCAAAACAAAGCACCGCATCGAAGAAAGGCTTTATTAATGCTCAAGTGCGCCAAACATTCCGCTCAGGATCCGGTACCTGTAATGGCGACGACGTCGTCGTCGTAACGCCGGCTCAGGATAAAGGTTTACAAACAAGCCCAGCAGACGTGGCGTTTGATTTTCATCTTCTCGTAAATTCTTACCCACTCGTCACACTGGATGCAGATGTCATCAAGAACAGCGCAATTTGAGCTCAAACGCGTTCGTTAGCTATCCATTCAGATCTCACGGAGGCTCCGATGAAAGTCGGAATTACTGACCGTTTCAACGCCGGCCGGTTTCCCGCGCAAACACTCGCCTTCTAACACAAACGGCGCGTTCGGGGTTTTTTTGTGCCGTGTGCAAACGCTCGTTGAATAAACCTGCACCTGCAGCCGGTCTACAATTAAGTTTGACGTGCCCGGAACTCGACCGATGTCAACCAATGTCGCTTGCCGGAGGAATTTCGCTTCATCCAATAACGGTGGAATGTTTCATAGGATGCAGAAAGGAAAGAAAAAACAAATAAATGAAGAGAAATGGAGCCTTCCTTTTCAGGATACGTTTTTGATGAATTTCCGGCGCTCTAAAATTCGTGAGAGTTGACATGGTTTTTCAATGCACGTATATTTGAATGTGCTTTTCTAGACTATTCTGATGATTCATGCAACTGCAGCCCTGAAAAAAGTACAATCGTTCATGAAAGCTCCCTGCAGAGTGGAGGACAATTAGTTGGTCTGTCTCCCGTGGGCGCCCTCGCTGAGAAGGACCACAAGAACCGACTACGGATTGGAACCCAGAAGTCCCGGTCGATCCAGCTACCGGTGTGGATCGATAATTTGCTGACCGTTTTTCATTGCACCGTGCTTCTTGCCCATATCGAGCCACGGCGTGTTCTACGGTGCATCATTATCGATGGTCAACAGCGCCGCTGGTTCGAAGGGTGTTTTTTTTTGCAGTCTGCCCCCACCTGAAGCGAGTCACGCCGAGTTCGCCTCACTGGAGTGATGGTTCTCGATGCATCAGCCCGGGAACTGTCCGGTTCCATACGAGCGTCGGGAAAGGATATCAGGTTCGCGTGTGTGGAAAGCCCTGCCCGGGATTGGGAGGACATGGAACGGAATCGAAATCACTGCACAACGACGGTGACGGTGCGGTGCAGTCGGCCACAATGCACTCATTAAGCTTTCGTCTCAGCTTTGTCCCGGCAGCTGCCCTTGCGGATCGTCGGGAACGATATTTATCATGCGCCGGTCAATCGTGCTGGGCGCAATATCGTGACCAGGCCGAGGTCCGCTGACCGCTGGTCGGCAGGACACCTTTTATGGGACAACGTTGTCCCTTTCCCTGGCGGCGGTTTGACCGTGACGCATTTTTTGCGCTCTCCGTTAGTGTTCGAAAACTAAACCAATCGGTGCAACGAGCATGCCTCTCGGTGTGCTAGCGAGCGCAGATAAACGGAAAGTGATCCTTGTTAGCTCAACTTTGTGACAATGGCCGAAAGCTGGGATCAGAATCCGTTCGCTCGTGAGTCAGTCCATTCGCGCTGTTATTCACAGGAACAAAAAACTGTACACATTGTACGCAGGTTGCTGGAAATGTGTTGCAATGGGTTATGAACTATATCTAGATGGGTTTATGGTTGAAAATCAATTTATATATGCCCATGTGCAGCTCCATTTATTATATTTCAATTTTGATATATTTGTTTTGCTAATGAAGCCTGCTGTTCGATGCATTTCCACGCCAACGCCATCCGTTGATGGTTGTGGTGCAAATCTGAACAAAATAAACCTACTGGGTGTGTTGGACCACAAAACGGGGGAGACAAATAAATATTTAGTTTATTTTCCGTACCACCCGCTGAGGGTCACTTTCAACCCATCACAATCCCCTTTCAACCCTCATTACGGGGCTTTCGCGAAAGCCAACGCGGCGTGTTGATTTCGCGTTATTGATTTCCATCGACACAAATCGGTAACGGATCTGATCGTCCCACCGCCCATCGGTGTAACCGATCGGAAGGGCGCCTTAAATCGATACCCCATGGTGAGTGTTAGAATCGCGGAATCGCCGAGGTCGATGAAGCGAAAGCATGCCCTGGAAGCAGCGGATCCGTGCCAATCAGCATTGATTGATCGGCGATGATTTATTGCTCACTCTCTCTCTCTCTCTCCTTCTCGCATCCATTGTCACCGCGTGAGGGTGTACTTGGTTCAATGCTGGCCAACCCCGAGAGCGATGAATCCCGGCGGGATGGTTATCCGAAGTTTATGCGGCCATTTGGCTGGCCGTCTTTGCAGTCGTTCCGCGGTCCGTCAGTGACTGGCGCGACCCAGATCGTTGTGATGCGGTGACCGATGGGCTCGCGAGAGTTCGTTTGATGTTGTGCTTTCGCTTGTGCACGTTCGCGTCCGCGGGATTGATTGATTAAAAGCAACCCTCCGGGGCTCCAGATGGGTGTGAAGTTTCTTTAGCCCTCGAGCCCGAAGGCTTGCAGGCCTGCGGACGCGCGTTAGTGAAGATTGATGAAATGGGAATTGGAGTCGCGAGCGAGCGCGTTACTGATAGGGGAGTACCATCCGATATTAATCGACCGAGCAGCGAGTCCGAGCTTGTCGGGAGGGCAAAAAGGGGCCTTGTGAAGGTGTGTCTTGAGTGCGGGAAAGGATGGCAATACCCGACGGAGAGTTATAAATTATGATTACTCCCACCTGAGCTGCTCAATTCCAGGAGATACCACTGGAAGGCATCAGTAATTGAAAGGGAGGATCGGGCATAAATATAACCTTTTTAATCTAACTGAAAATTACCCTCAGGCTACATGAGACTTGCAGTGTTATATTTATTTGGAAAATACAAACTGTTTTTATGGGGAACGTTTTCTCCACAAAAAAAGCTTCAAAAAAAGGGCAAACTTCCCGCATGTTCTAAGTTATGCATTATTGATGCCAAACAGATCGAAATATTTCGAAACATCCGTGAAAAACCGATGGCAGAGCCAGGGTTTTCCTCCCCAGCGCCTGCATTAGCATTCTGTTTGTGGGCAAAACCAGCCAACTTGCTGCCCTTAAAGCCACTCCGATCGATTTCTTGCGTGGTCAAAACTTTATCGAGGGAAACCAGCGATGCGAGGCGAACGACTAAGTTCAAGAGCAATTATTGCAACATCATGGAGCTTCCTTCGGAGTTGCAGAGAATCGAGGATGAAGCTGGACGACATTGCCAGCGGTAGTGTTTGATAAATCATCTTCTTGCTGGATGTCAAGGGTAGCGCGTGGCTAGCATGTGTCCGGTCCGGGAAATGGCTGGCTCGGTGCCAAAACTGCCCCAAACGGGCACCCAAATCGATCGATAATTATGGCACAAGCAACCTATCACCGCTCGCCTTGCTGTACTGCGAAATTTCTTCGATCAATTTTTAACCGACGACCTGAAGCTCAGCTCACAGGTGGGATTTATGGTAGGGCGCAACGTGGATCCCATCCGACTAATGTACGCCTGCGGATGTAGCCATTTATCAGCATCGAAGCGGAGCAAATAATCCGCTCGAGTACACGCTTGCTCGTACCATCTTGAGCCTACGTCCCAGAGGGCGAAGGATTTGGTTAGCGATACGCTTCGCGAGCATCGCTCATAACGCCCCCAATTCTCGAAGGGTCTTCGGCTCGGCGGCGCTCTTTGTGCCTTATCTGCACCGTCGTTATCGTGATAGGCTTACGTGATTTTATCTGATCCATTTCGATTGTTGCGCGAGCGAACGTGTTCGGGATGAAATCAACACCGAAATGGCCCTCCGTGACCGATCGAAAGCCAGATTTTCACTCGAATGGGTTATGATCCGCGTTGGATGCTGTTATCAGTTTCACGTGGATATTCGCCCGTAGAACGGTATGCAGCGCTTATAAATCATCGTAAACATAAACATCCACACCTGGAGGGCTAGCTCGTTGGTCGGTTACTTGCAGCCCTCAAAGGGCTTAAAATCATCCCTCGAAGGATGAGCGTAGACTGATGCCATCATCTGAAGAAGTCGCTGGCGAAACATGAACCCAAAAGAGGACGGTGGCCGACCATTGGACAAATCCAGGGCTCCATTCTTCGCTTCCACGCCAAGGGACCGCCCTTGAGTAATGATGATTGATGCATCTCCGGTTGCCTCGCGTACTGCACCGCGGTGTGCGGTGAAAGGTAAACAATGGATCATGCTGCGTGCATGCTGCTCTTAATGGTGGATAATTTTTCTCCATTTCTACGCTTTCCCCGCCTGTTGAGTGGGTTGCTGGATCCGGCTGCTGGCTGTCGGAAATATTCATCGCCGTTCCACCGCAGAAGTACGCTGGCGAATGAGTTATGGTCATGAATGCAAAGCACCGGTGACGGATGGCTAGTTGATGCGCTCTCGCCCGCTTGTGGGTGGGTGATAAGGATGAGGCACACAACAAGTGGTACGCGGGTGGAAAATATTTATCGCTGTAGGGTGACATCGCGCGTGAGGTTGAAAGCATCCGTGGCTCCTTCCATTCTCGAGTGGATGCACACGATGATCTATATTTGGTTGTGTTTTTTTTTCATTCTTTCAGTTTGGTGTTCCCGTTTTGGCTTGGAATACGTAAGCAAACTTTGGAAAACTCTATACTTTAGCACAACAAATGGAGACGCTGTACACGTGATGAAATGGTAATCATTAAATGGGCATCCCAACGGACATCAATATGCGGCAAAACAAGCCAGCTAGTGTTGGCTGTATTTTCCAGTTTTCCGTTAGCTTGTTGCACGACAACGACTTCTTTTTGGCTTGAGGCGGACCGTGGACTTATAAATAAAAATAGAAACAACCAGCTTCGCCTCCCCCTCGCGACGACATGAGGCATTTTTCTCAGCGTTCTCTGAATGTTTGATCGAATTTCCCAGCTTTTCCTCCAGCTCCGGCTGTGGGTTCGGCGTTCGGTTTATTTATTATTTTCCCAACCACAACAACATTTTCCCATTTGCTTCCGTTCGCGGCAGCGGACCACCCGATCGCGACCGTTTCTTTCGCGGGTAGTTTTCCTCAGTCGCGTGGAAATGGTACCATGTTTTGCGCTAGGACATTGACGGCAGAAGTTATCGGTGGCAAATCCTCACGAAGGCCACCGCCATTCGGTGCGCTTTAGGAAGGATGCTTGCGTGCGATTTTTCCGCGAAACCATTCGAACAAAACTTTCCAATCGGTAATCGGCGTGGCTCGCGAAAAATGCTTTTTTCTTCTGACGGTTTTTTGTATGTCGTTTCCCGCTGATCGTAGTAGCCGGTGCCAACAATTTCGAATGCTTTGTGGAAAGGTCTCTTTGGGGGTCATGGTTTGCAGGGAAACCTAAAGAAGACATTCATGTTTTTTTTTCTGTAAAGATATGCGCAGCATTTAGCTCAAATGTCACCGGAAGACTCGAATAAAATTGGAAAACCCGCCCGAAGGTGGGCTCCCTCCTTCAGTCGATGGTAGAATCGTACGTAAGAAATGGGAACTGGGAACGTATCCAATTTCGGGAGTTTTCCTCTTAGCCATGTGCTGGGGGTGGGTTTGTTTTTCCGGAGCACCGGGCCGAGCGATGGTAGGCAAAGTTGATTGGGAAATTCGATGAAAATGGACTTCGGGATGGTCCCGGGAAAGGCGCACGCTGAATGAGCGGGTGTTTGTTCGGAGGAATCCCAAATATGCTTCAAAACGGATTGGCAGCCGGTGAGATGCCTTTTGCTTTTTTTTGTGCGCCCCCGATTGGGGGGACGATATTTGTTTTTCCCGACCATCCTTCCCCCACGGAACGGGGTGGCCCGCGGTTTGGAGCTGGCTTATTTTCCGACTGCGGCATTAGGACAGTGCGGGAGATTTATTGTCGCGTGATTGATCTTAATAGATTTATGGGCCGATAGTTTGGTGTGATTTAGTGTCCAATAGAGCCAATTAGGGGGGTGGGGTTTCACGGGATGGCGGGTAGTTTTTACAGAGCGCCTTTTTGTCCCCTGCTTCCCTTTCGTAACTTCATTTTTCACTCGCGTGCATCAGGAAGTGAGCAATAAATTTTGGGAGGCTATTTATTGCTAAGTGATCAATGGAGACAGTGCTGGTGGATAGTGCACGAGCAATTAACCCAGTTCATGAGGCGACAGTGATTGGAATGCGGATGAGATTGCATTTTTACCGCTCGCGTTTTTGGCAGCCCTCGAAGGCAAGAACATTAATTCTGGAGCTCCAGTCCGCTAGTAGTCGCATTGTGTCGTGCATGCTTTTC
Organism: Anopheles nili; assembly: GCF_943737925.1. NCBI lineage: Eukaryota > Metazoa > Arthropoda > Insecta > Diptera > Culicidae > Anopheles > Anopheles nili. The sequence continues at coordinate 8,377,142 of NC_071292.1, forward strand.
CCAGGACAGAGTGGAAAAATAAGTAATAGTTTGCGCACGGTCCTCATTGATGGTTGGTTGAATGGAATGGAACTACGGCTGAAGGATTCATTAATTTAAAAGATAACGTCGGGCGAACATCCGGCTGATAGCACTTTGCAAGGAGACATTCTACTTTTCTTGGTGAAAGATTTTCGAAATTAAAAAAATATCTTTCCTTCGCATCGAAGCGCGTTAGCGTTCCTTCTTTTCTCGGTCGAGGGAAAGCGTATCGTTTTTCTCGTTGCTCGAAATGTGCCGTCATTTCCATGCATTTCTGGACACGAACCCGAGCGCGCTGATCTAGCGCTGTTTCCCAACCGGAATGGTGTGAAAAATACAACCAATGGGAAGGAAAACATCGTTTGCTTTCCGTCTATTCCTCCCGATGGACCGATGGTGCGGTGGTGTGCAGATTATCCGACCAGTTTCCGTACCGGGTTTCCCGGGTTAGTGCTTCCAAGCGCCGGAGATAGCCGCGTGCGAAAAAGCTGATGCGAACGTTCTTTAGGGATGAAAAAAAAGCAGAAGAAGAAAAGAAACGCTGTGATGCATTTCCGCGTTTTTTTGCTAGTTATTTTGCTCGTTCTTTAGCTTGATCAAACGAAACTGGATGAGATTCGGATTTTCGTAAGCTCGCCTCTAATCTCCAGTGGATAAAGGCGAGAAAAAGAGGAATTGACAACGTTGATGGAATTACTAGCGATTTGTTGAACAGAGGCAGACCGGATGAAAGCAGCTTCGTGGGTTTGTTATGATGGGAAAAACCCGTCGGAAAAATGCATTGGGAAATTTCAATTCCAGAAAAGTAGTTTGACGTTCTCCAGAGTAGTAGTGTCAATGCGGTAAATTGATGACCATTTTGTTGGTTTAGATCTGTTGTGATTTTATCTGCACCCATTTATCAGTATTATTTTCTTTCTCTCGTTTCAGGTAATGTCTTGAAGTTGGTAGATCGTTAGCATTCTCTTATGGCTGTGCTTCTCCGGTAAGACGCTGCATTCCTCTCACTCGAGTGTTTCATGTGATCCACTTGGCTTGTTTACATTTTAATGCTTGAGGTCAACCACGTCAACATAGCCGGAAAAGAGACACAGAATATTAATTTGAAAGTGCAAACAGCGCCAGTACAGTTGCTAATGCAAATAAGCTGACAGATGATTTTCTTGCACTTGCCGCATCCCGTTTCTGCTACGTGATCCCGGCCACTCGGTTCTCGGACGCGTCCAACATGAAACGGCTTCATTGCAACGATGGAACGTGCCGCTTCGCTTCTTATGTATATTAAAATTCCATCAATGCACTAAAGCACTGCACACTACTACTCCTGCTGCTGTGCATTCAAGGGAATGGTGTTTCGGAGGGAATGGGCTTCTTATAGAAAGAGCCACTTTTTCCGGGCAAGATTCTTGCAAGTGTAGATTTTTCCTTGCTGTTTGAGCGTGCTTAAGAAATGCTTGCTTTCGCGACTGCAGGCACAATTGTATTAATTCCAGTACGCGCTGGTAAATTACATCGTCGAGCTTTTCTGTCCGCTGGCAGAAAGCAACGGCATTGTAGCGGGTGGCGTTCAAATTTCAAATTCCATCTGCATCCGTCGGCACATCCGAGTGGGATCTGATGGACGGAAAATCCGTTTACCTCGGTGCGCTTTCCACGCGCCCCGGGGGGAGGGAGACCAACAATCGCGAGTGTCCTCGCGGGATGCCAAACGGATCCCAGCCGACGAGGAAAGAGTTTGTAATTTTTGCTCGTTATGTTTTGCTCGGCTTTAGTTCTGTAGCAGTTTGTATGGTGTTGGGCGTTTTCCTTCTTCACAGTACGCCTGCACGGTGCCCCACGCGGTGACTTTCTTGAAAGGAATCTAATTACGAAAAAGTGGGCCCCCAACTGCCACCCGGTTGCTGTAAATGAAACAGCATCCGGTTGGCTGGCAAGCGTCCTTCCGTTGGCTGCTCGCGAAAGCTTTCCGTTTCCGTGCAACAGCTGGTGGTTGGTGGTGTAAAAATAAAGTCGTCGGGAGCAAAGTTTGCTTGAATAAATCCATTTATTTGATTTTGAATGCATTCCGCTTTCGCTGACGAAGCGAGTGCTGCCTCACTTTCCCAAAAAGTTATTACACCAAGCGGCATCGAAAAGATGCAACTTTTCGCGAAGTAGTTCACAGGAAAAGCGCCATAACAGCGGATGAAGAAGTCGATCGCTACCGCCATGTCTTTAAATATGAACGCCTGTTCGGTCCGAAAGCTGTCAGACATCAAATTAACTGCAGCGTTCTTCACGAACATGACACCACGCCCCGTTGTAGGAGGCACGACGCTGTGTTAACAGCTTCCGGACGGGGTTCGGCACCGTGCCTTTAGCGATCCCATTTGTCTTACTTTCACCGCTGGCGCCAATGCCCGCATGTCCTGCGTGACGTGCCACGGGAGCGCATTAGCTCCTTGCGGTGTAGTACGTTGCCATTTCCGCTTCGCATGAAGCTATTTAAAATTCCCCAGCGATCCACCGGCGCCGGGAAAGCGTGGATGAACAAAGGATAAACTGGTTCGCACCAGAACCACCGGGATGCAAGGAGCCATTTTGTGGCGCAGTGCTGCGTGAAGCGTGTCCATTCTAGTGGTGCCACGTGACAGCAAGCGAAACCGATGGAACGTGTGGTTTGCTCGTTGTGTGCGATCGAAACTGTTGATCAGGTCGGGCTCTCTGCTGCTCGTATGTATCACTTAAGGTGGCGCTTCAGCTCGCACCAGAGGAGATTACTATTTGTATTTGTATTTTTTTGTTACTTCATTCAACCACCGATACGGCAAGGCAAGTCGCAAGAAATATGCGGGTCCTGAAGATGTCGGCTTGCTCGCGCCATCGTCCACGGAACACCGTTTCCGGATGGACTCGAGTTAAACGGTTGGATGTGTGGAAAAGCCATTTTCCCTTAACACACACTCACTCGCACATACAGCAACCCAGCCACTTCAGAACGAGGACGTCTACCCTCTCTTATTCGACCTCATTTTCGCTTCCACGCGATGGCACCGGAAATGGAATGGAAACCAGAATTGGGTAACGGGAGTGAAATTGATGGAGCCGGGCTCTTTCCCGGTCGGTCCGGTTCGGTTACGTTGCCTCTTTTTTGCGCTCGCTGCTGCTTACAGTTTCCACATCATGAATATTTGAGGACACTTTAAAATATCACTTTTCTGAGCTCCCGCCCGGCCCACTTTTGTGGGCAATCGGTTGGGGCGAGCAGATGGTCCTTCGGGTCGCTCATCCATCCCGGGTGTCCTTTCTGTCCCTGCACGCAGTGGAAGAGAGAAAAAAAATCCGGTCATCGAAATGCGGGTAGCCAAGTCCTTTCGGTAAGGACCCCCTCTTTCGGAGGAGCCGAAGAGCTTTGAAGCGTTTTTATCTCGTGTAACGTATCGTGTTACACTATGGGAGTACGGATAGCTTTTTTTGGAGCTAAGTTGGGGTGTCCTGTGTCGATGGGCTTTAATTAGAAAACTTTCCCCGGAAACGTACGCCAGCTCTGTTTGATGGAAACAAGGGTGCGAGTTTGAAGTAGTGTTTTTCATTTCATTAAACCATCAGTAGTGGCCTTTAATGTCGTATTATCGAGCATTTTAATCGCATTCATCGTTTGTTTTTAAATCACCAGCTCGAGAAATAAGCTCGCTGAAAGCGAGGAAAAGCACGCATTCGTCCTTGCGATGATGTAATGAAAAATTCTCTTTATGGTGCCGGTCAGCCGGAGACTCATGAATTAGTGAACAGCAACTAGGGTCATCGGAACAACACTCACTGGAATTGGTTGCCATGGGATCTGGGTGGTCGTAAAGTGGCTTGAAATATTAGTCCAGAAATTATTCGCAGCCGCCTCTCGGTGGAATAATTCGATAGAAGCTCGTTCACCGTTCGTGGATGGCTCGTCGCTCGTTGTAAGGATATACTAGCAGGTTGAGCAAACGACTGTCATTGAAAATTAGCCGAGCATGAAGGTTACCGTTATCGTTGTACCTATCGTCGGCTGTCGTATTTTGTCGTAACGTTAATTTAACACGACTGCTCGGTGAGCATTGATTTAAAAGAACACGACTGAACACTAGGACACCCGGGACAGGCATGCCCTAACTGCCTTTAGTTACATAAAAAGAGCGGCAGAGCGAAAATGATAATACTCCCCAGACAGCAGTCCGCTCGGTCGGGTCCTCACGAAAGTAAAAGTGGTCCTGCGAGAAACCGACAACCTGTCAAACGGCGTCTGTAAATCTCGGCACGAGTGACAGATTCCCGCTGAAAGGTGACCCACAAACCGCTTCGCTGGAAGCGTGCAAGACGAGCCAAAAGCCCGGCGGGGAAAAAGCGTGATACGGCGTACGATCGCATGATCGAAACTCGCCCTGAAAGCACGGTGTGGCCGCGTGTCGAAACTTGATATCTTCTTGACAGCTTCAATGCCACGGTGCATATTGATTATTATCGTTTCAACAACGGATTAGCCGGCATCGACGGTGAAGCCGACAGAGAGAATGAAAAAGCGATAACCATCGGAAAAATGTGCGAACGAGTTGCGCTCGGGTGGGCTGCGGCAGAAAATAGATTACATGCACGAAGCAACTCCGGTTGGTTGCGTGATAAACCATCGGATAACATCGGATAAGCCGGTGGTGGTGATTCACTTTCGATGCAACGCTCGTCTGCACCCGATCTGCTGGTGGAGGATTATGCTACACGATGCGTTTTGCTCGCGAATTTCCCCACCATCGTTTGTGCTCTTCTCTTTTGGCTTTCCGTACGGTTTCTGCGTTACCATGCGTTTATTGCAGACCGATGAAACTCGGTGGCATTTAATTTGTAAATTCTTCACTCAGCGTTCAATCCAATCCATTTGAAGGCTCACATGAAAACATACTTCTCACAGCTTCCGACTTGATGCTAATGGTGCAGCACAATTGTTTCCGGCATTTTCCAATTAGTTTCCCCAAATGAACGCGTCTCTCGCCCGGATGGGGCGATGTTTAAGTCCAGTAATTAAATGACGCCCATCAAAACCCATAATCCGTGATCATCAATTAAACATCTGTACGGCCGTTCGTGAGTTGAGACGACTCCACCGGGAAACCCGGGGCTCATTGCGCCTGCAACACCACTTGACATCGCTTAATTATTGATTATGTTGCATTGCTGCAAAAGGTTTCGCCCGAACGTCGAGACCACCGTCGAGTTCCCGACAACACGGAAACGGGGCTTGATATAATTGCAAATTCACCCTCACCATCGTTTGGGGTTGATCCCCACCAACGACCCCGGAGGTTGATTTCGCACCAGCCTTCACCCCATCCGTGTCCGAGTGCCATTTTGTGTCAATGCATACGGCTCCGGAAACGCATCGGAAACCTACATTGGGCGGAGGCAGGAGCGAGCGTTTTACAAGCCGTTGAGCCCTTGACCATAATTAGACGACGCATCAACATCCGATCGGCTACGGGCTCCCGGATGGTGTTATTGCTGTCGAGAGTCGACTGCAAGGGTTCGATCTAGCAGCCGTATTTGCTGCAGCACGCGGTCAATATTGACCAACGCTCCGCTGGGTTGGGTCGGTTGTCGGGTGGTCCGTGTTGCGTGTGTGGGTTTTGCGGTTTATCGTCCACCAGGTCGATGTTTCGCTTACCAAACAAGCTCTGTGCCGTAGGTTTAGCACGCCGTTTCTGACCATTGTTGAGTTTTGTGAGGCTTTTCATCGAACTTATGATTGAAATTACAAGCACGCTAAAAGGACCATTATCGTTAGTGAGCTTCTAAAGCGAAATTAACACAGTTGGCGCGCGAAATGGATTGACTCGAAATGTAACCTGGAGCGAATTCGGTTCGGCAAGCAAACACCCACCCACATTGAGCAATTTCCCGCAGGTCTTCCAATATTCAATAAAAGATATGATCGAGTGATTCGGATTACTAATGACTTCCCGCGTACACGGGCGCCAGAATGAAGCGCGAGCCTCCAAACTCACTTACCTAATGAAATCGAATTTTGTTTCCATAAAATTTTACGAGCTTCAACACTGGTGCACCGCGCCATCGATAGCCCATGGGGCGCGGTCGTCGATAGGCTCGATTTTTGGTTCGCGTAAAATTAGCCACCCGCCAGGGCTCGAGGCTCGGTGAGCCGATCGGTGAGCGAATCATGCCCTCGAGGCAATCACTTTCCCATTACGGCGGCACTTGGGGTACTTCCGCGTGGTTAGATTTATTTTATTTTGCAATTTTCCATCCCCATCCGGTCCGTTCACCGGTTGTGGGTGTGGAGGAGAATGCAGCACACCTTCCATTCTCCGGGCCCCACGCATCACGCGAGTACGCCGTCACCTGGGAAAACGTAATTATGGGCGGAAATTGAAAATTTCACTTCAGTCAATTTTTGTGCCCCAACGGTCGTTCACGTCCCGTGCGCGCGTTCACTGACCGGAGGACAATGGGGGGACAAAACCCGTCGGCCAATATCCTGGGAATGGCTGGGAGACGAGAAACTGGACGATTTGAAGGATTCGATTCAAGCGGGAACCGTTGTTCTATATCGCGCAGGTTTCCTTAGTTAGGATCCTTCCCTTCAAGGCGCCGGACGGCTCGAATGGATAGCACGAAATTTGCAATTAATTTCGCCATCAAAATGTGATAGCGACTAATTGAATTAAGCCGTCAGCGGCCGCGCGTCCCATCGGCATCCTGGTATGGAGGATGGGCGCGACAAGTCATCGGGACACTTTCGGGTGCGGGAAAGTGCCACGCGGTTTTCCACGCGGTATGATTTCCACCCGCGTACCGAAGCTAAAGTTAATTAGCGTCGTTTAAACGGCATTTTAATGAGCTGAAGAAATTGACGCGCTTCAGCAACAAGCGAACGAGGACACACTCAGAAAAGGGTGTTGGACTGGGTTCGGGTGGGGTGGAAATTTAGTCGAGCGAGATGGAGTGGTGTCCTTGCTTAGGGCTCATTGACGGTTAATGTCCGTAATGGTTTTCTTACTAGAACATCTCTTTCAAGCGGGACACGTGTGCAGATAACGAGCTTAGGATAACGCAAACACATTCGCTACATTGCCCGTAAGTTGCTGTTTTTCGTCATTAGGGAAATTGGGCTATGAAGCATTCAAATGAGAGCCTTAATTAGTTTTCCACCAAACTTTATCGCTATCGTGCATTGTGTGGGCTGGTGGGATGTGAATTTACGCAAACAGTTCCCAATTAGCGTGGCAACTTATGGTTATTCTCTCTGTAGCTGCGTCTCAACTTGTCCTGAAAATGTTATGGGGCTTAAAAACAGGTCACCCAAAATCGGCACGCATTGTTTCCAGTGCGTTCGAAGGTCCTGCGAAGGTATCTGTTCCTTTTGTCCGTTCACCCTTGAACCGTGCTCCTTCAAAATCGTTCATCATGCGCCCTTCATAGCGTTGGTCGATAACAACGCGCCTTATATGTGAATCTCGTCAACCAGTCCCGCCTTCTCGGTGTCGATCGCCATCGGCAGCAAATCTCATACTGCACCAGAGAGTCAGCTGTCATTTGGTGCGTCTTATGTTGAGCGTGCCAGCGTGCCGAATGTTTTAAAAACCGCCTGCGGCATTCGAAGCGAGACCCACGTTCGTTCACCCGACTGGAAATCCATTCTCCTTTTACCAACCGGTACGCTTCCTGCACCGAGTGGATGGTCCTTGGCGCCTCGGGGGCCCCGAGTTTTGGCCCGAAAATTTTTCTTTCACCGCAGCGATAACCGAGCCGTGGAATGGCTTCTTTAAAAAAAATGTCTTAAAATGAAAGCCCCACAAAGAGTGAAACAATGTTGCTTGACCGTTTGGGGTGGCGTTAATGTGTCGTGCAAAGTGGCGTAATCGCGTCTAAGCCGGCCTACATTTGGCAACCAAACTTCTCCTCGGCTTGCCAGAGAGGGAGCCACATGAAAAGGCAAAGCAATGGACCCTGTGCAAATCCCGCGACCGTGAAGGTCGTAAAAAAGTGGAAAGCTTGCGAAAAAAAATAACATCTTAAGGCGATGACAAAATTAAGATGTCATCCCGTCAAGTGCCGTTAATGAACGTCAATGGAACGTGAGCATGAGATAGAAGACGGGGAAAATACTGGTACTTCGATTATTAGCCGTGACGTGAAGTGTACAAAAACAGACGCCAACCACCATATGATATTGGGATAAAAAATGGAACAAGTTTTCGCCGTCACCATCAGGAGGATTAGCTGGATTGTTCCACGCTGAAGCCGCGTTTGTCGTCGATTAAGGCGTTTTAAGTTGACGGAAAAGGTCACGCAACGCTGTTGGAGCTGTGAATTTAATCGAAAGCTTTTCGGAGCAAGCGCCACATCCAAGCACGTTCAATTCACTACGCTTTCGTTGTTGTTTACGACCAATACTTCACGCACATACGAATCACGAACATTACTCGCTGTCTTTATGATGAATGCCTTACAGAGCTCGGACAAGGGAGCGCGATTTAGCAGTGGTTGTTTTAAATTAAATAGCATTATTTATCATCCTCGTCCTGGCTCCGGGTTCATTCAGCCATGCGGATCATTATCCACCTTCGGATGGGTGCGTCCTATATTTAGCGGCCGAGAAAACGATGTTCCTTAATTGATTGATTAATGCGCACTATTAATCTTCCAACGCATGCGAGAAGTCGTCTTTCTGATCCTGTCGGCTCATCCGCACGCTCATGCACACGAATTTCAAAGTGGAAGTCACCCACGTGCCTGACCGTATACCTGTCTGCTGGGAAATGGGTGGCATTTTATGGCACGTGAGATGGTTTAAAGAGGTAGATTTATGTATTTTTTAACCGGAATATGACAGGTTGAATAGTGCTCATTTATTAGCGTGTTTGAGGTAAATCGCACGTATTGGTAGGCTCTTTTTGCAAAAGGATTTGATGATCTGAAATAAGAATAAAGATCGAGACACGGGAAGCTCTCCAAAACGAGCGATTTTAGTCATCGGTTGTTTAACATCAAACAACAAAGCTGTAGCATGCCTTATCAGATGCTAAAGCTGGTTATCCTGTGCTTCAAGAGACTGTGCCGTTTGGAGGAGAAATTAATGCTGCCGAGGCGCCGATGGCGTCATGGCACAAGAGCCCCCATCAAACGGTAGGTCACTTCGTCAACCCAACCGCATGCACGTGAGCCGACGTCTAGATGGCACCACAATGAAGCTATAAAGAGCCCGGACGAGAGCGTGATTAAACGATAATCTTTATGCAAGCGCACGGCACATCGGCTCGACGGTGTGGAGGATCATCGCCTCGGACGAAGGAGAGCCCAACCGATCGACAAAGTCTCCGCACACGGAAGATCCTGGGACGGGTTTTGAGATTATCTATCGCCGAATGAATGTGGTAATAAAACGAGTCATGGCGTTCCAGGCTCTCGGCGTCGTCGTCTTCAGATGAGACGCATGGATGCATATATTTTTGAATGAAGATGTTACGATTTTGCAGAATACGACCGCTGCTATCTCGGCACGTACCGTTTATATGTGCCACCCTCGGCTTGGTGGCTTTGTGTTCCAGGATCCAGAAGCATAGCGAATCGAAGCGTTATGGGAAGGATTTATGCAATTCAACCTGGCAGCGCCTGGTTTAATGACAACGAGATTGAATTGATTGAGTTCATAAAAATGATGTCAAAATGCGCTTCAACAAATCCGATTTTCTCTCCTCGTTTTCCCAGACTGCGTTCGGTGCGATGGCGTTGGCAGAAATGTAGCGTCCTTTGTTTGCGTTTGCTGCAATTCTAGAGTGTTGAAACAGCTCCGGCAGCATGACACCGACATAATAAACCGGCATGTCTTCCGACGCCACGGACAGCAGTGATCTTCGGTGCATCCTTTCGTTTTGTGACGCCTCAAGCCACGCCATTCGCAACGGTACGAATCCGCAAAAAAAGGTTGTGAACTAAAAAATCACTCCTTGTGAGATGGCCAAAGAAATGGATTTCTGCTTGTTGCCTAGTGGATTTTTTTTGTTTCTAACCCATGCCCACTGTTGACAGACTTATATTATCCCTTCGGGTGGCGGGTTCGGGAGCACAACCGGAATTCGTACGGATTCTGGGACACAATCAAAAACGTGCCGAACGGTTCCAGTTGCCATTCCAGACCATCCCGTTCGGAATAACCCTACGGAATCGATAACGAGCAAAGCGAAAAAGCACATAAAAAAAACAGTGAAAACAAAAATAAATAGAGCCCGTGCTGGTGAAGTTTGACGACGGAAATTGAGAAATTGCAACCGACCCAACGCCGCTGCACGGATGACAGGAGTTACATAATACGGTTTGCCGCAGGGCAAAAGTTGAGCGGAATCCGCTCGAGTGGATTCGTCGAACGCTGCGCCACGGATCGCTAAGCATTCGGTCTTATCTCGGTGGGTTTTTCCTTTCCCATTTTGCTGCTGCTCTCGCTGTGACAGAGCGAACCGGAATGAATTGACATATTTTGACGGGTTTGTTTAGACTTGTTGATAATGATGTTTGCTCACCGTGCGTCAGGGTGGTTGGGAAAATGCGACCCACCGTCAAGGACCTTGCCAGGGCAGGTGGCAGGATTGATTTGGGGATTTCGACCCTCGGAATGCTGGCTTGAGTACAGTGCGTCTTGCGCTTCGTGTTTTATGGGTCGCGCGTTAATTTATACATTCCGTTTGTTTCACTCGCGAACGGATCCTTAATCTCACCAGCTGTGCACTCGATTGCACACCCTCCAGGGAACATCCATCCGGTAGGGGTTTTGCAAACGTGCCGGCATTAGTAAACTAGCCATCGGTTGATGCACGCCGCAATCCGGCTGAATCAATCGCAGCAAGCGAATTGAAAATCAATATTTGTGTAATTGGCAAGTCTTACAGCGCGCGCGCGTGCGTGTGTATGTGTGGGGGTATTTTTTTGTTCTTCGTCGTCCTTGCATTCCGCGAACCCTTGCATTTGCGCTTGCAAGGCTTGTCGTGCGTTTGTTCAACCGCGTTCACCGTTCAATCAGCCCGGCGGCCGAAGAATGCATATGCCAGTGCTGGTGGGGTGAGTTATGTTGCCTTTAAGCTTCCGTCCAGCGGCATGTTCGTATAGGGTTGTGCCTTAATCGTATAGGGTTGTGCCGGACCGCCTGCTGCATGGCTACAGCACCGTACGGATGCTGGCCATGGAATCATAATATTTACACTGATTTCAGATGCATAATTTTATTTACATTTCCTGGAGAGGAGATAAAATTATTATTACCGCTTCTCCGCTCGCCCTGCTGGAGACGTGGGTGGATGTGTTTTTGAGGTGGCGAATTGGGGAGGGGTGGGAAGTCGCCATATCGTCGTGGACGCGTATTGCCGTCTGCTTTTCGCGTTTGCGTATGACGATCGTGCTCACCGACGGACGGACTGGCTTCGAGTGATATGCTTTCGGAAGAGCAAAAACACTCGCGTTCCATCGCGGAGCTGGACGGATTCCTTGATGATGATGATGATGATGATGATGATGATGATGATGTTGTTGTGAAGAGCTCGATGGCGAAAATGTGAAGTTTAAACAAATTTGTTCACTCGCCGACGCTGGGCGCTGTACGTCGGGTGGTCTCGAACTGATTCACGCGAGATTTAGCTGAAAACATTCATATGCATTTCGTAATTATTCGCCTTTGATACAGCACAAGCACAAATGGTGATAAAATAAAATACATTTTGCATCGTATAAACCGGCCATAAATTGATGAAATATTTGCCACGTCTTGAAGGGTCTCTCATGACTGTTTATGTTTGCTAAAACTCGAAACCGGTTTGAGAATTCGTCAGCTAATGTGATGGCAATTTAATGTAAAATGTGAAAACGAAACAAAATGTAATGTTTATGGAGCATTTATATACGCTTAAATGGCATAACTTTATGGCTTACCGTTCGGTCTTAAGGAGGATTTTCTACGGCGGCTCGAAAATCCGGGCGGCTACGAAAGTTTTGAATTAATGATGTTCTCACGCGAAGTTTCGCGCTTGTGGTTTTAGGTTTTATCTCACCTTAGGCGCTCCTTTTTGCTTACGCAGCTTTACAGCTGCGTGAGTTATTGTGTTGCGTTTTCTTTTACGGTAGAAAACATAAAAAAACAGCGGAGTAAAGTTGACGAAGCTGTGAGTTTGTGTAAGAATGTTTGCTCTAGCTCACTTCTGAAACACATTTACAAACAAATCTGGAATGAAGTCAGCATGGATAATTTTACGCCCCTTACGCTTTATTCGAGGTCGAGTTTTTCTTTTCTACTTTGTGTTTCTCACTCTCTCTCTCTCTTCCTGTCCTCTTTCTCCTGCTTGGCCGCAACACTTAGCCCATACGACTTAATGGCAATACCAGAGACCCTTTCCGCAGGGCCGCACTAAGTAAGATCGAAGTATACCGTCGCTATTTCAGCTCATGGCCATAGCACACTGGCACAGCGTCAAACGTTTCATAAATCAAAAAGCTTGGCTGGCTGGTTCGCAGTCTCGAAGTTGACTTTGGATGCCTCCGACGGACTAACGAAAGCTAACGCTAGTCGAGCGGCCAAATATGCTGGTTGGGTAAATAGTGCCCTTTTCCTCGAGCAGCATAAGCGCCCATATTTGAATGCACATCGGATGGGGATGCAGGCTTGGAGCTAGCCGTGTGCGAAGGCAACATTTGCGAATGGAGTGAATTATGGTCCGATTGTGCCATTCGACGCACTCCACCAATGAGGGCTTGCCGGTGGAAGGGCCAACGCTGGCAATAATGGTTGTAATATTTGCATGGAATTTAATTACGCTAATGGACTTTTCTTTTGTTGCGGGCCGCAACACGCCTTGAGCTGCCACTCGGGCACCCGAAAGCCACCGGCACTTAATGTTCTTTCGTTTATTTTATTCCTTCTGTTTTTTTGCCGATGTTGCGAGGTTGCCACATCTCCCCAGGGTGGCTTTACGCCGCGCGATCGGTGGCAATGTTTTTGTTAATTACATTTATTGCTTTCAATGTCGCTTCGGCATGGAGATGGATCTCTCCGGGCGGTACACGGGATCATCCTTCCGACAATTCGCAATCCCAAACCTGCAACATTTCGCGTGATTGGGATTCATCCATGAGTGGTTGAGGATCCTGGAAATGAGGGGCAATAAAACGGAATAACTAATCAGGCACTGCGACAACGTGCCTTCGGGCGCAGGTATGAAGCGTCTAGGTTGCTGGGCCTTATAATGTATCAATTAATTGCTTATTCATTAGTTTATTAGCCACGTCAGCGATATGTAGCCAAGGAGTGCCAGTCTTTGGCTCCTATCTACGTGAGATGATTACTGCAGGGAATGATAATTTCTGAGCAATATGTACCATAATCATAATTAGTAACTTGCAAAAATACGCTTTCTCTTCGACATACATGTTTACTTGATGAATTCATTTATGCACTCCAATGCTTCACTGGGCCTTCATCTTTGTTGCGAATGAAAGTAAGCAAGCTGACATGCTGGCAGCTACGTCTGCTTGAAGACGGGTCTGACTATGAGCCACATCAACCATGCCGATGTTTGACATAAAACCCACTATTTATAGCACCGTCCGGGCGCGATTGTGGGCACAACGCGTAAATAATATTTCATCTGAAAAGTAAATACATTGCCACCCCGCTTGCATCCGGCTTTCCGAAGGCGTTTCCATCCGTGCCTCAATCAAGCGGAAACAGCCAGTCAAGTGTCTGATGATGTGCGACGTCACCCACCCATCCACCCACACTCGTACGATGATGACCATGATGAGGAAATGATTCGATCGGACAGGGAGCTAGCTAAGGCAGCTTACAAGAGCACCCGGACAAAGTAAGACAAGAGTCGAGCAAATGTGAGGACTACCTATCCGGCCGGCTGGCCAGCCGAGCCTCATCGATGCTGCCAATTATTATGCTGCATCCCTCGGCAGCACGTGCCGTCCACGGTATTCTGGTTATGGCCCACGTGGACGCCCGTCATGTTTGGGTTGCTTTCGTTCCCTTTGCTGTGTCGCTTCGAGCCCTTTCTTTCCATTGGCGCTGTTTACATCTTATTACATTTTTTCCATATTTATGGGGCCGTCGTCGACGTCGTCGTCGTCGTCGACCGGTCGGATGGTTTCTTCTGTTCAGCCGCGCGTTCAGCGTCGGGATGGTTTTGTTTTTCTATTTTTTTTTTCTTCTTGTGCGCGCGCTTGACTTTCGATGCATCTCGGCGGCCGCCGGACGAAAAATCCCTCGTGACGCCCCATTGTAACCCTTTGCGCATTGCCGACGCCCTGGCTCTGGTGGGGATGGGATATTTGTGTTTTGTGGTTTCTGGTTGCGTAGAACACGAGTGTGTAGCGAATGGCCATTAGGGTCGTCATGTTTTCATAACGCCAGATATTACGGGGTGCTATTGGGTGGAATATCAATTGTATGATGTTGATCCAACGAACGTGAAACGTGACGAGCGAATTCGACGACGCGCGAGAAACCCACTTTTGGAGCCGGCTTTTATTTAGCTCTTTATCATCTGTTGGCACTAATTTTTCGTCACTGTTTTCGTATTTGCGGACCATGTGAGAAAATAATAACCGCATAATGGTATGCTTGGCAAGCTTCCCTCGCGTGGTTGAGGAGAATATATCAATGGGCCGCACCCAATCATCTTGCAAGTGCAGCAATTTGCCTCGAAGAACCGTAGGGAAAAACGCCTTTGGTGGCCACCGGTTTTCCGGCCTGTGGTAGGCGGTGTGCTTTGTTCTGCTGTTGGTTTAGAGTTGTAAATTATCGACCGGTTCGTGTAAACCTTCCTTTTTTTTCCTCGCGACCTATGTAATGGGAATGAAAGGACGGTACTTTTCCATGCATAATACACGGGATCCCTGTTGCCCTGAGCCACATAAAGTACCCTTAGGGCGCCTAATTGCTATCATATGTAACCAGGACAACGTGTCTCGTGTCCGGATCGCGGGCCCGAAGGCAGCACGCGAGTGGAGTGCATTAAGATATCAAAAGGGAGCAGCAGCAACAGCAGACGGACGATCGTCTGACGGCGGCTTTTAACGGCTTAGTGGAGGGGTTTTTCCACTCAAATTCGGACAGGGCTCGTGGCGTGTTAATACCACCGTGGTATGATTTATCCCGCGTGCATTTGTGTCGGAAAAAAAGCGTCAAAGAAGTCGAGGGAAAATTCACCCTCCCAGTTCGACAGCTATTCCAGCGATGCGGCAGACGTTGCACTCGATGAAGACGTCAGGCGAAGCATGAATAATAACTCGCGGCACTTTTCCTCCTGCGGTTGGGTCACGCGACACTCGTGGCATTTCGGAGGACGAGCAAAACGAGAAAAAAAACCCTTCTCAGTGAGGCGTAACTGCAGCGGCTCCAAGGCACGGTCTGGTTTGTGTTTTCCCGATTCGGATAGACCGTAGAACCGTAGGGATTATGAACGACAGTGGAGTGATTCGAGGTGATGCATGAAAACGAAAGTATCTCATCGGCAGACGCCTCAGGGTGGACTTAGACTCGGTAAAGGTGACACACAATGTGAGATCGAAGAAGAATCCATTACAGGACACGTCCTCGGAAATAAATGAAAAATTACACTCTCGACTTGGGCCGATTTTTGACTCCGACATCAGACATCTTCAGACCGTTTCGAGAGGCCGGTAGACCTGATTGACGGCTGATCGGTGTCGGTCCCGCAAACGAACCGCACCGAATCGCGTTTGGTCAGCCTGAGTGGCGGCATTCCTTTGGCAGTCGCGCAGGCTAATTTAATATTTGATTCAATAAATGGCCCCGCTCCGTATGCTGGTTGTCCCCGGTGGTGTACGGGAAGGAAAATTAATGACGTAAATATGGCCGGTTCCTATCGCTTCCTAGCGACCGTAGCTTGGGACATCATAATTTTCCATCCGTCGTAAACCTCGAAAACGACACATTTACACGTCGTTTTAAGCCGATCGACCGGCCAAACCACTGGCAACGAACTGTGGCTAATGTGACCCGGCGTACAGCCAGCGGCTTTCGGGAGCACCATTAAAATATCCGTCTCCGTTGGTACCCAAGTGAGGCAATTGACGCAGCAGCAGCAGTCAACAAAAAAAGGTGCAACCGGACCCGCTTTTTTACGAGTGGTACCATAAAAATCTTTTATGAGCGACGGGTTGGGTTTTTTTACCATTTATTTATTTCGATTGCGGCGCAATTCGTTGCGGAAGGATCGTGGTATGACCGATCGGTATCCGGGAATAACAATTTATTTAAATTCTCGCTGGCGCTGTGTTTGGTGTGGGCTGCAATAAATGGACCATCGCTAGCGCGGACGAACAGAGCTCATTGATGTGATAAATAAAATTAAATAAATGAGTCCCATTTTTGGTGGGAATTGAACGGTCACTCGGACTTTCGTTGGCTAAATATAAACTTACAAACGCTACCGTTGGGCATTTCTAGATAGCATGCGAACGAATTTATGTTGTATTTCTGTGTGTGTAGCTTTCTTATCAACGGTTGCGAAGTGTTACCTTTATCAATTAACGAAATGTGTTGCACATAAAAGCAAGGATCCGGTTTTGATCGAAGTGGCCACCATCAAATTGAAGGAGCGGCTGGCGACCTGTTGTGTGCCCGCCTGCTGGAAAAAGGCCATTTCTAACATTTCCATTAATTACGCTCGATTTTCCCTGGGCACCGATTATCGCTGGCCGTGAAACCAGGGCGCGATACGAGCCCGGCAAGATTAGCTTCGGATGCCGGATTGGTGAGCTGGCGTTACTTTTTCGGGAGGGGTTTCCCTTTTGTGGGCCTAGCTGGTGGGTGAGCTTATCGAAGGGCCTTCAAATCACATCGTCGCACGCTAGCAGTATCGCGAACGACGCTTCGACTAAGATATATTACTCGCTGGCTGAACGGGCGAGAGAAACGAGCATACGAAACCCACCGATGGTGGAATTGTTGAGCTTGAACCAAAAAAAAAATACATGAAAACCGAGCGCATAAATTTGCTCACGATTCCAATTTATTCCATCGTCCCACGAGGGCGCGGGCGGTTTGATATGTTGCCGTGCGCCACAGTGGTTGTGACGTTTCCGAACGACGACCCACCGGCAAGGCAAGATGGTGGCCAGGGAAAGGCAGTGAGGGCGACGATAAGCGCCACGCTTCGCCCTTTCCGTTACAATATCGCACGGGATCGATTATGCTTTATTTGATTTACCTTATTGCATTGGCGTTCGCTTTGGGCGGAATTTCATTCGATTTCGCTTCCCTTCGCGCCCTTCGGACGCCGTCCAATTGTGGTGGGGTAATCGCGTTTGGGTCTTGCTCGAAAGGGCAGGAAGCCCGCTTCGTGGAGACAGTCGCTGAGGATCCGTCAGTCAGTACCGACGAGCCCGTGTGTCTGTGAGTTTAAGGGTGGCGTTTGTCGCGTGATTTACCTACCGGGAAGGGCGAAAAATGGCTCCCGCTTTGTGACCGCACCCTTTGGAAAAGCACGAGTGGCATGGTGAAATAAATTAGAAGAAAAATATAAGTAAAAAAAACAGATAATCAACCGAACACGACCACAATCACAACACACCCCGAGACGTGAGTCGCTTGGAAAAATTGAGTCTCGATTAAGGGTGCTGTTTCTTTTTTCAACCAATCGCTGCGGTGTTTTTGATCGGTCTGTTTCCGCGTAATTTACATGCGACGTCAATTCATTTGCATCGAACATTTTCATTCCCCATATCGGCTACGATCACCTTCAGCCTGCACTGTTGCACGATCGTGCCTGTGGGTTGATCGTTACAGCGTCGATTTATGTAATTTTAATTTGTTTGATTGATGCTCACGATTTCAGTTGGGTTTTGATCGAACGGATCGCGCTGACGGAGCTGATTTAGAGGCCTTACCTTTTTTTTACGAACACACGCTAAAACGGAAAGAATAGCGATCGAATCCTATCAGTTTCAATTATCAGATTAAATTTCCGTTGATAATATTTCTTTTGGTCAACGAATCGGATCAGACAACACGTTCTTGTATGCCTGGAGGAGATTGTAGCATTTCTGTACACTTTTCAAGAGAAGTGTTTTATGCCGCTTGTAGGTTTCCCTATCGTGATACCCCATTTGAAGCCATAAGTAATGTAAGTACTTCGGTGTTATAAAAACATATTTCAGTACGATAGGAACGCTCGAGCCTCCGTTGAACGCTCGTGGTATGTTCGATTGACTGGCATAATGCTAGGGGGAGGCAGAAAAGAACGATTTTTCCGACCGATGGTCGATGGCAGGAAGTGAGACAAAGCCTCCGAAAAGGAAAAATTATACACCTTTTAACTTTTACGACCGTGTGTCACGAAAGCCCGCCTGAAAAGCGAGAACACCGCCTCGTGGTGGGGTGACCCAACGCGTTTACGGTGGGTCATTGCCGTATTTTCGGCTGGCTGGAATTTCGGGCTGGAAAAGCTTCCATCGGTCGGTGTGGTGAAACTGGAGAATAGGGTTCGGGAAAGTTTATCCCTCGGACGATTTTCCCCATATTTGCGATACCGTGCCACGAAGCAAGGTACCGATGGCAGGCGTGTAAACAACCAAACATAGGTGGAGCCTGAGTGGAAATTCCGATGGGAAGGGCATGTTTGTGATTTGTGTTGGTAGCTTGTATGTTGTCTTTTTTGTTCTTCGCCCATTTCTTCAGCCGTACCTGTAAAGCAGCCCCGTTTATCTTCTATCCTATTTACTAACTTTCCGATGTCATAACGTCACCGGGAGGCTCACTGGAACGGTTCGCCTAAAGGAACGCGGAAACCAAACGTTCGTGAAGCATGATTGCGCTTTCTTTGCGTGTTTTTTTGTTTTTGTTTCGTCTCTATTTCTTTTGTCGAAAGTTAGTCCAAACCCCCCACACAGTGCAGGGAACTTTTCGCACTTCATCGTGCGTAGCTCAGAAGTCGTGGCGCCACGAGCGTGGGCACTCGTTTCGATATGCTCCAGTTTCGCACACACCGAAATTGAGAAATAAAATATGAAAATTTAATTTATGCCTTCAATATGAACTGCGAGCATTCTCTCTGGATCTCTCTCTCTCTCTATCCTTTGTGAAACAATAGCAATCGTTTGCTCCTTGTGGCGTAGACATCCTGGGGAGGCCGTCGACAGCTGAGCACACAAAAAGCCCTCCGTCCTACCGATGGGGCCTACTCTCGGGGGAGCCATTGGCAAGGTGTGCTTCGAAAGTATGCGGAATTATATTTTATGGTCGGTTAGTACGCCCCCCGACACAACCCTCCAGTGGTGTGTGTGGGCGTGAGACAGTTTTTCCGGAGCACAAAATCGCTATCCCACCGCCGACCTCGGGAAAACCAAACGCCCACGATAGTGGAACCGTAAAGTGACGCGTAGATTTTACGGGCTATGCATGTTGCACCTTTTGCTGGGCGTACTGGTGGACCAAAATTTTCATAACAAAATGAAATTGGTAAGGCCCGGGATACGGGCTGAGGGGACACGCTTTTCCCGCGGTGGGTGGTCACTGGAGAGTGTTTTATGTTTGGAGAGAGTGTTTTATTGTTTCGCTGGTTTTACGATCGCCCGCTCAAGGGTATTGCTGGCAATGAATATTTCGTCCATATGGTGCTGCTGGCAGATGGTGAGGTTTAAGACGTCTCAACGGCAAGAATGACCGGAATGTTGCGTATTGCGATATTAGCGCGGAAGACGCTGGGTGGTGCTTTCGAACGGATGCTGTTACTTTTGATTATCACTTCGAATAGCGGGTGGAAATTAAATTGCGTTGCTTATGGTTTGGTTTAAATTGAGCTAGAAAGGGCTTGCATGTCCTTTTGAATGCAGGCATATCCTTGCAGTTGATTGCTGTATCAATGATTTATGTTGTTCTTATGACTTATTTTTCATAATAAAAAATTATACCATACACCGTATTTTCATTGGAACAAGGATTCATTAGACGATTGGTCAACTAATTCAAGCTGCTCAAAAGTAACGGCTCACTAATGGCACAATTTCCGACGATCGTATACTGAAAGTGACGGAATGGCTTTCCGTCTGGGTGTGATCATAGCGCCTTCCAACATGTTCGAGGACAAACTTTTCCATTCAGATGTGGGTGCTGACCGTCGCTGGTGGTCACCAACCGAACATCCTTCCAAACGCGGGTCGACAAAGTTTTTAATGGCCCATCCTCTTACCCTTTCAAAAAGCCCACTGTTTACTCGTTTTTAGTTCTCTTTCTCTCTCTCTCTCTCTCTCTCTCTCTCTCTCTATCTCTCTCTCTCTCTCGCCCTTTCTCAGTCGCGCTCGGGTCAAGAGCCACGGCTCCAAGTTGGCAAAATGAACCAAAGTTAGGGTCGTTTATATGAACCCACCTATTCAGCGGGGCCGCCATTATTGATAAGGATAATGCTGCCGCACGCGTTCCGAAAGGATTGGTGCTCGTTTTTCAACGCCTTGTTTTGCGTGCATTAAAATGTGATATATTTTTGCAAAGGCCCTCCGTGTAAGCGGTGGTTTTATGGTGGTTGCAAATTATGGTTAATCAGTGAAGACGAGACTACAAACGATCGGGTACAAGAGAAAGTCTTAACTACAACGCTACAAACGGGCATGCTCTTGGGCACATGGACGTCGCTCAACACCGCACAACATTTTCGTTTTGCTTCTCCGAATGCCATGTTTTGAGTTGCTTTCCGACCCGATCAGTACGAGAATCGTAAAAGTCTGCCTCATGACGACATCGCTTCCGTTTAGCATCTACTCGGGATTTTTCTCAGCTTTTTCCGTCAGATCGGCGAGGCGTAACAGGAGCTGTCATGCACAAATGCACACATCACCATGCATCACATGGGAGTTTTTAATCGCAAATGTTTAAGCAGAGGCATAACTATCACGGCTTGGAGATACATAAAAGGGTAGCATGTGTGATCCTCGGATCATGTGTGATTATTGTGTCTATCTTCTTTTTGTATTTAATTTTTAAATTTGTAAACGTTGACTCAAGCACTGACTGGAACAAGGACTCAGGACAATGAGTGTTGGAATTTTTCTTCTTCACTGGCCCCCATTCACAATTGAGCACGTCGTACTGACATAGCCTACCTTGCTAAGCTTAGTCAAGGCTTTCATGACTTTTTTAATTACTCGTAGGTGGATAGTCAGTCCTGCGTACGAGTGGGGCTCAGACGAGATTCGATCCCGATACTATATCGTGTGTTTGTGCCGCACTAACGCACTAACGCTTCGGCTATCGAGCTCCCCTCGAGTGTTGGAGTTGTGCCTCGTAAATCAGTGGAACGCGATGGAAAATATACCATACACCATATCTTATACCTTAAATTCGAGGATCAATCTATACCGGAAGCTAGAGACAAAAGGTTCAACCCCATTGAAACACGTGGAATACAATGTTTTATGGCTAGTTTTGGTGTAGTATAACCATTTTGTCAATTGTGTTTTGTCCATTTCACACTCGACGATTTTGCCAGAGATGGTGAATTTCATCCACGACACCAGTTATTTCCACGACACCAGTGTCGAATTTAATTTACTGTTTTAAAATCGGTGCATTCTTT
This sequence comes from Anopheles nili, assembly GCF_943737925.1. Classification (NCBI taxonomy): domain Eukaryota; kingdom Metazoa; phylum Arthropoda; class Insecta; order Diptera; family Culicidae; genus Anopheles; species Anopheles nili. The sequence continues at coordinate 8,398,765 of NC_071292.1, forward strand.
GACGAATAGACGAAGCTATTTCTTTTACTAACGAATGCCATCTTAATTTAGTTTTGTAAGTAAAACACGTTTTATTTGTATTGCAAAAGGGTAAGATTGAACGTGTGATATTCAGCCAGTAGTCGCAAAAGAAGTTGATTAATGCTCTGATATTATTGGTCTAGTTCGGATCTTTGGGACCAAGTCTATGACAAGCATCGATGTCGGACGTCGCAGTCATGAGCGCTTGCATATTTTTCACCTTACGAGAATATAAACAGCCTCCAAGTCGGTTGGTACTGGCCTTGGCCTCAGACTTGATAAGGTTAAACAATGCTTCTGTCTTGGAAACTGTCTTCTTCGCAAGCGCCTTGTAGTACGAAGTAATCTGAAGGTATAAAGTTTGACGTATTAGAAAAAAATTCTTCGTTAATTCGACAATAGCACACTTACGGATGAAAGGCACGCTCCAGGTGTGGTCATTGTGTTGCACGCTGATAAATTGCTATACAGATCTTCGAGGTCAAAAAGCACCGTCGTCAATAGAGCAGCAGATAGATCAATGAAGTAGTTCACTCGGAAAACTTCCAAGCTAAAGCAAGCTTCCACGTCAGACACGAGCAGTGCGTAGAAGTTTATCAGTCGGGGCTTGTACTTGTAGAAACAGAACTGTGAATTTGGACCACCCGATATTAGAACCTCGATGAGATAGGTGATCGAATCGTAGGAACGGGGAACTAGTGCCAGTGCGTACTGCGTCAAGTATGATCCAGCGTCAGTGAGGTACTGCGTGATGACCTCGTCGTTAATCTTACCGGGATAGCTTTGTAACTTATCATAAGCATCTCCGTATGATGAGAACGTATCCGAAACGCCGACGTACTCTTGTAGAGTTTCGAGTACCGTTACGGCACCTGATACATCGATTTCATCTAGCGTAGCTATGGTGTTTCCAATATTACCTACAATACTTGTCCCAATTTCCCCCACAGAATTGGTAAAATCAGTGAGATAAGTGTTAAGATTGCTTCTCAGTACCGTGGACAGTTCATCGAGATCCACCAGGAACGCGTCACTTAATTCGACGTTATCGAGCGTAGAGTGAACGGTGTACCTTACAGGCAAAATCGTCGCTTTCAGGAGCGAGATTGAGGCCAGTAAATTTGTGGTGAGATTGGGATCAATCTGAGCCTTTCCGGATCTGATGACAGCCGTTTGGAGGGCAGTTTTCAGCTTCTGCAAGTTGGTGTCGAGCTGCACGAGAGCGTTGCGCATATTACCGAACACGTCACCGAACAGATGGTTAATGTCCGTTCCGTAAATATTGGTAAGGGTCGTGCGTGTGGAAGCAACTTCCCCATCGATGAAGCTCTTCATCGCAGAGATCGCGGTTGAGATCGGATTGAAAACGGCATTGTAATTGCCGTCGTTTTTAGGCACACCCGCAACGATGGCGTTCGTTATCGGTGGACCAAGCGTTGCGACCTTTGTGCCGAGTGATTCCATCAACGGCAGTAATGTTTTCAAGCGATCATAATCCGTTACAGGCACGAAACCGTTGTTGTCGTCTAGCTCCTCGAACAGTGGACCGATGCTCGCTGCTGCGGTCTTGATCGTCAAACTCGACTGGACCAGGCCGACAGAACCAAACTCGGGACTTGGTGCGGCGTGGATATACTGAGAACGGACATAATGAGGCACACACGTGATCACTGAACGTAATTATGTTAAACTTTACAAAACTGCCTGGAGCAACTAGGTTACCTGGAGCACAGCGGTTATCAGGATCAGTAATGGTGGACTTGTACGAGCCATTGTAGCGAAGAAAATGGCAAAAATTTGAAAATTATTCAACTCATCAACTAAGACGCACCTATATAGGGAGTGTTTCGAGGTATGCAACGCCACGCCACCTGGATAAACAATTGTGCCAGACAAAACACACATATTTTTTTGAGTAGGAATCTGATAGAACGCTGCCAAACCAGCGTGAAATGTGTTGTGAATTTGTAGATCAGCTTTGCCGCTGGGAGTTTTGGGAGAAAACGCGCTTTATTTGTATTGCAAATGTTTAAGATTGGATGTGTGATATTCAGCAAGTAGTTGCAAAATAAGTTGACTAATTTTCTGATATCAGTAGTCTAGTTTGGATCTTGGGGACCAAGTCTATGACAAGTATCGATGTCGGACATCGCAGACATGAGCGCTTGCATATTTTTCAGCTTATGAGAATATAAACAGCCTCCAAGTCGGTTGGTACTGGCCTTGGCCTCAGATTTGATAAGGTTAAACAATGCCTCTGTCTTGGAATCTGTCTTCTTTGTAAGTGCAATGTAGTACGAAGTAATCTGAAGGTGTAAAGTTTGACGTATTAGAAAAACATTCCTCCTTAATGCGACAATAGCACACTTACGGATGAAAGGCACGCTCCAGGTGTGGTCATTGTGTTGCACGCTGATACATTGCTATACAGATCTTCGAAGTCAAAACTCACCACCTGTAATAGCGCAGCGGATAGATCAATGAAGTGGTTCACTCGGAAAACTTCCAAGCTAAAGCAAGCTTCCACGTCAGATACGAGCAGTGCGTAGAAGTTTATCAGCCGAGGTTTGTACTTGTGGAAACAGAACTGTGAATTTGGACCACCCGATATTAGAACCTCGATGAGATAGGTGATCGAATCGTAGGAACGGGGAACTAGTGCCAGTGCGTACTGCGTCAAGTATGATCCAGCGTCAGTGAGGTACTGCGTGATGACTTCGTTAGTAATCTTACCGGGATAGCTTTGTAAATTAGTCAAAACGGTTATATATGGCACAAACGATTCTGAAAAGCTGCTGAATTCGGGTAAAGTTCTAAGTAACGTTGTTGGATCACTTATATCGATTGCATTTAGCGTAGCGAAGGTGTTGTCAATATTGCTTTTTATGCTTGTTCCAATTGCCCCCACAGAATTGGTAAAATCAGTGAGATAAGTGTTAAGATTGCCTTTCAGTACATTGGACAGCTCATCAAGATCCACCAGGAACGCGTCACTTAATTCGACGTTATCGAGCGTAGTGTAAACGGTGAACCTTACAGGCAAAATCGTCGTTTTCAGGAAAGAGACCGAGGCCAATAAATTTGTGGTGAGATTGGGATCAATCTGAGCCTTTCCGGATCTGATGACAGCCGTTTGGAGGGCAGTTTTCAGCTTCTGCAAGTTGGTGTCGAGCTGCACGAGAGCGTTGCGCATATTACCGAACACGTCACTGAACAGATGGTTAATGTCCGTTCCGTAAATATTGGTAAGGGTCGTGCGTGTGGAAGCAACTTCCCCATCGATGAAGCTCTTCATCGCAGAGATCGCGGTTGAGATCGGATTGAAAACGGCATTGTAATTGCCGTCGTTTTTAGGCACACCCGCAACGATGGCGTTCGTTATCGGTGGACCAAGCGTTGCGACCTTTGTGCCGAGTGATTCCATCAGCGGCAGTACTATTTTGAAGGGTGCATAATCCGTTACAGGCACGAAACCGTTGTTGTCGTCTAGCTCCTCGAACAGTGGACCGATGCTCGCTGCTGCGGTCTTGATCGTCAAACTCGACTGGACCAGGCCGACAGAACCAAACTCGGGACTTGGTGCGGCGTGGATATACTGAGAACGGACATAATGAGGCACACACGTGATCACTGAACGTAATTATGTTAAACTTTACAAAGCTGCCTCGAGCAACTAGGTTACCTGAAGCACAGCGGTTATCAAGATCAGTAATGGTGGACTTGTACGAGCCATTGTAGCGAAGAAAATGGCGAAAATTTTGAAAATATTTCCACTTATCAACGGGACGCACCTATATAGGGAGTGTTTCGAGGTATGCAACGCCACGCCACCTGGATAAACAATTGTGCAAGACAAGCCATTTCTGGAAATTGATGGAACGTAGTCCGCAAGCGCACCAGCGCAAAATAAAATGTGGATTTATAAACAGCTTTACTGCTGGTTTATTCAGATGTTCTGCATCCAGTTAGTAATCTAAACCAAGACAGGCACATGCAGGGATATATAAGTATACATCTGTCTGTAGATAATCGACGAGTATAATAGAAGATTTTTGTGGTACTTCTACAGAAGTGGATTTTTCAGTTCATTTCATATCATCTTCTGACTAGTGTACAAATTACGCGCATTATTCATTTTTCAAATACAAATAACATCAACCGAAGTTATGATGCTTGCTGTAGAGAAACAAAAATCTCATAGGCGTAACAGAATCGTTTGACGCATTTCTTACGCTCATCCTAATTCCCGCATTTGAATGCTGCATTGAAACACGCCCAACGAAATAGTCCATCGAGTTAACGACGGGCGTGGCTAAATGGGGCCCAAAAACAACGAAACCTAGCGCTCAAAGGTTGTTGCCGTGAAAAATTTGTATCCAGTCGTGTTTAGTTGCCTTAATTTTCCAACGGGTCATTTTCCTAGTTTATCTGTCCGCTTTGTTCGTGTTGCTTGGACTTGGCTGGCGTGAACATTTTGCGAAGTATCAGCCCGTTCACCACGAACTGTGCCAGATCTTGTTTCCGACTGTCCGTGAAAGTGGCATAATTGTTTGTTTCAAAAGAATAATTTGGAATTTCGTGTCCATCCGCAAGAATCGGAGTGTCTTATCTTTCGGAATTGATGCTCCAATTCACGCCACAGAACATTAGGCAGATTAGACTAGGGGTCCGCATTAATTTCTGGCCTACTTTAGGTAAACTAAAGCGAGACCGTTGTTATTCAATTCGCCTTCGTTAAGTCGTTTCTTAAGTCGTTCGTTTATGAGTTTAGTCTTGTATTTTTTTAGTGCGCGAAAGAATACAATCCACATGAAAGTTTATGTTTGAATCTACAAATAGACGTACATTGTTAATTGTTCGAAAGAAGAGAAACTGTTACCGTTATCATTTTGTGCGAAACTAAGTCGTAATTTGGTTGTATATGGCATGTGAATAATGTACAGCTACACAAAAAAACAGGCAATTCTCCTGATAACCATTTAGATAGCACTTCTGTTATTAGGTTTGTATCGAACTTTCGTAGCATATAATTCCTCTCTCGACTGCTAGAACTGGTTGGTTTCCGTGATGCTAATCACTTCCGGAGCATGGTTTTATGGTACAATTTGCGCCAACAGTCGGTGGCATGGTCTGAAGGGCCAAACATGGCATCATTCTCCCTCTCTGGTTTTCCCCACGGCAGAAGCTTATGTGAACCAGCATCATCCAAATTCGGGACGCATCCATCCATCCATCGGTGCCGTGTACGCAACAGCCTGCCGTGAAGTGTCTGCGCTGCCATAGATGGCTGACGGCTGACGACGTTGGTTGCATGTAATTTCAAATTAATGTCTGCAAACGCATGCACAGGGCCGTAACGGAATTGGGGAACTCCGACCACGGAGGGGTTGCATTTCCACTCTGCAGAGAGTCATCTGGGAACCGGCCGGCCCCGGCTGTACAGACATGCCGGTCTAATTTTATTGATGCTGTCTGGCAGCTTAATTACTCGCTGCTATATTCTCGCTCCCCAAGTGGGACTAGCTCCTAAGGATGCACCTTCAGATGGCACTTGTTTACCTGTGCTCGACTAACTAACCTTCATTAAAACGAACGGACGAAAGTGTTTCGGAATGGTTTGCAATAAGTCTTATCATCGATTTTCTTTTACCCGATGTCGACACACTGTGTGACATCGTACGTTGGGTGTTTATCTCGTAGCAAATTGAGATAAACAGCAGCAAGTTCTGATTGGGGCAAGGCATTGCAATTCATGCATTCATTCATTGCTGTTGGGATAGAAAATTCGGCAGAAGAACGCTATTGCTACTATGTGGTCTATGGTAGGTCCACGTTGGGTTACAAAATTTACTAACATCGCTGTGTTGCCATCAGAAGCACTCTGAAATGATAAATTTGCAATAATCCGCTGAACGAAGGAACGAAACAATCCGAGACTGGGATGGTTCCCGGTCCGGTTCGAAGTTGATTAAACTTGTTTAAAATGGAGCCTCCTTTTCCGAAATCACCCTAATGCGTGTTTATTTTTCCCTTTTACATTAATTCCGCAGACTGAACTATCCCACAACCTACAGCACCTGTCGGAGAAGGCGCGTTCGACAACCGAATTCATCCAAAGACTGAAGGGAATGAGCGACAAAGTGACGGTGAGTATCGTACATGTGACCCATTCGGATCCGGCCAGTCCAGTGTCCAGGTACCGAACTGTGGTTCACTCTCGGGATTGCGTAACGAGGTTTCTCTGCCAGAGACTGTTGTTTATTTGGCAACGATCCTCGTCGGTCCCCAGGCATCGAACGGTCAGGACATCCGATTGCACTGGCGACAGGGTCCGTTCCCGTTGTTCAGCCAACGCTAATGGTTAGGCTGGGCTTTTCCCACCCGTACTCACACACACACACACACACACACACACACCCTACGACTGACGCTTGTTCTACCGTTTCTCTACCACAGGATTCGTGCATCGAGTTCGAACGGCTCGTCACGGTACAGTGCGAGACGCTGATAGCGGCCATTACCGCCCGAAGGGACGTCCTACTCGATGTAATTCGAAGCGATAAGGAAGCCAAAATACGCACGCTGAAGGTAAGATTAATTTTGTTTGGCCGATGCGGCTGAGGGTCGGTTTGATTTGCGATACTGCAGGCTGCACGTTCATCGACGTTTGATCAACATCCGCACGCGTAGGCAGCAGCGCTTAATGAACGCGATCGCATCGGACCGGATATGGATTTTATGGCGGAAAAGTTTAGCCGCTTATTGTGAAGGGAGCAGGATGCCCGTAATGTGTAATCGGTACCGATTTGATGACTATTCGTTGTTTTCCCTCCCGCAGGATCAACAGGCGAGTTGCACGGGGAAGCTCCAGCAAACGACCGGCCTGATTCAGTTCTGCATCGAAGCGCTCAAAGAGACGGATAGTGCAGCATTTTTGCAGGTAATTTTCAGCAGCGTTTTGTTTTGATTTCACATCACACCAGAGCAGTGTTTGGAACCGGTTTTGCAATGCCAATGATCTAGGATTTTCATTCACAAGCAAATAGATTTACAGTAGGGTTGCCAAATAGTGCCAGGATTACTCGTCCGATTTCGATATCATTTTATGGGGCTTCGCTTGAAAGCTCCAAACAAAAATCGCCACCCTACCCCAGATGTCCAGACGGATAACGGACCGGCGCCTCGACGGGAGCGCAGGCGAAAAAATCCATAAAATATTTAAGAACACTTGAGCAACGCTTGCCGGCTTATATCAGGTTCTTGAGAGGAGAGAAGACAGACAAAAAAACAACAGTTTGCTTTGCATGATCGGGGGTTTTGTTTGTTTCCATGTTCGGGTCGTTGGTGCTTGGAAGTGGAGCAGACCGAGCAGCCATAGCATATTGCACGTTTTATTACCACGGATAAAACCGGCACCAGATAAATTCATGTTTGATGAAAAATAATAATTTATAAAACATATAGCTGCTGCCTAACATATGAAAGGCTGCATTTTTTTAAGGCAGATTTTAAGCTCCTTACTGCTGGGTAAAATGAACCTTGGCCATCGTCAAAGTTTACGTGGTTTTATTTAGAAGATTATTGTTGAAAGAATAGAAATGAGTTGTTAAAAGGGCGCAAGAAATGTTCTATTCTTTACGTTTCCCAACGATAGGTTTTTCATTCAGGGTTTTGTCTTTTTCCTTCCGCGAGCATGTTTGCTTTTGATAGCGCGAACAAAAACGGGTCAAACAACTCGCAGGCAGTTGTTTTTACTCCGACCGGATTCAGTGGAGAAGTTGGCGTGTGTTTTTTTCTTCGTATTTCGTGGCTACAGAAGTTTTACAGTTTGGGGAATTCAACCCGGGAAGCGGTACACCGGAACAAAACCGAAACCCGGTGGAAAATAATGCCGTCGGATTCGTATCGGAAACCGACACTAACCTCAGGCTTACACCGATACAGAATCGACCCCACTCCCAGCCGGTCTACCAGCCTGGGGTTTTACGTCGGCATTTCACGTTTTCCCTCACATCAGCGGCTCACTCCTTGAAACGCCCAGCCGGAGAGATGGAGTTATCCGCTCGCACGGCGAATGGAATCCGCAGCTGAAAAAAGAAAACACACATCAAAGCGAACTCTGGCAAATGTAAAAACCTTCTCATCCGTTCGTCCAGGGAGCTAAAACTACCGCGAGTGGAGCGTGGAAAACGGAATGTTAGTGCTGTTGTTGGTACCGTGGTGGCTTCCGTGTCCTGTTGGGCGAATATGAATTCTGTGATGAAATGTATCCCAGCAACTGGCCAGGCATATATGGCAATGCAATATCAAATGCCTTCTGCATATGCCATGTGTAACGATCGACAAGCAAGGCCGAATCGAACTATTCAAACAAAAAGGACTCTACCCGGTCAGCTGGATGTTGCATTTTTATCATTCGGTTTTCTCGTGCCCGTTTGACATAAGTTATAGTGAAGCCATCCGAGAGCTATCTGTGCGCGAAAAAATGCAAAAAGGTGACATATTTTTACGGTTGTGTTTTTGCAAATGTTTGTTGGGTTTTGTTATGTGAAATATGAGTAACTGATTTTATTTTCCATTTTATTTTCCACCTATGTTTTATGCTCTTGTACTGTTCACAGCTCGTGTTTTGACTTGAACATAGTATAATGCAACAAACGCAGGCTTAAATGTCCCCAACTTAACTACTCTCTCAACAAATTAAGCCCATTGATTTACATCATCAACCGCTTCCGATGAGTTTTCCACATCACGACACAGGCTATTTCCCATTCCGATCCGAGTATTGACAAAAAAGAACCGCCCGGTATAATCCCTCCATCAGCACCGAAGTCGCGACCCACCGGGCAACTAATTAAAATGCATTTTTAATTCCCTTTTATCTCCGACTGCACTCGATGTGCCCGAGCGGAAAACGATGTGACTCAGCGCGTTTTCGCGTGTGGTGGAATCTCGGGAAGCAGGATCGGAGCGTTGCCGGTTTCGGTAACGATTCGCGAGCTGATAAATTCGCTCGAATGCACCATCGACCGAACCACCCCACCAAGTGGGTGGGAAAAGTGCAACCGACGGTACGGAATCAGCGAAGCGGCACGGTGCGATAGATTTATGAGGTGCTAAAGAGCCATTCCTCGGTTTAGCGGGTGCCAAATGCATGCGCAATCGTTCATGCGGTTGATTTGTTTACAAAATCTGTTGCAACTCGCTCCCAAAAATAAAAAAAGGATACATATGGCGTGTGAAACACGTTTTTTTTTTTCATCCGACGAGATGCTTAGCATTGCCGAGCATTTATTGTGTGCCGTTTAGTAGAGCGTCACGCGTTGGTTGAATTTGATAACGAAGCACAAGGATGCCCATAAATCGCTGCTTGTCCATGGCCACGCACCAATGCCACTCACATTTCACCAAAAAGTTGAAATTCAAGCGTCTCGTTACGGCTGACAGCACCTTTCAGGCTCCCGCCATGAAATATTGTGCTTTACTAGACTAGCAAACTCGGCCGCCCATTTCCAGTGGAGACGAATGAATTGAAAAAAAAAAGGATGACCAATCCGGCCTACCATTACAGGGTGCCGGAATCATGTGGCAATGTTTCCCATTAGAGCGTTCCCGGGTGAAATCACGGGCCACCGCAAAGACGTTCGTTCCAAAGGCCTGTCAGGGTTCAGGCCACCGCAAGTCACGGTGTTTTGCTTGATCCGTCACCGAGCCCTTAATGGTGGCCCATCGGTTCCCGTCGGAATGTGCTCTTTGAACTCGGGCCGGGCTGGCAATCGATTTTTGTGGTCTACTCGGACCGGCGCAGTATCGGCCACATCGCAGGCCTGACGTGGTGGTCGGTTGCGGTTTTCAATCTCCCGCCCAACCATTTAGGGTTGCGTGTGGGGTGTCGAGGTGGAACGGTGATGGTATGGTCGCCACCCAACATTATTAGGAGCTTTAATTACTCCGGTTTGGTTTGGGCCAGTCCGCTGGACATGGGTTGGTGGATCGCCTGTGGCATAAAGTTGATTTGTGCACTTCGTAATGGATTGGAAATTGAAAGCTGTACGGCTGTATGCGAACGAGTATCACGTACATTGGAAAGAGGATCGTTTGAACTGTATTTCCCATGTTATTCCCATAATGTAGATTAATTTTCTCTCGCACGTTCGCGAGCAGGTTGTGCGGCATTCTCTTCTCGAAAAGGGATTAATTTGAAACAAATTCAATATCACTCCGCTAGTTTGCATAAATTTGCCTGCCCTTCGTATCGCATCGTGCCGGCCACGCAAAATCTCCATTAATTATGGAAATAATCAATGAATAGCAGATGATTCGCTCCAATCCGACCGGCTCGCGATTGTACCGCAAATGGAATGTGCTTCGATAGTCCGCCTGTACGTTGTGTTCGATGAAACCATTTTCCGATCGTGGCATTCGCCATTAGGCTAATATACACAAAGTTTATTTTATTTGCGACCACCATAATTCCACCGAATGCGCTCCGGTTTTGGCGATTGGGGTAATGGGCCGTAAAGCAACAGGGACGCCTTTAGCCACGGCCACATCGGTTGATGGATGGTGGAGTTTTGTTTGCCAGCATCGTAAGCATCTCGAGTCCCGTAGCTGACGCTTCATTAAACATTTCGTTGTATCAAAGCACCGTGCGTTGATTTATCGCGTGAGCACGAGAAAACCGGCACGATGCCACCCATTTTCGATTCGGCTTTAATTCGTCATCGCCAACATTGCGGTTTGCATTGTGAGCCATCCGCGCAAGTACGGGTTGCGGTTAGCAGGTGGCCTTTAAGGGACCATTTTCGTGTTGGGTCTTCTCCCTCTGGGGGCTCGTGTGACCTTTGACTTACGGAGACGGAGCGATACTGCTTGACAGGCACATTCAACGCCTCCACCCTATATGGTCTTGCCGACAGAGACCGGATCGATCGTGTCGATGATCTGCTGCTTGGCTGGTCGGAGGAGTGTGATGGCGCCGGTTGAAAAGGTCACAAAATAAATCACATCGACGTGTCGATGCTAAAGGTGCAACAAGTCAAATGGAAGAAAAAAAAAGGAATAGAAGTCAGTATTCAAATAAATCCATCTGTTCCACAGGACAGGTCTCAGCTAGCAACAGCATAGGCAGGTTATTTGAGTGCAGTTGCACAACCCCCAACATGACAGCGTCAAGCCACCGTTGTGGCTCTACGGGATCTCGTGGCACAGCTTAGAACCGTGGTATTGCACGATGCCACGATGCGAATTCGCACGCAGTTTCCATCTCACGAAAGTGTCAAAGTTGGCAAATAAAAACATTACTCAGCCCCTCAGCAGCTCGTAAGCTCGGTGCGCGTTCGCGTGTGTAACATACTCATCTCTTCTCGAAACGTTCTCTTCTTGCAGGTTGGCTCGATGTTAATTAACCGCGTCGCGAACACGGACATGACCTGGCACCAGGAGGTCACGAATGCGGCCCCGCGCGTATCACCAATTATCGATCTCACGCTCGACGACTCGTCGGTGGTGCGCGCCATCGATAATCTCAACTTCATCCAGATGAAGCGTAAGTACTTGTGCCCCCTCCTTTTGCGGTGGGTTCATTGGTGGGTGGGGGTGAATTTCCTCCTGCGAAAGGGATGACGCGGTGACATTAATTTATGCAAGGCGCCTGTGCGAGTGTTCGTGCTCAATTAACGGCAAACCTGAGACTGCGGCTGACAACCGCGTCGTGTCGTGCGTGTGTGTTTCTTGCGTACTTAAACGAGCTTTTACGCGCTTTTTCGATGGCGATCGTAATCGGATCGTAATGGTACGCAAGGCAATCGAACTTATTGAAATGGGTGCCAGAATTTGCGGCCGTGGTTTGCGCGTGATTACGTGGAGAATCGCCAATCGACACAATTTTTACGCGCTCAACGAACGTGGAATCGTTAAAATGGATCTTAATTTTTTGATGGCGTTTTGTTAAACCAAAAAGCCACGCGTTGGCAGGAAACAAGTTTATTCAACATAAAAAGGAGTGCGCGCTTTCGGCAACTCCCCAGCGTGGTGAGAAATGGGATGGGCATTAATTATTCGCGACCCGTCGTGAAATGTACTATTAATAATGGTACGGAGCCCAGAATAACCCCCTACAGGCGTGGCGTCATTTGCGCACCACGCCAACGGTGGTTGAATTTTAATTAACTCCATAAACCCGGCACTGTGCGGGTCCACCTTGTGCGGGAGCACAATCACCAGCACACAATGCAATACAATAAAACGAATACGTTAATTGCACCGGCACCGATCGAGTGGGAAATGCAATCAGAGAAAGGTGCAACACTCAGTGCGGCACGCGATCGGATGCGGGTCAACTTGTGTGGGTGTAATCAAATCTTATCCTTTTCATCTTACCTATCCTCTCGTTTTCCCTCGTTACATGCAGCTGCCAAGGAGGGCGAGGAACGGCTACCGGCAGGTGAGAATCAGCGCAACATATTCTCCTCACTCCTCATTTTGTCGGTTTTTTTTTCTCTCGTGATTTTCGTTCGTGAAGCAATCAAAGTTTTATGTCCTTTTCGTTATTATGCACGCGGTGTGAATGGGTTTATGTTTTCATGAAGCAACTACGTACATATTTATGTTATAATTTAATCCCATTTGTCTGTTTGGAGTTGAGAGTGTTCATTCCAAATGGTTCGCTCTCCAAAGCCGCGAAAATCGATCAGACAGACATGGCGACATCGCTTGCAACAATCTAATCCGTTCGACAATGTTGTTCGCGTGCGTGGAAACCGACAATCCCGAAACCCGGGTGTGGTTGTTGTTGGTTGCCACTATGCCTTGACAACCGACTCGTTAGTGAGGTACGTAGGAGGACGAGAATGCAACAACAAAAAAGGGCAGAAAAAAGCGCCGACCGAACGAACTTTTCCCCGAGGCGCGCCAAAATCGGATGCACTCCATCAGAGCGAACAACGACACCAACAACGGTCGAGCTTATCGTGTGTGGGTGCTTCAGCGTTTCACAATGTTGCCATCGGCGGGGTAGCAAGGACACTTGAGAGTGCGTGTGAGGGTGTGCAACAAAAACATCCTCCAACGGAAGGGTGTTTTCCGCACAGTGTGCCGTTGTCTGATGGCCTGTTCGCTCGTATTCCGCTTATCGGTAGAGGACTCCCGGGAAACCGGTCTAACACCCCACGGAGGCTTTTCGGAGGGTTGCCACTGTGGACATAAACACCCACTTGACACCCTCCGGTCGATGAGGTACGGGCCTGTGTGTGTGTGGATACCCACTTACCGGTCCGTGTTCGATCGGAGTGTCAACATTGGCACGGTGGACTGTGCAAATAGGAACCAGGCAGCCTGGTTGGCTTGAAATTAGACCGAGCGTCCTCGATCGAAATTGGATTCAATTTGCAAATCCGCTCTGGCGTAAACTTCTTGCAGGTCTTTGGCTTCTGTAGTCTCCTTCACCACGACTCGTGGGAAATCGGCTTGTCGGCATGTTTTTTTCCTGCTATCAGGAAAGAAAAGTGAAAAACGATTGATTGTTGTGTTACGGTGTGAAAGCGGTGAATTTTCAAATCGCGTAACAAGTCAAATGGAACGTGCAAATTTTGGCACAATTGTATGTAAACTACAATAAACGGATGGACAAATTTCTAGGCAACCAGTAATGCGCCCATAGTGGAGCCACACCCTTTCGAAACTCGTTACTAGTTACAGGACCTTCCGGATTGTCAAATGAGAAGTACAAACTCGCTTCCATCGTCGCCATGGTAGCACGTGTGGGGTGGGTTTTGGGCAAATCGAAAGGACCTTATCAACTCGAACGCATCAAGAAAAAACCGCACTGATTGTGGCGCCTTGGTACCACTTTCGGGAATTGCATGTGCATCCATTCATCATGCACGTCAGAGGTTTCGTTGTGAGGACGATGCTCTTCGATTAACCCACCGAATCGAAGGCTTTTTTTTGCTTGCTTGCTCTGTGGTTCTTTATCCTTCCAGCCAGACACAAATTGCTGTTCACTTTTTTTTGGTGCACGCTATGGTAAGCAAAACGCATCCATTTATGCTCGGACTAGAGGCGCAGCGGTGTCGTGATTTTGCGATACTAATCGGTATCGTTTTAACGACCAACGGCGAACCCTAATGGTGGCCTGTGGGTGCCAGAGCGTTATATCTCTCTTTTTTTTTTGTTCGCAACAAACCGGAAATTGGGGAAAAAATAAGCCGCACTCTTTGCAGGCTTTTAACGGAAACCACTGGCGCATGGTAACATTGATAACAGCAATGAGCGAAATGGTAGGGAAAACCCACTAGCCGCCCTTAATGGACGAGGGCTTACGATCCGTAGGGTGTGAGTGCCCTGGAAAGCGTCCGCAATCTACCCAAAAGCCCGGATGTGATGAAGTGTGAAACTACAGGACATTGTTGCACTATCCGTAGGCCTCTCAACGCGTAACGGGTGCGTATTACGAGCTATCAACTGCACCAGTGCACCGCAGTGCATATAGCGGTTGCAGGTCGATGCAAGCAGCAAAAAAAATCCGATTTTCCATCAGTGTGTTTCATGTGTAATGCAGGCGGACCTGAGCGTGTTTTTTTGCGTTTCGTACTTCCGCAGCCTTTCGTGGGTGAGGATTTTTGGTGTTCGTTTCACCCACAGGGACAGGTGCTGTCGGGCGCGTGATTTATTGGCCAGTCATTATTGAACCATATATATATCGTACGCTGACCGAGCACTTTAGCGTCACCAGCAGCAGCACTTGGTTCTATCACACTCGCAGTAGGCCGAGTACGGTGTGAATAGCAACATTGTAGAGGCGAGCTTGCAACATGGTTGCGAACTTAACACAATGTTCATATTTCCATCCATGCCTTTGCAAGCTCTTTACATTTTTGAAAATTTATGCATGTTCTCTTAATTATGCTAAACAGGTTAATGTTTCCAACAGAACTCAATCCTACACAACACAGCACATCAGATGAGTTGATGGTGAAACGTGCCTTAGTGTGAGTTAACTCTGAAAAAAAAAGTCACTAAAAATGAGTTGGCTGCCGCTAACACTGTTTGGTGGAAAATTGAGTTCAAGTGATTTTTTACAAGCAAAATAAACTTTCGCCTTGCTTCGTTTTCGTTCGTGCTTCTCGTGTTTTCGCACATTTCCGCCCAGTTGTTGCGAAAGCACACTCGCAACCCTCACCAGATGTCGACGAGAGGGCGTTACCCATCCAAACGAGCATAGTTTTAAAGTATTTATGATTACGTTAAAATTTTAATTACCCCATTTACGTTCGCCTTCCATCGCGCTTTCCGCGTTTCCGTTCACCGTGCTGGAGCTGAGTCAGCAGCGAAGAATGCTCTCGATACCGTTAAAAATTTAAATAATTCATCTCCCATTTCATGCCATTCCATGCTAATGCTCTGCGATCTCTTCTCTTATCCCGTTCTTTTTTTTTCTTTCTGCCTGCGTTTGCTCCCATTTATGCTTGTCATCACCCCGTACCCCTAGTACCCCTAGCACCCGTCATCATTCCGGAGGACTGCTCGGCGGAGAACAACTCCGTAACTGTTGCGTGGCAGGCGCCAAGCCACTCGTTCGTGCAAGGATACGTGCTCGAGCTGGACGACGGCAGCGGCGGCGAGTTCCGGGTAAGTGTTGGCGTGCAGCACCCCATTTCCCATCGTCTCCTGCAAAAGGCAACGAAGCGCTAAAACCACATCAGTAAGACAGATGCCGTTCGTAATCGCTTGTGTGGAAGCGTACCGACGGTGCTAGGTGAGGGATTTCCAAGCCAGAGAGCGTAGTAAAGTGTCCTTACGGCGATCAGTTGGGGTTGGGGAGTTGATTTTTCGATCCCAATCGGCTTCTGGTGGTTTTGAGCGGTATCTCTCCCGTCGATTTATCGACCTGACTACGAAAGGTCCTTGCTGGCAGCGACCAGGGTGACTCAAATCCTGCCAGCAGTTTGTCGAACGAAGGACAATGCGTTTCGTTTCGGAGAACGGGTGATGCGATCCCGCCCGGCGATGATGAGTGTAATCGAAAAGCTTCGTAAAAGCCATTGGCTGTGTGTGGGGTGGAAAACGAGCCCTCTCTGGCTTTGATGTAACCTGAGTCTTCTGGTGCTGTGTTCATTAAATCCGCACCCCAGACGACATACCGGGCTCGACTTAGGGTATTAATTTGTGATCGTACTTCACGCAAGCGTATTGCAAAGACATCACAAAGCTTAAGAAATGCATTCACATCAGGAAGTGGCGAAGTTAGCGTTTCATGAACTACCTACGAATGATTCGCTCGTTCAGTCTGAATGGGCTGAATGGGTGATTAATTCAACTATCAAACCAACCTTTTTCCCGCAGGCTGTTAAGCTCTCATCACGTCAGCTTAAAACTCATCAATTCCACAAAATGGGCACGCGCAGAGAGCTGTAAACGTTTGAATTGTCCTTACAATCATCCGGGCGGAAGAGGCGCCATTCGCACGCTTGGCCCCAATTGGGGGGGGAGTGAGCAATAAAACAAGAAATCACCACAAGATGAAAGCTCGACTCGGGCCGCAATTCCAGCCCGTGGATGGGTGAGTGGTTGGAAAAACCCAGCCAGGCAGCATCAGCACGGACCTCCCATCCTCGTGGTCGCGGTCCATAAAATCTTCGCTATCCCGAGCATTCAAATATGCCGGAGTGGAATGAATTCCATTATGGTGCGTGTCGTAAAGTTTGAAATCCCACCGGAAATCCCACCCCCGCGGTTTCTGTTCCGCGCCCCATCCTGGACCGGCATCTTTCGCATGCGTCGAAATCCTTCGAAACCCGAGCCCCTTTTCCGAGCGCACATCAAAGTGTCACGCACGCATGTGTGTGTGTGTGTGGGTTTTTGGGGTGCAGCCAGCCAACGAAGCCGTCCGGCATGGGCTGGAAAGGAGTACGACCGCCTTCATCAAACCATACAACGGCTGCCGGTTATCAGAGGGCTCCATCGCGCGCACGTTTGTCCAACCGGGAACTAGGGAAAGGGACTGACCTTTTGGCTGCCCATCAGTGGGGAGGAGGACCACACGGATCATTAGAGGCAAAAATGCACATAAATTGCTCCGTTCTAGCCCAACCGGTTCCGAACCCCCCTACTCACGGAATGTTCCCTCGGGAAAAATAGCTTCCGGGGTTGGGACGAAGGAAAACTAACGCATTCCAACTGGCGGTGGCATTTGTGGCGCCCCAGGTCCAAAGGCACGTTGGCCAACGAAAATTGTCCCTTCGTTCGTTGCTCAACTTTTCCCAACCGAATGGAATGGGTGAGTCCGGGAACTTACACGCGCACGAAAACGTACGCCTCCATTGTCGCGTTGGTAGTGGACAACTCCCCAAAAAACCGACCGAACACGGCAAATTAGCAGCACACCCTGCTTTTGCTCCGTATCCCCCACATGGGTGGCTTGATTTTTTTTCTTACATTCGGTGCTAAAGGACCAAACCCCTTTTGAAAGCCACCGCCACCATTTCGTAAGTAGCCTTACCACTTCCGGTGGGCCGTTCCGTTGAGTAATGGCGACGCCGTTTGTGCCGTTGCGATAGTGGCCGCTTTTTCCATTGTCACTCTCGGAAGGTTCGGGGGCAGTGCCGGTCAATTGTCACCATTGTAGGCAACGTGACTTCATTATAGGGACCCTTGGGTTCTTTCTTTCTTGGATGGGGCGGTACATTTTCCTTCGCAAAATCGCTTCACCACTCTCCCCACCAGAATGTACTTACGGTCGTCGGTTGGCGTAATCTCGTTTTGCGTGTCGAGGGATTAGGCGGGAGTATTTTTCTATGACTCGTGTATTTTTTTTTTGCTTTTTTTTTGGGAGGAAATTTAATGGCATTTTGGTGATGCCTTTTTAGAAATGTTCTTCGTACGCTCAGAATAATACATTCATAAACTGGAGCTTTTCAAGGGAGAGAAAGAATACGGGTTCTGCTGTTGGAAACTCCACGGCTGAAACTAGCCGTGTATGCTGTAGTGTGGAAAGCCATAAGGGCAAATTTCGGTCCCATTTCTCATGCACACCGCAGGAAACTCGTTTCAAATCCAATTCAAGCGGCGCGTGGAGAAACGCTGAAGCTGAACTTAAGTTGATTTTCATCCCGGTAGACAAACAATCGTCGTCCCGATGGCATCCATGCATAAAATGCTTCATTTTCCGTGCCACAATAATGCTTCGTGCGCATCGTGCGGATGTCTCTATCTCGACCGTAGGGCGAAGGTAGTGTGACATTCCTAGGCACGATGGCTAGAGTTCCCTTCCGGTGGGAATATTCACACAGTTCCTGACACATCACGCACGTGGTACTGGCCACCAGAAGCCATTCTATCATGCCGGTTCCGGCACTCCATCAGCATTGGAACGATGCCGGCAACAAAAGTGGCAGCAAAAAAAAAGCTAACATTTCGAAGGGGAAAAGGAAAAAAAGAAGTATATATTGCACATCCAGCCCCATACGGCTTTAATACTATACCGTCATTCCGCCCAGTGGAAGCGACCACACGGAAAGCGATTTTCATATCTTATGGAATGCCGTGCCGTGGGCCGTTCCGTCTTGTCGGTCGATTTTTTGGAACCATCGCCTACCGGCAGCCGGTGGTGTAATAACTCTGCCACGGTAGACACCCAAACTGAACACATTCGACCAAATGCTGCAGGCCATGCACCGTGCCAACGTCATGCGGTGCTTCAGTGAGGAGGCACTTTGCATCTTTCGGCTGGCTCTCGTCTATTCGGCCAGTTGATAACGCCTCTCGTCCTCGTGAGAGAGCGAGGAGTTTTTTTGGACGAGTTTTTCCGTAACGACGCCTTATCGCGATTTCTCACTCCGTGCACGCTACGAGTCATTTACGCTCGATAAAAGTGGAAGTTGATATTGTTCCGTGGCGAGTGTACGGTAAAGTAGGTCGGAACTGCCACACTGTCTGGCGAATGATGATGGTTTATGTGATGTAGGAGAAAATGGAACAGAATGGTTAGGCTTTTTTAAAGGGTGCACTAATTTAGCTGCAGTGAAAATGGTCACGGATAATAGTACAATTTAACATTTTCTTTTTGTTTCTTAAAGTTTACAAATAAAGAACGAAACATGTCAACCTCAAAATGATTAATGATTAACGACTCCTGAATCTTTGAAGTTCTTTCCAATAGATCATAGCATTGTTGGCATTCCTTTCTTCTCCAATCATGCAGCAAATCATTAAAACTCGAATCTTTCCGTCAGACTCCGCTTGTCATGGTGCTCTCGTGGGGTGCAAGGATTTCGATAAAAATAGAATAAAATTTACATGACTCACGGGCGCCATCCATTACCACCGCGAGCAACCCGTCGGTTTCCTTTTTGTGCACCGACGGAAGATTTTCTGCCACCCACTTGGCTCCCGTTGGTGGAACGCGAACGACTGCAGGCATTCGGAAAACGGAACGGCACCGGCTGCCCGCGCGCGTGTGTGTGTGTGGGTTTCTGCTGGTGGGAATTAAAAATTCACAACGTGTCGTCTCCTGCTCAATCGTCCTGGGACGAGCTGGTGTTCGCTCGGTGGCGCTTCGCTTCGTGCTTTAAAACCCGGCAGTGCTTCGACAGCAGCATAAATATTCATTTCATGGCCACCAGCACCAGACGGTCTTGCGCAATTGATGTGACTGGCCGTTCTAGCAGACTCGTGTTTATTATGAGGAATTTTCTTTTCCATGCATTTTATCGCCATTACATCAGAGGATGAGAGTGACGTTAGGTAGTCTTTTAAATAATGAAACCAACATAATGTGACATCAGCGCAACATCGTCTTAAATAGACTCGCTCGCTTATTTTGTACCTCTACATATATTTCGCTCCATTCGCTCAACACTGCATCATTATCCTTCCGTGTTTTTATTCGCCACGTTTAGGAGGTCTATTGCGGCAAGGAAACGATCTGCACCGTCGACGGGCTGCACTTCAACTCGATGTACAACGCGCGTGTTAAAGCCTTCAACAACACCGGTGAGGGTGAATATTCCGAGCTTATTGGATTACAGACGGCAGAAGGTAAGTTTGTCAGTCTTTCGTACCGCGCTTGAAGGAGCACAGACACAGATACACATTCATCGCGACACGTGGTTGATTGAAATAAAGTGAAGAGCAAAGGATACACCCAAGCGTCGGGGAGGGAACTCGTGGATTACCCGGAGTTAGATGAGTAGCAGTTTTCTGCCACTGCATCACGGGCATCTAGTGGATGGAAGGACACCAGGGAACAGTGTGTTCCGTGGTGTCCTTCTTACGGCTCAAGCCCACCACTGAGGCGGCTGTGTTTTGCAAACACAGATTAAGCACTTGTTCGCGACGGAAGCTAAACCCTCGACAGCACGTGTCTGTCTGTTTTATGGCGGAGAAAATTGCTTTTTTTTCCCCCGTAGCTGTTGAGCCAAGAGGACTCTGGGTGAATGAGTATCCTTGGGAGAGAGGACTTATGTACGACAAGATGCAAACCGCTGTGTCGGAAGTATTCCTCACAAGGACATAATGGTGGCCGTTTTCTTGTTAGTGGTACATTTCCTTCGCTTTGAGCGGAACGGTGGTCCGTGCATCTCGCTGAATGTTGGGTAATCAAAGAAGCCATTGGACGAAAACTCACGCAGTAACCATTGCCAGGAAGCAGAAGATGCAGTATCGGGATTGTCGGCAACTGAAAGTATCATCCATCTCGGAGAAAACGGAAAACGTTTTAAATTTTCTTTCGTGCTCGGAGTCGCATCGTGACAAAGATGGCGTACGCCACCCAGCGTCGGTTTCTCAGTCTGGCGTACACGAACGAGAATCCGAAGTTGCCGAGCCGGAAGCGTAGTGATGCGGTGTTGAAATCGTACAGCTCGTGCTACGATACCCGGGCCTGGTCGCTTGATGCGGTGAAACAGACGCAGTTCATCGGTGACGTCGCCAATCGAGCGCTAACGCACGCGGCTAAAGCTCCACTACACGTAAGGACACACGCCGGGGAAATCGATGGAAATTCGTGGGAATCGTCGTTGTACTTTCCGTTGGTGTACTTTCGTTCAAGTCCTTCTCCGGTGCGGAACTTACAAAGGAGATCCTGGTGCGCTTGGATGTGGACAATTTAGCCGATTACATTCTCAGCCTCCGGAATGAGGTGAAGCAGAAAGTCAGCACGATTGAATCGCTCCAGGAGGCCAAGGCAAACTTGACGAACGAAACGGAGGAGCTCGATGCTAAACTGCAGGATCTGACCGAGCGGAACCTGCAGCTTGATGCAGAAATTGTCAAGTGTCACGAGCGGCAACGTGAAACGAACCAATTCGATGAGCAGGAGCTGGCGGAAATAGGTCAGATGATTATCGACCTGCGAGATCGGAACGAAGAGCTGGAAGATGGGATGGAAGCACTGCAAAACCAACTGCAGGAGCTGCAGACGGCCGCCGAGTCGCCAGTTGGGGATTGCGTGCCGGCCAACGTCGAAGCGGAGAACAATTTTCTCAAGTTCAAGGCGAAGGATTACGATCGATTAGAGAGCGAGCTGGCCCTGTTCAAGGGCGAGTACGATAATCTGACGCACCAGCGGCGAGATTTGGCCGAAGAGCTCCAGCGAGCCCAGCAGTACCGGCATCGAGCGATGGAGCTGAAGCACGAGCTAAAGGAAGAGTTGCATCGCCGGGAGATGGTCGAGGAGCAGATTGAGATGCTAGTGGTGAGTTGTTGGTGGGCAAAAAAAAAACAACCATCGCCAAATGCTTGCGCTGGGAATCGATTTTACGGTACTGTTCACTTTCTCTCAAAACTAGAACATGTACGAAGAGCAGTCGATTGAGCTGAACCAACTGAAAGATCAAGCTCGTACGCTCAATCGTCCTTTACAAGACCGGCTTTTCGACGAATCGACGATGGATGAGTCTCAAACTGCGCTTAGCGAGATTACAAGCCGTGCAGAGGAATCACAGTTGGCCGCATCTACATCGCAGTTGACGTCTTTACAAGCGCGAACGCTGGCGGAACAAGAAAATGTCGGTCAGGCGTCTCCATCCTGCAGCGTTTGTCCGGAGAACTTGCGCCGCATTGAGCTGCTGAAGCAACAGATCGCGTCTCTGCAAGAGCAAGGACCCGTTGCCGACGAGTCCAGTGCTGCTTCCCAGAACCAACAGATAGCGGACCTGCGCCGGGAGCTTGATGAGTGCCAGCGCCAACAACGGGAAACAGCTGACAAATATGCTTCCCTTCGCGAGACATCCACAGCCGACTATCAGGAAATGGGCCGATTGAAGTTGCAACTGGAGCAACTAACCAGTGGCATGTCAAACGATGCACCTTCTGGTCAGAAGGAGCTGGCTGAAGCAAACGAGCAGCTGCGTGTTTTACGAGACGAAAGCGAAACACTCCGGAAGGATTTGACGGAGAGCCGACGGCGTGTCGCAGAGCTGGAAACAAAACTGCAATCTCCGGCGGATCCGTCCACACAGAAAGCCGCAGGTGGTGCGGAATGTTGTCCGGAGAAGGCGAACAAAATTTCCGAGCTTGAGCAAGTCATTTCCGGGTTTAAAGATGCAAGAAGCCCTGAGCCACAGCCATCTGACGACGCTGGTTTGGTAAGTTTGCGTGAGGAAAATGCGAAGCTTGTGCAGAGAATCAGCACGCTGGAAACCGAGCTGGCTGCTAATGAAAAGAAAATCAGGGATTTACAAGAAAATCCGACAATGGTCAAGAGCGAACCTACCGATGGCGCCGGTGTTGAGGGTGCAGATGTGAGCTCGCTGTTATCGCAGCTAGAGGAAAAGAATGAAACAATCGAAAAGCTTCGATTAAAGCTGGACACTCTTGAGGCGGGTGGTGGCGTTGGTATCGGGTTCTTGACGGGCACCGATGATGATGCCCGTGCTTGTCAGCAAGAGCTAGCCGATGTGCGTGCTCGTTTGGAAGCATGTGAACAGGACTTGCAGAACCATGCACCGCTGGCAGAGGGACAAACGGTGAGAAAAAGCGTCCGTATCAGTGACGAGGTGGAGCAGTTTGAGGCGCTTTCCGCCAAAGAGGAGCTGGGCAGTGAGGAGGACGAGAAAGAAACGGAGGAAATTAAGGCCGAACCACCGGAGGATGGCGAGGACAATGCGTCGGAAGCGTCTCAAGCGGAGGACGAGCTCGATGAGTCGCTCGAGAAGCTCGAAGAGCTGCAAGAGAACATCGACAGGCGGTGTTCATTGGCAGCACGCAAATCAGCAGCCCTGTTGGACGGCGAGACTCGAGAATGCGATTGTATCCGGCTGATAGCCGCCAAGGTAGCCAAGAGTGGTCTAGAGATGCTGCTCGTGGCGGAGCTGTACGTGCTGCTGCAGGAGATTTGTAGTGCCATCACGCGGAAGAACGCCGTGCTCGGTCGAAACGTGACGGTGCTGGCCAACAGCATGACCAAGTGCTGGCAGGTCATCACGGATGCCCGGGTCATGATGCACATGGAGCTGATGAACCGCACCAATCATCGTACGGTACCGACGAACGACGAGATGGCTGAGACGGTCGAGGACAATCGCGCATCCTGCTACGCGGGACAGTTCGGTCGACTGAGCGTTCGTCCGTCGCACGCAGAGACAAGACCTTCGCTTCCGGAACATAGGTCGCAGGCGATGGAAAGCGACGATAATAGGCTTTCGAATGCGCTCAACTGCGAGGTGTCGAGGTAGGATGTTTGGGGACTGCGTGGGATGGACATTCCATCGTCGTCGTCGTCGTCGTCGTCGTACATTGTCACCATCGGTGGTTATCTGTATGTTGCAGGCGACGAACCATTAAATGGATGGAAAATACGAAAAGATCGAGCCGCTGACGATGATTTGCAGACAGCCAGGAAGGCCAGCAACGGATTGCTCTCAACGGGTTTTGTCTCGGACGGAAACGTTTACTAAATTCCATGAAGAAAATTTCGGAATAGAAGGAGCGTATGAAAGGATTTTTTTTAAATTTGGTAGTATTTTTTACAGTCTCTAGGTTTTGTTTGTTGAATAATATTTTGGGTGTTAAAATGGCTGGAAACATCAAAGAAATATTCCAAAGAACCGAAAGGAAGGAAGCATTTTAAATTGCACCCACAAACGCTCCCGGTCGCGGTCTAGCCATCGACGGAGTGAACTGACGAGTACGCATTCATTCCTTCCTATTTCCAACCATAATCGATGACACGTCTACCGAGTGCAATGGAGCGTAAAACGAGGCGGAACATGGCTGCTGGCTTGCTTTTCCATCGAAAGGTGCCTTCACACAGATTGGACCAGCAATAGTCGCTTTTCCGACCAACCATTTATGTTTCTTTTTTCCCGATTCAACCCGCTACGGATAATATAACTCTTTTCAGTGGCAGATTTGGCGTATTTCACCCTCCGTTTGCCGATGGGAAGATGTATTCGTAGCTTGAACGCGTTTTTACGGTGCTCCTTGCCAATCCACCCACTAATTTTCCAGAAACGATTCCGTCTGTCGATTGCAGCTATCGCCGTTGGCCATTTCGGACTGGATGCCTGCAGGAATTGGTGAAAAAAGGGCGGTTTGGATAGGGAATTTGGAGTTGTACGATGAAATAAATTTACACCTGGTGCTCCTTTGCTGGATGCTGCTGTTGGTGGAAGTAATTTCGTTAATAGCTGGAAAGTGCTGTTTCGAACAGAATTCAACGGGTTGAGATTCGAATGGGGTCTAACGAATTAATGAGTTGTGCAGCGCTGGAGACGAACGTTTGTGTTACAGCGTAGACGAATTATTTCCAGTGGAAGCGTTTAATTTTACTTCGTCATTCATTTACAGTTACGATTAGACGTTGTAATGGCGCTTGAAGAGCTCGGTTTTCCAGAGTAGTTTAATAAAAAAAAACAACATTAAGTAAACCACAGTCGCATGGTGTCTGCTTCAAGGATTCTGCTGTCTAAACCAACAACCAGCCGTAACGTGGTTTGCGTTTCTTCTCGTTTCGTTACAGTCGCATGGTTCACATTCGATTCGGTCCTCAGTGGTGGTCCCTGTTCCGGGCTAAACTTCTCCGGTGGCAACCAGACCGTTTCGGCCGACGGCTGGGAGCACCGGGTGGCGCTCGGTTCCGTTGGATTCTCGAGGGGCGTGCACTACTGGGAGTTTACCATCGACAAGTACACCGCCGACACGGATCCGGCCTTTGGCGTGGCCCGACTTGATGTGGCCCGCGATAAGATGCTCGGTAAGTTGTGCCGCGACGTCTTCTTAACCATCAGTGATCCCTTCCAGCTAATGCGTACGTTTCGTGCTGTCCACAGGCAAAGACGACAAGGGCTTCGCGATGTACATCGACCGGCAGCGGTCCTGGTTCCAGCACAACAGTGTCCACGAGCGTCGCGTCGAGGGCGGGATTTCCACTGGCAGCACCGTCGGTGTGCTGCTCGATCTGGAACGGCACACGCTGCATTTCATCGTGAACGAAATGCCGCAGGGTTCGGTGGCGTTCCGGGACCTTTATGGTGTGTTCTACCCTGCCGTCAGTGTCAACCGGGGCGTCACGTTGACCCTGCACTCGGGTATGGACGCGCCACGCATGGATTATCACTAGGATCGGCGTTCACTAGTTCGTTCCACTAGCGCCACGGCCCTTCACTAGCTGTCACGGTAAGGGGCGTGAATCACGCGAATCTCCCTTGCGTGTTGGGGTCGTACCAGTCTTCAGAAAGACAAATAGTTGCCATAGCGAGAGAGAGAAAGAGAGAGGGTGTTTTTTTATCCCGTAACTTAGCATCCTTCAAACACCACCGGTGAAAGGTCACAAGCGCTTAGAGGGTTTTCTTTTAACGTTAATTCCAGGGTGAGAACTTCGTTTCGAGCCAACATAGATGACTAATAGCCGCAGCTTCATCGAATGCAAATATCGAGCGATTTTGTACAACCAGAGCACGAGTTACAAGCCCAACCAACCTCGTGTTCAGAAGAACTGAAGCCATACTTTGTGAGCGTGTGCTTTTATCGGCCAGTTTCCATCACAACCCACGACTTTTCCGCATGCGGCGCGGGCTTCGGGTTATAATGCTAATAGAAATGTACCACGTTTCGCTCCCTTTTCGAGCGGGACAGTTTTGATCTGTACCGGTGCCGTGTAGATTCCACCGGTGGATTTGCATTTTGCCATCCCGACCCTGAAGGAGGTCAATAGGTGAGCAACAGCAGCAGCACGTTTCGTACATCATGGTACAAAAACGGCGCTACAAATCGGGCACTACTGATCGTTGCGAGAAACTGCTTGCCACGAGGAGTCAGCGCGATTGGTCTCGCAAATTGGTCGTCTTAAAGGCAGCTCCGGTTTTGCCAATTAATGCAAAAATAATACACCGGTACGGATCGTGGCTGATTAGCGGTATGCTAATAGCGAGCACGAGCTGGACCGGTGTTTGCACGCGGGATGATACCGGATAAGGAAACATTTGCATACTTCTTGCTTGCGAAAGGGGCGAGCAACTGCCCAACAACCAAAGAAAGGCTCATTTGGAAAACTTGCCAACCGTCGTCGGTATGATAACGTTTGACTTGTCGACCGTGTCGTGTAGCAACATTTTTTTTCCCACATTTCCCCAAATTGTTGCGCTGTTTCGTACCTTCACGCGCGAAAGCAAAGGGTTTTCCTACTGCAACCACCCGCGAATGCGCGTCATTAAACGATGCCCGATGAAACATTCAACATCCGCCACGCGTGATAAATGCGCATATAACGAGAACGAAATGAATTGGTTTCCGGTTTCGGGTACACCACGATTGCGCTGCTCACCAAGCGAGTCATTATTGAAATGAGCCGTGATGGGGACGGGCGGGCAAAAATGAAATCACCGGAAAATGAAATACTTTTCCGCGCAGCAAACCAACGCAACGGGACATGGAGGGATGCACTTGAGGTGCGAAATCGGTTGGAAATCGATTAACGAACTCGCACTATTGCCGTTTGCCACTGGCCGTGGGAATTGGAATCAAACAGTACGAAACGAAAATCAAAACCGAAAGCAACAATGGAAACTGCATATTGAATTAACGTTCGTTCCGGGGGGTTCCCATTGCGCAGGGGGTCAGTAGTAAGACCAGGAGTGGAGCAGTTGAACCAGTGCATCCTTTTTTTTTGATCTCCCTCCCCCCGGAAATGTTGCAATGATTTTTGTTGTTTCTCTTTTTTGCCTGTATCGATCATTATCATCATCATTTGTCGGTGACAAAAGGTGACCCCGTTTCAGATCGCCCGCAGCGCAAGTACTCGATTATTTGTGGTTCATTATCGCCGTTGCATCGATCGGTGGTGTTGGAGAAGTAAGTGAGGAAAAAAAATATCGCCAGCATTTATCATTAGTTGTAGGTACGTGACATCGATCCTTGTTTGTTGGTTTTTGGCTCTTACACGAAGGGCTACAAAAGCAGCTAGATTATTTATATTGCGCACGCTTTAGGTTGCGTGGCTGGTATGTTTTATTTATTTTGTTAACAATTTTATGCATAGCTTGAAGCCGGAAAATCCTCCATAAGAGACGAACAACGGGAGAGTGAAGTTTGGTGCGATTAAAGTGGAACGCTTATAATTGTATTGGGCATTGTGTATAAACCATCACAAACAATCGAAAGTGTAAATGTTTCTTCGTTTTAACCCCCCTCGAATCCATCATTTGCACTTTATCAAAACTTCTGCACAAGATTCGTAAATGGCGCGATAGGGACACAAGCAACTAGACACACTGTATAATCGAGATGAACCCTTCACTTTGATAGAACCGCTCTAGCACAAAAAAAATCAAAAGATAGCATTTTAGGCGTACACCCGCTCGATAATACTCGATTAAATGAAAACATAAAATTAAAACAAACAAATTCTATCACGTTTGCATACATGGGAAAGGAACGTTTTAAACCAGGCACGGTAAGTTGAAAGCGTGGGTGTGTTTTTTTTGTATCGTTTTACCAGCAAATAGTCACATGTATGTATAGTTGACACTGGCGAGCGAACGAAAAACGCAAAAATGTGCATCGAAAAGCCATTGATTTGTACAAAAATTGTAAAGTTATCTCTACTCCTCCAAAGTAAGTTATTTTATCGACTAACCTAGCGTAGATGATGTAAGCCGCGACGAGACGAAACCCGCTTATTCAAGAAAAAATGGCGCGGGGAAAACCAGAAACAAAATTATAATACTCATCCTCGGAAAAGGACACGTAGTCGCGCTAAACTTCTCATAAAGCGAAGCACACAAACCTAGCACCTGGTGGGATCCGGCACTATGAAGGGGTCGGTGCAAAAAAAAGGTCGAACTCATATTTGTCTCGCTTCGTAATCATTCGATCCCCAAACTCCACTTGTGTTATCATTCCCCCCAAATGGAAACAAACAAAGAGCTTCTGACATTGAACTAGACATGTGAAAACCAAGCGAAACGAAATAACGAAATAGATTTTAAAGTAACTAAGGAATTTCGAAGTAAAGTAAAGCAACTACAAATAACGAAACACATATTATCAACAATGCTAGCAAATGAAGGAGAGAAAATAAAAGAAAACTCGCTACTCGTAAGACACAACGCATGGAAGCGGTCGAGAGCGATCAGGTGTATTCCGCGGACGAGCCGTCCGATTACAGATGCCGGCACGTAACCGGTAGAATTTAATCGTACGTTTAGAAGTCAAGGTCACAAAGATGCGCGCACTCGAAGGCGAGTGCGAAGGGAATTAAATCCGAACGATAGATAACACATTCACCCACACACACACCACCCCCAAACAGTGTAGTGCTAATCCTTTGGTAATACATTGAAGAGTAATAAAACGTATGTAAGAAAAAAACAACAACGAAAACGTGAGTCGCATCATCGTAAAGCATTGAGAAATTGGCTTGGAATTGGTTTAAACACGCTCGTAATGAAAGGGCTTGGTCTGCAACGGAATGTTGTTTGAAAAAAAAAAAAACGCTGCCCCATAAAGCTCATCGCGTTTAATCCTTATGGCAAATGGGAAAATCCGTCCGCCTGTCCCTGCGGTTTGCAACTCGAATGTGGCTCCCGGTGTAGGTCTAGCCCATTACCAGAGCCCATGTTCGTGTTCCGCGGCCCGGGAAAAGCAACAGATAAGACAGATAATGCGAAGTGCACCGGGGTGTAAAATTTCATTTCATTCTGCGCCGGCCTGGAATTACGTTTTCCCACACTGTGCGAACGGGCGCGTTTCTTATTTGTCTCCTCTTGCCATTCAGCTAGCTTTTACGCCGCATCTTTTTTTTTATTATCACCAACACGAGGATTCGGAAGCTTTGGATTGGAGCCCTCGAAAGCCGGCGGTGGTGACCGGTGGTGTGTTAAAATCTACATTAATCCGTTCTGCTCGGTGCCGGTGGCCTATTCAAAGGTCCAGCGCAAATGAACAAATGTGACCAAACTGCCAGCTCCCGTCGAGCCTCTCCACTGGGCTCTTACCGGGACGAATGGGAAATGGGAAAATTTTCTAATAACATTGACCTTAAGCTAGCAAACCCGGGATGTCCTGTGGCGTCCTTTTTTTTATGTGGCGTCCTCTCTTCTTTTTTATTAATATTCTTTGTCTCCTCCAGCACCAACCAATTGCCGTTGGCTTTTGGTTTAACACGAGCAATTTAGGGCTCGGTGGTAAATTTGACCAAAATGCCGCGCCTACCGTACGAGCAGCCAATCCAACGTAAGGCACGGCATTGGCCACCGGCAGGGAAGCTGGCAGGAAACAGTCACATTAAAGCCAGCACAAGTGCCCTTTCGGTGTGGTAGGGGTTTTTCCTTTGTTTCGCTCGCGTGGCCCTTCAAACGATCGGTTCGTCCTTCGCAACCCACGGACGGGCCAAAGGAAGCTGGGAAAATCCATCTCCACCCTCTCCAGGGCCACACATTAACCGAAAACACATCCAAAAAAAAGGGCGGAAAATGTTTGTAATCCAATTATGAGAACATGGGATTAGGGCGTAGGTTAGGGGACAGTGTTTTTTTTTGTTTTGCTTTCGCTCCCTTAAATTGTGCGCCCCGTTGTCTTGGTGCTTTTCCCGATCGTCCTGTCGAATGTCGTGTGTGTGCGCGTGGGTGAGTTTATCCCCCATTTCCGATCGTCCCTTCGCTACGTATCCCGCGCCATTTAATAATCTGCCCTTATCGGGAGGTCAGGTTGTTTTGCCCCTGTCGTCCTTTTTTTCCTCCGATTTTTCTTTTCATGCCAAACTCACGTGTTTTTTGTTTGGTGCTGTTGTGGGTGTTCTATCCCACGACGGTTTCCGCGCAAGGATATGGCCGCTGAACATGTCCCAACGGTCGGGGGTCATGTAGCACGCGGTGGTACATGTTTTTGTGTGGTTTTTCACATTCCAAGAAATTCAGACCGAACCGCCTCTCGCATCGTGCTGAATCGCTTCTTTAAAAGGATACTGGACAGCGGACGAAAGGGCGACTTTCTTCAATAATACTCGTCGGTTTTGGAACGTCTTCCCCATGATTTATAGACGACAAAAATGCAATTACTGCTTTCGTCTTATCGTCAACATCACCATCAAAATTGAATGAAATCATTGCGCTATGAGCCATTAATGAGCCAACCATTGCAGCCCACGCCACGGGAAATAGGAAACGGTTGAAATGGTAAAACATAACTGAAGCAACCATAATTAAAGTTTTACTGTCCCGCCCATCGCGACAAACCCCATCATTGCCTGCAGCTGTCCAAGCGTGGCAGCTTGCGAACATGTTCCGCCCAATGCCCGAGCCAAAATACCGAATAACCGATAAAATTGCGAGGGTGTAAAGTCACATTGTGATAGGGGTTTCGGTTATGGCTGCCGCTGCTGCTACTGCTGCTGCTGCCGGGTACTACGGTTTCCCAAAAACCACGGCCCAAAACCCCATCGTTTAAACCAAGCCCTACTCGTCCGGAATGCAGCGGAGGACCCTCAGGGATCCGGTCAGAAATGGGTGGGAAATTTATTGGACAATTTGTCCACATCGTCCCGTGCTTATCGAGTAACCCGTCCGCAAGATGAGCCCGGCGTAGGCGGATTGTATTGGCCCCCTAATGAAGGGATTTTTGTGCGCCGTGAGATGTAATTATGATTAAATTATAAATCAAAAGCAACGTACCGGGAAAATCGCACCGGTTTTTGGGGGTGGATGCTGAATCCAAGAGCCGTTGGTGCTGTCACTGGTATCTCGATACCGACGATGCGGATGTGTAATTTATTTTTCTTCCCCATCCGTTGCGTGATGCGGCCCGCGTTGGAAGAAGCAGTAACGAGGGGCAAAACGGGCAGATAATAATTTCGGGCGGGTGCAAATGTGGGTAATTACATTGGCGAATTGTCACATGTCAACCGCAGATGATGTATATGTTTGGCGGTGGCGAACCGGCGGCCAGTTGGCGGTTTGTCATTTATGAGCGTTTTCAGCGAGCTATAATTATCGCCAAATTGCGCTGCTTGGAAGATACGATTGTCGTACGAAAATTGGCGGGTTTATCGTTTCGTGGATTTGGTGTCGTAGGAGAGAGATGAGAAAAACGCGTTCACAAGGAATAAAGGATAACCGTTTTTGCTGGCGGGATTTAAATTGGTTTTTCCATTCCAACGGTTTTCCGCACCCAATATTCATTCGAAAGAGATTTGTCCTTCTCCGTGCGACGCCGTACGCCTGCTTTGATGGGTGTGGATAATCGTTACGGCAACCGAGTAGGCCGTGAGATCGATTTCGTGATTCGAAATTCTACTGCGAACATCGTGCTGCTGCCGTACACGCGGATGTTTACGCGCGTGCAATGTAGTCCCCGGCGCAATTAAGCGCAACAGCTGGTCGTCCTTGCCAAAAGGAAGCTATCATCCGGAGCCCCAGGCGTTTGGTACACCGTGTTCCACGGCCATTATTAAGGTCCCCTCCCGGATTCGTTTCGCTTCGGTGTAAATAGCGTCCCAATGGGACCGAGAGAAGGCGCCTCCGGAGTATGATAATCGACTCACGGTTCCCGGATGGAAAGCACATAAAATCAAACCCCGCAACGCCACCAGCGGCTTCCAGCCGTGCGTTGCTTTCGATTTTCGGTACCAGTTGGTGTTTGGAAAGCCCGCATCCGGGATGAGTGTTTAAATTTTCAAATTTTAAGTAATTTTCTACGTCCCCAAAGAACCCGCAAACACCTGTGCGCTCGCAGATTGCTCGCGATGAATCGGCGGCTGGCGTGGGTGGGGGGGGGGGAAGGATTTTCCGAAGGACGAGCCGCGTGATTGCGTACCGCACCCAAGGATGCTGATGATGATGGCGCTGGTGGTGCCAAAAATACCGCCTGGTGTGGTATGCCGGCGAAGACGACAGCATGTTTCAATTAAACTTTACATGCTTTTCGGGCGGGTTCCACCGATTCCCTTCGCGTGGGCGATTTCCATTCAGCCTTTCTCCTTGCCCGCGTTGGGTCACAGAAATGGAGGAGGGTATGTTTCCGAACCCGGAAAAAGGGGGAAAAGTACCAGCGCACTTTCACCAAGTGCTAATGATGTCACCCAACGCCCACTGGAGGGAGGAACTTCCACGCCTACCAAAAGCACCGCGAAAAGCTTCCTCACACGGCAATGAGCATATGTACCGCGTGTCTAATGGCTGGAAAAGCGGTTCCAAATCGGCACTTGCACACTAATTTCGGCACCCTCAAACCTACGCCGATGCGTTGGGTGGAGGCGTTATGAACTTCACTCGATTCGGATCGTTTTGTAGCGAATTCGGGATCGGAACGAAGTGTGGAAGAAATTCAAGATTTTCCAGGAATCGGCGCTTTCTATGTATGCGGGTCGGAGCGTAATTGAGGCTTAAAGAGGATATGCTAGGGAAGGTGTCTTTTATGCTGCAAAATATCGGTCTAAGCGATGGAGTGTGGCAATTAGAACCAATTTCAAATGCTGTAACATCCAATACAGCTCGACTGCTCGAGATGGTGCAGTTCGAATTCGAGCAGCTTCGTGTCACCGTTAATCGAGAGCTAAGTTTTTCTTTTTTTTTTCTCAAGAAAGCGTACTCCGTGTGATCGACATGGTAGAAGTAGATTTTCCACAGGATTAACTGATTTGAAACTTTTCTCAAAACCACACGAAGGTCTCGTTCGATGCAGCCGTGGTCATGGAATCATTACCAAGAACAGTGTAGTGTGTGGAAAATCTCACCAACCACTGGTCTGGAATGAGGTCGGCTGTCTATTCAAAATTAAGCACGTTTAACCGCGCACGCTCGCAATCTCGCGCATTCAAACCGTATGCAACTTTGACCATGTTATTTCACTTCCCGTCGACCGTTTGCTTCCGTTTGACGCAAAACCTCCCCCAACACCTTGTGTGCGTTTTTCCGACGGGAAAAGTTTCGAGTTGAAGCGAAAATTAAATACTATCCCTTGCCACCGTCACACGGGGGGACCGTACGGAAAAGGGTCACGGCACGGGATGCCCGTCAAAAGTTGCTGCGGGAAAACAGTCAACTGCAGTCAAACCAACGGTCAACGGTCGAGGGCTCCATCCCGATTGGATCATGCAAAACCATAAAGTGAACGAATGGAAAACTTCCGCTTCCGGTGGCGAACTGCAACGAACGAGCCGGGCGCACGGTAACACAAACGCTCCGGTTCGAGGGACCGAGGATAAGCTTGCCCTTCACGCTTGCCACCGACCAGGTAAGAAGGATATGTGTATGTATGTGTGCGTGTGTGTGTAACCACCGACTCGTGACTGGCCGATGGGTTCCACAGGATTCCTGGAAAAAAAGTGGGTAAAAATACCACAGACTCCCCGGACGGCTCGGAAACGATCGAGGAGGAAAGCCACCGGCAGGAAGTTTCACCGGCGAACGAATGGCCACCCGATAATGGGGGCTGACATACGCGTAAAATAAAAGTTTCTACCATCCTGTCCGGGCCGCGAAAGGACTCGCCGGTTTGCACACCCTCTGGTGGGAGCAGCGCGTGCTAACGTAATACGACAGTTTTTATGCGCTTTTCATGCCGGTTCGGAATCGGTTCGGAATCCACGGCAAAAGGATGGTTTACGTTTCGCGTAATGGCGAAACATTGCAAAGGGTTTGAGTTTGAGAGACGCATTCGTGTTGATGGCGAAACGAAACGAGGATTGCGCAAATCCCCAAACACACCCGTGCGTGTAAACACATCGGTGCATGAAAACGTTTGCATAATTATGAGTGTCCTGGCCTGAAGCAAGAACCCCCACGAGCCTTGATTAACCCCTCTCTTGGGGTCCCAACTCGGTGCAGGGAAATCAAACAAACACTCTCGCACGAACAATCCAGCCAGCCCAGCAGCATATGCAAATGGGTGTTCCGTTGCCCATTCCAAACACCCGGGGCAGTCGCATTCTCGGAGCCGAAGGAAACATGCTGGAATAAATTGCCATTTACACTTACTAAATCATAAGTCTTATCGGGCCTTACGGTAGCTCGCCAGGACACCTCCTGCACCAGCCGTTACCGCTGCCGAGACAATTCCCAAATGGGGAAAATGCATGCAAGGAACGGTAAATTGAACAAACAACGTCTGCTTTTCCTCGCAGCCCGTCCGGTGCAGTTTCCCGACCTCTTTACACGAACCTGCTGCTGCTGCTGCTTGCTGGTCGCTTATTCTAGCCGACCCCTTCAGAATGGCTGGAATGCATAAATCTTCACCCCCGGGAGAGGGAGAGATTGGGAAGCGTCACAAAGAGCGACACCGGTGGTAGGACCCGCGTGAAACTCGGGAAATTTATCGTTTCCATTAATTTGTCACAGTGCGATATAATTTAGTGAAGTATTAATTAAGTCCCACCGGCTCGGTGTGTGATTGCGTTCGTACGGGAGCCTCCGAGGATGAGCTTGGGCTCTGATAAAAAGTTGGCCAGTTGGCCAAACCGACCCATCCCACTCGAGGTCAAGGGTGGGGTTTTAGTGTGCCGATGGCGTTGGGAAAACTTGCACCAAAGAAACCTGCCCGTGGGAAGGGAACTAAAACGATTATGAGCGTCTTGTGATTTACTTATGCTCGGTGGAGCAAATGTGACTGAAATGCCATTCCGTTGGATGACTTGTGAATTTGTTTTTAAGGAAGAGTTGCATCCCTTCAGTTATCAATCTTTTGTCAAATAACACCCCATCAAAAATACATCATCAGTTATGAGAAAGAGCCCATAGCACCCATTATGTTAACGACGTAGTTATCGTGCTTTATATATTCACTGTTTCACATCCTTATTGATAGAAAATAATCATCCACATTACCTTCTGACGAATGGCATCCTAAAGCGGCCATTTTTGATACCATTTTTCCTTGACACCTTATCATATTCTCTCTCTATCTCTCTCACACCTTCGCTCATCTTTGCGGTGAAGTTTTGCGATTGATTTCCCAGAAGCATCTTTCACCGGTTCTCTGGAGGATGCGTGGTGAAAAATAATATTACTTCACCAACTGCCCCAGTTGGACGCGCCGTGCAGGTGCAACCCTCATTTCGCGTCCTTCTCGCCTAAGCATTTTCATTTTTATGGAGGCAATATTTCATCGTTTTCCACCCCTCCGAAAACCACCCACCGGATGTGGGTATCTTCCATCGGTGGCATCTTTTGTCTCTGGTCTGGCCCTTTGGCGGAATGAAGGTGGCAGACACTTCTGTAAGGTACGGCCTCCTACCAACCACCCACACAGTTGCCTACTGCCAGTCATTGCGGCCAGAGCAGGACCAACAGGATGTAGCGGGTCTTGTTTGCATTCGTAATTAGTTGAAATTTATTTTTCGCTCACCTTAGCGAGGTTGCCAAGCGCGCCTTAAAAGAAAACCCCTCGGCCCTGCTCGGAAAGAGCAATAAAAGCGCCTTAAACCATCACCCCACGGCCACACGGTGGGATGGATAAAAACACCTTCCACACGGTACGCACATTTCCACGCGAACAATCAGCGGTGAAGATAAGTTTAATAGCGC
Source organism: Anopheles nili (assembly GCF_943737925.1). NCBI lineage: Eukaryota > Metazoa > Arthropoda > Insecta > Diptera > Culicidae > Anopheles > Anopheles nili. The sequence continues at coordinate 8,434,743 of NC_071292.1, forward strand.
AAATAAATCATACGCTTGGGCGGTTGCCCATCCCCGTGATTGCGGTGTGCGGTGCAGAGAGCGGATATTTAGGTGTTGTTTTGTTACGTGGAAATATATACATTTTTCGGACCAATTTTCCACGCGCCACAGGGCATTGGCCCGGGCCGGTACGAAGATTCACCGTACTCCCGGCTGGGAGGCTTAGCGTGGCGATTGTGTTTTTCATTTCAACTTTTGGTAAGCTCAAATCGAGCTTATCACCTCGTTTTGTGGTGTTGTTGACACTTGATCCTAGCGCAGAATATTGAGTTGATGTGGCGCTTTGGTGAAATTGAATCAAAGTTGTTTATTGTCAGATAGCGCTTTCTTGGTGTGGGTTTTACGCAAAGTTAAGAGTCAAATGAAATATAAATTTATGCTCCGTGTGTTGTTAAACGGTGGCTTGAATATGAAATTGAGAGCGGAGGGTCCTTTACAGAGCGTAAATTCCATACAAAATGACATCAAAATATGATTTGTTTCGTGATTCGGGAAGCAGAGGTCAGTTATCTTCCTGCTCGTAACACGTGATAGATTTGATGGTCAAAGCAACCCATGCCGCCAATTGGTCACCAGGGGAAACACATTGATCTTTCACTGAACAGTAAGCGTGTAAACATAAAAAATTCCCAACTGTCATTTTGAAAGAAAAACGAACGTTTTTTGAATCACTCTCGTGTAGAAGAGTAGAAACCACATTTTTAAAGCCCTCCAAAACCGGGGGGAAAAATTTCCTCTCCACACTAAACGCAGCAGGTACCGGCGGTTTTGATTGATGTCGGAAAAATGGTTCCACCGTTTGGCAAGCACTTTAAAACGTTAGCAAACCATCCTTTGGCGCATTCGGCACAGACGACAAGCCAGGCCAGCCACCATCAGCCAGCCGGTTTAGGTTCGTTCGTTCCGGTGTGGCTTTAAAGCCGCCAAAACCCCCGGCACGACACGTGACCACCATTATCAACGCGTAATGAGTTTTGCATTTTCAATTAAACTTCCCAACCGGCGGCTCATGGGAGAGCTCGACGGTTCGCTCGACGGTTCGCTCGCAAACGCGGACGATGATGGAAAACTTTCGCCTCGCACACAAAAAGCCGACCGACCGGCCTTTTCGCTTCGTGCAGGAGAAGGTGCTCCACTGTGAAGAAAGATTAAAGAAACGGGCGCCTTTTTGCGGGCATAAATCCGGGCGCCCTTCTTATCCTGCCGACCGATCGGAGCGACCTAGCCGGGCCGATTATCGATCGCCGCTTTGGTCGTGTTTGTGGTGAAGAGGTGCCTCCAGAAAACGGAGAGCGGGATTTTTGTTTGGAAAATTTTGTTTATTTACTCTACCTTTCAAACCTGCAGCTGCGCTGAGTGATGGTTTAATGAGCCACTCGTGGCACGCGACTTCACCCGCGGTCGTTCAAGTGGTCTGTCAAAAACGTTTCGGTAATCCGATAGCGGAATACTCCTGGCCCGGTCCCCTGCTGAACGGTCGCAGGTGCCGAGGCAAGTGAAGTGTGCCCTCCGAACAGCAGGGAATGCGAAAGAAAACACTTGTTTGAACAGCAAAATAACAGGATAGAAAAAAGGGTTTAAGGATTTCAAACATGAAGTTGGAATATATGTATATAGATAAATAGCCCATTTTCTCTATTATTGCTCTGTGCCTCCCAGTTATTCTCAATGTCCGCTTTCTTTCATCAGCTTTGCTGCTGAGAGTTTTGGAATGAAAACGCGTTTTATTTGTTATACAAACGAGTAATATTGAACGTGTGATATTCAGCCAGTAATTGCAAAAGAAGTTAACTAATACTCTGATATTATTGGTCTAGTTCGGATCTTTGGGACCAAGTTTATGGCAAGTATCGATGTCGGACGTCGCAGTCATGAGCGCTTGCATATTTTTCACCTTACGAGAATATAAACAGCCTCCAAGTCGGTTGGTACTGGCCTTGGCCTCAGACTTGAAGAGATTAAACAATGCCTCTGTCTTGGAAACTGTCTTCTTCGTAAGTGCGATGTAGTACGAAGTAATCTGAAGGTGTAAAGTTTGAAGTATTAGAAAAACATTCTTCGTTAATGCGACAATAGCACACTTACGGATGAAAGGCACGCTCCCGGTGTGGTCATTGTGCTGCACGCTGATAAATTACTATACAGATCTTCGAAGTCAAAACTCACCACCTGTAATAGCGCAGCAGATAGATCAATGAAGTAGTTCACTCGGAAAACTTCCAAGCTAAAGCAAGCTTCCACGTCAGATACGAGCAGTGCGTAGAAGTTTATCAGTCGGGGCTTGTACTTGTAGAAACAGAACTGTGAATTTGGACCACCCGATATTAGAACCTCGATGAGATAGGTGATCGAATCGTAGGAACGGGGAACTAGTGCCAGTGCGTACTGCGTCAAGTATGATCCAGCGTCAGTGAGGTACTGCGTGATGACCTCGTCGTTAATCTTACCGGGATAGCTTTTTAAATTATTCAAAACGCTTAGGTATGACACTAACGATTCTGAAAAGCTGTTGAATTCGGGTAAAGTTTTAAGTAACGTTATTGGATCACTTATATCGACGGCATTTAGCGTAGTGTGGGTGTTGTCAATATTGCCTTTTATGCTTGTCCCAATTTCCCCCACAGAATTGGTAAAATCAGTGAGATAAGTGTTAAGATTGCTTCTCAGCACCGTGGACAGTTCATCGAGATCCACCAGGAACGCGTCGCTTAATTCGACGTTCTCGAGCGTAGTGTAAACGGTGTACCTTACAGGCAAAATCGTCGCTTTCAGGAGCGAGATTGAGGCCAGTAAATTTGAGGTGAGATTGGGATCAATCTGAGCCTTTCCGGATCTGATGACAGCCGTTTGGAGGGCAGTTTTCAGCTTCTGCAAGTTGGTGTCGAGCTGCACGAGAGCGTTGCGCATATTACCGAACACGTCACCGAACAGATGGTTAATGTCCGTTCCGTAAATATTGGTAAGGGTCGTGCGTGTGGAAGCAACTTCCCCATCGATGAAGCTCTTCATCGCAGAGATCGCGGTAGAGATCGGATTGAAAACGGCATTGTAATTGCCGTCGTTTTTCGGCACACCCGCAACGATGGCGTTCGTTATCGGTGGACCAAGCGTTGCGACCTTTGTGCCGAGTGATTCCATCAACGGCAGTAATGTTTTGAAGCGATCATAATCCGTTACAGGCACGAAACCGTTGTTGTCGTCTAGCTCCTCGAACAGCGGACCGATGCTTGCTGCTGCGGACTTGATCGTTAAACTCGTTTGCACCAGGCCAACAGAGCCAAACTCGGGACTTGGTGCGGCGTGGACATGCTGAGAACGGACATAATGAGGCACACACATGATCACTGAACGTAATTATGTTAAACTTTACAAAACTGCCTGGAGCAACTAGGTTACCTGGAGCACAGCGATTATCAGGATCAGTAACGGTGGACTTGTACGAGCCATTGTGGTGAAGGCAATGGCAAAAATTTGAAAATTATTCAACTCATCAACTAGGACGCGCCTATATAGGGAGTGTTTTGAGGTATGCAACGCCACGCCACGCCAGCTGGACAAACAATTGTGCAAGACAAGCCATTTTTTTTGACTGGAACCTGATGGAACATAGTCCGCAAGCGCACCAGCGCAAAAAATGTGGATTTATAGACAGCTTTACAGCTGGTGTATTCAGATGTTCTGCATCCAGATACAAATCTAAACCAAGATAGGCGCTTGCAGAGATAGTTAAGTAAACATCTGTCTGTAGATAGTCGACGAGTATAATAGAAGATTTTTGTGGTATTTCTTTTTAAGCGGTTTTATTAGGTAATTCCTTATCATCTACTGACTGGTGTAAAAAGAAGGCGCATTATTCATTATTTAAATTCAAATAATATGTAACATCTGTTGTCCTGAATGCTGCCTTGAAAAACACCCAACAAAATGGTACACGTTCCATCCATTGAGCCTACGACGAGCGGTGCTAATGGGGGTCCAAAAACAACGAAACCTGGCGCAGCCTTTGAGGAAAGGAAAAAATTGCCATCGAAAAAGATATATATGTATACCAATTCAATACTTTTTCATGTTTCGTCAAGTTAGGTTGACTTTTGAACAACAAATCCCCGTGTTGCATTAAACTCATACCGAGGAAAATCAAACATTAAAGATGTGAAGAGCAAAAATGGCTGCGTTTAAAGGAGCTCATGTCTCACCCGAGTAGTTGCTTAATCCGCTTCAAATCCGTGCAAAACTTTCCTACCAATGCGCAACGCCCACCCAACCACTCGAGACACTCGATACATCGCTCGCGTGAAACATATGCGCTCGAAAGCAAACCCTACGCAAAAGCACAAACGTATCGCATGACCCAAACCCGCTCTTGCCCTTTTTCAGAAACTCGTAAAAACCCCTTTTTTCTTTGTCGTTGCCTCCGCGAAACAAATCACTCAAACCCATTGTGCGCTTGGTAGCTCGAGTGAGGAATGGAACCATTCACCCAACCCCGGGAAATGCATCATAAGAGAGCGAGAGAGAGAGAGAACTGGAAATATAATCCAGCTGGCGTATCCTTTTCGGTGTCCTGTGCCCGTCCCCTAACAGGGTTGCTGCACGATGATGCACACCCCTGGCGTTGGATGGGATCCTTGCCACGGGCACAGGATGGTCTCGTCCGCAGCTCAGCTCCGTTTGTTTAGATTTTATTTATTATGATTAGCTTATGAATATGAATTTCATGAAGAGTATTTTTCAGATCATTCCCAAAATCCCTACCCCACGGGATTCGATTTCCATCAACGGAGCGAGGGAGGTCCTCACTGGGAGGGAAATTCGTCCCGCGCCCGTTCAATATTTCATCGACTTACCGTCCGCTTTCCGGTGGCCCCGGAGCTCGCCTTTGCTGGAGTGATGGATTGGATTAAAATTTATGTACATTCGGAGATTAAGAGTCGTGCCCGAGCAGACTGTGGGGTTTGGTTCGCTTGCCAATGCACGCGCGACTCTCCCGGTCCCGGTGTTCGGTGTCCTGGACCGATTCGGTTTCATCATTTAAAAACGCTACCCCCTTGCGGGCTGAAATCAGTTTGCGGAAAAGCGAGAGGTGATACAGATCATAAATTATCCAGAAATTAATTACTTCACGCTATCAGCGCATCGATTCGTCGTCCTTCCGGTCGGGCAGGACACGCAGAAACCCGAAAATGGCAGCTGTGGAAGGAAAAACATCCGCGGGACAAATCATTGGTCACTGGCACGAAACCGTGCCGCTCACCGTGCACACGCAACAGTGGAAATGAACGATGATAAAGCACGCCAGCCCAAACAGGCCTCGTGGGGGTGGGGAGCTGAAAATCCGATCTGGAAGAGATTAAGAAAATCGCAGGTATTCCCTGTGATCCAGGGTGCTGGGTGAGGATTATCGTAGAACTCATGAAATGTTTACCAATCCGCACAAAAACACACACCGGATGGACGATTTCATGTCTCGGTTGAGAGGGAGCATTTCTGTATAACATCAAAAATAGTTGACAAAAGAGAAAAAAAAGGGAAAAGCGGGAAAACATTTCATTCCCTCAAAAAAAAGGACGCAATGACGGCGTTGAGTGAACCCCACCCAAGCACACCCAAGTAGGCGATGAGCTTTTAACCGACTGCTCGTGACATAAGTGACCCTCTTCTTGGTTTGCTTTGATTGAAAATGGGGTTCGCAAAATTAAAAATAACCTCCAAAATCTTTTGTGCACACACATACATACCAGCCCATGCCCAACCGATGTTGGCTGTCATCTTTTCCATTAATCTTCTGTACGATATCGTGAATCGAGCGAGAAGAAAAAGAAAGATGACAAATCGTTATGACCATTTCGATGTGGGTGCTTCCGGAAGCCGCTCTCACTTTGGACGGCTGTCTGGCGTGTCCTTCGGCTACACCCCGATGGGTTTTTCTCTTGAAAAGCAACAGCATCTTTTGCCGGGTAGACCGGTGCAAATTAACAAAAAAAAAGTGAGCTGCTCGGCACGCATCGAGCCCCGGTGGAAAGTCACTTTAATCCAAATAAATAATGATGTCGCTTGCAGGCGCGAGGCAGATATTTTAATCTCGACTCGTGCACACCCCGGCACCAGATTGGCACCGGAGCTGTCTCTAATTGCACCCCAACCAGCCGCCCAACTGCTCGTCCAGGGTTCGTTTCCGTCGAAATGACAAATGGGGATTTAATTGTGCAACTATTAATCCCCGCAGACGGTGCCACCGGCTGGTAGTGCAGTTTCCACGCTTTCCACGCCGGAAATGGCATCGGGTGAACATCCGAACCGGCTGGGTTGAGGCCGAACGCGCCAGCAGCAGACATGGGCGCTATCAATTTTCCACCGGCACCGTGCACCGGGTTTGCAAGCGTTTCCTCGCTTGAGCCAACACGAAACCGGCATGGCGTTTGTATCTGTGCAACTCTGCTCGTGCTCTGGAGGTACCCACCTGCATCAGGTGTCAATATTTTTGTGGAGCCGGTTTGAAATTGATTGGAGATTTAATTTTCAACTTGATTTTCGTTTTTTTTTGGTTTCAGTGTGCTCCATTTGATCACGAGCCCATCTGGAAATGGCCGTGAGGTGAATCCGTACGGATTGTGAAATGTGAGCCGAATGCCATCATGTGGAGTTTTGATAGAGATAAAGTGTTTGCGGGTTGATAAAGTGAAATGTTTCGTATTATTTTACTGTACCTATTTGCTCCGATTGAATGCTGCTTCACGTGGAATTGCAAATGGCTGTGTGATTTTTTAGTCGCCCACACCGATTAATGGTTCGTCGAGCGGTACGATAGAATCAAGAATCTAAAGCCCGAACGACATGAGTAGATGGCCTGAGTTGCATCATTAAAATCAGATTAGGATTTGTTCCACTTTGGCAGCAGTAGCAGCGTTCATGTTCATGCTTGATTGGTGGTTCATAAAAATACTTACTCTTAATTAGCAATGGTTGAGCTCGAGTGAACGGTACCACGAACGTAAATTGTAGTTGAATTAAAAACCAATCGATTGTGCGTACCGTACCGTCTTATGAAGCGCTTCGAGCACTTGTGGGACCCTTCGCACAATCGTTCATGAAAAAAAAAATGCACTCAGCTCGTTAGCCACCCGGGTGAACAAAAAAAAATAATTACAGAAAATGGGTCTATTTTTCTGTGATTTTCAACGTAATTTAAACCACCGCTGGAAAAATGGTTCTTTGCTTGGAAAATGTCGAATCTACCCGGTTCTTGTGGGGGTTGGTTGGTAAAAAAAACTTTAGCAATAAAAGCTTTCCAGCAAGCACTCTCGCCCGATGCAATTTCCCCCGAATGTGGCCGCAAAGGCGGTAAATGGACGAACTTTTCGAGCCTGGTAGGATTGTACGCACAACATCGCCCACCCAGTGCCGGCAGAGCATTAGCATAATTGTGAAAACACGTGCCTGAGAGCGGGGGTCTTATTATCGCCTCCCCCTGTCCGAAAATTAGATTGTAACCACCCGCGTGCCGTTGTGACGTTCAATCAGCTGTAAATCGATTAACGAAACGTTTATTTACGGTTCGAGTGAATATGAAACCCATTCGTGTTTCGCATTGAAGTTGTCCTTCCTGGGTGAGCCTTCCTTCCGATCAAAGGACGATGGTAAGTGGGATGGATGGCTTTTTGTTTTTTATTGGCATCCTTATTAATCGTCCTGTTCGTGGAACTTCCAGCTGGGAAAGGCTTTGTTCTTGGGTAAATGCAATGCTCCCGGGAGAGTGCCTCGAGGGAGACAACCCTGCAATTACTATGCAGTTTGTGCATCGTGTCTAATTTGCTTATGCTAATATTTGAACTCGGCACCATGGTCGGTCGGTGAGATAATTATCCGGCTTAATGTTGCATGGGATTATGCGTTAGATTAAACACGATTGCAATACAAAGAGGAGATGTGTGTGTGTCGCGACATTACATACGTTAGACCCAGAGAGGCCGTGTTAAAGAAAAGACTAGAAAATGCTCAACTAAAATCAGAAAAGAAAAAATTGGCATCAGAAACTTGTGAACCAAACCCGCTCTGGAATGTGTTTTTCCTTTGCCTAACTTTTATGAAGAAAAAAGTTCCAGTTGTGGTTGTTAAAAATCGATAAATAACGATGATTCCACCCCGGGCAAATGTTTGTTTGTAGGCTTTCGTTTTTTTTGCTAGGCTTTTTGACTTCTTGAAATTTTATTTACCTGCCTCATACCTTTTTTCCAGCCTTTCAGAAGCTCTTCGATCGATTTGCCACCCGCCGTTCTCGCGAATTTCTGAAGCAAACATAACGGCAAGAAAAAAAGCTACCACTCTTCTATTGATCTTTGGCACGTGGCATGGAAGGCTTTCTGAAGAAGGACCAGCCGACCACTGGCTTCCCTTGTGCCACCTTCTTTTCTCGTGCTCGTTTTTTTTCTCCCTTTTTTTTCCGAGTCACCGTTTGCAGCGGGTAATGTTATTTTGTCTAGACGGCTTGGACCGAGCCGGTTTATGCCCGTTTGTCGCCGCCGGCGAGGATGAGACCCCTCCACAGACGGACTGCTACAAATTGAATAATTTATTGTCAAACAGATTACGCCATGCATTATAGAAATTGCTAACACTCTCCTCCTGGCCACTCACCCAATCGCCTACGGACCGACTTGTTGAGACTTGCAGCTATTGAGGGAGGGTTTCTTTTTTTCGCCAAGCGGCCTTTCCCTTTCGTTCCGAGTTCGTAGAGGAAACCGGATCGGAAAAGCTACGCCGCAAAGCTCATTGAAGCGGCTGGTGCACTTTGCGCCTCCACCGTACGGAACGTTGTGGGAAAAGTCCTCGAATAATCGTCGTTTAAAATCGTCTCTTGCAAAGCACGCTTGCACTGGAACTCGCAGGAAAGAACCCTCGTTTGATTGAGAGGGAAAAAGAAATGCTCTCATCGAACAACTCCTCCGTTGTTAGCTAGGCAGTTCCATTCTGTAGCCTTCGTTTTCAATTAGTGCGCCCATTGTTGGACGGTATCAAATTTGCATTTTGATAAACACCTTCTACCCGGCAAGGGGTGCCGTGGGAGCGAAATAAAACAAAAAAGTGGGAAAAAATCGAGAGCCAACCCACGAAGGGGGTCTGAATTCCGTAAAACGAATTCCGATGGCCAAAAGCTTGCTTCGGTTGCGGTTAACCCTAGTGCAAATTGCGCAAAACCCACAACACACCATCATCGCCATCACCACCACCATCATCATCAGCGCCATCATCAGCGCCATCATCTGGCTACCATTCAGAGGAGGGGTTCTCCCACAGGACTTTCCCTCGCGCTCAACATCACCGCATCCGGCCGACATGGCCGCAGGGCTCGAGGCTGGTTTGATTTAAGCACAGGCTCAAACAATGGAAACCCTCTATCCCTGTTCGCGGTTGGAGATGATTTTGGGATCCTCCAGAAGCCTCCACGCATGCTTGTCCTCCTTCTCCACCTCACTGAAAGGCTTCTCGGAGGGCTAGAAATATGGTAAATGGCGCACGGTGCCGCATTCGATTCGGTCCGAATGGATGGGCTGGTTTTTAGCAATGGTCGCCCTTAGCAGCGCAGCGCTTCAGGAAAAACAATAGTCAAATCAAGAGTTTACTCCATAATCAATTTGCATATTCCATTAAAATTTTGCCAACCATTTATCGTGCTCGTGGCGCTCATGCGTTTGGGTGGTGTTTCGAGGGCCTCCCATTGAGTCCTTCGGGGCGTCCGGTGGCGAGCTTTCGCACATCGAGCAGTTCCGTTCGGTGGGCTTTTGTTCCTGTTGGACGTTCGATTCGGTGCGGCAGAGTGCCCTTAACGGTGGTTGCCAGAGTAAAAGCGTATTCGAATGTACCAAATCCGCATCTAGAGATTGAAATAATACAACGGAGCCAATTCCTATTACGTGCTGTGGAGCTTTTGAAATGTGTTCGTACACGTAAATATATTTATTGCCTTTGGAATATATTTAAGTGATTTCATTTACGTTTTATTCGGTTCTTTATTCAACGTTTTCCCGAACAGAATCGCACAACATCAGCCAACCCGCCAATCATGCGTACAGCACTGTACAGCCCTAACACGCGCTCATCCGTCGTCGACGCAAAATAGCTTACTTGGATGAAAGAATAATGTAATTGATTTTATGTTAAGCACCGTGGAGCCATGGCGCGCTGTACGGCCACGGAAGTGCGCTTTCGAACGCGCTCTCGTCCGGTTGTTAGGAGCTGTCGAATGAAACTTTTTAATAAAATCAATTACTACAACATACCTGCACCTCCCGGGTGCCCGACCCACCGGTTGGCACTCACGCGCCACGAAACATTCTGCGCACTGTTCGATCGGAAACTTTTCCGGTTGATTAACGGAAGGAAATGAATTAGTTATACTTCCTTCCTTCGCTTAGGCGCCACCGGGCGCCATGGTACCGCATTGTGATACGACGGCCCGCATCGCATGGCGATGGATGAATGTTTGCAAGGGCGGATACAAACAAAACCCCAAACTCAACAAGCAATGAAAGTGCCGGAACAAAACCAGAAAAACTAAAACGCACAAACACGAGATGAAAGGCATGCCGGTGTTGAATTTCGCATGCAATTGTTTTTGTGCCAGCCCTTCACTGTCGGTAGAACGAAACTGCGGCCAAGGAAACGGAGCACGATGGTTTTAGGAACAATAAAACAATTGGACCACGTCATTCCGGCTCGTAAAGAACGGCGGTCGGTAGAAATTTCATAACTTCTAGCTTGCGCAAAAGCCATTCCAGCACCGATGCACCGATGTTCCAGGGGCCACGGAGAAAGCAAGCAGACGCCTCCAACGGGGTGGGCGAAAGTTTCCTCGGATTTTCCTCCGGATGCAGCACAAAATTCCGGCAGCCGGAACCGGGACCGAGAGGGGAAACTTTTAACTGTCTCATAATTACGGATGACACAGAAGCGGGAGAAAATGAGCCGGTCGGGAATGCAATTTTGCCCAACGCAACCACCTTCCGTGGACGACTGCTATCCTTGGGCATCTAAAACAAGGTAAACTTATTATGAAGCTCTGAGAGCGCTTGATGGTGGCAGGGAAAATGTATTAATATTTGATTAAAATTCTACGCAAATTGAAAGCCCCTGCATATGCTCACACGAGGAATGGAAAAATCACACACATTCCACGAGCTCGTCTCGAACACGATGGTGGGGATTTTTCCCGGTTAATCTGGTCAGCAGCATCTCTGAGTTGGAAAGCGACCTAGAACGCGATCGCTTGGACATTCAAATCGCGTCACGAAGGGCTACCGCGTTGCTGCGTTTAATTAGGACATAATGAAAAAGCACGACACCATTCCGTCGACCTCGTGGCTCGTGGCCACTTTACACGTTCGCATCGGACGAACGGACTGGTATTGCATCCTGGATCCGACATCCGGTTTCGAAAGCAATCGTTTGATTCAATTCCCACAATCCCCGTCGTCCAGCGAGGCTGATTCTGTTTCGAGCAAACGAACCGTAAACGGGACGATTTGTGCTGTATCCTCTGTTCCGCCACGGGCTGTTTTTGTTCACCTTTTTTTTCGTTCGTTTTCTCTTTTGTTTCGTTCCTGTGTTGATTGCAAACAACATGGAGCGCGTGTTGCTCGTTCGATGGCGTGAAAGGACGGAATATTGTCAGTGCGATACGCCGATCGGCTGCTGCGTATGAGCAACGCTTCGCTGGAGCAAAACCTTCACACAAAACAAATCCCGGAAGCGAAAAATCACCGCCAACTGCGATCCGGTCACGAATGGCGTCGACACAAATGCGCTTTCGCTTTCTCTTTCACACACACACGCAAACACGCTCTCTCTCTCGCTCTCTCACTCACTCTCGTTTTCTGCACATCGACTCGCCGGAACGAGGAATGTGGCGCGTTGTTTTGCTTTGGCTTTACGCCGGAGGAAAATTCGATTTTTCCGGCACAACTCCTTTTTTTTGTGTTTGGTCCTGTCCACACGGAACCGGTCTAGGCCAGCTTTCAAGCACCGATCGCACTTGCTTTTGACACCACGCACGCAATAACAGTAAATGACTTTTCCTGGTCAAATCAAGCCCAGTCATCGAACCCTGCCGGAGCTGTGGGCTTTTGGGCCTGGACGCGGATGCAATTGCATTTTAACCGCGGTCAGCTTTGGCCGCACGGCCACGATACAGTTCGTTCTGTTTGTGTGGTTTCTTTTAAAAAATATAAATGAATCATGCCGATCCGAATGGAATCGATGGCATCGAACGAGAGCCGGTGCGTGATTGGCATGCGATTTGTATATTGTATTTCAATTTCCATTTTTGCTCGGTGGTTGAAATCGAAACAGACTCGGTTTGTTTGTCTTACGGTGGCTCTTTGTAGAGCTGGCTGAATGAGGCGAAATTGTATCACATTTTGGTTCGTTTCGGAGGTCAGTTTGTGGTGCTTTTTAGTGAGTTAAATGGCCCTCATTTCACAGATATTATAGCAATAACGGTGATGGAATGTTTTATACCGCACATTTTGAGCTTTAAATGTCAATCTTGCGTTAAGTTCAACGGAAGCGCATAGCCTCGGGCAAGGGATTAATGTTAGATAGAGCTCAAAATCCGTGCACAATATCTTCAAATCGTCACTCTTTCCGCAAACCGGAGGCGATGTGATTTGCATCCTAACCACGACCACGGGGCAATCTGTTAACACCTTCACCTGCTCCTGGCCACGTGCCACCCACGTGGAGGCGGTGGAAAATTGCAAAACGATCATAAAAACGCCCACGACACGGCCCCGGTTCGGAGGAAAACGACACTCAATCAAATTACCCGCCCGGCGGAAGTTCCGGACGATAGGAGCCTCCCACTCCCACTTTCCGAACCAATGCCGGTCCGTTATCTCACCTTCCTACCGGAAAAAGCCCTCCCCGGCCAATATGTTGAGGTTTTGATTGTAATTTCCGCACGACCGTTCCCTCGAGAGCCTTCGCAGTGCGGTGAATTATGATTGGCCTGCTTTCGTCTAATCTCATAGGTCTCTGGAGAGAAGCTCTTGGTGAGACAATCTTGAATTTATATTCCTTCTTCGCCATCATTAAATTCGGAAACCGGTGGACGTGATTGAGGCCACCGGTGCGTTCCAACGGAACGAATGTCCACCGGTGGAACGTTTTTAATATTCTCCCCCGGGGGGCTTCGATCAAAACAGGGCAGCGATGGACTTCCGGCCATTGGGATGCTTAGAACCGACGGAATGTGGCCGAAGCAGACAAATTAAACATCGAAAGGCACCCGAGATCAAAGGGACTGGCTCTATGGGGCTAATATGGGTCACCTTTGTCTTCCTGTTTGCTTCTTCAAGGGCAACCAAACACGAGGGTGGGCTTTTGGCAAACAAATAGAAAATTTAATATCGCTCCTAGCGGCTGGAGCGAGTGCGCTTTTTGGGGCATTATCGAAAGGCGACTTTAAGGTATTTGATTTAGGATGCTTTACCTTTCGGAACAGTAGCTTATCTTCCGAGACAACGCTTACCCAGTATGCTAAAAACACTTTGAAGCGATTGTCCATTTCCAGGCAAAATACGTCCGGAGAAAAGTTTTCTTCCAGCTTCCAGCACAAATGAAAAGCGACTTCATTGCGGATTGATGAATCGATCGTGGTGGGGGTTTGAGAAAGAACGCTTAAGGACGAACGATAAAGGATGCGAGAATGTCTCCTAAATTGCTTTTCACTTAAAACGATTCCTTCGCATCGTCTCAGAATCGGCCAAACTCGTTCTGATGATAGTTGAATGAGTTTTTTGGGTGGAGCGTGAAAAGTTTTCGGCCCGAATGCGCGCTGATAACCGTGCAAAAAAGTGGCACTTTTACACCCCACCAAGCAGGGAGTGACCGAACACCAAACAACCGACCGGGTGGAATCATTTCAGTTCGAATCGAGGCACAGGCAACGTGAACCAACGGCAAACAATTGCCCAGCCGTTTCAACGTTTGACTTTGATCGCTCGTTTCGACGGGCTCGAATAGTTTTCCCAGCTCCAGGCCAGCGTTGGCGTTTCGTTGCGAGCCGGGAGCTTTGTGACAATTACAGTAAATTCATTCAATCCAATAAAACCCGGCCAACCACCCATCCACCCACGCGCGAGATGGTGAACAGATTTTACGCTCCAACCAGCGGTCGCCCTACGGAATACGGTTTCTCACTTCTGCAGCGCAATTGTTGCGCAAACCGAGCGAGATTGGGATGGCCAGACGTTTGCACTTTTTGGCATTCGAAGCGCCACCGACCGACTGTGGACTGTGGGCGGGGAAGGCAACCCATTTGCATACCGTTTTTGGTGCCATCGAGCTGCGTGCTAACTTTTGGACCTAAAGGAACCCGCTTTCGACAGTGGGTCCTGCAGTTGCTGCACATCGGCGTTGCACCCGACTGGTGGTGGAATTTAACTTTTGCAATTGAATTCGGTCGATTTGGCATGGCGCTGGCGGCTCCTCACGTGGGAGCTGGGATTTTGCGCTGGCTTCGAGGGGTCGTGGTAAATGGGCTGACGATTTGATTTTAGTAGCGTAATTCGGCCGCCTCCAAACTCGCTGCTCAACGCTGGTGGACACATGTTGCACGGTTGGTGGAGTTGCCTCACCACATGGTGGTGATGATGGGCGATTGTGCTTTGAGCGATAGAAAGTGAGATTTGAATGCCTCCGAGCCACCGAGTAGCGCGAGGAATGTTTAGAGCGCAAAATTGAATTTTAAAGCGTTTAGCTAGCCATAAAACAGCTTTTAAGATAATTATCGCCAAAGCAATTCGATAAGCATAAACGGATGAAATTTAATTTCAAAATGAACCGATAATTAGCCCGGTTTAAACATACTTTTGAATGTGATGGAGACGCCTGGTACTTGGTAACATGCGATGGAGGCGCCCAGTACTTGGTAGAACGATTTTAGCGAAAAACACAAACTAAAGTTCATTCAAAAAACAATTAAATGGAATTGTTAAATACGAGTCTTAAGCTCGTTTTCTTATTATTCAGATAACCTGTACGGCAATCAGCCCTCTTCAGGATGAACTTTGCAGCGCTAGCGATGGAGTGGAAATTTCAAAACAAATGCACAAATATTGAAACTCGTGCCATATTGTTTCCAGAAACACAAGCACACCATTGGATGTGCTTGTGCTTGTACGGAGGACTCGTTTTGCTTTCAAATCCACCCGTCCGTGACACGGGATCCAAGCAAGCTGCAAATAATGTAAAACTTTTACCCTTCTGTTTACACTGACGAAGTTCAATACTTTCAGCATGCTGCAGCGCCTCTCGCTAAAGGTATCAAATATACGCATGCAGCAAGCAGAGGTTCCTTCCAACACCCCAACAGCTGTGTACACAAAAATGCTTCATTGAATTCTGCCGCCCCCCACCCCCACGTTTCACGATTCTTATACGAGAGTTTTCCTTTCCCTTCCACCAGGACGCGGGTCGTCGGGACACAATAAATTATCCCGAGACGCAGGATGCATCGAAACATATTTCATGTCGTGCATGTGTAGCGTCACTGTGTGTGTGTGTGAGTCTTCCCACAAGGGCAAGAATGGCGCATTGACGAGGCAAAGAATTGCCACAGATACAAGAAGGATGCTTCTGCAGCAACCGTGTGCATTCGGGCGTGATGGTATTGCTCTGAGCACGTGTGTGTTTTTGTACGGGTACGTGTGTATGTTTATGAAGGCAATCGGTACATCGTTCCACCACCCAACCAATTGAAGAGCAGGAAAAGTTTGGCAAAGGAAAGGCCCATGCCTGGGTTCGTTGGGTTGTGTTTGCAGCTGCGTCTACGCTTCGAGTAATCTCCACAAACAGTGGTAATCGATTCGATGTGCAGCAGGAGATTAAAATGTTCTGTTTGTCGAACGCCCCCAACTGCGGTGGGGTGTTGGGTTTGTTGCACGTTTTTCGAACCCCGTCAGTACTAATCAGATTTAAGATGGGAAGAAAATGAAGTTTTCCCCTCAGCGAACGTTGCTCTCTTTCACTCTCTATCTCCCCCGCCCTTCAAGCATGGTGTTCGCGAAGTTGTCATTAGAGCAGGGAACCGACTTCCGCACACCGACATCGGCAGGTGATGGGGCTTTGGGGGAAAAATGTTGCCAAACAAAACCGGCTTGTGGAATACGATGCAACGACGATAACAGCGTTCGTTTCTGCGCTTTTAGAGTGCTGTACGGCGTGTAACGCTGCAGAGGCACGATACGAGCTACGCCTGGGGCAGAACGCGATACCATGGCGATGATGGAGGCTGCTTTACTACGAATCTTGGCCCGTGAATCGTTCTGGTGGTATGAGTGGCACTCGTCCTTTCGAACACGAGAAGAGCACTCTAGAAGAATCGGCTACGGTACCGCATAGTACCAACAAGAAGCACTATGCACGTCGCATTCCCGTCGGCGTGTGTTCCTGTCGGAATATTTTACGCTTTATATGGAAGAAAACTTTGTTAAAGAACGTACGGATGCAACAGTAAATCGCGAATGAAGCGCAAACGTGTTTCGTTAATTCAGTCCCTTCCGTAGGTCTTAAGTGTTGTTCATTTAGCTCATGTTTGTTTTACGTTTCATTTTCCGTTTCTTTTTTGTTCTCGAGTGTAAAACGATTCAACGAGGAATCTCTTACCGGCCGTTAGCTGCAGCCGATGCAGAGCAATGCATTAAAAATAATTACTACATTATTCCAATTACTGCTATCAACGCCAACACGATCGTGCACATTTCGCGTGCTGGCAGTCTCTCTCTCTCTCTCTCGCTTTCGTCCTTTTTCACTCTTCAACATAAACACTCTTCAACCACCTTGCTCCAGCCAACACCACCCGACCAAATCGACTCCCCACCACTCTCAAGGGACTCAATATTTCACCACTGCCGGCGGCGACATGTGTACGAAATAGTCTACGAAACAGGCCCACGTCCCGGCCATCCACCCCCGCAGGACATACACGAGACTACGCCCAGGCGTAGCAGCATAATGATGACATGAAAAGTTTGCTAAACAATGTAAAAACACCCGTTCCGTGTCTCAGTAGGCGGCGCGACGAGTGCATCGCCTGCTGCGATTCCCTGGTGTGCGCGAGTCGTCGTGGAAGCAAAAGGCGCGCACGAGAACGCTCGATACCAACGCCGGTTTTCGTCCTTTTCGACGTGTTTTCTCCCCCCAGAAGGAGCCCGACGGAGGTGCTCATCACACGCCCTGTTCCAAATCCCGCGCATAAGCGTATGCAAATACTCTCGCGATGGTTAAACATTAAAATCGAGTAACGCCCGCTCGGATGCCGGAAGAAGAAAAAAAACGACACCGAGACCGGGAGGGTTTTCCACTCAAGGAAGTGCAAAGAGTGAAAATATTTACCCACAGCCGTCGAGGGTGGCGTACTTTATTATTAATTTTCCCTCACGCTATTTTCCACGACACATTCTGCGACACGTACGCGGGCAAAGTTCTCGTACGGTGTGCACACTCGCATCCTGCATCCTTATGTGCTGATCCTTGCGTGGAGGAATTCTACGGAAAATGAGCGATTGCAGCACGAACAATTAAAGCCAGCACGGTCAGTCGACGATAGCGAGAGGGTAGTTCAGCTTTATTTTTCCTTTAAACGCCTCTAAACGTGTCTGTGAATAGCGTGCGGTAAAGAATGTCCTTCGTATGCAGAAAGAGAAACAGAGCACGGGCGATTGTTTCGCAGGATGCAGGAGAGTGTTCTGAAGTTGAAATAAAATCCGGCACACGTCTAGTTAGAATGCAAATTAAATTACTCACACGTAGAACATGTAGCCATTCTACCATGGAGCCATGGCCACGATGAACATCGAGATGCACTAGCATCGTACTGATCGTATCTTCAAACGATGCAAGTGCCGGTAGACGCAATGTTTGATGGTGTTATAGAAATTTGGAATATTTTTCCGTTACTGAAAGTACCTGGTTCAAACTGAAAAAGGATACTCGAAATACATGAAATAAGGCAATAAATTAGAAGCGAGTTGAAAACGCCGATTGAGCCCAAGACTTTCAGGTCGTTTCGACGGTTTTAAGGAAGAACTGAAACATAAAACATAAAACCCATAGTACCCCCTGGCCCGGTGACGGGTTGCACGCTCGAACCAAGCCGATCAATAGCTAATCAGAAAGTTTTAATTGAATCCTGCCCGGAGCACCTGCCGAGAGATAAGCCGTCCGACGATTGAGCGTGTGAAGTCATGCATAAGAAGGGCTCTCTCGTCCATACGAGGCCGTCGTCGTTAGAAAGGATACTTCTTTTCTTTTTCACCACCTCGACGAGCGGTTCCGGCAGAAGAAACCAACAAAAAAACACCAGGAGATACAATTGCGATCCCAGCTGGCAGCTTATTTCGTTTCTCGGGAGCTTCCCAACCAAATAGGGGGGGTGTGTGTTTTAATTAATTCAAGAACGGTGACGTTTTCGTGCATTTAGCAGAGAGAAACACATGTCGTCGTGGTACGGTGGCGAGGACAGATTTTAATTGCTTCACGCAAACAAAAAAAAATGCAATTACAAGCGTATAAAGTGTCCCCAGGTTCGATGCACGGAATGCACAGCCATTTTCCCGCCCCTCGATTCGAGGGTGAAGTGCCAGAATCGTTAGCATCATTGAGGTTCGGGACCCCATTGTGGTTCATGTTTGTGCAGCGAAGGGAAAAGATTTCCTGCTCACGTCCCGGCAACCGACCCGAAGCAGGAGCCTTTTAAGGTAAAGAAAATATTAACACAAACTCACACCACATGCATCCGACCGGCTACTGGATCGGTTGCCAGAGCAACGGAAGCGAACCTCGTTGTAAATGCGGCAGAGCAACGGAAATGAGATGATTTGTTCCCCGGATCCCGGAGAGCTGGCGAGGACATCTATAATAAGACGGTGGTTCACGGCGGACACCGGGAAACCGCTCGTCCTGCCCAGCCGCCCTGCGGCGAAGGAAGTTTCTAATTAGCAATTATTTGTGGGACAAACAGCGGCTTCAGGGTGCACTTCGCAGGTGGACACAGTAGAGTTTCGTCAGAGTCGAGAGAGGAAAAAAGAAACGAAAACAGGATGTGTGCTGTGGACAAAGGAAAAAAATACAATCCCCAGACACAAATCTGAGTCGTTTAAGATGTCTTTTTTTCACTGAGTTGTTGATAGAAAAAGGTTAATACAATATTAAAGCGTACGTATCTACAGAACACAACGAGGCGTGATTTAATATAAAAAATTTCTTTATTTACAAAACTATAACAACATCATTTATTTGAGGAAAAAAAACACGAACAGAAAGAAATGGATCGTAGCCATAAATGGAAAACAATTATGCACTTTTCGTCTTCTACGCAGCGACCGCCCACTTACAGTGGAGCCGCACGGAAGCGGTCTGGAATACAGCGTCCTCTCTTTTTTCGTTATCCGGACCGTGAGTTATCCATAGCGCTCCTCGAAATTCTCCCCTTTTCGCTATTGCAACATGATTCATCAAATTTATCCTACTTACATGCTAGTGTATCGGCCAGCTGAACATCCTAATTCTGCTACACCGCGCGCCCGAACCGCATTCCGATTCGCTTTCGTACAAAAGGAATTATTTACAGACCGCCCTATGTCAGCTCCGTTCGACGGAAGCCGGCAATCTATCAATTTGCCTATCAACGGGTGAAATAATCATCGACGATCGCGCGTTCGCGCTTTGCTGCCATTTCTCTGCCTGACTATAAATCTGCGTTGCTTTTATTTTTCTCGCTCTATCGCAGGATGCAATCGGGAAAGAAAGAAAATTATCGGACTAATACTATCCATAAGAGACTGTGTCTCTTTACACCAGCGAAACCACCAAACGTGAGTTCGTTTGGCGTAAAGCGGCAAAATTAATATCGTACTGTTTGTGAATGTGGGACGTTAACTTATGCATACTGTTATAGCAATACGATTAGAGGATTGATTAGGTTGCATTGCACAAGGCGACAAAAAAGGATTATAACTCTGTGATCACAATTGTTTTCTGATGGAACGAAAATGAAAAGAAAAAAATATATATATTATAGTATGAAATCAAATCGATTCCATGATATGTATACGCTGGTGCGAAAAGCGACCGAAGCAAGTATAAGCTGTAAATGATTGGCTAAGTCCTGAAAGGATTGCTAAAGGGTGAAGTGGAGAATGCAATATAGAGCAAGCATCCACACTCGGAACATGCGCCCATCGATTCCCAACTGCGAAGCCACATGTTTCACACAACACCGGTTTCTGTACAGTTCAATTCGTCCCATCATTTTCCTCCATTTTCTATGCACGCTTTAGGTCTTAACTGTACACTAAAGTATCACGTTGTTTGTAGGAGAGAAACGACAAAAAATAAATCAACAACACAGTACCCTAACGCACTCTGATTGCATCTTCCATCCTCGTTGAGTTTGTACGGGACTCAACCCTGCCAGCTGTGCGATTCGATGGCAAACACTCTCCCGGACAGCCAGTAAAAAGACACACCGCACACCGCATACACCACGCCTGGCCTCCTAGCTAACAATCTCCCCGCCACAATCGCCCGGGGGTGGGACGATTCCTTCCTTTCACTTGCGCTTGCTCGCTCACCCTTCAACGGTACGGTGCGGTCTAATTGTCTAATAAATTCATTACTATCTAACCCGTTGCGCGTTTGTCGCCGTGCAGGTGAGACGCGCCGCGTCGAGTGAATGTGAGAAATTTGCTGATACCGGCCACGATGGCACTCGGAGGAAGGACTGTTATATCCGCCCTTCTGCCCGGTGCCAGGAGCGGCAGCACGGCAGCTATTTGTTTCTACTACTCCTACTAGCACTTCTGCTACTATGGCGTCGCTGTTGAATCACTACTCTTGGCGTCAGTCTTCGTTGTGCTTGCGCGTTGCTCCTCGGACAGCTTCTCCTTAAGCCCAGTGACGGACATGAGCGTAAGCTAAAAAAACGTGAGTGAATAAAAGTACCATTAAGCAAACTGTCAGCAAAGGGCGAAACTCGTTGCAGCGGAACGTAGAATACCTCCAGATCTGGCTGCTCCTTGATGGCTTTGATGAGCTGTTCGGCTTCCCGGGTGAATAGAAACACCACCGGAATTTGCACGTCGTCTTGTCCGTCACCGGACATTGCAAACATCTGCTGGTTGTTGATTGACGTGTTTGGCGTGTTGTCGTAAACTATGGCTGCCGCAGCACCTACAATTGAGTGCACAATTGGGACGCGTAAAGTATTAATTCGTCTGTTTCACACAATCAAGGAAAACAACGCTCGCTTACCTGCTGCCTGCGCACGTCGTGCTTTGTCGACAAATGTGCACTCTCCGCGCTCGATGATTACGATTTTTTTGCGAATCTCATCCGCATTCTTTAAATCTGTAGCAAGTAGACCACCCATGTTAACATGGCGCAACCAAATGGATATCTTCCAGGAGCCCTTACCTGAACACACTCTAGCGGGTTTAGCAAAGACGGCCTGCTGCACGACCGCTAAATCGTTGATCAGCTCTATGCCGAAATGGCTCGGGCCGGCTTCGAGGATCCGAAGCTCCTGATCGCCTTCACGCTTGAAAGCAACGGCCTGCAGCTGCGTGTTTGGGATGGAGTTCGAATTCGAAAGATCCACCATTTCACGCATGAAGATAAGCCCCCGTTCGGCGTCTTCGGGAGATTTGGCCTGAGACAAGAGTGACAGAGTAAATGAAAACTTAAATCTCGCCAAACAATTCGCGGCATAATGCTTACATTGTGGAAGCTGTGAAGCAGCTGCACCTTGCCATCACCTAGAGAAACCATCGTAATGCCCATGTCATAAACTGTTCGTAGATGATCCGTATTGCTTGCCTGAAAGTCAGCCGCTCTAAGTCGTTTGGCGCTCGATATGCGCGGACAGACTCCCGTAACGAGGTCACGGAGAGGGCGCCTGACTGTTTCAGGAAATAACTTGTTCGGACTGGGGCAAGAGCGCATGTAGTCGAGCATGTGCATCTGTTCGTCCTGATCGCGCACACCAGCTGAAAAAGGAACGAGGAACCAATCAATACCACGTTGCTCTGGAGGACCTTCGCCATACCCGCAAAGAATTCGCACTTACTAAAGGTCTGGTTGCCTAATTGTCCCAGCGTGAGTGGCAGCAGGTGAGCCTCGGTGGTGAAAATGAAATCCTCAATGTTGAGAATCAGATCAGCCGGATCCGAGAACAGCAGGAAGAGGTACTTGAACGTCTCGGAGAGCACGTACGAGTCCATTCGGTCCTCGTGCTTACCCGTACGAACATCGTTCACGGCAGCATAGCCACAGGGCACCTTGGCGTGTTTCTGCAATGCTTTGAGGGCTTTTTTGCCCGCCTGGAGAGTAAGCGAGTTGAAGAAATTAAAGGTAGTTGAGAATCTTTTCCATCAACAGGCACGAAGGTACGTACATGCAGATAGTAGTGGTCACCAGTGGCACGATAAAGGAAGTACGTCGATTCAATAAATTCAGGACGAAGATGATGTTGACCCCAGTGAACCTGCGGGAAAAGAAGCGAAGTTTGTGATAACTTTTTCCTAAACCACATTCCTAGTTTTGCTCTCCGCTTACCTGGAAATCAAACGTAAATGCCTCCGGAATGAAGGTGTGCATTTGCATCACCTGGTAGAGCATCTCGTGCGTCTGGACAGCCGGTTTGAGATCACCCGAGAGCACCTGCAACCCGGGCCAAAACGCAAGCAGCGCGTCCATGAAGTTGCGCGTCTTCGTGTGCGGCCGATGCATCTGCACGTCGAGTAACATCGGGCCTTGGCTGATGTACTTCATGATTGCGTGATAATGGCGGTTGAACCGAGCCAGATAGCGCTCGTCTCCCAGCAAAATGTACGATTTTAGGCAATACTCGTAATATGAATCGATGCCAGCTCCGACGCCTGATTCGCGCCGTATCCAGTCGCCGGAATGCACGTTCAGAACCGTCCCCATCAGCTCCGAGCTACGATGACGCATCTTCCACAGTGCGTCCATGGCAGCGTGTGCTTTCACCTCGAAAATTGGTTCTCCGCTGAGTCGCGAGAGAGCCGCAAACTCCAGCAGTATCGTTCCGGCACACGCGGTGCATGTTTCTCGGGAATGTCGCAATGCTTCGACCTTCATGCCGTGCTTCAAATTGACCTGCAAATGGGAGAATCGAAAGAGGAACTTTCATATTCAATCTGTTTCATTTCACCAACTCTACTTCATGTTCCTTACCCTAGCATGCGGTATTCCGGTGGAGGTGTTGAAGGCGGGTAGCAACCGGTAGCCGAGGTCTTTGGCCATTTCTAGCAATTCCCCGCGATACCAGGTCATAACATCTGCTTGCTTCTGGACGTACTCCGAGAGGATATGCCCCGAAAGGAGGCCGCTAAAACAAGCACAAACAATTAACAAACTGTAACTCTGCAATTTAGCAACGAGTTTGTTCGATGCCCTTACCCGATCATGCGAATGTTGGTCTCGAACACCGACACTATGATGTCGTTATCAAATTTAACATCCTTTATCACCAATTTGACGGCATTTTCAAACTCCTCTATGTCACCCAACACCACCAGCGTGTCCAGTGTGTCCACAAGGGTCATGGAAAAGCTAAAAAAAAGAAAAAAACGTTACTAATGTGTCCAAACAAAATTATTACGCTTCGTTGCACGTGCAATGTAGGCCCGTGTTTGTGTACAATCTAGTAAATAGCGTATCGCGTTTAATGCAAGGTCATGAAATATTCGATTAACACGTTCGTTTTTTCCTCCTCGATACGGCTTAGTCATAAGTAATTCACATCAGATGTGTGTAAATACGGCCCTCGATTCAAACGAATGTCGATCGTAATTTACAACTAAACACATTATTGCTACGAATTAATAGCACAAAAAGTGCTTTAAAAAGAATAACATACCCACAAGAACGGGAAAAAAAGTAACCGTAGCAAAAGAAGACACATTTTTGTCCTACAAATGTAAGATTGGATCACGTCCCAAAGCATTGCAAGTCCCTACACTCGGTTAACTCGTAACACATGCTTTGTATTAACATCAAAGCGTACGTTTAACCAACTGGCACAGGTTATCTTTAAGGGGTTTTTGGCGAAGTTGCATGATAAGCACGTATCGCTTCGTCGCCATATCGCACACGATGATAACAGCGAACAAACTCTCTTCGCCTGTCTGCGTATACATAATACTCGAAATAAAAAATTAACCACGCAAGACTACGTCGTCGGAGTAGCAGAGCGAAAGAATTGATTCATCATTTACGATTATTACACGTCAGCCCTGTTCCCTGCGGGCCACTCGGCTAATTAACTTACTTCCCGAGTGTATCGTCCAGGTCGCCACGGGACGGCGTCACTCCCCGGTAGCGGCCAGTGCAGCTCAGCGGCATCAGCTCATCCGCCGGATAGGCATTGTCCATGTACGCCCGGTACGCATGGTAGAACATTTCCCTGGCTTCCTCTCTGTCGGGTGCATCGTGGTGGGTCCGATTGGAATGTAGCGCCGTACAATGCGTCTTTCCGGGCCCGATTCGGACCCGGGAAGGACGAACCGGGGTGGAAAATTACAGGAGAAATAAATTAATTTTCAATTCTTCAATCCTACCACCGCCAAAGGGCACACGTGTTCGGGTGGAGTCTTACTTAAGCTCGTTCCGTTCCTTGTTGGACATGTTGTGTGTCGGTACGGTTGGAATCTGGTCGGACGACAGGGCCGATGAAAGGGCAGCCAGACCCACCACACTCGTTACCAACGCGACGAAGGTAAGCAGCTCCGGCGTCCATCGTCGGTGGTTTGCGGCCGTCCGCCCCGGGATCTTAACTGTCCGCATTGTGCCGCTTGCACGGAGGGCTGCCGTTCGGTTGACCCTACACTTTCGACCCCGTGGAAGGCCACCGTCTTCCTTTCGCTTCCGGATCAGGTTCTGGCTCGAACAGGCTTGCCTTTCGTGACGCCCGTTACTAAGCGACGACGCGTTGGCAATTAGATACCACGTATTTTCACGCTGCCACGCAGCGTGCTCTCTTACGCACAAGCACACACGCGGGCTTGATGAGCCGTTTAGAATGATTGTTGTAACCGATGGGCCTTAGCAGGCAGGAAAATCCCGTTTATTTCCAACCCCTCAGGTAGGTGAAGGGTTGTCTACGGTTGGGCGGGTATTTGTTTAGGTGCAGTACTCATCCGCTCGTTAGCAGATGCCTCCACGAGGGAACTCTTGCGCCACGCGAATCAGTGGCACAACAAAACACAGCAGGCGAGCTGAGGGTTTGGTCTACTCGTACTGTTCTTCTAGTTCTACTACCGCGCCTACGGCGATTCCGAACCACAACACTAGCCCCCCACCGCGGTCGCTGCACCGAGCATCGATTCTTTCACCATCCAAGCACATCCACTGGCCAGTGCACCCGTGTATCTTCATTATGTGCACATCATGCGATCATTGCCATTCTCCAACACCTCCCAGTGGGGCGGCCCAGCCCCTTCCCTTCCCTGCTCCCCCTTACACCACGGGCACTATCAAGAAACGGAACGCACGGGCATGCTGTGGCCGCGAAAACACTGCGTGCAGTTATGCCGAGGCGCGTAGAAAGGCACGGTAGATAGTCGTAAACGGCGCTGCAATTGCCACTGGCTGCTGCGGATGGCGAGATGCCCTTGTTTCCGCGATGATGACGCTTTTTTCGTGTTGTTGGCGATTGGGCAAAGATAACGGCACAGTAGCAATCACTTGAGGACGAACGTCGTGTTTTCTTTTGCTCTCTGCACTGGTGGAAATGGCCGCACTCGAAGCGAAACACTGACGGGAATGGTGGGACAGCTGGCAGGGCGAAGCTGGTGCACTCGATTTGCCAGGGAAAACAGGGGTTTTCCTTACCTACGCTGCCTTGCTATTGTATTCCCGTATCGCTCCGAATTTTGTCACGGCCTTTCTATTCGTGCGTGAGTGTGTGCTCGACTATTTTGTCATGTCAACAACTGACAGTTTGAACTGACATCCCGAACCGCACTGTGGGCTAGGGAATGGGTTAATAAAATCGTTACAAGTTGTTTGTTTCCCTTTATTTAAAAACCAATGAAATCTTGACAAATTTAAAAAAATATATAAAATTTTACTCCAACTTCATAAACTTTCGATTTCAAGGAACACGTGTTTGTTTGCAATTCAAATTCATCTCACTATCGAGAGAGTGAGCTGCTTCTCACTATGTGAGAAAAGTGCGTCAATTTGTAATGTTTACGTTCTCTCCAACAAACGTCAAATAATTGCGTTCAAATCACACCGGCGGGAAAATACGCTGTAACAAAAATACGGTGTGCTGTGTTTATTATTCTCTGGGTTTTTCGAAGAGATAGCTATTAACATTAAAATCCTAGCGCTTTTGTAAGGAACACCGGTACAGATAATGGTGAGAGCAGCAAACGACCATCCAGTGCAGAGTTGTAGTCATAAATCTTGTGCAACTAATAATCAAATTGTATCTAACTTTCAGCGCAAAAGTCTTGGGTCGCGTAGCTTCCCGTCGAACGCGATCAATTCCCCCTTTAAAAGTCCTGTAAGCGCGCAGAAACGAACGCGAGAATGCCGGGACCGGGGTACGGAAAAGGACAAGGCAGAAAAGCCAACGAAACCAAAGATGTCGGTTTCCGCATACGAACAGATGATTGCGAAGATTCTGAGTCAACCGTTCAAAGTACCGATTGCGAACTACGTCCCCGAGCACACCACACGATGCTTGGGCATGAAAAGATCCGCACCTCGACGGGCCATGCACGATCCGTTCGCGTGTAATGCCCTCGTTCTGTTTGCCCCGCCGGAGCTAACCGAACACGATAAGCTCAAGATGGATAAGAACAAGATACAGGTGCACGTGGTGGTTGACCCTCTGCTCGGTAACATTTTGCGGCCACATCAACGCGAAGGGGTGAAGTTCATGTACGACTGTGTCACCGGGGTCAAGGGTGACTTCAACGGATGCATTATGGCCGATGAAATGGGGTAGGTAAAACGGAAACGCATGTGGCAGAGCCTTTACAGTGCACGTTTCTTTTTCAACAGACTTGGTAAAACGTTGCAATGCATCACGCTTCTGTGGACGTTACTGCGTCAAAGCCCTGATTGCAAACCCACCATCAATAAGGCCATCATCGTGTGTCCCAGTTCGCTGGTGAAGAATTGGTACAAGGAGTTCGACAAGTGGCTTGGCTGCCGGGTGAATTGCCTCGCGATGGACGGTGGCTCGAAGGAGCACACGACGAAGGAATTGGAGCAGTATATGTGCAACCAGAGCCAACGGCATGGCACGCCCGTCCTGATCATCAGCTATGAAACGTTTCGGATATACGCGTCCATACTGAACCAATCTGAGGTTGGGGCGGTGCTGTGTGATGAGGGCCATCGATTGAAGAACTGCGAAAACCTTACGTATCAAGCGTTGATGGGTCTGCAAACAAAGCGCAGAGTTTTGCTTTCCGGCACGCCAATTCAGAACGATCTCACGGAGTATTACAGTTTGTTGCATTTCGTCAATCCCGGAATGCTTGGTTCAACGGCCGTAAGTGATCGATTGCGAACTCATAGAAACTTATACCGCAACTCTAATCGCTCTCTTTTTTATTGCTCCTCTCGGTCTGCTTTCGATTGACACCCACAGGAATTCAGGAAACAGTTTGAGAATCCCATTCTCCGTGGACAGGACGCAAACTCGACGGAATCGGAACGCGAGAAGGCAACCGAGCGGCTGCAGGAGCTAACAGGGCTCGTAAATCGATGCATGATTCGACGAACGAGTGCCCTGCTCACGAAGTACCTCCCGGTGAAGTTCGAGATGGTCGTATGCGTGCGTATGACCGACGTGCAAAAGGAATTGTACAAAAACTTCCTCAAGTCCGACTCGATCCGACGCAGCATGCTCGAAAAATCAGCTCCGAAAGCGAGCCTCACTGCGCTATCCAACATTACCTCGTTGAAGAAACTGTGCAATCATCCGGATCTCGTGTACGAAAAGATACAGGAGCGTGCCGATGGGTTCGAGAATGCGGCCAGCATCTTGCCGGCCAACTACAACCCGCGCGAGTTGCGACCGGAGCTCGGTGCGAAGCTGATGTTGCTTGATTGTATGCTCGCTTCGATCAAGGCGAACTCCACCGACAAGATCGTCCTCGTGTCGAACTACACCCAGACGCTTGACTTGTTCGAGAAATTGTGCCGCAAGCGCGGCTACGGTTACGTGCGGCTCGATGGTACAATGACGATCAAAAAACGTGGCAAGGTTGTCGATGAGTTCAACCGGCCCGATTCGAAGGATTTCATCTTCATGCTCAGCTCGAAGGCGGGTGGCTGTGGGCTGAACCTGATAGGTGCGAACCGGCTCGTAATGTTCGATCCGGACTGGAATCCGGCCAACGACGAACAGGCAATGGCACGTGTGTGGCGTGATGGGCAGAAAAAGCCCTGCTTCATCTACCGTCTACTAGCGACGGGTACGATCGAGGAGAAGATCTTCCAGCGTCAAACGCACAAGAAGGCCCTCTCGACGACGGTGGTTGACAACGCGGAGGATGGCGAGCGGCATTTCACCCAGGACGATCTGAAAGATCTGTTCAAGCTGGACGAACAAACTTGTTCGGACACGCACGACATTTTCCGCTGCAAGCGTTGCAGTAACGGCGTGCAGACAAAGCTACCGCCGGATGATAGCGACTGCATGTCCGACCTGGTGCACTGGTACCATTGCGCCAATAATAAAGGCATTCCGGACGATATCCTGTCGAAATCGTGGGACATCACCAGGTGCGTATCGTTCGTATTTCACCATCGCTCGAATTCCGCCGTCGTCGAACAACAGCTGGCGGAACAGAAGCGCCAGCAGGCTCTGGCGGCCGAGCAGGAAGAGAAAGAAGAAGAAGAGGACAAAGAAAACACGAAGTATGAATCCTGCCCGGAGGAAGATGAGGAAGAAAAGGATGACGAAAACGACGAAGATTTCGTTCTCTAGCCGTACGTGCCTGCTACTTACAGCCGCCTAGCGGTCTTGGCATGCTGCTGAAGAAACTAGAACAGGAAAATAAACGGAGAACTTAAATTATGGTGTCGCGATTGTATAATTTTTATTTAAAAACTAATTAATTCTTAACTCGTTCCGGTTTTGTATTTCATATGTAAATTACAAAAAAAAGAAAACTTTCCTTCCATTGAATAAACCAGACTTTCCTCCACTTTCATAAGTTCACTGTTCTGCCGTCTCGTATCTTCCTGCGCGTCCTACTTCGGTTTGTACTTAAGCAACGTTTCGTGCAGCTCGTCCGCCTCTTCGGCTGTCTTCACGCGCAGCAACACCGACGTTGGAGGCGGCTTTGAGTCGGGCGTTGGCAAGCAGATCATCATCACGTTGTTCTTGCCCATGCGCTGAAGCGGCACCGATTCGTTCAGGATTATGTTGAGTAGAATGTTGCCTAGGTTCGTGTCAGCCCGCACGAGCACCTGCACCTTGCTGTCCACCTGCTTGATGTGTACCGTACCTACGCCACGGTCCGAGTACGACCCGTCTACCTTGACGAACAGTTTGCAGCGTTTCGAGAACAGACTGTCCTTTTCCTCCACCGGCGTAAACTCCACCTTCGGCGGTTCGTCTTCGTCGGCGTCAGCGTCACCGGTGGGCTTATCCCCAGCGACACTACTGTCCGGTGCAGGAGGTTTGACCACGTTACCGAACATAAATCCCCCGCCCAATGGTGTCGTCGTGCCGACCGGTTTGCTACCGAACATAGTCGCACCGGAAAAGAAGGAAGGCGAGGAAGTGGCCACTGTCGATGAGCTTCCGCTGAAGACATCACCGGTGTTGTTAGTAGTCGTTTTCGAATTCTGCGGGGATGTGGTAGATCCCCCGATGGGATTACCGAAGGAGAATGGTTTCGCAGCACCGAAAGTGAATCCCGCACCTATCGAAGCGACTGGCTTCGGTGGTGATTCCTTCGCCACAGAACCAAAGCTTTGCTTTTCGTCATCTGCTTTTTTGGCCTCTTTGCCGCTCGTCGTTAGTTGCTTGTTCTGCTCCTTCGCGGGCTCGCTTCCTTTATTCGTAGACACTTTCTCCAACGAATTCGCCTTAGTAGGGTTTAATTTTTCTGCCTCCATTTTGGCGAAGAGTTTTTCATAATCCCGAAACACGACGTGCAGCTTACAGAATGGGTTTTCTTGAACCTTTTTGGTTATCCACGACACGAACGACTTGTTCAGCGTGACGACGCTTCGTTGAAATGATTTATCCTTGTCGGTGACCGTTCCGGAGGTTTTCGCTGCACCCGTGGCCGGTTTCGGCGCTGGAAGGGGCGCAAAGGAGACCGTTTTTTTCGCCGCATCGTCCTTTGCCGGAACCGACGGCGCAAAGTTGAACATTTTCTTTATCGCATCATCGCTGCTTACCTTCGGTGACGCTAATATGACTGCTGGTTTATCCAACGCACCGGCATTTTCCTTCGAGGATGCCGGAACGCCGAATGAGAACGTTTTTTTCTCGGTATCAGTTGCGTTAAGTTTGGCAGGTGGAGATCCAAAGGTTTTACTGCCGGCATCACTCGCACTGCTTTTGATGGGTTGAGATGATCCGAACGAAAACGTTGCTTTCGGAGAAGTTGCGTTTTCCTTCGATGCCGCAAACGATCCGAAGGTGAAAGTTTTCTTTTCCGTATCCGAAGTGTCCACTTTCGGTGCATTAGATCCAAACGAAAACATGGCCTTTGGAGACGTTATGGCCGTATCCTTGCCCGTAGATGGAGATCCGAAATAGGAAGTGCTCTTTTGAATCGTGTCAGAAGAATCCGATTTTACTGCGCTCGATCCGAATGTAAACGTACTTTTTGGGGCTTCAGTGGTGGCATCTTTAGATGCGGGCGATGGTAGACTACCGAACGTGAATGTCTTTTTTCCCAGCTCCGTTGCATCAGATTTTGCCGCATTCGATCCAAAGGAAAACATTCCTTTCGTTGTGTCTTTAGCCGCTGTTGGCGAACCGATCGTCGAAGCATTTGTGTCCGGTTCCTTCGTATCCGATTTAGCAGCAATCGATCCGAACGTTGCCATCGGGAATGTAGTAGCAGGCGTCGTATCTTTTGCCGCGGCCGGGGAACCGAATGTGAATTTTTTGTCCGGTACTGCTGAATCTAGTTTAGGCGCTCCCGAGCCAAAGCCGCCAAATGATGTCGATCCGGATGATTTTGCTGTCGAGGTGGCAAAGCTAAAAAGATTGTTGCTTGAATCCGCATCGCTTTCCTTGGACGACGATACGCCCAAGCTTGACGTTGGACTTTTGGCGCCATCAGTACTGTCCGCCTTCAAACTGGACGGAGATCCAAAAGTGAACACCTTTTTGCTCGAATCCGAAGTTGCAGCTGCACCAGCATTGGAGCCAAATGAAAACATTGGCTTCGAATCTCCGCTCGTGCTACCGCTGGAAGAAACCGTGGCTGTACCATTGTCGTTGGTTTTTGCCGCACCTAGGTTAGCAAGAAACGAAAATGTTTTGATACCAGCCGGCTTATCGTCGGCTCCTTTCGTAATCGGTGTCGATGAGAATCCTTTGAATGCACCGAACACGGACGGGGCAGCTGCTGTCGATGGTGTGGCTCGGCGGGCTTTTTTTATTACTCGCTGCTTTAGCACTTCGTCACTGGCCTTCGCGAATTCGCCGATCTCTTCCGGTTCTTCGGTTTCGTTCCAGTTTAAATGATTGAGCGTCGACTGTGGACCACGTTTCGACATGATGCGTTATCTATCCTAGTGCGGATTAGCCGTACGTCGTCAATTGCTAATTTTCGAAAGAAGTTTTCTCGTCTACCTCTCGACCGATCGAAACGCGGGGATAACAATCGCTAACCTTCACTCGATGCCGCTAATGTCAGCATTGCCGTCACAAATGTCAAGAAGCATATGTGCTAAAAAGTTTTTAGAACGAACCATGTGTTGTGAAATTAGTACACGTTTTAAAATGTAAGTCTTATTTGATAAACATGTAATTTTAAGGATCACAGGCAATATTATTGATATTTCTTGTAGCAATCAGGTAGATAATAATATTTAAAATGAAAATTTTTGTAAATCTCTACATTTACCGGCTGCTGTCAAAAAACCGCCAAAGATCAAAGGCTGTCAGAGAAAAGGATGTAAACAATAAACATTGCCGTGTCACAATCGTAAGCAACGAAAACGATTCTGTTTCGCAACGATAAGTTTATTAATTCTATTGATTTGCTCAACCAAGTCTACTGCTCCGATAGCTAGTTAAGGCTAGTTCGGCACGTGGGATGTTAGCTTGGTTTTTGAAATTGTAAAATATGTGTGAACAACTCAATTGTGGTCATGAGGCCGATTGCAGTAACGATACCAAACACCGCACACAACCCACGATTATCAGCCGTTGATGGATCTTGGTAAACGTTTATATGATTTTCCAAGGTTTTGCGAATCGGTTCAAGTCTCTTCTACGCACCGCCGAGTGCATAAATATTGTTTGAGTTAAAAGGCTCCTATTCCACTGCTCCACAAATAACCGTCCGTCATGCCGTTTCGCGATTGGAAGATTGTTCGTGTGCTGGCCGGAATCGCTATGCGAATATGGGCCGCTAGCGGAGCTGCCTTGCTGGCCGCAATCCTAATATACGTTATATATGGTGGCTTTTTTGCTTTCCTATTGCTATTGTTCGCCGTTTCGGGTAAATGATTAGAATTGTTAGCAAGACATAAGCAACACCTGGATTTATACTGTATTTTTGATATCATTTTTCAGGCATTCTTTACCACGCTCAAGACAACCTACTGTACCATCCAGAGCTGCCAGCCAATTCGCGGATATTTATTCCGGTCCCGTCGATGCACGGTCTGCCTTATGAAACGTTACACCTGAAGATCCGTGATGGTGTCTCGCTGCATGCCTTCTGGATCCGACATCCGGGTGATAAGGGCCGCTACGTACCTACGATAGTGTACTTTCACGGAAACGCTGGCAACATGGGCCATCGTTTGCAGAACGCCGGTGGGTTTTACCATACGCTTCAGTGCAACGTGCTGATGGTGGAATACCGAGGGTACGGTCTGTCCACCGGCGCGCCTAGTGAGAAAGGATTCTTTGCCGACGCCCGTTCGGTGTTGGATCATTTATTCAGCCGGCACGATTTGGACCATGGTCAAATAATTATCTTCGGCCGGTCACTCGGTGGGGCCGTATCGATCGACTTAGCCGCCGATGCCGTGTACGGGTCGAAGGTGATGGGGGTGATCGTAGAAAATACGTTCACCAGCATTCCCGACATGGCCGTGGAGCTTATACACCCGTGCGTGAAATATTTACCGTATCTACTGTATCGGAACCAGTATCTGTCGGTGGACAAGATACAATTTATTTCTGCTCCGATATTGTTTGTGTCCGGTCTAGCCGACACCCTAGTGCCTCCAAGGATGATGACGATGCTACACGCCAAATGTGGAAGCACCCGCAAACAAATGCTACAGATTGTTGGTGGATCGCACAACGATACATGGGCTGTGAATGGGTAAGTAGCGAGGTCATTAGTCATTTTCTTAACAACTGCCTCAGACGTGCTTTTTGATTTTGGAATTAGATAAACTACTTAGCCTCATCAGAATTACGATATACCTTAAAGCCACGCATTTAGTGGAAGCTCTCTCCGCTTGAATTACCAATCATGTATCATATGCAATATATACTTAATCATTTTAAATATTGTAGATCGCGGTTCGATATGTACAATATTTAAAACTAATCATTTAAAACGGCTAGTCGGTGAACAGAGTTTGACAAACCTGGTATAGATACAAATAGATTGCATTTTTATCCAGCTGTATGTACAAAATGCCCTTGAATGTTCAGTCACGCAGTACCTTACCTGGCTAGAGCAAACGGTATCCTTCTACGGATGATAAAAATGTCCTTGAGCTGTAGCATTTGGATTAGTTGATACAGAAAACATAAAATGAAAATATTTGTTAAATGTGATGTTATTGTAACGGTGTAAAACCATTCCCTTACCAATTCTCGGTCACTGGAAATTTTTTATGCAGACAAAAGGATATGGTACCCTATTTCGTAACCACCTAACAAATATTCGCTCAGTCATTGGCGCAATGTGTTTGCTCTGTCACATGTGCACCAACCGCCCGGCCGATTATTCTCGAAGACGAAAACTAATGGCATGAATACGCTCTTGACATTGGTTACAAATTTCCCTGCCTATATAGCCAGCCCGCCGTCAATGTAAACCGCGAAGGTGAAGTGTTTGCCACTGAATCGTTTACCCCAAAAACATCCGTCAGAGTGAAGCAATGGAAGGGGACCACGCGGGCAGGGAATTGGCTCCATGAACAACGGTTTTATCGTTCGCAACCTCCCAGCTGCTTCTGGCAATAGCCTTAAGGATTGCGCCGCATATCTCCAACGAACGTGTGACAATTTCAATCCTTCTTGGCATATTCGTTCGGATACGTTCGTCCATGTCGGTTGCGGCTGGTGGTACAGTATCCTTCGAAGCATGCTACATGCTGTGTTGGTGAATTACGCATCTTTTTTAAATTTTTATACGCATAGAAATGAATATTATCGGTGGTTGAAGGATTGTTCAATATTTGAAAAATTGAAACCCTCTCCGTGTGGGATAGAAAGACTTCTGTAAGGCAATGTTTTTGGCATGCACTGTAAATGGCAACGGCGATGGTATCAGTAGACGACGAAGTTGACACCACACCGCCTACTGCGTTTCCTAGACACAATGCACAGTGACGGTTTCAGTTTTCCTTTCGAATGCCGCCAAACTCAGTCGCACCGCTCCAGATCCGGCCCCAGTGTCGGGTGATATTTATTTCAAATATTAATTACGTTTTGTACGTTTCGTGTCGGTTTCATCCCATTTTATATTTTTTGACAGATGGATCAGCGGCTTCTCCTTACTGTTTGTAGGCGAGCGCTTCGAAAGCCGCAAGCAATTTTGTACGATCGTTGCCACACCACCGAGGCTTATGAGGTTGAGGAACGATTTTCATACAACCGGCTCTGCTGCATCCTATCTTTTCCTATACACATTGTTTTCTTGCTTTGTGGCTTCAATTTTCAACTATGACACATGAAATTGTAACGAACGAATAGACTGCTTCCTGCACAACGGTAATTAAAACCGGTGTAGTTGGTTTGCGTTGCGCTTGGCTCGCTTCATCCCCGGGTGCTTCAGCAAATATGCCATGGCTTTTCCGGCAATACGGTCTAATACGCCGCCAGAGGACGAGGGACAATCCGTTAATGCTTCCCCAATGCAGTCAATGCGGTCCGTCGCACCGTATGTTCGCTCATCATCACTTCGTCCTTCTACTGCCAGCTCCTTCCGCGATCCGGCCCACGTGGTCCGGGGCGCTCTCCATGACGATTTCCGGCACTTTGGTATTGATGGGATTATTCTACATCACTTGATATCCTCTTTTACATAAATTGAAATGATTGTTGTGATTTCCCTTTTTTCCGCTCCAGCGGTTGCGTGCGTGAGTGTGCGCGCGTAGAACGAACGAACACGCGTACGTGCCATCCCGACCGTTTACCGATCGGTGGAAGGGATTCCATCCTTCCTGCGTTAATGTGCCAGGTTTGTGGGGTGGGTTGGGCGTGTTGTACGGCAGCAGCATACGTTTTAACTGCCCTGTTTGTTAATGGCGAAACACGGTGACGTTTGATGGCATTAATGCTGACGAAGGAAATTTCTGTCACAAAATGGGAAACCGGCATCCTTCGTGCCCGGGCCTCATCCGCACGTGCACCTTGACGAAGGTGGGGACCGTTGTGGGAGAGGAGAGGGCGTTTTATTTAGCGCATTTATTCCCGGTGCGTACTCATTTCCGCAACCATGAACCGTCTCCGTTACGGACGGGGGAAGAGCAGTGCAGTTAGATTTTGGTACGTGCCGGAGTTGTCCTGTGGGTGTGCCGGCTTTACAACACTTGACGGGATTAATTTTACATTGTTCACTGTTTCCGGTTGTGGGAGAGAGGTTGGTTGCGGATGGATTTGAACCCATTTTTCATCATCAAACGTATTTCTACTTCGGCGACCTGGTGACAGCACTAAAGGCCTCCCGTTGCGGTTGGGGAAGCCAACTGAACAGCGCCATACAATGGCACGCTAATGGAGACACTTTTTTTGGGGTAGCAATGAGAGCCCGCAGCAAAGGCGAAAGAAGAAGAAAAAATATGAAGCAAATATCTAAAGGGATATTTCGTCTGCTTTCGTCCTTTATGGACAGGATTTAATGGGTTCCCCTTTTGGTTCCCCTAAAACAAAGCCAATCCTTTAGGTGGCAGCATCGTTTTTTTAGGAAAGCTAGCACATCCAACATGAGAATTAAAGTTGTCCTGCGCTTGAATTAGCTACGGTGAATGAAGCATTGGTTTGAAACAATATTACACCGCATAATGCACGTCTGTGTAGTTCTCGCGCATTGTCTGTTATCAGCTCGCACATACACACGGGCACGGGCTAATGCGCTTCCGATTGTTTCAATCCCGTGGGATAATAATTTGCTTAGCGCTAGATTGAAGGTAGCCCACAAGAGAATTGAGTCTTCGATTCATCAAATCCACCCTCCGCTAGTGGTCTGGCGGCGTATCGGTAGCCTCGCAGCCTCGCGGTGGTTTCCCCGGTTGCGGGTGAATAAAATATCAAACATTTCGCCGAAACGCCATCGGTAAAGTTGCTACCCTGCGCCAGCTCTAGCGTCTAGCAGGACAGCTCGAAATCGATATGGCTTCGGGCGGAAATCGGGCCTTAACATTCACGGGATATTAGTACGTGGAAGGGAGAACACACACATCCACACGCGCTTGCCTCTTTCTCTTCATTCATCCACCCACGCCTCCCTGTTTGGCGTGTGTCCGTGTGCTTAATGTACCGTGGCTGCGGTCTAGCGTATACGCATTATCCTAGTTAATGTGCATGCATCAGGTAATCGGATTAGACCGGGGACGGATTCGCATCCCTTTCCGTTCCGCGGGATGCATTCGTCGGATGATGATCGGCGGTTCCGTTTCCTTTTGTGCCGTAAGTGCGAGATTAGTTCATCGGTTGGAAATAATTCCATTCTCGCGTCGCTTTGTCTCTCTTCTCGCGGTTTGAGCATAGCTCTAGGTACTGGCCATGTTACACGGGACGTGACGTTCAGTTAGCTATCAGCGAATCTGCCTGCGGGGAAATCATTTCGAGAAATGGTGTACCACGTGGCTCGGGCAATACCGATGGAGACGCCTGGTAGCTGGTGTCCGAAATGGTCGTTTGATTTTCTTCCCCTTTCGACTCCGGACACCCATTCTCGCAATTCCCCGGATTCATCATTGTCTGCTCGTAATCGTTTAATCTTGCATTGCGCCCCAAAGGATAAGCCACGCGGCCCAAAGGTGCCATATGGTTCGAGGTGGTTTCTTTCGCATAATTTTCATTAAGTAATAGCCCCGTCCTCTTGGCGGTTCATGCGTGTAGCATCTTCCGAAAATTCGCGCGATTAATTTTATAATGGGATGATTTATACTGGAAATTAACTTCATCCGCACCGGCGCCGCGTTCGGTTGGGGGCCGGAAAAAGTGATTTTCTGGCAGCGTGATTAGTAGACCATCGTTTGTGGCCGACCGTGTGCCATCCGTAGCCGCGGGTAGGCTCCGAAAAGCGTGCGCTCGCGGTGAACGATGGGCGATGATTAATCGTTAGCCATTATTCAGTTCAACCGGGCGCGTACTTTCCACCGAGGAGGAGCGGGCCTTTTCTAGGTTGGGGATTATTTTCGAGTGAAGTTTCTCTTTTTTGCGTTCACCTCACAATCATTGGTAGCCCCCGTCCCTTTTGCACGCCCAACGAGTACGAGGTAGCTTGTTCCGGGAGTTTATTGCGTTTGCCCTTGCTGGTGGCAATGCATGCGGGCTTATTAGGGAAATGGGGACATCATTTAAATATGAATAATGCGCCGTGATTGTCACCTGCCACGCACCAAAAACTTACTCACTACAAAAGCGCAATTTTCTTGCTCCCTGCTCATCATGCTTTCGCTTTTTCCCGTTTTTCTTTACAGGTACTACCAGGGCGTAGCCCAATTTCTGAAAGAGTGTAGAGAAACCAAAGGACCACTGCAGACGGCCCCAGTAAGCCACAACGTGTGGCCACAGATCGAGGAGGTGTGAGGCGCACGATGTTGGCATGGCATGACGCTTGCCAAATTCGGGTGATGGATAGAATAGCAATTGACCCGTAATGATGATGACTTAACGGGATTTTGTTGACGGGGGGGAGCGACGGTGGAGAACTTGCCTAAAGAAGGAGTGGAAGGAAACTAAGCCTATGAGAAAGCCGAAAAAAAAAACCGACATAACTTTTCGAACCTCTCGCACTGTTGGGTGGAGGGTTTTCCCGTACGGCACCAAACAATTACAACCCAAACCGGGCTTCGGGACAGGTGTAAGCCACAGCGAACAAACAGCACAAGAAGCCCCCCAACACCAGCAGCACTACTTGCACCCGTACCAAGCGACCACTTGGGGCAGCGTAATGAGGTGCTTTTAAGAAAGAAAGAAATTAGACGAAGGAGAAAAAAAAACAGCTGTGCTTGGTTCCAGCAGCATCGCAACTCGCCACGACGACGACCGCCGCAAGCAGTAACAATAAACGGTTAAAATTTTGAGCATTAGCATAATAACAATATTAAAATAATAAATTAGCGTTAAAGTATTTGCTGCTGGCTTTCGATCGTTTTATTTATCACCCGCGCCCGGTTCACCGGCTCGTTTGTGTTATTCAATTACCGTATCGTAGGCTGCCGGGGCCTGGGTTTCGGTGTGCCGCAAGGTCGGGAAGATTTCGTACGGCGATTTTTCTTCCGGCCAAGTGAAGCGCGGCTCGAAAACCCGTGCCCGTGGTGGTACGAGAGCCGGAAAATTACATAAAATTCTTATTAGCTACCAGGTGCGGCCAGGTTTGTGCCACCCGTAGGCGCGCTGCTTCGGAAGCAGATCTCGTTCTTTGCTGCCGGCACGGCCTCCCAAAGAGCTAGACAAGATAAATCGACGGTGCCGGTGCCGCAGGGTGTCAATGATTGAATTTGGTGCCGGAAGAAGCACGGTTCCGCACGCACAATCGATCGCAAACCGGCCGTGGGAGGCATCGATCCTTATTAAATATTGACGAGTGATTCGTTTGCCCGTCACCGTGTAATGCTATTTATTGGGTTCGATTTTTCTTCTCGTTCTGGGGGAGTTGGTGTTGGAGGTTTACGGAGAAGGAAGATGAAAAAATAAAGGCTAGGAACTTGATGCTCGTCGTGTTATCAGTGTTTCTTCTGCATCACTCGATACGGGCTCGTACACGGTGGTAGGTGAAATTAAACTCCTCATTGTCGTATTGTGCTTTGTCACTCGAAAGTGCGCCCGGAAACGAACTGTCTGCAGGGAGGAATTTCAACTAGAAGAAACAGCAAACCGATCGTGCCCTGTGGATACCTCGTTTGGGTGCCATTGTTTGCGCGTTGAACGAAACGTACGTGAACCTTGCATAATTCTTGCCCTTCCCGTGACAGATGTAAAACGTCGTCAGAGGTGTTGCAATAAGATAAAAACGACGGCTTTCACTTTGAATAGAATGGGCAGCAAGTTTGAATTTTCCTTCACGCGCTTGTGCGCGAGTTTCACTTGTCTTTCGAATCGAGATGGCGCAAGAACTCGCAATTGCGCCCGTATCCATTGTACCGGAAATGAGAGGAAAACGGTGAAGAAAAGAAAACATTAACATTATTTGCGTTGCCGAGAGGAATCTTACACCGCCCCAGCCACAATGGCGATCGTAAGGGTGGGCAAAAGTTTCACAACCGCTTGTTATATTTTGTTCGCTCAGAGTGAGTGAGAAAACGTACCGCCTTTCGATTCCACTGCCGGTAGATCGACAATCGTTTTTGCTTGAAAAAAAAACAAGATACTCGTTGGAAAACGGAGAAAACCACAGGCGTCTCCATTCATACACTGAAGGGAACTTTTCGACCCACCGGCACCAAGGGTGGACGGTACTTAGGATTGCGCCCATTGCCCTCCGGTGGCAGGTGTGCTTTTGTCGAGAATGACCACCCTTTTCTTACCACCCCGTGAAACACCCCCGCGTGTCATTGTCATCGGTCCCAGGTTCGGATGTTGGACGGACTTTGCCGGTCCGGATTCAACGACTATTCGCCCAACGACGTCGCCAAGGGGGAGAGAAAATATATTACAATTAATCCTTTTTTTGTGATGCAAGCGCTCATTTTTTTATTATTTCTTTGCGCCACGTTAGCATTTCCTTTGGGAAGCTTTCCATGCGCCGCCTAGGGGTTTGGGGGAACGCGCTGGGTGCGGCATGCCAATGAAAAACTTTGCCCTTGTAAGTCGTCAAAAAACGAGTGCACCCGGCAGAGGGACCCTCTCTCATCTAGCCCAATCATGCGGAGCTGTTGCATTTGCTTCAGTTGGTTCTTTTGCATGCTTTCTCTCTCTCTCACTCGCTTTCCCTCTAATTCTTTCCTTCCCACGCACACCCACACGTTCATTTTCACCTCCCAGTGGCCGTGGGGTGGTGCAATTTTTGAAAGGACCCTCTGAAAACGCCACCGAACCGGCAAAACAGAAGCTCCCAGGGAATGGATCCCGTTTCGTATGAATTGGCCTGACGCTGGGTAAAACAAATTTTAAGCTTCTTTTGATAATGTTTTTTTATTTTTCGTCCATTCTTTTCCCCATTTCTTTAATGCCCTTTTCACACAACTTTCCCTCGAAAGGCAGACGCGCGCGGTTTCCGCTTGTGAGTTATTAATGCTCCACCGGTACACGGTCTGCGTGCATCGACATTGTGTGCGCAATCAGGCGCGCTTATTGAAAGTGCAGTCGGTGCTCCTGTCCAAGGTCCGTGGCCAACTTTCCACTCAGCGCCAGGCCCGGGAGTGGTCGACTTTTACACGGCTTTGCTTGCAGCTCGGGCGAGTTGTTTTAGGAGAAACCACAACGAAGGACCTGGGCGCGTGAATTAGTGATGGCGCTTCCTTTAAATTTCGCGGTGAAGCTTTCTTTCGCTTTTGCGCATTTTTTTTGGAACTCTCTTCAGGACCCTCGCTGGCAATGCATATTTTATGGGACGGTTCGGAAAGTTGCACCGAAGCAGCTTGGGAAGCTCGGGGAATCAATCTGTGTTGCGGTGTGTGTGTGTGTGTGCGCCAAAGTCGAGAGAAACATGACTAATCGCATCAATTCACCGGTTAACGGTAACTAGCGGAGAAAAGCAAAAAACAAAAAACAATGAACAAGCAAATTAAAAGCAACCGAATGTGATTGCTGTTCAAAGTTTTCCACCAAAAAAAGCCGGCGCGAACCAGCGCGGTATGAGTTATGGAATTGTTGATGCGCTTTTCAGATCCATTGCCGGACAAAACACAGTTCCCGGTACTCATATGGAGCTGTTTCCGGCTCCACAAAAAAAAAGGCAGGACACTTACATCGCACTGTTACAACTGCAAAACAACTCCACCCAACGGAGCATAAATCAATAGGGATAAAGTTCG
This sequence comes from Anopheles nili, assembly GCF_943737925.1. Classification (NCBI taxonomy): domain Eukaryota; kingdom Metazoa; phylum Arthropoda; class Insecta; order Diptera; family Culicidae; genus Anopheles; species Anopheles nili. The sequence continues at coordinate 8,476,404 of NC_071292.1, forward strand.
GCTTACCGGGCCGGTGTCCGGCACTGGCCAAAAGGGGGAAAACATGCTTGTTTCAGCGCAAATTAGTCGTAGCTTCATTTTTAGGGGGCACCAGCACATGAACCCGCTCGAGCGCTCTAGTTATTATTATTTTCAGCATTTTTTTTTCCAACTCTCCAACCCCGAGAACATGTTTGCCGGAAAACTACCCACTAATGTTTGCCCTCCCAATGGGTGGGGTAAGGACGATGGCAGAGAATTATCAAAGCTTTCCTGCCGTACCACCCCCACCCGATTGCACGCGCTGTGAAGTGCCCCTGTAAGCATTCTAATTAGTATCTTTTGCGATATATAAAATAAACGCATCCTCAGCAGCCCACAGCGGGTGCTGCTGTGTCGTATTGGGCTGGTTTTTGTTGTACCTCGCCCAAAAAACTTCTCGACGGGTTGAAAAGTTTTCCCCACGCTCTCGGGTCCCACCCAGGCCATCCTCCAGTTTTCCCGGGGAAAAAAAGACCCGCACGACCGCAAACGGACATCTCGGAAAGCGCATCTCCTGCCGGTTCGTTGTGCGGGTGCGAAGGGAGACGATAAAGCTGAAAAAAAAGCCAGTAAATAGTTTCTCTATTTATGCACCACCGCAAGCGTTTTATCCTGGAATGAAGACACACACACACACATGCACACGCGTATGAGGGCATGCGGGGAATAAAAGTTAGCGTTTTGGTTGGCAGATTTGTGTGAGTATACTACTTTTTTTTTGTTCAAATGCAATGTGCAATTTTTTTTTCTCAGCATGCAACGAAACAAGCTGCTGGTGACGTGAGTAGTGCCATTATTATTGCATTCAGCAAACTATTCGCCCCCGCCCTAATTGGTCCGGCAGTTGAGGGTTGGTTTCGTTTGATGTCCCCTGGCGCGGGTTCGGTAGGGAAAAAAAGTAACGAAAACTGAAGTGGGACGCATTCGCCAGGACACCGGCGTGATACCCACATGATATCCAAAACCATCCAACGGGTGGAATGGGTGCGATAATGGGCGGAGGCGGAATAAGGGCTGCTACAACCGACTAAGCAACTAATTGGCTTGATTATTCGCTCCCTGCAGCAGCCTGCAGAAGTGTTTCGGGGATGTTGTGTGCAATTATGTGCGCGATGATACCTGAATTATCTACGTTTAAAATGAATTGAACGTACGTGCGAGCAGCCGTCAGTAAATTGCCAACCGACCAGCAGCAGGAGTGCACTCGTCACCGCTATCGCCACCACCCGCAATTAGACCGGAATGTGTGTCAGTATTTTTCGGTGCGCATTGCAAGTAATGCACCAAAGTTGGCCATGCTTTCTGGTTTCACCGCGGTAGCGCTAAGGCAACGTTTACAACCCGAGAGCCGGGAGTTGGGCGCGTTTGATGTAAAACGCATCAAACTTTCAACCGCCCCCTCTTCGAGGGCTAAGGTCCGGAAAGGCAGGACTCCGGTTGGACCCAAATTACCGAAAACCCCAAGCGCATCGAACGGTAAAACAGTTTCCAGCGCACTGCCCCGGGTAATTGCAGGCCGGAATTGATCGCGCAGGATGCATCCTCGTCCACACACGCACGCGTGAAGGCTTCATTTGCCGTCGACGTGAGGGTGCCTGGCATCGAGAGTGACCGATTGGGACGGCACGGCACGAAACCCGCTGCTGGGGCATGGAACCGAAACGGAATGCACTGATTAAATTCACTCCCCTTCGGATAAGCACTTCCGATTCGGGACCGAGTGGTACCGAGTGGCCGACACGCTTAAAGGGGGTTGTTGTGGAGGTGATGGCCGACCGAACACACGGCATGTCCTGCGTGTGCCCGACCGGCAGGATATGCTCGAATTGATCCATCTAATTGAAATGTGCATAATACGCTGCGCTGCTGTTGCATCTCGATTGCACCTTCTGCGGTTCGTCGGGTTGGCAACTCTCCTTGCTTCACATCCCACTCTCTTTCTCTCCATCCAGGGTCCTCGTACCACCCAACCCCGGGAGCTACACCATCCGGTGAAATAATAGGCACGATGTCAGAATTAAAAACCAATCAAATTTCATTCAACGACAGCAAACAGTCAATGTAACCGCAGGACCACAGGGACAAATATCGGTTCGGAACCATCTGACACGGCGTCGAGGATGCTGCATTTCGGTTTTGCACTAATGAAATGGGGTTTTCGCAAATATTCCGTCCCCGCCCGTGAACGCACCGCATCATATTGCAAGCGAACAGTTTGTAGTCGTTTCCCCGCGGGGACGAGTTGACAATAGTGTGAAAACTAAAAATGTTTTGAGCTAATTAGCCCAACAAATCAGAGAGAGAGAGAGAGCTGAAATGCTGATAATGCATTTTTACTTGTTATATGTGTGTTCTAAAAAATAAACAACAGCAGCACCCTCATTTGCTGTGTATTTAGTGCGTTGTGTTGTAGATTGATTTATGGCGTGTATTTAAAAGGCACCCTTGAATCGAGCTAATTGTGTTATTGGTTGTGGATGAAAAACACCCACCCCATAGCGGTCCACTGTTTATCGATGAATATTTGCCTAATTGGTAAGCCCCCAACCGGTGTTACAGCTTTTACCCGATGACGAAGCCGATAAGTACTTTTTGACAAGCTGCATGCGTGCAGTGTGCATGTTTAATTAATCAAACTCGCGCCACACAATCGCTGGTGGTTGGGAATGAATCCCAAAAGCAAAAAGGAAAAAAAGCCCAACAAAAACGCAGATAAATTGTAATAAACGCTTCACAAATACGGCGTGTGTTATCGTTTCACCGCTCAGCTTCGGTCCGTTTGGTTTGGTTTCGGGTATTGTGTGTTGGTACCAGGCGCCTCCATCATCGGAACCGTATCATCATCAACCCGTCCATCGCAGCCGGGGGAAAAGCGGTCAGAGCCAGTGAGGAAGGGAGGCTTTTTTCAAATGAAACTTTCCCATTTTCCGAGCACAAACCGACCTCGCTGTTGTTGGCATGCGGTGACATTGCATCCAGTGCGGTGAGGCCATCCAAAAAAAAAAAACACGCGGAATTGATGCACATTCCCACGAACACGAACGCCGGTCGCAGCGGGATGTGGTATGATTTGTTTTTGAATCATTGATTTCGGGACTTTTGGATGCGCTAGCAGAGCTGCAGGAAACATGCGGGACATGAGGGTTGCGACCGGAAAGGCTTAAAATGTATCGAACATGCGCGACCAAACCAAACCAACGCCCCATTACAATGTGCCAGGCTGAAAAGCCAACCCCAGCACAGCCAAGTGTTTAGCATCCACCCATTGCGATTGCGAACCAACCGACACCTGGGTATTTATTTTTCCCTTTTCGGACCGCTACCTCAACTTTGATTATGAAAATTAAATTAACTTTCCGACAGCAAATATATGTCCCGGACCGGCGCGCACCGCTGGACGCAGCGCGGACGTCACGAAAAGTCAATCATAATTCCTCGCCGGTAGATAAATTCCACCGGGCTGAGTTTTCCGCATTTCCGACCGGGACTGCCTGGACTGCTGCTGCTGATGCACTGCGTGGCATTTGCTTTATTAAAAGCGACATGCTGGTTGAAGGAGGTGGGGAATGCAAGCGAACTAAACAAAATGGTTGGTTTACTTTCGAGCGTTAATTAATGCATTCGGAGCACAATGGCAACATGCCAAGGGGAGTCGAATGGGAGAAAATCTGGTTTGAGTATGGAATAGATGGAGTTCTTTTTTGTTCAAGTTCATTCATAAACAATTTTCCCTACCAACGCCTACTCTAACCTCGACAATAAGGGCATCTCGGTTTTGTTCCATAAAACCTCGGAAGGGCAAAACGGGGCTTAAAAATCAAGTGCATATTGTTTCTTCATTACGTCGTGTTAGGATGGTATGTGTTCGCAAACAACTCGCGCCAACTATTTCGCGTGGCAGTCGCTTTAAATCATCCCAAGCATTTTGCACTGTTTGCGAACTGTTAGTTTGCTGAAACGAAAGCGAGAGAAAAAGGTATTTACTGCCCAACTTTCTCAAGCTGTAACACGCGGGGCTTACAACGCCAGAGTGTAATGTCAAAGTTGGATCAAGTAGTCGGGTATCTTGCTGCGACTACGAACCAGCCAGGACGAATGTGCAACAGGACCCCTCCAGCAAGGAGACGAAACAAAACAACAACAAAAAAAGAAAAAGCTCACACCCAGTACACGTTGCGCATACCGTTGTGTCGTGGCAATTAGAAAATTGAATCTTAAACACAGCTCCCTGTTTCCAGTTCGCTTTCCTTCGAACGGAAAGGGGCGCGTTTCGGGTTTCGGAGTGCCTGGTGAAAAAGTTAAATACGAACTTAATTCCATTTTCGTCCCCTTTTCGTCCGCCTCCGGGCAGTGTTGGCTTTCCGAGCGATGCAGAACGCACGCCATTAATTGGCGTCCTTAGGGGCACCGTCCTCACCGAAGGCGATGCATGTCCTGCGGTCTGTTTGTGTGGTGCTGTTGACGAGAAGAAAAAGAGTTATTTCTTGCAGGACGCCACTTGCCGCCGTCAGCACGCTTGCCTCTTGCGGTCACGGTTGGTTGAAGCAGGCACGCTCCGGCTGCTGGTGCATCGTTTTTCCCGGGGACTCTCTCGAGGGAAAACGATGGAAAAGCTGCACCACACTGCGTCCACACCGACAGGCCGGACCGTCGTGTCTTGTGGTACCGCTTAAAGATTGGACACGTGCTGCCGCGACCGCGCGAGCTGGGATGAGAACTTTGAGATGCAAGAAGGAAACTTCTCCTTTGATGGGTATTTAAAGTTTTTTTTGTGCTTCGCTTCTTACTGCTCAACCCATCATTCGTTCTCCGACCCAACAGGAGCGTTGTCCTGGCCGGGATCGGGATCGTTCGTTGTCGTCGTCCTCGTTTACCGCCTTTTTTTACAGGCGCTGTGTGGTTTGGGTTTTTTTCCACTGCATTTTAAAATGTTGCTCCTTTGAAACTGTCCTGTTTTCGGAGGCACACGCCCGCTGCTCGGGTTTGTCGCACAAGACACTAATTAGTGGGATCGAGTTTGTAATGGAGACGTGTAATTGTATTACATTGCCCGTAACGAGGGTGCCGCTTGTGTGGCGAACCTTCCGATAGGATTACCACCGGTTTGTTTTCTCCGCCTCGCAGCCAGCACAACGTCACGGTGGCACTTCGCGAGCCATCAATTTTCCCGGGATACATTATTTTTCGTGCGTAATTACCGCCGGTAGCTGCGTTGCACCGACTCACGGGAAAACGGTAGGGAATTATTGTTTTACTTTCTACCAATCACCTTCCGGGCACATCGGTAGGCCTGTTTTCCGGGAGTTTCAATCACCCACCACCGGGCTGGTGGAAAATTTCCCGCCCACTCAAACCCGGCAGCTGACGATACTCGCAGAAGCTGGCGCTTGACACCTTTCGGGGTAACTCTCACACGCGCTGCCGGTGGCAGTTGTGTAATTAATTTTCTCCAATTTTATGGGCTTTAATTAATATTCCCGTCACACCTATTGATTAATTTATTATAGCAATCGCAGCAAGCGGCGATTGTGAACCGTCGGTGTGGCGCTGTCAACAGTTTATCCACGGCCTACTTCAATCGTGGCGCGCCAAGAAAGCAAGTAAACCGTCTTTGTCAGCTTGCCTTCTTTTGCCGTGTTTGCGAACGTTTGGTTAGTTTAGGAAAGTTTCTTAACATTCCATTCACCGTCCATTCAGCTGCTCGATTGCTCGAGACGGTCGGGCATAATTTTTAGCCGTTTTTACGGCTGCACTTTTGCATAGGAATGCGTAACCTGCCGATTAAATTCCGTCCCGCCGGTGGTCTGCAGTTTGAGCGCTTTCAGCACAACCGTTGAGTAGTTTTTGTGCTCTCAAAATCCCAAAACCGGTACCGGCCGGTTCCGGCCCGACGCCGACGACGACGACGACGACGAGAAAGGTTGGCGACAAATGTTTCCCATATTTATTAACATAATTAGCACGGGAATCTGGCCCGGACTCTGGGCCGGCCATTTCCCTCGCGTCAGTCGAATCGGGCTGGAAATTATGGATACGCCGCTCCGTTTCCTTTAACGTTAATGTTGTGCTGTAAAACGCCCTCGCCGACCGGCGTGTCGTTGCCGCTTCGGGAGTGATTTTCCACGCAACCAGCCGTTTTTCCGGCGCTCACGTCAGGCAGGGCGTCTTTATGCTCGAAACGTCGGAACGAAATCTTAACTTTAGCCCTTCGGGAAGGGCAAATATATTTAATAAGCCCCGGACTCGACTCGGGCACCGGCTGCCGCAGCTGTTGCGATTGTATAATTGTATAATTATCGTTACCGCGTCCCCGCGTCACACGCGAAAGCTTTTCCCAGTGGCCTGGGAGTTTCCACGGGCCACGGGCGTGCGATTTTTCCTTTCCACACTTTCGTCAATTCCATCGGGAGTGGGCCGTGCGCCCTCTCCAAACGGGTTGGCGTTTGGGGAAGTTTATTTGCATTCGCCGCGCACCGGGCGCTCTCGATTGCGATGCAGATTGCGTCGTATTGCTTTGGTGTGGGTGGGTGAAGGCGCGCGTTTAATATTTAATATCACACCGAAGCTCCCCACGCCGGAATGGGGGGCGCTCCATTTTGCGCGCTAAAATGGCACCGTTACGTGTGTTAGAATTGCGTACCGGAGCGCGAGCATTGATGCATATTGAATGGAAAAGCGAACGATAACGCCATCGCACACTTTTTGGGGCATTTTTGTCGATGCTTTTAAAGAGTACCCGCCGATAAGCCAGGTAGGTTCGAGAGAAAACAGAACGGGGAGGACTTCCTTTAATGCGTCCGCAATGGTGGGACTTTTCCGTTTTTTTGTGGGTGTTGTTTAGATCACTTCAAACCACCGATCCGGTTTGTCCGGTCCATCACGTAATAAGGTTAATGAAGCTGTAAACGTGAGCAAAAAAAAACCCTTAACCCTCGCAAACCGACCTGGGAACACGTTATTCAATTACCATAGATAAGCGGCAATTCAAATGGTCAGCTCAAACGATGGTTGCTGCTCGGGAGACCCGTTAAAAAGGAAAAGCGAGAAAAAAGCCAAGAGAGAGAGAGAGAGAGAGAGGGAGAGAGCCCTAATCCTTTCGATTTTAACCCGAAAACCTTAATTAGTGGCTAACTAAAAAAGTGTAATGACCACCGCCGCGAATGGGCGGCCGGGAAGTAAAAGCACCTGCTCCACCCACCCACTCGTGGGAGGGAGGAAAATGAAACTGAGCTAAACTTCATCCCTCAGCCCAGGCTACAACAGCAACAACAACAACAGCAGCAGGGGAAAAAAAGTGTGCTGAACCAAAAATCGAAAACCGTCCGAAGTTCGCGAGAGTAAAGGGCTGAGTCGAATGAAAGAAAGAAGAAGAAAAAAACACACGAAAAATAACAGCATTAAAATATAATACAGCATTCAACAAACCCGAGTCCCGAGGGCGAATCGCGACCAACTTTCGCTCACCCATCCCACCCACCCATTCGCCCACAGGACGAGGTGCTGGCTGTGCGCTTTCATTAAATATTTATGTTTAATTTTACATCCACAGGCGATAATAACAACAATAAAGGCACATAAAAGCAAACTCAGCCAAAATATAACTAGCTCGCCGGATTTTCCCGACCTCAGCCGCCAGGTTGGCATGGGGCCCCGAGATTGCCAAGCTTCACATTCACTTTTATCATCCGCTTATTTGTCGGGTTGGGTCGAGTTTCAATTGCGACGAGCGAAGAGGGAGTGGTGGGGGAGAAACAAAACTTTCCGCCCCAAACCCCACGGACACTTTCCCGCCCGCCAATGGTGCTTGATGAGTTTCCTCCTGCGGACGAGGAAAACGACCCTCCTGGCCTGGCCCATCGGTGGAGATATTTATTCTGAAAATTCTTTTTTATCTTTATTTTCTCTCCACTACCCCCATACTCCCACGCGTGAATCCTCGCGGGAGCCGTGTGCACCGGACTCGAGCGAATAATGATGCCATTGCCCGTGCAAAAGGGGCAACTTTGGAGCGGATCCTCCGGTCTGGCCGTGGAAAGATAGCCAACTTGCGGATGCCGACGATGAGGGCCACGATGGCCACAGCTTCGGTCCGAACACGGGCGTGCTCACCGGGAAGAAGAAAAAAAAAGGAAGAAAAACAACCCGTACCAGTGCACGAGGGGCTCTGGACGGTCGAACTGGACGGTAAGGATTTACAGCCCACAGCAAAGTTTGCCTGTGCCGAGGACGAGCCGCAGCAGCAGGAACGGTGACCGGAGAAACGCACATGTTCGTGCCCGGCGACGGTACAACGATGGCTTCCGGTTTGGCTCCGGGCCGGTGCAGGGAAAATATGAAAAACAATAACGAGCCACGGTGAGAATGTGTGGAATATTAAAACACATGCAGCTTCCGGTTACCGGGCCGGCTATCAGCTGCATCGTTCGTGTTTCAGCAGCACGACAAATGTGGTCCTCTGCACGGGCTACTACTAATGAGCAGTCTCCCCGATGGGGGCAACTTTTCTGTGCGCGTGTTGGCGTGCTTCCCTGCGCGAGGAGGCCAGAAAGAACACCCAACACGCCCTGTATAATATGCTCCTGTTTGCTGCAAATTGAGTCACAACTCCGCTGTTCATTTATTATGCAAACGTCGATTGTAAACTCGCTGTGTCTGTGAAAAGTTGCACTAATTTCGTTCATTTTCACAGTGTCCTTCATCTATCGGCTCGTAATAGGAGGCTCACGATGGCACATGCAGCACATCCGGTCTGCTCCAATGACTCATAACTCCGTACGCTGCTGACGGCGCTCAGCTCTGACGCGTCTATATTCGGCCTCCACTTGCCGGATGCGTTCTTCCTCGGCCAAACGCACTTCCTGCTCAAGATGCTGCTGCTCGGCCTTCGCCGCAACTCGCCGAACCGTCTCCAGGTGATCCCGGAAGCCATGCTCCAGGAACACATCGAATCCGACGTCCGCCGACAGCTTGCCCTTGATGCCGGTTTCCTTCGCCAGTTGACCCCAGTGTTTCGCCTCCAAGAACGGGCACTTGAGCTGCTCCATCACGTCCAGATTGGGCCGGAAAGCTTCCACCACCTGCACAAAGTGCTCGACAACGGCCAGCAGTTGTGGCTGGTCGCGAAAGGGCGCCATCAGATCCTTCAGCGTATCATGCGTCTGCTGTAGACCTCGTCGAACGGCTCCGAGGTCGACGCTGGCCAACGGATTTCCAATCCAGGTCTCTTCCAGCTTCAGGTAGTCGGCTGCCGTCGTCCAGAGCTCCCGGTTGGCGCCAAAGTTGTGCTGAAGCTCGTATAAATTATTCAAGCTAATCGGTGCCATTTCGAACAGCTCCTGGCGTCGGTTCATGGTGTGGCCCCGGTCGATCAGCTCCTGCAGCGCCTTCCAGAGGCGTCGCACTTCGACCGACATTTCCGACACCTTCGACACGTCGTACAGCGTGGTGAACTTGGAGATGTACGCGTTGATGTCTTCGATGCTGGCGGTAAAGGCGGCTTCGTCGGCAAACTGTTGCTTCCGGAACCGATCAACCTCGGACTCGAGAAACTCCCGCACCGATACCGTCTGCTTTAGCACGATCCGCGGGAAAGCCTGCGCTTGCCATTTCTGCTCGAAATCGGTGTCCGGCAGGTTGTACAGGAAGCCTTCCAGTATCTCGTACTCGTATAGGATGCCTCGCATACGATCCTCGAGCCGTGACACTAGTTCCGGGACGTCTTCCATGTACGCCCTGATGTCGTAGATGTGCTCGATCGAAACCGGCTTCTGACAGACGCGCTCGTTGATCACGTTGTATGCTGCGATCACGTCCGCTGTCTTGTGGCGCAACTTCTCCGTTAGCAGCTTCAGGAGAGCCATCGTCAGATCATATCGCTTCTGGATCAGTGCCTCTCGCAATGGCTGGACGTTGATCCAGAACGGACCTATCACGATGTGCTGTGGAACTGTGTGCTCGAGATTCTCACGCATGCGAATCTGCAACGCGATGTCCTCCTTTAGTTCGGAGGACGTTTTATCTTCCGTTCTGACGTGTTCAATAAACTCCTTCACATTCGTAAAGAACAGTTCCTTGAAGGCACCATACCGAGCGGCGTAGGCTTGCAGGGGTAGCAGAGATTTTTCATAATACTCCACCAGCGATCGACGCCGCTCGACAATGATCGCATCAAGCAGGCCAACGGACGAAAGGTAGTGATCCTCGGAAAATATCAACGACTGCATCAGGGATGGTTCGATAGTGTGGATGAAATGACATTCGGTCAGTACGGTGTCCATAATGGACCGCAAAAGAACAGGAAACGTAACAGGATCTGTCGAGTAGTACGGAGCGTCCTCGCCCATCTCGAGTTTGAGATAAAACACAGGAGCTCGCTTCGGTTCGAACGGGCTATCGATAAGATTCCCATCCCAGGAGTAGTCCTCTTCTACCGATAGTATGGCAAGGCAATCGTTCACCAGCCGGTGGACGTACTCTTCCGTCGTATCGAGCAACAAATCCCGCAGAGCGTCCTGCATCCGGAACAACACCTGCTCGTTCAATCGGTTCAACTTCATGACGAGGTAAATGTCCCAATTTGAAACATTCACGTTAAAGTCTCCTTCTCCGATGCGAGACAACAACCGGTGCAGCTGCATTGTCGTACGCTCGATCCAGGTGTTTTGCAGGTACTTAAGCGTTCGAGTGGTTTGCGTTTGGTTTTGCTTCTCAAAGTCTTCCAAAGGAATAGGCCTCTCGAACGAAACGATGAATAGCGGCAGCTTTCGAACTATTTCGCACTCTTGATTCACGAGGCGCACAGCATTGTACACGTTCCGGGTGCAAAATAGTGTAGTGCGTGTAAACCGATCAAGCAAACGGTCAATGTTGACCGTAGGTAAGGATATGACAGATTTTTCCGGCATCTTGTTGTCAACCATCGGTGGCTTGATCGCCATAGTACCGTCGCGGGAGAGATGTTTTCTCACCGCCAAAGCCACGTGATAGTCTTCGTAGATGTTGCGAAATATGGCGTACACCTCTTCGTTCGCCCGACGCAGCATGCTTTGTTCGAGCACTCGACCCGGCCCATAGGAACCGTCGGAGAAAATATGCCTGCAAAGAAACCGAAAACGGATAGCGTTCTCTGCGTTCTGGCGCGCCTCTGAGACCGCCACAATGCGGCTGACGAACTTGTACGGATCTTCAAACGGAAAGTAAAGGTAAAGCCGTGGGACCCAATGGATAGATCTGGTCATTTTGGATTGATCGAACCGCTCGACCTTCCAGCAGTTGGTTGTGACTTCATGGCTTGCTACGGTGACCCGCTGCCAGTGGTTTGTCGATGGAAGGAACGCCAACGCTTCCATGTTCTTCCAATAGACCACCTTTTCAGAATCGAACGAATCAAACTCCCAATCGTCGAATAGTTCCAGCGAGAGAAAGGAAGCTCTACTGTTGAGTGATATCTGCTCCAAATTGACACTGGGACTCTTGAGCATGGTACTGTCGATTCCCGAGTGCTCCAAGATAAGCTCCAATTCCGTCGGTTCCGTAACACGACGGATGGTTACGTTTGTAATGAACTGATATTTCTTGCATTTTGGAGCCTTAGGAGCAAAATATGATGATAAATATAAAGCTTTGATGTACATCTCTGGACGAATGTTTGACTCACCCGAAGAGCAATGCTCAGAGGACTTCTTGAACTGTGCGTTAGAAGTGCTTTGTTAGTTTTCGATTTTTCATCTTGATAAGATACGCGCCAGGGTAGATGTTCTATGTTCTGAGTTTGGATGGCCCGTGAAGGTTGTCTATTCATCATTTGATTAGATTAGATTATTACTCTTCGTTATTTGTACGCATACTGCATGAAGTTTGAATTGCCTACTACGATGGTCGTTTTGACTGTATAGTATGAAACCATAGCCTGCTTATTGTTACACCATTTTTTTAATTAACAAAATGCTACTCATAGTTTTATTACTGTCTATCATTAGTTATCGATTTAAATTTGAAAACACGCCAATCGTTTCTTTTGCAAAAATCGGACACTTTGAGCAGTTAAAACACAAAACACGCAGAAGGCAAATATTGTTAGGCACACTTTGAATGCGCAGAACACGGCCTGCTTTAAATGTTGGCAATCTTTTGATTAAATTAGTTTAACATTATCCCACCTCCCACTAAACCTTGCCGCAGGCTTCCAGAAGGCTCTCGATGCCGGATGCGCCATACTATTTTCACCCACATCAAACGATCGGCCAAGCCGGCGGTCAGCAGGCAGAGGCGAGTGAATAAGCGGCAGGGAATATTTATTCTATTTCTTTTGAGTTGGTTTCTGCGGTTGTGTATTTTAGCCTTCTTTAAAGTCGTTTTCCACTGGGCTTCTCCATCCACCGCCACTTCAGCCTACGCGGGCATTCTTCTGGCTTGCAGGCCCCGGCAGCTGGAGAGCCTCAGGAGGAAAAAGTAAACCCAACGTGCCTCAACAATGCCAATCAAAGGATGTCCATTTGTGGCGAAACATTTTATATTTTCTTTTGGAGCTGGGCCTTTTGGAAAAAAAAATATCTGCGGACGAGAAGGACGGGCCAAAGATAAACGGATCTTGGGCGGAAGAATCTTCCGTGTTTGTTGTGGCGATTTTCCTTCATCCCTTTGTTGCGGACGCCATGCGAGCGCCGGTGTGGCCGTTCGGTTTTCTGCGTCTGGCACAAACTTTCCGACCGCAAAAATGGTCAATTTTCTCTTTTCTTAAAGTGTGTGCCAAGGGTAGCTGCTTTTTTTCATCTTCTCTTCAGCTGTCTCCCTTAGATTGCTCTAATCTTTCGTGTGGTTCTTTTCCTCTGTGTGTGTGTTTTTGTTTCATAAATGCCATGGGCTTGGGAGCTCCGGTAACCGCAGCCCGGCGTCCGTTTGGTTGATTTCTTGACAATGGGTTCGCTTTATCCGATTAGTGGAAATGAAAGGAGGGATGGAACGATGAAACAAAAAAAAACACCATTGCACAAAGAAATGAATCTCGCTGGCATATCGCGGCAAAACCGGGCACTAGAATTTTGCGGCAAAAAAAACCCCAGCCCTGATCCGGCACGAGGTCGGGTTTATGTGAGTAATGTGTAGAGTCAGCAAGCAATTGCGAGGGAGGAGAGATGAATTGAATAGTTTCTAATTAATCTGCACGTTTCGCTGTTTGATATGAGACGAATGAGAAATTGTTGATCTTCCTTTAGAGTAGTTGACTTCAAAATGGTTCGGTTTTGGGGATTTTGTTGTTCAATAATGCTCCATTAAATTCAACTCAGTTTGTTAAATCATTATTAAATATCAATGAACTGTTCTTCTATGGGTATAATAATTTGTTCTTGATTGAAATGTGTTAAACTCCCAATACACCCAATCATACGACATCGTACCTGTGCATTATTAAGCGCAATTCATTTACCAAAACGATGGTTTGTAGGGCGTAAAACATCACATCCTTTCGCAGGAAGGATCTTTCACCATCTAGCGAATTGAACCACCCCCAGATGGGTGACGTCTCGATCTCGATGTGTGCTACAGCGGACTTTTCCCATTCATTTGGCAGTGCATCAAACGAACTTCCCCGATACGGTTTCCCGGAAATCTGGCCCATTTCCGCCCGATGGAGCTTTTCTTATCCGGCCGCTGTTTGCCCATCATTCCAAGGGATGCTGTCCCATTCACCCGGCCAACCGGTGGGGTGGGGTGGGTTTACAGAAACGAAACAAATCGTCAAGAACCGACCGTATCAACCCGGATGGCGGTGAATCGAACGGCGAAACTTCTTCTTCAACGCCCGCCCTCCATCAATGCTGGATTTTCGATTTCGAGAAGTTGGAAAATTTAGTTTTATTAACTTTTCTCATATCATTCATATCGATTATGGGGTTTTCCGTCGTTCCGTCGTACGGAGTTTCCGGTCCGGTGGGTTTTTTCGCTAGCACAAGCTATGGCTCGTGCCGCGTGACATCGTTCCACCGGTGGAAATAAAGCCGGGGCTCGACATTTTGCAGCAGATTTAGATTTTCGCAGGAAAACCGCACCACCACCACCGGTGTCGTCACCATCGGTTTTGCCATTGTTAACCGGATCGATTGAGCGATTTACAAAGAAAGCCTTGCGACCGTTGCGGTGTCTTCTCTTTGGCGTCCGAGGGGTGGTTTTTCTGGGAGCTCGGGTCGCTTTTGTATCGCCGTCACCATGTGTGTGGGACGTGTGTGGGTGTGAAGCTAAGTGGGGAACGGGCAGCAGGTTTTGTTCGGCGCCGTCGTCTCTGGTGGTTTTGCAAAGTTGTCCCGACAAAAAGAGGCTACGCTCATCGAATCGACGTTCCAGGGGGCCTTTTTTTGGTCGGAGGTAGTCGGTGGAACAATAATGCTTCAATTAGCGTCGTTCAAGCAAAATGGGTAAACGCAAGCAGTTTTCGCGACGAGTATCAATCATTCCGCTTCCGGAAGTCGTATCGGTGGGAGAGGGAGATGAAAAGCTATGACACGTGCGCGCTTTTCTTGGCTCGGGAAGGAAATGGAAAAAGCCTTTCCTTCACCCTTACACAAGCCATGATTTGCAAATGCTCATATCGCGACCGGTGCTCGCGTTGTAACATGTCAAATTGTGTTTATCTTTGTCAGTCTCTCTTTTTTTTTTTGCTCAAGCAAGGAAACCGCCAAGTCATCGCAATTCCCGTTGCCTTTGGGCGCAATTACGGCGAGCGGAGTGAGTGCGTACTCGTCGAGTGATGTATTTTCCATTGCCCAACGCCGAGGGTGTTCCGGAAAGTGACACCCGAAGTATCGGAAACCAATATTAGCCCTTCCAATAGCGACTTCGAGGTGCTTCATAGTAAATCATTTGAAATAGCTTAATGGATAACTCCTTGAAAACATCCTTGAACCCTTTTTTTCGGAACCAAGCAGCGAAAGCTTCATCCCTGATGGGATGAATGTGTGTTTATCAAGAAGCAGTGAACACCATTACTACACAAAAAAATGCTTGCCAAAAGCTTACGCATTTTCCGAAAGCATACACGAATGCTTTCAAATCATTATTCTACGTAATTCCACCACATTGGCGCGCAATTTCTTCAATGTGTATGAATCGCACTCCCAGGAACCTGCAATCGAGTCGGTTGTTGCTGTTATCCAAGAAACGGCCCATTACCAATGCTGAATTCCATCAGAATTCCTCATAAAAACCATCCCCAAGCGGAGCTCAATACGTATCGCCCCTCTCGGCGAGCGGAAAACGGCTCGATTCCCAGGACGAGTGAGAGAAAGAAACACATCGACAAAAAAAAATGAAATGCAAGTTTGTGTCAATAGAATCGGATGACTTTCGTCGAAGCTTTATTTGCTTTCGCATTTGCATACACGTCTTGAGCTGGATAAACATCTTCGGCCACCGAGGCGGCCCGTGCAAACACGCCCAGAACCACACGGCCATGGCGAGATCCTGACGAGCGTCCCGGAATGCCCGGTTGCGTTTCCGGCGGGCGGAATTACTTTGTATTTCTTCCACGAAAACCCACCCGAAGCCGGATCGATATTGGCTTCCGTTATTGCCGCATGACTGGCAGGCGATGTAAATTCCGTTCGTCACCACGTATGTGTGGGTGGTTGGTTGTACGCGAGCGTCCTGTTGGGTTTTGGTCCGAACCAACCCACGCACGGACGTTCGTCCTGTTTGCATTCGGGATGTGTTGCAACCCGCCCACCTGCGTGATATCCGGGGTGCATCATCCGTGTCCGTATGGTTTGGTGTGTTTTCCCCCGTCGAAGTCGGAGAAGAAAACAAAATGCAAATCGATCGATCGATCGTGCTGCCAGGCGTGCTTGCCGGTTGGCGATGCAAGTGCAGCAATGTCTTATCGATCCGGGACAAAATGGGTCCGTTTTTGGGGAAGCGTCACGAAAACCGAACACAATAAGCTTCGTTACAGGGCTAGCGGGATTGGGCACCCTCGAAGGATGGCTCGTATCGTGCTGCAACCGGTACGTTTTTAATTGAATAATGTCGAGGAAGGATAATTGCACCTCCAGCACACCGGTGCGGTACAAATGCTGCAGGACTTCCTCGGGCAGAGGCTCGTTCGTTGGGAGTCGAGTATTGTTACGCTCGAACGGATGGCACTCGTCGAAGGACTGACACTCGGTACGAGTTCGATGTTGCTACTGTTTCTGAATAAATACAACGATCGAATGAGACGCCAAAGGGTGCAGCTCTGAATTTGAGGTTGAGAACATTTTTTTTTGATCGGTCAAACAGCCAACAGGGGACATCAGGGATTAGCTTGAGCTAATGCTTGAGATCTTTCCGAATTTTTCTTTCACTCAGGCTGTGTTACTATAAAATTTAACCATTTTAAGAAAACAAATACTTCATCTGAACTTTCATTAGGTGGCAGTTAATTTGAACTAGTCAAAAATGATGACACAAACAGCAACATTAACCTCCTTAGCAACACGGTTGGTTACGCGTGAAAATTCTCATGGCCTCCTCTGATACCAGATCGATTAGCCACAAAACCTTTTACGCCATTGCTGCCATGTTGTTCGGTCAATTAAGATTTCGAAATGCTAACGTGAACCAAGCACCGAACGAAACGAAATTCTTCCGATGCTGAAACGTTATCCCCAGCGTGCCGGAAGACCGGATTGAGCTTCAGCGGAAGTTAGCAGGAAGCAGAACACCGAAGCGCACCACAATCTCTCAATTTGGCCGCTTTATTCCGGGAATGCCCTTCCTCGGCCGGCAGATCGACATTCCGCGTTTACCGGGAAAACTCCCTCCGAACCGGATGCCATTCGTTGTTGCCGAAATATTTCTCCATATGTTTATGTGATCATGTATGTTTTTGTTTTCTCTTCATTCTACCATTCTCCCAAACCGCCCCATTTTCTCCTCCACGGTGCATATCACTACCCACGGTGCGGTTCACTTTTCGGTGTTTTCGTTTCCGTTTGGGTGGAGGAGGACACAAATGGTAAACAAACATGCGGCGTATGTCGTCCTGTCGTGGTGAGGAGGCTAGGGATGGAGGGAACCGGTCCCAGGAAGCCCGGTCTCCATTATCCTTGCGGAATGTTTTCGCTAGAGCACTCTCGCTCGGGGTTCGGATTCCATTGCGAAGGATCTGACGCGGAGAGACCCAGAAAAAAAAGCGGCACATTCGTACGAAATTATAAATAAGTCATTAAAATAACATTACTTCGGTTCTGGCGAGGGTATCAATGGTGGAATGGAAGCAGTTCCGAGTGCCTGGGATTCATTTCGTTCATCTCTTGCTCTCTTTCTCTCTCTCCCTCCTATCGGATTGTTGTTTCGCAAATGACAACACACCACAGCGAAAGAAAAGCGGGAAAACAAACTCCCGACTCCCCGATGACTGCCGGCGGGGGCAACATCATTCGCTAACTTTGGCGCAATGTCTCAGGTTGCTGCACTCCGTGGGGTGTTTTTTTTTATTGGAATCCTTCCAATGGCCCGCGGGACCTGCTCGTGACACGGGGGCTTCTGTTTCATCTCGTTCTCGTCTCGAAGGAGCATCTCGAGGCCCGTAGGCCACGCGAGTGGGCTGATCCTTGATGTCTCTCTATGTCTCCGGCAGGGACGGTTCGTGAAATCTTACTCCACCCGCACGAGCTAACTAGAATCCGATACGGCAGTGTTGTCGAGACGTAGAACAGCCGGCTCGTGCGATCAAACGCCGGCGTGGCGGAAAATATTATTAAATATGCTGCTGTTTTGGCCGGCTGCTTCGAGCGGGGTCGGCTCGTTTTTCGCTCTCGCTTTTACGCCTAATTTAGTGACAGCTTTTTTTTTCTCCCCCGTTCGGTTCGGTTTTTCCATTCGCCACCCAATCTCCATTTGCGACAGATTTAATCAACGGAGCTTGTACTTGTTGAAGAAGGTACCCTCGAAATTGGGATTTGGCCACTTCCGGTTGCTCTTTCATTTAGCATGCCAATAAGAGACGTAATGTGTTTTGGTTCGCTTTGAGGCTTTGAAACGAACGCGTTTGGTAACGTATTTCACTGTAATCAGAGTAACTATGCAGCTTTTATTCTATCACATCACAAAGAGCACGCGTTCAGAGATTAAAAGTGGATAATTAATTTTGCAAATGGAGACTCTCTCGAAACGCCCATTAGCTGCAATTCCTTGGAACGCATGACATTCCATTTTGAACGCTTCCAGTGCCTACTGGATCGGTCGGTTCCCATGGCCTACTGACGATGGGTTTACAGCAGAATGTGCCGTGTCACAGCACACCGTTGAGTGCAATTTGTTCCGCCAATTTTATTCCATTATGCTGCTTAAAAGATTCCTCACAGCTCACAGTACGTCATGTCAATCGTAGAGAACGCATTGCGAGGTGATCTCACATGGATTATCCAACCCGGGTCGTACCGTTGTAGAGGCCCCCGGTCCCGAGTAGGGATCGGAACCGAGTGCAGGGATAATCATTTATTGTGCTCGCCGGTTGAGGGCGTGCTTGTCCCATTATAAGCTTCCGCCTCGCTGGTGAGGTCGTTGCAAGCGTGTATTAGCACGCCACTTCAAGGGATTCGTGGCCGGTCGTGCCGCACCAGGAGAAGGCTCTTTTACGCTTGACACATGTCGGATGTGTGCGCGTGTGCGGAGGTTGTGATTTTTTTTCCCCATTTTCCCATCGCCGGTCGGCTCGAAGATCTAAGGGTCGCAAAAGGTAGCGTTGTCGACTCGACGTGGGAGCTTCCTGTGGACACGAGCGCGCCTGATGAGCCCTGGAATGTTGCTGCCGGTGTCACGTTGATGCTTGCGTGGAAGCACGGATGTCGTAAGAAAAGCTACCCGGCAAGAGTGTCATCCCTTTTTCCAGTGTGCTGGTGCAAACCCCCCCACGACGGGTGGTTGAGCTGTAACTACCCGATTTCACCGCACGAGTCGTACTTCCATTAGTGGAGCTGAAAGTCGGCTAATTCTTGCCCGTTCGGATGGCACACGTACGCCAACACATTGTCTACTCGGGGGCCAATGAGGCCAATGAACACGCCAGCGGGAATGGCACTCCGGGCTCCGGCTGGCGTTGGGTTCTAGTTCACTGGATTTTACGAGTCCACCCTGCAACACCTGTGTGGATGAGAGCGAGAAAGGAGAGAGAGAGAAGAAAGGGAAAGGGAAAGAAAAACGGAACGGCCACACGTTCCCCGGGCTAGTGAAGGGCAACATAAATAAGCGACTCGAAGGATACCGCTAATCTATGCTCATTTTCGAGGACGTATTTTATTCACGCTCTACCTCGTGATCATCCCAAAACGACGGGACGACATCAGAGCAGGCGCGCTCGTACACCAAACAAACGGCAAGAAGTGAACCACCGTCGCGCCAATTCCACGCCTGCTTTGACGGTGTCATAAAAAGCTGGCACAAAATGTGAATATATCATTTGATGTGTGTTTTTGTGCCTGGTGTGCCATTGGGTTGCGCTCGCGTAACGTGTCGGTTATTACTGCCACCACGCAAGCCCGTAGCCGCGCTTTGGCAGCGACCCAAATAATGCGCACCGTGTGTGACACTCTGTGGGGTAAGCGAGAGAAAGAGAGAGGGAGTGGGAGAAGAAAAACTCCCCTTCGATGCTTCTGGCCGCGGTGGCCATTTCGAATATAAACAATTTCGTGTATGGCTCCGATGTTGATGATGATGGGCTGTAAAAATGGGGGAAAAGCAGGTCGCTAGAGTGGGCGACCAGAGGGCGAGAGAGAAAGAAAGAGAGAGTGAACGAGAGCACTGGTAGAGAAATAAACACACGGTAGTAAACCGGGCTCGAGAGCAGGCGTAATGGCGCAAAGGGATTGGCGAAATAAAGGAAAAAAATAAACTAGCGCGCGTCGTCGAGTAGTTGAAACATATTAGCCACGGGTGGACTTTTGTTATGCCCGGTGCTGGTTCCATTGCTACTATTATTACCATTATGATTCGAGAGAGCCCCATTTATGCTGCCCGGCCGGTCTCGGAACCCATGAATGGGTGGCTTTGGCGGTTTCTGATGTAGAAAGGATTGCATTTTTCGAGGATCGAGCGCACAGCTGAGCCCTGAACGAGGCAGCAGTTTCTCTGTGCATGTAGTGATTTATGAAAGAAAATTTTAGATATAAGTTCAGAATAAAATTACCTAAGATACAAATACATTCGTTTAAGAAAAAACTAAATGAAAGTTTTCCAAAACACACTACCCAACGATAGTAATAATTATTAAGATTCAAAGTATGTATACTATTGTACGAATGGAATTTGTTTCTTGAACAGAAAAATAAAGCATTGTTACAAAAAAAAACATATTATTCTGTGTCAACTTCTCTTTTTTCGTCCTGCAGTGTACGGTGAATGTATGTAACCGGGGCTCTGTAACAAAGACACGTGAGCGACGCATTTTCTTTTATTATTCATTATTATAATGAGCCAGAAAACGAAGAGTATAACATTTTGATGATACAACAATACCCTTTTATCATCTCAGCTTCATCCCACCGAGTGGCGGCCCATTTTCCGGGGCATCTCATTTTGTCTCTCCTCTCCTGCTTCACACTCTGCTTCGCACTCACCCGTTCTCCCGATTCCGGCTTGCACGTACGCACATTAGACCGCCCATTTTACCGCCTGTCGCATCTGTTGGCCGGGGCATCGCTCATAAACATTGTTTGCATAAAACCCCATCCTCGTGGTTCCTTTAAAATGGCACCCGGTTCGTCCTGTTGGCGTTCCCCTGCGTCGTCCTTCGTCCTTCGCGTTCCCTCCGATCCGCGTCCGTGGTGATGGCGCTTTTTAGAAAGATTTATTTTTCACCTGCTGGGTGAACGGAATGAAAGGAAAAGAGGCACTGTAGAATTCGACTTGGTGGCGCATATTTTTCTCGCGCCTGCACCTCTTACCCGCAGGATCCTCGAGGACGTATTGTCCTCGCATCCGATCGGGTGGCACCCGGTGGGTGGCGGGTGTTGCGTCAAAGCTGGCACAAGAATAAGACGGCTCAGACAGAAGACAGACAGACAGTCGGGCCGGAGGCTGCACTCGACTAAGGGCGCGACCCTAGCACGGGCGCGTGTCGGGTTATGAAATGTGAATGCATAATCTGAAGGCATGATTTGCAAAAGAAATTTTTGCTCTTCCTTCGCATCTCCATCGGGCGTAATGCACCCCCACCCAACCACCCATCTGCAGGTTCTTTTCAGTGGGAGAGAGGGTTTGCTGCTTTTTTTTTGTGTGCACGCGTTTGTTCTTTACTTTCTACTTGAGCAGAGCCGTCTTGCAGATAATTCCCCTTTTTAGCGGGAGAGAGGTTTGTTTTTTTTTCTGCGCGTGTTTTTCCTCTTTTTTTGCGCTTTCCGTTACTTTGCCCTGCCACTTTCTTTCATCGCAATACAACTCCATTTTAGCATTTCACTGGAACTGATACGCGGTACGGTGGCACTGAAGTGAAGGTGGAAAATGGCACGCATTCTTTGCATTTTGGCACGGATGATCCCTGTGAAGCATTTCCATTCGTCTAAAGCTGAAGCTGAATTCCTGGAGAGTGGGAAGAAGAGGCGATTGAAATGAATGCACGTTGATTGAAATGCCTTTTTTTGCAGTAGTAAGCATATTGAGCAATATAATCATCCAATTGGACAGCTGATAGCTGAAACAATCATGCACCTGCCTTCAGATATAATTTCGCCAATATCTGACAATTTTATAAAGAGATTACACAGTGGAATAAAAAACTGCATTTCACATCCGCGTGTCAATGCCCGATGCAAGGAATAACCGGGGCAGAAACCTAAACAATGGGACGAACTAGTGTTTGTTTGCGGTTTTAGCCAGATTGAAGATTCCGACGACTGGCTCGCCCTGCACACCCTTTCGTTCGGTATGTTGTTTGTCTTTCAGACGACGGGATTAACCATGCACGCCATCCGACCATGAATGCAGGTCGCGCATGTCGTCTCTTTATTTCGAACCCATTGTTCCGTGGCTCAATTAGAACCGAACTTCATCACGTTCGCGCAACGCGAGAAATGTCGAAGAGCTTTTTTTTGGGAGGTTTTTGAAACAAAAGCTACGCAGGGGGCATTCGTTCTTTTAGCAAAGCAAGGAGAGGTAACTTCTGCCAGCATCATGGAAGAAACTCAAGCGCCCTCTATCTGCAACTCGTCGAAGCACCACGTGAAGTACTAGGCGCCTCCATTTTTTTTAGTGTGAACCACCAGGCGTCTCCATCACGAGAATTCAGCGATGCAAATCAGTGCCTACTTTGGCTGACGTTCAGAACAGAAAACTATTGTTATTCCTTACTCTGTAAGAGTTAATAAACTAAACTCTGTTTCTTTACATATAATTTTGTTTGATTCAACACCCACATAAAATGTGTGTCTTGAGAGTTAAAAATCTCAAAAAAACACCCTTGAATCGACCGTTTGCACCTGACAGATGCCAACGCAACCGACGGCGAAGAAGATTAACCATTCGGTTTGCATTTGTACTGATGTGTCTCGTAAATGGAATGCACCCATTGTAACCGCAGACCAGCCCGCAGAAACTAATTATTTCCGTCGACAGTTCCGTGCGTGGGTGGTAGGAGGCTGGAAAAGAAATCCGGAAAAATGAGCTTCTTTCAAGTTGAAGCCTCCCCCCAAAAGCTCGGCTCATTGGCTCGGTTGGGCTTCTGTAAACCGGTCCAAAGTCAGTCACTGTCGATCAAGCGGGTGGGAAAAGGTGGCATGGATTTTCATTTCCCGAGCTCAAGAAGGCTCGGGCTTTCGTCAGGAACTTGTCACTCTGCGGTTGAGTGGAGCCCGAACGTGGGTGCAGCTTGTGCGTACGTGCCCATTTCCGTTCCCATTTCCAGCGCTCTCGAAAGGTTGAGCGCATTGGGCTTTTTGGAAATGGACGAGTCTCTGAGCTGTGCCACTGTAACTAGCTTGTTGGCTTCGTTGGCCGTTTGTGGTCAGATGGGCGCACGGGAGAAGTGTCCCCTTTTTCGAAACCGTCCACTGCAAGATGATGGAATGTCGGAAAAATCCCGATCCAACCTGTCCGGTTGCAAGGTGCAAATGTCTCGTGCCTATCGTGGCCTGGATGATGGATTCTGGCCGCCTGTCATCGTTTGCGGTCGACGTTTGGGACTTCGCCGGTGGTGAAAAATCCGCTCGAGGTTATGCCCCGAGTTAGGACACTGGTTCCGGCCATTGTTTCCCAACCCAAAGTACCCTTCGATCGATTGCCAGCTGTGGTTTTGGGCCCCAGGGCTGACCAAAGTGCAGGGCGCATAGTTTGCATACTTTCGCATCCTCGAGGGCATCGTGGCTTCCGGTGAGTTGGGTTAAGTGAAATTTCATACGCAAAGTTGTGGCCGCGCTCGTCTTCGGTTTCGGGCGCAGGTTTGGTACGTTGGTAAAGGCAACAAGACGAGGAGGAAAAAATAAATCAAACAAACCGGAGCCTCACCGCGGTGCATGAAACCGTCGGTACCACTCCAAAGGTACAGAGACAGACAAAAGTTTCTTCATTATTGGCGGGCTCGAGCAGGAACTTTCGCAGGGCGGAACACCACTGAAGCATCGGATGGATGGAGCACGATTTGGGATCCGGTTTTGGGTGCAATATTTCGCGATACAGTACTGTTGCTGTGGTTTCCTTCGACGTGTAGATTTTGAGCTGTGTTTTTTTGTTGTTCTGAGTAGTTTTGGGAATAAAAGTTCGGTCTAGATGGCGGCGGAAATTGCAGCTATTTCACCGGAAGTGTCTATTCGCATCGGATTGGGGCAACTATCCGTAGGATTTGTTTTGGTGAGCCACTTTAGCTTATTTTCGCTAGATTGTTTGTTTAAATATTGAGCCCATTCAAATGGTGCTTTTGGGCATAATCAAACTCTTCAGACCGGATGCAATTTGCTGTTTGCATAAGCTTTGGTGCGAGTTTTTTTTCGCAGGTTTTACTTCTCTTGCTACCCCGTTGACACTTTATCAAATTCGCACTGATTTTGCTGTAAAAGCTCGACTGCTGACCTGTAATTTATGGTCCATGTGTGACGAGCAGAGAAGCCCATACATTGAAAAAAAATACATCGTCCCGAACACTGCACCATTCATTAGACACAAAATTGACTATGGTGCGGGAAATTTGCCACCGGTGAACCGGTGGCTGAGCTTTTGTAGTTTCATTTTCATCACCGGCCAGCACAAATCAACTGCATCCGGTTGCAGGAGCCCTCTACGCTACCCACCCAAACGGAGGTGCTTTGAAAAACGACCCTACCCAGCCGTTTATGAGCCACTCTAAATGCTGATGAGAGTACGAAATATGCTCACCGGCATCGGGGATGATCTTTTCCCCGCGATGCCCGGCAGAAGCAGCTGGTGGCCTGCAGCCACTGACCCGGTTGGCAATTTGTTTCGCCCCAAAATCGCCACAATGATGAACGGACGCAACAAAACGGCACTGAAAAAGTGCGCACAAACTTACGAACTAGCTGTAGTGGTAGAAGCCAGCAACAAACAAACAAAAAAAAACAACCACCCATTTCCCAGCGAAAACGGGCCACGTAACGTGATGAGCTTTTGGGTTTAATTTTCTTGCCCCCTTTTTTTTTGTTTGCCTCCCACTGGGTGCCCGTTTTTCATCGTTTTCCCGACCGCGTCCGGTTTGGTGGCTTTCGTAGATAGGGCAAGGTTTGCTGAACCGCCTAGACCCGGCTAGGCTCGTTGGGCCGGCCGCTTGTCCTCGCGATAGTTTTTATTAGTTTTCCGTTTTTTCCGCTTGCCTTTTCGGTGAGGGTGGTGTGCTTTTTTTGAGCTGAACTGCCTCTCTCCCGAAAAAAAAACCCATGTCCACCCTTGCTCAAACATGGTCCATTTAATTTAGAGCGCTTGTTCACATGCTTTATTGATGCTGACGAGCGACTTTCCCAGTACCCCCGTGTGTGGCTGGGCAATGTAACGCAAACAGTACGAGCAGCGAAAAACGACAAATTGACTGTCGTCCTTGTGGCCACCACACGGACGTGCCTTATCGGTATGTGTGTGGGTGTATGTGGCCACCTTCACGGGGCATGAGGACAGCTCCCGAAAATGCGCACATTCTGTGGAAAATGGGTTTCCGTTTTGTGATTATTGTTTACTGCGCTGCCTCTATTGCTTTCGTTCGCCGGTGGGTGGCCGTGTGGCTCTTCTCTTTTGGCCTCCCCACCATTTCCGTAGCACTAATCGGTTCAACCCACCCACCCAACGGGGATGAAAAGTGCCACCCTGCACACGTTGCACTTTCCCAGCGATGCAATTTGTGGTGCCATTTGCCTGGGGAGGAGGGCTAGCGAAAACGGATAAACGGTACGGGTCGGTTTTTATCTCACTCGCTGGCGGTGGAAAGATAAAGTTGAAATTCATTACACAAGCGCCAAGGCAAGGGCGATGGGGCATTCCTGTTCCTTCCGGCAGCAACTTGCATGCCTATTTAAACATCGACACGAGCGCCACGAGCGCCACGACAACCTCGGGCGAGTGCATCCGTTTTTTATCCGCACCGTGGTGGCGGCGTCTTGCACATTTCTTGCGCAAACATAAACATGGAAGGTGATTATAATAAAGGTAAACAAAATGTAGTAAACTCGCTTGGAAAAGCGCAGCTCCGTCACTTTGGCTAGCTGGCGGCGCGTGACGACGGGTGACGACGTACTTTTTCCTTCACTTTGCCAGCACTTTGGTCTTCTTTCCTGGGGTGGGCGTGTGTTACCGACGGTGGTGGGGGTCCATAAAACGATGCGAAAGTGGAAGGAAAATGTTGGCAGGATGGGTGTTTATAGCGGTGCGCCACTCTGCGTACATTTTCCTCATTATTCGACGCCTGGAATCGCTAGGAATGGCACGGACTAAGAGTTTTTTGTCTCCGTAGTTGGTAGTTTATTTTCTTCAAAACTAAGCATATTTATGAAAAAAATAAAATAAAACTATTGTATCACATTCATTTACACTCACAACACACCAAATTTCAATATTTTTAACTCAAGAAACAACGATTATAATAAAAAAAGAAAGAAACAACGATCGGCCGAATATCGCAAAATCCCATATTGAAAGAGCGCCGTGGCACGCGCCGCCGCTGAGTGAGACGATTTCGATGTCGCATTTTGAACGCCAAAACAGCCAAATCTGGATTTGTGAGTAACAGGAGATCATGGCTCGAGGAGGTTGCTGGTACCAAGCTGGTTGCTGGCTATATCCAAGATTGCTACCAGTTACTTCTCTCGCTTGCACGCATTAGCCAAAATAGCATGCTTTCTCCCTCTAGCGTTATCAGCTCATATCGTCGATCGCTCCGGCGCATGATAATCCGCATTCCATCTCGTTTGTCATCGATCCTGTTGTAAATGCGTGCACAATGGGATCGTGTTATCTGAACATCGACCGGTCATAATTGAATTAAAATTGATTACCTGTGTATGAAAATTTCATTTGGGATACTTAACAAAGCATAAAACTGTGTGTAATAAACTGATGTGATATATATCAATGCTTCTTTTATCATTAGATGTCTTTTATTTACGAAATCAACGGAAATAAGAGTGATGATTGCAACCCGTGTGTGTTAAGCGCGCTTTGTCCCATAGTGCAAGCGATGATCGATTAGCCCAATCACGGCGCTCGCTGAGTACATAAGACAGCACACCTAATCCTATCAGCAGTAGCCAACGTGCCTTCAAAGTGAGTTGAGGTTGCGCGCAAAAATTTCTCGTTAATCCCCAAAATCTGCCGGAGGGCCCCGAAATCGTATCGATTTTGTACCGAAACGGACGATTTTAGTACCAAGAGAGCATGCGTCAAGGAGGTTGCATGCGATCGGTCTTAGCGATGATGGGACTGTCTCGCTCACACATCAATAAGCTTGGCAGCTTTCTCATCGTACAGATAAGACGACAGGCCGTGATGTTATCGTTCTATGTACTGTTCTAATGTTGTATATATGTATATATAAACAAATAACCATATAGAAATCCTCGCTTCAAAGCATGGAGCGAATTATTTTGTCTTGCTGCATGTTTGAATGATCGAAATAAGATAGAATAAGCTATATTTCGTCGCCATTAATTATGCGGTGCCCTTAGGGTTTGAAACTTCTTCCGTTATTGTAAGCCAACGCGTTTAAATCCCCACAAAAACTCCATAAGTACCGGTGCGTAACGTGAAAGCGCTCGGTAAAGTTTCACCATGTTAACTCATGTTCCCAAGTGCAGCGTTTTAAGTGGCTTGAAATTCGCCGAAGCTGTTCCTCCCTGGAAAGCCCTGAATCTCCGTTCTATTACAGGGGGAAACTTAACGGATTTGTTTTCAACCCAACCCCACAAACGCTCATGGAATCGATCGACAAAGGCGCGCTGCTGTTTCGATAAACTTTTATTCCCAGTTATTACCCGCCAGCAATTAATGGGTATGGGCTTGCCGGAGAGGATAGTTGTGCTGGTGTTCACTGAGGCTGGTGAGGAGCAAATTGCCGCTCGAAATGCAGCTTCTGGAAGGCGAAAGGTGGCTTGCGAAATTATGGCTCGCAGTAAAACGCTCGCCCGGAACAATGAGCATAAAGCTGCAAAAAGGTATGCTCGCATGTATGCCTGCGGTGCCAAGCACGTGATATAGAAGCGGTAATAAAAGCAACTACACCAGAAAGAAGCAAAAAAAAATCAGTCTGCTCTCGTACAACCCACCCGGTGGCCAGCCTTTGCCACACAATCTCGGCCCGGTCGGCCTATGTCGGACTAGTCCCTCCCGCCCGGAGTGGTTAGAATTAGTCTGAATAATTAATCTAACTGGATAAAATACGGCCGAAATAACTTTCTACAATTTCCACCGGCCACCGGACGCAAGTACATCCCCGGGGCGAGACAACCGGCACCACGCCTGTAACGAAAACCGGAAGGAGTCCTGCCGCTTGTCGTGAAGGCTTGCCCCCCGAGCACCGGTCCGTGGCGGAACAAAGGTGTATGAATTTTTAATCCTCAATCCCATCCCCGGTGTGCCCGGTGTCCGGCCGGCGTGTGGAGCAAATTGAAAAAGATTACTTATGCTACCGAGCGCAACCCAAACCCGAAGGATGTTCCCGGAGGCGCCCGCCTGATGGGTACTAATTTTAATTCATCCTGTATCACCGCTTCGCGTGCCGGGCGGGCATGGAACTGTTCCGAATTGTTGAATAATTTTCACTCTCCAACAGTAATTGGCGTGGGTCAGGATGGCTCCAGCATGTGGGAAAAATAAAACACCGGGACGCGAGCTTACGGCACTCAGCCGGAAAACATGCCCAGGATGCTATGAATATGTGTACACGTGTGGGTGGTTCGTTTTTTTTTTTCATCTCACTCCACCCACCGTGA
Organism: Anopheles nili; assembly: GCF_943737925.1. NCBI lineage: Eukaryota > Metazoa > Arthropoda > Insecta > Diptera > Culicidae > Anopheles > Anopheles nili. Next base: position 8,504,810 of record NC_071292.1, read on the forward strand.
TTTGTTCTCTCAAGCGTTGATTTCATTTTTGATGCGCCAAACCAAGGATGAGCTTTGACCGCGCGTTAAACATTCATGGACGTGTGTGTGGAAAACTCGCACACCAACCGACAAGAGGCTTCATATTTAATGGACAGGAAATAAAAACTCCTTCTCGCGGACCGTTTTGGGTGGGCGTACGACGTAATGACCACGTGTAGGGACGGAACGTAACATCATTACAGAAAAGTTTTCATTTTGGCGAGCGTGAATTGAATCATTGATGGGGAGGTGACGACGCGATGGCGTAACTTTTGCGTCTAATTATCAGCTGAATGGGATGGAGAAAAACGTTATGGATTCAAAAAGACAGGCATGAGATCGCAGTAACCGTTGCTATTATGAACAGCGTGGTATTCATGGCGCCTACTGTGGTCTGTTTCTGGGAAATATATTTTAATTTCACATAAACCCGCCTAAACCATCTCTCTTATTGGCTATGAAAAGAAGTATTCAACAAACAAACTATTATCCACGGGTAATAAGACAGCACACAGACTAAATTGGCTTATTCATCGTGTTATACATCAGGTAAAGTGCATCAGCGATATGATTCAATTATGCTCTCCGCATCAGACTAATCACCGTAATGTCTTTTATTCCTGCCTTAGTAAACCACGTAATTGAATGTTCTGAAAGTCAATGGAATGGGAATCTAACGGAGCATTGTCAAAACTCGTTGCTATTTTTCCAACCCCAATAAGGCACTCACTTCTTTGGTTAAAGCTTCCGATAAGCTTCAGCACATGTCAGTCCTCGGTGCCATTTTCATGTAGGACAAGGGTTTTTTTTCTCCATTTGTTGCTGTCGCTCTGTTTGTCCCTAGCAAGCTGCAGTAATTGCTTAATGACGCTCGAAAACGTGTGTGTTTCGACGGACCGATTGGAAAACAAAGTTCGATCGAAACGCAAACGAACCGCACCGCATCCATCTAGCGGGCTTTCCTGCTAAATTACCCATCGGTTCGGTCGACGAAACGCCGCTCCGTGGCGAGGATCGCTCTAATGCCAGGTCCTAATGCGGCCAGCTGAATAATTCATGACCGGTATCATTCGAACGCGACGGCGATCCTGCCGATTCTGGCCTGGGCACAAAATGTTTCCACACTAATCTATCCACACCGACTTCGGCCGGCCTCCCCGGGGCCAGGATTACTTACCACCCTTTTCCCAACAGCTCGCTGGGCACTAACACTTTCGCCTGTCAACTGTCTGACCTGTCCATCGTGCTCGGCCACCTGCCCGGTCCGGTTTCTCCCAGGCCGTCGCCGTTCAGCTTCACCGCTCGGAAGTGACAAAGGTTTCAATTAATAATAAAAGCTTTTTCCGCACTATTTCCGCCGGCAATTTATTCGATTAGCGACCAACGGAGCGAATCTATCTCCATCAATTCCATCGTGCGCACCTGCCCCGGCCATTGGGGCCGTTTTCCACCTGGGGTTGACTTTCCGGGTGAACATCCTGGCCCGAGATGGGGGGGGAGTCGATTTTATCGGCCATTGCTGCCTGTCATCGGCGGAGGTGGAATCGTAATCGCATTCTGACCACGTACTTTTGACCGGTTACCGCACCTCCACGTGAGCTGAAGGCACGGCGTCCAGGCTTCTGGATCGAACGATGCGCAAGCCGGGTAAATTCGTCCTTCCACAGGACTACCGAGAACTGGTGCACCGGAGGATCCACCCCAAGGCCGCTGAAAGCTACACATTTGGTTGGCTTTCCATGCATGGTTAATGTGTAAGAGCCATTTTTGGACGGTGCAGAGAAGAAAAAAACTGTCTTATCAAATGATGAACACGCGCGTAATTGATACAAGCCTTAAAACGGCATGCCTGACTTGTTTGTTCCCGTTGTTTAGCTGCTATAATAGCGATTGTAATGTTTGAGCTGTAAATTATTGACCGTAGGGATTGAAGTGATACGCGCGCCATTCACTGAGCATTGAAACTGCCACCTTAAACGACCCATCTGAACGAAACCAATCTGAATTTTCCTAACCTGTGCCTACTTCGATTCAGTTGTTGTTTTTCCGATGTTGTTTCACAAAAGTTACGCCAATTTCCGACACGAGCTCGTGTTTGGTGGTGAAAATCTGTTTTTCGCATGTTTGCCTCTTTCACTGCAGATGAAATATATCTGTGCGTTTGACTCCCGGGCACCATCGTCCGCCCAAACCCGACCGACAGATGCACATTTACCACAAGCTAATGGTTTGCCAGTGGTCGCGCTCGTTTGCCCGCGTTTGTGAGCTGCTTTCACACGACTGCGTATGCGTGGGTGGGATGTTGGTGTGCTCGGGAGATCGTTAAGAGCGCCATCACCATCACCGCACTAATGCCCTAATGGCCTTGTGCCACGGAGCTCATTTTCTAACATATTACCGCCATAAAGCACGAGCGACCAGGTAGCGCGACGGTAATCCTTGGCCCATCAAACGTGCCAAATAATCGAGCCACCGGGGAGAGGACAGGGGCATCGTGGGTCAAAAGGATCGATCCAACTCCCGTGGTAACGGCCAGAACAAGCCAAAAAAAAACCAGGCACCCCCGGAAGGAAACGCTCCTAAGCGGGGTTGCGACAGTGCGATGGCGTAGAAGGAAATCAGTCGCCCCGGTATCGCTTTGGATGTAATCAATTTCAATTTGCGATCCGTGGTCGCCTTTCCGATTTGGGAAACTCTTCGGCAAAAGCACGCAGCCATGAGGGGAGGCAGGTGTGTGGGAGGCCGAAAATCCGCCCCAAGATTTACTCGCCGACGATGTGCCGGTTGATGTGATGGCGATTCATCATCGCTGCGGTCGGGACGTGCGAGAGGGTGTGGGATTTTTCCGCCGGGTGCGCATTTCCACGGGTCTCCGTTTGAACGTGCCCCAGGAGGGAATGAAAAATACTCACCCAAAATGGGGTGGGTTCATATTCGCTTTTTTTGTGTGGAAGTTTTCGAATGGAAATTTGCTGCCGTCTTGGCTTCCTTGTGCGGTTTCTTTTTCGCTCTTTTGAAGGTTCATTTTGCTTGGGCTGCTGTTTTCTGCTTCTTCTCTTATGGTTTTTTTGCGTTTGCCGGAAACTCCATCCTCCAGCCATGGTGATTCGAAACAAAAGAAAGTCCGCTTCCCTTCGCTTTCGGTAATCGCCGCTTCGGGATCGGAAAACGGGACACGGAAAGAAGGCCGGAAATAATTATTCGCTTTCCTCACATTTTTGATGAAGATTAACTGCTTATCGATCAGCGGAACTCGGGGACCACGTCCGGTGGCATTGCGATAACGGAAATGAACGGTAGGGATGACGGAGAGAGCGAGAGAGAGAGAGAGAGAGAGAGAGAGAGTTTCCTTCTATCGTGTTTCCTGTCCCATCATTACGGGAGGATATCCATCCGCAAGGAGTTTCCCTTTCGGGACGGGAGGAGAATCGCATCCGGTGATGGATGCACCGGATTGATCACCCGTTCGATTATTGTTTAGGGAAAGTAGCAGCAAACGAGAAACAAAAGAAGAAAAAGAAACTTTCTTCACTTTTTGTGCGCTGTATAGAAGGACGTAATATAGTAGCTACTTGGTTTTTGGGCAAGAATCCATCATTTACTTTTGGAGAAGTTTTAATCACGCACGGTTTTGCTTCAGGCTCGTTTTATTCCTCATCATTCTATTGCCTGCATGCATTGAATAGAATGTTTTAATTTTTGAATCTCCACAACACGCGGCTCGGTGAATCTTTCCACCAACAACCTAAAGAGCCACTGAACGTGTGAAAAGCTCCCATCGTGGGGCTGGGATTAATTTTCGCGTTATGTGTTCCAAGAGCTGACTTACCTTAGCCCAGCCAACCAGCGCTAATGTTGTGAAGGTGTTTAATTATTAAAATTTTAATAAGCAAATCTGCCACCGCGTCGAAACGGCTGATGGCTGATCTCGCTGCCAAGCAAGACCGCGTCGGGACGCTTGCTCTCGATGATGCTCCCAATCCGAACGTGATGAAGTAGTAGCAACCAAAGCAGGCTGCGAAAACCCTGCCAGCAGTTGCCCTTAAGGCTAAATCGCATCAAAGCAACCAGCGACGTTCGCTTCTCACCCTTGCTGGGCGTTGATGTTGTTGGATGAGCGGGTGGCAAGGTCGCGAGACTTCATCTCACCGAGAAAGGCATCGCCCGCGCAAATCCTCGCATCAATAATGGAAGCGCAGCAGCGAATGAGACGAAGCGCGAACGACGTGGGTGGGTTTTTCCTTTTTGCAATCGTTTATTCGGTCGTTTTTCGGTTCGGTCGCAGGGCTTTTATCTTCATTCAATGGGATTTCGGGGGCCCCGTCCCGGGCTTCGGCGTGGTTGCCGCATGCCGCCGGTACGATAACAAATCGTTGGAACGTGAAAATTCCTTTATCTTGATGTTTGCAGCTCGTGCGCGAGGGTGAGAAATAAATCCCGGCCATTGCCGATTGCGTACTCCGTGCATTCGCACTCCCCTTTTGGAAAGGGAAAACGAAACTCCTGGCCGCGAAGGGCTTCCAGCTTCGATCTTACAGAATGCGCGCGTGCGAGAAGAAACCAGAGCTGTAAGAAATTAATCGCCACGGATAAGCGGGTGGGTCGGAGTGAAGGACGTTCATGCGGGGGAGTGGGAGTGGATAAACTTTCGGAAAGAGATCGACCGTGAGTCAGGACGACACGTTCGTCACCCTCGGAAGCGGAAGAACGGGCGTGTGCCGTGCACTTCACACTTCGAGCGAGTAATCCTTCGAGCGGAACGATTTCCACGTACCGGAAGCGGCTTCTTCCCGTGCCGGTGGATCCGGTTGGATGAGGCTGGATTTATGGCGCTCGGGAAAAGCCCTTCAAAGGGGCCGCTGAAGGGCCCGCGGTATGGCACTCGAGGAGAAGTCCTTCAGCGAATCCTGGCCCCGATCGACGGCGTTGGCGTTTTGAGATTAAAATTTTAATAATCACTGCGCAGCGAAGTTGCCCCGCTTTGTGTGGGTGTAAGGAAGGTGGGCGAGGAAATTAAGGACCGTTCCGTAGAAAGCACAGGCACACCAATTCCCTAATGGTCGTGAGCACAAATCTGCGCTCGTTCATAATAAACGCTTTCGTAATAAATACTTACCAACGGTTTTCACAAATCGCCCGCAAACAAAAGTGTGATATTAAACGCGTGGCAAATGCACCGAACGCAAGAGTTATTAATTCAATAGTGTTTCTTTTGGTTTTATTCTGTTTTTCTTTTTCAATAGAAGCTTACATTTGTTTTTACCATTCCCAGTATTTGAGCCCTCCGGTTCTAGTTTTTTTCCTTTGTTTTCCATCTGCATCAGTTTACATTCCCTCGAACAATTATCTCGTTTTTTTTTCTTGGGATCGCGGGATCATGTGCAGCACGGGATTGCGGGAAAAGGAGGTGAATGAGTATGTGAGATTGTGAGTGGGTGGGTGTGTGTGTGCATAACATCCCATTGTCCTTTCTCGCATCGCCGCTTTTCTGCTATTCGATAAGGTTTTCCTCCTCCTTTATCAGCCATCGCTTTTCCTCTTGTCGCGTTATTAGCGGTGCTAGTTTGTCGAACATTGTGAAGGTGTGTGTGTGTGTGTGGGTGGGTTGGCGCTTGCAAGGAGGACAAGGGTAGAATCTTAGCTAGGTTGTACAACACCCTCCAACCATCTGTCCGGGGTTGTACGTAAGATTCACATACTAACACCCCAAACCCGGTTGGAGCTCTTCTCTCCTATCTCCAAGTTTGGTTATCTGTTTGTTGTACAATGTTAAAACTCTAACAGTGTGTAATGCATACTGGAATGATGCGCTCATCAGCCCTGTCTTCTCAAATTCGTGCACTTCTGTCTTATTATGCTCTCCTTGCATTCCACTCGCAAACGGTGCGATATCCATCCACCGTGAACGTCTTTCGATTCGTCTTCCTTCGCTCTGGTTTGTATTTTTTCTTTGTTCTTCTTCTTTTGTGTTTGGTAATTTTAGTGATTATTTTATGGAGTAAAACATAAACATAATTGCAATTATGTTACACTGACTGACTATGCGTTACGGGGACGTGCGAAACGATGCCATCCACACGCTTTCCCAGTTTATTTGTTTAGATTCTATGTGTGTTTTGTGGGGTGGATGTGGGTGTGAAAATTCATGAGCTTTGTATCATTTTTTGTTGTTACCCCGTTTCCCCACTGGTTACTACTGGTAATTTGTTTGCGTTTCTAAAATGATATCGTTTATCGAGTTTTTTTATCCCTTTTCTCCCCTTTCGAAGCCGCCGGGCGGTGGACGCGCAGTCGATTTGCAGAATAGAACGAGAGAATGGGGGAGAGATGATAAATTTATTATACGGCTTCTAAAATTGATTCCATAACCTGCACAAAACGGACTGCCATCGTTTCGAAACGTCGCACTTTGCAGGCGTGTCGAAAACCGGCCCAATCCTCGATCGCCTAGATTACACATTGCACTAAGAAGAGTTGCTTTCTTACGTTTTTATTTTTTACCCTTTCGTTCATAGTTTGCCACCCGCGCCACCCACTCGATGGCGGGGTGGGGGTTTCTCTACAGTTAGTTATAAGCTACCTTATATCAGTTTTTATCTGCTTATCATCACCTCGCACTTTCGCTCGCTCTCCCTCTTTTATGTGTTCACCCAGCCTACTGCGCTTGGATTCGAACGGGAGGTGAGTGATTGAGTGTGTTGTTGGTCCATTAACAGCGTGTGTATGTCGTGTGAGTGGGCATGAGTATGTGGCATTTTTTTCTCCCTCATTTGCATGTCCTTTCGTGGGTTTATTGAAACAGTATTTAGGATTAGAGTTGTTTTTTCTTTTGTTGGACACAATTGATACCACTTCACCTATCTTCCGGCCACCGTATCGTGGGCTATTCTACGCTAGCTTTAATAATGTATTACTTTTTTAAACCTTTTTTTGTTTTAATGCACGCCTCAACGTAGCTCAATCCAGCTGGATTTGTAATATTTCCTACTTGTGAGGGAGATATGAATACCATTTTGTTGTCTTTTCCTTTGTTCGTGTGATAGTTTTCTCTTTCTCCCAGTCGACTGCTTTTGTTGTTGATTGGGTTGGTAGCTTTTTTTTTAATAGTTTTTTGTTGTTGTATAAGTTACGCCATAATAATAACAGTACGCCTTATCGTTCCGGGCTTTTAACCATAACCATACACACATAGTGCCATCTGCAAGGGCCGCTGCATCCGAAGCCCGGGAAAGGGTGCCTGGCTTAATTGACCCCTGCGCCCCGCTGGGGGATGGTCCTAGGGTCTAGAGTTGGGAATATACTAATATACGTGTTACAAGCTAAATGGGCTCTCTATCTCTGCTTTGCGGTGCGACGTGAACTCGCCACTCGCCACCCACCGATCCGGTATAAGTCTCGTAAGGGGGGAAAGGTGTCTTATATAAAAATTGATTATCAAGTCGGATTCAAGAGCACGGCTCTAAGGTTTCATTTCGTTAAATATGACTCACCCATCGATCTCTCTCTCTCTCTCGTGAGCGCTTTTGCTGCCCCCCCCTTTTTACAGCATCAACGATCGATGCTGGCTTCTACTTTGCTCCCTCCAATGACCTAATCGCAGCTTGGATTGGTTGAAACAATATCATGCACTTATCTACGCTTCTACCCTATGCTTACGTGCGAACACCCTTGACCAAATTGCGGGAAATAAATCGAAGAGAGCGCCCTTTGATATGGTGTTTATGGGAGTAAACCAAATGCCCGTGGTGATCGTAAAGGTGTTCGCTAGCACGACGATAGCTCTCAGTTCGATTTCCGGCAGAGTGTACAAAGCTTTCACTGCTCGCATGAGCGAGCGATTCGTTTGTTCTTTTTTTTTTTTGGGGGGGTAAATCTTCACCGTCTCCGGATGATCGAATCATCCCGAACTACTGTACAATATCTTACACGCGTTGCAGATTGTAACTTCGCCATGGATTCTGTGTTACCGTTTTGTTTGCCTTTATTTGTTTTTTTTTTTTGATAATTTCACTATCTATTACATTACAACCACCACCGTCGCCGTTACGCATGCAGCCGAAATTAAATGGCAAATGGTTTGTTGCAAGCATAAGATGAAGCTCTACTCGTGTTTTGTTTAATTTTTGTATATTTTTTGTTTGTTCTTTGTTGTAGTTACAATCACCACCGGCCGGGGTTGGGTGATCGTCCTTGCGATCGATCGTCACCGGCCGATTGCATTAGCTCGTCAATTCTTGGGTCCTTATTGGGCGCATCCCGATTGCCACACGTGCGGAAGGTGCACTTCCGGCCAGTTCCGGTTACACTTCCTTCCAGCCACCTCTCACTCTCGCGTTCTCTGTACAGTGCCATGAGTTGTGCCTTATATGAGTACGATGGGAAGTCTGTGGGGCCTAATGGGGTCGTCCTAATACTAATTAACCTACGCCCAGCCTTCCGTCGCTGCACTCCGCGCCCGTCCGCGATCGTGTGTGTGGGCCGAGTTCGAGGACGAATGCCAACCGCAAACACCGACCCGCGGCCACGCGGCCTCCGTGCCAATGAGTGTCATTTTGCTTCCAATACACATTGATCTTATTTACAGAACCCTTACCCTAGCTCGCTATCGTGTGCGTGAGTGTGAGTTGCGTGAGTCGTAGAGAGTGTTTTTTTTTCTTCTCTTCTTCTTATGATTATTTCAACGATTTGTACAAACGGAACCGGAAAGGATCGAAAGGAATAGGGGGAGATGCCTGGCACACATATGAGCGCCACACAAGGGCTTCCTTTGGGAAGGATATCCTTGCACGTGCAGCCCGTGGCTCGAGCACCGGGTAAAGTGGTTTCAGTCGCAGTTAGTGTCGGTGAAAAAGTGTGGTAAAAAGGCACGAGGAAATTTTTTTTCTGTAGTTTTCGACTCTTCTTCTGCAGCTGGAGAAAGGAGTGAGTGTGGGTGTTTGTGTGCATGTGAGTGTATTCTGTTCGTATCATTTTTCATTCATTCAAATCGATTCTATTTCCATGTGTTAGAATATCGATTTAATGCCCTGCAATTGCAGTTAACTGGAAATGAAGAGAATGATGTTGAATAAAACAAGCCATTCCAAAAACGATCAAGCCGATCAGGGGATGAAGCTTTCCAGGTTAGACAGTATCAATTACGGGCGCGCTTTTCGAGAACTTCAATTTTATGCAATGGAATCATCACACTGGATGGTCGCAGTTCTGCGTAAGTGTGTAATCGTTCTGAATAAGAACCAATTCATTGGTAATTGCATAATCGATCCGCAAATGTATGGTTCCTAAAATACTCTGAAATCAGTTAACAATGCGCCACCACGTGCTCGTTTATCACCGCACATTCGTACAAGTGAATTAACTCGGTAAAATATATGCTGACGATACAATCGCACCATCTTCTTCGCCATCATTCTTTGCGAAACACTTTGGCGCGAGGAAATCCGCGGCAACGTAACCGCATTTTCTCTCCATCGATCGCTATCACAACGCCAACGGTGGAGTAAGTGGCCACGAAAGGACTTCGTTTCCGTGCCAAGGCGCCACTGCGAAAATGGCATGGCATGGGGTTTCACCAGGAGGATTCACCGAAGAACAAAGCAACATCAGAAGAAGCAAAAAGGGAGAGAAAAAAAAGAACTCCCCAAAAAACCCACCCGACGAAGAGCGGCCTTATCTCGAATGTCACGAATACAATTAACGGCTTTCGCGCTGGCCTCGTATTTAAATGCCGGAGCATGGCCTCAATTGTCCATTAATGCTTGCGCACGCTTGGCGCACCGGCAAAGGCCAGCACGAAGAGGGTTTTTTGTTGGCTCCGGAATAGGGAAAGCAATTCGTCCGGTCGGTTTTGGTGATCAAAAAGGGAACACGGCCCGATACGAGCCTTGAGCCTCGCGGCTTCGCGGAAACCAAAAGCCAAGGAATCGCAACTGTTGCGCTGGGTTTGTTGGGATTGGCATCATGTTTCGTTTAATGCGGGCAAGCCCACGGTTACCGACAGACATCGGTTCTGTAGCTGCGTGACGCAGCAGTTTGGTCGATTCGGAGTTTATTAGGTTTTGGGTTTCTTTTTCTTTTTCGACATCAGCTCCAACCCACGGAGTGATGATTGATTTCTTGTCGTACCCCGTACTTTTCGTGGGGTAAATTTAATTTATCATCACTCCGGGGGGGAGCTTTGATATTGTGATGGAATAATGAACGCACTACAAGAAGCTCACGAGCTGGGCGGTTTGTATGATTTGTAAATTCAACCATGAAAGCTCCGTTTGAGCGGAAGTCATTTTCAAGAAATCGGTAAATTAATTCCACGAAGAGATTCTGTAAAATAATGCTCGTTAACGAACAATAGACTCGGGTTTCGTTTACACCATCCGAGCGTGTGTTTGCACGGTTTTACTGCCGGCTACTCTGAAACGTACCAGGCGCCTCCATCGCACTGAACCTGCCGTTCGCAACGGGAGTTAGTAGCCTCGACGGGTGGGTCGAATGATGCACTAAAATGATTACGAAGTGATTATTCACTGCCGGTCCGGCCCTCTTCAGAGAGCGGGGTGTAAAATTTCATAATTGAATTCTTGATTACTATTGACGCCGAAGCGAGGCGAGCGAACGGGCGCGTGTGCGGGCGTTTATGCACCAAGGGGGGAAAAACACAACCACCCATCGACACTGGTGCCCCGGACAGCAGCAGCTTCGCAGGGTTTTCGAACACAATGCTGCACCGATGGGCTCTCAATCCTGATGGGAGGTGGGATGGTTCAATCAAATTATAAAATCTTCCATCGTCGATGCCATCGCGCCACCGTGGTCAGGCTCTTCCTACGTTCGTTCGCGTCGGATCGTATGAGGATCGCCTTCAGTGCGTGTGTTAATTGGTTGGCCTGGTTTAGTCGGCCCGTGCCCATCGACGCCACCATGTTGACCTTGTGAATCCGGGAGCCTGATCGGGTTGGGAAAAGTCAATTATCCCTCGAAGCGTTCGCACACTGGCTCGGAAGCAATGCAGTTGCGATTTCTTCTCGCCTACCCACCCAACCCTAACCGGTTGCGCTTGTTGCTGATTCTTGTCTTTTTTGCCCTGAGCGATAGCTCATCAACTTGCCAGCGCTATTCGAACGGGAAATTCTTGCTTCTTGGGTATGAATCAAAAATGATTGCATGTGCAGTTTAGCTCAATCGACTGTAGGATGAGTTTCGCGTCCGGTTTTTTTTTGTTCTCATTTCAATCGAAACGCGTTCATTTCGCGACGTTAGCAGACGGATCAAGAAAGTAATGACAAACTGCGCACGGATTGATGACGCGTGGTAAGCGAACAATTACTTCGGCCGCGTTTGTCCGTCCGATTGGAAACATCACCGGACCGGACGGCTCGTCTTAAGCCGCTTAAAAACGTTTCCGCTTGGAAATAGTTCCAGAGAAATGGAAAAATTTTCGCCTCCTTTTTTGTGAATTACTGCACCGCCGAAAGAAGCTTATCGAAGCGGCCTTTTTGCGCAGTTTCTCAGAACCCGGGGCATTTTAAAGCCTCCGACAACACGACGCCACGCGGACAGACATTTTTCCATGAGCGAGAAAACGCAAATATTAAATTAGGCGAAATTAGAATATCTTGTGCAAGTGATAAGTTCTCTGTCTCGTTGCTGTTCGCTCTTTTCGTCGCTTTGGCTTTATCTTAACGTTCTCGCTAACTTGCTTTCGAGATGGAATGTTTTTTTGTGGGCATTTTCTCTGTTACGTGCTGCTCTACTTTTAGCTGCCAGAATTCGCTTTTCATCTGACCAAACCTCAGCCAACAGGAAGAACAAAACAAAAGCAATGCGCGACTGGAAGCCGAACGGCAAAATAAAGCCGTCCAGATCTGGCCACGTCAGCGGGAAAATATGAGTCAACAAAGAAGCAAAAAACCGTAATAATAATGGAAAACCGGACTGTACCGAGGGAAGCAGAAGCAAACGAGAGAAAAAAGAAAGCCTCGGCAAGATGTCTTTATCTTGGAATTAGGGCATGGAATTAAATTACAACTCCCCATCCGGCGAAGGCCCGGCTGTGATCTTTGTGGCGGTGGTTTGGCAAATGGCAGTGATAAGATTAAAATACGCCGATGAATTTTCACTTTTCGCTCCCTCGCGAAAGCCCCGTCAGTGAGGCAGCGACTGACGCGAAAAGGGACGGCATTATCGGTACAGTTATCGTTATCATTGGGAATGGTGTGGTGGCCGTTTCATTTCGGTTTTGCATCCCTCACGGGAGAGGGTGGAATCCGAATCGAAAGCTGCGTTGCGAGCCGGTGCTGACAGCTGGCGATAATCTTTCAGCACACTCCGTAGCCGCTAGCTGGACTGTGCTTCCGGGAGTCGTGATGGATTAAAATGTGGTCGGTTTCCTGGTATTTTTGATAAGGATTGGCATTTTTTTTTCGCGAGGTACTCGCGTTGAATCCCGACCCTGGGCAGGCAAAAAAGGAAGGAATAAAACAGATTGGGTTCATGTTTTGACAGCTCTACACCTGAGTGAACCTTGCTAGTAGGTCGACCATTATAAACCATACTTCACTTCCTTTAATCAATCAAATGCTGCCCAAACTAATTGTACTACGAACCTTGGTCATATTTTACATACCTTGGTGGACGTTCGTTTCGTTTTGAATTCAAATATTTGCACCGCCTACTACGATGTTTCTGCTCCTTAGCAATTTTCCTACAACAATGAAAGCATTTCGCCACCATTGAGGAAAATCTAACTCCACTAATCACCAATCAGTGCACACAAAATGGAGTTACAATTAGCAACAAAATCAGTACACCAACGCTGTCAGAGAACCGGCCATCTTGCTCACCCTCCGTGACCCAGAGGGATGGAGCACACGGTTACTTGCACGCGCGATGCAAAACTTTCCTGGCGCGCTGGGGCACTGCCTTTTTCAATAACGAGCTAAATTGATGCAACAGAGCAGCGTGGAGGAAAAACTTTACCGACTCCTTCGCCAGTTTTCAGCTTCGCAAGCGAAGAAAAATGGCTTCGAGATCGCGTGCGCCATCATTGAATTGCCACGAGTATGATGCCATTAATTAAAAAGTTTATTTTATAATTCCATATTTATGCCACCGGTGCCCGGCCACTGCAGTGTTTGAGTCCTGTTTCGGTCTCCACCAGGGCCGTTCCCTTTGGTGGCCTTGGTGATGTGCCCGGAACACGAATGCCGTCGGCACGAAAGGCTCCGTTGTCGGCAACATTCGTTTTTTTTTCTTGTTTGGGGATGAGTTGTTTCTTCCAAACTTGTGTCCGTTGTTCCACGGAGTGAGCAATGGCCTCCCGTTGCACGATCGGACACGATGCATTCCGTTGCTGCATTCAATCAAAGAAATCTCGTCATGTTTCCCCCTTCGAAGGACGTCCTTTGTCTGTCGAGGGATTTCGTCCCATCGGTCTGTTCCCTCGCAAAGGACGTTTTGGCGCTGGCCAAGGCCTCTCGACTTCCCGCAAACAGCTGCCCTATTTCGGCAGCGAAGCGTGAGCACCCGAAAGTAATCGCATGCCGATGGGAAAACAATCTTGAAATCAATGCAAATCGTGCCGGCCACGGATGAGTGGCTAAATCGGGGCCTGTGGCCTCGCTTGACGGGCTGAAAAACAAAAAAAAAGGTGGTTGAAGAATATCATAAAATGCAACCGACGGAAGGACGACGGCATGACGGGGCCCGTTTTAGGCCATTCCACAGCACTGAGCATGACCGTGGAGGGATGTTTTTCTCGTGCTTTTTTGGCCACGGCCGCTAAACGCCACTTGCTCATGCATGAGTGGAGCTTTTTGGGTGAATTTCTCGGGCCGCGGAATAAAAATGCAGATCAAATTTCTGCCTTCTCGTGCCGTGGTTTCGAGAAAACGGGAAAGAAAGGGGTGCCCTATCGGTGACTGGGGAGTTGCGCGCCCCAATCAGAAACCCCGTGCATACACATGAGGCCCCCGTGTGCGGCGAGTTAGTGCCTTTTCGATGAACAAACCAGCCAGGCACCGTGCAAAACATCGAAAGCAAACGGTCCGCAACAGAAGACGAAGAAAAAGTAAGGGCGAACCAGATATATTATTTTTCCCGCCAAATAATAACAGGGTGGGTAAAATTTTTGTTTTCCGGAAAAACGTTCCTAGGGCCTTTTACCATGCGTTCGGCAGCTCCAGCGGTTCCGTCGCTTGCCCTCGTGTGTCGAAGCGTAACATTTCGGCCAGAAGCTTCCTCTTCCGTTTGGCTTGATCGTTTGAAGTCACCGGGACGGAAAATGCCCGTTCCGTCCGTTCGCGTAACAAAGGAAATCCTTCGTTAGGGGCTCGGCATGAATTAACTTACAGTGCCGTAAAGCATCGTGTGTGTTTCGGTGTGTGTATGTTGTGTCTGTGTGTGTATGGGCGTGTGTGTGTGTATGGGCGCGTGTGTGTGTGTGTGGTAGAACACTATGCATCATAACTGCATAAGACGTCCGTCCGTGTCCGCCACCTCGTCCTCGTTCTTCCGATAACCGAGTTTTCTTTTAAAGCTGAAACACCAGGATACATAATCTACGAGGGAACCGGGAGGGGCGTTTATAATGCATTCGCTCACTTCTCCAGCGCCACCCAGGGGGCTTTCTGTCACTCCGCGCCCGAATAGAAGCAGCCTTCGAATTCAACAGTGCACAACAGGGTAGGAAAATATATGTATTTTTATATACGTATATGTGTAGAGAGTATCATCTTTCAAGCAAACGCACCGTTCGCAGTACGCTCGAGCCCGTGGCGATAAAGTACGATAGTTGTTCTCATAAGAAAATATACGCTTACAAGTAGGATCCTTTTTTCGGCCTGCCTTCAACATCCAAGTAGCCATCGCCATTATCTGTTTGGCCCCGGCTCTGGTACATCGTCTCTGACTATCTTCCATTTACTTTCCTGTTTTTTTTCTTACTTACATTCGTTCGATCGTTCGTCCTTCGGCATCTGCTCCTAGCGCTTCGTCCTGCCGTTCGGGAGCATTCCAGCGTATCGTATTTTACTTATTGTCACAAAAGTGTTGCCAGGGAAGAAGCAAAAAGGTGCAGCACCCCTGGATGCATCGATCGACCATGATCGCGCATCGTGCTTGGGCGCTCCGAAACTGATAAATTCGACAGATTAAACCAGAAAGTGTGGGATTATGGAGGTTAGATCTACACGTGCTCGGCCGAATGTAACCGTAATGTTAAGCGAATGGCCTACGCAAATGGTGACGAGTCGCTACTCTACATACGGATGATAAGCTTCTAAACGTTTTTAGTTTTTTTTACAATTTTTTAGTTCAGCGGGAAGACAAGGTTCACTTATATTTTCGTAGGTGCGCATTGGTGGTGTACCTCTACTGCACTCTCGTACTCACTCCGGTTTCGTAATTTCTTTCACACGTGCTTGCAGTTTCTTTTTCTCTTGCTGTAATTTTTCGTATCCTACCATACAGCCAGAAATGCTTATGTTCAGTGCTGACACGAGAAGCTAGATAGAGAGTGAGAGAAAGAGTAAATTAAAAAGCACAAATCAAAGTGAAGAAAAAATGAACTGAAAACCCGTCCTCTGTGTGTGTGTGTTTGATGTGTCGGTGATTTGCGTGGAAAAACGTGCCAGGAACGCTGACAACGATAAAAAGACAGCTGGAGCTCGAAAAAGGCTTTAAATTTCGCATTCATTTCGGGACACTAACTTAGTCAGCCACCAACCGGGCTTTGGCGAATGTGTTCGATTGATAATTCGTATTCTCTTTATTAATTCGCATACTGAGAGACTGCTCGTAATGAATTCATTTGCCCTTACGTTGTTTGCTTATGCTAACGCTAGGAGGGATTTCCATTGTTTTGCTTTGCCTACCACTACGAACCGCACGTACAAAACGTCCCGGTTGATTTACCTAGCGATGTTGGTTAAATAATGCGTAAATTTGAAATTCGCGACAATGAAACGATTTGAATGATGCTGAATACCTTCGTTTGCCGTACGCGCTAATATCTATGACTAAACCGCGCTTCAAACTCTCGCGTCTCTGCAGTCGGGAGACGATAATTTGCTGGGGAAATAATTTACATAATCCCTTTCGGAATGGGGCCGATTTGGGGCAGCTCTCGAAGCCCGTTGGCTTTGTTCGTTGTGAGCTGCTTTAGCACGAGCTACTAACCGTATATGATCGTGTATTGGTTGTGTGTGTCAAATACTAATAAGGAAAATCATCAGAAACATAATAAATGCGAAAACGGAACTAAACAATGTCTTAAAGAACGGATGGAACTTACTTCTCTCGCACTTCCTGTCGTGTTTTACCTCTTTTTTAACGTTTTTCTTCGCTTTTTCTTCGCTTCTCCTTCGGTTCACTATATACACAGGAATCGTTCTCGTTGTGTTAGCTACTTACAGTGGTGCATGGTTTCGGCAATTCAAACGCAGGCGGTATTTCAAAGAGTCCTTACCACGTACACCCTTACACTATTATGGTCACTAATCTACGATCCAGCGCTAAGGAGGGGAGAGAATTTCTCCACGCGCGATAATTCTTTACACATGGCGTTTTACTTGATTTGGTTTTTCTCTTGTCTGGCCGCGATCATCGACGGGTGATGTGTACCTACGTTAGGTCGAATGGTCACTCCACACTTCGATGCTTTCCCGTCGAAGGGTGAGTGCCATATTCGAATTTCTCATCAGTTGGTGGGATCGATCGTGTAGCACATTTTTTTTCGTGCCTCGAAAACCTAGCACGGTCCTTTTTCCCTCGAATACTCGTCCTCCATCGCTCACACACGTCGATATGGTTGAGTTTTTCCCAACCCCGGGGGAAAAAAGTGAAAGAAACCCAGCAAGGATGCACTAACGCATCCCCACCCAGTACCCAATGAGCCGTTCGTTTGTGTTTTTGTCGCAACTGTATATCACTAGAGCTGGCACTCCTCGATCACTGCGCGATCACATTTCTCGTGGCGGTACACGATCAGAGGCATCTGAAGAAAGAAGCTTTGCCATGGCCTACCGCAAATTTGTCGGTTGTTCCGGATGGTGTTGTGCAAGAGCATCGATTGAAAGCAGCACCGCAGCATCCCGGGGGTAGCTGCGATCGAAAGACTTTGCGCCTCGAAAGACAGGCCGGGACTCGATGGATTAGTTTCTCGTCAGCGTTTTCGTGCGCTTGGCCGTCATCAGCCGGACCGGGTCAGCTAGAACGGTGTGCGGTTGGGCTGCTTGTGGGGTGATCGTGTCGTATCGTGTTGGTATGGGTGGATGGCGTATTGCGTGTGTTGGCGTGTTTTGTTCGTTTGGGTTCGTGTGTTTAGAGAAACACCAAAAAATTGCATTGGTTCACTTGCAATCGGTCGATCGAGGTCGCGTTCCGATCGCGCGTTCTAAATGTGGTGAAAATACTCACTGCAAACGGAGATATAGAGAAGAGAAACGAAAGGGAACAGAGAGTTAGAGAGCGGTATAGAGCGTGGCGATAGAGCGAGGGCATGAGAGTTGAAACTGCACAAAGTGCACTAGTGGTGTTTGCTCAACAATGTCAACAAGTTTTAAGCTGTTTTCAGTGTAGGTCCTTTGAGATAGCACGCGACACGTGCTGCTAAAGTAGGAAAGCAAACAAAAGTACGGAAAACTCACAGAAAACCAAAAGAGATCAACATGAAGGAGCTAAAAAAACAGGAGAAATCAAACACAGCGGGAACTGAAACACGAAAAACACTGACTGGAAGGGAGAGTGCATTGAACGTGGCACACGAAAAAAAAGATTAAAAAATGAAATATAGGGAAAGGCGAACTTAAAACGCTTCCACAGCAATCGAACGAAACAAAACGGAACGGAAGCTCGATGCAAAATCAATACAGACACACACACACGCACACAAACACTTCCGGAACAACACGGACAACGTATCGAGGAAGGAAAATTCCAAAAGTTGAAAAATGAAAAAAAAAACACACACACATAGTGATATACTGATGCAACACTGGCGAAAGGAAGGAAATGCATTCGAATCCTAGCGCCACAAGCGGGAAGGAACTGAACTAAAACGAAACGGCACTAATTAAGTGAACGTGAACGAGTGCAGGCGTGCTCGGAAGCGCCCAGCAGGAGGGTTTTGAAATGGAGTAATTTAACAAACATTCAAATTATACTTTTAAACAAAGCGAACGGTGCATGGGTTGGGAGGCGTTTTATCTGTTTTTGGTCTCTTTCCCTTGATCCTTTCTTCTCGCGGTGTCCTTGCTCGTGTTCGTGCTAGTCTCGGTTCGGTTCGTTCATTTTATGAGTCGTGTTTTTCTCGTGCACTTGTCGTTTGTGTGATCCTAACTACTGCGTTACTTTTGCTTACTGGTTTTTACCGCTTTTGCTCGCAACGACAAAACCACCAGAAAAGTTTTTGAAAAAAAAATACACAACACAAACGTGCGAGGTGTCCTTGATTTGTTGTGAGTGTGCAATCCCTTTTTTTTCTCGCGTGTTTTCCAACACTATCTCACTCTCATTTTTTTGTTTTGTTTAAATAGAAGCATTTGGTTTGTACCCAAGGTTTTTCCGCTGCAGGAACAGGTGGATCTCGCGGAAGTTCGGCCGGCTCGCCTCGTTGCGCTGCCAGCATTCGCACATCAGATCGTAGATTTCACGCGGGCACCCGACGGGTATTGGAAGCAGAATCTGCAATGGAACGGAGTTCGAGATGATACGATTAGTGCGCGTTCGGGAAGCAGAAGAAGTTGGAAATTAATTGCTAACAGGAGCGTTGCTTTATTTTTGCCCACAAGTGTGGAGTAACGGCAAGAGTTTCTTTTTTTTATTCGCATTTCAAAATTCCTCCCATCCACATAACTGGCAAAGTTTGGCCAATACATATCCACTGAACCCAACGTACTTGACATACCCACCGGTCGACTGGCTAAAAATGAACGAAAAAACTACGCCGAAGAACTCAACTTCCACTCGAGACAGCTGCTTGAGATGCTGCTTGAGGGGACCGTTGCTGGCGTGTTAAAAATGTCCCATCTTTCGGTCCGACCAGCATCGTAGCACTGTCTAACCACCACTTTATCGTTTTAATTTAGCAGAAAGCACACGGAAGGTGGCAAATTGGATTGGGTGGAGGAGTTTTCCAAGCGCTCTCTCGCTCTTCTTCTCTTTCTTTCTCTTTTGTTCTCTGTGGGGTTGTTGAAAAGTGACATTTAACAATTGTGTAACGTTCATTACAGTTGAAGCTGACGTTTGAAGTGGCCCTTGTTTCTCTGGCCACCGACCATGGGAGAAGATAACGACGGCAAATCAGGAGGAAGAACGAAACAGAACAAAAAACAAACTGCATCCGAATAGCGAGTGAGAAGCGAAGGAAAAACCGCCCCGAGACGGACGCCGTTATGCATGCAATTAATTTCGCCTCGAGCAGAAGGTGGAATCGTTTATTTCTCGTTTCCAACGTAGCAGGCGGTGCGGCGATCGATGGAGAAACGTCATTGAAGTTTTTTTTTTCACCGGGGCAAGAAGAAGCTTTCCCGCCCCAATCAAAACGGGATGGAAACGGGTCCAAACGAGGGCAATGAAAAATAAAAGGAAAGAAACAAATCCATCCCGCACAAAATCCCCGGTAAATGACAGCCGTAAGCGGCCGGGGGAATCTAATCTTTTCAACCCGATCGAGCGCGACCAGACGCGGCGCAAAGAGTTAGATCCTTCATTTTTTTCTCCACTCTCTCGCTCGTTCCTTGTGGGAAAAGGAAAACTGACAGCGAGAATGTGTAACAAACGGTTCGGTGAAGCGTGGCTCAGGCAATGAGGATTTTTTTCACGTTTATTTCCATTTTGTACCACCAGGTTGGAAAATGCTACCGGGATGGGAAACCCAACGGGCTGGGAATCCGGTGGAAAAGACGCGTTCAGCATCGCTCTTCTTTTCTCCGTCAATCAATCGAAATTCGATTCGACACGGCACGGAATGGCGAGGAAAAACAAAATCGCGAGCAAAAGCAACGGCCCAACGCCAGCCGGTGGTTGCACTTTTGTGCCATTTTCCACACGTGACGCAAGCGAACAGGGTGCCTGGAAAAGCGACCGACTGACGGTTGAGTGACGCGGCCAAGGGTGGTGGACCGGTTTTTTTTCGCGTCTCCCGTTCCAGAAGGCCGTGGCCATGGCCGTGGCTATCAATTTGAATTATCGCTGATGAAGAAAGACACTTTCTTCTCCGGACTGGAGTCGGTAGTGGTCGTTTTGTATCGTTTAAAATGCGGAACGTAATAATGACGGTCGGGATTCGTTCCTCCAGACGTCGTGGTGAATTGATTGAATCATCATGAAGGGGTGCGCACCTTGATGAATGAACCGTCTTTATCAAATTATATGGCTTCACCCACTTCCCGTTCGATCGGTATGCTTTCAACCACGAAATGCTTTTGTGGTGTTGTTTTCACCACTCGATTGGTGCAAATTACAAGCTCGATTAATTTCCGCTCGCTACAGTGTAAGGACGCAATCACAACCACTCATTAATGGAGGGCTCATTCGAAGGGGTTAAAAAATGGCTCTCACAGCTAAACTTCCCTGAAACGGTGCCATTTTTCCACTCATCAAACTGCACCCGAGTGCACCGAAGCGGCATTTAATCCCGGTGCATAATTAACCGGTCTGCCCACTGGAGCAAACCAATAATTCCACCCCCTTTATCCCGAGCTCCAAAGCTGGTTTTGGAATAGCTTTACATCAATCATGCATCGCAGGGAAGCCGAGAGCGTGAGGCATGAGGCGTGCCCGGGCATAATTGAGAACTTTCGAAGCCTCCGGCTCAGGGCACGTGCGGTGTTTGCTTAAGAACCCACCCACCTACACTGTGAAGCTGGGCAAACAGTTGCACTTCACGAGAAGTGCACCCTTTGCGCCAATCTGCATCCGGAGGAATTCGTCAAGCACCGGGGAGAAAGTAATTAAGATCGAACCGAGCTGCACCGACCGGAAGAGGTTAAAAGGGCGAGACCTGGGCGGCTTTCTTCGATCGCAACCTCCCGTAGGAAGCGGAATGCGAGCAATCATTATTCATAGTGTAATTTAATATTTATTACAACGCCAGCACGGGTGGGTGGTGGTGGGTCGAGTTCTCGGAGCCCAGGAACGGAATTAACTCACGCCCACGAAGGAAGGAAGCCGACCGGAGAAATGTGTGCCACACATGACATTGGTGGGCGTACCTTGTGCGTGGGAGGCGAGGCAATCAGATTGATCCTTGCGTTGCCAGTTCCCTGGCAGAACGTCTCGCGAGTTGGGAAAGGCGTTATAACATTTGAATTTTGAGCACCATCCGGTGCGTTTGCAAAAGCGAAGAGCAACTGCGTGACGTGACTGGGGCGACATTAGTCATTAATATTAATTACCTGATTAAAGTTTCAACAACCTCCAGGCGGGTTGCCCGGTTTCGCACCCTCCCAGGCACCCGGCTGGACGGCTCTAACACTCGATGGCAAGCAATTAAACGCCATCGCGTCTCGCAGATGGTACGAATTGTTCCAGCGTCTTCTGACGGAAGATGCTCTCGGTGAAAATTCGGTCACGTCAAACGGCGGTAAAGAATTTCCATTCTTCTTCTGCTGCTTCTATCGCCGCGTGGTTCGTGCCACCGTTTTGTTACGGGCTGGGAGGTGTGTGCATAAATATGGCGCGCCATTAGGTTGGTAACATTTTAAGAAGCCGTTAAACTCGTGTCATACCGTACGCTTCGGCGGGCGTACGACACCCGAAAGTGCGAGGTTGAATTTCATTAGACGCAGGACCTAATAAACGTGATTATTTCTCTCCTTCGCACGGGAACGGAGGCGTGTTTGAGCAAATGATGAATTTAATTATTTCCACACTTGCGCTCGTCAAAAACACACACCCACACACACATGTGATGCTTTAAAAAGGGCACACCTTATTCCAAGCTACACTCTGTACGTCATAGGTGATCCTTGCGATCCCAAATTTCCCGACCGTTGTAATTCCGCCCGTCTGCCATCGGCTGGGAAGCCCTAGCGTCCTTTTTAATGTCTCCCCTTTTTTGCCTAACATGTCGTACCGGGCGAGAAGGGTCGGTCTATCTCGGGGCGCGTTTTATGAGACACGGGCACCGCTGTCAGGTAGCGGGTGTGTCCATGGATTATACATGGTTCATCATTCATTCACAGCCGGAGCTTAAGCGACCACGGAACCGACTTTTTGAAATGGGACAAAATTACACCATTTGACTGATGGGCGCGACACGAGCGTGTGTGCCAAGGATGACAGGGTTTGGGTATGAATTATTCAACCCGACACCGTAAATAGCTGCCGAGCGGGTTTCCCGATGAAAAGCGGTTCCGGATTGTATCGAACGAGGAAACACCCCGTTCGGGCTATTTTTGGAGAAAGTGTGCTACGTAAATTAGGAGACTTTTCTCGAACCGACCACCGATAGCGCCAGCTAGTTCAATGGCCATCTAGAGCAGTTTCTCGCTGGCGATTTATTTTAACTGGCCCCTTTCCGAATCAACCGATCGCGGGGAAATGGAAGCGCAGAATTTCCCAGGATCGCGAATGCTGAGTGGTTTCGGCTTTTCGGGAAACCCACGAGCCGTTTCCACGAGCGGTGAAACACTTCAAATGAAATTGTTCGCTTTGAGCTTACCGAAAGGGCCGGTAGCTTTTTTTGCCGGTTTTTGGGGGGAATGGATAGTAAATCGCTATCGAGAAAACGGCAGATTGTCAACGACATCGAGGAGAAGAGAGCTTTTGCTGCCGGCACGAGAGTACGTACTGTAAGTGGCAGCCGTCCGAAAGCACCGATGTGGAATAAATTGCTCTGCTAAAATCTCCACCACCCAGGGCGGCCATTAGAAAGCGAACGAGTGAGAGGGAGCGAGGGAAAGCAAAAGAAAAAAAAACGAACATTCGCGTAAAATATTATTCGAGCCACACATCCGTGCAAATGGATCGGAACGGCAATGGCGATGTCATCGACGTCGGTCCCCGGGCATTCCCGGTCGGGTTCGAGGGCACCCATATCTCAGCGCCATGTCTTTCCTCCAGGATTCAGGCGACATCTCAGGCGGTCCATTATTCGATCGCACGGAGGACACCATTCGAGCGGAATCAACCGAGTGTGGTGGCCTCGCGGTGCAATGACGCTCACCCGCGGGACGTGTTTCAAATCAAATGAAAGGGATCATACACTCGGTAAATGGTTGGTGCGCTCCCACCTTTCTTTTGCCTTCTCCACACTCTGCTTCAGTTTGGTGGGATTTTCCTCAGTTTTCATGTCTCCAGCGTGTTCGCGCATTCGTACCGAGTAGTTGGGAGTTTATTGCAAACGAAAAAAAAACCCCACCAGCAGCCTGTAAGACTTCGTGTCTGTGGGGAGTAGCCGCGTGACGACGAGTTATGCATTAATGCCAACGGTGAATGAACAATGGCAGTATAAAAAACTGGTGCTGTAGATCCTTTTTTCGCAACTTGTACTGGGAGACAATTTGTCTCCACTTCATTGGATTCCCGTTTCGTTCGAATGTAGTCTTTTAAGGAGAGCTGATGACTATACGTACTGGGACGGTCGAGCTGACCAAAAAATTTCACTAAATTTGTTCCGCAACCGTTGTTTGAAAAACCACAAGTATTTTCCACTCGAAAAAGAAACAATCTGAATGGCGTCCCGTTTACTTACGTGTTTCTTGTTGTCCTGGTACATGTGCCCGATGTTCTCGATCACCTTGTCGTCGCTCAGGTTCTCGAACGGTTGCTCCCGGGCGAAGGTCAAAATTTCCCACAGCGACACGGCAAACGACCAGACGTCCGACTTGGATGTGAACTTGCCCTGGGGAGAAAGCATTGGAAAATCAGCATGTTCGTTCGCCTTTATGTACCAACAGGGCGCGCACACTCACCATAAGGACGCTCTCCCAGGCCATCCACCGGATCGGCATCGGTTGTGATTGTCTTCCGGCTCCCTCGAGGTGGCAGTAGTCAGCGGGATATGCTATGCGATTTATCACAGTTCCTAGTGTACAGATTTTTATCTCCAGCTGTGGTCCAACTAAGCAACTCCTGTCATGGGTAGAGAAGCATCGAAATCGACGGGATTATATATCAACCCGCTAGCTCACGGAGTAGGTGAATTTAAACTCAAAGAGGTTATGGTAAAATTTATCTCCCAACTCACCATCCGAAAATGTGCACTTTCCATTCGATGATGGAACGCTCTAATCGAGAGAATTTTATGGCTCAATCGCAGACACACCGTTCCAGGGCCGGTTTTTGTGGCTCACTCCGCCGGTGAGTGCCAATTTCGTCGAAAACGGATCGAAATCCACGGCCACGGTCGAATGCCGAACGAGCCGAATTCGTATAAATCAACTGCACTCCAGATTAATTATTCAACGCCGCCACCGGTGAGGTCCGATCCGCTACCAATAACTCATTCGCCCACCAGAAGGAAGTGTAAGCGTATCAATTTTCTGGCTCGTCCTCGACCATCGGTCGATGGTTCTAAATTCCCCCCGGGGTATCGGCTTTCGAAAGGGCAACCCGGTGGCCGATCGGTATTAACGTATCCATGGATCCTGGAACCGGTGCTCGAGTGCCGCGTCCGTCGGTTGCAGAATCGCCATAGTAAAGGGGGCAATTTTGTACGAACTCGGTCGATCGGAATGCAAACAACCGTAACCCAGCCAGGAAAGATGGTCTTCTTGTTACCGTGGCCAAACCCGCCTAATAACCCGCCCCTAGCCGGATCGACGCAACAATGAACAGCACCGTTTATATAATAAATTAAATCCTAAATAAATAAACGCACTTATTTCGATTCCCGTGCGTGTGGAGAGTGGAGGTTCCGGGATCATCGTAACTCCGGCAAAACGTCCGGCCAAAACCGGACGATAAATAATACGTATTACGTCGGCTCGTGGTTCGATGAGAGTGAGTGCGAGTGCGAGTGAGAAGGAAAAAGGCCACTGGCTCCAGCATTCGTCATGCTGGAGTCCCGACAACGACCCATGCAAAAAGGCGTTTGGTAGATGGGTTGGGATAGGGCTTAATTTTGGCCCCAAAATGCAACAACGTTCTGCAAACATGAACCTCCACTACAAACCGGTCCGAGAGAGAGAGCGACAAGGGCGGGTTTACATTTATAAATTATTGGCCACTTCGCAACGGACCGGGCGACTCCATCGGACCCGGCCATATTGTCGGCACGTCCCAACGGTCGTGTCCACCCACCCAACCCCCACAGCTCAGCTTCTCTCTGCCCGCCTGACTGGAGCATAAGTGATCAGAAAATTGGATCCATTGAATTTGTGCGGATGGGCGCGAAAATATAATTCGACCCCGCGAGCCCCACGATGATGGCCACCGGCCGGTCGGCTTCGGTGGAGCGTTATTTAATTTCAACCCCCCCTTTTGCTCGTTTTTGCCACGTGACTGCACCGAAGTGCAGTCGCGAATGCACCCGGTCAGACTGCAGTTAAGCGATGCCGGTACCACGAAGGGATGGCAGATAATTTGAGCTGCCCGTTCGGTTGGGTTCGGGTTCGAGCGGAAGTAAATGAAAAATTTGATTGCTAATCAGGTTTCGTGGGGTTTGGCAGGACGCACCCCGGATCACGATGGTTATCGTTTGGTTGAATGCACGGCGGAAGGATTAAATGTGACCCCATCTGCTCGAGTATACGTTGTTGCAATGTCAATGATCACAAAATCAGGTTGATTTAAAACCGACCCTCTGTTGGCTTATTGTATCGCGTTCGATCGCTCACAGAACGTGCCGTGGAAAGCGGCCACGAAAAGAGAGAGAGAGAAAAAAAATCATCACCTCAACGGTCAGCGGATCGGAACTGGGATGAAAGGAAGTTGACCGCTCAATGGGTCGAAGCATCCCGCCAGAGCGTGTTTGCATTTAATTTCGCCCGCTAACGACTCGCTTTAGCTCGTCTCTTCGAACGGTGGATGCATTTTGCCGATCGAGTTCCCGGTCCGGGAGTAACAAACCGGAGCGGACGTCACTGCACCGTGCAATATTCTTGATTGGATATTTTATTATCGCAATCTTGTGCGGCGTGGAACGAGATGATCGCCCCACATGACCGGCATCCCTAATGGCTCTGCTGCGTTGTGTTCTCTTGGCTTGTTCGCGATCCGCGATTATCGATCGACGAGAAATCCGCGCGCTTCAAGGACAGCAGCAGGAGAAAACGACGAAGCCGAAGAAGGACGCCAAATCACCGATCGAATTAAACACACGCCGGTGACGTGGTTGACTCCTCCCTCGTGGTGGGGCGATCGTTTGACCTCGCCGGTGAATTATTAAAATAAATTATGGCACGGTTTCGTACCGGCCGCACAATGTTGATTATTGAAAGTAATCAAAACAAATGGTCCAAACAACAGCAAAAAAAAGGACAAACCGCGACCAATTGGTGGCCAGTTCGAGTGCACCCTTCGTTGGGTCTTTCTCGTTCGTTTGCCGTTTGTCGTTCGCTACAGCAGCTGTACTGTCGTTGCATAACGCTCGCTGCAAATTGCACCAGTGTTTGCGGTGCAGCTTATCCTAGATGGGCTGTAAAATGGCTGCGATTGACAAGCGGGAACGGACTGAACCCAGGGGGCGATTTTAGTGCTCCCGCTTTTTCTTAAAAAAGCAAATAAACCTGCCAACGGTTAGTCTAGGCGCAACTGTAGCCTTTAGCATGCAGCTCGTTGTCGTCGTCGGCCAACAGTAATGTATTCAATTACGTCACGGCGCTGAAGCTCCACGATGGAATTGCAATTTAATGGAGTGAAAGAGAGCGAGAGAGAGAGAGAGAGAGAGGGAGAAAAAAAAGCGTTCCATTTCTCGTTTTCGTTCATCATGCAGCGCAATTGTAAGCCGTTCCAACAGGACCTGTCCGTTGGCATTCAGCGAGCGCCGCGGTGCGGTTAATTGTGTGCGGTAGAATTGTCACATGTCAGTCATGTGGGCATTCGCTTTTCCCGGCTCGTGGCCATCCGCGGCCATTCGTCTTTTTTTTTCGGAGGTGCGCGTGAAGTTTGTGGCAGGAGCACAAAACGCCACGTGGGCACGCGCAGGGAGTAAATTTTCAAATTGTACGAAATGACATTTGTCAAAATTACATTGGAAAGCGAGCGCGAACACACAAAAATGAAATACACACAGGCACAGACACACACACACACACACACACACACACACACACACACACACATGAAATGAAAACCATCGGCCGGGGAAAATGGGTGCCGGGAAATATGGTAGCCACCCCATCCTGGGTGGTGGAGAATGGCAAAGGAAAAACCTTTGTCATGTTGCAAATAAATAAATTATTCAAACCCATCACCATCCAGAACAAAATGGAGGACCAAACACACCCACCCATCCACCCCTACGAGTGGGTGAAGGAAGGAGGAAAATAAAAACGAAGCTCCGACAAGTGGACGTGGAGCAAATGCAGCAGCGCGTTCGCTTCATCGTCGTGGTGCCGGCGTGTTGAAAAGTGACCGAGTGTCCGTCAGGGTTCGGGCTTTTTCCTCCCACCACCCACCCGGTGGGTGGGTGTTCTGAATAATGGATGGACTTGTGCAACCCGTTGGCCGGTTCGTGCGAAAGCCACCACCGGAATGGCTGGATGAATGATTTACTGATATCGTCTCCTCGGTGTTGTAATGCCGTACATTATCTGCATTCCGAACGTTTTCTCTTATTCGCGATTTTTTTCCCTCCTTTTACTGGACGGGCGTGTGTGTGTGTGTTTGTGCATTATTTTATTGCTCTTGTACTCAATGAGCTTAATGACTCGAACGTCGCAAAAAAAGAAAGAGAAAGAACAACTGCGACAAAAAGTAGCTTTTCGCTGGCCACCGAGGAGATGATGGGTCGGTAATGAATTGGATTACGCGCCCTGTCGGTGGCTCCCTGTTCCGGGAAGCTGCTTTATTCGAGCGAAAAGCGATCAAAAAGGTAACCACTTGCACCCGTCAAACCCGAACGCGTCAAATTCCATCAAAGTGGGTGCTGCTTCAGAGAAACGCGTTCGTGCATTTGCAACAAGTAATCGAAGGAGGCGGTGCTATGGGCGCCATTTCTTTTTTTACTGTTGTTGTTGTCGGAAAATTGTTACACCACACCCTTCGGTCAAGATGGCCCAGCGCTGCACATGACACGCGGTTTCGATGTGCGATTGCAACTTCAAAAGAATGCGTTGAATAATTCACACGTTAATTCGCGGGTTTTATTGTCCTCCCGGCGCGGTTTTTTTGTTTGCAAAGGACAATGTTTTTCCTCCCAGCAACAGTTACCGGTGGTGTTGATTGACGTGCCTCACGAGAGGAGAGCCATTCACGAAACTCTCACACGGTTTCGAAATTAGCTCCACCCGATTGATGGAGTGCGGGAATGTTGTGTCGAAAAACATAATATAAAACCACAGGCACAACAAAATACTCCCATTCCGGGAGTGGTAGCTTGCAGGATGCGTTTGATTGATCAGAACGATTCCGGGAGTGGTTCGTTACCGTGGGTGTGCGAAAATTGAGTTACGCCAACCCCAAACGGGACGTCCCAAAGTGTCCCTGACAGTGCGCTGACACTCCGGAACACGTGACAGTGATGGATGAAGTGGTCAGTCATGGGATGCGCCATCACCACGGAGAGACACACGTTCGCACACTTTTAATTCGCGCTCCGCTGTCGAATGGAAGTGTAATTGATCGGAAAAGCGAACAAGCGGCCGGTTCTACCCCTGCTTCTTCGCACGGTGGTTGGTGATTCCGATGCCACAGACAACACCTGAGCACCGGGGGCTTAATTTATGGACGACATAAAACTTGCACCGCGCAACACGAGGCCCACGTTTACCAGGCACTTTGCGTTTCTTTTCATCGCAAACCGTAATGGCGTTCGTCGTTCGAACGGCTACACATGAGCCAGCCTCCAAGGGTACGGTGGGCCAAGCAGCGCGTCATAAATTTACGGATTTACGTCTTCGCTCTAATCTGCGCGTAAACCCAACCTTACCGGCTTCGGGCAGCATTGGCACCGAGAGCCAAACGAACCAAACCCATATCCTTTTGGGCCTGCGGAATGCAAAGAATTAACGCGCTGCGCCTTACCGGCATTATGGGGTCACTTATGGGCATTAAGTGCGATTTGCTATCGATGCCCAAAACCGTGCCCCGTAATCGACTGGCAAGCAAACCGTTGTACAAGGCTTTTTAATCACACAACCAGGAGGGGGTATGTTAATCGCGAACACATGTGCGGCTTAAGTTGTGTCGATTTCCCCACCGAAGGTTACCACCTCATGGCCAGAAGACCAGCCAACGCATCAGCAACGTGCCTGTGAACAATACGCTACCGGTGCAATAAGTTTGGTGGAATTATGAGCCGCCCAGCCTCGCAGCAATTAGCGCACGAAAATGTGAAGCAAAAACACACACGGGGTTAAAACCCGGAACGGTACTCGTTTTTCATTTCGTTTATCAAAATGTGTTCCTTTTAGAAGGATTAGAAACGGCACGGTCGGGCATGTGCATGCGTAATGGCGATTACACGTCCACCGAAACACCGGACTTTGGTTGGGCATTTTTACACTCAAACCTTTTCCTCGATAGCGGACGTTTCGGAAAATGGTCATCTCGTGAGCACTTCAACTCAATTATTACCCTCCCAACCGGAAGAGCGAACGCAAACCCCACGCAAGAAACACCATTATTAGTTATCGTGTTTTTGCTGTAGTCGAGAGTAGTCGATGTACCGACCGGATGTGGACGGACAATGGTCGAGGGTGAAATGAAATATCCACCTCGGAAGCCGTGTTTTCCCCCAACCATCTAATGACCACCCTTACCCGTGGGGTGGAACTTGAATTTGGGGTTTAATTTATACACACACCGGTTTCGGGCCGGGAAGGAAACGCGTAAAAATGAAGCTTTTTCGGTGAATTGTGTTGATTGCAAAAGGATTTGGCCCGATGGCCCGATTGGCTGGATCGCTTTGGCGGCAAAGTTATGATCAACGTACCATTATCGACCCGCATCGAGCAAACGTAGGGGGGGTGATGGTGGAGGTCCACCCACCCACAGTTGGAAGGGCGTCAAATTTGAATTTTATTGCAGTTCGTACCCTTGCCCTGCCAACCGACGTCCCGGGGTCATGTGTAATGTACCGCACAGTTTTACGAGGATCCCGATCCTGGTACGCGGGCGCGCAAGCACGGGCCCCTGAAATTGCGGTGCCAATCCATCGAAATCAACGCCACCCTTCTCGTGGCTTATCGCGGAGGGGCATGCGAGTCGGGTAGGCCACAATTTCGATGGCGGATGGCGGTTTTTATTTGCTTTAGGATTTATGATCGCTTGACACGGCAAGCCACACTATCCGTGGGGGAGTTTTCCTGCCCTTTACAACTCGAACTCGAAAAGGGACTCACCCACCGGGTTGGTGCGTTAGTTTGTGGTTTTAGTACTGCGCCACCGGCAAGGGTTTGAGTGAGTCCCGCTCAGGCGACCTGCTAAAACCCGCCAAAGGGCGAAGTACTCTCGAAGGCTAATGAATAATGCGTCCTGGCTGCGGCTGACAGCACTTGTCGCTTGGATGTCAGCTCGCCGGCTTTTCCGACGCTTCAAAATGTTTCGTGCGACAAAACCAACCAACCGGTTCGTTGTCATGCCAACGGCCTCCTTACGATTGCGCGCGTAACTTCGATTCCTGTTCCAGCGGGCTCCATATTGGCTGAATATTACACCCACCAACGGCCGGTCTACCCGGGGATGGCTTTTAATAAAAAAAAAACAGCACGACACTTAAAACACGACTTGCAGCAGAGCGATTAAGAACGCCATTATTACGCGCTCAATATTCTGATAGCATATTCAGCTGCTTCCGGTGTGCGATGTTGTTGATGTTGGGGCAAAGCGAAAAAAAAAAAAGCGTCGCAACCGATTCCACTTGGACGTACTTTTATTGTCCACCTCGCCCGTTAGCGTCGGCTGCTTCCTTCTTGCGAATCCATCGCTTTGATTTATCGCCCCGCTGAAAGCCAACATTCATTTCGTCTGTCGCCGGAAGCTTCCCAACACCCTCCGGGGCCCGGGAATTATGACTATTTTCCCGGCACGGAAGGTGCCACTCCCTCGGGTTGGCTCTTCTGTTTTACACCCCATTACCGTGGCCAGCTTTTGCACAGCACGCTTGCCTTTCGGCGCTGTCAGGTGACGAGATGAATGGACCTCATTATGTGAGCATCCATTCTCAACATTCGTTGGGGGTGGGGGGAGTGCGAAAAATCCCGTCCCGGGGACGCCCGGAGGATGGCCATCATTATGCAATCTGTTGACTTCTGGGGGAGAGCGGGATAACAAAAAAAAAGGAATCCCTTTAAAACCACCCCTAAAAAGTGGCACCCTCTCTCGCTTTTTTTTCACCTTTCACCCACCGCGGGCTGAGTGCGCGGTGGCGTTAGAGAATGGATTTTCGTTCGTGTTCGCTTATTTTTTTGTCTCCTCTCGACCTGCCCCTTCATACTCCCCCCCACCCCTCCCCCTGCCACGCAAGGGATGTAATGGACGTGCGAAGGTGACTTTCACCGGAGAACTGAAAGCAGCAGATAATATTTGCGTTATTTCCACCACCGGTTACCGGCCAGTGAACCACGGGAAGCTTTTCACCAGCCCCTTTTTGGCCACCCCCTCTCCCCCCTCCTCCCCCGCGTAATGATTATGATAGTGATTTATTTCCGTTACTCAGCTTCAGCTTCCAAGCGCGGAAGCACTCTTTCGGGTGTTCATTTATCAGTGCCGGTTGGTGGTAAATAAAATTGGAAAATTCTCCTCCCCAGTGGGTGGGGTGGATCCACGGTGATCATCTTGCCACTTGCCACGAAGCGCCCGGGACACCTTGGAACGTTTCATTTCTTTTTTTTTAGGGCGCTTTTTCGCATCCGCGCTCGCGATTGATACCACGAGAACGCTTTCGGTTGAGTCCTCCGACGAGAGAGGGAGTCCGCCTGGCCACTTGCTTCTTTCCCAACCGAGTCGCGTCCGGTGGCGAAAGTGCATTAGCAAATCATTTGAATAAATAATAGAGTTTGTGCAAAGCGGAATCCATTAGCTGCGCCCCGGTGAGGGCAGCCTCGAATGGGATGACGACGACGGGTCGAGACGGCCGTACGGAATCGTTTAGTAAATCCCGGAGCCACGCCGGAACAAAACTCGCTCCCAAGAAGGGAGCGCGAACAAAAGAAAAAAAAACGAAGAAGCCACGAGGAAAAAGGAAGACACTCGCAAAGAATTACCATTTTTCACCCAAACTCCGCTGGTGTTTGTTCTTTCCAGCAACCGAGAGGCTAACGAGGCGATGGTGACGAAACCACGCCATCGAGCCAATTGAGAACGAAATAGTGCGCCTCAGAAAAGGATCTCCTGCTCGTCCGACTATCGGTTACGCTAAATGAATCCCACTTACGGGGCATCCGCGGGAGGTACGCGATTTGTGCATTACCCTAGCACCGTGAGGTTCGAGAAACGATTCAAATTAGACGTAATTCAATTCGAGAACAAACAACCGAATGCCATCTACCGAGCGCTATCGGAGAAGGAAGATCGGGTTTGTGATAGCCCGGTGATTGGAGCTCCACTTTCGAGTAGGGAAGCTGGTTCGATGGTTCATTAATACAACCGTGTACTTACCTAGCCGCGAGGTCGCGATGCACTACGTTCATCTGTTCTAGATACTTCATTCCGGACGCTATTTGCGTGGCGATGTAGATTAAGCACCCGTAGCTGGAATGAGAAAGGGGGGAAAACGAGATAATTGCAATAAGCGGAAGAAAATCCTTTTATTAATTGGAAGCCAAACGGCATGAGCGATAAGCGATTTACGCAAGCATTTCAAAAAGCTGCAACTTGCAACTGCAAAAAAACTCGGTGAAAATGGCGCTCCACAAGGCTTCTGGCGTGTGTTTTATCGCGTGCGGAAATTGTTACTAGCCTGGGGGCGATATAAAGCTCCTCGCTGTGTATTCGCAAACCCCCATCGTCCATTGTGATCGCAGTTCTCGGGGGCCCCCTAACAAATCCGCAGCTCTACGCTCTCGAAAGTGCAGCTGTAAATTACTTAAAGCGGTACGTTCGTTCGCCGGCGACATGGGACCAAGCGAAAGCGA
This sequence comes from Anopheles nili, assembly GCF_943737925.1. Taxonomy (NCBI): domain Eukaryota; kingdom Metazoa; phylum Arthropoda; class Insecta; order Diptera; family Culicidae; genus Anopheles; species Anopheles nili. The sequence goes on from NC_071292.1 coordinate 8,538,010, forward strand.
CCTAAAAAATGCAGGCGCCTCCATTTTCACGACACACACACACACACACACAGTTTGTGCCTCAAGTGGCCATTAATGGGGTGGCCACGCGCGTGTGGTGGAAAAATCCTTAAATTTATAAACTAAATTTCCCACGCCGCGAGTTTCCGTGTTTGCCTGAAGCGCTACGGACATCCGGAGTAGTCAACCCGATGGTTCTTGGGATCGAGGTTGGGCCAAAGAAATACGTTCCACTCGGATGCCTCGGTTCCGCATCGGCAGTGGGCATCCGAGGCCAACCGCGTCACGCCATGGTGACCCAACGAAACGCACATCGTTCACCAGGGCACGAGGACGTGCATCTTCCGTCGTTCCGTGGTCATGAAAATTGCCTTCGAAAGTCACCTCCGGGGACGGATAAAACTCGTGTCCTCGCGTGACAACCGATCCGACACCCCGGCATATTATAATGCCCGCCTTTTGGTTGCAATCAAACTCGCAACCACCACCCGAAGAATGTGGTTTTGCGTCGTGCCCTGTTCTTCCTTATCGGCCACCGGGATTGGGTTCACACTGACAACGGTTGACTGGTTGGCGTACCTCCGGGACTTCCCGGGGGATTGCAACAACACGGCGTTTGCTGCACCGGACAGGCCACACGATCGTCTGCTGTTGCGTCTGTTGCCTTGCGGTGTAGCTATCAATTATTAATCTTACAAAGATAATGCCCAACGATGATGCAGCCGCTGATGCTGATGATGATGACGCGACGGACGTACGGATGGATGGAACGGCATAGACCGAAGCGAGTCACGCAGCCGAGTCCGGACGCGGGAGAAAAGCGCCTGAGAGTGTCATCACAGCGATAAGACGTGACAGACGTGGGCCGGATGGCCGGAACGAACGAAGGTCTGGTGGTTATCCTGACTGCATCCTGGCTGGTCCCGGGTACTGCTACTATGAGTGAGCCTTCAGGATGTGCCACCGCATCGCGTGTGGTTTTGTGAGAGCGCAGTTAACTCCGAGTCCAAACTCGGGACGGCTCGACGTGGACATGTCTATCCTCTTTCGGTGGTGGGTGGATCTGCGATAACACCACCGTGCATCGGTGAAGGGTTGGCTATCGTTTGATTTACCACCAGTACCGGCACAATAAGCCGGTAGGACGTGAAAGCAAAACCTTAGAGATGGGGACACTAGCCGTTGTGAAAGCTTCATTGTCTCGATTTTGCTTAACCAGCACCGGTGGCGGTGGGCTTTAATTTCTACGAAATATGGGCACGGAAAGCTTCCTGGGCTTTGGGTAGCGAAAAATTCGACGCGTTCCAAAATTCGGATCCTTCCTAGAGCTGGTGGATGCGTGAAACCTTACCTCAACGAGTTGTGCTGCACCAGCGAGCCGGTTTCGGCCGTGTGCTCCTGCAGGAACTGGTTCAGATCGGTGCTGTACTTGTAGTCGAGCACGATGCAGATCGGTTCGTCCTTCAGGCAGGCTCCGAGCAGCTTCACGATGTTCGGATCATTCAGCCGGCTCAGCTGCTTCGCCTTCGAGCGGAACTCCTTCTTCATGTGGTCCGAGGCGCCCGGTCGCAGTGTGGACACGGCCACGAGGCTTGAGCTGTGGAATGGATGGAATTGGAGGCAAAAAGAAACGGTGCGTTAGCGCTTTCCGAGTGAACCTGTTCTAAACTACCATTTGTGTCACGGAGCCCTTTTTGCGTGGAAGTGTTTGAAGCTTTGGGATTTTTTCCTTGTCTCCCTCGAGAATCTCTGGCTATCGAATCGACGGAAAAACTTCGAAAGTTTCATGAAACAATCCCTTCAAAACCCGCCGTGGAATGTGAAATTGATAAACAGCGACTTCGAGTTGGAGGGAATGTTTTTGCCAGCTCCCGATTCCGAATCGCTCTGTCCGCAAGCTTGCACTGACCCGGTTGGCAAAGAGTGCGCCTTGTAAAGTTCCATCAAAAACACCCCAAGGGACGAGTGCATCAAACCAAAGAGAACAAAAAAGCCCCAGAAAAACTGGGCACAAAATCCCGGATGCGAATTCTTAAGCTCACTTCCGGGCGCAATACGGAGAACCATCCACCGGACGGTGCCAGGCAAAAGGCGAACGGACCGGTTTTCGTACGCCGCTGGTAAAACAGATCTCATAATTGTTGGAACAGTTCCTGTAGCTCCCCTTCTCTAGACGGGGGTTGGGAAATTGAAACCCCCAAAGCGAGCAACCCTCTCCTCGGAAGGATGAGTGGAACAGTGTGTTTGGCCAGAGTGTTGGCCACCGAACGGCTATGAATAAAATGTATCGATTTTGGAGCTCGAGCGGCGATGATCAAGATTTGAATATTTGAAACCTTGTGCACGAAAAAAGTAATTACATGCATCCATAATGCATCTTAAATGGCGCACGGTGGGACGCTTGCTGGCCATCGCACCGTGACCACACAAACGTGGTCTCTCGCCCAAAGTGTCCGGCTGTTTCCGGGACCGGTGTAAACAAGTCGAGGGAGATATTTAAAATTCAGCCTCATCTCTGCTTGCTGGTGCCGGTTTTTCGTTCCATCGGGAAAGGCACCCTGTTGTAAGCTCGAGTAGTTCATGTCCGGTTGCGACCCCTCGGTCCCATCGCAAGCTAGTATCCATCCCGAAGGCGTTCGGACGAACGACGTGAACCTCCTACTCCGAGAGAGAGAGAGAGAGAGAGAGAGAGTCCCTGGTCAGTCACCATTTCGGTGTTCTTCCAACGTGCTGCATTTCGCGTCACCGAACCATTTCTCCGGAGCGAACGGTCGCAAACTTTACGTGCCTCTTTTATTCATCAGGACACTGCGAACGCCCTCCAGCAGCAACCCGGTGCAGGCTCGTGCCATCGAGACCGGCACTAGCTGTGCGGTCCGAGCACACTACAGCACTACAGAACGTTTAAGGACACTCGGGCGCTACGGACCCGGATATCGTTTGTCGGTGTGCTTGCAAAATGCAAACGACCAACTTCGCTGCCGGGTTGCAACGTTCGTCTCGTTCGCCGCATCGGTGTTTGGTTGTCAAAAAGGAGCGCACGGCAAAAAAGAAATGAAACACAAAAATGAAACCGTCCCAGCGACGTCCAGGGTGCCAGGGAAAAACCCGGGGAAAACTCTACCATCCGGGCAAAACTTTCGCTACAGCACGCGCACACTGCTTTAGTTGGGGGCGGGTTTAAATATTTATTTAATTTACTTGTTATAACGACGAAACGCGAAACCCCGGCCCGAGATGATCCGGTTGATGGAAAAGGGACGACTTGAGACGAGATTGAGCTTATTTACGTCCCCGGGTTTGTAGTGCGATTGCCCGGAGCGGTAAGTTTCGAGAAAACCTCGATCGGGTTAGTTAATGTTGCACCCAGTGCTTTTCCCATGGGAGCAGCTTAAATTACACATATGTAACCACCCGTGGGGGAGGGGGAAGGAAAACTAGGACCTCATAATCGAGCGGCAAGTTGCGACCACACGGTGGGCGTCTTTGTTCCGCATCGTGCTAGGGACGCACACAACTTTTCAATTAATCGCATCGCGCGGTACACTCCATGCAAACTTCCGGTCGCGGAAAAGCGCTCGCGAATCGAACACCGCCTGAAGGTAGGCAATGGAAAGCGAACGGCATGGATCTACGGACCAAACGGACGCTGCTTACCTGTATCCTTTCGTCTCGCATAGGTGCAACTCGCCGAACACACCGCAACCCAGCTTCTCCACTATCACGAGCTTGTCACGGGGATACTCGTTCAGCTGCAGGTCGTCATCGGACACGCCAAGATCGAGGTCGCTGTAGGCGTTCAGTTGCTGCTGTTGCTGCTGCTGGTTCGATGGGGTGGTTGGCGTCGTGGACGATTTGCAGATGGCCGTGGCGGCGTAGTACTTCTCTGGGGGTGGTGGTACCGGTGGAGGCTTCGGAAAGATGTTGTTCAGCGTAGGGGGCGTCAACCGTACGCTCACGTAACCACCGGGGATCTTCGGTATCAGATCCTGCATGTGTGGTACGGCGTACTCCTGGCACACGATATCGGGAACATCTGTGAAGCGGAGAGAAACGGAGAATGAGGACGAAAAGTGCAAAATATGCTCCACTCGAAAGTGCATCTAGGATGGTTTCTACGTTGAAGGTTGGAGCATCGACGCATGGCACACGGATAAGGACTAATCTGCTTCCTGCTGTGGCGCTCTGGGTTGCCACGCTCGTTGAACGGGGAACCACAAAGTTACATCTTTTCTAATGGGACGGCGCACGACGAGTTGCACGACGCAAAAGGCTGCAACCCTGGGAGGGAGACCGATTGGGGATAATAATTACGGCCGCAGTAACACACGGTCCGAAGGCAACGATGGTACGCCGTTCAGGGACTCGTGCGATCGAGAAACGATGGAGCGTGGTAGGAGCGTCTGAAGCATCGGAACAACTGAACGCACTTCCGAGTACGGAAAGACCCAAGCAGAAAGGAAGAAAAACTTCCAACCCACCGACGTTCGGGTTGTATGGTCGCGTTGGGCAAACAGAAACATTAAAATATTAAACGGCATTATCATAAATTTCTATTAATATCATTCTTTAGCACCAGTGCCGGGCTCAAGGCACCGGTGCAGCTAAGCCAGCCATTTGTGGCCCATTTTGTGTCCTCGCTTCAAGGCAAGGCCACATCCTGCAATAGGAACGCGATGGTGAGCTTCGAATGCAGCAGTGTGTGGGTCACACACAAATGAAAATCCACCACCGCCTGGCGAGGTTCGAGATTCAATTTTCCTTTGGCTAGACGGCCAGGATAGCGTGAAGGAGAAACAGGCAAAGCGGGAAGAAAAACTATCAGTTTGTCTTTCCGCCATTTTTCCTTTCCCGGTGGAGTGCGAAAATTGCAAACAAAAAAAAAGAAAACAACCGTAAACGATTGGCTGCCATGAGAGCGATTGTTACCGGCAGGACGAACGGGTCGCTCGATTCCAGCGCGAGCGTTTACAGCGAGAAAATGGGAAAAGCGATCGAAGCGACCTTTCCTGCTTTTCTGCAACCAAACAGCTCCATCGGTGCGCTATGCAAGCGGAACCACCGGAGCTCGGTGCCCAAGCAAACAGTTTGTACCATTATTGCTGCAATTGCAATAAAATTTTATGTGCATGTTGTCATTTCCAATTTCACCCTCCAGGGGGGCGTGTGCGCGCCTTGACGCGAGTCCTTCACCTTACGCCCTGAAGCGTGAACGATCGAATCGTGCGATGGAAAGAGGAAGCTGCACTGATGGGTTAATGCAAAATCAGCTGCATCGTCGTGGTGGGACCGTTGGTTTGTGGATTTTCCGCGATACTGTGGCCGTACGGGTGGAAGTTTTCCCAGGGAAAGAGAACAAATGCAGCACGATTGGCTCGAGTGGTGCTTCCGCAACGGGAATACGGAAAACCAACCAATCGGTTCGGTTTTCGGGGGTGGAAAAGGAAAATGCAATCGATTGGAGTTGCCGCGCACAAACCCCGTGACTTACATTCGCGAGTGAACTCGTTGTGATGTATGCGTTTTGGTCGTAGTAGGCGAGGATTTTCCGCGAAAGGCGCGAAGCAATTCTGCGTTCTTTTTGGTGCGAGTTTCCATAATGCCAAATTATTGCACTTGCACCGCGATGCATCCGCACGAGTGGCAGATTAAATGGATTTTCCATTTCATTCCGTTTCGATCGCTTAAGACGCTCATCAGCATACAAATGATGCGTACACACGTGTTGAAAACTCACAGCCGATAAGCCGCCTACTTCGTTCACTTTCTTCCAGTGGTGAGTATCTAAATTTAAGCTGACGACACCACTTGATTGCACCCACCCACACACACACACACACAAGAACGAGCAATAGGCACACATTTTACGACCCCACAGGACCTCGGGGCTCGTAAACCCCGTAATGGTAATGATTAAATTGCAAAAACGCCACTCACCGTGCCCTGCGAACAAAACGGTAACAGCCGGCAACAGTATTGCATCTGAGAGGTGGAAAGAATTTTCCGGTGGTGTTTTTTTTCTCTCTACCCAGTGCCAGGTGGGCCTGCATCACGTGCGCCCTTCGCCGCCGGCCAAACGAGCGATTTATCCAGCCGACCGTACGAGCGAACGATCGTCTCGACGGGCCACCTTTATCGGTCGTATTCACCCGCAGAAACACAGGAAATAAATGTTCTCCCAATTGACACCACCAGCTCCCACGTGCTAAGTGGTTCTAAATGATTTGAGCCATAAAACCCGGAACCGAACCCCAACCCGGTGGCTCAGTTACGGCCATGGGTGTGTGTGTGTGGGTGTTTTTTTTTTCTTCTCTTCGTTTTATCGCTCTCCGGATAACAACATCTTTATGATGCAGTTTTCCGGGGTGGTTTTTTTTCTTCTTCGCTGCTTCCCCACATTCGTTTTCTTCGCTTTTTCACGCGCTCACGTGTTCATCGTCCTCCACCACAGGATGGCCGATTATGTGTGTTTCCGCGTGCCAGTCTGGCCAGCAGTCGACCAAACGGCCATTCGACCATTCACACCCCCACCCCGGGTGGAGATGTTTTTTTTCCTCATCTTATCCATAAGAGTGGGATGGCGTCGTCAAAGAAAGATTTTCTCTGGCCCCCACCAAAGATGGGACGTTTGGGGCGTGTTTTTTTCCTTCGAAGGGTTCGTGTTTTTTATTGACGAATCAATTTTCCATCCTCCTTACAATGCCGCCAACCCTAAGTCACCGATAAAGTCCTCGCAGTCGATGAGTTTTTCCGCAGAAGGCGGCAATCGTCACTGGGTCCCCCCCCATTCGGTGGTGGGACGCGATAATATATATAAAAAAACGAAACTGCACAACCGGGAGAGGAGCGTGCGTGTGACACATTTCGTCATAAATATGCATAAGGGGTGAAAACAATTTATCGACTTTGTCGCCTTCGAGCCCTCGGGGGCAGAGCGACTTTTGATCCGAGCGGGAAGGTTCATAAATTCGGAAGCCACCGAAACACTGTTGCTCGATTTGGGCGTCTCGTTTCGGTTTTCTTTTCACGATGTAACATTTAGCTTTCATTCTTTTTCATACGCCTGCCTCATCGTGGGTTAAGGACCGTCAGGATCATCGAGCCTGAAGGAGATGTGCCCGCCATGTCGACGCCCGACGATAAGATAACGATGACGAGGGCGACGATGATGATGATGATGATGATGATGTAGCGATACGCCAGCATGTACGATCGTCGGCAGGCAATGAATAAATTAGTCACCCTTAAACAGGGCTCTCTCGGGACAACCGTGCCCGTTTTCGATGGATCGTGACGCTCCACGATGGTGGCAGACAGTAGACGCTTTTTCATTAGTTTTACTGCCTCTAACGGCGTATTTATGAGCGTTGAGTGAGTGGATTATCGCCACCCCGTGATCCGTTACTCACCGAAAACCTTCGGGAGCTTGCGGAAAGCTCCTTACACCATGGCAGAAGCCATCGAACGTCGTTTTCCGGAAGACGGTGCGATTTCAGCCCAATCAAATCGCGCTCAAGATGGCAATTACGCAGTGTGCCTAAATGTTTTCGGATCAAGCTGCGGTTCAATTGAGCCGGAGCGCCGGAACGTGCGGCCCTGGCGCTTAATTTAATTTGACTCACTTTGAGCGCATCCCGCATGGGTGCTCGCAGTCGCAGTGGCGTGTTTTGCTGCACAAGTGTAATTACGCGTCCCGCGGCTGCAGGACGAAACCGTGGCTGCTGAAACCGACCACAGGGACTAATTCACGGGTGCCCATCGTTTACGTACCTGTGTAGTCCGGAGTGATGTGATGGCGCTGCATGTCGTTCATCGAACACCCGCTGGCGGCACTGGTGTACATATTTACATTGAACGGTTCGTGGTAGAGGCTGCTCTTATCAATCGATTCATTATCGTCTATCGATACCTGCGGGCGTTGAGAGAGAGCGAGAGAGAGAGAAAGGGAGATATAGAAAAGCGGCTTAGTGGCAGCGAGCTTTAGCTTTGCCCCGGTGTACGGATAAGTTTTTAACCATCCCCCAATCGAAGGGAAGAGAAACCGATAATTTAGCTGGCTTGTAACATGGTGCGACCGTTTCAACGACGGCTGTGGTGCACTTGAACTGAAATGTGCATGCAAGTGGCATGAAGCGAATGGCACCGGGAACGCGTTTTCCCGTGGGCATCCCTGAAGGACGCGCCACATTTTGCGAGAAGTTACCGAACGGATCCTGATGGTACGGCGGCATAAACCTCCCAACAAAATGGTGATTGATTCGAGCAGCGTGTGGAAATTGAGCGGATCCGTAGTTTGCTGCCTGCGAGTTACGCACCGTTTTCTGGTTGGCTTTTCGAACTGGGGCCAATTTTGTGTGTGAGCACGCTGGGAGGCACTTGAGGAACAGTTAAACTCGAGCAGTTTACAGTGCGTTTTGAGAGCATGTACCGTGAACGGTTCGATTTGAAAGCGTTCTTGCTCGAAACGTGGGGTGAATTGGTCCTCGGAAACAAACTCTGGAACTGGATCTGCCCTTCCTGGCTGGTGCACGATCCCGAGATGCAATAAATCAAGCCATCTACTTAAGCACGACTCCTTTAACACGACACTAATAAGAATGGCCGTGAATGAGCCTCGCCATCTCCGAGGATCTCCACAAGCGAACCGGTTCGACGTCATCGCACGAGAACTCGTCGCCCTTTCTGCGGGTACGAGCGGCAAAAGAAGCCGATAATTACCTTGAAATTGCTGTTCAGTCGCTTGTCGATGCCCAAACTGTCGGTATGCAAATTGTGCTGCAGCGCGTCGAGAACCGCCGCCGTCCTGGTGCGCTTGTTCTTCGCCACGATGAACATGATGATGACGATCAGCAGCAGAATGATGGTCGTCAGGACCGCTATCACGACGCCGATGACATGCGGCTCCTGCTCCTGGTCGATCGGTTTCGGCGAGATAACTGAAGAGGTGAGAAGGAGAAGAATGCGATGGTGCGTCAGTAATGGTAAGAAAAATTACGAGAAAACTGTCAGAAGCTAATGGACGAATCAATTCCGTCCTCCCTCCTGCTGGTCTCCGATTGCTTCCGTTAATTTATTAGTGCCCATCGCGTTCTCCTTCGTGCTCGGGAATAAGTAAACCAGGCGTTGGCGCTTCTGCTCTTCTTGGGGTAGAAGTACTTGGGTACGAGCGCAAAAAAAAGAACGCATCGCCGTGGCATCGTGGCGCTGGTTGAAATTAATTTAAATTGCAAATACCATATAATCGCCAATAAGAGATCGTGATTCATTTGCGATAGTACGCGGCAAAAGGTGGTAAGTATTACAACCGACCGTAATGACAACCGGTAAAGTAGGCGAGGGTTTGTGTGGGGTTTTATACGGGGGGTTCGAAGGCTTGAAGACTTTCCGCGCTAATCGACGACATCTCGTCGACAGGATGTTTTCGAAACGAGCGCGTGTTTCGCGATGGGATTACATCTTAAGAAGCCCTCTTACCTTATCAACAGGTCTTTAATTAATAAATAGCTCCCGCATGAAGAGAAGCAGGGACGTTACGAACATTAGGCCACCGCGTTTAATCAAACAGGTGTTCGGTATCGGTCCTCGGAGGGAGCTTAATATGATAAGAACCCGTAGCACGAGCGTGTGCACGTCCCAATGACCAGTGTGAGGGAAATAAATCAAGCATAAAAACTATTACTGTCGCCATTGCTGGATCGCATTCATCCCGGCTCGTGCGTTGAACGGACGGAACGGATGCCACTCGGGCTCGGTCACGGCATTGGGTTTGATTGTGGACGGCATGCGATGACGATGTCCAGCCGGCACGGGGGAGATAAATTCATTCTCCACCCTTGGCTAGTCACATCAAGGGCCGCTGAACCGAGAGCCCCGAGAAGGAGACGACAGGAAGCGGCCGGTCGTTTATCATCACTCATCTTTTCATCATGGCAGCAATGAATGCACGGCCGCGTGAGGACATTATGCCGCCGCAGGACACTCCCCGGTGGCGATGATGGAGCATGCGAGATGATGCGCCCGGAACCGGGGTCTCCGTTCATCAAAGGGAATTGATCGGACCTGATGCTGGTACGAAGCAGCCACGTTCGCTGCTGGAGGACGCGCACGAGTAGCCCGAGAGATCCAAATCGCAATCGGAATGCGCCGGGATGCGAACGAACCGAGGCTACTCACGCCGGGCACGGGACCTCTGGCAAACAACTGGTTCACGCCGGGGCCAAAGTATGTGATAATTTGAATAATTGATGAGTCACATTAGCAATGCAAATTGGTGGAAGATATTTGATCGCGCCGAGAACTGGAGCTGCCTGGAGTTGCCCACCGAGAATTGTCGGACTGCCGCGCGACACGGACATGCGTGTGCCTTGCCCGAAAGGGATCGGCTTTCTAATGGTCCGGGACGGGTTGCGTTTTCTCCCGGCAGGTTGACCCGCATGCGATCCACCACATCCAGCCGGCCACATTGATTGCAGTTAATTTGCAATTATTTTATGCTAAATATTAAGTAATTTCTAAGATGAATAGTTGATACGCTATTGATTGGATTGGGAGCACGGGAGTTGACTACTGTTCCGTTTCGATGCAGGCGCTCTTGGTTGAACGGTTGGAGGAAATTGCCCTGAGAACCGCCCGCAGTTCCGGCACCTGGTTGGTTGCGGTTTTTCCACCGATTCATACACCACGTGCACCAAGGAAAACTACTACTTACTCTGCGTGACGTGGTTCCGTTCGCCCTTGTTCACGATGTTGATGCCCGACTCGTCGCGTTGCAGCGGGTACTCGATGGAGTTTTCCTGCGAGATCGAGTTTCCGTTGACTTCCTCGTCGGAAAAGTTGCCCGTCACTGGCACTGTAGAGGGCGAGAGAGAAAGAGAGAAGAATGAAGAAAGGTATAAAGACCATCATTAGAACGTTTCATAACAGAAGGGGGTGGTGTCCTTTTTGCACAAATTGCCCCATGAACCGCACAGTTACAGTGGAAAATGTTCGAGGAATCAATCACGATCCGTGCGATAGGAGCTGCAATTTAATGGCCGCAGAAAAAAACGGCCTACTTCCTGCCCTAACTTTTCAGCCATAAACGATGCAGTTATTACTTGAAGCTACATGCAGCCTGATTGCATTCTCAGGTGACCTCTAACCCGTGTCAGCGACGACTTCAGCTGGAGTACGGAGAACGATCAACTGGCTAACTACTTCATTACGCTTCCGGGTTCTGCTGAGTGGAGCAAAATGACTCAAAATCCTCCCCAAAAAAGGCACCCCATAAGCTTCAAAAGAGCAGATGATTCTTGCTGAAAAACCCGCGTCCACAAAGCAGCGGCCCTTTGGACGCGTTACGTTTGTTTGTTCTTCTCCGTTCGCCTCATTTTTCATCGGATAAGCTGGACGCATCCGTCATCCGAGATGGTGCGCTGTCCCAGTTTGCCATCCGACCGGTCAGACGGAGCAAACATTTACATGAAAGGAAGTCGAAAAGTAAGCACACACACAACCCAGGCCACAGGAGAAGAAGCTCTGCTGGTCACAGAGGACCACAGAGCTGGAGCGCAAAAAAGGAAAACACGCAGCACACGAGAATCTCCACTCATTCACACGACATCTCGCAGCCGGCAAAAAGAGCGATATTAATTGCCCTTGCGACGTGTCGCGCTGGTGAAACGTCACGGAACGCTAACGGAAGCGGCACACAAAGTACGCCAGGGACATGTCGGTGCCGCGGGGCAAATTAGCAGCAATGTGCGCAAAACGAACGAAACGCAGGATGACGGGCGATGCAGCGCTTTGAAGCGTCCCAAATGGGAAGAAAGAAGATCACCGTAAACGTAAAGAAAAGCGCGCGCCATCATTCACATGTGGCGGCTCGTTGGAAGCGCATATGGTGATGGCGTTTCCATGGCAACGGTACCATCGGTTGCTGCAGCGATTATCTGGGCCGGGGTTTAAACCGTTTAAGCAGGATTAAATTTACGATCTGCTCCGATGCACGCAAGCAACCACGAGGACTGGGCGGTCAAGCGAAATGTCGTGCGTGCGCGCGCGAGCCTCCACTGTTCGGAAATTAATCAAAAATACGGTTGCATCGGAAGCGAACCGGCACCGTAAGACGCCGGCTGGAATTAATAACATAATTCGATATCAAAGCCACGGGAAAATAAACATAAATTAGCTTCAAATCCGTAAATGCATGTGCGTGGCAGCCATTGACTGCGCCAAAACGGGCCCAGTCGGGGGTTTAGGCTTGGATTTTGATAAATTACACCCCGCCTGGGGTTGGGGTGCAGAAAAGGACACCGGGCGGGTTTGATGGAGGGTTTCGCTGCTCGCTGTGAAGCGGACGAAGAATGATTAACTGCCCTCGGGAACGCTTCCACGGGCACTCGCAGAAACATCAACATGTGCGTCTTCACCGTCGACGTCGGCGTGGCCTTCTTTCGAGCAGCAATCCCACCTCGTTAGGAGCGCACGCCCGGGATCGGGTTGTTTGATTTATTAAATTTAATGACTTGCCGCTTTTCTCCGGCACCATCGCGCGCTTTGCTGCCCCACGCAGCACCACGCAAGGCTCACGGAGAGAGAGAAGAGCGAGAACGAGAGGCTGTGACATTTTGGCAGGAAGAAACCGCGTCTGCGGCATGAAAGTAAAAGTGCAACCCCGCGGGGGCTTTGCGAACCAATTACATAGTCGTTGAGAAGGAACTGAAGGAGGTCTTTGGGGCCTTTGAAGACACACCGATTGCCTGCCGGTGAATGGGGTGCGGGAAATTAGGTGAACCCAGCATGGGTTTGAAGTTAAATTTAGCATTCCCTGAACGTGCGCTTCCTCTGCCGGTGACAGCAATTTATGATACCAGGTTTGATCGCGCGGGCGAACTGGCGGAATGGCACCAGTTCCGGTAGCAGCGTGCCGTGGGAAGGGCAAGGTTTTTCTTTAATAGGGGCGCGATTTTCCACGCCAGTTCGGAATGCGCCACGCAGCATTAGGTGGAAAGTGATGATAAACAAATAATCGCACGCCAGAGCCGATTGGAGGAGCGTTCAAGGTTAGCACGAACGTGTTTTCTGATCGATAATTCAACCCTCGGATGATAATGAGAGTGTTGCATGAAGCAGCGGTAAACTTTGCTGCGGTTCTGAAATAATGTGCGTGAACCCGATCGAGGTCAAATAAATCAGTTTTCCAAGGCTTTGCACGATCGGATCCATGATTCTACTCCTGCTTGGGGTGAATTTCCCGGGCGAACAAACCAATAAAGCATCGTGAATAAATCGACACAGGACTCACACTCGCCTCCCTTTCGCTCATCCGCTAATGGTGCGATCAATAAGGATTTAAATTTGAATTTATTCCCACACGGGGCAACGGAATCGCGCACCAACTTCTCTCGCTGGTTAAAAACGACCCGTGCGCACACACGTAAATAATTGATCGTTAAACGAGCATTTATCATCGCGATACGTTATTATCTAATTAATTTCACCCTCCACCACGCCGGTGAACCCTCGGCGATGGTGGCGTTCACACGGCCCTTCCCGGAAGCCTGGAAACAGCTGGAACACGGCGGGAGAAAAATAGTTTCCACCTTCGCAACCGGCTCCGAAACCGGCTACGCCATAAGTTATCCCACCCGGTGATAAACGGCCACTCGAAAGTGTGTAAAGTATCGGGCATGAATCTTGGCGTCCGCTTCTTGGGTCTCGTTTCCCGCCGGTAGCGCACCATCGCACCACAATTTACACCAACGGGTTTTCCGTCCCGCCAATGGCCAGGATCGCTAATGGGTCACAATCCGTGCGCTTGCTGAGGTGTTGGTTTTTTTTTCTTCAAGTTTGTTCGCTTCTTCCTTTGGCCGAGTCCGACAGTCACCGGTCAAGATGGTGCGCTTCCTCCATTGTTGAGGCACAGCTGCGATGAATCCCCAGCAGCGTCCTCCGAGGGAATTGGGTGTGTCACCGAGTGGCCGACACACAGATTGACCATCATAAATATTCGCTTTGTTATAGATCAGTTACTTAAACAACTTTCCCGCAGTCCGCACCCGCAAATGGCGCAACGACCGCAAACGCTCGGTAACGCTCGCAAACAAGCCCCGTTGGGCTGTTGCGGTTTACGAGCTTCGAGACCGGAGAGCTGCATCGGGTGCATCGAGTGCATCGAGCACCGTGACAAACAGCCGAGGATCAAACAAATAAACACCGAGAGGCGCGTATTATTTATGCGATCTTTTGAATAATTTCGCCCTATTTATTACGACGTGCTCGCGCGTACCTTACACCGGAATGGACTGTGTACTCGCCTCTGAGTGCACCGGGGTCTGAGAGCCCGGTTTTGCTGCACTTTTTTTCTTTGCCACCGGTTGAGCGTGCTTTGTTTGCACGGCGGTGGTGGTGGTGGGCGCTAAATTTATCGCTTGCACTGCGGCCAGGCAAAGATGCGCAAGAAACATCGCTTCCGTTCATTAAAATCTTGTTAACCGACGGCACATCATTCATGGTCGCTGGGGCGACGCTGGGATTTCTACGCCTGGGTCCCGGTTTCTACGCTCTGGCAAAGGTTTTATGCAAGCAAAAGGTACTGCTTCATGAGGTCGTGAAGTAAACCTTTTCGCTGGGACTTCCAATGTTGTGCTTTTCATTGCGAACTGGAAACCAAGGGCGAGCGTGAAAATAACACCTAGCAACGGAAAAAAACAACCGGAAACTGTGCAATCATTGCGTGGCATAATGAGGAAACGCGAACGTCCTTGGGTACCGTTCGAAATTGGTTCCGCTCGAACTGGTTCATCTCCTTCACGCCGGATATCCGAATGGCGGTGGCGGATTTCGAAATAATCTGCACACTGCAACGCCATCGCATCTGTGCACTTTGTTTCTAATTAACGACGGCCAAAGTCGATGGGATTGCGTTCTCTATGGGAGGAAGGTGCTCGAGTTATTTTACACCTTCAACAATGTTTTTCTGTTTGTCAGATTCAATTCCAACGGCCATTCCTTTAGCTGGTCGGTGGGAGCTTAAAAAACAAACCCACTCCAGCAACAAATGATAATTACGGACCGCAATCCTTCTCGTTAGCGTGGCTTGCGAGGATCGTTTGCACGACTGCACTCCGGCGGTTGCGTATTTGTGCATCCGGGAGGATAATGATCACCACTCGCCGGTTTCAAAAAAGGACAAAGAAAGAACTCCAATGCACTTTTGGTGTAGCGCCACTGAAGCGTGAGGTTGCTGTTGGCAAATAACAACGCCACAATGCGTCACAATAATGATCGTTTGCCTCTTGTCATATGATCGTGATCCTTGAGGTACTTACCGGAGTTGAAGGATATTTCACTCAGCATGATCCAGCGCAGCGCAAAGTACAGGTGAATCTGCACGTATCGCCCCACTCGATGGTGCATCTTGATCGTGACGTCGCGAGCATTTTCCATGACGGTGTCCGGCATGTACGAGAACTGAACCGGTTCACCGGTGAAGTGTTGCCCGCCGATGCTGAAGAATACCTTCGCGTGCACGAAAACCTGTGAAGGGGGAGTAAATAAGAGATGATGCTTTAAATTGTCCCTGCGGATGGATAGCGATGGCGATCAACTAGTAGTGAAGGGCCGAGATCCGAGCTCCCGGTGGAGAGAAAGAAACCAATTAAAACGCGCACTTGTTCGCCCGATCCCAATCCACCCGGAAGTGGTTCGTGCTGGACGCGCCCTGTAGCGTTATTAAAAAATGGAAACGAAAAATAAACAGCCCACCCTCTGCGGGATGGAAACCCATACCCGTGAGTCCGCGAGTTTCTCGCGGGTGGCCGTATCGATGGCGATAAGCAGCTTATGAAACTGGAGCCAGCGTGTCATTTTCCTTAATGGAGCCGCGTTTCGCACCGTCCCGATCGTCCCGGTGGATCGGCAACAGGCAGAATGGGTGGCAGGGGTGGGACATGGTGGCAATAAAATGGAAGCGCAAGAAGTGAATTTAAAGAAGCGAGAGTGGCGAAGAAAGCGAAAAAAAAAGTCCCACCCGGACGATCCTTTTAATTCCAATCGCTCGTACTCGTCCGAGCGACGTTTATTAGCGCAATAAGCGCCAACCGACCGAAAGCACGATAAAAGCCGGCCCTCTCTCCCACTGGAACGCGTCGCAATCGAACGGACACTGATAAGGCGCACGGTGAGGGTGGCTAGCGAGTGGATGGAATGGATGGATGAAAATTAGCGACCCTCCGAAGCTCCTCCGGTCGATTCGTCCGAGGGTGCCGGTTGGACAAACACGCTCGCGTTGGTGGGAAACGCCGCAGCTGGTTGAAAGGACGAAAGCAGAACAGGACGAAAATGTCATCCTGCCGCCGGGAAGCGAGAGTACTTTTGTCGCTCCGTGTCCCGGTGTCCTCTCATTCGTGGTCCCTGGCTTCCCTCTGGTTGATGATGTATGGATGGTTAAATTTTATTACATCGTGCGCTTTTCATTTACGTTTCTTCTTTTTCACTTCATTAGAAGCGGCTTCAGGACGATCCGGGTGGAGGAGTTGTACAAACCAGCCCCACTTTCAGCACCCGGTAGCTTCTTTGATTTTCTTTAGTGGCGCTTAAACGAATAATGGCTTCTGGAGCGCCATATTTCCGGGGTGGAAGGAACGTTAAGAAATCGCAATAAAAAAGTGTGACCGTTTCTTACATTCAATTCCCTTTTCACACTGCTCTTCAACGGTGATCGTGAAAGTGAATGTTTCATTTCACAAAAGGATTTAAATTCCATCACGGAATTCCGTGAGGCTAATGCCTCTTTTCAGCTCAAAATCACACAACACACGCCACAGCAAGGGGGGCGCGTTTCAGAAGCCACAAGAGCAACGAAAACCCAACCCAATCTGAACACGGGGTGGAAAGTAAGCGGAACCAAACCGAACCGCCCAAAAAAAAAAAAACAAAACCTCCACACAATCAAAGCCAAACGTCGTTACGGGTCACCAAAAGAAGGGAGAAGGACAATTTCTCGGTTCCAAGCCCCACTCTATTCCGTGTCATTCGGGCGTGGGGTTTTCTGTCCTCACCTAATTAGATTGACTTTCGCTTTTCTCCACGCCATTGGGCACGGGATCTGGCCGTCCAGGTCAAAAAACCTCGATGGTTTGTCCACTTTTCAACGGCTGGTTTGAGTCGAATCAATTCGCTCCCTACTTTTTGTTAGCCTGCATTTACCATTCATTCTGCAAGGATATCGATTTTGTCTAGTTACGGCTGCCCATCCTTTGTTTGGTTGGCTTCGTTCCGTGTTCCGGATGGAAAGGATTAGAGGTTTTCCCGGTGGTTGCACACTCTGTGTCGGGATTGGGTGGGGATTTTTTTTACGGACTGAAAAAGCACCTTCCAGAGCACCGATGCCGATGGTATGTGGTGGCTTCAACGGCATTAAACATAACGTTCTCTCGTGCCTCGTGCGCGAATTGCGGTACCGTTGGAAGGGATTTAGTGTTTCTTTTTTGCTCGTACCTCTACCAACATTCGCTACCCTGCAAAAGTGCGCCGGTTTCTTTAATTATATTTTGCAGCAAATTTATTTTAGCGTCTCGAACAATTAACGAGAGAAAATAAGTTTTATCATGAATTCTCGCCGCGCTAGTCCGGGCCCCCTGGAGCCTTCGTTGGCTCTTTTGAGATTTGGAAAAGACGAGAGAGAGAGAGAATAAGAGAGCGAGAGAAAGAGCACATGGAAACTTCGCTATCCCTTCAAACACACCCCCAAGGTACTCTCAAGGCAGCAAAAATAAAAAAGGAAACGAAATAAAATCCGGCCAGTTTCACCCACCGACTCACGTTTGCTGCCCACTCGTTGGCCCTCGGGGGTGGAAGTAGCCTTGTTTCATTCCCACCCCACCCGAAACAGGCCCCACCAGAAAGTCATGAATGGAAAAGCGACCGAAAAATGGTACCACGGATGGTTTGGGAAAAAACTTTTAACGGGCCACCCGGAAAACTGGGCAACTGAGTCGGCAACCACCCAGTGATAGCGCTCCCGTGAAAAGAGGGTGCCCCGTGGGTGGGAAAACTGAGCGAAAAATTTACGAGCCGAGTCCAATTATTGATACTTAGCATGTTGGCGCCCGGGCAACAGCCCAGCTAGAGGAAGGTTGGGGGCGAATGGCAAAAAAAAAAATACAACTCCCTCGCTGTTTCGGTGCTGATAGCCTCGCTTGGGGAACTGAAAACGAGCGGTTGGTTGTTTTTTTTTGTGTGTGCAAGCAAAAAGAGCAAAAAAGGATGCGGGAATAAAAGGAGGGAAAAAATCGCCCGGAACGCAGCGAAACCAAGTTCGGTTAAGAAGATTTACCCTTCATTAGGCTGACTGCTTTATGCCGAGCGAGTGTACCCACGGTAATGAGCGGCTCCTGCGGCAGCTGGAACGAAGAGTCTGTGAGTTGGGCTTCCTTAACGACTGACGATAAGGGCCCAACCCCGCCGAGCGCCCATTATGCGTTTTGATAATTGTTTATTGATATCGACTGCAAAATGGTGCTTCCCCGGTTTTTGGGGGCGAAAAACCATCCCAACCGAGCTCATTACTTTTGTGGGGTTGCGCGGAAAAATAAATCACGACCATCCACCCCTCGTCAACGCGTCGTTTTTCCCTCACGATCCTTAACGGCGTCTTGCGAACGACTTCCGGTATGGGGGTGGGTTGTGGCCAAGAAGAACGGCAACCCATCGAATCCCCGGCTGGCTTCAAGTGCGGTTCATTTTCTCGCATTAGAATCGCTTAAATATTAAGCGCCCATTTTACTGACGCCCCTTTGATGTCGCGGTTCGTCTCCCTGCTGGCCGTTTGGCGCGATTTGTTTAATTTGATTGTGCCTCATTCGGGAGCGATGTAAGAGACGAGAAGAAGAAAAAAAACCTCCAACCATCCCGTGGTATAAAATAAGCAAAACGATCCCGTTTTAATGACGGGATCGGGAATGATTTTCCAACGTTACGCGGTCCTTTAACCGGGCCGCCCATTTTTTTGCCGCAAACAGAAGCCGAGTGCGTTTTTGGGGGTGTGATGTTTTTTTCTCTTTTTTTCCTCCACCTCCAAAAACTGGACCTGGTTGGGTGGAGAATTATTTAAACAAACGCCGAGCTCGTGCTCCTTCGGAAAAAGGCGCTCACAAAAACACTAAAATCGTCATCAGAAAACCTTCATTTGCGAGTGGTGCCGTGCGAAGGACACCGATGTCCTTGCTCGACGATCAACCTGCGGGCGCGACCGCGTCGAGGCGTCGACACCGGAATTCAACCGCGTTCGTACAACGGAACAACACCGAAAAAAAAGGGAAGAAAGAAAGGATGGTAAAATCCACCCACACTCACCTGCACGTCCTTGCTGAACATGTTGTTGGTGTGCAGCACCATGGAGCTAAAGTTGCGCACCGAGTCGAACTCGAACACCATCTCCACCGGCTTGCCAGCCCATCCGAGTGAGTCATTACGCCAACCAACCCAGTCGTATCCTGTAAACGAGAGAAAGAAAGAGAGAGAGAGAGACCAAGTGAGCACAATGTGGATGCAAAGGACCGTACAAAAATCTCCATAAGAAGGTGCCAGAAGGCAAGCGCGTGGGGGCGTAGCAGGCCCGGTGAGCATATTAAAATTTATGTTCCTACAACATGTGATACTTTCAAGGTATTCAGTTCCTTTTTTCCACCTCGCCCTCCCACTGGCCACCATCGGGATGCTGGCGTACCTATGAGGTGAGAGCAAAGTGGACCGGCATCCGTACGGAAATACGAATAAAATCCTCAACCGTAACCGGTGTGGTGTGTGCCAGGAAACGAGGGTGGAAAAACCAAGAGGAGGGTGGCTACGGTTCCATGGAGCATTCCCTGGGAGAGATCAACGGTTGGTGCTGCCAGCATCACAACGAAAGGTGTGCAGGCTTCTGAAATGCAACTGCACCAGCATGCACATTGGTACGGGGTCGCAAACGCCGACAATGCGATTGCACGGATCCTTATCCCGGCTGGAGGAAGCTTTAAATCGAGTTCGGGGAAACGAGACCGCCGGTAGAACCGGGTTGCCATTCCAAAAACATCCGGGTATCTAGCGTGCAGACAATCGCGGGTGGCTGCCTTTCGGAGTCAAGTGCAGCCGTCCTTGGAGCGAGAGAAAAAAAAGGAGCCTCTCGAGAGGCACAAAGAACAAAGAACCCGGCGATTGGTGGTGGTACGTATTTTGATATCCTTGCACGAGCGAGCACCACTTTCACACACATTCACATGTTCATCCCGGAAAGGGGTTGATAATGGTGATAATGATGATGGAGTTGCCGGTGATGGGGTTGAATTTACATCGTTTCGTTTTAAATCCAATTCCACGCCGCGGATGGACTGCTGCCAAGTGTGCGGAACGAGCAGGCGCCTTCACAAGATGGCGCCGGCAGCGAAGTGTTTTTTTGTTCGCTACTTCGCCCCATCTAGTATGCCAAATCGACAGTCTCAGCTCATCTAGTAGGCCGTGGAAACGTGAAAACGGACTCTCTCCTGGCGCCATAATTGAAACGCTGAAAGGCGCCAAAACTTGAACCCGCTTTTCCGTGCTCATAATACATATGGCTGACCTCGACGGTACCCGGTCACCGATACCTTTTTTTTCTGGGGAACGTACGCGAAATGCCCAAAACTGGTCGTTTCGAACAGCAGTTCGATATCGCAACGCCACCCTGTAACCGGCTGACGCTACTCACACCCCGGAAGGGATTTCGTTGTGTCATTTTTCATCTCCGTCTCGGCTCGGCTCGGGATCTTTGACCTTTTTCTCCGTTCCGGTTTCTCCGCTTTTCCATGGCGTCTCGATCCGGTTCCGGTGCTTCGCTTCTGACCTAGCGGCACGGAAAACGGTTGAGCGCTACTTTTTGGGCAGCTTTTCCCGAGGCACCAGCACTCTAACCTCAACGGGAACGAAGCGCTGGTGGAACGGAAAGCTTAGTGTTGACCGTAGTTTACGAGAACATGCTCACCGGAATGTGAGTGGCTCTCTCCTTTCTTCTTCCTTATTTTTTTTTGTTATCGCCTCCGGACGTGAAAGTTCCGAAGTTCGATAGGAGATTTTTTGCTCCCCATTTCGAGTCGCTTGCCTCGTGCGGGTTTCCGTAGCACGAAAGCGTAAAGCTTTACGGTGGGAAGGAAAACCGAAAGGACCTAAAAACACACCCCCAGAGCGGGGCACAGGACGTTCCGAAGGCTGGACGTCAGGCAGGGCAAGAAAATACACGGAATACTTTTACCAAATACCATTCTTCATGCCATCCTATCCCCCAGGGCTCACCGCCGTTTCGGGAGCCATAGAAGGGTGAAAATTAAAGTTACGCTTTACGGGCCACGGCGCACGGGAATAGGTACTTTCCACCAAAAAAAGACAACAAGAGAGCCAGCCAAAGACCCCTTAAAAGCCAGGTGCAACGAGAGGTTTAAATCAAAGGTATAAAGCCAACCATTGTTCCCTGAAGCTCACCACAAGCTGGCGAACGAATGTTAAAGGTGAACGTTGGGTGAATACATTTTTTTTAATTTTCCAAACGAGTGAAATTCTGTGGTGAAAACGATGCGAAAAAAACGCCACGCTTTTCATGAGGCGAGAACGCGTTCTTACGCGTGTTACTACGCGCGCGTTTTCCTTAAAATGTATGATAAATGGAAAGCAAACTAATTACGGATGGAACAATAAACATCGCTCCCATAATTCGTCCTCGTCTCCTGCCAGGAACCGGGCCGAAAAGCCCCGTGTTTTGGTTCCCATTTTTCCAGCTTTCCCAGCGACACACGCGCGCGCTTGCCCGCCCGAATAATCGAGTGTTTTTGCAGAAGCTCCGAAATCTGCCGCACATTGTTGAACCCCAAAAGTGAACCCAACCAAGCGTTTGTTTCGTCACGTGCCCCGGCAATGGCACGTCGTATGGGTGGCCATTCTAATGCTCGCGTACGCGTGGTGCCTCAGTGTTTCGTTCTGTTTTCGTTCCATTTTCCCGGGGACGCAAGCATCTCCTTCCTACGCATACGCATTTTGTCAACATAATGTAAACCCGCCTTGGTGAGGTGGGAAAGGAAAATCAACCACCAACCGGACGACACACGC
Source organism: Anopheles nili (assembly GCF_943737925.1). Classification (NCBI taxonomy): domain Eukaryota; kingdom Metazoa; phylum Arthropoda; class Insecta; order Diptera; family Culicidae; genus Anopheles; species Anopheles nili. The sequence goes on from NC_071292.1 coordinate 8,560,108, forward strand.
ACTCGCGTTCAAATTTCATTGGTTGCCGAAATTTCCCACGGGAAGGACACGGTTTCCCCCTGGTCCGGTCGGAACTGTGTTTGTTCAAGATCACACATGCGCCCGGTGTGGAAAACAAATTACATTTCTGCACAACCGGGTCGAAAGGAGCGGAAATGCGCAAAATCACTGCACTCCTTTTTCGGTTCCGCTCGATTGTTTGCCTTACAGGGAGAGCGTGTGGGTGGTTTCTGGGTGGTCGGATATTATGTCACACGGTTTCCGGTTGGAAATCCGTCCACCGAGAGATGCGGCACATCGCGAAGCAATAATATTGTCCCAGCAGCATTGGGAGGGAAAAGATACCTCATAAATTGATAATTACTTTCAAGCAAAACAAATATTCTTCCTCGTTCGGAAACACCCACCCACACACACACACACACACACATGCTCGCAAACGCAAACACAAGGAGGGCTTCCCGAAGATGGTAAAGTTATCACTCGTCCGTGACAAAATCTGATATTAATGGCAAGCTAAATAACGGCAGAGGAAAACCGAGCAGCGTGAATTTCCACCGCGCGTTCGCGACAACGAATGGCTGAATGGTGGTGGTAGGAAAGCTTCATCCGCCCACTCCCTGGTTGGTGGGTGGCAAAAACCCGTCGTCTGATAAGACACTGGCAATGGAAGAGGAGATAGAGCTGATGGAAGAAGAAGCAATTTCCTACCCTAGAGAGAACGAAGGAATTTCCACGAGCACTCGGAGTCACTCCCGCAGACACGCTGGCAATAGTCCCGGCAAGGGAAGGTCCTTTCTGTTGCTTCTCTCGTCGACCACCCACCCACCCCACGCGACGGAACTCGCCTCGGTTGGTGGGTTTAGCGATGCGGAAGGTATGGTGTTTGTTTTTCATTAAATTTATCTCCGGGAAATATTTTTAATTCAGTGCAAACATAAGTGGGTTAGCAGTGGAAGTTTGTGCAGTGCAGTTGTAACAGACATTTTCCCACCGGACGGTTTCGCTGAACCCATCAGGGGCTGGCACGGGATGGGGAATTTTCTTTGTCATTTCAAGCGTAGGAATGTTTGAAAAAAAAAACCCCGTACCCCGTAAGGCTCACCGAAGCTAAGCGTAGGGAAGCGCAACTTTGCGCCGTTCTTTGCCGTTTCTCGTTTCTGTTTGCCAAAGGCGAAGGCAACGACCAGGCAGCAGGCAGGTAATTTGCTGGCTGTTTGCATTCCGGCAGTGGCCACGCTGAGGTAGAGCTGAACAAGTGTTAAGAAAATTATGCGCTCGTTTAGTTTTTTTGTTACCTCGCAGCACACCAAACCGGGCGTGGATCGAAAATGGTTAAATAGTGTTAGAAAATATCGTCAAAAAGTGGTAGAAAAGTCCATCCATCATGCCTGACCGATCGCTGAATTGAACGAAAAATGAAGCATTTTTCATCGCTTTCTGCACTGCAGCTGGAGCTGGTTTTGTCAACCTGCCGATGTTTTATTCATCAGCACGAATTGGCAAAACCCAACTTGCATCTAAAACGCGAAATCAAACTCACATATGGCCAGAGACAGACTGTTAAAAGCATCACGCCACGCAGCACGTCCGCTCCACGTGGAATAATACGCAGGATCACCGAGCGAGCTTCCGGTGCAGCATATGCAGAACCGCCACAACAACAGCCGGTAGCGATAAAAATAATAATTTCCACCTCTACCGGAACTTTGGCCGGTATGCATGCAGCAGCAGCAGCAGCAGCAGCAACCTGGCTGGCCGGTCTAAGCCCGTGAGTGGAATTGAAACGAGCTACGTTTGGGGGGATTTTTTTTTCCGGTCGTTGATATCGAGCAATCGAACCGGAAACGGCCCCGGGACACGGAACCAGTAGCAGTTGCAGCAGGAGCAGCATGAATCGATGATTGTTCAGCGAGTGTGTTGTCACCACAGTGGCAGTGCATTCACGATCCGTGATCTTTGCGTAAAGTGACGATCGGCTCTTCCCAAATCGCATGTATCGTTTTAGGAATTTTATACAACCTTTTTACGGTTTGTTTTAAAACATTAACTTACGTCTTTTCCCGTATCAGTTTGCCAGCAACGAATTTGCGAGCTGCCGAATTTTGTCCATCTGGCGTTACGAACCGCACCTATAGCTCACCGGACGCACGAGATAGGACAAAAAATCGAGTGAATCCTGCTTCCAAAAACGCACAAAAACTAGCTTCTCCCCCACGGCAACGGTACAGGAGCACCCGAAACAAAGCAGCAAGCGCTTCATCGGTGCTGATGAAATGGCCACTTTCGCAACGCGCCTTGCGGGCCAAAAGCATTTCCGGGGCTCGCTTTATTTGTTGCCCCGGTGTTCCGGAAAATATCCCACGGGCATCGCGCATCGGGCGAACCGAACCGTTGCGGACACAATTCCCATGAACGGTAGCCGATGACACGCCGACGAACCGCACACGGACGAATACGGACGCGTCCGCCCAAAAACCATTCCGGCGGAAATGTTCAACAGATTTTCTCCCCGTCCTTGCGTCGTTGATTTTCCATCCCAACTGGGGTGTGGACCTCCAATCCGTTACAGCGAGCCTCGCTCCCAGGATGTAACGATAAGGACAGTGGGCGCGAAATGCAGTGCGCACTTTATGCAACGCGATTAGGCGCACCGATCCGGAACTATTCATTCATGATCCGTGCGCATCGTCATGTGACCAGGATCGGGATCCTGCCTTCTGTCCGTGTGGCATGGTGCGGGCTTAGCAAATGAGATTGGGCCTGCCATCGGGGCAACAACGGTAGCCTAAGCGAAACCCGGAAATGGTAGGCGTCGTGCGAACGGATTCAATCTGCAAGCGAAGGTGCGTTACCCGAAACGGGTTTCGGAAATTGAAACTCCAACCTATGCCCGTGTGTGTGTGTGTGTGTGTGTGTGTGTGTGTATTGGCTTTCTTTTTTCGCATTTGATTTTGCACTGCGAAAAGGACGATTTTGCTCGAAATGAATTCCTGCATCGGTGCTGGCGCTTCTGCAGAAACGGAAGGACATTCTGAAGCACTTTAAGTTTAAAGCACCATCTCTATTCCATTCGAAGGCTTTCCCTCTCGGAATCGAGAAAGAGAGAGAGATCGCTCTATCTCTTGAAAGAAGAAAATAGAGTCCTTCTATCCTTGCCAACTGCCCGCCATTGAGCGGCGGTTGGGTGTCCGGATCGTGCCATCGATTGGCTGGATTAGTAGTTGCTCTGTTGGTTCAATATAATGATGTCCTTTCGGGTGTGTATCGCACGACAGCTCCGTGGGCACGAGTGGACTCGTCTCCACAAGCGAGCCGGTTTCACTTCCACTTCCTGTGTATTTTTTGGTTTTCTTTTTTTCGCCCATACCACCTACTCACACCCACAATCCCTATCAAAGGTTGGTTTTCATGCGCAGCGAAGATAAGGACACCGAACCGCATCGAGATTGTTACACGATAAGGCAAACGACCGGCTGGCTCTCTCTCTCTCTCTCGCTCTCTCTGTCAAGCCCACCATCGTCCTTTACAGTGCGGCATCGCTAATGGACGGTTCCATCTTCCGGTTCCGGTTCCGGCGCGTCACAAATCGTTTGCACCCTGGCCGGGGCACCTCTTCGCGCCACCATTAGGCTATAGCCTTTTATTTCCTTCATTTTTTTCTCTTTGCTCACCACCCTTTTTTTCCTCTTGTGGGGTGTGATTTGATGCCTTTCCCCAAAATAGGAAGGAGAAACTGACGCGAAAGAAAGCAAACCCGGAACACGGTGGACTGCTACACGACGGGTCGACCGGAAGCCAGGGCATGCTAACGAATGAGTGCCGACGCGTCGGAAGGATGGGTGCGTGTTTTCTTTTTTGTTGGCGTATGCCGACGACGGGCAAGAAAGTGAAAGCCAAAGGACGAACGACGAAAAAATGGACACCAATTTAAAGCACTCTCGGAGCACCAAGCATGTCTCCGTACTCCGTGGCTCGTATTGTTCCCGTGTCTCGCAGAACACCACAAACCGTATCCTTCGAGTCGATGGTCGTACGGTCCGTTGCGGTCGTCGCTGCTAGGCAGCAAGGATTTCTTCTTTTTCTCCTTGCTTTTCCCGATCCGAACGACCAGGAGCTTCCGTCTGCGGATTGAATATGGATTCCTATTTGCTGCCACACACGTGCAGCGTCCCTTTCGGCAGCTCATTGCCATGGCTATGCAAATACAGTGAAAAAAAAACAGCACCTGCACTAGCTTATTTGTAACGATGAGCGAGTTTGCAGCAAATCCTTCCATTTCTCCTGCCCAGACAGGACAAGGACTCGTACGTGCGCTTTTTAACATTTACAACCACCATTCCGGACATTGGACATCGCAAGGGGCACACGTTTTCCAATCAGCTCTTTCCGATCGGCTACGGATGGGGAATGTTTCTTGTAAGAACGATTTATTCCGTGTCCATTCGTCCACTCGCCCAGGGTTTGTCCTGCTGATGCAGTGGTCCGATATCATATTTTAATTTGCTACCTTCGAAACGCCACCATCCGGAAGACGAATCGACTACGGTGACGCATTGCCGCATTGTTGATGGGGGTTTTTCAAAACCTTCCTTGTGGCATCGTTGCTCTGACGTTGCGGTGAACGAAAGAATCGTTCTTTAATGGGACACGAAATGGATTCCCCGTCCATCCTCTGGCTGCGGAGTTTGCCAGAACCACCGGAAAGGAAAATCGAATCTAACGAGTGTGTGCGTGGCCCTCGTTCGGCCGGTTGAAAGTGAAACCGAGGGGAAAAATGCGTCCCCTTTTGTGCAAAGGCAAGAAGAATGGCACTAGAAAAGTTTCAAGAAATTAGGGGGAATCGTGCAGAAGAAAAGAAGAAGCAAACAAAGAGTCACCGAAACAGCTATCAAAACACCCGCAGTAAGATCGTTTTAATATCCGCGCGTTCGTTTTGCTACAAAACCCACTGTGACCTTCTCCATTCGTGGCGCGATTTAACTCGTTCGGCTCGTACCGTGTGCCGCTGTAACGATAACGAGCGGGATTGAAAAATCGATAAAATTTGCTTTACCAAATAAATTTGTGCCGTGTGAACGTGCTCATGCTGAAAGAAGGGTTTTCCAGCACTCCATCGCAGCCCGGTTATGTTTTAGCAGGTTACGGGTTCCCTCAGTTCCAATGTCTCGCCCGAAAAACCGATCATCTTTTCACGGTAATTGCGAGGGATTAAAACGGGGCATGCCACACCATTCAACCGGTTCCCCTTTTGTCGCCTGGAAAACTTCAGCACCAGCAAAAAGGGCGACAACCGGTGGATGATCGAGACGCTCGCTTTCAAGCGTCACTCGTCGGGGATTGGGATTTCTTGCATAAAATCTCCTTCAGGAGCGTTTCCACGTCGACAACAACCGACGTTCTCGGTTTTGCAGAAGCAGCCGGTTGCTTTTCTCGATTCCGGGCCAAGGCACGAGTAATGATTTCCATTATTAGATTTTTCGGGCGCGTCTTCTGCCGTTCGATCGCCCTTGGCAGCTGGTTCTTTGGTCGTGCATTCAAGTATCGCTCGTAAAAGGTCGAACAAGTTTTCGACTTTTGAGTTTTTCGAAGCATTTTCCCGTCGTCGGATGCTTATGATGAACGGGCGCCTCAGTCTCAGGGCGTCTCGTCATCCATCTCAACAGCTCGTTATTGTGAGGAAGGAGCGATAACGGTAGTCTGGTGGAAAAACGAAACCGTCTCGCCCTCGACGCCGGATGTGAACGGGTGCGCCTGGTGATATTTACCCTCACAATGGAGGCGCCTGGTGGCGCGTAGCGAGAGTGAAGAATCGAGCGGAAATACGTGCGAGGAGGTTTATTGATTTAGATGATGGTATTGATTTCGCTCTTGATTTCCTATCCCCCCCCTCCCAGGTGGCGTAGTGTGGGTGAATCATAATTTGCTGGTTTATATCGATAAGCCTCGTCGAAGAACCCCGGCCCGGGTTCGAGCGTGCGGGAATTAATTGCACCCTCGGTTGAACTTCGCCAAACGGTAAGCTTTTCCACAAATATTTGGTCTGATGGGATGGCTTTTTGGCAGGTTGTGAAGGTAGCAGAAAGGATTTAATTGTGCCAATCGAGAATGCACCCTGCGAGTTGGAAGCAAATTATGACCGAAAACTGCGAGCGAGTTGGATTTTCTGCCACTTTGGGGAGGAAGAGGATTTTTCGCAAAAGTTTTTTTTTCTTTGCACCTCTGTCGAGTGGTTTTGCTGAGCTTTTATTTTGCATGAGTTAACTAGGTGAACAGTATTTATTTGCCAGGCGATGTGGATGATCTTTTCCACCCTCGAATATCTTGAGCCACACCAACGCGAAGGGCAACTCCTTTGCGGAATGAGCGAAATAAAAGTTTAAAGTCAACATGATACCCCAAAGAAGAGCTCTTTTGCGCTCTTGTAGTGAAGAACAGACATTGTCTACCACGTAATTACACATTCAGGTTAGTTCTAATTCTCTCTCGCTTCCACGAAAGGATCCACGTTGCATGTTTGGGGCTGAAAACGATCCCTTCCGAGACTTGGGGCAGCTCTACCCGCCCGTCAATGGTGCGGTTTTCGGAAACCGAACGAAGCCAGCACAGAATGAAACCCTGGCCACACCAGAGATCGAGAAAAAGTAACCCTCCTGGCCGCAAAGGTGATGAGCGCTTTCGGTGAAACTTCCCTCGAACCGGTCCCGGAACGGGAAGGGACTTTGTGGCATTCCCTCCTCAAAATCCCTAGCGTGTGTGCCAGAGACAGGATGGACAACCCCATCCCAGGATTTGGCAGCGTTACGGGTTTTCTTTCACAAATTATTCAAGCTTTAGTGGAACGTTTTAAAAGCGCCACGGTCCTAGAGAGCAAAGTTCCTCCAGGGACACGGGTTGTAACGGTGTAATGCATTGCACTTGCAGCTCGGGCAACTCCGGTAAATGTATGCATTAATTTAACCTCCACCTTCCACCGATGTGGCAAGGATGGCGCAATCCGGATGTGAGGGGAACCAACACACATGTCCTGCGTCTTGAATAGAAAATATGCCTTTGAATTGCAGATCTCGCCGGTCATTTTATATTCATTTAATCGAAAATTATTGTCACAATGGTTTTAAAGGTTGCACGGAAAGCACGGGCCCCACAGTTCTCGTTCTATCCCATTCCATCCTTTCCCCGTGGGTGGATAGATTACGAAGAGGAAAACCACAAAACAGATCCCAACCTGACGGGATCCAATTCGGTTCCTGTTCCCGGAGCGAGGGCGAGAGAATCACTCGGACTTGGACAAAAACCACAAACCCCTGGCCGGTGGTTCGTGCAAGCGGCGGATTTGAGAAGCACCGAACACGAACGAACCTGAGCGGTTTTTGTCATTTTCCCAACCACCGATCGAGCTCGGTACAACGCCATCGGTGGTCTCAGGAACCGTATGCTCGATCCGCATGTGAGCTGCTTTCGTCCGCAAAACCTCAATCATCACGGTGCACATCTCCGGGAAAGGCAGCTCGAATGGGTGAAAGAAAACCCAGCCTTCCCAGGGTTTCACTTTGCATTGGACCAGGCAATCGGAGAGAGACCCGACGATGGACCCGACGATGAACTCGCCTCGGACCTCGGTGGAAATGGGGGCGCAAATTATGTACCACTCGTCCCAGGGTGGTGGGATTATTAAGCTTTATTGATTATGCAGATTGTAGTTGACGGCTGTCTTTCGGCGTCGAGGTCCCAGGCTGGGACCCCCCAAGTGAAAGGGATCTAAAACGCAATCCCTTGCATTCCCACCGATCCCACGGAAGGTTGAGTTGTTCTCGGTGTGCAGCTTTCGGCTTTTGCATACGAGCGAGCCGCAGAAGCAATCATAAGTTCAATCTTTTCCGGCAACTATTACTCGGCAGCCGGTGGTCGGTTTTCGATGCTCCGATGAAAGCCGCCATGTTGTCGAAGGGTGGGGGAGTTTTTTTTTTCGAAGGAAATGAGCAAAACCACACACACTCGGTATGCTCGACCTTTTCACCGGAAGTAATCCTGCGCTTCCGGGTTCCTGTGTGCCGAGCCGGAAAACGAGTGTACGAAACGAACTCGTAAGATTTCCCGTTCCGGCGGCCATATTTTTCATGCACTCCGTTTGCTTCCAGCAGCACCGGCAGCGTGTTTTGCAAGCATCATTTAGCAAATGGTGGAAATTACTTGGAAAAACTTTTGCCCCTTCCCCACAGTACTCCACTACACACCGCCCAAGACGAAGGAATTGTGCAAAAATTTATCAACTTGAAGGTAATTAATAGCAACATTTCAACGCCACCCGGTGGGTGGTGAACTGCATGCCCCCCCCCCTCCCTCCGGAGGACGTAGGGTAGTTCTTGACCTCCACCACCACCACCAACACCACCCACCTCCATAGGTCCACCGAGGAATGGCATTCTGTTGATCGAGAAACAGTTTGCTAACTTCGAGTGCACGCAAATAGCACCGGGGCCGCTTTCTGGCGCTTCCATAAACATTCTGCCACAAGGTGCTGGTGGAGGGTGGAAATTGGCAAAACCCTCCACCCTGCCCCACCCACACCATGAAGGGAGAAAGTGCAAACTCACATACTTGAGCGTGTGTCAGCAGCAGAAGCTGCTGCCCTGCTCGCCGGCAGGTTCGGTTGGCCACTGAACGGAATGCTGCGAGTGTTTCACTGGAAACAATTAACTTTCGAAACAAATAGAGCGCCAAAAAAGCCACCCCGACTGTCCTCTCGGATCCCCGTGCTTTGTGTTTGTCCTCCAGAACGGAAGTCGAAGGGTGGGGGGGGGGAGGTGGAGAACGGCTCACACACACACTCGTAGATACAGAATTATTTGCATAAATTCGCACAAACCAACCACCTCACAAGCGCTCTCTTTCTCTGGCTCACGAAGAAACTCAGGAAGCTGTGTGTGTATGTGTGTGTTTATGGCCACCCCCAACATTTTCCCGGAATGTGGAACGAGTGGAAGAAACCATTAGCAAAGATTCCGCTCGAGTAGCCATCGAGCAGGGTGGTTTCGGAGTGTTGGAAGAAAAATTAAACGGTCCTTCAGCGAGGTCCTTGCCCTGTTGTCGGGGTTTTTTGATCGGTCGAATGGCTGCAAAAACCAACCCTCTCAAGCAACCCCCCGGTAAACAATCACACATGGGCACATACACCCACCCACACCCACACACACCGATTTCACACTCATGATCGTGTTTGTTTGATGCGAGAGAGAGAGAGAGAAAAAGAAAGATCTGTACGAAAGGCGTGCTTTGGCGTTTTTCTTAAGGGGGTTGCCACCGCAAGAAAGCTCTGCACAAGAAACGGTACGTGATATGTTTGCGTTCGGCAGCACGAAGGGCCTCTTCTCGTTCGAGGGGTCGAGCTATTGCCAATCGCACACAAGCGCAAGTGTTTAATACGAGCGCAAATACTTCACCGCAACCGGGCGTTCGTGCTGTGCGCCAGCGTCTGTAAGTGATCCTGAGCTTTTATTTGCCGTTTCGATGAGGCAAGGCAGTCGGAGCCGTTTGTTGGTGCTGCTGATGCTGCTGCTGATCAAAGGGCTCGATTGGAGCAGAATTTAAATTATTGCAACGTTTAGCCACCCGTAGGCTGCGTTCTTGTGTGATGGATGGGGAGCAACAAGAAAGGATTCCTTTACTGCTATGGTGAGGCAGAATGGAATGGAATTTCGATCGATACGAATGAGAAAGCTGTTTGAGAAAAGACCTCGTTCAAGGATTGTGCAGGGGTGGTTAAGCTTTTCAGTTGATATGCTTTTGTGATAACAAAAAAAAACGCCAATTAGAGACCATTTTTGTAATGCAGCTCGTCTTGCAGAAACTCTGCAAAAGCTCTCTCTATTCGCCTGTCAGTGAACTTGAAGGAAACAAATTGAAAAAAAAATCAACACTCACCTTTTCCGAAACCATGTATATCGATGCGGAAATTGTCGGCTCCTTTTTGCCCGTCGACCAGCTGGCCGAGTCCGTGGACGAGCCTGTCGCCTTCCTCCTCGCCATCGTACGTACGATCGGACAGATCGACCTCGACACCACGGATGACGCCCTTGGGAATGCTGTACGAGATGATGCCTTCTGTGAAATAGAAGTAAAGAAAATAGAAGAAAAAAACGAAAGATGCATTAGTTTGACGGTGAAGCAGAAAACACGGGCAAACACGCTGGCTGAAAGTATGCGCACGGCAACTCCAAGTGCAGCGAAATGCAGCGGACACTCATTAGCGGCGAGTTGGGTTGCGACCAAAGTTTGCTTATTTTCCACCCCAACGAACTTGCAACCCCCGCACGTTGCGAATCATAAAACCGCACAACTTTCAATCGATGCCCCGCGAGGGTGGATGGGTACCGAACGGAAACCTTAAAAAAAGTTTACCGACACGATCGCGTTGCGTTGGCGGGCGGACTTGATTGACTGTGTGCGGTGGCGCACACAGGCTGTTTTATCAACTTTTCCACGATGGCTTTATGGAAGGAAAATTACAAACAAATACCCGGTAATGGTGAACGCGCACGAGGAAGCGGGCATAATCATCGCTCGCTCCGCAAGGACGCACCGACGAAGGCGCCAATCTAATTTGCGCCACTGCAATAAGCTCACCGGTGTCCGTCGACGACGACGACGACGACGACACGACCGGGGTACCGACACAGCCCAGGGACCAACGGAATGGGTCCTTTCCGGGTGCGGCGCCATATTGCGAGCCCGTTCGCACCCGAAGCGTCCCACCGATCCCAGGAGTCATTATCAACTTTTATTGCGTTTTCCCCGACGATGGTGACAATTTCCACTCGCCAGCTGGCCAGCTCGCGTTGTAACGTTGCCGCCATTAATGGTGGAAGGGCGAATCCGAAGGGAACAACACGCACACCCCGCTTGACCCTGGTAGGAAATGAACGAAAGCAACAACAAAAAAAAACAAACGAACGCAGACGCCAACGCCAACACCTCCGAGGTGACAAATGCCTTCCGGCGCGCGAAAGCTTCTGCGGCCTCAGGGGATTCGACACCCGAGATTAGTTTTGAAATGACATACGGCCGGCTGGGGGTTGGCGAGGGTAGAGTAGAGCACACCCAGAGGCGAATGGACAAAGGATGGCCTCAGGAAACACCCACGAATACAATACACATACGTTCACACGCTTCCACGTGCGATTGAAAGCCGCTCATGGCGAGACAAAACCGTACAATGGACACCACACGAGAACCCCCTTATTCGAGATCGCTTCACAGCCCGGTCGGTTGGGTTGGGACGGTGAGGAGTAATCCTTGTTTTGTCCTGCATCCTGCATCAGCAACCGGTGACCGTGGTGACAGATGATGGAATCCTCACGCCCGGTGCCGTGTGTGTCGGGGACTTATTTTCTCTCACCACGGTGGAATGTGATTGCATCCTGTCTTGGTGGACGGATTACCATTCGGGGCGTCCTTTCGGGCTAGTGGAGCCGCCATTTGACGAGTGGAATTGACAATTCCTTAATCAAAACCATCAAACCCGGCTGGTGGAGCAGGTGTTCCACGCCAAAAATAACCCACGCAAGGGTCGTGTAACGTGCAGCAGGGCGTGTAAGTTATCTGATGCCATTACTCATTACTTGCCGGAGTGAAGCACCAAACAAAACGCTTCGCTTGAATATTTAAAGACGCAAGCAAGATAAGCCCTGTCTAATGCAGTTACCGCCGAAGGGTCCTCGTAAGAAGATCAAAGAAACCTCGCTTACTCTCACGCAACGGCATCTTAGCAGGCACGTTACGTAAAAGAAATACGGATTCCTGGGCCTACTTTGATGTTTCGATAGCGATGGTCCCCAGGTTGGTTCATGTGGAAATTTCAGCAGACTGGCCCTCACCCACTACCAATGGTCATTGAACCTGCTTTCTTCGTACCGAAACCCCCCAGAGTGAGACGATTTAATTACGTGGCGTCGGACCGAGAGAGGGTGGTTCGATTATTCGTGCAGCAGTCATAACGTGGTGCGCTTAGCCGTCGACTGTTTACGGCTCCCAGCCAACCGTGGGCTCAACCGTGGAGAATCGTTTGTCAATAAGGAAATCGTCCGTTGAGTAAAAATCAAACGGCTCGATTGCAACCGTCCGGGAACGAGCTGTGAAGGAGAACCGGCTCATAGAGAAAACGAGGAGCAATAGAAAACAAAAAATAACGGCTGCTGCAAGAAACGCGTGAAAGGCAAACATCAAAAGGGCTCGACGGCGTAAGACGTGAACGCGCGAGCACCAAACTCGCAATAAAGATGTCAACGCACTGCAATGGCGGCACATAGACGCAACATGGCGCCACAGAGCTCGGGCAGTATTTAATTACAACCCGGTCGAACGTGGCCGTGGTAAATATTACGTCGCTTTGCCGGCAAGCGCATCCACATAATCAACAAATGGCATCCGGCGAATGTCATCAATCGTCAAGGTACAAGCCGTTCGTGTGGGGTAAAACGGCCGCCAAAGGAAACTATCGGAACCGATCACAAATGGATTATCGCACACACGCACACTCGGTGCTTTTGTTCATCCCAAGGAATCCGGTGTCCTGCGACCCGTGGAGGGAGACATGAATAAAGTATGCACCGACGAAGCACGTTAATGTTAATTGCGCACAATCATTAGTATTATTCCGTTAATGCAATGTCGGGTGGCATTGGGGTGGAGAAGCGTAATTATTGCTCCACCTGTTCTCTCCCTCTCTCTCTCTTACTCTCTTTCCGGAGGGGCAGCATAATTCCATAATTCCACCCTCTGGACGCCATACAAACACGCAAATCGCTGCTATTAATGAATACCGTTGGTTCGATTCTTGATAATGCACGGAACCGATGTCGCATGTCGCGTTTTTTCCATTAGGCGCTGGTGTATTGTCGCATTAAGTGAATCGATTTAATTGATAGAACTTTATCGCACTTTGAGGGAGTTTTATTTCACTATCACGATAAGAGGTATTATCCATAGACAGTGAATTCAAAAGCAATAGTGCAGCAAGAAACTGGCATCGGTTGAGAATAAACGTGCTGCAGTTTGTTTTACTGCCACTGCGAATGTGCAGCCGCACGAAAAGTGCGCTCAGTAAGTTTTCTCGCGACGAGAACGCATCCAATTCGTGTATATTGCCGCAAATATTGGCTTTCTAGCGTTATATACAGCGACGATTTCTTTCACCGGCCATCATTAAAATAATTATCAACCACTTCTGGAGTCCCCTTCGTCGGTTTCCAGAGCGGCACGAGCGAGGGAGAAAAGCAAATCAAATAAGAAAATCAATTCGCAATCGTAAAAGCCAGCCCCGTCTGCGCTCGAGGTAGACAGACAGCGGTCTTCACTGCGCCATCTGTGTCCAACTGCATCCGCGGGATCGGGACGGCTGGTTCGCGCGTGGGACCGCTTGTCGGCGATGGCCAATTACGAGATGGTCGTTAGCTGGCTCGATGGGAGCATTTTTAAAAGCGACCCATCCCTCCCGCAAACCACCACAATAAAAACACCCCGTCACGGTGGTGCCAGATTGCTGCAACGGCAGCGGAGCGACGTGGATGAATATAAAAAAATGGAATCGGAGAAGAAGAACGCGCCGGAAAACCCGAAACAAGCAGAACGCTAGAACATGGATAAACGCCACGCTTAAGCCACGTCCAACGTGGCCCGGTTCCAAATTAGTTGGAGTGCGATATTAAACAGATTATTAATTGGAATGGTGCGCATGGAGCCTGTGTAGCAACGACGATAATGCGACGGTCGCCATGGAAACCAAGCACTGTACAACCGGTGTTGGCCTGCTGAGAGCGGAAGACCACGCAGGGTGACCATATGTGTGCGCGACGTCGATTGAAAGGGTCTTCTATTAGTGTTTTTTTTAAATAGTCGGGTTTGATACAAAACCTCCCGGACTGAAACCCTACCAAAGGCACAAAAAAACGAAGACAACCTTTCCCGGCGAACATCATCCACAAAGGCACACTTCGGCCGCAGTGTAAACAAACACTCGGAATAACAACATCACCCATGTGTCTCGCTGCGTTTCACGTTCGGCCGCGTGGAGGCAAATCCTCCCCAACATATTTTTGGGTGGCATGTTTTCGGCATGGGAAAATCTGTTCCCCTTTACGACCGTTTGATGCTACCACCGAGAGCACCGTTTTGAGGTCGGGGTCGCCTTTTCGGTGTGTGGGAGGCTGGGTGTTTGCTTTCTTGGTGTATCCTCTCGAATGGTGAGCGATCTATCTTTCTAGCGTTTGTTTTTTTCGTTTTCATACTGGAGGAAATGATAAACAATTTGTGCGTGTGTGTTTAGCCATATTTGAGGCCGGTTTTACAGCATTGTTTTGTGCTTGTTGCGTCCTCCATCGGTGCCGGGTGAAGATGAATCGGCCTGTGCGAGGGACAGATTTTTTGTGTTTGTTTCCGTGCGAACGATTACGAATGATCGGGTCGGAGGCAATAAATCACTTATGAAAACATAAAATATGGGCTCTCGAAAGGCGAGCGCCGGGGTTTGCACGGTGCCAGCAGTTGATAAAGAAACGCTGGCGCGGGTGAAACATTTCTCAATAATTGGGGCCCCATTAATCAATTGGGTGGCAACGGGAGTAGATTTGCTTGGAGATTGTGTTACGGGATGCGTAAACAAAGGGCCACATTGATCGCGTTCTAATCCCGTAAAGTGTCAATTTCAGCCCCCGGGATGGGTTGGCTTTAAAACAGAAAAAAAAACAACACATGAAGGTGTTGAATAACAAACAATCAATGCTAATGAAATGCGGCCCGGGGGTGGGTGGCGATTTGCGAGGCTTGGCATTAAAAACTAATTGTGGTTGACGTGGGCAAATTGCGGGCATTTGAAAAGTCAAACCCGGGGGTAGTTAAAGGCTTCCGGAATCAGTCCGCAGGCAGACAGTATCGATCCGGATCGGCGCCATCAGCGGAAGGTCGGCCCGATGTTGCGCCAACAACGCGTCTAATAATAAAGCCATCGATCACTAGGATATGGCAGGAGAGGGGTCAGACAAGCAACAATAAAAGCGTCACCATCGGTCCCCCTAGAGGTGGTCAGTTTGATTAATTTTTCCACCACTTCATGTAACATTTACTCGGGGGTTTTGTTCACGTCGCTTATCTACAGGAAACTGAATTAAAGGGCATTTTTTAAATCCGCTTCAAAAACACCTATTAAAAACCTCAAACAGGGGTCAATTTCAATAGCTTTTCTTCTAAACTACCGACCAAACAATCGCACCGAAAAGGACATCAAATGGAAAAGGCATTTTCCGCCTCGCACCGGAAACCGGACAGGTGTCAAAGGGCGCAATAATGTTTGTGGCAAAAGCCCCCAAAACCATCAACCGCGTCACCGCCAGTCCACACACACACACACACGCATACTCATTCACACCCACATTCCCGGAAAGCCGACCGGCGTTCGATTATTGTGTAGAATATTCGCCTCCAGCACCCGTCGCCAGACCAACTCGAGTCCGTTTTCCCAGTCCACCGATTCTTTTCGTGTGTTGTTTTGCCAACCACAACCAGACAGGACTCGTTGGGGTGGGGAAACGAATCGGGTGGCAAGGGGCCACCGAACAACGGGCTCACCAAAACGCGACCGGGATAATGTTTCCCATTTTCTGCCATTGTCTGCATTTGGAGGACAATCAAATTTGCATTCGGTTGTGGGTTTGTGGGTGGCGAAGAGGTGGCCAGACCGTGGCTCCCTACCACCGACCGTTGGTGGCTTTTTTTTGGGGTGGGCAGGGATTTTTTGCACTAAAATTATGAGCACAAAACGTTCGTCAAAGTTTGCAGCTCGTCGTTTTATCAAAAGCGCGGGAACGGAGGCAGAAAATCAGATAGATACGCCACCGGTCTGTGCTCCTGATTCCACCCACCCGAGAGGGTTTTTGCATGCCATCCTTTGCCATGGTGGGGATCGAGCATTTTCCAACGACCGACGAGAGGGTAGTCAACTATTTTGCATTCCATTTGTACCGGTCTCACTTCATTCCAGTCACCTCTACTACGCCAGAACTTTCCCTCGCTCGAGTCGCTTTGCAAGCACTCGAGAAATCGATTCGACGGAAGCGATATCCTTACGGGTCGCTTTTCACCCATAGCCCCTCTAGCCGATGGGATCGTAATTTGTTTAATGCAATTTTAAATAAATTACCAATCATTTTTTTTTTTGTATCACGTGTAGCACGAGCTCCGTACGAGCGAGGATGAGTTCTTTTTATTTCGCTTCTTGTTGCTTTTCTTTCGCGTATTTTTTTCCTCATCCCCATTTTGCCGTATAAATTATCCTAATGGGGTCATCGCCGAGGAAGCCGATTAAGCGGCACCGTATGTCCAGGGAACCGTCAGACCTCGAGAGCTTGTGCGATTCGTCGGCAAAATGGAAGCTAAAACGCGGGGTCAGCCAACGGAAAGACCACCAAGCCTTTCGACATAAAATGATAGATGGATGGATGGAGATGTTGATGGGTAATTTATTATCCTTTTTCCGGGTGCCAGGATCTACGCCCTGGTGAGTCGTTCGATCGACCTCTCTCGGGAGCACCATGGTGTTGGGGTTTTCCTTTTTTATCGTACATCACTGCACTCCCATCGTGACAGTGTCACCTCTCAAAGTAACTGACGGCATGGACGGGACGGGCGAAATGGAACGGAAATATTTTAATGACTAATTTACAACCCTTCAGAACCGTCCGTCGTCCGGAAAAAAGGGACGTTTGTTGCAAGCGGGTACACGTCACTTCGCAACAGATCCAACCAATCAACAGTGTATTGAGGGACTGAGCGGGTCTGCAAAGGACAATTTCAAACCAAACCATTTGGCATATTTAAGCACGCTTGAAGCGAGACGCTTTAAGGTCAACGAAACATTGTTGCGTTGCATTGCGGGTGGTTTGAGGGGAGTGTTTTTGACTTCCTAACCTCTGACCTGACATGGCAAGAACCGCTGGCGTCTGGTACGGAGCCACCAACCGTGTTTGTTTGCCCAATCGCAATCACAAACAACAATCAACGGCGTGGGAAACGGATTGTGGGAGCAAATCTTTGACGCCTCGATTCAATTAATTCGCCCGCAGTTAATGAACCGAGAAACTGGATTGGGTATTTGAAAGGTGGTTTGGCTCGGGGGAGAACTACTTCAATCGAATTGAGAGATTCGGGTTTTTGGGGGGAGATGTCCTTTCTGGCGAAAAGAACCCACGTTGTGCTGATTGATTTTGGCGTTCTCGGAGACGGATCTAGTGGGCTGAGATTTTTCGGTTCAGAAGGATTGTCGAACTAATCGAAGCAGGCCATGCTGGGTTTATACGATTTCGAGACAAAAATTAAGACAATCAACAGCAATCAATATGCGTTAGAAACGATTTGCTAATCCGGTTGATGCGTTCATCGTGAGAAATTAAAGCTACTGCATACGCACACGGACACAAACAACCGACTGAATGATAAATAATGCTTGACAGCTTTGTGCTTGTACAGACACTCTCACGAACGATCTGACTTATGTTCACTCGAGTCAAACAAACGATACGTATGTTGTGATTGCCAACGAGTCCTTGAACCAACGACGAGTCCTTGTACCGTCTTCCATCTTGGCGCAAGGATACTCCACCATCATCGAAACAACCGAAACACAAAACACCAAAGGTGAACGGACTTGTGAAAAGGACTCATCGTACGGCTTTTCACCCCACGCTGATACTCGGCTACAAATCCACGGGACGATCCGTTCCACCGTGTATCATAATGTCACACCATCATGGGGAGGAAAAGTAAAAATACTCACACACCCACACAGACACAAAACCCTCCTCCATCAGCCGACCGACTACAGGAGTGGATCCTTTTCTTCGCTCACACCCGAGGAACAGGATAATACGGCTCGTTAGGCGGCATTCACTTACCTTCCCACTCGCAGCCGATGATTTCGGCGCGCAGACAAACCGTCCGGTCGTACAGGCTGTACGGGTAGATGCGAATTTTCGTGGCGAATATAATTGGTTGCAGGGCTTGCTCCACCTCGCTGTAGGTGTTGATGTTACCGCTCAGGATCTGCAACGGGACGAAAGGACAGTAGCGTGGGTGAGTTTTTGGAATACAATTACGTGTGATTTGGTGGAAAATATGTAAAGTACGCCACAGGTCCACCCATTGTTTGGCGCTTTTTTTTTCTTTTTCTCCATTTCTTTTCCACCTTTTTTTTCCTCCTCATTCATTCTGTTTGTTTTCGCTGCTTCTCAAACCACCCGCACTGGGACATGCTAGCACATTGCAGCAGCAGTTGAAGATTATGAAAGATTCATTGCTGAGTGGCACGAGGGATTGGGGAGAGAATTTATGTTGAAACGAGTACCGGTACCGTTTGATTTGCTTACTTATGCACATTGTTCGCAATGAATTTTGGGCGGAGGTAACGGACAAAGCGACTACGATGGAGCGAAGAACCGTTGCCGCAAGATAGTGGATCAGAAATTCTAATGCACTCGTGGGTTGCAGCCGGTGTGGCAGGAGCCAACATTTCAGCAGCAAAACCAGCAAGTTAAATTATACATTCCGCACTCGAGCACCGCGCGTGTGTGTGTGTGTGTTGATTTGTGCCAGTGCCGGTGGAAAAGCAATTCGCAAGCCAGTAGTCGTTGGAAATGGAGCCGAGAAATCATGGTGGAAGGTTGAATTATATTTCATACGAAACTGATTCTACCATCCCGCCAGACATTTGGTGCTGGAAGGAACTATGCTGTACTCATGCATGAGATATTACCAGCGAAACATTACACTATTACAATTCATTGGCTATGGGATTGGAAGAAAAAAACCGTATTGTGCGATTTCCAACCAAAGCTTGTCACAGTTTCGTGCAGTGTTTGTAGTACGATTGGTTTCAAGGGAGCATTTGGAGAAAGTAATATCCTTCCCCATGATAAAGAAACCTTCGCTCGGTAGCTTTATTAACGAGCTGTTGCTAAAGGGGAACACTTCTTTCCGACCAAAGATGCTGACGGAGAAACGTCAGAAACATCAGCTAATTAAATTCAGGTAATTTGAATTTCACTTGTTAATTTATGACAAATTCGCTCGTTTCGTCAGCTCCCGGCTGTGCTTCCTTCGGGCGGGGTTTTGGTTTCTATTGTGTGTGTGTGTTGGTGTGTCTAGGTTTAAAACGGGAAAGCGTGAAAAAGATCCTGACAAAGGGAAGGAAGTCACCGGCCTCGGAGGCCTTTGGGGAACGATTTTTCCCCCTGTTGGTTTTCGCCGCCCGGTGGTATTTTTGTTTTCCCAAATTCCATCCATTAACTGCTAACCGCCGGCAAGGAAACTTGGAGTTTGGGGTGTTTCAAGCGCTTCAAACGGTTGTCGTTTGCAGAACAATTACGAAAGTTTCCTGCCAATGCAAAAGCTTTGGAGCTTCGCGACGGAGCCTTTGCTTAGCCGCCCTTTGTTGGCCCAATTCTGGTTAGAAAACGCGCACTTGTGCCGTAGTAGTTGAATTAGTGCATGTGTTTCTTTTTTCCGGGCTTTTGTTTTGTTTGAAAAACAAACGAAGCCCATTTTTGGGGGCATAAAGAAAAAACCTGTCCCGTTTGGATTGGGCGGACGCTTTCCACGCTCGGCACAAAGGTTTAATTAAGAATAACTACTCAGGGGTTTTGTTTTGGCAAGCGAAAGCTGGTAATTATCCTAAGCCATAATTAAATTTTGTTTGAATTAGTAAAATTCCCTAACAAAACAAACAGGCGGCTACAAGTGGTGTGTAGGCAGGACATCCACGAGGTTTTGGGAGGGAGTTCCCAGGCCAGGTAATTTGGTTGTCGAAGTGCAACACGAAAAAAAAGAGGAACATTAATTAAAAGCGATAACATTGGACACATTAGACGTACACAATGGTGAAGTGAAACAATGCACACTAAAAGCACTTCTACGACAACGAAATTAAAAACCAACAAAGTTGTCCCAAGTGCCAACAAGGACAAAAAGGAACTTTCCCTAAGTTACATGCCATTCGAACGCAATCTAACGAAGCAATTTATTATCGTGCTTGCATACATAGTATGGAGCTTGAGCACCCAAAAAGGCGATGTTATATTTATTGTAACGTAAATCTTGCTCGCGCTTTACACCATTTTGAGTGGAATTTTGGCTCGCTGTTCACTACAAAACTGCAATCCATCCACCCGTGACCTTTCGACAGTGGAGTAGCCGCGGTTCGCGACTCAAAATCATAATTACTGCAACCATCGTGCTGCACCTGACAAGCGAGCGAGTAAAGCGAGAGAAAAAGAGAGAAGCGAACGACCTCAAAGGGCCGCTGGGGTTGCTTTTGATGCCACGAGCAGCTGTCGCTTTGAAGTGGTGGCTTTTATTTCCTCTTCATGCAGCGCATTCCTCGTCCATTTTCCTCATTTTCCCGAGGGAAGGTGCGTTCGGTGCGCGTGAGCTTAGAGGCGAGCGAGATTTTCCTGAAACCAAGGCCACAAACCCCAGCCGCAAGGGTGGAAAATAATTTTTCACAGTCACTGGGCGCTTCGGAAGGCTTTTCACCGGTCACGGGGTTTTCCCGACCACGAGCAAACCCGCTGGCAGGTTGTACGTTGGCCCACTCGAAAAAAAAATTTAATGATTTAAAACCAGGCCGAGTGGCGCTGAAATGGTGGCCGCCCATCTCCTTCTCAGACAGCAACTTTCTTTAGCAGGATTCTCCCCGTAGTAAGGATTCGCCCTTATCAAGGGAGTGTGTTTTGTGGCGTGAATAATAACAACAACAACAACAACAAAAGAAACAGGGTGGAAAAGAAATGGTTGGCATTATCTGGCAGGTGTGATAATCATGCACGAAAGGGTTCACATTGTGAGAGCCTCTCGTACTTCCCATTTATCCCGTTAGAACCCGTGTGTACTTACCTCGTTGTCGCGCGTGTTTTTCCATCGCTTCCATTTGGTGAACCCGGGTCGCCAGTACTCCAGCGCGTACGCTTCCGTGTACTCTCGGCCCTGGCCTTTACCGAAGCGGCCCTGCGTTTTGATGGCCGTGATGACGTGCATTTTCTGCAGGTCGATCTGCAGGTACTCTTTCAGGCCGCGCGACACCATGTGCTTCGGGCACCAGGCGCCTCCATTGTTGTCCACTTTTAATCTGTCCGGGAACGAATGAAAGAAAGAGAGAGAAAGAGACAACGAATAAGCGAGTGAGCAAACAAGGAAACGGAAACGTCAATTAACTACGGGTGTTTTTGCGGGCGGAACCGGCTCTTCGCGTGGAGTGGAGGCCTCCCGATACCGATGCATGATGTAAAGGTAAAGGTTGGGCTTTTGGCTCTCGAGAGTCAGAAAATACGGGGTGGGCCTCTTGTGTGGGAACGATGAAAAATTGCTTGTCAAATCAGCGATCGTAGCGCTGGGAAAAGTGAGAACGGAGCACATTATGAATGCGCGAAAAGTTTGTCCTTTTCGGAGTTCATTCTTTTACTTCTTTCGCCACATTCTCTTTTTGTTTAGTCTTTTTATTTTTCTTCCGTTCTTTCAACATTGCTCGTGTTTGCCGCAGGGAGTTAGGAAAGCACACCTTCACACAGCCACCCGCATACACACAATCGCTCATTCAGAGGAGTCGTTTTCTTTTGCGCCTTTGTCCCGTCGTGTGCGCTAGGCGTTAAAACAAAAGTTTCAATTTTACCGATGTACCGCGGGCGCGTTTTGTCGGTTCGAAAAATGTGACGCTTTCGTAGCGTTGGGCGATTTTTTTTGTTAGCAGAGAAAAAACAAGCAAAAAAAACATTCAACGTGTTTGTGAATGTTCTTTTCGGGTGGCATTCATCCAGTGGAGGACACCTTTGCGGAGATATCTATCGCAGCTCAGGATAAAGTTCTCTTCATCCGCTTTTCACATTTGTCTCGCTAGGTTGATGGCAAACTAACAAGTGAATCCTCTGTCTTCTTCCTCAGAACATCATTATTCGTCAAAAACTAGGTCTGGAAAGGCATCGTTTTACCTTCTTTGGTGCGTTAAAAAAACAGGAATAACAACGTGAAAGTGACTTGTCGGTAAATGAACAAACTTTCGCTAGTTGGTTTTGTTGTAGGTAGAACGAATGCAAGGCCAAAGTTTTGCATTTGCCGGAAGAGATCTAGCTTAAACAAGGCATCACACAAATGCAAGGATATGAATGCAAATTCGACATATACAAATAAAATAAGTTAAATACAAGAATATGATAATAAAAACTCATGCAGTGCGCTGATCCAGATTGACAGCGACACATTTTGCCACAAAAGACCCGCCGTAAGCTACATTTCCAGTTACACAGAACCATTCAGCACGCTGCCAAAATCGTTCGAATCCCCAAAACGAATACCACAAGCAGTAATCCCCGGGTACGCGAAGATCAATTGATATAAATTCCACCGTACAAAAGCGAACAGCTTCAAACGTTCATTATCATCGTGAGTTTTCAGATCATAAAAGCCCGCGGTACCGTTCGATGCGGCATTCAACAGGGCGTACAGCAAATTTCTGCCCTGTCGCACGCGCGCAGGTGGGTGGTCCTTCCCACGCAACCCACCCCTGAGGGAGCCTGCAGCCAAAGAGAGGGGCCCTTGGTGGGCCTAATTCGTAATCGAAAACAGTTGAAAAAGTAGCACAAACGGCTCGAGAAGGCGCCACCGATCGGGCAAGAGCTCCCGCTGAGCTGAGGGAATGTTCTTTTGAAACTGGTTGCTTTTCATCCTGTTCCCTACTCTGTGTTTCCTTTCATCCCTGCACGCCCACAATGTGCCGAACGTGCTCCCTCGCAATGGGGAACAAATTTATCGACCTTCAAAAAACTTTTCGCGAGTGGAGGCGTGTTTCTTTTCTTTCGTTCCTTCTTTTTTTTCTTCGTGTTCGACGAATCGATAAGCGATTCACGTGGGGTGAGTTTTTTCCTTCTTTTTTTGCATTTTATCTTTCTCACTTCCAATCTGGCAATTCGTTGGAAGTATCGAGCTGTTCAAGACGTGCGATGGTGCTGCGGAAAACACACGCGCGAAACACACGACGCCAGCAAGAAAGGAAAAGAAATGGAAAGTCATTTCACGAGTGCAGAAAAAAAGGAACTCGCAACACTGTAAACTTCCGAAGGGGTCCCCACCGTGGCAAGCCTTAACCAAAAACACCAAAACACCGGCATGATGCAGCTGATCCGGAAAAACGCGTTCGCAGGGAAAATTGTTCCCGAAGCCAGGAGGTTCGAGCGGCCCACCCCGAAACGTGCCTTAATTCATTGAATTTTTCGCCCAGCAACACAAAAGAAAGAAGAAAAAAACAACAAACTTACAACAATAATTACTTTCCCGCTTGGTGGCGCGAAACTTGGCAACAAGTTTTCTCTCGGTGTGGCCCTCGGTTTCCCAGCGAGAGACAAATATATGGGTGTGTGGGTGTGTGGGTGGTGGCATTTTTGGGGGGAGGTTGAAGAAATGTTACCTGGACGGAAAGGTTTCCCGGGGGTTTCGCACGCTCGTCGGTTATTGCCTGGTGTTATGAGGCGGATGTTTTTTACGAAAACTTCGGAAAAGCCGTAGGGTTGATTGAACAAAATGGGCAAACCCCGAAAAGCCTGGGGTGGCGAACTTCGGTGGACCATATACATGTATTTTCATCATCACCCGAGAAGCGAGCGGCCCAAACATCCGGTTGTGGGCCCGTTCGGTTTGGTACAACTCGGTCGTCGAAAGTCGAAGCTCATCGTGGGGAGAAATGTTTATTGAAACCAGTGGGTTTTTTTTTGTGCCTTCGATGCTAGCCTACCAGCGTTCCGGCTTTTTCATAATGCAAACCGCGCCCCAAAAGCTCTTACGAATCGAAAGGTGAGTAAAACGGGGGCCGATGCTAGGAATTGCCATGGGAGAGTAAGTAAGACGAAACCGGAAGCCGATAGGCAGGAAGAAGATGATAGCCTGGGAAAACGAAATGGCAAAAGTTTGCCGCGCGCACACAATTTATGCACGTCGGATGGCTCCGGGGCCGATGAAAGGAGGCGAATGAAAATGAAGAGATCGAGCCCGGGGTTTTTCGGTGGGGTTGGAGAACTCGTGACAAGTCACAAAAACATACACAAATATTGTTCTTGTGCCATTTGTCGGCTTTTGTTTCGGTTCGAGCTCGCGACAAATGGCCGCGTGGAAAATGGTCAACCTCGCCCCCGGCGGATATCGGCCGGGATCGGTTCCGGTGGTGAAAGAAAAGAGAAAATGCAGGAAAAAAAAACTCCGAATGGAAACAAAAATGAGCAAACAAAACCCCGGCTGGCGGGCTGGTTGGTTGGCCGGAACTGGGTTGGGGTCAACGATTTACGGTTTTTGACAACTTTTGCGGGAAAAACATAAAACTTCTCCTCACCGGCGGTGGCGTAACGCGTTGCGGTTCGCGCACGCGGAACCTTTTACGGTTCGATAATTTTTCAATTATTCATACCGGGCGGAATTTGGAAACTTGACGACTTTTCGCGGAGAAAAAAAAACACGAAGGAAGCGAAAAAGAGAGAGAGAAGTGTGCGTAAGGTAGCAACAAACCGACCAGCCCTTCGAGGGTCGTTGAACGAGCGATTTTTCGAATGCCCTCCCCGGAAGGTAGCGTTGCTATTTTGTGTTTTTTTTGTGTGTGTGCTCCGCACGGGAAAAATAAACATCCTTCGGTGGGAAAATTAGAAAGCTCCCCAAAGCGTGCGCAATCAAACCGTAAAAGTAACGCTCCCTGGACGGGTTTTGGACTGTGAAAGCACAATTAAATGATTAAATTAAGCCCATTTCGAGCGTGCCATTCCGAGACTGGAACTACCACGAAGCCGTTTTGGGAAAATCCAAACCGTTCCAAACCGACAAATTGCTACAACCCTCCATGACACGCCGGCAAAGTGCCACACGATCTCGGATAACACCTCGGAGGATAGTTTCTTTCCGATCAAAGCACATCGTTACAGCGTTCATCCTACCCGAGAATGGGCGTGTGTGTCCTTGTTCGCTCGATGTGACTCTAAACGACGCTGAGACGTCTTGCAGCGAATGCACGCCATTTGGAAACCCAATATCAGGCGTGGTGGGTGGGTGTTTTTTCCCGGTGGGAAAAATGCTTGATTGAAACGTGCGATAAACGTCCCCGAGAATGTGATCTGTGCGCTTCGTTTCAGAGCGAGAGAGCGAGAGAGAGAGAGAGAGAGAGAGCGATTGAAGCAAAACGAGTGTCAAAAACGACATAATAATGCCCGAACACGTTTGCATTGTTTAGCCATCGCGTGGATGGGAAGCTCACGGTGTGTGGCAGAAAAGGGAGGCGTCAAACACCCACACACATATACAACCGGAGAAAAAGGACAATCCGATGCACAATCGAGCGTTGTGCCACAGACTGGTAAGCACCGAAAAGGATCAAAAAGGGCGCCGAGAATGTGCGCCATTGGCATTGCCGCTTTTCCCGATAGCGATAGTGACAAGCGACCCACACGGGTGGGTGAGTTGATTCGGAATTCGATTCCCAGCTTCCTTCGAACGGCAGCTTCTTCCATTATGGTGCTATCAAACCCGCAACACAATGCGATTCCGATGGCGTAGCGTGGCCAGCAGCGTGGATGGCAGTTGCAGAGTCGCGATTGCGATCTTTATGCTGCCAAGGAAGGTTTCCTTTTATGTTTTAATTTGTCGCACTCGCCGTCGCGTATGAAACGTGCTCGATCATCGCTTTTTTTTGGCTGTTGCTGTTGCTGTTGTTGTTATTTCATCTCATTCCCACGTCATGTGCAAAAATGGGTTTGCGATGTGGCGATATGAAAGCACATAAAAATGAATATGCTGCCAACGCGGGCACTTCCATTTTCATTCATCGACCGCCGCACCAGGATTACAGATGATGGCCGCACTGAGGGTGCAGATTAAGGATGCCAATGGTGCTGATGCAAACGTATTTATTGCTTCTGCCATTGCCACGTAACCGGGACGCGATGATGGTGGATTATCGCGTCGGTGGTTGTCGGGAACATTTTGCTCACATTTTCGGGGGTACTTTAAAACACACACACACCCACACATTTCGAGGCGTCGTTACGTTTAATTACAAGGCCACCAGAATGCCCCCACCGTTCCAAAAGCCGTTTGTTCCGTTTCGCACATGAAACAACGACCGAAACGATTAATTTCCTGTGCCTGAACCCGCGGCGATGGTTACAACTTCCGGTTATTTCTACCCTCGTTCGATCGATGCCCGGAACTTGCCCAGCTCCAATGTACCCCGACGACGACGAAGACGACGACCACGAGAATGGTAAAAGAAAAACTACTTCCCGTCGGTGACGACGACAACGCGCGAGCCCAAGGCAACACAAAAATATGTCCTCGAAAGGCGCGATGCCGACGACGACGACGACGACGACGACGACGACGGCTTGGCTTGGAAGTTGGTTAGCGCGAATGGGAGAACTTTTGATTATTTTCTGATTACTTTCCCCAATAAATCAGCAAGTGAACCGTGATTTTTGCCATTACCACGCTTCGTTTGTTTAACGTCGACCACGCACAGTCCGTTCTCCGTTCGTTTTGTCGGGGTTCGCGTCGAGGATCGATTACTTGTTTCTGTTCGCGTACAAATAATGTTATCCTTCCTGGCTGGATGCACGGGCGAATGGTATTTAGCATGGTACAATTGCGCTAGCATTTGTCGTCTGTTTGATGTGTTTTCCGGGAGTTTTTTTTCGTCCCTCTCTCTCTCTCCCGTACCTACGCGCTCGGTTCTGTTTTTCCATCCCTTCAAAGGGAACAAGCATCCTCGATATTGTCACCCTCGCAAACAGGGAATCGATTTCCCGATCGCTCCCGAACGGATGTCGTTAAAATTCGAACTTTATGCGCCTCTACCCCAAGCTGCAGATGGCGCATTCCGAAAATCTGTACCAAGTTAAATGAGCCCGAAATTATGACGCCATCTCAAGGATCTTTGGAGCTTTCCATTGCCCGAGTTCCCGAGGTGCCTTGGGAAAAAGGTACGCGCAAAATTTATTCGCGTCACGTTCGAACTTTTCTCCTAATGTATTTCCGCAACCATTGGGCTTGCCCCACTCTCGGATTAAGAGGCGGGATTTTGGGGGGTGAAGTGTTTTATTTTTCCAACCCCTCACAGGAAATTCGCCCTTCATTTCATCGTCGTATGATTGTTGCTTTTCCGGATGGTACAAATGTTGGTGGGCATTTTTCAGGTCTTCGAGAGAGCTTTTACCGCTTACGGTGAAATCCAGCCGATGAAAGCCGGCCTCCCCTTATGGCAGGACATCCATTTCTCGTTCACAGACACGTTCGGCGCCGGCACTAATTCGAATTGACGAATAAAATCCCTCACGGAGACTCGCGCGTACTGGATTACCGCGTAAAGAGGGTAGATTTGCTTTTCCGCGAATCGGAATCGGTGGGTTTTGCTACGTTTCGCGCAAAACCGAGCGGGCTTACGCCGAACTTCCCTCGGAAGTGCGTCCACGTGAGCAGAACACGGAGACGATGGGACGTTGGCGGCGAGTGAAGATTTATTCCCTTCCAATCTGTGCCCTTTTAAGTGCGCCCGGACAAAAGTAGGAGACCCGAAAAAGCGAGTTCCTGGGAAAAACCTTCGGCACATTACCGAACCCCGCCGATGGTGGATGATTAGGAGAAACAGTATTACGCTAATCTTTCGCCATGTTTCCGCTATGTTTCCTCTTTCTCTCGAGGCCATTCCGCCACGGTTCCGCGCGCGGCCAAGCGTGGGGCTAATTTCTGGGCCGTCCTTCGGTTTCACTTATTCTGTTTTTTTTTGTTTCAGCTGCCCCATTTCCTTCTCCGAACGATCTACGACGCCATAAAGCCCATGGGCGGTGGAAATGGTGTCCTGCCATGCACGTGCGGTGGCCGCCCTTATCAAACCACCCCCACTCCCCACTCCAAAACCCACCCGACGGCCATTTTGCGTTCAACCGTCGCCCCGAAATGGTTGTCGTTTAATTTCCCCGGTCACTCCGAGCGCCAAGCAACGGGCATTATAGTTTTGGCCGTTTGCACCGTAATAGTTTCTAGGGTGGCCGTTTCGCTTCCACCCGCCCGCAGGTCCGTTTCCGGTTCGGATGGCAGGCACGGGGTGGCTTTCGGCATGATAACTGTATAAATATGTATGAAGGAATGGCGCCCCTGGCACGTGGGGCGGAAAACACTGACCGGATATCCGGAAAAGGTGGGCAAGGAGCCGGGCATTGCGACAAAGTGATTTGTTTCCTCGATCTCCAGTGGGGTCGCGTTTGCGAGTGCGTTTCGTGGCGCCATCGTAGTAGGCGATGGAAATCATCCACGCAACCCCACGCAACGGATGGGGTAGCGAAATGTTTCGTAGTTTCTTTTTTTCATCGGGCTACAGGACGGAAGTATCGTTGCTAATAAAAATGTTGACTTATTGCCGGCTGGCTGGTTTGGGGGAAAGCAAACTAAATGCATCCCTTCTGGGTGGAAGAAGGCAAGTTACTTTGAGCATGGAAATCTCAGTAAAAAATCTGTTTGCCTTAAATTTAATGAGTGGCGGCTATACAGCAGTTTCTTACCTCAGCACTTAAAAGAAATACATTTGTTTGCAGGCTAAAAGCGTTTCTGTTGTTTCTGGTGAACAAGATACTGATTTTGAAATTTTCCTTTACACTTTCGCTATCTAAGACATGTTTGAACAAGTTATTCTATAATGTCGGGCTGAGGGAAAACACATTTTCCCAACTGCAAGTAGAAAAAGTCTCGCCATTCGATAATTTGGCACAATCCGAGCCACTTTGGTAAAACTTCCCAGAAATCAAATAGAAAAATCGGTAAATTTTCCTCAAGCCAGCCGCTGGTGGGATATAAATTTGAATAAAAGCTCGCTTCCAGACGCACCCATGCCAGTCGCGCTGGCGGTCTTGGAAACAAAAGAATTTTCCAGGACTCAAAGTGCAGTAAAGCGCACCACCCAGTCTCTCCCACTGCTGAACCCGAAATCGAAGCTAATGGGATGGAAATCGGTTGCACACGGCAAACAAACGGTGCAGCCGAATTGCTGACGCGCCAAAGCCCCTTCGCAAGGTGACTGAGTTCTCGATGGAAGCCTCCCGTTTGCCCATATTGCACACACAAACACACACACATATTGCAATTGAATATTCATAAGGTTTTTGGTGCAGAAAACGCACCACCACCGCCGGTGCGAGAGAGGCTCTGTCACCAGAAATCAATTACCAAAGTTGCGCGCCACCATTGCGTTATAGAGAAGCGAGAGGACCGGGCAGGGAACTGAAGGAACCGAGTGCTGGCTGACTGGTTGGCAGACGGAAAAGTTGCGACCCGACGCCTTCCAACGACTCCCGGGGGTGCCAGTTCACGTAACGAAGTTGGAATAAATGACAGCATAATCAGTGCAATAAAATTAAACCGTTGAACTTTGCACCAAACCCGCCCTTGTGAGTGGCGCACACGAAAAACCACCGCAAACACGTATGGTTTGGGGGGAGAAGATGGAAAATGGACGAACAAAACGAGCGTGTGGGCCGAATATGTTCGGTGGTGGCCAATGAAGCGCCACAGTTTGTTTCAGACTCACAGAGGTGTACGAGAGGAGCAAAAAAAAAAGGACTCACATGGAGAAAAATCTACCCATGAAAGGGCGAAGTGACCTTCCGGCTCGTTCGGTCATCGTTGAAGCTGACTCTGGGAGACCATTAGCTTGCGGGTGGTCAGCGAATGAGTGAACTGCGCCACTGGCCGGCGGACAAGACACTTGTCTTGCTGACACTACTCTATTCCAGCAGCAGCATTTGTGTTTTTTACTTCACTTTTCACCATGCCTTCACAAACAACCCGCCAGTAGTGTCCGGCATCAATTTGTAGATGTCACCAGGACAGCCTCCTCGAGAAGGGCATGATCTTTGGCGCACTGGCCAGGCCGTCTAAAGCCACCCAAAAGAAGGCACTTAAAGGTGCTGACGTTCGTGAGCGACGGGTGTGCTTAAGCGAGCCTGGTCCTTGCGGCTAGACCAGCCGCACGAGCCACGTTTAGGAAAAAGAAAATGAAAGGGAACCTCCAGGGCAGCGAATAAAAAGCGACTGCCACAGCATTATGCTACACGATTACAATAAATTCCGCCCGACTGCGGAACGGCCGGGTTTTGCGTTGGATTGCAGCCAACGCCAGCCGCGGGCTAGTTGACTAGACCACCGGCTGCTAGGTCTTTGGGGCGGGAAAGGACACGCCAC
This sequence comes from Anopheles nili, assembly GCF_943737925.1. Lineage (NCBI taxonomy): Eukaryota > Metazoa > Arthropoda > Insecta > Diptera > Culicidae > Anopheles > Anopheles nili. Next base: position 8,590,399 of record NC_071292.1, read on the forward strand.
CCACCGGAACGTCTCGGAATGGACGGCACGGAATGTCGTGACAGCAGTTTGTTTGCGTCGCGTACTGTTCTGCTGGAAGGCAGATGGATGGCTTTTCTTTCTGCTTCTTGCCGCCCGTAACGACGGAGGACGGCCCTTTTTTTGCATAATGGCGGTAATGAGGTGTGGAAGGAATGATTGTGACTGTTTGTTGGGGTGGCCGGGCGCCAGTGAAAACTTCAATTACAGCTCGTCCCCTGCTGGGGACGCAAGTTTGCTGCAATCTGGCAACGCGCGATGGTTGCCATGGTGATGCCCGGTGAAAACAAACGCACTTTAATTGGCAGCAAGTGGTGCTTTAACATCCGAATGCCTATCATCACGAGTGAAAACAAACGGTTAATAGTGAGCGTAGGACACTTCATCGGTTGATAAATTTCACTGGAGTGCATCGAGTGCACGAAAAATACGTGACAGTATGGATAAATTTGCATCTCAATGAACCACCATCAATCGCACTATTTACAAGCGCCACGTACGATCCAGTTCATAGTGATGGTGATGATGATGATGATGATGATGACACGTGACCTATGCCGATAGCGCACCAGAGCCATCCGTCATTATCCTGCGGTGGCCGTGCTGAGTGCGCAAATGGCAAGATAAACATGTTCGTCCCCGTTCACCGATCACGCCGACACACGCCGCGGTGGATGAAAAATCGAACATCCTTAAAGGTGCCTCCGGCTCGAGAGGGTACCGATACAGTTTAATGCCGCGAGCAGACGCTGGTTTATCGCACAAATTTCCCACTCGATGTCACAATTTATGCGGCACTTGGGGAGAGTGGGGGGGGGGGTCGAAAGAAAGAAAAAATAGACGGAGAAAGTATATCAAGCACTAACGAGAGCGGGAGAAAGTGAACGGCCCGATTTGTGCCTGGTGCCCTCCCTTTTTGACGAGAAAGGAAGTTCGTTTCGTATAAAATAGTCAATATTGAATATTCTTACTTATCAGCATCGGGGCGTGCCGGGACCGAGTGCCACTGGGGTTCGCTTTTTTTCGCGCAGCTTCTTCTTTTCTTCTCGCTCCACTGCCAAGGGGATGCGCTTCATCTTCACCCTCTGGAGGGGATTCCATCGCCGATAAATAAATGATCTCCGGGGAAGAGGGGGGCCGAGTCCGGTCGGGGATGTAAATATCACCCACCCATTCACCCACTTCGGTGGACAGTTTTCACTCCTGGATCGAACGCAAGAGAATGTTTCCCCCACTCCGGGTGGATGGGATCGCATAAAAGCGAACGCTCTCGTATGCGCTGGGGTGGCTTTTCCCTCCCCCGGTGTACCTAAAGGTATGGTCTCCCGGTGGAAGCGTCTGGAAGGAAATTCACCCCGAGCTGCACAGGAAATTCCGGACGGTGGCTGCATAAAAGGCAGGAAGTGGTCCCAGCAGAGTGTGAGGCACGCCGTCTACAGCTCCCGGGCGAGCGTCGTTTTTCAGCTTCACTTTCACTCGGGGTTCTGTGGTTGCGAAAAAAGGTAGGCCACGGGCGGGAAAATGTGGGCAAATTGGCCGGGCTTTCCGGCGGCCCGAGCCCTTCCAAATGCAACTCTGCCGGCGGTCGGTGTGGGGATTTCCTTCTTATCGTGAATGGCTTTTATTAGCTCAGGCAGCTCGCCGCTGGCACGCTGGGGAGAGCGTTTTGCCATCGGAACTTATTGACATTTTTAACTAAAAAAGCATTTCGGAACGCTCGAGCGAATTTCGTCACTGCTCACTGCGCGGTGGAACGCAAGTAAAGGGGGACCCTTTAAGAGGGTAAGAGTGGGAGGCGCACACACTCGAACGAGGGGGAAAAAATGGCGAAGAGACCATTCACGAACCACGCCAGACGGCACCGAGGGAGGACACAAATTTGGGCTCGCCGCGAGGGCCCATTCTATAGCCGGCTGAGCCGACTGTCTGGGAGTAAGTTAAAACGTGTAAAACGACACCAGACAACGCGTCGGCAATTTATGGTGCAGTTGAGGGAAAATTACGTACCCGGCTGAACGCCGCCACCTTCCCAGTTCGTCCCGGGAAATGTGGCGCTATTTAAAAGGCGACGAGGACCGCCGATAAAAGGACCGTCCCATTTAAGTCACGACACACCGGGGAGAGCGATAGCTTACCATCAATACGGGCGCCACTTAGGGCCCTCGAGGTTTTCAATGTTACATTTCTATTTAAAAAATTGTATCAAATAAGCCTAGAAGCTCGTGTGATCAACACCACGCTGGATGGTCGGGTGGAAAAATTCACCCAAAATATGGGAGTGAAAAGTACATTTTGCATAAAATTTGCAACTGGTGTAACAGCTTACGTTGATTAATGCCAAAAACTCCTCTTCTTATACCTCGTTAAGGAAAAAAATACAAATTGACTCAAAAACATCCCGCTTGACGAGCAGAATAAAAAACGTTCGTAAAATTAAAACACCCACACACACTTTTTTTAATTTATTACCAAATACCTTTTCACTTATCACGCGCCTACCACTGGCACCGTTTTATGAACACACCTATTTTCCCTCCATCTTACGCTGCACGACCCTCGTGAAAAGTGCGACAAAAAGGAGGAAGAAAAAACACGCACCATATCCTTCGCACACCCTCCCCACGATAGCGTGGTGCGTCCTGAGGGTACGTGAGGTCCTTTTTTTGGCTTTTCTTTTTTTTCCCGCACCCGCGCAATATCATGTTTCGGCTCTTACGCTCACGGTAACGGTTATTGCCGTTCGAAAGCAAAGTGCGCCACCGTGCGGTGGGCAGAACTTTCCCGCTCATCAGACCCCCGAGTGGCAAAGATAACGCACACAAATTCCTGGGCGGAAGCCACAGCGAAAATATTACAAAAAAAAACGCCCGTGGCCGTGAACGTTGTGCCTAGTCGAAGGTGACGGTGGTGTGTTGTTTGCCAAGGAGCTAAGCTAACATCTTGCTACTTCCGCTGCCGGCATCGAAACGGCTGCGATAAACTGGAGTTTTTTGTGTGTGCGAGTGTGGATTTTTTTTCCAAGCCCTCCCCCTTTCTATTGGCAGACAGGACGAAGGTCCTTCAGGGCCGCCACCATCCTCCGAGCGCATATCGAATGATGCAATTTGGTACAGCTTGCTTCGATGGCATGGCCTGCTTCGATGAGGGTTATGCTTCCGGGAATCATTTTTAACTTCTTACCGGCTCCCTTGCGATGGGCCCTTATTTGTTTTCAATGGCATCGGGAGTGAAGCTAGAAGGGCACGTTCTCGCGCTCTCTCTCTCTCTCTCTCGTTCTCTTTTGTGTTGACGCTTGTGCACGCGTGTGTCTGGCAAACGCATGCCGGCAAAGTGCAGAGTAGCGGCTAAAGAAATCCATCTCATCACCGGCACAAAAATGATAAGGCACATACTTTGGCCCCCTTGGGTTCGTTTAGTCACTTCCGCTGGTGGTTGTAATGGGTGGGAGCCAAGGTGAGGCGGCCAAATGACAAACGGCACCGACAAAGTGTCCCGACACAAGCGCACACATGGGTTCTTCTGATGCCCGGCCCTTTAAACGGCTCCGTCATCACCATCAACATCGGCCAGTCCAGTCAGTCGTGCGGATAGCATAGCACCAGAAACTCTCGTCAACAGTCAGATAATAAAAAAAGATGGCTATGGTTTAGCAGAGAAAAAAGTGAGCTAGGACGGAACCACGTTACTATCCGCAGACTTACATACACAGTCATGCGATGGGTTTTCCCAGCAAATGTTGTTCCCTCCTGCTTCCATACCTAATGCTTCGAAGAACTATTTTCTGTCACAGCTTTTCATCAATTGGCAGATTAGTTGAAAAGAAAGGAAATGTTAAGCTTATTTCAGCCATTCCTATCCATTTTGCATGTAACTTTATCCCAGTTTGCACCTTTGTTGACAAGGTTTGGAGATGGGTTTTGCAGTACGTATTATTTTTTGGATTAGTATTAGCCTATCTCGATTTCATTTGGGAAGCTATTTTACCTAATTTAAAAACATTCTATTACGTTCAATCAATAATCACACCTATTTATAACAACATAATTTAATTCGTAGTACAAATAACAATATAAATTGTATTGTAAAATATTAGTATATCCATAACATTCATTTAGCATTATCGATTAAAACGTGTCATACATAAGCAAGATAATAGCACGGCGGATTGGCTTATCTGCACGATAAGAAAAGGACAGCAGATCGATGAGGGAGCGAGACAGTCCCATCATCGCTAAGACCGATCGCATGCAACCTCCTTGACGCATGATCTCTTGGTACTAAAATCGTCCGTTTCGGTACAAAATCGATACGATTTCGGGGGCCTCCGGCAGATTTTGCGGATTAACGAGAAATTTTCACGCACAACCTCCACTCACTTTGAAGGCACGTTGGCTACTGCCGATAGGATTAGGTGTGCTGTCTTATGTACTCAGCGAGCGCCGTGATTGGACTAATCGATCATCGCTTGCACTATGGGACAAAGCGCGCTAAACAGACACGGGTTGCAATCATCACTCTTATTTCCGTTGATTTCGTAAATAAAAGACATCCAATTTTAAAAGAAGCATTGATATATGTCACAGCAGTTTATTGCACACAGTTTTATGCTTTGTTAAGCATCCCAAATGAAATTATCATACATAAGTAATAAATTTTAATCCAATTATGACCGGTCGATGTTCGGATAACACGATCCCATTGTGCACGCATTTAAAACAGGATCGATGATAAACGAGATGGAATGCGGATTATCATGCGCCAGAGTGATCGACGATATGAGCTGATAACGCTAAAGGGAGAAAGCATGCTATTTAGCAAATGCGTGCAAGCAAGAGAAGTAACTGGTAGCAATCTTGGATATAGCCAGCAACCAGCTTGGTACCAGCAACCTCCTCGAGCCATGATCTCCTGTTACTCACAAATCCAGATTTGGCTGTTTTGGCGTTCAAAATGCGACGTCGAAAATGCTCCCGCTAGACGACGCGCGCGCGCCACGAGGTCGCTTTCTTTGTTGCTTCGGGTGAAATGCGAGTTTCTTGAGCCAGTAGCGAAACGTAACAATGCTTATTTTGTTGTTAATTGTATTTTTGAAATATTGCTCATATTTTAATTAAAACCAACGGGAAAAAGAAGATTTCAATTATATTCTGAGATGTTTTCAAGTAAATTTGTAAATTAAACAAGTTGTTGCTGCTCATTTATGATTCGAAAAGCAAGCAACTTTTGAAACTGTGCTTCTCACATCCTTGCGTCCTTTAAAACAATCACATTTCCATTACCACGAGAGAACACACAAAATGGTGAGTGAATTTTTGTGGTTAAAAATACCTCCCAAATCACGACAGGATACTCCTCAACTGGCTCAACAGTAAAGCCCCAGCAAAGAGACCATCGTCGAGCCTACGGCCGAGTTGGCAGGCCGCTTGACCCAGAGGCTTCATTCGATAGAAAAAAAAGGACAACGGACGACAAACGACAAGGACGATGACGACGAGACCGGTGACTAATGGCGATCGTTGGCGGAGAAGGGAGCAAAAGGTTAACCACAATGTCGCCTCCGGACCGTTCCGTCGAATGATCCTGACAACAATAACGATGATGAGAGGTCATTACTGAAAATGAAAATGTAATATTAATGTAGCGATGGCCCCATCGCCTTCTGTCTACCCACCGGCCCCATCCCGTTCAGCTAGCTTTACCGGAAATGAGCCACGGGATGAACGGGAGCGGTCCACTGGAGGAAGGCAGGAAAACAAACCAAAGGGAACATTGCAAATGGCGACTGGAACCGGGTTCCGCAGGTGAACCAACCGTGCGGATCGGCCCGAAAAACCTGACCGGCACAGGAGTGGGCGATAAAAAAAAACAGTATCAACAACAACAACAACAACAAGCCAAACGGCAAATGATGGAGCATTAATTCCGGAAAAAGCATATTTCTTCCATTAGCCGAAGGCCAGCGGACGGACGGTTGGTGAAAGTGACCATCCAGCTTTGCAGCAGGTTGTTTATCATTTTCGGCCATGACTGATGCCATCCGTCTTGCGTTAAGGAGGCAAAAAAGGACACCACACCCAGACCTGATAACGGGCGAGGTTGGGATAGCAATTAAATCGCATTCGAAGGGACGACGGCAAGGAGTCAATAAATATGGTATGAATAATTCCGCAAACGACTGCATTTTTGACAAATATTTCGAGACACGATTAAAATACCGAAAGGTCGTAAACAAACTGGGGAAAAAATCCAGCCACGGAGCTAATTTGCCTCACGCAGAATCAGTGCCAGCATCAATCCTTTTGCCATGTTCAAAGGACAGAGGGTGGAAAGCACCCTCCAATGAAACGAGAACCCGCACAGGCTCGCCAAATCACCAGACTCTCGATTCGCCCTTGGAAATGGGCACGGCACAAAAAGGGACCAAAAGGATCCGTCCCATCATTTCCCACCCGAGGACGACGACGACGCCGACGGTGCGGTCACCAAACAATGGCTCTAAATGTTTTTAATGGCGGCTAGGATTTGAAATATTAGATTTTATTAACGGCCATCGCCCTCCTGTACGCAACTCGGGCAGGGCTCGCAAGGATGGCAAAAAAAAGGACACGCCATAAACGACGCACGGCACATTGACGACGAAACGGACGACGACGACGACGACGACGATGATGATGATGGCGTGGTGGCAGTGACGCAACAATGCCACACCAAGGGTGCTTTTTCTTCGGCACGTCCACACCATCACCCACCATCTGCCGTCGTCATTAGAAAAATCAACATCAACGCCTTCGCACCACCCAACCCAGTTCCGTTTTCCCGCCCACAGGGTCTTCTCGACCACGGGTACGGGTGTTAATTTACGACGGAGGATTTTTCTTTTTATTGTTTTTAATTATATTTAATGGCAAGTGGCCGATTCGGTCTCGCGCGCTTGCGAACGGAACGCTTCTTGTGTCGTGATCGCGAACACAACCCCCCTTAGGGGTGGAGAGAAAATAACCACCAGGGTGCGGATTGTGTATGGGATGGAGATTAATTTTCGCTTTTTACGACAAAACACGGCGAACCATAAAGTTATGAGTTCTTCAGGCTCGACCGGCTGCAAACCGAGGGCAAACCGTCTTTCGAAGGCCCTTTTGGGGAGAATGGCGCTGGAGTTATGAGCACCCATTCATAGCAATGGTAAGATTTATTGCAGAATGGAATTGCAACTTGCCGAATGCATCTTGCGATTTTGCTGTTGCTGTTGTTGTTCTTGTGTGTCTCCTCAGCAAACGAAGCTAACTCCACCAACTGCTTCGCTAAATTAACATGTCAAAAAGCCCCAGCTCGTGCCAACGAAGGTCCGATGTTTATCGCCGTCTGCGTGAGGGTTTGTGATTTGTGAATTATTACGCGGCTATTGCAAGCCTTTCTTTTGCGCTGCGTTTTTTACATTTCCGCGTGCCCAAGTCTCAAGTGCATAAATTGTGCAACGTCGAATGTAGGCGCTCGCTCTCTCTCTCTTTTCACTCGAGATAGCGACTGCGTGTTTGACTTCGTTTTGCAATCGCATCAGCAAAGCCCACCAGCCAGCCCAGCGGCATCTTTTCAAGGGAGTGCTTCCGAATTCGCTTTCGAATTGAAAAGGTTCGCCGTTCCCATTAATCAGTCCTGCTTCGGTACCGCGTGCTAACGAGAAATACCAAAACCCCAAAGCGCGAGCAGAACGCTCCGGAAAGACCCAGCCTCGGACCTGGGATGGTCGTAATTTTCCGTGCAATTCCGTTCAGTGAGGACCACTACGCCCGCTCGAGGATGCTCATTTCAATGTGAGCGGTTCATAATGAAGTCATTCCAGTCACCGGTCAAATGCGCGCGCCCTCAGAATCTTCACCACCGAGAGCTGCACTCTTTTGCGAGATATTGCACCAGCACCAGAGTGTACCTTTGAGGTTTGGTGCCCAACCAAACGACCGACCGGCAGGGGTGCACGGAGCATTAAAAGTGAAGTCAGGCGCTAGGATCGACAGGATGCACTCAGCCTCCGTGCTGATGATCGGTCGATTTTTGTGGCCAAGAGCCGTCATCCTTTGCGCGACTCGGTGGAACGAGGAGAAATCATCTCGTCCGAGCAAATTACGGACTCGAACGAGTAGACCGCCACGGCTCCATATTGATTTATGAAGAGTACGCCCCGTCAGTCAGCTGCGCGTCGTCGGGAGAAATTGACTGGCCCTTGATGGGTTCGTAGTCGTTTGTCGTTTTTTTTCGCTTCGTTTCGTTTCATTTTCTCTTTCTCGCTCGGTTTGTTTTCCTTCTATTTCTTCGTTGATCCTGGCCGTCGCACTCGGGAATAAAAAGCAGACAAGCAAGCAGCAAGCTCCATCACAATCATCGTGGACGTCAGTCTGTTGCTAGTTTTATGAGCCAGCCAGCACACCAGCCACAAACCTTCGTGCCAACGGACCGGTACAGTGTGGGACGCAACATTCGCTCGTTATAAAGACAGCTTTAGTTGAGGTGGTTTGAACCATTGATTAGCTCGTCGAAGTGTGCCATGCTTTCTAAATCGCAGCAACCGTTAAGTACCGTCAGTCGCTCAGGGTCGATCAAAATGAAGCCTTCGTGCTTTTTATAAATGTACCAACAAATTAACCCGTCTCACCGATCGATCGCTTTCGTTTGAAGCGTTGATTAGATAACAGCAAAAATAAAGACATAAATGTCGAAGCTGACAGGCTGAATGGAAGTAAAAAAAGGGCAGCAGACGATTGCTGCACAAAAAAAAGCAGAAGGTACGGGCTTCAATTGTTCGGAATTGACCTAATATTGCTCCCAAACGTAGGACGTTTCCTCCTGCAACCATTCTTGGTGGATCCACCATTAAGGCGGGCCGTACGATTTCGTCCTCCTGACAGGCCAAAGAGCAAACCACACGATGGAGTTCTGGTGACTTATCGGCGAGCGAGCGCAATCATAAATGCTTGATGAACAGGAAAAACAGCGTTGACGGATCGGTGGAAATTCGCAATGGTGGGCATTCGAGGCAGGAAACAACAATAAACCAGGCCTCGAACACGCACACTCGCGAGTGAACGAAGAATGGCCCCCGCCAGTAAACGACAAACGCTGTGGGTAAGGACGGAACATAAATCCTGCGTATTACAACAAATGGAAAATGCTCGTCCTGGAAGCCCCTGGTGGAACCGGGCCGGTCGTATAAGCTGGGCGCATAAACGTTGCCTGAGAGCGGCTAACCTAGAGAACCGAAAAGAGAAACCTTGTTTGGGTTTTACGGCGCAGTAAAAATCGACGAACATTTATTGATTATGCACAACGTTGGGGAGTGAGAAAGAGAGAGAGAATGATAGAGTGAAAGAGAGATAGACAAAGGACGAAAACAAAGGACCATACGGCTCCCCAAAAACTCTTTATTCAGTCCATTTCCAATGTCCTGTGGTTTAGGAGTTACATTTTCTTGAAGCAATCTGCTTTTTCAACTCGAGTTTTTCCCAAAACTACGCAACGACTCTCCTACTCCATGACAGTTTACTTACTTTAATTACTCAAGATCTCAAAAAAAAATGTGCGCAAACTCAAGCAACCTCGAAAGCCGTTAGAAAACGTTTTCGAAAAATGTACGCCACTAAATTATGCACCGAAACGGAACCCATCCGAAGCGTAGCGAGCAATCTTTTCCATACCGGAAAAATCACCTTCAACCCACTCGGGAGTACGCACGCCGGGAGGCAATGCGTGGAAGCATGAAAAATGCCTACATAATGTACATTTGGTTGGAATTTTTCTTCATTTCCCGCTTGCACGCGTTACGGGGCACGAAACCCGAGGACTCGGGCCCTCTAATGAGGGATCATTTTTCTTCCGTCTCGAACGCCCGAATAGGCGCAATAGTTCTCCGCGTTAAGAGATGTAGCAGTTGGTGAGGGTTTTTATGTTTCGTATCGTAGCTCGATCTCCTTGAGCCATTGGAAAGGTGTCAAAAAAACCGGGATAGAAAAATCCACCATTTCCGTAAACAAGGAAAGCTTCCAGGACATGTGACATAGAAGGAGGAAAAAAAAAAGAAAGCTCACCCAAGAGCCACCGACAAAACAGCAATCATGCGCCACACGACTGCAACAACATGTCCGTATGCGACGAACTAATCCGGTTGCCATTTCCCGGAGTCACGCCCGATTCCTCGGCTGAAAGGGGCAACATAATCATTTTCCCGGCGGGATCCGGGACGAGGCGAAGAGAAAACTCGTGATCCATTTGCAGATTTTCTTCACAACCACCACCAGCTCCTCGAAGGCTCGGGTTCAGTGAAGAATCCTACCTGTCCTCACAGCGAGCCTGGTTCGAAAATGGAAAATAATTTTCTCCCATTGTGGAAATGAACGAACAAGCATCGTAAAGCACGACGAATGACGGTTGCAGCTTCCAGGCGCTGTGCCACTGCAACACCACGGCCCAGGGTGCTTTCTTCTTAAGGCCATTGTCTCTATCCTTTCTCCGCGGAAACCCCTTTACGGTGTGTGCTTTGATCACACATACAACCCCCACGCACGCACCTCGTGTGTATGTGTGACCCCCAAGAGGCCACTGCTCCTGGCAGGCAAGCAGGCAGGCAGGCAGGCAGAAAAGAAAATACAAATAGTGATTTTTCATTTTAAATGAGAGCAATTTGTTATCCCTGATGAGGATAATGTAGATTTGTTATCCTGCTCGAAACCCCGGAGGCCGCGGCGCCCATGCACCGGGCACCAAACCGTGCACACAACACACACACCGTGGCAAGCCATTTGTTGCTGGCAGATCCTTTTTCCGTGCCACCGATGAGGGGTGGTGGGCCATTATTGTGTGTGCGGGTGCACGCGCTGAAAGGCAGACGGATGTGCCTTTCGTCCTTCTTTAGTTCTCCGGGCGTCGGTTTGCCACGGGAAGGAACCGACGAGTGTAATCTCTCACACGAGCCATGGCATGGGTGGCGGAGCAAGATCCCGGTTGATTCCGTGAAGATTAAACAACGAGAGCAATGCGCACGGATACATGTGTGTGATGCCGTGGGTGAGGTCCTTGGGAAAACTGGTACACTTTTCCGGCTACCGTCGGATGTTGGGCTCGTGTTTCAGCATCTTTCGAGCGCTCGACCGTCGACATAATGAAAGAATCTCGTACACGGTGTGGAGAGAGCTTTCTTCCTTTTCTTTGCGGGTGGCTTTTCACCAAAGGGAGGACTTACCTGGCATGTTGTGGTCCAACGTTGCCTATGTCGTGCGCCGAGCTGGCCGTAATTTGTGAGTCATTGATCGCGAACGATTCCATGCCTAATGGGGTTTTGCATTTCTCTGTAATTAAAGGCGAAGAGGTGAAACCGTTCGGTTATCGATAAGTGTTATAGCGTTAGGGTGCTTATTGTTGCAAGGATGAAATCGGGAATTGGTGAGGACGAAAATGGACCTTAACGGGTACGCTTTATCGGCTTGGTCATCGCCCAAGAAGAAACGATAAAAGAAACGGATCAGAAAATGAAATCAACCGGACCGCAAGAGTATCCATCAAAAGCGAACCAAAAGCGATTCCAAACTCCTTATTCATCAGACGTGTCTTGATCTCAAGTAGAAGCTGCCACCACGAGGCGTGCAATCGGCATGCGTTGAATGATTGAAGCTCCCGTAATGCAGTTACCGTGGTTGCGCTTTAACGCGTTCATTAAAATATAATTCCATCTCCGATCGGACTCCCTGCCCTGTTCAGATACGGGGAAAGGGCGTGATTTGTGCTCAACCATCTCAAGCCACGAGCTGAATTGATGAAATGAACAGCGGGATCCGATGCAAAGTGCATTCGCATTGCAACCATCCGTTGCGGAAGAAAAGAAACGAGCCAGTCACGGGGTTCGCTCGCTCGTTCGCTTAATTCTTTCCTTACCATGCACTTGAGTTCTTTTCCCGCGATTGCGACGCAACGAGGCGGCGGCATTTCAAGAGTATAATTAAGGCGTACGCGGCTTGAAAAAGCTGCGCCGGAACACCTCCACCTCGACCGTGGTTGACCGCGAATTGAAGAGCTAAATTGCATCTGCTCTCGACCTGCTTGACTTTCTGGGGGCTGATGGTTCGGCCCACCTGTCCGCGTTCGAGCACGTTCCATAGCTCGCAAAAGCCTGGCCGTCCCTTTTTTTTCCATGAGACGGATGGCAGACCAAGAGGACGATATATCCACATACACGCGCTATGGCTTGTGAATTTATGCCTCTCTGTGGCCGTCATAAATTTAAACCCACTTGTCGGTTGGTCCGCGAAACCCTTACAATGCCAGGCCTCCTCGAGAAGTCATCTTTCTCTCGCTCTCTCTCTGGGAAAGCTAAGCCTGGAGGACGTGCCGTAAGGGTCTAAAGCTGCCCTCCAGAAGCTGTCGAGTCCAATCCACAGCACACAAACAAGCAACTGGATCCATTCGGAGGGCGCATCATTCAGCAAGTTCACCCGTACGATCGCGATTCTTTTTCTCACTCACAATGCGTCTCGATCTCCAGCACACCGATGGGAACACGACCACTAGAATGTTGCGAAATTATGACCGACCAGCTCACGGTGGTGATGGGGCGAAGAACTCAAGCTCGTGCGCAATTAATCGCCATCAAGTTTGGGGCGAAAAGTTGTGCCAACCCATCGTCATCATCATCGTTCCACCACCGAACCCCGTCATGACCTCGTTATGATTTCGTTCGGTGCGTTTTCTTTTCCTGCACGGTGTTTCCGTTAGCTCGTGGCCGTCAACGAGTGCGAAAGGAAATTTCGGAGTGGGCAGCTATGGATTCCATCCTCAATCCACCATCGTTATCATTCAATCGGAAAACTTGTGCCACCGAAGAGACACACGCCGGTTGGTTCCCGCCGATTCCGATCCACCGGTGGGGGTCGCTTCGCACAAATCTTATTCCACCAAATCACCCGGGGGCTGGGGGGGGGAAGAGTGGAAAAACTTTTGCCAACCGAAACTTTTCTAATCACTAATTGATTGGATGGGTAAAGCGCGCCGGTTCCCGTGGTGCCCGTGGTGCGCTGCTGTATTATTTAGACGATAATAGACTGGAAATCGTTCGGGAACACTTCGCCATAATTGGGTATTGCATGACGGTCGTTCGTTGCTTTACCCGGGGGTTTAAGAGACCTCGGTCCCGGTGAAGGGTTGTCACAAGCGCGTGGATGAAAGCACAGAAATATCCACCCTCAAAATTCACCTCGTTCCACGGCGAGTTTGACGTGGACCCGTGTTGAGTGATTTTAGATCTCGCTTTTTTTTTTGGTTTTTAAAGAAAATGTGACTTTACTCCATCCAATTAGTGATCATTTGCGAACGAACGTACGCTCTTTGGGGGAGTAAATTGTGAGGGAGAAGAAAAAAAGAAACGTACATGAATGTGTATATTTAGCGACCCCGAAAGCGCTCCATCTCGGCGCACTAATTGTGATGCTCGACATTTCAGCTGAGCCACGGTGGTCCAATTTCTTCGCTCGGTGCGTTTCGAAATTGGACACCTTTTTCTCAACCCTTAACGAACGCACGTCGATTAGCCTTTGATTACGGGAACGAACCCTGCTGCGAGATGGCAGTGGAACCTGGGCGTTCTAATTATTCGCTTTATTTTGGGGATCTCAATTTGGGGGCTCCGTGAAATTCGAACCCTCGAAGCTCGCTTTCGTGCGCCGAGATGGCGGGAAAACGATGCTGAAGAAAAACCCAATCGAAAAATAAGAAGCGAAGCGATTTCTCCATCAACGGGTGGTTCTCGGGTTTGACGAAAGGAACGAGTTCCTGGGAAAGGAAGCGAAAAATATACACACTCGGTCTCCTCCCTCGAAAAGGGCTGCCCAAAAGAGAGAAATCAAATTTCACGACACGCCGACATTTAAATGTCACTTGCCCGTGCGCTCGATTCGTCATCATTAAAATCGAATTCGTCTGCGGTGATGCGCCAACGCACGCTGATGGTCTGATGGTGGAATAATTGCTCCACGAAAACGCCCTCTTCCTTTTTTTTCAAGAGCGAATCCGAGAGGCTGTCCCGGAAAGGGATAGTCCGCGCCATAAAGCATAAAACAATGCGCTCTAGGGGTTGCTGGGAGGTCACTGCCGTAACCCACTCCAAGAGCACAACTTAAAGGTCCTTCCGGGAGGAGTGTCTTATTTAATTAACCGACCCACCCCCAACCTATTCATAGCGAATCCGAGCCATGAGGCGAACTCAACAATCCGACCTTCCGGGGACGACGAAAAATGGTACGCTTTCGCGCTTTTTGGCCAATTGTCTAAGACGTGTTCCGTTCGCGGGGACCCGGACTAACCCCGACCGCGAACGAAACCATGCAATATTGATGCAGAAAGCAACAACGGAAGTGATACTGTGGAAAAACCCCCATTTTCTCCACACGCGTACAGGCGCATTCAAATCTCGCCTCAATCACTCACGTTTTTACGACTCCCGGTTCACGGTTGCACTGGCCCCAAAACAGGACCCCAACAAGTAGAAAAAAAAGGCAACCAAAACCCCAGCAGCCCTCTGCGAAGGAGCCCCAAACTTTTGTCCCGCGTGATGTACGGCCACGCGGGTTTCGGTTTCGTACGCGGGCGAATGAATACTTAATGCACAATTTCCATTTCCGCGGGTAAGCCAGCCATTCGAGTTCTTCTGCAACGCACACCGGTTGCACATGCCGCTTTGCCATCTTTGATTCCGTTTTATCTACGCCATCGGCCGAACAAAAAACAAAAGGGCCGGAGAACACACTATCGCGCACGATACGCGCAGAAACACGCCGGAAAAGTGCGCCACCACCCTACGGAGGCGTCTCTATACGGACGGTTTCCGGGTTCCGGGCGATTGTTCTCCAACAGTGCCATGGCCACGTCGTTTGGTTACACCGTGCACCGAGTAAAAAGGAGGCCCAGTTCAACGGGTGGGTGGGTGGGTTGGTATAAATTTGTAAATAAGTAATCGCGTGCCTAAATAAAATATGTATTTTTATTATGCTCGCTCATGCGCGCTTGGCCACCACCGGCAATACCTGCGCTCTCGCGTTCGTGTGTGTGTGTGTGTCTTTCGTCGGTGAAGGTGAAGACCCCGGAGCTGGGGGGTTTTTATTTGCCTTGCCAGCCTGCCAGTCTACCATTCGCATTCCGTGCTGCGTTCCCTACAAAGTTCCAGTTCCATCCAGCCTGTGAATCAACGTTAGATTGACTCGAAAGCCTCGCTCGTGCCCGTGCTGCGGGGGTTGTAATCGAGCACCGGTGACGTTTTATACGTCCTGTGTTCGTGGCCTCACAAAAGGACAGCCCAGCCCGCCGACGGGACATTCCCGGATTCGAGCACAAGGACACCCGCGCGAAGAAAAGATGGCCGCCAACTTTCATCAATAATAAATTGATTTTCCTGGCCCCAGTTCCGGCCAAACCACGCGCACTGGACGCCGGACATTGTGTGGCGCTGGGGTTGGAGCAAGAGAGTTGGGTTGGCATTGTCGGAAGCAAACGGGCAGCAAAAGGCTACGATGGGGATAAATTATGCACGCGCCCATCCAAAGCCGTCCCCATCGTTTGGGCGAATGAACAACAAGTCCCATCGCGCCGTACGATGGCCATCGGATTTAGTGCCGGACCACGTCTCGGTTGGATCTCGCGGATCTCACCTGGTACGTGCCATCTTCCGGTTGCCGGTGTAAATCCGATGGCCGACTCGGTGTGCAAGGGTTTATTGGGCCTTTGGGAGGGAGCAAGAAGGTCCCCCATCAAAACCCGACCCGAACATTCACTCACAAACAACACGTTCCAGTCGTCATAAAATTGCATGACAACGGCGATTTTTTGCTAGTCGCTTTTCACTCGTCCGGAGGTTTTTTTTTGTTTGTCCGCCCGGGCGGAAGTGGATTGGATGTCCTTCCCGGGAGCGCAGGGTAGACATACACAAATATTCCCAAGCACATTCCATCAGCACACACACACACGGCCAGCTCCCATGGCGTTCTTTGTCTCCGGTCCAAAAAAGGGGCAGGAAAAAGGGAACATCCATTCGAATGCGACACGGACAGTTTATTGAACCGCCGTAAAAGGGATGACCCCTTCGGGATGACCCCCGGGGAGGAAGCAAATAAAAATATTAAATTATCTTCCCATGACGCAAGGTGGACGGAACTGAGAGAAAAAGAGACTATGTGTGAGTGTGAGTGGGAAAGAGAGAGAGAGAAGAAGAAGATGGAGAAAACACACAAACGATCGCCATGAAAAGCCCATCTTTACCGACCCAAACCCGAACCGGAACCGGCCGGAGCGGTCGAGTAATGTTTACGGATATGAATTTTATAGCAGATTAATTCCTTTACCGCTGTCCCGTGGCCCCACTCGAGCGGGTGTAGGCGGCAGTGCGAACACCGATGTCAGAGGTCAACCTTTGCTGGGCGACCCACTCTTATCCCCAGAACGCTCGGGTGTGTGTGTGTCCCGCTCGGACAGACGAACGGACGGACGGGCAATCAAATTGAATCCTTTTTTTTTTGACCACCCACCAGCTGCCTAGCCAAAGATGGCACCGCGTTAGAGGTTGAAGTAGACTTTTACGCACGATTTGCCTACAATGTGGGTGCGAATTCGACAATCGGGTGTAAGGCGTTTTTTTTTCTCTCTCTCTCTCGGGTTACGCCGTGATTTTTAACACATTTCGGATGGGAGGTGATGAAATTAGCGTACCGTAACCGAGAAAATGAGCTTGATTATGGTTGTGAGGAAATTTGTAAGGCAAAGGAAAAGGGGCTCGAATAACGATCCGGTGGAGGGTTCTTTTTGGGCAGATAATAAATACTTGAAGTCTGTTTATAAACCTTGGGACCTGAACTAGCTTATCAGCTTTTCATGGTACACATTTTGAAAAAGGCTTCATAAAACTGACCAACATTAGTACAGACAATACGTGCGATTTTGCTGTGCAGGGAACCTAAACTTAGTCACAATTGGCAATTAGCAATCAACTGATTTTCCGACCAAAGAAAACCATCCGCAAAGCTCATCAGCTACCGGCTCCATTGTGTCGTTAAATGTATACCCAATCCAAAAGCCCAACAGCAACAGGCTTAGTGTGAATGGGAGAGATTTTTGCTCGACTTTTCCCTAGTGTCTTGTGACCTGCTGCATCCAGCGTCAGTGTGTTGTTTAAAAATTACGTAAATAATCCCTCACACCGGGCTGGGCGAGTTCCACAGAGTCCGCAAACATCAGTCCAATTACTCCCATTGTCTCAGTAATTTGCACAAATCCCAGCACCCGCACACCCGGGTGTGCAACAATCACCGGCTTGTGCCCAGTGCGCCTCGTTTGTGTGTCAAATCTCGGCGACAAACCATCCAGGACGCCAGGATGCCGGCAGGACGTCTTTGTTCCTGTCGAACGAGCGAACGAACGAACGAACGGACAAACGTCGCTGGGACAACTTAAGCCTCGAACCATCGTTCGATGCGTTGTCATACTTTCGCCGATGGCCGGTGCTTCGAAATGTGTCCCAAGCGACGTGAGCGGCCTGAACGAGCGCAGTTGCATCACACCAACCAACCGGCGATGGGTTGGGCTGCTACTTTTCTAATTCACACACGTCCGGATGGTGCTTACTGCGGCGTTATTGCAACTGCACCACCGAGGGAACTGCACCGAAGCAGTCAACTGGTATGTAAAGAAATATCTGACATGTTTATAAGTCTGTTAGGCAAACATTATCTCGCACGTCCACACACACTCGGGTGGCCCGGCCCCGGGGGCTACACGTCATCATGCAACGCCAAAAATGCATTCCTTCTACCGTGTATGGGTGGGTGGAATTTTCCCGGCAAAAACCCAACCACCGCCCACGATGCAGCCAATGTTGCTTTTGGTCGAAATTCCGCAAAACAAACCCATGCATGCAGCTGAGAGAGCGAGAGAGAGAGAGAGAGAGAGAGAGAAAAGGCGAAAAAAAAAACGAAAGGAAAACCACTCGATCACACGAACCGGAAACTATCTCGTGGGTGTCGAGTTTTCCTCACACCCAAGCTGCACGTGGGATGCGGTTTTCGGTACAAACAAAATGGCGCTGGCTGATGGGTGGGTGATCGTACCCTCACAGGTGCTGCTGCAAGTGTGTTGCACGTGTCGGCACAATTTGCACCCACTCGCCCAGGGTTCGCAAGGTTTCCGTTGTTTGTAGCCCAAAATCCACGATGCGCTTGGGCGCGCGTGGAAAACATGGGTTTTTATTTGTGCCGTGTTGTCAAACAAAAAAAGAACCCCAACAGCATGTCCGGTGCACGTTGCAGATGATTACAAGCGGTATGGAACTGTGCATCGTGTGCAAGTTTGATTTGATAGCCTATTTGACGCCCATCGAGCAGTTGAAAAGAATTAACCACATCGTTCCACATGAACAAACAGAGCGCTCAAAAGCGAGTATTAAGACGCCCGGTATGGCACATACACTGTGAATTTGCAAATAGTGCCTCTGGTAAGACATTTTTCCCACCGCGCGATAAAAGGAAACAATGCAGGAAATTAAGCACAATCCACAGGAAACTCTCCCACGCCCTTGGGAAGCGGACACCGGAGAAGCTGAACTCCGAAACACCTCCATAGTGGCCAACTCTGGTACCCACATCCACTGGGCGGTTAAGTGTCACCCGAGAGCACGAATTCCCGCAAGCGAATCCTGGCGGTGCCATTGTTTTTCCTTCAGCGCCGAAGGTTGAATGGGAGTGGATATTCGATAGCCTTTACGGGCGAAACAAGAGCAGCAACGCGAGTACTGCGGGAGTAGCTGCAGAAAATTGCGGTCAAATTTATTGATTAATATTTTTCCCATCTCCGTTCGGGGCCGGGACGGTTGCGTACAATTGATTACTTTTCTCCACCATCACATCACCTCTCCTGAGGGTGAGACGAGATTGGGTTTAGTTTCTGGGTCAGAAGGCTTGTATTGTTTTGTGGCGAAGTGTATTTTTTTTTCTGTTGCTCTCTTTCTCTCTATTTTTGGCTCATCCTGCCGGCATCGCCCGCACGGGCAGGAAATTAATCGGATGTCGTGCAATATTGGTTCCCAATTGAGTGCCAAATCATCCGAAAAACCGAAGCTGCCGGCTGGCTGCATCCCATCGTGGTGGTTGGCAGTAATTGTCCTGCGGTAAGCCACGATGCCACGCGGTTTTATGATGAAGTTCACTTTACTGGCACCGGGTAAAAATGGAACACTGACGGCCACCCTTGCTGCAGCTGGATTGAGATTTAGCAGCCAGCGAAGACTGGGGTTGGACTTACTTTATCTCTCATATTTCATCGCCGGTGAGTTAGGTGCTTTTGCTTTTTGAGTGAAACAACATCAAAGCCCGAAATGCATCCTGTAAGCTCGGAGTACCAGCAAGGGGCTTCATCAAAGCGCAAACCGGTGTCGAACGAGAGGCACCGAGTTTTTCGTGGAAAAGCTTTTCAAACGACGGAACCTGGCCCCGAGTAGGTGGGGGTTGGTTTTAAGATGGATGGAAAACTTTGTTGAGACCACCCTGCCGAAAACGCAGTAACGAAATCCATTTCACCGCTCCATCAGATTACGCGTGGCGCTTTTGTTTTACGATGCACCACCGCCGGTGGAAAAGCATTCCGTTTTCCGTAAAGAGCTCCGCAAGATTGCGGTAAGAATATTACGGACGCCACCGGGACGGATGGACCGGTGGAAACAAACTTTCCCTTCGACCGAAACAGTATCTGCTTTTCGGCGGGAGGAAGTTTTCTCTCCCCCCAACCAAGTTTGCCTTTGCGTGGAAAATTGATTTTTTTCACCCTTGTGCCTTCTCTTCCAGCTGACCGCATTATGGAGCTGGAAGCCTCGCCAGCGTCATAATTATGCAAATAAGTCTTTCGTGCGAGAGCATTTTTTTTTGGTGGGAAGCTAACCGGCTTGCACGTTTGCACGTGGATGCTAAAAGTTTGATTGATTTATGCCATCCGTCCATGCTCACGCCAATTGAATGTTATGCCGCGCGGTATCACGACATTTACGGCATAGGAAATAGGCACCGGTCTCGATGCGGGTGGAATTCTTTTGGGCTGAGAATTAGTTTACTGCCAAACTGCCATGAGAAACGCAATTGACTTTGCTTTTCTCCGGAAAATAAAAACCCCCGAAAAACGAGCACGCTCGCTAGCTCTCGTTCCGCCGAATCGAGCAAGCAAGAGGGGGGGGGGGGAGAATGGATAAACATAAGCGTATTATGAAACCGCAATTTGCATACATAATTGCTCCCGCACTAATTTGCATAACCATACCCCGGGCGGACGAAGCGGCCATAGAAATAAAAAGAAAAAAGAAAGGCTCAACAGCGGAAGAGCTGTTTGTGGTGCGATTTTTTGCTCTCTCTCCTTTTTCCTCCCTCTGGCTTTTGGGTGTCTTTTATGATGCCTCCCACCCTTCCCATCCACACCGGAAAGAAGCATGAAAAAATAATGCTTATCGTGGGCTACGGCAAGGAGAGAAAAATCAACTAAGCCACATGCAAACGCGGTTTTAGATTAAAAACAACAAAACAACCCGGGCGTGCCGCGATGATTATGGTGATGATGCTAATGATGATGACGGCGATGAGCATCAACAGCCAAGGCGGGCTTCATTTAAGAACAATCCTGAGGCAATTGTTTCGTTTTCGCCCATTTTTCTCCACCGCCTGCTTGGTGTTTTCTTCCTTCGTACATGACGATGTACATACAGAGTGGAGTAGGCGTTGGGTGCTCTTTTAGCAGCGCGTTTGACAGAGAGAGAGAGAGAGTGAGAGAGAACAAGCGAAATGCTCCACCGATTGCAATAAATTAATCGCATCTTAACCCAATTTTTCGTGGCCACGTTCCGTTGCTGGAGCCGGGATTCGCTGCCTTTTGCTGACGTCCCAAAAAACGGTCCCACTTCGGAGCGAAATCGACGCCGAAGGGAACCGGCCGGTCGGTTTCGTCCTACACACGCCGAAAAGTTCAACCCGATTAGTGTTTCACATGGTCATAAACGTCTGCTTATGAATGTAATCCCTAATTAGCTGAAATTTATGCCACAACCGCCCGAGATGCGAATGCAAATCCGATCCACTGCCGTCGTCGCCGCCATCGCTTGGAGATGGCCACGAAAGCCTTTTCCGCCTTTTGTCTGCAAGGCAGTGGCTTTCCCAATTAGCGCGAGAAAAAAGCGGAGACACGAACAACAACAAAACTCGCCCGCCCAATGGGGAATCGGGGTCATTGTGGTGATCATTAGCAAATCGACAGCGCGAACCCGCGAAACCACCCCGTTAAGCGGTTCGATGCTTTGAGTTCTCCCGGGCCGGATGGGGTCCGATCGATTTAGAAACCGGTCCAGGGCACGCATGTTGGGGCGCGAGGGGAAAAAAACTCAACGAAAAACCAAACAAACCTCTCCAAACCAAAGCAAACAAAAAGAAAAAGAAAAGGTTAAAATTAACCCTCATCCATTAACTGTCGGCCAAGGTCAGCGTTTCCGTTCTGTTTCGAGGAGCCGGTTTCCAATTCGCTGCTTCCGAGCATTGTTGCGCCTTTCTACCGTGGCCGTGGAATTTATCTCTAATTTCCAGCCGCCCAACGGGTGGAGTCGAATTTAAAACAATCTCTCGCAGGAGGGAAAAAAGGCCGGAACAAAAATAAACCGCCTCTTGAAACCTAAACAAACGCGTGCCGCAAAAAAAAAACGCGAGGGGCCCAGTTGAGCGCATAAAACCAATTTCTCCGGCCGAAAAGTGGCCCGGTTCGGGGCCCATTAGAACACCATAGGCATCATTGGGTGAGCTGGGAGTTGGGGGAGTCGTTTATTAAATTACACCAAATCGATTCCCTCTTATCGGGCCGATTCTATCATCCCTCAGGGGCATAAATTCGGCCCAACCGGCTACTCTTGCAGCACATTTAATTTCACCCAGTTTTATCCCGGGTTTATATTCACTCCTAGCGCGCTGCTCGATGATGTATAGTTATTGCAATTTCGTGTCCCACACTACGCTAGAGCGAGATCCGGTTGGCGCCCTGATATGGGCACTCTTTTGCACCACATCCGCTGGGGCACATCCCTTTATTGGCCCGTATATCAGCAGGAGCGTCTTCGGGTAGTTCTCGTTCGCCCGCCCGCCCCAACAGGGTTGGTGATTTGACGCGTCCCATATTTGGCGCCAACCACACCCACCAGAGGAAGTGGCGTGAATTTTGTCGCACCATAAAGACGAAACTGTGCTAGTGCTGGTGGAACTTTTATTGAACGCGCAGTGATTTATTATTCTTCCACAAACATGAATTATAGGACCCGAGCGGCACACACACACTCCTGCAGGAGGAGTCCTTGCTTCCGTGCTCCATCTTTCGAAGCCCCAAAGTGCTGGATAAAGCACTCTTCCGGTGTTATCGCCCATGTGGACCGAACAAAAGTTGCGCGCAGGTTCCACCCCTTTGTGAAGGCACTCGACAGGCGGTTGGGTTCATTCTCGACAGGCGGTTGGGTTGTTTATTTTCGATCGCCCTTTTGCCCTTTCGGTGTGCAGGATGATGCAGGCAGGAAAATCCGTGCAAACTGCATCCTTTTCTCTCTCTCTCTCTCTCTCTCTCTCTCTCTCTCACTCACAGCAAGATTGCAGGTACGTTGCACTTTACGGACGAGCGGCATATGCGAGATGGCGTTGGTTCACTTGAAGTTGCTGATGATGAAGTTTCGTGGCTTCGGACGTCTGTTCCGCTCCGGTGCCAAGAGGCGGGTTTGCATTATTACTCGGTGCAAAAGTTTTACACAAGTGCACGGGCGCGCGTTTCGATACGTCCACTTTTTTTTTGCTCTCGCCTCACGAGACGCGCCTTCGAGGGTTTGCTGTCTTCAAAGTGGTCGACAATTTATGCCGTTTTTAAATTGAATTCACCCCTGCGATACCCGCTGGTTATGAATTTTAAAATTCAATCGAAGTGCTGTTTATCTTGCCGCGTGGCTTAGAAATTATTAACCCAACGAGGGTGGCTAAATCCAAGGCGCTTTAAGGCACGCTGGGACACTCCTCCGTCAATTCAGCAGGGGCAGCTTCCGCCTTTAAAAATCACCCCGTAGGCTACAGAGCCAGCTCGATAAACCGAGCGCATCGTCGCGTCAGAAAGGGTTCTTGGTGTGCGGCCCATTTGTCAAATTGTATTCGATGCCACGCGATGCCTCCAAGCGAAAATGCCACCCCCACGTACGTTCTCCATCGCTCAGGTCGTCATCTCGCCGAAACGTAAATATCAAACTCGAACGGATTCCGTTCCCTTGCTGGGTCGTCTTTGCCACCATCAATCACCGGAAACTACCCCTCGAAGGCAAGGCCGCTGGCGGTTCGATGCCACCGTGTTATTGAAAATCGAATACCCAAGCAACCTTTCGCACGGTTTCCGACGGTTGAGCAGGTTGAAAGTGAAACAATTTACCCACGCGGGGTTGGGCCGAAGAAATGGGCCGCTTCGAAAACGATTCCAATCCGTGGCTGGGGTACATTACCCGTGTAACATTCCCAACCGGAGTTCTGGTGGCCCTTTCGCGGTCGTTTCCTTCTCGAACGCTTGTTTATGGCGAGAATGGTGCGGAAGCGAACAAACGGGAGCTGAATTCCTTCCGTTTCGATAGGAATCCCGAACATCGGTAACACCGTACAAGCCACAAGGAGAAACCGTCTGTGATAGTGCCTCAAAACCACCACTGGGGAGGGTGATTGTGGGTGGAAAATTTTGCGACGCAAGAATAAATTACTGGAAAGCGATCAACGAGCGAACCCATTCCCGGCTCGTCGCGGTGTATCGGAATGTTTGTGTTACCACGGTGAACTACGCCACCAGTCTGGCAATGCGATCGAAAGTGTGGGGGTGGGAAAAATAAAGAAACTCATCCTGAACTTTGCACCCAACCCCACTGGGCAGGATGGGCAATCGATTCAACACGGCGTCGCGAAGGAACCGGCCGTGGATATTAGCCATAAACCATGTAACTTTTGACAAATGATTCATGGAGATCATTTTATATCAAGCTGGGGATTTTAATGCTCAAAACAAGGGAGAGAGAGAGAGAGAAAATGTACTCTTTTTTTTTGGGGGGAGTAGTCCTTGAGTGTTCTACCACCCTCATAATCTTCAAAGCACGAGCATTTAACGGCCCAAAAAATTGCACCCCAAAAGTATGTGGAGAGCATTTTTAAGCCCCTTCAAGTGGCGTTTTTATCCTATGTAGCCGATCCCGTTTCGGTGTTGAATTTTTTTTGTGTGTCTTCTTCGCGATGCAACCACGTTCCTGGTGGTGATGGTTTTTACAACAATTTGGAATGTTTTAAGCCTTGTTCGCCACCGGACCCTGCCTATGCAACACCGCGTTACGGTCGATTACATCATCCTGCGAACGACTGACCGAGTACCGGGCGCCTGGAACCACGAGAAGTTTTTTTTTGGCATATTTTTATATGCCACACACACACACATATCTATGGCTACCCAGGTAGTCTCACCCACGCGCTTGGGAACGCTCGGTATTTTTATATTTACAAACTCGCATCCCTCGAAGGGCATAAAAATTTAATAAGAATTTCTACGCCAGAGTCACCGCGCGTACCGGCGTGAGGCAGGGGTTCGAGCGCCCGGTGAATTTTCGGAGGAAGAATTTTAATATTTAGCTCCCCCACAGGCGCCTCATTTCCATCACCTGCAGCTCGCATGCGAAAGGATGCAGATAATCTGCTTACGAGCGAAGAAGGGCTTTCTTTCATCTCTTCTAATTCCGGGAAGGTTCGGTTGCGTGCGAACGACCGGTCGAAACACAAAAGCATTTTTCATCGGCGCTCGCAAATTCATTTACAAATTGTGTAAAAAGAAGTTTCCTCTCTCAAAAAACAGCCGGGTTTGCTGCAAATTGTTTAAACGTTTGTTTTTCTTTTTCGATGGCATTTGTGAGTGGTTTTAGCAGCACAAGATGAAGGCAATAGAGGGTGCGCAAAATGTGACGCAAAAAAAAAGAAGAATCAATACAATTTACTTCAGCTTTCGTATTCATGCCACACTATATGCACATACAAAGCATCAGCTTTTCCCACCCCCACATTTCGGCACATTATCAAACAATCTCTCGTGCTCTGAACGTCACGCCAAAGGACGCCCCACGTTTCGGCACGTTTGAAAATCATTCAAAATGCACACGTCCATATCCGTCCCCCGACGCTAACTGTCCTAATTCCGTGCCAGCTGCAGCGTCCAAAAGGGAACCCCTTCGCGGGTGCAACTGGGTCATTTTGCTACGGAACCTCCCGCTCAATGATTCATCGGGTGCAATATGCAAATGCCGCCGTGACCGTACCGTGCGCCAAATTTCGTCAAATTCGTTAGAGAATTCTCGATTCTCCGACCCCGCGACGCGTCACCGGGATACGAGTCCTGCGGCTCGGCACTCGAATTCACCGTGTTTGTACACACACACACACACACACACACGAGTGTGTGTGTGTGTGTGTGTCCGTTTCCGTCGAGGCCCGGCAGCTAGGACCGCGAAAGGTCAGCTCGTGACATAAAATATTGATTTCGAGCCCGCCAGCGCCCGAAAGTGACTGACACGCGCCGAAAGCGAGACAACACGGACAGGGTGGATTGAGAGTGGGTGGTGCAAGGTTGAAATGTCACTGGAGCAGTGGTGCAGCTGCATTTGAGCGGAAAGAAGAGGAGGAACAGGCCAGCGAGGTTTGCCGCAGTAACGTCAACGGTGGCGACCGACGAAAGCAGGCCAATGAGCAGGCTTCGTTACTCGCGCATCGATAGCATCAGTCGTTGTCGCGCGTCACGATTTTCACGCGAAGCTCAGCGCGTTGGGCGCCATGTTGGGGTGGTCTTTTTCACCACTACGCCTTTCTGGGTGGGTCGCGATTTTTGCTTAATTTTTGAAAGCGATATTCGCAGCGAGATGCTGGATTAATGCCAACTTTGTCCAGCTGTGTCAGTCGGGAAAAGTGATCCGCAAAAAAACCCCGAACATAGGGAAGAAATGGCTTTTCAATAGAGCGCGAGAAAGAGAGAGAAAAAGAAAAACGCCTCAACCCCCCATTATGCTGAACGATCAGCACTGAATGGAAACCACATGAAACGAAACGACCATTTCATATTTCGCCAGTGAGTGATCATACGAAATGTGGCTGCCATGCCATGGTGAGAGCGCGGTCATAAACGTACCCTTACAAAAATTAAACCATTCGGGAAAAGTGGGTTTCGGTGTGTGGGTGTTGGTTGTGGGAAAAATATCCCACTTTCCGGCGCCCGTACGTGAGCCAACCGCATTGATTGCGCGTGAAGGTAAAATGTTTGGCACTTTCATTTACAGCACTCCCGCAAAAAAAAAGAAACGGTGCTCAATTTAGGTGCTGCTCCATTGCACGTTCACGTTCAAACCGTGGCGTATGCTTACCGATCGAATGCAGCTGAGAACGTACACCCGCACTCGAGAATGGGGGAGGATGGATTTCATCCTACCGTCCCACCTCCACCCAAAACCACCCAGCAATTGTGGAGGGACAGCTATAAAAATATTATAAACGTGTTCATTTTATTGAACCATCGCAGGTCGTGGACCCGCGCGATGGGAAGGACCTCGCACTCATTGAAATTCATCTCGCATCGGTGAGTAAAAAGCATTTCCATCATGCTGCCATTTTGCAGCAGGCGTGCGTTCGTGCGATTCTGGGGTGTGTGTGTTTTTTTTTTCTCTCACCCCCTCCCATACGGCCAGATCAATTTTCCCAAGACATGGAGACCGAACAAATCCAACACCGAAGCAAGTGCGCTCGGTGCGAAACGATCAATCTGCTCGGTATTGTAACGCTTTCGGTTTGGATTCGGTTCGCCCCCCGGGGGCCACATGACGATTGCATATGCTAAAATCATGATTAAATATTGTTACGAATCCCGCTTGGGAAGCGAAGCGAATAAACAAATCGACATCATTTGCTTCGAAAATAAGCCTTTCGATCGATTCGACCGTTCCAAGAGGTAATGACGGTAGGCGCGAAACCGCACCGAAATCGATACGAATTGGATTGGGAAAGCGAGCAGGGCCCAAATAAAGGACCCTCAAGCTACGTAAAAACATTGACGCCATAAAAAAAGCCCCACTTCAGTGCGGGTTTTCTCGGTGGGTTTACCTTTTGCGCCTTCTCGAGCGTCGAAACCATCCCTTAACCAAGGCGATCCCTTGCCGTGCCCAAAACGAGCGTTGGGACTCGCACGTATAAGACGCCACCGCACGTCGTCTCGGGAATCGGAAAATTGAAATAAATGATTCATATTAGATGACACTTGACCGGTCTCAAACATAATTCAAGGGTTGGTGTACACCCACACCCACGATCGAGGGCCAGGTCTGCGATTGCACCGTTCTCGCTTTCGCTTTCGTCCGCCTCAACTCAGACGACTCTCCCTTTCGGCTATCGAACGGCGAAAAAGGTTGATCCTTACGGAGGTTTTCGTTTATTTCGCTTCCTCCGAGTGCGGCTTGGCGTGGAATTCCTTTATTCCCATTTGTCAATTACGTGATTTATCGGTCGCCATTGGAAGTTAAAAGCCGCACCGTACCAATCGATAAGCTGACCGAACGCGGCCAAAATGGCGTTCTACTATTTCGCATTGTTTGGCTTTCGGTTGGCGGGTAGCATCAGTGAAGATTCTTTAATGCTATACAACATTTATAAATGGTCAGATTGTGGAGTCCACCATTAAGACGTTGTAACGAGTAATTTTGTGTTTATTTTTACGACGGCTCGCCAAAGCCGCCACACTCGAGTGAATTTATTGCGCAATGCTTTCGAGTTTGTTTCTTTCCCATCCGGACTCCTGACGTTGGGTTTCTTTTTAAATTCTGTGCAACGATGCAGCTAATCTGCCGCTCTTGTTTTACAGGTCTGCGCGAGGGCCAAACACTGCCTCGCTGCATTCATTACACATTTTCTCACAGTTCCAGGGCGCATTTTGTCGTAAAGCGTTTGCATTATTTCATCACGACGACGACGATGACGACGGACGATGGACGTCGGGGACGGTTCTTGTGGTTCCCTATTTCTTTTCCTTAAGCGAATTTATCTCACGCCGGTCCGGTCTTCGATCGCAAATTTCATTACATTTATGATGGATTTTGATGGCACCGATATAAAAGCGCGAAACACCGCGCTGGGTGAAGCGCCTCTATTGGCCGCTCGCGTAACCGAACGGTGGGACTCCAAAAACCAAAAACAATAATAAAAGAGCCCCCCGGAGCCTAACCGAAGAGCAGGGGCCGGATTTACGAGCCCCGATACCGGGGCTGCATCTGTCTCATTAAGTTGCCAATTTATTGCCCTCGAACTCGGGAAGTCGGGACGGGCATCGACGGATCGAGCCCGGGTCTGGGTTTCGCGCCAGCCCGCGGGGCTATCGCGCCCTGGGAATCTCTGCTCCGGTGAACCCAAAACGGCGTAACCGATTTGTGGCAAGAAATATTGCACCCCGAGAGACGGAGAGCAAGAGAGAGAGTTGGTTCTCTTCTTGATCCACGATTGGCAAAAAAAACCAAGCCCCTGGACCGAAAAGCCAGCACCATCCGACGACAGCCGGATCCGATAGACCTGAAGGCGCGTACCTTCTACGGTTCATTTTTTTTTCGCATCTTTTGGGGGCTGGCAAGTTGCAGATCCTTCTCCAGTGTAAGGAGCTGGTGGTGTGTTTTTCACATCTTTTTTTTCTCAAGGTAAAACCGATTATGGTGGGGCTTTTGCACGAACCTTCCCGACCCCGAGCTCTGGGTGAAGATTCCCAAAATGTAATCATCCCTGGGGAAGAGCGAAGAACAAAAAAAAAGAGCTCGGAATGCGCACCTTCTGCGAAACCGAACGGTTTCGCTAATCCGCGTTCCACGGTAATGTAGCGGCTTCTTCCGTTCTCATTTTCGGAGGGTTGGATGCCGTGCCGCCGAAAGGACGGGAAATTAAAAATAAAATTATAACAAGCCACACGGAGCGGCTTGGTGGTTGGTGAAAATGCAGGGACGCGTGGGCCACACGGGCCAAATCTCCCCACCGAAATGCACCGAACCGACCGAGGCATCGGGAAGGAACGGAACACAATTTTAATCTAATTTTTCATCTAACGCTGGATCGTTTGGATGGAGTGGATTTTTCTGGGGAACTGTTGCCATTTGCTGCTGGGAAGGAGAAGCACGGAACTGAACTGTGCAGGGGACAATCGACAGCGTTAACAAGATTCGCGCCCCCAAAACCGACAGCACCAGACGGTTTCCAGTAATTGTCTTCTTGTTTCGGAAAGGTTCGTGCTGTTGTTTAATTTAAATTATTATGAATGAAAAAACATATCTCAACGTTAATAAGATGGAACTAAACGCAAAATTAATTGAGTTTTTTTATTTAGCATCCAACCGTTTCGGGGGAAAAATAAGCATGTTGGTGTTAAATATGCACCCGGCAAATAAATTATGTGTGTATCATAATGTTCCCGAAAGCTTAAACGACTTTGATGAGGAAAATCGTAATATCGGAGTATATAATTTCGATTTGCTGCAGCTGAAAGGCTTTTATTTCAAAATCCCAATCTTTGCACTTCCAACATGCACCTTAACGATCACTTCCCAAAACCGAACGCACAAAACGCACCTCGCCGGTTCGATCGTTTTCCAAAATGAACCCAAACAGATGGAGGAAATAAACCGACCGATCCTGCTTGCAAATTGGTGCGTTTCCCACCGGTGGTAAATTGGCTTCATTGATCATTGATAGCATTAATTGTGGTGGCGTTCGACGTTTCGCTCGATACGCCAAGGAGTCGCTCGGGTTGCCCATAGCAACGAGTGAAGAAATAAAACCGAACCCGTAAACTGTAAGCTCGTGCGCACACACCCAGCAAACGGACGCGCGGTCCAACGGACTGAACGATGATTAACTCGCAAATGTTTCGCAACTTAGAAACCATAAAGAAAATTACCGTGGCCCATTTCCAAAGGCCCTGCTTCTCCTTGTGCCGGGAGGAATGATAAATGGTTACCAATTTCACCCGAAAAGTTCAGCAGCATCTGTTGTAAATTATTCATTCACTCTCGCTGCGGTTTTTGCGGGAATCGGAGCTCTTGCAAGCATGCAAAGGGAGTCGTCGTAGGGTGTTTTTTTTTATGTTCACCCGGACAAGCTTTTATATTAAGAACCATTCGTCAGACAACGGAGCCATTCGGCCAATTAGCTTCCATAGCCCGAGCTCGTGTTCGCTTTAGAACTTAAATATTGTTCCCTGGTTGCGTTCCACCCGTGCTTCAACGGACTCTTTCGTCCTTCTCTCCTGTGAGAACAACGTGCGAAACTTCCTTTGACACCGAAGATTAACTTAATTCACTTGCGGACTATGCACCGTGGGAGGGAGATGGGTGACAAAAAAGCCCGGATGCATCACTACGTTGTGCAAGTTTGACCCTCGTCCCAAGCCTGCACACTATCGTCCTTGAAAGCTGACGGCGTCAGCGAATTAAAAGTCTCAGCGCAACTTTACGACCAATTTGTGGCTTTGCCGGACCAAGCAAATTGGTTTGAGCGAGACCGCTTTGTTGCGAGAATGTGAAGCGAGCGGGTCGGATGGAAAGCATTTTCCCCGACTTTAGTTGGTGGCTTCTTAACCGGTCAGGAAGTATTAAACACGCTCCGTAAGCACCCCAAAACCGGGTGACGGACGGCTTTTCCTTCTCCCCGGGTGGGGTCCACATCAGGACACACCGGGAGACGAAAGTCAAAGTTATCTCCTTAACAACCCACATACGCGCGACATGCACGTGCGCAAGGATACTGCCGTGGTTGCCATGGAAACATACACGCACACACAGAAAGAGGCACACGGTCAAGTCCAGGGGGCCGGAACTCTATTTGCATATTTTACCGACCGCAAACAGTGCCCCCCTTCTTCCGGATCGCTGGCAGTTGCAACCCACCCGCCCGATTGCTGGAAATCGTGACTTTTCTCGCAAGGAAGTGCTGGCCCCAGAGATGGAGGTGGAAAATTTACAAACGACGAACGGCACCCTCCAACCGGCGGTTGGTGCAAATGTTGTGTTGAAATTGAAATTATGCACCAAGCCTCCCGCCGTTCGAAGGCCACGAATGAGTGTCCCCAACCGCCGGGCAGGAGTTCGTCCAACAGGTTCGGTCGGGGGACGAGTTCCAGTACGGACCATATGCGCCACGAGACACCCGCCCGACAGACCCGACGCTGGGATTCTGATTCATGGGGAAAAATTTAAAATGAAATGAAAAGTGATAACTTCTGCCTCGCTGGACGTACGGTCGTACATGGGAGCATATTTCCGATGGGCCGGGAACGAAACCATTGCCGCCTGAACCGAGCCCACCGAATGCACCTCGTTTGGTGGGTGTGAGGGTCGTTAAATGAAGATGTTCCCAGCTGGTGCTGGTTTCCGGCGTGAGACAAACCGAACGAGTCCGGTCTCGTTCTCGCAACCCATCCCCCACGGGTGTTGCAATTAGTAATAGGAAATATGAGACGAGTTCTGCGGGTAATTGTGCGGAGGGTGGGTGGATGGTCGTACGGGGAGAGAAAGAGAGAGTAAGAGAGAGAGAGCGGAGAGGGAAAACGGCAGATGACTTTCAGCAAACAGATGGAAAAATATGCGCACCGGTACTCCGGGTTGGGTGCAGGGCTGTGAAAGTTAAATGGAAAACTTTGGGTAAATAAATAAAATCAATATCAGTCCCTGGCCGGGGAGGAGTGCACGCGCGGTAAGGATGTTCCCTCGAGGAAGGAACACGGGACAGGGAAAGGTATGATGATTGGTTGGGAAAAGTTGCTCGTTCGCTTCGGTTGCAAACCAGGACTACTTCCCCCACCGACGAAGGACGACTACTCGCAACATTTATCCTATTCCGATTTTTTTTCCCATCTCACTTCCTTGCTCGCTCTCTCTCTCTCTCATTCCATCAAGACCCACTTCACCCACCCTGGAGCCTTAGGAGACTCGCAATGAACTCATCTCTGCATCATCCCACAGATGCCACCCCGAAGCTAGAGCATTATTTTAGGGGTGAGATGTAATCGATTTCCAAACAGTTCGGTGGCAACATTTTCACAGGTGAAGACGCACACTGGCGAGAGGTTGAGGATTTCGAGTTTCGAACGAGCAAACAGATGAGAACTAAACGCTTTATGGTCAAACAAAAATCACCCATTAAGCCGTATGTGAGGCGTGCGTGTGCAAATATTTGTGGTTTAAAAGAGCAGGATCTATTAGAGGTTGCTTTAGAACGAGTGCATTTTGAAGGATATTGCAGGGACTAGACGGCATAAAGCTTCGTAAGGACGAATGTTCATTCGAGCTTCGAAAAAGGCGAGTGATTTGTTTGTATGTCCTTTTTTGCAATAAGTAATCGTTTTTAATAGTATGCGATTTAATTGATCGCACATTAAAAATACATCACAAGCATCACAAAGTCCCGTTTTCCCACGCTGCCACCGGAGAATTGATCTGCCTTTTTTCCCCGTTTATCAGTCAGGACGAAAAGTCATCCTATCCCTACCCGTTCGTGGTTGCACCAGCAAGAAAGGACCTTCGAAAGCCATCCACGACACGGCAAAACTCCCCATTGAATTCACAATCTCGAGTCTCGAGCTTCCACGACACCAGGAATGCCGAATGCATAGAACGCGCTGCATAATTCGCGCTGACTCGAGCGAAAGTTTGAAACGGACGGACCACCGGTTTGGGGGGGGGGGGGGAAAGGAGGGTGACCGCAAACCCGGGAAGCCTTCCGGGACGGTGCCATGCGGTAAATGACGCTCCGGCGAGGATGGTAAATTACAAATTCCGGACCTTAAAATTCGCTCGCTAAATTTCTCTCACCCAATGCACGGAACTGGGAATGTGCGCGTCCCACTCTTGGGCGTTGCATCCCCAGATCAAAGCCCCCCCTCCCATGGTAAAGGGGGAACTGACACATACACCTACACACACACACATACACTGGTTGCGGTGGGGAGCTCATTTTCGCTAACGGAAAATTTTCCACCATCCAGCATCCGTGGTAAGGAGCTGTAGGAATCGATCGAGAGGAAATGAGCTCCCCAAGCCAGCTACTCGGTTTCCGGAACCCGGTTATGCGCGAGGTGTGTCCTTGGGAAGTAATTTGCGCGCGTGTGTGTGTGTGTTTGTGTCTCGAGGATCGCTCTCGAGAGTTGCGGTGGAAAGTTTGAGATGAAGCGCCGGTTTCGAAATAATTGTGCATGTCTTTTACAATAATGAGTCACCCGAACCGACGACGTTGACGGGTGGTTGGAAATTTGCAATCAATTGCAGTTGCCAGAATCGGTAAAGAATGGGCCTTTGGGGGGAATTTAGCCACAGAAATGCCCCAATTCCCGGGCCCATGCACATGCTCATCGATGACGGTTGGAGGGCGCTCAATTAAATGCTAATGTAATGCTCATCGGCCTCGCTTCCGATACGGTGATCGGAGGCGTTATTCAAATGAATAAATTTCCCTCAAAGCCCTCGCGTTTTCCACCGAGAGTTTGAAGTTTACAAAAAAAAGGGACACCTGCCAAGCGACGAGATTCTTCCGAACGATCGTTCCGTAGTTCGTTTCCGGATTGGTTGTAGAAAGGGGTTCCAGTTCCGCTGATTGATACGGTTGTTTGGCTAGATTATTATTCACTTCTCTCAACGCGAGCATCCACGGGACGGTCATTTGTCCCGGGGTATTTTCGTCCCCCTCCCAAAGCTCGATCCGCTCGTGAAGGATCATGATAAACGCTTCCAATTATTATCACCGGGCTTAATGAATCCCGTTCGTCCTTGCAACCACCCCGAAGAGGTGGGCTTGTTTGTCGAGCTAATGGCAAATCAATCGTACTCACCTAGATCGAGCGCACCGGCTTCGAGGGACAGCAGCAGCAGCATCAGCAGTACCACCGGTACGAGCCGCATCCACCACGTGCCAGCTCTTACCAGCACCACTTCCGGCGACCGCATCGCTGCCATGTTCGCATCCAAATGACAGGGGCGTCCAAAAACGTACCCACGTAGGAGCGTGAAAAAAGGACCTTCCCTTTTTTTGTTTGCCACGGACCACCCACGGGAATGCGCTAGTTTTCCTTCACTTCACTCGAATCCGGTACGGATCGCGAGCATGAATTTATGCTCCTAAATGCACACACACACGTACACGCACACGTACACTCGCTGCCCTTACAGCTTCATAGAAAAACACGCACGTTCTCGCACTCGCGATGACGCACTTCCGTGGCGTTCGTAGGCGATCAATTACCCGACGGCGTATCCTTCCGCGCCCGGTTGGTGCCGATGTTTGGCGTGTTGTTTGCGTACGCGATGGTGTCACATCCGGTCATTTCTGCGAACGATAGAAGAGATAGAGAAGGAGTGAAAAAAAATCGCACATTATGAACAGTGTGTACATAAATCAGTGCCACGGATCGGTGCAGCGATGAACAGCGATGGGAAGTGTGCGAGAATGGAACAAAAAAAAGAGGAACGATCGCTTCAAATGAATGTGGCACGTGAACCGATGGGACAGTGACGATCGTTGGCAATGGAGCAAGTTTTCGTTTTTTTTAAGAGCAGGGGATTAAATTTTACACCAGGCACTTCCCTAAAAGCCAACAAACTTTACTACTCGCTCGCAAGTTGCTAGCGCTTTTGGAAACAGCTGAGTTTTCCTCGCGTTGGCTCGTAATTCGATGCACTTCTTCTGCATTTGGACCGTCGTTGGATGCCGTAAAACAAAAACCAGGCGAATGAGCTCCACCCAAGTTACTTCAGTAATCAACATCCCCACCGGTGGTTAGAACCGGTGAAGGAAAAGAAAAACAGCGGAAACTCGAGACAAAACCGAGGTTTCATTCGTTCGATCCACGCGGGTTGCGCACGTTTCGGTTGCGTTTTAATTACGCCAGCGTAAATGATATCATAAATTTTAATTAAATTCATCTTTACGACCACGTGCGCGTCTGACGGGCCAGGTTGGAGGAGCGAGAGAGAGAGAGAAAAAACCGACATAAACCAAGAGGAATTCATCTCATCATGAGAGTGCATCATCTGGTGTGGTGGTGGGTTTTGAATTGACGAGCAGCAAAAATTTGAATGTCAAGGTACGAAACGGCATGGTCTGGAAATGGAATTGTGATGTGGATTTATTACACGATCCTCGGGAAAATCGCATCCCGATTTCGAACGCTATCACCGATCCTGCAAACCCAGGGCGTTGCACAACAAGGGTCAAGGGTATCCAGAACCACAGGCATTAAAGCATATATGCTTTAATTGAAAGCAGCTCGTGTTGGGTACTACCGTTTTGCGGTTCGAATGCGGTGAATTAAGAAGAACGAAATAAAAGGAGACATGACATCAAATCAAGCCCTCGCTCGACTGTCACTTCTGGTTGACGGATGAACGCACCAGATCGTGACTTCAATTTACGGCCTTGTGCGTTATCGCGTTTGCCGTTCTGCTCGTTCGCAAAGCCATCCAACGTTCTCCTATGCAGTGATGCGTTGATTCACACACTCACAAAAACAAAAAACCACCAGCAAGATGAGGTCACAGGAGCACTAATGCGACCGACGGCTCGGTTTCGGTTTGGCCACCGAAAGTGGACCGGATTATTACCGCTCGTTTAGCTCGAGCTCGACGAGCACAATCACGTTCCGTGCGCAACGATACCCTGGCAGGCTCGCAGATGTGACCCAAGACGGTTCGGAACGATTGCAGCATCACGACGTGGCGGCACACACAAGAAAAAAAAACGGCAACAAAATATGCTCATTAAAATGTGCGCCCCAGTAGAAAAAGGACGACGTGTGTGTGTGTCTCGTGTGTCAGCGAGGTTTATTGGTTTATGCTTCCCGTTTCGATGGACCCACCACAAGAAAACAATAGCCCACCCGAACGCGAACCTCAGCTTTTAAAGTGAAACCATGACTCATTTTTAAACCCACCATCAACCGCGATCCGGGAAGCTGTTTTCGGATGGGGAGGAAATTAAACTCAACCCTCTCTTGCCAGTGTGCGCGTGCATAAATTGATCCCATTAAAATCCATTACCCAGCCCAAAACGCGCGCATCGATCGTGCACTCACGCACGCGGTCGAGGGCACGCTTGCATCGTACGAAATGCCCCACAAAACTCGATCGGGTCATAACTTCCCGCCGGTTGTACGTTAAATCGCGACGCAAACCACCGTCCCGTCCCCGTCCAACGTCCGTAATCGCGTGGAAACCCAATAAATTACCGTAACACCGTGTACGTGACGGATATTGTATCGAAGAGAGGGCGACCGCACTGGAACGGACGTCGTCGTGATGCGCGGCTCCAAAAGCGACCACCGAGCAACCGATCATGTCGACCCTTACCGGACGGGGGTGGTTTCGTGTGTGTGTGAGTGTGTGTATGATGTTGTCCGCTGTCACGAGCAGTACACACCGGTGGGGTGTGCAAGATGTGCGCCCGAAGACACGCCAATCGCTGCCGCGTGTGGGATGCAATTAATAAATAACGCAAGCAATGCCAGGCACATGTTGCTCGGATGGTTGCCATGCAACGGGTGGCTGTAATTTCCGATTACTTTGGTGAATCAACGATGTTGCGTTACACCGATTGAGAGCGATTCGATTAAACACGCCCGACGGTTCTCTTGAGGGGCTTTGGAAGTGGTCAGTTCCCGGAAGTGCCCATTCATCACCGGGTTGCTGGGCGGTTTGAAGCAAAAGACGACGTCCGGTGTGGTGTCGAATAAACAATCGCGTTTTAGGCGGCATGAATGCAAAATTGGTCACATGATTTGTTGCAGAAAAAAGAGCCTACAAATTTGTCGCGAATCCCTGGAATGACCGATCCGCTTAGCTCCAAGATTGTGTCGAAGTCGCTACAGCGAGACTAACTTGGCAAACACCAAAGGCACGTACGGATGACAAAGGCGCGGCTTGGAAACTGAGCTGACCCGGCGAGTGGACAAAAAAAAAACAAAGGACCAAGCCGCCAAGAAGACAAACACGACCCGTTCGCAAAATCGAAAGCTCGTTTTTTGCATATCGATGAGACCCAGTCGTGCCGGGATTGCGTCGTGTGCGAGCTGGCGGAAATGGCGTTTGTTGAACAAATTTTGGCATTTTTTTTTTTGGCAAAAGGTTGACTGTTGTTTCCTTCATTCCTTAAATCCATATATCTTTCACGTTGTTTTTTTTTCGCCAACATTACATCGTATTACTTCCCGAGGCGTCCAGTTTATTGAGCGATCCGGACCAATTGAAATAACACCCCCCTCGAACGGTGTTTCGCCATTTCACGAGAGTTGGTGGGCATATTTACGCCATCAACGGTTACCAATTGATGAAGAAATATAATCGACCATCAACCGCTCAAGAGCAATACGCATCGCTCGCAAAACGCTCGCTCGTAACGTCTTCAAATCGACCGCCCAAACCACCCCAACATAGAGCACCTGTCGTCATGGAGGGAGAGCATAATTTCCGAGGAAAAGCGCGTGAAGTTGCCGCTCCAGGATCATAAACTTCAGCGGCCGCATTTCGGAACACAAATAAATAACGAAGCAAGCAAAGCGGTTCCTCTCCTATCGGTGGTTGCTATCGTTTCTTGGAAGCGAAATAGCTGGTAATACAGAGCGGCGCTGAATTTTGCAATTTAGCTAGCATCAAGCTCCCAAACCGCTTACACTGACGATAGCGGGCGATCGTAAAAGAAAACTCAAGCGAACACACGCATCAAACGCACGCAGAAAGCAACAACATAAAAAATGAAACAAATCATGGATCAAAAATACACCGCCAATGACGATGATGATGATGATGCGGGATCGTGGAAGTAAAACCCTCCCTCGGGACCAGGCCTAGCAGCACTTCCGATTTTGCTGCCATGGTTTCGTAATGCGTGCGCGCTATTAAAACGACCGGTCGATAAAACGGCCCAGACGTTGCCCGGAGTAAACAATCGCGGGAGGGAATAAAACAAAAATACACCCATCAAAATCGATCACCACCGGCGAGCGCGTCACGATCGTACGCCATGACGCCAACGGTGGCTTCGAAGCTGCGCGATGAAAAATGATTTTCCATCGCTCGAATCGTCTTTCCCGGCTCACGAGCTCACTCTCACTGATGGCAAATCGGAAGGAGGAGAAGAAAAAAAAACAATAACACCCGCTAGGGAAACCGTTTCGATTTCAGCTCTCTCCAGGAGCCTGAACCTGACAGCAGCTGCTTTGCTAATCATTATCGAAAAGGGCTTAAGACGAACATCGCAGCACGGAAACACACCCGTAGCAACGTGGTAATCTTCCGTTTGATTGCTTCTTGCTTCCGCCCACGAACGATTACGCTCGATCAGGTGGAAACTAGGGAAAAATAATGCACCCATGCGCATAGGTGGGAGTATGTGCCTGTATGTGTGGGTGTTTTTTCCCAGGCTGTCCCTCGCAACAAGCACACGTACGACCCCCCGGGTTCGAAAGGAAGACAGGAATCGGCCCGGGGATTACCGTGGCAAGAAGCACATTTCCCACACCTCTTCGACGTACACACACATGTGCACACGTACAAGAATTCCCTCGCGTGACGCCAAAGACCCTCTCCGACCGCTGGCCACACCCCCTGAATGAATGAAGTGGAGGAGTGGGAAATCAAACGTCACTTTCCGTCTCGATCCCTTGCGCCATTAGGGCGCGGGTTTTGTGTCATGTTGCATGTCCCGTGACACGGCGTCCTCGGGCTCAGGCCGGGGTTGCTTCTTCTCGTTAACCACATGCACGTAATTAACGGACCTCAGTGCACGGAGCGCATTGCAATCGCCAAGCTGAAACGCAGTGCTCGGAGGGTGCGATGGCTATTGATTAATTAAAAAAGCATGCAACCGGGCAAGCGGCAAAGAAAAGGGGATTGTTTTTCTGTTTCGGAATAACACCAGAAACGACAAGGAGAAGCAGAAGAAGAAGGAGAAGAGAAAAAAAGCAAACACGCCAAAGGACGTCCGTCACGCGGGCCACCCGACACACGAAAGGAAACATTTGTGCATGCCACGTCGCCGTAAAAACCCGTCCTGCGTGAAGGTGCAGCTTGAAAGGGATGCGTGCTAATGGCGGTTTTCTTGTTAAGACCCTGTGAGGTCCTTTATCCTTGGCGAATGAAGGGAATGAATGAAACCCCGCGGGAAGGTGTAGCATAAAACGAGCACCTTGTTTTACGTGCTTCAACGGCGTCCTCGCGAAGGACTAAATTAGAATCTAAAGTGAAGTGGGCCGGATGTGTGGAGTGTAGGTCAGGCCGTTTTTCAGGCCACCGAGAGGACGATGCATTAATAAATTTCAACACCGTTGCCGGGTTTGTGATGCACATTGCAGCACAGGCGAAGAAACTGCCGAAGCGATAATCCTGCAAACGTTACAAATCCTTCTTACATTCGAGCGTCTCCGGAGGCGAAAAGGACGAGAAATTATTAGCAGAGATTCGCTTCTACGTAAAACGCTTCCCTCGCGCATTTGCCAACGATTTACGCCGATAATGGCAAACAGAACCGGTCGCACAATGGAACGAAAGTAATCCCTAACCCGGGGGCCTATCACGGCTGGCCACACGACGCTGACGATGATGATGATGAAGAAGGCGATGAGCTTCTTGAGCAGACAAGGCCCAGTCCGGAAGCCGCCTGGGAATGCCGAAAACGGAAGCCATCGCGCACAACCATTCACGGTTAATAAGGCTGCTCGTAAGGACGATTCGAAACGTCCTTCCACCAAAGACGCTCGCGGCCGAAGCGATCCATCTCTCGGATATTAACTCATCCGATTAGCGCACCGAGACGAACAGAAGTACGGAAGCGTCACTTCCGACGCGCTCCGGCGCAATCGAATGGGCGAAAAAGATGGCGATGGTGATGAATCTGGTCGTCCCGCGTGTTGGGGAATGAAAATAGGGAAAAACGGCTGCAAGAACCGGCTTGATACGGCTTCCCACGTCACTCAGGCGGGTGAATCGAGCCGCAATGGAGAGAGAGAGAGAGTGAGCTTATTGTAATTCCAGCGCATCGTCCGGAACATCTGTGTTTTCCGTAGCTGCCAGATCGGAGACGTTTACGTTTCGGTGCTGGCTTTCGGTGGTGGAGTATTGATTTTGGCTCATATTTCGGTCTCCTCCCCCCCGGGGAGTGTAGATTCCTAAAATATACGGCCCCTTTTTTTTCTTGGGCCCGCACTCGAAGGAAAAGACCGACGTCACGCGAATGCCGAGCGCAAAGATGCGTGGCTGGTTGGGCCGTTCGCGCATTATTTTCGGCCCCGTTGCCGTTGGGGAATGTAAATAAACATAACTCTGTGAAAATATTTGACTTGACGAGGTTGGGTGGGATGATGGTGGTTGGTTTTTTTTTCATTTTCAACGCGACTTCCAGCCTCCTCCATGGCGCAGGGTGTTTGCGATGAGCTCGTGAAAGATTTGCGACAAAACTCCGCTGTCGGTGCGATGAGAAGGCGCGTCTTTCGTGCGAGTTCCGCAATTTGGCGGTGCGATTCGCTGCCTCGTCACAAGCCACGTTGGAGTTCCAGTTTGGCGGCTTGTTCGCGGTGATGGGTTTATGAGCAGCGAATGATCGGTGCCGGTGGAGGATTCTTTGACGCCTAGGCATCTTTTGAGCCGCACATAAGCTCCATTTCCCACACCGACATGCCAGCTAATGGTGGGATTAATGGCGAAATAATGCACCCAATGGGTTTCTTTTTCGTGCGTGTGTGTCTGTGTTTCTCCACGTATCCATCGTCGACCATCTCGCATTTGCATTAACTGCACTTTTCCATCAGTGTCCTGTTCGGGGTTTCACCATCCACCGAGTTGTGATGCAAATGTGGCAGGCGCATTTTTTGGCTCGATGACGGATTGGAATCGAACGCCCATTTTGGGTTGTCGT
Organism: Anopheles nili; assembly: GCF_943737925.1. NCBI lineage: Eukaryota > Metazoa > Arthropoda > Insecta > Diptera > Culicidae > Anopheles > Anopheles nili. The sequence goes on from NC_071292.1 coordinate 8,631,453, forward strand.
GTTTGAGGATTTTATTTTTTCGTTCGTCTCTTGTTCCAATCTCCCCAGCCTTTCCCATTTAAGGGACTCACCCGAAACCCTGCTTCGAGGGCGTCTCGATTTGGGAGTTGTTCTACGAAAACGTGCGCGAAACGAGCGCGTGACTGAACCGCGATCGATGACATTCCGCTTCGGTGGAGTCCGTGACGCAAGGAAACCATCCGATCGGAAGTGCCAGATAGCCGGAACGGACAGTGGCGTGTGTTTCGGGAAAGGTGCCCAATGCTGTGTCGTTCGCGCGCGAGGTTCGGAATGATTAATGGTCGCGGGAAAGAGGATTCCGATGTTTCCCGTGATTGAGATCCGCGAACCGGTGCGTTCGGGGCGCCCGGGGACGATGTGTGCCGGTGACCAGGTAGGGTAAGGTAATAGAATTTTTATGGCGTTCGACGGGAGCCTAAGGGCTTACTAATCGCATCGCGAGGAACGGAACCGAAAACCTGAGCCGATTTTGTAATGAGAAGCCCATTTCGCACGATTACAGCATTTTTGTTGTTGGTTGTGGTTTTTCTTTTATTTCTAGCGAAAGGTAAAAGGTATGCGATCGGAAGCGATACGTGACTGCATCAAAACCCGTAAGGAGCTTGGTGGCTAATATCCAAGCAGTGAAGAAACAATTTATTCAGCGCAAGCTCAAAATCGAGCAAAACCAAAAAAAAAAGCAAGGATTTGCCCTTCGGTGGAGCATCCAACTGTGACGGAGTAATTTGCATTCCGCGCAAAAACGCAACACAACCCAACCATTCATGAGCTCGTCTCGCCTTCATTACAGCCTCGTAACACTTTCACGGAGGGCCACCACCCGCCGGTTCGAAAGGGCAGGTCCCAGTTGGGGGTGTAAATTTACACCCCCACGAGCACCCCAGGGTAAATTTACACCCACCCCTCGAGATGGACTGCACAGCATGAAAAACCTGCCAACGAAACTCATCAGCCGTCAGGCGGTCCCCGGTGATGGACAGCTCGGTGGCCAGGACTCGGACACTCGGTCCGGTTCGGAGTCTCCGGTGCTGATGGATGCGGTCAATAAAAACTCTAATTAATTACGAGAAACATCCATCATATCAGTTTAAATGAATCAAAGAAGGTTATTTAATTAGTGAGCGTGAGCAGCGAGGTTCAATTTTCCACTCGACCCATCCCTTGCTCATCACCGGCTGGGGGATCCAAATTGGCAGTTTTGGAGCGTGTGTGTTGTACGGACACGGAGACGGTTCGACATCGTCTCGGTTTGAATTCCGTTCACGCTCAACTAGCTGCTTGCTTTTTTTTTTGCGTGTGTGTTTTTCGAATATGGCAAGAGTGCAGGCAAAGAGGGACACACAAAAAAGCCAACCCCTCCCATGAAGCAATAAAGCTTTATTGCAGCCTCTTTACAGCACCTCAGAGTGTGGCCACCTCCGCATAATTTTAATACCATTTCGCTCGCTCTCACTCCAACTTTCATGCACTCTGTCTCTTTCGCTCACGCGCTCTGTTGCTAAGGACTGGTGGTTTGAACCATCCAGCCCAGGTTACTTTGATGTAATTTTCGTCAGGCACCTTTTTTGTACCGTATGACATTGGTTGCCGAGTTTCCATCCAAGGACAGGACGAAATGCACGGTGAAGGATGTTTCGATCTTTTTCTTCTTTTTTTTTTGGAGTCACTCGCCTCCATCCAGCAGTCAGAAGCGAGAGCAGCCAAAACTGGGAAATCGTAGCGAGTCCTTGATGTTTCATGCAAAAAGGTATTGCATCCGTGTGAGGCGGATCGTTTTAAGTGGCGAGCACCCGTTTAAGTCACCATTTGTCGTTCTGTTCGCAGCTCGATTCACGTGACTTTCGTGGTACAATCATCATCATCATCGCTATAGCCATCAGCATCGGCGTCATCGTTATGATCGGTAGCACGAGAAAATCCCAACCTCGTTAGTGCGAGGTCATTATGCATTACTAACCTTTAGCTCGAACGGGGGCGCACATGTGGTTCTAATGGCTGAAGAGGTGGCCTCAAAATCACCTTTTTCTGCGCTCATCGGTGCTTAAAGCTCGTTTGCAAATAGATCGGCGTTTAAAACACACAACACCGTCACGCCTCAAGATGTTGTGCCCTTTTGCGAATGGAGTGCCCCCAAAAAAAAGAGGGCATAAATCAGGGCACATCCTTGGAGCTGCCTCACAACCGAAAGTCCAGTTTATCACATTTTGATAAATTGCAATTTTTCCGTATCTCCCCGTTCCCGTCCGGAATCCACTTTGCGCCATATCCTCGGCCACCGCGTTTGCAGCCGAATCCGAAGTTCGACGACTGCAGAGCAAATAAAAGAAGAAATCCGCCTCGAGCTGCAAAAGGAAGCCCCCGTTTACGAAAGCGAAATTGAAATGCACAAAGTCTGACATGAAAAGCATTAGCACCCGGGGGGATGTGCCGGCCTTGGGCGGATGAGGAGGAAATGGAAAACACATTCGCCAAAACCCAACCGATGTGTGGGAGAAGGAAGAAGGAAAACTTTTCGCTTTGCGCTCAAAACCGACATCGACTTACGGCACTCGATTCGACGGCGACGACGGTGGAACCTTTTTTTTTCATAGCGTCGAAAAAACAACGGCACGTCCGTGAGTGCATTCTAGTGTGTGGGGGGTGGGGTGGGGGTGGTGATGGTGGGCGGAAGGACGGAAGGACGAAGCACAGAGATACCATGTGAGAACAACTTTCCCATTCGCGCAGGATACGATCGAGAGCCTGCTCGTTACCATCCCCACACGGCAAACCCCAGATCCCCGATCGGCAGCTCGTTTTGCAACCGGAACTCGATAATGGGAATGCATTTTTCTCGCCGGTGAAATCTTTTGCCGTACGGGATGCGGTCGCTTTCTTCTGCTTCTGGTGTGGCAGGGACGATTTGCTCGTCCTTCCGAAGGGCCCACAGTGGTGGTGGTAGTGCAAATTTTATGCACCCACATGCACGTATGCAAAGCAAGCGAGAACGAAAGCGAGGAAAAAGACACACTTGCAAACCACAAAACTATTCGATCGCATTTGGGGTCTCTAAATTATAAGACCACGGTGAATCCCCATCTCAAGGGCCCGCGTGGAGCGAACGAGCGGACGAGGCACCGAAAGCTTGGCAGAAAGTTTCACCCTTCGCGCCCGAGGCCGAAGGGAAAAGGCGGTTCATTCTTTTCAATTTCACTCCGCTTCACCGAAGGGAAGTTTTCATCCGAACGGACAGACGAACCGAACGGATGAGTGGTGCGAGCGCGCGAAAGGAAAACTAAAGTTGCAGCCCATTTAGCTTTTAGGTGGGTGGGACGGGTGAAACTTTTCGAACTCTGCTCGCAACCCACCCCCCATGCCTATCCCATTCGAGACAGTCGCAAATTCGCACGACGAAAAGGGAGGGTGCAAAAAATGAAAAACCAGAGATTTCCCTGCATCAAGACAACCCGCTGAACATCCGGAAAAGCGGTCCAGGGACAGAAGCTAAGAAAAGGTGCAACTTGCATGGAATGCAGTCGGTGAGGGGTCGCCCTAACCACCCTCCCCCACCCCCCCTCCGCCACACCACCCTCGAATGGGGGTGGGATTGAAGGTGACAATTTTCCTGACAACTCCGGTGAACAAACTCACCCCGCTCGCGGGCACGAGTGCACGTTTTTGCCGCCCAGCAGCACCAAAACGAACGAATTGTTTCGCATTCGATGAATGGAACGGAAGACCCCAAAAAAGGCGACCGCAAAACGGTTGTCATCGCACGACGAGTTCGTGCATGGATGAAACTCCCAGCCCGTCGCTTTTCGATGCGTGCAACTTTGCAAATCCGCTGCCTTTTATTGCTTGATCGTTGTGTTTTCGCATTAAATGAAAACGGGGTAGAGGGGGGAGAATATTGCTTCCAGTTTCGCGCCACCACCCTTGAAAGGGTTGCTGTTCCTGTGGGGAAGCAAGAATTTCCACACGCCGCACACTGCCAAATGGCAACTTCAAACGACGTACATCGGGAAGGCACTTACTCAACGCGAACGGTTCGCGTTTCGTGGAAGTGCTTCGACCGCCCGGCCATATTTTCCATCATCCCGACCCGGCCAACCGCGAAAGGATAGAATTTCATGCGGCCTGCGCCCTCGCCCACCCCGGCCAGAGTGATTTTCTTACACAACCGCAACAGCACATTGTCGAGCCACGCAATGAGTTACGCGCGCTCGCTAACCGACTCCTCGAGTGTGAATTATAGCCGCATTTAGTGTAAATGTTTACGGCTATTTGTTGTTCTTCCGCGTGCCCCGAGGACGAGACAACGGTGTACCGAATTCCTGCTGCCAAACGGCAGCAACGGGTTGAGTGTGCGTGTGTGTGTGCGCTTTCGCAACAACCAGACTCGGGGGATCATAAATTGTTTCCAATAATAGAGCGAAAGTGCGGCGGCCATCTTGCTGGCCCGCTGCATCAGAGCTGCATCAAAGCAGGCGCGGTCTGCCTACTTTGATCTCGCGTTCCATCGAACGTATGGCAACGAAAATTCCGACCCACTGTTGGGAAAATAGCGGAAAAAGAACCGGCCCCAGCCCGATTAGGGGGGGGGGGTGGCATAAAATAGTTCCATTTTGTAAGCGTTTTTCATCCGCCTCCGAACAGATTTATTTATGATCAATCTTCCCGGGTGTGTGTGTGTGTGTGGGTGGGATTTTCTTTCTTGCTGCCCGTTACAAATTGCAACTGACGTGCCATTATCACGGATTGGTGAGAGATTGCGCCGGATTGCAGAGTAGCGTGCAGCTGGTCTGCAGCTTCCCATATTTTCCCACCGTTCTCCCGTGACGGTGCAAGTAATGTCTTGCAATTGATGTAATTAATTTTTCGCCTCCCTTCCGTGCGCACCGAATGCATCCCTCCCCAATGATGTGCATTTCGTGATTCACGGCAATATATATAAACCGCCCGTACACACTCATTCGTTCCGTTGCACCCGTCGAAAGCGGACGGCTTTCTTCGGCGTACGTTACCGTGTGTAGTTGGAAGTGGCCCCGATTCGATTTTCACGTCAGATGGAATCAATTTCCCGCTTCGCTCGCAGCTTCTTCCTGCGGCCACACTAGCCAAAACGGTGCATTGACGTGTGTGGGTGGGTGAGAGCGAAACAAAATAAATACGAAGCACATACACAAAAAAAAGGCACTCGGAAAAAGGAACCGCCTTTCAAAAGCAGACATCGGCATCGGCAGCACGGAGCAGCAAATCATTCACGGACCCCCGGGAGCGCCACGGTCGAGGTGTTCATCGGGCATCATGTGAAAATCGCACAGCTTCAGCCCTGCGCGAAGGCCGGCGTGTGGCAAAGTTTTTCCCCGGCAAACCCCCGGGAGGCAACAAACGCGTTCGCGTTTTCCCATATGTTTTTCCCTCCCCCACACACACACGGGCGCGATGGTGGGTGGAAAACGAAATGGCACCGAGGTGAGTCAGGATGCTGTAGAAAAAGGTTGGCAGGGAAAGCGCGAAGCAACAGCAACAACAAAAAAACACACGCCCCGATGATTAATAGCATTGGCACGGGGGAGCGAATTAGAAGCGATAGCTGCACTTGCACTTGGCGTCCGATTCGGATGCTCTGTTGCGTTGTGTGGCAAAAAAAGGCCGTGAGTGTGGGAGAGAATGTGAAAACAAAAAGCCCCACCGTGTGGAACCAGTGCACGGAATTGCACGAATTAAGGAATCCATAACGTTCATGGAAACTCCACCGTTCAATTTTCCTTTCGCATATCCTCTGCTCGGTTTGCGCGAGTTGAACTGTCGGTGTTTTTTTTTTATTTATGAAATTAAACACGTCGAAACAATACGGTTCCGGTGTGCGATGTTTGATTTTCATGCCATCGGGGGTTCTTAAATAGTTAGTTTGATTAGTTGATTGATGATTGATTGTTGGCGGGAGGAATCATAGGAGCGATTAAATCCCGGTTCTGATTTCAAAAAAATCAATATCTGATCTGACTGTGTGCAATTTTCTTCCCATACCCGTAAGGGTACTATGGATTTATTTACAGCTCGCTTTAGACGTCTAAAAAGGTGCCCAAAATGACTAATGAGGGGCATATTTCATATGAGCAACTCTGACGAGCACTAGGGGCCAAAAAGCCGGCTCAATCTCCAACTCGCTTTATTTATTCAACGACCTATGGCCTGTGCAACGCAACACAGCTCCACTAAGCGCGAGTTTTGTACACACTCCGACAGGAAGTGCGAGTTGTTTCGGTGTTGCGCACGCAAGATAAGCATTGCAACAAGCGCGTCCAAACATCCGATCCATTGGTCCTAACCTTGTCCGTTCGAAACCACGGCCAGTTTTGAAACACGCGTGTCTTGACCGACACAGAGTTTCTCTGGACGTCGAATCGCATCCATTCCCCAACGATAAACACACTTAACCTCAAAATGCGCTCCCTCACACACCACCCAAAGCTAAAAGCATCTTCCGGCTCGATCCGGTTCGGGGCGGGATTGCGTAAAAATTCGACAAATTGCGCACCGTGAAAAGGCAACCTTCCGAAGGCCAGTGGCTGGGAAATCCGCCAAATGGAAATCGGTGAGTGATTGGCACGGGATTAGTGGACTAATTCGCGAAGCAATCAACATTAGCCCGCGGGATCAGGCATGCAAAATCAATCCATTTCCATCCACGACGGGGATAAGGACGTGTCCGTGTGGGCCACTTCATTAGCAAGCCGGTGGTTATCCTTCGAACCAAGCTCGGGGCTTTACAAAAGCAAAACGAATCGAAATGTGTGCTTTTGTTCGAATGAAAATCCGCGCAACAATGCGCACTTTCGGCTGCTAAGCGCTTCGGTAAGCAACCGGCCCAGAATGGGTGGATAAAATTCGCATTAATGCCGCTCTGACGTAAGCCCGCTACTTGCTGAAACACTGGAAGCATTCCCAACGGAGCAATGCTTAGGCGGCTCTTGGAACCACTTCTGGTGGCCTCTCGAGTGCAGCTAATCAGGACACTAATGCCTTCCTTTCTTTTTTTTGCTGCTCCACCTCAATAGGCATTCCACGATTCACTCGCTCTGCAAACCGGAAGCTGTGGGTTCAACTCGGACCGGAAACACGGGCGCGTACTGTTTCAATTTGCTTCTAATTAGTTGTAATTTTAGGATTATTATTTCTTTTCCGAACCTTTCCGGGTTCGCTTGGCCACCAGCTTTCCCCGGGCAGGCTGGAATCGGCTGGAATGCGCAACCTCACAACAACTCGCTGCTTATCCTCGAACGAAATGCTTCCTTCGTCCTTTGGTGGCCCGCATTTGGTGCTTCTTTATGGCTCCCGGTGCCCGGATACACCGGCAAACACGGTTACGGAATACTTTTGCCCATTCTGCGCTCGTTCGCTCCCATCCCACCGCTGTGTCTCATTACGTGCCACAGGACCACTCGTTTTATGTTTCTTCGTCCCTTGCGCCACACCGGGGAAAAACATCCAGACCGGAACTTCCCAACTATGCACCCTCCGGATCGCACACCCACCAGTTTGCTCGCTCGCTCGCCCACGATGGTAAAGAAATGTACTCGCGCACACAAAGTGGGAGATGAAGAGATTTTTCCACATTTTCCGGATTGCGTCCTATCGCGCGATACGATGCAGCGCGCTCGTGGCCCTTTTGGCCTCGATGGTTTCTGTTGCCGTGTTGTGTCCGGCCGTTGTTCCACTGCAAAACCACTGGACAACCCTGTTTTTGTACCCACCATGTCCACAGGAGCGAAGAAGGCTGCGAGCGTAGTGGGAAAGTTTTAGCATCTGTTCGCGTGCGGCGCGTACTTTGGCTGAAATGCTTCGTAAAATGGGGAAGCAGATTCTTTCAATTCCACGAAACAACTGTGGCGCCTGCAGGCCCGCTCGAGGTCCGAGTTGTTGCCGGTAGTTTCACTCGAACTGCATCCAAATTCCACCCGACTGGGTGGAGAAGGCTTTAGTTCTAGGGCCAATCGAAGCCAAGCTCGCTTTCTATGCCATGGTTTCTGTTGGTTGCCGGTTTTTGGTCGGTTTATTTTGCGACCTCCACCAGCTGATGAGCGGGGGTTTTGGCGTAAATTTCACTTCACTACTTGGGGCCATTGGTATACATTTTTCCTCCCCCCAAAAAAAAAATCACCCACCGGAACGGGAGCGCACCCTAAGCGGCGGCGAACCACGGCGACAGGTACGACGCAGGCGACGACCGGCGAAATAATATAACATCATATTATTCTTTACTTTTTTTGACACTAATCTTTCCCGACAATGTCGTGGATCGTGCGTCCTCGTTCTCGTCGTCCCGGAGGGCATCGGTCGTGCTGCCAAAGCCAAACAAGAAACCCACGAGACCCACCCGTGTCCTGGTCGTTCGATACGGGAAAATCTTCCCGTCATTCATGTCCTTTTTCCGTGGCGTCGCTTCGAACGACAGTTGCCTGCCCGCGGTAACGGCACACAACGAGACACATGCCACGGCCGGTTTCCACCCACCCACCCACCTCACGAGGCAGATGGCATTTTCTCCCACGGCCGAGGGTCTAACGCCGGCTGCGAAACTCGCTCGCATCGGAAACTATCCGATCCGCCCTCGGGTGTACACGGTTCGAGCACATAATGGCACGGGATGGGTGCGTCTCGGTGGGTGGGGGGTGGGTAGGGATTCCAGTTTTCGCCTCCCAACGATCTACGGTCTCCCCACCCTCAAAAGGAGCGATTTCCGGCGCCCTTTTCAACGGAACTTTTCCACCCTCCCAAAGGGGGATGGAGCGAACGATTTCCACGACCAAACTTACGTAACGCCACGTGTGAGTGTCGCGCGAGGATGCCAACGTTACATGCCTTCGGAAAAGCACCTGGTGGCGTGGAGGAAAATATATAAATATAAATTTTGCTCCCGCTTTTCTACGGCGTCCATCGTCGGCCTCGCCCAGGGAGTTGAGTTTTGCCGAGAGCTTCAGCGAGTCGTTCGCTGGAACCGATGGAAGTAGGGAACAAGAAAGAGAAAAAAAAGCTAAGAAAACACATCCCATCCGAAGCGAAGGTCCTTTCCGGCGTGGTGTGGAACCCGGTTCCACTGGTCTGGCTTACATCCAACATGGCCATTTCCACCTGAACAAGCCGCCACCGGTTTCGGGAGGAAAAAGCTGCTCCCAAAAAACTTATGCTTCGGTCGGTCGGCGTCAAGCCAACCTGTCCACATGTCGGGATCGTGCTCGAGCTGAGATGGCGGATAGATGGAATAACTTTTTAGCAGATTATGGGCGCTTAAAATATTCCCCTAGCGACCATCCGCCCGGTCGCTACACGAGTGACAAGCTCCGTGGCGATGATGTCGTTGCCGGAGACCGTTGGACAGTTCCCAGTGCAAAGAAGCGCTAGGAGCTTGTTTCTTTATCGTCCTCGAACTCAGGTGCATGCCTAAATTATGATATCTTCCTTTTCACGTCAACCATCGGTCGATGGTTACATTATGGCTTCGTTTGAGTACGACAACGATGATGATGATGATGATGATGAAACCGTAACGGCATCCATTTGTCCACTTCGGTGTATTTGAATGGCTAAACGAGCTTAACGTCTCAATCTCCGGGCTTCGTCACGACACACGCAAAACGGAGCCTTTCTCCCAATCGAAAGTGACAGTTTCAGCTGCCCAATGAATCCGCTCCACATCCAACAACAACGAGCTGTGAAAATTATCAGCTCAACCGGATCGGCCATCGAGCAGGGTCCCTTTGGCGCCTCTGGTTCGAGCAATTATTTCATTCACGGGAAGAAATCAATTGTACCGCCCCAGGGGGTGGTTCTGGGTGTGCGCACCATTCGGTCGATTAATCCGCTCCCCGTGAACCGAACCGAGGGAGGAAATTCGATTTGTGCTTGCGCTGGCGTTGGCAACCCGTTGTGTTCGTGTCGGGGTTTGGCATGAAATCGGTTTTCCTGCCCTCGCGGGGGCCACAGTGCCGGGCACGATAAATCATGCACCCGGCGGACTTGGTTAGCCCGGGTTTGAAGAAAAATAAAACAACCGACTAACGTGGAAAGCGAGAGAGAGAGAGAGAGAGAGAGAGAAAGAGCAAGCGTGCGCGAGAAAGACACACATTAACCCATTAATCTGGACAAAACTCCGACGGGCGATTTTCCGCCACGCCAGTTGCTGACGGACGCCAATTTTCCACCCGTCGGAAGCGCATCATGGGTGCGGCGGAAATGGACGGCAAGATCGCGCGTAAAGATTTATTTTCTCAACGCGTCTCGCGTACGCGGTTTAAATAAACTGCTGCCGACGCGAGTCGATTAGCGGGGGAAAGTCGTGGAAACCACCAGGCAAAAATGAGGCATAATTAATTTGGCTTCCGGGGAGCTGTCTTTGAGCTCAGCACCAAGGTTTGGCCGGGCCGAGGGTCTGATCGAAGGGCACAAGTGAAAAGAAGAAGAAGATAAAACCAACCAACACTTTAAATTAATCGAACAGCAGTCAAACGGGCTGCGCGTAAATTAATTAATCTGTTTACTTGGGGATGGAACGGGTCGATAAGAAAGGCGGGCACTGATTAGAACAAATCCCACCTCTTTTTGGGCTCATTTTGCTTTTCCACCGTTGCGTTGTGTGATGGGACGTGAAACGAGCGAACCTGATTTACTTTTCCACCCTCCGGCTGCATATGATTAATCATCCGTGCGTTGTCCTTTGCGTTTGTCCCCAGGATGCGATAACAAATGGTGCGAAATTAATGAAAAACCAAACGAGCCGCAGGATGGTCACCGAAGGAACCCTAAAGCCTAAGCCACCCACCCTGGGTGGGGTATGATTTCGGGAGGTTGATCATCAATTTCCCCGGACCCGGAGACCGACATCGAAGACTCGGACCAACGCCGCTCGGAACTCGAAGCCCCCTTAGCTCGGCTCGTTAGGAAGGGATTAATTTACGATTGGCCGGGCGAGATTGCGAAAGCCATCCGAAAGCCTGATCCCTGGGAAGGGCGCGTGTTAATGGTTGTGGCTAAGCACTCGCCTAAGCCCTACGAATCCTTACCGGAGTTCCTTACTGGACCGAAGTCAGCGGCATCTTGCCGCTAATACGGCCCCGGAAAACACGATTGGTGTCATTTTTTATGGCCTCGCAAGGTGACATCTGTTGATGGTGACTTGGTGACGACGAGAAGACGTTGTGGCGCACAAGCGAGACCATCCATCACGCAACACAGCACGGTGGGGTTCGTCGTGGTGTTTGCTGTGCAGGCTGAAGCACGCTCGATAAGGATTTATGATTATCAGTGCTCGTGAAAAATGGCCCCTCGAACACGGCTCGCTGGTAATCATAACCGTTGCAGTTACATTGTTTCTAATGGCCTGCGAGGAGGATCAGCAATCAACGATCACTTGCGTGCAAATGTCAGCAGGGATTTTTTAGGACCACTCGAGGGCCGTAAAATTCACTGCTCGTTGTCCACCGACAATGGCGACAATTTGCGAACTCTCGTAACCGTATAAGAGTCTCTCTCTCTCTCTCTCTCTCTCTCTCGCTCGTTCTCGGTTCACCCCGGTTATTTACGGCCCGTGCACGTCGTTGCTGCCCTCGGTGAACGACGTTATGATCTCCCATTACGCTCAATTCATCGAAACAGTTCTGTCAAATCCATAAAAACGGACAATAAATTCGCCCCCCAAACCAACCTCCTCGGGTTCGTGATCGCAGCGTGTGGTCTCGAGTTCCATTGCTACGGGCTCCACGGACGGGGTCGATCATATTTTTGCCCCCCCCGAACAAGCTTATCGCTCGAGACGGATCGGCCCAGTGCATGCATAAATAAATAACCCGACCGTGGTGGCGGCGAGATGACTCCATCGTTCGGTGGCTCGAATCCGGCACGGTTGGGGAGTTTTATTTCATTCCATTCTTCTGCTGGCAAGCTCAACTCCAGTCAGGATACCAATAGACGTCTCTCGCTTGACTAACACACACAAGCGGGAACGAAGCGACGACACACCTTTTCCCTGATCGCCATCGCGATCGGCTTCTTGCTCGAGTGTTTGTCCGATTAATCCTCGCGAGCCTTCCTTTTTTAGGGGCTCAATTTAACGTTCACTCGTGCTTCCGAAATGCATATCGTGTCGAGAGGGACCCGACATCGATCGAACACCGTGCCGTGTGATTTGATTCGCTTCGACGGTTATCTTAATTCGATTGACACATGTCCTCGGAACGCTCGACGCCTACGCTTGCAGCCCGCGTGTCGGCACACGACCTGCGTGCCACAGATGCACGCCAGTGGAGCACAGATTTGAATTCGCCATCTTGATTGATGGTGTGAAACTGAAACTCTCACCGCTACCGTGGGGGAGGTGGATGTTCCCAGCTCAACGTACGTAATGCGAACCCCGGTAGTGTGGGGGGGAGGGGGGTTTGGGTGGGTTGAGACCACCCCCTAAAGGGACGCTGAAGATCAGGCGCAACTCCGCTGCTGCTGCTGCTCCCAGGCGAGTGGGTGAGAATGTTGCGCGAGTTCGTCCAACGAGGCCGTCGTGTGGTTCCTCTAATTGGAAACATGACTACGATTTGACGAGGAGCACGAGTGAACGAAAGAGTGAGATAGAAAATGGTGAAGGAAAAAAAACAGCACCGATTCGCGGACAGTGACTTCACTGGCGTATTTCCTCGCGCGAACCGCGCGCGTTGTCGCGGAAATGGCTGCGTCACGATGCCTAAGGCGCGCCTCGACGGCGATTCTTCTGATAGTATGTTTTTTTTTGTTCCCTGTTCAGCTTCAACTTCCTCTCCATTTGCAGTCTGGAGTGTTTTTTTTTTGCTTTCCTTTTTACCATTTCGCCCTCACCATCGGTGGCGGCACTTTATCGGAAAATCGATCAAACTTCCCGCGTCCCCGATGGTTCGTTTCACCGTGGCGCGAAAGAGGTCCTCCCCCGCTGGAGCGTATGAAGCGGCAACAAAGAAGACGCGGAACAAACCAGCTGGAAGGAAAGAAAAAGGCCCCCTCCAAAAAGGCAGCGGCAAACGGAACGGCGTCACGAACCAAGTGACAACGTTCCCACAGGAGTTCGTACCGCCGGGTGCGCTTTAAGACGGCCTCAGTTGACGGTGCAAAAAATATACCCACCGATCGGTGTAACGCAAAACTCGCACAAAACCCCGTTCGGCGACGAGTCCATTAATATTTCGTTTAGATAAACGATATTTATAATCTGCTTCGACCGAAGGGCCACACGAGCAGACGTGGGCTATCGTTTCATTCTGCTTTCCTGCAAGCTCTAATGCCTGCACAGCAAAACCAAACGGAAGTAGTGCTCGTCGGCTTCCCCGACGCCCTGAAATCTATATTTATGGTACAAACGAAACACAGAACGCCCTGTCACCGTTCGGGTGGCGGATTTCGAGCGGCATTCGGACCAAACTCTAGGGCCTTTCCCTCCCAACGGGAGGCGGATTTTCCAGGCACGAAACAAAGCAAAGCTGAAACCGTGGTCGTAAGCCGACAGGATGCGATTGCAAACAGCGAGCGCAAAAGGTGCGATCTCATCGGACAATGGATAAATCTGTTCATCTCCCATTCGCCCCCGGGAACTGGGGCGGTTGGGCGCACCACAGCAAAAACAAACCACTTGGGTGACGCTCGGATTATGGGAAACGTGGACTGCTGGAAATTCAATACCGCTTCAAAGATCCATCGCTTCGCAGGAAACACACAATCGAATGTGGGACGTTTTGTGGCGCATGTAATAAGAAACCTTTTTACCTCCGCCCGGTGTGAGGGATAAGAAAGCATCACCTCTAGCATCACAGCGTCATAGGACTGGACGAATCATCTAACTTTCCCTTCGGACGTACCTGGAACGAGAGAGAGAGGAGCATAAAAAAAAGGACTTCATTGAATGATTCATCCATCGCGTCATCAAGCTTTCGGTGCCATTTTTAAGCAAATTTACAGCAATCAGATAAAGCCACCGGTCGCGTCAGCAGCTCGCGTAGTAAAATTTCAATCAACTTCCCCAGAGCAATCAGGCAACCGGCGCCTGACAGCCATTGGGCGATATGACACGTTCGGTCACGAATTATGGCAAACGCTTTTACGGCAAACCCAGCCCACCCAACGGGCCGGATTTAATGGTGCTTTCGCAAATTAAATTACACCCAAAGAAAACACGCTCTTCCACGCGCACGGAGCGCGTCAGCGTCAAACACGCCCGTAATGACTGTGGCAAGGTGTGTGTGTGGGTGGTCCTGGTGCTTGCTCAAGTGATTAAAAAGTCCACCGCTCGAAAAGCTCGCCGGTGGCGAAAGCCTAATGGCCCACCCCCCCCCCCGGGCAGGACTAGTGGAAACCCCCGACGGATGCAAAGGTTGACGTGTCTTATCACCTTCGAGGGCGTACCACCGTTATGGGTGAGTTCATCGACACCCACAACCCGGAAATGGCCCTTCGTCCGTACGTCCCGAGAACTTTTAATCCCTGCACGGTCACCAACAGGCGACGAGATGCACAACTTTCCCCGTCCCGAAATGGCTGGAGTGTAAATATTATGTAAAGTTCTCTCTCGCCCACACACACACCCATACACCCATACACCCATGCACCTCCCAGCATGATAAGACAGGTTGTGGTGGCCACCGAAGCCCACCCTTTGGAGCCTCGTCAGCAGCAGCACGTGGAGATGAAATTGTTACGTCAAACAACGGCAACGACATTGTTGCCATCCGGCCAACGGCCCTCTAAATTGCCCCGAATAATGAGCGCCTATGTGGGTGGGGTTGGGATGGGGGAGGGGGTGGCACAAGGAGGTTGACTTGGCTGGGTCGGTTGGTTACAAAACTGTCGTCTGCATGCGAGCCTCTCATGGGGCGAGTCGCTCGAAAGCGTGCCAAAGCACATGCAGTCCTTTCGACGTGTGCACAGCCACACAAACACACGCGCGTCCTTGGTCCTTACGTTCATTAACTCGACACCAAGCGGCACCGTGCGGAAGAGAGCACATACACCCACTCACACATACACACACACACACACACCAAATTCTCGACCACGCTGCAAGAAATTTAAATTAGAGAACAAACTACTTAATTGCCGCCGGTTATTTCTTTGGCAAGCCTCACCTCGCCATACGAGCGGGACACCCGTGCTCCACGGCGTCGAATGTGCTGACGGGTTGACACACGCGCACGGTTTCCGGTTCACGGTATCCAGCGCAAGGGAAAAGGATACGCTCATACCAATATTCCAAGATATCGCGCCGAATCACGTGCGCCCGAAAGTTATGCAGCTTGCAAAGCACCAGCCAGGCTGGCTAGCTGGTGGAAAATCCCTTCGGATTTACATAACGAAATTACGCACGGAAAGAATGGGTGGCCTCTTCGACACCCATTCCGTTGAACTACAGGCAGGTGCTTAATTAGGGCTTACGTAAACAGATTCGTCAAAATTCTGCCCCATCAAAGCATTTCCCTGCTTGATGGAAGCGAAAGAAGCGTCAGGATGTTGCTGACGGTTGCATCTCGAATGGTTGCTCAAGCAGGCAGCATCTTCTGACGTCGGAAAAGGCAAGCGAAAAATATGACAACCACGAAACTCACCCCCCGAGCCGGTCCCAAAGGAATGCTGCGGGATTCTACGCCATCGCCAAAAAGGTCATTGCGCCACCCATTAAGCGCCGTTGAGTTAAGATCACCGCCACGGGTACGCAAGCGAACATACACACACACGCGGACACACACAGCCACACGGCTACTCGCCCACGCACTACCCTCTCGGAAAGGGCGTGATCGAGCCAATAAAATGCCACACCGAAGCACATTATAAAAATATCCTCATGCGAGCCGCCGTTTTCCCCCGGCGGGACCGAGGGAATTCAACCAACCACCCAACACCCCAAGCACCCCGACAGGGAGGGGGGGTGTAAGACGCAGAGGCATTAAAGTCACATCAAGAAGCAGTAGAAGGGAAAACGTCTGCCAGCGGCCTAAAACACCCCGTGAGAGTGAAAGAAAAACTCCGGCAAACAACAAACGACATCAACATCAAAACAAAATTTACTTTTGCTGCTGCGGTTTTCGCTCCTTTTTCTCGTTTTCCCCGGGAAAAAGGCCCACCCAGGTTCGAGCCCAGTGCGTCGAGGCGGCAAAATCCTTACCGCTCCCGACGGACACCACCACCACCACCACCATCGGCTGGCCGAACCGTCGGCGTTAATGGAAAAGTCACGTCACCCCGTACGCCTCGGTCGAATAGCTGGGAATCCTTCCACGCGTCCCGCTTTCCATTCACGGGTGGGGAAAAAGAAGAAGAAGAAGACGCAAAAAAAAAACACAACATTTTAAGGACACTTTTGAGAGCAAGGCTTTTTGTGAGCGGGTGGATGTGAGTTGCTCGCACCCCATCAACCCAACAACCAGCCTCCTCTCCTTTGGGGGAAGGATCCTTCCGGAAGCTGGCTTCACAGCCAGGACTGCGAGGGGCGTAAAATTTACATCCCTGTTACGACCATAACACCAAGAAACCAGCCGGAACACACGGTCGGACGGATTATGGGCAGGGATTTCGGGGATTTTCCCGGCCCAAGGCCCAACGCTGGCATAAAGATGAAGGATTACCGAGAAGGATCTACCGCGCGAATGCGTGCTGTCGCCGCACCGACCGATGTGTTGTTTATGGGGCCACAGTCGGTCCATTCCGGCCGGCGTTTATCTACTGGGCGCTCTCTAATGCCTAATCCTTTTAGAGTGTCCTTCGTGAGAGCAAACGAAAGTCACATTCAAATGCACCCCCCGATAAGCCACGCCTGTCCGGAATGTCTGGCTCTGGAGTCTGTCTCTAATCGGACGGAGATTTTGTCAACTTCCATCCAAGGCAAAAAAGGATACGACTCGAACGATCGTTATTAAAATGTCACCGTGTTTGTCGAGACTCGGCTGAATTCAGCCGCCCTGGCCAGGAGTATGCATTCCGCACATCCTTAAGTCTCAATTACGCGTCACGGACGGATATTTGCGTAACCATGGTAGCATTATTTCATTGAAACTGCTTTAAAACGTAATTATAATCCAAAACAAATTACTGTCATTGAATGCTAATATATATGTTTACTTCCCGCAGGCCATTTACGTCGCGACTGTCTCTCTCTCTCTCTCTCCCTCTCACACCCACACTCTCGTGAGTGTTTCACGGGCCACCCAATCCGGCCCGGGCCACTTCGAGGCGTCTCCGAGGGGCGAAAAAGCAATCAGAACTTTTTCCGTTTTTCCCATGGTTACGCTCGAGCGGCGCAACGGTGGCCCCTCCGGGTAAGGCAGCGGCCGTGGTTAAAGTGTTTATCAGGAGACCCTCCGGGGCTTTGGAACCAGGGCGCCGGGATTCCGTGGAATGCCCGTGCCCGATGATGCTGTTGATGCAGATTTAATTTTATACCGCCCCCCCTTCAAAAATCACTGGTGCCTAACGGGTGGGTGAGTTTGGGGTGGGTGTGAGTGGGCCCAACCAGCGTCCTTTTGCAGGGGTGGCGTTGGGATTTTTTTTTCCCCCGAAGGAGGATGCGATTCTTTATGTTTCTCGTTGCTCCCTGCTGGCACATTTCCCTTCTGGGGGTGGAACTTTGGTTCCTTCGTGTTCCTTCCGAAAAGTGGCAGTTTGTTAGGGGAAAATGATGCTAAGGATGCTGCAGTCCGTGTGCATGGTGGCCAAAGGAAGGGCGGATACAATCTGGCCAACAGCGGGAATAAAAAAAACCACCCGCCCGAGTGCTTTCTCCTCCCGTAGCTGGCTTCTTACACGGGGTTTTGCCCCGGCGTGAAAGTGGAAAAGAAAAAAGGGACGAGCCCACCGGCGACAGAACGGCACAGCAACAGGGCCGTAAAAAGTAATATTCCGATGACAATTGAATTCTTCGTTCGCGAATTGCGTCCTCGTAAACGTAACCGGAACGAGGGGAGAAAGTGCGTGAGAACTGATGCGGGCGGAGCGGACACAGCGCACGAAGGACACGCGCCATCGCGCTGTTCGAAGGACTTATGCAAACGTTTGCGTTGAGCTACAATTATTTCGTCAGTGGCAGAACCGAAGAACGGCTGAATTTTAGAGCACTTTCTGTCTGGGCGTGTGGGGTGTGTATTAAGCGACCCCGGGGGCGAGAAACCACCCTAACAGGAAAGGATGGCAACCCTTCGGAACTACGCGCGCGCTAATGCGAACAAGAATTCTCAATTTGGGGTTTTGTAGCGAATGAAAAATTGAAAAATCACGTGCCCACAAACGCGCGCGTGCATGTCCTGCAGCCAATAAACAAACCAAGAAGCTACTCTTTTATTAAGTCGCGACAGGATAAGGGGTTGGATGAAGGCGTAGTTTATCATTTTGGCTCTCATTTTCGTTTAACGCGAACTGCTGCTTAGCGGATTCAACATCAACGAAGAATAACTCATATCGAAGCAAACTAATATTCGAAGCATGTATACAACGAGGATCCATTTCCGGGTTCCTTGGCTGCTATCTGAACGTTTAATCGAATTGGGTGCGTTTTATTGGAACCTAAAACAATCTCCGATAATTAAACTTGACACTATCCAGAACACCGAAGGCCACAATTTCGTGCACACACATGCGATGCGATAAGGACACCAGGGGTTAAGGGACAAATCCACCCAACGCATCGGACCGAGCCAGCTCCCATAAAAGAGGGACGTAATTTCATTACAACTCCAACACCCATCGGCTAATGATCGGAATATGCCATCTGGCCTGTCATAACACCACCGCCACCACCACCATGCTATGCTGGCCGAACAGGACTAACGCGCAAACACCAGCCTTGAAGAAAAATGCGCCATATTCGCCCGTTGGTCGCATTAGCCCTTGAAGTCCTTTAGTCCGGAGGACCAAAGTGCGACACCACCCAACTTCGGCCGTAGCGCATTGTTTACCGAACATTTCCGGAGCGATGCCCCTCGAGAAGGGGATGCTGCCAGTTATCCCCCCCCCACCCCCTTTGGATGGGGGGAAAACGCACACATAAAAGCATTTGTGTGGTGCGGATAGTTCGGATTTTAATTAAGTCAGTCCCATCGAGGGCGAACCAACATATTTATTCAATGATCTCGTTCCCCATTTTTGCCACCCTTTCCAGTGGGTTGGGAAACCCCACCCCCCCCTCCCCCCAACAGGTCCTTATCCAAGCACCAGATCGGCCATTGGGCAACGGAACAGTGGGAGGACATCGCCCGTTTGTTTCTTTGCCGGGTGGAGTTTATTCCGAGCGTAGGAGCCTCGTAAAACTGAATCCAATCAGTTGCCATAGCAACGGACGCATTGTGTGGTGCTTACAGTACAGAGGAATCAAAGTATCTCGCTCTTTGACCGAATCGATCGTTCAAGCGTTTTTTTTCCTTCCTTCAACAAGATGCACCACGAAACTGCACCTGGTAAGGATCAAATGGGGACCCACAAGAATGGGCCCGAGTCCACAGCGTGCTCGATGAGTTGTGAGTTGATTTGAGCCGGGAGATTTGTTTGCTGCTCCACCGACCGTGAAGCCAATCACCCAGCAGTTCAATTGACTGGCACGATCAACAACTAGCCCTTGCTGTAGTTGTTGCCACTCGATTTGGCGCGAGCAAACTTGTCGCAGACATTCTTCCAAAGTAACCACTCCCCCATCGGGGCCAACGCACTCGTGACGGGGTTTATTTAATTACCGTGTCACGGGGGAGGCGGATTAAACTTCAACAACACTCCAACGCTCGGGTTGGGTCGTCTTATCTGAGCGCATCTGAACGTCCGAGTTGCATCTGTGAAGGATATTTTCGATTACATTTACGAAGCGATTGGGATGAAAAATCGAAAAAAAACCCTTCTCTGAAACGCTGTCCCGTGACCTCATTCATTCATCATTACGATAAGGATCAGGTCGTTTTGCTGTGTTTGATGGGATGGAACAGCAAAAAACAAGCACACACACACACACGTACGAGGCCAAAAGTTCGCGATGAAACGCAACGAACAAAGCTGCCATTTGTAGGGTCATAAATCGTGGGGTTAATAAATTTCCAAACCCCTCTCACGCCCCCGTTCCACGAGAACAACGTTCGGAGATGGGTCTGCCACCCGATGAACCGTGCTGGAAAAGCGTGGAAAACGGAAAATCATCATCCATCTGCTTATCTGCGCGTAAGGATCAGTAATCAGCTGCCAGGTCCCGCTTCGAGCCCCCTGTAGTCCAGATTCTGATGCGATTGACGTCCTCTCTGGCGCTTGAGCTGACACGTACAGGAGTTCGAAAGAGGGAGAGAGAGAGAGCACGCATGAATGATCAGAGAGCGTGATAAGGACACGTGTGCAAGGACGAGGGCACCCATGCGGATGGTTTTTAATACCACTCGCTTGTTGCTGCTACTGCTACTGTCGAGCGAAACAACGGCACGGAACGAGCTTCTTAACCTTTTGCGTATCCTTTTTTTTGCCTTCTTCTTCGTTTTGCGTTTTTGGTTCGTACTCAGCGTGATCCTGACGCGCGCGCTAACCGTCACAATCAGTGACCGTATAATGCTGATCCCACCAATCAAACCACCAAACAAACGGGGTGGTTCACGTCGTCTCCCGCCTGGTGGAATTAATGTGGCACAACTGGCGGTACGAGGAGAACATGAGCCCTTTTTGCGCCACCATCAAAGGACAACGCGCACACGGAGGCACACGCTTGCCACGTATCACTTACAGCGCTTCGTGGCTCTCGTTCTCACCCACGAGCGCGCATGATGATCCACAGGGTGTTCCAATTTCTCGTCCCTTGGCATCGCATCTCCTCGGGGTTGTGGCATCTTCCATTCGTCCTGTCGCTTATCGGGATCACCACCACCACCAACAGCAACAACAGCAACATCAGCATCACCATTGGGAGTGTATTATCTTCATCTCATACATGTGACAAGTGAAAGTGAAGCTAATTAAATTAACATGTCTGTCACGGAGATCGTACTCGGAGCCGACCGGCAGGACGTGCGGATAATTCCCGTTTTTCCGAAGGGCGCAGGGTTCTTCTTCGTCCGGACGCCCGCTCGGTGTCGTCGTCATTGTCACCCGTGTTTTATTAAGCCCGCACACCCGATAGGACAAACCTCGACCCCGACCCGCCTGGAGGGATTCTTTCTGCGTCTTTTCGATCGACCTCAAAAACTGCCATGCCGTACGTGCATTAACCGAAAAGCGCACACACACACACACCAATTCCCGACTGTCGATGCGATTTTCCGTCCGCTCACGTCCACGCACCAAACTCCCGTGGGTGGGTAGAAGAACCGCCTGGAGATGTCATTGCTTTGTTTTGAGATTATTGCTTTTCACGCCGTCGACCAAGGATCTCGGGTTCGGGGGGGGGGGGGGGGGGATGCCAACGAAGGTGGGTGGGATTTTCCTGAAATGGAACCACCGGGCGGCAGGTGAACGCGATGAGACGCGTGAGAACACGAGAGGCGACGTGCCAACCGGTGAGCGAAACAATGAAATTATGCTGTCATTCGGTGGAAAAGGAGCGGCGCTTTCGACCGGTGTGGATGCGAAACAATCGCACAGGAGATCCCTGGGAGGGGATTAAAGGACGAGTTTCGACGCGTTACACCGAAGCACCCTCCCGAAGCCCCGATGATTAAGGATGTCAATCATAGTGACGGCAATTTAATGAAGTTCACCGAAGGCGCTGCGCAAACGGAGAAAAGGTGTTCGGTTGCGTGAACCGAAACACTCGGGCGTTGGAGCTTTGTGGTGGGCATTTCGCGGCATTCGAGCGAAAGAGCTGCTTCAAAGGCGTAAAAGCGAACCATAGATCGAAACCTGCCAGAGACAATCCACCGGGCTCAATCATGCTCGGGCGTGGCGCTGGTGGTCCAGGTTCACCTTCAAAAAAGAGGGGTCTACAGCTCTCAGGTTTCGTATCGCGCCGCAGCTCACTCACTCAGTAAGCCTTTGCAATTCCCTCGAATTGCAATTCCCTAAGCCCGGCCACTGAGGTCCCCGGTGAAGGAAATTGCATCGCATCGCACTTCAAAGTGAATCGCCACTCCTCAACGAGGCAGTTTCCAGGCTAACCCCGGGAAAGGGCTAACAATCTGCCTCCCTTTAGGGCCGCGTTGGAAAACTAGACGAGAGAGAAAAAAAAAGGAAGAAAGACCGGAATCGGGCGGAAAGCACTCACCGCCTGAAATCCACCTTCACAAGGGGGTGGAAGAAAAGCTAATCTATGCGCCCGAGCAACCCCCGAGAACGACACCGTGGCGCCGTGGTATTCGGTGTAGGTATGTCCTTCCGATGGCTTCCAATCCGGCAGCCGGCAGCGTGCAATCAAAGCACGGCCTCGCGAGACTCCACCACCCACCGGGAGAAGGAGTGCCGCCGGAGAGAAGTTTCCAAATTTCCGGATTCATATCCGTGGTGCGCTCGGTTGTGGAATATCACCGCACGGGATGGGAGTTCTACTGGCACCAGCAGCAGGACTGGGCCTTTGGACCGTCGAGTATGGGTGAGCCGAAAGTTGGCTTCATTTCTCGTTGCGAAGATCATTTATTTCGAAGAAGCAATCTTCTCCCCGTGAAGGTGGTGGCCATCCTGTGAAGGAGGGGTGGAACATAAAGCAGCAACTCCCCACAGCACACACGTTCCGGGGAGTAGTTGGTTGAAGCGGTCGATTCGGTCGCCGAACGCGAGATAACGACGTGGGGCGCCGAAATATTGCCCCAATTACGGCAGTGCGACGAATTTAGAATGAAAAGTTTCCCAAATGACAGCATTTCAGAAATTTATCTCTCTCTCTCTCTCTCGCTATCTCTTTTTGGCTTCGAATGCAAATCATCAGCTATAAACACTTGTAATATTGCGCCACAACGTCGGCGATGATGATGAGACAGTCAGAGAAGCTGTTTCGTTTCTTAGAAAGGACCCAAATGGTGGCTCCTCCGAACTATGTGGTTTCTGTGGAGACGGCTTCTTATCATGGCTTGCTTAGCCGACTGATCATCGCTGACAAACAACGAACCGCTGAAAACGTGCTGCTTGGCTCTGCGTCATAAACGCAGATGAGATGCAGAAGCCGCAGATGAAATCCACCTTCTGCACGAAACCGGTCGGTTTCGTTTGGTTTTATGGCCACTTTTCGGTCGTTGCACGGGGATGCTGAGTGCTGATGATGCGCGCTTGTTCGCAGGAATCGAAATACAGTGGCTTTATCTTCCGAACCGAGGCGTAAATTTCGTACGGAAATTAGCCTCCACTAAACCCCAAACTAGCTTCCTTTTTTAAGTTGTTGATTGCGTTGATGAATACACAAACTTTTCTAGCAAATGAGCTCTTCTAAATTAAATCAGGATAACGACATGAGATTGAAAATTCGAATAGCACTCGCATGAACCATCCACCAGCTTTCGGTTACATGGATTCGCTTCAGCACAATTACACCTGTAACACGTCTCGATTCGGCTAACTGGACAACAAAAAGACACCCACGAAACCAGGGGAGTAAATCAAAATTCCACCCACCCAAAAGGGTGGCCCTTGCGTACCGAACGGAAGCCCGATGCGTAGGTCGCTTGTTCTTGCCTTCTTTTTCGCGCTGTCTCGCCAAACCTCCCCACGGTTTCACATGTTGCCGAACGTTGATTATGCGTTATGAATGATAAATCGGGTCCCGAAATCGCAGCCATACGTCGAGCGGCAAGCTTAGGACACTGATCCGCCAAAGGACACGCGCAACAATGTGCCGTTTTCCGCGCGATCTCCTCCCTTTTGCGGAGTGAGCGATGGACCCGGCCATTTTAGCATTCCTGCGTCGTGGAACGTTCACTAAGGAGGCAGGAAAATCAAAATGGAGCAACATCTGAAAAGCGGGAAAAATGAAGAAAACCCGCCAGCGAACAGATTTTTGTTTTTCCACGCGAAGCCACACCGCCGCTTCACGGGAGGCTTACCTTTTTCCCTTGGTCTCCACCCAAAATCGCTCCGTTTTCGGGGAGCTCAACATGCCCAAATTGCCTACCGGTGTTCGGCAGGTGAAAAAGACCGTACCGTGTACCGTGTGAGGTGAGAGGATAATGAGAGCATCCTTCGGTTCCACAACCCAGTTCCTCCGTGAGGGTGGAGATCTGGCGGCAAATGGAACGCGGGTGAAAAATTGATAAAGCATATTTTCCCATCACACCCGCGGGCGTGGCGGCTTTTTCCTCATCCCACCCACTCTCTCTCTCTCTCTCACTCCCTCCCTCAGCGGCCCTGCAGAACCTGTTGACGATGGCGGTGGAAAATCGTCGAGAAACGTCACAACACGCCCACGCACATCAAAGCGCGCGTTCGAGCCTCCGTGTCTCATCAAAAGCCGGCTTCCGTTACATGGGCTTCGTGGTGGTGTTTTTTTTTCCGGCGGAAAATCGGAAAAGACGCGTACGACCGAAACACCGTCAAATAACGGAGCTCAAAGAAAGAACAAAAAAAGACGCAGACGAGAAGAAAACGTTTGCCGCCGCCCCCAAAAATGGCCTCCGTGATGTGCCGTGGTGTGGCGTTTTGGAGAAAGCCGCCCCTCAGTTCGTTTCACCGCCCCAAAATTCATAAAAGAGCCCCACAATGAGCAGGCGAGAGCGTAGCAAAACAACGGCTCTCAGGGTCGTGGAATTTCGTAAGCAATTTTAATGATAGAATGATTAAATTATGCTAATTATTCGTGGCATCCTCGCCTCGTCGATCGTTGTCGTTCGATAGCGTCGTTATCGACAGCACCCGCCTGTCACCGTGGCGCGCGCGTTGAAGCACACAGTATGCTGATTTTCTATTAAGATAAATTTGGTCCCATCCCGGTGGCGGGTGGAGAACCACCGTTATCACAGATGAAACGCCTGGTCCGCAAGGACGCGCACGGAGAAGATGCCGTACCGATGGTAACCTGAAAACGGGCACCCTTAACGAAGTGTTGTGTTGGTAATTTTTCACCCACTTGGCAGCTTTGGGCAAGCAAAAGGGCGATAGAAAAGGTCATAGTGCTTTAAAACGTGGCCACGTGCTGTAAGAGAGTGTTGTAAAAATTTAAACACCTCGTGGGGGTTATACCGGGGACCCTCTAAACACATAAGCCGTAAACTTAATCGCCTCCAAAAACCAATCAATTAAACTTCCCAACCGATACACCCGTCGATTGTTGGGCATGATTTGAGCCCAGCGGCTTATCGCGTGTTGTCACGATAACGGCTCTCCCCGCTCTCGGACGAATGGGTTGAGCTTACAACGCACCGGGCGCGATGTGTGATGCAACCGTAACCGAAATTACAGCCTTACAACGGTCGATGGAACACTCGTGCGTCGAGCGCACTCAATCCTCATCAAAACGGACCTCCGTTCGATGCACCCCATCCATCATGTGCTACAGGGTTTTGACGAGTCACAGTTTTTCGGGTGGAATTTTATCGCCCCCGCCTGACATCGCGCGCTCCTTCCATTTTCCAAGTCAAGTGAAGTAATCGATTGGGTTTCTCAAAATACCTATTAGAAGGAGAAGGAGAAGGAGAGAAAAAACAACGCATCATTAAAGAAAACCTCCTCAAACACTCGGGGACACAAAGTCGGCCACCGGGAACGTCGGCCAACGTGATCGAAAGTGGTCGAGAGCTGTCAGATTAGCGAGATAAAAGAAACAAATTAGTCGCCCTTCAGCTCGTCCCCAGCATGGACACGGGGCAGATGGCCAAGCAGCTCGAGAATTGGTCCGAGGTCCAACGCACGGAAACGGTGAGCAGCACACCATTAGCACCCCCGAGGACGGCCATTTCCTGCGCGGCACCACGTTTTGACAAGCGCAACATGTTTCTCACTCACGGCTTACAGCTCCACGGAGGGTGGAGAGTCACCCTCGGAATCGGACGGTGGAGATAAGCGGCTCCAATCTGTCAACTTCGAGAGGGATTAGCGCTGACAGTAGCCACGCCGGCCGGCCGGTTGGCTCGCTCGGGGTACCCTTCCGGGCCGAAACCCAAGCAACTGTATTATCGGCGTTGGTTTTTGGTGTTGAGGGGTTTTTTTTCGGCCTCAAACGTCCCAATCGAGTGTCCGGGTGTCCGATCCGGCTAAAGGGAAACCCAAAATACACACATCCTCTTAACATGCTGTGCTCTGAGTGCTACGACGGGATTGCGAATGGATTTGGTTCCTTCCGAGCGCACGGCGAACGAGCGCGATGGAAAAGGGAAACGTCAATCCTGATCCTCCGAGAAGCCGAGGATCCCCCTTCGGCCAATTGGTATCAATTACAGCTGAGCAGAATCTATGTTCCCAGCACCCGGGACGCATCTCTGGAGCAGCGCCGGAACCACCGGAAGCCGGCCGAGGTCAATGTACGGCACGGGAAATTGTAACGGCCATTTTACAAAACACCCTCGAATGTCAAACGAAAGTTGACAGTGCGGAACAAAGTAGGCTCTTAAACGATGACGTGAAGGACGATGACTAATCTAAACAAAAGGAAACTTGGTACTATTGATGCGTACTTTCTAAACCTTGGTTTGATATTAAAATCCCTTTCGAACGATTTGTTGTTTAATTGGTTTATTCGTAAGTACATCCCGTTGTTGATTTTTCCAGCACCACAAACACACACGCTGCTCTCTCCACTCATCCCAGCAGCAGCAGTGTGCACTGCGCAAACGGAGCGTTAATAATAAATAAAGATTCTTCACTCGACCCGATGCCGCAGCGTTAAAATCGGTGGTCTGCATCAGTGACTGGCAAAAGGACTAGCAGAACACACACGCTCCACCCGCGAAAAGGGAACCCGCTGACAGGAGCCGGGCACATTCGACGGCACGCAACCGAAGCGGTTATGTCAATCAGTGTCGAACCGGTGACACGTGTCGCACCGTCGAAACCGTCCGGAGTCCTCGACCGACCGGCCTGACGAGTACGGTGGCGTTTTTTGACGTACAGCGCGCATCGGCCATGATGGTCGGGATTCTTATTGCGCTACAATTTGACTGGCTACCAACTAGGGGTACGGGAATATTAAACAAAACCACGCACTCACCGAGGATGCTTCTGCACGCGTGAATAAAGCCCGTCTTACCGACGGGCGTGTGAATTGGATCAGAAGCGACCACATGACTTTTTTCTTCCTTCCAGCCTAATGATTGTCGCTTGATTCATCGCGTTTAATTCGGTAATGGATGCGGCCGAAGGATGGTGTGAAAGGAAAAGGAACGATGACATCGAAAAAAAAAAACAGAAAAGAACGCCACACACACACACACCTTGTCCACAGAAAAACCCATTCGACGATGAAAACTCTCGCGCCGGGAAAAATAATATCGATAATGCAAAGTCATCCAGGGTGGACCGCGACACATATGGTCCCAGATTTGGTCTCGTCCCTTTCGATTGCGCTCGCCATTGTCACGCCAGCTCGCCAGCTGCACACACACTCTATTAAAAGTATTAAATTTACTCAGCACCCGGAATCCTCCCGAAGCCGGAAAAACTCTCACCCCACCGGCGGGCGGGCGCAATGGCGTTCAATTACATGCACTTTCTTTTGCACGAACCGAGCGGAAGTGGTGCCGGAAAACTCTACCGGCACCTGATACTTTTCCTTGCCACCGCAATACGTCATCGAATCGACACGACAGGGGGGTGGGGTGGGAGGTACGGGTAAGAAAAATGACCCTTTTTCCCGGGGCAGCAGTTGCAACGGGCTGACCGAGTTGAGTCGCGCCACACCAAGCCGACACTCGATCGGGTTTTCCTTGTTTCTTGTTGGCCGGGGTTCGGAAAGGGCGCACTTATTTATCCCACTTTCCGACACCCACTCCCCTCCTCCCCCCCCCAACTCTCAACACCCGGTTCCTTCGGAAGGTTGAGCACCCGCAAACCGGAACAAACGGGAAGCGCAACGGGGGCGCTTTGTTGGAAATGCAATATTTCAAAGCGCCAAACTTTGGGAAAATCAATGCGATAATACAAACTGCAAGACGTTGAACGAAACACACACACACACACACGCACGCACACACACACACACAAAAAGCGAACCCAAGCTGCTGCGAAAGAATAAACAACCGACGTGTGGTCTCCGTGTTTCTGCAGCGCGACCCCTCCCCGGGGGTTTTGTGTCGAAAGTGCGCCCTGGGTTTCACCGAAGCAAAACAAACAGCAATCTCATTACGTTACGAAACTTGATTTTCCACCGTGTGAAGGGACCGATCCATGAGGGGGTGGAAAAACGACAACAATCCGGACACACGGGCGAAGAACCACAAAAGCGTGTCCGTTCTCGGGTTTTGGGTGGGGGGTGGAAGAGAAGCGAGTCGACGAAGTGACCAATCGGTTTTTGCAGTTTCTGTGGCTTCCACCGACCTGGAGGCCACCCCCACATGAGTGGGTCGTTCGTTCACTTGCCGATTGAGCGATGGATGCGAGGCGAGGTTATTTCCAATTGCTGGAAAACTGCTGCTTTCGCGCTCACTTGTGTTTTTTCTTCTTCGTTTCACAAAGCCGCAAACGGGTGGCAGGAAAAAACTGGTTACCACCTGAGGTGGGCTGGCCTTTGGCTTCGATGGAAAGCCGTCCGGCTTCCATGGGACGGATGGGAGGCAAATTATGCGCCTTTTGAATGACACCATCGGAGACCCGCTCCTGGAACTGCTTTCCTGCGCCAGTTAGTTTCCTGCGCCTAATCAGTGACAATTTTGACGTAATTTAATATTCCACCCCCCCACCGTCACGAGGGGTGGCGACTGGGTGGCGCAAGCGGTGGCAACGATTTTCCGACAAACGATTTTTCCAGACGCTCCGACGACGTGCCCGGTGGTTTGCGGTTTGCGTAGCGCGCATCTAAACTTGTTAGCGAAGAACAATTATAAATTATGCGCGAGTTTTTCCCTCCTTCCCGGGGCCACGGTCACGGCGTAACGCTATTAGCTTCCGTTCCGTGCGAAAAGCGAGTTGTGTTGTTGTTTCTCCACCGCCTGGTCCCAAGCCGGGCGTTTCTCCGCGTGAGCGCGAATTGTGAAACAAGCACGGCATTTTAATCCTTTTACGCGAATGCAGCTCAAGGATGGTTGAGCGTGCGTATGGTTTTTGGGAAATTGAAGTGCATTTGGTCGTTTGTGCATTTGTTCAAGCTTTCTGCAGGAAGAGGGTCCTTTTCTACGATGCCAGGCGCAGCTTTTGGAGCATTTCGATGAAAATATACCCCACCGAGGATCGTCAACACCACCCCGTGACGAATAGAGCTGTTTCGGGGTGGCAGAGCGAGTTCGGGAAAAATTATGGCCACTTAGCGCGGGAGCGAGCCCATTAGACGACCCCAAAAAAGTGGGTCGAAATTTCTAAACTAAGCTAAATTACTAAACCACCGCGGACGGACCTCGGCCGGATGCAAACGAAACTCCACCCCGTCAATGGAAGGCCCGGGCAGAAAATAATGTGGATCAATCTGGTCAATTTATTGGTAGCTAAACGAGCTGATGCATCCACTTCATCTTCGACTTCGGTGGGGCAGAAAGAGAAAGCGTCCCCATGGCATGGACGTGGAGGCGCCTTACCATCGCCTTAAGTGGTCACTGCACTGGTCCAACCCACGCACTCAAAACCCGGGCAGCATCGGCGAAGAGGCCGCTAAGTGAGGAAGCCCCAGTCGATACCGTTTTTGGGGGGAGGTATAAATAAACGAGCCATCTATCAGTGGCACCTATAAGGGGGAGTGAACCATGGTTTGTGGGTCTGGAAATGATGAAGCAATCCAACGGCGTCACCCGTGGCGAGAACGAAGCGAACGAAACGTTAATATCAAACAATTAAAAATGTCAACGGTTGCAGAAGCTTGTTTGGGGCTCGCAATCTCGCAAGAAGTATTGTGTTTCCTTCCCTGATTTTCAACCGAGAAAGATCTCTCTCTCTCTCTCTCTTTCTCTGCCCGACGCGGATGCTAATAATTCAAGAAAATTAACTCGATTGGAAATTATTATGTTTGCTTGTTTTTTAACGCGTGATTTACGATTCGCTCGAAAAACTCAGACCAACATTAGGGGTCGGTAAGGTGACCTCGAAGGGTCGGTGGAAACGCATAAGAACTCGCACATTGGCGCCTGTCGAGACGTGCCGATGGAGAAACGCACGGATACGGTAATAAAAGAGGGAAAACACACACACACACGAAAATGGAGACCAATTAAAGAGACCACGAGAGCGCTAACGAACCGGGCCTTCGAAAGCATAAATGAGCCACCATCGCCTTCGAGGTGGTGCACTTCCTGGCCAACGTCGGTATTGGCCTTCGACGATTCCCAACCAGCATCGGAAAGGCTCGCCGGGATGTCGGGGCAACATAATTCTTTCCGTCTACTCCCACCGCCGGTGCTTTGTTTAGCAATTTAGCCGTTTTTCTGAGAGCTCCCGACACGTGGGGCCGTCTGTTGCGGTTTTGTCGCGACACACAAAAATGCACCATAATGCACCCGTCGTCTACCACGATTCTGACTCATTTCCCTTCGACGCGGGAGCATAAAAAATGCAAACGCCACTGTACGGGCACCCGATTTCCGATGCAGCGGGCGTTTCTGGGGGAGCAAAGGATTGCTTTTAATTGAACACGACAGAAACAAGCGACTCGATTCGGTTCCGGGCGGATAGACTGGCGTGGAAAAGAAACCCGTTGAATAAACACGATTTAATTACACGTCGGATAAATAAGTCGCTGTTGATTTTCGGTGACGTATCGGGCAGGGTGAGAAAGTTTAAATAATAACAAAAACATTGCCCTAAAAAGAGCAAAAAAAACGACACTTCTCCCCCAGCTAACTAGATTGGTGCTTCCGAGCAGGATCTAAGCCTCTGTTCATAAATCGATTACAGTAGTCCCAGTAGGCGGTGGCAAAGCCGGCGGAAAATGGCGCACAATCAACCGTCGTTTAATCGGTTACAATATCCGATTATCTACCGGGTCAAAAACACCACCCTCACACACATGAGAGAGACAGAGAGAGAGAGAGAGAGAGAGAAAACGAGCAGGTCAAACGTTGTCGTAGGAAATAATTACACCGATTCGGGTGCTTTCCACTCGCTCGCTTCTGGTCCCGTGAAAACTGTGGTCCAACCCGTGTGGCTTCTCTCACCGGTTCCGGCGCCGTCACGCTGCCGCATCCATTTTATCGTAGCCCATTTATCGTAGGTGTGTACGCTTCCCGGCCACTGCTGCTGCTGCTGCTGCTGGGGGTTATTCGTTTGTTTTTTCGCATTTCCCTTCTGCAGCACTTTTTCCAGCGTTTTCACAAACACGCATTTTATGTTTTCCGCTCCATCCACGAGAGCTTGCATGTGTGTGTGTGTGTGTGTGTGTGTGTGTGGGTCATTTTTTTTTGCTACCACCTCGCTCCATGCCCATTTTACGTTGCTCTGCTTTATTTGTGAACCCATCCTTTTACGTTTTCACGCACGCACGTACTCTCCATCTCGTTTGTGTTACGCCCACGCTCGCACCCACGGACCTTCTGTTTCGCCCCACAAACATTTGCACCGTGCAGGTGTGCGCTGTTTACGTGGACACGCGGGAAAGTACCCGCGCGAGCGCAAGCCAAATATTTGAATATTAAAATTATTTTTCCGCACCGTGTTCCTACCGTGCAGGGTGGGTAAAAACGGTAGGCAGCCTTTAAAACCGTGCGGTCGGTGAAATGAATACGGCGGATGTTTAAATCACACCGCCACACGATCGCAAGCGTGTTGTGAAATACACCCAAAGATGTTGTTTATTGGCGGATTGTTGATTTTTTTGTTTGCGTGTGTTGCTTTCGCTTTTGCCTTCGCTCGAAAAGTATTACAATTTCTCGCTGCGCTCATGACGTGAAATAAGCAATAATTTGATAAATGGTAGCGCACCCACCGGTGCTCTGTTGCATGTATCCTGCCCACCCGGAGGTCGCCTTTACGCAGGGATTCCTTCACCAGCCAACCCACCCCAGCAAAACAGCAAACATGGCCCCAGACATCGGGTAAGTGCTGGTCGAGCTGTCATGCTCGATCACGATTCACATGTCCAAGTCCGACTGCACCAAACACGTTGCAACGACGATGCACCAACGGACCACCGGTCAGCATTGGGTCTGACCGACTTCGCCTTTGTTCGATTTCTTCCCCAGATCGCTTCGCATTTCGTGCCGCCACATGCATTAATGTTTTATGTGGCCTCACACAAGCCGGACACCAGACAGCTGTACTAGGTCGACTCCCCGTACGTGTTTCCGTAGCTCGACCCAAACCCAAACGTGCTAAACCTTTAGAGCCCAGCAACGGCTGGTTGACTAGCAGACGAATTGTGAAGAAAATGTTTCAAAACGGCCAACAAAATGGAAATCACCCGACCACGCCCATTTCGGCACGCAGCGTTGCGGTGTTTCGTCCGCAAGTCTCCACAATCCGCGATGCGGATGGAAATAAAAACCCAATCTCAAAACGCCAAGCTTACCAGCGAAGCACCATCAAAATGATGGGCGTTCGTATTTGAGTGCGTATGAATGGCTTCCAAAAATGCGAAAATGCCTCCCACATTCAAGGTCACACGGGGTGGACCAGCCAAGGACCATGATGAATAGACTACCGAAAGTTTGCTTTATCATCGGGGCAGCGTGTTTTACATATTCGATCCAACGGCAGCTCACCCTTATCCTTGTCGCGTCAATTTTTGAAACCATTTCGGGGCAGCATGTTTTTTTTTTCTTCTTTTGGCTTCATTCCTTCTAACCGGCGAAAGGCTGCTCGTAAATCATGCTGCGTGTTTGCCTTTCGGTTGAGAGAGAGAGAATGTGTTCGATCGATCACAAGTTGAACAATTTTGGCAACAAACTGAAAGCACTCGACGAAAGGCAGGAGAAGGTCGCCACGTCGTAGCTCAAGAATTTTCTCAGAATCGCCAGCAAAAGCACACATGCACAACATAAATATATCAATTCTCGCACGCTCGTGTGCATGGTAAGTGAATTTCCAAACAACAGACGGATTAACCCGGAACGCCTGAAGAATCGAGGCACGAAACCCTTGGAAAGGATTCTTACCGGCCAGCCGAAGGGGCCGGTCGACGGGGAGTTGGGACTCCTTGAAAAGGGGGGGGGGAGTGCAAACGGAACATAACATTTTCCCCGAAATGAAATGTTTCTTCCGGCACTTTTCCGGGGTCTCGGGGACCCCTTCGATCCTTTCGGTGTTACACACGCTCGACGACTGGCGTAAGGTCTGGGGTCTGTTTGCTTTACGTACAAATATACACCCCCACACGTACACACGTACACACAGGCCACCCGTTGCAAACGGACAACTGTTTTATTTGATTTCATTCGACAAAAGTGAAGCACCGAGCCCGCTACTGCCCACCACCGTGCTTCGGCTTTCCCCGGTGCTCACCGGAATCGAGGTAAAATAAGCTTTACCCACCCACACTCTGGCCGGGAAAAGGGCAATCGAGCGAACGATTCGATATTCAAACAAACTTCAAGAACCAATTTCTTCAACGTTTCACCCAACCCACCTCCATACGCTCGAGCCAAAGCGCAAGGTAACAAATTTACATTGCCCGGGCCCTCCGGGAAAGTTGTAGCAATATATCCGGTTGATTATGGTAGCTTTTTCTTCTTCTTGTTATTCGTCGTCGTTGTTGTTGTTGCTGCTGTCTCCTTCCCAAGGACAGCAGCGCGATGTTATTTGCATTTGCCGAAAATTCACGACCTTATCGTCCTGTGGGTGAATCTCGCCCAAATCCCCCCATCGGGCGGTTGAGATACGGACTGTCCGTGACGCTCGGCTGCAGGTGTGCCCCGTGGGGTGGAAAAGCTTCAATTACCTGCGAGTAAAACGAGAAAAAAAAGAACGAACGAGAAACAAAGTTAGAAAGCAGAAGACAGTCATACAGAAAAACACAGCCAGCGAAAATGCTCAATGAACTGAAGCGCACATTTAACCTGGCTCGGCGCAATAAAGATTAATTTACGAGCGCTATAAAACGGGCGCTTTAAAGCGTTCGGGTTTCTTTTGTTTTTAAAACGCGCACACACATACATAGTCCGTAAACGGGTTCGTGTCCTTCACCTCATTCGTCAAGGATGCTCCAGGAACCTGGCTGGCGCGATCGTGGAAGGTGGAAAAACTTCACTCGCCACTTGAAGTTGCCTCACGTTTTCGCCGATTAATTGAATCCGAAACGGGCGGAAGAAAAATCATTCAACAACTCCCACCCCCGCTTGGGTCAAATGCATGCGAGCGAAAAGTTCGTTTCAATTTACCATCGAGCTAGCACGACCGTCGAGCCACTCGAAGCCACGCAGCCCGGCAGAGGTTTTTCACAACCTCCCGGGACGCTTGGAATTAAAATGCGAGCACAGCAATAACAGGCGGTTTGGTTCGCATTTTCCACCCACCCACCCACCCATCCACCCACTCCGCCCTATCGCAACACGCCATCATCGAGGTCATTTCCTGTATCGATTTTCGTTCGAGCGTTTCGGCGCGATGGAAAGCGCCCGCTGAAGGAAAAACCTGCCCCGCCGGAGGCTTAATGCTTTTAGCATGAGTTTTGCTTTCGTTCGTTCTCACTTGCCGACCCGCTTTCGGTCGGATTTTTCCACCCACACCTTGCGTTCGTTAATTGATTTTATTTTACGACGATACAAAATAATTGTACTTTCATAAAGCAACATTTTATTATGTTCGAGCGCCGAGCGCCGGACGCGTGTCTCTCATTCCGCGAGGCGTTTTTCCGGACCGGAAGTGTGAATAAAATGCCATCCGGCTTACCCGTGGCCAGCCGGAGCGTCTGCAGCAGCCCACGGGCAACAATCCGACGGTGTTCGTTACGTAAATCTGCCGCATAGCGTTGCGCCATACGCTGTTGGCCTACTGAGAGAACCTTACTTTTCAGAGGGAGAATCGAACAAAAGAGCAACACCGGTCACGGCCCGGCTGACCTGCCTTTCCCGAATCACGGTGCATTTCCACCGAGAGTGGGTGCGGAATCCTTTGGTGCCTTCAAATGAGCCAGCAAATTGTCAATTCCTGCAGTTGCCGGTGCCGATGAAAAGCGGTGCCGTGCCGTAGAGCGGTGGTTTTCCACGTTTACGAGCGTCTCGAGCGTCGTTCGTGCGAAAACCACCGGCAACAAATCCAGCCACTTCGAAAGACCTCTGATCATCGCCCGGCACCGGTTCCTTTCACGGCAGTGGCATCAAACTTTACGACACACAGCCGGTTTTCTCGGGCCCGTGTCAATAGTGCAAGAACCGTTGCGGGACGGGTAATCTGCTTCCCGGGTATGGCAATTAATTCTAAATCTTCTTCCCGGCCACCCGAAAATCGGGCTCCCCGAAATGAACTGTGAAAGTGAACCTCCTCTCGTTTCTCCAACCTTTTCGTCCTTCGAGCGAGAGGAAGGACCCAAAACGCCTTCCGGAAAGTGAGTGGGTGAGATATTTTCGATCCGAAAGCGACCCACATTCAACGGGGCTGTCCGACGAGGTTTATGGACACACTTTGCACGATAATTAACATAATCAAAAAGGATTTTGGAAAAGGATGTTCCGGAGGCGAGGCTTCGAGGGAGCTAATTTACCCTTAGTCATGATTTGATTTCATGATTCGAACCACCCTGACCGAGGACCGAGTCTGATGTGATGGTGCGTTGGCGCGAAGATAAATCAGAAACATTTACAACCCACTGGTTTAACGGCGTACGGAGGAGATTTACTGTCTTGAGATTTGAGCGCCCTTTCCGCAGGATTGTCATCACGATCGAGCTGCAAATGATACGGTGTAACTGAACATTTAAACACGCCATCGGAGAAGCATGCTTCTGTCCATAAAGGCACCCATTTAACGGGAATTTATTTGCATCCTAGCGCCAGATAGCGCCGATTGCAACCGGTTCAATTCCCGGTTCTTCGAACGTCAGCAAACACTCGGGCTATCGGGCTGTTGTTTTTACTTTTCTTCTCTATCGCAATATTCCACTTCCTCCACAAAGGAACACAAAAAAAAGGCTGCCCACTTCAGATCGGATTCCCGGTGGAAGTAGCGAAACGTGTCGCTGGAGTGCATTTACGTTGGCTTAACTCGACAAACGCGCGCAGGACCTTCCGCGAACTGGATTCTGTCGCTATCAACTTCCAATGAATTCCTAAGTGCTGACGGAAAAGGTGAAATGGTCAACCAAACACACACACACGAACTCCACACCCAGAGCTCGAATGGAAGATAGTTTCATTGCGTTGTGTCGTTGTTTTATTTCGCCTGGGTGTGTGTGTGAGTTATCCTTTCGCTCGTCCTTTTTGTCCTTTTTTTTGCGCTACAATTTCGGTGTCAAATCCTGCGTTTTTTGTGATCCTGTGCGTCATCACCATATCGCGTACCCGGACCCGGAGTCACCGTTTGGAGTGTCCTTTGGGAGGACTTTAAAAGGAGTTATGTTGATAACACCACCAGCGGCGCACTATTTCGTGAGGTGACGTTTTTTTGTGTTAGGTGGGTTTGTTTTCCACCCATTCCCGAAATCGAATACACACGCGCTGGTGTTGGGTTGAGTTCCGCCAGGCGCTTTTACATGGGCCGAACAGGCACTACCGGACCCCGGTGATGATGAAACACGACCGAGATTAGGCACGTACGTCGTACCGGCGCCATGTTGGCTTGCGCGAACGGTGCGCTCAGGACCTAAAAACTCGACGCCTGCCAGTTTGTGTTACCACCAACCATGGAACAGTGTCCAGGTGGTTGTTTTTTCTTTTATTTTACCGCTCCAGTACGGATGTTTGTGGTGAGGTGTGTTTTTGTGAATCGCGCAACAACCTGACGCACCCACAAATTGACGAGTGCATTGAAATGCGGGAGTGAAAGTGCTTGTAAGATGAGAATCTCGCCGCCAGGTCCGCGAAAAGGGACAGATAAATAATTATACATGCTACTGTGCGGCAAAGCTCGCTGTAAAATGAAGCTTTACCAATCGAGCAATGGTGGGGGGTGGTGAATTTCCCGCCCTGTTTGTATGCAAAGCGCGTGCGGAGTTTACTTCTTGTTGCGATGTTTTTTTGCGCTGCCCTGCGACGACGCTCAAGGTTATCAAAATGCAAAACCAAACCTCCTTCGTTGGGTGCATTTTTTATCATTCATTGCATAGGTCCACCTCCGAGCGCTGGTTGGTGGACAAAGAATAAAAAAAACGAACACTCCATCCGTAAGTCCTCGCACGTTACGAGCACGTCGCTTTTCACGTCGCCCAACCGAAGCACAACAAGCATGATTTCCTTTTTGGAAAAAGGGTATAGAGAAGAGAAAACGCTCCCCCGCGTGTGTCGAAGTGTGAGAAATTGGTATGTCCAGGCCTGGGGCTGCGTGTCCCAAGCTCAACGGATGTCCCCTGGCCAACCCGCGGGCCCAGACTACAGGGTGTGCATGAAAAGTAAGCCGTTTAGCAAGTGCCAAGATAAAAGTATGTTTTATTGCGATCATGTGCACCATCATCATCATCATCGTCATCGAGGGCGTCATCCACCAACGCAACGCTTGTAAGTGCACGAACGCGCTTTTGAGCCAGACGTGGCAGCAGCGACAGCAAGCAACAACAAAAAAAACCTAGGAGAAGCCTCTCGATCGAACTGCACCGATACGCCCGTTTGCATATGCGAGCGAACGAACGAACGAACGAACGAACGGTCGGGTTGAAAGTGGATGGAAAATGGCAACAGCAAAAAGAAAAAAAGAAAAGAAAGAATCCAACGAAAGACCAATCCAGATTGCAAAGCTCAACGGCGGAGGGAAGTGCATGCAAAAAGTAAAACCGAACACGACAAGAATCGGCCACCGGTGGTGTGGTGTGAGAAAAAAAGGGACACTCAACTCATCGTGCTGCAGCCGATGCAACCATGCGTGCGAATGCACTCGCATCTGTGGGTGTGCGTGCGTGTGTTGCAGCAGTGTGCAACGACATGAATTGGGTAAACCACGCACGTTCGTCTGTAAAATCAATAACCCATTAAGAATATTGATAGAATGTGTTCCCGGGGCTCGTGATTCAGGCTTCGGTTCGGTAGCGCGTACCGGGAGTTTTGTGGAGGATGCGAAACCATAAGCCTTTTCTCTGCCCAGCTCTTGTGCTTCGCCAACATAGGCATAGGCATATACGCAACATGAATGGGGATTTCGCGAACATAAACCACGTACCGATAAGTAACGACACACACCAGAAAGGTCGAATGTGTACGAACATGGCTCTGCCAACGGGTACCCGGAGCGATCGTTTACCATTTCATTACACGTGGTTCGGTTTCTTTCGCTCGAATAAATTCAAATTATCACGAC
The DNA here is from genome assembly GCF_943737925.1 of Anopheles nili. Taxonomy (NCBI): domain Eukaryota; kingdom Metazoa; phylum Arthropoda; class Insecta; order Diptera; family Culicidae; genus Anopheles; species Anopheles nili. The sequence goes on from NC_071292.1 coordinate 8,669,835, forward strand.
ATATTTTCCCATCGAGCTGTAGGGGAGCATTTTTCAGCCGTGTACGAGTGTTACACAAAACATTTTGGACCCCAAAAAGTATCAGCCTTTGTTGCTGTTTAATTAAAAGAAGTTAATCATAGTTATACAAACATTTAAAATTCGTTTAAAACAAACGCAAACCCATCAATTAGATCCCACCCAAACAAGCCTGAAAAAAGCCCGGGCCCTCCTAATGAGCCAAGGTTACGTAGATCATGCCACCAAATGAACCACCTCGCGTCGTTCGGCCTCTAAATCGCGCGGCAACCGTTCGTTTTGCGTCCCGTTTGATGACAAAATAAACTGAAAATTAATTCCTACACGGCAGGCTTCTCCGCTCAGCAAAGGGGCTTCTCGCGGGTTGCTCCAGCGCACGACCGAACATAAATCGCTTAAATTATCAAATTAACATAATGGCAATCGCCTCCATTATGAGGATTCAATTTTGTACCCGATTCCGACCGTTCCGACGAACGTTCCCGTCAATCGAACGTCCGTCCGTCGGTGACCCTGCCCTGGGCTGCGATAACTGGCAACATGCCGCGTCGGTTGGCGGCAACAAGGAAATGCAACTCATTCGGCGCGTTTCGATAAGCGGGGCGGTCCCACGTCGTAGGGACCCCGTTGGGTTCCTCACCGAAAACAGGGCAAGCTCACCCGAGCTCACCCGTGGGGAAAGCCACAAGAATTCAAACGATTTCCTATCGAGCCCCTAATGACGTGCGATCGAAACGTCGTCAAACCGGTGGCGGACGATTTCGGGGGTCTCTCTGGAGCCGGAAAGACCAAAGAGAAAGAGAGAACGAGAAAGAGAAAATCCACACTCATCCCACGGCAGATATCGGCGACCTTCCAACCTTTCCTCGTGAGCTTTACGCCACGCTAACGGAACCCCGGGTGAGGCTCTCGTGGCATAAAATTACCATCAAAAAAGGGCCCCCACACCAAGAGAAAACGGAAAATTATCGCTGGAGCTGGTGGTGCGCGGGTTCTTTTTTTTTGCTTGTCAAGCTTAACACACGGGCAAATAAAGAAAAAAAAAGGTGGACATCACTCCGATAGCAGCAGTAAAGTTAGAGATTAGCCGGGCGATAGGATACACCGGCTTGTGGGTTCGATGCAAAGGCGACTGCAGCGGCGACTGCGTGGTATTCCTATTCGTTCATGGACCTCAGGAGAGGTCCCACTAGGAGAGGCCAGAGTATCTTGCAACCTTGGCTACCTTCCCTTCAACCAGATAAGTCAACGCACCCCGAGAGAACGCACGTTTGATAGGCTCATGATAGGCGTTAAGCTGTGAAAATCCTTCTTGTTTGATAAAGAAAAACCTTCCCCTCGAGCACTCGAGAAGCGCATGTAAACGAGGTTGAATGTCAGCTCCCGTGGCGGTTAGTTCGCGTGAACCTTCCCATTCCTTCTGCCGGAGTCTCACCGTCGGGCACGCGTCGAAAGGACAAATTAAAACTATCATGCTCTTCCGCGACAGCAACAAGCAAGCAAATGGCAAATGGTTTCGGCTTTCTGTCACCTCACAACACCACCCACGACGTATCACGGAAAAACTCATTAGTCCTCTCGAGTGCGCCACCGCCATTCCGCCATTATGGTGCACGAGCAAAAATTACCTTACCCCCATTTAACGTATCCCGTGCGGAAAAGCCAACTCCTTGGCGCTGGGGTTTTGCGCACACCCACGCAAGAAAGCCACGGGAATTGTACCACGGCCGGAAAATTCGTGTCACCCACGGTGCCAACGCGAAGAAACGCGCTCTTTAGCGCTCCCCAACGACGACGACAACGACGACGACGATGCCACCGGATGCCACACGGAGGCACTTCTGGCGTATCCTTTTGCCTCGTTTTTTGCTCGCTTTATCTGCTCCATGCGCAACGCGCCAGTACCACTTGCCGAATAAACTTGCCCGTTTTCTGCGAGCAGGGGTTTTTCCCACCCACGTAGGAGTGGTGGTGAAAAGCAACCACCCCACGAACGGTCGCACTTAACCTCGCGTTTCCGCACTGTTTTGCTGTTGAAACACAAAGTCGGGCGGTCTTGTGTTCTCATAAATTAGCCCCGCACGATGCTCGCGCTCCCGCGGGAAGGACGATGTTCCCGGGGCGCATTGAAGTGCAACATTGACATGGTGAAAACAACATCCCTCGTCCGTATTTCTCCCCCAAAACAGGAAGCCAGCGCTTTGGGTGCCCCCGAGATGCAAGTGGTGTTCTTCGCACTAGCGCGTCTTAAGCAGGGCGTCATTACAAACGGAGCAGCGAAGCGTGTTTTTTTTTGCTTTGCGCCGAAAATTGACATCGCGAGCAGCACGCCGAACTGCATCATTAATGCTCAGGAAAGTTTAAACACATTAAAATCTGTTCAAACGACGGTTTGTGCAAGGGGCACTTAACGATAGTCGCATCAATATTCATCGCGTTACACAGCAGCGTTGTTCTCGAGAGTAGAGAGAGAGAGAGAGAGAAAGTAGAACCCCCTGAAACGGTTTGCTCGCGCTTTATTGATCCAATTTATTTAATACGCCACCACGACCGCCAGGGTGCAGTCGTCCTTTTAGCGGCTCTTTTAAATTCTGGGTGCATTTTTCCCTCCCAATCCCGATTACGGGAAATTTGTACCCTTTCGACGCCACCGTTGGCCAGCGAATTTGTTCCAACCGGATCGATTTCCGGATCGGGTTGCCAGAACCGGAACCGCTACGTAAAACCAACACGTCACGTTCCGTGTGAGGGGGTGGCGTCCCTCTTTTTGTTGCAGGCTCGGTTTGCTTTCTCTCTCTCTGTCTCTCTCTCGATTCTCGAAAGGGCCAGCCAAATGGACAAATATTGATATTGCACTTTCGTTGCAGTGGCACTCGTAAGGACGACGCCAACGTGCCGCGATGCCCTCCATCGTACGGGTGCATTACAATTGCCACCCCCCCCCCCCCCCACCCCCACGGGTCCAAGGACATGCGTCCTTCTCCGTGCAACTGGTAGAAAGCGTTTTCCTCCCAAAGGGAAGCCCGGTGAAATATGCATAGTTTCCGTTAGTTTGTCCTTCGACCCACGCGCGACCATTACGTGACGGCTCGATTCTCGGCAGCAAATGTCAACACCGAGAGGCCGGTGCCTGATAACACACACACACACACACTCACACACACGAAGGACGAGGTTTTTCTTCGCGTTCGAGTGCACCGGGAGTCACTCGAAGCGTACGATGCATTTTATCACATCGCTTCACGCTCGCCTGACACCGTACAATAGCCGGCTCACGGGGTTTGCCCTTGGCCTCTTGCGCGAGGGATGAGAGATTATCAAACAAAACAAAACAGAAGACAACAACAAAAAATAACCCGCACCCCTAAAACCCTCCAGCGTTTGCGTATTTGCGCTAGCAGGATTTGTAGCCAATGCCGAGGTCGAGGTCCTTCTGCCGATCCAGGACGAACAAACCTTCAACACAGCACCAGGGGCAAAAGGGTCCTGTGGGTTTTTTTTCCCTCTCCCGGATGGTGCCGCTTTGATGTGCACATTCTCGCCAGTTCCTCAAAAACGGAGGCTTTTCACATTTGTCTCCCTCCCATTTCGCAGCACGCCGTCCCTACGCAAGCAAGGCACCCTGGCGTGATGGCGCAACGGGACATATGTGCGGTGTGGCGTTTTTTTCTTTTTTTTTGAGTGTGTGTGTTTGGAAAAAGATTACACTAAACTAATTATCACAAAAACGCGCTAAACGCGGCTAGCTAAAGCTAAGGGGAAAAATCTCTCGGTACGAACCCCTAGCCAATTGAAAATGGGTAGTGCTTTTGGAAAGGGAGAGAAAACGAGAAGAGCGAAAAAAAGGAAAATCAAACACGCTCTGACCGAGCGAGATTTCGAGCGCTCTTGTGCGTATGGAAGTGCGCTCGGGAATACGGGAACATAAATTACACACATCAAAGGGATTGGGCGCCTGGACCAGGTGCAGGACGACGAATCAACGACACCGGGAAAGGTGAAAGTGAAAGCGCATTCACAACTCGCTCCGTGGAAAGGTGCGAATGAGTAACGGGTAACAGACAAGGTGGCGCCAGGAATGTCGATAAAATAACAGTAAATGCTTGAATATATTTGAATTTTTTTGAATATACAGCTTAAAATACATAAAACTTCGAATAACGGCTATTAATTCAAGAAATCATTGAACGAACTTCACAAAAACCCGTAAAGCAAAGCCATCGGAATCCGTCTGTTTTCGCTCATCAAAATAGCGCAAAACTAGCAGAACTCGAATAAAACCAGTAAATTCTGCTATTGAAAAATGAAAGTACCTCAAGGATGCGCTCGAATCCCGGAAGCCACGTATCCCGGAAACGGAACGGAATCTCCCGCATTCAGCAAAACATATGCTCCATGCTTCGTGCGGCTATCATCCGTCTGCCCGGAAGTGGTTCCCGAGGGCAGAGCAAAAAGAAATACGACAAAAAAAGATGAGAAACTACCGCCACGATTGCCAGTCGGCGTAAAATATGCTCCCGTGATAAATGGGACTCGCCATCCTGGGAGCGCTGGGAAACGCACCGAGGTCAGGTCTGGCGATCGACTGGATACGGGTGGAAAATAAAATACCGTCCGATCGGTCTGTCTGACCCGCGGCCCTGAATTATGGTCGAGTGCACTTCCGCTTTGCGAAAGAAGAAAAAACAAATGAACAAGATTCGCTTGCCCACTGTCACAATTTTCAGCGTTGGAAACGGCTTTTCCTGCGGGAGTTCCTCATTCGCTGCCAACACAATTAGTTTATTTGGGGTTAATTTTACATCCAACCGTTAAACTACACAAATACACACATCCACATCGTTAAACATAAAATTTATGCACCCACAATAAACCGCGCTAAATAATCGCACCTTTTGGGGGTGTGTGTCTTTACTACAAGCCCCAAATGGTGGCCGATCCTGAGTTTTCCCTTAAAACTTGCGTCCCGAAAAAACGAGGGCGAAAATGATACCGGACCCTTGCGATGGCCGCTCCTGCTTTTCTATACTTTTTTGTTTTCGTTTCCCAACCGACACACGGGAACCACCCAATCACACCCCACACCGACACATACACACATCCCTGGCCCCACCGGCAGTCCACGCCAGACAGGAAGTCGAACGGAAGAGCTTCCATTTTTACGACTTTTCTTCGGCATGCCGGACAGGCCGCACGGGGTTGGTCCGGTGGCGCCAAAGTGTCCGATGGTTGGCGTGCCGGAAAGCAAGCAGTAACACATGCATACGAACCTCGCCTGCCACAGGACCAACGGGGGAAGGTTCTTTTTCCCCGATCGAGGAGAATTTCTTCATAGTTTCACGGCACATTACGAAACATTGTGGTTTTGCTTTTGGTTGCTTTATTTCACCGGTGTATAATAAAATCGGTGCTTCAATTGTGCTCGGTTCAGTTGAGCCAACGCTAGTAGGCACCTGTGTGTGTGTTTGGGTTTTAATAAGGAATTCATTCAACACAACCCCAAACGCTGGAGTTCATTCAACGAACGATACGGCACCTCCAAAACACCCGTGAGTCATGCAATCCTTTTCATGGGCCACATTCCCGAGCTAGAACGGCATGATTTACTGGATCGCTACTCAACAAACTAGGGGCCCTTTCGAGGGTGGTGGGCCCCAAACCAGGCCGGAACTTACTCGCACATTATCGTACCAACCGCACACGGTGAAAGTGAACCATAGCGCCATGAAGCGTGATGCCGTTTTGCGCGGGACACATTTCCATCTCGATTAATCTCCGCTCGGTACGGCCAACAGCTAACCAAACAAACACTCACACTCAGGGCAAGAGAAAAAAAAATCATCAACGCAAAACAGTGCGAAGGTTAGAAGCGAAAAAGAAGGAGTAGCCTGGTGGAGAACAACAACAAAAAACCCGGCAGCTGACCAGCAACCCCGTTCTCGGTTGATTATACACTAACGACAAGAATTAAGCGCTCGATGGCGCTCATTAACTTGCGAAATCATGAATAATGTAACCCCGTTATCGCCATTTGGCACGTTCCAAGCGCCGGTTGAGCTGAATCATACGCGTGGAAGAGAGAGAACGAGAGAGAGAGAGAAAGAGAGAGAGAAAGGAGTGAAAAAAAAATGAAAATCAAACGCTCAAACCAAAACCCAGCCGAGTACACTGGCGCAGTTAGCAGTTAATAGAATGGCCCCCGTCAAAGCACGGCGTGCCTCGACGCGCGTCCGAAACCCCAGAACGATGAAAAAACTTCATTACGATACACACAAAAGTGGACCAAAATGGTGGAAAAACAAACGCAAAAAAAAAACTAGAACGAAAGGAAACTCCGCACGATTACGCCAGCCGGAAAGCCATACCCGGGCCATAAAACTGCAATCGAGTGGCGAGTTGACAGTGTTTTTTTTTTGTTTCTTTTCCTACATCAACGGTTTTCCCGCCCGACGAGCTCGTGCGCTGGAATTCGGGTGACAAAGGGTGAGAGAGAAAAAACCCATCCCGTGAATGGCTTCCTTTCGCCATGAATCAACAAAGGGGGCACACAATCGTGGCCCATTCCATCAACGGTTTTAATGCATGGCGCATGCTAATAAATTCATATCGCGCCCATTAATCGAACCCCGTTGCTATTGGTTGTGGGGATTCAGCGTGGGTGGGATGGGATGGTAGAAAAAAATTAAAACAACCCCCTTCCGAAAATCAATTACACCCATACTAAACTCCCAACCCCACCGGTCGGGGAGCTCTCGCTTTGTTTTGGTCTCGTTCTCCATCATTCGGGTGATCCCATTTCTCACTTCATTAACCCATTGTACGCGAGGATCAAGATATGGGCGGTCGTATGGTGCGAGCGAAAAAAAAAAACGAGAGGTCCCTGGCTTTCACTCGCACGACTGCTGGCGTGGTGACGCAAATGTGTCCCGCGTTATCGCAACGCAAAGCAGGAACAAAAAGGAAATAGCTCGCCCCTATTGCGAGTGATCAAACGCGCAAACGTTTTAATTACGATTAGTCAGGCAGCATCGCGGCCCAGAGTGTGTCCTTTTTTTTTTATTCATCCTCGCGTACCGAGATGCCGAGTGTGGCGAAAACACACGCACCAAGCGACGCCATCAGGCCACGCAGCTCGAGGGAAGGTTTTTTCTCACCCTTCACCGGGAAAATCACGGCCGAGGGAAAATTTCGAATGCGCGACATCGCACCCTGTTTTACCCGAAAAAGCCGGCCCCGTTTTTAAGCCCCCGGAGAAAGCGATGCGTCACGGTTTAGAGCGTCCTTCTCTCACACACACGCAGACCACTTCATCGGTTCCGGGTTTTCCTACAATTGAAAACTTAATTTAAGCTAACGTTTATACAGCTAATCCACCGTATCCCGGGTGGTCCTTGCACGGCCACAAAAACCGAAGCGGAACCACTTCAACCCCGACTCACGGAACACCCGGGGCGCCCCCATAAACAACATGGGTTGTGTCGCCGCAACTCGAAGCTTTTCAACCGTGCGAGGGACACAATCACTGGGCTCAGTTCCGCGACTCACGTCCCCAGTGATGCTGCGATTGCGAGGAAGTTCCCGCGAAGCCACCAATAATCGACCGAACGGACAAGGGTAAAACGGCACATGAATAATCGAAATGAATTCCCTCGCGCACGCACACACACACACACACGCACGAAGGCACACCCTTTTCGGTTGTCGCGGTTGTGCGTGAACAGGATTCAAATCAAGGATGCGTACCTGGGGCGAGGGCGTTCCCACTGGCGCCGTGATTCTTGCTTGATTCGAGCTTAAACCCGTTCCACCGAGGGCTGCGAAAAACAGTAACACCTTCAACGGTGGGGGTCAGTGGCCTCGCGGGGTCCTAGCGGAAAGGTGCCGTGCTTGAATTAAATCAAGAGCCTATGAAAACGTATCCTTCCGCACTCGGGGTGCTTGGGACCATGAGAGAAAGAGAGACAAAGAGTGGGTCCTTTTGCGTTGTTTGCGTGTGCGTGTGGATGAAATTAGCTAATAATTCAATCGTCTGCACACGCCCACGCCGGTCGTCAGTAACCCAACCACCCACCCACCCAAAAGGGGTCGTCGAAAGGGCATCGAGATCAGGGGGGTTTGAAATTATTTCGCCAAAACCCCACCCCAGTAGCGACACCGGAGAAACAAGCAGGACCCCCTGCCAGGGTTAGGCCTTTTCACGAACCCGAACTCGAATTAATGCGCCATGTTGTTTTTCCGTCAACCTATCCTTTCGCTTCCCGACCGACGGTGCCGTCGCCGCCGGAAAGGTTGACTCCTGTTCCCCTCAAAGGGACTCCTGTTCCCCTTGCCGGTCGGTCTGCCGGTGAAAGGGTATAAATTAAAACGGATCACTTCCTGCTGCTCACCCGTGTAGCATGCAGGCCTAGGTTTTGCGAACGGCGACGAGAGGACAACGAAACCAGACCCTGGGGGGGTGGGTTTTAAGGAAAACTGCTAATGCCACCCGATGCTGCCCCAAGGGGGGCTCGAACTCGAAAGCCACCCACCCACCCACACAAAGGAGGTTTTCCTCCTTTCCCAAAATCCCGCCAGTCAGTCACTGGTACTCGCGACTTTAAGCGCCAAAACCAAACGATTTATCATAATTTTTGTGGAACGCCCGGAAGCGCTAACGTGTGCAAAAAGCACTTCAGAAACACGCCTGTTTCATCAACGTAACGTGCGTTAAAAACATATTGGGCGCGTGGGTGTGGTGGTTTTTGGCACACCCACCTAATGAGGGAGCCCCGATTCCCGATGGGAGTCCTTTTTCCAATCATTTAGCGCGGAAGCGAATCGATTAACGACAGCAAAGGTCCAAAAACACGCCAACAGTGCAGGCTTATTTTGAGGTGATTAATGCGCCATGCGTAGGTGGACGAAGGGTGAGCGAAAAGTATCCCCGGACCATGGCGGTGACCGTTATTAATTAACAATGGCCTTCGGAAAGGGCGCGTGTGTGCGTTTCCGGTAGTGCTATCGAAGAATCGCCTCAGGCAAGATCCGGACCACCCAGGGGGCCTTCTTTCTCTGTTTTTGGCACAACCCGCTGGGAGCTAATGAAATGTGGTCGTTTAGACGGCAAATGGCGGAAATAAAAGCCATAAAACTTTGAAATATATGGATGGAGAAACCCATGTGCATCACATCTTGCAGGGGCGCTGTTTTGCTCAACATTAAAGATGAATTAAATTAGCAAGTTTAATGCCCGCAAAAGGTGCGTGAAAGGAGTGTTTTCTGTCGCCGTTCAAATGGAACCCCAAATGAAGCAGCGAAAAGGAGCATCTTTTACCATTAATCGGTTGCATATAGTTCCAGCAAACCAGGTACAGCCGACTTATTGGAGCGATTAAATTAACCCGCGCGCGTTAGGCCGCAATTGAAATGATAATTTCCCATAAAATAAACAGCGCATGCATAATCGACGGTCGCCTGAACATATCCCCGGCCGACCGGTGGAGCTTAACGTGACCTCCGGGTGTGTGTGTCTCTCGGAACCCGGTCGATTCAAACTATCATGTTATCACCGTGTTAAGGGCGCATGGTTCGTATGGCTCGGTGCCAAAAACTCGACTCGAATCCTCCCATAAGGGTTCCCGGGACTGAGAAACCGCCCGGAAAAACCCACCCACCGAAGGCGTCTGCCAAATGATTTAAGCCATTTAAATAAACTGAGCACTCTCGCCGTTTACCTCTCCAGCGCCAACAGGGAAACCGGGACCGTTGATTAATGTGGCATTCTAGCCGGGCAAGGGCGAACGAACCCGGGTTTCACGTGAAGCGTCCGGGTGTGGCCAAGGCCTTCGGTTCTGAGGCGGTTTTTGACCGAAAGGGAACATGCCACTTGCCAAAATCGAGCGCTACTCGATTTCGCCTGGGAACGGGCCCATATGTGGCGCATGAAGAAAGTCCAGCTGCCGACCGGAGGCACGTAATCGCTTCTAGCCCTTCGTTTCCCAGGTCAGGGTGCACGCCCATAGACCCATTCGTCGACGTCGTCATCGTCGTCGTCGAATCGGAGTTTTCAAGGGTGAGAATAAAAATTTAATTTCCCCAGTTTGATTTATTATTATTACTTTTGATATGAAGAGCACGATTCACTCACGCCCCGTGTCGGTGGTTCTCGGTGGGAAAGGGAAGGCTGGCCCTCAGAGGGGAAGGTGATGCCGACACACACACACACAGCGCATTAAATTCACGAAAAACGTACCACCCCTGGAGAGGTGATGGCTACTTTCCGAGAGGCGCGATAAATTCATTTAATAAATCATGCTTATTGTTGTTTTTATTCATACCCAATTTACGGTGCCACGGGTGAGACCACGGCGCACGAAATGCATGCCTAGGAAAAATTGAAAATCATCACCCAACCCAACACCACCGACCACCCTCACGAAAAAGGGGGCGGTGGAAAAGGGACGAAAAGGGACGTGTCACGTTGCGTCACGTTTTGAGTCGCGCGCTTCACGCGGTCAGGGAATTCAAATTTCCGAAAATCGCCAGGGGTTGGCACCTTTAAGCCCTCGCAGCATCAAAGGGACGGTTATTAATGAGCGTTGCGAGAGCACTGAGTGAAGAAGTGTTTAAAGTTTGATAGTTAGATTGGGAAAATGGAAAAACAGCGCTGCCGCTGATCATTCGTGGGAAAAGGGGACGAGCCACGGGTGAATGTAATTTCAGTTTCAGCCATCATCGCGAGAATCATTCCCGTTTTGGGGTGAAATCTCTACCACACGCTGTTTGCTGCCCTTGGGGTTCCGGACCGAAAGGGAACAGATTAGAACAATGTCTGGTCGGCGATGGTAGTTGCAACAAAAAACTGCACTCTAGTTCCTTTTTCCAGCACCCGTTAGAGAGAGAGAAAGCGAGAGAGAAAGAAAAAAAACAAATTCGACGCAAAAACAACCGAAACGCAAACGCAAACGAGCCCTTCCGGTTACGAGGCGCACCGAATCGGGAATGGAGGAATTTTTTAATTAAATTTTCATATTCGCCTCATATTTGCTGGCGTGTGCGAGATCCGCTCCAGCCAGTGAATGGTTCTATTTTAATGCCCTTTCGGCTTTGTTTTCTTTTTTTTGTTCCGTTCCTTACTCCCATTCCATGGCATTCCCGTTGCAATGTTTGTGTTTCCTTGCGGCCTAGCGCCCAGAGATGTAACTGAGCGAAGGATCCACGCGCACATGCCGCTGGTCAGAAGGAATCCAGTCGTCGGAACTTAATATTAAAATATTTGTGCAATTTTTCTTTCCCCCCGCCGTTGGTGCCCATTTTCCAGTGGACTAAAAGAGAGAGAGAGAGAGAGAGAGAGAGAGAGAGAGAAAGATAGATAGGGTCGCTCTATCTATGCACCTCGACCAGCGCGCAACAGGAGATGCGAAAAATCGGATGGTGAAAAGAACACACACCCAAAAAAAAAAAACAAACGAGCAAAAGGAAAATGAAAGCTGAAAAATCCCATTTCCGGTACCACGCCGGGAGTACGCCGGGAAAGCGGCAACAAAGTAGAGACTGTTCTGGCGGGAGCCCGCCGAGGGCGGTTTGATAAATAACCCTTTCCGGGGCCGGGATCCGTTGTGGTCTGGCGGGAAAAACCAGCCGGCCATTTTCCACCATTTTTCACCGAAAGCACCAGTCCGGGCTCACCCGATCGGTGCTTGGGTGGGGTGAAGAGAGCGAAGGAACCACGCAAAATTGAGTGATTAATTACTCTGCCACAATGGACCGCATGGCAAGGCTGGCCGTGGCCTCGAGACGGCGCTCGTTTGCGTTCGTCTGCTTTCTTTTCCACTCCGGTCCACCCAACCAACCCACCGGCTAATGGGTGTACGCGTGGGTGGGTGTGTGTGGGTGTGTGTGATAAGGACAGCCGCAAGGATACGAGATGGAATTTTCTTTTCGTGGAAATCGACGCAACCTTCTTTCACGCTTCTTTCACGGCCCGAAGGACATCACGCGCCCAGACGCACACGTGCGGCTGCACTACACAAGATTATAAAGTTTTTTTCCGGAAAACAAAGAAAAAGACCGCCCACCCCAGGAGCCAGGTAACGTTGTGGATGGGAATGGGAAGGGGGAAAAAAATCTAATCAAACGCCTCCGGACCACTCGCGTAGGAAAAACATTTCTTCCCGCACAACAACAACAACAACAACCTCTCCCAAATCACTTGAGTGGATTTTCCCGGCAGTATCCGTTCTCGAGAAGCAACAAACAATCACTCGCGTCGGGCACGATATGTGCGTGCTCGCGTGTGTGTGTGTGTGTGTTTGAGGCCGGTTCCTTATTGTGCCTACACGGCATGGGGCAGCACCCTTCAAGCGTAATCCCGGTCTTCTACTTTTGCTTCTTTGCAGGCTTTCGGCTCTTTTATGAAGCGGTTGAAAAAGCTGGCGCAATAAAAAAAACATCTTTACATTATTCTTTCGCTTTGTATTTTTTCCTTCTTCTTATTCTCTCTCTGCTCTCCCATATATATAAATAAATTTAGCTCCACCTCGTGGGGTGGGCAAAAGTTTGGCCCAGTTCCGGCGAGGATCCCTTTTTTTTTGGTAGGACGATGCGCCCAAATCGAGAGCCCCCGTGGAGGCACTTATAAAGGGTGGAATAAAAAAGAGAATAAAAGATAAAGGTGCTGAGTGCTGGAACGCGCTTTGATGGGTTTATAGAAAAATTTTTGAATGATTTCCCTGCACTCGGGGAAGCTGGAGGAAGCGAGTGAAAGAGAGGCACACACACACACACAACCGGTAACGGAATTGGTTTAAGCAACAGGACAACTCGAGAAGGGCGCCCACCTTTTTGTGTCCCTTTTTTTTGAAGTTTTTTTTTCATTTTGGTCCTCCAGGTTTTGATCCAGAAAAATTGGATCAACCCCCATGGTGACGGTGCGGCCGATGATGATGCGCTGATGACGTCCCCGTCGGGTTTGAATGTTCCCCATCTCAATCCCCTCAACCGCCAAGGAACAACCCCACGACCAGGTTGATAAATAGAAGGAAAGTTGTGAGATTTATTGCGCACGTGAGACCGAAAAAATAGGGAGATTGCGCGAAAAAGGCCCACCCGGAAGCGGGGAACCACCACTCGAGAGTATGAAAGGCGGACACCGGAATCGGGCAAACGGGCTTAGCAGGAACCGAAAAAAAAATTCAATAAATGAGCCCACCATTAGGGCGTCCTCGAAGGGGTCCGAGAAAAGCGCGCGGCCAGACGAACGCACCCAAGGCCGGCACTCAGCGGGAAAGATAGCACCCTTTCGGTGTGGCATTGGCGTCGCAAAATAAGGGTGCATATTGAATAAATTATTTGCGATGATTAGACAACCGTATTCATGATTATTAGTTAAATTTGCGCCCGAGCCATTCTTCCCAAAAGGGGTAGCGTGTTGGTTTTATTATAGTGAATTGTAAAGTTTATTTTTTTTTGCTTGAGTTCGCCATCCTGCGTCGCGTTCGAGCGCGTTTCCTACACTTTCCCTTTTCACGCGACCCTTAAAGCCCATTCATCATACCGTCGATGGCGCCCGCGTGGTTCCCGGAGATTCGCTAAAAGGATTCCCACCCAGTGAGCGCGAATTCAATTACCGACGGAGCGGAATATGATTGCATAATTCCGGGCAGAACAGTTGGTCGGTTCCAGTTCCCGAGTTTCAGCTGCCGTCGGCCAGGGTTGTGCGAATCGATCGAGCTAATTTTCAGGCGCATGTTGGGCGTACATACCTGCAAGGAGAGAAAGAAAAGAAACGAATCGTTACATCCGATTAGCAAACATAGCAAGCGGCGAAACAAGCCAGCATGAGCCCGAAACCATATGGTGTCTGATTGTGTGTTTGTTTTTCAAGGGTACGTTCGGTTGCCATGGGCAACCGTTTGATACGTTGGCGTGTAGTTTGGAAAATAGAACACTGCCCGAGGTAAATCCTCTTAATATGTATTATTATAATAATATAAAAATAAAGCAATATTTTTTTAAATCAGTTCATCTAAAACCTGGCTGTCAAATCAAAGCATTATTCGAGTGCACTAGAAAACACGATAGACTGGCGCTGATGCAAGAACGCTCATATCGCTTGAAGTATCAGCGCGACTTCGATCCGCTCAAACGCCACCCGGACACGATCTATTCACGCTGGCGACTCCTTCGCATCGGCATCAAACGAAAACAGCACAACATCCAAATCCGAACCCATCGCGTACCAGCAACCATCAGCCACCCGTCCAAACAAACATTTTCCATCTGGAAACGGGAGAGAGCGCGCGCGCGCGCGAGCAGCTCGTTGATTTACTTCCCCAACCGACAACCGACGGCCCGTTTCCACGGTGGAAAACCCAGCCTGTAATTAATACCCGAAGCGGAACCCGCGTCTCCAACCGAAACGCTAGCAATGAGATCCTCCATCCTCATCACGCTCATCATCATCATCATCATCATCGCCGGCTCGCGAGCATCTTGAGCGGTAGCAGCATCGCCTCCTTTGTCCGCGATGAAAAGTATCGTATTTCCCGGAGATCAATCAGACGGAGCGCACTCGCGCACACACGATGGCTTGGCAGGAACCGCACCCAACGAACCAGAGACCAAAACTACCAGAATCACGCAGCATAATTCAACCCACAGCCTGCGCTCGGGCCGGCTTTGAAAAATAACTATATTTACCTCGACTCTCACCCCACTCAACTCCACCCTCTCCGTCAAACGGGTGGAAAACACGCCCGGAAAACATCCTTCTCGGGGCGCAATCATAAACTCATTAAGGGAAAACACACACACACACACACCGTGAGGTTAAACGCGGAAACGCCCGAGGCGCCCGTTTTCAGCAGTGCGTCCTTCCGGGCGACTGTGTGTGTGTGTGCCCGAGGTTTTGTGTCCTTTTGCGTCCTCGACCAGGCGCGTCTTGTAAGTGCGCATGGTGGCGCGTAGGTAAACTTTTCGGTGATGAATACCCGCCACGAAAGCCGTGCTGCGGCAAGTTCTTGCGCTAGTTCGTCCGCTGCCACCGGCTGGCAAGAACGATTTGTGTGTGTGTGTGTCTGACTGCCGGGTTGTGCCGGCGGACACCGCCAACCGGAAGCGACTCGTTACGACGCCCCAACCGACATCGACATGTGTGTGTGTATGTTTGTGGCCGCGATGGAGGATTCGTCTCCGGCTCCGACGGGTCGTCGAATGATTCATTGTTATGGCGCCGCACGTTGCCGCTGTCGAACGTGGGGGTCTGGGGACAGCTTCCGAGTCAGCTCATTCGAGAACATATGCCACGGCACGGTGGGAGCAAAGTTTGGTAATGAATGCACTTTTGCAAGTGCATGAAAATTAAGCAATAAATTGGGCGCTTCCCGGACGGGAGACAAATTGGACATTGATGCGTTAGTTTGGGTGTCTGCGAGGTCTCGCGAAGCCTTCTCGAGTACGGATGGAAATGTTTGATATTATTCACAGGAAATTATGGTTGCACCGAGTCGAATTCGGCAGTACGCAGAGAATCGATTCGTGGCATTAGTTCCAAGACGTCTCCGGCCACACGGAAGCAATAGTTCCACCCGACGCAATAATTCGGTATAATTACATCCGTAAAGCTTTTATTGCAAACAGTGAGTGCAATCGGGGCGTTTTTGGGAAGAGGAAATCAATTTCGAGACCAAAACCCGCCATAGTGCGTGCCAAATCCGTCGAATCGCCATTCGGTACGGATCATAAAACGAGACCGGGAACGGACCAGATGTTTTCCATTTGTCCCGTGCAAGTGCCACGAAGGGTGCGTGAGGGTGGTTGACAGGCTAGTCACGACGTGGGTCCGACACAAGACCACGATGTGACAACTCATCACTCCAGCTAAACCACGATCTTTAGTATGCACCGACAAGTGTAAGCCACCAAAGAGAATCCCAAACCTAAGGCAGGAGAAGACAACTAACTCGTGTACTATCGTGGGATAAATCTGCAGGCAAACCGTAGACTGGCAACTGACATTATTTTTCTGTTAAATGCTGCTTTATTTTGAGACAAACGGAAAGGAATCTATTTTCATTGAGAGGATCATTTGCAGGTCTGCAAAAGTTTCTTTTACATTCAAGAGTTGATAAGCTTAATGAAACGGCATTCAAAATAGGCGTATTTCAAACGTTCAGAAGTTTATTCCAGAAGTTAACGTGTTCGAATGAACCCCAACAGATTATCCGGATTGAGGGGCAGCGGTGGTGGTCGTGCGCTTACCGTGTCCCTTGTGCAGACCAGGATTCTTTCCCTTCTTGTGAGGGACTCCTCCCTTGTCAGCCACAGCGACATTCTGTACACAAGAGCACGAGAATAGCCAAATGTTAGAATAGTACATTTTTGAGATACATCACCCAAACAGTAGCTTACCAGGCAGAGCAGGATGGCTGCGAAAATCACGAGGAAGAACGACAGTTTCATGGTGAACTTTTTGCTACAAGTCTTAAGACTGAACTAAGGTAATATGTTATTCCGATAGGTTTATATACTATCCGATGATGGTAATTTGGCATTGAAAAACTTCTTCGCTGTGTCTCGTGTCCTTGGCTACTGAAATATTTAGCAAATATTTTACAGCCATGTGGATAAACACAACTGCTATTTGAGTACGTACAGACGTAAGTATAATACGACACGTGCCTCCTTAAAACCTTTTCTTCAATCAAATGACGTATGCAGAAAATAAGCTACAAACTGTGTCAATAAATGTATACAAATGCTATGGCGCCGTATGACCTTACAGCACTGGTTGCATATTGTAGCTACCAAGCATTTCTAAAATTAGCATTATGGTCAAAATAATATTCTTACATTGAGTAAAATGGCATTAGTGTTAAGTTAGCAATTATTGAAAAAATATTACCACAGGAAATATGGATCACCTCAGTTATGGCACACGTTCCATTTGAAACGGCTCGATTCAATAGGCTTTCGAAAGAAACAAGATATAGGTAGAGTTGAATCAGTTGAATGAATGAAGTAGAATTGATGCTACTTGTATCATTGGAGATAAAATTCCCTTTGCTACTATGTATTGTCTTAAGAACGTCGAACTTTCACAATAGATTAAAAAATAACTTTTAATCCTTGACTTTTGAGAGCCACAAAAAGCTCTAGTAATTCTCTACCATCCATTGAAATTGGGCACATTAACATTGTCATATTCCTTGCGTCATATTATCTAAAATTTTATTTTAAAAACAATTTAACATGAAACCTTCTACAGATATTATCGAACACTTGTGTCCACACGAAATCGCGATGCATATTTCGATACGGTAAATTTTTTTCCAAAACATGTGTGTACCGAAATAGGTGTGCCATATATCCGCATACGGCATTAGAGCAGCCGTTAGAACGATATATAAGCAGACGGAATTGGTTCAAGATTCAGTTCAGTCTTAAGACTTGTAGCAAAAAGTTCATCATGAAACTGTCGTTCTTCCTCGTGATTTTCGCAGCCATCCTGCTCTGCCTGGTAAGCTTCTGTTTGGGTAATGTATCTCAAAAATGTACTATTTTAACATTTGGCTATTCTCGTGCTCTTGTGTACAGAATGTCGCTGTGGCTGACAAGGGAGGAGTCCCTCACAAGAAGGAAAAGAATCCTGGTCTGCACAAGGGACATGGTAAGCGCACGACCACCACCGCTGCCCCTCAATCCGGATAATCTGTTGGGATTTATCCTGATATGATACCAACAATCGATGATATGTACCAACGCAAGATTTTGCCCAAGCATGGCGGATAAATAAACGCAGTTTATCGACACGCAAATTTTCAAAACGTGTTCTATATTTCGTGGAATACGATAAGACGCTATAAGTGACATTACTATCTTAGAATTGCTAATAGGCGCTCCATATCAAAAGAATGCTTTCTCAGGGGTCATGTAACGAAACAAAATCATCTAGTGCAGGTTGAGCAGATGCAAGACACACCCTTCGACAGGTTTGCTTTTGCTCGAGCACGTAAGAAGCGCAAGGTGACAAAAGAAGGTGAGCCGCTACAAAAGAACGTCCCTATCTGCCGCTCCATAATTCAACGCGAGATGGCGAAGAGAACCCTCGATATCTAGAATACTCATCCGAAAGCAGGCCGGAACATCACCACGTACTACAAACAAATCTGACCGCCATCTCTCACACGATCCCTCCAGTTTAATCTTATCACACGCTAGCTGAAGCACGTCTGTTTGTCTGATTTCTATCGTCCGGCGAATGCACCGAAACCCAAACCCTTCCGTAATTAAGGCGCAGCGGTACGTAGCCGTAGGGGAAAAAAACGCATTCCTTTCTAACCTTCTCGCTTTTCTCATTGCGGACATTTTCACCCCATGTCCGTGTTCGCTTCATAAGCCGCATATCGATAATTTATTGCCCGATGTCAATCACTGACAACGGTGTTATCTTATCAACGCGCGTAATGCAAACAGCCAACAGGAACAAGCGCTGATTCGATTTTATTCCCACCACCGCCCAAAATGCTTGTGTCTTTGCGTGTCGCCCGCGGAAGTGGCCGCCGAAAGCATAAGCAAATAGAGTGACCACATGATCGAACGAGCAGCGAGGAAATGGCGTGGAAAAAGACTCACCCAGTTCGGAGGAATTCGAACGCCAAGAAGAGAAAGCGGTGGATGAAAAAAAAAGCTCGAAAAAACACACAGTCCAAATAACGGAAAAGTGGTCCTTAACACGATTAGAACGCGACCGATGAAGCCACCAACCAGCCCCGTGGTAGTGGTGGCCGGAATCGTCGGACGGTTTGTTTGCGCTACGGATTTTTTCGAAGCCCAGCAAACGAAGACGACAACCGACGACGGGAAAGGGCTGTTTGAGAAATGGTTTTCCGTGTTTTTCCCGCGCCAACCGGAACACACGCCACCCGAGGCTCGATTACACCATTGCGCGATTAGATACGCCCGAACGAAGCGCGCGTGAGTGACAGAGGTCTTCCGTGGGCCTCCCATCAGGCCTACGTGTTCGCCGGGTGTAATCCCGCGAACAAACACGAGCCCTTTCTCGGTGGAAGTTAAGACGTTACACCTCGATACGATCGATCGAGTGGCGGTCAATCGCCACACGAATTGACCACTGACAAAAAAGCGCTCGCCAATCGGAAGCCCGCTCTGACGATCCTGTCAAGTGCCACCCACCATCGGATACGGCCGGAAATCAGTGCCTGTGTTGGATTTAAAGAGTCAATCGACGGGCTGAAGTGGCGGGCATTAATTACCGATAATCGAGCTATCTTTAGCCAGCTCGAGAGGATCCTTTAAGAACTTTTTCCCCTGCCAAGAGCCAATGGCGCCTTCAATGGAGCTTGAAATACGTTCGTGAGTGTGCGAGAAAACTTCCGGAAGCTCGTCCCGTGCAAAATTCACTCCGGAAATAATCTCCCCATCCTCATCCTTAAGCCGTGATGGAATTCTTCCCCGAAAAGCGGCCCGCGTGCCGGTTGTGGCAGAAAACTTTAAGGACTACCCTCAGCTCACATTCCGCAACGGACAGCCGGTTCGCCAATTAGGCGAATTAAAACGTGCCGGCAAATGTGTCCCCGCGTAAGCGTAATCGCCTCCGTCAGCTGCCTATCACGGGTGAAAGATAAATAAGCGCCAGCTGTCCGGAATAACTTCCGAGCCGAAAGGATACGCCTACGACGCCGGATTCCGTTCTTATCAGGCGTGCGAGCGTTCATGCTTGGTGTCCGTGTGCTTGATATTTAAATAATTACGCACACATCGAAGGAAAACCGAGGGGTTTGTTTTTTTTTCAAGGAATTCTTTCCATCCGCTCAGCCCAAATTCAGTTCCCAGGGTGTTTCATCGGCATCCTTCCACGTGCCGCACGTGCTAATGAAGCTAGATTTGCTTGATTTTATTTACAAACACCACCACCAGAGGGTCGTCTCTTAGCCTAATCGTTCCACGGCAGAGAACGCTCATCGCCGCAAGGACTGAGGCTGGAAATTTCTTCCCCACAAAACCCCCACCGACCGAGAAAGTAAATACGGCCAATCTGATCCGAGCGGTTCTCCTTTCACCAATCAACTGGTATCGGCGTTCCCGTCTCACCAGGATACACGCAGTAACGAAGTGACGCAGTAACCAAAACACAACTCCCCCAAATTCTCGGGGAGTGGACAAAAATCAACCCCCCACCGATGAAAAACCGATGGTGGTGTCGAAAGGAGAAAAGCCACGGAGGAAACAACTCGCTCCAACAAATCGGTTGACCGTGACCGTAACGGATGCGACGTTCGATGGATCGTTACATGACCTTTTTCTTGTAGCTTTTGCTTTTGCTTTCTGCTCCCAAGGAAAACCCACCCACTGCCACCTCGTCGACGATCCACATCAGTGACATTCTTTGGCCACGCCGTCGGGTCAATCGGTCGAAGGGATTTTCGGGTGACCCAAAAGGCTGCCCTGGGCAGGAAAGCCGTGCAAAAACCGACATTTCAGCAAACACACGCCCGCAAATGAACTCGGCTGGCGAGGCCAACAGAAACCCCGGCTTCCGTCCGGTTTGGATCCTTCTTCCGCACACTCTATTGGGTGGGTGGCAAGGCGGGGATGAACAAGAAGAATGAAAGATAAATAAGCCCAAGGTTGGCACGGGTGTACCGTGGAATGAAGCGCCCACAAAAAAAGAAAGCCTTTCCACCGCAGTGAAGGAATCTGCCGTCCGCAGCCGTGATCTTACGGAAGCCATTAAACCCACGCGCCATTGACCGGTGAGATCCGTCGCGGCACAAGATGGAGGACGAAAGGAAAGAAAGCCGATCCTAAAATCGGCCACCGTACGAAATCTGCCCGGACATTGGGATAGAGAGAGAGACCCGAAAAAAAAACAAGCAAAAAAAAACCCACCACACGGCTGCTCGTAAGTTCGTTTAGTTACGCTCGTTTCTCTTTTTTTCGCTCCCCCAGAACCGGACGAAAATCGACGCATCGGTAGTGAGATCTGGAAGGAAAGAACTGGCCTTGCCGGCATGCCGTTGAGAGGATGCGCACACCAGAAATGTGTACCAGATGTTCACCGTGGTAGATCATTATGAATAATGAATGAGAACACACGGCCACACCGTGCACTGTGTCCGAGATCTTCCGAGGGCGGTTTTCCGACCGATGGACGAGCACGCGATGGCCAGCACCGGTTGGGAGGGTTTTTCTTCAACTCGTTTTTCACCCACCGGAAAATACCGTCCAGCCAGGATGGGTCCCTTGGGCAGGAGAGAGAGAGTGGCCATTTCGCCGTGGAAAAGCACGAACAGGGTGGGAAAATGGTACGAAAAAAAAAACACTTAAATTTGTCCTCACCCACGACTCGGTGGCGAATTGGCGTATGGGTGCAAACGTTCATGAAAAGCGAAACGAAATTCGCTTCCCTGCGGTAAGGAATGGCTTTTTCATGCGGCAACCCAAGGGAGCTGGTCGTGTTTTCCCCCCGAGCGGTGGGAGTGAGGGAATTGCAATAAGGGAAATTGATAACAACAACAAAAAAAGAACTGGGGTGAATCGAAAAGCCGTGACCAGCGGGCGAAAGTAAACCGATAACGTACGACACACATCGGTCGGCCCTTTCCTAAACCTTTCCGGTGAAAAATGTGCGGCGTTTTGTGCGAGAACAACTGAATCGAAAGCAAAAGTTATGGCCGAAGCTGGGTTTCGACGTTTATGGTCGTGTTGCCGTTTTTTGCTGGCCTCCGTTGCCCGTGCGGACATCGTGATAAAAATCATTAGCAAATGTTAGCGCACCACCGGCAGTCCGGGTGTCCTGGGAGTGTCTCTTCCTTCCTCGCCGAGGGAGCTTTAAATCAAATAACGATTCATTCGATTTTATTTTGTCCAACAAACAAGGCTGCCCTCATTCCTGCCAGGGGGTGGTTCACAACGAGAAACCAACGCGTGTATTAATAAAACATAAACGCATTTCGGGGCTTGGTGCTTACTCTGACGCATTAGCGCATCACCCAACGCTGGGGGAATGGTGGAAAATTGTATAACATTTTGCCACCCACCCACCGATGGCCACGCGAAAGCGCTACCGCGCGAACACGCGCCAAAATGCGCTTCCTACGGAAAATGGTCCAAAAATAAATTTTGAAATAATTTACATACCATTAAAGGGCACTTTTCACGCTCTCGATGTCCCCTGCCACCCCCACAGCGACCACCCGGCGTGCGTCAGAAGCAACAGCAACAACAACGACGGGGACGAAAAAGAGAATGAAAACAAAAATAACAACCTCACTCACCCGTCGGAACTAATTTTATGACGACTGCGAATGAAGAGACAGAGCGCAACATGCAACGAACGAGAGATGAAGCCGCCACAGGATGCCAACGGTGACGACGAAACAGCATAATCAGCGGCACGGTGAAACAACGCCAGCAACACGCCCCCAACCCAGCCACCCACTCACCCACACACCCCCACCGGAGTCACCTGAACTCCCTGGACCGTTCGGGTCTTGTGTCGGTTTGCGCTTCGCTTGATCACATTTCGCTTTGAAGTGCTAATTCCCGCTGGTCCGCACTCCACTCCCCTGTGTGGATCCACCCCCAGGGAAGAGGAGGAGGTGGGGGTGGAGAGGACCGTGGGGGCTCTCTCGTGACAAGGACCCGGTTCGAGGACGTCGGTGGGGCGGAATCATTGCTATTTACATTTCACCTTTCATTGCATTGTTTTTGCTTCTGATTTGATCTGCTGGAAGCTGGAGCTCGAAGTGCAGGACGCGTGTGAGAGAGAGAGAAAGAGAGGGAAAATTTCCATTTTCTCCAATTACCACGTCCCCCTGCCGCGGGGACATCATCCATCGGCGAACTCTCATCGCGCTTGGTGTCGGGGGGTCTCTGCTTCGAACGGCAACGAGAAGCAGAGAAGAAAAGTGTCCACGGAGGATGAAAAAAGGACACCCCTGGGGGAAGCGCAAACACGAACGTACCAGCATTAGCCCGGCCCCCTTTTGGGGTGGTGACCGAAGCTGTGTAGAATTTCCGGGTTCGCGAGCAAATCGCAGTACACCCACCCGCAACACATCCGAACGGCAAGTGCAAAAATGTGCTCCTCTGCTCGGATGAGTACGCTTTACAGCCAGCGAGGCGGAATGCAATAGTTTTCGACGGGATAAAACGCCACGGAAAAGGTGGGAAAATTCTTATTCCATGTGCAAAGCTCGTGGCACTTATTGCAGGAGGTTTTTTCACTCTTTAAATTGTAACAATATTTCCTAGGCAGCACAGGAAAAACATTTCAACACAACCCGTTGCGAGAAGAACACTCATTCAGTTCTGTTTGTCACCTTCCACAAAAAAAGCGTATTACAAGCAGCACATTTGAGAGGCGAAAAGACCCACACGGAAAATTGCTCCCGGGCACGCAACAGCCCAGACTTGGTGGCAATGAGGAAAGCCCGAATAACCGACGATTTGTGAGAAACCGTGAAGAAGCGAACACATCCACAACCACAGGCAGAAAGCAGAGAATGAAATGCAAATTGCACACACAAATGCAGCAGCAAAATCACCCTCCGGTTGACTTGTGGCGTCATTTCCAAGCGGCAGGAAGCACACATTTCCAACACCAGTGTGCGGGAAAAACAGGGAATACACACAAAAAAATCCACAAAACCCGCGTGCACACGGAAGAACCGAACCGAAGGCGTGTGCAGTTTTATTCCGGGAAGAACAGAGAGAAAGACAGAGAAATGCACCCAAGCGGCAGGAATAACAGAAGAACCAGGAGCATATGTCACAGCGAGATAAGTGTTTAAGGCTGCATAACCATAAATGAATAAATGAATGAATGTCATTATTCCGGGCTGCCCTCCTCTGGCTCGGGCTTGAGTTATTTGTTGCTCGTGCCCGGCAATCATTACTCTTATGGTTCCCGCTTGGTTCGAGGGAGATAGAGAGAGCATAATGCGCCACTTGAAATGCATGCAAATCGCGAATGAAATGTGTGAAGGGAGAGGGAGAGAAAGAAAAATGCAATCCGACCCCTCAAATCGGAGAAAACGCTTGAGCGTTGTGAATGATGCATTTCTCCCCACTGCACCCAATGCATTTGAATTCGTTGCTTTTGTTTCCTACCTTCGAGAGCCTTTTATGCTCCACTCCATGGAATGCACGCTGCTTGACCTGTTGGGTGTATGTTGCTACACAAAATTACACTTTCACGATTGTTTGAGTGATGCCGAAATCACAAGACCGAACCCTTGACTTAACAGCACGAGCATCATTTGAATGTCAATCTGCCTCCATCATAAGCGTCATTTCACACCCGATTATGGGTTTAAGTTAACACAGTAACGCAACAACTTGATCAAAGATGGCAACGATTGAGAGACAGCCCTTAGGCACACACACACACACACGTGTCCCAGACATTCCAAAACAATCCACCCCTAAAACACACATAAATAATAATCTTCCCTCCGGACGGTCGGACTTTTTCAACACAGCATCCTGAGGCAAGCGCCCGAGAAACATCACTGAATGATTTTGATTGGGCGACCGTCCAGACAGACAAACAGAGTAGGCCCTGACGGCACACTTGTGTGCGCCCGGTTGTTTGTTACGCACGTCTGTACACACGCGCGTACATGCTACTGCACGCCGAAACGTAAACGAACCCGTCCGAAACAATAAAGTAACCGCAGCTCCCGTCCACCCACCGAGGAGGCCTTTTCTCCTCCCAAGCAGGGGGGGGGGGCTGGATTATATTTGACCTCGCAAGATGACGAATCATCGGAGCGAGCGAGAAAGCAAAAGAAGGTCCAGTCAATATGGCATTAGAATGACACTCCAACCCGATGAGGAGGTTACAGTGCGCTTCAAGGCTAATGCAACATCAAAAGTGAGAGACAAAAAAACACTCACACCTCGTTACTACACTTTTGTGGCCGAAGGACGAAGAAAAAAAAGCCCCTCTAAATAGTTAACGAAAACTAATCAAATATACATTTCGGTCAACGGAAAGCAACAAACAACCAGCCCCATGGCGGTGGCCGTAGTCCTGAACTGTCCGAACGCCTCTTACCGTACACGTCGAAACAAAATTATTCAATTAATGTATGATTTGCTCATCTCGCTGCTGCGTGGCCAAAAACAATGAACCCTCTTCCACACACGCAAACCCACAGCCTCCGTCAACGTCAGCCGGAACCGATCTTTGACAGTGACTAGCAGAATTCGATTGCCTTAATCGCATTAGGCAGCTTATCTTGTTATCGTTGCTCCCACTCTCTCTCTCTCTCGCTCTCGCTAAGGAGAGCTCTCATGACTTGCCTTATTTTCTAGCTCCCCCAGGAGAATGTGAAAGAAACGAGCTAAAAGCACACAAGAAATGGGATCTTGGTGAGGACTACAGATAGACTGTCTTTGCTAGGAAACCACGCATAATTGCTGGCAAATGTTGTTGGCCAAACATTTTCTTTAAAACACACACACACTCACCTACAGCCAACGTTCCGATGGTGGATGGTTCGAGATATATCGTACGTTTCTGGAGCACTCGAGGTGGTGGAGATGGATAAGGACGTATGCTCCCACACACGTCACTCGACAGCACCGAAAGGATTACATTTCGAATCAAACGAACAGGATCGGTCTGACGGGCGCCCCAAACCGTGCCTTTGGGTCCACTTGAACATCGTCAGCAACGTTCCCGTCAATGTCGTCGTCGTCGTCGTCGTCGTCGTCCTGTCACTCGTCACGGCGTCTAAACAAACTCAAAAGTTACCAAACCGTCGACGAAATCTTTCGTCATTATGCTAAAAGCATACTCGTTCTCTCTTTCTCTCTCTCTCGCAACGCTCCGGGCAACACCCTCGATCAATCAAATCCCGCTTTTCCCGGACCCGGAAGGCCCGGATCCCGTTTTCCGGTGTGGTTCTCCAGAAGGCTTTTTCCACTCCGACTACGGCGCTCAGGTAACACATCCTTTTTCCGGTGCGCCCAAGTGTGCGTGGGTTGCGCACGTCGAGTGTGACTTACACCTCGAGTGTTTCCATTAGTAGAAATTGATATTCTCTCGTTCTGCTTCCGGAGGCCGGGCATAACCGGCATGCTCGGAAGTATGTCCGGTTCAGCACGCTTTCCGACTGGCGCTTCTTCGCATCTTCTCAGCAAGCTTCATCATCCGACCGAAATCAATCATTTTTTACCACCCCTTAGACACCTTTTCGTTTTTTTAATCATCCAAATAACTCGACCACGAAGCGATGGGTACACGCGCGTCTGTCAAAACACCGGAACACCGGGAAGCATCATTCACACCGGCATTTCCAGTGAACACGCGCTTTCCCCGGTACGATAAATTCATTGCTGCAATGCTCGAGAAGTGCAGTGAGGGAATGTGTTTTTCCCGAATACCGGTACACGCCGCCAGCTTCCAGTTTGTCACTTATGAAAATTAAAGTAAACACCGTCAGATGAAATGTCCAGTGTTTCTTTTTTTTTTTGTTGGCCTTCCAAATGCCAACATGCGTACAGAGATGCAAAAAATGGTGGCCACATTCGTCCTTACACCATCATGCGAAATGTTCTCGTAATGCTTGCGCGTACATGCAAAAACCGGCCCATTTAAGCAATGTGTAGGGAAGCGCTTTTTCTAAAATGAAAACACCCACACACGTCATAATCACATCTCGCCGCCGAAACGTCGCATCCGTACGATCGAGTGATCGAGTGGCGTAGAGCGCAAAGGTCGTAGCGAACATAATTGCTACCGCAAGCATGTCGGAGAACGAGAGAGAGAATGTGTGAGAGAGCGAGACCGACTGGAAGAATCTCGTTCCAGATCGAAACATGATACTAGGCTTCGGGCTCCAGACGAAAAGAGGCTCAACCAGCAAACCAGCAAGCAAATGCAGGCATGGAAATCAATTAAGAACCAAAACGGATTCATCTGCCGTAATGACGATTGACGGCTTCGCGTCAAGCACGGCACATTTCATAGGCTTACTTTCAGGGGCCAGCCAGACAACCCGAAAGTCGACGGTCAACCACCTTTCGGCTGCGCTCTGGTGTAGTGGTAATGAACTCGTACCCTGTTGCCATGGTGACGGTGAAGGCTACTGAGAATCGTCACAGAAGCATCTCAACCCATACGCAGCATCCGCGTTATTTTGTTTGTGCCAAACTGTCATTTACGAATTCGCCGATTCGTCGATTCGAGGGATATGAAAATTGCGCGACGCTTTGTTTTTTTCCTGTTACTCCAAATTTAATAACTCACGTTTGTTTGCGTTGCTTGGAGCGTAAAACTTGGCAACTAATATAGACCGAAAGATAATAAAATCAAAACCAACTCCATTACGAAGCACATAATAAAATGTGTACGCGCCCGCGAGAAACAGGACGAATGAAGGCGAAAAAAAAGGGCACACGAATAAGCCTATTATAATGGGTGGAGTGGGAGACGAAATAAGAGACAAAAAAAAAACACCACAAAACATTCCTCGCAGCACGCAGAAGAAGAGTAGCAAATACGGAAGCCCAAAGCCAGCACGATCGTAAACCGCGCTCCTCACGCACAGTGAGAACTCGCACGGCGTGAAAAAATACGGATGAGAGAAGAGGAAGAGAAAAAAAAAAGAATCGAAAACGAACACCAATCCGATCACCACCCGGACTGGGTTCTTCTTTCGTGCGTTTTGTGGGTGACGAGAGACGGGAGCTTTGTTAAAATTTTTATTCAATTTCTATTTTATGCTCCGTGTCGTACATATGTTCGCCTCGTTGCCTCGTTCGCGTACGCGCGATCCCCAAAAAAGGGCGAAGAAGAAACAAAAATCGATACCCATAATAAAAATTGTCAACCGGCCTTCGCAGGAAGGCGAAACGGAACCTGAATCGGCAAGTTCGATTCAATTGTGCCGACCGATTGGAAGCACGGGCAAAATGAAATAAAACAAAACTAAACATCCATAACGTACGGATGGTTGGTGCAGGCGGCACCGGAGCCGAAAATCGGAAATGGCTCGTTGGTTAATATTCCACACGGGCGACACTTCTTTCCAAAACGTGCACGCACGGAATCGAAACACACAATCACAAACCCCAAACGGGTTGAGCATGGGACGGAAGCACATATGATTCATGCTGGAGCGCGGATCGAACCGCAGAACACGCGATTCGTCACGTCACGGCAAACGGACGGATGGGGAGATTTTGGGGAGGCAAACAAAACAGCCCCGTAAGGGCGTGAGAGCGAGAGAGAGAGAGCGATAGAACGAACGAAAGGAAATCAGGACCAGCCGGAACATAAATATGATCAAATTTACGAGCACCCATCCGGGGGAGCTCGAAGCGCCCGGAAGTGGAACGTTGTACGAAAGGAAACAGAACTGCCTCCAACTCGGTTCTCGATTGGAGCTGATTCTGCTGCTGCTGTTGGGGCTGTTAAACAATAAAAAGGCAAATCCTTCTAATGCCCAACCCCCACGCCATAAAACATCTCCACGATCGTGCGCGGATCGACACCGAATGAGCAATTAGACCCAGCCCTGTGAGGCACTTGACCGCGTTTGTGGTGGCTCTCTCTCTCTCTCTCGAAGCTAAGGGCTCCGATAACGGCACGGGTACGCTTTAACGGGACCACTAAAAAGGGCCTAAAGGAATTGAGCCCAATGTCCCGATGGTGCATGCTGCGAGCGATAACGGCACACGCAAATGATGAGGCAGGCAATAAATCACCAGCCTTTGCATTATTCGTGTTTGTTTTGCGTTCGGTTTTTTTTTTTCAATAACACAAACATTCCTTTAGGTCATGAGAAAAAGCGCTGCCAAAATGCATGCAAATTCGGTCACCGAAGGGTTTTTTTTTCATAAAGTGCACACCACTGCCCAAAGATTAACCCATTATGCTTACCCACCCGGGGCTGGCGACTAAGCGACACCGACCGTGGCGTGATTTGTGGCACCGAAACTAATTGATTTTTCAAGCCATTGATAACACGCTGACCCTGGGGGGGGGGGTTAAGAGAAAAACGCACTGTGTTTGGGGTTCGGGGGAGGAAACATGGCCGGTAAAGATGAAAGAAAATAATCACGCGGTGGAGCATAAATTATCACGCGTATGATACCGGTCCCGGGCGGTTTGATAAAAGCTTTTTTCCGGTGGGCAAATAAAGCAGCCGGCATGTGGATGGCTTTTGGGAAAATGCACCACTCGGGGCGCGGGTGAGTAAATAATGCCTCCAATTTTCCCTCCAATTTCGGCGTTCGTTACATCCACCGACGTTGAGCACTTCATTAAAGGGGGTGAATTGCATTACTTCTACTGGGGAGTAACAGATTTGAATCACACATGGTTCCGTTCCATTTCTCCGTCCCCGAAATCACAGCCAAGTTGGGGGAGAATTTAATTCCAACATCACGACGATTAGAGCCCACCGGTGGCATTAAACGTGGCTTGTTCGATCTTTCCCCCAAGGGATGCTCGCAGAAAGGTGACACAAAAAGGTCAACCAGCGACATACCGATCCAAATTCCGAACATGACAGCGTTTACTCCCACCCACAGAGTGGCAGTTAAAAACCGTGTGTCACAAACGCGCTTGGGCTCCAGAATTAAGGGCCTTCCTCGGGTTGATCCTTGGGTCCACCCCCAACCAAAAACGAACGCTCCCCAAGCGAGTACACAAGATCATATTTCCCTCGCACAACCATTTTTAACACAAATGTAAACGCGTCCGCTTGTGCGACGGAAAACTCTTCCCCGAACGCTTGGAAACGCAACCGGCGTCATTCATTCGTGCGATGCACTCGCACCCCGTTGCAGATGCACTTCTGTTTCCAATTATCAACACACGCCTGCCGGTTCGGTGCCGCCTGATTAGCTACGGTTCGGTTCAGTTCGGTCCGACAAAGCGAAGGCAGCGAGAATAGCGAGAGCATCTTGGAATGTGCATTCTTCTGTCGGTGGAATACAACAACGAAAAAAACCGCGAAGGGTGGTAGTTTTTCCCTTCGCTCGACATCAAGGGAAAAAACAATCCTCCACTCAACCCTGCGGGTGGCAAACGAGCGCGAGCAGGAGAGGGTGTAAGAAAAATATGAAACACTGCGCCACCACCCATCGCGATCGCTAATTTACTTCGTCACGGGCCGCCCGACGGGACGGGATGCGTTTCGATGAGTTCATTACCATACCCTGGGTGGTTTGTTGGCCATTTCATTCCTCACCACGCCGACGACACCGACCGATGCCCTTGGCTGTGGCCATAAAAGAAAGTGTTGTGTGACGGATGGATGGATGGTTGGGGTTTGTGGATATCGATTTTCCAGCCAAGAGCCAAGAGGAAAACGAAATCCTCAACCCCAACCTCATTCGCACCAAACGTTAATGGGATGGGTTGGGCCAATGTTTGCCTTACTAATTAGCTCGCTCCATGCATTTTGCCTCCAACGATTGGCTGCGATCTGGCCGTCTGGGAGGATGAGAAGCGTACCCACGGGCTCACAGTCCCACAGCCCACGCGTCGGTCGGGAGACGCGTTCCAAAAAAGGCAGTAATCTGTGGCCCCCGAGCTGCCCGTAAAAGGACTACAATGGGGCTAATTCATGCCGACGCCTGTATTATAACGCCAGTGGCTCACTCTCCAGCTGCCCTTTTCCGGAGAAACCCATGCCACCCCATTGGACGAGCTCTCTTAGCGCCTTTGCGAGGCGACAGCTGGTCGCGATCTTTGGCACCCGAGCCACAAACACTCACGCGAAGCAGGACCCGCGTATCTAAGCCACCCGCGCTTGATCCTGAGGTTCGCCCCCAGGAAAAACCCCCGAGAACCAACAGAGGGTTGTTTTTCTTTTGCCAATGTGCGCGCGTTATCAAACGCACATGTCGCGCGTGCGGTTGATAAGCCAATTGGCGTCGGCGGCATAACACGCACGGATTTACACGGTAGACCCTCATGGACAAATACAGCGGTTCCGGGGTGGACAGATAAACCGAAAGGAAGCGTTAAAACTGGCGTTGTGGAAAAGAATGCATCGGTTATCAGCGCAGGGTGGGCTTATCACCACCAACTGCATGATTCTTGCGGCAGGATGCGGCGTGGATTAGGTGGAATAAATCAACAAGTTCCTGATCGTTTTCACTTCGAATCAACCATGCTCCATGAATGTGATAACTAAATATTCTAAGCAGTTTGATAAGAATTGCACTCTTTCACGGTTGCACTTTGAAACACTTACTTCCTTTATGCTTGTTTCGTTTCACCTCAAAACCACACAAGCCGTCTTTTGGTGTATCTTTTTTTTTGTTATCAAACTTTCCCTAACCATCCACAACCGAGCCCCCACCCAGTGACTTATTGACGTGTCTTCGATCAAACGTTGACCTACAAATTCCATCCTAAACACACAAACGGAACGCCGCAAATGACTCAGCTGCGATCGATTCCACAGCTGCAGATTTACTTAGCTGGGTATGGGTGTGTGTGTGTTTTTTTTCTTGCTCTTGGGTTCTTCTTTTCTCCTGCACATCCGCCACAATCGGTTAAGGTTCGTCTGAAGGTCCATTTGTATCGAACTATTCAAATCGTTGAGGAAGGTTTTCCTCCGTCCGACCGATGAATTTCTTATCTACCTTTATTTTTTCATGTTCGCGGTCCACCTCGTTCACATCTCACGGGCGTGTGTTTTTTTCCCCTTTATTATTTTATCAAAATCTTCCAAACCCTCGTAAATTGTCCTCGAATCATCAGCCGCGCACTCGAGAACGCGATACGAATCGGCGACCCCTAACAGAGACGCGGAGTTGTCTCTCAATTCGTCGAGACGTCCCGTTGGCTGGCGAGGACGGGGTTGCGTTTAAAATCAAATAAACATTCAATCATATTTCCACTCCACGAACGGGCGGATCCACGCCGGTAAGTGGAACCGACCGGTGACGTTCCGTTCTTGTGCGATAGTTCCCTGAAAAGGGGCCTTTCCCTGGGAGACATGGCGGCCGCTGCGACCCCGATCGTTGTCATCGTTAGGAGGGAAATCTTAATCAATCAATCGCCGGAATGGGTCTCTTGCTCTCTCCAGGGCGCGTGCAAGGTCGCAAGGGTGGGGAAGATTCTTCACGAATTTCTTCGCTCTTCTCCATCTGCTTTTTATTCTGTTCTCCTCCCGGTGGCTTTTAAAAACGCATTAGATGCGCTCGAGATGACATTTATGCTCTCGAGAGAGGGCGCGCGCGTTCGCTGGCATAATCGGTTCGATCTCGTCAAAACGGGACGGACAAATTATGCTCCGTTTTGCCCGGGCGTACCTTTTGGGACACCGCCACAGCACAATGGGCTGATGGTGGTTGTGGTCTGCAACCCAGGGGCAGACCCGTGGGAACACGATTGAGCTGTCCCCAAGTGCGGGACGCTCGAACAGGACCGCGGTGTCCCGTGTTCGATGATGAATGGGGCGGCTTACATCATCGGACCCAAAAATGGGATAGAAAGTCATCGGTCGCGAGCAGCTTGCTGTCGCTGTGGATACACACTCTCGAACCCGACACACCAACATTCATCTTCCTCCGGGAGGAATGTTTTCCGTTTTTCCCTCTCTTTTTCCATTGTTTTTTTTTCCACCTCATACCCACGTCTGCTCGGTCTCAAGATGCTCGGTTTATCGGGGGCATAAATTATGATCCCAATTTATGCCCATTAGCGGCTAGGCAGCTAATTAATCAGTGAGATGATTTAAACGGCAAAAGAAATGTTTCTCCATAGCAACCGCAAAAGACGCCCAACGTTTTGGTGAAACAAAGACTTACCTTAGGTCAAAGCAGGCGTCAAGCAGATCGGTTACACCGCAGATCATTTGGCAAGCGTTTCTGCTAAAGTGGCACGATTAATTTCACCTCTCAAACACACGCGCCTAATCGGGTTAACAATATTGTTGTAACTTTGGGTTGTGGCTTTAATTGCTGCAACTCAACGCGTTATCGAGCCGCGTTGACCTTATTATCGCATGTAGTATTTCTTCACTTGTCGAGCGAGCGACCGCACTAACAGCACTTTCAAACGCATCCAAGTAGGCACTTTCATGCACCACACACAACGATCTCAACTTGCACGCCAGCCGCGAAGGGCTGATAAATATGTTTGCCGTAGGCACGGTCGAGGGCTTCGTCACTGCGCGTACGAGGATCGCGATAATGCGTTTTGAAAACCTCCACGAATTTATTTTTTTCTTTCTCTTCCCGCTTCACTTACAACTTCACACACTTCCGCAGAGCACACACACACGCACACTCACACTTCCGATTCCGCCGGGTGGGAAATTTTCAAACCGTCAGGAGGTGCAAATGTGGCCACTTTCCACAAGCACCTGCTCCCGAGGGGTGCATTCTCCAATCGGGGGTGAGACGTTCACTTAAGCATTCAGTTACACCACCAGTAGCACGAAGCATCCGCGAAAGCACCGATCTGAAAGCACACGAGAGAATGAGCACACACAAAAAATTCCACCATCCCAGAAAACCACAATTAATTGCATTGGTCCGATCATTCGAGCACGGGCTGGAGAAGAAGGCACGCCAACCCTACGGATGGGGCAATTGCAATTCGCGAACGTCCTGCGGTTTGCCCTGCACCTTAAGTCGCCATTTTCGCGCTGTTCCCGAGTGGGTGAGATGGTTAACCGCAAATCATTTGCATAAACCGCACGCAATCTCGCACAAAGGACCGCCCCGGTGCGCTGTTTCAAACCGACACCCAACCAATCAAGCTGCCAAATTCGCGTCCATCAGCGGTTCGCGGGTTACGCGTGGAAAGGACACGCGGAAAGGACACGCGGAGCAAACACTACCGGAAAACCCGCGCAAGGACCTTCCACTCGTCTAACCCGTTCCCCGAGTCCCGCGGGGAGTAATTATGGTAATTTGAACTGATTATTAGTGACATCAGCAAATACACTAGGACAAACACACACACACACACGCACGTTCACGCCCACGTTCACACTATGGTGTGTGTGTGTGTGTGTGTGTGTGTGTGTGTGTGTGTAAGCGACCATTCTCAGCCGGCTCATTATCGTATCGAAAATTTAATCAAATCCGTTCCATCATTCGCGCGACGTTTATGCGGTGGCCCGTCATTATGCCATCCATCCTTCGATAACCCCCTAATGTCGTCCTGCCACCGTCTCACCCCTGCTGTAAAGTACCCCACGACCCCTTCCACTGGCGTGTCCTTGAGTCCTCGAACGAATCAATACGAGAAACAGCAAAAAAGCCATCAAGCTACTCGCTCCCACCCAAAAATCATGTCCAGCACCGTAACGAACGCTTATCGATTACTGCAACAGAGTGCCCGGTCGCCTTCCGGAAAAAAGGACACCTTCGTCAAGTCAAGCCACCCTCCTCCTCCCCACCCCCTCTCGCTAGTCACGGGCATTGTTGTCCTGGCGAGGACTTTCGTTTCGTTTTTGAACGTTCCTTTCAGGCACTCGCACCCGGTCCTAGTAGCCATGTAACGGAAAATTCCAAACACCTCCGTGGATCGGTGGATCCAAGTTAGCACAGAAATACACTCGCACACATTCACAGACACACACACACACACAGCCGTAAACATTGCACACAGTAGCCACGGAATGTGGTCCCGTTGGCCTGGCTAGGTAGGATGGCTTCTGGCCAGGTTTGGAGGGCTTTTGGCGTGTGATGGGCCCATAAAACAATGCTGCCGTTTCCCGTTTCAGGCCTTCCCTTCTTCCGGCAGCCCGAAGGGAGGATGGGTGGAAAGGAAGGAGCGAAAAATTCCCCCGGCCAAACGGCAACACTTCCGGGCTAGCGTGAAAACGTGGCCGTCCGGTGGAAATGAGGAAACCGCCACGGCCAGGACTCGGTGGACGAGGTGAAAACCGTGAAGGCACTTGGTTCCGGTTTTTTTTTTGTCGCTCTCTCCTTACGCGCGGAATGTGTTCCTTTGCGTCTTGGGTCCGTTTTCCGCGGTGTGGTGTTGCGGGTGTTTTAATTTATGCAAATTAAAAAATAATAATCAACCAACAACGACCACCACTTGGAAGCTATGCCCTCTTCTGCCACACCGTTCTTCTGTGTTTGTGTTGCGCCTTTCGAGGCGAATCACTCCGTGGCTATTTGCCTGTTCAAACGTGCACTGGTTCTGCCGAAATCCGGCACCACGGTGACACGTTTGCACACGTCTCGGGGTTGACCCTGGATCGGTCCGGTTTTGACGGTTCGGAGCCGGAAACACCACGACATATGATTTACGGCAACACTCGAGGCGACGGCGAAAAGTCGACGTCCGTAAGCAGCGCGGATATTCAAATCAACCACCCAACATATCCCTTTCCTTGCAGGCACACACATGAACATTCACACCACAAGCACACAGGATTCGTTTCGAAAGGGTGCCGCAAAGATCGAGAACGCACCTGATGCAGTAATCCGAGGTGTGTGAGATCTGTCGCACAGATTTTCACGCCACTTTCGCGCCCCTCGAAGCGCCAAGCCGCCGAAGGATCGTCCCCGAAAAGAGCACCGACAAAATCACACGTACGCGTACGCGAGAACCGGAGTAGCGCTCGGAACGAACGCCTGTGTACCGGGACAGCGGATGCGTGTGAACCGCGCGAAACGAAAGCTGAATTAAACTGAACAGACGGCCACCGCGAATGGGGTGTCGTGCCCAGTCTGGACGCGAACCCGCGAGGATTTCCAGAGAAACGGAGCGTGAGAGCGAGAGAGCGAGTGTTTGTGATCTGTCCGCGGGAAAAGGGATTCATGAACGTGCGCGCGCGCAGACACGCTCTCGGTTTGCTCGCGTGGTTCCACGAATTCGGTTGGCGTGCTCGGTCGATGTTCGCGGGTGTTCATCGCGAGGCCTAACGCATCTGGAAACCCCCCCAAAACATCGATGGTCCAGGTGTGAGGATGCTTACAAAACGTGCCGAAAAAAGAATGGAAAATGATCTTCCCTGCCAAATGAGAGCAATGAGTGGATATGGAGGTATTTCTGGTGAAACAAATGCCAACGAAACACTGCATAGAGATGCAGCTACAAAATTGCATCCCTACGATGTCCGATTACAAACTTCTCCATGCGTCCGTGGCGTTAGTTACATCAAGCACACACAAAGTTAACCAAAGTGATGCAAATTGATTTCATTTCGCGCTCCTTTCAATCACTCTCTCTCTCGTTCATTCGTTCGTTCTGATGCACCCGACTTGAGAACTGCATTCTACGAAGCGCTTCGTTGCACATTCGGGACCTCGGCGGCGCCTGCAGCTGGAGAAAATGAAAGAGTGAGCACGAGAGCGATATACCTTCAAAACATAAGCATCGCGTGCTCTTACGCATCATCCGTATGTTGCGATGAAGTCATCTTTGCGCGAGCATGTTCCATTCGCTCTCGCGTGAAGCACCGCACACTGGGATGATTTCGTTAGTCAAAATGATACAGACATAGTATAGGATGGTAGAGTTGGAAATGCTGCAGATTTGAGTACTTTTTGCAAAACGTTTGACCTCAAGTTGAATTGATTTCATTCGATATTGTTCGCTTATATGTTTAAACTGCACAATTAAACCTGCTTTCAAGCTGAAAGAGCAACCTTTTCACAAACTTATCATGCATGTTACAACATTATTCCGTTCATTTCCCACAAAGTCTAGGTATAACCAGCTTTGATGTAACTGTACTAATCTATCGTTCATTCCAATTTCCTCAATCGAACCATGTCTTTTCGATGGTGGTGTTTTTCGCCGGCTCTGTATCAACCAGCGGTGGAAACCGGCCGGATGAACACGGAATGAATTTCGCCGCAATGACCGAATGTGCCTTCGTACGGCCATGGTTTCGCCCGGGAGAGAAAGCGCGCGCGTGAACTGCATTGACTTCAGAAAGGGGAAAAATGTGGCACGACTGCATAAAGGCAGCATAAGAAAAGTGCACAGCTTCGTGTGTGGTGCAGTTGAAGACTTTTCAACAGAAACCATTCAAAAATGCAATCGAAACTCTTCCGTAAACAGCTCAGAACAACGCTTTGCTGAAGATATGTTTTCTGTGGAGAACCTACAGCCAATTGTTCAAACTGAAATTGCATTAACCTTATTTCCAATCACGCATGGCACACGAATGGAGAAAGAAACATCCAATCTTTTAGCGTAATAAACTCCAACAACATGCGTTTACATCTCAACGTGCAGGGGGAGGAATTCATTAGCATCGGAAATGGTTTGATGCACTTACGATCGAGCACAAGCACCAGGCGCTTCGAGGGAAGACAATTATTCCAGCAATTATTTCATTTCCGCCACACTGCTGCCATGCTTCACGCTGTGAGGTGTGAAAATTGGGCAGCTATGCGCGCCAGAGTAGATGAGAGTGAATAAGAGAGAACAGAAAATGAGGGAAAAACACACGCCCCGACGTGTGCAGCCTTGGCGTGCATCGTTGCGTCAAAAAGCCGTTTGTTTTGTTTACGGTAGCAATTTTCCCTATCTTCCCCATCAACCGGGCCCAAAACCAACCGATCAACACCGTCCCAACGACAGCCACGGTCTGCCCCCGTGTCTGCTTTGCTTCAGGCAACACTCAGTCTCGGCGGCTGCGGCTCGAGGTCGCCAAGGGATGGCATGCATCCCTATGTTATGCTCGCACCAAGCATACCGGGTGGAACGGAGACCGAGACACCATCTTTGGCCTGTATCACTTTCCATTTCGCCGTCCCGGGTGCAGTACGCACGCGGAACTTCATCTCCACAAACACAGACGCCACTTGTCATCCACGGTATGGTTCCGTTCGTCCGTTCGTTTGTTCGTTCGCACCATCCTTTCGTCCTTTCCGGGACCGGAAGCAATCCCCTTTGGAACGCAGGGGGCGAATGCAACGACAATTTCTGTCTCGTGGTGCATGAATTCCTAGCAAGCAGAGAGCGAAACGAGCGAGTCCAGATCCAGGACGAGAATCATTTGAGTAAGTAGGCCATGGAGGTTGCAGAATTTCCCGCGTATTTTCCAATGAATAATCGTTTGCGGGAGGAAAATTGAACGCATCGATAAAATAAATGCCGTCTTGCTTTACCCAACCTTAACTTATTGCACACCAAATGCGACATTCTACTCATTTGTGCGTTAATTGACGACGATCATCGTATAGAGTTATGTTTGCTCGCCGCTCGTAATTTTCGTAATTCGAGCACACCACACACAAAAACGGCCACCCGTATTATGCTTCGCTCGAATGGACAGAGCCAAACCAAAAAAAAGCAGCCTTATCCTGGCTCCAGATCCACCGGTGACCACCCGGAAAACGGGGGAAAGGCCACCCCGGCGGTGGTCATCTGTATTTCATTTCTGCCGTTGCCTTTCACCGCCTTGCACGTGCAATAAATAACTCCATCCGGTAAACGGAACAGATCGTCAGCCACAAGAACGGAAAGCGCGCCCGTGTGCACGCCACGATAGCACGTATTCCTTTTTTCTCGTGTGTGTGTGTGTCGGCTTCCGTCCCTTAATATGTCTCCGATATTTCATCGGAAACCGACGTTGAAACCCGCTCGAAAGCTCCCGTTCTGTGCCGCGGTCGAACGTTTTTGTTTCGTGACATTTTACCTCGTGTTTCTGGTGCGATCGAAAAGCCACCCGGCAGACCGAAGCCGGTGAATTATTATATTCTCCCATTATTTGGACATAATTTAACTCAACACGAAATTTATTGCTCTTCAAAATCGAATACCGCCCCAGCTAGGGATGCCCGGAACCGGTTACGGACGCGGGCACCAGGAGAAAAGCGTTCGAAATGCAACCGGCGAAGGTAGAGCGCGCGGTTGAAGAGGTAGATAAATTTGTTCCCGATCAAGATCAGCGACGGTTCGAGACGGATCGGCTACGGTGATCTTGTTCCCGCTGGGTTCCGACTGGATTTGGGATGCGCCATCTCGTCGGCCTTTCAGATGCGGGATCGAAGAGAGATTCCACGGTGTGCATATAATTTTAGTATTTATGACCCCTTCGCTCGTTGCACGGACGGTGCAGTGTTGCGTTTTAATCTCGTAAAAGCACCATCCAGCAGCCAACGAAGCCGGTGAGATGCGTTTAAATGTCATCGATTCGGGGTTTTACGTTCCACATTGCGGCAGTCAAATGAAACCCACGATCCCGATGCCGCGATCGAGTCAAGAACCCAATAAAGCACTGCTTCTTCGTGGCTACTCAGGAGGTTAATTATCTTCGAGTAGATACTTCCACTCTTCGTTGACATTTACGGGTTTCCGGTGTCGCGTAAGACTGCCGTCGTCGTAAGCCGATTACTTGCATATGAATAGCCCATTTCGTGCTTTGGACATCGGTAAAATTGGGCCTGATTTACGGTTTGCCAAAACACGATTTGCTAATCAGTGTTGAAAGGAATAACAACACGAAAAATGTCTCAAAAAAACCCTCCACGACATGGGCTTGAGGAAATGATAAATGTTTTTACCGTGAGGCTTTGAAGCCATAAATTTCTTGCATTTTACAGCACATCAGAATACATCGATGCTGAAAGGATACATCTTGTGTGCCAAACAAAATTTGAAATGCGATAAAAAAAGAGGGTTCATTCTTTTCGCCTTTTGGCCCGACTTAAGCGACCATTGCAATGATGCACTTTTTTGCACGGCTGCCACACGAAACGAGCAACTGATGGAGATTGATTATTCACCTTGCTTGTACACTAATTATTCACGCTTCCCGGTTCAACCAGTTTTCCCAATTAGCCGGGCATTGGCGGGTTGCCGTGAGTTTTCCGAAATTATCATTCACCCCCGAGCCGGGAACATAATTGATGATGGCGACGCCCGATGCACCAACGAAAAGG
This sequence comes from Anopheles nili, assembly GCF_943737925.1. Lineage (NCBI taxonomy): Eukaryota > Metazoa > Arthropoda > Insecta > Diptera > Culicidae > Anopheles > Anopheles nili. Next base: position 8,709,696 of record NC_071292.1, read on the forward strand.
GTGTAATGTTTAGAAGGGTAGATATTATCGAAATTGGAACATGATGTACAAACTCGATACCCCTTTTGCTTTCACCCATCCCAACCACACACACCGTTTAGAGGGGGATCCAATGCCCCGGCCCGTTAGTGCACTTCTGCACCTTTACAACCTAAACGTAGCCCTTCATCCTCTTTTTCTTCTAGCTCCTTTGCAGGTCTTCGGGCATCCACAGCATCATCACGCTCTTTAGCCCAATCTTCAAATGTTTATTTAGCTGTTCAGCGCCTCGGGGCCTCTTTCGCGTAGTCCGGCGTTATCCCATTGCCTTTTTTTCCGCCTCGTTTTCATGCTCATCCGTCGCATCTTTCCCGTTCCCACATCCGACGACCGTATGGCGTTTTCCGAGCCGCTTCTGCCCTCCGGGGGTTTTGGTGGCCACAGACGGGCTAACCTAAAGACCGAATTCGAAGAATCAAACGGATCGGGACCGTGTTGTTTTCGCCCCCTCCATCCTGCATCCTGCATTGTTTAAGTTATCGATTGTTTATAAGTCGGTTTAGGGCCGAGTGTTTGCGTCTCGTTTGAGTTTTTCCTCTCCTCGGCTATCGCGTATCGGTTTTTCATCGCTTGAAACGGATACTTGTTGCACGCAAACCGCATCCCACAGCTTGCGTGCTTCTTGGAAGCAGCCACGCAGCCACATGTCATGTTTTGGGCCGATGACGAGGGATGGAGCCTGAAACGATCACTTATCCCTGGCCGCGTTAGTGCGTAATGCACTGCGAGTTGTAAATCGTCAGCTAACAAATGTATCGAAACCGGTGAGATCGGCGTTCTCAACCGTTGCCAGGGGGCGCTTTTCCACGGGCTCCTTGGATCGTGGTTTATGAGCAACGTTTGCGTTCGAAATATGATGCACGGTATCGGCCCGGGAGTTTCCAAAATAATTGTAATTGAATGACTCGCATTTGTTTTCCGTCGCAGTTTTGGAAGCACCGTGCATGCAGCATGGTTTTTCGTTGCTTCTGGTAAACAAAATCAACTGCCCCGGAAAAGTGTCACACGCCAATCATGTTACGAACAAATTAAATGCACCATTTCCCGTTGCATTCGGGGAAACAAAGAAACAAGAGCAACAACAAAAAATCAACACGCAACAAAAAATAAACAAAACTCCCCTCGCCCAAAACGGCGCTCGAAAAGGGGAAAACAACAAGCAAACGGATACGTTCGACACCATCTGTCGAGTTGGTGCATGACGACGGCTTGCCGCCTGCAGCGATCATGCATTCTGTCGCCCCGTTGCAACGATGCACATTTCATGCGCTTTTTATTCGCCACTTTGCGTACGCGAAATTCAAGGCCACTGGGCGCTCCTTTGGCGCTTTAAATCGAGCGTCAGCGAACCACGAGGGTGTGCGTTTTTACACCTAACCCGAAGAGCAGGGACGTGTGGACGTGGGTGGCCTTTGTATCGGTGGCTTTTCTTCGGTGACGAAAGGGCGCGCAAACAGGGGAGAAAAACGATTCGACTCCTGTAAAGCAAACCGCGACAGCTTTCAACGAGGTGGAAGCGAGTCTTTTCTGCCCCTGTTCGGTAGTTTACACGACAGGAAGCAAGTGCATACAAACTGCATTCGCCGTTAGTGCAGCGAGTAATTAATTTTGTTTAGGTTTTTAATCGAATGCTCGTTTTTTTTTCATTTTACAATGAATGGCATTTTGAAATTTCAATAAATTTAATATGTTTTTTTTACGCGTGAATAAAAAAGGCACAGTCGGCATCAAACACTATCAAAGAGAGAAATATTCATATAATTTCTGCAAAAAAGTATCTATGTAAACGGCAAGAGATAGCATAATAAAAAAATTCGCAACAAAAATAGGAATCACCATAAAAAAACAACACCCATTTGCTCCAAGCACGGTTGTACGTGGCGCTATTTCTCGTTTTATTTGCCACATTATCCCGCGAATCGATAAAATTGCCCTCATCGGGCATGTGTCCTCGCGAACCCGCACCAATAGGCGGCTGATCAATGAAGGAAATGAATGCACACTTGGCAGGGTGCAAACTAAGCGCAGCAGCATTTCAGGGCGCTCGTGGTGGTTTAGTTTCAATTGCATGGATTGGCAAACGGTGCTTTCAGCCATTAGAGCCTGCTTTTTTTTTTGGTGAATTTTTCTAGCACTATTTACGTTTGGATTACATGGGTTTTCTGCACAGCACGCCCCAACAAACATGCAATTTTAAAGGTAAGTGGCTCTGGCTGCTGTTGAAAATTGAGCTCATAAAACGACAACATCCCTGTCGGGAATCTCATCAACTCGGAGCTTTTCGCGGAACAGCCCGACCACCCGACTCTTCAACGGTGGAACGGTGCAATGGCAGAAACCAATCGAACCGATTCCTGGCACACCGTCCGTGAAGCCTACGGTTGATATTTGTTGTTTTGCGCTTTCCCGCAAAAGCGCCGCTGGTTTTAATCCGTTCGTGGAATTCGCACCGGCCTCATCGGTGGTGGTGGATTTTCCGCGGAAACTCAGCTACTCATTTCGCAGCCGAACAAACTTCGCGAAGCACCATAAACAGACTGGACTAGGTGGGTGGGTGGTGGGAAAAAAGCCAAAAATAACAGCACGCGTCGAGGTTGTGCCGGTCGCGGGCCATTCGTCCTGCCACAGGGTGGTTCGCAAACGCAACGCCCGCGTGGCGTTGATCGACGAATTGGAGGAGGGCGAAAACAAGGACATCCACCGCCGCGGGACATTAGCGTTGCGGTGTCAATTGAAGTATTAAAGGATTATCATCATTACGGCCAATATTTGTGTTATGACTTGCCCGGCGGACGCTTAAACGCAGCCCCCGTGACGGGTCGATCGGTCGAGACGGTGGCACGGAATTCGATTTGCTGTGAAATTTTGACATCGTCCTGTCGCGGTCACCGTGCCATTTTCCCGGGAAATCAAGGATCCCAGCCATCGAAATCAACAAACCCGAAGGGTGCCGATCGGTTTGTTTCGAATGTCGTATTAACCTCCCAAAAGCGAAAGCCCGTCCCAGCGGGAAGGATGAAAGGCTTCCACATCGAGAGCATAAATCATCCGATCAAAGCACACCCAGCGGTTGCCCTTGGTAACACCTAAACAAAGGCACGATTGAGCGAACAAGAGCGAGAAGGTACTATCCGCGAGTGGGAAGAAAGCTAAATAAGCCCCGTTTTTCATCGACCAACGCTGGCGGGTGGCTGGGTGTCATAATTCAATTTCCCAAACAATCGATTCGGTTGCAGGCGGCTCACAGGGCACAAATCATGCATAATTTATGGTCATTGGATGTAATTAAATCGTAATGGCGGTAAATTAAGCGCCGCGCAGCTTGAAGACGTGGCTTATCCGTTCCAGGGCTGATGAAGGAAAAAAATGATCCTAAATAAAAATAAGGCCAACCCAAAGGAAAGCTTCTCTCGGTGGACGCCTTTAAAGCCTAATCGGTGTGCCTGGGTGTTCGGGTACCCGTTTACAGTTAATTGGAAACGACCGTATATCACGGAACCGGCCTGGGACGAAATAGTAGATCACCATCCTCGTCCAATAGATCTCCCACACGGCACGTCTTAAAGCCCGTTCTTGTGGAGAAATATGATCCCCCCACACACCGGGTCAGAATCGGGGCAATAAAAAGCTCCACACTGGAGGGGTGTATTTTTTTCGTCTTCATCTGGCCACTCGCCCATCTGGCCACTGGGCGCTATTAATTTCCATCGTTAGCCACATTTGCATAAGCCGCATTAGCATTCGCTTGCAAAGGATGGTGTCATCAGAACCGTCCCGTTCCGGCCATGATTGACAGCTGACACCGTTTTGGTGGAACCCGGAAGCGCATCCACGGGACAGCGTTTGTCTCTAATGAGAAATCGATGCTTTGCGATATGTTTCGAATTATCTACCAGGCGGCAGCCGGACACGGGCATCGCGCAGTAATGGATATTTCATATCACGCTGGTGCACCATCACCGCGCGTTTCCAATTGCAACCGGGATGCACCGGCTGTTGCACTACTTTTTTTTTTTGCTCTCCGATATTGGCGTATCAATCAGCCGTCTTGTCTCGGTGCATGTTAATCTGTAATGGTACCTGATTATGCAATAATTGCGACAAGCAATTGCCTGCTCAGCGGTTCTCTGAAGGCGAAAGAAACATGTTCCCGTAGCAGCCCAACAGGACCCCAAGAACGGAACCATTCCAGCTCGACGTCCACTTCATCGATCGTGGTTAAAAGCAACTATAAATAACCGCCACCATTCACGCCCTCTCGACCACGCGCTGGAGCCTTCGTTCCGGCGCAAAAATTACATTAGAATATATTTAATTATTCGCGAAGCAAAACAGGCCAAATTACTTATTAACGAGTTCATTAGTTGGCCGAGTAATCTCTCAAGTTCCGTGCGTCGGCTGCGAATAAATAGATTGGACGGAGGTTTTTCCCAGTCGCTAAAGGTGTTAACCGCGGTGAAGGGTGAAAGCTCGCCCGTTTCTGGCTCATTCTTTGAGTGGAAAAGGCCTTCCGAGTGAAGGTCGAAGCCCTTGAGCCTTCCTCCCTGGTGGTATTGGTTACGGGGAAAAACAAACATTCTCAAACATGATCGGCTCGTCGTCGTCGTCGTCGTTGGTAATGGTTCCCCGAAAGCGCTTGCCGGAGAAAGCGAGAAAGTGATTAGGTGGGTAACTTTTTCGCGCAACAACCAGAAAAAAGTTTCCCCAAAAGCATGATCGTTTCGAGGATCACGTGAACGGTTTCGCAACGTCAAACGGCTGGAAGAGCATGAACAAAAATAGAAGCGAGGTAGTTTAGTTATTCAGTGGACTTTTGCAAACCACAGGCTGGCTGGCTGACTGGCAAAATTTCCCCTACACAAACACACCCGAGCGGAATCCCCAACCAAGAAAATCATACTCGTGTTTTGATAATGAAACACGGAAATCCAGATTAATCAACCGGAATGTAGCGTCATAATTTTCCGGGGGCGTCGTTTATTCCATCCGTCCGGGAGGGAAAAAAAAGACCTCGCGGTAGAATACCACGCGGCGTCGGATGAATCCCATCGCCATCCCACGCTTTCAGAACAAATGAAAGTGGTGGCCTTTTGCTGGGGAAAAAGAAAATCTCCCCAACGCCAGCGCCAACGGAACACGGGCAACGAAACGGACCGAACTAAGCCTCGGGCTTGGGCGGGAAAAATGCCGAGAAAATGCCACGAAGGGAGCGAACTCGGTGCTCGGTTTCCCGTTCGCCGGAGCCAGAAAGTAGACGTAGAACGCACGCTGCCCTGGAGGAACGAGAGGATGGACAAAAAGGGGGCCAACACAACGAAGGCCAGTGCGCACTTAACTTCGCTCGCAACGAAAATGAGATTAGTCTCGTTTGGGGTTAGTTAAATATTGATAAACTTCGCGATTCGACAGCCAGTTTGACGCCGGCACGGGCATCCCGAGCGGGCCGGAAGCGGTCGGTCGGAAGCGAGATTACACGATAAGATTAAGACGTCCTGGCCTTCGTCCTGGCTACAGGTGCAGCTGATGGCATTAGGTAAAAATATCCTCCTTGCGCTTGGCACGGTCCCGGCCCGACGGGAGTGGGCAAAAGATTTGCAGCGAAAAGAAATTAGAACAACACCCCGGACCCAGGGCGCGGATGCTTTTCCCGTTCACCCGTCGGTGGGGAATTAATCTTTCACGAAATTAACATTGTTCGAGGGCCGGCGGAACGGCTCGACGGTCTTCGGTCAGCGGCCATTTTGCTGATGAAAAACCCACCACGCCTACGTGCCTTGGTGTGGCGTTGCGGAAAAATGACCTGTTACGCGCGTAACAAGATCGGAAGCGGGTCTGGTTTCGGCATGGCGGCATTTCGGTTGAAAATGTTTTATGCAAAAAAAAAAATGCGAAAGTTGCTCAAGTTCAAAAATACTCGCGAGATTACGCAAACGCTTGGGGAAAGAGTGGCACGACTGTTTGTACGCAAACGAGCAGTAACAATCGCGTGAGATGAAGTGAATTATTAAACCAACTAATATTGAAAATATTCTTCTTCAAAATAATAAGTAAAACAAGACCAACGTTAACCGTGAATTTGACACGAAGCTTCTTGGTACATCAAAACAGTACAAAACTAACATTTGTGATACCTTGTCGCGATCGCCCTCATGATCCTTATCAGTTGCTCATCTCTCCATCAAAAGCACATTATTACGCTCCCGGTTTTCGCGAAATACCGCTTCCAGATGGATAGCCATCACTTCTAGCTCAGGAACTCGACCCGTTCGAAGCTTTTCCATCGATACCCAAAAATCGAAAAGACACCATGGATGGAGAATGCCGCTACCTGCATAGATGCGCTCCATTTTGCAGCTGCACTTACAAATTCAAATTTCCGAAGCACACGCACAGGGTGGCGTGGGTGGCCTCGGGCATAATAATCCCACATCGTTGACCGACCGAGCCGCTGTTACTAATTTGTACCGACATTGTTCGCTTGCTCGCTACGATGGGATGCACATTTGGCATGCGGGTGCGCCAAAAAGTCAGCAACCCGAGTCCTCGAGGGCCGTTCGAAGATGCGTGCTGAAATTATGCAACTACAGCCGTAACGGTGCCCCTCCGGATCCGGTGATCTGGTGGTTTTTCTTGTTCGTGCACGCACGCACGTCGGTGGTGTGTGTCCGTGTGCGGATGCATCCGGTGCACGGTCGTGTGCTCGGATGGTCATGTGAAACGGGTCGATGCACGCGTCAGCAGAAAACCACGGACATTTTGGAGCCTCCATCGATCCAGATGGGTCGCGTGTTTCGTGGCGGTTGACTCGCGTCGTCAGGGAAAGGGTGGACAATTCGATAATGTCACCGATGACGAAACGGACGGTGATGGGGAAGCTTTCCTGACAATTCATCATCAACCGGTCGTTGTTTGGTTGTAGGCATATAGGCAATATTACTACAGAAAATACATCCTTCAATTGGAAGTGTAACAGAGCTCTTGCATCGCTCGTTTAATCTTGTTGCTTAAATAACTCAACGTATTTCATGAAATGTTTGATAGATAATTCATGATCGTTATTGTATTAAAAATATGGGTCGAATAGACAAAGAAATGATCATTCAATCGCGCGTTAGCAAATCAACATTATCAACCTGATAAATGATGCACGAGCAGGATAAAATCCACCAAAACAAACATTTGTTCAAGCTACAACAATGCACCATGGGAAAACGGGGCCATGGAAATGAAAGCGGACCTTCCCGTGGGTCCCTTTTCCGGGGCGCAACGGACAATAAATTCAATTCAATTACTCTAATTCCGCTTCCTAGCACCGGGGCCACCCGTAAATGCAACCGACATATGCAAAGCTCACGGAATCTGTCATCACGAACGTTTCCGTTATGACCCATCAATCGGCTTCCCCTGCCGGCAATGACAATGGTTGCACGCCCGATCGATGACGCCGATGATGGCGATGACGATGGCGCGCCGCATCATTACCGATGTCGCCGGGTTATTGCAAGTCGCAACCGCCACCATCGGGAGGGGGGTTTAATGTTTATGAAATAACGTTTGCATAATAATTAAACATGATCCCGTGGTGGCATTGTACACCGTTTCCAGCTCCCCCAGCGGGTTGACTAGCGGGTTTCAGGAGAGCGGTGGCCGTCGAAAAACGGGGAAGAACGATTAAAAAAAAAATTGGACGAGCGAAATTGTCGTCACGAAAACACGGCCCACCACCGATCGATTGAATTCCTGGGCCGGCTGCAATTGCAACCATTGACGGGATCTCGTGCGGGAGTTCCCCGGGGGTGGGTCAGCGAGTGATGGGGACAAAAGCACAAATGCAAGGCAGCTGCTCGGTAATGGGCTGGTGGGTGAACGAAAGCGACGACTAGCATTGTTGCGGGGGAAAATAGTTTGACCATTAAAATTACAATGGAATACAAATTAGATCCCTTCAAGCCTGGCCTGTCTGCCGCAATGGCTACCATCAGGTCGCTTAGGAACAGTGCGATCCAACGCCAACGATGGCGGATGGAAATGACGAAGCAAGCCATGAAGTAAGAACTTCTTACATTATTAACAAAAACAGTCGAGTGGCTGACAAAATATGGTTACATTTCGTGGTATATTTCTGTGCATTTTTTTACCATTTTTCCCATCCTAAAAATAAGCTCCATTCTGTGAAAAGCACCCATTAAGGAGGCGTGCTGTAGTAACAGCAAGATGTCATTCGAAAATAAAAATCCCCAAAAACGATTCACACTCAACGACACGCCGGTTCCTTTTTTCGTCCTGCACTGGTGTCAAATAACGGCCCGTAAATCGTTACTAGCTAGCCGGTTGCCGGTTGCCGGATTCGGACGCATTGTGAACCCGGAACCCGGCCGAGATCCGTCCCGGGGTCCACGAGAAACGTAGCAAACGCAAATGGACTGAACAAGCGGGCACCTGACTCGGGTGGGCCAAGCGCCTGCATATTGATGAATGATCGAAAGGTGCCAACGGATGCGCATCAGCCTGAACCGTTGGGGGGATGTCGGGCGTACGCTGACGTACGAAAGTGAACAAACACGGTCAAACGAGGACGTGCAAGGACGAGCGAGCATGGAAAATAAAAGCACCCGTGTAGTCCTAGTTCGGGTGGCCAGCTGGGAATAGGATTCGTTCCGTGCAAGGACGAACCGTCCTACAGTCGGTTCCACAGTATTGCGATGGGCCGTGTGGGCATGCGTTTCTCGCAGCACACGTTACTGGACGTTATTGATTTTCCGTTCCCGGCTTTCCCGGGGACACCTCCACACGGTCCGGCCACGGGACAGAACTGCGCGATGGGAATCGAAAAACAGAAATCGGTAATGTGTAAATGGAATACGCCACCCGAATCCTTAATCACCGAGTGTGGGGGGGAGAAGCACAACGTTGGTGGGAGGACTGAGGGATGAAAATTCCCTTTCCCCAATTCGGAAGCTTCTAAAAGCTTGCCCTACCTGGCCTACCTGACCAGGTCGGGCCGTACGCAACGCCTGAGCCGCGTGAAAAAGTGTCGTGATTATCGCATGAATCTTTCCCAAACGGCCGTGCCACCGTCGCTGAAGGGCTCGCTGGCCCACTTTATAATGAGGAACGCGGATCGTGCCGTCACGGAGCCCCCCACTCACACACACACACACACACGCACGTGTGCGAGACAGGATCCCATAATGTATGCGATGCGATTTCGGATGGCGTTCAGCAACCGGGTTTTTCGGGGGTTTCAGCCATCGAGTTGTCGTTACAAATGTTTGCTGATTGCGAAAAAAGGTCACGGAATGTTACGGGTTTCTGTTGCCTTTTTTTTCTATCGCTCGCTCTCTCTCTCTCGCTCGCTCGCTCCCAACGTTAGTCCTTTTGCGCGAACGTTTCTGGCGTTGCAGTTTTCGGTTGCGCGGTGGCGCATATAACACACAGGCGAGCGGACGCAAATACGACTGCGATTCGTGCGTGCCATCATCATCATCATCATCATCATCATCCGCGCCGTCGATGGCAGTTGCCGTTTTCGGGGTGGTTGGATTCCGCGGAATGTAAGCGAAAATCTTGCAGAAAAATCTCCCGCTCGGTGCGTGGTTTTGCTCGTTATTTTGGAGGTGCAAAAATTAAATCAAACAAAACGTGCATACATTACGAAAACGAAACGCCGGTCGCTTTATTAGGACATGGTTGTGACCTTTCAAACGTGCTATGGGAAACGTGAAACGAGACGGTATGCTCTCTTGATTCCGTTGGTGAATGTGTGTGTTTTTTTCAACGATAAATGATTCTGTAAAATAGCGTCTAGCAACACGTCATCGTTTGGGAAGCCTGAGACAAATGAATAAACACGATCTTACCGAAGAAACGTGTATGACGTTATATCCCCAATGGTTTGCGTTAAATATAAATCTCATCCAATCTAAATAAAAACTTCCATGGCATCGGAAACCCCCACGGGAAGCGTAAGGACGCTTACAAAGTTTGCCTGTTTGCCTGAAACGCCAATTACGTTTGATCGATTGAAAGCGCTACCGAAGATGAACACGATTCTGGGACATTTTTAATAGGGGCTCCATGTCAACGTGAGTATTTTTAAGGATATCTGAGTGCTTTCTATACTCTTCTCACTCTCTGTCTATCTATCGATTCATTGACAAGCGAGCAATTCATTCGCTCCAATCGAAACTTGCGAATCCCATTCGGTCAGAACCATCGTGTCGAACATCAAAATGCCATTATGAGCGCTTCGTCCATTACAAGAATAAAACTGCACAGAAATAATCTTCTCGCGCATAACCCACCCTCCCACCCAAAACACACACACACACCCACGAATACGTGGGAGGGTGCAATTTTAGCTGGCGCCTGACGCAAATATAAAATACCGTCACGAGCAAAAGCCCGTAAGAGAAAAACGCACGCCCCAAAAGACACCGAATTCGGTACCGAGAAAAGGTAAATGTCACCCCAAACCGAACGGGTGGCAAAAAATACATGTATGCCCGGCCCTTTTGCCCCAAAAGAAAAAGCCCTTCTTCTTCTTCTGCTCACCCAGCAAAACCCACCCACCCAGCACGCGTGACGGTAATATACTGATTAATAATTTATTTTCATTATTATCGCCAGCTCGCTCGTCGTGTGGGTGGGAGCTTTCTCATCCCAGCGCGCGCAGCATGGAAAAACTTTGCCGCCATCGTCGAACGGAGAAAGAGGCAAAAAAATACCGTGCCATGGTGGCGCACACATTTTTTTTTCGTTGTGTTCGCGATTTGGTACGAAGGCAGCAAACAAACATGATAATGAAAAAAAAAACTGCGACTCACGGAATATGTCTCGAAATGTGTGGCGCAAGATCGTGAGATCGCGTACGATTGCACCGAGCGTCACCGGGACGCATTCGTCGAAGGGTAATTTATTTACACAGCGTTTCGGTGCACAAAGTTCGCACTCGTCGGTGCGCCTCCATCGCCGATGGAATGGGACATTACTTTGTGAAATTTTCATAATCCGCTAGTGCTCGCGAGCGGTGAACGTTGGCGTTAGTTTGGTACGGGCTTTTGGCCCGGGTTTGTGGCCATATTGCAGTTGGCCGATCGTTCGAGCGAAAGTGCCCCACACTCTGGGACTCCGTCCAGACGAGACGAGCAGGTTGCTTGCCATCTCACTGCCCACCCGGCCATATTGTTGGTTCAATCCGACCCTCGAAATGGTACAGGTGCAACCTGCACCAGGACACTCGAGGACTGCATTTTATTTGTTGACTAAATGAACCTCAGAAACTTACCCACCCAAGCACCAGCACCTTCAGTGGCCTCCCCGAGCGGGAGGTTTCTCGCAGCTAAAGTAAGCTCAACTTTGGAAAACCTCCGCCCGACACCCAATCGACGACCCGGCCAAAGGTCGATAAGGTTGTATCGGCAAACTTTGCATTTATCGAAACACGAGAAAGTTCGCTTACTTACTTACCGAGGACGACCCAGGACGACGATGGTGACGACGGCGATGATGGAGCTGTGCGAATCGGGATAAAACCCAGCAGCCGAGTGTGTATGTGTATCTGTGATGAAGGCAAAACGAAAAGGACTCTCTCTCTCTCTCTCTCTCTCTCTCTCTCTCTCTCGTTCTCTTTCTGTCACCACTGGGAGATACTTTAATTCAATCCCTTGCCTGGAGGCCGCCCAAGCTTACGTTTGAGGGAGAGTGGCTTTTGGTTGGGGACCATCCGCTTCCAACGCTGCAGGGCTCCTCAACACACGGGGCGGTAGGATAATCCCGTACCCGGTTGGCCAATGGACGGGTGGGTGGGTTGGTGGGTGGCAAAAAGGTAAACCACTCGCAAAAGGGATCGTAATCTCTCGCCGTCCTGCTGGCGGCGCAAGTTAGCGATAGTGATAACCGATGAAACTTTGCCGATGGAAAGTTATCTCGTGATGAGGTGAGAACAAAGTGGTTCATTTCCAGAACGGGACAACCATATCCCCCCCCCCCCTTCCTGGGGTGGTTGTGTTTTTTTTTTCATCTCCTTCTCCTCCTCTCGACGACACTCGAACGAAATGCAAAAAGGATGTATCGTCGAGAGGGCGATGATTATTATGCGAAGCAGAACGTTCCACCACCATAATGGAGCGAAATGGAACGATACCGCGGTGGGGGTGGACGAAAGGACATCCGCCCCCCCAGGGGGGAACAGGCAGCAAACAGAAATGATGATTGAGTCGGAGTTTGCTCCCGGTTTCGGGCAAGTTATGATCGAAGATAAGTGGTTATCGTGTACAATCGTGTCGGCAAAGTTCCAATCCGAGCCCCGGGGAGTGGCTGCGTGCGTCGTTTCTTACCACCAGCGTGGGTGCGCTGGGAACGTTATAATTAGATTCAATGTCGCAACAGGGCGACGAGATTCGTGATTTCGGATGCATCGCGTTGGTGGTTTTTTTCCAATGGAATTTGAAGTAAGAAAAAAGAGAGTAATCTTAGGCTAAAAAGGGCAAAGGGATTTTACATTCGATTCAGCGTACAAAAAAATTACTCTTTCCACGTAGGACTTTGACAAAATTTTTTATTGTTTGAAGTCCTCGAGAATCCACACATTTGAAGGTCGTCTTGCAAACGATCCTTTTGTGCTTTTTGTTACCCAACATCGAACGCTGCATTGCAACGTCCCAAAACCTTAATTACACTCTCTTGTTTGTTTGCTCGCTTGCCTTCAACTGCGTCCACCATCTCGGTCGATTTTCAGCTCCAATTTCAGCCCATCATCGGCAGTCGACCTTAACCCACCGCTTCCGGGGTCGAAAGCCGCGGCGAAAAAGCGGCCGAACGAAAACGCAATCCTAATCAGGACTTTCCAAAACAAAACAACCACCCACACGGACAAAATGCAGCAAAACGAGACGAAGAAAAAAAAAGCATCCTTTCTACCACCTTATGCTTATGTTCTCTCACCGAGCGGCTTTGACAGTTTCGGCCTTTGCGCGGCGGCCGAAGATAATGCGGGAAAGTTTAATTAAAAAGTCGTATCGCTAAGCCCGCCGAGATCTTTCGGGCGACGAGGCCACAAATTGCCGGCACTGCTGGGCTGCACCGGTCGTCGTTCGAGCATTACTCAATTACAACCGGAGCTCAGTCTCGTGCGACTCGTTTTCGCTGGCGGGTTTTGGGCTGTTTTTTTGTTTTTGGTTTCGTGTTTTCAAGTCCACGTCCTGCCGGTTTTGCACTCGTCCGCCCCAAATCAAAAAAGTGCAACAAGGACTCTGAGACCTGATAGGGATGGGTGGGAAGGCACACAACCCGACGACGCTCATTAGCAAGATGATCTGTTGGGCCGGTTCGTCCGGGTGGGTTCTCGGGTTTATTGTTCGTGACCTAAGCTCGCCCGGTGCCGGGCAAAGAGAAGTAAATGAAAAGACACCAGGCAACCCATTCTTCCCACCTCCATGAGTCTGGAGCGACTTCATGCTGTGCTGGAGGGGACGAAATAAAACAAAAAAAAACTCCGGTGGAAAATACTCCCCAACGCGTGAACACACACACACATACAAAAAAGCCACCAGGACGAAAGTTGGCACAAGTTCCTTGTCGAATGGTGTCCACCCCTTCACTCCCGGTGATTCCCACTCATCAGATAAACCGGACCCGCAACCGAAAAACGACGGTCATGACGCATTATTTGCTTTACTTTTATTTTCAATTAGTATCCTTTTTCTCGCCCGCAAACAAAAGGCACAAAACCCCCGGAGGAAAGTAAATTTGGCCAGCCATGCCGACCGATCTGGACTTGTGTGTGAGAAAGAGAAAGAGAGAGAGAGAGAGAGAGAGAGAGAGAGAGAGAGAGAGAGAGTGGTCCATTGAACACGGTGAGACCGATAGGGACCGATCCGTGCGAAAGATCGTCCTTGTGGAGCGTCCCCATGCGACAAAAGGACATTTTGGGCTGGTTGGTTTCGGGTGATAAGTTCGGTTGCCGTTGTTTTTTCTTTGTCTTGTCTTGTTGTCTTCACTCTCTTTCCCTCTTTCAAACGGCCCGTGTGGACGATACAGCCGGTTAGAATGTTCCATTGCGAACGGTAGCAAGGACATCCGGCAGCGCTCGAGACCGAGGTTGGTTCTGTTTCCCGCCACGGGGGCTTTTCCTTGCCATTGTTTGTTGTGTTTTGCGTTTTCCTATCTTCACACTTGACACTGCTGTTTCTCCTGCTCGGGCTTCAGCCTAGCGCATTCGAAACCCCCGGTAGATGGTATCCATGTTCAATTATTATGCTTCCACCATACGTTTCGACTTCTGGCTGGCTTACGGGCTGCATTTTTTGTGAGGAGAAAAAATACGGAAATCTACGGCAAATCATCTTTGCACGACGACCGAGTATAAACCTCGAGCCGGTTGGTAGTAATTAGATTTTAACACTTTTTCATACTCTTCCGAGATTTAAGTTTTAGCAGTAACGGACACATCGTAACTAAAACTATACACCACACAAGGTTATCATACACGACCCGTTCAGGGGATCGTTTTGAAAAATCAACTAAAAGCTGTGGCGTATCCTTGCCACAAAGAAAACCCAACAAAACGCTTCCTCTAGGTGGATGAAAGATGCGTCCCATCCCCTAGGCTGTCAAATTCAATTTCAAATATCAACAATCATTAAACAGTTTTTAGCGTGGGCAGAGACTCGCACACAGACCAAAAAACCAACTGGAAGAGACAACGAGATAAGAACAACAGCGCGAAGATGGCGGGTTGGTTTCGTCCCCGCGAGGGCTGCGGTAATCATTGGCTGCGAATATCAAAGCGCTATGGCGCGACATGGCCACGGCTACGGAAGATGGAAAGCGGAGATTGGCCGCGGGCTAGCAAAACGGCGACATCGCTCACCGCTCGGAGCGTACGAATCGAAAAATGATCAGTTATTCCAGCCCTTTTGTCGTGGGCGAAAGCCAACGGATGGGACGCGATGGTGGTGTAACTCGGGGTTGGTTCCGGCTCCGTGTTCGAGTCATTTGTGGTTTATTCAAGGCTGGCTGTGGTGGATGGTGTATTTTTTCAGGCCCGATACGATAAGATAGATTTTTGCTGGCGGCACGGAAAGGTTTTAACGATCAAATGATAACGGTCGAGCCGGTCCCGGAGGTTGAGAAGGGTGGGGTTTCATTTCCAGCATAATCGTTTCATGCACAACTGGTTCGATGTTAATAAGAAAGCGAGTAATTAACATTCCACTTCGGTGTATGTGTGCGTGGATTTTTTATACAGTCTGGAAACAAGTATGCTAGCGTTATTTGAATTTCTAGCACATTTTTCCGCCAGATTGCCAATGAATGACAGATCATATCGACTGTGCATTAAATTTATCATCAAAGCAATCGCTGCCATTGCGCTGACGTTTCTGTAGGGATGCTTCACTAGTCGATGTCCAGCATATTGGGGTTGAAGCATTGATAATTGACCTCTCACCCCACGCTAATCACACAAACACACACATACACATCATTTGACTGCGGTAAAAGTCGAGAGTACTGCGCATAAACAACATATTTCATAAACATATCCCCTCAATTGGTTCGAGAAGAGGGCAGACAAAAAAAATTGAACCCCGCTCGAGAGGGTTCAAATTTCCCGCGGAAAAACAAATCAATTTTGCAATCCCCGTCCCCGTCGGGGATTAATCCGTGGAGGCGTGTTTAATGCGCACGAGTGTTTCCCTTCAGTTCGAGGTTTTTTCCTCCCTCGAGGGGCCAACTCCAAACCAGAAGCCAAAACTGACGAACAGCGAGAGGGTTATGAAATCGCGTTTGGTTGTTTCATTTCATCTGCCAACGGAACTACCCCTTGTGTGGTTTTTCTTTGAACGGAAACATACGAATCTGCCACAAACCGACGCAGAACGTCGTCCACGTTCTGGCATGCCAGTGATGGAATCGAACGCCACGGGAGCCGTTACCGCCCACCGGAAATGAGAATGTTTGGCAGTCGTGGAAAAAAGGTAACGTTTGTGTTCGGTTATTTAAAATGTGAAGCTAACTGAAACGCACCACGTGTGAGTGGGGTAGATGATGGGAATGTTTAACTCACCAAAAGCCCGAAAGCGACGGGTTTGCTGAGATGAACAATTTTCAAATAATAATCTGCACGCGTTGCAACAGCTTCGTTGCCATTGTCAGGTAAAAGCACAACAATTACACTTAAGCTTTGCTTGAATCAATTCCTCAACTACATCGCCGTCAGCTGCACAGTCGTTTTTCGATTGCTCTCGGGGTTTTCCACGGCTCGGTGGGGGAAAAAAGCTGCCTTACTCAGGCAGATCTTCTCGAGCGATGTTTTTTCCGCTCCGTTTGAGATGAAATAAAAAGCAGCCCCGTTTTCACCGTGAACTGAGGTGGGGGTGTTCTCTCACGCGTTAAAAAAGCCCCATCGGGTGGCACATTAGGCCAGCATAATTAGGCGCACGATTCAAAACGCCCTTCACCCACCGAGATGCGTCAATCTTTAGCGCTCGTTCGCTTTGAAATGTTCACCCGAGCCACCCCTTGCCCTCCACGAAACTGAGAGCAATCTTTCATTGAGTGTTAGATAATAAAACCCACCCCTAAGTGGGCCTTTCCCGGAGCCCGCCGTTTGGATGCGCCAATTTTCCCCAAGCCCAACACGTGTCCGGACCGTTTTCTCGGGCACCGGATGGAACGGGCGCATCTTGTTTGTTTAGGACATCGGATGAGCCGAAGCACTTTTGGGTGAGATGAAACGCGGGTGCGCCTAATGAAACGTCCAATCGGTCCGAAACCGGCACCGCCACGGTGGCATTCCACCCGAAAACCAAAACAGAAGGCTTCCAAACCCCACCACGAGGTTTTCCGGGGCGCCACATTCCGAGGCGCAAGATTTATGTCCGAGAAGGGTGCGTCTAAAGGGCCGGTGGCCTGAGAACCGGGGGAGTTGAATAAGTAAACAGCCGTTTCAGCATCCTTTAAAGCAACGCTCCTGTTATTTATCATTTAAACTTGGCGAAAAACTTCCAACCACCATCACTCCGGTCCGGCCATTTTGTTGGTCGGCTGTGGGTGGAGGGCTGAATTCCGATCCACCCTCACTCTTCAACCCTCCCCCGAAAGGAAGGCTACCTGGGAGCGTATTCCCTGAGGAACAAGACTGCTTGATGGAGCACTTGGTCACTCGTCTTCGTCTTTAGCGAAAACAATGGACATCCTGGCCGCTTCCCCGGAACGGGACATCACCGCCAACATGCTCCCAATGGGGGGAGGCGTAAAGGCGTATGAGGTAGCGTTGGGAGGGCGGGAAAACTTTCTTCAGAACATAAAAATGCAGGCTGAAAGTTGGCCAAAGTTTGGCCCGAAGTCCGAATGCTCGCCGACATCGGCTGTGGTTGACCGACAAGCCCATTGGGGAGGGCGCACGGTTGGACACGAGGACGTCCATCGTGTCCTTCTTTTCTATAATCGTTTATGAAAAATAAATACCCAGTCAGCGTTAAACATCTGTTAGCTTTAAACCCTGTCTGTCATGGCGCTGGAGTGGGCACTATTTAAGACAAGATTGTGTCACTTACTTTACTTACTTCGTTTATGGTGGACATTTTTTTTTGTCGAACCTTTCTGATCCATTTTAAGCACAATCGTATACTACGCAGTGTATTAGGTGTGCAAAAAAAAATCCCACTCGCATTATGAACTAGAAAAAAACGCAGCTTCCCTATAAAATATCGCTTTCAATCCCTTTTAACGCTTTCTGAAGGAAAAATTCGACGACCCGGTGAAAAAGAATAGCAGAAATAACCCAGCTCGCCTGTCTCCGCGGCATTGTCAACATTTTTCACGCCCCTTAAATCGTCCTGGTGACCATTGGGACGTAAAATTACTTTTTCTCATCTCTCCCACAGCCAACCACCTCCGCACTGGTTACTGGCCAACCCTCCCGGAGGGTCAATTATTGTGTTTGGTCGCATCTTTTGACGTTTGGCAGGTGCGAGTTTGGCAGAAGGCGAAAAGCAGGTGACTCCTTGGATGGGGTGTCAAAATGGGAGTTCGTTATTTAATTAAGTAGGGTTCGGTGGGACTTGGGTGGGCGCGCGTTTATTTCACGTTGAGCAGGTGAAAAGCGTTTGGTCGAGAAAATTAGGTCACAAATCTGGCATTTCGTGCTCGAGCGATCCTTCGTCACTTCTGGACGTTCCCGATAACGGGCGACAGCTTCGGCGGTTGATTAGTCCCACCAGAAAGGCCCATTCCATTTGCGAGGCAGAAGAAGCTCGAGAAGCGAGATTGCATTACTGGCGGATCGTAAGGCGTTACTATTTCGGAAGACAATTCCATTTCCCAGCTGCTGCCTGTGCGATTCTTAAGGGGGATTCCGGATAAACTTGATAAGCTTAAAAGTTCGCCCGTCCGGCCGACTAGCAGTGGGTGCGCTCGATTCCGGCGCTTTTGGTGACCGAACCCTTTGGCCTATTACTTGCGACCGACGCAGGCTTTATGCGATAAAAGTTTGCAATGTTTTCGTTTTGCTATTATTTTTGTTTGGTTTTTTTTGCTCCCTCTTTTTGCCGTCGATTTGATCCTCCTTTTTTGCGGCCCTTAACGAGCCTACCATTAACCCAGTTTGAATGCGAACGCGCACTTGCGAGCTCGGCGATGGCTTTGCGTGGTTTTGCGCAGTGAGATGCTACTCGCTTCGGATCCTAGGCCTGATGGAATTTTGCAAAATGTCGCAATAAACGAAGGCAACTAAAACTGCAATGATAAAAGCGCTCCCTTTGGCGGCGGGGGCGTAATCCGACCCTTCAAGAAAGCTCACCCCCAAAAGCAAGGGGTGGTTGGCGCCCTTGAAATGAGCTCTCAACTTTTGCCGAGCCGAAATAAAATTAACTATCCGTCGGGTGATACCATCTTTAATGGGATCCGGTGCCCGCCCTAATGCCATTTGAAACTATATCCATCCGTCCGAGCTCCGGCGGGTGAGCGTGTTTTTTTTTCTTTCTCTATTTCTTGGGAATTAATTCAATAACGCTTAAAAGCCCCGTATCGGTTTCGAAAGATCACACGGAAATGGTTGGGAAATTTTGACTATCCCCCCTGCGAAAAAGCTCACCATTTTCACCAGCAATAACGGAAGGATAATGCATAGTTGGGTAATGGTTGTTTTTTTTTTTACTTCCTTCTCGTTCTTGATCATAACCCGGAAAAACTCCCATTTACTGACGTGGCCCTTTGGTTGGAAAACTGCGACAAAACACGATATTATTCGTCATCCACTGGGAGAAAGAAAGCTTCTGCCACCGTGGGTTGACAAAACGGTCGCTTCCGAGACGCGGGCCATGGAACGCACTGATTAAAATGTTCATAAATTTTTCACTTCCCGCTAAACTACCACACGACGCCAAAGCCAAAAACCTCAAACGAGTCAGTTTGTAAGCATGCGGTTCACTCTGTCCTCCGTTCCGTTACGTTCCGTGTTCGGTGTCCTTTTGGTGCACTGCTTTTCTGCTTCTACCTTTTTTTCTCCCCTTCCAGCTGTCCTGCCGTGAAACTATCTTAAGTAAACAAACATTACGTTGTCGTGCAAGCGGCCACACGAACCGGCTGGGAAATCCAATAGTTGTCACCAGCCCGGAGCCACCCGTGCTGACCGCAAGGAAAAACTCCACACCGCTAAGTTTGCCCTCCGGTGGTGTGGATCCGAGACCATGGTCGTGTTAGAAAGAAGGAGAAAAATAGTAAACAACGACGCAACTACTAAAGCGAACGTCTTCTTTCGCCCACACCACCCATCGTAATCTGGAGAGCATTTTTCCGGACCGAGTGCTGGTGTTTTCCGTGTCCTTTTTTTTTTTTAGCAGTTCTCTTTTCCTCGTGCCTTTTGCAACGGACTGGCGTGGCGTGGGTCGTACGATGGCCTCGTGTGCCTATTTTCTTTCATGCGCTCCAACCGAGCACATCGGTCGTTACGGGCTCCATTGTTCGCGTACTTGTTTTTCACCCGGACGACGTCGACGACGTACGCCGGTACGAAGGCGCGCTTTTGCTCCCCCGCAAACGGGCGCGTCCTTTGCGTCAAACCCTTTTCATGCTTGTCCCAAAAAAAATCATCCCCCGAGGATGGAAAAATACGAACTGGCTGGAGGAAAATTTAACGTCCACCAAATGATGTTACGCTCCGATGTGACGGAAAGGAGTTCACGTCTGGACGCGCATCGGTGTCGCGCCCTTCGGGTGCACCTAGAAATTATGGCCGGCTTCACTTCGCCTCCAGGGCGTCGAGAAGGCGGCTTTCAATTTCTTGTGCGAGTGCGAAGGCTCGGGAAGGGGGCCAACCGGCGAAGGAAAAAAAAACACCCCAACGTGCCCGGGAATGTTGGTGGCGTGCTTTC
Source organism: Anopheles nili (assembly GCF_943737925.1). Taxonomy (NCBI): domain Eukaryota; kingdom Metazoa; phylum Arthropoda; class Insecta; order Diptera; family Culicidae; genus Anopheles; species Anopheles nili. The sequence goes on from NC_071292.1 coordinate 8,730,113, forward strand.
AACGGCTTTCCAGGCAGGAGGCCGAAATCCTGGCCCAAGCTGGACGACCGCAAGGCACGGGGAATCTGCGCGCCTTTCGTTGGGCGCAAATAAATAACTGCCCGGTGAATAGTTGGGATTTTTCGGTCGCTACCATGACCCCTCGGGGTGGTGAGTTTGGAAAAAAGCACCTTTTTTGTGTCGCTTCGCCGAACCAATCCACCCGGGGCGAGCTTTCCGTTTCACTGCGTATCGGTGGAGGTATTCGTGGAGCCTAGGAATGTTCGGTTCGGTTCGAGGAAGGCAGCAAAATGGGCTCGCTGGGCCAAAAAAAAAACGAGCAGTCCCAAAAGTGACAGCATTCCAACGTGTTGCTGGAAGGCGGAACTACGTTAAGTAAAGAAAAAAAAAGGAGATACAAAACCACCCCAAAACGGTTTGAAACTCTCACCGGTTTGACGCTCACTTTACATCATGAAGCTATTATCTAGCTTCTTTTAGCTTTTATCGTGCAAAGCAATCCTCGACGGTCCTTTCCGACCCAATGACACACAAACACATTGTCACAACACGCAACCAGCACCCGTTGTGGGGGCTAATCTTTTATGTTTAATTCATCTCCGACGCCACAATCGTGCACAAACCATCGGCCAGCGGCATCGCCGGCTTAATTAACTCTTCACTCTCGGACACGGGGCACGAAACACCGAAACTGCCGAAAGCCCGCACACACACATACACACAACACGCGCCCCAGCGCAATATCGCCAACATGGCACTCCTGGGAGCACTGACCCAAGCACCACCCGATCAAAGTGTGCCAACTTAATATTCATGGCGTCTTCGGTCTCCCAGGGCAACGAGTGCAACGAGCCACCTTGGGTGTGCAACCTCACTAGCCCTTTGCTAGCAACAGTTGAACAGGGTGTTCTTTTGCCCCGATGCCACCCCCTGGAAACGGCCTTTGTTACAACGTCACCTCGCTCTCTCTCTCTCTCTCTCGCTCTCGCTCTGTCGTTCACATGAACCGATGCAAGGTGATGCATTCCGATGCAATTTTCATCCGCCTTCGAGCGGCGGATGGACGGTAAAATGTGTCGCAAATTATTTATGAACCAACCAGACGAGAACCGGACCGGACGTGCGAGACGTGTTTCAGTGCCAGGCGCGACCCGGAAATAGCCATCGGCGACGTGGGCCGTCCAGAATGCGGGACAAGTCGGGATAGTGGTCTAGCTTTTTTCACTTTTCCACTACACAATCCTCTGCCGAAACTTGTTGACACACGACACCCACCAAACCCACCAAAGAAAGCTCGAAATTGAAGACGACTTTGCTTCACCATCGATTGAGCCACCACCGATCGGAAGCGGATGTATGGTGGGCAAGAAAAAGGCGCAACAAAAAAACAAGCTCCCCCCACAGGAATCGTCGATTCGGTTCGACTCGCCCTAAATGCTTCCGTCCCGTACACGGTTCCACTTCCGGTTTTGGGCGGAGGCAGGTGTGTGGGTGGATGCCGGCGCGCGCTCTCGTGCCAGCACCAGTTCCGGTTGAGCGGTCGTGCGCGAACGAACAGGAATGGCAAGCGAACAGCAAAACGTCAAAGTGCATAATTTAAACATCAACATAATATGGCACTTATATCCGATTTCCATGACAAACAGTCAATTCCTTCACTCGGTGCCGATTTCCACGCGCCCCGATGGCCCCGCGTCTTGTGTGTGTATGTGTGTGCGCTACTTAAGGACCTTCCCCCGCCCAGTTCCGGGTGCAGCGGGGAAAACGGCATCCTTTTTGCTGTTTATTTCACTCATATCAAAGCGATGCTCCGTCGGAAAAACCCACCGACGTTGGATCCCGGTGAACCCGGTGAAGTGGCGTCGGATGAAACGTAAACAGGACTCATTCCTCATGCATGGCTTCCGAGTGAAGTGGAGGGAGTTTTGCCCCGCGTGGTGTGGGCGGGAAGACCCGGGCATTGATTTTTAATCAATATTCCACCGCACACCGCTTTTCTTCTGCACCGGAGCATCGAAGCTGGCGATAAGGGGTGGAAAATGGCAAGAATAAATAGAAGAAAATAAAAAAAAAACCCTCCGTGTGTGTGTGTCTCCACGTCGGCTGCATCCTTCGCCACCTTCGGTGCACGTGCTGAAGTGAGCCAATATTGCTCGCAATTGGCCGTTGTGGCCCACCTTCCGTCCCGGGGTTTAGTGTACGCACGGCGAAAGGATTCCTCGTCGTACCGCCGGCATATCGTTTGATCGTCATATTTCTGCCGTCAGACACGACGCCGACGACGACGAGGACAACCGGGAACCCTTCCGATTGGCAGATGTATGCAGCATTAGTGCCCCGGGACGGTATGACGGCGTGCCCGGGTAAACATGCATCACGGATCGGATTTGGAACCGGATGGACGACGCGGACGACGACGACGACGAAGGTTGGAAATAAATTGAATAATCAAGTTGAAACGCTTCGATAATAGTTTTATTTCAAACCATCCTTGCAAGGACGAAGCTGAACCGGAAGCAGATTTTTCTGTGATTTACCGTTTTAGGATGTGTCGTCCTGCTTTTTTTTTCGATCACCCAACGGAGGTTTTAATTCACATCCGCTTGTCCGCATTCGTTTCGGGAGCCACCGAAGCCAAATAATAATCCACGGCAATAAATGTCGGCGTGATGGTTCGCAAATGCAGACTTAAAGGTTTGTTCGATTTTCTTTTTTTTAATAATAAAAAAATACGCTTTTATTGACCTTCCCTTCCGATCAATCGTGCACAATTCACCGAGCACCGATTCAACCGATTCTCGAGTGGACGAGTTCGCTTCAACTCCTTATCACTCAGAAAGTAAAAAGCGATCCCAGTTTTGCATACAACCATCGCGAGGTTTCGATCTTCCGGTTCATCGTCCCCAGCAACCGTGACAATCGACGTGACGTGGGTGAAAGCTGCTGCCACATTCGGCACGATCGAACGAATTTCACAAGAAAGGACGAAGGCCGTTGCCACCGCGATCCGTCGGTTGAACATTTACCGTCTCGAAAGGAAAATCACATTCCACCCGGTTGGCCAGGAAAGGACCGTCTCAGATGCGATGTATGGATGGACATTTTTTTTTGGAAACCAGCGCTATTGTGAGTGTGTGTTTGAAAGCAGCTTATTGATTTCTACCACCCAAATCTGTCTCGCTGCCAGGGTCTCCCCGGGGCATTGATGTAACACGGCTAATAAAAATGTAGCAAATATGAAAACGGAACGGAAACGGTCCTGCCGCCACGGTCACGGATTTAATAGTCTGCTGCGCAATCGGACAATCGGAAAACACCCCCACAGTTCATAAGTGGAAGTTCCCGCTCAAATCGATTCGTTTTCCACGCAATTCGCTGGCTCATTTACGCCCGGCAAAAACGCCAGCAGAAAAAGCGTGAAACCGGGCCCGAGAGAGGGCAGTTTTTCCCTCCACAGGACGTCCATTAAAGCGCGCCACACGCACGGTGATCATCGACGGCTGATGAGCAACCGCCAGTGGGTGGGGAGTAAAATTTACTACCAAAACTAGCGGCCCTTAGGTGGATGCTTCATTCGTTTTGTTTTGTTTTTTTTTTGTTTTATCGTTCGTTCGCTTGCCCTTCCCGGAACGTCTCGAAGGAAGCGCGATCCAAATTGAATTACAGCTTCTGCCACCGTGGTCGGTTCCACCGGGACCGGAAGCTTTTAGCGAGATATAAGGTGGAAGGAGAGGAACTCCGCCACCCTCTCCCTCCCACGTGGAACCCAACCACCGAGTGTGCGAAAGGTCCCGTGACCCCTACTCACGGGCGCTGTCCAGTGCAATAATATTAATGAAAAATTATTTATTTATTGCTTCCAAGGTAAATGAAGCAGTACCGCCACCGGAATTCGCTTTTCGGGGATGGAAAAGCCTCCCGGTGGCGTAGACCGGTTCCGTGTAACGGAAACCCTCCCCGTAAAGGTGCATCTCGGAAGGACTTCAGTTGGCCACATCCCGGTCGTCCTTTCCCCGTCGATTCGGGGAAACCGGAAGTTTCCGTTTCATTTCCGCCACGGGAAATCCACCGTCGACGACGACGACGACGACAAGCGTAATGGACGAAATTTACGCTGGTCATTTATAACTCCCGGAAGGTTGGGTTTTTTCTTCTTGCTTTATTTTTCGGCCAGGGCAGCACTCGGTGCACTGGACATCTGCAGCTGATTGGCCGCCGCTTAACGCCGGCTGGAAAAGGCAACACGGCGCTACACGGGACGGGGAAAGCCGAAAAATTTATCATCCGGCGAGGGCAAGTGCTCAAGACATTGTGTCGTTTCTTCGTTTTTGTTTTTCGTCTTTCCGTTTCGGCCATCGCGACCGTTCAGGCTGGCTGAGCCTGGGAGTAATTTAAACGTGAAACGTGGCACCAAAATCACGACAAACGAGCGATTTGAGCTTGTTGCAAGCAAATATCAATATCAATTACCGAGCGGCTTTGGATGGATGGGGGGGCGCAAAAGAAAATTTCCCCAGCAACGCGGCCATCTTTGAAAGGCCATCAGACAAACGGCCTACTGCGATCGCACGTTCCAGGCAGTGTGCGGTTTGAGGTTAAGGCCGCTCGCCCGGAACGTCAAAGTTATTTACGTGCCAAGAAATAAAAATAATCTCCGGCTCGTGCGTGAAAGCGGCCAATAAAAAAAAGGGCAGCATAAAACATCGATCATATCGGCATCGGTTCGGCCCAGCGCACCGACGACCAACGCCTCCACGTGGCGGAGATTGAATTGTACGAATAAAAATCCAATCCACTTTCATTCAATTACGATATCAAATCGAATCGGGACGATATCATTTGCACCCCATTCTCGCGCAACAGCCTCCCGTTTCGGGGGCTTCCCATTCGGTGGGGGAGAGTGAGCTCAAGAAGCCAGAAAGCGAAGAAGAGTCTCCGGCTCCGGTTTTAGGATCGCGTGCATCCGATCTTTCGAAAGGGCGCTGGCAACCGGTTTCCCAGTTTTCCGACGCGGCTGATTCAATTAAATTTATTAATATTAACTTTTTATCTTCATCGCAATTCGCAAACCGACCGGCGGCCGGCACAACGGGGACCCCCGTTCGGGTTTATCGCTTTTAATTAAAAATTATTTATACGCTTCCCGGACGGAACCCCGTAAGTGGTCGGCACCGTGCCCGGCGTGAAGGGATAAGAAATGCCATCGCCATTCGAAACCATGCGTTCGTGACTTCTTCGCACACGTTATTTCGCACATATGCCGTGTCGCGAAGGCTTATCGGAAGCCGTTTACCAAACCGCCCGAGGGCGGATTTATCACGAGACCGCGCAAAATCGGAAGGGCCCTTTTTTTCGGAGGGCTCCCGATCGAACCGATCCACGGCCGCCTCCATTAACGGGGTTGCTGCTGAGCCACCGGTCAGGTGGATGGCTGTTAATTATCAACAAATTATGCTAATTAAATAAATGACCCTCGGGTTCGGAAGCGCATTGGCACCGACGTGACCAAATTGGGCCAACCATTCTACGATGGATTTGTTTGCGAACGAAACCGGGACGATTTTAAGGCCATTCGCTTACAAAAATGCGCTCCACAGAAATTTGCGCGTTTAACATATTGCACATAGTGGCATTAAAGTGTGTTTACCCGGGCGTTTAAGAAACCATTCACCTTCACCGGCGAACCTCCCGCAACCGCCATCAGCTTAAGACCTTCATCCTTCCACACCGGGCACAGAGAAGACGAAACGTGTAACAGATGCAGTGCCGACTCGCAGGAGGTCCGCACCGAGACCGTAAGGACCGTAACTGTTTTAAGATTTTATCAGTTTAGCAAAGATTTGAAGTTATTAAATTATATTACAACGGGTAGCGCACACACCTATGAAATTTCATTCCATAAAACGTGACTTTGTCGGTAACTTTTGCAAAAACCCGTCTACCGCACGTACCCGGGAGTCCGGGAGTCCGGGACTTGCAGCCGCATCCTTCGCATCCTCGCAGGTCGTGGTACAGAGTAGCATCTTCTGTGCCGTTTCACGCTGTGGCCGTTCGCTCGCATGGGAAGGTTGGGAAGCTTTGCCACCCTTCGAAGCCCCGAGTAGTGCGCAACCGAGCACGGGAGATAAAGTCCTGTTAGGGCACCGACGTTGGGCGCCACAAAACCGAGCGCCAAGGATTTATACGAACGAGACGGGCGTGCGAGATCTGCCCTTCGGATGTGGCGTTCTTCTCGAGCTCTCGAGCTGGCGTCTGGCGGGTAAATGTGTTTACCGGTGTAAAGGTTACGGGAACGAAATTAAAGCCCATAGGCGAGCAGCCAGCGAAGGCATCCTTTACATTTTTTATCAATTACCTGTTGGAAGAAAGAGGGCTCTGTACTGCATAAACCATGCGATGCAACGGATATCGCTCGCTGGTTTTGTTGGTTTTTATTTGTGCGGTGTATAAATGCAAGGATTCTGAGATTACGATAGGGACATTAAAACAATGCTGAAGTTGCATTCGCTGCCATCAACCGGCATCCGGTTTGATTGGATTAATTCCCCAACTGTCCCAAATTGGGAAAGAATGCAATTGACTAATTCCGTGGGTACGGAAGTTCGGAGTGTTACAAAATTATTGATTACCCCCCCGACAAACCGGCACGGAATTGGAACGGAAAGTTCTGGGCTCTCGGTGGGGATTATAAAATTTTCCCAGTAAATAAGTTATGCCCTGGACATCGGCAACGCTTTCGGCCGACCGGCAAATGGACATGGAAATTCCATTTGTGCTTCCCGGAATCGTCACGTCACGGCCCGTGTGGCTTCGGATCCTTCTTAATTAGGATGCGACAGGGCATGGCTCGAATTCTAGCTCGATGAGAACTCAAATTCGGTACGTTAGAAAAACAGCCCCCTCCCAACAGACAGACCCACGCTAAAACAAACAAAACCCGGAACCGAAGCAAAAAAAAAGGCACCGCTGGAGCCAAATTGACAGTTGATGGTCAGCTTTTTTTTCTCGTCGCCTACTTCGTTTTTGTCTTGCTGTTTTTTTTTCTTGCATCTGTCAACCAACCGTTTCAGTGGCTGCTTATGTTGCAAATTGAGTGGAGAAGTTTTCCCTGCGCACTTGATGGTTTTATCTTTCAAGCTTAGGACAAACTGCTGCCGTCTCGCGTGGCGCGAAACGACAGTGGACAGTTTCAATCGTCTCGGTACGGGCGGCAGAGAAGTTAGCCGCAAATGGACGATGAAATGGACAAAAATGAAACTGTCTCGCCCTTTATCGGAAAAGTCCCGCTACACAGACGCAAGCATAGAGAAAATGGCCCCAGCCATCTAACGATACCGCCGGTCGGTTTGGGCTTACTTTGCTCGCTACCCCCACGAGGGAAAATCATACCCAATCCGCTTGGGAACAATTATTTTGACATGAATTTAAATTTATTTGTTTACGTATGCGAAACGTCCTCGTACTCCTATGGTGCCATGGTGCGGGCGAAAAGAAAAAGTTCGCGAGCCCGGAAAAGCCGTCCCGCGACAACCGTCTTCCGGCGCCATCCGTCATGCTAATCCGACAGATCGTGGCTCCGTGTTGAAGGGGCCCACGTACTAGAAGGCAAACGAAACCGGCAAATCTGAGTGAAAAACGAAAACTGAATTTTTTTCTTCTTGAAAAAAAAAGCAACAACAAAAAAACAACACACCATCCGAAACCATTAGCCGTACCATAATGGAATGCAATCAAACTTGAATTAGGGAGTATTAGTTTCAGAAGCCTAGATGTGTGTATTTTCCCCCTCGGCTCGAGCGGTTGATACCATGCCAGGAGGGGTTTTTTTGTATTTTCCAGCGTGGAAAGGGAAGCGGATCCTTCGAGGATTTCGCGTGGCAACCGAGGCCTATCCGCTACGATGCGGAATATGATAAATATACACCACGCGGCTGCATATGCCGCACACTTGTATAGCCGAGAAAGAAACAAACACAGTGGCCATGGCAACATCGGAGCTGGATGTTATTGAACACAGGTTTTGATATATTGATTGTACCCATGAACAGCTGCCAGACGGAGTGCCAGGTTGATTGTAGGGCAAAATTGGTGGCCATTAGCATGTAAACGCCACGTGGTAATGTTGTAAGCTAACAATCGAAAATATTTGATTTGAAGTAGCATTCATCTCATTTCAACGTATTCATCCTCAAAGCACTGTAAAATTTGAACACGAGGTTACAAGTTGTATGATTTTGAAAAAGTAAACAATGAAAAGCACTTCTTTTGAGCCAAGCAACTGTCACCTAGCCATTCCTGTTCAACAGATCCTAGTAAGCCTTTCAAACAACTTTGGCGGGAAAATGTATGAATCGCGTCCTCAACACACCCAACGTACAATAAGCACATTGCCTTCTTCGAGCCTTTTGCCTTTCAATTCCCTGCAAAAAGGCTTCAGAACAAAAACGTAAAATATGATCATTGAAATTGTTTCGAGCTCGTCTGCGCCCGTGAGTCAATAAATCAAAACAATAAGCAACCCGCTCTCGCTCGTCCTTTCGATGGGTAAGAAGAATCTATTGCACCCTCCCCAGCTGGCAAAACTTTCGATCGCATTCCAATGTGCACCGGCAACCGGGTTCGGTTTGTCGGGCGACCCACCGCTCTGAGGTGGAATCATAAATTATGCTCCCCACCGGACATTGTGCCAGGGATTGGGCAGCAATTCGCAACGACGACGACGACGACGACGACGACGACGACAACGGCGAGCTGCGGTGCGTTGGGCATGGGATTGGCCGGCCAACAATGGGCAATAAAATTCCAATTGACTAATTTCATAACTTATTGCCGCTGGTCTGGCGGTAAAGAGCGCGCACAATTGGCGAACAGAGCCAGCATGCAGATTCGGGCCTCTCCTTGGCCTCGCCTTGTCGCTGCGGCTGGGAAGCGCATTGTCGCTCAAAGCAAAGGAATGCGGTCCCCAAAGATGCGGTCGGTGATGATGCAAAGACGCGAGGTCACCCGGCTTTCGATTGAAAGAATGGCCAAAAGATGGCGAAGAAGAAGCAGACCCCAGAGAAAAGCAACACCCTCGCCGCATCACGCGCATCACAAAAACACCGTAGGTCCGGCCGGGGTCAATCCCGCGGGAACCGATGCAACGAAAAAACGTGCATGCATACGAACAATGTTTTAACGAAATCACGATCGGTCCGCGATCTCGAGCGACCCCGAGCGCCGGTCGTCAAGGGACCCCTCGGAACCGGACGGATCGATGTTGCCGCGGGCACTGATTTTATGCTTCATAAAACCCTCTCCATTCGGACAAAACCGACGGAGGTCAATCGTGGATCGGTGACGTGGCCCGCCAGCTCGCGTGCATGTGACCACATTCCCGTCGGTTCCCATGTGCCAAATTTTACGACTCCACAAGTCGCCCGGTCGCGCGAAGATGGACATTATTTATTCCGGCACGATCCGGTGCGCCGGCGCAAACCTCCGAGACGCTTGCCAATCGGAGGAAGAAGCAAAAAAAAAAACAAAACCCACTCAGACTCGATCGATCCCAACAAAACACCCCCGAGACTGGAGAACCCGTGCTGGAGGTCATCGGCGCCATGCTCGACTGCATCTCCGGCGGTTCGATTCACTTTCGCGCAACAGCACCCTCCACCACAGGCGCTGGGGTGGAGGAATTCCACGAATTTTTAAATTGACATGCATCCTGAAAAATGACTCCACGCGGGTTGCGAATAGAGGACGGTTTTCTTTCCCATCTCTCTCTCTCTCTTTTTTTTTTGGTTCGTTTGTTCGTGTGTTGTTTTGTGCCCCTCTTGTTTCGCCAGCGCGAAAGCGCGTTATTCGTTTTTGCGGAGAGTTATGGCCTTCCTTCAGGGCCATCCCTTTTTCTCTCGTCCTGACAGTAACGCTGATGGAAAACGCAGCGTTCCCGTGGCGGTGGTTTCGACCGCGATGGATCATGATCTCGAAGTTTGCTCGAAAAAAAAAACACCCCTCTCTAACGCGCCGTAAATTCCATTCCATATCGTACCGCGACAGAAGGACTTTTGTGGCAGAACGAAACGGTGTGGTGGAAAGTGATTGAGTCATTTAAAATTAATTTTACATGCAACGTGAAAGCGAATCCACCCGGTTAGAACAAGCGCATGGGTTTTCGTTCCGCCACACGCCACACCGAATGTTTTCCGTCCTTTTCGACCACCGAGTGGCAGTGAGTGGGATTTATAAAATCAAAACCCCCACCCACCTCTGGGGTGTTGGGTGGTCGAAACATTCCGCAGTATCATTCATCCGTTTTCGAACCAACGAAGGGGACGCTTTTCCGGGCGCTATCAGTGCAAGGAATGTGCTCTGTTTTAATTTAAATTTAGTCCCACCGAGCTAGTGCTTGCCCGTGTGCGGAAACTGCATCCGCATTCGCTTGTGCACTCGCTCTCTCTCTCACTCTCTCTTTCTTTCTCTCTTTATCGGTGGTTTAGCCCAAAATTCGAACCATCCGGTCTATGCCATTGCAAGGGTTTGACGAAAATGCGCACTACAACACGTCGAAAGGGGCCGTTCGGGCCGTTTGCCAAGCAGACGTTGGATCGCTTTCAAAAGATGCCTGACCGCCGGGTTGTAGGAGAGCATGTCCTTCAGGCTTACGGGGGTGTCGAAAAGACCCCCGCCCACGAGTGCCTGCGTCGGGAGCTTCCGGAGTCGCACGAATAAACACCCATATGGTTTCCCGGTAAACCCACGCCCCCGGAAGTAATAATTCCTGCAACGGAATCCTGTAAATACCTGAAATAAGTTTGCAATCTTCTTATCGCTCGCTTCCCCGAGTACCGGATCATGTCCTTCCGGGGCAGTTCGTAGTACCGGTGCGTACACACCGGCCAGAAGTCGAAGGCGAGGAATTGCGCCCAACCCAACTGGACAGGGACAGTTTTTCGGGGCACAACTTTCCACAAGCCACTCGATGTGGCAAGGCGTAAAGCATTCACTTCCTTCATCCTTTTGGAAGAGAATGAGATCCAGGCGGCCAGGAACACGGTTCCCGGGAACGGTGTCGGTGTACTCGGTCTTCGAAATGCTTACCGTTACATTGAATCATACTTAGGGCGAAACGGTGAAAGATTAGGGATCACCTTTTTCCCGAGCCCTTACGGTTCCTCATGGCCGATCGACTCCGTCAGTCCTCCACTAGCCGATGCCAGATGCGATGGGCCAAAAGAATGCGGGTCGACTGGACTGGACAGACAAATAGTCACACGGGGATAATAAAACAGGCTCCAGGTTGCAACGGCATCGACCGGGAGCCCGTAAATTACGGCAACACTCCTTCGCTCGCCACGCCAAGACGAGTGTACTGCAGTTGCAGGAACTGGAGTGCTCGAGAGATCACCTCGATTCATCGATCTTCATAACGGCTTCAGGACGGCGAAGCGAAGTTAGAAAGCGAGTTCGCGAGCGCTGGAAGATTTTCGCTCCGTAAAGGACTCGATTCATATTTTATTACCACGTCGGTGTCGGTTCGGGAGGGAATAAATTCCTTTACGGACGCCGTGCAAACGGCCCTTTGTGGTTAGGCATTAGAATGCGGGGGTCACCGGCACAAGAGTTCATGGAGCGAGCTATCTCGATCGGTGGAACAAAAACTTCCAAATGAAAACAGCCCTTGTGGTTTGGGGAGGGAGCTTTTTACATTTCTACAAATAAATAAACTAGCACTCGGATGTATTTTTAAGGGCGAACGGGCAGCGAATAAACAGCCAGTTGGTCCAGTATCGGTCCACAATACCTGTTGATGTAATCAACGGCAGCTCTTAGCGCCGTGTGCTATCAAAACAACCCCCGAAAACCGGGAGGCCACTTCGGGTTAGTTGGCAATTCCGTGAACAAACAGCACGCCTCACACCGTAAGGACGTTAGTTTTGGATCCCGGAACAACAATGGCCTATAAAACTCGCTCTCGAGTTTTTCCCTTCGGCAAGACGATACAATTGTTGAAATAATGCCTCACCCGAGTGGAAGCAAGGTGGATAAAACAAACCCACCCACCGGTGAGTGAGAGCGGTGCCAAACTGCGGCGAACTTAAAACATAAATTTAATATTTATTCGAAAACTTTGCACTCCCGTTCGGCCAACGTCGGTTCTTTGGGGAGTGTCCGGGAGTTCGGGAAGCGTTATCCGTTATCCCTTCGTAAGCGAAACTCCCAGCAAAACAACATATGCACCAAAACCCCGGGAACATGCCGTGAACGACTCCAAAGCCAAAGTCGTGCCATCATAAATGTGTGTACCGGGTGGCGATTTGTATTTTTATGAGCCTTCTTTTTTTGGAAACCAAAAAATCGAAATCGAAATCAAAAAATCAGCAGTTTCTAATGTGCGCTCTCACGCCCTCCATAACATGGCGTGTCCTTGCTGGGCTTAAAGCCGCGATCGACCAGCTCCTGTCGAATGCAAACGGCGCGCCACCGAAATTGGTTGTGCCACGGACAAACAAACCATCTAGGGCTCCCGGTGCTGCTGCTTTACCCCAGCCAGAGTGAAATGCACACTCGATTACGCTTATTTCCAATCGCCGCAGAACCTTCTCGCAGGCGCACAGAAAAAGGACGACGCAGCGAAGAAGGCAAGCAACAGACTTACGACGCTGGCAGACTTGGAGATTCCTCGGTCGTGTACTTCGTTCCCACGCCAACCCACGCTTCCCCAAAAAAGCACTCTTCTCGGGGAGCAACTCCTTCTCCAACGGTGGGGGACGAAGAGTTTTTCGGAAAACTCCGGGAAAATCCCTCGCCCGCGCGTACGCGTCTGGCTCTGTGCCTCTGTGTGTGGGTGTGTGCATTAGGGCTGTGATAAATGTTCTAATTTCGCATTCTGGTCACAGCGCTGAAAGCTATTTTAATTTCACTTCGGACTAAAAAGTAACTAAACAGATACAAAACACTCTCACGGTGATCCTGGGACGTATCGGAGGCGAGTTCGCTTTTGCGGGCGTTGAAATCGTTGCTCGAAGCGTCGTGCGATGGCCGTTTCGCTTCACCCTCGAGAGTCTCCTCATTTTCCCGTACTTTACGGCACTCGGGTGCGAGTGTCTTTTTCTTCTCCTTCTTTTGCTTCCCAGTTTCCCGGCGAAAAGGAGCAACCGTTCGCCGGAGGAGAGCCATAAATTCCCGGCCAAAGCTTTACGTCCGGATGGACGTGCTGGTTGTGCCGTCTCGCCTTGGACAAGGATGTGGCCCCGCGTCCGCTACAGTGTGGTGTGCGAAAATAGACGGAGCATTCGCAGAACGGTTGAATTATTTATGCCGTGTCTGAGCTGCCCGCTACACGGGCGGGTTGTGACAGTGTCGGAGCAGTATTTAAATGTCGAACGGGGGGGGGATAAAATCATGTAGTTCGGGGTGATGGTTCTTTTTTATGCATTTTTAAGCATCTCTCGGAGCGCGCGAGGACGAAAAAGCGGAAAAAACTCGCAATGCTTTTAGCATGAGGTTAACCTAGAAAAAGGAGATGATCTGTCCGGGATGTTCTCCTCCCCCGAAAAACACGTGGCTACTTTGGTTTGTTTTGGGACTTTGAAAAAAAAAACACTGTCACCAAACGTCACCATTTACAACGGGCAGCTGTCAAAAACATTGAAAACCCTTTCTCGAAAACATTTTCAAAACCAACCTTGGTGCGATAAATTCGACCGTCGCTGTGGTCGCATTATGGGAGGCGATTTTCCCAACACAATTTAAAGAAACTTCCCTGAAAGTAACATCGGCAGCGTCATCGTTACGTACTAACGCTCACTCTCTCTCTTGCTCTCGCAGTTAGCCGCTATCTTAAGCAGTAAATACCCATCAGCTGAATGGGTAAGTTCTCGGATCGGTCACGAGTTTTCCCCCAACGGGCCGGAAGGATATTTTGAAATTGATGATCGCACCCCAAACACTCGAAGAAACGGGCCTTGCCCAACACTCGACCAGCCAAACGAAGTTGACCTAGCCGGGGCATCAGCGCAGAATGTTTACCAGAACCGGCGGGCGCTCGCAAGAAGCCAAGTACAACGGTACACCCCAAACCGTGCCGGATGATCCTTCCGAAGGATGGATGTCGAAGCCAGCGCCACCACCGCATGGTGTCTAATACATTCGGGGTGGTTTTCAATCAGCTTTTCCCGGGGTCATGGCGCACTGCAAGCAGCCCGAGCTCGACGTCGACGTCCGGGCTCGTGTCCTGGTGCGTGTGTTTAAGTCAACAAACCGAACACAACAAGTGGAATCGAACCGCATCTCGTGTGGTCGGGAAAGCGGGACAGAACGGAACGTGGTTCGCAAAACGAAAAGTCAGCAAAAATTATTGGCTCCATTCAGCGGAAATTCTCGCCCATTGGGCCGGCTCGCCTTCGTTCCGGCTCCGGGGGGAAAACCACCGTGCGACTCCACATGCGACGAGACAAGAATTTCTAATGGATTTCAAATATGTGCTCAAATGTGCGGCCCCTTAGTCGAAACCTCATCCCGAGCCAGCAACAAGATGGAGATCGAAACCACTTCACCACATACGGTCGTGTGATTGTTTGCATGTGCCGTTTTTTTTTTGTTCCTCTGGGGGGAAAAACAAATTGGGATCGATGGTTTGATTTAAATCACCATTCGCCACACTCACATCTCACCCTCCCAATGGCTTTCAATTTTCACAGGGCAATAAATTAAATTCTCTATTTTAAGCAACGCTCCGCAAAAGTACGTCGAAGGCTTTTATTGTGCGGGGGAAAAATCATGAATATCCACTGCCGGGACGCACGTGCCACTGAAAACATACACCAGGGACATGTGTTTTGCGTAAAAATTGACATATTTTATATTTTATTGCTACCAGTGCCGCCCTTCCGAGCTTCGTTCCGTCGTTTAAAGCCGGCGCTCCGGGGAAACCCCAAAAAGGACCTTCCGATCGATCATTCGACGCCGTTCGATTGGACTCATCCCCAAGGCAACCCGGCTCGATGTCACACCCCCCGGGGAGGTTACAACGAGCGCTTGCATGATTTAGTGCCCCAAAAGGATGGGGAATGACATCCGACGAGACCGGCAAAGGTGGCCCGAGATCACAGGACACACTCCCCGGACGGTGGCCCAACAATGGTCGAAAAGATCAAAAATTGTAATGAAATGAACACTCCCAACCACCGGGTGGGTGGATGCTGGTCCGCCATGAGGACGGACTAATAAAATTAGCACCCCAACTGACCCGAGCCAAACCACCATGGGAGTCCGTGACTAATTGGTTGCATTCCTGCCGCACTCGAGTGTCCCGTGTGGTGCATACCATACCGGAAGGCGGAAAGAACACAGGAGTGCATTCTTAGGACGAACTCCGGGTTCACGGTGCTGGTCTAGCGAGAGGCACACGTCATCGTGTCCGGTTGTCAGGCGAACGAGGAACGGCCATGGCCTTTGCTTCAACTCGACACAAAATTAATTAAATCATTTCATACTTTCATGATCGTTATTTATGACACACGGACCCGGTGCCGGGGCGTGCGAGGTCGAGAGTTTCTTGTAACGAGTGGCACAAATCATGCATCGAGAATGTCCTTTCGGTGTGCTTGCCCACATCATGCAAGTGCAGCATATTTTTCATTCCTTACCGCATCAATCGCTGGCTGGACGATCGTTAGCTTGTGGTGTCGGTGGAGTTATACTCGTAGGTTGCGTACTTCAAGCGTACGCAAGCTTCACGTAGATGTGCCTAAATATTTTACCAATTTCAAACGGCTTTTCAGTGTGTTATTGCAAAAGCATGCTTCCTTTTTTA
Organism: Anopheles nili; assembly: GCF_943737925.1. NCBI lineage: Eukaryota > Metazoa > Arthropoda > Insecta > Diptera > Culicidae > Anopheles > Anopheles nili. The sequence continues at coordinate 8,745,912 of NC_071292.1, forward strand.
TTTCCCCAGTTCTTTTCTAGCAATTCCATCATTCAATTTTTGCTCGTGGGAGCCTTTTTTTTCCGACACCAGAAATGATGGATGGCAATTAGAATGCATGGGAAGCGGCAAAGCAAAAAGCAACACTCTTTCTACGCACGCCAACGGCATTGGGGGAGTGAAAAAGAAGAAAAAAAAAGAGCAACAACCGAACTATAGAGGCGACCCCATCGGTCTCCACCGGTTGACAGCAAGCACGAGACAAATAATCAAAGCCATTTCCCGAGGGATCCCAACTCCAGTGTTGGTCGGATGGGGACGATTTTTCAGTGCACAATATCCTGTCACTCAGTGGCATGATGGCGGCCCGGTGGGTCCTTCTGTCCGTCGCTGTGTAATAGGATTAGGCTAATGTGTCGTATTACGTAGCGCCGCATGATCTTCTAGCGCTTGGCCACGGACGAACGGGACCATACATTATTCGCCGGGACGACCTCCTCACGGAATTACAACGCACGAGCGCCACCATTACAATACGTGTGGGCACGTGTGGCCTTGCGTATGGCGTTCAACAGGATGCACTCGATCTGACCCAGCTGCGGTGGCATAACGAGACCACTGTCATGGTCCAATAATTAAGAAAGTGCACCGCAATTACACAGCCCGCGTGAATGAGTTATGAGTTCAAGGGAAGTGAAAAAAAAACCAAGCCGCATCCTTCGTTCGTTAGCGTTCGGGGCGTGTAAATTACGAGACAGAAGAAGCAACGTAGGTTCGGGTTTGCGGTGAAGACGTGCCATTTTAAAATTTCATGCATATAAATCATGCAACCCGGAGCCGGGAAAGACGTGTCTCAGGAGTTGCGCTTCATCAGTTATTTTTAAAATGATGTTTCTTTACATACTGCCGAAGGCGTGACTCCCAGAGGTCACGTGTTCGTTTGCCAGTAACTCACGCTGGAAATACCAATTTTCCGGCGCATTCATAAAACTATGTTGCGATCCATACGCAAAGATGATCCAGATTTGCAGCAAAGAAGAGGCGAAAAAAAAGGTGGTACATCCACACCCGTACATACGTGTGCATACGCTCGCCGTTGCAGAATGCATTTTAATTTCAATCATTGCCACATTCCGTGAGCCACCCCACGTTTTCCACCCGATCAAGGATGCGTGTGGTGCCGGTGCCTGCACTATCGTCTCTCTCTCTCTCTCTCTCTCTCTCTCTCTCACGCGCATACATCCTGGGTCGCTTCGCAATTTTCCACACATAATCGAGTTACGGCGAGCCCCAGTAACCCCGTTACTTTCGGCTCGTACTCCCGGGGAAAACCCTCCCCGAGCGGCAAGAATCCACCATCGACCCAACCCGTCCGGGAGGTCGCAATCTTCCCAGCCAGCGAGCGGTGTATCTTCACGTTCCGAAGGGATTGCACACGTGCATTTATAGAGATATATTTATGAACTCGGATGCCCACGCCCACGGGGTTTTCTTCGCTCGGGAAACTTTCCACCTCCCCCAACGGTTCCGAGTTCCGGGAACGCGAATTTCCCACACCGTTCCTCCTGTGGTCTTCTTTTTGCTTCTCCGCTCCCTGTTGGGAGGATCATTTTTTTATCTTCTTCGTCCTTTGGCTGCAGCGTGCCATGGTAACGGTGCGTTGCGAGCTGACGTTTCTCACGGCCTGCCTCGACGAGCGCACAAAACTCAATTTAGCCTTCCGCAATTTGCACGAAATTCAATTTGAAGCATAACGCACCTTCCCGCGAGCCCGCACCCAAATCCCGATAGTGCAGTTTGCAGCAATAAATATCGCGCCGGAATGGAGTTATCAACCGAGCGCGCCCGTGCGCGCGTCCGTTGCGATACCGGGGGGTGGATGTTTTTTTTCTTCCCCTACTTTTTGGGCACCGCTGGTTCGTGCAATGGATTGGCCCGGGGTGAGCCTCGTGCGTAGAATAATGAGAACGAGGGCGCAAAAATACGCACCGGCTTCTGCGGTTGATGTCTCGGCGTTGGTTTGCTCAAGTTTCGTCCTGATTTACACGCGCTCTCGGTGTTGCGCGGCATTAGCAACGGATACACCACCGTCCTGGGGTCCTTGCGCGAGGGAACGGACAACCGTGCACGCGGATTGCGCGAAACTCCCAAGGGTCCTACACCCCACACGCAAGGCAAGATTATTACGCCGGCTTGCCGATAAAGTACGGCTAGGATTTGGCTTCTTTACGTTTCTTTTTTCTGCTTTCGTATCTTTTTTTTTCTCTTTTGGTCATATCGTCGCCACCGCTGGTATCGGTGGGAATTGAAAGCTAGAAAAAAAAATCCTTGAAAAAAAAAACAAAACCAAACTTATGATGCGGATGTCTCAGACCTACTCGCCCTTCGAGCGGCTCTATTGAGACAAATGATAATACGGCACGAGGAATGCGCAATGAAAGTGAAAATCGGAGCCGCATCCTCGCGGCCTCAAATAGTAATATGTACCGAGGAAGTCGGTTGCAGACAGAGCAAAAAAAAATCGAAACCCAAATTTCGAATGCCCCCGCCAGCGGTCCCCGTTGGTTTTTGTTCCAGAATGCTTCTTTTTTTTTGTTGCTCTGCCTCTGTCGATTCCGACTTGGCATCGGTTTACGACGAATTCCTGCGCTGTTTGGTGATGGGCTCATTTCGCTTTCTATTGCCATATCATTTTTCTTCGCGATAACATCGCGGTTCCATTTCACGGTCGACAAATCCACCGCAAGGGCTTGCCTATGGACGCGCTCGCATTTCAATTATTTCGGCTTTTGTTTTGTGTGCGTATTTCAGACGCATAACTTCATAAGTAATCTCCATCGAAACCATCATGAAGCTGGACATGAAACCATGTTTAGGAAGAAAGCAAAATGCCAATTCTTCCCATCACTGCCCAAAAGAGCATTCGCGCCAAACTTATGATAAATGCATCGTTCAATAAAACGAATGTAATTGCCACGCAAAAACAAGCTGAAAGTGCTACCGCACTTTAACGATACTTGTTCTCACTGGTTTCTTCGAACGAAACAGCACATTCAGTGCGTATGCAAATGATCGTGAAAAATAAGGCACAATCCGCGCCAGCAAAAAAAAAACCACACTGAAAAGCGACCGCGAAACGACCGCGAATATTGTCGGACAAATTTTTATTGCACATCGGTGTACTTTCTTCCTTTTTTTTCATCTATTTCTTCCCTTTTGATAACGCCCTGTTTTGCCAAGGGTAAGTGCCATTCGGCCTACTTGGCACCCACCCGGGTCGTATTTAATAATTTCGGGATTATTTTCATAATAATGTGTCTTGCATTCCGCGGCGTCCTGGTTGGCAAGGAGCAAACCAGACCCAAAAAAACCCGAACAGGGACACATTTTTTGCCCTCTGTTTGCTCGTCCTTGCGGGAAATGCGTAACATTTCGAACCATCGGATTCGGCGTAAGGCCGTTTTCTTTCGCGCGAGTTCCTCTCACTTGCGTACATGGTGTCCCTTGGCGGTGGCTGTGGCTCCTTCCCGCCATAGGATTCATGTAACGAGAAAAAATGACAGTAATTGCGCCGAGAGTATATTCCCGTTTTATTTCGAGTGTTTCCCTTTTGCGCCTTTTTTTCTTCCTTTGCGAGGGCGAAAAGCGAAACACCCATGCCATGGCCCGAGTCTCGTTCAAATGAAGTGAAAGGAAAAGTCGTACGTTTTCATGTACGCCGGAGAGCCCGATCGGGAGGACATTAGACCTTTCGTGGGAAATTGATCACCGCAGCGTTGCCGCGCCCTCCCGTGAGACGGCGTGTAATAAATGATTTCCTAATTTGAGGCAGATTACAACCGTGCCACGGCGTAACACACGTGGGCAAGGCCAAGTCGAGAGGGTCTGTTTTTTTTGTTTCGGATTTCATTTCAAACATAAAGAGATTTTTTTTTCCAAGAGAGGGCTTTGTTTCACACCCGAGTTCGCTATGCTGCAATCGAAATTAGACAATCCGGAAATGCCCAGGGTCGAGCGAACGAGGCAGTGATCTAATATTTAAGGCCCTTTTTTTCCAACCCAGCGCCTTTGAGGACTTTCGTAATTCCCAAGTGAGAAAACGTTCGAACACGCGAACCCTTTCTGCGGCCCATACAGGAGCGGACGCTCGGTGAAATTAAAAAATGTTTTGAGCTCACAAATCCCCACCCGCAATCCGCGTGAGCGGGCGTTTTGTTATGAATTCCAAAAGTCACACCAAAAACCACACGCGTGCGACGTTCCTATGGTAGCCATTTTTCCTGTCGGCGTGCGACAGCCTTCAAACTGCCACACTTTCCCGGCCAATGCCATCTGCCCTGACAGGTTTGGGCCTCTTTTTTTTCTGTGAGGCCCGGAAAAAGCGGCACGGAACCGATCCACTGGCAGGTCCCGCGAGCGCCATCGTTTTCACGCCCGCCGATCGCTTCCCGGGGTGTGCCCGGTTGCTGTAAATTATCGACAGTTTACACAAATCCCAGCCCAACGCAACCAATGACAGCAGCACCAAACAGCAGTAGGCCGGAATTAGTTGCCATAGTTTCGGGGTTGAGCTAGAACGGCTCAGCAACACTGTGGTCCGTAGAATTGTCTCTAAATCGCACCGGATTATCAGGAGCACGTGGCACAACTTTTGGTGAACAAACTGCCTCTCTTTGGGTTCAACAAAAAAATCTTATTTTAATTTCAATTTTTTTAACATAAAACCTAAAAGAAACATGTAATGTGCTTCTTTTAACTTGCCTTATTTCTCGTAATTTTTGCATCTCAGTAATTGTGGCTCAACTACTGTAAGATGTACAACCTTGTTTTTTTTTAATATTCTCTTCAAGTCCTTCAAATTCTTCTCCACATATTCCACCAAAACTAGGGGATACACACTGCTTAAAAGTGTTTTCAGACGTGTCACCGATGTTAAACACGACCGTTACGCCAAACACTCGAACGAATGAACAGCATTCCTACCACCGGCAGCGGTAAATTATACGAAAGCAGTGTTTTTCTTTTCTGGTTTCCTCACCACCAACACCAGCAGCAGCACCAGCAGCCGGCAACTTGAGCCACTCGAGCGACGACACAGCGTCCCGTGTTTCAGCGGGTTCTCGAAGAAAAATTATCCATCCTTAATCTCTATCTCGGTACCGCAGTGTTTACCGAAGTTTCTCAAAAACCGGAAAAACAAACCACTTTCCCGATGGCCCTCCAACCGAGCGGTGGGGGCGTCGAACGGTTTAAGAAATCCCGAAGACAACCAGCGAGACAAATGAACACGATAAGTGTAATTAATTAGAATAATTATGGTTCCTTCTGCGCGCCAGCGGGTTTCGTTTCTCTTTCAAATGGGCCACTAAATTATGCCGTGTAAACATGTGTGCCCGTTCGCGCGAGGGTGTGTGAATCGGGCGCCGGTACACGGGCGTGCGTGCGTGCCCGTCCAACGTGCGCCTTTCCAGGGACAGGACCACGCTGGAAGGATTTATTTTTAAACTCCCGAAATTGGTGATACATTTTCCCTCCAATTTCCACCTTATTCCGGTGATTCCGAACCGGCACGGTGCCGGTTACTTGTGCACGTGCCGGATCGTGCTTCGAACCCGCGGCCGGCTGCCATTTTCACCGGGAGATAATTAATTTTAAATTAATCTTCATCATCGATGCCACGGTTGGGGCCGGTACCACGGTGGGACGTCCCACGAACGTGGTGTATCTTTATTTCGTTAATTAACAAGTAGTGGGTCGCGTGTGTTGATGGCCGTCGGACTGGGTTTGTGAAAGCGGATCTAATAAAAACTCAAAATATGTTCATCAACATTCTCAGCGGAAGTTGTGCGACTAAAACAGTTAAGAAAATAGAACAAACGGTCGGTCGGATTGAACTGGTTGCCAGGGAACGCCTGCTGCGATCGGTGCTATCGGTTTTATTCAAACGGTGGAATTTTCCTGGCAGGAATATTCGATTGTGCGTTTGTGGAAAATTATCACACACAGCAAAACCGTACAAACCGAATACCGTGTAATGCACAACAGAACAATTATTCGAATATTAAATTGCGAATGAAAAATACCACCTCGTGCAACGGTTATTGTTCCTCGAATCGGCAGGCCAGCATTTTCTAACAACAAAGCACAGATTTTTCCACACACACATACGCTTAGGATCAATGCACATAACAATTCAAACACTCAGTGCAACTGCTGGGTAAGCTGGAATTAATAATAATTTACGGTGTTGTTCGATACGGCATCCACAGGCAGCTCGATATCATACCACGGGAAGCACAAATATTGAAAATCTCACTGTGCCTTGCAGGAGGTGGAATTGATTGCACGAGATTCCTACTCACCCTCGCTTTAAAAAACTAATGTAGGCAAAAAAGAACCCAACCCTTTCGAGATTCATTCGTCAAAATTACACAGCTACGTGTTGTTAAAAGAAGAATGCCACACGACGCGCGAGGAAGCAATTAATTGAATCGTACACCACGACAGAGTGACAACAGTTTTCAACATCATTTCCGGGGTGCCCTTTCAACAATCTGCTTGCTGGTGCGCGCGTGCGAATTGAATTAAAATGCCCCAAAACTTACCGAACCGCCCAGACAGACAGACTGCGCCGCTCGCTCAGTGCCACAAATCATCCCAATCAACGGCCAAGATTCCGGGGCGTGCGAATAGGCCCCGTACGGTTGCCCATTTCCGGCTCGCAGAAAAGAGTTTTTTTCTGTTCTGTTTTCTCAACAAAAAGGAAGCACGAGAAGAAAAGAAGAAAATAAAACACTCACTCGCTCATTTTCGCCGCCATGCGAACGCACGCCATTTGAAATTCCGCTCATAAATCTGCAATCTCCATCCGATAGCATTCTTGCAGGTGCCCGTACCCGCGTGTCGGCGGCACCGTGTCCGGGTCTGCATTTTAATTGAATCTACATTCTCCTCTCCGGATGGCGCCGGAGATGGCATTTCATTTTAAATCCATTCACATCGCGAACTTCCGCGCTAAAACACAAGTCAAACGGGTGGAAGGCAACTTCTGCCGCCGGTGCGTGCCTACCGGTGCTGGTCGCGGACCTTTCTGCATCGCGGATTTCTCGCGCGTCCGTGCGGTGTAAAATTTATTTATGAAAATAAATATCGCTAATAACTGCCGTGGCGCACTGTGGGCGTTTGGAGGACCATAAGACGGCCAAAACTCACGCGTAAGGTGCATTCCACGCAAATGCCAGCTTCTTCTTGCGATAAAATCTAATCAATCCCATCCCAACCAAAACCCATAGTTCCCAACCTGTTGGTGACGTCGTACGGCCTTACCGTGGATTGGTGACGTATCATGGCTTGAACCGGCGGGCACGGAGAATGGAAATGTGCACCGGAAAAATTATTCAAAACAAAACCCCAAACCGAAATCACGCCAAACCGTCTTATTAGCAGCCGTCTGCGGAGGCGTATTTGCATAAGAATGGTTTTTTACGCGCCCGCGGCGACAAACGGCACGTCTCCGGGCTTCGGCGCTGAAGGGTGGTGGTAGGAGCGCCCTTTTGAAGGAAGAAGAAGACGAAGAAAAAGACAAAAAATACGTCGAAGTAAATGCTGCATCCTCAGCACACATACGCCCGATGATGATGATGATGGCAACGATGATGTCCTTTGTCTTACTTGTTCGGTTTGCGATTCCCGCACGCGAAAGATTGTCCCCTTGGTCCCCTGCGCACGGGGACTGAGAGAAGGATAGAGAGAGAGAGAGAGTGAGAGAGAAGAGAAAAACATGAATCCATGAGCTCGTCTTCGTCGTCGTCGTGGAAGGAAGTACGTTTACGGCGCAGGACATACGGCCAACTTTTCATAAATTATCCTCCATCCAACCAAAGGTACGCGAAGCGGCGTGTCCTTAAAGGAGTCGACTGTCGCGCACGTCCCCGAAGCCACCGCGAAGAAACCCGCCAGTGCAAATAGAATCCGACACTTGTCAAAACCAATGCCATTCACATGTTTAATTTATACAATTTTGAAATGCCATCTTCCTGTCGGTGGTTCTATTGTTTAAACGTCGCCCGCGGTGGTGGTTTTGGCGGCTGGAGTCCTCCACAAGCGAGATTCCACCAGGGGTGGGTACACGAAACGAAATTCTGCCTCGCACCGTTCCGGGAAGATGATTTAATTTTTCGGAAGGCAAACGTCTCACGGCACGGGAAAGTAAAAGTAAGTGCACCGAGTGCGGATGGGTGGGAGTTTTCGAGCAGCTGGAGTAATACGAGCGCACGAGCGAGCATTGTTTTAATTTGTACACCGTGGGTAAAGAAAACACACACCGGTTTGAGGGGGGATTGTAAATTGCCGAGCGGATGCAATTAGGGAAAGGACTCCCTCTTTTACGAGTGCATTCGACAAGCGCGACAAGCTGCGAAGAAATGAGCGTTTTTTTGTGGTTTGTAAATGAAACAAAAATGGTGGATGTCATCAACGTTCGTATGAAAGGTTACCAGAAACAAGTTTACAAGAATTCTAACGAATCCCACTCACATCAAACATGCCTTTTGCGGTATCGATATGCATTCCACGAGGCAATCCTGTTTTGTCCACCCTACCGCAGCACACAAAAGGCTCGTTTGTGTTTCATATTGTGTGCAGTGATATGGGCGCTCGAATTAAAATACCTATTCACTCGATCGTTGAAGCCGTGAGGAGCCAACAGGTGGCAATTTTATTAATTACATCCCTGCACAGCATCCACGAATCATCATCAAAGCCCAGTGTAATGAAAAGCACGCAATCGGTACGCTCGTCGGCATAGTTGTCTATTGAAAAGAACGTTCTTCGGAAGACCACCGACTCTTTCATGTCGGTGGTTGGAAAGTTGCATAAAATGCATCGCCCACCCCAACACGATCGGTATTCACTGCCACACACGAAACATGTGCATGTTAGTGCAGAATGCAAATCAAAGCAGGCGTTGGGGATGTTTTACCACGAACGTACGACATTTCACAGCGTACTCTACTGGGTGTGTCATGTAACTGTGTTACGTCAGGTCGACTGCTAGCTTAGCTCAAAGCCTACTGCGAAGACGCTGCCAGCAACGGGCATCCCGAGGGTTTTCTCATTTTCCCACTGATCGATACTATTTCCCCAGGCTGGGGCGGAAACATGACCTCACTTTCTTACGAGGGCGAAAGAAAGTAAAAAGTTGAGAAAAAAAAATTAGGCGACACTTTGCGCAAGTCGGTTTTAACATTACACCACAGGCAAACCCACGCTTCGGTGTGCTTTCGCGCTTAGTTAAGCTTTCATTAGCGTTTTATCAATAAACCCACATGCCAAGAGCGTTCTGTATGACGCTCCCTCCAATGTCTCCCTGCTCGGCAACAAGTTGTAAATAATCGTTAAAACACGCTCGTACAACCACGCCACCCTAATACAAGCGCACGGCCCGGCGAAAGGAATTCATTCAAGGATTATTTGTTCGCGCCACAAACGACGGCAAAGGCGTGCCACAACCCGTGACATCGGTTTCGTCAGGCGTCGGGTTCGTAATCCTTATGCCACCCCCCACCCCCCACACACACACACACATACGCTGGCTGTGATGATGTCCCCTCCGGCCGGAAGGGAACCGAGGCCCGGTCGGTTTTGCCAATGGCTTCAAATTTGCTCTAGTAATAAATTTAAATTGGTTATGAATTTTTAACCTTCCACCTTCGAGCGAACCAGGCAGCAGGGGCACGTGCGCGTACAGGGCGGCATTCGGTGTACCGCTGGCGCCGACCCGTTCGATCCTGTAGCCCCAGTCTCGGTTCTCCACCCTCGCAAGAAACCAGAACGAGCAGAGGAAGCGAACGAAAGCCAAAGACGCAAAGAAAAAAGCCCTCCCGACCGGAATTTGGGATCTGCTTTTCGCGTTCGGTTTGCCTGCACAAGCGCCGAAAATCCTCGGGGGAAATTTTTAAGCGCATACCTTCGCAATCTTTACATCCTCCCTTAAGTGTGTTGCTTTATGGACTTTTGCATTTTCAATTTCCTTCCACGGTGGCTTCCGAAGACGCGCGCCTCTCGGATGGTCCTGGGGCCCTAACGACGCAGTGCCGTTTGGAGGCACCAAAAATGTCACGATCGAACCCTTTTGTGTCGAACTGGGTGGGAATGGGTGGCACTAGGCCGGGAGAAGGATTTTATTTTCCTGCCTGCCGGGCTCGAGCATTTTTTGCCTTTGCCATCGCCGGTTCCATCCTTGCCGGTTTGTGCTCCCATTTTTAATGCGCCTTTTACTTTCCCGTGAAATGCACAAAACCCTGCCCACATTTGCGTCTTGTATGTGGGACGCGGCAAGTTTCAGGCATTCCTCCCGAGGAATCTTCCCTCTCGCTCTCTCATGATCCTTCTCGTGCTGTAACAAGACCTCGCAAACATTCCGTAGCCAACGATCCATCGGAACCGACGCTTGTTTGTTGCCAGGGAGGGCGAGCGACAGAAAAAAAAACGCCCATTCCGGGGTGGTATTGCACCCGGAAAATCCGCCTTTCGAAAGGCTCACCGTTTTCCATCCGACCAGGCCAGGGTGGCGACATGTTTTACGGGACCGAACCCCAGCTAGGAGAAGATCGGCCACGGGTTTTGTCCGGTACCCGGAATGAAACCCCGATCTGATGGGGTGGTTTTTTTTGGGATGTCACCCCAGGTGGGTCGCTTGAAGATTGAATGAAAGAAGTCACCACGTGGGACCGACAATGGACACAAGTGCACGGGCACTACCTCGATGGATTGGCTTCGGCCGTGTGCCAGCGACATGACGGGCGGAAGATTGAATGCATAATTTAGGCGTTCCGAAAGGCCTACTGACTCTCGAAACGCGACCTCCACGCACCATTTTCGAGCTGTGCGCTCGTTTGCGGACGACGATGCACGACGATGGACCAACCAGGAGTTAATAATTCAATGAGGCAATCCGTACGAGCGGGATTATGTCGATTGTTGGCGTGAATGCGCCGACTGCGAAATGCGTTGAGTCGAGCGAAAGATGGACCCTTTGGACCTCAGTCGCACCGAGGGTGATTAATCAACCCGACGTGGCTTATCATGCAGGGCTGGTACATTTCGCACGTTGTCGACCTTTTTTTGCCACCAGATCCGTTGCCAGGTAACGAGGCGATGTTCGCGTGTTGGATTGCTTTGATCGCTTGAACAAATCGCTTGTCAAATTGAAACGCTGTCATAAATATAACAATTACATTTCCGGGACATTCAAGCTTGCTTCCGCTACAAGTACGTCAGTCATTCGCGCTCAAACCCCCTTCAAAAACCCGGTGTAACTGCATCATAAAAATAAAAGATAAAACCACACCTAAATTCGATCATATTTGCTGCAACAAAACAGTGTCGTTATTTTTTTTTGTGTTGTTTTGTGTGCTCCATGGGAAAAACACATTCTTGTGCCAGCTTCTGTCGAAGAACCGAAATGCGACGATATTGGACCGGGTTTTGGGCAGCAGCACAGTGTTCGGTTTCGGAGGATAATAAAAATGTCACAAACTTTTGCCGTCGACTGCGGCACGGAAGGCATCTGCCCCGAAATTCCACCAACAGTGGGGATGTGAGGGAGTGGCTTGGATGGAAACTCTCAAGCACACCTGAGCATGTCCCGGTCTAAGGGTGGCGCGGCCACATGGGTATTGTTCCCGACATGCCGAACGTTTTTTGTCGGTTTTCAAAACGTCACTTTTTTCCATCACTCCAGGGACCAGGGGTTCGAAAGAGAGAGAGAAAGCGACGCTTGGACGAGAATTTTGTAATTAAATAATACAACGAAAGCGGGTTTTTTTCTTCGTCTACCCCCGAAACACGTGCAGTATTATGGAGGAAAATGTTGGCGAAATTTTTTGTGATCGTTAAACGAAAATTGCGACAAAAAAATGCTTCAATGTCACTCACCCTAAAGCGCTGTTTTGCTACCAAGATATTCATATTTTCCACCATTCGTGCATCGGATGCTTCAGCTGGCAAACACCAAGCCACCTCACCCACGAGGCCGAAAGACGCTGGCCGCTCTAATCGAACACACAGTAAACCTGACCGAACGTTTACACAATTGTGTTAATATTTTCCCGGCCCCACCTCGGCACTCGTGCGTGCATCTGCACGACAAACTTCAAAGGGGCGAGTGCAAATGACTTCGTTTGATGTCGAAAAAGGCTCTTAAATTTTGATTAAAACCTGCACATCAGCAGCCTCGCTCTCTCTCAGGCCGCCGGTTTGGCCTTTTATCTAGCCAAGAAGATCCGTACCTCAGACCCACCTGGGTCCGGAATGTGGCCGGCTGCACCGAAACCCCTTTTCAACCGTTCGCCCGTTTGCCGGTTCCAAGAACCACGACGGCTGACCCGCTTTTGTTCGCCCGGCTCGCTCAGAATAAGTGTATTACATTAGGGCTTCTTGCCTTCTGTCGGCAATGGAACGGTCAGTGAACGGAGTCGATTACCGAAGCAAGCGGAGCGGGTTGCATCCTTCAAGAGCACATCCTTTTTCTTCGAAGAGGTAAACCCAACCCATCCATCCAAGAGGAGTGGGAAGGACGATCGCAATGGGTGGGCTCGATGGCAAAATAATAACACTTTCATGCCAGCACCAGATAAGCCCGAAGCATTCCCGCCCAACTCGGCCGGGTGGAATGGAGCCGCCTGGTGGGTGTTCTCGATCCGCTCGACTCGGAATATCGTTATTCAATTATTTCTCTAAACGCCACACCGGGTGAGGGTGTGTGTGTGTGTGTTTTGAGGCTTGGTATGTGTGAACGAGGAAAAAAGAAAGCATGGGAGCGGCACAAAATTCAAGGTGTCAGTTCTATGCAAATATCGAAATAGATAGATGACACTACCGGGCACTGGACAAAGGAGCTTGGATTACGTTGACCCAAGCGGGGCGTGCGGCCTAAGGCACTGTCTCTATCTCTCTCTCTCTCTCTCTCTCTCTCTCATTCTCCTTCTCTTCAAGCAGGATCACATTTAGCTTCCTACCTAAGCAATATCGGTGCACCATCGAACGAGAACGATGACCATTAAATGCATCCCCAACTACGGTTGCAATTACAGTGCAGCAGGTGTGAGAGATTTAATTTGCAATCATTTGAAAGAACCGAATCACAAGTCAGTCGTGATGAGATTGCAACGCTTATCAAACAGTTTTTAAACCCCCTTCTTTGTATCGTTTATCACTTCAAAAGCGGGGGGGAAAAAGTCGTCCTCGGCAAAGGAAAACGCCGCCATTATTCACCCCACAAAACACCCGGTAAAAGGTGGACGGTGGTCACCCTCGGGCGCCGGTTGGCGCATTGACACGGGCCTGTCCGCTTGCAAATGGGGTCATGCTGTCATGCAATATTTATGTCGTCCGATGTTTGAAATTTGACAGCCAACGGAAAACCACGATAAATAATCGATTCCATATGGAGGGGGGCTGGCACGACGACGACTCTTTATTGTGGTATTTCGACACACACACACACAGAGGCACGGAAAAAATAACCCGATCCCACCCACTGGTGCACAGGACATAAGCCAAGCGGAAGCGGGGTACAACGGCCTCCGCGGTCGAAACCGACATTGTTTGCTGCGGCGCACGAAATGTAAAACCAAAAATTTAATTCAATTTCTCCGGCATCGGTGAGCTTCCGGTGTGGATGTTGGAGGATGCCAGGCCAGAGAGCGTACCTGTTCGAGTCCGAATGGGGGTTCGTTTTTTTTTTCTTTTTTGGCCAAAGCCGACGGGGATTTTTGCTCTCCGGCGGCGCGTGCACGCTGACAAAATGGCGGAATTCTGGGAGGCGGGCTGAACGCTGTCTGTCATTCGCAGACGAGCGCACGTGTAATGGGATTTGTTGGCAGCCCGACCGCAGGACGCGCGTGCAGGTTGAACATTATAATAGTAGGCTTTGGAACGTGTTCGCAGGAGTGAAGAAGCGAGAGAAGAAAAAAAAACGAAGCCAAACACTGCGAGCAACATGAATATGTAATCAAATTTCCGCTCGAACCCGCGACTATAAACGCACACACGCGCGGGAAACTTGAGAAGCGACCGGTTCGCTTTGCTTTCCGTTGCGTTTTGTCGTGATAGTCGGTTGGCCTATAAATGTGGGCAAAATTTGGCTCGCTTTTCGTGCTCAGTCGGCATAAAACTCGTCGTTTGTTTAGATGCTGCAACAAAAAAAAAACGCTGCCCACTTCATACGTCAATACAATCACGCGGGCACCATTTTGTGTTCGCGCAACCCCCAATAGATTTGCGACGATCAATCATCATCCCCGTATTGGGGCCAAACATTTTCAACCCTTTTTTCGAATGGGGTGTATTTTTTTTTTCGTTCGTCTTCTCCTTCTTCTCAATTAACACAACCCAACGCGGGTTGTTGAGAAAATTAATTCAATTTTCCCAAATCCCGAAACATGTTGGCGCCTGATGATGTCCCGGCGCATGTCTGTCATCTCCGGTGGCAGTCGTTTGCCGTGGCCGTTAGTCCATCACTCACCTGCGGCAACCGACCAGATGGGTTGGTTTCCATTTCCACACGATGGCGAACGGTGACGACCTCCATCCAACATTGTTTTGGCGCCACTATTGGGTTCTTACGATGCTCCGGCAGCAGCGCCAAAGCACAACGAGCTCCCCACACAGCGAACGCGTTCTAATCTGCCTGTGGAAACGAAATTTGAAACGCATTCCCGACCCCAAACCCTAGCCGGAAGGGTGGTTAGCAAATGGTAGACGGAACGACTTCGTTATCCTGCCCGCTTGCGTTGGCTATCGACTTTTCCCTTCTGTTTTTTTTTTTCATTTGCCTTACCAGCCCGCTGCCGATTTCGGGGTGAAAATCATCAACGCAGAATTGAGTTTTTCTCTCTCCTTTCTCCTTTGCCCCCGTGGAAAAAAGACCACCAGCCTCGGGTGCCCGGACGGAGTCAATTGGATGGAAGGAAATTAGAATGTTTGCTGGAGGAAATTTTTAATCAAAGTATTTCGCAGAACTATGCCCGCCGCGCCGCGCCGCGCCGGACCGGATGCATGTCGGTATGTTTGCATGATAGGGATCGTGACCGTTGGCACTGGGATGGGAACGAACAGCGATGGTGCAGGACAGCACAGGACACCCGCGTCGTTACGTCACGGGTTCGAAAGGCAATAGCAACAAACCCGCCCACCTGTAGTGTTCGTGCTCGTACAAGAAGGGGTGTCGACGTGGCACATCGTTTAACCCGGCCATGGCCAAGCAAGGACACGTCACGTCGATTGGTTAACAAGATGGTACGGCACCCTTCAGGGCTTAATCGCAAAAAGTCAACCCTTTCTGCCGAAGGGCGTACGGCCGGCTAAATTGACCCTGACTGGCAAATGCTGTGGGGGGTTAAGTACGCCCATACACACACACACACAGGTTGGGAAGGACGAAGCAGACCACAAAAAATACAAAACTCTCAACCATGAATGATAATTACACCGGAGAGTTGTTGAAAAAAGGGGTTTCGCTCTATACATATATCCATATATTCCAATGAACGATGCGTGTGGAAATTCTCATTTTATTCTAAGATATCCTTCTCCAATTGTTTGCTCTGCGAATGCAGATATCCTTCACCAATTGTTTGTACCACAACTGGAACAATCCATCCCACCCCGGGGCACATGATTTGTATCTCATTTGACAAGCTTTCGATGGCTGAAAAAATTACTTTTCCACAAATAAAAGCCGCCACGCGGGGATTAAACACCACACAAGAATAATGGAACGACATGCACCTCGAGCCGCCCTTTTCAATTGACGTGCGGTGCATTTGCTTTCAGCGTGCTCCGAAACCGAAACACCCGCTACACCAAACGCGGATCGGTCTGGTGCCACGCTTTTCTTTACGCTTTTCATACCATGTTTGTGCGCTTTTGTGTGCACGGTGCATGCAGCAAAAGCGCAAAGAAAGCACCATTCAATCAAACGCTCCCAAAAGCCACAACAAATCGTTTTTCCACCCTTCGGTGCGCGTCACCCGCTCAATGGAGCCCTCCTCCAAAAAGGCTCAAGTCCGCTCGACGAGAATGCTTCAGGAAAACGGGGCAGCAAACCCGTTCCAGCACGTGGGTGTAGCTGTGTGCGGGAACGCGGGAAAAAGGGCAAACACGCCCCACCCGTACGACAATGGCATCGCCGGGAATGAGCAATCTTGGCCGCGGCCTCACTGGAAATGGAAGCAGTCGAAGGAGAGAGAGAGAGAAAAAAAGGGCACACGTGCTGGCCTGGAACGGTGCTGGGTGCACAAAACGTGGGAAAATCGAACGACACCACCAGTTCCGGACCGAAGCGAGCAGGTGAAGTCCTTACACGGTCCTTACAAAAGGTCCTTGGCACGTTGTAAGCCGCGGATGGACGGAAACACGATGACCAAACAATACCACCGGGGCACGGGTGGTTCGGAAAATTATCAAACAAAACCCTGATTAATTTCCTTTCCGTTTCGCCGACGGTTTACAGGGCGCTTTTCACGGTGGAAAGCGTTTTTTTTTTCTCTGCAGCACCTTGGCGTCACATTCACGATCAAAAGAACATTCACGATCCCCTGCCAGTCAGCCACGAACCGGTGGAACTGCATTCCCGACAGGACGTTTCCCACCGAGTGTGCTTTCGCGCTAGAACGATGGCGATGGAAAATGGCGCCCGCCACCGTCGATTGGGAGTAAATATAATCATGCGAAGATGTCATAACCATAAGGATGTTACGGGACGGGCTAAACGAACGGGTCGAATGCCACTTGACGGCACGTGGGTGGAGCAAAAAAAAACGATCGCGAACTACAACTATGGGGGTGGGAGAGCGATAAATTGAATTTAGCACTTGTTGAGGGCAACGGCGCATGAAATATGTTTACTTGCTTTTTTTCTTGCTGTTTTTCATTTTTTTCCCGTTGCAGTAAACTCATAAAATGTCGGTTCTATCCTTGTGCGAGACGTTTGATAAGTGGCCGCCATGCCGGCAGGTGTCCGTACCGTCGATACTGTACGGTTTAAGCTGACAGCCCTATTTTAAATAGCATTTTTAAAAATTACACAACACAAAAACCCAACCACTTAAATGGAAGGACACACAGCACGTTGATCGAACCGTGCATGACTCGCGAGGTTAATTTTAACCTTCCCGAACGTCTTGGACAGACCGGCAACAGCACCAGCAAAAAGGCGCCAGCGAAATTCCATTCCAACAAGCGCACTCGAAAAAGGCACACCCCCCAGATCGCGCAAGGACGAACGAAGTGAGCAGCTACAAGATGGAGAATGTGCACTTGCCAGGGGACCTTCGGTTGCCACCAGAGCGACCACTCGACCACCGGTATCGAACATCACCCGAGGTCACGGACGGTAATCTTCCTCGCCGGTTGGTCCCCTGGTTTATCAGCCGCTTATTTTCAACCACCGTGTATAAACGGACGCGCTCGCGCGCGTGTGTGTGTGTGTGTGTGGGGACACAAATGTTTGCTGCACTTTCAATAGCCATCGCCTGCTACGATGGTACTTTCGCTAAACGCTTCACCAATCCTGCTGCTGCTGCTCCATCGCGTTCCATCCTGCCAGGATTCGACGTGGGCGGAAACGGACGGTTGAGCAAACTTCCGCCCCATGCACCATGGACGAGGGTCCTTCTCGGGGGCACTCCTCGGGAGAAGCACACTACATCATATTATGTGACCCAAGCCGAAGCATCCGCCCAATCAAGGGGCAAACTAATTTCGAGGAGATTTGCTCCGGCTCGATATTGCACGCCCGGGCGGGCATTTGGGCTCCAGCTGGATGGATGAATGCAGTGCTTTTTTTATTTGCGAGTGACTTGCATCGTCCGCCGGCTATACGTCTTTTCTTGGGGCAGTGCTTCGATCTGTGCTTTTATTTTATTTTTTTGCGGAGAAATTTCCACTTAACCTCAGCTGGTGATTATTGAGCTGGAGCGGTTGAATGCCTTGCAGCGTTCGAACGAGCAATAATCAAACCCAAACCGCACAAATAAGAGCATGAGATTCCAAACAATTCCAAGAGAAGCCGAGAAATATTGCACAGAATTTCTGAGAAAACATCTCAGTACGCATTATAGCTACGATTAGTGCTTTTCTTTCGAAGGAAATCCAATCTCACCACAACCTTTCGTGCTAATCTAGACAAACGAAGTGCTCTGCAATGAATTCCACCGACTCCGTAATGTAATAGATTTCCTTTGTCCCTTGAAACGGAACCCATTTCCATGCTACTAACGATGATGAATTCCGTGGAGGTGCAAAATAAGGCAACTGATCCTTCGTCCTGCGATCTAAGGGCTGATTAATTACTCTAAAGTCCGGACCGCTGCACGCCGGAAGAAAACGCACTGTATCCTTAAGCCACGAGCCAGGACTCGAAGGGACTCGGTTACGCCCAAGTGTCTCCAAGTGACGGCCACACATACGCATTTGTCTTTGAACTCTCACTAATGAAGTGGTCCTTCCGGGGACGTTCCCCGAGCCTGTGCCAAGTGCAATCCATTCAGTCCGTGGCCTTCTTCCCGTCCATGTTGCAAGGGGTCGCAAATTGACAATCATGGCACTCTCTCGCTCTCTCTCTCTCGCTCTCTACACTCCATCCATTGCAATTAGCAAGCGGATTAAGATAAGCTCCGGCATACCGGTGTATCGGAGAGTTGCCCAAGAAAGAAAGCAAGAAACGACACACATATTATCATTACACCGTCCAAGGGCAGAAAGAAAGAGAGAGAGATGGGGATGAAAATGACCTGACTAAATGGCTTTCGAGAAAGGACGAGGCTGGTGGAAATACAATTTGTATCTATCAAAGCGCCCCGCGAGGTAGAGAAGCCCGCAATCCAGCTGCTCCGTAATGGAGGAGAAAAAGCGGCCAGGATAGTTGTAAAGTTGGTATGGAAATTAATAAAGTACCATCTTTATCATTGTCTTTTATCATACTTCGGGAAGCCCTTAGTGAGACAGCGGTAGGATGGCGGTTGGGAAAGAATTTCGAAGCAGAAGGCACCAAGGAACTAACCCAAGTCCCCTAGCGTGGAGTAAAGCGTGAAGTAACTTCCCTGCGGATGAGGATTCTACGATAAATGATGGACCTGAATTATGCACCACTGTAAGCTGCAAGGCGTTTGTGCGCGAGCGTTTTGAAACAATTTATCAAATCGATCGCACAAATGGCACCCTCTCTCTCTCTCGATTACAGTACCTTTTCCTGTCGGGACGATTGAAAACAAAACGTCGTTTAATGTGGAAAAAAAAGGAAAGAAGCTCAACTCGCGCAAAAAAAACGTCGCTATCATTCTCGCGTAACATAAGCACCTCGTGTCGGTGTGGTTTTGCTGCGAGGGAAAAAAAAGTCCTTCCACCCTTCCAGAAGCCACCCCACCGATAGAGGGTGAGAAAGCAGAAGCGAACGAACGAAAAAAAAAACCAAACCCTCGTCGGGCAGACCGCCAGCAAACTGGCAAAAAAAAAGATCCCCCCAGGACGCGCGAAAGACGCTGACGCTGGCGGCGCACGAAACTAGACGCAGATGCGATCGGTGGAGTTTTAATCCCGGTCCGGATTACTGCATTATTTATTAACAGCTTCGGTTGGCCGTGTCCCGAGTCCCACAGGACGCGTCCTCATCGACGTGGGGGTTGACCACCCGCACCATTAAACCACCAACCTCCCGCGGAAAAGGACGGTCGAACAATGGAAACCTTATGCTGTGGCGTGAGGAAATCGGAAACGGGATCCAAGGACTCGCGACGCGTCGGGACAGGCTCCATCGATCGTATCCAAGGGCTGGTTGCCCGACGTCCCCTACTCTGCCCTGTTTCATTTTACCAGGCTTTATGGCTTTATTATCCCCACAAGGAACTTCGCGAATGTCACTGCACTTTATTAAAAAGAATCCGCGGCTCGTCCTAGCTGTAGGCCCCTTCCGGAAACGTCCCACCGAGAAAGGACCCCGGCGGTTCATTACGGCTAATGGTGGATAATAGAGTCTCTAAAATATGTACACGACCGCAGGTCGCATTTTCCGCGCCACGATGGGTGGCAAGGCGCTTGTCAAAACTGCCCCCCCGATTGCGGGATGGGTTTTTGGGATGGTGGAACTCCTGTACGCCAGGTCTAGGCTGTATCAGCATTAATATCTATATCCGCCTTCGATCTGCCCTCGGGGAGCGAGTGAAAAGTAAGACACATTCGAGCACGAGAGATCATTATTTATAATAAGGTAAACGGCGCGCGTAAATACGTTTGACAAAGTGTCCTTTTTTTTGGTGAAGTGTAACAAGTATGCGTGAAAGAAAAAAAAACCATATGAGATGGGAAGTTTTATCCTTCGTTTTTCAGCATACTGTCAGTTAGCTAGCGTATAGTCAATTTGTAAGGATACTATCCTAGCGATACACTAATTTTCGATGTACCATTACACGAGTAACACGCGTGATAATTATCGTAAAACATCTCACCGCCACCAGATCAGATCTTTCATCGATCATCGGACCAGTTGAAAGTTTGCGTGTTAAACTCCCGTTGGGTACATTTTTCGAAGCCTTCCGTAGCGAAGAAAATTTCCACTTAATCTCCCCCAACACCGCCATGACCATTTTCCCTGTTCGCTTTCCACGCAACCTTCCAACACGCACGCAGTTCCCCGGCCAGAGAAGTGTGGCCCGTGTTTTTCCTTTTATCCGCTTGTTTTGTTTTGCATAAATATTACCTTCTCACGGCACGGCACATAAACGTATCCTTTTCATTTCCAGCAAACCGAAACGCAAATAAAATCAGCCGGCAAATGGGTTAGCGCTACCGAGCGAACGAACGGCCGCCCTGAGGCCGGAACGCCCTTTGCGGTTTTGTCGGGTAGAACTGCACGGGCCGCGATGCGGTGCAGCGGAAAATGTCCCGTGGGTGGGAATGGAGCAAATAAAAAAAAAGACGGAGACCACCCAAACGAACGATCGCCAAATCCGCGACACTGCGCGGCCGTTATTATGTCGAGGCCTTTCCACCGATGTGCCGCAGTGGCACAGCATCCGGGGAGAAAAACGACGGCATCATGGGTTTCGGCACACGCGAAATAAAACCGCAGATGGTGTCGATGCCGTTACCGCCACGCTGCACGCTGTGTTGTCGTGTAAAAAGAATATGCTTTCGTATGCTTTCCCAGTCCTTTCGGGGAGATCCAATTTATTGATTTCATGAGCGCCAGAGTCGTGCTTGGTGTGGCCACCACCGTGTGGTTTGGGTTCGTTTTATTCGCGTTGCTAAATTCGCAGCATAGCAATGCTGAACAAATAAGCAAACGAAGCACACAAGTGCACTATAAAGCCAGCACTAAGTGCACTAGTATAACAGCTGTTGACGCTTGGCTTGCCAGTAGCACAGTATAACAGATGCACCGGCGTTCTTGCACGTGAGCCGCCATATTGCAATGTTTTTTTTTTGCTATTTATTTCCGTGCCATCCTTTCTTCGCACTTAGCAAATGCTTCCCAATCACATCTCATCCGGCGGGTCCGGGTGTCGAGTTGATTTATTTTAATTTCTCCAACGAACAGGCACACATAAAACTACTCCAATAAACTCGTAATCCACTTCACCGAGCCAGCCAGGAGAGGCCAGGAAATCTTCATTATATTTCACCGTAAACCGTAATGAGCCATAAAAGGCGAGGTACAATAACGAAACAAAAAAAACAAGGGCCAACAAAACCGCCACCGGGACCAGCCATTTTGCCGTCGATCCGGACCGGTCGAAGACTCCGGAAACCATCGCCATCGCCGGGAACACGTGCCATTCACCCTTGCCTTGGGTGAGGTTTTCTTCCTTTCGGGGGGGTGGTGTACACATTTTAATAAAATGCAATCCATCTAGATGAAGCCGTACTTACCCCCGGTAAGCTTGCGGTATGTCTTTTTACACACCGGAAACACCTGGCCACCGCCATTAGAGTGCACCATTAGATGCCGGCCGCCAGTGCGAGGGAGACGCTTTTGGCTTTGTCCAATATTCGAACGACACTGTTACGACGACAACGAGGACGAGGACGATGATCAGGTGCCGGCTTTTTCCCGGGACAGCGGGCAGACGGTGTAGTTTTCCGCAATTCCATTTTATGTCTATTGGTGTTCTGAGTGTGTGTGTGTGGGTGGGTGTTTGATTTTTTATTTGTTTGGTGAAGATTGTTGGGGAAATGGTGTACAATTTTGCACTACTTTTGCAATTTAACAGGATAAAGCGGCAAGGATAATAGGAGAGAGCTTTAAAAGTGCCATGAATTTAAGGGTTTGTGAAATGTGGCTGGAAAATTCCCTCTACAATGCACCTGAGTAAAGTAAATAACCGCCAAAGGATAATGGATCGGTGAACGAATATGAAGGAAACATCCGGCATATCCTCCATTGATACGTTCTCCTCGCCGATGATACCCATTACCGTAAATAGAACCATATTCGGGGGTTCATCCGCGTGCATTCGTGCGATCCCTTTTTGTGACCGCTCGGTCCCCCGTAATGGCCACTTCCGGTGTGGGGGGGAAATAAAAGAATGTTCGCACATTCGAATCCCCAGCAGAATCGAACACAGTCCCAGGTATATA
Organism: Anopheles nili; assembly: GCF_943737925.1. Classification (NCBI taxonomy): domain Eukaryota; kingdom Metazoa; phylum Arthropoda; class Insecta; order Diptera; family Culicidae; genus Anopheles; species Anopheles nili. The sequence goes on from NC_071292.1 coordinate 8,768,529, forward strand.
TATACCCGCTGAGCTGCTGGGTTGCATGTGTCCTCGACCCGTTAGTACCGGATTCTGTTCGACTTCGGTTCGGTAAAGTTCTGGCGTCACAAAACCCGCACAACATCTCTCAGGAGTCACATAAATCCCACCCGAGAAACTAATGCCACGACACCATGCGACACACATCCTTGGGAGGTGCTTGTGTGCCAAACAACCCCCTCTAGCGCACCGGTGGGATTTATGAAACCAGATATCGGCCACGGCATCTCGCATCATATCGCCCATCATCATGCCAGGACCTCTCGCATCGAAACATCTATCGGGGTTCGGTTGATGGAGCGCCTTCATCCACACGTTACTCGACTAGGATTCGGGGGGAATCCTTCCAATTTCCTCGAATCGCCAACCGGCATGTCCTGGCGCACGTGGCATGGGCCAATAATTTATTGTTTTAATATAATTTCTTGGTGTGCGTCTTCAGGGGATGAAATACTACTTGAGTGCTACGCTCGCACGTATTGTTTTACTAGCTGATTTACTCGTTTCCATTCGGATCGATGTTGTTTTAGGGAAACACGTTTTTTATTTCATTCAGTGGTCACTCATTTTTAGGAACATTTTCAGGACAAATTTATCTATGCTTCTCACAAAACTATCCTTAATTATCCTTTTTTGTCTTTTAAATTCCGTTTGCTAGCTTTTCTGGTCGCCATTTGTACTGCGCAGGCATAAGTGGGCTTAGTTATTCAACAACCAATTAGAATTACATGCAACACAAGCAAGTATATAAGGGCGCGACACAATCCCATCATCGCTAAGACCGATCACATGCAACCTTCTTGACGCATGATCTCCTGGTACTAAAATCGTCCGTTTCGGTACAAAATCGATACGATTTCGGGGCTCTCCGACGGATTTTGCGGATTAACGTGAAATTTTTGCGCACAACCTCCACTCACTTTGAAGGCACGTTGGCTACTGCCGATAGGATTAGGTGTGCTGTCTTATGTACTCAGCGAGCGCCGTGATTGGGCTAATCGATCATCGCTTGCACTATGAGATAAAGCGCGCTAAAGAAACACGGGTAACAATGATCACTCTTATTTCCGTTGATTTCGTAAGTAAAAGACATCCAATGATAAAAGAAGCATTGATATATGTCACAGCAGCTTATTGCACACAGTTTTATGCTTTTTTAAGTATCCCAAATGAAATTTTCATACACAGTTAATCAATTTTAATGCAATTATGACCGGTCGATGTTCAGATAACACGATCTCACTGTGCGTATTTACAACAGGATCGATGGTAAACGAGATGGGATGCGGATTATCATGCGCCAGAGTGATCGACGATATGAGCTGATAACGCTAGAGAGAGAAAGCATGCTATTTTGGCTAATGCGTGCAAGCGAGAGAAGTAACTAGTAGCAATATTAGATATAGCTTGGTACCAGCAACCTCCTCGAACCATGATCTCCTGTTACTCACAAATCGAGATCGGCTGTTTTGGCGTACAAAATCCGACGTCGAAAAATGCTTCCGCAGCGACGCGCGCCGCGAGGTGCCTTTTTTTTGGCGGGATCTTGAGCAATGTTGTTTTCTTTCGTGAATAGCGAGTGAAAAATACCAAAACTAAATCAATTTTTAATTGCATTTTCGAGCGGTTTCTTTTATTTAAAGCGATCATTCTTATTTAATGGAAATACATGTAATATCTTGTTACATATTGTAGGGAAATATTGCGAAGAGAAAAAACGTACAAAATACAACAGTAGCAGCGGCATCGAATAACCTGTGTTTGATGCTAATCCTAACACAAAGCATCCAGCTGAGGACATGATTCCGGAAAGGACGATGGAAATTGCCACCGGCCACGGGGTTTCCTCGGTTGTCAATATCCGCTAGACCCGGTGCCAGGATATCATCAGCAACCGAACGATGTGGTAAAAAAGGAACCAACCTACCCGCCGCAAGGACGAAAATGTCCCAAAACCACCTGGAGCCTGTACGAACAAGTGGATCAATGGTTCGGAAAATCTAAATCCATCAAAATCCGTGACCAAATAAAACTGCAAAATTGAAATCACACCCGCTTTGGGAGTGTCCTGGTTGGTGGGCGGTTCCTTGAACCAGGACCAGGGCTTAGGCCACAAATGTTGTACGAACTTTCACCGGCGTTCTTGCCGGAGCCTTCGCAAATGTTCGTCCTTTCACCCTCCTAACCCGGAATGGACATTCTTCAGCGCGCGCGTGTGTGTATTCTTTTACCCTTGTTATCGTTCACTACGGTCAATGTTTATTCACGAATCCTTGCAACGGTTTCGAACGTTCGGATGTTCTAAAACTAGCACGTGAAATTCGAGCGAATTGATTTCGTGTCAGCTCCCTTACGCTCGCTCGCCCCCGAGCAGGAACGCATAGACCAACGGGATCATATTATCCCGGACACATCCTTTCCTAAAACCATTATCAATCCGTCCGAAACCCCTGCCCGTTGCATTTCACGTTTCCTCATCAAATCAGCTTGGCACCATTGAGTCCCAACCCGTCGGAAGGCATCCCTTTCTTTCTACGGTTGCAGGACGAGAATGTGTATGTTTTTTATTAATCACCAGTGCTTTTGTTTGGCTAAGGGAAAAACGCATTATGCCGGTGCTTCAATCTCCCCGACGTGGCTCACGAGGCACTACTTTTCGGCCTCCATAATCCTTCCGGGTAATGGTCATTAGATTTCCCAACCGACTTTGGCTTCGACGGCATCGGATTGCCCGCCGGGGGTTTTCCCAATATATCCTGCCGTTTGTGGAAAATATGAGAACTCCCCGGCCTCGTCATAATTAATGCTGACGACGGGTAGTTTCGGTACGGCTTGTACACGGTTTTTCATCCCCTCGTGCATCCAGAAGCCAACGCCTAACCCGAGGGGCAATTCAATATCTGACCAAATATTTACATTTCCCGGTCGCAGGGTAACCAGGGCCAGCAGCGAAAATTATGCCAGGACTCGCGAATGGTGTATTTTTGGGCAGGGGATCCGGAACACAAAAATCGTACATCCAGCGCCCTTCTAAATCATTCGATGGGCGAAAAAACCACGTGCAACGAAGACGCGGGAACGGATCAAGTGCATCTGTGCAGGGATGGACGGTAATTTATGGGTCCGATTCGAACCCTAAGCCCGGCCTGTCTTTCGAGAGCATCATTACGATGTAACCCGAGGACAGGGCATTCGGAAAGGGGTTTTTAATGTTATTTTTTTGAATCAAATTCAACCACTCATCTCCACCGAGCAGAAAGTGATGTGTTAGAGGTTGTGCTTGTGCTTGGAAATTAATCACCGAAAGGTAAACAAAAATCTCGACTGCACCACCATAACAGCAAACCAGCATTAATCAACAGATTAATTGGGTTAAAACTACACGGAGCCCGTACTTCCATGTCTACGCACTTTCATTTAAAAACACATTACACCATTATGAATCATCGTAAAGCAAACACTATCCGGTCTCCAAAATGTATGTAATTAATAGCTGTAAACATAGTTACACCACAAGCAAGTCGTTAAATCACTCCATGTTTTGAATAATGAAATTCAATTTTTCAAAATAAAATCAGTACGTAATGAAATGGATTCCCCCTTGAACTTTCGAACATATTTCCTGCTCATTAAAATGGTGCCCTGCCTATCTTCACGCTTATCGCATTGATTTGCCAACCCAACTCGTTTCGATCCGTCCCAATCCATTCCGGCAGCTTACCCCGTGACGAAACGGAACGCGGATTTTATGTTGCATATGCGGATCCCGGAACGCAAGCCCATCGGGTAAATAAACGGTAATAATAATGGCAACAGCGAAAAAAAATATGCCATCTCCCATATGGGCCGCCAAAAAATGTAATAGGTTTACAAGTCATTAAATGAGCGTAATGCAGGACGGCCTATCCAATTTCGCGTGTTTGCTTACATCCGTTCGATACGCAAAGGGTGAACATTCCGTTCCGTTCCCGGGCATTCGTGCACCCTCACAAAGCTACATGAAAACATCTTCATTTGTTGGCCCATCGAGGTTATTCCCGTTTGCTTGTAGATTGCAATTTTTAATTTCCGCTTCCGAGGGAAAACGTTCTAGTGAGACGAAAAATAACGAGCATATTTTGTTCTATTTTCCTAACAAAATACTGTTGAAAAAGGGTCCTAATTTCGATATTAATAATACACGCTACATGTCCACGTGCTAGTTCAAAAAAAAAATCAATAAAAAACGCATAATTGAACAACCCCGATGCGAGGCATATTTCCCGAACAACATTCCCGAAAGAGTTGAACGCATCCGGAAGAGGGGCTGATCCGTGTCCCGGTTGGCCGTAATTGGTGAAGTGATCTATTTTTGACAGCCTTTGTTGTCCGCATTAGGCCTCAGCAGCAGCGGAACAATCACAACCAACCCTTCTCCTCCGGTTCGAGTTGGAGCGGTTCCGCATTCTCTAATTTGTGCCACGTGAAGCAGCGGCGATGCGTCCTACCCCAGAACAAATATTCCCATGCCACTCAAACCGCTGCGTCGAGGGTTTCCCCGGGGTCTACGCCGTGGAGGAAAGTCGTCCTTTCCGATCCCGATCCCCTAGCCGGTGCGTCCTTCTCTTGAGTGCATCATCTCTATTCGCTTCGGGTGATGCTGTTTTGACAGTTGATCATGCGTTAAAGAGCGCGCGTCAGGATGCAGGAGCTTAGTGCGAGGACGTTGGAAGGACGATGCAGATGCCGGCGGGCACACGTGCACAGGACGAGCGTGGTGATTGACACGGGAGACACGGGATATCCCCTGTGAAGAGGAGCGATGCAGCAACGCTGAAACGATTGTTGAACGTAAGTGGCCCACGGGCACTCGTAATGGGATCTCATTATTAAAACATACCAATCGCAAAGGACACGAGTAAGGGGTGCGCTATTTCCTGCCGAGCGTCTTGTAAAGCCCGTAACAGGGTATCTGGATCCGCAAACGATGTTCTTTTTCTTATCCAATCCAACGACGGGGATGCCTTCGATAACGATCGTCTCGGTTGTAATGCACATGCTGCAGAAGAAAAGAGTAGAAACCCCGCGCAACTACAAAGAGGATCGTAGTGAATTCATACGTCGAAAACAGCCACCTAGATGAAAACGAGCCATTTTCACTCCCTAACGCACACGTGCTCGAGCTCTATTGACCCGTTTTTCATCGGGTTCTGGGTTCTGGGCATCAATTTCGCCTTCCGAAAACACGGCAGCGATAAATGCTTTATCAAAAAGCTAAGCACCCTAGAACGCTCGAACAACAATGCGCCTCGAGAGCGCCTCCTTCATCGGTACGATATTGGGCGAATGAAAATTCAAACGCCGACCAAATTCGGCATCATCAACGGTCATCATAAACAGCAGCACCGCCGCATCCGGTTCCACTGTAGCCCTTCCGCTAAGCCACGTATCGATGCCAAATGCCGTTTTAACATTTCATCGGGACGAACCCGGTGGTCTCCATCGGGCGCGATCCCGGAATCGGATCGGAACGAAAACAAACCCCTTCCCACGGATTCCGGGTGAGCGGCTTTCGGAAGGGTGGTGGTCGGGCCAGGCGATGACAAGCGAGCCCCATCGCGAGCCTACCGGAAGGCTGACTTCTTCCCGGGCTCGGACAATCGAATGCTGGAAGCGGTACGGTCGAGCTATCCTTCCTTCTCCTGGCCACCGGAATAACATCATGTCAGCAGGTGCTCCTTCTGCCAACGAAGAGCGTCAATAGCAGGCCCCAACTAAGCGATCCGAAGTTCCGCTCCATTCCGGACCGGTATGCCGAACAAGTCCGCCTTCCCCTGAGGGTACGGGTCGGAAAATCAACGCCAACGAGGTCCAAAACAACCGTTCGGCGGCACACCACACCTGGGGCCAACCGGTCGCGTCCACGGGCGAATAAAAAGCGGCGTTTCCGTCAAATAATTGAAATCCCACCGACCTCTGGATCCGGAGTCTCGTCGTATGCCACCGGCCGCTAAAGCTGCAAAGGCATGACCAGCCCCAGTGGCAAACAAAATTCGGTCACAATCGAACAAAGCTCATCGGAGCTGCTTTCCGGTGGTGTTGTCGTCGGTATGCCCCACACGGCACAACGGAAGCCTGAAAGCAAACCTATCGCCCTCGGCCCCGAGCAAGATGTCAATTGGACACATTGGTGCACATGGCAAATCCGCGTTCGCGAGCTAACAAACTATCAAAGTTGTGATTTGGAGCCTAAAATTGTGCTGAACAAGGATTGTCCCCTTTAGAGACTGATAGTAGCTGCTTACCAAGCACCTGAAAGAACTCCTGAAGACCCACCCACTATCTATCTTCTCAACTATCTGCTCCCTGGCTTGGCAAACCGTTAACGCATTTATGAAAACACATATAATCATTTTTATATTTGAAATTGAGAAAAAAATTCCATCCACCTGTCCTAACGTACAATAACACAACGTCGTAACTAGATGATTTCACATATCTTTTCATTCTGTTCTACACTTCATCTTCACGATACTATTATTAACTTTAGGTGACGTCGCTTGCGAAAGAAATAAAGCAAAAAAAAACGTTACAAATTCCTGCGCTTTTCTTGCGATGAAAACAATCAGAAACAGTTAGCTTTTACATTTACAAAAAAACGGTAGTATGCGCGAAAGTTGGAACATAAAATGGGCCGGCTGTAATGCGCCGGTTCGGAGTACATTTTTCATCCTTCGTACATTCATCCATATAGAGTGAGAGCGAGAGAGAATATAAGAAAAAAAAAGCCTAACTCTAAAGGAAAAGGGCCACATTCAGCGTGAAGAGCTGGTCACGGATAAGTTCACAAATATCTACCTTCTCTGCTTTACTAATGAAGGGATGCTACAGAAAAATAAGTAGAATGGAAGGTAATACATTAAAATTCAGTTACTGGATTAATCTGGGATGTTTGGCGACCTGGCCTGGTTCCAGGATCAATGCATGCATATGCGACATAAATGCATGTACTACTAACGGCGCGCATTTGTACACGTACACATACAACAGTTTACAATGCGGGACAGATCAATTCAATTGGGTGCGTACAGAAGCGACCAGGACATGCGCTCAAATAAAATTTAAAAAAAGAAAAAGCGCTCTTTTGAACTGGAATGCAAGCACGTTGCCTTAATCCTTGTCCTGCAACACAGACACAGGTTACTTGTGACGATCCCAAGGAACCCATCCCCCCGTCTCAACGTAACATTAAATATCGCTCAGCTTCTCTGTCCAGCTCCGCGGCAGATACAAACAACACGAAGAACGGGGATGCGCGTCGTTGCACCATCTATCCTTACTTCCAGGACGCATTTAAAACAAAAGCTTTGAGTTCAGTAAATAGAAAGTAAACGGAAAAGCAATTAGATATTCCGGCAAAAGTATAAAATTCCAATGCTACCGAATCGAGCTTATGCACGTGACACCTCGTGCGCTCGTGGCCTTCTCAGGGGGGTCGGTGTTCAAGAACGGCGGTTCGATTGACGCGGCAGGCCTCTCTGTCCTGTGGCGTACAGGGCGCCTCCTCCAGCGGGACCGTTGCGACCTTCCGGTCCAAGATGTTGTTGCTGGTGTTGTGAACCACCGCTCGACAATGCCAGCAGATTGTGCTGTACGTTCGGGCAGATGGACTGGATCAGCTGCTGCACGGCCGGGATCGGTTCCTGGGAGTTCTGCTGCTCCATGATCAGCCGACTCTGCTCCACGATTTTCTTACGCAACAACGCCTGCTTCATGATTGTCTGCGTGTGAAGCTGCAATTCGGCCTGCGTCGGCACTCGCTGGTGTTGTCCACTGTCGCCACCACCGTTGATGGAGGCGGCAGCAACAGCAGCTGCGGCCGCGTTCTCGAGCGAACACTTCTTCATCAGCATCTGGCGGAGTGTTTCCGTCTGCTGGCAGTTCTGGAGCAACTGCAACAGATACTGCTGCTGCTGTTGCTGCTGGTGGCGCTGGTTTGCGGCCATCATCTCGAGAAGACGCTGGAAGGACTTCACATCCCCGTTGGAGATGGTCGAACCCGGAGCAGCAACCGCCGAGGCGGTGTCCGGATATGAAGTGTCGATACCCGTCGGTGCATGCTGCAAATTCGATAAGGACAATCGACCAGATCCGGCTTGACGCTGATGCTGATGATGCTGTTGAGACCGATCACCGTTCGTGTAGTGATGAGTGTTACGATCCAGAGCAAACCGCACGTGATGCTGCTGCTGCTGTTGGTGGTGTTGAGACCCCTGGTGCTGGTGCTGATGATGTTGGTACTGATGCCCTCCTGACGACCCACCAGATGATCCGCGACGGTAGTACTTACTGAAGCGGGAGCTGTTTGAGTCTCCCGAATCCCCGAGGATCGAATCGAACTTCATGAGTTCCTCGAAGTTGGACACGTTCACGCCGCCACCGGATGCCGAGTAGCTCGAGTGGGCACTGGCCAACGACCCTTTGCGACCGTGAACACCGTGCCCGTTATTATTCATATCCGACACGTTTTTCGTCGGTGTGCTACGGGCCGGCGGAGGAGAACCATTATTCGACGTGGACACACTCTCTCCATCGCCACCGCCATGCTTCGGGTGCACGTGCTCGTAGTGAAGCAGATCGTCGTAAAAGGCACCACGATGTTTGCCAGTTGGAGACGCCTTCATCGATTCTGTAACAGTGCGCGCCATATCCTCGTCGAACCCGCGCAACTCGATCGTGTCCAGCCGAGACGTGGGACCTGAGGCAACCCATTCGGGTTCCTCTTCGATGATGGTGTCCTGCAGACGCACCGCGCCATAGTGACCTCCACCCCCGTCCCCGGCATGATAGCTTTTCACGATCACGTGGTGGTTCCGGTTACTGAACTCATGATTACGTCGAAATCTGTGCGACAAAATCCAAAAAAAAAACCAGAAACACGTGAAATAAGCAGAATGTTGCCAGTATGCGATTTTTGCCGGGACTTGGCGCTTACCTTGGCGGATTGAAGCCATTGTCGCGCTGACGATCGTTCGATTTGCGACCGGAAGCACCTCCGCCGTGCAGCATCAGTTCCTCGTCAGTGCCGCTAATTCTGCGCACGCGCTCCTGGTGATTGCTGCAGGTGCGCTGCCAGATCGGATACTGTGCCGTCCGCGGATCATCGATGGCGGCTGGGCGTCGACGGGAAAACGGACTCTTGCGCAGATCCTGTAGATGGGCGGCCGAGTAGCGGATCCGTTCGAGGTTGAACGAAACGTTGGATCGCGCCAGTGACGGCAGATGGGGCGCTCGGCGCACCTTCGTCTTCGAGGTCGCCATCGTCGTCCGGGCCGCTCTGGATGTATCCTTGTCGTTGAACACGATGGCCGGTAGCCCACAGCTCAGAATGGCCGGATCAAGCTTTTCCAGTGACGTCATTTCTGTTTCGGTTCGATTTGTTTCGGTTACCCACGGATGATGTTTCGAACACCGTGGCGTGCGTGAAAGAAGCGTAGACTAGCTGTCAAAATGGCGCCAACTGACTCTCGGTTTCGGGTCGCTTTTGCATGTCCACAGATACACAGTTAGTGGGTGCGAAGATGCTTGCGCATTACAAAAAGACTGCAAATCTCCCGCAGCACCACCACTACAGACGTAACAACGAGCACAACGGGACGAAGACGGGACAGCTTACTTACAACCACCACATGCATTCCAAAGGGAATTTCACCGCCAACTTCGATCGCGAATTGGTCCGAATTGGTTCGACTAACCTGGTCCGATGGGCAGCTCCGAACAATTGTCGTATTGTTCGCCATGCTGCAGCGACATCGTCGTGGTGTCCGGGCTTACGAATTTCATCATACCCGTATTTCTGGGCGGAATCTTCTCGTGCGTTTATCGTCCTGGCGTGCTTCTACGAACTAAACCGATCGCACAAGTCGTTCTTTCACGGATCTTTTACGAGCTTGTTTGCTTGCACCAAAAACACAAAACTGCTAGACGCATTCAATGAGCTCCAGCTCATGCACACGCACTTGTTTTATGTCTGTTCGATTTCGAGGATATGATTTCTCGCAAAATTAAGACCTTGCGACTAACTATCGGCCTCTCCAAGGGTCAATGAACTCCTCCTTCGAAACTGGCTAGGAAAGGGAAGCGCCGAGTTGTCCTGTATGACTACTACCTTAAACAATTTAAAATCGAATATTCTTTCGCACTGGAATTGAACGCAGCAAACGTCAAAGCGCACCCAGAAAGAAGTAAGTTCTCTGGATAAATTAAAAAAGTGAACACAATGTGTGTGCACAGTATTGCACGGATTCCGAACAGCCCTTCCGCCAATGATGGGTGTTTCGTCTAGAAAACCACTATTGCACGCGACGGAAGAAAACTAATAATATTACGCAACCGTAAGTAATTCCTATACACAATTTAAACAACTTATAGCAGGCCTTTTGTTACTATCTTGGCCACCAGCTTGTCTGACTCTGCCTGTACGACGCCTATCTACTTTGCCAACCTGCAGCGAACGCGGTTATCCGATCAATAAAAGATGTCTGCGAAAATGAAACGCTTTTAGCCTGTTCCTGGAAAACGCACTACGCAGAGGTCATTGGTACTAGAACGCTGCACAGGGTGGCTCGGATTTGATGTTAGCCGTTAAACGAGAGCGTCTGTCAAAATGTACTGCATACTCATTTTCTGTACAGCCGCTACTTACATTCATTTGAAATTAATTCTTTCTCAATCAGGCAGCCATCTATAGGTCGTCATTCCGACATGGTTTCGGATTGTTGGGATAAAAAAAACGAATATGCTTTTTTATATCTTATTTATTTACATCTGGTCACAAATAATCAGACTCAGTTCACAATTCATTTACAGCGGCATCAGGTGATACTCGTTGACGGTTGTGCGTTGACGATGAAGCGTTTTGTTGCCGGCACGGAATAGCCCACAACTGAGCCACTCGAGCAGCGCAGCGAACGGGTCTAGAAAAGGGGAAATTGGATTTAAACAGTTTAAAAACTGCACTCGTAAACCCGGCTTCATCGGTGGGTGTTACTCTGCCACGGATCGTAAAGCAGAAGCGGCCAAATTTGATTAACCGAATTGTTCATGTAAGCGGTAGATGAGCAAGGATCATGACGTCGTAATGTGCCACGTGCCACGTGTTATCAGTTCGTGATAAAAAATCACATGTGCAAAATGCAATTCCAACGATACACGCAGGATCCTGCGCAGCGCGGCATAGACGCGGCTCAAATCGTTCGTAAATCTCTGAATGGCAGTGGCCAAAGGCCGACAAATGGATGTGGACAGGCAATAAATGGCACGGTAACGAAATGTGTGGATCAAGCGAGCATAATTCTAGCTTCGTCGATTCACGAGTAATTGAGGTTGCGAAATCGAGTAACCTACGAAACAAATCGCATTACAAAACCATAGCAACAGGTGGATTGCAGCAGATTGGATCGAAATTGGCATCAACAGGGGAAAAGCTTTCCACAGGATGTATCTGAGTGGGGGGCTCTGTTGTTAGGTGGCAAACATAAACACGGGTAACTGTTAGTCAAATATTCGATAAATGCATTATTCAAAACTGAAGCGAACGGTTCCCAGGCTCGCACACCCACACACACGCACAATAACTGCAACTGGACACGCTGCAACAGATTAGTAAACGGATGATCATGTTCTGGCTGTGATACGGGGCAATGAGCACACGGTTACGTTCGAGTATTGATATAAAACCACATTTGTTTATCATATTGTTCGATTGCTGCTGAAATCAATAATCCACCCTGAAGGAAAAAACAATCGACTGCCCTAAGGGCAATGATATCGCTTCAATCGAGTGGCCATTTGGGTACGGTAAGGATGATATCCTTTGAGGCTCGATTCAATCGGTTTGATTATATGCCGGTTGTACGGCTGATGGAGCTATAAAAGTCCTGACCATCAGTATCAGTAGGTTAAGATCCTTTTTTCCGTCGCAAACTCCATGAATGGGGGGTGATCATCTTTACAGGATTAAATGGAATTATGCTCAACGTTCTCCTGGCACTACTGAATTCTGATGGGATTATTATTACACGCACTTTAAACTGTGATCACAAACTGTTTAATTATCGCTTTACACATGTAATTTCTACATTCGTTGCATGTTTCGAATATTTTTCATCTCCTAAATTAATCCAACAATCTCCTATCCGCAAACAATGAAAGTCGCTTAGCGCAATGCCGATAAAGTGGTTTAATATCACTCAATAAATTTCGAGGCTTGCCGTAGCACATTGAAATGGATAGAAAAAAAATAATAATAATCGATAACCAACAATATCAAAACCAGCTAAAATGCAATGGACTTGCTTCTAAGCTTTGCCTGCCAGGAACTAGAAACAAACTCACGATTTACGAGGCGAACGGCGAAACTGCCAGGAACTAAACTACGCATTCAAACAAAATGGTACATTTTAAAGGAGCTTACAAAGTGTGTAAATCAAACTGAAGCACAGCCAAACTGGCATCGCCAAATCGGATCGGCACGGCCAAAGGCACACACGCCCACGTGCAACAAATCGCATAATTTACGGCGATAAAATAAAGCTCACCAACGCTCTTCCCCCTGGCGATGATTTACATGGGGTGGCACTAATTGCTCCCGATACCTAACGATGCGAAAGAGAGCGCGCGTAGTTTATTGTAAAATTCAACCGAGTGTTACAAATAGGCGACGAAAAAAAAAGGCAGAACATATATCCACACCGAACTGGGTCAATATCGGTCCCGGGTGCGATTTCCGTTCGAAAGTGACACCGTCGGGCGTAGGACCAAACCACTCCCAGCTGTTTGGCTGGCTGGCAGGCCAGGAGCAAAAAGCCAAACAGCAGAATGAGAGATAAAATGACTGCTCAGCATCCGTAGAGCGATGGGAAAACGAACGCAAAATAAAACACCCATTCGTCCCGATGCATCAGCAGAATCTGGTGGTGTGCTGGTAGGGTGCAAACTGCAACCAGGAATAAAAAAAATGAATCACAAAGAGTAGTAAGAATCTTCGGCATCGAACCTGCCTGCCAGCACTGTCCCGTTGGCCGGTGTTGCAGCAAACACCGTGGAAGGTTGAGGGATTTGCGAAAATCGAACACACAAAACCAGATGAAAATCAATTTAAATTGAATTAATTCATATACCACGTGCACACCACCGTTCGGTTCGGTCCGTTCGCAGGACACACGGGGGAATGGGGACAACGTTTTAAATACCATTTTAATTGTGCTGTAGGCAACCACTCGGCAACACACTAGCCCCTGGCAGGGACAGCAAAGTGCCCCGGGTGTGCGTGTGCACCCGCCGAAGGGAATTTTATTTCGTTATTTTAGTTTCCACCATTGTGGCCAGTAAGGGAGCAAGAGCACAAACGTACATACACAAAAAAAACGATTGTATATATGCAGAATGCTCATCAGGATTTGCCTTGCGCCAGCGAGCTGTCTGCACGCTTTGGCACGCCGGTGGTGCAATCGATACAGTTCCCCCCCGCGTATCCTTTTTCATTATTTATGCTTTTTTATTATCGAATTTCAATCATCATTATCGGACGATCGGGTTCCTATTTATTATCGTATTATTCGACTTTTCGCAATCCGTTTCGATAAGCCTCGTCGGCGCGGGTTGAACCGGTCGCAAGGGTGCGCATGATAGTTCATTTCCCGGAAGGCTGGAATGCGTCCAATTTTCATTAGCCGTGGACGTGGGTAACGATTTTTCGCGATGCTTCCTCGCAACAGGCAAATGCAAATTTGGAAATATTCGGCGTTAAGATGAGCCAAATAAAAAAAAACACTTCCACATGCCTTATTTCCAGCAGCACACCCGCGGCAAATTAACTCTCTTTCGTTCACGTGTCGTGCTTCATATCGCAGCGAGTGAACGTATCTTTTTCATTTAATTAGCGGCAGTTTAATTCATGGCCGATTGTCCTTCGGAACACGTGCTCATAAGCTAATCATAAGCTAGCCGTAAACTTTGGAGCTGTGATTTACACCCACAGGTCCGTCACAATGGGAATCGACCCATATGTCAAAGGAAGTAACAGAAATAACGAACAAAAAAAAACATTCCCAATATGCAATTAATGTCCTGCAGCCCTCTCCCTAACATACACCGTCGCAGGCATCGGCCGTTCTTTCTGGGCGTCCTACTCGTCAAGCCTCGCTCGCGGAAGGCTCAACTTACAAACGATAAAGCTCAAATAAAATACAAAATACGTCACATTCTTTCACTTGTTGTTCAACCAATAATTCAGTACCGGGATTACAACTACATGCTATAAATTTAGCCTACACACGCGCCCTGTCCTCTCTCTCTCTCTGTCTCTTTCGTCCTTGTTCGTCCTCCCAAAGTATTTATATACGTATTACAAGGGCCCCCTTCATGTCCTTGTTGATTGCTCCATGCGATAGTGCACAGTTTACTACGGATTTCGGTTGTGTATTTTTACGATAGTGATTTACAATGATTCGAGGAGATACACATCTGCAGCCACCACGATGCGGCGGAAGCGACGAGTTTGAGATGCTCGTAGGGGTGGGAACTATTGTACAGGAAACGCGGGGAAATTTGCGTACTTTCTATGAAGGTATAAATTAACGTACGAAACGGACGAGCAGCTCGGAACGTGTCGTTTTGTTTGGTTGCAATCAAGTTTCTTAGCATAAGGAGTAGAACGAAAGGCAGCTTTTTTGAAACGTCACCATGCAAGCGACGCTACAAACGGTGTATAGAATGTATCCTTAAACTACGCTGAGAGCATCCCCACGGTATCCCTCGATATTCGATTTAAAAGTGTTTCTGATGCTGTGACTGTATATGTTAAATGCTAGCAAGGGGAACATTTTACATTTCCCATCGATAACTCCCTCCTGTATGTTTCTTAATCTTTGCGCGAAGGAGTTAAAAAGGAAAGAATTACCACTAGCTCACAAAACAAAGCATTCCCGTAGTTGGTCAGATTTGAAGCTCTTCAGTATCAGTGAAACGGAAATTGGTTACGAAAACCAACGTGAGTTGAGGATAACATTCAACGGAGGATAAAAAAAGGAGCAATAAATCGTGGGAATACCTATCTGCGGGAAAGCACTTACTGAACGAAAGCTCGACGGCGTAGATTTCATCCATAGCGGTGTGCAACTAACTGATTATATTTACATGCAACAAGTTCTCATTCCTATCGCAATAGTATTTTCACTAGGATACCGTTTCTATCCTCACTCCACCATCCTGATGATCACAGTCACGACCCAACGCTCAAGCCTGGTCAGCTGGTCGCATTAATGGTCCTACTCTCGATCCACCTTCGATTATATCTCTTTGCGATGAATAAATGCGACCTTTTACACTACGACAGGGGAGGGAGGAGGATGATAGGACGATAACGAAAATACTGACCTAACACAAAAATTAAAACAATCCGCATACGCACGGTGACGAGAGGCCGGATCATGTCCCACCGGTGCAATGCGGAAAGAAACGTCACGTGGATGGTTTTTTACTCTCACCCACGTCGTGATTCATAAACTAACTATATAACCCAACGGCAACTGGAAGTAACTAATTTTCACGTTTCTACCTCTTTACACGCCTGTTAACTGATCAACTAACTTCGACTAACTAAGCTATAGCTTCGAACGAATGAACAAACAAACGAGCAAACAAACAAAACATATATCATAGATTCAGTGTATCTAAAGCGCAGGGTTGATGATCAAAACCCCGTAACATTCACAGAACAGTCACACACATGCAAATTACTCTCCCACACATCAGTCCAGGCAAACCGGATGGATCGTTGCCCTTCCGTGGAAGCATGTACTGAAGGAAGCTTTTGGACTAAACGACAGGAAGGAAGCAGGATCAATCGCAGCCGAGGCCGACGGGACGGATCCCATCCCATCGCCTGAATGGCAAATGCAAATTTGGTTGATTACATTCGCATACGTATCTATGTATAATTGAATTGGTTAGCACGACTAATATGTTGTTCATATAAAACGAAATGTTAGCATACGACATGGTCAATGTTGATCGTCTGCAGCCATGTCCTTTTGATTTTGGCGCATCGATCTGAAATGAGGCTAGGCGGTTTTCCTCGAATGTCTTTTTCTCAGTTCGCACGTTGGATGCTGTTTTCGATCATGGAGCTGTGGTCGATGCGAACATAGCTGGTTTTTTTTTACCAATGTATGCATATGTGTGTGCAGCGCTGTTTGGGTAGTTACTGGGTTTTGGCGTTTGATTTTTTTTTGTTTGTTTTCGGTTTTGCTTGTTTTAGTTTTCATTCTTCAAACAGGACAGTGCTAACTAACTTTTTGCCAGGGCTTTCTTTTTCCTTTGTACTAGAATGTCGTGGAACGGATTGTGGCTGATCGACTGGTTCAGGCGGTTGATCCACTCCTGCTGTTCCTCCTCGGTCGCTGCGGACATCCGATAGACGGTGTGCTTACCTTCCACTACCTTACCCTCGCTGTCCGTCTTGCACGCCTTGATGATATCCGCACCTCCGCTGGCGTGCAGCTCGAAGCAGTGCGGTTTGCTGCGGTCCGTCACCTCGCGCACCTGCGTTCCACGAGCCGGAGTGAGAGAAAACGTCAAAGATCAGCAACATTCCAAATTCGATTGCAACATCGAGAAATGTTCAATAACCTACCGCAATGTTTTCCAACGGAATGATCCCTCTTGGTTCCTTGTCGGTGGTGTATTCAAAGTAGTAGAGACAGTTGTCGTTCAGGATGAACCATCTCCGTTTCCACGATTTATATCTGTATGCGAGAGAAATTAGGAATGCAAAAAATAGTCGTTGAATATCTGCCCTACACGTGCTTCACAGGATAGTATATTTCCATACCTTCCGCCTTGCTTCCACAGCCAGCCTTCCTTGTCCGGGTTGAAGAAGGTGTGCATCAGATCGTTCCCATCGTCCTGAGGTATCTTAAACGGTTCGGCTCGTATCGACTCATACAGGGACTATGCGAGGGGAAATGAAAACGTAGAAAAACAATTACTCATATACCAAAGCTTCCGATCCGCAGGAAACCACAGCGAATCGATGATTTCTGTCTCCATTCTTCCATTTAGCTCAACTAACCTCCAGCAGTTCACGCGGTAGATCGCCCCCGTTATTGATGCCACGATTCATCGAGATGAACTGTTCAACCGTTGGCTTTTCTTTCACCTGCAAGTGCAACAAAAACAGAGAGGTGGCTGTAGTGACGATGAACACATTGCAAACAAACAGATAGAAAAAGCGCACGTTTGCGCGTACATTACACGGTTTCCATGGGTCATTTAATTCTGACACACTCTGGCAAATATGCTACCCGTAACGGACATTCCCACGCCGAGCGATTTCTGCACAAATAACACTGGTGCAGAGCACGTGGCGAGCAACATCAAAGTAGGTTTCCCATTCGAATCCGTTTGATGTTATCCCGACGGCCGGCTATCGGATGCAACCACACCGAGACCGTGGTATCGGATGCAACCGGACGGATTTATCTATTCACCGGTTTACACGTGCAACTGACAAACTCAATGAACAATATTGTAATTTAGCTAAGTTCGTTGTCGGGACGAGATTCGAGAGTTCACAGTACAGCTCGTTGGAAAAATATCGTGCACCTGTTTGATGTTGTAACACCGATTCCCGAGCCGGCAGGACGAGGGTCTGGTGGTTTTAAATCAGATCGGAAGCACCGTATCGGAAATAATTAGCAAGCAACGCCACGCCAGCAATAGGTCAGACAGGAATGAGGCCAAAGCAACATTCGCAAATTCCTTTTCCAGCAATGGAGGTGCAAACGAAATACATGACCGCTTCTGTGTGAGTAAGATATTTTTCCAATGGCTTTAAACTTTATCCACCACCGGTTGGCTTCTGACCAGGTGCAGGGATGATCTATGTAGCTGAACGATTCACCTCCAGCCGATAGAGCTAGTAATTTACGTGCCGACAAGCCAGGACTCGTTAATAAGCCAGCGTGAAAGCATGCATTCAATTTAAAAGTGAAACGGATAACACATCGGATTGGGTGCTCGCGTGCATTGATTCTAATCGCACCCATTCGACCTACGCCAGGGTATGTGCACCGGTGCGAATGCACATCTCATCGATGATTGGAATTGCGGGAGGGCAATTGCGCAGAAGGGTGTGGATAATGCCACATTTTCCATCCCGTTGACCGACTAACCGAGAGGGGATTTGCTTCTGCGGCCAGATACCACTCATCGGGAAGGAACTACCTGGCCAACCTTTCTGCCATGATCGAGTGACTCTCTATGAGAAGCGGTAATTAAATTCCGAACGATACTATTTACTGCCTTTCGAGTCAAGCGCTTGCGGTTGTGAAATTCACGCCCGCAGCGATGAAGGAACTAAACCCTTCGGGTGTTACAGATGCAACAACATGCACTTAATTGCTACTGTTAGTTATGTTTCCGCGCGATTTTCTATCGGTCTGTAGCGGGTCGCTAACCTACCGATGGGTTGTGGAGCGACGTGTTGAGCATGATGATGGCAAAGCTCAACACATAGCACGTGTCCGTGTTGGTGAAGATGTCCGGGTTAAGCTGGCAGTACCGCTGGGCGAAGCATTCCATCATACGATCGATCTTCTGCGCCTCGCCGGGCAGTCTGAATGACCAGAGGAATTGTCTAAAACGAAAAAATGATGGACACCAATTATCGTATTAATTAATCCACTTTCCGATCGACGATGGTGACTCACCTTAAAGCTTGCACCAGTATAAGATTCGTAAAATCATGTAGTTCTACAAAGGCCTTTAACACCTGCTCGTTAAAGTCGTTCTTTTCACCTAGATAATCACCTGCGAAGAGAGAAGCAGATTCGTACTGGTGCTTTGAATATGATTCTTCCATAAACTCGTGCATTACGTTTTCATCAATGAACTCGGTGAGAAAAATTAAAGCGCTTTCCAAGGACATTCATGGCTCACCGACATGCATATACCGTACTCGACCAAATGCACAATTTATGGCGACCATTGGAATGATTTAAAATGCCACTATTTTAGCATCATCCCTTACCGGGCCAGGCCTGCATCACATGCCAGTTTCTGGACCACAACTTCCAGCTCTGGTGTGGCGATCGTTCATATCGCCCCGCCGGGGAGGAAAATTATCACATTTGCGAAAATAAATTTATTTCCCTGCTGTGCCGGGCTCACCGTCCAGCGTCCTCGATTCGGAGCATGGTTATAATTCGTGATTACGCACAGGCATTGCGAATCGGTGGCGCATGACGAAGCGGAATGCTGCGAATCCCGCATCAGGTGATTGGCCATCGTGGCTGAGGGTGTTGTGCTACATTTCCATCGCACCCTTCGTAACTGCCGCAATGAAATATGCCAAAATAACAAACTACCATTCTGTGACCGCAAACAACCGTCACGCGTGTGCGGGTCATCCCCTTGCGTGGCCACCCGTGAACACTCAAATGCCTCTAGGAAGCATCAATTTCGCTCCCCGTAGTCCACCCTCCCTCCTCGTGGACGTGCCACATTGGTGCAACATCTTTCAATCATCGGCCAGCATCATCATCTCTTCCGGGACACAGGACCGCAGGATCCGGAACCACAACCACAACAGTCCCAGCGCCACCAGCCGGAGGGGATACAATGCGGGGCCAACGTTGGAATGTGCAACAAATGAAAAAGAGGCAGAGCGGGAGAATAAAAAAAACAATTGGACGCCATTTTAATCGCTTTTTATCAACACGATATTAATTATTTTTGTTTATTTTTGTGAATGCTGTGCTATTATCAGGGCACATTTGATGCCGAAGCTGGGCGTGACACCGGCGCACGGTGTGTAAAATAACATTGCGTGGTTATTATTAATTACCCATCCCACCTGAATGGGGGCGCCACCGATGGTAGCGAGCTTTGAGTGGACCACCGAATAGCAAAAAAAAAAAACACCCAAAAACCGTTTGCATTAACATCGGCCTACCTCCCCCAGGGGTGAGTTGATGAATCCGTGGTTTATCATCTCACAAAAGTGCATGCTGTGAACTCGGTGACAACATGGCTATAAAATTTCGGAAAATATCCTGCCCTACAATTTCCCGTGCGAATTGCATTTTGTAATTCCGTTTGAGAGACAAAAATAGCAAAAAACACACCTGCTGCTATGGGTCACTCTGTGATGTTTGCCAGTGACAAAGGGGGTTTGCGAATCCAAACCACGGCATGTAACAAAAACTTCGCTATACAAACAAAACGGCCACAAACAGCCTATTCATGCTATTTGCATTCGGTGGAACGATGCTTATCAAGATGCACGAAT
Organism: Anopheles nili; assembly: GCF_943737925.1. Taxonomy (NCBI): domain Eukaryota; kingdom Metazoa; phylum Arthropoda; class Insecta; order Diptera; family Culicidae; genus Anopheles; species Anopheles nili. The sequence continues at coordinate 8,788,882 of NC_071292.1, forward strand.
TCAAGCAAATTGCGGCACTTGATGGATAGTAGTGCTTTGAGTCGATCGACCATCAGGCCTGGCGCCACTCCCTTATCAGCCATTCACTGACCATTCTCGACTGCTGAAAAGTGTGATAATTCATTTCAATAGTTGATGCGTTCGTCGGCCGCGGTTCGGCATGATGGATTTATTTTTCGCTTCTCCCGCACGGGGTCATTAGCAAACAATGTTTCAACCCATATCTGGAAGAGGGGATTTTTGCGGTCTACGATAATACAGTTTTATGGCATATTTTTAATGTTTTATTACAACGACCGAGCGAGCTCTCGGTTGATAAATGTGTGCCGACGACGGGCACGGTGCTACTGCAACGGCATTATCGCCGATGAAACGTTTTATTTCGACGCAATTAGCAAAGTAAAACACAAATAGGACACCACGCCGAGTGGGAGGATGAAAACCCGGTGAAAAGAGACCCGATAAATCTGCCTCCGTTGTAAAAGTTTTGTGCGATTTAATGTCATTAGCGCAGGAAATAAGCATGATCCACCTCCCACGTATGTAACACCTACTCGCGGATCCTTCCGCCGAGAGCTCGAGCGTATAATTTGTGAATTAAATTTTAACAATTGATGCGCGTCCCCGTAACTCGGCCCTTCAGCCGGACCAGGGAGGTGGCCTCGGGGGCGAGCAACGTAAACTCATCCGGGAGCAAATTGAAAAAGGCAATTATTTTATCTGAGCTCATCATCGGTAAGCTTTCTGCTCCTCCCTCAAGTTCCACTCCTGCCTATTACACCCGGCAAAAGCGGCCTTTGAGTGTCTGCTGCACTTTTCCACCGCCACGGCCACCCGGTGGTGCCGTCTGTATATCGATTACATGGTTCGTCGATTAATTGTATACACGTGGGATCGATGCGTTTCACATGCAAAAATAAGGTCTCTTACGCCAACTGTACGTCGGGGACGCGCAGTCTAGCAGAGCGCGGGCGAGGATTTCGAAGGGAAATTTGGTGAAAAATGAACATAAAAAAGCTCCCGTGACATTAGCGCGGTAATGAATAAAACAGCACTGGTGCACACGCGAACATGTCCCCCGGGGACGATATGGCATATTTTTCCATCTCCATCTCCCCCACAGGGAGCGAAAAATCGAGCCATTTGGCAAGAAAGAAGGCACACAAAAAATGGTTGCATTAAATTGCATTCGATGCGATTAACGAGTTACATAGGCCATAAAGTTCGAACGCAGCTATCCCGACAGGTGGAGCAGCGGAACTGGGAAGGATATATTTACGCACGCGGGTCCATAAACATATAGCAACCCTCTGTTCGGGGCTCTCTCAACATGCACGAGTGAGTTTCTTTCTTGCTATGTGTGGGGGAAATAAATCGTTCCAATTTACGGCGTCAGTGGCGTCGCGTCGAATTCGCCCGGTGCTCTGCGGCATGAAATATGCAACGGTCTAGCGGATGGTTTGAGGAACGGATTCGTGCGTACCTCGAATCTTCTTTAGTACAGGTGCGAAATTGATGTTTACTTACCGATGGCCGTTTTGTTGAGACCCTCGCCCTTGTAAAGGAACTGCGCCACGTCCTGTGCGTCGGTTCGCAGCAGTTGGTTTTCATATAAAAATTCTATGCCTGCAAAATAAAACGAACAAAGAAAAGAAACGTTACAACGTGGTGAAACACGTAGATTGATTACGTCGATACGGGAAAGAATATTGAAATGCAATTTGAACAAAAAAAAAAAACAAAAACACTTCGCCATTGAACAAAGGTTCTAAACAAAGGTACTCCTTCCTGTAAGGCAAGATTATTACCGACGCGTTCGATCAAGCGGCTCAAGATCGCATGAGATATACCTCGAGAAGAACAAGCTTTAACACAAACCGGTCCACCACGATGTACTACCGGCATTGGCGTCTTCCGACGATGGCAACCAGCTGGTGGGCGAATGAACGAATGATGAATGGCTTTTTAATTTTAAAGCCACTTGAAACGTGCCGAAGGAACAACCCAAAGGCAGCTACTCCGGCACGTTGCACGGTGGACGTTGGTCCTTCAAGGTCACGGGTCGCATACCATGTGACTAGTTGAACAACTCTTCCGACAGCTCCCTGCTAGCTAGCTGGTGCCGAGCCACTTCTCCACCGGGAATGGATCCCACTGCTCATAGCCGGCGGACAAGCTTAATTGCTCCATTAGAGCAACAGGTTCCGGCGGCGACCGATATGTGGAGCGGGAACCAAGCGTGCTCAACTTCGGGACGGCCAGGAGTCGTCCATTCCCAGCGGAGCCACGGATCCATCGAACGGATGCGGACAATTTAATTAAACGAATAAAGACAATCATTCATCGGCGCCGGACCTCTGCTGGCGAAGGTTGTTGCCGGAAGTACGCTGGCGGGTTGGATTGTACCGACTGCACGCACTAGGAATTTGTCCGGGGTAGGTGCAGGATCCGGAACGCCCGTGAGGTCACCTCCACCAGCAATCGTACATCTCTCACTGTAGGGGGTGGTGTGCTGAACGACCAAGCAATAAGTAGCGATGATTAATATCGTGCTGTCTTGCGCCCACTTCGTGCTGGACGGAACGTGCTGGGGGACTTGTTTCGCAGCATTAGTACGACAACATCGCAACCCTCTCTGATTGTACCATAATTGGACGTGGAAGACGATATTGGCCGAAAAATAATAACGTATGGTGGCATTCTGCCCAACCCGAAAAAAGGAGTCCCACATTTGTTAGTTGGACGACTGCCATGTTGAAGCAGCCGATGAGAAAAAAGTTACCATCAATAGCATTTATTGATAATAAGGACATGAAAAAAAACCGCACAACTTCCATCGAAAACATTGGCATAAGCTTAACGTAGTACGAAACAGAAAACACATTATGTGATGTAGACAAAAGTGAGGTTTGTTCCCTTTAACAATGAACCCAACAATGCAACAAGTTTTTTAGGACGAGGGCGGAAAAACATAAGCTCCAAACAATGCTCGGAATGTGCACCAACGAAAGTATCCTTTTTCACGACAGAAAAGCGAAAGTTCCGACAGACCGCGGAATGCCGTTTCAAAAAAGCTCCACGCTTCTGCGCCGTCTCGCGGCCTTCTCCGAACCGGCGCTCGTGAAAAGTTTTCTCCCGTACCTTTCTTTGGATCCATGTTGAACTTTTTCCGCCCGAGCGCCATCTGTTTGTCTTTGTTGGAATGTTTGTTCTCCTCCTTGCTTTCGTGGGCTTTCATCTCCGACTCGACCTCGTTCAGCTCATCGTTGATTTGCTGCAATGGTGAAGATACAAGATAAGAGAGAAGCGTTAGTACACTCACACACGTTAGCAGCACATGTTAAAATTTCGCAACAAAAACCAAACAAGGCTACATTCTACGGCGTCGTTGTTTTTTTGTTATGGTACGGAGTTGTGATGCCTCCCGAAATGGAGCAAACTATTCATTCCCCACCCACGTTACGGCTTTTTACCTTACGGTTGGGCTGCGAGTTGCTCCGCTGGTAGACTAGATAACTTCTATTTTTACAGTTGTTGCACATCCGCAACACTTTGGCGGTGGGAAGTGTCGCAGCAGCCTTAGGCACCACTGACAGTGGCTTTTGTTCCGCAGCGACCGTGGCTGGCTGGTGCGGGTAGTTGCGATTGAACAAGTCAGCACTGTCATCGATGAAGTCAAAGTTGCTGTCATCCAGTATGCTGAACTGGTGCCGCAGCTGCTTCTCCGGAGCATGACCCTGGCCTGGTCCCGGTTCCTTCGAACGATGGCGCTCGTTATTGTTCGGTTCTTCGGGCGGATTTTCACGGTCCAGTAACCGAGGTGGCGGTGGAATCACTGGAGAACTCTCGCCCTCAGTCACGTGGGTAGTAGCGTTCCCCAGTGCGTTCAGAAAGTTACGCTTGCTCTCCTCGACGAGCTGCCGCAGGTCAAGGTTGCTGTTCAGCAGCTCGCCATTTTCACTAAAGATCAACCCCACACGGTACGTGCGTTGGCGGTTCATCACCGTCGTCTTCGTGACGGTCGTGACCGTTTTCGCGCCAAACACGTGCTCCTTCCGGCGACGCAAACTGTTGGTCGCGTATGGTTGGATACCGGTGGCGCCCTCTAGCGGGGACGTTGCACAGCTTAAGGCGAGGTTACTGTCGGAGGAAGCTGACTCTAGCAACGCGGCATCATTGCGATGTCGTGACACCGTTGTCGTGATGGTGGCCGTCGTCGAGATACTACCGGTCGTTTCCGGGGGTTCAAACACCTGCACATATTCACAGGTACAACCCGGTATTGGACGCTCGAGCGAGGAACTGCTGGACGCGGACACCTCATCCAACCGGTGGTTCCCGCCAAACAGGAGTGAACCACCATTCACGGTTGCCGATGGCAAATCGACGCAGCTCTTCTGGAGCGGTTTGTCCGGCTCGAGGATGGGTTTTTTGGGTTTTGGCTGACGCCGTAGAGACCAGAACCAGTTCGAAGGTCCCTTTTTTACTTCAGCACCGTTACCGGCACCGGTAGCGCTCGTCGGTGGCATCGAGGAGAACATGTCGAACCGTTTCCACTTTCGTGTTTAGAAGTTCTCGATCAACTCGAGCGAGTAGGCACTTAACGGACGCGAGGAAGTTCACTTGTTTTAAACACTAAATAACACGCTCTCTCGATCAATTCGCGAGGCAATGGCAATGAAGCTGGCTGGCAGATGGATGGCTTCTCTTCGTCCACCACAGTCACATCCCGCGGTCACGAGTGAGGCTCACTCGAGACCGTATCCAAATTCACTGGACTAAAGGAACCGTGCTAACCGTCACTAGCGAGTGCTGCCTTGTCCTTTCACTACTCGTTTTCATTTGGTACGGCTCGGTTCCGCTCCGGTCGACGAAAACCGTTCTAATTTTGAGGTGAATGTCATAGGCACTTTTTGCCGATCAGATGAACGCGCGATCAATTGGCACTTTTTTTACGTTGTTGTTCTGATTAATGACACTGCTAGAAATAAAATGAATCATACGCTCATCAGCACAAGCCCAGTCGAGCAAAGCCCGTTCGTACGATAGCACTAGCAGCAGGAGTTGAACTGCACAATTGAAACAAAGGAACGTAAACATTTTGATGAAGTTATGCCTCATCTACACCACGTCAGCGATCATGCTGTTTGATAGCTCTTTTCATACAGTTTGACGTTGCTACTTAACAACTGAAGAAGGCTAAAAATAAACAGCCATACACGGTGAACATTCACTTTCTGGTTCACTGGCAATTGAATCCTGTTCGCTATCGTAAAACCAACCACCGTCATTTCCCAATCAACCCGATCCCTCCTGCAGTGAAAGTGGAAATTGTCGATCAAACTAAATAGCCTGATTTGGTGGTCCTTCCTATTCACGTTCTAGCACCAACAAGGGCCGATGTCAGTTTCACGCGGTTCTGTTTCCCGCTGGCCGAGGGCCAACGGGGGAAATTCAGAGCGCAAACACTGATCGGTGGATTGCACGCACGACTAGTCCATCGGGAGCCATTACACACACTTGACAGGCAGGAATAATTCGCCACGCGGATTAGGTGTGGTGGCACCAATACGTCCACTGAGCGGGGAACATGAAAGGCATTAGTTTGCGGTGCTCCAGTTCATTGATTGAAGTCAAGGAAACTTTTGATTGAAAGCAAAACACGGAAAAAACACGAAAATCCCACATCACACACGGGGCACGAAGAAAGATACAAATTCAAAAAAGCCATCCTAATAATAGTTTAGAATTTGGGGCTAACGAGTAAAAAAAGCAAAAACAAATCCTCAAAGATCGCTCACTTGTCAAGGGCGGATCGACACTTGGAATACCCTAATAAAATAACCAACCACTTGGGCGATAATTCAGTGCTACTTAGCAGCACCGGCTACTACTACTGCGCCCTTTGTTCGGGGGCACGGATAAAGAAATCGCTCGTGTCAGCGTAAATCCAATAAATCCGTTGTGCAAACTGCGACATTCGCTTAGATCCCCGCCGGTCCCGACCGATGGAGACGCTGCTAAGCGAGATGATGATTGCACAAAATGGTGTGTCATAAATTGCCTCCATCACGGGACGCACGTCCTCGCTCACTTACGATCCGGAAGGCCGTAGGGAACAGCTGCAAACTCTACACTTGTCAAGGCGATTGCGCTTATGCTACTGCGATGACGCGACGCTGGATTAACGCGAACGACACCATGCTACAAATCATGTGTCATGTATGCGAATAGAAAAAGGATCACAAGCTATGGTGATCTCTCATCCTTCTCATCCCGCAAAAGAAAACCCCTTTGGCGGTGGTAATTCATCAAAAATAGAAAAGGAAATTCCTTCCACCAGGAAGCAACCCCGCGCGATGGCGCGAGACGCTGGATACGGAGTAAAAGTTTCGCCGGGAGATTTAATTCAATTTATTCCAATTATCACCCTGCCGAGTCCGCTGGTCTGGATTATAGCGTCGTTCAAATAACGAGAAGCGATAGTCCCCACGCACCCTCGGTGCTGCTGCGAAATGTGACCTCCGTCGATTCTTCTTAAGTATGTGCACGCGCCGTTTGATAAGCGCGTTTTGTTGACGACAATGCCAGCCAATTTGTTGCTGGTTGGTTTATTATTTCACCGGAATTGACCATACGTCATTTAGAGAGGGAGAATGCTACGGTTCTGCTAAATCGCCAAGCGGTCCTCGAATCTCAATAAAAGTGTTTAAATTCAACGAGCATGTAACCACGCACTTTTCAAGGGTATAAGCCCAATAGAATGCTACTGAATAAATATCCTGCAACAGGAGCGAGGAACGAGGAACAACGGAACCAGAATCACCGACCGTACCATAAAAACCTCCCTTTTCGATTATGCGGCGATAAAATCGATTTTATTAAACACCTCCAATTTACAATCAAATATTCCACCGCCACCATTAACCACCGTTCGATAAATTTTCCACCCGCGACAAAGGATCGCCAACTACTCAACGCTCGTCGTTAATTGAATAAATTATGTGCAGTAAAAATTAATTTTACGAATTATGAATTATTAATCCGATAAATATCAACTGCGGAGGGAAAGGCGCACTTTTCCCGCTGCTTCTGATGCAAAAACAAAGTGCACGCGGTGCAGCCACCGGCCCATTACCAAGCATTTTGTTGGGCGATAAATTTATCGAACGCGAGCGGGCAGAATTTCGAACAACGCTGAAAATGAATCAAATTGTTCGATTGAGTATGGTGCTGCGATATACCGTGCACTCGCTGTTGCACCGAGGACAAGGGCTTCCATATGGACCTCATAATATAACACCCCTCAACAAGTGAAACATGTGTGAGAACTACCAATACTTTCCCTAGGTACAGTATATTAAGCATGCTATACAAATGATATTCCTCAAGAATACTCTTCGGTTTCCTCTGTCTTTTAATGACAACCATGCGCCTCCATTTCAAAAACATTTGGAATAAATTCTGCAAATTAGGGAATCAGCTCTTCAAAAGAAATACAGTAAATTTTCCTCAATAATACCTAAATTAATTTTGATGAAAGTAGAAAAAATTCGCATTGCATTTCACAATCGCACAAATATCGCAGTTGCTTCCGTCGTCGTGTACCATTCCTCGATTCACGTAATTAATCAATTTATAGATACACGCTGCTGTCCTGTCCTTTTTCTCTCTCATCTGCACACTACTTTCCCCATTCCCGAGAGGTTGTGAGAATTATGCACTGTAAAATTAATGCAGCCTGTCATGACCGTGGTCCAGAGCCCAGAGTCCTCATCCAGGTGGACCCGAGATCTCCTCGTACTTCGCATTCTCTGCCACAATGATGCGATGATACGTGGAGGGTAATAAAACCGGCGATGTGTAATGGAGAAAAAATATAAATCATAAAATACATTAATTTTTACTGCGTGGCATTTTCAGTGCGAAAGAAAATGTTTCACCAATCGTCAGGGTAAAAAAAACCCTGTCCGCACTGTTTGTTGGAATCCACGGGGTGGATCCAATTTTACAACATTTTCCACACACCCATCGTTCGAACACCGTTGGACTCCACCAGGTGTGATGTTCGGTATTTCATTTCATCTCGTAATGAGAAAATTCCTTCCCATTTCAATAATTGACCCTGTGCGCACACCACGCTGCTCCTGGGTGAGGATATTTTTAACCACGAAACACCCACATTCATACATACGCCATTAAACGAACAACAACGAAATGTTCGGTTCGGCGAAATAACGCAGCACGCGATACGCGATTGATTATGGTGGAAATTACCCGAAATTCTATGAACAATATGCAAATAAAGCGAGGAATGCGGCCATCGGGTACACACAAAGCATCTTTCGTTGGGCTTCATTTTATGTTGAGTTATCACAAACGAAAAAAAAAATAGAATAGGTCGATGGATCGGTAAAGCAATTTGCTGGCTTTCATCCCCGCAGCATATACCGATGGAAAAGACGGATCAAGAGCATCGAAGAAGAGCTAAACAGGGTTTCGTATTCTGGAAGGATTTGCTCTAACGACAAAGCCGAAACCTTTCAGGAAAATTCAATTTCAAAAGTCCTGTCGAGGGGAGTTGTTCTGTTTCGGTAATCAATTGAGTTCTAAATCCCCGTCGCGATTGTGATGCGTGCACACTCGTACGCTCGCGCACATACACACGAACCATCGATCGATCGACCCAATAGTCCACATCGTTTTGTTGCTGCTGCCGCACAAAGCTTCTTGGCAGCTGTCCGTCTCTGTATCGCGGACGAGCATTAAAGTATCTTCGAAAATCGAACTATTTGCTACTCGTGTTGTTTTGGGCCACTTTCGCTGGCCACACTGAGGAGAAGCATCGGACGGAAACGTCCTAAAAAAAAACGCTCCCTAAATAGCTCTTTAAGGCAGCAACAAAGCTTCGGGCGGTGTCTTCGCGCGCAGATACCTTCTGCAAGTTATAGTGCTCCACCGGGAAAACCAGCTAGAGCAGACGTTATGAGAGGAGGGCATTAATTTATTGCCAAAAGACTTCTCGCCGGAGCGCTTCGCCCTATCTTGGGGAATCCTGGAAGCGATCGCGTAACGAGGGGGCGCACTAGCGACGATGGTGACGATGGAAATCCAAACGGGAGAGTAAGTCGTTTTCCATGTTTCCCCCGTCGGTGCAACTGTGTGCGGTGTATGGAAATGAAGGACGACAATTTATCGTCTGCCACAATAATGCGCCACGTTTTGGCTTTTCCTCCCGTGGAAGGTAAACAGCGAAAAATTCGTTTATTTTTTAATAAAGACCTCGTGATACGTAAACGAGTGCACGGAGTACGTAAACAATGGTTTAGAGAAGAAGCAAAAGCAAATCCACAATAGGGGAAAATTCAAACTGGAAACATAAAAACCCACCCCAACGGGCTTTTTTAGTACTTTTTAATTAAAACAGGCTCCCCAAAAATTGACCCCACTTTAAACCATATTGATCCCCTCAAAACTTAATTGGATTTGAGAGATCCAAAAAAAGGAGGAAAAAAAGCAATAAGCTATCAATATTTTTTCCTCCCTAATGAAGGATATGACCGAACGGCAGGAGCTGTTATGAGCTTCTTTTTGCCATCGTCTTTCCCGTAGGTACCATTTCCATTTTCGCAACAGGAGCAGCTATTAAATGTTAAACTCTGATCCATTAACAAATAAAACTAGAATGAGAGAAAAAGAGACAAAAAAGGAAGCAATTTTCCATTCCCAAAACCGGGAACGGAAAAGCGAATGAACTTTCAATTTCGAGACCCCACCGCTTGGCGAGGGCCCTGCGGTATGGAGTTTTCCAGGCACGAAAAAAAAACAATGCCCATAAATTGCCACCACCACCCACTTCCCACAGCAGCGGTCAGTGCTCACCTTTCACAACAACCTCGTCGGATCGTTCGTATGCTTCACCTTGCCACGACCGATGAAGCTATCGTGGGTATCGGGGGGCGAACGGCAAATCGACCATAAACGCCCCGAAATGACAATCATCCATCGATGAAACTTTCCACTGGTGGCCACCGATTCCAATGCCATTAAGCCCCTCTCTCTGCCGCCTCGGGTGGAAAGCGGATGGGGGAGAGAAAATATCAAAAAATAAAGCAAGACGAAAAAAACAAAACCGCTACACCAATTCAACAATGTGCGTTTTGGGAGGAAGGACGGTAAGATCGAGAAAAGCCCACGGAAAATGGCTCCGAAACAGAAAGTCATCGGGGGAGCGAGGAAACGTGTAAGAGGAAAAAAAAGAACGTGGAAAAACGAGTTTCCATTTCGCCGGCGATACGTTCGAATGACACGCGCGTACGTTGGCACACGGCCAAAAGAAACGGAGAAACGTGGAGATTTCCCTCACCGAGTTCAATGTCAGTGCACACCGATCTGAAGGAACTGAAGCGGCAGCAAAGTGACAAAATATGACACAATGCGGCACGCGTGTTAGATTGTGACTACACCGCGCAACGATGGAGCGCCACCGGCAGAAGCAACCGCGAGACACTCCGGGTGCGTTCGATGGCGCAATATGGGCTGGGGCTTTGGGTCGCTCGTGCGGTGAATGAAACTCGTTCTAGCAAACGCCTAACCGGGGGCTCATAAATCTTCCCCGCCGGGCTAGGTCACGGTTCGAAGTTTCCTCCGGTGGGAGGATGTATGTTTATGAATAAAATCAACAACGATGGATGGCGTCCATTCGTTCACCAACCGGCTTTCGTTGAATAGGCGAGAGTATGAAACATCGACACCGGCGCGACGAAAATAGTTTCTATTTCGCTTGCAACCGAGAGCGAGAAGCACAATGGTACCGAACAAACCGGGCAGCATATGCAAAGAAAACATAGGCCGGCCCGCCGCTCGTTTTATGGAAATTCTAAATATTTGATCGAATACCAAACTGGTCTGGGCCCGGCACCTCGACCTGGCTGGTTGTCCCGCCTGGTCTGGCCTGGCCTGGTTGGCGCACCCTCCTTTTTTCGAGTGTGATTGGATTGTCGTATTGTTTTCGTTCGTGTTTTTTTTTGGCGAGCAAACTTTTGCTATTCTTCGCGTGTTTAGTCAAGTTACACCCCCGCGTTAATGCTCACGAAGCGACCGTGGTATTGATTGGCATCATAAATCGTCGAAAAATCGAACGCCCCCGCGTACGGTGGAGAAATGATGCGGTCGGGCCTGTTTGTGCGGAAACATTTCATAACGCTAACTTTGTTGGCATACAATTGAACTTTCCCGGGCTGAAGATTCCATCTTACGATTCGGTGAGACCTGTGAGCTTACCCACCCACGCACAATTTAAATTACAATCGTTACACGGCTGATTTCTAACCATAAACGTGACGCTCGCCATTACAGGTGATTAATATGACTTCCGCCGGCGACCGGGCGATGGAAGCCGTGAAACAAAGTTTCCATCCATGCCAATCACGTTGCGCTTTTAATTGTTTCGACTGTGCGGCTTCGTTAAAGACGCACGCAGTTCAAGTTCACGGATCAGCTGGTGAACGCCGGCACCGTTCCGGTCCATCATGGCCGACCTTTTCCGCCGGCGAGCACACGCTAGGAATCAATCAACCGTGCTGGCAGCAAATCGTCCTCGATAAGAAGCGGTTCACGTTTTACGATCCTTTTGTTAAAGCTTTAAAATTTAACCGGTGCACCCTCGGAACGGGGGCCAACATGCGGCGGCCATTAAAAACGATTTGTTCGTGTTTAGGAGAGAGAGATTGTGAAAATAGCAAACACGCACACACCCCCAACACGAGCGAGTGAGCCGTTCCCCCGACAACCAGGTTGGGTCACTGCTGGAACAAAACACTTATCAAACTGCACAGCAAATTCGTTCGTAGCACGCGAATGCAGAAAATGCCTACCACCTTCAAAGGGGGTCCCAGACTGAGGGCTTTAAAAACGCGAAAAACACCCCCAGTAAAGCCACTCACCTAGGGGTGCGTCACGATACGTCAGGGGGTTGAAAAGGCGCATTCTGTGCGTTCCCTTCGTTCGTGTTTGTGCGAGAGTGCGTATCAATTGGGCACAAGGTCAATCCGAACGCAATTTATGATCGAGAAGGGGGAAAGTGGCCTACGGCTTGTGCGCATGAGAAACACGATGATTGACGAGTTGTGATAGGAGCGAAAGAATTCATTTACCTAACAGAACTATCGCAGCTAAAGGTCGGTAATTTGGAAATGTGCCGTTAGGGCATGGTAAAGGTCGAATATAAACGAGAGATAGAGGTTTTGAAAAATGGATACCCATTTTCATAGAAAAAGTGACGGTTCCTAAGCATGGAAGTAGTTCCCTTCATCCGTCCTCGTGTCTCCAACCGTCGTAATACCGGTGAATTAGGGAAGCAAAAAATAAAATCACATCCAATTCGACTCCAGCCGCTCGAGACCCGTTGCCATTCACAAAACGTTGAACTCGGAAAGTGAAGGAAATGACCTCCACGTCGGGGTGATATCATAAATTAACGAGAACATTTTCCCCCCTCGCCAACCGGACGGATGGCGGCCAATAGAGGGAGTGAAAGAGCGACAGAGAGATGGAGAGAGATCCAGAAATAGCCGAGCGCATAATGGGCGCGAACAAAATGCATCCGATGTCGCGACACTCGTTCGGAGTGGTTCCCTCTACCATATGCACGTACATTATACCAAGAAGGGTGTGTGTTTTGTACCGCTGCATGTTCCGCTTCTGATTAGCACCCGGACAAACCACCATCCTCATCGCAGGGAAGAGAAGGTGGCACACCACCGATGGGCCAATCACAACCAGCTGCTGGGGCCTTTTCCCTGACCGCTGGGGTGTACGTACGTGGCGCGAATAAGCAAACCGGGTGAGCATACACAGGCGACGGCTCGCTAAATAAATGGCGATCGGTGCATATTTGCATACGCGAAACATTCTTTCCCCGCTGGAGCCCGCTCTGTTTCCATCCCAATGCGATTGCAGCAAAAGGTAGCAGTTTGCCGAGGTTCATCAGCCCCCGGACGGCAGCTAAGAACCGCAAGAAGTGGACGGCGATCTTGGCAAATATATGATCGGTCGCTGTCACTGGTGCACAAGCCCGCAGGATTCATGATCCGCGGTGTAAGAGCATTTGCTCGGGCTGGGAATAAATAAACAGCCGCTCAGTGATGGCGCGATTTGTCGTGGCTTTTCGCAGAGACATTTCCAAAAGGTGGCAGTTTTTGGGAGTGGCGGTGTTGGTGATTTTGCAGCAAGATTGAGGTGATTTATGTCACTCCATTCGGACGTGGTACATTTGGGTCGATCGTGGGGTTAAGCCCGGCTCAGATCGCGAGCAATTCTTCACACAAATACGCCTGTTAGTCCAATCGTAAGCAGAGTGTTTTGAGTTGTTCTAATGTGTTAATGGGAATTTAGGTTACATTTTGAAAGGTTAAACCCTAACCTAGTGTCAAAAAATCGTTCCCCACATCGGCGTGATAATCACTTCGAGGGCTACGGGTGAGTTTGAAGACGAAACCACAAAGCGCCTGTGAAATCAATTAAACAAGATCAAGATCACTCTAAAGATGCTTCCAGAAGTGAACGATTTCTCACCCGAAGAGGGTGAGCGAAGGGCGACGAAAAAGCACCCCAAAGGGGATCGTTTTAAATCGAAACCAGATACGCATGAGAAATTCGGTTCCCATTTGCTTTCCTCGCTGCCAAACCATCGGGCAAACATTTGCCTAGCGTAATTGAGCGCGATCGAGCACGTCTCGGCTCCAGGGCGAGGGTTAGGAATTAGCGTCAACATGTGGACGCGACAAAGACGTCAATGTTGCAACATGGTGTGAAACGGTAGTGACGCAGACGCAATATTCCGCCCGAAAACATGACCGTAGGGCGCCCCCATCATCATCAGTGGCTGTCTTGCGTACCATATTTTATCGGGTGAGTTTATTTAGTTCCTCCGAGAACAGGCAGTTGTGAACGTGCGGTTTGAACGATGGCGCTATCATTCCGATCGTGATGAGTCATTCGGATTCGACTTGCTCATGCTTCCACACAAATGAACTCATCTTGCAGCGTCATCGTTGTGACCTCCGTGTTTTTTTGGAACAGTGCTTTATCGTGGTTCGCTATCTCCACGCCACGATAAAGCCACTTGCTGCACACATTTCGTTGTGCTTCCACAAAGGGGCAGCTCGGTGGATGGAACAAAACTCGTTCCATGCGTGTCCTTGCCCTAGCGATCGAGCGCTGCCAAGATCATCCCGCGTGATTGCCCTTCAAAAAAAACGGAGACACGCCAGAGTGGAAGGTTTTTTTTTTCACAATATTTTTGGTTTTTTTTTTCTCAAGACCCTAAAAATAGGACCACAAAAATACACCCATCAATCCGTCCGCGGCCCACCAATTGTCAAATGGGTTGACCCGACGGAACGACGCGCCGGGAATGACGGGCCTTTTTTGTGTGGATTTTTCACCGCCTTTTCCGTCGCATTTTTCCCTTGCTAATTATCTTGCCACAACGATCTTGCATCGGTGTATGTGTACGTGGTACTCACGGTAGCATTATCGAACGTATCCCACATTTCCCAGACACACTGTACACCCGTCTTCTTTATGACGGGCAGCTAATAATTTGAGAACACACGGGGTTCTATTTGCGACGGCTTCGTGGTCGGTCGCGATCATCCCTGGGGTGGTGTTTTCTTCGACCATGGCAACCATCGAACGGAAGCGCCCTTACACACGAATTCATTCCTCTTTTGTTGGTCGTGAATTTTCTCACCGTACTGAAAATGTGGCTCTTTTTTTGTCAACCCGTTTTCGCGACTCACCATCGAAAAAAAAAATGCGTGTCGGGATTTGCCAAACAAGAGATGGTTTCTATTTTTTTTTTACTCGAGCCAAATGGTGACAATTTAAATAAAGAAACTTCTGCTCAGTGGCGCCTGCTGTTGCCAAGCGGTCATGAGAAGCACGATACCAACAAGCATACGATGGTGAAAGCAATATAAATATATACATCATCTCAGCTACGAGTACATGTGAAGCATGGCTGGTGATAAAATTACTCCCTAATTGCTAGATCTACGTCGTGAAAGTTGATTTTTGCGAACAATGCACAGGAACTCATCAGCGGCAGGCGTCGAAACGATTTGAAAGTACGATTTCATTTTTTTTTATTTTGATAAAATCATCCACAAAAATGATTGACTTTTTTTCGTCGACTGTTGATTTGCCGTGCTTGAAAAAAAATTAAAGGTCAAGCTGTACTCTTATTCAAGAACACAAAGAGAGGGAAACAATATTGCGAGGAATTCCTTTGTCCAACCCGGCCGTAATGGTGGGAATTTTTCATTCTAACGAACAACAGGTTCGACTGAGTTGACGCAAAACTTAAATGAGGGAAATCCCACCAAAAAATGGGAAAAGTTTGCCAAGAAAGACGCGGTAACATTATCGACCGTTTGCGAGGAGCTTGGGAAGCAAAAATTACTCGAACTCAAAGCATGTAGCTAAAACATTTGATGGCTTTTGTCCGCGGAAAAAAAGGCTGTATAAATTAGGGCCAACAGGAAAGCTTCATATGCATACGAAAATATAATTAAGCAAACAAATTTATACACAAACCGAAACGACAAGCGTGGAACTGCGCAACAAGTCTCACACAATTTCTCGTTCACCGCCCCACCCAAGTGAAAACTCTTGTTTCCTTCTGATTGCAACATTTCCTCCCACCCGGGGTCAGCCACGAAACAGCAATGGCTCTTTGCCACCCCCAACCAAGGTTTGTTTATCATTTCCGGTTTAACCTCACCAAAAACCCATTAAAACATAGTGCGAAGTAACGGACCCGCGGGTTAAAATGGGTAAAAATCAGTGCACACATATGCTTTGGTTGGAGCTCGGACGCGAACATGAGCCGCTCGATAAACCTTAAACCTGCTTCAGGTCCCAAACCTTCTTTCAACTCCCGTTTGTTTACCCAAACCCATTCCCTGGCCAGCGAACATACGGTGCAAATCTGTACAAACACGCTCGAAAGACAAGCTGTTGCTTCAAAACTAACGACCTCCATTACGTAACCACAAACCCTACGATTTCCCTTAAAAAGAAGGGAACCTAAACACTAGCACCTTGACTGATGTCGGCGATCACGGACTTTATTAAAAACACGCCAGAAGGCAGACGAAGAAGCCGAAGAACCTTCGAAGGGTCACCGGAAATGCACACCGGAAGTTTTGCGGCAACATGCGACATCGGTATCGGTGAAAGTGGAATAAGAAAACGTCACACGCGGTACCGATCTTATGCCCGATCGTCAGCTCAAAGAAGGATCCGCGCAGCGTTTTGTTGGAGAAAGGAAATAGACGACTTGATAAGAAAAGGGCGGCATCGTTTGAGAACGATCCGTGTCGCACACGCACTGTCAATCAACCTACCCGATCAGTTGATCGTACATGCTTGAACGGACGTATACGAGCGGGAAAGTAAATAAATAAATAACCTCCCCAAGCGAATACAATTACGTGTGTGATGGAAGCCGGATTATTATTATACAAAGATCCCAATCTGCGACTCCAATTATAGGGATGCCGTGTCACGGAACTGGGTGAATCAAACAGCGGTCGCATTAACTGCACACGATTGAAATGTTAATTTAAACAACGTGAAAGCAAAGAACTTAAAGCCCCGTAGGCCAGGTTATGTCATCCATCTGGCGCAGGATACACGACCCGATGCAGCAATGATCGTATGATCGTCGCGCATGAAAGGGGAAATATCGGATATGCATTCCTGACGTTCGGTTTCGAATTTCATTCCAGGTGCGGCCCTCGTAAACCGTTCAAGTGTGAGAAGTTGGAATTTACATTTCCCTAGCCACAAGATATCGCACGCCCCGTCGGTCCACCGATCGTAACGAGATCTGATCTCGTAAATCATAATGAAACCGATGCGTGCCTGCGAGATGTTGCTCCTTACGCAAACGATCCACCCGAGGCAATGTTCACGCACCAGCGAACCTCAATGGTGTCTATGCTTAGTCGTGATTGCCCTTTCCACGGATGCTCGTGGACGGGCCAGCGTACTTTGCGCATCCACATCCGGCACTTAATCAGTGTTCTTCTCCGACACGGTCTAGTGAGAGCGGGCTAGGAACTAACCGAAACTCCCACTGACAACTTGCGATGACGATGACCACTTCTTGAGCGATCCTAAAGGAAGACGGCAGCTCAAAAATGTAAAACCCTCCTACAGCCGAAGCGCGTATATGAATACATTCTGCGGTCGACCGCGTCGCCGCTGCTTATTATCTCATCATATTTCCACAAATTTCCAAAACGATGAAGATATTTACCGACACTGACGCGCAGGCGGCGATGACGAGAGAATGATATCATCGTCGCATCGGGCTGCAAAATGGCACACGCGGGAGACAGAAAACAAACGAATTGAATCCACCTCCACACCCGACACCATATGGCCAGTTCAGTTTGGACGGCCGTCACGAAATTGCGCTGAGTGAGGGACTTTTTGTTTTCGTACTCCTTCGCTCGTTCCATCCATCCTTCGAATCGGGTCTGGCGCGTAGAAAGCGGCGAAGGACGCAGCCAAGGCTGTTGAACAGTAAAACGGACGCCCTCTTGACCGTTGGTCGGCGAAACGATGTGGTGACACTGATGATGGTGTGGTTTAACATCCTTCCCTCTCGGTTAGCAATTGAGTGATATAATGCCCGAGCGAAAAGTGCCAGGCGACACAAAACCGTTCTGCCCAATCGCCTGGACTTCATTGGGGTGAAGTAGAAAAGAATGTACATGCGAAAGTGTGCCTTACACAGCCTCTTGCTGCGACGTGTCTCGAACGGATCTTCATCCCCTTGCGGCTCGGAAGGGATGGATCTGGAAAAGTTCTGGAATAGAACGAACTCGAGAGAGAAGGAAAAAAGGATAATCAAGTTTATTGAGGACCATCGTGCCCTCCCCGGATTCTACCTCAAACTTTTACGAGGAAGAGGTAACATTTCAGATGGCAACCAGCGTTGATCGAGCTGATCCTGGATTCTTATCCCGCCCTCAGGGCGAAACGGTCGCTTGGGCTTACATTATGGCACGTGCCATCGGCACCGGAACTCATAAAAGGACGCCTTGTCGCCTGTCTGCGTGAGAAGCCAAGAAGCCATGCCCACGACAAGCAAACCAAGAGCAAAATAGGCCGCCCGAAGCCCATAGGATTAAGTTATAGCAATTTGCTTTGGGTCGCCGAAGAAGCCGCACCGTGCCGAGGGCAAATCGGAATCGAAAGCGATAAAATCGCGTCCTCGTAAAGGAAGTCAAAAGTTTGGGTTTCTTCCCTTGCGTGCCGATACCCTCCGGGGAGGATATTTATTCACGTTCGCTTCGGTTCGACTTCAGCGGAATAAAACTGGGTCAAATGTTTACGCACATTTGCAGCTAAGTTTTCGATTGCTGGGCCGTCCTGAATTCGCTCAAAACGCAGATGAAACGCGTCATCCCTTCGAGCAAAAGCGATACCGGAAGCGACTCTCCGGAAACAAAGCGACGGCGGAAATAAACCAGCGCACGAAGCAAATGTTTATGATCACGATGCAGCCACCGGGATGAGGGGAGTTCAATCGAGCATTGATCGGCGGGATGTGGGTAACATAAATAAGCGTGTTTATAATCAGTCCGAGGATCATGCAACGAATGCTCAAGTGCTTCTGGGAAATGTAATCTGAAAAAAGGGCTAAAGAAAACCACACCCTACGGTGCGATGACCCAAACACGAGAGTGGGCTTGGAGTGTGTGCTCAGGGAGGTTATTGTTCGAGAATATTAACCTTCTTTTCTGCCCCTTCTTCTCCATCACCTCAATCGATATGTTTGTAAGAATAACCTAAATACTTCCAAAAATAAACCCTTCCCTTGTACCCGCCAAGGGAAGGGCGGATTAATCTTAATCCACCGAACGAATCGTGCATTTATCAGCTAATGTTATCTCACACCCACTGTGCTGCTTGGGTGGAAAAATCAACTAATCTACGATTCTAATGTAACCGGCTCTGGAGTTGGCATTTCCCAATCCATCGTCAGCCACCGTTCCCAAGCTTCGTGCTTTACTACATTCATGTTCCTTTCCGTTTGATTAATTAGCAAAGCCCTTTTCGAGGGAGGAAAAACTGACGACCTGGCACAGTTCCGCCTTCAATATACCACCAAACACCTGTATCACGTTTGATTAACAGTCTCGGTCGGTCGGTGATAGAATTCCTAATAAGGTATGTTAGGGAGCGATCAGAGTAATAAGTAGAATAAATTTTCTCCTCACGAAGGCTCCACAAATAGTGGTGGAAGTGTGAATTTATTTATGGAGCACTATTCCATTTGTTTGGGAAACAGTCAAACCGATGGATGGAGGAATTTTAGGAACGATAACATTACACTTATAAATTGGTGTTATGAATATAAAATAACCACAAGCCAATAGCTAGAAAACGAAAAAAAAAGTTTGTTTTCTCATGGTCGACGTCGTAATCTTGTCTGGTTTACTTAACCTCCTTAACACAAACAAAAAAAATACTCAATTTTTTTCAGAGAGCTCAATAACCAGCAGCATGACCACATCACCAAATAAAGCCAGTAAGTGTCACGTATTTGCAAATAAATACACCCATTACGTACTGCCCGAGGCTCGTTTGGTAAAAGCAATCAATTATTATTGCCTGTCACCGATCCGCAGGGTGTTGTTGGATGGGTAAATTTAGCTTTCCCCTTTCTTAGTTCTCTCTTTCTGCGGCATCGTCTTCGAGACCGCGTGTACTGCAACTGCAGTTTTCTGTTGTTTGTTTATGTTTGCATTTTTTCATCCATTCTTACGTCGAATGTTTGCCCACGCTGCAAGAGCTGATAAACGCAAACAAGGGCTGGTCAGGCAGAAAGGCAGATAGACAGAACTGCCCTCGATTGGGGGTGCGTTCTCTGAGAAACACTTCCTTCTTCTGGTGTCACCATCTGGTGTCCAGAAGGCACGATGAAACCGGAGGAGTTTCAGAAAACGTTTCTGCGCAACAAAACGGCAAGCAACCCCGACACGCCGCGGTGCTTCACTGCTCCTGTCGGCGAAATGGTGATGTTTGTGTGCCGAGCACGGACACGAAAATCGATGAGCGCACACATTTTATTGCTCTGTCACCGAGAACGTCGAGAGACTCCACTGAGCTGGCCTTCGAACCAGCGTCACGGCACTCTGTTTATGATAATTTATGCAAGACCAGCAACGCACAAATCGAATCAGCCTTCTTACCGGTCGGACAGGAGATGCTTGCAGGGTGTCTTACCGTCGGCCGAGGGCAAAAAGCAACCATCTTCTTGTGCCTTTTTTGGGGGAGGAGTCAATTTTGGAGCGGTGATACACTCCGTACCGCAGCAGCACAACCTCAGCTCATCCAGCTTAGGTTCAATGAACCAAACCATCAGCCAACGGAATCAAGGTGTCTTCATGGAGCATAGTTGCTCTCATTTTCGTCCTTTTTTTCTCCCCCACGTGTCTGCAAGCACTCTTTAAGACGCTGTGTAACCCAGGCATCAATATTCATTGCAACCGCATCGTGTGAGTGTTGCAGCACACATTTAGTGCGGATTTAATATAGATCCACCGCGGCAAAGCAGCGAGGAAGATTGCTTGACGGTTTGACGGTCCTCCATCACACGGACCCTTAAGCAAACTAATTTTCCCTTCACTTAAGTAGCCGAAGGAGAGAGTGTGTCTTGCGGGAATGCAAAAGGAATGCCTCCTGAGCGACGTATCCCTTGCTGTCCGCTGTCGGAGTAAGACATTCTTGCCAGCGCCCATCGTCGGCGTACGACGATTAATGCATCGACAATGACACCCCGCCTGTGAGGACAAAAGCGTACGTGGCGTGTTCGTTTATGCTACGCACATATGTTTTCTTCCGCTTTCTTCCACCTTCGCAAACCCCTAGGCAGACCGAGTGTCTTCGACGGCCACTTTCTTTAGGCCGTACCTTTACGATGGGGTTCATATAGTTTTCCTTCGTTTGCTGCTGCGGGGATGAGGATGCGCTATGAACGATTTTTTTTTCGTAGGAATCATTCCTAGGAACAAGAACGCTACGGAGAACGCACATTGAAAACAACAAGATAAACCCCCGAAAAAAAAACCTAGGAAGGGCGAGCAAAAGAAGCGATGACCTTCTTGGAAGCGAACCGCAACCCGCACCGAAACCGTTTTACGCAACCAAAGGGATACTTTTCCTTCACGCCGGGACTCATCCCTGCTCCTCCCATGGTTGGGAAGTTTTGTGAACTGCGCTACTTAGCATATTTTTAAATCCACTCTCCGTCCCATTCCATGCCTCCTGGCGATGCAGGCGTTTTGTTCGATGGCCCGAGTTGGAATTGAAATTGCAGTAAACAGTTACGATACATGTAGCGGGGTAGGAACGGCGAGCCTAACTCCGTAGTTAGCATAAGGCATTAAAATACGTTAAGCATTCCCGACACACAGCAGCGTAAGGACTGCGGGTGTTTCTATCCCGGGAAAAGGGAAGAAAAACACACCAGCAAACGCTCAATCGAATCAGGGAGCAAGAGGAAAAAAAAAGGGTTAGTCCTATTTACGGGACCCCTGCAGTAAAGGAGGGCCCACTTCCGGCGGCTAGTCCTGGGGCAGAAGTTTCCAATTATTGTAATGCATTCGGGGAAAAGTTGTTTCGCTCATGTTAATTCATGTAACGCCCTCCCCTTCATCGAAGGTCGAACAAAAACAACCTCGCATAATAGCAGTCAAGATTTTGATCGCTTTTTGTGTTTTAATAAACCGAACCGCGACACTGCTTTGTCAGAACCGCCTTTCGCAGCAGTATTGCGCACGTACGTTGGTTGTGGCTTGTCGGTGTGTCGTTAAATTTGCAAACTTGATTGCACGGCTGCAACCAAACGCCGCCGTTCGGGGGGTGATTTCATTAATTTTTGCTTATTCGTACACTTGCGCCAACCCAGCGGTTTTCCCAGAGCCACTTTCGTAGACCCCATTTGCCACACGAAAACCGATCATTCCCATTCGAGGTGCGTTGGGCAAACGCGAAGGGCAATGAACCGCGTAGTCAGGTAGCCGAGAACCCAACACCGTCACCTGATATAGTCGGTGTTTCGGTATTTCGTTATCTTGGCTCCTCCAGCCATCCGTATGCCACACAGCCTTTGCATGGGTCTCGCGGTCTTAGGTGGCTTTAGTGAACCGTTGCACTCGGTGCATAGAAACGCATCCGTATGCATGGCTCGTGGTGTGTAAGCGATACCGTCGCCTCCAAACGCGATCGAGAGAGCCAAGAAACGTACTCCACACGTTGGTGATTTCTTCGCGATCAGTGGCGTGTGGAATGCAAATCGTGGCGGCATCGTGTGTCATTTTAATTTCCACTTCAATGGCAAAAAAAACTTTTCTTTTCCATCCGTACTTTCACTGCCGAGCTGTCGGTGACTCAAAACCCGCACAGAAATATCTCCGGTGGTGAGGTGAAATTATGAGCTTCAATTCCGCACGAAAGCTGTGTGGCGTATGAGAAGCCACGTGGAGCGTAGACGCTATTGAAATCCGCCTGAAATCATGCTCAAACACGAAAAAGAAGCTCCATACTAATGATGTAACATGGAATGACATGGATGAATGGTTTCAACAACCATTACAATATCTACATCGAAGATCGGCGGCGGACACGTCGTTGATCATTAGTGTTGTTCGTGTTTTTCCACGTTTTTCTTCTATCGACCCATGTCAATCTTGTCCACATGTCTAGCTCCCGTGATTGGAGTTGATATCACATTAAAAATAATAAAACCACTAAGCTTCTGTGGCCCGGTATATACCTATGTCTGAGTGTGAGGTTAAGTTATCTTATCATGGTACTATGTGTGAAACCATTATCTGGAAACCCACCAGTTGCAATTCTATTTTTTCCTCGTCAGTGTGATAAGCGTGACCGCAACCTCGCGATACGCAAACAACTCGTGGAGACTATCGAACAACAGAAAAATATGTTGCAGGCGCTGGGGTTTTTATATTTCAAGAACCCCATGTGTAAAAATCACACGGATGACTCAAAAAATGATTAAAAAAACACAGCATCTCCGAAACAGAACAGAAGCTTCTTCGCAATTATCATAATGAACACACGCGCCAGAACCACACGTTTAACACTTGTAATAACAGAAAAGCCCTTTTTTGCCCTTTGCGATCAAATTCCACACGCGCCAAAAACGCGCGCGTCGCGGAAACCATCCATGAAAGAGTCCCTTTTTGCTTCGGAGGCGTCTCGCATTTTGATATGAAATTCCGGAACAGACTGCCGCCTGCCTCGCGATTGGAAACGGATACCAAGGCCTGCGGTTGTTGGGGTAGATGAACGGAAGGACCACGCGGGAGTAGCAGCTGAGTGGGTTTTGCAGCAAAATCAGCACACATCAGGAAGAAGCCGTACGCGGGCGAAGAAAGGACCAACAGCAGGCGACCAGATAAGATCGGTCGGAAACGGCTGTCGACGGCGCACGAGCGCATAAACAGGAAGTGGACTGCTGGAACAAACTCCGCTAACAACTCGGTCTTTTTTTTGCTTCCTCTTCTTTCTTCTAGTCCCAACTCTCCCACTCTTATCACCCAAAACTGAAACGGCAATGTGGCGGCACATACGAGAACCCTTCCCGATCGTAAATCTTCTTCCGCGCCCGGGATCGCCCATTGCCGGAGCGGAAACTATCGGACCGAGAAAAAGCCACCACGCGGGGCGTGTGAAAAATTGCGATGCTCGTAATCATCGACGGAAAACATAAACTTTACGCCAAAAGCCCATCGGTTTCTACGAAATGAACGTCGACGAAAAGTGAAACATATGCTCTTAAGAACTGCATTTCGTGTCCATGTCCATACTTTTCCCCGAGAGGCATGAAATTCAATTTCTTCCAGAACCCACGGTCTCGCTTCCCGACGAAAGCAACCATAAATTGAAAGCATCGAGTGGTTCGACGCCTCGGCAGAAAACGTTCTATCGTGCGTATGTGAAATGCGCACTTGTTAGTGCTAAAATGGACAAATAAAATAAGACGAACGCGAAACTCTATTTTATCCCGCATCCTTTCTGAAGCTGCAGCAAACGCCAAGTAATCCCATTTTCCACCGATCAAATCAAATAAGATATTCCTTCAAATATCTCCTGCTTTTATCTGTCGCACAAGTGATCGAGTATTCTGTGCTCTCAGTTACGTCAAGTCCACGGAATTGAATTTATAAAGTATATTGTGTTTCTTCTCAGTAGGAAAACTGCCATACCGTGCAATGGAAGGTCCCATAGACTATTCCACAACTTAAAACACGCACCTCCATAGAAACAAAGCGGCATCGAACCACCCAATCGATTTGGAATGTTTAATCAACCCTCTTATTTTGAAAAACCTCCTCGTCTGTTATCACCCTTCGACGGCAAAAACTGCATCGTGAACTGATCGCACGCACCACAGGGCTTTGTCCGACCTGCATTTGCACACTTGCATTGCACGCGATGACTCACAACGTCGCCTCGTTTGCAAGTGTTTTCGTTTTGTGTGCCTTTTGCCCCTGTTCACCACCCTGTCGCCAAGGGCTCCCACCGCTAATGTATGCGATCGGCAGGGCTACGGGCCGTTGTTTATGGCGAAATGTGTCGTTCCCGCCAAAGGGAAACGGGTGCTAGAGAATGTGCCCGCGTGGTCCGGCGCGGAAGTTGAAATAGAAATGAAAAGAAACACATTGCACAAATGCTGCATTGCACACGCTCCGGGAACACTTGTGTTCCCATTAGGCTAGGTGAGTGAGGGCCCATTATACGATCGAATTCCGGTTCGCCTTTTTGGCGAGTGGCACGAGAACGATTGCGAACATTCTCACAAAACACTCGCATTCGCGGCTGTCCTGGCCTGTTTCGGAAACATGGGCTCGCATATTTTGGATTTAACATACTTTGCTTTCCCATATGTGCACCCGTGCGCTTACCTTACTCAGATGGAAACTTGCAGGGACACGAGCAGCAGCAAATGGAGAAAATATATATCACCCCGTGGAAGCATCCCAAGCAAACAACACTCGGACACGGGTTAAGAGTGAAGGAGTAACTCGCTGCCAAAAGCGAACGAGAGTGAAGTTGAACAAACTCTACTAGATTGCTAAATAATGGATGGTGGCAAAAAGTGCGGCCAAACCGTATGCGAACTCTGTGGACGAGTGCAGGAGCAAAGGTTTATAACATATTTAACGTTAATACAGTCCCACCGGCCACTCGAGAATGGTATAATAACACCAAACTGATCTCCCCTCTAGAACTAAATTGCAATTTTGATGCTCGAACAAAACCGAGCGAATGGCAGCAACTCGTGAAGGCAATTTTCTCCGAAATCGCCCATCTGCCGCCACCACGGTGCAGAAATTAAATTCTTTTCCGTTTAATTTTCCCATTTCTTCGCCAAAAACATAATCTAACCGGGCAAACTGGGGTGTCCCTCGGGAGCGAGACCAACAGCGAGCAAAGTTTGTTGGCTGCTATTAAATTTCTCGGAACACGGGCACTTGAATGAAATACGAACAAAAACCCGGCCGGCTAGCTGTTGCGTGTGCTTCTTTTATCGCAAGGCCGCGTGGCGATATTTCCGCGCAACGCAAACACGCGGCGGCACGATAATCGACGGCGGCGCGTGACTCATGCGTGGCGCAAACCGTGGAGCTTGGAAGTATAAACAGCATCGTCACCAGCCGAACTGGCTTGGTGACATTCGCAACTATTTCGCAGTTCGAATGATACCATTCGGGTAGGTGTGGTATGCTTGGGGATGTACAAAAACAAGTTTTTTCCGTAAAATGCTCTCTTCCCAACATGGGACAACAAAACAGGGAGTTGCTTAATTCGCCGTTGATTGATTAATCGAACCCGTTCTGATGGGGCGATCATCCTGAAGACCAACGATGGTGGCAAGTGCAGTCCAGCTGCCATGGAATGCCCTTTTTATTGCACTTTGTAGGGTTTCCTTCCGTTCCATGAGAGTGACCACAGATTGTCACTATATTGGGCTAACTTGCTGCGAGGAGGCTCTCTCGTTGTTCTCGTTCGCTTGCTGTTGCTGCTGCTGTTGCATCGTCGTTAAGGCATACACATTGGGAAGGGTTTTTTTTTTTTGCTCTCGTTATCTCCCCCACTCCCCCCTCACTCTCTTTGTCACACATCTCAGCGTCACTTGTGAGGCTGCTGCGCAGAAACAGGGCACGATGTCATTTTTCCTCGTGATCGATCGCCACGAGGCGCGCAAATAATACGGCAGTAGCCGTGCAATTGCAGCAAATAACACCAACAGCCATCAGAGGGTGAGTGAGAGAGCGAACGAGAGGGTGAGATGCATTTTGCTGTACACGTACGCAAACCGATCGCCGCGAGGGAAAATCACTTTATCGCACAGGAAACGACACAAACACTCGCACAATCGTGAGATCAGTAATTAGACACTTGAGAGACGAAATTAACACACTTCTGGCAAGTGCCTTTGGTGGCTAGCGTGCACTTTGAAATGGACCTGAAAACCTCCCTCCTATTACTGACACTTTCGGTCCACTCTAAAGGACACTCCTTTCACAGCTGTTTTGCCAAGCGTCGGTGCAAGTGGCTTAAAGGAATGCAGTACCGCTTCGAGTGCATTCCGAATCAAATGCACTTATCACTGGTTTCACTGGATCGTGACTCGATCGAGCGGGAATTTCACCATCCAAGCACATTCAACAATGTCACTGAAAACTAATACAGATCAAAACACACACGCACGATCCCATTCGCACCACTGTATCAAATCCACTAAATTGGCGCACATAAATTGAAAGAATGGAGGAAAAACAAACGCACCGTGTGTCAAACGAAGTAGAACCTGACGGGGGTTAAGCGCTGCGGAAGGAAACAGCGTGCAATCGCGCCGGAAGAAACAAATAGCATCATTCGCGTACGCGCGCGCTGTCTGCCTTGCGCCCGGCTTCGAAACTCTGATCGAACTGACGTTTCTTCCAACCGAGCACCAGCGGACGGCTCTGAACCGCGCGACGTTGTATTGTTTGTGTGTAGGAGCTCGCGAGACAAGACAGCATAAAAAAACGAAGAGCATAACAAACGCCCACCCTATGCGCCCTCCCCTGACCATGACGGCATCGTACGCGACGCAATAGCTGTACGTTCACAATGGTAAAAAAGGCGCGTTTGTGAGCGCGAGAGACGAAAAAACCAAACAGCAGCGCACTTTTTGCGAGCTGAATACTTGAAGGAATGGTCCAAGGCATTCGCCTTATAGTAAAACGCTGAGAAATGGATGAGAAGGAGAGAATAAGCGAGCGAGACACCGAGAGCGTGCCATTAAATGTGGAGAGTGTGAGAGAGAGAGAGAAAAAAGGAGAAAAATCCGCACCCTAAGCGCACGAGAAAAAATGTATTAGCCCTTGGAACCTCGCGAACTGAGGCTATGGTCACATCAACAGAAAAGAAAAGCGATTGAATTTTCACAAAATGGCACACAAATATTTGTTCAGCTCAAAAAAAATCAGCTTAAAAAATCTTGAAAATTATGTACGACAACTCCTTTAATAAGAAACATATATTCGAACTGGAATATAAACTAAAATTAGCCACTTACAGCATAAGAGACCACCAGCTAAACCGTCATTTCAACAGAGGACATTTCTCACGACCGAGAGAGGAAAAAAAGGAACCAAAAAAGCTCACTCTAAAAATGAGCGAGGAAGAGAAAACGTTTCACATGCAGTTTCTAATCGGGTAGGTGTATGGGTGAGACTGCGAGAGACCCAACAGCACCACGGATTAGATGGAGGGGTAGGTACCAAAAACACACGTCCGCTGCCGGGAATACACAAACAAACCAACGAATGACGTCGTGGGGATGATCGTCGTGGGGATAAAAATAGTGTCATCTCCGCGCGTTTGTGTGGGTAAAACCTCGGTAAAACCCACCCCTCCCAACAGGGGTTGGGAAGTTAAGATACTACGGTCCACCAAAACCCCCCGAGGGGTAGGAACTGAAAATCAAGGGAAGCATGCGAACCGAAAAGTGTTTGTTGTGGGATTTTTTAAAACAGGTTTGCGTTACTAATGATTCTGCGAAATTTGAAGGTCAATGTTAGTGCGCAGCTGTCTGTACAGTTATTAAACTCTTTTATTTTAAACAGCAGCTGCTAAGGCATCCAAACATTCACCTTTTGCAAGTTATAACAACATTCATCAGCTCTTGATAACTAATCATAAGCCGTGAAGAGATAGATTATTAACACTTCTTATGCGAAACTTCCATTTCCACGCACCGTGTTGCTTATCTTCGTGCGCTCCACGCACTTATCAATGCTTCTCTGTAACACCGGATAAACGGAAGCGACAAGGCAAACGCAAACTTGCTATTTGCATTAGATATATTAGACTACATCCAGGTTCAACGAACACGAGCCCGAGGGCTGTCATCGACGCGCGCTTAGGTACGATGACGATTATGATCAGCAAACGTGAAGCGACTTTAAATGAACCTCGCAGAATAAGGTAGCCCTTTACGCGTTTCGCGTCTTTTCGTCGGTTTTATGTACCGCGGCATGGTTAGCTTTAATGTTGCCCTCAACGATGCGATTCCCGCCGAAAACAAAGTAATATCCCCCAAAACACACCCACCTGCGCGTGGTGCGAACTACCCTGGGCCCGTTAACGCACGATTTCGGCATGCGGAACTAAAGGAACACACATGCTTGATAGGAATTTATGGTGCCTTCTTAACGACCTCCGTGATATCGGGCAACGAGCTCCTTGGGGCGCAACGAAACGATGGCTTTCGTCATCGATCGCTGGCGAGGTGAGGAAGCCAAAACCCTTTTCGTGGTTCTTCCGTCGAGTCCCGCTGAGTTCGCAGATTTTATGTTGACGTTCGCGAACATTTGTATGCGTCTCACGCAACACGCATATTTAAAAAATGTATATAATAAGCCGTCATACCTTCATCACACGCATCTCTATGTTCCGAACACGAGTAAAACTTGCACAATGCAATTAATTACACATCTATTCACACACGATTTACGTGACTCAGGTGCATGTAAAATTAAACGTTATTTAAATTCTAAAGTAATTTAACCAACGACAATAACCCTAATATAAATCAAATTATCAAAACGACGGTGGCATTGGTATATCCTTCGTTGCGTATACTCCACTTGTCACAGATTTAACGATTCACTTTCTTAGCGCGCCTTTTTTCGCTCTCCACCATATTCGATACACCAAAACCACACGTTTTTCCATGGAGCACGAGAAAAAACAACAACGATCTCACCACGTGCTTTTGGGAAAAACCGAAACTCAAATACCCCGACGAAGTCCATCGGCAGCTTCTATTCTCCGGTACACCAAGACGCTCCGCGTAAGGTTTGTTGGTTTTCTAAAGCCAGGGAACGCGGATGCTTTCCCCTCGGCGAACGCGGAAAATCACATTGTGTCACCGGTTCGGTGCGGAGTGTGCTCAGAACGAAAAACTCCCGGGGTCCTTCTGCTGACGTCGGGGTGTTGGCCGCAGGCCACCAAGGAGCGCTAGCCTGAGACGCGCTCTCGAGTGATCGACCTCTGGTGAGTAGCTCAGGGAAAGTCTTTCTCTTCCAAAGTCAATCCCCTGCACGATACGAGGAGCTACGCCACGAGGACAGTTAGAGGAAAAATCATACCCTGCTCTTAGCTCGGCCGATCGTGTCTTACGCCTGATAAGCAAGTCGAATGGAAATCATTTCAACGGACATCCCATATGAACAGAAATCAATTTTTGTTATCCCTGACACATCCAAAAAAATAGTTTGTAGAATTAAAAGCAAACATACTAATTTCAGAATACTTTCTTCAGTCACTGAATGGGTTTCTCCTTGAACATCGTTGAACAGATTTATAAATGGGTGGAAAATCTGCCATCGTCACTTTGGCTTTGTGCTTGAAGAAGTGCCGCAAACAACGCCACTTTTCCTTATTGGCCCATTCCCACTCGGCCGAGGGAAAAAGCGCTCCGTGAGAAGGCATCCTTCTAACGATCGAAAGTCCAACGAACCGGCTACGAAGGACCATACAGGAATAAAGCTTCCAACGCGAAGGACAGACGACCGGAAGCGGCAACCGAAGGAAATTTGCCGGAAGGAATGCAGCATAACGATTCCGGAAGCGTTTTTGCTCCTGTGTAAAATGGATACACAAGCCGAAAGCTAAGAAGAGCGACCAAGAGAGCGTGGAGAGAAAATTTCACACCATGCGCCTCCACCATCGGCTCCCTCCGGGTGAGATTGATCTCACTGCGTCGTGTCGTATTTGGCTTCCGGCAGAGGTTTGTTGTTTCAGTGCTAAATAAGCCCGTTTCTCCTCGTGAGAAACGGAGGCACGCTGCATGGCGAAGAGAACAAGGATCCGTTCTTTGATCCAGCGGGCGGTGAGCAAATAGGATACGTTCACCCCCGGGGGGACTAAAGCGAAGGAACCGCCATTCGTGGGTGCTGTTTGTTTGTTTTCTTTGGGGAAAGGGGGAGATAAAAAAAGCTTCGCTTCCAGGAGCCTCATTTACAATCCAGAGAACGTTGGCAGACAAAACAGAAACCCTTATATACGTGTGAAATGTACCACACATATGGCACGGGCACGTGGAAACAAATTGACACATAAATAACAATGAAAAAGAACGGATAATTCGCGCACAATTCTAGACTAGCCACTCAACACACCTTATTCATATATACAGTACAACAAACATAGTTTAAAAGCGTATAATATGAAACATCAGGTCGGGTCTTATTGCGAAACGAGAAATATAATAACGAACCTAAAAGCAATCATCTTTAAATCACTCTCCAAACAGCAGACGGTATTAATCGATTCGGAAATGTACGGAAGAAAGGAAAAAGGCTACAGAAAAAGGAAAAGCACAAAAAGAAACACCGCCGAGTGCAGCGAACGCTTCCGCATGGCAAATGGAAACCGGAACGTGCCTTGCCAATAGAGGAAAAGCTTTTGTGAGGTGCATTAATGCAATCAACCTTTCGAGAAGAGAAGAAGCAAGTGGGCTTCTTCCACAGCGTACTTTGCGAAGGGTTCGCCAGAGTTCAAACGGCCATCCGACGGACTGCGGTAGTGGAAAAAATAAACACAAAAAAAACTCCGCTTCACTCGAGTACCACCATACGATCACAGCCCTAGGGCCACTGGCCTGAAGTGGACAACCGTTTCATGTTATCTCCCGATAGGGGCGGGAGGATGCTTATGCTCGTTCCGACCAAACAGGCAGCAAAATGGTGTGCTTTGAAGGGACATTTTAATCGATAGACCGACAGCAAACGACAAGCGGGCATTTGGCTGGAACAACTTTTTACAAGCTTCACGGGTTCTGGATCCCCTCCATTGTTATCTGATTAGCACGGCAGCCGCACTGTGAAGGCGGGCTTTAACGAGCGCTGCATGACGGACCAGGCGCCCTCATGTGGAAGCCGTTTACCGGCGAGTCCTGGACGGGAGCGCGTCCTGATTAGCGCATAATAAGGCTTTTCTACGACCTTCTCCCTTGGCTGACCGCACCGGGTGGTGCGCGCAAAATAAATGTTCCATTTTATTTTCGGCCCTCTAGGAAACACTGCCCTGGGTAGGATTTTATTGAATTTCGGACAATAAAATGACGACCGAACCAGCAGGCATGGTGAGCGTGTGCGTGTGTGTGTGCATAAATGAAGAGGCACTAAAAGTGAAATCAGTACTTCCCGCGTACCAACGGTACACGAAAGCATGCTTCCATCACATTAACCTTTCGTGCGCGGTTCCGGCCATGTTCAACAACAAAATTGTAATAAAAATAAAGCCCACGTTCCCCAAGGAAGCATAAACCCGCGCACATCGCACCGGTGGTGTGCGTCCTTAAGCCCGATAAAGTATGCCATCTCCATCACGGGAGCTTCACAATCGGTAAAGTTTCCAAGGGTCAATTTCTCCACCGAACGAGCTTACGCAAAGACAAAACGAGTTAAATAAAATACCACCACGGTAGAATGGCCACCTAAACCGAAACCTACTCTCACCGTTACGCGCTAAAAAGCTGACCCACATGAGATACTAATGTCGAGCGACATGGCATCTTAAAATTATAATGAAAGTCCCATAACAGGAGCGTTCATAACACATGCCAACGAAATACACGATCGTTATCAGGACAAACCTCAAACGAATTTCGCAGCGTTCTTCCAACAATTACCGTCAGCGTTTCGTTATCGATCGAAATTTAGCTCCAGTTGCATTTGCCCATTTCATGTGCCACCGCTGCCAAAAACAGGAACCGGAAACGAGACGGTCGCTTCGAGTAATCGGCGCTATTTTGGGTGCCCGCAAGGTCGCCAACAGCGGGACGACCTTCGTTCAGCGAAGGCTCCTATCCTTGATCCAGTTGGAAAATTTGATCAATTGCCGCAAAGGCACACGACTGTCGGTCTAACAACGAAGAAACGTACCGATTATACTTTTTTTTAATGTTGAACAGTTTTTAGTTTATTATTCATCATTTTTCCGGCTAAGAAATAACAGCCCAAACA
Organism: Anopheles nili; assembly: GCF_943737925.1. NCBI lineage: Eukaryota > Metazoa > Arthropoda > Insecta > Diptera > Culicidae > Anopheles > Anopheles nili. Next base: position 8,821,518 of record NC_071292.1, read on the forward strand.
CTAAATTCCCACGAAACCTCGGTCGGTCAGGTCAATGGATTCCAGAGCTAAGTTGATAACAGCGACCAAAACGGATAAAGTTGATGCGTGTCAACGCGAACAGCACGAGGAATCAGAGTGCTGATTAGCTACCACTCAGCATAACTGAGTTGTAGTCCTTTGCACCGGTGGATTAGTCTCGTGTAGATCCACCAGGTGACTGGAATTCAAAATCACATCCATCGCGCCACAGTGCACAGCAACTGGGCTTGGCCTGGCCCTATCCGCCCTGTCATTAGTGATACCAAATTCGCGTGCCAACACCGCAGCGGGTCGAAAGGAGATGGAAGGACAAAAATCGAAATCGAAATACACTGGGCAACGACGAACACAGGTCCGCTCGCTGCAGGACCCCCCGAGGAGGTTGCCTTGTAACCGTAGGGCATTCCAACACGGCTAAAAAACAGCTATTAGAACGTCAACACGGTGAAGGGACATCGTTGGTCGCATCGCCGGTTCGGTATCGGGAAATCAAGCTCCGACCCCGCGCGTGATCGCACCGTGTTCGAATTCGGCTTTCCCCTGGTATCGTTTGGGTTGGGCCTTCCATCCGAGACACGAAATATTAGGAGGGCACGATGAAGGTGGAAGAAAAAATCACGGACCATAAGGATCCGATTCCGTCGTGGCTCCAGCGATACCGTTTCACGGCAGCGTGCTCCAGTCTGCGATTGGACGGCAAGAAGACCACCGCAAGTGAGTGATCCACGGAAAAAGCGCACCGAAGCAAGTGCTAGAAATAGTTCTGCGTGTACTGGACTAATTTGTCACAAATTTGGCGAACCTTAGGGCGAAGGAAATCATCATCAGGTATGCGGCAATTCGGCATTCGTGTGAAAATGTTGGTTCATTTCACACACTTTTTGTTTCCATCAAACGCACACGCTGATTCACAATTAATTTCACGGCCAACGTTTGCTAGCAGCAGTGGGAAGGCTGCGGTATAACGGCAACCCGTGTACACCATGGATCGTCGTTCGATGACTCATCGATGTGGCCGTGGGATCTTCCAAGAACTCATAGGCTGACGAAGCAGACACATCGTCGAGCTTCTCAACTCTTTTTTACAAGTATATGAAAGCGGCAGTATGCTAACGAAAACATATTTCAATCAGCTCTGCTCCATACAACCGGTTGTATTTGCTTAATGATTGCTTCGCGTATGTGAGAGACCCTGACATCACAAACAACGCATTCATTATAGGCGTATGTACGAGACGTCTGTTTAGCATAAGGTTCATTGATCACGGATTTATCTTTTACGTTTCCTACGATAGTGATAACACAATTTCGATCCCAAGCATGAAATGTTGAAATTTATCGCTCCACGTTCGTTAAAATCCCGGGTTAGTTTTTAATAACTACAACAACGACGCCGTAGATTTATTCTAAAACCAACCTAAAAGAAGAATAACAATCTTCTCAAGAGTACTCACCTGAATTTCGAGTAAAATCTCCTGTTTCTTCCGCCGCAGTTCTATGAGTAGTTTCTGTTGTTCTGGTGTTAGTTCTAAAACGAGCAAGAAACATCAACATTAGTTTTCTGATGACGAACGAGGGGGCTAGTGCTTCAAAAGCGGTGTAACCACAATTACGTCTTGCTGTAGAGCTGCCGGTCGCACGTTCGTGTTAAATTAGAACTAAATCCCAGCCAATCTATGCTCCGGATAAGCGTAACCGCAACCGACTCGAGTCGACGGTCAATTTCACTCTAAACGAACTCTTTCCGCCCTGGGCACGGTACAGCGGCATGATAGCCTTCCTTTCGCACGTTTGGAGGCCAGACACTGGCCAGCCTAGGAGCTCCCTTCGTTTCTCTTTACCATTTGCTACACCGGTTACGAGGACGTTAGTAAAGGCTTTCCTGACCGCTGGCCGAATGGCCAAGGGCCGGTGGCCAGCGTTCTGCTTCACCGGCCCCATCCAGAAGCACCGTCAATTGCGGTGGGCCATTTGCTGTCGGCCCATTTTCTGCCGCCGGTACTTGGAACAGCACCCATCTCCCGTTATCCGGCGCGGTCCTGAGGGGCCACGTATCGATTCCGGATGGAGGGGGAAATAACTTCTATTTTTGGTAGTCCATCGGACGTGCGCACGCCCAATCCAAAGAGCCGGATATGGGATACAAACGCGCCGGGTGGGTCAAATGGATTTTATGGAGGCGAGTTTTTTTTCTTCTTCGAGTAGCTAGAAATTTTAAGAAAACATTGCGCAAACGTAAACATTACGCGATCGTGTCGGATTGACAAGCAAACATATCAAACGAATTGATTTCTTTTAATAACAGATCCAAACCAGGTGGAAATATAAGCTGTTTGGACAACCATTTCTCCAATTTCACTTCCATTGCGTTATTTGTTTCGAACTCTACAAAAATCCTAAGTTATCAGTCGACGTAAGTCCCAACCCCCATAAACGTGAACAACATAGTTGGCTTTTGGTATCACGTTTATCGTCGACAGATAACAGGAAATGGAATGTATCGCCTGTTGCGATAAGTCAGTACGCATGAGGGTTGGAATTTACAACAGGCGCTTTAAGTTCACACCAAAGTACAGAGCCAAAACAAATCGCCAAGCGTTCTAACGAAAAGCCTACTGGGGGAAAAACGGTACCCCAGAGCTGTACAGGAAGGGTGCAAAAAGTGAAACGCCTGATTGCTACGTAACAAGCATACTTTGCAATGTCGGCCGCAAGGTAAGCAAGCTGACCCGCGCTTACAAAGGCTGTCCACATAGGCGTCTACTGGTGGCGGCCAATTACGCTCACATTAATTACGGGGCATTGCACGGCCAAGGCGGCAGCATCGACCCGTTCCGTGCCAGGCATAATGACACATACTTTGGGCTAATGTTGCAACGAAGGGAAAAAAAGCTCACGTTGGCAAGACGGGAGTGGTAAAGGGCTTAGAAGGCACCCGCCGAGAAACGCGCGTCTTGACGAGGAAAATCGAGGTCGCGGCTTACCTGGCAGTGGGAAGTTTTCCGTATGCTGCGAAATGTTGGACATCGTTGCGTACGAGCTCTCCATTGTGTTGACCATTTTTCGCTCCGTTGTTGCTACTGCGAGTGCGCCTTACCGAATTTGCCCACAATTTGGGATGAATCATGCACGCTTATTGCAGGGTGGATGCACCGTACAATTTTCTTATGATTCCCAGTCTGGGACCATCATAGAAAAACACATAACAACAAATAATAGACACTGGCACACTGTGGATCAATCAAGCGAACGATGATCCGAACGCGGGGCGACGGAACACGGCAACCACGGACGCTTACACGATCGGGATTGGTTCGCGAGACGGCTCACCAGCACACAAACGATTTGTTTAACAACAATTTTCAATCGACTATTGGAAAATACAAAAATAAACACGCATCACCCGCTTCACATCTCGCAAACACTTGGCACAGAAATTCTTTCGCGTCGTCTTTCTTGTGCCTGTTTTTTATACATAAGCTTGGACTGATGCAGCCCAGTTTGACAGCTTCGCAAGCGACCAAACATTGACACTTTCTCCACAAAACCGTGTTAAGGTTTACCACAACATGTTTGATGCTACAATTTCACAACAACCGTATCTCGTAATGAATATAATCTTCGGTAGTTTTATCAAACTTACATAAACGTGTTTCCTGAAAACCTTGTTAGTTCTAACATTTACTACATACAAAAAATGCTTTTGTTTACATTTGCTACCAGACTGCAAATGTCAGGTATAAGGCAATGCTCAGTTTGCACACCATTCCACCGTGAACTTATCGTGTTATCGTTTTGCTTAACAGCAACTAAAAATATTAAAATAAAACAAACTGATCAAAATTTTGTTAAACGTTTTCAACTATATAGCAAAGTTTAAATTTTTTGTTCAGTGAAAAATTCTATCAGCCGTTCAAAAGAAACTCAGGTTGCGAAACATTTTTTTTGGAAAATACCTCACTTAGCGGGTGTGCCGTGAATTCGTATACTGAAAACAAAAGGAAAAATTCAAAACACATCAGGAAAACTGAGGCTATTGCTAAAAAAATTGTTTACCGATAGATGCACGTGTAGCTTTCGCCATAGTTCGAATGAATGTCAAGCTGAATGAATTGAAAGCTAGGTGTTTCCAATTCAGATTTCACATACATTGTTTGCAGAAAAGAATTGGCATAATCAAACAAAAATGTGCCGAGATATACCTTCTTCGCTTTACTAGTACTCATGCCCTGAAATTTGATGGCAGGATTAAAATGTTCTAAATAAGATGCTCAATGCATCACCTACCCAAATGGAAAACTCTTTGATAGCACTATAAACGTCTGTTTCGAACGGTATTACTTGCTGTGGAATATGTTCGATCGTTATTGCACTCAGATATATGCTCGTAACTAACTTGAAGACTATAGAGCCAGAGCTGCTGTGCAAAACATAGCAATACTCACAACCCTATAAATTAAATCACAGTCAAACACTCTGTTTCTAGAACAAAACTAAAACAAACTGAACGATACCTTGATAATACACTGCATGCGATCGTAATTGTCGAAAAACGAAGAAATCATACTTCTAATTTTGCTTCCAACAGAAGCATCTGATGGGACCGTGGAAGCTACCCATAATACTTCTCCTCCAAACTTATGAGCAGCATAATCCGCTGGTCCTAGCTTATCAAAGTTAATTTTTTTAAGCAAAGATATTTTTTCGTTGAGTAACTCCATTTCTTCCACAAGTCCAGCTTTCGAGGCATGAGGCTCAACTTCTGATTGCATAATATATACTGCTCTTTCCATCTCATGATGCTATTTAAAAGACAGCAGTAATAGTTCAGCCAAGTAGTATAACAGGCTTTATTATAGTTTATTAATTTTACGACCATAATAAACAAAATTTTAGTTACCTCCGTAATGGCGATGGGTTTCTGAATATTGCTTCTCGGGGTATAACCAATGAACAACGTGTGCCACACAGTCAAAAACACTATTAAACCGCATAAAATGAATGTGGCTAAATTTCTACGGTAAAATTCCGACATAATTGAATGAAAAACCACACACACTAAACACGCAACGAAACAAATTAGATACAGCGTACTGTGATTGAATAAAAATCTCGTTTGAACTGTTGCACGTGTGACAAATTTTGCTAGGAGATGGCGCTGCAGAGCGCGCAACAACTGTGCTGTCAGAATATGACACCCGTTGTTTGGCTAATGGATCGGGAAGGGCAGGAAAGAGAAAGAACAATAATAAATTTCGTCGCAAACATTTTCGCTGGCGGCCGATGGTGAGCATTGTGAAAAATTACGAACTATTTGCACCACGAGCGGCTTTCTACTTCGTTGTACGTGTTTACGTCGTAAGGTCATTGCGGATATTGCGACGTATAACAGCAGAGCGTAACTTGCCCAAAACAAACAAAAACTAGAACGATTCACCCCACAGGAAGGGTCATCGGTAGTTTCGGAATCGGTGAAATTTGTGTCGTGATAGTCATGTGAATGGCTAGATTGCAGCTACAATTGATATCCGGTTCTGTTCGTACCACGAGTTCATACGAAAGTGGTCATTCTGGAGTTTGGAAGTTCCCCTACACTCCCTAAACGCGGCTCCGTTGCAGCTCACTCGGTCTTCACACTTGCTGACCAATGGAGCAGCAGCGATGGAAGGCATGTGAGGCGAACACCGTCTATGTTTAAAATAAACAACATTACATCATAGGAAATCTTACAACAAGCGCTGGGAAAGAGTATCATAGGTAGTAGCGAAGAGACTGTGCGCGACAACAATCGTAAATAGCGTTCTTTGTCACCGCAAACAAGATCTCCTGACTGCGGGTCGGCAAACGGCTACTTGCGCTCACCTCAACCCGGCGATGGATAGCAACAAGAACGAGGAGTGCTGTTATAACGCCAACGGAGGGCGACTCGTTGGTGCGGGCGGCCGAACAGCAGTCATTGCAGTTGACTGCATTGGAAAAGCGATATCCGCTGCCAAATATCAGAACCAGTTCAACAACAACAATCTGATCGAGCAAGAAAATCTTATGCCTACGGTACATGAACGTGTCTCCGGCATGATGAAGGACGACGAATCGTCTTCTGCCGTGCCCCATCAAAATGGAGCCGTGGCAAATGATTTAACAGTGAAAGAAAAAGTTCTCGCTGAAAATGGTAAGGATGGGTCTCAAAGGTCCCACGAATGGCACGCACTAAATGACGGATCGTGAAATTTCAATCAAGTGTAACGAGTATATGCAACACTGTATTTTTCATATCACTTTCATTTGCCTTCCTTGCAGGATCCACTCGCCACGTATCAGCCATTTTTTTACAACCTTCTCCAACGGCCTGCGCTAGTATTAACGCCCCCTCAGAACGGATACACCCGGGACAGCAGAACGGTGTGGAATGCCTTACCTCTATTACCATTTCTAGTACTACTAACACCAATAGCTTTAATCCTACGACCAACGGAACGGGTCCCGGGCATCACGAGCTTGCCGTCGACGTATCGAACGATCGACGAGAGCTCACTTTGAAAGCTTTGACGGCGGAATTAAACGACGTGTCCGATTTACCGGACGACGGCGAGCTTTCAGACAACAATTCCATTGGCAATCCGTCGTGTAGTAACGAAAACGGCCTAATTCAAGACATCATCCTGCTGCCAGATAACGCATATTCGGACGATGACAATGCGTCCACGTCAGATGACTGTATCTACGCGTATCGCGGCGAAGAACCAGCCGGAGCAGGGCGACAGCTGCTAGAACTTCAAGGCGATCTGCCACCAGACGAAGAAACCGATTTCCTTGAGATGGACTTCGATCCAGAACCGAGCTCGGAGATGGAGAACGTTAGTAGACATCAAGATGCGTTGCAGGATATGCTTGATGTTATGTATATTCCTGCGGCACGCCCTACCGATGGCAAGCAAGGACAGGAGCCCTTCGTAACCCGTTCGCCATCTCCGGAGAGTCGATCACCCACAATTCCATTGATGAACGTGGTAGCCTATGAATCACGGGCATCACCATCCGAGAACGGTATGGTGAGAGACAAAATTCCTTCCGAATCCAGTGATGAAGCCGCACAAATCGTCGGACTAAATGGAACCATAGGTACCGTTCCTGAACCATTTATTGAAGACGGAGAGAATTGCAAAGTGAAAGACGTTATTGACATTGTAAAAAAACCAATTCACAACACGGATAGTGCTTCAAAACAGTCGGTGGGTCTTTCACAAGCTCACAAAACGGGTGCCATTCCGAAAAGCATGCCCATGTTGGCAAGTCATTCGTCATCAGGTGGTCGGGAAGGCTCATCGAATTCAAAAAACCTTAAGCTGGACCTGGGACTTCTATCAGATGAGACAGATGGTGCAGAAAAGCACCGCTTTCACCAGTATTCGCTATTTCATGAACCACGGGAATATGTAGCGAGTGGTCAGTCAAGAGGATTGAACGAGAACGGGGAAGAAACGCAATGTTTGAACTGTGCTGGCCAAGAGTTCTTTATGTACCCGAAACAAATTCCTGCTAGATTCCAGTTCTGTAATGTTTGTCAACGTGGCATCAACTCGACGAAAAAAGCGAATGCACAATCCTCGTTGGCACGGGCAAATTCCTACTTTTATGATTCCCTGGACCACCACAATCGGAGCTCTGAGGAAGAGGATGAGTTGCTGAATCTTCGTGCCGAACAGATTGTGTTTGAGACTTTACATAAAATCAACACCCTCAAGGAAACCCCTCCCAGTGGTAGGCTATCGCGTATTGACGAACGATCGATAGGGAAACCAAGAACACCAGAGCTTACGGAGGGTCACCATCGTTCTGGGTTACCACCTGATCAGGTGGTTCCTATCGATTACCATGAACAGGTCTGTTAAAACATATCGGATTTAGCTGGCTACAACTATATAGCTCATGTTTTCCGTTTCGTTTTCTTCTTTCTAGGCATATTCGGAACATAGCGTCACCATTTACACGATCAATTGCAACAAACTGACAATAATAGAAGCTTTGGTGAGTGCCGAAGAAAACTTCCAAAACCCTCTTTTCTTATCCTGCCGCTTGTTTCAGACGAGAATTGGGATTGTACCGAATCTGAACGTGCTTGAACAACACTTTCTCGACCAATACGAGGTCGATACGACCAAAATGACCATACCGCAGTATCTGCTACACATGTCGAAGCGCGACTGCAACTACAAGAAATTGATCGAGGCCATCAAATCATGCTGTGATGATAAATCGTTGGACGTTCAATACTACCCGGTTCGTTAAATACAACACACTATCAGTCATATTGCGAAGAACTAACTTACCTAACAGGAACGTAATTCTTCGACAATTGATCGTTTTCAGCTTGATCCGTTCTCTGATGCTCCGGAGGTTGTGCAGATCAGCTCTGTTGAGATAGCAAAGCGGTGGAACGCCAACACCAACCTGAGGCAAATAATTCACTTCAAGCACAAACACTTTCACTCACTAAATGTTCTCGGTAAGTTGCTAGACACACGTGGTCGTCGTATATCGGAGGCTCGCTAATAATGCTCAACGTTCTCATTTCGATTTTAGGTAAAATCGTGAACATACTCCGTCAGCCTAGTCGTGGTCGACGCACCAACCACATGATCAGTATACCGCAGTACTATAAAAGTGGCTCTATCACGATAACCCGAACTGGTGGATCGTGACTGGTGGGACCGCCTGGGCTAGTCAATGGCAGAGCAGGATCAGACGTATCCCACTAAACCAATCCAGTGATTTTTAGACGTACCGCCATTATCCTTTTGGAGCTGGAACTGTGGAAGGAATACGATCGAAAAAGAAAAAAAAAGTGAGCGGCAAATATCAATTGTGTAAGCCCTTATTAATGTTATTTATGCTTACGAAACGCTACGCGGTTCTATGTTGCTGCCTTTTGGATCGTACTCGCTTTGCGCGGTTTAATTAACGTTAAGTCCTACTCATCGCTAAGTGCGCACGTGCGGTGTTACTGAAGCAACTTCATAGCAATTATTGTTCCGCGCAGAAGAAAGCGACCGAACTTGCTATTGTAAATATTAGATAGAAACCTATTTATTCTACCGTACGCGCAGGCATACTACTTCGAGCAATAGCACCATGAAATAGTGGTGAATCGATGTGTGCAAACAAACACGTAAGATGCTGTATAACTTCTTTTCTCTTTTGATTCATTTCCAATCGAAATGTATCGCGTGCGCAAAATAAGTCGTAAATTTCCGGCTAACGTTTCGGAAGAAACTTCAGCGATTGTCTTTCCGAGATCGAGGAAGAAGTTGAGCAAAAATTTGAATAAAGCCGATTAAATAATGCTGTGATGCGCTGTTTTTGAAGTTACGTTTCCCTCAATTATCAACTAGCTGTAACCATTGAGGATGTGTGTTTGAGGGCTTTAATTTTAGAGTTCTATAAGGGTCCCAGTGTTACCGTGGTAAGAAAGCAAGTTACGGGCCGTGTATGAAGGTTCGCGGTACACAATGTTTAACGAGGCAGTGCTCTCGGGCACGGGTATAGGCGAAGCAAGCAAAATACACATTTATCCTATCGCAATAACAAAACGCTGATCGAATGCTATTGAGACGGGTAAGCCTGTCGGAATGGAAAAAAACCCTTTTTGATCGTATTATACACATTATACACGCAACATTTACACGAACACGGCTAGCAGATTGGGTGAGGTCGCAAGCAAATTCGTTGGTAGCTGAAATCTATCGAATAAACACGCTGTTTGTACACACGGAACCCTATTTTATTCCAACAATGTGAAGCCGCATGTGGCCAAACACGCGGAAAAGACTCAAAATAAAATCAAACCAACCAATTCAAGAACGCGTATTACTTACTTTGTGTATTGTTGTAAGGTAGACATTACATTGCATTGCACGTTTCATTTGCGAAAATAAATAAATTTTAGACGTAATTGTACATTAACTTTGTCCCAGGAGTAACATAAGGCAACAACACAATATTTCATGGCCGCCATGCGAAACAGCAGGCCAAAACAATTGGTAAACAAGTAGCTTCTATTTCTTCTTCTGTTACTGCAAAGTGGGATGTAGCCTACTGAATACCCCTAGGGGCCACTTGAAGTATATTCAAAGGTTGACCACTTCTTTGTAGGCTCGACTAAAAACAAATAGCAATGCTGGTATTTTGAAAGCTTACCTTTGATAACAGACAAAGTAGCCTATGAATTCATATGCAACTGTTTTCTTGGTAATCCTTTTGACATAACGGCCATATCAATCTTATTTTGTCAATCTTAGTATGGAATTGGGGGGGACAGAATAAGCACAAGATTGGGCTACTAAATTTCTTTGTTAAAAGAACGAAAGAAAAAATACCGAAGTGCATTTTAAAAACAAGTACTCACTGATTTGCGGTTGGAGCCATGAAAGAAACACAAGAGAAATTGGATACGGTTCTTCAGGAAAATCGGCGCCGTTCTTCCGATCGTCCTTCAACACTCGAAGCAAATGGGTTTTTCGTGCAAGAACTAATCGGACGCGGAACGTTTTCAACCGTTAAAGTACTATCTGCTTGTGTGGAGCTCTTGTGCTATCAATTACCTGTTTCTAATTTTATCCATAGAAAGCGTACTGGCTGAAGAAGAAAAAGAACGTGGCCATTAAGATCATGTCTAAGTCGAACACGTCTGACACCTTTATGCTGAAGTATGCACCACGTGAGCTGGACATAATACGTACTGTGCAGCATGACAATATAATCAAATTCTACGAAGTTATCGAAACCACCATGCGGTAGGTATGCGAACCGGCGTTGAACGGTTTCGTGAGCGTGGAGTCGATGTCTAATTTCCGTTTTATGGTGGGCAGATTTTATATTATCATGGATTACGCTGAGAAGGGGTCGCTTCTGAACCTGTTGCGTGAGAAGAAAACGTTAGCTGAGTCAAGGGTGCGCACCTACTATAGTCAGTTGATTGATGCCATCGAATACATCCACAAAGCGGGTATCGTCCATCGGGACATAAAATGCGAGAACGTGGTGCTGGACTCACAAGATCACGTGAAATTGATCGATTTTGGATTTGCATGCCGGTTGTGGGATCAAAAGACCGGTCAGTTAAACGAGATGAAACCCTATCTATCGCAAACGTTTTGCGGAAGCCACGCATACGCCAGCCCCGAAATACTGGTTTTCAAACCGTACAATCCGATCCCGGCGGATGTTTGGTCTTCTGGAGTGGTGTTGTATGCGCTGTTGTTCGGGCGGCTACCGTTTACGAACGGAAAAGATCCTAAGGTTCTGCTGAAGGTGAGTCGAGAAGCGTGGGCTTAAATTCTGCAATGATCAAAATGACTTCTTTTTCACTTTCTTCTTTTATGCCTACCGTAGCTCATCGCAAATGGCGCCAAATTTCCCTCGGACGTCGTGGTCAGTGACAACGTGCAGTGGCTGCTGAACAAAATTTTTGTACCGGCCACGGAGCGCATGACTGTCGCTCAAATTCGCAGATTTTTGCGTTTCTGTAACGAATCAGATGGCAAGTCGCAAAGGGTGCATGTATCCGCGAGCAAGCGCATCAAACTTAACAATAAAAATTAATATTTAGTTCTAGCTTAAACGCGCACAAGCCGCAAAGGGTGGGTGTATCCGCGTGCAAGCGGAGCATCATCCTGATACTGTTGATGGTTTCTAACGTGAAAACCCACCAACGGCCGGCACGAACTGAGGATGATAATTTATTTTAGAGAACGTATCCTGCCTGAGGATATTATGAGTGCGCTTTTTTGAGCGCGCGACGTGCGGAGCTCGTAATGTAAACTTAAGTAAAAACACATCGCCCTCCGGGGGAGCCGAAATGTAATTGCTCCGGCAGCCCTGTGCCTCTTTGATGGCCGGGCGGGAGATATTAACGCGCGTAATGGAATTATTCATGAGCAAACTTCACACAGCGCGCCGGCGGGGTCGATGCGAGTCGAGGAGCTACTTTATTTATAGTGTCACATAATGTCCGTGGCCGAATGTAATCTCTTCCCAAAAACGAATGTCCTGGTGACACGAGGACATTATACGTACGCCGAGAATGTACTAGTTTGTTTACTTGTTATCACGTTTATCCTAACGCGAGACGTGCGTGTATAGAAATGGAACATTGAAAAAAATGTTTTCCACCATAAAAAGCAGATCCTTTCCTTAAAGGATTGCTAGCGTTTCTGCCGTGTTATGACACAGGACGGAAGTGTTTCGTTATTTGAGCTTCGAGTGTATCATATTTGTGATCGAATATCCTGAAAATAGATCTCCATTATTAAGCAACGCCGTAGAACAATCGCACATATTGCTCAATAAATTGAATCAACGTGCTAGATCTAAATGGATGAAATACATCCATTCGTACAATCCGCTCTCGGGCCTTCGTCGTTCTTATCCGCTGCGAAAACTGGGATGTAGCACACACGAACAGTCTCCCATTCGTCTTTCCCGTTCAATTTTCATCGCGTGATTTACAGTCGACAATATACTGCGGGTCTAGGGGTCTTTTTGTTTCGGACTGTACAGGAAAAACTAAGCTCCAGTTTCTCCTCGGCATCTCGGAAAAATCCACCGACCGGACCTGGAATGTATCGAGCGGTTGCGCTCGGCCCCGCAGCTGCAACATAAATCTTGTCCGCTGATAAGTTGACTTTTAGGTTTCGATCTGACCGACATCCCACAATGGCCGGGTGTGAGGATGTTTGGTTCATGTGAACTTATGCTGCCCAGTTTCGCACGGTCGATGTCAAAGTTTCTTGGACGTCGGGTGTTAGTTCTTTGGCCGGAGTAAACTGGCGGTGTATGGGTACGTTTGGGTGGTACTCCGTGGTTCCTGCACTGGGTCAATCAAAAAGTCGTTTGTACGTCACCTACACGCGAGTTTAGTTAAACGTTGTCCTAGGCGATTCGTAAGCCGTTATCGTTAGGCGGTGCATGTTGGTCAGTACGTATAAAATTGGGGCCGTTATATCTGTTTATGCCCATGAATTTTCGAATCTTTTTTTCTTCTAACAAGAAATATAAAGATTTTTTTATTGTTTTGCGACAGACAATCCGAATGGACGAAATATAAGAGATATTTGAATATATTTAAAAAAAATTTCATTTTAGAAATGAATTTCACTCAAATGTATGGAATGATACAAAGCGGTCATTCATATGCACCCACTCGTGGCTCCCCAGTGATCAACGAAACCATACCCATTCAAACCCATTAGTGGCACGTGGCGCGGTTTCAGTGAAATGCCACACCATAAATCGTACAATTATCGAATTCTACACCTAAGAACGCGGTTCTTCGCTTCCGGCCGCGGTAAACATACGCTGCTATCCGGCGCGGACTGAAACCAGCATCCACGGTGTTGCTCGGTGGGCCGGTTTAAGTAAACATGGCAGTTTGGGCAGTATTTAATTAAGTATAGCACTTAGCACTTCTGCCGTCACCGCCGCCGGTCGCTGGTAAATAAATGAAGGGCACGCCAATGGAACACGTTTAAGTTGAGTCCCTCCCCACGACGATTTGAAGCGGATCAAGCTGGGGGATCGGACCGGGAATGATCGCCGCACCGTTGAAAGTTATTTTCTTCGCTTAGGAAAAGGTCAATCTTCGTCGGTTGGTGGCAGGCGCGGTCCCTTCCAGGGGCTCCGTTCCCTTGGAAGGAAATGTAAACATCGCTGGTGCGAGCCTATTAATGACTGCCGTGGGTCATGGATCGACTTGGGAATAATGCCACGCTCCTTTCGTACGAGTGTTGCGTGGAAAATGCGGCGCAAAAAAGGAAGAGAAAAAACATCAATCGCCGAGTGGATGAATTTATTTTCCCGCCCGTCTCGTAGTGTCGTGGTTGGTATGCTTCGGCTGCACGCGCAGTTGGCAGACATGCTGCTTGGTTAACAAATTATCACGTCTCCACACGGTAGGGTGGAGAGAAAATTTACAGTATTTTAATGAGCTTTGTGTTGACGATCGACCGAAGACTGCCAGAGGATCGCGAGCTACAGATGAGGTGTCATACAGATATTTTTCATTAACAGAAGGCCCTCTTATGATGCTATGCTTGTAATTTTACTGGTTCGTTTTTATTCAAATCGTGCCGAATATATTTGCCATTGAAAACCAACGAAACATCGGTCGAAAAGTCCTACATAAATTAAGGAAAACATTTGATATGTTGTGGAAGTTTGCAACTTAATTCTTTGCGTGCTGATTCAAACCGTACCAAGTAGTATTTTCCAGACCCTCTTTACCGACATTATCAAACAGTGATGGATCGTTGGCAAAAAAACATAATCGTCTCATATATGCAAACGACTGTTTAATGGGGTTTCGTAACGCATTTGGTTATGTTATCTTATGGACTGTTTGTCTGGGCGGCATTCGGAACCATTACGGACCGGGCGGTTATGTGGGTCGAATCTCGCCAGGAAATCAATGAACCGTAGGAGCGAAAATGAAACTTTGATTGAGCTGAAGGGCCGATGAAACAAACATTGGCTTCTGTTGGGAGTTTCTGATCGTGAAGAGGGGGCGTTTAAACACATTTTTGGTTGATTTTTTATCCAATTTTTTGGTGGCTTCTGGCAATTGGAGAATGTTTCACGATTCCATCGCAAATGAAGAACGCGGGATGAAACAACGAACCCTAAACGAATAAACGTGTTGTAGAGATGCAGCTTGTTTGTAAACGCCAACAGTTGTTTCCCTGATTGGTATTATCTTTGCCCCGCGTAAACATCACCGTGCGATGTAAGCAGATTAATCCTTCCTGCATCCTTCGTCGAGTGAGGCCGTGCCATAAATTAGCGTGCAACCATTCGGGAACGGCGTTTACGGCGTTTCATAACACGGCACTCGGCAGACTGAACTACAACTGCCCATTTGGTGTTCCAAAAATTATAAACAAATAAACCGGCCCAATCGTTTTATGAATTTACAGTTCCAGCAAAGCGTTTTCCCTGCGCCCGTTTTCCCGAGAACCACGCGGCCCATAAAAAGGCCACTCCGCGGCGTTCGTGTCGAGAAGGCGTCCCAGCGGCTCCCTTCGGGTTTCCCTTTTGGGTCATATATTCTGATTTCCAGCTTCCTGCATGCGATTTCGAAAAAGCAGAAGAGAGAAAACGAAGAGCGAAGAAAACGCACATCCGAACCCACGATCTGCCGCCACCCAGCGCGCGTGGGAAGAGGTGTCTCGGGGGGGAGGGAAAATCAAGCGAACTCATAAAGGAACTGCTCACCAATAAATTTAAACTGTTTAAAACCGTCTAAAGTAGCAGATGTTTATGAGTTTTTCCCCGCCAGCTATGATGGAGTCGCCCGAGCCACTTTGAGTTTTCTCTTTCTTTCTCTCTCTCTCTCTCTCTCTCTCATTTTATCTTCCTCACACACTCTGTTGCACATTGGTGTGATGGAGACTCGTTTTTTGGTCGAGCTCATGTTTTAAGGGGAATATATTTTGTGCGTTTTATTCCCAGTACCCGTACACTCTTTAATCATAAGCCGGTAGACGATGGGGGTAAAATTAATCGCTTCTCCGACGTATTTCGGTCATTCGGTTGTTTTCGTTTCTTTTTTTTTCATTCGCAACTCCCATCTCAAAAAGTGGTCCAAGGCGATCCTGCTCATAAAACATGATTTCTCACAATGACAGTTGTTACTAATTGGAGATAAATTTAGACGGTTCCGAAGCGAGCTGGAACATCGGAAGCGCAGTACATTCAACGGCAAACATCCGCAATGCTTCCATGTGCACGTGTTCATTGCGAGACCGCACTTTGATCGGACTGTAGTGAAAATTTCGCCACTAAGGGCCTGGGGTTAATGTTTTGTCTTCCCAGCACATGTTGCCAGATGTTTGCTTGACTTTTCACTACACCACCAACCGAAGGGTGGGCAGGTTTCGGTGATATTGGCAAGTGCTATCTTCAGATCGGTCCACTGGTGCCAACAGAAAAAAAACGCCATCTTTCCCCCGAAAACCCCAAAGTGCACTTAGAACGCGAGGGCGCCTCCATCTCTGGCGCCTCCATTTCGGATCCCCGGCCGGCATGACAGATGTACTACCTATTAAATTGACATTTCCGAACGATATTTCGGTGAAAAATGGTAGCCCATTGTTGTTGACATAAATTGTGCGGTATACTCGAGCAGCGAACCACCCGACAACGATAGCCATAAATGTCACCGCATTTGTCTCGCGCGTCGGTACCGGTGGAGGAGTCGTTTGGCAGCTCGTCAACTAAGCGGGAAAAAAATAGAAGAAAAGAAAAGCCATGTCCCTACACCCGTGGACCGTATCGCGTGCTCAATGGCCAGGGTGTCGCGCGTACGTACGTGCGTGATTTGGCTTTGGATCGCTGCGGTGTGGGCCGATTTAAAAGCGCTTTTTTTGTTGCCTTCCCTACCGACTATAACTCAGCGCGTGTGGTACTCGAGACTTGTGACATGTTCCGGCGAGTTGGATATTTGTCAAAAACACCTTCTGATGGGGCACGGGACGCAATGGAACGGTCTAATCGAGCCGCAGTCGAGCGTTGTCGCTTCAGAAAAATGGAACCCTGGATGTCTGGAGGCAGAGAGTCTCTCGTGGGATGATGTGATTGGAACTACTTAAGAAATCGGAAAACATACCCATATTGGAGAACCAGAACCGTCGGTGCAGGTGAATGAGCCGATGTCGTCTTGAAGTGTAGTTTAACCATGAAATCGAAAAATGTTGGAGATGGAAGCGTTTCGAGTTGAACAGCATGCAGACGGAATTGAATGATTTCGCCCATACGAAGAGAAACCACATTCACACTTCGTCAAACGTTATAAGAAGGCTTCAAATTAATGAAAAAAAAACACCTTGAACTTGCAAGGACTCTTGATGTGAAAAGTCAACGCGCAAAGTCACTACACTTTTCCAAACACAAAAAGGCGCAATAAAGGCCTAGCTGGTTATTTTTCCGACGTCAATCCATAGCCTATCTATTTTCCCGCCATTTGATACTGTTTTCGTCAAAACCGTATCCTGTTTATGCTCGTGGCAGTGAAAACAATTCAATCACCGTCCCAGCTCAACGTTCAGCGGCTCTTTTTGGTACCCGGTCGTGCTGACTGATGAGATTGTTTTACATTCCGTGGCGGTTAGCGAACCAGGTAAGACCGCAGCATAATGGTCTCGAAAATCTGTTGATTTAGGACACCCTGGTAAAGGTGTGGTGCCGTTTAGGTTAGCCGTCGTTCTTATCCGCTTCATTCTCACGTCCTTTTCCGCTGAACGTGTTTTCTTGACCTCAGAAATAGCATTATAATGGGACATCGTACAAACAAAAAAAACCGGTTCGAGTCTCCCCTTTCCGATTGACACGACCGGTCGAAAGGTGAACAGTTTTTTAAGGTTCAAATTGATGATTTTTTTGGGATTGCTACGTGATAAAGAATGGAAGTCTGTTCTATTCCGCTGGCACACCGGTTATGGACATCGGTGTTGATAAAGCGTAAATAACAAGGCGCAGATGGTAGCTGTGTTCGAGAACAATTGCGTGCCCCGTGCCCAGGTTATGAACCGTCGCCGGAAGCGAGCGTCTAAATTTGACAAAAGAAGGAAGCATTAATAACAAAAATCAAATTACGCCAAATCCGCGGAGACAAAACAACGGAACCACCATCGGAACGGAACAATAAGACACCCAGGCCGTAATCGATCGCGATGAATATGAATAATCTGATTATTACACTCCCCCCCCTCGGCAATCATTATTTCCCCGGTCCGCGTCCTGGACGACGAAACGGCTTCTCAGACTCATTATCTTTTACGCGACATTGTCCGGAAGCGGTCCCATCCCGCCCCCGGAGGTGGTGGGAGGATATTTGATTATGTTTCGGTTTGGCGCGTACTGCTGTTGCCTGTCTTTGCCGGTGCGCTTGGCTCGCGGAAAAATGGTCACCTCCGGGGTTTCGTAGCCTATTTTTGGGTTGCCTAAAGCGTGGATCTGGAGAGCCTTACCGGCAGGACTTGCCGGCACCGGGACCTTGACTTTCGAAGGTCCGGATCGTTGTGATGCCGGCGCTTGCGAAAGTGAGAAGCGACGGGGACAATTTAGGAAATTCATACCGTAGCTATTTTTATGATGGCGCGCTTCTTTGCGTGGGTTGAAAGACGCAAGTACAACTGTCATTTGCATACGCATGGCGTTTTTATGCCACAATCGCAGCAACCGCATAGAGCATATTGATCGAGTGGCAGAAAGAGAGAGGAGAGGGGAACAAGTAAATGGATTTTGTGTGAATCTTGAGAATGTTTCATATCCTTGCCGGTTGAAGCACTGATTTTTACCTCCTTCTTAAATCGAGTTGGTTCGTTCGTTAAAAAATGCACTAATTCGTAATCTTTCTACTCTGCTAGAGAAGTAATTACATTTCATTCCTGAACGATAGAGCTGAGAAAATGCGCGCTTGCTTGGATTGATTTCTTCCTACCAACCCATGAAGCTTGCAGAAGGACAGGTTAAAAAGCTGCGAGATGTGCTTACTTTCAGAATTATGAACAAGTCCCAAAGTGAATTAACTCGTAATGGAAGCTAATGTAAAAGTTACGATCAAAAAATGGTCACAAAAACTCCAGCGTGCGCAGGGGCAATTTCTCCCCTAGATGCCCATATCGTCTATTTCCCCCTTCAAGGACATGAAACGCTTACAATTATTGCTGCTAGCGAGATCCCACCGTCAGCAGCATGCGTGAATCGACAAATAAAGACAAACAGCCAAATTAAGAGGCACCGAAAAAGTTCTTTATAGCATAAAAAAACAAGTAATCAAACAACAAACGGAAACAAAAAACACTGGCACCACCTCCCGACCGCGTGGCACAAGTATCGATTGCGGATTATTGTGTTTGTGCGCCAGCGAGAGACGCACCAATCGATACGCGCCATTTGTTTGGGTGAAAGTTTTGTAAAGCCAATTAAATTAACCCCCGGCGGCGTGCAACCTCCGGCTGGTGTCAGGTTATTGTTTTTGTTCGTATTTACAACTCCTCGGCGCGGCACGACGTCCTCATCTCATTCCGTGGGCCGTGGTCTGGGCGGCGTGGGCTTTAAGGACTCGAATTTCCAATTTTATCCGACCGGTCCCGGGAAACGCGCGAAGATATCAAACTTTAATCGTATTATTGCCAATACCTTCGGCTGGCTGCGGTGGCGACCCTGTATCGAATTTCGCGCATAAAGGTTCACCCGATAGTTGAGAGGATTATGAATCCGGGAATTAAGTAACGCTAACGAGCAGCGGCAAAGTTGCTGTGTTTGAAATAATAACCGCCATGGTATGGTGTGCCGCTGGGCAGGTGACATTCTATAGAGGCTAGGTTCTCTTCTTCCACAACATCAAACGGATGGCTATAAATTCTTCAAACTAAGACGAGATTCTTGCCAAAGAATACTCATCAGTGTGGAGGTGAGAGTTTAGCTAGAATTTTTCCGAAGCACAATCTTATCGCCCTCTGTTCAGTTGGAGATAAACAGTACTGTTTAGCTTCCGAAAAGATTGCGGAAGGAAATGTTTTGCAGTGGACAACGATTGTTTTTATTTTTCCAAAAGGAAAATGAAAGAGCGTGTCTCAACAACGCGTTAACTTTTATTTCGCACAAATTGGGAGGTTCTTCGAAAATATTTGCAAGAAAAGTCATTCGTTTGTGCTGTTTATTGTCGGTTGTTGCCGAGTTTTTCACGTTAAATAAGCAACGGCTGGTTTTATGATATTCTTTCTTGAGAATCTCTTCTCCCAAGGTCAATGTTCAAGTCCGATAACTTTGTGATTTGACAGTGAAGTGATTGCGACTTCTTTTATATCCAATCAGTCGATTTTTTTTTGATTTGGTAAACATTTGTTGTACGTATTTTCGGAGTAGTCAACAGGTTTTCAAAACAGTGAACCGTTGCGCATTCGCTGTCCAACAACTCACAATTCAGAGGCTATGAATATCTGAGCAAATAACATGTAAAAAGCACACCCTTCATCCCGACGCATCGTAGCGTCCATTCGTTGGTGTGCCATTCCATTTGCGAGCTATGCAAACCTTCTGCCCGCTCGTGAACTTCCGGTCAAGCCATCGAAAGACAATGCCAATGGCAGCGTCCAGCTGGTTCCGTCCGTCAGGCCGTTTGGCATGCTTTCGAAAGCGAAAGCACCCACCGAGCGGGAACAGCTGGCCCTTTTTCGATTTATCTCGCATCGGAAGAGTTGAGTTGGGCGCTTGGTTGCTTCCCCAGCGCCGGAATTCCCTTCAGCACGTGGGGCGAAAAATTGATTTCTTTTAAGTTTGTTTTCATCCGCTGTTTCCCACCGGAAATTAATAATTCATGACCCTGGCGCATGTCCTGCCCGAGCGTGCCGGAAGCCTGCCCGATTCAAACCCACCGAAAGGACGGTGGCTTTTCTCGTGCCGATTTTTTGTTTGCATCCTTCCAAGCCAAGCCTTAGGGTGTTTTATCTTCGTAAAACATTCCGCAACACACGCGATCATCCATTGACACCGACGAGGAGCACGAACAGAAGAGAACCAACAAGTAAATCCGGAAAGACAACGTCGCAAAATATCCCTACCATTTTCATCCGGCATGCGGCATATTTGACCGGTGGTCTGCTCCACGGTGGGTCGCCATTTGCCGGCCAGCTTAATGCCCGTTTAAGTGCAGGGTGATGGTTGTAATCTGCGCCCTCTCCACGACCGTTTTTCCATGGGTCGAATGAAGCACCATCCCTCTCTCTCTCTCTTTCTCGTGTGGCCACACGCTGGCAACCGGACCCGGGCGGAGATTGATTTGGTTGATTTGATTTAAGCACGGTGACCGAAAATTGCCGTCCATCCTTGGGTGGCGCACCACCATCGGAGGTGCTCTTAATGGGCTGTTTGCTGTGGAGTTTCCGGCGAGTTAGAATACGCGTGACCAGCTCTATTGGTGGCGGTGCTGGTGGTGATATTTTTCGTCGCCCTTTTTTTTCCTACGATTCTGCCCGTCCGCATTCAAGTGTGTTTAAGATTCATGCGGCTGTTGCTGAACGGTTCCCCTGGGGACGCTAAGCGGCAAGAACTAGAGACCGTCTCAGCTTCAATGCTGGTCAACATAGACTTCACGGTGGCGGAGTCTAGGACACTTTTAATCAGATAAATTTTTCGGCCGCACACCGATCAAAAACCACTCGATCGAATCGTGATCGCAAACGAGGTATTAAACGAGCCATTCGGGTGAATCTTCACGGGCGGTTTCACGCAATCAAAAGCGAATGTGCGAAAGGTGTGAACCCTACCCGGAAGAGGCATAAATCGATTACCGGAAACGTGCGTGGGTGTGTTTGTGTTTTTAAGATGAATCATTTATTGAATTTGGGCGTGTAGTTGAATGTCGTCAAAACCAGGGTTTCAAGGCGCGGGCTTGAAACACCCAATTGGCGCTTAAATTTGAAGTAAAATCATCCAAAAAGTGCCCCGAACTGTAAACGGTTATTCTGTTCGATTCCCTTCCAGCATTCGTTAGTTCAAACACCGTTTCCCCGTGGTGCGATGTTTTAGCCTACCCTCCCCGGCCAAAGGGCTTTTCGAGTTCGAGAAAATATCCTTCCCGTGGCACACACGAGGGTGCGGAAGACATTCCCCGGCGCATGCATTCGACCGACCCGCACACCGTTTCATTAGGATTGTTGTTGCCCGCCGGTAAACGATAGTTTGAAAATATTAAGACGTCCCATCGCGCCAGCACCACGAGAAACAACCGTTGGGAAAACGGGCTGATTGAAGCCAGGCTTCCCTAACGGTGGCTTCGACATTTCCCCGACGTTTGCGTAGGGGAATGGAACCACACCAAGCGGTGCGCATGTGCCAGCACCAGTGCCGGTGTTCATCCGTATACGTATACGAAAAACGCCGGTTAGACGCGTCGGAAGGCCAAGTAAGGGTCGAGATGGGCACCCGCATCAGGCGGGCGTTCGATCGAAATGGTACGTCGTTCCGCGCGCCAGTCGGCGGATGGCTTCGGTGTGGAAAACATCATCCGGAACTGTTCACCTCCCAAACAGCAGGAGACTCGTGTAACTCGTGCGCACTGGTGGAAAACCCAACGTGGAGCGTGTCTGGTCGGGCGCATTTTGGTACGCCTCGCTGGCAAGTGCAGCTTCGTGAGTGTGGGTGTGTAATGATCGAGCACATGATCGCCGCACGTACGTGACCGTGGGACCGCGGAAAAGGGTGATACCCGCGATGGGATCACCCTGTCAGTCACATACGGCGGGGACGCGTGTGCGATAGGTCGGGCCCGAAAATCGTCGCGTAGCGGAAGGAAACATAATTTTCCTCCCAACGTCAGCCAACCGGCGCGCGTTAACTTCTCAAGACGGTGAGAACTGCTGCTGGTGCTGCAATCCATCACACACTCGCGACGGGGAAACGGGGTTTACGGGGAACGGAAACCCGAAAAGCGGAACATAAACACGGGTGCTTCGGGGAAAAGTGGGTGCTTCCCCCAGGGAGAGAGAGAGAACAAGTGCGCGCGAGTGGGTGAAAGTGAGGTCGCTGGAAAACCCGTTCCCATTTGCATCACAGCAGCCGGTGGATTTGACGGAGTGATCAGAGATGTGCGTGCGTGCGTGCGTCCGTGTGTGTGTTTGTCGGTTAAGGCAAAAAGGGGGATAAAAGGGATAGGGTTTTATGACACACCGAATGGCGCAACCCGTTCGGGGACGTGGCAACAGTTGGGTGACAAATTGGGAAAAATTAAGACACTTTCATTTCCGTGCGTACCGGCGTTTTTTTTATTATCGTCGTAGGAAAAGTCACCGGGACTGGCGAAGGGATTAACGACCAAGATGGATGCAGCAGCAGGTTCCACAGCCGGTCTAAGTAGGCTGTTTTGCATGACAGCGCTAGACCGGTTCATGTCGTGCGCGGGAAAGTTCGCACCGTCTTGAGGACGGGCTTCACCGAACGATGGGAAAAGCAGCAAAAAAGGGTGGCCGGAAATTTATTAATAATCCCGACATGGCACGGCGTCGCGACAACACGGCAGCTTGGAGCGTGATTTCGAACAAAATATGACTACCTACGAAGGGTGCTGAAGCCGCGCGCGATCGTGGGGGTTGGGTGTGTGTGTGTGTGTATGTGGAATGGTGCAACCGTGGGTCCTGTTTTCTAAATGTTCTTATCTTGCTTCAGTGTCTAGATAATGCCGCACAGTGCAAAGGCTGCCGGCTGAATTTCTCCGAACCAAGAAACCGACCCAAGGCGGAAAAACCCACGTTAATGGGCGTACGTTACGAAACAGTGCTTGGTGCCATACGGTGGAATAATGCGATAGCGTTGACGGTCGCGTAGAACGAAGTGTTGGATTAAGTGTGACATAGAAGTGAGCAAAGGGAGAAGGGCCTTACGCATACGCATCCCGGCCGCGTGCTGGGACAATCGAACGGATTCGGTTCGTGCAGGTAAGCATTAATATGCAGCCCCGCGGAAGCGCTAACGATTACATTGTAACGGACGGAACGGGGTTTGGAATAGCGCTCCGATGCCCGGAGACCCTTGGGACGTGATTATGAAATTAGTTTGGATCCAACAGCCACGATCCAGCACTGTATAATGGGCCCTTGTTCTTCCCTTGGGCGTTGGATCGTGATTTACCCTGGGCTAGTAATGTTCTATAGAACATTACTAGAGAAACGCAAACAAACTAAATATGTGAGCGAGTTCCCCAACATTGAGGATAATATTAGAAAAATAGTAGCTTATGAGAATCAGAAGAAATATTTTATAGATAGACCTACAATAGGTGTACAAGATATATTGAGAAGTAATGTTTAACCTCTATTGCCTTAGTGCAAATGGCACCCGCAAATGAGGCAAGCATGAATTAAATTACCGCTTATTAAGCATTCATCCCAATTTACAGCGCTTACCCTTTGGTGCCCTTTTTTCGTGGCCTTGACCACCTACACGGATCCATTACGTGCTCAGCCGATAAATTCAATAACCGACCGTCCCACAGAAGCGATAATGGTGGCTGCACATCCCTGTGGAATGCAAATTTCCCAGCCTTCCGGCGTTCCACAGCCACGCTCGATCATCCCCATCAAGATAACACCATTAAATCGCATTGTTTGGCGATGGCAAATCGAACCGATTGACCAGCCCGATAGGCTGGCGGGAGCCGCAGTGAGACGAGAGCCGATTGGATTAGCATTTCTCTAATTAAATTCTCATTCGACATACCGGTACGGGCGGATAATTTCCACAAACCCGGCAACACCCGTGTCCTGGGGCGCTCCTTGCGGACGTGTTGCTTGTGTTGTAAGCAACCGAAGAACGGTCTCCGATAAGCGTCCAGCTATGTCCTGTCCGGCAACAAGTCGCATCGTCGGTTCTTTGATGTGAGACGGTTGCGAGGACCAACCCGGAGGGGGTGGTTTATTTTCACTCCCGCACAATTCAACACGGTTGAATGACATACGCAGCTGCTAATCAATGGACGCACGCTGTTCATGCCACAGCGGGTTCCATAGAAGACAGACAATGTTGAACGTGCATATTTTTTTATGTCATTCCTCCCATCGCCTAGATGCCTGGCAGGATGCGATAAATGCACCCACCCACCGGGCTTGCTCCTGGCGCGCATAATTACGATGAGTCAGTGAGGCCGAAAATGATAGTGTTGCATGGCGGGAAAAAGCTAGAAATAATAACATCCACATTCACGGTTGAACGGGCCATGAGCGCGTGGGAGGGGGGGAATTAATTTCCACCCGATAGGCATCTTGTTTCGGCTGATTCCTGTTTGTTTATCGATCATCCTCATCGGGCGTTCAAAAACGTCGTGCGGCCGTGTAACGCTTGATGGCACACGTGCGAGCGAAACAATAAAAAGCACCCAATCGGGCATCCAAAGCCGGGGCGGCTCACGCGAAGGTAAAGGCTTTAGACAGCAAAAAAAGAGGCGAAATGGTGCCATTAGTGCCATCGTTTGAAGCGCCGCTCGATGAATTATGCATGGTGGGTTTAATTTATGAGAGTGCTAAATTGTTTCTTGTTGACTAGTGGGCCGTATCTCTGCGCGTGCGATGTTAAATATTTACTGGGCATCTACTGGGTGAGCTTTGTGAAATGAATTAATGGGGCTTTTTTTTGTGATGGCTGGAAAATTTTGGCTACAACATGCAGCTAACGAAGCCATTGGGGGAGCAATATGAAACAATCCGCTTAATGCAGGTGGTATATGCAAATGAATGTATTTTATCGCAACGCCAAAGCGAACTACTTCTTTTTTGTAAGCGATAAAATCAGCTCATCAGTGAATGATGGATGAGATTGTTTTTTAGATGGTGCGTACAATTTCCAAAGACAATTTGTTTGCATTATGCAGGCTTCCGTACTGCATCACGGTGGAGTGTTAAATGCGTATCCAAAGTGTCTTTCAAAAGGCTCGAAATTCAATCTGCAACTTAAAGCAAGATTGCCGAAGCCTGTCAGCGTGGAAATTGACGGCTCAATCAGTGGCGATCGATTCGTCCAACCAAACCATCACGCCACGAGCCATCGGCAAACATTTACCTGTAATCTGGGTTGAAAATAGTTTACGCCACAAATCAATCCGACGTCACGGAGAGCAATGCATTACCTGCTGCTTGTGTTTGCGATTCTCCGAAGACTGTTGCACGTTCACGGGGATCGACCGAATTCCTAATGAATGAATAATTGGCCGAGTCCTTCCGAGTGTCGCTCAATCGGAGCCACCGGGATGGACATCAGCTTCGAGAGGTGGGCAGCATAATTAGCACTCTCCCGGTAGCCTCATTGCCATCATTTACCCAACACCCCACGCGGGAACGGAAGCAACCTTCCCGGGAGATGATTATCCTGTGAGACGTGCGTCCCTGTCGTTTGTCAGTGCGTTAAGTGACCGCAGCTCATGAAAATTCATGCCCCCGGGAGGGTTTGCGTTGCCCGTGCGATCCTCGAATTGGGGTAGTAGATAGGCACGGAGGCGCATCAGACCGCCCTCGAGGCATTACAGCCGTCCATTAAGGACCTGTCCGTGACCGCAAGGGCGCAGGCGGTGGGAACCAACCATGGGCCAACGTCTTGGTGGGCTCACAATTTATAGGGACATAGCCGCGTCCGAGAGCTTTCCTTAGGGGCCGGATGAAACCGTTGAATGATTTAACGACCGTGGCTGGTCGAGGACCACGCGTAACACTGTTTGATTATTTTCTTTCCGTAATACGATAAGCATCTTCTAGGAGCACTAATTAACATTAACACCAATCAATTCACTAAGGTCAGCGTTAAATTTAGACACGATTTTAAAATAAATCCGAACGTCACAACTCAACCGAGCGATTGCGGGTCTTTTACGTCAAATTTAATGACATCCTTGCAAGGCAAACAGTGACGTCATAATTGGTGAAGCGACGAGTCTAAGTGACGTGTCCGGTGTTGAAGGAACACGATAGAAGGATAATAAATTATTCGTCCAATTCTTGTGGCATGTTGTTGAAGAAGGTGGACGATAAGGCTCGGTATAACGAAAGCTGAATTAAAGTGACACATGACATGACTTCTTCAAAAAGGACTAACAAGTGAGCCGCTTCTTGGCGCAACGCGCAACTGGACATAGTAGGCCTGTGGGAGTCAATTGTTGCCAAGTAATGCTTGCATCGAAGTAGCATTCGGTGTTTCGATGGGCACATAGCGTGCCGTGGGTTGCAATATTTCCAATCATCACACGCGGAATCGTCCTTCGTCACGATGATCGTCATCGCTTTAAAAGCCATGCGGGAAAAATGTGGCAATAAAGCGTCAAATCGGAAACAAAAAGCTTCGAATGGGCACGTACGAGCCGATGGTGCCGAGTCAGTGCGGGTAAGTGGAGCCAACCACATAGGTAACAAGCTAATTGACACGTTCATTAAGGGGCTTTTTGTACGAAGAAAGCGGCCACTTTTCAGGAGTCGATTAAATTACGAGAGTGCTTCGTGGAGCGCACTGAAGGATGCTATCTAATGAACCTCAATTAGAGCTAGTTCCGGTCGGGCTTTAAATTGAAAATGGACACGGTCTCGTTATGTTGCAGACAATGAAACGACTAGCTGGAAACTGGAATTTGAATGTGCTAGTTGTGTACTGTTACCTAATGCATTCGCCGAACGTCACGAATTTGACCTTTCAGCAGAGCAAGCCATGAATAATGCGCTGCTTATGTTGCTTGCTCACGTGGCGGGTGTTGCGAATAAAATCCATTTCCATTGTACATCCATTTTATGCGAGCTCCCACATGCCCCATTTCGGCACAATCCATTTGATGGATCGATTTTCATTTTACGACTGCAAATGTAAAGGCGATTAAATGCTATCCATTTGCAATAAACATGTAAATAATCGACTGAAACGTGCCCCGCTGTGGGCTCCTTTTTTTCGATTCTCCAGCATAAATTAACCCTAGTTGCGGCTTCCACGGTCGTAGCATGTGGGTGAAAAAAAAACGCACCATTTACGTTCGGATGTCCATTTGCCAACGAACTTCCACCTCTGGTCTGGTCACTCCCATCTTTCCTCACAGCAAACACACACTGTTGCACTTTTCTCGTCCCAAGACCCTTGAGGCAAGGAACTTCTCATCCGGATGAACCTCCCGATGGAGTGTTTTGTTAAAATTGTATTCCCTTCGGGTCGGATCACAAGCTCAGCTCCCTCGCCGGGTGCTGGCCGACCATTCCGATCGGCTCAACAATGTAAAATCAATTGTGTTATAGATTTTCTACCCCACTGCATATGGGCACACACACATATTTCCCCGAGTGCCGTGTCCATCGGTCCCTTGCCCTTGCCGGTCGACCTTCCGGAGCGAGAGTGCTTCGAATTGTAATGGCCGACATAAAAATGGGATCGTAAAAAAAAGCTCACTCAAGCGTTAGTCCCGGCATCCGTCCCAGCACACAATGGTTCGTTGGTACGTATGATGGCCTCCCCGAGAAGATAAGATCGAGACAGGCAATCGGGCCAAAAAGCGTTACATGAGCGCTGTGTTGCATGCACTTTTTTCTGGGACTTCATTCGCAAATGTGTGGGCACATTTCGTGTGTGCAGCATTTAGATTTGCTGATTTTTTGTGTTATGCGCGTTGCTTATTTTTCCTTTTCTCAAAAGGGGACACTCGAAATTGAAGCACAATATTCATGAGCCGACGAATGCAATTGATGTTCGAGGTGCGGACGATTCAGCGAAAATGCGCCCAAGAGTGGGGCGGTGCTCATTGAAAACGGGCGAGAGGGCAAAATAAACACAACAAACGGCATGCGAGAGATGCCACCATGGTTGAGAGATGGGAAAACTGACCCCGTACACTGGGGAAGGGCAAACCCCAAGCCGGGCTCATGAAATATACATCGAATAGAACGCACCACTCGCCCCCTAAAAAGGGTCGCACGTAATACGATTCTACGGGGCGCTGCGTTTGGGAAAGGTCTCGGACTCGGCCTTTTACGGTATTTTTTTCTCTCGATGAGGATTGGACTCCGAATCGAATGGCAATGGTTGGTTCGGTTCCGGGATGGAACTCGAGACCTGTGCTCCTCGGCAACCGGAGAGACACCCCGGGCGTGGGTCACTGGTCGTGTTTATTTTATACGAACCGTTAAGGCTGGGATGATCCGCAAATGAGCAGCGCAAATAAAAGCGAGCCGAAAGTAAAGGTTAGCCCTGGGGCAAACGCCTAATACAGGTATCCCTAGATGGATGAAGCGAACAGACAAAAAAAAACAGGGAACGTCCGTTGCACCTTTCGTTATTGGAAAGGAAAGGTCATTTTTCGATGAAGATTTGTGGAGTCTGAAGTTGATGAAATTTTCAAATATAGTCTTCAGACCCTGCCCTGGGGAAGGCCTGAGGGCAAAGGTTTCCAAAATAAATCTTCTAAAAGCATCAATACAATGTGTCCTACAGCATTTGCAATATATGTACAATTCCTAATCAATAACTTCAAACGGATTGATTCTTGGTATGCTGAAATAAGCGTTTACCTGAAGTCCTGTTTTATGCACACTTTTCGTAAAAGCATGACAAACAAATACGTGGGAGCAGCACATGAGCTCTCCCAATTAAAACGGAGGGTACTGTTACAAAAGCTCGTTGACATCGAATTGGCTTTTTGGGCTCGAACAAGGACACACTTACGACGATCGCGACCCCGTGGTTGTTATTTTACGATAAAGCAAAGCTAAAGCAGCAAACAAGTTAATCCGAAACGAGAAACAAGCCGAGGGTTTGTTTAGCTTTTCTCGCTAAGAACCGGCGGTTCGGTTGTTGATTGTTTCCACAGAAAATCGAAAGCATGGAGGGCTGGTTTTTTGGTGTTTGCTTTCCAACTCAAAAGCACGTATCGCACGCAGAACGAGGCATAGATTGAGAAGCATTCGGCTTGTCAGCGACAGCGCAGGATGTGTACATCGAACTCCCCACAATATTTTCCTCACCGCTTTCGTTCCGGATCGAAAATCCATGCTGTCGGCACTTTACAACGCTACGTTGTCTCACGAGATGCTACTTTTTCGTGGTTTTTTTCTTTTCTTTTCGTACGATTCCGTTAATACTTTTCTCCCTTAATGTACGTGTTGCGTTTCACTCGATCTATCTCGGATAAGCAGAGATGCGTTCCCTTTTAGTCGGTATGATGGGTAAAAAAAAGAAAAATATAAACGGTTAAATGCAAAGTGTTGCTAAAATTTAACAGCACCATCTGATGGGTTTGCTGGCGGCAGCTAAGCGAAAAGAGAGCACTGTGAACTGCTCGTGGGGTTTTTCCAGCGAGCACGATAGATCCGATCTCATTCGATGTGGCGCAATGGAAGGAAAATATGAAAATTTCATTCCCATCAAATCGTTTGTTAATCGGATTAGCTTGTTTCCCAACCGATCGATTTCGATTGCACACACTTTTCCATCAGCACTCTGGAAAGCGCGTCGTCCTGCAAGGAGAGATGTTCCGCAAGCGGTGGGTGGGATTGAGAAACTTTTGCGAAAGAACCACGCCAGCGTTTCGTTCTTAATGACTCGCGAAGCGTTTACTTTGCTCAGTTTGAGGCGCCCCAAGGCGTCTTTTTAGATTTTGCGATTAAAAGCTCGAGCGGCCGTGTCTCTTTTGCGATCGGGCATTATATTTAGGAACCCTTTTGAGGATTTTTTTCCCGATTTTCCGCAGATGATTGCCCATTCGTCTACTAAGTGGAATTAAGTAGAGTGTGACAGTTTACTTAGAGATTGACAGTGACATTAATGACAGTGATGGTTTTCAATCGCAACCGCCTGTCAGATTTGGAATTAATTTTCAGTTCATACTATTCCGAGGAGAGAAATGCAAATTGCTCCCTATCTTTAGCTGCCGCCTCCGTTTGGAAGCTGTTTGGCCGTTCTGATTCATGATAAAGCTGTCCAATCTGTGGACGGGATGGCTTACATCAGAACCCTAACGATAACGATAGCACGGACGAATAGTTTTCCGAAACATATTCTTACCCTTCGGCACGAGCGCACAAGCACGCCTTTCCGCGAAAAAGGTTATTGTTGAATTTTAATGAAGAGAAATTGTTGGAAAACTTTCGCAAGCATTCCACTGACCGGCCGGTCGCTGTTACCATCGTCCATCGTTGTAACACGCTCCGGACGACAGCCACGAGTTCGCGTCCGCCGGGTTTGCGGGACCGTTCTTAAGCTAAACAATCTGGCCGAGAGTAGGTAGCACTGATTAAATCATCCGGTTATGGTGCTGTTTAATGCACAACCGCCATCGATGCGGACGGAAAAGCGCTTCACCAGCTTTCCCTCCGGGCCGTCCCATGGTGTGTTGCTTCTGGGAAAAAGTTTTACCGGTTCGGATTTTCCACACCGTAGCGTTGGCTCTTCTTTTCCGTTCTTTTATTCGCGCTCTCATTCCTCGAAGCCGTGGTTCCTTCCGATCGATTGGATGTTAGTCGTTCGGTTGCGCTTCGCTGGCGTAACGAAGCAATCTTCGCAAAGCTGCTGATAGATTATGCTCATTTATCAATCAACCCGACCAGCCGGAGGAGCAGGACGATAGATATTGCTCCCACGGACGCGTTTCCTCCATCCGTTTTGACCTCCGGCTCACCGACTCACGCCTGTTGAGCAAAGTTTAATCGTTCGCCGCTCGAAAGGGCGCCCGTCTTCGGTTACGCCGCTTAGAATCTTAGCCAAGCCGGCAAGCGGTTTTCTCGGTTCTCGGACCCTCCCCGACCGACAAAGCGGATTGGGCCGTGCAGTTGATGGACGAATTTTCCTTCCCCTTGGTGGTACCTTCCGACACCCGCACACTCGCGATCGTGTATCGTAAAAACCGTCTACCGTTTCGTCCACCGGCAGGAGCGTTCTGGAACAATCCAATTAACACCTTCAACGGGGCGTCGGTTCGTACTGTTGCACCCTTTGCGTCGAGCCGCGGCTCAAATGTTGGCGAACGAAAAGCGAGAACCGTTCCCCTTTTTCCTTCACCACTATTAGCAGCGCGTTAGAGAACTCGTTCTTGGGTCCGTCCTTTCTCCTTTCGCTTGGAAAGGGTGAAAGAGCTTATCGTCCATCGAACGGCGAACGGCCGTTTAAAGTGTAGGCAAAGTTTCGCCCATTCCAAGCAGATTTCTTCCGCCACTGATGGGGGAGAGTGCAGGGTGGTACGAACGGGTGGGGATAATGTTGTTTTTGTTGCGATACTTAAATAATTTGCTTAACCGATTTTAAAACACGTCGAACGAGAAGAGTGTGTGAGAGAGAAGGCGAGAGTTTTTCCATGGAACGTGCGAGTGAGCGAATTTTTTATTTTGGTACAGATTAATTGAATTAACCCGCGGATGGAACCGTTATACGGCAATCGGTAATTCGAGCCAATTGAGTGTTAACTTAAAACCAGGCACGTTGGAACACCTCGTCGCACGATAACGCAGAACCACCCTGTGTCGGAGCCAGGAAACCCGCTAACGGTGTACTCATTGGCCGGAGAGCTACCAAAAAGGGCGAAGGCCATACGGCACTGGCCACCGGCTGCTTGGGTGCGCAACACGTCGGCAAGAAAGTGGCCCGTTAAATGGTCGATACATTTTTATGAGCTCGGGCCTTCATTTCACCGTTTTCACCTCCCAGCAGGGCGTGAGTTAGGGGTGGATGGGTGGTCCGGGTTGGTTCGATTGGTCCACTTAAGCTGTCCGACGGCTAAATTGCTTCCGTTCGGTTAGTGTTGGTGCTGGTGTTCTCTGCGGGACGGGTTTCTCTTTTGACGCTGCATGCCGCCATCATGCAGATCCTAAATTTATCGTCCACGTCGGGATTTGGTATGAGGGTGTGTGGATGTGTGAGAGAGGGAAAGAGTGAGTGGGTAAATAATGATTCCTGCTGACGATCTAAATGCCATCGATTACCACATCATCCGTTTGCTCCTGAAGGGAGTGGAATTTTAAATGCTTAATTGACGAAGCATGTAATGAGCGTTCATTTTTTCCTTCACTAGAATCGACGGTAAAATGTAACGGATTTCCTCGGCACGTGTACCTTATGCACCGTGCAAATAAGAGATGGTGGTTGAATCGTGCTCTTCACTTTTCCAGGTATTCCAGAACAAACGTAATGAAAATTAGCCGGAATGGCCGCAGCCACAGCATCCGAGCGTAGCCGAACGATGCGGCTTTGAACGCTGTAATGAAGCGCTCGGAAGCAAACGAAGGGCCAAGCGAACGAATTCCCATCAAGCCGCTGGTACGGTATTAAAGGTAATTCCGTCGCGGTCAATTAACCCACATCATGCAGCAGCTCGGTGCTGCGGTTAACCGAAAAAACCTCCCGAGCAGTCCACGGGTCTTCGCTCCCACGGGCTCGGCGCAACAGATGCGAAAAGCTGTTCCCATTTCGGCCAGTGAATGGGAGTTTTTGGGGACGATGGGCAGTGGAATATTGAATCGAAGCCATGCCGTAAATGTAACGTTGGTAACGGTATCCGTTGCCACCAATTACATGGCCATCATCGGAGGATTTCTCGGAAGAGCCACGCCAAGGAAAAAAAGGGGATTTCCACCGGCGAAGGCCGATGAACGAGAGCCGGCAAAAGATCAAAGAGCTGCTGCGGCCGCCGAGTGGTGTTCCCGGAAGAGTTGGCAGATGAAATGCAATCCAAGCCGGGTTTGGGACGACGATTCGTACCGGCGGCAAGACGCCAATCAAGCGAACGGACGCTGAGCAGGCCTAGTTCAGAAAAAAGGGCAACTGACTTGAGTCGTCGTGCTATGCCGACTGTGTGTCCCGTCGTGATGAAACACGAGAGCCGACATCCGAACAGGTGTAATATTGAACTTTGCATATTCCGTTGAAAACGGACTGTCTCTTGGAGTTTTGCTGATTTATTTTCTACCAGCATTCCTACGTTGTGGCATATTTTTGCTATCCCTCGCTCCGGGGAGAAGAGAACTACCGGTTTGGCGAGATTTAAAAATATCAATCCCACGTTCTGATTTTCGCTGCCGGCTCGGCTTTCTTCAAACGTGATGGAGGGAAAACATCCGGACACCGGTCGGGTTACTGGCCGGGTGTTCGTTCACGCCGGAAGGATGCTTGAGACGATCAGCAGACGCATGCGGTGATTTTGCTTTCCGATTGCGCAACATTTCCACCGCCACAAGGGTCAACGGTTGATGGAACCGGTGAGAGTTGAAGCAACGCAGCTTGGCAGATAACATTGAAAAATAAACTAAGTTAGGGGCTGCCTGAAATAACTGAAGCTAAAGCAAACGAAACAACTTTTTCGTGATCCAGTGTGCAGCAAGTGGGTGTAAAGATATTTTTTGTTTGTTTGTGTGGGAAATAATTATTTCAAGTAATTAAGGGTTTTACTGCTTACGCATTTCTTGCGCAAAGACGTGCTTTTTTTTACGATCAAACAATACTAATTATCGTCATAGCCTACTAAGTCTCACGATGGAGGCGCCTGGTGGTTTGTAGCGAAAGGGGTAAAAAAAGCGCTTCTGAGTCCATTTCGCAGAAGAAAGAAAAACTTTCAAATAACAGAGCATGTCCGTCTGCATTATAAAATACAGGAGCAAAAGTTCATCTAAAGTGGGCTTAAAAGAGAGGAACAAAAACAAAATCTGTGGCAACAATTTCCGACGAGTTTCGTTCAAGTGTTCGGTTCTTCTTTATTTTTTTTTCTACAATTCCACCCTTTTTTTTCACTGGGCATTGCAACTTTCATCGGGCTGTCATCTAGTTCACTTTTAGCTGGAAGTATTCGCAGAAATGTTCTGCGTTTACGCGAGCGAGCATGAATGAAGCCTGATTCTGTGAACAGCATTGTTAATCGAAAAGGATTCCCGGCCGGTGTTCGTGTTCTCCATAATTCGTTCCGTTTTGAGCCGATTGTGGACTTCGCTCGGGCGCCCAGCTGTCAGTCAAATTGACAGAGGATGAAAGAGAACGCACGACGAACAAGAAAAGCTGTACAGAAAAAAACACTGTCGACGGAAAGCTCGACAAAGTGCAGTGTTTGAGATGCGACACGGGCGAGGGAAAACCAGTCATGTCACGTACCGTACGGGGTCACCCAAAGGGGAGATGGGCCAAACAATGGGCACCACCGTAAATGTGGTTACCGCATTTTGGGGTGGTTTACGTCGGGCTAAATTTAAAAACTTTCTCCATCCCGTTCGACGTTCCGTTTCCGGTAGGGTGCGCTTTATTTTACTTGATTTAAAACGCACACCGTGATGTCTCCTTTTCCGTTTCCTGGCCACTGCCAAACGGAACCCGAATCAAATCACGTTCGGGTGGGTTGTGTCGTTTGTGGTTTCGTAGTTCGCGCGCGACCAAGCGCCCAAACATTCTTGTGGTGTTTTAAAGCGAATTCCATGTTCAAAGATCCGGTCCCCGGTACTCGGCGAGTTGCCATTTTAGGTACCCCGGTGAGGGTTGAAACAAAAAAAAAACGAATCAAAACACATTCGCTCTCACGCGAACTTTCCGTGGCGTAGTTTTCAGTACATCTGTTTGATAGTAGCTTGCTTGTTTGCTTCCATTGGGGCAATTTTTCCATTCCTTGTGGCCGGAGCGGAACGTAAAAAGTGTAACGTTTACTTATGCAAGCTCGGAACGACGAAATAACCCGTTCTCCCGTAGCTTGTGATGAAACTTTGTCTTAAGCTCACAGGGAACGGTTAGAAGTGGGAGTGTGGCAGGTTATTTCGCATCCGGAAAGTGTATCGTATTTACCGCAACTGGTTCAGACCTACCCTACCCACTGAAAAGCAGGACGTAAATAAATAAACTGAAACATCACGCTTTTGGCGCGAAGTTTTAACCCAACTCGACCGAGTTGATGAATCGGTGCAAGATGGTGGTCCGCATCGATTGCCGCTTTGAAATCGAGGAAACCGAAATTGGGGTTCCGATTTTGCATTGCAACTTTCGAAATTAAATTAGTTTCCGTTAGAACTGTTCCCCTGGAGTACGAGTTGATGATGTGTGTTCGCATCCTTGAAACTCTTCATGCTGCTGAGTTAATGGTTCGTTTGGTGTGGTGAAATAATTAGCAAAAAATGCATCAAATATACTTAATTTTTGGTTTCACATTTCGGTTCCAATGGCTATTGCAACAAGCACAAATATGGTTTCTCGTTTCACCCGGCTACACACATCCAATCATTTCATCCTGTGAGTCTTGTGAACGCTGTAGGAAAGCTAGCACTCGCAGGCTTCTGGTCGTGCGGGTTCCGGTGGTGTTAGAGACCGCACTGTCATAACATGGCCACCCGCCACATGTCGGAAGGATGCCCTCGATGCATTCACGCCAGCCGTGGCGTGAAGCATTAGCTGCATTGTTCCCTGGTGCTTGGTTCGGTACGGATTTTAATTTTATTCCCACCTCGCTCCGGGTAAACGATATGTTTCCGTCCAGAACGCCACAGAGAGAAACATCTGTTCGCGGATGCGGGATAAGTAAACAGTATCGCGGCTCGCCCATCTACGCGGTGCATCCTCTCGGGACCGGAAACTCACACTAACGAGGCAGGACAGGCGTTCGGAGTTGAGTTTAGTGGTAACTGCAAAGCGAAACGGACGATGAAGCATGTTTGGTTGCGGCAAACGCATAAAGCTCCCGTCAGTTGGCAGCTATCTTAAGATAAATAGACGTTTCGTAGCCGCGTTTTCGCTCAACGGACGTGTGAGTGCATGAGTGATTCATTTGTTGATCCTCTTTCTGTCGCAATCACACCCACGGAGAAAAACCGCAGCCAGGATTCTCATTAGACAGCCAGGATATATTTGCATGGAAAATGATTTCCCGCAAAATTTTGGCTCCAGAAAGCTGCGTTTGTCATTCTCAACTGCTCCACCCTGATTGGTGGTTGTTTTGTGGACAACAAATACAATCATCTCATTTGCAAATGAAGAAAGATAGAGAGAGAGAGAGAGCAATGGAGATGAAAGAAAAAAGCTTATTAAAACGAACATAGCTCATCACCTCCCCCACGACTGAAAGTGGCGGGCTTGAGTAGCAAATAAACGAACCGCCGGAATATGCGGTAATGACCTTCCGGTAAATTATTATTCCAGCTCGCGTTAATAATGCTCACCTGGCCCGGCCATGTAATTAAGCTTGTTGTCGGTTCCTCGCGGCGTTACAGCAAGAAGGTACGCCGGTGCTAATATTAATAAATGTTGATCATCGATTGCCGGGCTTGGGCGCCATCGCCCGGCACCTGTCGACAGCTAATTATCGCGGTCGTCAATGTTTAATTAGATCAACATTTCACGTTGCCGCACGGTGCCCTTCGGTGTGTATGAATAATTCGGTGCCTGAAAATACGCGCAACCCCCCTTCACAGTGGGAAGAGGAACGAGTCCTGTTGAGCCAGGACAAAAGTATTGGCCCCTGGAGTGGTCCAGCTTGATTTTTTGTTCGTGTTGTTTCGTTCAAAAAATGATCCACTCGACTCGCTCACGTGCGACCTACACGACCCTCGCCACATGATACAGGCAATTGCAGCGATGACTGGTGGTGGCTCAAAATGGCCGGAACCATCCATAAGTGCCACCCAGAGTGGTGGTGACGGCGGTTCGGAGCGATGGTAAAATATTTATGAAAATATATAAGCCAAACATTCCATCACACCACGCGTTCTGGAATGGCATGAAAAGGATGCCTCCCTTGAACAAGGGAACCGACCGTTCTGGGGGCTCTCAGGACCTCTTGTAGGACACTTACCCCGGGGAGAGCCGGCCGTCGCTCGGGGTTACGGAACGTGGGCACATCAAAGTGTGCGGCCTATCGGTTCCCGTCTAATGACATGTTCCGTCCCGGGACCACCAACGAAAACGGCACGTACGGGCGCATAAAATATGTCACCTCCAAGACGCCGGTGCGGTTGCCTTCGACGCCATGTTTTATGTTGTTTGTTGCGTCGCCGTCCATTTTGCGAAGGGTCGAATCCGAGGGTTTGTGTGGTCCGACCGGGCCTGCTGAGGCTTTTCCGGTAACCACCGAAACGGAGCCCACACGATGCCCGGAGAGGCCGGCGATTTATGACCGAAGTCACGATCGCCGCCCGTCTGAGTGGTTGGGGGAATTTTTGTGATTTAATGGCCCATCGGCATGAGATGATCGTTCGGTGAAATACAAACCCACACCCACACACACAAGTGTGTTCAAGCAAACGAACGCACGGCTGGACGGGATGGCGAATTATCGCAAACATCGCGCAGCAACGCGAAGAGGCTCTCTCTCTCTCTCTCTTGTGTAGCTCGCTGCTCGCAACGCCAGAGTCCTCGAGTGGTGCGCATTTTGATTTGATTTGATTTACCGCTTGTTGCTGCGGGGATTGTGATAACCGTTGCCAACGTGAGGATCAGGACGGCAGGATCCGAACTTTATTGCCCGTAAGCAAACAATTACCGCAGCCTGTCGAATGGAAACCAAACTCTCGTGGGTTTTCTCGTCGAGCTTGGTTTGCTTTCTTTGCGCGAATGCCAAAAGGTGTGTGGTTAGGAAATTACCTGCTCTAATGGAGAGAGAAATTACACCGAGCGCACAATCGATACGCGGGCGCGTTTTGTGGCAAATGTGCAAATTCGGTTTGGTTTTTATTTCCGCCCACTGGATTTGGGCTGGCATTTATGTGCCTGCAGCTGGGTTCCATTCAACCGAGACGGTGAATGTCGTCGTCACATCCGGTGTGTTGATCCTTGAACCGTCTCTTGAGGGAAGAAAGGATAAAAGCCTCACATCCCGAGGCACAATGAATAGATTATTCGGTGCCTCGGTGCAAGGATAAACCAACCTTCCACAA
This sequence comes from Anopheles nili, assembly GCF_943737925.1. Lineage (NCBI taxonomy): Eukaryota > Metazoa > Arthropoda > Insecta > Diptera > Culicidae > Anopheles > Anopheles nili. The sequence goes on from NC_071292.1 coordinate 8,859,923, forward strand.
CCAGCTGGGGTGGCCGTTTGGCTGCGTCTGCAATTTCCGCCCACACCACGTACGCATCCTCCTTCTCGTCACTGGCAACCGTGGTTCGACATCTTCCCGGGAGGTAAATTGGGCCGCTCCAGATTTTATGCTTCCCTCATTCCACGCCCTGCGTTCTTATCTCGGCTAATCAATCGTTCGGTGCGAAATGAAACAGACACTCGGTCGGTCGGTGGACGTCAGTGGGTCCGTTGGTGCGGAACCAACGCTGACGTGGTGTCATAAAAACCACAAAAGCACCATCCACCGGGTCCCATAAACTTTTCGGCCTTGTCTTCCCCATGTGCCTTGGGTTTGGGACGGATGGAGGGTATTTTTTTTTTATTTACGGTTCCATCACCCAACCCAGTCACTCCCGGTTCCCGGCGCATCGCATGATGGCTTCGTTACACGAGTGCAGAAGGGCCTTGGGTGATGCAGGTGAGGGCCTGTTGAAGCACCGTGAAGCAGTGGAAAAGAGGGTGATAAAAACAAGCACCAAAGGAAGAAAGCTCCTGAAAGGATTGCGGACCAGCTTGGGTGGGGATTACTTTTCAACCGCAAACGCTACGCACCCGGGTGGGGAAAGTTGCGTTACGATAATAAAACCGGAAGCATCCGGCACTCCCTTCGAAAGCTCATCACCGTCGGATGGGGTGAGTGGGCTGGAGTGGGCTGGAGTGGGTGGTTGCATTCTTCGAAGGGTTGCGTTTGGCTTACATCAATCTCGTCGACCATCGGTGTGTGTGTGTGTGTGTGTTTGTCTAAGCGGCCAACCGTTCGCCGTGGGAGTTTCATCAGCTGCCGGAACTTCATTTGTCTTTCTCGTTACCGGCCACGGACATTAAACATGACGAGGGCCCTTTTTATTGGGCTTAACTATGTGAGCCTTGCCTCCCAAAAAAAAACATAAACCCACCACCCAACTAGGGCTCCCAGTTTTTCGTTTTTTGGGCATGAATTTTATTGATTACGTGATTCATCGTGCTTAGTTGCTGGTTGGCTGGTGGCGTGGATCGCGGTCGAAGAAATATGAATCAAATTAAATCCGCCACATTTACTGCGCGAGTCCGTCCAGTGGACCCATGCTCTACCTGCGCTCGACAAAACGTGACGCCGTCCGCGGCTTTATGGGGCAGTGCCAGGCGATGGTCGCGCCCCCTATCCAAGGCTGGACTCGCTTGGGCATCGTATGAAAAATTAACGAGATTTAAATAGCATTTTATGGTGCTTGGTTGCGTTCCGTTCCGTTTATATGTATTTTTTTTCTCGCTTCTTTCTCTGCTTTGCTCTGCCCGTGCCCATGGAATACCGGAGAAAGTTTTTCCATGGTGGAGGCGGTGGTCCGGCGAGTTTCCGTCCATTTCCTTCCGCTTTTCCCATACCACGCATATGGCGCGCACGGGCAAAGGATCTGTCCGGCCATCCGTCCGTCCGTCCGTCCGTCCGTCGATCGTCGTATCCGTGCCGGTTGGGTAAACTTTCTGCTCAAATTTCATTACGGTGACTATCAACCGAGTTTACTTTTGCGCTGTGGCTGGCGATTTTTCTTTCCATCCTGCGGTCCAACCGGTCCAACCGGGTTCGGGGCAAGGATTCGCAGATGCGCTGCGAGCTCGGACGACGGTGGTATGGTCAAGCGCATGATTAGCAGATTAGCGTGTTTGGGTGCGCCTTTTCCAGCGCTCGCTCGATGTAATGCGAAGGCCGGCGAAGGCTCAGGGAAGCTTATATTTGATCGAATAAAATGAACTCTTCAAACTTTTAATGGGTCGTACGGGGAACTTTCTGGAGGTAAATTGCACCAGAAAGGATGTTAAGCGGCAGCGTTCAATTGTGGCACGGTTTGAAGCAGATGCTAGAGCATCCATATTGTGCGTTTTATGAGGCAAAGCAATTATTTCTCTTTGTACAGCACACAGCATGTGTGCAACTGCAATTTCACTTCTAATCGAGATTATCTGCGAGGTGTAGAATTAAAAGTAAACATCGCCCAGTTCATTGTCCTTCCGCCATATCGCTCATGCGAACGGTTATCGAGCGTGATCCTTGATCGCATTGTGTTATGGTAATTCGTGGAATAAAACGAAATTGCATACACCGTTTGACCAACGAACATTTGAGCCGTCATGCCTCGTGACCGCCAGCTACGCCTGTTGGCGAGGAATCTACGAAACAATCGTTCCAATTTTCCACCATCCAGCCATCGGTGGCAAGAAAAGGCACCGAAATATTCGCGATTGCATCGATCAACCGGTGGCAATGGTGACACAACTAATGCGCTCCGCTAGTACGCATGACGTTGCGGAATTCGTCTTCCTGCCACCGGGAGCGATGCAAATCAAAATTTGAATACCAAATGGAAAAGCTAAGTGAATAAATAAAATCAAATGGAAATTAAATAAAGCACCAGCGCGACGGTGCGTGAACCCCAATTTCCAGCAAACTAGAGCGAAAGCACTGCACCCGAATGACACGAGCGCGCGTGTGTGTGCGTATTTTATCATAGCAGGCAGCGAAAGATTCTTGTTAAGGATTCACGAACACGAAAGGGGTCGATGTTAGACGGCACTCGAAAGTGCAACTGAGGTTTTTGAATGAAAACTCAATAAAACGATGTGGTCTGTGAGTGTGAAAAAGATAGAGCGAAAGATAGAGAGAGAGGCATCATGTGCATGTGAATAAAGTCGACTAGAATGGTAACCACGTGCAACTGCAACTGACGTAATGCACATGGCTGCACACACGCCACAACTGGCCGTCGAGTTTTGTGTAATCGAACGCGAAATGTTGCGACATTCTAGCTGCATACACGCTGAAAAGGCCACACGTCAGCTGCCACAGTGGTTTCCATTTCCATTTTTATTGTCTCGTATGTATTGCTTCATTTGTACCAGGTACCAGGCGTCTCCATCGGCACCGATTGTATCGTGTTCTATTATTGATGCCGTGTTTGCGCGCAGTTTTGCATTCGTTTCTTCAACGGTAGTATATTTTTACTTTGCGCAGGTCTAATGGCCACGAGTGGCATCCGGGGAAAAGCTCCGTGACAGATGCATATTGGACCGCTGAGAAAGTTTTGTCCACCACCGTGAGTGCATCGGTTTCGGTGTGCAATCGGTGCGCAATACAATGCCACGGGTAACATGCATCACCGAACGCACCACACTGATGGTGGCTGGTTGCTGCGAGGGTTAAGCCTGATACGGCACGATACCTCACGACTGGCTGGCGTAAAACAGAATTATGCTAATGGCTTATGCAACGCCTATGCTGCTGTTGGCGGCTGCACGGACGCATCGGCAAATGGCGCACAGTGTACGGTGAATCGGGCCCGAGTCCAACCAGGATGCGGCATTATCGCCGTGTCAGACGCGACATGACAAAACCCGCCAGTAGCAGGTACGGGGGCGATTGAATTGAAATTCGCTCTGCACTCGGCATTCAATTTGGTCTTCTTATCCGTGAAATTATCTACCCTCACCCGGGGCTGACGACGACGACGACGCCGACGATGAGTGAAATAATTAAAAGTACACTCGCACATAATACAATAATGCGATCCCTCGCGTCCTATTTGAGGGCGCACTAAGACACGAGAAGATCGAACGTGGGAAGGTGTTCGTGTAATGCGAAGCGCTACTAGAATGAATGGCGCACTTCGGGGAAACGAGTGCCTGTAGTAATGATGCCGGCCGGCCGACCGGAGGAATCATGGAAGCTGAAGAAAGAACCTTGTTTCATTTCGCACACAACGGGACAGCAGCCAGCAGTGGGGCAGGATGTTGTGCTAGTTGCGAACGAACTGAATACTGACTGACCTGCTGACAAACGCGGTATGGGGTAGCTTTGTGAGACGAGTGGAACCGGTTCAAAAACGTGCCGTTTGCTGTCACGCTGAGCTGTGCCATGTATCGGACACGAGCACGGCACCGGCAACATGAGCACCACTCATAAACACAGTGTGAAATTGCTGCAGGTACACTCCGGGATCGATTGGTTGACTGCAGTGGATGAAAATCGATTGCTTTTTGATTGATTAAGAGAATCCCGGGTCCCGGGTGGATAATGATTTTTTCCAGACCAAATACCTCAACTTCCGCATTGAACGTATTTGGGATATTTGATTGACTGTGGTAAGTAAGCTTAGCGTCGAGGTTTTCTATTTTTGCTCACATCCGGCTTAAGAAAAGCTTTCGGAAATAACATGCTTTTTTCGTTTAGCGAAAATAGCACTTTCTCCAGATAAATAGCGCTCCTCCAAACGGTCATTCCTTAGTGGGATAATGTGGGAATGGAATTAGAACAGAGCAAAAATTGGAACAAAAACACTTCAAGAATAGCGGTATCGCAAATAATGGCATAAAATTAGCGTGGCATTTTTACTTTTTTTTCTCCCGTACCAAAGATAGCCCCGATGGAGGCGCCTGGTGGCTGGTAACAATAGTGGACGCTGTTTATAAATGTTCCACGCACGGGCGGACGACCGCAAAAAGGAGACTTCTCGTCGTAAGCACGATACCACGCACAAAGCCACGAGGTCGTAACATCTGTAACAATTTGTCTCATTTTGCCGAGCACAGGTGCTCAGAGCTTTTGCCTTTGCGTGACGACACAAAGCGATTCCAAAAGTGGTTCCATAGTGTGGCTATTTCGGTGGAGGAGCATTAATAAACGAACACAAATATAGCACGTTTATTACGAGTTGCTATATTTGTTGCAAAATAGCTAATAATGGTTTAACGCTGGCCATAAAATTAGTACACACGCTCCAATTGATCCCGGTGCACTCTGCTAATGCATCCCGGATGATTTGAATCCCCGGGTCTGTGTGTCTGTCGTGTGTAATTTACATTTCGATTATACGCATCGCATCGCCTGCTGAAGCTGGAAAATGACAGTTTCCTGTCACAGCTCCCGAAGCACGGGAAAATGCGATATTACGCGCCTCGATGTTTACCGTACCGGTGGTGTATGCCGATTGCGAGATTTATTATTTGCTAGCCCTCGTCCCGCTTCCGAGCGAGTGATATATTATATTTGGTTTCGACTTTCGCAATAACGCGCAATCCAAGGCAAATATCAATACCCGATGACGCCATCGCCAATTGGGAAACTGATTGAAATCCATATTCCCATTCACGTGCAGCAAAGGCTCCAATCGATAAGCCCACTCGGTCAAAATCCAAAGGGACGATCTCGATCTAAGATGTGCCCGTAAATCACTGGTTGAAACGTCCCCTCCTTGGCCACAGCTCGGCTGATTATTTCCGTGCACGTGAACGACCTCCGTCATCCGACGCATCGATTTCACTGCAGATGAGGTGCAGGTGAGTTCCGTCGCTTTTTCGGACACCGGTCCCGGGAAATGGCTCGCGTGACTTTCTGAACAGGAACCGTAACCAAAACGCCCTATCCCCCCTTCCGTGCTCGTCAAAAGGTATGGGTTTCTTTTAATTGCCCCCGGTGGGCCGATGCCGGTGAGCGAAACGTGACCAATTGCTCGGCTTGCATTTGCAGCCCACCCGAGGTACGGACGATTTTCCCGGGCGTGCTGGGAGCGCTCGTTCCGTCTAATTATGATGGGAGTTTGCTGGCGTCACTTTTTTCGCACCCCCGTACCCTGCTCGAGGGGGCCATCGTACCAGCTTTCCCTCACGGTCGTTTCCAGGGGATTCACTCAACTTTCGTTCGGTCGGTCGATTCACGTAACACGAGAGCGTTTCCTGTCGTCGTTTGTCTGTCGTCACTCAGGCTGGCTGTCGAATCGTGCCTGCACACGCTGAGAAGGACTGCGTGGAAAAGCGCAGTGGAGTGGTTGGAAAACGAAGAGTAAAAAAAAAACGCCAACAACAAACGAACCAAAAAGTGTCCGTAATTGGAAGGTCCCGGGCGCGCTTCGGGCGGCCAGCGGATGGTTCACTTCCACATGAAATACATTTTCGAAATAATCTACCTAAAGCGGGACGCGCGCAAATGAATTTTTGCGTTGGGGGGTGGAAAATTGTTGATTGCTTTCTTTCCTGCCCTCGGTTTTCTTCCTCGGCTGGCACCCACGCGCCCTATTCAGTTTATGCTTCGCAACACGCTACACGTTAATTAATGTTGTTTGCCATGCACGTCTTTTTGTTGTTTTTTAATGCTGCTTCCCTATGGCACTCTCCTGAGGCCTGATACTGTCGCACAATTTAAAAAGCAGACGTCTTTATCGTCGTCGCGCTAATTTATAAAGGAAAACAAAAATTAACCACCCAACCACCCCGCTATCGGATCCTTCCCGCGTTGCTTTAACGGTGTGCGTGTAATTTACGTAAATATGACAAAGCATCGAGTGCTGGCTTTGGCGGGAGCAGATTAATATTCCATTTCCACCGGGCCAGGGCACCCCGTTTTGGTGCGGTTTAATGAACGCACAAACTCGCACACATGCGTTGCTGGGAGGAAAAGTTCCTCACAAGGCCACCTCGAAATCTGTCCAACAATCCTCCTCCACCCAACAGCCACAACTCCCTGCGCCCAAAATCTGCTACCCAAACCCATTTGTCGCCTAATCTGCGGCCAGGCTTACGGGGTAAACGCTTTCACCGCGCGTGGTTTTGCAACTTTCGGCAAATCTTTGCAAAGCCATCACGTACGGCATTATGGGGCACGGCGAAACCGACTAGGATGGTGATGGTGACACGACCTCGACGAGCATCCTCGAGCGACTTCTCACCTCGCTACCCGCCCGAGGTGGTGCTTCTCGGCCCTGTGAAGTCACGAGGCCTGCCATGGCGAACGTGGTGGTGCTTCCGACGGTAGCATATTGCCACAAAAGTGCCTTGAAGGGTGGATGGAAGCTTTGGATGACCAACTTTTCTGACCCGGCTGAAGCTGGAGTGAGCGAGAAAGGGAGAGGGTAAGAGACAGAGACAAGGGTGCAGCTGTTGGTCCCCGGAAGGGCCTGACAGGAAGTTGCGCTTCTTGTTACGCTCATTTCGAGCGAACGAGCTCGTGAGGTGTGACGATGGGAAATAAGCAAATGGTGTCGGGAGCGATCCAAGTAGGCCCACTTGAATGTCCTTTCGCGATGGTTGCTATGCCGTTGCTAAGCGGGAATGTGACGGCGGATTCAACTAACCGTCACCAAAGGACAACAGTCGAGTGGTCGTTCAATAACGCAGCAAGAGCTGCGAGTGCTGTATCACGAATTTTCTGTGTGGTATGAATATTTCAACTGCCGATCGATGGTTCTGTTACTTTTTAGAGCAATCATGAGCTCCATAAATTCGATAAATATGTATGTTGAGAAAAATAGATGCTGCATTACACGAAGAAAAAGCATGCACAGCTGACTTACTGTCACTCAATATTGACCCGCTTCCTGGTAAATACTAGGCATCCACAAATCCACGACAATTTCCTAGAAGTTCTTTCTCATCGGAAACCAGGATCGCGGAAACAGGATCTGATTATTTTTAGGCTGCTCAGACAAAGTGTACCATCCAAGGCATTTGCAGATATTTTTTCTCAGAAACCGAATCTTTGTCGTGTGTTCACAAGAAAAAACTCCCATTTACCCCAACGAGCATTTGACAGCGACAAGTTTGCTTTGCGAGCTCGCGTTGTTTTGTTTTCACGAAACCACTCGAGAAAGCACAATTTTGGCTGACAATACTCAGAGCTGAGTGGTAGAATTTTCAAATTTAATTTGACGACAGCCATAACCGTGCAACGAGCGCACTTCAGCGAACCCTGGTTCGTAACCAATTTGATCTCGTTTGTGGCTACCCCGAAGGTAAGCGATCACTTGTTCTCGTCCCAAGCGTCGCGTTGGTGTGTCGTTAAGTTTGAGCGATTTCGTCCCCATTCACCGAGCACCATTTCAGAAATGGCGGTAGTGGCGAACGAGCGAAAAAAAAGCTCCCACCACCGCCGAAAATGAAATGAATCAAACCCGCTGAAAAGAAGTTCGTTTCGGGTAACTTTTTCCACGCTCCATTGCCGTCCCTCTCGAGATAAGGAACTGGCTGTGAGTGTGTGGGGGTGTGTGTGTGTGCTGGCAGGCCTTTTTTATCATTCGGATGGAAACGAATAGCTTCCGGAATGACCTCTGGGGAAATCTCGTCGTGTTACCGCGTGAACGCTCCACGGAAGCACCCGGGCCCTATCAACGGCCCTGAAATTTTTGCCACAGGGCAATTTGCATAACGCCAGGATAGGGACCGGGACCGGGACACGGTTACGTGGGAACCGTCGTAGGGCCTCACGATCGGCACACGGATGTATATGTGCCGTACGTGCCATCCTGGCACGGTGCTGCCTTCCAAAGGGATCGAATCCACTCTTTCCATTCAACCGGCCCAGGTAGTGGGAGGCTGTAATGCCTGTTCGGGAGCGTGGGTGGAGCAGAAAAGTATTGAAGCAAGAAATAAACACCTCCCGGTTGTACACCGAGGCGCACACGGGTAGGGATTCGGAAAAAAGGGCTCCCCATTGTGCTTGTGATGGGAAGAAAGGCGCTTGGCGATGTAAGCAACGGGGCTTTAGCTGCTCATTCATACGTTACATAGAGCTGAAAAGGATCTTCCGGTACCTTGCACCATACCGGTCGTTGGTCGTTTGTACCCCGCCTAGGACCTAGGACAATAGATGCGAGTTTAAGCTCGTCGAATGGCAGCCATTAAAGTCGACCAATTTGTAAAGCAGACGAGAACGAGTATTGTGCACGTGAAGTAAACATGATGTTGAGCAAAAAAAAACATACTCACACACAAAAGTGCCGTGACAAATACGGTCCGATTGATGGAACTCGGGACCTGCACCCGAGGTCATTTTAATTAATCGTAATTGTGCGGAATTCCTCCCGGAGCGGGAAATAATTAAAGCACCCGGTGCACCACCGCAACGGCCACCGGTGGCATTGTGTTTAGCGAGTCAGTATTTAATTCGCACCGGAAAGCACATGATTCATGACAAAAAATAAAACGTGAAAAAACGGATACCTCCAACGCGAATGAGCGTGGTGGAATCGCTCATTCACAAAGCGATTAATTATTGGCCACATATTGTACTGGCCGCCAGGGAGGATCACGTGGCATTTTGGATTGAGGGATGGGATGGATGGATGTCCGGTGGGTACGAATTTATTTTCCACATGATTTTATCCATCATTTAATTTGCTGACCATGAGGTGATCGTTTATTTTTTGCTTCTCCCTGCGTGGGAAAACCCGTGCGACCAGCAGCAATTAATGCCACCCCGTAACGGTCACAAGGTCGATACATTATTGACAGTAATGACGTTTTTGCGGTCGCGTAATTGGCTTTTGGGCCCCCGAACGTACTCGGTTTGGTGGTTGCGAGCGAGTGATCCCTGTAATTGAATTTTAGCGATGAGGAATTGGCGGTTGAAAGACGCTCGCGGATTCGTTGAAAGCTCACCGAAAACGTTCCATAAAAGGAATCGTTTTTGGAAAATAAAAAATCGAATTCCAAGCACAGGAAGCGCTTTGCAACACAACCAGCAACGTGTGAAATTCCACACGCCGTGGTGCGAAAAAAAAGTGGTGCCTCTTGTTCACCGATAAACGCCACCGTTCGATTGAGGTGTACGATAACCGGAACACAATAATTCCCCACAGATCGGCTAGTGGCGTGTTTCAGGGCGTGTTGCTAATGAACGCGCTGGTATTTTTTGGGCCAAAGAGAAGAAGGAAAAAAATTCCAAATAAGCCTCTTGCAGGACATTTATGTCAATAAAGGCTCGATCGCTCGGTGAAGTGAAACGGCCGGAACAGAAAGAACCAGGGAAATAACCCTGTGTATATATATATATTAACGTGTTTTTCCCTTGACCACCGTCGGGTTTCGAAACGGAGAATTATGAGCCCTCGATTGAACGTGCCAATTGGGAGCCTTCCAGCGTGCTTTTTCCCTCGAGACGCCTTCGACCCTCGACGGAACCGTAGCGAAGGCCGACTCGGGTGCAAAGGGTCATAAAACCGTCCCCAGAAGGTAACTTCGCGCGCGCAAGAACATAAATCAAACATCAGTTTGCGTGGAAAGAGGGATTAATTTTATATTTGTCAATACAAAAAGCTTTGCCCTCTTACGCCTCGTGGCTAACATTCCTTTTTTTTGTTTATGTTTCAGCGTTTGTTTCGGTTCCGTTCGAGCGGTCACGCGTTTTTTGTTTTGCGGCTCAATTTGTGTGGGGGAATCGTCCTAAATTGAGCATGGTTTGAGAGACATGCATCAAACTGTGCTTCACCATAACGGTACCTTTATATCGCACACGTACTGGTGCATCGAAACGAGCATAAAATATGACAGAGCAAAAAAAGTCCTGCCCGGAAAAATGAAAAAAGGGAGAGGAAACAGAAAAAAAATGAAACACGCATAAGGGGTGCTGATCGTAACAAAAAAGCTCTCGTCAATCGGTGCGAACGATGATTGAAATTTTTGCGAATCGAAGCCCATTTTTTCTTTCACAATTTTCCACCAACATCGTGCACGCATCGAGTTCGCATGCTTGCTAATGAACCGGGACACAGAGGTGGTCGCACGGAGGCGCTAAATTATTCATCAAAATAATGGCAATAATGGGGAAAGGGGGCGTAAAAAATCAAAACTTTCATCGAAACAAGCACCATGAATTTAGAAATTCCTACGCACTCGCGTTTCCTGTGGTGCGGTGGTGTGTGAGCTGTTTTTTATTTATTTAATTTTGATTTATTCCAACAAACGGTGTTATGCAAGAAAAAAAACCCTCACCGGGGACGCTTGAACGTATGGAAACTGTTCTTGAAACGGTCATGAATCGATCGTTGGAACTTGTTGTGCTCGAGTTCCTTTTTTGATAGAAAACAAAATAGAACATTTCCTTCAACGCTACGGTGGATGATTACTAGCGTTTGTGTGGAGAAAGAAATCCTCTTCGCTCTTTTTTTCTTGGAGGAGCCATCTTGATCGTGGGTTTTTTTCTCGTTTTCCTGACAGTTTCCCACAGCTCCACTCAGTTCCACTCGCTGTCGCGTTGGAAACAATCAACATACGAGCGAATAATTTCATAAGTGAACATTCATTGCCATTCGGAATGTTCCGTCCCGAGTGCCACCGGAACCGACGCTCGACGGTTGGTCCTGCTTGACGCTGGTCGGGCTATTGTGTACCAGGGTTTGCTGAATCGCGCTGAATCTCGTTTCGCAAGGAATCGAAAACTTTGAGCGATGTCACAATTTGCCGTTCCGGAATGCGGTACTGTGCCACGGTTCGTGTGCCGTTCCAATCGGATCCCACATTGTTTATTTTTCCGGCTGCAAAGCCAGCTGCAAAGCTGAAGTTTGTCGCAGTTTGGTGCCGGTGGCAAGTTTAGAGCCGAACACTGGCCAAACAAAAGGCGAGCACAGTGGGAGGAAAAAATGCGCCCGGCGAGCACGAAAAAGAACTGGCACAAAAGTAGATTTTCGAAGCCTCGTTATCCTCGAACGGTCGATCCGTAACGTCTACATCCGACCGGTGAAGCGATCGAGAGGGACTGCAACAGAAAAAAAGGAAGCCAAATTCCGCCACTACGCTAACACTACTGCTGACGATCGATTGAACCTCCGTTTGAAGGGAGCCCGAAGGACGACGCCAAGGACCGTGCCACCGGAAACGCATGCCGTGTGTTCGATGGCGCGGGTCTCTTCCCCTGAGTCGGTAGAAACTTTTCGCCATTTGTCAATGCCCCCGGAAGCAGCCAAAAAGAGCGGCAAGGTTTAAATAGTTTGATTTGGGTGCCGCTCGTCCACCCACCCATCGGAGGGAAAAAAAAAGGAACGGCGAAGGAGTCCACCCACTCACGGAGGAGGTTGGCGAAACTTGGGCCACCGGCACCGGTTGGATGGTTGATAAATTTTCTGTCATTTCACAATCCATTCGTTCCGCGCGCAGTTTTCACCGCCTCCCCGCAATTAGGCGGAAATCAATCCATCACAATTTAAGTGCTTCGATTCGGGCGCCCGGAAAAGGGTCGAAGTTTTCTCGCACAGCCACACCATCGGTTTCGTTCCGTTCCGGGCCGACCGGCTGCGGAATGCTGGAATCAACTGTTCGGAATTAATCAAAAAAGGCATCCCCGAGGGGATAGTTTGCAAAGTATCATTAATACCTCACGTTTGGGAAGCCGGAAAGTTGCCGAGCCCAATTTTCAGTGGGGTGGGACCCAGTTGCGCGCCTTAGAAGCACGGACATGTTATAATGAATTTTAATTTGTTAGAACCGTACGCCGACCCGGAACGTTCCGAGCAGCAGGAAGCCATTATTTCGGATCCGGTTGAGCACATTTCTAGCGCACCGGCGTGGGAGGTTTTTCGAAACCGGTCGTTCGCATCGGCCCCCGGTCATTGGATCGGTGTTTTTGCTAATGATTTACCGGAAAACGGTACTCCGAACCGACCGAAGGTGGACTCGCTGCTGAAAGGAGGTGGGAAAATCGCAAAGCGAATAGATTACGCCTGTCCGAAAAGGCAAACGCTTAGCATCTTTTCATAGAACAAATAAATAACGACGTAAATCCTTCGGAAAACCCCGACGGTAAATGGCTCCTTTCGAGCTTTGGCTCGCGTTTGATGTTGAGATGATAATTACGAGCAAGCAGTTCGACGTTCGAGGTGCTGCTGTTTTTAAACCTCGGACGAATCCATCATGTTTATTGGTGGTGATAATTTTATGAATTCCCTAAACTCCGGACGGAAAACAGTCAACACAACAGTGTAGTTGACGTGATGTAGCTGTTCTTTTTTAAGCAAATTTTTGATCCGATAATCCAAGAAGCCATTGCTCAAATGAATCCATTTATTGCGGAGTATATTTGCGTCCCGACGCTATTCTGAGTAGGCTGGCGAAGTTGCCTGGACGCCTTGACGTTTCCATCGTTCTTGAAGGTGAAAATTAGACGACAAAAACAAAACGAGAAAAAAATGGACAGCAAAATGGCGCACACCCAGAACGAAGCGAAAACAATTCCCCCGGAGTCAACTTAGTCCTTTGAAGATGGGTCATCTTCGCTACCCACAGCGTTCGGGTGGGGTAGAGCCCTACTTGCTTTACTTTGAGTGGATCGTTTGCCTTAGATGATTTTTCCATGAAGTGAACCAAACAACAACAAAAATATATTGCAAAAGAGATGAAAATATCATCACCGTAGCGACACGGCCTGATGATAGGGAAGAATATTTTTTTCACATTTTTTTGTTGGCACGCAACAAACACTGCGTAGGTTCTTCGTTTTGTGTGGGGCATGAGAAAAAAGCCAAGAAATTCTAGAAAAATTTTGTCTTCGCGTTTTTTTACGCATAAAAAAACACCCGGCAGCGTAATGGGTGGAAAGTCTCATTCTCCCCAGAGAGAGAGAGAGAAACGTACTACGAACGGACGAATGAATAAATGAAAGCCCACCTTGAAACTTGGCCGGCTTCCCATGCTGTGGCTCGATAGGCGACACGCCAAGAAGAACCTGGCGCGAAAATGGTAAGCAAAAAAAAACGCTGCATAATGTAGCAACCGCATTCTGTTCGGTCAAATGGTCGGATCGTGTGGAAAGAATGTTCCAAAAATGTATCAAATCGAACGAAGAACGGCCAAATGGACGCCGTCGTTCGTCGCCGTCGGTCAAAGGTTGCCAAGGTTGACTACCGGCGTAAGAGAACTTCGGAAGGCAAAAAGTGGTGTGCAACGGCGTGTACAATTTTGAGCGCGGTTCCTATAAAGGCACTACCATATCGGTTCGTGTATGGCTGGGCGCCGGTAAGCATTGACCCGGCGCTGGGTCCGCTTCGAGAACTGAACGTCGACGCCAAACGGCCGGTGGCCTTGGGTGCTGGAAATCGTACAACATTTTCTGGCTGCGTAGGTCCACAATGCCGGTAAGAAGTGGGCCTCTACGCCAGTGGCCTGCCCTACGCCACACTTTGTTTCGATGTGACACATTGTTTTTACCTTCCTTGGGTTCTTTTTGGCTTTTCCTCCTTTGCTGCTTCAGGCTTCTTTGCACGTGTGGCTCTTTCTCCGTACGCTAATGCCAGTATATCGCTTCCGCCGTTTATGTGTCGGTGGTTCCTCTGTTTGCTACCATTTTTTTTCTGTTCTTTACTATAAGGCGAATTTTCCCCCCCGCAAGTTGTGCTTTATTTGCCATTTTGCCGAGTGCTGTCATTTGTGGGTGACCGCGCCAAAAAAACCACAACCCCTCGACGGAAGCCATGCTTCTGCGTGCCAACTTTCTTATCGTGGTTCTTTGCGCCCAAAAAAAAAGACAAAAAAAATCCCACCTGGTAGTATTGCCGAGCGTGACGAAATGGAACGGAAAGCCAGGAGACGTAGCCGTTCGTGGGTGCCAAGTTTGGTGTGTGGTTTTATTTTCATTCCGTTTCCGCCAACGCACAACCCACACACACACCCATTCCGTTTAAATGGATTGAATAAACGGTCAAGGTTGCGAGCGGAAGCGAATAGTTTGCGCTTCACCACGGTCGTTTATTTTACTGATGGGTGGGTAAATAGAGCGTGTTTTATGGGCGATTGGGATGTGGTTCTTACCGTTGCATAACTGCACATTTCGGATTGCTGCAGGGGTTGTATAATAACGTTTTTTTTTTTCAAACGACGAGTCGAGTTTAATAATCTCTCCAAAAGCAAGTATGAACCAGAACGAAGCGAGGATTTTTTTCTAGCTAGCATTATTTCACCCACTCAAACACTCGCAACGGATGCAGTTGGCTTCTGTTCGCAGACTTCAGAACACATAAGCATAAATAGCACGCGATGTCTCGTTTCCGGGTGAGCCACCAGGCGTCTCCATCACGCGCTCGAGAAACGCACCAATGGAGGCGTGAAATCGCGCAAGCATCCCTCGCATGGCACCGACACAAAACGATGCCACTGGCAAAACGAGCGCTAACTGCAACCTGATTCGAAAATGATTCTCCACAAGACAAGACTCTCATTTCCTTTTTTGTTTCACTCTTTCTCGTTCCAGCAATCCGTGCGCCACCGGGACGTGAAGTAGTGTGGTGTCAAGTGCACCGTGGGGAAAGGTCATCGCGCCTGCAGCTTGCAGGTGGGAAAACAAACACCAAATCGCACATGCCAGTGGTGGTGTAAATTGAAATCCATCCCGTTCCAGGCGCGTCCCGGGATCATTAGAGCACGTTCTGAGTGGCTGGTCCGGCGAAAGGTTCCAACACGGCAGCCAACGCAACATGCAACCTGAGAGAAGTCGGTGTAGCTCCCAGCAAGGATACCAGCCATCCAGGCGGACACAGTCCTGGACACGGACACCCACCCGTGGTGTGTGTCGTGCGCGAAAAAGTGTTAAAAGTTAATTGAAATCGGACGTAAATCGGACGAAAGAAAGACGAACGGAGAGCACGTACGGGCGGGTTTGCATCCAACCCAACGTGGACGTGGTGTGAACGCATTTTCCCGCAACCATCCTCTGGGCAACGGTGGAACCTTACTCCTTTTAACGTGTGCATTCGTGAGCCGCTTGCATAAAGCGCCTCTTTTTTCATGCTTTGCGCCTGAACGGTGGGAAAACTGGAACGATGGCACCGGCAACAAGTAGCTCTTGAAACCACGGTGTAAGTGCGTGTGTGTGTGTGTGTGTGTGCTTAACCGGGACGTAATCGTTCATATAAACTTTGGAAAGAGAAAGAGAGAACGAGAGAAAAACTCGTAAAGCCTTCACGCGATTCGCGCCCTGTGTGGTTCGAATTGCGAATTAGAGCGTTAGACCAAGTGATCGAAGAATCTAATCCTCGTGCGTTGAGCTTCGAGAAGGAGTGGGAAAAAAACATCCGCCCCCTCTCACTAGCGAGCTTCCTTCATCCACATCATCAAAGTTCTTGCAAAAAACACCCCCCAAAAGCGACACGCACGTGCCATGGCTTGGGTGTACACCGGTCCTAATCTGAGCTCTCTCTGTTGCTGCAATCAAAGGCACCTTCTAGCTGTGATATTCATCTTTACCATCGTCATGGGAGCGCCACATTCGGGTGAGTAACGATGGTTCGGTTCCAGAGATGGCACACCATTTCCACCAACCCCCGAACAGCAGCAGCAGAAGAAGAAGAAGAAGAAAATACGCCTCAAAGCTCGCACGCGATCGGTACGGTGCGGAAGTTTTGTGCCTGACATCATTATCCTGCGGCCTGCAGCGTGGAGTGTCTGCGCCGGAACGCGGCCTATCATCCGGCTACACACTTCAAAGCCTGCAGTGAGCCTGCGAGTGAAGGATAACGGGAGCTGTTACAGATTCCGATGGAACGGGTGGAAGAAGCAAACAAAAAGTGACGGGAACTGCGCCAAAGCACGGGTACAGTTGAGTGACGGCACCCGGAAAAGGGATGCTTCTTTTTGGGGCAGGGTGATGCTGACGTAAAGGGAGAAGGAGAATTGGTGAAAAGTTTCATCACGGAGCTTTGTTTTCCACCCCATGTCCCAGAGTTTATGTGTATGTGCGTGTCTGTAATGCGATACCGACACGGGTTGGCCGGTTTTTGATAAGCGTCTGCTGCATCATTAGTTCGGATCGGCTCTAAAATGGCGTCGTCTTTGGGCTTTCATCGCTGTTTCCCACCCCGGGTGTTTCTAAAATAAACCTTCAGACAGACGACGGAGGCAAAAACATGTTATGATCGGTTTCGGAAGTGAAGCAAAACAAAAAAAAGGGCGAGAGAAAATCGCATCCACTAGCAAATGTTTGTCGTTCCGGCGGTCTTTGATCGCACCGGTTGGTGGTGGTGTTTTCCCGGCACCGAGCGCTGCTGCGTACATGGGAATCAATTTCATTTTCTTGGAAATTGGAAATTAATCATCGACTGTCTGCGAGCTACTGTCGCTTACCGGAATGGAATTTCTTGTGTTTTTGGTTTTGCGTGGCTTAGGTTTGTTTTTGTCTCCCAATCGCACACCGTTTGCCCAACCAAAATCTGTGCTTTCCGTGGATTGCTTTCAACGTGAAAAATTACGCATGGAATGGGACCTTGTGAAGCTGATTCTTTTTTGGCCACTCCAAAGACTGTTGGAGAAGAAAAGTGTCTTGTGTTCTCAGTTGAGAATTTTTCCAATTTTAGCCTCGATTGCATGTTTTTGCAAACACTCTTTTAAGTCTATGTTGAAAAGCATTCATAAGCTTATGCTATTCTCTGCTAAGTGCTTTGGCGGAAACACTTTTCAACAGGACATTGGCCATTTAATAACGCCACGGAGCCGTGCGTAAACGACAAGCATTCATAAACTCAATTTAATTAAAATAATGGTCCCGACTTAGCCTCCACCCTAGTGAAAGCTAGCGATAAGTTTGCTAAAAATACACCGCAATTTAATCCCACGCCCCCGCACGTTATTTCCCAACAACCTATTTCTTCCCAAGCCATCCGATCGGTCCATCCATCCAGCTGTTGGACCACTGAAGTGCCATTCGTATGATCCATTAGCGCGCTTAAACGTCTACCGGATACAATTGAGCATCCGTCGTTCTCCCCTTTTTACTTTTCCAAGCCAAACGGGGGTGGGGGAGGGGGTAACAAAAAAAAGCTTTCAACTTTTTTCTCGCTCAAATGCGAGGGAAAACCCTCAACCCCGCCTGCGTGCAGGCAGTTGGCGCCATACGCGTGCGGAATTTTTCGGTGCAAAATACATTTACGCTCATTTTGAAAATCACATCGCCCCGGAACGGGCCACAATAACAGGCCTCAAACAAACGGCGGAAGAAAAACACCATCCATCAGTGGGGTGAAGAAAAACCACCAACTCCCCGACGCCTCGACGTTTTCCAGGACATTGGAATCTCGCAATCCACACCCGGAACTCGGTTTCGCGATGGAAGGAAGTGTGTGGCGGATGTTGACAATGCCTCACTTTCTATTGCCCACTCTCTCTCTCTCTCTTTCTCTCTCTCTCCCTTTTATTTTCCACCAACCATCCCTCACGCCGGCTGTGGGGAGGTTAGGGGAGGGATTTCGTCAGTGGCCACCAAAAAGCGTGGCAAGAAAGCACCTACTTCTCCGCCTCCGACGGTTCTCAAATCAACCGGCGAATGAAAAAGGGCGAAAAAGGAAAACAAGATTCATCCATTTGTTGGTTCGTTTACTGCTACATTAGGGGGTGTTGTTTGGGAATGAACTGACCGCCTCGTACCGTAGCCATCGCCGAATCCGTGGGCGTAGAAAGAGCGTTCCGTTCGCTAAGCCGATCGAAATTCCTGCGAGGTTTCTTTTCCAAGGTAGTGGGGGTGTGTGAAATATCATAAAGTCGGAACCAAGTTTGGGCCCTTTCCCGCCTGAAGCGGGGAAATGGGGCTTAGTGATAACAATGCGATCTACTTTTCACGAGGCGTACGCGCGCGTGCTATTTTTTCTCTTTTTTTTTTGTTGGCGCACTCCGGTTTCCGGCTGTCGCTTCCGGTCGGGCGCGTAAGTAAACATCAACAAAGACGATCAAGCGAAATGCCGGGCCCCGGCGGGTGATAAGGGCTGTTGGAGCGACGCAACAGCTCACGGCCGGCGCAGGGAAAGGAAAGAAAAGCCGTGGAGTGGGACGATAAATACATGAAATAAATTAATACTGGCCCCGAATACAATCAATCATCGGAAAGGAAAGCGAGATGAAAGTAGGTCCTTTCTGGGCTCCCATTTTTTTCCCCAGGCGTCCCTTTTCGGCTCTCTCGTGGGAACTCCCACGAGGACGAGAGGATGGTTTGTTTTTCCTCGGCGCCTCCCGCGTATCCTGCGCTCGTACGCATGGCGCGGAAATGTAGTACATTAATATTGTGCTCGTCGTACGCTTACCTTCGACTTTCGATAGTCAGCCGCGCACGAAACGGCCCGGCTAACTCTCAATCAGCCCCTTCATGGCGCACGCATCGTGCTGATAGCTGGATTGCGTATTTTTTCTCTTTTTTCGCTATCTTCTTTATTCTCCATTTCACCCATCATTTTTCTCCACCTTGCAGACTTTACTTCCGCTCCGTGGCAAATGGCGCAGGAACACCAGCATCAGCACGCGCACCACCACAACCACCCGCACAACCATCCTTCGCCCGAGGACGCACCATCGGCGGCACCCTTCCCGATGGCGATGTTTTTCGCGACCAAAAACAACACAAAAGTCACCGCACAACGAGGCGGCACGGCACTGCTACCGTGCACCGTCATCAGCCAATCATCCGCCCTGGTGAGTCGCTCGTTTATGTCGTCCGATGCTCAGTAGGCCATACACTAAAGACGTCACAATCATTTTATTTTTTTGCACCAGGAACGTCAAACCGTTTGTGCGGTTTTTTTTATTCCTTCATTTCCCAATAAAAGACAACCCTCTTTTTAGTGCATTGTTTTCTTGCTCACACTGTTCGAGCGTGTGGTTTGTTGTTTTCCTACCGACTGTCCACTTCACGGCTACCGGCCTGTTACCTGTTTTCGGATTCCAGCAAGATTGTTTTCATAGCATCGTACCGCATCGTAGCTCTGGCCGCGATTCTACGAGCGCTCTGAAAAGCAATAAAGCGCCGTTAGAACATCATCGGAACGTTTTGCCGTGTCCCCCTCTTCATGATACGAGTGGAATGAACGGCCAGCTTGAAATCGACTAACGTCTTCGGTCTTCTTCTCTTCCGGGCAGGTGTCGTGGATCCGCCGGCAGGACTTCCAGCTACTCACGGTCGGCCTCTCGACGTACAGCAGCGATGAGCGGTTTTTGGTCGAACATCTGCGCCACTTGGGCCATTGGGCGCTCCGGATCAAATCCGTGCGCACCGAGGACGAGGGCCTGTACGAGTGCCAGCTGTCCGTACATCCGGTTCAGTCCGTGTTTGTCGAGCTTAAAGTAGTCGGTAAGTAAGGCGTGCGGTGATGTGGCGGATCCGGTGGTTCCGCCAGCAAAATGATTTTCCAATAAAAGGCCCCTCGGCGGGAGGGATTTCGCTTTTATTCCTGCTCACCAAACGAGCTGGATAAGAAAAATATGGCCTAGTAAATACGAAACGACTGCAATAGCCCGGTTCCGGCTCGGAAAGACCGGCTCGCAGCAAAGCGGAAGATAAACCTCTCATGAAAAATTCCTCCGTTGACACTCGGCGAGGTCCTTCCAAGGACCTTCCGAGCGGAAGGTGCGCCCGGTTGATAGTCCTGCTAACAACACGGACCCGATGGCAGAGCCGGTAACTAATCTGTGCCCCGGGGCCTGAATCCCTCGATCGAAATGGATTTCCATGTTCCGGTAGCGAACCGTCGCCCTATTTGTACGTTCATTTGTGGGTGCTTTCTTTTTCTTCGCTTTTTTCTACCCTGGGTGGGGTGGGATTTTATTTAAAACAGATCGTTTTCTTCCCATCGCTAGCCGTCGTTTCGTGTTATGGCCGTTATTCCGTGTTTTGCTTACGGCGAAAGCGCCCGTTCAATCCTTTATCCGCCAGCTTTCGGAATGGTTTCCGGTGGAGTTTTTACCCACTTTTTTCTCAACCCTTTCCCGGCCGGCAAATTAGATTGCGGAAGCTGAAAGAAGAACTCCATGCGCTTTTCCATGGGTGTGAAGAAGAAAAAACGCATTAAACGGCTGGCCAAAGGGTAGCGAGGAACGGTGGGAAAACAAATTCTCGTTGACACTTTATGTCCCCCGATCGTGCGGAAACGTGTTTGTGTTTGCGTGCCTTCGATGGAGGCGCCTAGTGGCGCGTAAAAAAAACGCTGACGGGGTTTGCGTACGAAACAAGGGGTGAAGTTTAGAAAACGTACCTACACGGTAATGGCCACTCGAAGGATCCATTTTTTCGCATAAACAGTAGACCAGTGGATACGTGCGTGGGTACGTGCTGCGGAAAGCTAATCAGTTTCGGGCGTTCTTCTTACGATGTGGAAAATGCTTACCCCAGGGCAACCGGTATCTCGAAAACAAGCCAAAACCAAAAATGATTCTTTTATGACACTGTGCTTGGTCGATCGAGGAGCGAAAGTATCTTTCATAAAGTATTAAACAGCGAACCCACTTTAACGGCTCTTACGAAAAACGAGGACCGGGCGTTTTGTCAATCGCCCAAAAACTCCAACCACCGACGATCACTAACCTTCGCTCTCTCACTCGCCATTTTTTTCCCCTTTTTTCCTAATATCATTCCGATGCATTCACGTGTTAATCCGCTTCCACCGGGTGCTCGATTTCCACCACCAACGACCGAAAGCCCCGTTGGCAAATTTTGGGAGAATAATGTTTCAACCATGCCCGATGATGACGGTGCGCCACATCCTCGCCACGATCGCACGTTCACGTTTATTGCCAGCTCGTTTATCCAGCGGAGCAAAAGTCCTGCCCCGGTGCCAACCCACGGGCGAAGGTTACTCAATCACTCCCTTCGGAAGGCGCAAAAAAAAGAAACTCGACCGGGTGATTTTGGGCCAGAATGTATTACATTCACAAATTGCTCCGCTCCGGCACACGCTCCGAGTTCGTGAACTCCGGGGAGGCATTTGAAGGGATCTTGTTTCTTTCTCGTTTTTTTTTCTTCATTGTTGCTTTTGGTATGATTTTGTACTTTTCATCCCGACTGCCGCCCAACGTGCGAGGGCTTTTTCTCGAGAAAGCAACAACCTCGCGTACGCACGGTACCCATCCTGGTGATGTACGAACTGGGGCCACATACGGTTGGCATTTCCGTCGTGCGCCAAACGAACCAACGAGCCACGGAGTTGTGGAGCGTGTTTTTTGAAGTATTTAACGTACCACGCCGGGGTGGTGGTGTTCTGGGAAATTGAGTTTTCATTAAAGCTTGATGAAATCTCATCGATTCCATTACGGTTGCGTGCGTTAGAGGGCATGTGTATGCGTGTGTGTGGACCGAGGTCGTATGCGTTAAACACCGTTAGAGACATCCCCTTTCGGGAAGATGCCGAAGCCGTTCCGGACAACTCGACAGCATTCCAGTATGGGCTCAGTTTCGGGAAAACGTGCCTACACCGATTGGCCCCACACCGAGCGTACATTTTAATTAAATTATTTACAATCTGCAACCAAATTTACCCACATGCACGGCTGGAAAAAGCACTCCCGCCTGTTCAAGTGGTGTATTGGAGAGAGAGCATTTTATTCAGCATGTATGTGTTATTTTTTTTGCATTTATTTTACTTCAACCCCATTGGCACTGTTCTCATACGTTGCGAACGATGGAAGTTGTGAGGCCGATTTGACGCTGGGAGGTTTAATTTGAGACCTCCCCGTTGGCCCCGTTTGCCATTGTTTGCCCTTTCGTTTGAGTGAATCACGGTGAGGCACGGGGGTCAAAGTTTCGTTGACATTTCCGATTTGATTGCTTCGGAAGAAGGCGGGGTTTTTGCGAAATATTAATTTATTTTCGGCAAAACTCCCGCTCTGGCAAGGTTAAATATTTATCAATCGTCAAATTGCCAATTGATGAGCCAGGTCCTCCTGGGTGGGTTGGTCCTGCCCTGTTGGCTTTTAATTTGAATCAAAATCAAACACGTGACATTCGCTTTGCTAATGTAACGAGCGTGCACGGAGGGATTTGCGTTGTGTCGCTTTAAGCACCGAAATCAATCGATTTATGGTACGCGTTCGCTGTCATTTCGAAAGCTTTGGCGTGATTGAAACTGATCTGATGGCGGGCGTTCAATTCCAGTAGGGCACACCCGTATCGTATAAATATTCTCCTTCCCCCTGTCGATTTCATCGCCGTCCCCGAGGAGTTCTCCCACAAGGCGGAAAATAAAAGCTCCACCAAAAGCTACAACGTTCGCCGGTTTCAATTCAATCGGCTCGGAAGCGACGGAGGCACGATAAAGGTACACAAATCCCAATGATACGCGTTCCTTCCCCGTTTTGCTGTAGCTTAAGGTCGTCATGGATGTGGACTGAATGAAACGGAGGTGAACATTTGCACGCTACGAGGCAAGGTTCCTTTCTCGATCGTATCCTCTGGGGAGATTTTGAGAACTCCCTCACCGAATGGTAGGACCGGCAGGATAACAAAAGCAGGATGCAAAAGAGACATCCCAAGGCAGAGGAAAGTGATAGAGAGGATGAAAAGATCAAGCAGGCGCTTCCGGATCATCATCCGGATGTTTAACGCAAATTCTCCGTGATAGTTTTGAGCTCTATCCTTCCATCCGAAAGGTGGATGAAATATCGACAGAGAGTCTTACTTCGCGATTTTATGTCTTTTTTTTCTCGACATTTTTGTTATTCATTCTGCTCTATGTTTATGTGTTCCAGAAGCGGCAGCGGAAATCGTCGGTTCACCCGATCTGCACATCGACGAAGGGTCCACCTTGCGGTTGGAGTGTAAATTGGAACGCGCCACGGAGAATCCAACGTTCGTGTTCTGGTAAGTAGCGAGTGTATCCTCCCGATTATGTTCCGACGTTGTGAGTGAGCTATTTATGGTCCCATTACAAGCGACAACAGTACTTCGCTTCTCGTCGTCATTTCCAACAACTGTCACTCTTAATCAACATTATCCGCCAGCTAAGATACGGCACACTTTGGTAGGCAGGATACCTTTTCGTTATGACGATAAGCCGATTCGAATCCCTCGGTGGCACCGTATTGTTGAAGACCGCATCATGTACGGAGATTTTAATTTTTTTTTCCACCCCCACCGGTAATCCTTCTTAGGCAGACCGACGAAGTGATGGTAGTGGTTGTTCATTAGCTACGCTGTGCTTCCACGGCGACTCGTAATAATCAGTGACAAACGCAACCGGTTATCGGTTTACGCAGCCCCATCGTGGCGCATTGTTTTACAACCGTCTGTGTGGAGTGCTATTTAATGGTATTGACATTTTTATGCAGCTTACTTACCCAGGGTTGCATAACATACATCACGGAGTTATGTTTCCATTGGCAAGGGGAAAAAATGTCTTTATTACATATTTGTGCATCCGGTAGGTCACATAGCGGGATGTAGACTGCAGTGGGCCTCACTGACAAATAGCCCTTTTTAAGCTCGTTTTATATGAGCTTACACTATCGCACACAGGCGCGTCATTTGAGGTGTGAAATTCATGGAGCAGAGAAATTGCTGAAAAAAATAGACCTGCATTCTGTGGAACCCACTGTGAGATAAATTTTACGACAGGTATTAATGACGAATCCATAGGCGACCGGGGAACAGATGATCCACTGGGGTGAGATACAAAAAACTGGAAAAAAGGGTTTTTTTTGTTCTACCCTCCCATAGTACCTGAAATACAAATCAATTTTTTACCGCACACCGCACTGGGTGGAATGAGATAAAACAAAAATCAAAACCCAACACATCAGATACTTTCCAACGCCAGTGCCACCGTCGCGGTGTCGAGGCGTCAGGTAAATCCGCTTAAATAATGTGTTTGTAAAATTACTGAGCGAGCGTGACTTAAGACGCAAAATCCCTGCCACTTAACTGGCGCGCGAATGGGGATTACGTTGGCATGTCATTTCGCGAGAGCCCTTTAATGGGATGCGAAAGGTAGGCGCTGTGAACGAGCAGCATGTGTCCTTTTACCGCACACGCGCACACACACTCGTACACATAAAGGAATGTCACCGTCAAATATTCAAGCCAACATTGACATTTTCCCACGAGGGGTTTTCTTTACAAGCCCATCGAAGAATGTGGGATGATGGTTTCAAGCGAATTTCCGTTTCGAATAAAACCCTCATCGTGTTGAGTGTATATGCGTATGTTATTGAGTGCACACGTATGTGAGAGAAGCACCAACATTGGCTTGCCGTTGGAAACGAATTGCTTGGCCTACTAACCGAGAGTTGCAGTTCCGTGGCCTACTGCGCTGAGCGCTTTCCCAAAAGTATCACGACCACAGAGAGGCACTGTGTGCTCCATGTGATCGTCGCTCGGCTGCAAACCGCTAATCGACAAACCACGTACATTCGGTGCCATTTTCGTGCTCCCGGTGGAAAACGCATCGAATGGAAAGCGTACCGTGCAGCCGTACCGGGAGTGCGTTGATCGAGATAATTACTTTCCCAAACCCAGGCTCCAAAACCATGCTCAAGCCAAGCCTCGGTACTCGTGGTGGATGTTGCTGCAAGGAAAATGGCGGTGGGCGGATGGGAGGATGTTCCACCACCCTCCCTGGGCCGGGTTACAAGCATCCGTCGTTAGTGAGGTTACATTATTCATTGCGCTTTAGTCGTAAATTTGGTGAGTCCGTGCAAAGTTGGCACCGCGGCATTGAACTCGTGGTGAAGCAGATGTATTCGCTTTTGGGAATGCAAGACGCGAGCCATTGATTTTTCATGCTATTTTTTCTTGTTTTTGATGGTTGCCCATTTTCCACGGCATCGCCATTAAAAAAAAAAAAAGAAGTAACGTAAAAATCAACGACCGAGCGAAAATTCGGATCGAAACAAATGGTGTTTTCGTGTATGCTCGTCGCGTTTTTAATCAACTTCGCGCCAAGAACCTTTCATGTTTGATAAACACACACAAGTGGGGGGAAAATGTGTAATTATCTGTTTGAATAAATGCTCATTCACTCCACAAAAAAAACATCTTCGCCAAATTGTTTTGAACCATTTTTCTGACAATTTTCCTGTCTGTCTTTCTTTACCGCAGGTACCACGAGCAGAACATGGTGAACTTTGACCAGGCGAATGGGTTTTCGGTGACGCCCTTCCAACCACCAGCGTCCGCTTTTGGCCACCCGTCACCCCTCCACCCCTACCTGCTGCCCCATCCACTCCAGGACGGCGATCTCGATATGGCCCGTTCGTCAGAGGAACAGGGCTTCAACCTGCTCGGTGATGGCGACGACGCCGACGACGACGATGCTGCCCGGTTGCTGCACCGTTCGCTACACTTTGGTCGGGATCCACCCACCGACCCCTACCTGCCGGCTTCCGCCTCGTCGTCCTCGCTACTGATAGCGTCCTTGGCAGCGGCCTCTCTATCGGGTGCGCCCTACCAGCAACACCTGGACCGGGTCGGTGGATTGTCGGCGGAGTTGGACGACCCACCAACACCCACGGACGTCGATGCCGATGGCACTCGCCGGCCGCATCTGCACCATCAGCATCACCTTCATCATCATCATCATCATCACGGCCATCACCAGCACCGTAATCAACATCATTCACCGCACGGTGCGTGGCCAGCGAATTACACCAGCCCGCTGCCGTACTCGCACATCCTGACGCCGGCCCCGAGCGTGCTCACGATCAAGGAGGTCCACCTGAGGCACGCCGGTAATTACACCTGTGCCCCGTCCAACGCACGTCCCGCCAGCATCACCGTGCACGTCCTGCAAGGTGAGTCCCGCGGCGTCGGTTATGAAATTAATGAACACGGCCGAAGCACCCAATAGCAACCCGTCCCGGGCTGGGGCCGGTTCTCATTGACCCACATCCCGGGATGCGGGATGATGTGGTGATGTATCGTTGGTCGGCATGCGAAAGCATGCTTTCCCTTTGCCAGGGCATGGCTCGAGAGCTAAAGCCTCGGGGCTGTAACGAGCGAAATGGTGCGGAAAATGTTATCATTTAGCGGGAAAGCATTGCTCAGGCCGGATCTGGGACGAGGGTTTCCAACGCACCCTAAGTGAAGAAGCTTTTCATGTTGGAATGTTTTCGGACGGGGGAGTTTTCCGGCTTTTCATCCTTCATCTTATTCGTCAGACGCCGTACAAACGAACGAGCCCATGTAACCGAGCACTCCCAAGTAACCTCTCGAAACTCGTTACTTTCTCACGCAGGTGAAAAACCGGCCGCCATGCAGCACGCCAACCGCAGCCAGCTGGATGATGGTGGGAAACAGTCCCGCAACGGGTGTCACCGGCAGCGTGCCATTGCCGTAGCACCACTGGCCTCCATTTTGCTGCTGGTGTTGCTGTGCTCCTCCGGGCACCTGGGTGTGTCCTTTCTCGGATCGCATCGCCATCGGTGAAAGGAAGCGTCAACGACGGCAAATGTGGCAACGGTTAGGGTGTAGGACGAATGGGAAAATGGGAGGAGTGAGTACGTTTGTATGTGTGTATGTATGTGTGCACGTGTGTGTGTGTCGGAAAGTAAGATAAGCTTTTGTGTAAGAGAAACACGTGTAAAACAGTCAGCGGATGTTGCGAAATTGTACCATAGTGCAAAGCGAACGATAGTGGATAAAAAAATGTATGCATGAGGAAGGCAAGGACGATAGAGAGAGAGGGATATAGAGAGAGAGAACAAAAAAAATATATATAAATATAACAAACAGTATTTTACTCCACCTTGTATCTGAAGTATGTTGTGTTTGTGTTTAAGTTTTCCACGGTACTTCCACGCGCACAGGCGGTGGCGTATGTGTATGTGCGCCGCAGGATGCACACGAACCGGCTCATGCATACACCCACACACCATCATCCACGAAAGTCCAAGTGAAGCCATTTGCGGTAAAATACGAATAAGTAAAACCCAAAACTGACACGTGGTATCTAAGTAGATAGCTAAACTGATTGTTACAACGAGGAGAAAAGGGTGAGAGAGAGAGAGCAAGAGAGAATGCAAGAGAGTGACATAGAGGGCAATGCGTTTGGCGTTGAAAGTGTAGAAATGGATGCACGTTAATGCGTTAAGAGATGGCACAGGAAGAGGGACGAATAGTATTATTCATATACAGGAAGTATTCTGAAATAAATACAACTAATAAAAAAACTACTACGTGAAAGTGTGTTGCGTTTTATTTTCCTTCTTCTTTTATCATCGAACATTTGCTTCATTTTCTACTTCCTTTTACAGGTTGTTTTATTGTAATAGCGCATTCTTGCAATATGCATCGCTCCACTCAGATTGTTGCATTTTTCTGACAACTTCCAGCAGAACTGCAATCTTAAAGTTGCAGTGCTTCACGTCGGGGTGCGATCGTGGACAATTTAGCGATAGAAAACCATGCTGATCGTGCACTCAAAACACAATCGATCGCGTTCAAACCGATCGCGTTGGTCCAACGTCTAGAAAAGAGCAAAATTTCATGGGAAGCAAATGTTGAATGAAGGTGTTTTATTTTTGCTTTTTACACATCTCTTTCGCACTCGAAACCCACCGATAAGGATGCCATCCGAACGTGTGCAAAATGTGCAAATGCGAGTTCATTCCGGTGCGAGATGCAAACAAAATCACCAGCACCAGCAATCACACGCATGATGGGAACCAACCCACAGAACGGCGAGTCACGCGCCAGACTCTTCTCCGGCGGCACGCGCCAACCGAGCAATCGTAATCGGAATCGGACACGCGGCCTAGCGATTAGCCCGCTACCGCTGCCGAAAAAAACAAATCCAAAACCGATTATCAAATTCGTTTGATTAATTTGAGAAGAGGGAACTGGGGCGGGGGTAGACTCATGAACAAAAAAACCAACCAACACTGATAACGGATCCGATCGCGCGTGGCGTCCTTCAGGACAGCGCGGTGACAATCATGGCTCAGTTTTGTTTCGTTAGGGCAGGCGATCGGCAGCCACGCGACGCGCTAATGTTTCCACGAAATTTTCCCGGACGATCGGTGTGGCCGTACGGTCTGGTGTTGATGGCCACTTTTTCGTCCTTTTCCGGGAGCAATGGCTTTTTAGGGCTTCCACTATCCACCAAGCCGGGTGAGTGGGGATGGAGTTGTCGAAAATTGGACACATCTAATGTGAAAATCGAACTTTTGTGCCACCTCTGTGTGTGTGTGTGTTTATGTGTGACAAATTATCTTAGTGTTTTGATTCGTCATATCTCCTCAAATCTTGCGTTTTTCGCACGCAAATGATGCTTTTTTAGAGCAAGATTGGAAGATTATTTATAAACTCTTCAAACCACAGGCATTAAGCCGTTCCTGCGAATGATGAGCTTGTTCTTAACATTGATGTACCTAATCTTTGTACGATGAGCAAACGCTATCAGCGATCTGTTTTCAAAGGGAGCAAAATAAACCTTTCGACCCCGCTGAAACAGGGGAAAAAAAGGTTACAGCCCTCTACTTATCAGTGCGTGAAGAGAGATTTTTTTGTATCCTTTTTTGTCTGAGACAGGCGTATCTTGGAATGTTTTGAGTCAAAAGCATCCTGAAGCTCCTGAATGCTTATTGGTTGAGCTTGGGGCGCTGGAATGCTTCAGCTCCCACCAAACTATGTTATCAAACGCACTGTCGCAATGACCTATGTCTCTTGCTGCGATGTTACAGCTACAACATGCTGATAATTGTTCTCCTTTTGCTTGTCTTTAGTTTTCTATTTTCGTACTGTTGCCACTTTTTCCCCCCTGTTCGAGCTCGGTAGTCTGCGAGGATTCGAACTTAGCTGGATGGGAAAATCAATTTCTCGATTCGAGGCATTGATAAAGAAACGTCGCCATTTTGCACACATTCTCGTGCACGTCCGAACATTACCCCCTACCGAAGAGGAATTTGGTTGATAAGTTTTTGTGTCGAACAAAACTTTGCTTTGATCTCGAATATTGCCGTTGTGTAAATAAAAACCTTCAGCTCTATCGTTTGCCGTACGCATGGTTGATTGCAACCTGGGCCCTTTATTTTTTTATTTTTGCAACGATGCCACGATGGCTTCTAATCAAATTGATGCGAACAATGCAAAGCTTCCGCCGCGAGGTACAACATCCGTAAAACTCATCATCGCGTTCCATTCCGCAGCCCGCTTGTGGTCTGAGCTGTTATCACTCCCGACTCCACCCGAGCCACAACCGGCCGTGGTCACACTCGTTCCAGGAAACAAATGTGATCGACCCTGCACCACGGATGGCGTCCCACTCACGTGCCATTTTCACTGGAGGCTGGAAAACTTTGCCACCATGGGATCGTAAGTTCAACTCGCGTGAGCGTGCGCGTGCCATCGTGAAGAGGAGTTGACCTGTTTTGCGTTTTTTGCACCCCCTATTGTGGGCCCCATTCTCCGGTAGGTCCTGTGGGCACTGTCGACTCGGAAACCGGACGCACTGTTTCCACCGGCAGTGCATCACAGCGAACGGGATGGAACGTGGCGTTGTCACCATCAACCGGCGTATCCCAGGTCCAGCGATGCACGTGTGCAAACGCGACACCATCGTGGTGGACGTGGAAAACGAACTCGAGGGTCTCGGATCGTCGATCCACTGGCACGGGTTTCATCAGAAAGCGAGCCCGTGGATGGACGGTGTGCCGATGGTAACGCAGTGCCCGATCGCTCAGGGTACAACCTTCCGGTATCGGTTCCAGGCCGTGGAAGCTGGCACACAGTTTTACCACTCACACGCGGGTAAGTAGGTCTCGCGGTAGGACGGCCCAGGAAGTGTGCAATTTGTTCTAATTATCGTACCACGGTTGCAGGCTTTCAGAAAGCGAACGGCCACTACGGCATGGTGGTCGTACGAGATCCGAACGACCTCAACGGGGACCACTATGATTACGATCTGTCCGAGCACCGGATCATCATCGCGGACTGGACACTTGACATGGTCGAAAAGTGGGTCCCGGGCATCCAGACCGCCTCGATGCGCGTCGATTCCATCCTCATCAATGGCCGCGGGCGGTACTTTAATGTATGAATAATGAATTTTCTCTCGCACCTCCCGCAAAACCGCGGGAGGATGTAAATTAAAATTTATCGAAAATTATCCGCAACCACCTTGACCTCCCAAGGAAACGACCGGCACCAGGACGGACGCCCCGCTGACGGTGTATCAGGTGGAGTACGGCAAACGGTACCGCTTCCGGTTGATCAGCAGCGGCAGCCAGTACTGTCCGTTTCAGCTGCAGGTACGTTCGGCGTAGCGGTTCGGGGGTGGAAGTTCTCAAACATTATAATTGCGTTACGTGCGCGGGTCACAGGAGAAGCTTTTCCGAGGACCACACGGGCCACGTGGATGGGTTTTCATTCGATTTTCTCGGTGCAGCTGCACTCCCGAGCGTGTGCGCGCGCCAATTTGTGAAATGAACAATGTTTCTCAATTACCCGGGCGCGTTCGGGAGCGGAAAATGCGCGAAATTTATGGCTGACTTATTTGCATTGCCAATCGCGCCGTTGCCAATTTAATTTCGGTTCGAGTGGCTAGCATCTAGCCGCCGGCCGGGAGGGACATTTGTTCGCATTACTCATTTTACGTGGGCGTTATTTTAATCGAATTAATCGGTTCTTTATCGTGCCCTTTTTTTTCGGCGCCAGATGAATCATAACCGCCTGCCTGTGTCTCGATTGCTCGTTTCAGCGGGAGTGAATCTAAATGGAATTGGTCTATTCATTTCTTGATTAATTGGTTTAAAGCAAGAATTTGACCGTTCAAACTGCGGTTGTTTGTTTTCCGCGCACGGAGCACATCGCTTTCCGGCTACTCGATTGCTGCCACTGTAAACAAGATCGCTCTCGTACCGCGTCTCAGTAGGCTTGTGAATGACGTTTTTCATCCGTCAAATTTGCAGATTCAAAATCACCGCATGCTGATCATCTCCACGGATGGTGGAACGGTGCAACCTCAGCATACCGTCGACACGCTGGTGTCCATTTCCGGTGAACGGTATGACTTCGTCCTGACGGCGGATCAACCACCGGGTAAGCATCGCCGTGTGCTGCGTTAACGAGTCCTGCGATTTACTGACAAACCCCACCCACAACATCCCACCAGGCAACTATTGGGTGCGAGTGCGTGGCATCGGTTTCTGTGATCCGATGCGCGTCGAGGACTTTGCCATCCTGTCGTATCGCACACCGGACACGACCACTTCCGCCGACGAAGGCTTAACGGTGGAGCAATCGCTGGCCTACCCGACGGAACCGCTGCCCGCGTACGATGAGCCGTTTCCACAGGGCGTCATACTAAACCATCAAACAGCGCCCTGCTACACGCCCGGGGATCCGTACCTTTGCGCGGCGGATCTCGAATCGTACGAGGTTTTCCGCGACGATGACCTTATCGATGCCGTCCCGGATCGAACGTTTTACCTCAGCTTCTACGTCATTGAGGCGAACAACAGTGTGCTGTTCTCGGAACGAGGCTTTAGCCACTTCGCAAGTAAGTTAAACAACATCCCGGCGACACGTGTTCGTGGCCCGTGCTGGACGGCTAGAAATCCGTTTCACAACGTCTCATCGATGGCTCGAGAGCTGCTTCATTTATTAAATTTATACCCCACTCACCGAAGAAGGGTGGCTTTCAGAGAGTCTCTATGTGCGCTCGTCATGCCATTAGAAGCCGAAGAAAATGTGTGCCGCATCTTACGAGGATGTGCGCTCAGTAATTAAGTGAGTTATATCGGGGCTTTCCGGGGGCGATTAAATCTACCGCACGCTAAGAACCGGTGGCGGTGAAATACGAGAACCCATCATATACGGCCGGGCCGGCCGGGAAAAACAGTCTCAGTAATTAAACGTCTGCGTATCCTTCCACAGCCGTTCGGGATGGCTTCAACACGATCGGAGCAACAAACATGATCAGCTTCGTGCCACCCTCGTTCCCACTGCTGATCCAACCCGAGCTGATAGTGGACGAAAACGCACAGTTCTGCAATGTTAGTCACCTACCGGACCAGTGCACCAACGACCACGAGCGGCTCTGCTTTTGCACTCATCGTCTGAAGGTTCAACACAACGACATCGTCGAGATCGTGCTATACGACTCGGCCAAGGGTAGGTCTTTGAGGTTATGGGGGCATATTCCTCCAGAACGGGTATTCAAACCGCTCTCGGCTCATTCCAGTGCACCAGGCATTCTACCATCCGTTTCATCTGCACGGCCATCGATTCATCGTGACCGATTCAGGACGCTTCCCGGATGGCATCATCACAGACCAGACGGCGTACCTGCGAGGACTTCACACGGAGCGACGCCCAAACGCTCACTCACCCCCGTACAAGGACACGATGTCGATCCCGAACCGGGGCTACGTCAGGATACGGTTCCGTGCGGACAACCCGGGTGAGTTCGATGCGCTCGTATTTCGTCCTTCGGTACCGGTCTCTAGGTGTCCTTTCCGTTTGCGCAGGGTTCTGGCTCGTACACTGTCACTTCGAATGGCACCTTGCCAACGGGATGGGCCTTGTGGTGCAGATTGGTGAACCGGAGCAGATGCTCAAGCCACCGGCCGATTTTCCCCGATGTGGGAGTTATCAACCCCCGTTGGAGGACAGCGCGCCCAGTGTGCCCTAATGCGGTTCCACAGCCTAATTTATCGCCCTAGCTAATGTAGAGTTCGAGTGCGTTCGAGTGGAGGAATAAATTATGAATTTATCATCAAACCGAAGTGAGTTCTCTCCGCTGGCCAATGAATGGATTGGCACGATTAATCGCTTTCTGATCCTGACTATGTTGCATTCAAGCACACATTCGAATAAGCTCGTTCAATGATGGGTTAACATTCAAAATCGCTCATTACCATCGATTAAAACGCGGCTGCTTAGCCGTCGAATAGGGCACCGTTCCATCAGCCCTAGTGCTGCTGCATTATTTCACCGTTGCAGCTCGTTGAAAGAATGTTCGTGTGCAGTTTCCATGCTGCATCGCATATTTGTTGGAGCACCGGTGCAATAAAGCGCTGGTGAAACGGATTTCCAGCGGCAACGACGTTGTTCAAGAGTTATTAAGGGCTCGGTACTCGGCAACATGAGTCGTAAATCACCGAGCAATAAACGTACATTCAATCATCGCGCTCTATCACCGGTTTGGCTGTTTCATGGCAGCATAATCATCAGCATCACTCAATTACTGCGTCCAATCACTGCTATCCAACCAAAGCCCGCATACCTCGGGTCCATTTAAACTCAATTCAATAGCTCGTATTACGGGTGTATGCACAGAGCCCGGTTTCGATACGATCTCGATGCATGTTAATTATATGCACCACATGGACTAGATATTTTACATTATCAACTCGAGCACTTAACAATAGGGGTTGCCATATGGATCATTACTTAATAAAGGATCACTTTATGCATTTTGTGTATGTACAATGCGGACGGAACATGTTCGTGATTTTGTAATAGCGCCTGACAGTTATGCAACAATCATACACTTGCTGGAAAATGGTTAGTACAACACGCAGTTGGCTTGTACAAAGGCATCTAGAACTAGTCCTTTTTACTCGTCTCTAGAAAGCTGCCTTCATAAGAAACTGTCGCAAAGATGGCCTTTCAAACAAGATTTTCTTCGGTACAGGATTGGATAACTTCCGATTGACGCATTGGTAGCGGACCTCTTGGTGACATTTTCCAAATTCGTAATTTTAAGGAATCACCAAAACAACCCTCCGTACGAATGGGCGCGTGATTTCCTTCGTAATGCTTGAAGCCTACTTTATCAAGATGAAAGCCCTAAAAAAGGTGAACTGATTGCCGCAGAAAACTGCGATTTGTAGCTTACGCAATTTCATAAATACATATTTTATCAATACACATTCAGCGGCACTCTTTTTCATCCATCACACTTAACAGATGTTGTTTGCCAACTCCGGACCCCAGACAAGGCGGCGCCTTCACCCTGCGTGAACAACTGTTGCAAAACGCAAACAAACCTTACAACCGCTTGAGCCCTCGTCGCAACTCCCTGTTCTAGTCCTTCCAGCTCGGAGTCAGCTCGGAGCTGATGTAATTTGCCTAATTGGCTCTTAGCCGTGGTCTATGGGATGTTTTAGATCAATCCACGACCCGACGAGGAGGGTGAAATGGCGCAGGGTGCTGTTTGTAGAGCAATTTAACGACTTACACCTTCGGGTTACGGGCGGAAAAATCAACGCCCTACGCACCGGAGGGCGCCGTTTCCCTTAGGAATACGTAATCAACGGATGGAATCCTGCGAGGATTTCAGATCCAACGACAGCAAGGCCCTTGGGTCGAGCTGGATTACATGTGCGGTGAGTATAGTTTTCCTGCGAAGCAAATATTTGCGTCTGCCCGAGAAATGTTTACATTGGTGGCCTCGTGTTCTGAAAGGGCTTACGCATGCAAAAATTATCATTCCCGAGTGGTTTCAAGTGGTGAATGTTGTGTCCACCCGTTTGAACGTTGGAAGTAGAACGTTTCAAGGCA
Source organism: Anopheles nili (assembly GCF_943737925.1). Classification (NCBI taxonomy): domain Eukaryota; kingdom Metazoa; phylum Arthropoda; class Insecta; order Diptera; family Culicidae; genus Anopheles; species Anopheles nili. Next base: position 8,894,936 of record NC_071292.1, read on the forward strand.
AAAAAAGTAGGCTACGAGGTTTTTCCACCCTCAAAAATCGTTAAATATTTAGCATCACTAGCTCGAGTTTCACTGATTGCATGAAAAATCTTATCTCCCATCCCATATTTAACCTATAGCTTATTACAGAATCGCATCGATTCCCAATAAGCGAACGTTATCAGACGTCTGCAAGAGGGTTTTTTTTTAACAAACCAGCACAATTTTGTTCTCCCCTTGAGAGTGGAACTGATTCAAAAACGAGGCACAGTTTCGCTTCCCAACTGTCGCAATCATGGCTATAGATTTTCTAGAAAAGAACCGCCTGTTTTCGACAAATGTAGGAAAAAGTTCCGTCCCAATTGCTTCCTCGCACCGAGGGTGAATTGAAATTACGAAAGTAAAGTGCATAAAAGGAAATCATAACTTCGCACTCGGTGCTTTCTCCCCATCGGATTTCAACCCGACCCAGCGTGTACATGTCATTTGGGTAAGGATTCCACCACCACCGAACTCGGATCTTGGCCGCAGATTTTAATCGAATCAACCCCGGAACTAATTTGCCCCAGCCCATGGCGTCTTGCACGCGTACCAGACACCACTCCCAGATGGTTGGAACGAATTCATTCGCTCCCTGCTCCTTACGCCCTGTTTCTCGGTCGCATTTTCCCCGGGAGCGCTCGTGATAAACAGCCCACCGCAAAAATCATACCCATAATCTTGTACAAACAGCAACATGACTAACTCACCCAAACCGACCTAGGGTGGAATGAGGACATCCACTTGCGCACCGTCCCGAATCGCGTCCCGAAGGGTTTGTCATCCAGCACGGGATTTCTTCATCCCTACCAACACATGCGAAAGTTGCCGCGTACACACACATTCACTCGCTTGCTTGGTCGTTCGAGCCCAAATCCACAGCCTGCTAGGATTTGCCAGACCGGTATTAGAGGAGCACCGAGTGCTTAGATATTGTCTTCCTTGTTCCCGGAGGAAAACGCGCCACTCGGTGTAGTGAACCATTCGGCGAGGTAGAGGAGCGAGAAAAATCGAAGAAACATGTGTTAATTGCGTATGGTAGCAGCTTATGCGATGCGCGAGCCTGTTTGTTGAAATATTTAGCCGGGTGGCTTCGGCTCTGTAGCGAGCCACCTTAATGCATTTGGTAAACATGTACTCTCCGCATCGCCATGATCGCCTTCTAAGCTCGGCGGGGGTCTTGCTGCTGGAAAACGGAACCGTAATGAATTCCACTCTGAAAGGATGCTCACGAGGGTGGTTGAAATTGCGAACATCATACACGCGTAGGCTTCCGGAGGTTTGTTGGAAAAACGAAGCGAAAGCAACAACAAAAAAATGGCGGCTCAAATTCTCGCCCAAATTACGTTAAATTCAAATTCATACCAGCGCGTTGAACGGAAAAGGAACAAAAGCTGGGTTAAAAGAACGGTGGAAAAGAAAAAAAAAAGAAATACTCACACCCATCGGAAGTTAACGTCCTTGCGAGCGTATGCATGTGTGTGTGTGTGCAAACAAATCATTGAACCAAGCGCCACCGGAAGGACGGACCCGCGCCATTGAACCAAGCGCCAGCGGAAAAGGATGTTTCACGTGGAAGACATCCCATGGAACGTGGCTTGTGTCCCTAAATTTTCCTGCACGAAATGAAAGAGGGGTAGCAAAACTTTCGCCAAAACGGACGATGAGACGAAGCACATGATCGTGTGAGATTGCGGTAGCACACCGTAGGTGGAATTAGATTCGCTTTCGAAGCAATTTCTCCCCTACGCGACCACGATGCCAAGTAGCGCAGCTAACGTAACGTTGTACGTTCAAATTCGCTTGCGCTTCTTTTTTGCTCGCTCGGAGAATTCTTTCACCGAAAGAAAAACTGTAAGTTCCTGCAAACGAGCCATGGTAAACCGTGGGCATGGTGCACGATTTAAAGAGGTGAGGCCGGCCGGGCGAAGGAAGCAGCTTCCGGTGGTGTTTTAGGTCACAATTAAAAACTTTTGGACACATCCACCCCGTGCGTGGCCATGGTCGTCGGGGAGGAAATTAATTAGAGTGGCATGTTTGCCGTGCTGGTGCCTTCTCGCTTGATATGGAACGCGTTTGAACAGAACCTACAGCAACATATGTGCTGTTGATGCCAGCGATGATGAAACGCAAGGGAGTGAGATAGAAGGAAGGAGTCAAAATGATGATTATTGTCCGCGTATCAGCTCCATTCTTTTTCCTTTTTTTCCATGCCAAAAAGACATAGATTAGAGGAAGATTCCTTTGAAAAGTTGATTTCAAGAGCGAGACAGAGCGATAGACTTAATGATGATTGTCGTCTGCGTAATAGTGTTTTATTTTTCCACGTTCCAAGACAATGATAAGACAAGGATTTTTTTTTTAATGAGCCCTTATAACGAGCTCATTCTGGAACAACATTTCAACCTGAAATTTCATTGTCATTAAGGCAAAATGTTGATATTTACTTCAATACGAAATGAACAATTCGAAACGAGGAACTACAAAAATGCTTTGGTTTTAATGCAGTTTTTATGCACGGCATAAGATGATTAATGTACAAATGTGTCATTTTAACTATCGAAGTAGTGTCTAATTACAATGAATGAGTAATCTTTCAAATAGAATGACGTTACAAACGCAATTGTATAACACGGATTGTTAGCTAATCAAAAAACCTAAAAAATAGTTCTTTTTTGTTTAAACCCTCATTTTGATTTGTTCTATTGTAGACAAAACAATATATTTTTGAAACAATGTAGAAACCAAAGAAGCGGTTCATCTCAAACGAACATTCTTGCGAACAAAAGTACACACGTCTACAGTTTGTCGAACGCACGGCATACACCCAATTAGCCACATAAATGCGCGTCCTTTATCAACGGGCTTCAGCCAACCATGTGCCGCACGCAAGAATCCAACAGTTAAACGCGCCAGTATCGCAAAACTCGCGCCCCCAGTCAACCAGCAAAACGTTGGGTCAGTTCCAACGCAATCGCGCCGCTACTCGGTGCCGCAGGGCACAGGCGAATCAAATTGATTAGATGTTACATCCGTCGACGACCTGCGATAAGGAACTCTCCCGAAAGGTGACCCTGGGTAGTCCCGAAAATCCTCCACCCCAAGGATGCAGTAACCGGGAACTGGTCGACGTGACAAGATGGCTAGCCGGCTGTGCTACTTCATCGTCTGGCTGCTAGCAGTTGGAGTTTGTGTAATGGTCCTAGTGCGCCATACAACCTACCCGAATTCAAGTGAGTTCTTCCAAGGTTGAAACGTGCGTTTTGGTGGTTTTTGGGGATCATGTGAGATTGATTTTCGTTTGTTCTACGTTCGATTTCCGGGAGAAGTTTTCCCTTCTATGAGCAGGATTCTAACAGGACCACGGGTACTCCATGCGGTCAGTGTTGCTCACGAAAAACCCGTCCCACTTGCTCTAGCCACACAGTACGATGGAGCCACGTGTGATCGAGCCTGCAAAGAAGGAGATCCTCCACGAGTGTGTTACTTCCACTGGATCGCGGAGCAGTATGCCGCTATGGGATCGTAAGTGATCGAGATACGATGAGCATACGGTGACGATATGTGACGGTCGGATGTCCTTGTTTCCTATACATCCTATAGCGCTTGTGGTGACTGTCGATGGGGCAACCGAAGTCACTGCTTCCATCCACAGTGCATTACCGCGGATGGCATGGAACGAGGCGTGTTGGCCATCAATCGGCGTATCCCCGGTCCGAGTATTCACGTCTGCAAGCATGATCTGGTCGTAGTAGACGTGGAGAATCACCTGGAGGGTCAGGAATCGACGATCCACTGGCATGGAGCGCACCAAACTGACACCCCTTGGATGGATGGCGTGCCTATGATCACACAGTGTTCGATTCCGGGTGGGACTACCTTCCGATACGCGTTTAATGCCTCCGAATCGGGCACGCAGTTCTATCACTCGCACGCTGGTCATCAGAAGGCGAACGGCCATTATGGACTGTTTGTGGTTCGTTCACCAAACGACATCAACCGGGAGTTGTACGACTACGACCTAACCGAGCACCACATCATCATCTCGGACTGGACGTTGGACCTGGTAGAAAAGTACGTACCAGGACTGCAAAGTAGCACCGTCCGTATGGACTCAATCCTCATCAATGGCCGAGGGCGCCATTTTGATGTGAGTAGCTAGTCCGTACCAGTGGTTTTGTGGAGGAAATATCCCAAGAAATATGTGTCTTTTTTCCACAGGAAGAAGAACACGAGCTGCAGATCTCGGCCCCCTTGACGGTGTACCGTGTAAAGAAGGGTTTTCGATATCGCTTCCGGTTGATAAGCAGTGGAAGCCAGTTCTGTCCATTCCAGCTGCAGGTATGATAGTACACACGACAAACCAGCGTTATAAACGTATTGAAGCTCAGGATCTTTGTTGGCCTTCTTAGATTGAGAACCATCGCATGCAGCTGATCGCCACCGATGGAGGCGCGGTTCAGCCTACTATGGTCGACACGCTCATCTCAACCTCCGGCGAACGGTACGACTTCGTGCTGTCAGCGAATCAGCAGCCCGGTAGGTAGCCACAACCCGTTCCTATTCTTAACGCAAATTCTTACTCCTTTCACTGCACTCCAAATTCCCCCAGGCACCTACTGGGTCCGAGTCCGTGCCATCGGTTTCTGCAACATCGAACGGAGAGAAGAATTCGCCATCCTTTCGTACACGGACGATGTGCACGAGACACCGGAAGTGGAACTAGCCTACCCGAACCACACACCACCCACGTGGACCGAACGTTACCCATCGGGAACGGTAAGTAACGCGCTTTATCGTCCTTGCGCAGGCACGCAAATCCACCAGGAGTGTCGAGCGAATTCCCGCCTGGGACATGTCACCGTGAGCCGTGAAGATGTCCGCCCAGGATGCGAGAGCGCGATATGCCTCCGACGAAGCGGGATACGAACGGCCATTGCCTCGCGCTCGATTATCATTAGGCGTAGGTTTCTCCCCTCAGGACCAGCTCGAAACAAACGACGCTCATTATGCGTCCATTTTGCGTGCCGGGACTATTCGGGACGTGTTTTTTTCGTTTCGTTTATTCATTATCGCCGACTTATCTCCCGAAAGCATCCACTGGGGGCCACCGCGTGGCTTTTTTTTGTTAATGCTGCCGTTGCCGTTGTTTTCGCTTCCCAATTCCCGCAGCTCAAGTGCCCAGTAAATGGCTTCATTAGTTAGAATGACTTAATACATTGCGCCGCAGCAGGGGGAATTGTACAATTATGCAACGCGGAAGTGCGAATCCTGTGGGGAAACACCCGGGGCGGTGAAATTTTATTTGCGAATCATTTTGATCCGTATCACGACGGCTAGCTGGAGTGTAATTGGACGAATGCTAAATCCTCCTAACTGAAGAAGCAGAAACGATAAAGCTCACCGGGACGCTTGAATCTGTTTGCACAAACACTAGAACTCAAGAGACGTTACCATCGACACTGTATGCGCTAATCGATGTCCGGTCTCAAACTACCGGAACTGGTAATTGCTTCCGCGAGGTCGATCCGATAGCTTCGCGCGTTAGTCATCCTATTTGGTAAGGCAAACCAGAGAAAATCCCCTTCTAGCGCATCCACTTGATGGTCTTTTGAGTAGATTTTCATGGCCAAAGGTGCTTAAGTGCTTCCAAAAATCCCCGACATCGAATTCTAGCGATGGTCTACAGTTCTTAGTTAACGACTACCTCGTTTTAACCCGTGCCAAATACGATTGCGATTCACCGTAGGTCCTGAACAACCCCAACGCCACGTGCTACCAACCGGATGATAACGATCTATGTGTGGCCGATCTGGAGTCCCACGAGATCTACCGAGACGACGACCTGATCGATGCCGTTCCAGACAAAACGTTCCGTGTCCTGTTCAACACATTCACCGCTGACCCATCGATGCTGTTTTCCGACGAAGGATACGTCCGGTACATGAGTACGTACCTCAAACAGAACCATTGCTCACCACCCAAACACGTTTTTCATCGTTTTCCATTGCATTTTCGCGCTCTCGCTCTTTTTGCAACCAAACTATTGCAGCGGTGGTGCTCACTCTAAACAACATTGGCATCACCAACAACATCAGTATGGTGTTTCCGGACTTTCCGCTGCTCACGCAACCGGAACTGATTGCCGGCGACGGGATGTTCTGTAACGACACGCACCGGCCCGCACACTGCCGGCCCCACCATGCCTGCTTCTGCGTGCACCGGGTGAAGGTGGCCCTAAACGACGTGGTCGAGATGTCGCTGATCGATGACGCGGAAGGTACCGGAAGCTCTCCCCGAGATGGGTCCTCGTTCCGGTTCCTCACCACGGTGCCTCTCTCTCTGTCTCTCTTTCACAGTGGTTCGAGATCTGTACCATCCGTTCCACCTGCACGGGCATCGCTTCATCGTAACAGGGATGGGCCAACTGCCGGTGTTGCGGACACGCGGCGAAAAGCTGGACTTTGTTGAGCAGGATCGGCGGTACGTGCGCACGATGCCCAGCGACCACAACCCACCCTACAAGGACACGGTGTCGGTGCCATCCCGCGGCTACACTCGCATTCGCTTCCGCGCGAATAATCCCGGTAAGGGCTCGCGTTGGGCCGGTTTTTTTTTTGTATATTCACTCTCCACGCCACACCATGAGCGCTGTTTTTTGTTGAAGAGATTTTTTTAAATAAAACGTCCACCGGTTGGTTCCATTTTTGACAGGGTTTTGGCTGGTACACTGTCACTTCGAGTGGCACCTCGGCATTGGGATGAGCTTCGTGCTGCAGGTCGGTGAGCTGGACCAGATGAGGCGACCCCCGAAGGACTTCCCGCGCTGTGGCAGTTACAAACCGGACGTGTACGCGCCTCCCGTTTGAGCCTCTCCACGTGAAGCCTCCCACGGGATCGATCGGGCTTCACGCTTCAGTGCGTTGTTTAATGCGAATCGCCATCTAAAAACCGTGCAGCCAAGCGTACAGATTGCTAGCCCAGGTCGCGTGCCCACGGCCGTTGGCTTTGCTTTAAATGTGCTCGCTTAATATTTGATGCGGCGCCCTCACTCTGTACGGTGCGGTGTACGGTAGGGCTGGAAGCACAGTAGGCTGGGTGCTCGCTTTGTACATGTATTATTAATTTTACCAGTATGTAGTATCCCCGGGCCGACGTAGTAGGCTGGGGCGTAATGTATTATTTTTTTCTGTTATGCGTGGCTCTTTAAATAAATGCTTGTTGTTTCCTTCCGCGAATATCGACGTGTAATGGACTCAGGTGTTTTCCTAGACGTACACGCACGTTCCGTTGCATACCTCACGACGACGCGGGAAATGATGCGGTACATCTCGGGTGTTTGCTGTGAGCTTTAAGCACGCTAATGCACGCGTATAAACCGTGCAAACGGACCCATAACGGTGCGATAAAGCCCGATTAATCGCAAATGCAAATAGCGGTCTTCCCGCCAACGTCACGCTCGGCTCGTCGATCTCCACACCAGGCAACGGAGAACGAAGTCATATGGGACCGCCAACCCACTAAGCCCACTAATTCCCTTCGTCGCCTGATTGCATCTGCAGCATCCCAAGCGCACCTGCACCCGGGAAGGGTGTTGTTTTCGTTCCAATCCCGGCCATCCAGACTCCAGAGTGGGAAGACGACCCGGTTGGCGTTCCGAGAGTGAGGTTACGATTCCAAGAATCAATCCCTCCATAAGATACCCGGTCTGCAGTTAGTAACGAGAGGATTACAAGCTTGTTGGAGATCAACTTACACCGGGCGTGTGCAGTCCTGTGGGTATAGTGTCGGTATTTAGCTTAAAGCACCACCGCTGTGTGCCTGTGTGTGAGCTTACTGAATTCTGGTTAAAAGCACATCCATCTGCGAGCCAATATGACGAAGGATGCATACCTTCCAGGAAGGGTTTTATATCGCAATCCCGAGCTCGGTGTTTAAAGCGAAAGGGGGATGCATTGGGTATTGTATGCAAGCTAAACCCTCATCGACGGCATGTTGCCTTTTTTCATGCTTTGTGGCTAACTCCGGTGATGCCAAACTACTCCAGAAATAACATCCAACGTCTGCCCCAACACCTGAACTGGATTGCGGAAGGTCGCTCTTTATCTTGGAGGCCTCTCGACAGGGAAAGCACCACCACTGACGAAGGGCAGGACGTCACCAGCAGCCTATCTCGAGCGCGTTAAGCCCAGCTAGAAAAAGCCCTTCGCGCCCCGCCCGCGTCATAAATTGCCTCTCGAAAGTCAACTGGCATTCCATTATAAATAATTTCCCCCGACCAGCAGCCGGGCCAGTATTACACGGTCGCGTTTCGCGCTCTCAACCTGCCATTCTCAACAAAACCGATCGCAGTTCCCGTTCGCGATCGTTGCCATTTTGTATCGTCTCGAACGCATCAGTCCGCGTGATGGTCGGTGCTCGATCACGGACATTATGGGTGGTTCTGTTGAGTTGGGTGGTTGCGATTTCCACCGCCCAGCAGTGGGACGGATCGCTGACGAACGAAACGTTTGATGTCCACGCGTATCCGGGCGAGCAGTGTTTGCGCGAGTGCGATGAAACGCAACCCCGAATTTGCTACTTCTCGTGGACGATGGAACACTACCACGTGATGGGACCGTAAGTCGACCTGTGAGGTGGTGTAGTTTGTGCTGGGTGCTAGTAAAACAGACGGCACTGATGTGTGTTTGGGGTGTTAGTTCTCGTGCAGGTGTACCTAGTGATAGGACGCCCTTCTCCAGCTGTCTACGGGGGTGCTAAATCATCGCTTGTTTGAAGTTCAAGTTCTAGGCATTGTTCGTTGGTGCGAAAAAAAGGGGCATGCGTCATGAGAATAATGCGCTATCAACGGCTTCGAAAACCCGCATGGCAAATAAAGAAGGCACGCCACAAATACTCCACCTTCGCTCGTACATCAATTTTGAGAGCTTTACGACGGTTCTCGAGCACCTAAGGGCAGTAGTTTAAGCGGGCTCACCTCAAGTAGCCCGAAATCGTTGTTGTTCAAACGCACTTAAAGGACTGAGTCAAGAGCAAGGTTATGTGAAGTTCTGAGTGTTATCTGAGAGGCGACACAAAAGAGTGCGTTTGCGTTTCGTTAAGAGGTGGTAGAACCTCCCGAAGCACACTCCCCACGCGTTTTTTTTTTTTGGATCTTCCAGGACACAGCCAGGGAATAGGTCTTCGGCTAAGTATAGTGCTTCACTTGATACATTTTGCAAACATTCCTACACACTCGATGGTGGATTACTTCCGTGAAGTGGCCTTTGTCAGTAGCGTGTGCTGCGAATTGATAGCGCAATTGGCATCATGCTCGCCTAGCAGCAGGAAGTTGCGCAAGGATAACGCTAATCCGAAACCGGTTAATCGATCGGTCGCGTTGAGAGTGAGAAGTTTTAGCGAACAATGCTCTCTAGTTACTGGTGGTGTTGATTTCCTCTACTACTGTGTGTTTGTGATCAGTCGCGTTTGAAGATCTCCTGGCTGGATGGAATTTACAAACGCTTCGTGTTATCTCATCTCCCTGCAGGGCTTGCCGGAACTGTGCCAAGGGTGAACCCGCCGATTGCTTCCATCCAGCTTGCATCACTGCGGACGGTGTCGAACGTGGCGTTATGAGTCTCAACCGCAAGATCCCTGGTCCAGCGATCAACGTGTGCCGTGGTGATGTAGTCGTGATCGACGTCATGAACGCGATGGCAGGAACGGCAGCTTCCATCCACTGGCACGGGTTGCATCAACGTGCTACACCTCACATGGATGGTGTCCCGTTTGTGACCCAATGTCCGATATCCTTCGGGAATACGTTCCGGTACTCGTTTCTTGCCACTGAACCGGGCACCCAGTTTTACCATTCGCATTCCGGGCATCACAAAGTGAACGGACACTACGGTGCGTTGATCGTGCGAGAACCGCGTAGGGCTGATCCGAACCAACATTTGTACCACTACGATACACCCGCCCACGTGATCGTCGCCTCGGACTGGATGCACGTGGATGGTGAGATGTTCATGCCGGGTTTGCCCTCGGGAGGTGGAATTCTACCCATCAACTTGCTCATAAACGGCCGTGGGACATATCTAGATCCGGAGACGAACGAGCGTACGATTGCGCCATTGTCCGTGTTCACGGTGCGTCGAGGAGCACGCTTCCGGTTCCGTTACATCAATGCCGCTAGTCACGTGTGTCCGATGCAGCTACAGATCGAAGGCCACACGCTCGAAATCATCGCTAGTGACTCGTTCCATTTGCAGCCCCGTAAGGTCGATACGATCGTGTGTACGTCCGGTGAGCGATACGATTTCGTCCTCGAAGCCAACGGTGATAAAGGTAAGCATCTTAGCAAGGATTCTAGCTCACAACGCATGTGTATAATGTCACGATCACGCTTTTCGCAGACTTCTACTGGGTGCGGTTGCGTGCCCTTGGGAACTGCATTCGCCGGGAGCTGGAGCAATTCGCTATCCTCCGGTACACCAACGAACCAGCGGTTGAAGCCGCTTTCCCAAGCGAACAGCCTCCACCGTATGAGCAGCAATTCTCGAACGAAGTCACAGCCAACCACCCAAATGCCACCTGTGGACGGCCCGAGTTTGGGGACTACTGTATCACCGATTTCCAGGCGTATGACACGGACGAAAGCGTAATCAATGGTGTTCCAGATCACCAGCTAACGCTTGGATTTTACAACTACCCTGTCGGTTTCCGGAACATGTTCGAGAGACTTCCGTACGAGCACTTTATGAGTAAGTGCCCTAGCCATTTCGACAATCTGAGCTTCGGTGACGTGTGAGTTCATTTTCCTTAATCCTTCCAGACATCCACGCCAATGTGATGTTGCAGGGTGCGATCAACAATATCAGTCTCGCGTATCCGCCCTTCTCACTGCTCACTCAACCCGAGCTGATCGATGAACAGATGTTCTGCGAGGCGGATCGTCGTCCTGCACGGTGTTCTGATCGACAGCTTTGCACGTGTACCCACCGCATCAAGATCGCACTCGGTGATCTAGTGGAGCTATACATCCTCGATCTAACACCTGCAGCAGATGATCTCAACCATCCATTCCACCTACACGGCTATCAGATGTTCGTGATGGAGCTTGGACAGGATCGACGCGTTCCGATCACGCTCGAGATCGCGCAGCAGATCGCTCGGCAGCGGTTAACCGTACGGAACACGATCCAATTGCCACCGCGTAAGGACACGGTCTCGATACCGAGCCGAGGTTTCGCACGAGTGCGCTTCCGTGCGGACAATCCCGGTTTCTGGCTGATGCACTGCCATTTCGAGTGGCACACGGCCGTCGGGATGGCGTTGATCCTGCAAGTGGGTGAAACGGATCAAATGGTGCGCCCACCGGCTAACTTTCCGAAGTGCAATAGCTACACGCCACCGGTTGATGAGCAGCTGTTGGCGAATCTTTGACTCTGGGACGACTCGATCGCTTCTTCGTAAGCCATATTTATTCTAGCCCGTACGGTGATAAGCTGTAGATAGTGTAGAAAGTGCTTCCGTCGCTCGCGCGTAGCTGTAACTGGTATAGCGTCTAATAAATTATTCTCGTGATATTCTCAAGAAAATGAGATGACTTTAGATGTCGTTTACATAGCAAAGGAGAGAAGGTGCTGATTGTGAAATGTATCGAACCGGGCTGCTTCATCCGGAAAGAAGATTACATCAAATACGCTTCCTACTTCTCATTGAAACACAAATCACTGGCCGCCCAAAGCTCGAGCTGAAGCACTTTTTGAGACGCTACCATTGAGAGCGCTAATAATCGGTGCTTGTCTATCGAACCTTTCGTCCCCCTGTCCCATGTCCCATGTCCGTGACCCTTCCCTCGGATGCCCCGGGTCACTCCCAGTCAATGATCTGTGAAGTCGAAGGGTTGCGATTATCGTTTCTGCTGATACACCGGCAAGCAATCAGGGCCCTCATTCAGCCAAGCGGTCCTCAAACGGGCCTCGCTCCCACTGCCACCTGGTGTTGGTGGAAAACGCACGGTGAAGAGCAAAAAAGGACGACCGGAAGAAAATTCCCATCCAACCGCGCGCGTATCTCGCCGCCAGAGCGGAAGAACCCGCACCGAGCACACCTCGCGTATCCTGCCGACGGCACGCGTCCTGGCGGTGCGCCAAGAGTGACACATTATCTGGCAACCGGTTCACCCACCGAGGGGCGAAAGCGAAAGGAACCGAGGGAACGAAAGTAGGGGGTTTTAAATTTCAATTACACTGCACTTGCTTTCATCAACACACTCAACGAGCCGAGCGATGGCGAGATTGCGCGATAGTACACCGTGTGCTTCCTGCGGATCGTGCCCCGCCAGGCTCTATTGTGTGCCGGTAAACCGTTTAACGGCTACAAATTAACACACACACACACACACACACTTACGCGAGCGCCGGAAACGCTTATCTGGTTTTTCCGCGGGTCCTTTATCCCTGCGCCGGGGACTACTTATTGTTGCAGTTGCCGAGAGCACTCGTTTTACGTGCGCGTTTTAAAGCAAAGCACTCCCATGCCGGTGGAAACCGATCGAGCGAGATCCGAGAGTGCGATTTCACGCTGGCTGTTGGGCGCACTTTACCGACATCATCATCAGACCGGTCCTTACCGGTGCGATGACGTGACGCACGGGGATGAGATTTTACGCGATTACGAAAGGATTCCCGCTCGCGCGCCAAGACGTTTGCACATTAATCACGTTCGTCTAACGAACGAGCCTTTGGTATGCTGGTTAGCGGCAGTGCCGGGACATCCTTGCCAAGCAGAGCAGCCCGGTGTGACCCGGGCTCGATTAACGATAATTATATCTGCCTTCGCCCGCTCCTTCGAGCGGCTTCGATGGCGAAAATGGCGCCGGTGCAATGGAATGGAAGCTGGCGAAATTACTCCCGATTGTGCAATGACTCATGGGTGCGTGATTCGTTTCCCGGGTGATTAGAGCAACCAGAAAAAGGACACGAATTGATGGACGCGCATACGTTGGGTTTGCCGTCGGGTTGATATAAATTTAACCCAATATGGGCGAGGATTTAAAAAATAAAACATGCCACACCCTTCGCCAGCGTCCGTAATGGATCCATAATTCACGTGCGACATTATCGTCGAGCACCGGTTTCACAATCTCACTAGCCACTCCGAGGATGCGCCATCATAAATCCTTTGGTGTGGGAAGCGGTGCATGCATAAATAAAGCACCCACAGTACTCTCCCGAATGGACGGCGTTAAAGATGTGGTTTAGTCGTCGAGTTCTCGGGGCCACACGGATGATCTAGCACCCGGCCAGGCACGGGCAGGATCAAAAAACGTCACCAAGGTGAATCGTCGGTTGCGGCGCGACAATGTCAAAGGAAACGCAGGACCTCCCAGGCTGAGAGAGGTCCTGTTGATCATCCAGAATTTCACGCTTCAAAGACCGTACCGTTTTGGGGTTTGGGTCAGACGACGAACTTTTAGCCCAGCCACCGAGGTGTGAATGGGATGCCCGAGGGAGGCTCGTTCGAGGGTTCGAGGTTTGCCATTCACTTAAAGGATCCTTCATTTTCGGGCGTCGCATAGGTTGGAGGGATTTTTTTTCTTGTGCAACGGCCTTTTTCCAGGTAAATATGTTTACCAACGGCTACTAGATGGCTTCCATCCTTTATCCAGTTGCTAGCCGGCGCAATGGTTTTTTTGCCACCGGCCGGAAGAATAATGGACGAGGGTGCACCGAGCGACATCGGTTTTTTTAAGGCTTTGAGCCAAGCCTTTAGAGGACACAAAAAGATACGCCAACCAAAAAACCAAGGTAGTCAAAGCAGCTACCCAGCAGAGAACGTTATCGGAATCTAAATCTACACTGAAAACGGTGGTGCTCGAAATTATGGATTATCTCAATCTTAATGGGATTTTGTTGGCAAGAAAAAGAATGTTCCCGACTTTACTGTTTGTTTGGTCTCGCCAAACAAATGCCAATATCCTTTGCTTTTTTCTTGCTGAGGGATTATGAGCATCCTTTGAATCGTTTATATCGAGAAAATGAATCATATCATTCATTAAAATCGCTAACCATATCTCGCTGTATGATGTACGATGAATTCAATTTGGCTGAAAGTGCTTAACAGTACCCGTCGTGGTTTGGTTGGAAGTTTTTCAAGACACTCCTTCCGAAAGACCGCAATAAGGCAGCATTGAAGGTAAAACGCAAGAAATTACGATGGTACAGTTCGACGCGAACTGGAAGGATACGGCTTCCGGGAGAGAAAAAAATAATAGTTCGTAGAGGCAGAGGCTTAGCACTTTCCACTAACGTGATTACAACCGAACGGCAAACGATGATGACGATGTCGACGGTAAAGCGGATTGTGGCCCTTCGGAACCCGGCAGACCTCCGTAAGTGCCGACCGGGTTAACCACATTGAATTACAACCCATTTGGAGCACATGCGGTCGGCATGGCAGGACATGCAGCCGGCGAGGTCAACCAGCGAGGTGGAATGAGTGAGTAACGAGATGGCGGTAAAAAGCACCAAACCGGATGTCATAAAATTACGGTAAGAGCATTTATCGAGCGAAATGGCACTAGCAGCAGAAAACCGATTGACGAGGCGACTCTTCCGAAACTTCTGCCAATACGGCTCTCGCTCATGGGTGCATCACCGTGTGCCCTTACGAGGGAAGTTGCAGGAATGCCGGAAATCATCTGCAAACAATTTTCATCTAATCGCTTCCTTTCTTTTTGTCCTATTACTGGGTACGATAGTTAGAGGGAACGGAGGCCGCAACAGTTTGCTTCTAATCACGAACGCTGCATGCCGATGTGCTTGAGATGGTAACATGAAGCACAAGGCGTTCTAATTGGTTACCACTGGCCTTGGCACTGGGAAGAGCATACTCATGTGAAATGTGGTTAATTTAATGAACATTCGAACCCATAAGACTAGTCCAGAAACTCCCCATGTTGGTGGATCATTTTCTCTTCCTGTTCAAAAAATCGCAAGAAATGTATTTGAACTAACATAAGTTTGAGAGCATGGTTTGAAAGAAAAAAGTTGAAACGTTAGATATTATAAACTCGATCATGACAAACGCCTTAAATATTTGATGCTCATCTTCCAAAGCAAACCATGGCTTCTGTAAATCAACAAATAAATTAAAAGGGAAAGAATTTGATTAAGTGATATTTTTCAAATATAACGACTGCAGATTTTACGTGCTTGAATTTTTACTGTCGTGTTTTCCTGACGTCTCAAACGTCAAGAAGTGAGCGCGCGAGATTGTTTTGGTCGGTAAATTTCAGAGCGAGTAAATTAATAATTTTTCCGTAGAAAGTACATTAAATTACCCTTTTAAATCATCTTAGTGCTTAATATTACTTATAAGCGATATTGTCTAAAGTGGTAGAAGGCTAAAACGCCTGAAGATTTGTCTTTTTTGAGGCTTTCAAAGGCAACTACTTTGTTGTCTTTTTTTTTTTCATTTCAACGCTGAAATATAGTAACAACATTCAACAGGTTGTTAGAAATAGTATATCCTTCGAACGTTCACTGCTTAGTATTCACTTGTGACTTGCCAAGTGCTACGTAGCAAATATGTCGGTGCGACCCCAGGTTTATTTAACTCGCAAAGAATGTTTTAGTGCATGCCATCGACTGCATAGGTTAGTTCTTATGCTTTTCTTTTTCTAGCGTTCGCACATACTCCAAAATAAAAATCCGTAATATAATAATAATTCACTGTTTTTCCCCAGTCCATTTCTGAGCGATGAAGCAAACCAACAGGTGTACGGAAAATGCAATAATCCCAACGGTCATGGACATAATTATACCGGTAAGCACATGCTTCGTTTTAGTGCTCAAGGTATGCTTTCATGATCTACTTTCTACTTTAGTGGAGGTCACGGTACGGGGTCCGGTAGACACAAAGACTGGCATGGTAATGAACATTACCGATTTGAAGGAGTACATGGACCAGGCTATCATGAAAAAGCTTGACCATCTCAACCTGGATAAGGATGTGCCATACTTTAAGAATCTTGCAAGCACTACGGAAAACGTGGCAATTTTCATTTGGGATAGCTTGAAGCTGATCATGAAAAAACCGGAACTACTGTACGAGATAAAGATATACGAAACGGATAAGAATTCCGTAATTTATCGTGGTGGAAAACAGTCGGATGGACATCAGCATGGACATAAAATGCAGAAGAAATGTTTCATGGATTCATGTGAAAATTCGTCGAATTTATCGTCTGATTCCGACGGTTAGAAACAAGCACAAACCTGCCAACTGGCATGAACACTGTTACAGTATTCTGCGTACATGTTATACATTGCGGAGTAACGACCGTTTGATCTGATATTGTACATCCCATGACCAAGAATCTTGAAAGAGGATACAGTTTTGACCTTGACTTAACAAATCGCAAAAGTACTTCAAAAGTTATTAAGAATAAAATGTAGCAAAGAATCAAGTTGTTTATTGCCTATTTTTATTAAAACTCTTTAAAACCAATAGGCAGAAGTTTTGCATAATGAATATTTGAATCTGCCTATCACCAACGCTCACCAGCCTCTCTATCATTCGGTGATCTATTGCAACACATAAAATAATATTTCTAGTATCACTCCTGGTTGAACTGCATACCCTAGCGGTATTGATTTTATATACATGTTAATCAAGTCTGTATTGCTGCTGGTTAGATCAAATCACGTGTTCAAATCCTTGCTAAAGAAAATGTTCAAATCCTTCTAACCTTTTTCATTGCCCAGACGTTAGATATAGCGTAAAGCGTCGTTGTTTCCTTTTTGGTACATTTTCGAGATTCATCGTTCTGCTTTCGTATCGATGATGGGTAATCATTTGCTACGTCAAGGTAATGAAGCGTACTTTTTGGCATGCAGAGAGAAACTGATCGATTATTAGGGACAGTCCACGCTGCCTCTTAAATAGCATCATCGAACTTTTTATCACAATTAATCGACACGTACGGTATACCGAGCTCAAAGTCGTTTCGTGGCCAGTACTTGAGCACGGGTCGGCTTTCTGGGCGCTCGTCGTTGACGAAAAAATAAGCAAACAGCACACAGGCTGGGTAAGCGGATATGAAGATGAGAATGTGCCAGAAGCCGTGGAGATATGGAAAGTTCATCGACGACCATGTATCGCAAAACATGCGATCGTTAATCCAGCAAACGATGGCCATTATCAGGATAGTTGTGTTACGCACCCCGAGTCGATAGACACGTTCATCTTGCACGCTGGGAAAACAAAGTTAGACACATTATTTAATATAATAGTTGAACATATTCGAAGAGTGTACTATTCCATTTTACTGCGTTAGTGTTACTTACATTTTCAACTCCTTATACAGCAGGTAAGTTGCCGGTATGGCCAGAAACATGAGCGCAAACGCATTTATGGCGGGATGGCAAAATGAGAGAGCCGTTGCTGCAATCGAAAATATGGTCATAGACAAGCAGAAACGTTTCCTGGAAGAGAAAAAGTGCGATGTCGATGAAAGATGCCAGCGAACACGTGCTGTCGCATTTACCTCGATCGTTTGAATATCCGCGGGAAATGACGTCGCGGACAGAAGAGGCTCAACGTGGCCATAAATACCCACAGTATGGTCAACTCATCCAGCAACTGGCCGAGCAGGCTGAGCGTGGCGTGGAAATAAGCAGACGACAACCCGACCACTATCAACAGCACCCATATCAGATGGATGGCAGGTTGTATGAATCTACCGTAATCTTTAAACAGGTAGATGAGGAACGGCGGTCCGAGCAGAAACAGAATGTTACTTATCTGAAACGAGGAAATGGCGTAAACAGGAAATTCAAATAAACAAGCGAAACGTGATGTGTGCTGGCAAAGAATGCCACGAATGCATTCTCGAATGTGGGTTCAAATTAGGTCGCATAAGTAAAGTGAACCTGGGCTGGGATTGTTCCAACAGGAAGAGAGAGATGGAAAAAATCTTATTACGCAACAGAGGCCAGCGTGCCAATACCGCGTAGCAGACGCGTGCTGCACGCTTCACTAGTAGTAGCATGCTTGAAGGCTGTGTAAGAAAAAAAACGCAGAAGTGAAAACATACCGTATTGACGAATTCTGCAATGTCTGGTGAAACGAGATAATTTCCTTCGCACCAGTCCACGGGGGAGCTTCCACGTTCCAGATGTTCCCAGGTCATGGTACAGCATAAACCGTCGAAATCACGCTAAAAGTGATCGTCTTAATTAGCACCAGCAATGCTTGCCTGCGTTTTTCCACGCCAAACACACCACAAAACACCTGCACACGTTCGATTTCCTTTAGCTCCTATTTTGTACTACTCTTCGATGCTCTTTGTTTACGTTTCGCTTTGTTTACGTCATTTGCGTAATTTTTGCACACCATTGTGCCTAGACGAGCCCCCACTACCAGATGGTGCTGCTGTCATTGAGCTGTCATTGGGTCGAGTCCGTTGACAGCTCCTATTTCTGCTGAACCGTGTACAGTGTAATATTGTGGTTCTTTTTGTAGCTTCTTGGTTATTTTAGATAGTTTTTAAAACCAATTTATCCCTACACTATTTCATAAGGTATGAAGAGAAACAGTAGAGAAGCTGACGAGTCATCGTGTACGCATGATCCGTCAGCCGAGTCTGATTCAGGTTCCAACTAGCACATTCCGCACTATTGTACCATTTCACCACCGCCCGCAATGGCATTCATTTAATTTTTCACCGATAGTCACCCTTATCGCCAGGAACAAGCATCCGGAAGTGCGCGCATAGTGGGGTTATTGAGTCCGCCTACGGGCTTAAAGCCCACGGTGAGGGCAGCATGGACACAAACAACGACAATGCTGCTAGCGTCAGCAGCGGTGGAGGCGGTAGTGGCTCCGGTGGCGGTAACAACACCTTCGAGGACTTTGTTTCCCAGTTCAACGCGCGCGTCCAAATACAGCAAAACCTCCAGCAGCAACTACAGTACCTCCCGCAGCCGGCATCGTTCCAGTATTTCGGCCTTACCTCCAACCTAACGCCAACCGCGGCCGAGTTTGTACCCCGTAAGTACCAAGCGGAACCTACCGGAAATGTAGCACCACCGGAAGTAGCCGCACTAGAGTCCGCGATGTATCATGCACCGGTGCCAACATCGGCCATTCCACCGTTTCCCATTTCGACCGTGGATGATGACTACGACAGGGATGATGCACGAGCCGGTCCTTCCAGTCGGTACGGTGCCGGACGAAACGGATCAGACCGTACGCGAAGAAACGAAAGCCTAAAGCCACGGAACGGTTGGCACTCGCGTGACGATCGTACAGTGGGACGCGCCGGTAAATGGAAAACCAACCAACAGACAGCCGGAAGTGGACGGCTGCGTGGTCACGCCGACGACGATTACACCGATGAATACTCGTCCCGCAGCGGCGATGGATCATCTCGACGAGCCGGAGGATCGAGACAGTGGGGAAACCGCAACATCACCACAGACGATTCGGGTGCAGAAAATGGACGGCCAAACGTCCCTGCGAAAGTGGATAAGCGATCCACAGCTGATTATCCTTCGTCCACACCGCTGTCGAAGTGCTCCCAGCGTGAGAAACTTATGCGCGAAATCGAATGCTATCGGCTGGAGTGTTTGGTGTGCTGCGAGATCGTTAAACCGATGCAATCCACCTGGTCCTGCGCGAATTGCTACCACATACTGCATCTTGGGTGCGTAACGCGTTGGGCGACGAGTTCCCAGGCGGAAGACGGATCCGGTTGGCGCTGTCCCGCTTGCCAGAACGTCACGAAGAAGATCCCGCGCGAGTACTTCTGTTTCTGTGGAAAGCAAAAGAACCCCACGTACAATCGTGACGATCTGGCGCACTCGTGCGGGGAAACTTGCGAGCGTCGCGATTTCTGTGACCATGCCTGCACGCTTCTCTGTCATCCGGGTCCTTGTCCACCATGTCAGGCTTCGGTGCAACGACGTTGCGGTTGCGGACGTCTCGAGAAGCTGGTCCAATGTTGCTTGAAAGAGGATCTGCTGTGTGGGGCCACTTGTGATAAACCGCTCAACTGCGTGCTTCATCACTGTGGCAAGCAGTGCCACGCCGGAAGCTGTGAGACTTGTGCCGAGCAGGTTCAACACAATTGTCACTGCGGAAAGGACGAACGCATGGTGGCGTGTAGCGTGGAACACCTCGAGAAAACCAGCTACGGATGTGGGAAACCCTGCGAACGTCCGCTTGCCTGCGGTAACCACCAATGCCAGCGTTTATGCCACGAAGGCGAATGCGATCCGTGTGCCGATGCACCCGAGCGTGTCCTCAGCTGTCCGTGTGGTCGTCAGGCAATCGAACGCGATAGCCGTACGTCCTGTCTGGATCCGATTCCGACCTGTTCGGGTAACTGCGGCCGGAAGCTGAAATGTGGCCCACCCGGTGCGAATCATTGCTGTGAGGTTCCTTGCCACCGGGGTGACTGCCCACCCTGCAAGAAATCCACCACCGTCAAGTGCCGTTGTGGCAGCATGGATCAACCGATGAAGTGCAAGGACCTCACGACACGTGCTGATGACGCACGGTGCAAGAAACGGTGCGTACGACGGCGCAGCTGCGCCAAGCACAAATGCAATCAGCTGTGCTGTATAGATTTCGATCACATCTGCCCGAAAACGTGCTCGTTGCCACTTTCCTGCGGCCGGCACCGTTGTGATAAGCCCTGCCACAAGGGCAACTGCCAGCCGTGTCACCGCGTGTCCTTCGACGAGCTGACGTGTGATTGTGGCGCAAGTATCATCTACCCGCCGGTGCCTTGTGGCACAAAGAAACCACCCTGCGATAGACCATGCAGTCGGCGGCATTCGTGTGACCATGCGGCCCTACACAATTGCCACGCGGAACCGGAATGTCCTCCGTGTGTCGTCCTCACGAGCAAATACTGTCATGGACGACATGAACAGCGCAAAACCATCCCGTGCTATCAGGATTCGTTCAGCTGCGGTATGCCATGCACCCGACCACTTCCTTGTGGCCGGCACAAGTGCATCCGGGCGTGTCACGAAGGCGAATGCATGCTGGAGGGTGCCGTTTGTAAGCAAAACTGCACGACCGCCCGGGAAACGTGTTCGCATCCGTGTAATGCACCGTGTCACGAAGGCGCCTGTCCCGAGGTGGCCTGCCGAATCATCGTGGAGGTGACGTGTGAATGCGGACACCGAAAGCAGCAACGGACATGTCACGATTTCTCCAAAGAGTACCGTCGGATCGCATCGGCTCAGCTAGCTTCGTCGGTGCAGGAAATGCAACGGGGCGGTTCCGTCGAACTGAGCGACATTTTGGGACCGGTGCGACCGAAAAGCAACAAAACGTAAGCAAAGCGGGCCCTGCGACCTCATCCGGAACTGTGCATAGACTTATCGGCTTCTCACCTTCCTTTCTTTTGCAGCTTGGAGTGTAACGAAGAGTGTCGAATGCTCGAGCGTAACCGCCGATTGGCAATAGCGCTGCAGATCCGTAACCCAGATCTACCATCAAAACTGCAACCGAACTATTCGGAAACGCTTCGAGCCTACGCGAAGAAAGACCCGGCCTTGGTGCAGATGATTCACGAGAAATTGACCGAGCTGGTGAAGCTGGCGAAGGAAAGCAAGCAGAAATCACGCTCCTACTCCTTCCCGGTGATGAATCGTGAGAAGCGCTCCATCGTGCAAGAGATGTGTCACATGTTTGGGGTCGAATCGGTGGCCTATGATGCTGAACCGAACCGGAACATCGTCGCAACGGCGGATCGTGCTACGGTACGTATCGACCGCCTCGTTCAGCAGCGAAATTGCGTTACATTTCTCTTTTTTCCCGGGTTTTTTTCAGTCGTGGCTACCAAGCATGAGCCTAATGGAGGTGCTGCAACGAGAGAGCGGCCAACGGCGGATTGTCGTACCGAGCATGAATGCCTGGGGAAAGCCAAGCTACGCGAGCACTACCAACATGAGCAGCAAGTAATGAGGCCCAATCACCTCGTTGTATCGACGAACAAACAACCCCATTTCCGCTAGGGACTTGAAGCAATGGCCTAATTTTCTTCCTTTACAAAGTAGCAGCAACGCAATCGGGGAAGGTGAATCATTTTCGGTTTCTTCATTTCTCACTGGTCTACAACTACATTTCGATTGTAATAAACTAAACGAGTCCAAAGACTGCCAGCCGAAGCCGTCGATACAAAGTGCAATTGTTGTGGTTTTATTTCTCCCCCGAAAGATGTTTGCCACGTGCTGTTCCTGTTTCTCCTGCAGCAAGTAAGTAAAGTACGTTCCATTACGAAACCCATCAAGAAGGTGCTTCACATTATGTAACCGATATTAATGTGTCGGATTAAAGATATCTCTCATAACGAGAGCGGCTCTGATATTCGAAGGCTGGTAGCCTTCCATGGGCTCTTGTATCCACCACACGTGCTCATCCGTTGCAGGACGCGCAACAAGTATCATCGTATCGTATCGAAAGCAAAAAAAGAGCCATTTGGATATCCTAGAGGTTTCACTGATATTTATTAACTCAATGAGCGCTCGCAGAACGGACTGCAACCTGGTTCAATCACGGAATATAAGATTAGTTTACAGGGCCGGCAATCGAGCATCCCATCGCCACCGGGTGCTTTACTTCCACTTGTTGTTGTCGTAGTCCCACTTGGACGACACACCGTGAATCGGGTTGATGTTGAGATCGAGCATACGCTTCAGCTGCGCCTTCTGGTGCTCTTCGTCGAACGTTTCCGGAATCGCATCGTACACGAATGCCTTCATCATCAACATGCAGATGAGGCTCATCGAGGTGACGATCAGGGCGCCACCGAGGCAGGCCTTCCACTCACCGGTTGGGTGCTTCATCTCGGCAAAGGTCTGACAGAACGACGCACGGTACAGGGCCTTCTTCTCCTGCACGGACAGCTTCTTCCAGTCTCCCTTTTCCTTCTCCCGCAGGGCCTACGGAAAAACGATGCCGGAACGGTTAAACGGACTCGTGACAACTTATGGAGGCGCACCACGTCGTGTGCGGTCAGCATGTTTACCATAACGTCACGGGTGTTTTCCTTGAAGCGGATGGCCGGCATGGGGTAATCCACACGGTCAGCGTACACGGGCAGTCCGTTCCAGCCGTGTCCGACGACTTCCCGCTTGCCGATCTTCTGCGAGACCATGTCACTGGACTGGCGGGTGCCCATCTTCGTGCGCAGGGCATTTCGCAGCAGAACCGACGCAAGGTTTACGTTGGCCATCGTTCCTGTTGGGAGGACAGTTTTGAGTTAATAAAAAGCAAAACACAGACACAGTTGACAACCCCTTGGGGGATAAGGGCGAAATAATCCAACGCCATATAGAAAAAAGGGTTGCTATGATCTGTCAAACGTGAATCCTGTCTGCCACTGGGAAACATATGACTGCTTTGATATGCCGAAGAAAACTCAACGTTATGTAATGCGAATTTTGTGCCCATCTTGCTATGGCCGCACACCCGGCGCTGGTTGCGAAATAAACGCCAGCAACCGCACGCATAGACAAGCGGGAGTGTTCACACGGGGGAATTACTATTTCGTGCAGTATTTTTCACCGTATCCTTTGGGGCGATTACGACATCATAACCCCACAAAAAAAGCACTATATTTCCAATGCAACAAAATGAAGGCTCGCCTCTGTTGGGTGGTGCCAATTCGTTTCCTCACTAGCAGTAGGGTTTTTTAAGGCTCAAACAGAGGCCGCACTACCAACCCGATTTATCAGAAGAATTTTCAGCAACAATCCGCACTCACCTCCAGTGAATTCGAACCGACCGAGAATTGATATTTTCTCTGTTTAGAAAAATCAAGGTAGTACGTAAAAGAGCAGGCCAAGCACTGTCAATGTGACGTTCAAGAGCAAGGCGAAGAAACAGTCCTGCGTGACAGAACCGGGTGCGAGAGATTTCATTGGATTTTCTTAACGAAATAATTTTAAATAGTAACCTATGCACTGTTCTTTATGTTGCTTTATGCTCTATAAAATATGCAAACATGCTTTATCTCGAAGAACTAAATTTCCTGATGAGTACGCTGGTTTTTGAATCCACTTTGGTGCCTAAAATTGCCATTGTACCTAAATGTGCAGGCTAACTAATTATGGAATAAAATTTAGTCGTTTAAAAATGCAATAAAAAAGATATAAAACTGTGACCTGCACTAGGTAATCACAATAACGAATAGTACTTTTGATACGATTGGTTCAAGCAAAGATGTAAACACGATCTTTCAAACTTATCTGTTCGCCGAGAACATGCCGAATACAAGCGACCAAACAACGGTAAACCACGTGAAAGAAATAAAATAATCGTGAAAAAAGTGCTGCGCATTCAACGATACAATCAGCGAAAATTTTTCGCAAAAGTAACAGGAGAGCATACCAGCTAGGAGTTAACATTTTTCGCGATTTAAAATTTGGCGCCAACTGTGCTACAAAATAAAAATGTACCGTATAACAGATTATGGGTGCCGCTGTACCAAAAATGTAATTTTTTCCCAATAGATGGCGCTATTTATCTGAAATATTTCAAATAGTGAAACATTTCAAGTAGTTTATTTTTGTAGCGCCATCTATTAGCGAATAGGGTAAACATTATAGCGTTTCAAATTTTGAAGCGTTTCAGAAATTGAAGCGTTTCCGAATTTGCTAAAAGCAGCCTCTTAGCTGGTATGCTCTCCTGTTACTTTTTGTCAAATTTTGTCGGTTTTGCCAGTGCAGTGCGCGTCAACCTTTTTTCGCGTTTATTTAATTTCTTTCGTTTTGCACTCTGTTATGGTTTTGGGCTGGAATGAGCATGTTTTCCAGTATAACATAGTAAAAAATACATAGTAAAAATAGTAAAAAGGTTAAATAAATTCTTATGAAAGGATAGATTTGTAAAAAGGATAAAGGTGAAGGGACAAAGCCTTAGAAAGGATAATAAATGGCTTTTGCCAGTAATACATCATAGTGCACAAAATCAAAGAAAAAACACGAGAATGTTTGGAGGTGAAACTGAAAGATTTCTTTCATTTTATTTAGATTTTCTTTTCCATACGTTCCATATCGTTTGCGGCGGGTGAAAGAGGACGATCCTCCACAATAGCCACCCCAAAAAGATCCTTGAATGTGCAACACACTTACTACTTCTTCAATTGTCTTGATGGTGCGCGGGCTCATTTCTGCGATATCGTTTTATTCTAGCAATAGTATTTTGATTTGAGTAAACGGTTTTGCGAATATTTACACCAGCCAGCGTTGGCCCATTCCGTCCCGTGCCATCGATCTCGCCTCGTCCGTGGATTTGCTCTATATGTCACAGCTACAACAAACCTACAGCCTACATGTGGAACGTCCTGGCCGTCCGGAGTTCCACATCGTCCACTCCAGCCAGCGAACGGCCAGGACAGTGCCGACGACGGCGGAAACATCCGTGGAGGGATCGTCCAGACGTTAATATGTACATTGATTTATGAACAGTAACCGAAGAGCGGGTGTCAGTGGGACGGCGCTCCACTTCCGGCGTCCTTCCGGCTAATAACTTGCGTATCTATCTAATGAAAACATGTCCTGATAACTCTAACTCTAACCCGCGCGACAATCGCTCTCCTCGCGTCCTTTTAGCTTGCATTGGTTGTCCCGTTTGCCGGCGCGTCCTTGCAACGGGCTATAAATTGTACATTTATCCATTAAGACAGCTGGTACGCGTAGAAATTAAACAAACAAACATAAAAGCTATTTGCACTGGGATATAGGTTCGGCAAGATTGCATCGACACCAGCGTTATTTTACTAGCCATCTATAGTTAAAAACGTGTATGCGTTATGTCTCTGCGTCTTAGCTGCATTGTGTCTCTGTTGCCGTTCCAGCGAACGAATTTACACCCTTCTACGGATTCCGTCACACCCTGCTGTCCTGTTCTTGATTTTGAGCATTTGTGAAGCTGCTTTCGCGCGGGTTTCGACTTCCTTTCCGGTTGGCCGAATTGCTCCCCCGTTGGCCGCGCGAAAGAGAGCAAGGTTGTACGAAATAAGTTATACCTAACAAGCTGCTGTTGCATTACAAACGATAATAAATACTGGCTGCATGATCGCGATCGCCTCGCGTCGACGTCTAACACGCACGTGATCCGGTGGTTCGCCGACTAACTCTGTCTTTTGGTTTTGTTTGATCGTCTGTCCACCTGTCCACCGTGGCCATGGCGGAAGCCAGACGTAGTGTGCGGTGATACGGGACACCACGTCGGTTGTCCCGCCCGCCAACGGAAACCGACGGTTGCAGAACGAAACGGTTCATAAGAAACCCATCTCGAGAGCGGTGTGCAGGGACCGGATGTCGCTGTGGCTCGATATCCGCCAGAAGGGAAAGTTGAGATTTTTGGCCGCATTTTCTTCGTCCTGCCCATCACCGACGACGACGTACGTGCTTTTGCGTCCGAATCGCGTCACGATTCGTTCGAAACACTGCTCTTTACCTACGGAAGCAGGAGAGAAAAAGGCATCAGCATGAGTCATTCAGACACCCAACCAGCCACGTTACTTACCAATTTTGTTGGCACTGTACACGTTCTCGACGGGGAAAACCTGCCCAAGCCCGTACAGCAGGATCTTCGCGAGGGCCGGGACCAGCTGCGTGGTTGTCACGAGCACATTCACGCAGTTTTCACGCTGTGCGATCATGTTCAAACACTTGAGCGTCAGGCTGTGCCAGCTGTCCGTCTCCAGCTCGATGTCCGACCGCACCTGCAACCAGTGGTCACGCTTTTGTGGCCCAAGTAAGCCACCGACACTGCGCAACGCCGCATCGACACGTGTTAGTAGGGACAACAACACACGCCAGAGGGCGCTTAAGAAAAAAACAAAACTCACTTGTTCCGGTACGTGTTGTACGTGTCCTTGATTTTCCGATAGCGAAACGCCAACTTCCGCATCCAATCGACACCGCCACGTACCCCGTTCGGAAGACACACGTTTGGTGGAGCTCCTACTGGAAGGAGAGAGGGCAAAACAGAAAGTTTGTACTCGATTCTGGATGGACTGGAGCTCCGGATGATGATGAGGATGGTTTTACCTTGCGGTGTGGCATTGTGGAAACCGTCGGCGGCGAAATTGTAGTTGTTGAGATCCTGCCCGTTGTCGTCGGAGGCCACATCGTCGATATGTATCTGATCGCACTCCTCCAGGTCGTTGAAGAAAAAGTACGCGTCGGCCATGTTGAAGATCAGCTCCTCCATCCGGTAGCCCAGCTGCACCTGATGATCGCGGTTCTGAAGTGGCAAAAAATGGGTGAAAAAATGGGTAAATCATCAGTTCCGAAAGAGCGATGGTCTTTTGTTCGTCCTTCTTACCTTATTGTATCGGCCCGCGTACGAGCCCGTCAACAGCGAGTGGAAAATGATGATCGTTTCGTCAAGATCCCACACGAAAATGCGCTCAGGAGCTTTCTCGCTGATTCCCGGTTCACTAGTCGAGCTTCGCGTAGGACTCGGATGTGCGTGACGTCGTCCTCGCGCCCTTCCAGACTTCCCAGTGGGGGTTGTTTTGCTAGCGGCCAAAGGACCTCCCACACCACCAGCTACGCCACCGATCCCGGCCGTAGGTGAGATCGAAATCGGCGATTGGGGTGAGTGCGAATGGGCCAACATGTTGGGTGTGGTGGCGTGTGCTTCCGAAGGACTATCGGCGGATAAACCGGCGGCCACGTGAAACCCAGCCTGACTGCCACTCGAACCGGGTGAACTGACGTACGGCGAGTAGCTGGCCGTGTTGGCGTAGTACGGGCTGTACTGGTCATTGTAGTAGCTGTACCCATCCTGTTGGCCAGCTCCAAACTGCCCGAAAGACGAGTTATACCCGTACGAGGAGTACAGTTGGGCGGAATTGTTGTTACCAGCGGCTGCTGCGGCCGCATACGGTGACGCCAGGTAGGTGTTTGGTGACGGGATCTTGGTAGAAGCCGTCCGAGCCCCGTAAGCCGTCGCACCGTACGCGGACGAGTAGAACGCGGGCGTGTACTGCTGCATGCTGTTGTAGTAATTGTAGTAGTCCGACTTGTGGTCGTACACGTTTGTGGCCGCAGCCGATTGGCTCTGGAGGGCGTCCAGTGTGGCGACAGCGGTTGCTCCCGGGTTACCACAAAAAAGACCACTCCCGTCGAGATGCGCAGTTGTCGAACCGAGGGGCAAGTTGGTGCTGGTGGTGGTATTGCTGGAGGAAGCTGCTGCGGCCGCTGCTACGGCCAAGCTCGCGTCCAATCCCGGGCTGCGGAGTTCCGATTTAACCGTACCGTCACTCAGCCAGTGCGACATTCCCAGCTCGCTGGAAGGACCTGTGCCGAGTAGGCCGCTACTACCCACGCCAGTCCCGTTGCCACCCGTGCCCAGAGAGGACAGTCCATCCACTAGCCCGCCCGCCGTCGATGATCCGACAGAGCTTCCGCCGGATGTGGTTCCCGAGTTGACGGTGGTTGAGCTTCCACCACTGTTGCTACTACTGCTGCTACCTCCACTGTTGTTGAGTCTGGCCACTAGCGATCCGGGACTTGCCAGCAGACCACCACCGGAACCGTTTCCACTGCCGGGAAGAGGTCCGTAGCTTAGATTTAGACCGTTGTGAAGAGCAACGGAACTGCCGGTGGAACTCCCACCCAGCACGCGATAGGGCCCAGTTGGGGCACCACTTCCGATGGCCGTGGCCGCTGCCGTTGTGGATGAGGAGTGATTAAACAGGGCCGGATGTGTTCCTCCACCAACACTACCGCCGGTGTGGGTTGTCGTCGATCCGGTCGGGTAGTGGAAGGGTGATCCTAAGGCCAACGTTGGCCCACTTCCGATGCCGTCCAGGGTTGGCACTGTTGTTGCTGTTCCTAGTGGCGGATCCGAGAGATTACTGTAGATGCTACGGGAGATGGAAAAAAAATGCGAGTTAGAAGAAGTTTTCAACGTGAAAGGGCTGTTGCAAAAAACCCATGGATGGGGCACAAAAAAAAGAACAACCCGGTTTGTTTATTTCGAGCAGTAATGACAGTTCAGATTTCTGCCATTATTCATCCGGAATCCGGTGGCAGCCCGGGTGGTTCCAAGTCCACCGGTGACAGCACCGGGAAAGCACACACACATAAATCACCACCATCAGCCATTTGCAAGCTATTCCTGGCTGTGCGATCTTCATTAACCCTTGCGGTGCTTCGGAAGAAGTGGTTCCATTTTTTTCTTCCTTTTTTTCTCCTTCACTTCAAACACACTCCCACTGCGCAGTGTCGGAGGAGTCCTGTGTGCGCACACCGCCATTACTCAACTTCGTCCCAAGCGTCCCAACCCGGGGTGGTAAGGGGGTTTTTTTGTGATTTATGTGGGTCGACGTGTCATAGCGCAAAACAAAGCCTACTGCCATCGTAATTATGACGCATCAGCCGCTGCTCGGGTTGGTTCTCGGCTTTTTTTTCTGTACCGTGCCCATGGCGCGCTTGGATCGTATTTATTTTGGCTCGCCCGTACGAACACACAACACAATAAACACAAGCAGGCCGTGGCGGATGTGTAAGAAGAGCGGTAAAATATATTAATGTTGGTTTGGCTCGCCCCTGTGGAAAACACCGCAATGGAAAAACGTGGCCGCGAGCACACATTAGAGCGCGCCGTTTTCCCGCCGAAGGTGGTGAGTTTTCCGAAACGGAAGACGCACCCGTTCAGTCGTGGGTGAGCGCGTGTGTGTGTGTGTGTATCGGGACATTAATTTTATTGTAATTTCACACTTTCTTCCTAATTACGACAACGCACCGTAATAGGATCACCGGTACAGGACGAGGAAATTGTATGAAACCGGGACATTTGGTTCGAGTTTGGCGATGAAAGTCATTCATCAGCGATTCCACCACCCCAAAATGGAGGTGCGAGTTTTTTCTCTGAAGAGGCAATTGGTTTTTAACCCCATAAACCTACCGGAAAAGAGTTCTTCTTGTTTGATATGCTTCAGACGCTTTCAACTGACTTCAAGTGGATTGATTAATGGCCTAAATGTCCTCCTAAACGCAACCACAAGCGATACTTAAGAACACGACACGTTGAATGTCTACACCGAAACCTCCTGCAGCACCCTCGCAGCAAAACGGCATCGAGACATTTCGCAAAATCAAGGCCAAGGATGGCGTAGTCGAGCCGACGCGAGCCCTCTCCGAAATCAAGTGCAAGGTGCATTTGCGACCCCCTTTCGCCGCCTCGGCCACGGCAACCCCCTCCCCCATCCCCCCACCACCACATGCCGACACCGATCCCGGAGGCGTAACTCGATCCGCGGCGTATGTGCCCTTCTTCCGGGGGGTGACCTTTACGTGCGCGTGAAGTTGCCGCTCCTGCCGCGTGTGTGTCGTCGCGCCACCGGATCGGACACGCCGTCGAATATGCTCGAATTTCTGCACTCCGAGGCAGATCCCTCGGACGGAACGTCCATCACAGTCTGAGAAAGGGGGGGGCCACTTTTCCCAGACCCAAGGGCCAAGGGCGGTGTTGCTAGAGATGCAGGTCTCAGCTCTGGAGACGGAATTCGCTGACACTAGGGCTGGTTAATTCCTGGAAGCCCAACTCCCGGAGGTGTCCCACAGGAAGACCCCGTTGTGGCCACGCATGAAGAATAGGGGGAAACGGGGTATGGGGGGTGGAGGGTCCCTTCATTTCCGTCGGCACGTAAAGTGGCACAAACGGAACGGTGAAATGGCGATCGCGGAAAGGAACGCACGGAAACCGCCGACTGTGCCGTAATCGAACCAACGCAGCGGCTTATCAAACCAAACCCAAACGGGGGCTCTGTTTGAGCTGGCAAGCTGTTTGGGTGTTTGTTTGAATATTGCGATGTACAGCGAAGGCTGATCTTTTACCGTTTTTCGGCGGTGGTAAGGAAATTTGACGGTAGGAAGGTGCACCACACCGGCGAGCGAACACAAAAACATCCTGACCAGGGCAAAAAAGCAAACACGGCACGAGTTTTGTCGACCGGTGCCAGAATGTAAAGTGTGAGAACATTTTTATGCTTCCCGTGCAGTATCCAGTGCAATTAAGTAAACATTAATGTCTCCCTAAGGAACAGCCTGCTTAGGTTCGGTGGTGGGGTTAACCCATTTTTTTGAATGAATATTTCAATTTGCAGGTTTATTGTGTGCAAATCGCAATAAAGAAGAGATCATAGAGCATATTCTTATATAATCGGTGGGTATGAACAGTATATAAGCGTTGCTGTAACACGGAGATCAAGGAGATCAGGAGATCTTTGTGAGATCATCTCCTGCCAGCGCCATCTACATGTGAGTGTTCGAAGCTCCCTCGCGCTAAGTAGATGAGCGTTTTGAACGAAACCAATTAATTTCCGACCGCATCGCACTTTTCTCACGATTCTTACAGCTCTCCTCTCTAGCGGACAATATGGTCGATCGCACCCACACCCGGAACTAGCCCCATGATGGCCACTTGGCACGAAATCATCGCTAATGGCCAGCCGACTGGGTGGTCGCAATATGTCGCCCATTCCCATCCCGATTCCACTGTGACATCCATCTTCATCTGGTCTAGCGCGCGACTAGCGGGTGCGACCATGACTAGGTCGAATTGGAATTACCGAATCGGGCTCGGACGGCTCTCGACCGACGGGAAATGGAGTGTTTCCGCTCGTAGTTTTCCCACCGGTCTGATGAAGCGAGTGGGTGTATTGTGTCGAGACTGGCCCAGCGCTGGGTGCAAGA
This sequence comes from Anopheles nili, assembly GCF_943737925.1. NCBI lineage: Eukaryota > Metazoa > Arthropoda > Insecta > Diptera > Culicidae > Anopheles > Anopheles nili. The sequence goes on from NC_071292.1 coordinate 8,926,684, forward strand.
TGTAATCTAATCGCTTTAACCAATCGCTCGTCCACACACGATCGTGGTCTAGCGTGGTCAGTTGGGACTTGGGGGATGATGCAACACACGAGACGAGACTCAACGTGGAGACAAACCCATCGAACAGCGCCTATTCGAGGTGGCATTTGCAAACAAGCCAGCAGAAGGTGACGGGAGAACTGATTTGTAACACCTTCAGAACACGATCGAACCATGCTAGATAGCTCCAACACACATCCCTTATGCCGAGAGGATCACACCTCCCAAAGGACGCAGCACGATCGCCCTCGTAAATGATCGTGTTTGACGAGCGTGTTCTACATGCCGTAAATTAGTGCACGCTTCCTCTCCAGCCTCGGGCGACAAGCAATCAAAATGGAACGCCAGAAAAGCCTCTTAATTTAATCACCATCAATGCTGGTCCCTTTCTCGCGTCGAGAAAGGCAAAAGACGGAACCCCATTCTCCAGGAAAGTGCGCCTCCATAATAGTGACCATCGAGGAAGTGGCCCAACATAAACTGTAGCACGTGTTGGCGATAAAAAAAGCACACACACACACACAAAGCAGGGAGAGGGGGGTTTAAAGCCCTCTCTTGGAGACCTGTAAGGGTGATAAACATTTCACGGGCTCGTGGTGGTGGCAATCATAATAATCCGTTCCTAATCCAATTGGCCCAAACATCTTTATTGGGCCTTTTGGTTCGCTCGTTTCGCTTCCGATGCCACCAACGGAGCGCACCCCTTTTGTACGGGAAAGAAGCCCGTTACGAGGCGGGAAAAACCGTCCCGAGGCTCGCGATCGGTTTGATTTATGATCCCGATACCCGCCGGGTTTTGCTGCGCCACGATTCCCTAAGCGATGGGGGAGCTCGCTGTTTGATGGCTATTTTTGGGGGCAACGGCTGTTGAGTTGGGGCTTTCTTTCGATCGCTGGGTGGTGGTTTCTCGTTGACGCGAGGCTTTCATTCATTGCAGGCAAAACGGGGTCCATCGGAAACAGTTCTCATGGTACACGGTTCGTTCAAGGACACGCATTTAAAAGGACGATGCAATGCCGCAAAATTCCAGCTGCGTGTGTCCTTTCGCGAGCAAGGATATTTGCGTCTTTTAGTGAAGCTTTATTCGGTGGCCTTATTTATTATCCATCCGTGGCACGATTTGTGTACGTACAAAATGGAGCTGTTTTCTTCCTCCTTCCAACACCTCCACTGCCACTATCGACAGGACGCACGCGCGCGCACTCGGTCCCAGTGACGGTGATGACGTTCATCTTATGTTTCCCATTATCTTCCCAAAAGCGGGCAACCAAACGAGCGAACAAAACCATGAGAAAAAAAAGAGCCACCCCAAAACGGAAACATTGTGTGCCGTGGGGCAGGGGTTTTCCTCTCGCTCCACCCGCGCTTGTGGCCCATGGCACTGAAGTAATACGATATTTTACGTCGTCCCCCAACCCAAAACGACGCTCATCAACGACGGCCCGTCGCCATGGTATCTGATGCGCCAGGCCACGGAATCGTTAGCTCGCAACGCAAGGAAAATCGATGAAAAACCACCACCACACCGAGTGCCTCACTAGTGTAGGTGGTGGAGGAGGGTGATTAAAGGTTTTCCGATGAATTTTCCACCCCCGGAGGGTTTTCCCGTCACACGCACGCTTCCACGGAAAATCCACTCTCCACCATTTGGCTTGCGTAAGTGTGCGCAACGATCCGGCGGAACGATGTGATTGGTGCGTATTTTCACACTCTCTCCCCCGCACCGGGGTGTGGGCATGTGGTGAGGGTGGACATTTCCCAATTTGTTGATTTGTCGTCCGTTTCGGGCTGTGTGCTGCTCTCGCTCGTGGCTTTAGGTTCCGTACCCGTACCTGGAGAGACGCTCAGAAAACGCCAACGAATCAGAAGCTAGAAGTTTGGGTGGGCCGTCGTCCAACCCCCCACGTTTCCAACACCAACACCAGTGCAGTGCGAGGGTGGATCGAAAATCGATTCCGACACGGCGTTGGGGATGAGTGTACGAGCCATTACGAGCCGAGAGATGAGCAAGAATAGTGAATCTAACATTTGCGCTTTTGTTTCATTGTCTAAGCTTCACCAGACGTTTCCCAGCTCGGTTTGAATATTAGCTTTAGATACGGAACTATCTTTCGTCCCCCAATTCAGCCTTCTCAGTTCTAGCCACTAGCTCTGGGGGTTGGTATTCGGAAGAGATCCTGCGAATTCCTGGCTCATATAACACGCCGCTAGCCGTTCAAAAGAAATAGTGAAGAGCAGAAAAAAAATATGGAACGCTCGAATGCCGGTGCATTGTCGTCTATTTTTGTCATCCCATTACATGCGATGGGGATAGGGATTGGCCCTTTTTTAGCTGCGTTCAGTTTCCACCACGCTCTACTGCCGGTCGCGTATCATCGCCATCGTCAGCAGCCCCAAGCCGGAACGATGTCAGCAGCAAAAAAAAGGTATCGAATTTAATATCCCCTCCGGGTCGGTCGCCGGAACTGACTTTCCTTTAAACACCCTCTCGCGTGGGGAGAGAATAGAAAAAAAACACTAAAACTAAACAGCATACCATTGCAAGCGCTCTATCGCAGCGTAGACACGATGCGGATATGCCAGGAAGTGACACCGATGCACCGAATGCGCGCGCTCGAATGCACAGTTGCACATCCGGTGTGTCGAGAGCGGAATTGATGGCCAACGGGTGGTTTGTAGTGGGAGTTGGAAGTCGCACGAATTAAGGCCTATTTTTATCGCCCATCTCGCCATGGTGTTGAAGGGATGACGCGATGAATGTGGTGTAATAATGCTTGAATTACATAATAATTACGCGCTCGCAATGACGCCGGGTGGATGCAGTTGCATGCCTCAAACAAACAGCTTATGCAATCGCTGAACACTCGGGACCAAAAGGGAGCTGCATTGTGATCTCGATGCTCGAGCCAAACTACGCTTTCGAGAGGCTGCTTGCAGGCGGTTGAGAATTTTGTCGCTTTTTTCCTCTCTCTTCTAGGGTACATTGCGACATTCGGAGTGAGGAAAAAAAGGCGTATTAAAATCTGGAACCCGAATAAACGGAGCCTCTTTGAAGCGAACGACTTTTGCCCTTCCACTTGGAGTTAATGGCTGCTAAACACACAGTAAAGATCGTGTTTTTTTCATACCATTTTATGTCCCGAAACCCGCCGGTAATGTTTATACCAAACGAATAGAACCGGGCACTAAACGCCCAGCGCTACTAGACGACCGGGCGGTGTGATTATAGCCACTTTAACGCCGGCCGTTTCCGTGACCGAAATTCTGAGTGTCGATGAAATATGAAACAAGCGTAAACAAAACGTCCTTCTCCGAAGCGAGCACGGAAGCAACCAATAAAAATGTGTGCCTCAGTGGAACCGAAACGCTGGAATATGGGGGTGCAGGTGGATGATTTTCTAGAAGAAAAAGATATCCGTTAGACGCCTTGTTGGAGTTGGGTAGCTTTACAAAAATTCCCTCCACAAGCAAGAAATCTCATTCCGAGCGATTTTTAATTGCCGTTAACAAATGCCGGCGTCTGTGGCAGGCGAATTTGTTCGAGCCCATCGTTGAGCCACACGTGCGGAGAGACATTTTTGAAATAGTCCCTGTCGGCTGTGGATGATCGTTGTGGCGGGTTATTTCCGTTGCTGGCCACTCGATCTTCCGACACGACCCACGAGGACTGTTTGTCTTGCGTTCCTAAGCAAAGCCAGCTGGACGAGGGTTTTGGTGTGCAAAATAGACGGAAAGCAAATGCACAAACCCAGCCGTTCGCAACGCACAAAAACCAACGTCTGGAGTGGAACTCGTAGCCCGAAAAAAAAACCCACCCAAAACTGTGCTGCATCGGCAAAGCAAATGCCTCAGAAGGCGTCTGTTCGGGCGTTTTTTTTTTCTTCCTGCACGTCGTACAGTTTTCCCTAAACCACTTGTTCTCGATGCTGCCGATGCATGGCTATGTCCCGATGCGGGCGCATTTGTGCAACACATGTGCGACCCAGTGCCGGTTCGAGCCGCGTACACATGCATGCTAACGAAACAACGAAAGGGTCCTACCATTCCGATGCGCTAAATGCCGATCCTCGAGGGTCTGCGCAGGAAGTAAAGAGCGGGCAGGATCACGCCAAGTGCTGAGAAGTAGTTAAAAAAGACGAAAAGTGTCCTATAACCCGGTTCGTTTCTGTCTGCTTGTGTGTTTTTTTCTTCCTCTTTTCGAACTCCTTTTGGTCCTCCTGTCTATCGGGTGTGACAAAAAGGACTCACATTCCGCGTGGCTGGGTGAAGAAGAAAAAACCTGCGGGCAAGCGAGAAATGCTAGTGCAATCTGGTGCATCCTGAACCAGCACACCCGTGATTTATGTTAGTACCGACAATTATCCACACGTTTCAAGTGCTTTAAAGGACGAAACATTTGTCCCATGCGATACGCGGGGGTGAAGTCACAATTTTCTAACGCGCTTAAAGTGGCCCTTTACAAGCGCGTCAAGGATTGCTTTTGCTTCGAGATGATAATGCCAGCTCAAGTGCGTACCGTGAGCTAACGCAACCCATTTGTCGTGTCGAAATCACGTCGGTTTCAATGGCGTCTTCTTAGGGATTCTTCTCGCTACTGAGGCAAGCTTTTCCCTACGCCAGCATAAAACGAACGCTACAGGTGAGGTGGTTTCGTTCGGCCCTGTTGCATACCGAAAAAAGGGCAAACCCCTCAGCTAACTGTTCATTTTCGTGACAACCAGCAGAAAGATTTCCAGCAGCCTAACGGCTTGGCAGGACGAAGGATGAACGCGCAGCAGGGCGCATGGGAGCTTTGGTTCACGCGTACCGGTACGCGTACACGGGATTGAAATTTGAAACTTTTCAAAGCGCTGCAATTTCGGAGAGGAAGCATAAAAAAAGCGGCTCTATTATATGCTCGCGCAGCGCAAAACGGTCCCCTTTTGCGTGCCGGGCGCGTATGCTGGGGATTTGTGATCGTGGCTGAGTAAGAACAAAAAAAAACACGATGCCCACGATGATGTGTGTGGTGGCGTGAAAGAGAGCAAGCCGCATGCAGGGAAAAAGCGGCACACATTGCTCTTTTTGTTTCGGGAACGGGCAAAGAAAACGGACCGGGAAAAACGGGCCTAACTTCCATCGCCTCTTCGCGGGTGCGCTTGAAGGGCACTTCAACGTAGCCCATTTTCCCCGGCAAAGGCGATGATGAACGGTTTCACCAGCCGTGCCGCTAATTGTTCGCTAAAAATGCTCCGGCCTCTCCGGCCGGCTAATGTGCCGAAAATTGTCGCCTTTCCCGCCCGTTACGCGCACGAAACGAGCCACATCCGGAACGGAAAGGCGGGACTGCGTTCCGTTCACGCGCTTGTGGTGTGCCAGGAATTGCACTGGAGTGTGGCGGATGGCGTTTCAGTTCCAATGCAGGAACGCAGGCGTGCCAGACTCGTAGTTGGCTAATTGGCAGCGCATTTTGTGGCGCATCCTGGGCCATGCTTGGCTGCGTCCATTATTGATGGTACTTTGCACCGCCGATGACGGGAAATTCATAAATCAGATCCAACCATGCGCGGCTAATGTGCGTTGGTTTCGTGCCATTTTGGGCCATCCGCGAGGGTTGCAAAAAAAAGCTGAACCTTCCTTCAGAGCAGAGTTTCTTAGTTTGCTCGTAGAGAGAGCAATATTTCCCGCCTAAGTAGTAGTAGGCGTTGGTCTACTCTCCAAGTGCGTTGTATAAATCATCATCGACGCTGGGCGTCTGTCACTAAGTTGTCATATTTCGTCAAACGCAAATGTCAGCGACATAAACTATCGCAGTTACTTATTGAGTTACACTACGACCACGCTTCGGATGAAGGGAAAATCGAGCCAATAAACAGCATCTCGTTCGTCCTTTGGATTTCGAGAGACGGGCGACCCCCGCACACACACTATCGCTTTCATCGGAATAGGCAAAGGAAATCCATAAACATAATTTCCCAATATTGGAGGGCGCATCGTTAAATTCGATACATCGCCCAAAAGCGCCCCAAGCCATCGTACCCCAATGTGGAGCCGTTCGATCAACCCCGGGGTGTGAATTTAATTTTCCCATTCCGTTGGCACTCGTGCGATCGCCATCGGACCACCCACCGCACGCTGTTTGCTCAGCGGCCCATTATACGCGCTCCCTACGCGTCACCTACCGTCACCCGGTGGGACACCCTCTATCTCTGGATGGTTGGAAGGCGCCGCCTTGGTCATCCTCCTTCCCCCCAAAACGGCCACGAGGCGACTATCTTCTCGGGCGCGATATCTCTTTCCACCGACGAATGTCTTAAATCATAATCTTTATCTTCATCATCGGCGTGTCTCTTCCTGCGTATATCTTATTTTTTTTTAATCCCTCGTTTCGTGCCTCCTTCCACTTACTTTCTCTCTCTCCCTCTGTTTGTCTTCTCTGGTTCAGCCACTTCATGTCTATCGCATCTAGAGTTTCTTTGTTTTGAATTCGCGCCCGTTACCGAACGTCCGCTTGCATTAAACTCGCGTGTCCACGAACCATCGGTGGTCCATTCCGTTCCACGGGGCGACACCACCTATTCGCGTTTCCGCCTTCAATGACCGCTCTTTCGCTCCCTTTCCCCGGCTGACCGTACCTTCGTCAGGATCCGCAACATCATTATTTTGCATCCCTTCGCTCGCACCACCCCACCACAGGACGAGAAACGGTACACTTCGCAGGGAACGACGGCCACCACAAACGGGCGTCGGAGAATCGCGAGCTGGCTGGAGATTGTTTCGCTGGTTTGTGTGTCACACGCTAACTCAAACCGACATCAATACCGTTCCTTACAAATCGTCGTCAATTTATCGACAAACGGAAGGGGACGGCGAATGCCACCCCTTTCTACCGTTCATAATTCAACGGCTCCATCTTGAGGGGTGCGATCTCGAAAAAGGACAAACTATAAAATGTACACGCCACCACGCGATTAATGAACGCCTCTTGCAATCCCTCGAAAAATGCACGATCAAGATTTTCGCAAATTACCACCGATTACTAACGAGCGATCGTAAACGATCGCGAGAGCGTAATCCGGACCCGCTGACGGTGATCCTCGTCAGCGTCAGTCGATCCTGGAACGCCAGTGGGTCGATCTACCCAAAAGGTGATCCGGCGAGAATGAAAGAGAGCGAGAATGCCGGGAGCTGCTCCCGAAAGGGGGATGTATTAATAATAATCTAATTAGACGAAAACTAGCAGTCCATCAAGCCGTCCGTCTGGCACAAAACGCGACCGCGTGGGACACATGCAGCAAAGACCGAGCGCTAATCTGTTCGCGGTCTTGGTCGGCGGCATCGGGCGCTTTTATCTTCCGGACGATCTGTCAGTGCCGCGAGTTTCACGGGCGGTGTGTGTGGAGTGTCTTTTTTTGGTCGCTTTTTCTACACTGACGAGCGGACGAGTGTATGACACCGGCTGATGGACGTGTGCTCGTCTGGAGCAAGTCGGGAGCTCATAATTCCCCAGTGGGACTGTCTGCGCTGGGGGTTAAATGTTCCGTGCGATTTGTTCCTTATTGGCGTCGGTGGGTCGGTCTGCAAGACGCAATATATCCCGTTGCGCTTGAGGATATTAAAACACAACCCTGATCGCTGATAACAGCACACACACACACACACACGCACGCACACCTGCGAAAAGAGCATCACGAGCGGTGGTTAAATAAATATTCTAATTATATTGTCGCTACTTGAAACATGCTCAACGCCGCCTGGCTGGTGGTTTATCGCAATAAATCCTCACCCCTAACGGGCATTCCGATGCGCTGAGTCAGCTCGCGACTTTCGACACTTTCCGTTCCGTTGGCACCTTCACGATCTCGATCTCACACGGGCGCGCGCGCGCGCTCGATCGCGATACACCGCGGCAGGGATCCGTTAATCGATAATCGATCGCCTCGCGATCGAATCCACTGGCATCGGCAAACGGCAGCCCTCAGGGGTTGGCCAAGGGGGATGATGAAACAAGCGGGGCCACGGGTATCTAAATATTTCGACCATTCGGGAGATACTTTATCGTGCGCGCGATCGGTCCGTACGATTCGTGGCTCATCACCGGAGCCCAGCATCGACATTTCATCTGCATACAGATGAGCTTCCCATCGAGGATCGTTCGGTCCGCCCTGGAGGCCCAGTGCGCTTGTCAACGATCCATTGTCGCAGCGTGGTTGTTTGTTTTACTTCGGCTTTATGTTGTGGTCATCCCCTGGTGCGCCCTTTCCTGCCGCTCCGTCGCCTGATTAGGTTATGTTTTATTCATGTTCCGGGTGGTGGGATTCGCTCGGGATCCTGCACCATCGGAATGGCAACGGGAGCGTCGTAAATTTGAGCCCATTTTCCAACCCCGCGTGGTCAACACATTCGGGTTTTATGGTCGAGCGATGATTTAGCGCCCTCTGAGTGGAGCTTGCGGTTTGAATTTGGCGAGTTTTCCCGGTGCGGTGCGAAATGCCAACCGCCAGCCCAGAGTCCTTTGGTGATCGCGTGGCTCAACGAGAAAACGGCACAGAGCGTCCGTGTGTGTTATGTAAAAAATAAGGTCGTCTAGACTTTGCTACACTTTCTCGAGTACGTTAAAACGTTCGTTTTACAACACTCGGAGAAGAGTTTTGTTTGGTTAGCGGCTTGTCCCGTTTAGACCCGTTCACCTCGGTAATGATCGTCGGCGGGTTGGTAAATTTTATTAACCGCAGCTCGGCGCAAAAAACGGCGCCCATAAATCGTCCCTCGGGCCGTTAAAAGTGGCCTCACTTTACGATCGGTGCGCGAAAATCCTCCGCACACGCGGTTCGGGAGAAAGAACGAATTTATAGCCCAACCCTGGTTCTTGGCCACGAGAGAGAAAGGGACGGAAAAGCGAAAGGAGCTACTTACCGAGAACGCTCCGTCGTGTGCTCCGGCCCTTCGGTGCGCGATCGTTTTCCCTGCGATCAAGAGAAAAAAAAGAGAGAGGGAGAGAAGGATGAGATTGCGTTTGTGGGAGGGGAAAAAAACGCGTGTGAAAGTTTCCACCGCGGAAAAACCACGGACGCACGCTTTGTCCTAATATTTACAACCAAGCATGCAAACCAAAACTACCAACCACCCCCAAAACTACTACTACTTAGCGATCGTGATTTATCAACCCCAGCCCGTGTCCTGTTGGCCCGATTTCCTTCCGCTTCCCATTGCAAGCGGCTTGTCAGTGAACTCATTATTTATCTTCACTCAGTTTGCTTGGCCGAATTTTCCCACCACCCTCGGGGGAGTGAGAGAATGAGAGAGAGAGAAAGCGAGAGGACCTCAAACGGCACGTCACCCTGAGTCCCCAGAAACGGTTCGTAAAGCGCTAAACGGGGACAAATTATGTAAACGCTTCCCGAAAATGCTTCCCGATAAGCACGGTTCCCTGTTCGGATCGGTTCGAAGGGCCCTCAAGGGACAGAAGACGCGTTGATGGTCGCTCGCTTCCTTGTTTTATGCCGTTTGTAGGGCTTCCCCGTTCCACGATCGCCACGATCCGGGCCCCTCTGCACACGGATGCATCGTATTTTATGCACGCCACCGTGTCTCGGGGCAGGTTTTCCCACTTGACAGATTTAAGGGCTTCCCTGCGTGGTTCGTTCCGCGTGGTTCGAGTTCGAGGAACCCCCGGGCACAAGAACGAAAGCCTAAAGAACCAACCAGGGACGCATATTCAAAATCGAATGAAAAGTCATAAAAATAAAAAGGCGACAACTGATGGGTGTCAACAAGACACCGGGGTTCGGGAGAAAAAAAAAGAGAGCTCGGGTGGGGTGAGTTTGCGCATAAAAAAGTCCAATCGACGTTTAACGGTTCGATCTGGTGGGCCTGGTGAGCCTTCGAGCCATGTGTTGACAACAGGGACATGAGCGCGCTGTTTGCTGACTGGTGGGTGCGTTTTTTTCTTTTTGCTTTTTTTTTCGGGATGGCTTTGGTCTCGCAATCGCAATGATTTCAACGGGTCCGTGTGTGTGTGTGTGTGCTTTAATTATGGAGCAAGCAAAAAAAAAAAAACAAGGAGAAATTTGTACCAATTTTCGCTTCCTCCATGTGTCACTCGAAGCAAATTTAACTGATTACGTGTGAAAAATGAATGAACTCCCCGCGATCGCTGCCGCAGTTGATTTCTGACGTTTGGGACCGAAAACGGCCGCAGGGAGAACTGATAAATGGTAGGAATATTGAGGGCCCACGGACAACCTGTAATCTCCTTCCGAGAAGCCTTATCAGGCCGTCCGCCAATCCATTCCACCGAACGATCACCGTCGCACTCCACGTGCTCCCGAGGGCCATGCATCACGTTGACGAACGATCATCGCGACAGCGCTTCTTGTTCTTAAGAGAAAAACAATGAAAAGAAGGGACAGCGAGAGATAAGCCTCAAAGCGAGGAAGAAGCAGAAAAAAAACACATCTTTATCGAGGCTTTATCGTGTTTTGCCTTCGCGGGACACGATTTTTATATCGCTACGATAATTGCCTCCTCGCGTTGGGTGCGCGATTTGATGTCGTCTCCTCCTAGGAGGGCCTGGTCCTGGAGTGACCTGGGTGCGATATAATAAAAGACAATACACGCACAAACCAGCCCCCATTCGGTGGAGGCCAGCTCCCTCAATCTCTCTCGCTCAACTTGGCCTTCTTCTCGCTGGCCTTCGTCATCGATAGACGCACGAAATAAACGAGACTGATTTCATCGACGCGTCGAACTGACGCAGACGGAGGCTCGAGGTCCCGGAGAGCCCGTTTTGGGCGATAAAATTATACCGTACGACTTTTACGCCACTCGACCTCGCTGGCACGAGGTTCTACGGAGTCCGGCATCGCCTCGATCGGGGAGGTTTTTCCATCCAATGGATGGAAAGAGAAAGAAAACCTGCGACTAGGCGACAAACCGGACCTCTGGTCGTTCTGGCGGACCTAGCCGTGCTTTTCTCCGTTTACGTTTATTTATACGGTTTTTTTTCTCTTCAACTGTCTCTAGCACACCCCAAAAAGGTCTACGGCCCAACAGGCCCATAAATAATGTTCATAAATAATATCTATAAAAAGCAAATTAATGGGTGAAGAATTATGCTGTTGTTTTTTCCCTTCTCCTTAATTTTTATTAGCGATCACGCGTAGTCCGATCAGCAGCCCGAGACCTCAGCCAACTCTCGTTGGAAGTTGCCACAAAAATCCATCCCGATCGTGGCTCACGTGCGTGTGTGTGTGTTTTATTGTTATGAATCGAGATTGTTTTATTTGTTTTTAATTTGTATCCCCAAATTTGGCAAACGCGCGTTCTGCCACCGTTTTTGCGGTGGCGAATCGTCACTGCATCGATCGATCGATTGATCGTCAGTTAATCCCGATCCAGAGCCAGCTTAAATTTGGTTGAGGGGCAACAAAAAAAAGAGGACGCACTCAAAATTCCCAAACGCGAATCTGAAGAAGCGCGTATCGATTTACCGGCGTGCAGCTATTCTGACGAGGACAGCAACAGCGAGGACACGATCGCGTTAAGCGGGGTGCGAAATAAACGGGGCTGGAAAATCGACTCCACCGTGTTTAACAAACCAACACCACCAGCGCCAACGAGAGTGTAATCGTTCGCGAGCACGAGCAATAAAAATGCATGCCCGCCGGAGCGGCCGTAAACGGTTGGTGAAATATGGTCAACATAATCATTTCCGAGCCGTTTTTCGGTATTTGCATGCTCTTTGCGCGCGTCCTGTGGAAAGCGCGAATCAAGACAAACGATCGTACGCGCAAAGGGTTATGTTGAGACCCGTTGTTGGGACCGCGCGTGTTTCCCGTCGCCGCACGTGAAGGTGTAAGCATAAAATGCTGCTGCTGCTGCTGCTGTTATTGCTGCAGCAAAAGAGGGGATCACGCGTTTTGGGAGGTCGCAGTATCGGAGTTCCTTGGTTTAGGTGCCCGGCGGGAAGTTTACGCTCACCGGGGTGAAACGGGGACAAACATTTATCACGCCTAAAACATGTGTCTCGCGCGAAGGACCTGCAACGGGCCTGAAACGGGAACCTTCGCACTACAAATGGCCGTGTCAAGTGGCTAAAGGGCCTCCATTACGACCCGAGTGCATGGGCGCACAGAAAATTGCATCTCAAAAAACCGCGCGCGGCAGCACCATCAACCCGTCGCATGTCGCACGGAAAAAGGGCCACGGAACTGCGAACACACATAATCGACACGCGGGCATAGCCACGAACGCGCGGTTCTAATAAATCTACTTGAAAAGTGACCAAAATCTGGTTAAAATATTAGTTAGGAGAGTTTCCGAGAATTTCTCCGGTCCCGCTTTTGTGCCTTTGTTTTGTGTGCTCCGTTCGCATTATTATTCGTTGCGCTTAATCACGCCAGCAGCGTCACCCGTGGGTTTCCTCGCCCATTCGGGTGGCCTTTTTGTTCCCCCTTTTCCACGATCGCGATGGCGCACGGATCGGCGACACCGACCCCAGCAGACTGTGAGCGCGCGCGGACCAGCATAATTTAAAACATAATTAATTTTATATTATTTTTTAATTTATCTTCCCGCTTTCCAAACCTCCGGCGGCTTCTTCGACGTGGAATTTCGCTCCACGGCGCGTCAAAGCGCGTGCTTGTGTTTTGATTCAATCCGTCATGTGTCATCGGAGGTCGCTCCGTTCCCGTGAGGCACCCGGGCGATTTATGTGCCCCAAACGAGACGGATACGATACGGATCTCGGACTGATCCTTACGATGGAATGCCCGGTGGATCGTGCGCTGGTGCTAATCGTCCATCATTATCACCGAACTGTAGCATTCTTGCGACAGGTTTTTTTTATGGTGGGGTTGCTTTTTTTCTACCACGATTATGGCCGATTGCCGATAGGTTTTATTATTCGTTTCCGCAGTTCTACCAGGAGGCTCTGTTTGGAGTGCTCTCCTCAGTTTGGAGAACGTATTAAATGCCCATAAACCGCACGTTAGTAAGCGTTTTTGAAGCTGCAAATGAGTTAGATCTAAGCTGTGGAAGCGTTAGAGTTAGTTAACTAATTCAAAAACCAATCGGTGCTAGTGTGAACGATGAAAACGTGCCAGCTTGAATGCGCTTAGATCGCCCAACCCATCTTGCAAATCCAACCTTCGAGCCACAAACCATCATGTCGTTGTAAAACATCGCTGACACCACCATTCTGCTTGTTCAGTTTGGTTGTTGGCTCGCCGTAAACCCACCCAACGTTCCGGTGCCATCGCCGGGCGCAGGATAATTTACTCCGTGCAAAAACGGCAAACATGCCCCGCTGCTGGAGGGCCCCGAGCGCGTGTGTATGTGTGTGCAGTAGTGCATACGACAAATAAGCGATAAAAAAAAACACCTCCCCGACGAAAAAGGCGATGGAGACCCACGACGAGCGAGAGGTCCCACACCCCGTTTGGAATCCCACCGGGTTTTGAATGATCAAGGTAAATTAAATTAATAAACAAAAAGACACAACATTAACACGGCATATTTTAGCTGCAGCCAGCACTGCCGGCCCGGGACTTGCGAGACAGAGCGAGATAAGATGAAGATAGCGTACGGAGGACGTAAGAATGGAAGAATTATGGCAACGGCCGGGCTCGGGAAAAACGCATGAGAAATGATCGGGCAAATGAAATTTGAAAAATAACCACAAACCACAACGGGGTGGAATATGGGTGCCGTGTGAGGGTGGGAGGGGAGGTGCCCTTGTGGTAAGGGATGCTGTGCGTGTGTGTGTGTGTGCGGAAATGCCAATATTATGCACCCGAGCGAATCTTCTACACATTGACGATGATAATTAATGATGGAAATCGCGTTCGAAAATGCGTTTTTTTTGCGAGATTTGGGGAGTTTTTTTTCTCATGTTTAATTCCCACCCACCCATAAACAAATCGAACACAACCACTGCGATCGACAGCACCACTTCGATCTGCGGCATAAATCGATCTAATCGAATCTAATCTCAAAACCGGTAAAGCCACCACCAACGAGACCAAAGATAAAAGCCAAACGACGGGGCCTCCTCACGTTGGGAACAAATTGTTAAATAATTTGTACCCCTAAACAGTCACATAAAACTGGAGAAAATTTATCGCCACCCTTCCCCGTGTCCAAGGCAAACGGCCGACCCAAAAGTCAGACGGGGAAAAGACACATGTACGACCACCGCTTGGCAGCTCCAGCAGCAACAGCAGCAGCGATGGGACGCATAACCCGATGAGCCTGCAAGGATGGCAGAGTAGAAGCAGGTGGCAAGTGGTTAGCTGGATGCTGGAAGTGAGAAGCCCAAGATAAGGTAAAGCCCAACGAGACACGCTGCTCTCGCGGGGTTCCTGTGACGTTATGTGTGTGCTTTTTCTTCATCTTTCTTCGTCCACAGCGCGATACACAGCGCAGGGGAACCGTTTGTTAGTGTTAGGGATGAGGCCTACGGAGGCTACGGGTTACGGGCAGGGTGGTGGTAGACGACGCGATAAATGGTCTATTGGTTTATGGGGGTGTACCTTTGGTTCTATCTCTATCATTTTATCAATGATGGAGATCCGGGGGGCAGATATATAGCTACAAGGCATTAGTGTCACCATTTCATACGATTTTCACATTAAGAATCGACAGAAACACACACACACGCACGCACGTACGCACACTCGCGACGCACAAGAGTCCGCACGTGGAAAACGGGCACACTTACATGTACCGGCGGCGACGAGGACGACGAGGACGACTTTTTTTGTCGGGAAGATCACGCGTTTCGTTCCGACACGCGCGAGTTCACACCGTGGTCGATTTAGGGCCAAGTCCGAGTTGGGTCCGTTGTTTGGCGTCCCCGTTTTCTCCGTCTTTACTGCACTCGCTTGCAACGGCCCATTGGTCACACTTCAAACGGCGTCTTCAAAAACATCAAAACTCCCACAATCCACCCACTCGAATCACACACTCGCACGGGAAAACACTCAAACACACGCACGTGCACAGCGACGATGGTACGCGATGCAATTCCGGTCTGGGAGTTGGGAGTTGGTCCAAATGCACCGTCAATTAGACCGGCGGGTGCGATGATCCAGCCCTTTTGGAACCGGTCGGGATTTTGCCTAGAAAGAAGCGAGTGAAACGTGCCTTTGCTTTAATGTGCTGTCGATTAGTTTTGTGGGTCGCTCAAACGGTCGTGTGTGTGCCTTTTGGGACCCCCCGGAGTGGGTCGAGTTGGTGTTCTTTTCGCCTCTTTGTTCGTTGTTTCCCCCTCCCCCTTCCTCCCTCCCATTCCTCTCAATTTTGCATCCACCACGTCAACGAGATCACCTGCCCGTGGTACATCCCGATCTCGGGACGATGTATCATTGCAAATTTATGATCACCAAGCGCGGTTCTCACGTTTTGCACGACCACCGGAGTTCTTGTCGGTGCCTATCGATGGACCCGGTGGAATTTCGGATCTTCGGTACGATTCCCGTCGGTGAAACTTTTGCCGAGTCGATGTGAATTCACCCAAAACTCCCAGTCAGCCGCACTTCCGGACGTTTTGGAACTACGCACGGGAGATTTTCGGGGGCATCGGGAAGACGATCACAGCGAGTATTGCGAGGGTTTGCGAGACCAATTTGCTCACGTAAAGAAAACTGGATCGAATCTCGCGATCGTATCCAACCCAGCCCATTCCGGCACCGTAAAAGTGAACCCAAAAACATTCAAATCAATCTGTCGTCGTCAGCGTCGGGTGACGTTTATCGATCCGCCGTCACTCTGGGGGACTTGTCCGGAACAAGACGCACGCTGACATGGTGACACGCGTACCTACCGCGGGTGGAGGGTTTGATTTTCCTCGTTTTCGTCTTTCCGTGTCTCCCCGTGTTGTGGCTGCTGAGCTAGACCCGGGGAATGTTTGGTTCGAGATCCTGAGGCCGGTTCTGATCGCTGGCCGTTTGCGACAGTTTCTCCGAACTCCGAAGGCCACTCGGTTCGCTCGCTTCCTCTTTTTGTTCTTTTTACTCAATTCAACCTCTTTCTCTCACTCACTCTCTTTCTCTCTCTATCTTTCTGATCAGTCAAGACCGGTCCCGGAGCAACACTCCAGCACTGGCTGGAGACGTCTGGGTCGATTCGTTCAACGTGAAACCACCCTAGGAAAGGTTGCCCAAAGCGACGGTGCGGTGTTTTTTTTTCGACTTGTTTTATGCTCAATCCCCACCATCCCACTCCTGGGATCACGCCCCCCGCCCATCTAAGACATGGAGGGACAAATTGAAACCTGTTGATGAAAATTATCATCAAATAATTGATTTCCAGTTGATTAGCATCGAGACGAAAATCAAACAAATGAAAAATGGGGGCCCCGATTCCAAGAACCGTTTGCCAGATCCCTTCCCTTCCCTTGCCAACCCCCCCCCCCCCCTCTGCCCCAACGAACTGGCGGCGCAAGGTGTGGAGCAAATTAATATGCACCATACATCAGCGTGACAATGTTTGAAGGATGAAGGCTGGGACGACGAGAACCAAACAAGAGAAAAACTCCATGGCGGAAAAAAATGAAGGCGAAATCAAGCTCGCAAACGAGCAAAAAAAAACACATAACCAACGAAGAGACAGGAGAGCGAGAGAGCGATCGATCGCGATCAGCGAGTATCATTCGTCATCGAGGGGGATGACACTCCGTCGGGGGTGCTGTTGAAATAATAAATTTGCCCGCTGACAGTCCCCTTGTGGCGCGGTCCGTACGCCTCTCGGGGTCTGCGTGATTTTTCGCATACCAGATCCTTCCGGTGCGATAGTGTGTGGCGTTGGCTGGCCGATGTGAGTCACGGCCCTCGTTTGCCCATGGGCGCAAGGAGATGGCCAGCTAATTTGTCAGCACCACACCGTTCGAGTGATGATGACGTCTGTAAACGATGCGCTTTTGTGCAACGCCCTCAAGGGCCATTTATTCAGCACGCATTGTTAAGGGACGCGTTTTGGGAGGGATTGAGAAAGGATAATCACCGAACAGTGCGTATCGATCGAGCGGGATGGCGTGGACACTTTCGAAAAGGGGATAAAATTTATTCTTTAAATTTTGAGCTCAAGGAAAGGTGATTAATAATTGACGATTGGACGAATCAACAGCATCGAATCGAGGATGACTGACTGGAAGTGGCGTACTCAAACCGTGTGAAGATTATTTCGAAGCGATAAAAAGGCTAATGATTTGCTAACACTGTTTAATGCGATGGGAAATGGACGCTTTCTTTGTTAAGGTGCATTACTAATGGCATAATTTCACATCCATTGGTACTTGTGAAAGTGAATAGTGCAACTTTCAAATAGTTTAGATGAAAAAAGAGCGAGCCTCCCACTCCAAGAATTAATGAACAGTTAAAATTGTATCACAAACGCAAAACCAATCATCGCATCGACCAAAATGGATCAAATTTTGACGTGTCTCCTGCGTGTCACACGGATTCACTACGCAATCCAGCACCTCCAGGCATCAGGCACACCTTTCGCTCAGCACTCAGACAAGATCAAAGCAGGCCGTGCTTGGTTCGATCGGGCAATTAGGGCGCCGTAATGAAAATGTTTGACATTCCTGTCCATCATTACGCGCGGTGCGCCATCGGTGAAGTGGAAAATGTGGAAACCCCTTCTCGCTTTCTCTCTCTCTCTCTCTCTCGCTCTCTCTCTCTCGCTCTCTCTCTCTCTCTCGCTCACAGCCAGGAAAATGCACACGAAACGCGGCGTGTGGTGCAACTCCAATTACAGCGCTTTGAAATGTGAACCGTGAAATTTCACCAGCGACGGGTTCGAGTTCGGCCAACATCGTTGGTGGGCAGAAGGGCTTGGGGTTGCGATGGAGGACGTACCCGGATTTGCCGATGGTCTAAAAGGCGCAATCGAACCAGACCAGGCCAGGAATGTCACTTCCTTCCACCGATCGCTTGGTCCGATCTACGATTCAGGTCGGGAGGGACACATTCCTTAGAGTTCCACTCGCTCGGATCATCTCCAAAGACCAGCCCTTTTCGGTCGTCCTTATGCGAAGGCTCAAAGGATTACGGGCAGGTAGCTACCGTTCCGCGCTGGTTACATGCCCAAAGCCCTCTAGGGGATCAAGGGAATTGATTCATAAAATCTGATTTGCTGCTGATGAGCTCGCAACGGGATGCATGCCGGATTGCACGCCCGAGCGATGCTGGCGGGACAATATTGACAAACAGCATTGAGCATTGGCTTCCGGAGCCGGAAAGCGGATCAAAACCGTCCAAACGGATCGACACGGTCTGTCTGGTCGGACAAGGCGCCACATTAGCCGCAAACACTGCCCTCTGTTGATGATGCGCCTCGATGGAAAGATGCTTGCAAGTGCCCTTTTGCCATCTAATCAATGTAAACGAGGCCCGAGTGAGGGCTCGAAACAGAGAACAATCTAACACAAACTCAACGGTACTGGTGGTGTTTCGTGCGGCCGTAAAGGGGCGTATTCGATTACAAGCACCAGATACATTCCTAGCCGACGATAACGCAGCTGAAATGGTCTTCCAGTTCATTACTCCACGCGTCTTATCGTCTGTTGTCTGACGTAAAACATCATCACTAGCATGAGACTCAAAAAAGTCCAATCTGACAGGAGTAAGCTGTTGCTCTAAAAAAAATGTGAAACAACACTTGTCGCCTCGAACTGACACACACCGGCCCTTATGTTTGGTAAATAAGGTCCCAATCGTGTTGCGGCGTGGACATCAACAGCGCGCTCCAGTTAGGACGAATCGAACCCGGGTCCACAACGTCCGAGAGAGTGTTTTACTCCATTTTTAGGTCGAACAAATGTTTTCGTCAACCTTGTAGGACACGCACGTCAACAAGCACGCGCACCTAGCCAAAGCTAACCAGGCCGCCCAGTCGTAGGTGGTGAAACGTGTGGCATGACAACACCCGCAGGTGTACTGGCGTTGACACGTATAGAGTCGTGGCGGCCACGGTCGTATCGTGCGATTCCAGCGAAAGTGTGTATCGGAGAAATCATTCCGTCCGTGAGGGTTGAAAACGTGGCCAAGTTTCTAATGCACGGAGCGGGCCAGTGCTGCCCATGGCAACGGACGTGCCCTTTCGCTGGTGGAGCGAATTTCCACCGCCTGCTTTGCGCAGATTGTGGAAATTAAAACAATGCGCTTCGCGTGCGGATTACACCGTTTGGCGTTTTTGCCGACGGATTGTGCGGAAATCGTGCCCATGTTCGCTGGCGGCTTGGTTGACGATAATTGACAAAACGGAGGAACCAGCACCTGAAGCCCTGGAGCCCACGTAGGTCACGCGAAAAGGGTTCCACGAAGGGCTTCAACCTGGGACTCGACCGGGAAGCCGCTAAGTAGGCTTAGTAGGCTTGCATAAATTGCTCCCACTGCTTTCGACACCTTGTTGGGTCGGGTTGATGTGCAGCTTCTGGTTGTGCCGAGGGCCAAGCGATTACGCGTCATCACGTAATGCGGAAAAATGTCCAAACACACACACGCACACACATACAAACACATGGCCGGGAAAATGGCCCAGTGTCGGGGCTGGGGATGGTTTTTAAATTCCATTTCGCTCCCTTTCGCCAGTTTCAGATTACGAGCGAGGCGACAGTTTCGTGTACAACTTTCTTTCACGCGCTGGATAATCTTTTTTTTGCGCTCTCGTTCGCTCTCTCTCTCTCTCTCTTTTTCCCTCTTACTCTTCTCTTGTTTTCCCTGGAATCCCCGAACAAAAAATATCCTTCCCATCCCGGCGTGCAGCCTTTCTTTTCGCTTGCCCTTCGCCAGCCAGCCGCACAGGGACATGCTCCACGATGCATGCGCTTTGCCGGTCGGTTTCAGATGTCTCGACGCAAGCCCGCCCATCCAGCTATTGTGCGCGTCCTGGCGGCGCATTATGCCAGGCGAACGGACGCAGGCACTGGCAGCAACGCGAGCACAATAACAGCAACAACAAAACAAGACAAGAAAGGACCTCGGAAGCATAAATTCGTCCTTCGCCAACATCCTCGGCGAGAATAGTACCAGCGCAAAAAGAAAGCCCTACAGGACCAGTCCACCCGGCTCGTAGCGAAGATTAAGCTGTAATCGTACACTTCGTTCATCACTCTACCACTGGGTCTTCCGGGAAAGCGGCCCATTACCGCGAGGGACGCTTTTACGGAGCCAAACAACCACCGGAAAGGCGTGCGAGGCGCGCGTTTGGCTTTAAATATACTGGGAATGCGGAATTTAAATCGACGTTAAAATTCACCTTCTCTATCGATCGCTTCGCGTACACTTTTAGCTGCGTCTCTCGGTATCCTTGCAAACAACCTGCCGTCACTGTTTTCGAGCTTTTTGAGCTTTTCGAGCACGTACACTATTTTCTCTTTGCGAAATCCTTCGAGCACGATTTTTGTCACTTTTGCGTTTGTTGTGTCTTCTGTCTTCAGCTTCTTGCGTTCTGGTGGTTTCTTACGAACGAAAATATCCCTCCAAAAATGCCCTTTTTTTTTGAGTCACACTCGATCAACCCCACAACCGTCGGGTGTCTTATCACTGTATCGTTCTAGAAAGCGGCACGTCCTGACGTCGCGAATTTCGCGTCCACCCAAAAAACCCACAGCACAAAAAAACACGCTCCTAACGAGCCCTTCACAAACTCCGCACAACGGGGGCGCGCGCGTACACACGATCCGCTCGGACGGAGAATTTTATGTAAACTAATTTTTATCCATCTTTGATCTCCCTCGGCAGTCCGGGCACGGTCTCGGCGCACGGTTGGTACTACCACCACGGTCGCGCGGTCGCATATAACCGATGCTCGTGTGCGTGAAGGGTGGGTTTTTCGCGCAGGGATGAAGAGGGTGAAAGAGAGAGAGAAAGACTACGAGTGAGAGTGAGAAACAGAGAGTGAGCACCCTCGAGAGTGAGAAAACGGATGAGCATATCGAGTGAGAAAGAGCACGGCAGTGAAGTGGCTTATGCTGGTTTATGTTGCACACGTTCACAGCAGCAAAAAGTGCTGCTCATTTTTGCGTTGCCCCGCGAGACCGTTTGGCTGGCGAGGGTTGCTGTTTTCCTTTTCCGTTTTTTCGCCGCCGCTAGAGTGCACTTGGAACGACAAGATTTCCATCGGGGATTTTCTAGGAAGGCAGCTTCCTTGCGGGCTTACATGCCCTGCAAAGGAGAAATGTTTTGCGTTGTGCCGCTGGAAAAGTGCATCCACACGCTTTTGTCCTTTTTCAGTTGTTTGCACAAGGGCGAGTAGCGGGTGGCGTTTTCCAGCGAGTCCTTGAAGCAGGATACGGGGTATCCGCATCTCGACTCGGATCATAATGTTGCACAAAGAAATGCATTGCGCATTTGATTGCGTTTTGCGTGGATGGATGGTCTTATTGTTTTATTACAACATTGTGGTATCGAGTAAAGTTACATCGGCAAACAAAGTCACCATCCTTTTGCGTTTCAAGTATGTTATATTAAAGACGTTTTCGTCCTTAAAGATTTATGCTTATTAGACAAGATGCCCATGAATTAAATGGTTAGTCAAAATTACCATCAACGAAATGATAAACATTCTCCATTGAATTTGCTGACATATTTTCAATTAATTCAGTTTTTCGCAATCAATTTAGCACAATTTCCATTTCCCCTCAGTATAATAGAGTTGTCTATTCGCGTCCTGTCGTTTGTTTTGCATCCGTCGCACGATCACAACTTTTATTTGCAAGGCTCCGCCTTCACTTCACTTCTGTGCATCATTCATAAAAGCCTTCGGTAAGGGAGTAAAGTCAAAATCAACAATCAGAACGCGGCAGAATTGTGTAAACAATGCACCATTCCTTCCGAATGTTGACAATCGAGTGCACTCGGTGCATCGCTTTGACCGTTCATGGGTCTACTCAATCAACGATCGATGCACGTTCGCTTCGCAAATCGATTAGCCTTTGTTTGATTGTTTTGACGTAGGCATTGCTGGGTATGCTTCGTTGGAAAAGTAAACGATCACGTCCCGTACAGTTCATTCAAACCTAGCCAAACGTGGGCCTGCCGGCGGTGGTGGATAACATCTTAATTGAACTACACGGACAAAAAGAGCGAGAAGAAGGCGTGCGAGCAAAAAATAACACATAAACCTGTGACAAAGTTGTACCATCGTAATCGTTCATCGCCTGTTGCCAAAGGCACGATGATCCTCACCGTGGCCCAACTGTTGCACTTTTTCTGCACTGCTGCAAGTGTCGATGGCGATCGTCCGTTTGCCAATCATACGCTCTTGCGTAAACATGTGCGCTGATCACGTACGCGGGCCCATTTGCATGCGTCGAAGTGCAGCATGAATGAAAGGAAAGCATTTCCCAGGAACCGATCGTGGACGATGGGATTATTTAGCTTCGATACGACAATGTTACATGCGGCCGTCGCTGCTGCTGCTAATGCTACTGGTATCTTGCAGATCGGAATGTTGTGCAAGTGAACTTCCTCTCCGGGGAGCATTGCACATTTTCCAGAATACGCACTGCATTGGGATGATCCAGCTGGCTCGCGAGCGAGCAGACAAATCATAACTATTGATCATTATGCTCGGCATACCGAGGGGTGCCATCGGTACCAAGAAAAGCCACTTTACTAAACAATGCATTCGATCAAATCAAAGCAACCCATGCAGCGCAATTGACGGCTACCGAGTTACGCGGGCACGGGCGTTTACTCGTGAAATCATCTTGATTGAATATTTAAATAACGGTAGCGTCATGTTTCGTTACCGAAGTACTTTAATTGCGATTCGCCCTTCCACACGCGCGTTTGATTACATTCTGTTTAATTCTCCCTTCTCGCTCCAATGCGAGCAGCTTTTCTTTTGCTTTTCCACCCACGACACACGATGTGTGTTTTCGGAAGGTTGCGTTGAATCGATCACCGCCACAAACGGCGTATTGTTGAGCAGAAATTCGTCCCATTTCCATGGAAGGGCTCTTGTAAGTGCTTGCTCACCCGACGGTTGCATGTTTGATGGCAAGCAGATGCTACGGCTGCGAAGGACATAACCTCAATCGCAATGGATGCAAACGGTCGCCGACGTGTTTATGTGCCTCAACCCGGGCCATGGTTCGCATGGTGATATCAAAAAGAGAACCGTTTTGGTCCTTCGAGCATGGCATCGCGTTCGCCTGCGTGTGAGAGACAAAAGCCGTGTCCGTTCTTGATTTTGCGAGATCATCAAAGCCACGCCTACTTTCCGTTTCGTAGTCGTCCGTTCCGCTCGAAAGGAGGGAACTTCTCACTCTCTCATTCACCGGCATCGTGACGTTCTCTCACAAAAGGATATTCCGCCATTTGTGTGCTCTTTTCGGCCAGGTAGCATCGATTCGAATCGCCGAGATTGCACGGTGATACTGCGAGTTGACGTCTTTTTGGGTTTATTCGTTCTGCCATTTACAACGGATAGCGTTTTGTTTGATTTTCTTTCTCGCAAGCCGTCGTGGAGTGCAGTTGGAACAGTTTTCGAGTGTAAACGGATATCAACATGCACATTTTCATTTGCCATTGATTCACCCTCGAAGGGCCAAATGGTAAACATTCTTTGTTCGCTTGGAAAAACTTCCACTTTATGCACGTGAATGCGATAAAAGATTGATGAAATTTCTGGTTCGGAAGGAAACATATCGCTGCGTAAGATGCATATTGTGCTCCACTGGCACTTGGCCAATGAATCGCACGTCTTGTTCGCAATTTGCTTTCGTTTTTCACTCACATCAATCACCGGCGACGGGCGGCAGACGTTAATATGTCACTTTTCGAAACATTTACCTTGCTCAAATAAGATGTTACACATTTAAGCAAAGGCAAAAGACGGAAGGCAACCGAAAAAATACCCCGAGAACTTGCCCAACGAACCATGCACACGCACAGACAGCGGACAAGATCGCACTACCGACCGTTTCACCGCACAACCCGTTCCTTTCGAAGGCTCGGGATCGAAAAAGGGCAGAAAAATGTGAACACTCAGCGTACCGATCGTGACGTCGGCACATCAAACGGGTGTGCATGCTGGGCGTAGAAAACCTTCTAAAACAAAACCAGAAGCATATTCTTCCGATCCCGAGCTGCGTGTTGTCTTTGTGGTGCGCGTCCTGTTGTTTTTGTTTTTTTTTTGTGTGTGTTTTGTTCTTTATTCCAGCCAACGATGGCTGCTTGCGCGGTCCTGATCTTGAGTATTTTTTATATATGTCGCTATTCAAAGCAAAACTTTATCCCTCTGGAGGGAAAAAGATTGTTTGCTTATAGCTGCATATGTGCACGTTGAGATAGAAAATGATTACTTCAAGTCGTACAACTAACTGTATAAATAACAATTTTGAGCAAAAAAACAAATGCACATATTATGTCATTAAATTTTGTGCTCGTTATTTGAATCACATCCCGTTTTCTTCCCAGCAGGAATGCGTAAGAAACGTAACGACGGATGGCGCGTATGTGGCAAGTGAAGAAGCGGTACCAAATTTACCCCTAAAGGTTCCCCGGGAAGACGAGGAGCAGCTCAAACAACGCGATGAACCATGATTCGGTTGAAAATTATCAACTGTCAAAAATGACAGACGAGAATGAGATACACGAAGCGTTTTCCTCATAATTGTGACGTGCGGCCTCTACCATCCCGGCATTGTACCGGCTGTGGATCATGCCCTACCGCGATAGCGATGGATCACGTCCTCTTCTTCTACCCCGCCGAAGAACCGTCGTCTAAGTGATTCCCAATCCCGGCCCTCCCAGATCTGGCTGCTGTCAAAAAGATCGCACAGGGACGAGCCTGGGTAAGAGCCGGGATCGGGGTGGCCCCAGGATGCCGCAAACAGTAGCTGATCTCGAACCGACCGCCGACTGTCAGTAGTCAGCACGAACGCACCCACGTTGTCGGTGATCGCTGTAAAAGGCGTACGAGAGGTCTGAGGATCGATCCCGACCCAAGAACGGTGGCGTGGCATTTGCTTTTACTTTTAGCGTTAATGCTGCACCCGTGCATGGTGAATGGAGCGAATGGGGCATGATCTCCAGTTCTCGGAATGAGCTGAATGAAACGGGCTGTGGTCGGTGTTGATCAAGTGTCGATCGTAAACGGCACGAAACGATCAACAATCGTAGGCAAAGATCATTCATCTGCCTCGTCGTTCATCGGTCTCTAAAAAACAAATAAAATCGAACGAGCTCTTCCAGCTATTTGTTCGCGGAAATTAAAGTTTTACTCATAAATTCGTACACTTTTAACGACAAAATATGATTCATGCTTCAGCCTCTGCTGAGCTAAAGCAACGTTCCTTTTTTCTCTTCATTCATATCAATCAAGCAATCGATTCAGTGCATTGTGCGCCTGGCATCATTATCGCCAGCATATGGCGACTCGGGTGTAGTGTTCCTTTCCATCCCGATGGCTCGTTCGCTGGTTCGGTAATTGGATCCACCTCACTCGCCTCCGAAGCTGACGGATTGATCCATTCAAAACCAGGACCCCATGCGACCACCTCAAAATGGCAACGATGGTCACTGGCCACAGCATCAAATACCATAAAATAGACGCAGCAGCAGCAACCGATGGCATAACCAATGAAAGCGATAGCTCGACGGACGAAATGGAATAGATTTCGGATGTGAACGGCAGGCGAGTGGCATACACAACACAACAACAAAAAATGAACAACAATGAAATACAGCAAAAGCACAAAGCAATCCGTTTCCTTTGGATGGAAAAAAATCAATCAACCGTGGACGGAAGAGACGGGTGACGTAGGAAAAGCGAAAAAAAAACATCCAAACCAACCCATCGCCATCGCGGTTTTGCGGTGTATCGATCTCCGCTTCGGTCACATAAATAATAATTGTTTTCCTGAGAAAAAAAGCTATAGGCCCGAGCGGACCTTCACCGATGGTCCTAGCGTAGCCGGGTGGAAATGGATATTTTATTTCGAGTTCAATATTTCGGTGCTTTGCCACCCCTTCCTGCACACCCGATCCTCGCCCGAAAATGCGCTCTTGCT
This sequence comes from Anopheles nili, assembly GCF_943737925.1. Taxonomy (NCBI): domain Eukaryota; kingdom Metazoa; phylum Arthropoda; class Insecta; order Diptera; family Culicidae; genus Anopheles; species Anopheles nili. The sequence goes on from NC_071292.1 coordinate 8,952,731, forward strand.
GACCAAATGCGCAACCGTGTAGCGAGGTCCTTTTTCGGTTTGGGGTCCTAAACCCTCCAGCCGATCCAGCTCGACTGGTAACATATGGCAGGCAGGTCTCGCGCGGAAAAGGATAAGCGAATCCTTCCGCAAGTCCCGTCCGCCCGGTAGCCAGTGAAGCGTCAAAATGGGATCGATGTCCAATCAATACGAGCAATCATGTTCGTCCTTTTTTTTTTGTTGTTGTGTGTGATTTCCTACCTCGACCAGGAGACGCCTTAGAGCGCTCCAGAATATACCCGATCGCAGTAATAATTGGAACTATTTACGGACCTCCGTTCATCGGTAACGGTCGAGAAATCCTCGACACGGCATCCCGTTCCAGGTCCCATCGGTAATCAATAAAACAAAACTAGAGGAACGAGCGAACGAACGGTCGAACGAGGAAAAAAATGTATCAAATAACCAATTTCATTAATGGCTTTGAACTTCGGGGTGCAAAGGTGCCCTTAATTGTGAGGTCAATGGAAACAACCGAACGCAAAAAAAAACATGAAGAAATTTCCACATTCGCTAACGGGTTACGAATTTTGAGAAATCTGTACAAAATCAATTTCTATCTAGGGTGAAAAAAATGATGTTGATCGAAAATTGTGAGAAAAATCGAAATTTGAAAACCGAAACAAACCAGCACATAATTCGAGCCCCTATTTATGATTAAGAATCTTTTCTCAAACTGAACCCCTCTACTTTCAACAAGAACGGGACTTCTCCTTGGGAAATTTCCCCCATAGGGGTCTGGAATTGAAGTGAGTGAATTTTCTGAGTGATGTTTCAATGGAGGCGATTGATTTTATGGCGGTTGAGATTTATAAAGTGAAAAAACAGCCTTTTTTGTCCCTTACGGTACCGCTACCATGTAATTAATTACCTTCTTTGGCAAAGGTCCTGTCGAAGTTCAAAGGTTGTGAAAATATTTTCCACATGTGTGTAAATGCAAAAAATGCGTATGAAATGCACGAATTTCGGGGTGAAATTTTTTTTTATAAATTGCATGGGATTGTTTACAAAATTCACTGAAAAATATTTCAGTGCAAGACGATAACTTTCGGTTTAAGCACTCTTCAACGCTGTTCCAGTCGTAGTTCATAAGCGAAATGAATCAAAATTCTATCCCAGGGAACATTATTTTTTTTCATTTTCAAAAAACGAAAAATTTTGCACATTTCAGGTGACCCTAGGCATTCAAATATTAACAATAAGGTATGTCCTTTGCAGGAAAGGGGTACAATTTTCTTCAAATAACCCGTTCGCATATAGCGCCTGGAACTGCAGGTAGCAGAAGGGTTGAGCAAAGAAACCTTTCCATTATTCAATCAGCTCTGCTACCAACGCAATCAATAAAAACCGTACGGCGGCGAAAATAAAGGCAACACAAATTGTGAGAAACTGCTCTTTTTAATCAAATTTCTTTACAACTGCTAAGAAAACCCAATGTCCGATGCTTTGTAGCTTGATTAAAGCATTTTTGGGTTGAAAGCCTCAACCAATATAGAACAGGCAGCCCGTTAAGGATTGCTACGCACTTACACAATTTGTGCCCATTTTTTCCCACGAAGCAGTCGTCCAAACATTTCCCAGCAACCGCTGTTAGCAACCATAGCCTGCTTATCGTCCTGGATGAGGAAAATTTCCGACCTGTCAAAATGCAACCAGAGCCGCATGATTCAATTATGCAAGCACATACCATGCCAGGCCCTACGCATGGGAGTAAAAACATTACAACGTCGTAATTAATTCCCACATCCCGGATGCCACGTGCCACGGTCGGGGGAAGCGGGCAAATTTGCACCAATTTTAAACCGAACAGCCCGTCCGTTTGGTTCCCGAAATCATGAAGACTGACAGCGGCTGAAGGCCGACGTTGCGTCAGGCGGTCCTGGAGGGTGGAAAAACGGGCGGGCGTACGCATCCTTCTGGAGACGGAACAAAAGGGAGAACACGACCCACCACCTCACGCGGGTTGGTTTCATCCTAATAGAATTCATCTGTCATCGTCCATTTGATAATGATGGACAACGCATCAAATAAGGATGGGTAACGATGGGTAAGGCGGTGGATTTCGCTACTGGGAAATTTCCAGGAAGCTGTACAACAAGTATAATAAACAAAATGTGCATAACTGAAACATTTTTACGAAGACTTCGTTTAATTTGAAAATATCAATATGGCCAACAAAACATGGAAAGTATAAACACATTTTCATTAATGAAATACAACAAAAAATAATAAATCACATCACATAACCTAACCCACATAACCAATCTTTGCAATAAATAAAACAAAGAAAAACATATGCTTTCCTCCTCCAAATGAACAGCAAACGGTGGCGAGGTGTTCTCGCACTTGAGAGGATAATACGCTTCCCATCTCCATGCCCCGGGGAAATCGTAATAAAACTCAACAGCAACCGACAAGCACCAAGTTAAGTTGTTATAGCAACGCCCCTTAAATCAAGCTGGCATCTCTCCGGAAAATCCTACCGGCTGGTGCAGGAAAAGGAGCGTTTCCACTCACGGACATGGAAAATTCGCGACGCCACGCGCCCTCCGACAGTCGGCTTCTTCGTACGACGAGCGAAAATCCTACTAAGCCCGTTGTTATTGTGTATAATTTAGTTTTCCCCGTTTGGTTTCCTGTTTTTTTTTTCAAACCCGTTTTCCTCGCCCTTGTCCTTTTCTTCTTTTCCGAAGGAAAACCATGCGGAACGTGCGCTTGGAAAAGCGGGAAACAGCGGAAACAACACCCCAACCGACGACTCGGTAGCCCGGCGGATTCGACCTGGCACACGATAATTGCACGCAGGCAGCAGGGAATTATGCTGCCGGGCGGGAGTCAGGTTCGGTGCCTTAAATTACGGGTGTCTGTTCACAATGAGGCACACTGAGCCGCGGACGGACAGTCTTTTTTCCCTTTTTCTGGTTGGTATGTTGTTTTACATCCACTTCATTTTTGTATTGCGAAAGGTATCGGAGAGTCATTTGATAACACTCATAGGAAAGTGTGTTAAGTGGGAATTCTTTTCATTAAACAGTTTTTAACGTAAAAATATTTGAGGGAAAAATGTCTCAAAATTCCGCAACATATCCCACTATTCGGACATCCCCAAAAACACTTTTGGCATCGAAAAGTTCAATCCATCAAAACCAGCAAACACGGCAACGGGATCGTACGTGTGTGCGAGAAAATTAATTACATACATTTTTCTTCTTCCTGTGCGCACAACATAGGTAAACCAGCCATCCCTCGATGATCGTCCTCTTGAATCCTTCTCAACCATGGGCGGAAAAACCAAACCCACCACCACAATTTTGGGTGGATAAGCTATCATTGGTTCACGTCCCACCCAAAACTGTGTGGCTTCGGTCAACGCTCACGGTCGTTGCCATTCGTCCTAGCATCCAGCTTTCCCGCCCACGCCCACGGGAAAAACCGACGCACGCGAGCCCCGGCGCAATAAAGTGGCCAAATAATTTAATCATATCATTTGTGGATTTTGATATGCGGCTTCCTGATCTTATAAATCATCACGACCCTCGCCGTCCGGGAAAACCTTCCTTTTCCGACGGTGGTGCGCCCCTTTTCCGAACCGTTTCGACTCGTTGCTACCGCAAACGAATCCCTTGAACGAACTCGCGCTAGACCAAAAGGGGGCGAACCCGCCGCCCGGTACACAAACCCGATAACGATCGTGCCGAGTGATAACGCTCCCAATGGGCCAAATTAACACCGAAAATTGAATGAATATTTCATACATCCGATACGGTGTCGTGTTGCACCAGGGAATGATCCGCCCGGGCCCGATCCGCCCAAGGAGTCCGATTTCTTCAACAAGTGTTTCATTATTATTCCACCGTTCTCCTTTGGAATGTGTTTTCCATTTCCCTTCCGATCACGGGTGGCGCTGGTTGCTACCCTCGTTGCTGGGGTGCTCGTGTCCTAGCGAAAGTAGCCCTTTAATGAGACGCTCGCTCTAATAAGCGTACGTTGCACGTGCAAAGTTTGAGCCTTTGGAACGGACAATTGTACCCAAGGGAGGTTGGCATTTGAAGCTGATTAATTGGTGCATCAGTGGTTGGTTCTTCTAGTCTTTCTAGCCGATGCAAATGTTAATATATATGTTTGCGAGAAAGAAGCGTTATCATCCCTCAACTGATATAAATGAGTCCAATCCACTTTCAACGGAGCTATCCCTGGTAGAATATTTAATCCAATCATGTCCCAGCTATTTCATGCACCTGACGCAAGATTCTCTTCGTTTTCATCGTGACGTGAGATTTCCCACGTTCCACGCCCGCCCAAAAGGGACGCACCTCAGCGAGATAACGCAACGTAGAGTGGTGAGTCTTGTTTACATAACGCATAGCCCAGAAAGGATAGCTAGACCCAGTTTCCTGCCTTTCGTCAGACATGTGAAGCCCACCGGGCAAGATTATTTCACCCGAGTCCCTGGCCTCGAGTAGGTGCTTGCGGTGGGATACCTACACAGCAGCAGGTTAGTGATATGAGCTGCAACGGAGGTCAAAGAAGAGGCACGATAAGCGGTTGAGAAGCGGCCGCTAACGGGTGGGTTTTGGTTAATGAAATTTTCCTAGAACCCGAGCCCCGACAAAAAGTAATCGATTTCAACGATGCGTGACAGTATCTGGCTTCCGAATTCGACGGAGCGATGCGACGGTACGCGGGAAAGGTGATCCTGGCCGGGTCGGAAAATCGGGGCATGAGAGATCAACCACCGGTCGGTCCAAAACCGGGCGGATCGGTCGACGGGTGAAGCCCACAAAGCCGTCGGACACGGGAGAATCGATGCTCGACGGTTTGGCTAATCGGGCGAGGCCCATTTTTAGAGGGCCTCTTTTTGCCTTTTGCGGTCGGGCCCTTAGCTGGCCCTAGATTTGGGGTTTCAACTCAACCGTTGCTTCGAAGTCGGAGATTTCGATGTTCCTTAGCTTGATTGACGTGAACATCGTGGCGGGAGGTTTCGTTCGTTGAGCTTCTTTTTTTTTGTTTCAAGCTCTCCATTTTTGATATTTGCCTGCAAGACAAACGCAGCCTCCTGTCTGTTGCACCCGTTTGCAACTGGACGTAACTGGATGTGGTTACGGGAAGACCACCGGACAGGACGCCGCACGAGATCAATGAGTCGTGCGATGGGTTCTTGCGTTTGAAAAGGACTAACTTTGAGCCATTTTTAAACTAGAACAACATATAAATGCAAGCCTCCGGTAGGTGAAATGTATCACAACTTTCGAGAACGGTGCCGGTGCCTCCGAAAACGAAGTCCAATTTGAAATCGATACTTCTTCGTCGTGTGCTGGAAATAATAACAAACGCCCCACACGCACGCTTTTCCCGGCTAGGCTCGAGCTCCCTTTCGGCTTATCTAAGGTGTTGTTGCGAAAATTGTATGCAAACATAGCATAACAAACCCATTAGGTGGGTAGCCCTGGTATAGCTACCGCTTCGGTAGGATTATGCACGACATCGAAGGCTCTCCGGGGCCTACTTTCTTTGCTCCTCCACGCTCAAGTCCCAGGAAAAGGGTCGTGTCTAAACTGGGGGTTTTTCGGGGTTTTTTTAGTCTGTTGGTGGAAAGAGGAAGCCAACGGCATCCGCCAAAGCCAACCCGGCACATAATTAGCACACTCTAGCGAGCAGACGCGAACCAAAGCCAAGAAAAAACCCTCAGAACTTTGGGTGATTTGTTGCCGAAACCGCCTTTTTTTTCGTGACTGACAACTGGCGGAGCAGAATGTAGGAAGAAAAAAAAAACGAACACCAAACGTTTTGTCTGGGGCTGTTCAGCCCTCCGGAAGGACTCTCTGGAGGGGATGTGGAGAGAGAGAAAGAGTGCGAGAGAGTGAAGCCAGAAGAACTAATCGCAAGCATAATGTACAATAAGCTTATTGTTTACTTTTGCTCCTTTTAAGTACCGTCCCTGGCCACGCCAGTCGACTGGCCATGTCCAGCATAATCCGAAACATATTTAGATGCTTTCGCATATTTTTTCGCATAATTTTTCGAACGGTTTCGGGTGTTGCGCCCGCCTGAACCGGGAGTTTTTGGCTTTTCGTTGGCAAGCTGAACCGAAAGCCACCACAGAAAAAATAAACAAAGCGCTGTTGATGTATTAAAATCAAAGCCCTTTTTCCCTGCACGGCACGCCTGGGTTTGGGCTTAGGCCGGCGGCAAAAAAAAAACGTTCGTTCGAGCCGTGGACCGAATGTGTGTTTGAAGGGTTTCACACTCGCCACCGAACCGTGCCCTTCAAAATGTGGCCATTCCGGCGGCAACCTTGACAAGGGCCGGAACATGCTGGCACCACCCGGACGCACTTGATCCTCCCGTAAGTTGGTACTTAGACCGGGCTGATCGGGAGATTCCACACGAGAACTCACTCGGCGGCGGCAACTTCTAGTGTTTCCCTCGGCGGTTCACACATGTGAGCGCGAGGGTGTGTGTTTTTTCAGTAGAAATAAAGAATCCTTTCTATTCCAACAGCCATTTCCCATTGGCTGCACACGAAATGCAGTAGGAATTGTTTAAAACAATGTTCGTTTTGTCTCACGATCACTAATGATCATTCTATCAGATTGACAGATGGTACATTTTTAACTAACCCCAGAAACAAGTGGTTTATGACACACAAACACACAAAGCACACCATCTCAAAACTCGAAAAAACCATCCCCCGTGGGAGTCCCACCCGATTACAACCTTCAAAACGTGGCCAGACGCGCGTAATCGCAACCCCTAGATCTGCGGGACATCCTACCGAATAAATTATGCCCACTAATTAATTCCCCAGCCAGGGAGGGCAGAGGATGGCAGAGGATGCCGGAACGACTTGCAGCGGATGGAGGAAAATATTGTCCCCGGCGTGTCATAACTCAATTGTGCACAAAACTGCCACGGCGCATTCCTTCGGCTTCGAGCGAGCCTTTTTATTATCGGTGTGATTCGATCGAATATCTCATAAACAATTTGAGCACCCATAGGAGGCTCCCTTGGGACAAGCGCAAGCGGGGCTCAAGAGCAAGAAAGAGAGAGAGAGAGGCATTAAGCCCCCAGGGACGCAGAACAAATCGATGGTGTCGAAAATTTGCACTAACTCGCCTTCTAATGCTCGAGAGGGTCCACTCGATGGGATTCGCGGCTCCAGGGGAGCACGAGGTGCACCATAAAAATTTGTCACGAGAGCTCTAATCGTTTCCATCAGTCAGAAGTTTTGTTTAGTGTTTGTTTTTCCTCCTCTTGCTCTCTCTCTCTCTGTCTCTATCGTTTGTTTCAGCTTCTTTCATTTGCTCACATCGTGGCGCATTCGATCGAGTTCGATTTCATCCCTTTCCCTGGCGCGCGCTCGGGAAGAATCCTCTCTCTCGTCCACGCTTCTAACCAGGCGAATTCCCGTCCCAAAGCTGGAATCGTCTCGAGGCACCGGGCAGTATCTATGTAAATTATCAGTGCCTCGCGCCACTATCTGTGTGCATTCATCTGATCTATAAATTAAACATCTCGCGCCACGGTCGCTGGTGGCGGGCCATCGAGCAGAGCCCGCTGGCACGCTGGAGCAACTTCTCGAGATCCCTGGGGCCCGATAAGGGACCCCCGAAATTCGTAACATCGAAAAGCACGCCCTGGCTTGAGCAACGACGGTTGGATCTCGGGCTCCATCTGGGTTTTACTCGGAGCCTTTCTTTTTTTTCTACCTTTTTTGGTTGTGCCGTTCGTTGCTTCCTTTCCATTTCGTGGCGTTTGGCTTCGAGAGTTCCTTCCGCGAGGCGATCTTCGGTGGTCCCTGCTGACGGAGGTCTTCTTGCGGATCTTCTTCGACCATTGGGAGAGCAGATCACCCCGTACGCAGCAGGGTGACCAGGAAGAATAACATCAGTAAGAAGATCCGCAAACCACCCAGCACAGGTTGTGCGTGGCTCCTCTTTGGCCGGGGGTTTTGGGACAGGACCTTGCACACACGGTGCGGAGTTGGTTGTAAAAGTCGGAAAACAGGTTCCCTCTCATCGCCGGCGTCGGTGGCAGCGAACCGTTCTGTCGGTGCGTACCGCCATGACGCCAGCGCAACTACGCAAAACACACACACCACACTGGACCTGAGCATCAACGGTTCGCGGCGATAACGATTGCTCCCGAAGTAGGCCTGGGTGTCACTTTGACGTTTCGGAGATGCGTGGATCCAAACGTCAAGCGGCTGGTCAAAGGAGGCCGTAAGGCTTTCTGGATGAGTAGAGCAAGTGAAGGTCGTGGCTATCGCTCCGAGAATAGTTCCTCAATTCCTCAAAAAAATTACCTCAACTTGACCACAACATGTCCCACTGTTCTGAGCCGTCTGGCGAACAGGACAACCAAACCCGCGTACGCTAGCCGCCCGGGATGAGCGCTATGGAAGGTGCAAATGTTTAACCACGACTAATTGGAACTGACAGTGGCTCGATCATGCGTAAATTAATTGGCTCGAGTTGGGTTCGAGTGCAAAAAAAATTATCTTCTCTTTGCACCGCCTCCGAAAGGATACAAAACTGGCGCACACGCGGTCCGGCTTTTCGGACCCGCCGATTCTCTGGGACTCCTTTTGCAAGGCTCTGGTCTCTGGAGCAAATTCGTCGGAAACTGTCGGTGCGCCAAAGCTCTCGAGAGTAACGTAGCATGCGCCATCCGTCAACGGTACGGTCCAGGAGTTGTCAACCCACTACCCCCATCCCCCATCACCCACCCAACCCACTTGCCTTCACGGTGATGTTCCGAGAAGCAGAACCATCTGCGAGCCATGTCCGCCTGCGCCGGTGGACGTATTTGGCGAGCGGACTTTCGGGCGTCTTTGGAGCGATCCGACGCTTGTCAAGCTGTCGAGGCGGTTCAACCTCCGGTCTGGCGTCTGCAAGGATCGATGCGGACCACCTGATTCCCACCTGATTCCCGGAACCGTCGAACCGGCGTCTCGAATCGAACGCCCGACTGGCGTCTGCGAGTGGCCTTTTTTGGCGCTTTTCGCCGCTCGGGGGTTGTGCGGATTTTTATGCAAAAAACAACCGAAAAGAAGCACTAACCCTGGGGGCCGATCGTCGTAAAAACAAATCATAGGAATGCTTCCCCCTGATCGCACGGGCGCCCCAGCGAGGGCGAGGTGAGAAAGTTTCTCACCGTTTCGGTGACATTTTGACGCGACGCGAACGAAACGCGATCCAGAAAGAAGGAAAAACGTCTTACGGTGCTGCGACTACCAAAAACCGACGCACGCCCCGGTTTCACACATGACTCATCAATCTAGCTCAATAATGAGACATCCCATAAAATAAATTTAATAATAAATTTAAATATTTTACCAATTTCACCGCGCCGTGGCTGGCTCGCGCAAAAGGTGGTCGCACCGGTCGTCACGCGGTCCGTGTAGGACTTCGGCCCGCGGACCAGGTTCTAAAGATGGCTGTTTTATTCGGTCGTGCAGTCGGCCAGGAACCCAATCACAGAGCAAGGCTGGCAGGAGCGGCCCAGACCCAGACCGGCGGGTGGAACAGAAATTAAAACGCGCTCGCGATCGACTCCAGCTCGAACCCGTTCCGGGAGGCGAGGTGTCGATGGTTAATTTCTCGATCGATATCTTCACAGCCTCGCTTAGGTGGTGGCTCGCACATGGACACGTAACGACACCCAACGAGTCGGGGAGAGAGGTGGGAGTGGATAAAAGCTGGGAAAAGAAAGAAAAACACAGCCCCACAAAAGCGTGATGATTTTATACTGCGAGACCACCAGAAGAGCGCTCAACGGGTCCGCAACGCTCTCGTACGTTTCGTTTCGTCGATCGTAAAGAAAACAGATTTTTATTTTACAACTCACCCCCCGGGGGTGAGGGAGTGCGGTGGTGTTGGGGATGAGGAATTTGGTGAAGGTGTCCCATAGATTTTAAAGATGATATTTTATGTTTTATGGCCTGGCAAAAACGTGGGGAAAAATGTTTCCATTCATTTTATGTGCGTTTATCTCGCTTGCTTGTTTGCTTTCACGTCGAATGACTAACAGAAGCGCCCTGTTTGCTGATGGTGTGGTGCAAAAACGGTTTTACGACCAACACATCGGCATCATTCTGTGGGGGTTTTGGTTCTCACGATCCAGATTTTCAGGCAGCTTTAACGAAGATCTGCGGCTCATCGCGGTTTTTGCAAACATCGTCAAGGGATCCTTAAGCCAACCAGTTAGCCAGTAACGTCTTATATGTAAATAGGAGTAGAATTACAAAGGTTTTTGGAAACCATATTTAGAGGAAAATGTCAATTACTTTAAGACGTTCAAGAATGTCTCTGAAAGATCAGAATGTCCCATCTTCTGGAGCTTCTGCAGCCAAGATATCCTCCAAAACCTGCAGTTAGAATACCTTTCTATTGGTTCGCCCATCGCCGCCGTAGGGCACTAAGCCGCGTAAATTCGACACCACCCCCGAAAAGAAAACAATGTCAAGCTGGAGAAGTTCAATTAAAGCGTTGATTTTCGTCCCCGCCAGCGACATCCCATCGACAGTAGATGAGGTCGTTACCATGACAACGCTCCACAAACACACAACGCAACGCAGCATGCGCATCCTACGCAGGAAAAAAAATCGATGCTCACCCTGACAAGGATAACCGCGCACACGTGGTCGGGGTCCTTCTCGTCGTTCGGTGTTGTTTCAACGTTTCGACCCCTCCAGACGACGGACAGCCCGTCGAAAGGCATCCCTCGGTAATGGCACCTCGAATGCAGCGTGTTCGATTAAAAGTAGCCTGCAGGACGAAAGGGGTCGCAGCACCCAGTAGGGGGTGTGTTTTTCCAGCGCTACCGTACGGTTCGGTTCCCCCCGAAACAGCACCCTCTGTCGCGGAGGTCGAATTGGCGGTGTGAGTGGCCCGCAAATGGATCCCGGGCGCCGTTGCTTGGATACCCGAGATATTATCGATCCGGGACCGTGTTTGGCTTCGAGCTGCATCGAACCGTTTCGGGGGTGAGACACGCGCGCATCACCCCGTTTGGGTGGGAAGGAAGAAAGGGACGAATCGCGTGTCGTAGGGCTGCCGTCGATCGATTTGGGCCATTATTGCCGGCTTTGTTTGCTCACGCTCGTCCTGTTTGGATGGTTTTGTTTGGCTTTTCGGTCGTCATTTCGCCACACCATATGCTTCCGGGGGTTGTCGTTTTCCCACCCACCATTGGCCTGCAGTGCGGGGTGACTTTTAGGAGGAAACAAAGCAAGCTGCCTGCTATCCGGAGAAGGGTTTGCAGACGGGGATGCATCATTTTTGGCTTGGAAGAGACAACAAAAACCAATGCAAAGGGGCCGTCGCCTTAATGAGGTTTGTTTTATAAACAGCATCCTTAAGATGGGTAATTTCCAGTCAACCGGTACTATCGTTGATTCAAAGCCCTAAACATTTATTCAACCATCTCACGCTCGATTCAAAACTGTCGATATGATCAGCTCAAGCGCTACTCTTGATTCTGCTCTCAAGGACCTTTTTTCTCACGATCAACCATTGAGTGAAATGCGTCCATTTCGCGATTCGACAAACGATGACACGCTCCATTTTGCAGGCGGCGTGTTTTTCCCAAGAATACGGCACCTTCATTCATCGAACAAAACCTTCTCCAGAAATAACGAGGAACAGGTACCTGGCCGCTATTGCCGGAAGCGGTTGTCACCTGGAATTTTAAGGTGCCCATTTTCCATTATTCTCCGCTCGAAAGTGTCTTCTCAGCGGCAGACCCAACGGTGGCATCGCCTTTTAAGGGATGCAAGCGTCCTTTCGGAATTCGCCCGGGGGTGCGCCCGATTCAATGGGACAGATTAGAAGCGGATTAGCAAACTGAAACAAACGGCAGTCGACAAGCGCTAGAGAGCATTGTCGTTTGCTGCTGCCATTTTCTCACCGACCCTGGATCGTAGCAACCAGGATCGGGAAGGACACGCTGCAAAAAGTGCATCGTCCTATCGAGACAGCACAATCTGCGATGGTACGACAGATCGTTTCCCGGAATCTCGGGCTTTTGGTTGCATGGTAACGCGCCCGAAAGCGTTTGTTGTAAAGGACATCCAAAAGGGAGAGCAAAAAAATCGGTGAAAGAGCAACCTTCCGTTTTTGCTTGGTGAGTTCAGGCATCTGGCAACGGAGCAGCAGCGCCTACTGCGTCCTAGGCGTGGTGCATTTTCCACTCCACAAGGACTCGCAGCGGCGGAACTACGGCCACACGGGCGGATGGAAACGGACCGCCACTTACTAGAGCCAATATTTGTTTAGGTTGATGTCAGTCAACGCGGAACTGGCCGGGACCGGGAGCAGCAGCCACTCAACTCCACGTCAGTCTATTAAAGTCAGAAATACCGGTCTCGAAAAGGATAAAAGCCTGCGCGGATTGGAACGCTAGAAATAGAAACAATGAGAGCGTGCGCTTGTGCCAGTCTCAAAATCCGTCGAAGGACTTCTTTAGGCCGGCTAAAAGCTAAATTGTGGGGTCACGAACTTCCCCGAATGCACGGTCTGATGGCAGGAATCCGAACAAGGTCCAGATTTTATCCGTGGAGCGGAACGCCGGAAGGCGTCATTAATCGGTCAAAGTTGTACTACCTTCAAGGATGACGCTTCTTGGAACGGAAGTTTAAGCTTTTTGTAATGATAACCTTCCCAAGGCATAACTGACACTGTAACTATGCTTCAAAATTATCAAAACGTCCCGATTTTCTGGTGGGCTTTTGTCCTACACGAAAGACGCATGCACCGCTGGAATTACTGCAACATCGGTGAAAAAGAACATCGGTGTACGATGTGCCAATGCCCAAAAAAGGCTTTGCTCCTTCCAAAAAAATAACACACCCAGGTACACCCGAAACGTGGGTCGTCAAGCCTCCACGCTTCAATTCGCGCGCCGAACGAAACCGTGGGCCTGCTGCCGGGCTGACGTTTAGCTTTTATGCTGCTTCATTTGCTTCCCGTGTGCCTTCATCGTGCCACGAGGTGAAAAGGGCCACTTTAAGGATCGCTCGAGTGCATCCATCCCCGCACCGGACGCTGCCTCCTGGGTGACGTCGCGCAGTTGTAAGGATTCGTTTGTTTGCCGTGTGCCGTGTGGCTTGAGCTTGGAGCGGAAGCCGGCAGCAGAGAGCGCATGCGAGCCCCGACAGGAAATCCCCGTTCTTTTCCTCTTCCCAAACCCGTGTCCTGCGCCCTTACACCCGATGGAGTATTGTACCGGCGAGTGACAGTCATCGGTGGCGGTTCCCATCGGTCCGATGAATGGGACCCACGTCTCCGGGAGCCCTCCGGTGTGGCTTCGCGTGGCTCTAGTGTTTGCCCACCATTGGTTGGCCCTTGCGGTTCTCGGGCTAAGGGAAAAACTATGCCCTACCCGGCAGCGATCAGCGACGGCTCGATCACCGACATCCATCAGAAGCCCAAAGAAGTCTGCCGGGTTTCTGCTTTCCCGCTGTCGGTTCCTTTCTCTGGCTGCACCGTGAAGTGCAGTGTCAGGGTAAGGGCTGGTCCTTCTGGTGGGGGTGCTGGGGATGGTTTTTCTTCCCTCCGCTTCAGTTTCTTCGGTTCACTAACGGGAGCGGCGGCATATGCATCGACCGCATCGACACCGAAACATGGCCCGTTACGGGCATTCATTCATCTATGAGAAAATGTAATTTCTACGACTTCTCAATGAAATGCGCCAGCAGACCAAACCCGCTCTAAGATCTCCACGTGACCGCTTTGTGGGGTTGAGGTAAACTCTCAAGCTCTGTATGGGAACGATGCTTTTTTAGGACGACGTTTTACCTCTTGATTGAAAATACACTAAAGACTTCAGGGGATGAAATACTTATCAACAAGAACAAGACGATATATAAAATGAAATGCGTTAAGATGCCATGTTCCCAAAAAAAAAAGAAAACAAAAACTAATCAGAACAAAATCGAGCAAATAAAACATCCTCGTTAATGGTGCTAAACGCCACTCAGAACAGCAGTACGTACACGGGCTCGTAATGTCGTTGCAAGTGCGAACAGCGCTATATCACGTTACCATGCGGCCACGGGCTAAAGTACGAACCAACCCTCATTCCGATGGGTAGTTGTGGATAGCCCGTGTGGCGAATTCCGAAAACGATCGGCGACAATGGCGAACGACCGCGTTGAAAGCCACCCAAAACAACGGGTGACATTACTCAAATCTCGTAACCGAGAAAGTGAAGGAGATGAAGAAGAAGAAAAAGAGGATGGAAATGGAAAGGATGTGAAAATGTACACCTCCATCGCGGGGAAAAACGGGCACACCGGTCACACACAACAGAGACATCATGAAAACATGACAACAAAACGAGACCAAAGACAAGGTTGTGCGCGCGACTTTCGACGAATTCCCTCCACCAGAGGGAAACGAATCGCTCGGAAAGCTCGTTACATTCCTCAACTGTAAGTCCACACACACGCACACGCCCGCGCTAGGCGGCACGCGGTCAGTCCCGAAACCCGCACCACCCCGAAATGTAAACTGATTTAAATTTAATAGTTTAATTAGTAACACGATAAGGAGATGATCTTTCCAAGGTCCCGTTTCGGTCCCCCGACCCACGGTGTGGTGGAAGGATAGGCGGGGAGAGAGCGAGGGGTCGGACCTAGGCACGTAAGGAGCCCGGAAGGAGCAAGCGAGACGGAGTGAGACGGTGGCCGGTTTATTTCGCTTTTCGTTTCAGATCAAGATCGACACCGAGGTGGTATCGTGCGTCGACGTGCGCTCATGTCTTCTGTCACGACAGGCACGTCGCGGTTTCGCGGCCAAATCCGAGGAAATCGAAACCGGCCACGGATCGGCTTTCACTTCGCACGCCACGTCGGTCTGTGTGGCACGCATTGTTTGGGGTCGTTTCGCTGGAAATGGTTGCATCGAGAGTTTTTTGTGGGCCAACCAAAACGCCAGCCCGGAAAACTGGACGTAACCGTTTCGCGGAATTTCCACACTTCTTCGAGTGGTGGTTTCTTAGTGGGCGGGCGATGATGGTTAGCGCAATCATTTTGTTCTAAGTTAATTGTGTTGTAAGCCCATCGTGGGTGCAATCTAACATGTTGAAGGCGTTGAAAGTGCTGTGATGTATGGAACTGCGTTTCGAAACCGATAAGTTTCGGTACAACTGACGCGTATTTAACTATATCTAATCACATATAAAATTGAACAGCGATTGGAAACATTTTGTGGGTAGCCTGTACTAAATGTGGCAACAAAAAAAAAGGTAAATTTTACATCAAACCCAACCAGGATTCCACGAAGCACACGTGAGTTTGCGTTGACACAACCCTCCCAACGGACAACAGACGTCAAAAAACGCCTCATCAAAGTGACCTGCGACTCGCTCAACCATGGTGGCAAACAAGCAAACAAAACAAGGCAAGCCATGCCGGGACAAAGTAAAAGAATTATGTGAGAATGATTACAGCAATTACACGACAGACGTCCGCTTTCATCAGAAACACTTCGCGCCACGGCCAACGGAGTTCCAGCAGAAACCCGCGACGCTGCAGCACAACCCTGGACGCTGCTGTCCACTGGGAGGGGTTTCGCGGCTCCCCATGGTACCCCTAGGACCAAAAAGGAACCCGCGCGACGCCTCGGAAAGTGTTTACAGTGCACGAGATTAACAAATCCGATAAATGTGATAATTAATTACAGCCCCGCCGTCGGTTTGCATAAACGCTCCGCATTTTCCTTTCACGGCGTTCCCCTTTTTCCTTTTTTTTCTCTTTCTCTCTCTTTCTTTTTTGTTGCCCGAACGTGTCTTGTTCTGGTTCCGCCCCGGAGATGGTCACCGAGCGATAAGCGTCGTGGAAATTCCTGCCCCACCGCTAATGGTGTGCGCCCTGATGTCGGTCCGGGATTTTCTGGGTGTTCTTAGGGTTGAACCTGGGTGGGGTGGAAGGAGTTTCGCCCCGCGCAGGCGGCTTCTCGCGGTGTCGCATTACGCCGTGGTATTGGCACGGTGTTTTCCACGATGACGCCCGTGCGATGCTAAGATGCGCGGGCACACGTAATTTCGTTCGTTTTTGCCGATGGACGCGATTCCGGTACCGGTGGCGGCGTTATTCCATTTGAACTTTCCGGCACAGCACGATCTTGGGCCGTTTCGTGGCTGGAAAATTGCCTTCCCAAACCACCCATGCAAGGGGGATGATTTGTCCTGTCCATGGTCTCCCAACGCGCGAGCCTGGACGTGTGCATGATTAATGGCACTAATTTGAGCAATTCTTCGCACAATTACCACGAGTGCTGGACCCAACGATAATTAGGCAACAAGCGGTGCTCGGCCAATTGCGAATTGTAATTAAAACGCGCACCCCAACCGTGGGCAGAGCAGAAATAAAACACAAAAAAACGCGCCGGCGCTCCACCAAACGCCGAATGAAGATGGAGTCCAATGGATGGGGTTGAAGGAGCGAGGAGAGAGCAAAATGGCAACTGTCACGGGACGAACGGAGCGATGCTCTTGGAGCTAATCGGATGTCCGCCGGGTACCCTTTTCCCCCGGGTCACTGAGTGGTTCTCGTGGCATTAATTAACCAGCAAATGGGACCGGACTCGACAATTGGAGGTTTCATATTTTACGTCCACGCACGCATACCCCCGGAATCGAGGAAGAAGTAAACCGATCGGACGGAATTGGTCATTACCACGCGCTCCCGTCCTGTAATTGTAATTTTCCACCACTCACTCTTTCCGATCCTATCCCCAAGCGGCCCAAGGACGATGGGTTTGTTGCAGCTATCCCCCTCGACTAGCGTAAATGGGATGCATGATATATATTCCCAACAATTTACGTTACCAAAAACTGCCCTTCTATTGCCCGGAAAAAGCGGGTGAAATTCTATCGTTAAAATGGATAAAAACTAATTATATCGGTCACCTCCCGCCTCACCAACCGGCAGTTGCATCGAATAACACTTCCCGGTAATGGAGCATCACTGAAAATCGCTTAAAAATAGATTATTCGCTTCATTGTGCAACCGATGCGGCTTTCAATGGTGACTCGACGAAAGCATCAACGGACGGAATCGTTCGACATTTAAAATTCACGAACATTATACAAGGAGTGCGCTTTTCCGTACACCACTCCTGCCGCCACGTGTGTTCATTTGCAACGTCCCATATCCGGTTACGAGGCGCGGAACCACCGTCCGCGAGCATATGTATGGTGTTTAATTTAAAATAAATTACGCCACCGATTGGCGCCTCCAAATGCAAATACTGCTTATCGATGGCATACTTCGGTGTTTAATGAAATTTTTTCCAACCTCCTGCGGCCTCTTCTTCACTGCACTGTTGAGTGAGCATAGCGGAAAGTTAACAGCGCAAGGAACCGGAACCGGTCTGCGCCAGGACATTCCGCGACCGTGGGAGGAGCAAGCGAAAGAGAACCGGTTCAAACTCGCATGCGCTTAACCACTCCCATTTGATACCGGTTCACGCACACGAGCGCACGCTTTCTCATTCGCTATCTCACACCACGGCAGCCGGTTCTCACGCTTTTCATCTCACTTCGTTCTCACTATGGAACGGTTGCTGGCTTGTTGCATCGTTTTTTATTTCCTTTTTGGAACAATTTTTCTTCAGGTTGAAAAGGGCTAAAAAAGGCAAACCATTTCGCAACATTGTCCACTTCGGGTTTGGCTGATTTTTAACAATACAAGTACAGTTTCCTTGCCACAAAATATCGTTACACTAGCTATGATGCTTCCAAGCCGCCTTTTAGTACCTACACGAATTACTGCACCCATAAATAGTGCATTCACTCGTCACACCAGCGGGTTGCAGCCAACAATTGTGACATTATCTTGCACAGCGTCCGGTACGGGTTAGCTTTGCCACCATAGAAAGCTGCCGTTACAATTCCACCCGATCAGCGGCTCGGAACAGTACGGACCCTCAACCGGTGTCTCGTTACCAGGGCAGGATTTCTTCAGCCCAAAAGTGCACCGAAGCGTTCGCTTCTCCAGCAGACGGGGAAAGGTAAGCCGACAGTGCTGGGATGGGTGAAAAAACGCATCATGTCTACCCTCGGTTGGGCGTTGTGTTTTTTTGTGTTCGCTTTTCTAACGAAAGAAGCCCCTAAACTGCTCCCTCTAAAACCATCCCAGCCTAGCGACAACCGGAAAAACTACAGCCAATGGCAAATGGGTGGCCATTAATCGTTGAGCACCAAGTCTGCAACACGCGAGTTAACCTTGGTGCGCTGGGGGACACTCTAAAAGGGTGAGATTGTGCAACGAAAAACCGCCTTTCTGGTGCGAGGAAAGCGAAACCCTTCGAAATAGATGAATGAAATCGATGCTCCTTATGGAATTATGACAAATTATGTACATTTTCTTACAGGATTTGCAGTCGTTTAAACAAAACATTATTTATCTTCCAAAATTTTCAAGACATTTCCAATCGTTAAATGGTTAAATTTCCTATGACTCTGTGCAACAAACCGAAGCCTTTTACGCACAAAAACACACGCGCCACGGCACAGACGGCCACGAAAGAAACGAAACGAGCTGTACCATCGCAAACACCGGCAATTCGAGAAGCCATCCATCCGGCTTCACATTCTCCGTCCCGCAACGAAGCGAAAAGGTGCCAAGGCGCATCTAGGCTGACGAGAGATCCGCATAAAAGGTGCATCCGAAAAGGGGTGCTTTTCGGAACGCTCGCTGACAGCGTGCTCTAGCCTGTGCCGTTTCGAGAGCGTTTGGAAATTGTCAACGCGAACGTGGGGGGACAACCATGGCAACCGCAGCCAACAACGGGATCGACGTTGCCATCCTTCACCACCGCCAAGATGGCGCATCGGAACCGACCGCATCCGTCAGCGGTTTCCAGCGGTTTCCGGGCAATGCCTGGCAAGAGAGACAAGGCCATCATACTACCTGATACGCTCGGTATCCTGTGCTGTGCTGGCGCGGAAACACGTCCGGTAGAGCTGGGTGGATTGAGCTTGACGTTTGAGCGTGTCGATGGAGCCCCAAGTTGACAGTGTGCGCCTGAGATGACTTGCTGCAACATAGCAACCTGTGATCTATTTGCCTGACAACCGCATCGACGAAACCCCTTCGCTGGGATCGAATGATAATTATTTCTCTTGAAATCTTTGACTTCTGTCGCAATTGCGTTGCTACTGCTACTCGGGTCCGCCATTGCATTCAGGTCCAATGTTCGTGAAATAATAAACAGCACGATGTGGGAAATGCATCACAAAAAGGCACCCGTGTGTTGATCTCCCTTCTCGACTTCCCAACTTCCATCGGGCGGCTTCCACAGTTCCATCTCCGCATACCTTTTGTTTACACTCTCCGTCGCATCACCACCACCCCCCCCCCCCCCCCAACATCCCCTAATAAGTCGAGGATGCACACATCAATGTGGTGCCGATAAGGCACGCGTTTGTCACCCGCTGGAGCCCGCTGAATCGACCGTTTTCGTCCGTGCACCCGTGTCCCGGCGGCGGTTCACAGCTCAAGGTTCTATTGAGTATAATTAGTTTGTCGGGGATCCGATTACGGTTAAACAACGCTCCCATACGATCCATCCATCCGTGGTCCTTTGGAGCAAGCAGCTACGGGGTGGTTGGGAATGCAACAAACACACTGGTGCTCTTGCTTTATTTTTGTTTTGCTGACGCACGGCACTAGCATTGCGGGAATCGAAAGTGGCTTCATTTGCCGCAGCAACTCCCGGGACGAGACCTGCGAGCCCGGTCGCCGGTGATTCGCCAGAATGTGATCGGTTTTTGTTTTGGGTTCCGTTTACTTTTTTGTGTACTTATCTTCGCCACTACTAGGTTCTCCGGTTTCATAAACATAGAAAATTCCTCTCGATGCTCCCACGATGAAGCTCACCTATCGTACTGTAGTCGGACTATGTTCCACTAGTCCTTATTTAGCTGAGGTTTAAAAAAATGCATACAACGCATTTTAAGTGTTACAAGCCATCCTTTTTTGCAGGAAAGCAAAATTAAAACCCCCATTAGTTTCATACCTGAACAACATTCGAGGCTAACGAAGTGCTCTAGCTCGCGTTAAAGATGCAATTAATAGAGCAAAAACGATTCCGCTAAATCAATTAAAGGGATGTAACTCGTATGATAAAGCTGTGCGTGTCCGTGTGAACCGGCGATCGAGGTAGGTAGATTAGAAAAATCACTTGCCCGGATAGGAACGGAGCCGGATAGGAAAAAAAACGGCCAACCAGGGTCGATAAAAATCAAATCAGATCAAATAGCCATATTTCACTTCAGCACTTTCCCATCTGGCGGGTTCGCGGGAACGCACACCTCGTGGCTTGTACCAAACGAACCAAAGAAAGAGAATGAGAACGGCCTCCCTCTCTAAGAACGCAGGCAGAAGGGAAGCATAATACTAACGAAAATTTATGTCACAACATGAGCAGCATAATTGTCGAGAATAAATTACCCCGGAACGCGTCGAAAACGGCTCCCCCAGGGGGAATTCGACCGTTCCCGTTTCGCTCGACGTCGAGAACCGCGGCGCTATCCGGTTTTCCGCTTCCTTTCGCTGGTTCTCCGCTGGTCTCATCGAAGTCTACGGCTGGTTTTTTTTTTTGGGTGACAGCCTAGTGTACGCTTGGAGCTTCGAGTGGGTCCTCCGGTGCGAGTGTGCCAGCCTTTTTGCCTAGGTCGCGCTCTGTTCCCCGAATCCAACCGTGTCACCCTGTGCCCAGCCACCGAGGTGGAATATTTATGTAGTCTCGCGTGGCAACGTCCAGAGCCTGAGAGTGAGGATCGCTATCACACTCGACCATTCCTTCTGGCCACCTTTGGTAGCCACCTTTGGGACTCTGACAGGACATCGATGGTAGAAGACGGTGTGGCGTGGAAGGCGCACTAGAACATCCATTCTACCAAAAACAAACGGCAAAACAAAAGAACAAAAGCAAAATGGGTTGAAAAGCAGCGTTCCCATTCTCCTGTTGCTCCCAAAAACCCATTGGATGTACAAATCGAATTCATGTACGCGGCCAGTGTAAACTGTCAAATTCGCTGTCGCTGTAACAATTGCAGGATTCGAACAAAACCGAACAGTCTGTACAGCCGGAACACGTTGCACATGCATTGCGCATTTGCTACGGCTCGTGTAAAGGTGTAATCCTCGCGCCCGGGAATTTCTCCCGACCACCGGCGAACCGTCGTGGGATGGTGCCATGGGTGAGGCTGGCTGGCGCGAGAGCAAAGCATAAATAAGTTCACACCCAGCCTCCTGTGAGCTTGGACGGGACAAATCTTCACGGGGAAGAAGTAAACGCTCGGTTAACCTTTGGTGAAGGTACGAGCGAATTTTGTTATGGATTTTTTTGTTCTCAAGAAATATTACATATTGGTGTAATGAAATAATGATACATAATGTAAAAGTGTTGTGAAAGAAATTAATTACCATACCTATTTAGTAGCTTTACGAACTCCTATGCAGTAGGATGTCAATGCGTTCTTATTCAGCAAATTGCTCTGAAAAGGAGAGTGAAAGAAAATTCTGGAATTAATTTTCATCGTCATCTCGAGATTTCCTTATGCATCTTCACTTCTTTCGTCCGCCTTCAAGGGTTAATGGGTCCGGCACGTTAAAACGTGCATCGAAAGACATTTACAATTCATTCCGACCGTGCAAGGCAACAAATCGCGAAATCGGTCCTGAATCCTCCATCTCGGCTGCAGAACAGCACGAGAAAGAAAGAAAAAGGAGGAAAAAAAGCCCAAAGAGCAGCAAAACGATCGAACGCACGCTGGCCCTGCCACTCGTCGATGCCGGGTGCCATAAATCGAAGATAAGCCCGCTTCGATAAGCAACTGCAGAATAACAAAATTCACACCACCTGAGCGCCGAATCCACGGCCATCCGTCGCTCTGCTCGAGCCATCACAACCACCCACCCACCCTTCTCTAGCACCCAGTGGCAGGGTAAGTTTCGAGTTTCCACCACCCCCTTGAGAAGGGGGTGGAATACTCCAGGGTGGTTGATTTTCCCTCCAATTAGCACTATCAGCATCGATTCGAGATGCGACGATTAGCGACTTCAGGGTCGAACAGCGGCACGCACCGAAATGCACCGAAATCGAACGGAATCGATGCCCCGAATATCCCGAATATGGGTGTCCTGCGCGAGCTCGAAGGATGGACGAAGCGTAACAGGGAGAGACACAAAAAAAAACGCCCAGCCTCAGCCCGAGGACGCGAGGGTCGGTAATACAAGATGTTAAACATGATTTTATCGTACCCCAGATGCCAGATGCAGCAACGGCAGCAGAAGCGATGCCAATGGTCCGATCCGGACCACCGTCGAGGCAGAACGGCTTGCTCTCGGAATGGTCAAAACGGACCTCGGACTCACTTCCAACGCAAGGGATGAACGCGTGCATCTGCATCCGTCCGGGTCGATTCGCGTAACGTTCTGGCCGCCTGAACGGGGCGCGATGTGTAAGCGATCCAAGGGGCAAGATAAATGAATCGTAACCGAGCTGACAGAGTCGTAAATTGCTTAACACTTTCATTTAATACTTACTTATTGCCGTGTCTTTCCGCAAACGGACCGATCATGTGCGTGGACCGGAGCGGGTGGTCGTGGTGGGTGAGGTGAAGAAAATACTCGAAAGAGCGCCTGTGGCGGGAGGAAGAGGTAAAAAACAAATGACATTTTTTAAAATAGCTCTGGCGTATCATGAGTTTTTTATTGTTCGCTTTTTTATTATTCCCACTGCAGCCGAGCTTCCTCGCAGCTGTTCCGGTTGATCATCGTTAATCGATAATGGCTCCCCGAAGGATATCACGTATGTGTTTGCTACGGAAAAATTCCACATACGAGCACCTCGAAGAAACTCGAGCACATTCGACATTCCGGGAACGGCAGGGAAATGATAGATGTGTTGTAGCATGACGATATTTACCACCCTCGCGCCTCTTCATCACACGTGGCGCACCTTCGGTTCGGTGTAACGCTACATAACGTTCCACGAGACCGGGTAACGGCTCGCGGGCAAATGCGAACATTTCCATGGCAACCAGTCCTTGGCAAACAGTTTGCTTTTCGGAGTTTTCCAAAACACACCCGGCACGTGACGTTTGTTTACGTGGACCTTTGGTGGCGCAAAGATATTGGAACTAGTAGTCACTGGTAGGCCAGTAGCTCGGGGCAAGCTGGGACGGCGGTGTCGAGTTTCAAACGGTAAAGGTCGCGGCGATTAAAGTGCCGCGTTTGAAGACGCCAACCATGAGCAATGCGACGATTCTGTTCAACGTCTCGAAGAACGAGCTGTTCAAGCTGGCGGACAACTACAAAACGCTCCATCGCAAGCTGAAGGTGAACCATCGCGTCGATAGGTGAGAAGTGCAATGCCATTGGGGCACTATTGGCGAGCGTTAGAACACTAACCCGTCCTTTTCCCCGACAGCAATAAAAGTGACATCACTCCCGAACTCCTCAAGACGGCCACGGTGTTTGTGTTGGCTGGACCGCAGGAAAAGTTCACCGAAACTGAGTTCCAATACCTAAAGGTGGGCATCTTGGTCATTCCTCGCGTTGAATTCATATTTTTGAGAACGTAAGCAATTTTTTTTCCTCTGCAAGGACTACATCAACGATGGCGGTCGGCTATTACTTCTGCTGGGTGAAGGTGGAGAAATGCAGTTCAACACGAATGTCAACTTCCTTCTGGAAGACTACGGAATGACCATCAACAACGGTATCACTGTGCAATCAGGAGTCGATCATCCAACCGGAAGCATTTATGGTATTTTCCTTTTTCCTCCCCCTTCCCAGATGTCGTTGTGCGACCCCAGTATTACAAATACTTCCACCCGAAGGAAGCCCTTATCAGCGGTGGAGTGAGCTGCGATTCAATGAATAATTTACTGCTGGAAGCGAGCAAAAGTATCCTCACATCGTTCGACTTCATGGACAATAAATACAAAGTCGAGGTACGTAGCGATTTTCAACACCGCCTCCGCTTAGATTAATGATCCTGCACCGCCGGGGCAACGGTCATGATGGGTTCCTATTTTTCGCAGTTCGTGTATCCCTTCGGCGCGACGATGAACGTCATTAGCCCGGCTAACGTGCTGCTCACGACTGGCCCAGTAGTATACCCTTTCAACCGACCGCTAGCTGGGTGCTTTCAGAACGAAAGCAACGGCAAGCTGATTGCGATCGGCTCGGGACACATGTTCCAGGACAAGTACATCTCCAACGAGGTAAATACCGCGCTGTGGGACAGCCTGTTGGCGCTGATTCTACAGGACGATTTCCAATTCAAAGCGTCCGACTTCAACGACCTGGAGGTAGGCATTGTTGGCTGTTCCCTAGATGCCGGCATACGCCCGAGGCTAGTATTGCAACTCTTTTATTTTCCTACTGCACCGGCAGATAAATGACTACGCCGTCATACCCGATACGATCTATCTGGCCGAGCAGCCGAAGATATGCCTAATGGATTCGCTCGATTACGACATTCCGGCCGACTTCAAGAAGCTATTTGATATGTCGCTCTACTCAATCAACAACGATCTGCTGCGCGATGTTATCAGCACGTACGAAAAGCTAGATGTGCAATATGAACCGCTGAAGATCATCAAACCGCAGTTTGAGATTCCGTTACCACCGCTGCAGCTTGCGGTAAGCGAGGCGAAAATGTAGTACTTTCAGGTTTACTTTGGGTTGGAGAGAACTACAGCTTGCTGAAAGCGAACAAGAAAACCTTGACCGGGCAAGAGTTTCATCTCGGAAGTCGTTTGAACTAGTGTTGGTTTTTTTCCTTTTTCCAGGTGTTCCAGCCAATATTCAGCGACCTGCCGGCGCCTCCTTTAGAGCTGTTTGATTTGGACGAAGCGTTCAGCTCAGAAAAGGTACAGATAGCACAACTAACCAACAAATGCCTATCTCCTGGTCACGAGGGACCGCATACGATTGACGAGAAAGAGTTGGGATATTTTATTCAGGAATGCGGACGCATTCTTAAGGTCTGTCAGGACGATCAGAAAATGTCCCCAAAGGAGATTCTGAACGCGATCAGCGTTAAGATTGCGCACTACAAAAAGTTAGACAAGGATTAAGTAGTACGCTTTATATAGTAACTTTATCTATCATGCTGAATATATAGTTTTATAATAATCAAAATTTAAATATGTATCACATTGATTTAACAGGTCTTATTTAAATATACCGATTCGAACTCTATACGATTGTGTTCAATTGTTTAGTTTGCAATATTGGTTCTACACATAAATTTTCCATAATTTCTAAATTAAAAATTAATTTCAAAGGATCAAAGGACAAGAGATGATCAAATCAAAGTAAATATATAAATGGTGAGACAAGATGAGAACAGAATAGCAGTGGAAAGAGCATCTCAACTGTGCTCACCTTGGTCTGACGAGAGAAGCAAAATACGAGCGAGAATCGTTCCCTCATATGACAACCTCTTTGACAGTGACGTTTGACAGAAGGCTGAAAGAAGACATCGGAACAAATCGAAGACATTTTTACACTTCTCCGACAGCGAAAACTACCACTTTTCTTCTACATCTTTCACGTACAAAGCATCCACTGCAATGGCGTCTCTGTGCGGAAGAATCGTCCTGGCCGCGACCAAGCGAAATGTGACCTACACGCCAGTTCGATTTTGTAAAAGTAAGTTTTGGTGACCGATATTGCACAACACATTTTCGCGTGTGACCGCCCGGAAGAGCGAAAGAGATGAGACGATCAAAATTTTCATCTCAGCCAAGTGAGAGAATGGAACCGAAACCAGCAAGTGCGCTTACGTAATTTCAATCGGTAAAAATCCGCATCCTTCGAACCAACATTAGATGCAATCCTTGACGAAATGATGCACAACAAAGAGTCTTACCGATTGATCCAACTTTCGCTGGAAAAAGTCAATAAATTCGCTGAAAATTCTCCGCTAATGTAGTCCCGACTGACAAGACACCCTCGGAGCTGGAAGATGTTTCCATCGTCGTGCCAGATGAATGGAGGAATTTATTAAGTTTGTTTTCGGGGATTTCTTGCAGTGATGAACGACCCGATTGAACATGCCACTGGTATCGAGAAGCGTGAGCTGCTTGCCAAGCAGGCCGGTAATCCAGATCCCTTTGATATGCGTGTGTTCAAGCGCGGACCGGGTACCAAGGACAGCCCCAACCTAATCCCATCGGCTTTCGATGCCCGTCTAGTCGGCTGCGTTTGTAAGTACAGAACTGTTTTGTGATAGTTTACTAAGGTGGCTCAGAATCTTACTGAACATACGTATGCTTCATTCTTTGCAGGCGAGGAAGACCAAACCTATGTCCAGTGGATGTGGCTGTACCAGGTAGGATGAAAAAGATTGTACAGCTTTGATGTTTATAGTTCATCGATACGAAATTTTGATCAAATTTTAGTTCTAAGTAATAATGCATCTACTTTTGTTTCTGTGCATTTTAGGGCCAGCCAAAACGCTGCGAGTGCGGACATTGGTTCAAATTGGTAGAGAAGGCTCCAGTCTAAGAATCGAGCAGCATCTTCCTGCCATCCTGCTGTAGAAATGAAATGAAAAGCATAACCAACTAATATTTAAAATCTGGAGAGCATTACCTACAACAAATAAAGAAATCCAGATCGTTACAAAACACATCGGACCTGTGTCATAGAAAACAGAACTCAAGAAGCAATCAATCTTCAAGAAACAAAAAAAAACATTCATGGTATCCCGTTCCGTTCTGGTGTAAGAATTGCAAATAACTTCAACGTAACGGAAGATCCAATGGTTTACCAGCATGTGTTTATCTACACGTTTAAGTCTATGGCAGGACTTTTCATTGGGCATCTTCACCTTGTGCGTCCTCTGCTGAAGTAAACATCTTTTGCAGCAACATTATAATAGCAAAACAAATTTAGCGTTATCCAATAAAACTTAATTTTATTGTTCGAAAGCCTCGAGATGACTTCCAGTATACTCCATTGGGTTTAGTTTTAGGAACTATTCATCAGATCGGTTATGAATGTAAATGTTTAAGGCTTGGATTATACGCTAATTCTTGGCACTGGAAACCCTTACGTGAGTCTATTTTCTACAGTTTTTTAAACACATAACTAGTGTTAAAAATTATAATGTCTTAGGCCCTAAAAATTACTATATAAACTGCTATATGATCAAATAGGGGATTTGAATGCATATATCATTTCATTAATACACCAGAGACCAATACATACTGCATAATAATGAGTATTATATAGAAAAGTTTGCGTTAATAGTAAAATGTCTATAACTAGACGCAAAACTATTACTTTGCAAACAATTTCATAGATTAAACAACGAACAAATTGATCGCGAGCCAGATTTGAAAGGTTAAGTCAACTTGACATTTCAAACGCAAGTGTAATTGTATGCGTGTTTGTTTTGGATGCTACTATCGTAGCGAACAGTTTCGTAAATGTTTAATTAAAAGTTAATTTTTACCCTTTCGCGGGTTGTCGATCGTTATTCTAAGCACAAAAATCTGTAATCAGCTTATTATCTCACAAGGTGTGTGTGCAATATCATCGAAAACTTGGGTTATAAAGAAAGTGACAATATCTGACGAATGTTTTTTCTGTTACAGCTTTTCCCTTGTATCAAATAATTATTTTGGGGTTGGTCAAATATATATGCAAAGCAACAACTTATACCGTCGAGCGAGAAGTGCAATTAAACGGGCAATTGATTAGGTGAGCAAGAACCCGCACACCAAAGATCGCGAAAACGCGGGGTGGATAGGGTGATTACATACCGCAGCAACGTAGATCCAGCGTTTTCGACACGCTCTGATTGCTATCTCGAGGCGTAAGAGGCTATTGCCATCATCTGCGTACGGAGCCGATCACCCGTCGAAAGGGCGTTTTCCAGCAATACGCGGGCGCCAGCGCGCTCTACTGAGTTAGTTCGACGGACTGCGAAAGTGGTTTCAGTTTCGTGCGCGATGGACTCCACACTGGATCGAACCTACGTGTCGAATTACTTCGCTAATCTGAACGAGATCTCGAAAAAGATCTCTCTCGACATTGACGAAATCCGTGGTGCGTACGAACACATCTGGGATGAGTTGAGTCGCGAAGAGCAGATGGAAATCGTGAACGAGACGATCATCAAACCCGAGTTAGCGCTGAAATATTTTGACAATTTCTCCACATCGTCCGATTCGCTGCAGCGAATCTTAGGAGGCGATGATGACGACGAAACCAACGGTGTACACGGTGAGGAGGATCGAAACGCGAACCTGTACGACGGTCGCCGGTTGCAGACTTTCCAGTACGTCCGGACTGGCCGCAAGGTTGTCACGGATGACAGTGTAGGATTATACAGAGACGAACACTCGGCTCCTTTCTCACATAAGACCAAAAGCCAAATCAATCTGAATATCTTCCCACGGGAAAAGGATCCAAAAGCAGAAGTGTCCAGTGCAAAAGCAGCTGGTCTGCTAGCGAAGAAGCTGATGCTGAAATCTCCGAAATCGGACGATTCGAGTAGCCTCGCGAAGGGGAACGGCGCACTCAAAGGCTTGGCGAAGGAGCACGATGGACCCACCGCAATGTACGATAGTGAACAGAACCTGATCTTGACCGAGGAAGCGTACGGAACGAAGACTACTGGGGCTGGATTTTTGAGTAAGTTTAACAATCTCATTTTCAACCAAGCACCGATGGAAATGACGACCGCGGCTTCAGCCGCTTCGATCACCGGCAGCGATGAAATCGATGGCACGCTCGAGCAGGACGAGTTCGACACAGACAACGATAAGGTGAACCTGTTCACCAAGAGCACTAAAAACGAGTGCCTTCACCGTGCTCAATCGTCCTCAGTCGAGGAGGACGACAAAAACTATGACGAGCTGAACAGTCTGCTCGGTAACAGCAAAGGCTTCGATTTTCTCAACAATTGGTAAACGAATCGGGCACAAGGCTGAGCCAACACTATACCCGATTGGTATGCTTCCTTGCCTTAGCTATCCCTCTTCCAAACCCCTCTAGTCGCTCTAATATGCCTTTGATTTCGCCGTATACTTATCGCTTAGTTGATGCCCTCAAAACAAGGGCTAGGTTTCACGTCGAGTATTTTCACTCGTCCATACCGCTATTGGAAGCAACATTTAGATTCATGACATTAGGGAATCTCTTATTTATCGTCTTATGAATACTAACTGCATGAAATACTCAATAGTGCGAACATGAACAATATCAAATTATTCCGACAGACTGATACATCACGCGCTCCATTCGCGTAAAAAGGCTTGCTCACGAACAGGACACACATCCTCTTAAAAGCCCACCTTTCCGCGAAGTCGTTGATGGCATGGATTGCGTATTTAAACCAAAAAACAGGAATTTAAGGAATAGTCCAGCATGCGCCGTTAGGCACTGTTGGATGTAATGATCGAGAATAATATCTGGCCATTACCTTCCCTTCTAAAATTAAGATTACAGCGGAGTACTCCACGACCGTCCGTGGACGATCATCCCATTAGTATAGGTTAGTAAATGTTCTTTTGAAATGATTGTAGGTGATGCCTTTGCGCATTGAAAAGTTATCTTGTAATGAGGTAAACTACTAAGCCAAACAGGCGTTACATTATAGCTTGAACCCATTATCCAAATCAATCGTGTGAGATCACGAGTGTGGTCAATGGGTACAAGCATTTCCAAACTTTCATCCTTCATTAGTCATCCATTTATAAGTTCAGCTATCCTGGCATAGCTTAACGCCTATTTATTCATCGAACAAAATTAACCGATCAATCATCCGCACTCATCGGAGCAGATATCAGTAAACTGTAATACCTCATCTTCACAAATTTAGAGCCTAGTGATGATATTCGAGCAAACGTTGATAATAGCGTAATCTCACTTTTTGTATACAACTTATCTTAGCGCTCTCGTAGGAAGAGTAAATAAAGTATCATTCGTAAAGTATTCTAACAATTTCTATCGTTTCGTTTTAGTTAACAGATTCTTCGCAAAGGTTAGAATTAGAAAAGAAACGAGTTATAATGTTGTTTGCACTTACTTGCATATCAGTCAAATGTGATATATTTATTTTATGCTGCTTCCGGCTCAACTTTCCTCCGGCATCAACAGATTCAGGCTAGCATTTGCTCCAGCCAAACTGCCCAAATATTTCTCCTCGTCGCCCCGAATCGACAACACATCACCAATCTGCACTCCACGTTTCTCGCGCATCATTGCGCACCGTTCCCAGCGGGAGCTTTGGCAGGACTTACAGCTCACCTTCGGAATTCGGAACAGACTAACAGTACGGTTGCCGCAGTCGCCGCATCGGAAAAATCGCTTTTCGGCATCGTGCACGCGTAGGCTGTGCCCTTCTTGCTTGCAGCGATCCGCAGCGGAAAAGGCGATGTACTTGCACTGGACGCAGCTGACCGCCTTGCACGCCACCTTGAACGTGTTGAGCATCTTCTCTTCCATTGCTTCTTTGCGTTCGAGCGTCTTAAAGTAGTCTTCCTGCTGGATGTTCTCCCGTGCCACTACCAAATCCTGGTGGGACGAACTCGCCTCCATGATGCGCTTTATGTGCTCCTTCCGAGCGCGATCCTGCTCATCCTTTTCATCCTGCAGTTTCTGTCGTTTAGCGTTCTGCTCTTCGCTTGCGGAGTTCTTGGAAACTTCCTCCAAAACACGCTTCTTGCCTTGTTCCGTGCCACGATACTTGATAAAGTTCGGGTTCGATTTCTCGATGGGGTTCTGCTTCACTATTTTTGATGCAAGAGCGCGCGATTGCAAAGCCTTTTTTACAGGCTTAGTCAGTTCGATATCAAAAGAGTCCCTGCTTAAACGGGGAACAAGTTCGAAGCTAAATTTTCTATTTTCTAGTGAGTTCGGCGCCGTGGGAGCCTGATCCGGTTGGACGGCCTGTGTTTGAGATTGTGCCGTCGGAGAAGCCGTCTGGCCCTTTGTTTGCAAAAAGTCCAACGATACGCCGAGGCTCTGTAAACGCTTCACGTCCTTCACGCGTTGGCCAACGTTTAGCTCAATTCTAGCTGCCGATGGTTTTGAGGTCGTTTTTGGCGTCGTAGCTGCCGCACGATAAGACGGAACCGAAGGCGATGATGTCGATGGGGTGGATCCTGATGCTCCGTCTCCATTACCGCCTTCGAACGGCGAACGGAAGTAATCCGATAACGTCATCATCCGGTGACGATCTTTTTCCAGCTGCTTCGGGTGCTTTACTGCCTTGATGGCAGTGTAGCTCTGTCCACCGTAGAAAAACTCATTCTTGCCAAGGACCTTGTTTCGTAGCTCATTTAAACCGCGACCGCCCGTCGACGTCACTAACCCACCTCGATTGCTGGCCTTGTTGTACTCCTGCTTAATGTGGTACACGCAGTACTCGCACTTGCCCAAGTTCACTATGGCCGTACAGCGTTCACCGTTCTTCTTTCGACTCCGGCACGTGCCCATGTCCCGTGACTGCCCTAACACCATCACCTTAGTGGAGCGGTCGATCGATATGGCGGCTTCCGTATTTCTGTCGCTGTTTCCGTTCATGACGTTGGGGTTGAGTATGGCCAGCGCCGTGCCTTCGGCCGTTTTCCACAGGTCTTTGTAGGCCTGCCCGAACAGGAACATGCTCACCGTTTTAATGTCGCCGTGCAGATCGCTCAATTTCCAGATCGCAAATTGCTTCCCCTTGGACGTCATTTTCGTGGGACTTTTGCTAATCAGCACCCCACCGATTACCCAGTCCTGCAGAAGATCGGCCGTTTCGACAAAATTCCGCAGCCGCATGAAGGGCACCGCTTTTTTGCCCTCCATTTGTTCCTGTAGTGTCTGACTGGACACCAACGGGTGCACAATCCGCAACCCGAATACGGGATCCGTGTGCACGTTCGCCTGAAACACCGCCGGAATGCTTTCCTTGGGGGCTGTTGTCCCTACAGGCTGTTGGGTTGCCCTATTAGGCGTGCGTTCCTGCTGACCAATCTGCTTTCCTGCTGTCCTGTCTTCGGGCTTAGGAGTTGCGGGAGCTTGTGGGGTGCTTCGATTGATCTGCCACAACTTTCGGTCGACCCACGTCGAGAGCTTTTGGTCCGATTTTTCGGCTTCCTTCGATTTTAGCATGTCGTTGATCTGCCGCCCGTACTGATTGTACTTGCGCTCGAGAAAGTTTCTCGTTTCCTCATCATCCGACGAATCGATGTCTGCATCGCGTACATTTGAGGTAGCATCGCTGGTAAATGGCTTTGGTGTAGGTTCTGGGGCATTACCCTCGACGTTGCAGGAATCGGTCAGCAGAAAACTAGACCCTTTTACGGTCAATTTTCGTTTGTCTCCATCCGTTGCACTGCTGGTGTGAGGATCATCCTCCTCGTTCACATCCTCAGAGATGCCTTCGTCGTAATTTTCTAGCAACAGCTGCTCCAGTTCGCCCACCTCCAAATCATCCATATTTTCAGACATTGCGGTAGAAACACTGATACCCAAAGCTCACTGCACGCACAAATTTAGCTACATTCAATTAAAATCCACTTAGGCATGCGTTAAAATGTGTTTTACTTTCCCGCCTTTTACACCGCGATGACACATGCGCACTGACCGACGTTTAGTTGTTGATATTTTATATACAAAATATTGCCCGCCGAAAAGTATGTTTATGAACTCAATCACTTATCCCAGAGACCCGCATCACAAGCACAAAATATAAAATGCCTAAACTGAATGTAATATCAGTATTTACCATGTAAAACACCACAAAAATAAAGGAAAATATAAACAAATATCACTCACTGTAGATGACGAAGCAGCCCTATGTAACAAATGTCAAAACATCCCAAACTGCTGAGGGGAATGACTGTGCTGCATGCAACGGACATGTAAGGAATTATAAATTTAAAGACTATTTGAATATTCTTGGTATATTTTCTAATTTAAAATATAATATGGGTGACAAACATAAAGTATATTTTCATATTTTGTACGTAAAATGCACAAAATGCTTCAACAATCTCGAATTGTTTTTCCCCTTTTATGGAATGATCATTACTTTTGAATTGACAAAAACGCACGGTTAAAAATATCTTAAAGTGTATAAAATTGTTAATTGATTGTTGATTGGACTAGAACAAATCGAGAGCAAAAGAAAAAAAATATTTTAAGGCATTGAATTAAGACATTATCCTCTAGATAACACGTGCGGGACCTATCTCATACTCGTGGTCCATTTCAACGTGCAAAAAATATCATATTTCTTCTCCATAATGGCCTATATCCTCAGAAACCAAGCTGTGAACCAGGAAACAACAAAGGTTCACGTTCGGATGATGGTCTTTGGTAAGACTATTAATTTATGCATTTATTCTGCAAGCATTTATTCGTTTCCAGGCTGGTTCGCCTTCCTTTGCCAAGGTTGACCCAAATTGTTACTGGCCGGCTTACAGGATGTACACAAATATAACCGGTTGACTTTCTTTACGCTGAAGGACATTGCGTCGCCACGGCAAAGAAATCATAACTACCGTCGACAACATGCTGTTAAAAGATGCATCCAATAGTGTGTCACACTGCGTTACTGCACTAGGGGCATTATGTGCATCCCCTAAAGCATGTGCACATAATGAACGTTACTTTTGACTAGCCCAAGATCAAACGCACTGCACGGGGATAATCGAAACGAGATCAAATACAAGGCAATCGAAATGGTACTAATTAATACCCGCATGCGGTGTAGAGCATTACACAGTTACACCAAAAATCGTTGAAAATACTGGTGTTGCACAATCATTGAACATCGCTTTCGTTCGTACGCCATGTGACGATCGAGTAACAAGATCGTGTACCATGTGGTGTCTGGAAGAAGAAGCTTGGATAAACATAATCGATACCTGAAAAATGATCGGAAAAATTATCAAAATTCGAGTTGGCTAAGGCAAACACTACTGGGATTGATTTTAGAAGGAATTCGAGGAAGAAACAAACGGATCCCTGGTCGGGGAACACTGTTTACCGATCGTACCAGGTCGATAATTAAACGAACAATGCGTCGGTCTGTGTTTATTCGCGCTTCCAAAAACGTCGCCGTTCGTTCTCATGCGCTCGTTCGCTTTTGAACATGATAACAACAGTTCCGTTTAAAACTAGAGACATTCTCACTGATTGCATATGGTTTTTTTTTATTTTTAGCGCAAATTGTCATCCCCCAAAAAGCAGCCCCTGCAGCAGATGCAAGCGTACGTGGGGTGCATTTCGGTAAGCCACCGAGCCAGCCGTGAAGAGAAAGAAGCGGCCTTGCCCTGCTAATGGGTGCCATCTCGCGGACTTTGCGAACACGAACTCACCGCGTATCCACGAGGCAAACTCCCTCCCCACTGGGTGGCCGCGTGGTAAATAAAATGTAGCCCAACATACCTATCCACCCAGACGTACACCATTGCGCGCGCTCGCTCGAATATAGGGGCTGTGATACGACACATCGATAGAAACGAATCACCATCCCGCCCAGCTCAAGCCCACCAGGGCTCCGGTCCGTTGCTGCGAGGCTCTAAACAGGCGCACACGCACACAAAATACTGCTGGCTGCCAACCCCCCGAAGTAGCTACATCTCGCCGATCCAAGAAGGGTGGATGATCGAGGGTGACACCCTACCGAGGCTAGGGGGAGGGAGGGGAGGGGGAACACCCAGTTCAGCATAATACGATCCGTGGCCCATCGAAGCCATCCCAGTCGTGCTGAGCAGATCGTCGCGAAAGGTCCTACCTGATCACTGGTTCACTGGTTGTGTGTTGACGCAGGTTTGCGTGGCGTTCGCGATCGTGTAGTGTGCCAAAGTGTCTGCCAACCCGGAGTTCCACTGGGTCTGGTGTGTTGTCGTTGCAATCTGGTTTTGGTTCGGTACTTCTGCTGCTCTGTTGCTGTGTGGCAGCTTGTGGGCCTCGGCAACAGTGCGATCGTCGTGTGGTTGTGTGGCGGGTTTATTTGCACGTTTCTCCCGTACGAGAATCGTTCGGGGCCCGGTTTTCTCCCTGAAACCAGTCTGTCTGCGGACACATCGCGTACCACTTTCGGGCTTCAGCTACCAGGTAAGCCTACTAGGCGCCGGCTAGGGTGAATTTATGAGCGGTCATTTGTTTCAATCAAGCTTCAAGGATCGGAGGATCGCCTTGTGCGTGCGGGTTCACGCGGTGGGAAGAAAAATCGTGCGAAAACGATGGGCTTATGGAAGAGCCGGGTTAGTGTGAAACAAATTGGCGATTCGTGTTTTTTTTCCACCCACCCTCACATTCGTTGGATTGCGTAAGGCTCCATTCTACCACCGCACGTGTGTGGCTTGTTTTTAACGACTATTTTTAAATTCCTGTTTGAATCTGGAAATTCCCACCTAGCGTTTTGGGAAGGATTCACCTTCACAGGTGGAGGGCACCTCGAATTTGCATGTCGCGTGATTGGGTGATTTATTTAGTTTTTTTTTTTACTTTATCGTTCCCCCCACTGTTCCCGATGAAACCGATTTCACCTGCATTAATGATTGAGCAGTTTTGTGGGCGCTTCTTTCTTTCTCTTCCCGGGTGGTGTTGTTAGGCGAGTGAGATGCAAAAAACGAGCTTCTTCTCTTCGCGTCAACATTTTTATTTTCAATTTCCGTTCGGGTGGATCAGCAGGAGACGAAGAAGAAACAGCCACCTCATCAGGTTTTACCCAGGACACCCTTCAAGCAGCACCATTAACGCGGAAGGTTAATGGCATTGAGAAACGCATCTGTACAATCAGAACGTCCAATATCACCCCTATCTTGTACCCGAACCGGTAGCTGTAAATTGGCGCCCGTCGGCTCCGTTTTATGGTCTCACCCCTACGAGGGTCGAACGCACGTTGGTTTTGCTCCTCTCGCCCGCGCACACAAACCACCCCCCCCATCCCTCCCCTCTCCCATCTCCTACCACCGGAGGGTCGTAAAATGTTTGTCCACCTAAAACGTCCTCCCTCGAGGTGAGACGCTGGAGAAACGTAACTATGCCACGGTCGGGAGGAAAGTGCAACTAAACAACCACCCCCAAGTGGGTGCAAAGGCGCATCAATAGAAAGTCGCGATGGGGGTGAAAATGCAAAAAAGGGGTGGTTGGTTTTAAAAATAGCACCAAAAGCAATGCGAAAGGCGCGCTTCTCCCAGGAGCTGAAGCAGTGATAGCAACAGCTGTCGGAAAGGCGCGTGCCACCGTGGCCGTGTGGTGGCGAGATTAAGCCACCCAGGCTGGGCCGCTTGGGAACAAAGATGCGCTCGTCCGTGGCCGTACAGGGTGAAGGATAGCTGGACCGACCCGGTCCAACGTCAGCCGAGGGTGTTTGATCGGGCATTACGCGGCCTAGGCCAAGTTACACAAGCACTAATCTTGCGCTCTCTCGCTGGCTCCGGCTTCGAGAATCGCTGGAAAACAACACACACACCCACATACACGAAAAACACATTTCACCGCCAAGGGGGCGCGCACTTGGGGTGGGTTTTCTCTGTTTACCCCAGGTTGACTATTTCTGGCACCACGGAAGGCCCACCCTCGGTGATAATGGATTCGCGATATATCCACTTTCCGTTTCCAGCTGATACCGACCGGAGGTGTCCGGAATTGCCCGCATCAGAAGGCCTGTGCTAATGCTTTATGCAAAGTTCTGTTCCTGTTGGTCTTGCTCAAGGTTACGTAGGGGGTCTACCTTTCTTTAACCACCCCGACATTCGGTGTGGATTATGCCGAATTAATCGAGCAAACTGCCTGATGTACAGGACTCACCTTCTCCTTGGTGGGTGGCTCACTTGTTTGCTAGCTGTTAGCGTCTCGTTATCGTCTTTCGACTGACAAGATGCGTACGATCGCGTGAACTCGATAACTGACCGACTCGTGTGTCAATGAGGTGAACCTACGCCAATAAACAGTTGTCCTACATTGTGGATTACTCTTGAGGAAGAGGACACTGTCGCTGACGATGTTGGGGTCAAAGACACGATCAATGAAATATTGTTAAAAAAACATACACACCTTTCCTGTGCATTTTAGTTTGCGTTCACTTTGTATTATTTGATTAGACACTCAAACGCATGATAATTACTAGCAACAACCTAAGTATTTTATATCTCCAGCTCCGTACCTTATCACGATAGTATAAATTCACAACCTTCCCCAACTGGCTGGACGCTATCGGCTTGGGATGGGATTCTATCCCATGGCTTGCTAAGCTTGTTTTTTTTGCCTTATCTACCGTAATGTGATTTTATGGTTGAAGCACCTAGCGCATTGTCAAAAGCGAAATTACCGCTCTCACCCATTTAATGGGCGCGTTCTACTCTGTTTATTATGATTCGATGGTAAAAAAAAACCCAAAAACTCATACCACTGTTACATTGTTATCACGCGGGATCTGTTAATCTAATCGGCTCCCTTCGGCCGATCTTGAACTATTTTCAGGAGCATTGTTTGGGATCTATTTACCAACGGTAGAATGGAGAAAGCTACTGAAACACCCACAACACCCCCGTGTGTGTCTCCGCCCAAGGCGACCCAGGCGACGTCGTCAGGTGTGGCGAAGCTCACCAAACGTGCCGCCATAACGCAGATAATAACCGCGGTCGTGGCCAACATTACGATCATCTCCTCTGGGATGGGCATCGGTTTCCCGTCGATCGCGATGATGGAACTAACGAATTCTACCTCGTCCGTGGTGCTGACGGAATCGGAGGCGAGCTGGTTCGGTAAGAATCAATAGGCTGTAGAAGAGTTAGTGATCAAAGAATATAACGTTGAACGTTGACTCCTTCTTCGATAGCATCTATCACTTCGATTATGTGCCCGTTTGGAGGACTACTATCGGGATATCTGCTGGATAAAATGGGCCGAAAGAAAACGCTCTACTGCATCAACATTATTTCCGTCATCTCGTGGGCCATTATGTCGTTTGCTAGTCGCACGGACGCGTACGTCCTGTTCGTGGAACTGATAGTCGCTCGAGTCATTATCGGTGAGTAGTAGCACGCGAAAAGCGGTTGGCAATGTTGTAATAACATGATTATTGTCTTCCATTCCATCTCATAGGTGTTGCGATTGGACTCTCGAGTACTCCTGCGTCGGTGTATGCCGCTGAGGTAGCTCATCCTCGTTTAAGAGGTCGCCTAACTCTGCTAACCGCTGGTTGTACCGGAATCGGCATGCTGCTCGTGTACTCCCTAGGCTACATGTTTAAGGTAAGTGACCGAGAAAGATCCTTCTCGTTCTGTAGAGTTCTTGAATTTTCACTACGATCCCATACTCGATCGCATACTCTAGGAGGATTGGCGATACGTCTGCACGATCTGCGGTGTCTTCACCGGAGTGTCACTGTTGACCGTGATCCCGCTGCCTGAATCGCCCAGCTGGTTGGTGGGCAAGAAACGACCACTGGAGGCCGAACAGCACCTGAAGGTGATCCGCGCTATCAAGGAGGACAACCACCCAGAGATCAAGGCAGAAATCAAGGCACTGGAAGAGAACGTTGCACGCTTCAGGGCATCGGACTCGAAGAAATCATCCAAGCTCGTACAGCTCAAGAAACCGGAGGTGTACAAGCCACTCTCGATCATGTGCATCTTCTTCCTGTTCCAACAATTCTCCGGCATCTTCGTGATCATCGTGTACGCGGCTAGTTTCTCCGTGGAGGCCGGAGTTGCCATCGATCCGTTCCTTAGCGCCGTACTTGTTGGATTAACGCGCGTTCTCACCACGATCCTGATGTCGTTCATCTCGGACAAGTTCGGACGACGTCCTCCGGCACTGTTCTCCGGGTTTGGCATGGCGTGTTGCATGTTTGGACTGGCCGCATGCGCCGTATATCCTGTTGTCGATACAGAGTTTGACTGGGTCCCAACGGCCCTTCTTGTGGCGTTTATCTTCACAGCCACGCTTGGCTTCCTGACGCTTCCCTTCTCGATGAACGCAGAAGTGTACCCGACAAAGATCCGTGGATTCGCTTCAGGACTTACGATCTTCTTCGGCTACACCATGTCTTTCATCATCCTGAAGAGCTATCCCACGATGGTGAGTGCCATTGGCAACGAGAACGTGTTCCTGTTCTTCGGTTGCGTTGCGCTTATTGGAATCGCGTTTGTGTACTTCTTCCTGCCCGAGACGAAGGGCCGCACGCTGCAGGACATTGAAGAGTACTTCCGCGGTGGTGCATCCTCGGACTCGGCCAAACAAGCCTCGAAGGCGTAAGGAGAGGGAAGTCGAATTTGAACACTCGTAGATAAGCAAGCTACTAGTCTGTGATAGAGTGGGTTTAGCGTATGGTATTCGGATTAGGTACTACATCTGACATTTTTACAGTTAAGAATGTAACAATCTCACATAAAAAAAAAGTATTCAATAAAACGCAGTGGTTTGGAGCTACAAAACACAACCGTTGGTGTTAATCTCGCTAGACATGATGACGATACTGTTACAATGTCTTCTCATTTCCTTATCAACAAGTTCGCTCGATGGGCGGATGAAGCCACAATCTTGGCCTACTTACACCGCTTTTCTCGAGAATAATAATCCTCGTTTCATCCTTTGAGTCACCGATTGAGACACGTCTTTCCACGTAAAAGGGTCCGCTGGTACGTGTATTATAATTCTCTCACTCGGTAGGTGGTGGAATGAATTCCTGGAAATTGTGCAAATGATGCCTAATTGTTTGTAAAACGATTTGAATCGCTTGACTGGCTGGTTGGTTTTATAATCCCCCCTCATAAAACCGGTGGATGTGTGATATTTCCGAACGTATGTGTCACTAGCAGAGTTGTTGCCTGCTCCCGATAATTAGATTTTTATGTGCAGATTCCGTCCGTCAACTGGGGAGTGATCGACGATCTCTCTTTTCCCGGTGATTCATAGCACATTATGTGTTACGGATTTCTGTGTTCCGCGCGTGATAGAATTATCCCTAACCTGCAAACAGCAACTCGAGCGCGTCCCGAAACGTTTATTTTTATGCAAAGGATACTCCTGCGTCGGTGCGTATTCCGCAGACATACAAGTGCTAAGTGGTTCAACGTGTGTGGAAAATCGGCGCGCCTTGTGCGATCGCATTGAAGCAGTCCGATGATTCATAGGAACAGCCCTCAGCTCCTCCCTCGGAGGGATCTTACGTATCGAAAGAGAGAAGAAGACGATCCATCGAAATCGTCACGAAATGCGCCAAATGTAACACCTGAACATACGGAACGCGTCCAATAGGCGCCTGGCCCAGACGCTGTCTTGTGATCTGCAATACTACGCATTGGTGGGTTTGTCCCACCAACGATGCTATTTTTTGGATATTTTGGCTCGATTAATCCACCGTTTTGTTAAGTGCAATTAACAGCTATACTACCGACTA
Organism: Anopheles nili; assembly: GCF_943737925.1. Classification (NCBI taxonomy): domain Eukaryota; kingdom Metazoa; phylum Arthropoda; class Insecta; order Diptera; family Culicidae; genus Anopheles; species Anopheles nili. The sequence goes on from NC_071292.1 coordinate 8,993,164, forward strand.
TCTATTTAATACGCGTCGTGATTGAGCCATTCTCACCTCCATCATAATGTCGAAAACCTCGACCGGGTTCGAATGTGGGCGCCGGCAGGTGAGGGTCAGATCAAAACGCGAGCATTGTGCAAAAAAACGGGTTGACGTTTTCTGTTTGATCCTTACAAATGTTTTCCTAGTTCTTTGCTGTTAATCAAATGCTAGCGAATGAGTCATACTGGGCGACTAGAGTGGTTGAGTTGCTAGGTCAACATTTTATTTTTATTTTTTCAAAAAAAGATTAAGTAACGAACTAACACATCTTGCATGATACTTTAGATAGCTTTGTAAAATATAATGCATAAAACAATTTAATTAAATAAAGATATTCTATGCATTTTTTTGCATTTCTATAACGAATAGTTAATTAAATACAATTCAAACGAAATAAGATGAATTCAACTTCCCTTTTTTATAAACGCCGTGAAGTATGCAATGTTGAGCAGGTGATGTACGAACAAATATGAAATCATGAAATGTTATCAGTTGGTTTGTCGTCGCATGAAAGCTACAGTAAACTGAAAGTCGTGTCGTGTATGCTCTATGAATCATGCAAATTATATAGATGAATCGTGCAAATTATATAAAGCTCCAGAGAATATAAAAAATCGTGAGAATTTATAAATGAACATCCATGAATGCGCTCATTCTGTACCTACATATTGATTTCATATTTTGTTGAGCCTACTTTATCTCTTCCCACGTTTCCATATTTTGCTAATTAAATTTCGTGATCTATTGTATCATGATAATTAGAATGAGACTGACTCTAGCCAACCACCAATGAACTTTCATCACTTCCAAGCACGCCCCAAACAAAACATACAAATTGATCGCTTACTATGGCGATAACCGTTCGTCTGTTGTTGTCGCCCTATCTATGATAATATGTCATCTGATAAATTCGAGTGACACAATTTCCGAGGAATACACGCAAAATAAGTTAGCAAAACAACGAGGAAGTGAATATTGGCATCAGATAAGATCCTGCTTCTGGAATGCTGTGGAAAACTACGTTGTTCCTTACCAATGTATGTATGGATGGGAGTTGACGTTTTGTAATAAGAATTCACAAGTGCATCAATTTATACTTTTATTGAGAAATAGATTATTGTAAAGAGAAACGGCTGATCTAACCACCAATATCCTTGCACTTGAGTAAAAGCCGCACGATTAAGATCGCCCCAGTAACATGCTTTTATGGCACGCATCGGTTCTTCCATTAAACACCACAGGCGGAAGCGATGGTGGAATTTTGTTTACACTTCTAAGCTGTTTGCTAGATTGCTGCAATTGCACCTAAACGATGATAGTGCAGCGATCGAACACTTACGGAGGAGAGATTCGCAACGACACCCCCTGCGTATAGCGATTCGCGAACGAGTTAGCAAAACAAATCCACGCTCATCCATAACATCATCATCATCATCATCATCCGCATCAACAACATTATCGTGATGAACGATCCTCCAAGGGGTGACACACGAGTTAGCTTGAAGTACTTCATGTCCCAGGCGTACTTACCTCCATGCTGATACTGCTGTCGAGATTCGGCGCGCGTCGCGAACGCGATTGAGCCGACGGGCAGTACCCGCGGGTACTAGCAGGGTGTACCAGCGACCTGTTCGAACAGTCGACGATCAGACAGGAACCCTAACGGAGGCAAACCATCCCACGAGAGGAGCACTTTTCCCAGCTAGCTCTCGTTACTATTCGCTAGTGCATCAGTGATTTTCTTTCTCTATCGATCAGTGAATTAAGTACCCAACACTGGTTTGCTAATCGATCGCTCGGGATAAAGAAACGTTTTAAAGAAAGGACACGAATTTCACCGACAATATCCAGTTGTAGTGTGTTTGATTTGTTTTCAACAGTGAATGCTTGAAACCCACAAGGTAAGTTGGACCAGTGGTTGGCCATAGCCCTGCGACAACAAGTTTTCGAGTGCCAGTGGAATAGAGAAACCTGTTTCCAAGTCGTGTTTGGGGGTGATCGACGATCTTGAAATCGTGCGGCGCAAAAATGCAATCTAGCAGGCGTGGGTTACCCGCAAGCGGGACGTATTTTATCCCCTCAGGACGGTTGAAATCCCCAATGTCACCTCCAAAAGGGAATGGGGGCCCTCGTGCGACTATTTAAATATTCATCCGGCCTGGATAGGTGACAGGTCTTCGTCGCTGCACTTGGCTGCTGGCCCAGTGGTCGTGATTTTGGCAGTAGTTGGTAGGAATTCCAAAAACCGTGCAGTTGGTACGGTTAATTAACGCGCGAGTAATGAGATTCGCAGCACGTTGTGTCACCAAAGTCGAGCTCTGCTATGAGGAAAAGAAATCGATAGTCTTGGATACGACTCTCGTGCAGTTTATCGTGTGGTATCAATCGAGGTGTAACGTTATCGAGGGTGCAAGGCTCTTGATAAGCTTCCGAACAAGGTGCGAAGTTGTCGTGCATACGAACCTTAGTCACTCTCTCTTAACTTGTCAGTGGATCTCGGATAAAAAGCAGTGAGTTACCGTTGGGGTTATGTGTGGTGATGATCTTGGCGATGTGTACATCAGCTGATAATCCTTGTTTAAGTAGCTCCATTAATTTACCACCGCGTGGCCAGTGCGTGGAGCGCCTCAGGGAACAAGAGGACGAACAGCTTAAAATGTAGCCCCTCATAATTTAATGTCCACCTCATAATGTTCTGGACCATCCGAAAACGCGGTCTCCGCACGTGATGTGGTTTTAGTTATTTTTTTGCATGTTTTACGATCGCAGACGGCAAGAGTTTGGGGTTTTGTTTTGTTTAAATTTACCACGCGTTTATTTTTTGGCGCGCTATGTTTACACTCCTATCAGTCTACCGAAGCGTGGAGAAGCTATTCCACAGACACAATAAAAAATACTTCGCAATTGTAGATAGGTGCTATTTCATAACGTTGACCCACCCAAAGAATGAGAATGTTCGACCAGCGTCTGATAACGACCCATTTGGTGCACCTTTGGTGTCGTTCGCCTTTCAGACTTCCTCTCGGCCTTGGCATTCACGCATGGCGCTCCACTATCAATGCAATACGCAAATCCGAATCCTTCCGGAAGGTTCGCGAGATAGACAAACTTTGGTCCACCGCACCCCCGGGAGGGTCTAAACAATTTAACCAGTTCTAAGCACACATAAGCAAAAAACGCCATGACGCCATAGTTCGGACTTTTCAAACAGATTGAAATCAGCTGTCTTGTGAAAGAAATCCCTGAAGACTTCCTGCAGCCAATAATTAGGTTGATTCGATTATTCGGGCAAGGTTTTGGTGCTGCCTTAATCGGTGAATTGTTTTCCTTTTCGAGCCAAAAAAACAATCAAAGCATGCGTGATACAATCTACGGGACTGTTTCCAAGGGTACGCGATGATCGATGGGAAAATGTCCTATTCATAGACCAGCTGATTATCGTCCATATATATATATATTCTGGCAGGCAGTCCCTGAAAAGCGGTTACATGGGTCGAGAGCATGACTTGAGCATGCTGAATGCCGCAAACCGTCTATGAAATTAGTTAATTATCTGATGAACTACATACCAGCGCGGATGGGTCGATTTTTCCTATCAGGTCATTATCGCCACACGCCAACATCGGTTCCTTTAGCGGCTGCTCAGCTGATCCGCGGTGACCGCGTATTGCAACAGTTCATTGTTTGTTGCCCCCTGATTACGAGCGGTTAATAATCAAGGCATCAGCATGGGTCGAATCAAATTAAGAGCAAAAACAACAAACTCAGGACACGTCTTTCAAATTCAGAAGACACGTCTTTCAAAATCATATCAAGGGTTCCTGTTTCTTGCAAATTATTTCCCAAAAACATTACATCATCATAATTGCATGTGCATCAACGGGCACTCCCACTTTTTTGCACCGCATCGACGGCGACGACGGCATCAATTTGCAGGAGCATAAATGTAACTGCACGCATCCTTGTACTTTGCCCGATGGCGCAGGACACGTCACACGGCACGCCGTCGGTTGGCGAAATCGCATGGGCAGCTCATTAGTGCCGATTGGCGTTGATTACCGGTCATCAAATGCCCACGGCAACAATCTATTATCACGCTTCGCCCCGCGGGTACTTACGCTTATGTTTGCTCAATGCACCACCCCTCGACGGGTCGTGGTCAGGAAAGGCCTGGTTGGCGCAATTCCTCACAAGCACGAGGATCGCGTTGCCAGCTTTGTGCGCCCTTATCGATTGGCATCGTGGGGGTACCTCCATCATCATCATAATCATCGCCGTCATCATTATCATCCCATCGTTATCAGGGCCTGTTGATCGAAAGCTATTTTGCTCGGCAGCATGCTCCTTTTGCCACGCCACTGCCGGAACGTGATGTCGCATGCAAATGTGCACCGTTGGCGTTGAGTGTGTGTTTTTTTTTTTGCCATTGATCGTTGACGAGGCGTTATCAGTGATAACGGTGATAGTCCCCAGCCGTTCTTAAACAATTACACCGAAACAAAACATAAATACAAAGAAACGAACATGTGGGGGTCTCCGTGAGGCTGATGTAATCTCATGATTTGTACTTTCCAGGGTCACAGCATAATGGCGACAAAAGCGAAGAACCAGGACGATCCGATACCAATGGCAGAGGACGAACGGGAACAGCTGACGACGTCCTCAAATCTTCAGTACATACAACCGACCTCTCTGTCGCTGGTGGGCGAAAAGCAATGGAAACGTACCACCCACCGACCAGATAATGGAGCCGTATACGGCATGGACAACATGACCACGATTCTGACACAAAAAGCGCTCACGAAGGGCGCCCGGATGCAGCTGGCCATGAGCGTGTTAGCGAATCTGACGGTGCTCTCATCCGGCATGGGACTAGGATATTCGGCCATCACGCTTCACGCGCTCACCAACGAGGAAAACCCGCTGCGCATGAACACCAGCCAAGCGTCGTGGTTCGGTAGGTTCTCAACCCATTCTCGTACGTTAATTGGCGCTTATATTAGCGGGCTCACGCACCCGGGCAGATTGGTCGATCAATTGACGTCCCTTTTTGAAGGACTCGTCAATCAAGCGAGCAATTAGGCCGGTTCGCAAACACCGAACGTCAAATTTAGGCGATTGAAAACGTATCGTGGGGCGCTTTTTATCAGCTAGATGAGAATAGATGAATAATTTAGCACCGATCGCCTTTTCTTTGCAGCCTCCATCAGCTCGATCGCGTGCCCCTTGGGTGGGCTCATCTCGGGCTATTTGCTAGACCGGATTGGACGGAAGAAAACGCTCATGCTTATCAACGTGCTATCCATCGTGTCTTGGTCACTGATCGCCGTTTGTAGTGTGACTAACTTCGACGTGATGTACACCCAGATCCTAATCGCGCGCGTCATCATCGGTAGGTGACAAAAAAGGGTGGTTCTCACACGTACCCCGAGAGGATACTAATCGTGCCCTTTTGCGGCTTCATTTTTGTTTGCAGGCATTGTGATTGGGTTAGTCAGCGCACCGGCCTCCATCTACTCGGCGGAAATCGCCACACCGAAGTTGCGCGGGCGCCTTACAGTGCTCACGTCACTTAGCATCGCTGTCGGGATTTTACTTATCTATTCGCTTGGGTACTTCCTGCCCCACGATTTCCGGTTAGTGGCGGCATTGGCTGCCGGTATCTGCGTGTTGTCGTTGGTATTACTCTTCCTGATGCCCGAGTCACCGGCTTGGTTGATGTCTAAGGATCGCGAGGAAGAAGCGGAACGATCGCTCAAGTGCATCCGCGGTTATGGAGCTTACCGGCAACGTATTCCGGAGGTTGAGAATGAACTGATGCGTCTGCGTGATGGCGTACTTGCCCAACGACGCGCAGGACGTGTGAGCTTCCTGCGTCAACTTCGACAACCTCACGTGTACAAACCACTAGGCATCATTGTCGGGTTCTTCGGATTCCAGCAGTTCTCCGGCATCTTCGTGATCGTGGTATATGCAGCCAAAGTATCCTCGGAGGCGGGTGTTTCGATGGATCCTTTCCTTTGCACGGTGCTCATCGGTGTGACACGTGTCCTTGCGACCATGCTGGTGGCTTACATCCTTGACACACTCGGTCGTAAACCCCCGTCAGTGTTCTCGGGTGTAGGCATGCTGACGTGCATGTTCGGGTTGGCACTGTGTAGCTACTTCCCACCGATAGAACAACTTGCCTGGATCCCGACCTTCCTGATCCTGACGTACATCTTCACCAGTACACTCGGGTTCCTCACCATGCCATTCTCGATGCTTGCCGAACTATTCCCGCAAACGGTGCGTGGCCCAGCGTCAGGTGTAACCGTGTTCTTCACCTACCTAATGTCGTTCTGCACGATCAAACTATACCCAACGATGGTGGAGCTACTGGGCAGTGCCAACGTGTTCATCATCTACGGCGTGGTTTCGCTACTGGGCGTACTTTATGTCGTTTGTGTCGTACCCGAAACGAAGGGCAAGTCACTGCAGGAGATCGAGGACTACTTCCGCGGGGTGTCCCATGGCTCAACACCCTCCCAAGAGGTGGAAGAGGATGAAGTTAGCAGCCTATCATCGGAGAGCGTGTGAGCAATGGCAGCTCGTCGTCATTCGGACGCGAACATGTTAGTACCCTTAGGCCTTAGCGCCATTAGGACGCGGGCACGCCGGCACGGGACCGTTTCCGTACATTGGGTTCAATTGATGTCAATCATCGTTGCCGTAGTCGAACTCTTTGGGGTAGCACGATGAAACCCACCCATAGCGCAGTGGCGCATGCACCCTGGAATCCCGGTCCCGTAACCGACGCGCGTTGATTAGGGTTAATTGAAACGCGTGTTTTTAATCTTACCAAACCGTTTAAACCGAGGCGTCCTCGTTTGCTCCACTGGTATCGGCTCCACCGGTTTCCAGTGAGAACGCGCGAATGTCGGACCGACGTGGCACGGTGCCATTTATATTAATTTAGTTCGCTCTGTGATCAGCCGATAGATCTGTGATCCGTAAGGAAAGCTTAAAATATCCCCCGCCGGGTGCAGTAGAAGGTAGCTGCTAATGCTGCATTTGTGCCATACAAACCTATAGATATATATACGTACATGTACATTGTGCTAGTTTACGCTTAACCCAGTTACAACCCTCCCGCAACGCTGTGTAACGATTATAGCAAATAAAAGTTAAAGAATTGAGTTTCCGAACACACGCGTCACCGTATGATTGATTCGCTCGGGATGTGGCCCATAAATTGTACATTATCTTACAGCAACCTACACCAACCCCCAAAACGGGTTGTAACTGCCTTAGCCTGTTTTCCTTCTTCTCATAAATCTTATTGTTTGCACAGCGAATGATCGATCGATAAGGTGACTATTATTATCGAGCAGCAAGGTACGGCAATTGACTTAATCACTCGTGCTCCTGATAGCCTGTTAACGATCATAATTAACTTTATGCAGGCCCAGAAACTGTCACCGCCCAGCCACCTCCGCGGCTTCCGGTGCACGTTGCACCTTCCCCACCACATCAAAGCGCTATCCGCGGTTGGCGTTATGAATGAATGCACCTCGCTCGTTTTACACGCCGTGGTTTGTGTATTTAAACCGATGTACAGCAAATGCGTTACAATCTATAGAACAACCGGCTGTTACGCGCATAGTAAACACGTGAAACATCGCCGGTAGCCGTCTGGTTTCAAGCTTCGGCCTGTTGCTCCATAAATCCATCAAGTTCAAGGATGGTCAACATGGTGGGTAAACTAACAGTACCGCCGTGGCAGTTCGGTCTCACAGCATGAACACGTGCCTGCCGCGCGCGCTTTCGTGTGTCGTGTGTCACTCCCGCGGCGCTTATTATTCTTCAGCATCTGCGTTGGTACGCATCTCTTCGCGTCACGTTGAATAGTGCTCCACCAACATTCGCTCATGATGGCCCCAAACCATCGGTCACTGCTGATAATCCCCAACCGTCGGGTGGTTAGCTCTGTGTGCGTCCGTTCGTCACAGAGCGCGCGAAATATCCCCAACACGTCATTCGGTCGTGGTGGAGCATTGGCGGGAACTGAGCGGTTCGGACATGCGCGGTCGCGCACACTACACAGGCACACAAGTGCGTTCCACTTCGGGCGCGCAGTTCGGTCGCGAATGGCGCGCGTATTTAGTCTAGCCGGACGGTGGGAACGAACTTTAGTATTGTCCGATCGCTACACCAACGGGTGTGCAAACAGCACCAACGCGTGGTGCTCAAACGTCGCGTCAACAGCACGCTAACCGATAAAGCCAACGGTCAACAGCAAAAGTGGGCGAGCGCCGGGACCATTCTCGTCTTTCGCGTAAGTTTTGCGATAATCAACCCAGCGCGCTAAGAACGCCTGTGTGCTTGTTTCGATAAATATTCGCCTCCTCCCGGTGTTTTGTTCACTCGCGCCTTGCGGTGCGTGTGTGTGCTGAGTGTTTTCGAGTGAATTTGTGCGCTATATCCTGCTGCAAGGAACCCCTGATCCGTGCCGAGCCTGTCGTGAACGGGGAAAATGAGGATGACAAAAAAATAAATAAATATATCGATAGCAAGCTGGCAGGCTGTCGGTTAGCGGAAACTTTACCCAAATATTACGCGCCCGGTGGCGAAAAACCTCCCGTGCAAACATGCAAGTGGCCATCCGGATATTAATAGACGGATTCGCATCGCGGGTGTCACCGAAGAATCTGCTGGTTCGGTCAAGGGTAAACGTTTGTTACGATGGGAGCGATTTTGTACCAAAATTTAACACCGCTTAGACGAATATGCGTTCAAGTGCGAACCCTCCAACTGCCACGGGTGTGCATGGTTCATGGTTCGCGTGGAAACTCGCTGTGGAAGCTCCCACATGTGTGCTCTCAAAGCTGGGTGTGGGGTAAAAAATTGCGATTTTTGATCGGAAATAATTAGCTCGTATGCTGAAGATGGTGTGCTTAAAAATACACCTCAAGAAACACCACGGTTTTGTCTAGTGGTTTTGAGTCCCCCGCGGTTGCTCAGGATGTACTGCAGTACATCGCCAATCTAGTATGTCACCGGAGAAAATACCGACGGTTTCCATGGTGATGAGCGTTGACTGTCGCATTAGTTTTCCATTCCCGATTAATCTTACCGTTCGAAAATCTTGTGAATGCAAAGATACTAGAAATCATCCGGAGTGGACGTAGCCTCCAGGCTATCCGTTTGGCTTCGGCGCTCTGGCCAACAATACTGGGAGTTAATCGTGACATCTTGTTTGATCTGCGTCAGCTACACCTAATAGAGCTGATTCGAAGTGGAGCCAGGGAAAAGGCGCTTTCCTACGCCGAAACTAAACCTATGTCTAATTACGATACCGGTGCACTATAATGAAACGGAAACTACGCGTGAGTTGCTCAAGCAAGATAACCCTCTTTACGGCCCGACCGGTACTCTGCTGGAACAAAAGCGTCGGGATGAGGTGGCAAGGGATTTTGAGCTAACAGCTTACGAATGGAATCTCGATCGCCTTATGCCTTATGAAAGTAAGTCCACAATGATCATACGACTGTTAGGGGCCCAAGCGATACTGGACGCTGAAGGGATATCGTTCCCTAACATTTACCATATTTGTAACGGTCAAACCGAAACCGAATAAATTTAAAAATGAATAAAATCAAAAATTTGTAGCTCCTTTTTCCCACTCCCAAAGAGAATCTGCGACAAGCGTTTTACAAAGCAGTGCTCAAATGAAAGCTCAAGGAAAGCTCTCTACCACATGCTCAACGCGTGCTGTACTTGGCACAAGTATCCCTAAGATTAAAGAAATTCATAACAACCAGGTTTGAATCGTAATAAAAGCAAAAACTCAATCGTGTGTTAATTACGAGCCTATTCCTCCCAAAACCATAAACCCCTAGACAATCTTCGCTTTGGCTCCGCATTTTTCTAGCGGGCTCCGTAGACGGCGTATTAACGATGATGTTCTAACAAAACTTCATAGGCTAATGACGTGAGAGTGTCCAATGGCAACTGCGATTGCTCGGTGTGTCGTTATCAACAACGTCTATAAAACCGGAAACGAGAATCCGCGGATGGGATGGGCTATTTTTTTCGCTCAATTTAGAATACTACGTGCGGTTCTACGTTCTCCACGGTTAGCACCATTACGTAAGACCTATCACGATCACGTTGTACCATTGATGATCATAACAACGCCCCGTCGAGTGGTGACCGCACAAGGTCCCCATTTTGAGGCCAACGATTGCAACCTGTTGAAAGTCCCCGTCACCGTGGTCACAAAACCGGTGGGTCCTTCGTGTGGCAGAAGGGTGGCAGCACTTAAACAGCATGCCCACATCACTTGAGAACTGGAGGGCAAGATAATAACTTCTGTCCCCAGGACGGCCACATAGAATCGATTGGCTTCCGACGGGGGTAAACAAACCGAATGGATTGCTGGAAACGGTAGATTGGGTCAATAGCATCCGGTTAGCCTTCGTGGGGTTCGCGCAATGTTAGCGCCTGATGTGCGGAATAATGTCCTGGCGCTCAAACCAAACATTTTTATGTATTTGTTTGCAATAATCAGCACTCTGCATCGATGCGGAAAGACTTTCGTGCGCTTCTACGGCGCCTTCGAACGAAGTGGGATGTTTTTGCATGAGTTGGCTGTAAATCATCCGCTTTGTAGTGTCCATTTACACACACCCCACACCTGCTTCGGTAAATCTTTCGGTGTTGAAAACACGCCTTAGCAAATGGAAGGGACACAAATACGCATTTTATGGTTCTACTCATCGAGATTCAAAATACCAAAACCGCCGCAAAATGGACGTCAAAATTTACGGTACGTTACAGTGCGGGTAAATTCAAACCTGCTGTCAAACGTGGTTCCACGGCATATGTTGCACTCGCATCGTTTTATGCGCATGCTTCGTGTCGGTCGCGAACATGCCTTCGCGAAAAAGGGAAGGCATAAAATAACACACCGAACAACATACCAAAAAAAACGCGCACATCCTCTGAAGCATACATTCGTGTGCCAGGTCACAACCACACCAGAACGGGTCCGGGAAGCATTTATTGGTAAACATTTATGCTCCGGCAGCGGCTGCTCTGGCTGGTAGTGGTGTGGAACGAGAAATCAAACCGACAGCCAGACAGTTGCGCCGCGTGGAATCAATCCGTGGCTGGACGCGCCACAGCTGATCATCTTTTCCCTCGCGACAACATTCACTCGCGAGCGTATCGCCCGATAAGCAGGACGAAGGAAGGATCCCATTTTGGTGCCGTAAACAGACGTACGTTATCGTGACACACCACTTGCCGTTGAAGTGCTAAACTGTCTGCTGAAATTAGCAGCCCAAGGCGGATTCAGTGTGTGTTTTGTGTGCGTCGTTTTGGAGCAGCCCCTAAAAAGGGGGTTGAGACAGGGCTGTGAGTTGCCGTAGCGTATAGGGGTAGGTAAGTTTGCGTACAATGCACAACCGAGTAGACCTACAGAGGACGTGAATTGGCGCTAGACGTTGAATTAACCCCCCCGTTTTCATGGTTTGCAAAAAAAAAGGAAACCGTACGGCGCCCGCTTTCATTCGGGTCAATTATTGTTCAAAGACAACAACGCAAAAAAGGGGTTCTCGTTGAGTAACCATGTAGGCAGCGGTTACGGCGCCGGACTCACCGGATACCGGTTTGAACTGGAAAAACTGCGTGCCGAAAAAGAAGACCGCGCGATTCCCGTGCCAAGGTGCCGGGCATCAGCCGCTCGTGGTTTGTACGCCTGATTACCCACGGTACTGGAGGGGATTTGTGCCCAAGGTGCCCTAATCTTCCGAACGCGCGATGGAGCGATCGCCAAAGCGAACATGTGCTATCGTTTTGTCGCGGTTTTTTTTTAAACGCGGTTGTACACGCTTCTTTCGTTCTCTGTTCGGAATCCAAATCCTATCAGTTCGCTCCACAGGTAATTGGGGAGGGACGTGCTCATAAAAAAGGATTGAAATTTACAATCGCGTGCTTTTATCGCCTTTCCGCAGTATAAATAAAACAACCCAAAAATAACATCTTTTAACCGTCAAATGTCTTCTCGCGGATCTCTCAGCAGCGACCCTGCGCAAAAAAAAACGTCGGCCATCTGCACCACCCAGGCCCTATTTCGTTTCGTTCGTCAAACTCCACCACGAGGGGCACGAGGTTTCCAATCCGCTCCTACCGGCCAATGACCGCGCCAAACCGGAATGATTGGTTCATTAAAAATATTTCGCATAACACCAGTTCCACCCGGATCGGTGATGTCTTCTCGCAGCGAATAACGATGGTTTCGAACACCAAAATAAGACTGCACATTGTTTTTGAATAAGCGAAAAAAGGTTATAGAACGAGATTGTACGGCTGTGTGTTTTTTTTTGTGTCGTCTCTTAGTCCCCACAGCAATCGCTGTTTTTCGTCAGCTTTCTTCTTGACAACGTGACTGGCCTGCTTTAACGTGTCGATTAATCAGTTTCCTAAATCCACAGGTAGCACAAAATGAGCGCAAAGGATTCGGCCGAGGTGGAGGCCGCCCTGAACAAGAAACCGTCGCCGTCCAAAAGCCCTAACCATGCGCTTTTGACGCAGTTAACGCGCCGGGCGGCTATCACCCAGATAGTGACTGCTGTTGTGGCCAACATCACCATCATCTCCTCTGGCATGGGAATCGGTTTTCCGTCCATCGCCATGATTGAGCTTACAAACTCGACTACCTCAGTGGTGCTCACGGAATCCAACGCATCCTGGTTCGGTACGAAGCGAGTTGCATAAAGGACATTGTTTCTCTTGTTAACGTATTCTATTCCATTGCCTTCAGCGTCCATCACATCCATCATGTGCCCGTTTGGAGGACTCCTTTCCGGTTATCTGCTGGATAAGGTCGGCCGCAAGAAGACGCTCTACTTTATCAACGTCATATCGATCGTGTCCTGGGCAATTATGTCGTTTGCGAGCCGCACCGACAGCACGACGCTATTTATCCAGCTAATCGTGGCGCGTATAATAATCGGTACGTTGTGTTGTTTTGCGGCCCTTTTTATCGCGTTCCATTTGTACGTAAAACGGGACGACGGCCAGCACTCGAGCTCACGGAGGCCTTCATCGGTGACATGTTTCGATTTTCTTTTTTCCCCCCTCTTTGGTCCTCGATCAGGCATCGCGATAGGCTTATCTAGTACTCCAGCATCGGTGTACGCGGCGGAGGTTGCCCATCCAAATCTTCGAGGGCGCCTAACGCTGCTGACAGCGTTCTGCACCGCCATCGGTATGCTCAGTATCTACACACTCGGCTACGTCTTCAAGGTACGTCGAATGCTTATCGCAAGGGCTGATGGCCATCCGCGCCCGTTATCGGGACTGCCGGAGCTTTCAAAGGTTTGAGAAGAAGCTGCTCACTCATCTCATATCTCATTCTCGGTCTGGCAGAACGATTGGCGATTTGTGTGCATGATCTGTGGGGTGTTCACTGTCGTGTCCTTGCTGACGGTGATACCCCTGCCCGAGTCGCCTAGCTGGCTCGTGAGCAAAAAGCGCCTCGAGAAGGCGGAACGATGTCTAAAGGTGATCCGCGCCATAAAGGAAGACGACAATCCCGAGATCCGGGCCGAACTAGAGGCGCTGGAAGAGAACATTGCCCGTTTCCGATCATCCGGGCAGACGAAAAAGTCCAAGCTGGATCAGCTGAAGAAACCGGAAGTGTACAAACCGCTCACCATTATGTGCACGTTCTTCTTCTTCCAGCAGTTCACTGGCATCTTCGTGATCATCGTGTATGCGGCCAGCTTCTCGATTGAGGCCGGCGTAGCGATCGATCCGTTTTTGAGCGCGGTTTTCGTGGGGTTGACACGTGTCGTAACGACGGTGTTGATGTCGTTCATCTCGGACAAGTTTGGTCGTCGTCCACCGGCCCTGTTCTCCGGGTTCGGTATGGCCTGCTGTATGTTTGGGCTAGCCGTTTGTGCCATCCACCCCGTGAAGGGTACCTCGCTGTCCTGGATACCCACGGTGCTGCTGGTGGCGTTCATTTTCACAGCCACACTCGGCTTCCTGACGCTTCCCTTCTCAATGAACGCTGAGGTGTACCCGACGAAGATTCGAGGATTCGCCTCCGGGTTGACCATCTTCTTTGGCTACACCATGTCGTTCATTATCCTGAAGGTGTACCCTTCGATGGTTGAAACGATCGGCAACTCGAACGTTTTCATACTGTTCGGGTGTATCTCGATGCTTGGCATCGCCTTCGTGTACTTCTTCCTGCCGGAAACGAAGGGCCGCACGCTCCAGGATATCGAGAATCATTTCCGAGGCAAGAAATCGTCGGATAAGCCAGAGGTGGAAATGACAACGATTCTTACGAAGGGCAACGAGTCGCAGCAGCGCGATTGATGATGACCAATGCCGGCTGCGCGAACCAGGCAGCCACGTCTTCTACCCAACAAAATGAACAACTCAAAGGAACCAAGAACTGTGATAAGGCACCGGTACGTTAAAGATTATGTGCGATTTTTTAACTTTGTTATAATAGAAACTGTTTACTTATGCAAGTACATGTAAACGAATTAAATGACAGTTTATAGAAAAAATGTTACGGGATGTAGTATCAAAAAACTCCACTGCCAGCAAACACTTTACACCAGAGATCGCTAGATGGCAGATCGCAAAACCCCATAAAAGGGCAGCATACTTTTCATCTCGTGGTTAAGAATAAACATGAATCTTTTTCCATATCTTTGGATGTTATTTTGTGTGCTCGTTCGAAAGAAACATGTATGCTATTTTACCATAGCAAACAACATCGGTTTAGCGGGCTGAACTTAGTAAGGAAAACACCTAACCCCTTCGTTACCAAATACCGCTGGTTAGCATTATGTTTCCCCTACCCTTAGGCGGACTTCTCAATATAAATTGGGGCCATTACAATTTAAACAGCCCATCGATGTCATGTGAGTCTGAATCACCGCATAATAGAGATGATATCGCGACAGCTTTGCCATTTTTCCACACATCTAAGAAAACTCTTGCTGAGCATTTTCGTATCAGCACCCAGGTATGACGCTCATCGCACAAATCCTTTGTTCCATTATCGATAAGCCCATTTTACACGTCACTGCATATGATAGATTTTTTGCTATGTTGTTAAAGAAACCTGTTTATTACTCAGAGCAGAAATGTATCGCACTGTATGGGATAACGAGTCCCTTATAAAGTAAATCGATATCGACATATAAGTGTAAGCGGATGTAGGTTCAGCCAGTACTAAAAATAAAAAAATGTAGCCAACTACTTTTCCTCGCACCACTCGTTCTCCTTGCGGACTTGTTCCTCCTCAGCGGGAGTGAAGTCGTTCTTGATGTTGAACGTCTTGCGAATCTCTTCCGGGGTTTTGCCCTTGATCATGTTGGCGACCGTCTTGCAAGTCACATCCAGTAGGCCCTTGATGTCCAAGTAATTAGCCGCCAGGATCAACTCGAAGAGCGTTCCCTGGTCTACTTTCAGGAAATCGGCGTCCCAAGAGCTGATGTCGTCCGTGCGCTTCTCCTTGCTATCGTCGTCCTCCACCGGGATCGGATCGTCTTTGTGGAAGGTCGCCCACTGCAGCACCTTTCGTAAGATGGCCGAGTTAACGTTCGGCAGCGGAACCACTTCTTCGTCTCCTTCGTCCATGCCGAGATCCTCCAGCATCGTCTTGATGGTGCCAGAACATTTTGCGATCTGGACGTCGGTATCAAAAATTTCTCCGTCCGACGACTGCAGTCTGATGGTGGGCATTGTGGTTAGATGTGTGTTGGTAAAGTAAGTCGATATCTAGACAGGGCTCTAAAAATACACAAGAGCGAAAAACAAGGAAACTTTAGCGAACATTTCTAAGCTTAATTCATTACATTTATCCGTAACGCACTGGTTGAGGATGATTTTCACTAAGCAATAACGATGCGGAAACTGAAAGAAGCTATGAAAAACGCAGTAATTGCTTACCAAAACACTTTTTTCGAGAAGTTTTCCTCCGTGTTTTCACGACTGCTACGACGTTTTGAAAGTTTGGTTGCCAAGCCATAGGTTAGTTTTAACCACACGATTCAGTACTGCAAGCGCCATCTATCGTTCGTTTCCCAAGTGATAGTAAAACCATGCATACAACCTGCTGCCGTTGACCAATTTAAATTACACGTTGGTAGCGATGTAACTTATAGGATCTTACAACTTTCATTATATTTCTAAAACTTATAATATCATATCTATTGTATGACACAAATCCGATTAAATATATTAGACACTAAACTGAATGATTGCAGGATGAAATAAAACACCACAGCCTGTGCAGAGCAAATTCAAGCATTCGTCCTTTATTATAATATTTTTTATCATCCATATAACAGTGCTGAATAGCAGAAAAGTAAGAAACGAAAATATGCTAACTTTTATCTCCAACACCAAACACGTGGAACAAAAACTAAGACGAGAAACATTTAGTAAAATATCACAGTCACGAAAAGTAAAAAACGATTGTAGCGTAACGACGATTTTAGACAATTGTTTTCAACATTTTACTGTTGGCTAGTTAAAAGTGGAAAATTTTCCCACTAGCTCTTCTTCCCTGATGCATGATCCGTTGGGCAAAAGTGGCCGTAGATGCAACACGAAATGCGCCCTGCTCGTCGTCATCCATTATTTCTAACTATTGGTCGCATTTTGGTGCGTCAGCCCAGCACCCACACGCCACGTTGTGGGGATATTTCGGATTTGGAACGTAGCGTAAAACCCATGCAGTGCAAGTGGACCGTTCAACGGCATGGCAAGTGAAAAACATCACACGAAAGACCGACAGAAAGACCGAGGAAGAGAGAAAAAGAGAAAGAGAAAGAGAGAATATGAAAACCCGAGGCAAGAAATATAATACAAGCACAATACCATTGGTATAATATCATTGTATTTTACGCACTTTTGCTTTTCGTTTTCATGAAACATAATCAAATAATCTGCTCCAAGTCAAACGGATGACTGACTAATGTACTTATTCATTTTACTAGCACCCTTTATATTTATTCTGTCTTCAGCACCTAAACGGTCCCAAAATTGATGCAATAAATTGTGTCTTACACGCGCGCATGGTGACCGAAATTCTGAAACGGAAAGCTTACGAAACTACATGCTCACGTGCTCCGCCGCTAATCGATCTAACTTATCTACCGGAAGGGTAAGAGCCCTACCAGACTATCGCTCGTTGGCGATGAATTCTGAAGGAACATAATCGAATGAAAACAACGCGTGTTTAATTGTTGTATTGTATATCTACCAAATCCATCGATCTGTACTTTTGCGGACTTATCGTCTTTGCGGAGCGTTTAAAAAGAGGTTTATCCATATTTAGCCATTAGCTTTTTCGTAACACATTAGTATGCAGCTTGTAGAATGCAAACATATAAAACCTGCTCATTTTATTTCACCGTATAAGTACACCGAACATGAATATTCAATCGATGTACCAATCAATCGATACAGACACACTGCGGATGTTCATTTACTGCACCTTCGAATGATGATAAATCACAGGGTTTGGTTTGTATGCTATTTCTTCCTTTCGATACTACCTACTGCCTATATCGCTGTGCAGCTATAAATCGCATGTTTTTTAATGAACATCGACCAAGTCACGTTCATCGAATAAACATATTGTAACAACAAAAGCAATAACAATGAATAAAAGGAAAGTATAAAATATGAAGAATCTGGATACTACATCGCCAGTGGAGTAATCAGAGAGCCATCTAAAATAATTTTTATGTTTGTAAAAATGAACCGTTCAAACAAGAATTATGGATCAATGAGACTTATCCATTCTATAACATGATGCAAAAGAGTTGAATATTTGAAGGTATTAGCTTAAATTTGAAACACGATCACACTCGTCTACAGTCACTATGATCAGTAGCCTTTTCACAAGGTTCCTTCAGCTTGAACGAGAAACCAGATCCTATCTTGACAATGGTTTACGCACAAGATGCGAAGAAAGAACATTTTTGTCCTGTACTTTTTTGTTCATTCTGATGAATCAGTTACTCATATAAAAACAAATTAACTATCAAATAATTGAAACAATTAAATCACCTTTGACGCTGTTAAGCAACGAAAACTTATCCCATCAACCCAACAGCATCAGCTGTACGATAAAAAATAATAGAATACCTAATAACAAAGAATATTATTAACTTAAAATACAAACTAAATAATACCAATATAACATATGGCAAAACGCGTGGTAATGCTGCGAATTTGGTAGGGCACACTTTCCTTTCTTTCTCGTATAATTTGCTTGTACTTCTGTTCCACAAATTTGTAGGAAATCGAGGGACCAATCAACTCATACTGTACGTTTTTGCTGCAATTGATATACGGATCAAAGATAGTAAAAAAATAATAAAAAGGAAAAAAGTAACTAAAACGGGATATACAAAGTTCAGCTCAGCTATTGCAGGAAATGATATTGAAACCAAAATACCAGAACAAAATTGATAACATGCAAAAAGTAACAAGAATCAAACAAAGCACTCCCTTTGTACATGGACGTACCGGACACAAATTTACGATGTTTTACACAACCTGATCATAATCGTTTTTACATAAAATTAGATCCCAAACTGTTCAACGTAACAATTGCATTGTTTGCTTCGTGTGCGGCACAGGAATATGGTTGTTGCTGCAGTATAATGTATAGTATCGTATCGTGTGTGAAACGCCAGACGAGTGGTGGAAGTAGAAGTAGCAGTAGAAGAGATCGGTAGTAGTGTTGTCGGTAGTAGTTTCAGGGGTTTGCAGAAGGAGAAAACAGTGTTTGCAAGTACCAGGGGGCGCAATATACCCGTGCGGCGAACAATGGGCGTCATACGCGAATTGTAGTTCGACAAGATTTGAAGGAGCGAAAACGAAGGAGAGCATGCATGCAAAAAATAGGGATACATATTATAGGATCATCGTCCGAATAACAGTTTTAAATTAGTAGTTTCATCAAACAAACACAATTGTTATCTATCTTTTCACGATAATTATGATGCTAAGTTATGTCTAAATAAATCAACGTTTTCGTCGCAAGACTGTGTTATTATCTACAGGACTACTATACTGGACTGGATAGCAGGAGTAGATAAAAAAATCGATTCTGTTACAAAACAATGCTAAGCCAATCTTGCAATGGCTACTATCATCCATATTTTAAACGTCCAGTCTTTACTTATGGGACACATCAGATTTCGCGCTTCGGAACGGTTCGTTACTGTTATGTTAGTTTTTTTTTTCAAGCCCGAGCACCTAAACCGGTTCATAACATTCGCTTGGTCTAGAAACTACCGTTGACTAGATTGAAGATAAACACCACCGTTTAATAAATTTCTTATTTCCACTAACAAATCCATATACACACGCTTACGGCAACGAAAAGCGAGGCACGCAACAATTCAATACACTTATCCTTTCCCTTAGATCTTATGCTATGAATGCATATACGAGTTAGTAGAGTAGTATTCTCATGCATACCCTTTCACATGCAACCAAGAGATCACCTTATATCGAACACCATGTATACAATTGTTCATTGTTCCCTACGAGTGTCCATTTTTTGGCAAGCTCAGTTATCGCCATATTATACATTCCGTTGGCATTAGTCGCGATTTTTATAGCTTGCAAATATCGTGCTGCGATCATCCGAAACAAGGCGGATACTTACACGGTTGATAGAATTCCTGCGAACGCTGCCATCACCGGGACCGCCACGTGACGCTCGGTCGTCGTCATCAATGCACAGATCGGAATCGGAGTCCGCTCGACGTGTCGGACCATCCTACGATAATAAACAAATGTCAAGTAGATATGAATATGAAACATTATTAAACTATAAAATAATACATAAACAAGAAGATTTGCCTTATAAAACTTCGACAAGAATAAAATCAAGTTGAATATGCTAGAGTGCAATTAAAAAGTTAATGTAAGATACTCACCCGTGTTAGTTGCTCGGTCGTAGTTAGTAAACGGGCCAAAGGACTCAAACAAACTGGTAGAGTTTCCAGTAATGTCGGCCGCGAATGTGTCAACAAAGGTTTCATATATCTAAGAAAACAAGAGAAGAATTCAAATTTGATCTGTTTTAAAAACACGTTTCAATAATACTAACCTTGAATCGAAATTGCCCCACAATCTTGCTAGAACAGCCTTCTCGTGACCCCTTCGAGTTCCACCAGGGGTGGTGGCTCCTTCACTGTCCGGATTTTCCAGATCCTTTGAGCATAGTACGAAAAAAACCATCACATTAATTTGCGTATAATTTTCGTAAATGTTTGAAACAGTAACTAATGAATGCATATCGAAAGCAAAAAACGTACATAGTTGCAGGGTTAGGAATTTTTGTTGGTGAACGGAAGCAACTTATGAAAATGCCATAATATTGTTTAACCGAAAGGAAACGAGAGGTAGTGCATATGGAACATGACTTTTAAGTCCTGCAACATCCTATTTTTACTATATAATTTTGAGAAAAAAAAAACAATAAACATGAAACTAAAATGCCAATATCTATCATATTCACCGGCTAAAACATAAGACCAATTAACATAAAACACATCACCGCACTAGATACAACCTTAGTTAATTATCTTAAAGCTAAACTGTAATTATCATTGCCTCTTACCAGAGAGCTTGCTCGTCTATTCACTTGTAGTTGACTGAGATTTAAACCAACGTCGATCGACTTTAAAAATTAAAGCAATCAATTGATTTTGTGGCGAATTCGAGATAAGCAATAATAAAAATGTTGTCGTAAGTTAGGTTGCGAAATGACACATTTGTTCGATTTCAAATGCATTATGATGCATGAAAAAAGTAAACTACTTTTCTGCTACGATGTTGGTATAACTGTTATTACGGTAACGTGAGTGATAGCATGCCACTAGCTAAGGAATCATACGTCTGGCTAGGTAATGCGTAATCGATAAGCGCCCAATGGCAACCAGAAGAAAAATATGAAACCATGGAAACTAGACACGGCTCTGTCTATCCACCACGAAATTGATGTCATGTTTCTAAAACGATTAGCTAACGAATGGATGGAATTGATCGAACGATAATGAAGCATACACATACATGGAATCAACACACTGACGGAAGGAAATGCATGCATTCAGACACCACGCAAATTTCACTAAAATGGTCTAACACAATACAACCAACATGCCACATGGTTACATTTCCCTCACTCAACGTACCCCGGTGGTATTCTCCATTGAATTGTACACCTTTGAGCCGTAGGTAGAAAACGACGGGTTTATCGATTGTCGCAAGTACAGTTTGGTAGACGAACGGTTTTGTAACGAAATGGATCAATTTAGAAATAGTTAAAACAATTACATCCTATGAAACACCATTTCCTGAGTTGCCGAGAGCGATAGTGATGCATTTGATTAGTATATTTTTGGTAAGGATTGCAAAACATGTACGAACGCAAGTAAGGACAAAGTAGAAATTAGGAGTAAAACACATCCCATTGTTGGAATGTTTAATGACTTCCGTTACCTAAGTGCAACGCTAACGTGCATCAAAAATCCAACAAAGAGATCAAACGAATAAAGCAGAAAAACTTACACTCCGCACTCCTTGGTAGGGCAGAACTTCTGTTTCATCATCCACTCCGACACTAAAATGTAAACGAAAAAGTAAAGTTATTAATAATTAACACCAATATTATCAAATTTTTCACTCAAAAATAAACGCTTACGGGATATTTAGCCAGTTGAGCAAAAAATTAGCCGCACCACCCTGGATGATGACTGTAGTGATGACTATCAAAGAAGTAGTCGTCAACATTGCCTGTCGAGCGTCAGAGACTGTATTCCGAATCGCTAGGGCAAACGACATGGCACCTCGCAAACCTATGGTGAAGTTAGCGTGTTACTAATTGGTTACCACAACTATTTTTGAAGTGCAAACTTACCAGCAAAGAACAGCATATGCTGAAAGTTCCACGAAATTTTTGGTTTTCTAGCGATGTTTAGTAGAGCTGACAAGGGATAAATATTTACAGCTCGTCCGATAGCCGCGCACATCTAGAAAGCAAGATCAATATTATTATTATAAAATAATATAAATTATGTAATTTTTTTCCAACTTACGAAACCCGTAAAAATGAACAATGGGTCGAAATGATGCTTTGGGAAAGTGAACATAGATACACCGATGTACGAGAAGATGAAATTCTCAGCAAGGAAATTTAGCAGCTCAAAAATCTGTTTCGTTCGTGTCCGCGAATCATCAGATAGATTGTTGTATGTGTAATGAGCCTGACATATGCCACAAAAAAGCACCGCCACAACGCCTGAAAGCATTTCATAGAAAAAGAGAGTAGTTACGGCCTTCTTCTACGACGAAAACTCTTGACGAGGTACGTACCTGTTAACTCGGCCGCTTCAGCAATTAAAAACGTGCTGTAGGACATCAGCACAAACAGTGCTGATTCTAGCAGCGGAAAGTCCCGTATCCGTGTGAACTTTGTCATCATGGCTGTGACACAGCCCATAGAGGCACCGATCAGGAGTGAGAACGCAAATACGCTGAAGAAATCTCCCAGCGATCGAAGAAATGCGTGACCTTCAAATTCTCCATTGCTCGAATAATGTTCACCATAGTTTTGAATTGCCCTGAAAATCCATAAAAAAATGAAAATGGAAATTAATGCTTATTTATTAGAGAAAATTCCTTTACATACCCGCTAAGAACGATGGCAACGGCATCATTTAGTACACTTTCGCCAAAAACAAGAGCATACAGATTGACGTCCACGTGCATGTCGCTGAAGATCGCCAATATCGTTAACGGATCCGTGGGTGAAATGAGCGCTCCAAAGTATAGCGTGTCCAGGAAAGTGAAGCTCGATTTCAACTTTGGCATTAGCTGAACGAATCCATACATCAGTGCGCCAATTAAAAACGCAGACAGCGTCGTACCGATGATGGCAAACATCAAAATAGCTCCAAGGTTGCGGAAAAAATATTTCTAAAATGAAGACGTGTATGCATTATTTGCGAACTTGCTCAACCGAATATGTGACAACAGAAAACACTTACCCGTTTTAGGCTGTAGCCAGCATGGAATATAATTGGCGGTAGAATTATGTTGAAAAACACCTCCGGATCGAAGGTCGCCTTTAGATCAATCTCATTTTCTTCCACATTTCCCAGCTCTCCGCGAAAGCTGTACGTGTATGTTTTGTTTGCCTTCACCGGCTGGTCAGAACCATGCGGAAGGTTTCCCGGAAACTTAAGCCATAACGTATCCGGCGGGAGACTCTGGTTAAACTTTGCATCTGGTTCTGCTTCCACGGAAACGTGTATGATAGGCGTTGTGGTGCCCGCATAGCGAATGATGGCTCCTACGATGAGTCCTATGGTGGGAGAGACAGAATGCGGACCGGGCTACTTTGTTATCAAACAAATTAATGCATTTCCTTCTACATATACAGTTCTGAATCGACGAGAGTGTTGCAGCGTTTGAATGTGTTAAAGTTTCTAGGCCGTATTTTTATGCAGCTGGTTTTGCACCACTTCATGCGAAGGGAAAAAGTAAATATAGATAGTACATAGGGTACACGATGTGAAACCGTCAAATCACACGTTCATACGAACTGGCATTGCGCAAAACACATTAGTCATGCGAGCAACGAGCTCTCCACGCCGTCCTATCAATGTAAATTGATCCGTATGACCGTACCATATGGGAACGGTTGCACCGAACTCGTACAATAGATTACAAACTACGTAAAAATGTCCGAAAAATCCGGTCATCGTGGGACGGAGTCCGAATGCCGTGCATGTAGCTTAAGTAATTCAAATCACTTTGAGGAATGTACATAATTTTCTACTTACCATATATAACGGCTAGCCCGGTTTCGTGCAGCCAGGAAACTCGTCGATGCTTGAATAACCATATCGTTAGCACGGTGAGCGTTAACAGGAAGGTGTAAAGCAACAGATTGAGCGAATCGATCTGGTGGATTTTGTTCGCCTTGGCATCGAGCTCGATATCGGTCGATTCGGCTGTAACGGCTGCATCTAGTAGGCACCATTGGGCTAAGACTATCAGTACAACGACCGGAAGAAACCGATATCGGGACCGATACTGTGTTTTCACCCGTTGCTTATTCATTTTCCTCGTTTGCACCGTGCAGTCTTAGATTGCTGTCCCGAGGGCACCGCCGCTTTGTTCCGCGAGGAAGCACCTGCTGCCTGCAATCACCAGTGAGTGAATAGTAGAAACGTCGCACTACTCTCACGCAACTACGATGGGGAAAATCCCCGATTCGGGGGTGGTCCTGGCCTTCCCCCTCTTTGCTTCTTTTTTTATTTCCTTGGGCCTTGAGGAAAATCGTATGGTTAGCGAATCCTGTTTCCCAAGCGGCTCCCTCGTTGATCACACTTGCAGTCGAAAAACTTCACCGTTTACCTATGTTTTCACTGATGGCCTTAAGCCATATGTCCTTTTTGCTTTGTTCTTGCAAGCTGCTTTTCGTGCTGTTATGTACACTCTAGTCTACGTATTTACACAGGATCTATTTTTTTAATTTTCTGTGCGCTTTAAGCTGCCTTATTTTGACAGTCATATGATAAACAGTGGTGTTTTGATGGGTTTCCTTTTCACTATCTCTCTCTTTTCTTTCAACGCGTTTATAATGTGCAAATAAATGCTCCACTTCTACACGGATCAATAAACTACTGTCTGTTCTCTGCTCTTGCAGAACGGAAAACCCTGTTAATGCTAACTGATAATAATTTGTAGTAAAAAGGCTGTAAAATTATTAAAATACGATGAATATAATATCCCCTATTCCACAACATGTACCATATTCAAACAAAACAATTTAAACAATGAATGGAACATATTTATTTAACAAATGATCTCGATTGTTTCATTCACTATCAACATTATCACGATGAACAATTAAAAAAAAGTGCACTTTACTTCCCTCTAAACATATACGATTCTGGTTGTGGTTGACTGTGGAGAGCATGAGAGATCGACTTCGCTGCCTTTAAAACAATCGAAGTCATAGAAGTATTGCATTTCCACCTTTCCACGGTGGATTGGTCCTTGCTCCGACAACAGCTACACGTTTCTAGCCCCCACCCGACGACTGTCCCGTAGGTGGCAGGTTAGCACTGAGCCGTTTCCGTTGCGTCGACACCATCGATGGTGTAGGTGGTTTTCCAGCCTGCAAACAAAGCGATGTACATTAAAAAAAAAATACAATATTCAAAAGTTCGCAACGCGTTAACGAACCACTAAACATACTCTAGCTAAATGCGGTGTGCTTGCAGAAACGGGCCTCTGTGGCACAGCGGCTGAGGTCGTGGGCCCATTGCCAAGCGTCTGGATCGCAACTGGGCGTTGAATTTCCCGGTCTATAGCCTCGGCGCTGTTCGTACGTGAAGACGAACCGGCACGCCGGAACATACCTGACAGCTTTCCTTTCAGATTAGTTTTGCTGGAACGAATGTCTCCCGCCAGGCTGAGGTCAGAGTCCGATCCTTGGTGCTGCCGGGAAAAACAAATGCGTAGCTCAAAATGGATCATCAGCATCGTGCGATGAGCCAATCCATACTCACCGAATAATCGCTCTCAGTTCCCTTGCTGCGGGTTAGGCTCAAGCTACGCAGTTTACCCATAATGCCACGTTTCTTCTTCCTCATACGCGGCATGTCACTCTGCGTTGAACCGGTTGATAGGCGCGAATCCAGGCTAGAATCGCGACGCATCATGCCATAATCGGAGTCGATCGATTGCAACGACGACATGCTATCGTCACCTTCCTTCCAGATGAGCTACAACAGAACAAAAAAAAGCATACGTTTAAAAAAAACCGCGGAAAACTGTAGCTCAAGCGGCCATTTTACCCCCTGCTGTTCAGCTTGCATCGATTGATCCAACGAAAGGCTCTTCCGGTACAGACTTCCACCGTTGCGGTTCAGCCTCGCCACCGGTCGTCCCGGTGAGTTCTCGTGTACCGCATCGTTCTCCTGCGATGCAGCTCTGAGAAGGAGTACAAGGATCCGGCCGTTAGAAGCGTCTCGATGGGGGTTCTCGCATGTTCTAATACTTACCGGCGCATTCCTCCGCGACGTGCACGCTCTCTGTCTTTTTCCTCATCGCACATGCGCTGGTAGCGTCTCAGATCCTCGGAAGCTTCGGCCAGCCTAGCTAATACTGTAGAAATCGACTGCTGTGGCTGCGATGTGCCTGCGGGTCCTGGTGACGGGCTCTTGTGGCGCATTGGCGGCGTTGGAATGGGTGCATTAGCTGTGATGGTCTGTGAAGCACCGAAGAGAGATCCTTGACGTTTGCGAGATCATGGAGGATCATCCGGGAACTTACCTTTCCAGTGCTTGTCGTGTGAGTATCCTTCGGTGCAGTTCGCTGCAGTTCCGGTGCAAGTTTCACCAGCTCATCCACCGTTTGCAGCAGCATACCTATCCGTCGGTCACCCTCAGCCTCAAGCCGCTTCCGGGTTGCATCGAGCCGTTCTCGCTCGTATCGATCGCGATCTCGACGCAGCTTCTCGTTGGCCGTACGCAACTTCGCATGAGCATCCCGCAACTCCAGCAGGTCACTCTGCAATTCCGTCACTTTCCGGCGGCCTTCTTCGATCTCCTCCTCGGTTGTCTTTTTGATTTGATCCACTTTGCGCTTCGATTCGAGCTTGTCCTTGTCACGCTCGCGTTCCACCTCGAACAACGTCTGGCGCAGATCCCTCGCCAAGGTGGACGTTTCCTGCACCAACCGCTGAAGTTCCTCACGCTCCTTCTGCCAGGACAACTCGAGCCGGGTCTTGGTACCGGGCACCTTCGACTTCCCGCTGCCCATGATCTTCTCCTCCTCCAGCTCGTTGATCTTCGACTGCATCTCCGAGATCTTGATGTCGGAAGCGCTGCGTTCCGACACCAGTTCCGTGCGGACTTTGCTCACCTCTAGACGCGCCTCACTCAGCTCATCCTCGAGGCAACCGATCTGCTGCTCTAGACCCACGATCTTCGTCTTATCATCGTCGTCTCCACTGCTGCTAGTGACGGAGGCGAGACTACGTCGGTTAGCCTTCATGTCACCGATCTGCTTCTGAGCCGCCTCGACCAACTGCTTGAAAGTGTCGCGATCACGCTTGAACCGTTCGCACTGCCTCTGCATCGCCGTCAGCTCGTTGTGCAGGTTTGTCACCTGCTGTTCGTACCTCAATCGAGTGGCTGCGACCTCAGACTTTACGTTCATCTCCGCCGCTTCCAGTCTGCGAAAGTGCGTGAACGTGTGAATACCCTTGTCAAAGGACGTACCAACCTAATCGCACTTACTTCATGAACATGTTCTTCAGCTCTTGCTCCAGGTGGGCGTTATGTTCACTGAGCGTACGCTGGGCTTTATTGATCCGCTCGTAGTCGTCCAGTTTTCCTCGCAAGTCCTCATTCTGAAACGCAAGAACGCAAGTTAACATCGCAGCTCAGCCGTTCAGTCGATCATTCGCACGTACGTCTTTTTTCAGCTGGTTCACTTGATACACATTCATGTCCTTCTCCTTCGTCAGCTTCTCGTAGTCCTGCTGCTTGTCCTCGAGGGCCGTTTTCAAACGATTCCGCTCCAACTCAATACCTGCGTACCGGTTGTCGTTGTTCGTCTCGGCTGTCGTCAACTTTTTCTGCGCTTCTACCAACCGGCGGCTCAGATTGGTGTTTTCCTTCACCAGCCGTGACTCGATCGCTTCCGCTTGGATTAGTTTGTTCCGCAAACCATCCGTTTCCTGTGTCTTTTCACGCTCCGACGCCAGCTGAGCCTGCAGCACTAGCTGCTCTTCCTCCATGGTTTCGTGCTTCTGCAGCAGTTCCTCGAACTTGCGGCTTTGCAGGTGAATCTCGGACGTAAGATCTGCGATAAAGCGAGAACGAAAATTCATAGTGTAAAGAGGTAATTTGGCAAATTTGCTTTTCAGGACTACATACCTTCGTTTTGTTTCTTAACATCTTGCAAGATCTTCGACGATTCGCTTTCATCCGCACCGGACTTACTCTTCAACGCCGACATCTCCCGCTCCAGACTTTCCTTTATGAGCTCCGCGTTTTTCTTCGACAACTGCAGCTCTTTCTCTAGATCACCGATTCGGTTGTCGAGTTTGGTTTTCTCCTTGCGCAGCTTTTCCAGATCCCGCTCGGCGGTGGTGAGCTTCTCTTTCTCGCTTTTCAGCTGAATCTCAAGGAAGTTTTTGCTCGATTCGGTAGACTTCATCTGAGCCGTTCAATGAGAAGGTGTGTATTAGAATTGCCGTTTTTTTTATCCCAAATTCATTTCGCCTGCACTTACGGTGGTATTGATCCTGCTGATTTTATCTTCTAGTGTTTTAATCTTTTCATTCTGCTTCTTGTTTTCATCTTCCAGCTTTTCCACGGTTCGCTGCGCCTCGCTCAACTTTGACGATTGCTGCTCTAATGTTTCTTTTTTCAGTGTGCCTAAAGGATACATTGAATTAAAACTCGCTGACTTTTGAGAACCAGAAGTAGCCGGATAGTTACTCAGTTCCGTCGAAAGCTTATCGCGCTGTTGTCTCGCTTCGCTCAGCTCCGATTCCAGCTGTTTCTTGTCCTTTTCCAAGGCAGTGAGGTTCATGGCTCCCGATTTGCCAACCAGCGCTCTCAAATCACCGATTTCGGCTTCACATTCTTCGATCATTTTCTGCAAAGTCAAACCCCAAACGAGTGGTCAGTTTTATCCAAACATCACCTCGCTGAAAACTTCTTACTTTCAACTGCAGCTTCGTGTGCATATCGGTAGGGTTCTTTGCGGTTCGCACCGGCAACTGACCCGTCGATTCCTGCACAATACGTCGCAACCGTGCCTCAAGGTCCTTCTTTTCCTTCTCCAACTGATCGACCGTGTCCGTGAGCTTCTTCGTGTCCGCTGCAGACGTTGCCGATGGTTTGGGACCAGCCTGAAGCTTCTTGATCTCCGCCAGACACTTTTCATTCTCCTGCTCAAGGCTTTGAGTTTTCGCTCGCAGCACTGTCGCTTCCTGTTCGACCACCTGCAACTGTCGCTTCAGGTTGAGCGCTTGCTGTTCGGTGAGGGTATCAAAAGATCTATCGAAGAAGAAAAAAATAGCGTTAGTACGCCATTCATACGTCGAAACCAGTGTCTGCGATGGTGTACTTTGACTTAGCCAGCGATTTTCCACCCTTCAGCTTTGTAAGTGACGTCTCCGCCTGGAGCCGTTCGCATTCGCGATCCTTTTCGATCAACTTCTTGCGCAGCTCGCTGATCTCGTCCTCCATTACGGTGATCTTCTTCTCCTCCAGCGGATCCTTCACGCCCGGTTTGCCGTCCTGTGCCGCCGTGGGCACTCTCCGGCCAAGCTCCTTCGTTTTGGTCGCCAAATTGTCCTGCAGGGCCTTGATCTGATCGCGGCTCTGTTTGTTCTCCTGCTCCAGATGCTCCATCTTGTTTTGTAGCACGGCCATTTCCTGTTCATTCAACTCAAGCTGCAACCGAAGGTAGGCTGGATCTTCCTCGTCCGAGACGCCTTCCTCCTTTTCTACCGGTCCGGAATCTGAACCACCTCGTGACGTAGGCGCGGGACTCGGTTTTCGTGCTCTGGTAAAGATGCTCTTCGACGCTGCCAATTTTGGGAGAGAAAAGATACATTGGATTTAAAAAAAAAAGTCACACAAAATAAAATGTCTAACCGAACACTTTGAGCGCTTACTTTTCGCCTTCGACGCCATTTTCTTGAGCTGCATCGCCAACGAGTCGTTCTCATCTTCCACGCGTGACAACTTACGGTGCGAGTTTTCTGCTTCCTCCTGCGCGAAACGCAACTGTTCCCGCAGATCCGCTTCCCGTTCCAGCGAATCCTGCAGATCACGCTGCAGCTGCACCGGATCCTCCTGAGAGCCACCACGTGTTAGTGAGGCTCGCGAGATTTTGCTATCCGCCGACGTCGACTTGCCGATATTGCCCAAGGATGGCGTTTTCTTGACCGTCGTTGAACCCGCACTCTCCAGTTCCGTCTGCAGTCGACGTGCCACCTCGTTCGCAACCTTCAGTTCGTCCTCAAGCTGCTTGACCTTCGTCGCAAGGTCACCACCCGCACCCAGGAGCGCTTTGTCTGATTCGAGCTCCTCGATGCGCCGGTCGGACTTTTTCAGCTTAAACGACAGTATGCGGCAGTTCTTGGTGGTCTGATCAAGCTCCTTCTTCAGCGACGCGTACTCATCCGCCTGATCCTCGCGGAAGTTGTCATGCATCTCCTCGATCTCCCGCTTCATGTCCTCGTTCTCGTCCATCAGCTCCTCGCACAGCGATTCCGCCTGTTCGGCACGCAGCCGCAGTTCCTCCTCTCCACTACGGCTGCCACGTGCGTTCATATCCGCCGATATCTCGCGCAACTTCGTCGCGAGGAACTTTTTCTCGTCCTGCAGATCGTCGATCAGTTGCTTCTGCTCGTTCACCTTCTGCTGGAGCTTGAGCGCCTCCGAAGCGGCCGTTTTATTCGAAACGGTATCGATCGAAGCAAGTCGCCGCAACAGGATATCGCTCTTGTCCCGTTCAGCCCGCTCAGCACGTGCCTTTACCGTGTCCAGTTCACGTTTGAGGCTCTCGATCTCCTCCTGCAGCTCGCGGTTGTCGATGTGGTCCGTAATGGTTGCCTCCGTCGTTTCGGTCGTTTCGGTCGTGGTCGAGTGTAGATCGTCATCTCGTTTCGTCTTCTTGTCTTTGATCGATATGAGGAACTTGACATCGTCGCTACTGGAGCTCGGTACCTGCGGTTCGACACCTGGACGACCTCCCTTGGGTTGGAAAAACGCTATCGAAGGACCCGACTGGGTTAGTGTGGGTTTCGGTGCTGGAGTAGCGGATGTTGTGGGAGCACTGGAAGCTGGCGTTTCTTCGGTGCGACGTCGACGTACGACGGTTTTCGTGGTACCACCTGCCGATTCACTAACCGGAGCTAGAGTGGGTTCTTTTGATAGCTTGTGGGAGCTCACGGCACCGGTTGCTGTGGAACTAGGTTGTGGTGGAGTGACGAATGACACCGCTGGCTTGGCGGTGGTTGAGGGTACCTTCGAGGTAATGGTTGCAGTTGAGGAGGAACTGGTGACACTGGAATCGGGTGTGTCTGGAATGGGCCTACGTCTTCGTCGTTCGATTTTCTCCACCGTCTCCGCTTCCGGTTTGGAAGGTTTCAGGACCACCTTCGCCGTCACGACAGGAGATTCATCTCTGAAAATATACGAAAAACACGCGGTGAGACAGTCAGTTGACTCCACACGGGTCGCTTCCTCGGACTTACTTCTCCTGCTTTGGCGGAACGGTTCGTTCTTTGCTCGTTTCTCTTTCGGTGCTTCCTTGGCGCTTCATCAGGTTCAGCTTGCGCACACGCTCGGCCAACGAGTCGCTCTTCTCAATCACAATGTCCCCGACACTGTCCTCGCGCTTCAGCAGATCCACCTTTTCGTCCTTCTTGATGCTGTCCACCTTCAGGATCGGTGGCAGTGGAGGCCTTTTGATGGTTACCGTCGTCGAGTCGGGTTCGTCCAACTGAAAGCGGTTGTGAAGAATAAGACGAGAGTCAAGTAGAGTTTTCTCTGACGTAAGATGATCGAGAACTCACATTGTCGAATGTTGTCGTATGTCGTCGTCGAGGAAGTGGCAGATTGACGGTGAAATCCGCCTTAACCGTCTGCAGAATGTTATCCAGATCCGGCGTCGAGGCCCACGAAGCCGGACGCTGCTGGAAGTTCTGGATACTGCCGCCATTGCTGCTATTGTTGCTACTGGGACTGAGCAGGTTTTGTGTTGATGTCCAGCTTCGCACAGGTCTGTCTAGGGTGCTGCTGCTGCCACTATCACGGTTGCTGTTTTTCACGAGTAGATCACATGATTATTTCCTTCCTAAAGACGATTCCTTGGCCGCTCGCGAGATAACTTACCGTGACTGGGTTGAGCCCGGTAGAACCGGTGTCGAAGCGGCTATATCGTCGCCATTGCGTTTGTTTCCGTGCTCTTTGTAGTCTCGAAAGCAGCGTTTACAGCGCGTGGGCCAGCGCACTTGCGGATGGAAGCCGAGTGGACATAGCTGATCGCCTTTGGCACTTGGGAATAGGTGCGACATGGCGCTTCATTCAACGTAACGCGCTGGACTGTGGACAAACAAAGACGATAGAATGGGAAAACGCTGTAATTTGGCAACGCTCAGCGTGCATTCGACATATGTTGCACGGTCGAAGCCACAACGTGGCGTACGTTTGATTACAAACATATCGTTAGCGGGGGTTATAAATAGGCATCGACGCCACACCCACGTGTTTGGCGGGACCTTGTGCACTAAATTCTACACTATTTATATCATCTATGCTACGAATGCCGCTCAAGCTATGACCTGCCATCGGGAGTCATTCGTGCTGCTTGATCATATGGTGGGGTGGGAAATGTTTTACTGTCTCGCATAGATGCCTAACATAGACGAGACAGTCACAAAAATGTAAGTGTCTGTTTCTGTGTCTCACATTAAATGATCTGAATGCTTGATCATAATGAACATTTCAGTTTTTCTCTACTTTTCTCTGATTATTTTAAAAGTTTAAAACATTTCTCTGTAGAAAAAACGTGTACATTGATAACTCTCAATTGTTTTCATTGATTGTAAAAAATAGCTACCATGCGCCTCCATCGATGTTCTTAATAGGCAACCAGGCGCCTCCATCGATATTTCCAGCGGATTGTCACACTTCAGCGCTCTATCGATGTTCCTAATGAAAGTCCATACGTATTCCTCCTTCCAAGATCGTAACATGTTGCTAAAGAGGGTACCATGCGCCTCCATCGATGTTTGTAACGAACTACCATGCGCCTCCATCGAAGTTTCTAAAGAGCGACCATGCGCCTCCATCGATGTCTTAAACTAGCTAACATGCGCCACTATCAACTTTTTCACGCATTCTTCCATCTTGTACGTCATGATCCTGTCAGCAAGGTTCACCGAGAGTGAAGATCGTTTCTTTCATCCCGCACGTGACGATGATGCTGTCAACGCAACGTTTTTTTTTACCCATAAACGTCAACTGACAAAAAGGTAAAAATAGAAAAAAAGGCTTACCATTTCGGTAGCGGTTCCCCAACCGCTCGATTGTACGTGCTATGGCAAAAACAATCGGTGGCAAAAAATTTCCTCATCTCACGTTTGCCGGCTTTGTGTCGGCTTGGCAAATGGCCATTGCATTTTATCGTGACGTACATTTAAAGAGGTACCATGCCGTAAATTTGATACCATTCTCCTTTTCGCACGCCATTGAGTGCATGTTCGAGTGAGGTTGATCAGTTTTCAATTATTGTAAATGAGATATTATAACATTTGTTAGTTTTTAATTTTTTTTTCAAATCAATATAATTCAGGAAAAACAAATTTCATAAAAATCAATAATGTATCAGATGTGCAAAAGGAAAGTATGGGTCTTATGACTTATTATTATAAACAATTTGATTTCCCCATTAAAAGATGCGTAGTTATTTATTGTTAGCCAATAAAAAAAAAGATAACCGCATCAAGTAATTTATTCGGGTAAACAAACGATCTGGTGAGTGCTTGGGGTAATTAAATAGCAAAAAATAACATCCTCAATCGATACGACCAAGCAATGTGTGTGCAATCACAATGTGCGATCGAATGTTAACAAAGGGTTTTCAATTATTTCCCTTGGAGGTCAAACGAGTGACTAATGCAGATATGAGTGGTAAAATGAAAACCACGCCATATGTTCGTGCAGGAATGGTACTGCAGGGATGGTACTGCAGAAATGGTTGTCATAAAAAAGTCCACGTGCCAAGAGATCGCAAGCAATAAATTTTGAGGCTTGTGCAGCTGACATTGACCACAAACCGCAGATGTTGAGTATCTGTTGCTTCCTTTCCAGCACGCACACACTGCGCCTGGGAAACTATAACTGGTACACGAACAGGTTTCAGTTCACGCTCGCCGACAGCTGGCAAACGGAGTGGAGCCCTCGTCTTCATTATGGACGATCTTCCCCTTCCCAGCTGAAGCACTCGGAGGGGTTTGCGATCTGGCAGTTTTTCGCCGAATCAGGCGAAATGCGCCCTCAGCTAATGCGAAGTGGCAGGCGCAGTGTCCGCTTTCCGCGACACAGGATCCCGCACGATTGTTTTATGAAGAAGCACCACCCCGGTGTGAGTTCACTCGGCGAGGCCACGACGCTCCTCTGGCGGATTGCGTAACGCTTTAATACTAGAGCAGGCAAACGATGCTGCTGTCTCGGCGACGTTTCTGCTCCTTTTGCATGGATGATGGTATGCTATGATTTAAAAATAACTTCCGCTGACGTTCTCTCTTTCTCGCTCCTGGGTACGCTCGATCATCCCTGCCCGTTTCATCCATTCACATAATTTACTTCACCCGATTATCTTCGCCAAGCGACCATCGTACCGAACTGCGCTCATACGCGTGTCGACGAGCCAGCACGCATGCTGGTGTTGGTACGAAACGGCGCACACACGGCGGAAAAACTTGCGCATGAAAACTTCATCCTGCCGCACCACTCGAGTTTTCGAACGGAAAAATGCTCACTTTGCACGATCTTTGGGAAAACCCTACGCCACGGTTCAGGCGCTCGATCATGCAGCCTCGCTAATCGGATATGATTAATTTTTGGAACGTTTTTTTATCACCTCTATAAATATAGCTCCAGCTTTTCTCTCACTCTCACTAGTCGTCACACGACGCAGCTCAATATTAATGAAACAATAGTGTGACGGGTCGCAGAATCACGGACACGCATTGCAACCCTCCAGGCCGGGATCGGGCCTAGGAAAAACGTATCTCTTGCACTTGAATTTTCCAAACTTTCAACACGCTTTTCACGCGCTTACGTCGACTCGCACAATCGCACCGCGAGATTTTTCTTCACGGCAAACGAACCAGTCATAACGGGGGCAAAAATAAACTAAGCTCCCGTCGCACTGGGCTGCACGGTTACACGAGATGGCGATCCACTTGCAGCAACATGATCTATGAACTTTTCACTGCGCCTGGCGAACGTTTTGGGGCATGGTTGAAATGGGATAATAAATATCCTTTAGCGTTGCAGGCGCTGGGACATTTACCACTAATTGCTATTTCCTTTTCCTCTGCAGATGATCGATATCCGAACGGTTTGCTCTCCGGCTCGCGATGGGGTCCTATTTCTCTCTTCGCATGATGGCGTTAATTGCACGCCGTTAACTATAGTCGTAGGGATAAAACGAGTGGCTGTATGCGTGTGTGAGAGAGAAAGTGAACCAGAAGAATAGCTGCGGGGAATAGGCGGAAACCGCGGGCTCGTTTCGATCGAACGGCGTCGCGTGGCGCAGCTTGAAGCGGTACCGATACTCAACTAAATTTAAGTACGACGGACACCAACAGCGAACCTCGGCTCAGGTGGCATATCCCATGAACGGTGATCCTGCGCAAACTCCGATCACCTACCGTTTAGACTGCATGGTGTACGTTCGATTTCTCAACCGCACGGTGCCTTGTTTCGAGCGATTCGTGTTTTAAATATGAATATTTGCAATATTGAATGATTTGCATCTTGCTAGCGTTTATTTTTCAACCTCGTGTTTGTAAATTTACACATACATTAAAAAACCTGGCTTTACTGCGAATAATAAAAGAAAATGCAACATTGTCTGAAATACATGATTTAAACACATATGAGTAGTGCTCCATTCGATGGATATGGCTTTGCCTCAAATTTTAACAATAATAAATGCACTGTTTCTCCAGACCAACCTTCGAGGTGATCGCCGCTGTACGACGCTAACAAACATTAGGGTTAGTTTTCCTCATCGCGCGGTTTACTTTAGATTCGGACTGGCGCTCCAGCTTATTGCAAATGAATTTCCCTACGCTCACAAGTCGCGGCAAATCGATACCCGTTTCTATCCCCAGACCATGCAGCATGTACACCACATCCTCCGTTGCCGCATTTCCAGAGGCACCTCGGGCGTACGGACAACCGCCAAGCCCAGAAACGGACGCATCGACGACACTGATTCCGAAATCGAGCGACGTTAGAATGTTGGGAAGTGCCTGCCCGTAGGTGTCGTGACAATGCACAGCCAGCATGTTGGTTGGTGCGATCTTCGTAACCTCGCGCAACATTTGCGAGAATGTTCCCGGCGTGCCAACGCCGATGGTATCACCAAGCGAAATTTCGTAGCATCCCATTTCAAGCAATTTATCAACGACACGCACCACGGCTGATGGTTTGATTTTACCCTCATATGGACATCCTAAACAAGAATTAAGGTGATTAGTTCGCAAAATTCCGTTACCACATCTGTAATGATCCTACCGACTACCGTTGAAACATAGCCGCGAACTTTTACGTTTGCTTTTTTAGCCGCATCCATCACATCCTGGAATCGAGCTATACTTTCGTCTACCGAACAGTTTACATTTTTACGGGAGAAACTTTCCGAAGCCGCTCCAAACACCGCCACTTCCTCGGCGCCTGCTTTTATCTATGGATATGGAGTAAAGAGCACGCATTGATTAAACCGTTTAACGGTCAAAGCATTCGTCTCGTTTTCATCCTTACCGCCGCTTCGAATCCTTTCAAATTCGGTGTTAGCACCGGATATGAAATACCAGGCAGTTTGTTAATGCCTTTCAGAACCTCCGCATTGTCACCCATCTGGGGAACCCATTTTGCGCTAACAAAGCTGGTCGCTTCGATGGTGCGCAGTCCGGTTTCGGACAGTTGATTTATCAGGTCGATCTTAACCTCAGCTGGCAGAATCATGGGTTCGTTTTGAAGTCCATCCCTAGGGCCCACTTCTACGATTCGCACTGCAACTGGCTGGGAGATACTCTGAGGAATGATGTAAGCGCCACCATGAGATAAGAATTTTGATGAACTGGGAAGTGGCCTTTTAGCGTCGATATCGTTGCACTTACTGTTGTATATTGACGGTGGCGGGCTAGTGTAGGCAGAAACCGGGCGTATCGCATCATTTTTTGGTTTACGAAAGTATATTTTCACCGGGAAAATTGCAATGTTTTGAAACGCAACTAAAAGGATCGTCAGCGATCGTAGTTGTCAATTGACGACGACGGTAAATAAAAACAAATGAACTTGGTATATTGTGTGAGGGTGGAAGGAATGGGGTGTGAACATAAACCCTTCCAAGAAAAAGAAAATAATTACCATGAAAAATGTTTTTTGTTGCAATTTCGAATGATTTTTAAATAAGGTTATATATGGTTATATCTCAAATCCTCTTTAATAATAGCTACTTGTTTGATTATATCATTTATCTATCTTTTTTTGTGATTTTTTCTAGAGACTTTGATCTTTACAGATTCATTCGCCTCTCCGAGTGAAAATATACATATTTTACAGTTAAAACTGATTAATTTAACAACAATTGGCAATATATCGGAGTAATTAATATTATTACAAAATCAATTGCCCACTGTGCGTATTGCATTGACGTCACATGTGACAATTCGAGCAGAATGTTTTTCGAGCAATGCCTCCTACGTTGATTCGAGCAAGGCAACGCGTAGTTTCAAATGCAACCGTCAACAACGGCAAGTGTACCTGTGAGATAGCATTTGAGAATTATCGCTAAAGCATTGAAAGAGTACAGGATATAGTCAAAATGTCCAATAAAAATAACTCACAAAGCGATCCTGCAGTGACTTACGGCACACCTACGCTAGCCGATTGGAAGATTTTTCTGCTAAAGGAAAAGTAAGTATCAAAACAAGTCCGGTGTATGAAGAAACGCACAATCCGGAACCAGTGCCTAATTCAAGTGGCTTGTCTTGTAGCCAAAATCCTACCCGTCCAAGACTGGCTTCGGACGAATCATCATCCGAGTCGTCGTTTGAATTAGAGGAAAGTTTTAAAGCGCTACTGGAGCGGAAACGTCGTGAAATGGAAGCAACGGCACGGGAGGCTCATTTGCCAGAGGAAGAATTGGATGTTCCCTGCCGAGCTGCAACTGAAGGGGACGTGAGGTTATCCGGAAACGACTCAACATACATTGAGCAGGATTCGATCAGTAAGCTTTCCGACACAAGCTTCGAGGAAATGGAACGAATATGCGCCGTGTTGGACAAGGTACATGGAATCGGGGAGAGCGCTAAAACCGTCACAATCGAAAAAGAAGCAGATGAGACAACAGAAAAACAACCACTGGAATCAGTGACGCTCGGTGATATA
Source organism: Anopheles nili (assembly GCF_943737925.1). Classification (NCBI taxonomy): domain Eukaryota; kingdom Metazoa; phylum Arthropoda; class Insecta; order Diptera; family Culicidae; genus Anopheles; species Anopheles nili. The sequence continues at coordinate 9,031,473 of NC_071292.1, forward strand.
ACACAGCTCGAAGACATCGACGAACCGACAGGACTTTGGGAGAACACGATGCATGCGGGTGGTGATGCCGGCATCTTATCGCCAGTGAAGCGAATGCACCTGCTCAGACCATCTACAATATTGGAGGAATCGTCGGTCGTAGAGCCGGGTGTCTCGAAGGATTCGTCTCTCGAAACATTTGTTTCAGCGAAGCAATCCGCTGGACAGGAAACAACAAATTCACTGATAAGCAACAGCGGGGTGTATCGTACGGCAGAGGAAACATTCGCTACGGATTCTTACGCCCGAAGCAGCATTTTGGACATGGATTCGGGACTAACGAGTGATCTTACTGCTGTCGACAATCAAACATGTGTTGATCAGGATGAGGATTCCACTTACAGCAAGAATTCTACCAGGGAAGCAATGCCGGCGAACGTTGATGAGAATGTTATAATATTGGAAAGCAGCGAAAGCGAAGGCGAAGATGAGAACGAGAACGCCTCCGAGACCAACAGAGAACAAATGAAGAACGATATCCAATATCGCTTAGATTCCATGTTGGATGAGCAGCAAGATGAGAGTCTACTAGACCATGAGGACGACGAACACGAGGAGATGGTGAGCAACTACAACTACACCACCGATATGTCCATTTTGGATGAAATGCCGGATCGTTTCAATGATACAATGGAAGAGACGGACTTCATGCTGAAGCAAGGCATGAGACTAATGGCACTGAAAAAGCAACAAGAAGAGGAACAGAAACGGAACCAGGACAAGGAGCAGTTCTCGTTGGAGCGACGTGACCATCATGACATGTCGACGACTGCGAAATCTCGTACAAATTCCGACTCCGAAGACCCCTCCCGTTTGATAATGCACACCGGTTCGGATAAAGGAAGCAAAAATGCGACTCCAGTACGCGCACAGTTCTCGTATCTCACGCCAACGAACGCCATGCGGTCCAAGCTGAACGTTCAGCACGAGACGCATAGCGGTGGCCACAGACAAGCACTGTTTTCCAGCGCCGGAAAGAATAGTGCAACGAAGGCCATTGCCAATGGTGGCGGTGCTGCTTCGGCAGGATCTTTTAAAAAGCCGATAAGTCGTCTGCCACATCTAAAGGTGCCGGCACGCAAGTTCGATCATATCGTTTCGCCTATCGGTGCGTACATCAAGAAAACGCCCCAGAACGTACTGCAGACGAAAATAAGCTGCAACAATAAAAATCTCATCGATTTGCTGCATAGCGAGGGCCGGGACAGTGGAAGCTTACTTGGCGGAGGCAACAGCAAGGAAAACTACGCGAAGGTTGGTGGTGCGGTGAATCTCAAAGGGTACACTTCGTCCTTGCCAAGAAAGGGTGTTATCAGTTCCAACAGCGCCCACGTGTTGGATGAGCGAAACGTTGTACGGATTCCGGGTGGTGAGAAAATGCAAAAGCTTATCAACAACTCTCCCACATTGGTCATTCGTCATGAGGGGCGAATTAAATACGCTACTAAGGAATCAACCGAAAATATGCGGCAACTAATGGGCAGAGGCACATTAACTGACGATAGTTTGGCTGATTTATCCGTCCTCTCCAACGACGTGTCCGTGCGCGTACTGAAAGATGCCAAACAATTTCATTAGCTCTAAGAAATGAAATCTTGTATATCTTATCTTATTAAGAGTACCACGTTTATCTTTTTTTACATCCATCACTCGAACAAAGATTGTTTTGATGTTTTGAATTTTCACTCAATAAAACGTCCATAATTAATCCTAATAATTTCATTCATTTGAATTTTTTGGTTCTAGTGCGTATTACCAAATTGGGATTTAAGGTACTGTTTGACTTTGGATTGCACGTGGTTATACTTTTGTTTTTTCGCCGGAGGAAATCTTCGGTTCCTGTTATGGAAATCACCTGCAACGAGTATGGTGTCATCATTTTCGAAGCATGTATAAGATTCCAAACCGCTCAATGTTGCATCGCTATCACTGCTATCTGTTTCTTCCGAATCTGAACCGCTGGAAAATGAGAGAAGTGATTCGGAAGTAGCTTTTACGGCATCAGGCACATTCACTTGGGCTGCGATTTTCGGCAAAACAGTGGGGTTCTCTTTTGCATACTGCATATCGGCATCTGGTAGCAAGTTCATTTCAGAATTTTTGATGGTCGCAAGGACTGGTTTAGTGTTCGCACTGTTATGCTCTGGTGTTTTGGGTTTTACTGAAATTGATCTAAAATAATCTATGAAGCAGCGTACCGAAATCCGTTTAGGTAAAAGTACTATACCTTGGAATGGAGGATTCGTAACCAGGTATATTCGAATATAGGATCGCGTTCTGCCAAAGGCCTGCGAGAGGAATCCTGCGAAATGCAGGACATTTTCCTGTTTTGTAGAAATACATGATCACTTACAAACATTTCAGCACACCGAATCTTGGCAAACATATATAGAAATAATCAGCCAAAGCATCGAAGCTATCTTTGATAGTAAGGATATAAATGACCTTAGAGTTTTAAATTCAGATTCGACATTGATTTTAAACAGTAGTGTTAATGATAAATAAAGTTTGAATAAAAATAATTTATTTTAACGTAACGATCGAACAGAATCTGTTTGATTCTTTGTTAAGGCAACCATTATTGTTACAATCGTCAGGATAATCGTTCAAAGGCTGCTAAATTTTGAAAATGCATTCAGCCACCCTGTGTTGCAGCATTTGACATCTAAAGTCTCTATGATCCTACCTCGTCCGGTGTATCTTTTATGCTTCTAATTATGTAACAGCAAACGTCAAAACAAAAGACCTTTTTTTTGCTATCCGGCAGGTTTGTGTACGTTCTGCTGACGAGCAGTGAAAATATTGAATAACGTTTTATGTGCTCCCTGTAGAATGAGATACGGTCGGTCACGTTTCCTGGAACTGGTTATTATCTCGATATTTGGAGTAGGTGGAGGGTTTTACATATTCCAGCCAACCTTTCGTCAACTGCAGCAAGAAAGGGCAGTTCCATCTGTCGAGACTACATCGATCCCCACTGATTCGAAATAAATTTGAAACCAAAAAAAGCTCCAAGTAAATGTCCTTCTTTTTGCACGGGAATTACCCAACTAATGTGCTGGGATTATGCTCCGATGTTTTAACATATTTTTCAGGATGTCTATGGCCGCCATTTCTCGCATGTATCAAATGCTCAAAGGATCGCCGGTCGCAATGGTTGGCGGTACCATATTAATAACTGGGTCGCTTCTCTACACCTACCGAGCAGTCTACCGGCCGTTTGTGGTACGAAGGGAACGAGCGGAATCAGAGGCAATGGCCAATTACATTTTCCAGATGGAACAATCAAAGCAGCATCGGTAGTTAGCAGCCGGAATTACAGTTGAATTAGAAAGGAGTCCATTGTTTTATAAGTGTTGAATAAATTTAGCTCAGTGGTGGAAGAAAGCATGCTTTGTCGTTATTTGTGTGTTATAAGATTGGTAGATTTATGCTTTTAATGTAAAGCTTGTGATATGTTTCAAATAACTTAATTTGATAAATTATGCGTAATATCCGTTTGTCTCTTACTTATAAAATTATCCATTTTAAACATCGAGTTTAAAATAATAGTTTTTTAAAATGATTTGATTGGGCACCTGCAATATTATGCAACAAAAAAAAAGAACCAGAACAGAATTCGAGTGAATTACCACCAACTGGTCCAACATTCAGCTGATGAAGAGATTCCGCGTTCAAATAAATTGTGCGTGGGATAGTTTAATTAAGCCATTTATTATACCAAATGTGCTGCACCCGTGAAGCTGTCCGCTACACAAATGCTGGTTCCGTCCCTCGACCGTTGGCAGTGGAAAAGGAAATGTTCAAATGAGCAAACTTCGAAAAAAAAACAAACATCTCTACGCTACGTCTAAGCTGCAGACGGTTTAAGGAAGCGAACGGCGTGTCCCCGGGGCACCGCTATGCATACAATTAAGATATTAACATCCACATGGAACGAATACGCATAATCGCACCAACGCCACGAAACGTTGCGTCGGTCGGCTTTCTGCGTACGATTGCACTGCCCAAAATCCCTCCAATCAACCCCGGTATCCGTATAACAGCATGCATTCTTCAGCCAGCCACGAGGCCTTCGCTGCTTTTCGTTCTCCTTTTCGACCTCATCGCGTGCACTTACCCTTGCTGGAGTGCATCAGGAACTCGGGTTGACCATGCGGCTTAGCGTGGCGGTAAATGAACGTCATTGTATTCTGATTCGGGTTAATTTGTTCTCGAGCACGGGCGTTATCACGCGGGCAATAAACTGCGATGATCTTGAACCTTCACCGATGCAGCGTCCTATTGCCCCACGCATTTGCTCTTGAAGAAGGGCGGAAGTCGGTTCGGTTCTCTTGTTCGTTTTCAACGGGTACCGGTCTCGAAAGGGGCTCGTCTTGCGGGAACGATTAAGCCCCGTTAAGGATGAGCTGGAAGGCTCCTCCACAAGAGCTGCCGAAGGTGTTCGTCCTCGCGCAGCCTTGTTGAGTCACGGAGTTTCATCGAGCGGAACAGAACAATAGCAGGGATTACGCGGATGAAGTTGACTTTGCAACATAGGGGAGCTAGCATTAATGCCAAGCTGCTTTAACACCGTGATGAGTCTATTACTCATCGTTCAAAATCATATAGCCCTTGTCTCATAGTTCTCGGAACCATGTTGGATCGGGTAAAACAAAACACATTTGGCTTATCAGAATAGATAAAAAAGAATCACAAGTTTGTGGTTTTGGTCAGGGATCTGACAAAAGTCTATTTTTAAGCTATGCACCTGAGTGAGGACGTCATAATTATCTTCATATAAATGTTACCTTGCTAGCAGTTTCGCTAATCTTCTAACCTTTTCTATTTCTTTATTTTTTCGTCGGAGATTCTAGACGTCATGATGACCCACGTGCTTGATAGCTTGTAATTGCGACCATAATCAGTCAAATTCGTTAATTAGCAGTATCACACCACTCACCGATATCCCTTATTTATCAAATACGACTCAATTTTGGGGAGCAAATATTATCCAAATGCACAACCGACTCGTTCCATTGCAACATTGCACGTACACCAGTAATCCGTGATTCAGCGCATGTTGGGAAGCGATTTGCTTGAACAAAATAATTACCACCTTGGGCGGGCTAATCTTGATTCGATCGAGATTAGCCTTCAGCGAAATGGCCTAACCCGAAAAATCAAACTAAGATAAAAGCCATGGCCACTGCCTGTTAAGCGCGCAGTTTTGGATAAAGCGTGGCCAGAATGGGTGCTTTATATAAGGTGCTTTTAGTAATCCACCTCATCGGTGGTCTTACGGGAAGTAAGTTGAAATAGTGTTGCATTACCTGGTGTTCTAGAGTGACAGTGAATAATCGAACCTATCCATTGCAGTGTCAAATGGGCAGTTAATGTGCTATCATTGCGATGACTGTGAAACGACGGTGATCGACATTGTGCAATGTGGACCGAATAGGCCTTTGTTACCGTTCCCCGAAGATACACCAACGACGACTGAGCTCCCACCATCAATACCTACAGAGGAGCCGTCTACAACGACACTGGCACCTCCAACTATGCCGACCGAGGAGCCAGAAACTACGACGTTTGCTCCTCCTTCGATACCAACGATCGATCCAGACACATCCACCTCAGCACCGATTACGACTACGACAGTGTCTTCTGATACGACGACTGGCTCTACAGCAGATGTCGGTACTACTACCGGGGTTTGGCCTACGGACGAACCTCAAACAACGACCTTAGTTCCGCCTACTATTCCCACGGTGGAACCAGAACCAACAACGGCAAATCCTCCGACAACTTCGACCATGGAGCCTGAAACTACCACGTTAATACCTCCGACACTTCCTACGGTGGAACCAGAGACTACGACAACAACTATTTCTTCAGATACAACGACTGGCTCTACAGAAGAATCAGATAATACAACCCCAGTTACACCAACGGATGAGCCTGGAACTACTACTTTAGGACCCCCTTCTATTCCCACGGTGGAACCAGAAACAACAACAATAACGCCTCCAACAAATCCTACCATTGAGCCGGAGACTACCACGATAGTGCCACCGACGCTACCTACGGTGGATCCCGAGACTACCACATTTGTTCCTCCAACACTTCCTACGGTGGAACCAGAGACTACGACTCTAATACCTCCGACACTTCCTACGGTAGAACCCGAGACTACGACTCTAATACCTCCGACACTTCCTACGGTAGAGCCAGACACTACGACAACAACTATTTCTTCAGATACAACGACTGGCTCTACAGAAGATTTAGATAATACACCAACGGTTGAACCTGGAACTACAACTTTAGGACCCCCTTCTATTCCCACAGTGGAACCAGAAACAACAACAATAACTCCTCCAACAAATCCTACCATTGAGCCGGAGACTACCACGATAGTGCCACCGACTCTTCCTACGTTGGATCCGGAGACTACCACGCTAATGCCACCGACACTTCCTACGGTAGAACCCGATACTACCACTCTAATACCTCCGACACTTCCTACGGTGGAACCTGAGACTACGACATCTTCTGTACCGATAACGACTACAACTGTTTCTTCAGATACGACGACTGGCTCTACAGAAGATTCAGATAATACAACCCCAGTTACACCAACGGATGAACCTGAAACTACAACTTTAGGACCCCCTTCTATTCCCACGGTGGAACCAGAAACAACTACAATAACGCCTCCAACAAATCCTACCATCGAGCCGGAGACTACCACAGTAGTGCCACCGACACTTCCTACGGTAGAACCCGATACTACGACTCTAATACCTCCGACACTTCCTACGGTGGAACCAGAGACTACGACATCTTCTGTACCGATAACGACTACAACTGTTTCTTCAGATACGACGACTGGCTCTACAGAAGATTCAGATAATACAACCCCAGTTACACCAACGGATGATCCTGGAACTACCATTGAACCGGAGACTACCACGTTAGTGCCACCGACACTTCCTACGGTAGAACCCGAGACTACTACATTTGTACCTCCAACACTTCCTACGGTGGAACCAGAGACTACGACTCTAATACCTCCGACAATTCCTACCGTCGAACCGGAAACAACGACTATCAACAATACCCCGGGTGATCCAATTCTAACCCCTCCGACACATCCTACAGCTGGCCCAATTCTGACTCCTCCGACACATCCTCCAGGGGGGCCAATTCTAACTCCTCCGACACATCCTACACCGTTGCCGATGGCTCCGACTGGCTTTGGAATCGTCATTACCCCCAACACCTCACAGTACGCGTGTCTCACGGTCACACGCATCGACGGTAAGTAAATTGGTTTGAGAGCTTTCTGATAACACCTACAAGTAACGGGAGCGTTTGATTCTAGCCAACAACCGACCTATCATGAGCAAGGGGTGCGCGAAACTCATGCCGAGTACGCAGGAAACGTGCACGAACGCAACCAACGGAAGGCACAACAGCTGTGCGGTGTGCCTGGGTTCGCTCTGCAATCGGTTCTACTGAAGAAGTCGACGGAGAAGCTACGAATAATCAGCCGAAATCAAACAAACATTTTGGACCATTTAAAATCTCTCAAAATTCAAATAGTTCGTGTACACCTACTATGATGCCTAGGCTCGTTGACGGTTTGGCGGCAGTTTGCACGTGGTTTTCAGTTTGAATGACAAAAAGGATTTTACACGTCAAGCAGAGAAAAATAAATAAATAAAAGCACGCATTTGTGAAACCGTAATTGTTGTCTTATAAAACTTATTCTTCTGCAAGTATGCCCTCCGTTAGAAATCGATAGCTTTCCCTGTCAAAAAACGGTCCTTTCCTGTGTTCGAACGTCACCCAAACCATTGCACGTCTTGCACTTTCAACACCGTGAATGCAGTTGCAGGCGGCAAACTGCTGCACTGCATCTCTGGTTGCGATTAGCAGCTTCCGTTGTTGTGGCCTTTCATGGGACCCGAGTCCCAAAAACCCGAAGCCGTACCGCGTGTTCCGACCGAAGCCACCGACGGGTGTACGTTTGCGCACCACAACTAAACAAGTGACTTGTATGCCCCGCCAAGGCGATTCGCGGTGGCAGTTGTAACTGGAACGTTCCCGCTGACGGAGCTGTCTCTTTTGGTAGCGTCGTGCGTCTCGGTTTCTGCAACTTCTCGTGTTTGAGGATCGACCGATTTCGAGGATCTCGGCCCCCCTGGGTGTACGGGAGTGTGCCAAACACACGGGTTTTCGGCTGTTCGGTGGTGTGCAAAGTGTCGTAATCCGCATCGATATTGCGGACGGTGTTTTGTTATGCTCGGTGCATAAGTTGCCAAGGAAAGTTACAACCGGCGTGGAGCTGAGGAGTAAGAGAGGATTTTGCATAATTTTACGCAAACAATTCGAGCCGGTAAGGGGCCCATGCTTTGTGCACGTTGTGTGATAAGACAGCTCGAATGACGAGTCTCCGTCTCCGAGTCCGTGTCTGAAGGCTTAAGTTTGACCGTCCAGCAGCTCAGCAACGGTGGGGTTTTGGGTGGTAAAAGAAAACGATCCGATTTTCCACGTCCCACGTCTCGTCGTGTGTTCCACCTCCGTCACTGACCTTGACCGTGCGGTGGGTTTTAAATGGTCGATTAACAAACTGCCCCCACTTCTACACACACACACTCTCTCTGTTTCGCTCACACCCGTGCGACCTAGTGGACAGTCCTTTTTGGGGACGAGTACGTGCAGTGAGACGGTGTTTCGTCATCAGCAAGCCGCACGGTGCGTGGCCATCGTCAGTACGACAAATACGGTTCCAGTGTGATCAAAACATGTCCACCGGCAGTAGCTGGGACGAGGGCTCGAAAACGAACAATCCGGCCTCGTCACCGTCCGATACAGCCACGGTGCAGACAAGTTCGACCAAGTGCGGCGGAAGTTGCGACGATCCGGCCTCCTCGCCGGTGACGATGGAGGACGGTGTAGCGTGTCTGTCGATCAAGGCTGAAGATGAACTGGAACAGCAACAGCAGCAACAGCGATCGTACCATTGCGGATGGTTTGCGATTCGACCGAAATGGATGGCTCGCTTCATGACGCCCAAGTGGGCCCTCTTTTGGCTTTGCTGGGCCGGTGCAGTGCAGGGTGAGTATGAAGTGAGGGTGGTGGTGGTGTTGCGTTTCCTTTTTTCTCGATGGAAATGAAAGCCTTGTAATGTGTGCAGGGTTTGTGAAAAGATTGCAACAAACGTCTACGAGAGGAAATTCAGTTTTCTTAAATGGTTTTGTACATAAATGAAACGCAACAAAAGAGAACATGGAGAAAACTAGCAATCAACTCAGGAAATTTGTGAGACGTACATAAATTGATGGAAAAACATTCAGTGTCGTATTTAAGTGATGATGTAGCAATGTATAAAAGAACAGGAAAAAATTACCATAATTAAATATTAATCCCGTAAAGTGATGTTATTAAAAAATGAAACTAAGTTTTTGCGTTATAATTCATGAAAATGAATTTCGCACAGCATATAATTTCGCAAAAGCCGTGTAAGATTAAGAAATCTTCAGTGCTGTTCGCATTTGCACGATGAAATGAAACGAAAGCCGCCGCATTTCCATATCGATAACGTTCACAGAGCTCAAACCCGCAGCTCGTTGATAACACTGTGTACAGAACACGCGCTTCCAGTCCCACACGTGGGGCGTAAACCTCAAACAACTATCTCTATTTACTTTGGTTCCCCATTTCTTACCGGCGGTTCGATGGTGTTCTGATAATAAAAAAAAACCCAACCCCCACCAATGTGCACCTTTCGCCTGAGACCGATGACTCTATCGCAAGCGAACCGCCATTGTCGCGCGTTGGTTCTGCAACTGACAACATCAACAATGCACGCTCGAACGCTGAGTCCATTTCTCCGGCGAATTAAGCATCGAAATTGAATTTAATCCCGCAGCAAACCATTCCCGGCCACCCCGGAGAAAGGTGCTCTGGCATGCTTTACTCGTCCTGCGCGCAGAACGATTATCAGCACGCGAAGGGAAAGGACGAATTCTTACCCTGCAACAAGGAATAACGGTGCCGGTTGACAGATTCGTTCTCAAGGCATGCTTAGATGGGGTGGTTTTTTTCTCCCCTCCGCCATATCAACACTCGAACATTACGAGGTGATAATCATGGGCTGTTTATGCGTGTAAACAAACCATTTTCCACGCGACGGGGTGAAAATTAAATTGTGGACGGTTTTTGGGTGACTTTTGCGCGCCGCACCATCTGGGTTTTGTCGTAACGCTCTCGCAACCCCTCCTGGTTCGTCAGCTGTTTTGTGTTCCCTAAAACTCCCGCGCAGGGGTGAAAAGGTTAGTAGAGGTGGTGGTTCTGGATAAAGCGGTCGTAAATCGACGCATTTGATGGTGATTGCTTGTGCGCGGGTGCACGCGATACCCAGGAAGTAATTTCCTTGCCCCCGAGTCGGTAAGGGAAATCCTGAGGAGCTTGCTGCGGAAGCTGGGGGAGAAAATTCGATGGGAATTTTGTTGACAAAGGTGACCTAAAATTAGCCTGTCCTGAGCAGAAGTTGCCCGGGCTCATATGGGACGGCGAGAGGCAGATCTTATCCTTGCCATTTCATCTCCTGGTGGTTGCTGTTTTTTGTGGGAAAATCACCCCTTCCACGATCACGTCGATGTTGCTAACCGCAAACAATGTGGGCTACCGGAAACGATAGAAATGGCCCATTCCGGTACACATGTTTGCGGTAGTTGTTGCGCTAGTTTCAGTTTATCTAATCGAGATCGCCCAAATCGACCACTTCTTCGGTCAGACGTTTGGTTGTGGCATTTTGGGAGGTTTCCAATGATCCTTTCATCTCGTCCTTTCTCGATCGATGAACGGATTCCGTTAAGAAAACCCCAATCGGAAACGGGGTTTAAAACCCGAGCTCTCTACCAAGACTATTTTCACGCAACAAAAAAAAATCTCCAACCCCAATTTAGCCGGTTTATGTTCGCTTCATTGTCGCCCAATCGGAAGCGCGCTCTCGCGGACATTAGCCAGACGAACCGGTGGTTTAATAATTGTACAATTGGGACATTAACATAATCGCACTGCTCAAGCCGTCCCAGGGACCTGCTTTGTGGGGAATGATTTATAGCCCCGTGGCCACACTCCCCCAATGGCCACGGTGGCTCAACGTTCGCTCATGTTTAGAACCTCCGGCAACAAATTCGGCAGATTGAGCGGCTCGGTTGAAGAGTGCGTTTTGTATTGTGCACCTTTCGGTAGCGCTTCGGCAACGGCTAATTTGGTTAAAACCGCATAAATCTCAATTCCAAACACCCGTGGGCCCGGAAGCGAGCCACGCGTTCGATCGGGGTTGCGTTTTACGATCCGATTTTACGACCCCATATGCATCCAGCATCGCGCGTCATTAGATAATGGGTGGTTGGGTGCAGCTTTAAAGCCCACCCTTTGGTTCTGTGTGCATGTGCAACAAGTGCGCCGCTGGAGGGAAGCGGGTGTAATAAAAAAACCCTCCGACCGATCGTAATCATTTGATGAATGATGATCATAAATTGATGCGACATTTATGACGCATTAAAGGGTTCGAAATCACGTCCGCGGATTACTCCCGTAGCGGGGAAGCATCGATGGGTGTAAGAGAGCACCCAGAACCGGGCTGGAAAAGCGTCCTTTTTCCTCCCGATTCTTTGAACGGCCTACTACAACTGACGTGTCCGGCTAATGGACTATTTAGTGCTTTAATGACACTCGCGTAACCCGACCCGGTGGTTCCGTTGGGCTCATCAATTGACCCCGTTCGGGATGGCATCGAGGGCGCTTGAACTGGCTCTACATCGAGTCTATCTCCTGCCACCCCGTAAGCCTCATCCTCCCACGTGCGTCAAAAGTGCATCCGTTCGGAACCGCCATTAAAATGAGGCTCCACGCGCGCGTGGTTGTCGGCTTATTTATCACACGATTTGGACCAATAGGACCTCGGAACGGTGGGATGGGAAACGTAGTAGGGGTCGGTGGGTGGTGGTTCCGCCAGTGGAGAAGCCATTCTGGAGTCCATTTATCATTTCACGCTGGGCCAACTGCGTGCCGGCATTCGGCTTCTGCCTGAAGTGACAGTTGTCAGAACAAAAGCGTCAATGACCGGGTGGCCGATGCAGGGCAAAATGAATGCAAGAAGAAGCAGGAAAAAAAATTGTATGCTCAACAAATGCAACCCAGCAATGCACGCCACTTGCACACACACACACACCACGTCGCTCACGGGCCTGTAAACAAGCCTACTACGACGTGTCATCTGATTGTTATTGCATTTAAAATGACAAATTTAATGAATTGGGCTGTCATAAATAATGAGCAGGCGCCTGCGACTGCTGCTGTCACCGTCACAGGATTAGTGGCCGCTGCAGACGGACCGAGGGAAAAGTGCACTTAATTACCTTTCTTTTTCCCGGCCGGCCGAATGGGGCGTGCTGTGGAGGGTGTGCCATTAAATTATCAGCTGCACTTCGTTGCGTTATCGTGTCAATTGCGATTGAATAACGCGCAGTACAGAGAAGATGCTGGGGACTTTATCGTGTGTGGGTGTCCTTTCATCCGAAATAAAGGACTTAGCTCTAAGCTGCTGCATGAAATGCTTGGCGAGTGAATAATATTGTCACTGTTTGTTAACAAACTTCCTACCGCAGCTCACTCCTATCATGATGGAAAAGCGGTTGTAATCTTACGACCAAACGTGTGTCTCTGTTTGGCGACTTTTGTTTCGTCATTGCGGTTTTCTTCACTCACAATCGCTTGCTGTTTGATTTGATTTCCTTATTTTATTCGCCCGCAGCTCCCGCTTTCTCGTGGGGGGAGGTTTCAACCCCTAACGGTTTCCACTTGCAGTTGCGGGCGGCTTTCGGGCAAGGACTCTGCAGTTGTTTCGTTCCGTTTTTATTTTACGACTGTCATCACGCTTTCCCGAAGCGGGCATCCCCCTTTTGCGGGGCCAGTGAAAGTGGCCTCGTATCTGATTTATGCGATCGGGCGACACATCTCCGGGCCGTGATTTATCCTTCCCAGCGGCTGGGCTGTCAGCGGGCTGTGAAAACGGGAGCAAACGTTTGCGGCACAGATCCTGGCCAGATTGGCGCGAACTGCCTTCGTTCTGGTGCGTCATCCTGGGTGCATCCCCGGCCCTTTCGGTGGCTTTCTATTTATGGGCTTCAGTCGCCTGGCTGTGTTGTGTCGGCTGTGTGTTATTATGAACCCTTATCGCGATGGCCGTAAAGACGGTAGGGATGCATTCCCAGCCATCTCCGGAAGGGCACCAGGACCACGCCGGAGGAAAAGGAGTCGAAACGCGGTTCTTATTAGAACGGAGAGATCGCAACCGTCCGATAGGACGCGTGCCGTCCGTTACATGCGAACACTCGGAGGGTAAAGGGTCTCCACAGGGTGGACTAAAATCGAGGCGGGCACAAGTGCGGTTTATTTGCGGCGTAAAAATTAACCCCCTTTTTTGCAGGCACCAGCGCGCCATAAAAACAATGAGCCAGCGTGTCTCAAGATTCACCGCGAGCTGCCGTTTTATTCGCCTCCCGCCTCTAGATGGGGTTTTTCCCAGCCACACGACAGCTTCCTTGGAGGGATCGGAAAATCGATGTCCTCGACCAATCGGTGGAGAGTGTGGTGTGGAAAAATGCTTTCCAAACCCGCGGCACATCGGGAAGTCATCGTCACTGTCTTCGCGGACGCTCCACACGATGGAGCTGAGATTTGCGTCAAGTCACGTTTGTGTCATTTGTAAAGTGCCAAGGATCGATGCTACGATACACGCTTAAATTCAATCCGACCACCGCCCCGGGCAGGCAGGATATGCTACCGCAAGGATGTCACCAGACATTGTGGGGTTTTAATGCACTCATACCTGCCGCGCGCGTCGAGTGTGGCGTGACATTATGCTCGCTAATGCCGTGCTAAATCGTGGCCCGTAATGTATATAAGCTTCGTTTTATCGTTCCCGCGTCGGCATGCACGCAGAAAACGGCATTGGTGGCGTGGATTCGAGAGCGAACAAACCGAAAAAGCATCAACTTATGACTCTGCGTGATGCTGTTAAATCCAATGTGTTCGATACATTGATGAGCGCACTATGGGAGTGCGCTGAATGGTTCAAAAGCTGAGAGAGGTTAGGAACATAGGTACACAATCAAAGTAGCCAGGCATATAGCTTCCCGTTTTACTCCGTACTTTATTAAATCTGATTTTTCATGTGTTTTTCTTGCCCTACGCTCGTCAATTTCCATTTCCCACAAAGCACCGGTTTATTCCTCCCGCTGTGAGTGTTCCAACGCTTACTAGGATCCAAGCAAGGCACGAAAGGAAGAAAAACGATTCCCATCTCCACCAGAGGAATCGGAAGAAAGTGAACCAGCAGTGGGAGTAAAAAAACACGACCGTAATTGAGATTCAGGAGGTGTTTTTGTACGGAAAAATGACGATAAAGTGCGCGTATACATTTAAAAGATTGCATGAAATCCGTAAACTTATTGTGCAACGTGAGATTTCCGAGGCTTTTAGGTCGCTCTTCCTTGGACTGCGACTTTTTCCGGCTCGGATTGCACTAGCACGATCGTCCTGTGGGGTGGAAAATCAGCTTCCCACACTGGAAGGAAAGCGCAACCGTGTGTGAGCATGAACGCTCAGACAAATAGCGTATAAAATCGACCCCAATCCCTTCCCAAATTGAAGCATTCCATAAAGTGGTGACCGGGGGCTTTTCCCTATTTTACAGGAAAAAAATCCTCCATCATCTAATCGGGGGAAATTTCGTTGAGTCGTCGAACGGGCAAGTCGCCAATTCTGGGGGCCAATTCCCCGTTAGCCGAAAACTTCCTGTATTCCTACCACAGCAGTAATGCGTTCCAAAACGCAGTTTAATGGCATGTCGAAGGGATTACGAAAAGAGCGTGAAGTCGGTGGTGGAAAGCAGCGGGAAAAGAAGTAGCCCGCGGTAGTTGACACATTTTCCCAGCGTCCCGTGTCCCGACGTTGATCCTTTGACGGCACGATGAAAGGCACATCCTTTTCCCGGCCAGCGAGTAAGGCGGTAGGCAAGCATTTCCCCGGTCCAGGTACTCGCGCGGTTTCGATGCAACAGTTTGCCGACCGCCTTGGGTTGCGGCACGACAGGACAGGGAATGTTTGCCGTTCCGTCTCCCAGCAAAACGGGTCGCCATTCGAGGGTTTGGCTTGGGGCGATTTTTCACCACAGAAGCCGAACGGTGCTGCGGGTATGTTCAGTTGAGACGCGTGGGACGCGTGAGTCATTTGTGGGGATTTTTCCAGCGGTCGGTTAGTGAACCTCGGTGCCCTCGAGAGTCCTGGTTTGAGCTACCACTAAACTCCTGGAGCCAGAGTTTACCAGCGGTCGGTTTGGTTTTCGTGGGAACGATATTAATTCTCATCCACGCTTACGAGTCATCCGTAAGGAAGGCTCGAAAACGGAAACTAGCTTCGAGTAATTTAAATAACAGAAAAAGCTATTACGAGAGGCTTTGTGGATGGTGGCACACTTTTTTTTTCTTCCACCGTTACTATGGTTACTATGCCGGCAGATGAATGTGTAATTGAGATTTAGTAGGCCGGGTTTTTCTTACTCAAAAGCGCACATTAATTGGCAATGGTTTTCTTTTCTCCGTGTATAAATCGTATCCCGGGGGAATCGTCCTAGGATACGCTTTCTTCGTCACCTCCGGCGTAACGCGACATGCCAATATAACTTTTCCATTTAAAATGCCATCAAGCAAAGCAAACCACTTCGGGTGTGTGCTCAAATTTCAAAATATCCGTTGCTAAATCGGTAATCGGTCCACTCCTTCCATTCTTCTTCCTCCCTTTCTGCAGCCGACACACACACACCCTTGGCGACACGCGTTTGACACCATGAGGGGATGTTTTTTGATCTCGTGGGTGGGAAAATATATCTAAAGGGAGGTGGCGGTTGGCATAGCAACCCACGAAAGAAATATCTCCGTTCCGTTCGCTTTTCCTCACGATGCAGCTGAAGGATTGAATTATCGTAACCGACCGGTGATGCAAATGGCTTCCGATTGGGCCTCTTAGGGAGATATTTTCCTCAATTCTCACCGTCCACTTTTCTCCGTCCGCGGACGACAATATGCGACCGTGGGATCGGCGAGCAGGCGTGATTTTTATCGCATCCCTAATGTCCTTCCTCGTCGATGGCTCGCCGATTTTGGCATCCGATTACGCGGGAACTCATAACGCCCACCCCGTAACGGTGGTTGCGAATATGTTTGCATTGTTTGTTACATTTTGTTTCATTTTTGCTACGCTACACACGCACACCCCACGCACCACTTCACGGTGGGTTTGTTGACCTTTATTTCACCCGTGCCACGTGGCCGGTTGATGGATTTATTTTGTTTTATCGACTCGAGTGCCGGCGATTCCGATGGCTTGGTGTGGTGTGGTGAGATGGGTGGTGGGCTCCGGTTACCGACCGGTGGAAAATCACACAATTTAGCGAATAACAGGAAATTAAATTTTCGCTCAGCATAAATGGGCCTCCATCAGGGGGGGGCGGAGTGGCTGCCGGTAAACAACGGCAGGCGCCGTACGGTTGATTCGAAAACGCAATCCTGCTCAATCGCTCAAACACGGGAATGAAATATGAGGCCTATTTATTGCAAAACCCACCACCGGGTGCCACGTGCGGGTGAAAGGTGAACCCACGGCGGTAATGCAAAGTGCGATTTTAAGGATCTGTTTGGGACGCGAGTGCAACGGAGAAGCTCGTGCAGGATAATGACGCTTTTGTGCGTGTATCCTGCAGCGTAAACACTCACCCCGGAGAAGGAGAAGCTCCATTATTTGCTCGGATATGTAATCGGGGTCGGAGTTTGCATATAGATTGGAATATTTTTAAACTTGCACTACACTTTAAACGTTATCAGTTTATGTACATGTTAGCAAAAAAAATGAAAGGTTGCAAAAACAGGCGCAAGAAATACATAAACATCCCTGTTAGCGAAAGGAAAACTACTCCTTGCCGTTGCCGCTTTCTTGATAATCACCACGATAAGCGAACAATATTGTCCCCGACCAATCGACCATATCCTAGTAAGCGAGCCAGAATTTATTCTAATAACGCAGCCACCCTGTTTGCGAATGCTGCGTAAAATATGGACCGTGTCGCAGTAGGCGTAGACAAAAGGACAAAAACGCCAATTGGGGGCAAATTTCCCTCGGAAAAACGCCATAACGCGAGCTGGAGCAGAATAGTTGCAATGAAAGTGGGTACGTTTCGCCCGGGACGGCCAGTTATGCTCGGGTTCTGGTGTGGAAGTATTTGTTTGACCCAAAACGCACCCTACACTTTGCTCTATTCAGATGTCATATCGTCTCCTGCGTTGGGCAGTCGTAAGAAGCGAGTGCAGCTGATGGGTGTACTCGAGTGGTGATTTTTCCTGCGTGGCGGTTTCCTTTTACATGCCAATACGCCAGGGGACGCGCCCCGAAAGTAACTATGCATCGCGGTATGAATTATGTGCCATGAAGCGTTCCCGTTTCGGACGATTGCGGCTGATCGAAAGGGATGTATCACGCCGAGAACTTCCTTGCTGGAGTCGTAATTTACCCCTAAGCGCGGGTTAAATGAATTGATTGGCTAACATTTCGAGCGTATTATGTAGGCATTTACGAAAATATTTTGTTAACATCATGTAATCGAGATGTTATGAGTCTCATAACAAAATCGATCCCTTTTTTTGTTTGTCCTCGAGCAGGTTTGAAAATCCCAACCAGAATCGAAAGCATGTGCCACTGTCCAAATATATAATTTAAAAATGTTCGCACCTTCCATTAACTAGCCAAAATAAGGCGATCAACCGGGGCTGGAGTGGAGGGAAAGCAGTTCCATTTCGACCCATCCAATAAGTTTCCAATTTAATCTTTAACAACCTCACACAATGGCCAATCGAGGGTGCCTCGGGACAGAGCCCT
This sequence comes from Anopheles nili, assembly GCF_943737925.1. NCBI lineage: Eukaryota > Metazoa > Arthropoda > Insecta > Diptera > Culicidae > Anopheles > Anopheles nili. Next base: position 9,049,503 of record NC_071292.1, read on the forward strand.
GAAAAAGCAAGGACAAGATCCTTCGCAACCCAACGGGAGAGAAAGAGAAAGAAGTAAGAACGAAACACTTTCCCCTCAATGCAAACAATAGTTGTCACCTTGGGCACTGTCGGGAGTGGTGAATGGGAGTTTTCCACGAGAATAGGTGGAAATAGCTGGAAAACGCTGGCTTCCCTTTCAGCGATGCGGTGGATCGGTGGATGTTTTCAATCTTTACATTTTCGCACGCACGACAGGACACAAACAACCTGTGTCTAATGCACCACGCAACAATACACTTTCGCCCCTCTTCGGGTCGCCTTGATTCGTGATCCTGTCTCCCTGTTGCGTGCTCCGTCACGAGATGTCCTTTTTCGTAGTTCGGGATTTTTTTTCTCATTTTTTGTTCCGTTGCTTCTTCTTCTTCTTCTTTTCAGGCCTCGTCGTCAACGGTTTCATAAACGTTGTCATCACGACCATCGAGCGGCGATTCGGACTACGCTCAACCCAGACGGGCCTGGTGGCCAGTGGCTACGATATCGCGTCCTTTCTGTGCCTGGTGCCGGTATCGTACTTTGGTGGACGGCTCGGGGCCTCGAAACCACGCTGGATTGGGTGGGGTGTAGCGGTGATGGGCCTCGGGGCGTTCGTCTTCGCCCTGCCACATTTCCTCGTGGGTCCTTACCGGGCGACTACCTCGGACCAGAATGTGTGTGTTGTGGCTTCACTACTGGCCAACGGGACGAGCGGTTCGGTGGAAGCCCTCACGGAGGTAGGTAGCGTGTGTGTGTGTGTTATCTGTATAGCTTGAATTTGAAGCATAAAGCACGCACGTTTTAAAATATCCGTTACGCGATAGCCTCGAGAAGAAACTAAAAATCCAACTAGCAACGTTGGAGTATCAAACTATCCCTTCAAAAAGGGCTCCTCTTTTTTTTCTTCTTTTGCGTCCTGTAATTGATCAACTTTCCCTTTGTCATTGGCCCATGTAACTGGGCTCTGGTTAGGGGTCTTCAACAACCTGTCGGAGCTACCGGCCGGAAGGCACTCGGTAATTAAATAGAAACATCGCGGCAACATCGACATGCTTCCGTGCCGGGGTTTGGCTTTTGTTTCGGGTGACTTTTTCCGCCATCCTGTTCGATTTTTTGTTCAACAATCCTTCTCTTCCACAGCTCACGGGATGTGGCCACGATACGGTTTCGCCGACGGCAAACGGTGGCCATGTTCCGGCACCGGATAGCGAAAACCTGTCCTGGAATGTGTGGTTCTTCTTCACCGCCCAACTGCTGCTGGGAGCTGGAGCATCGCCTCTGTACACTCTCGGCGTCACGTACATCGACGAGAACGTCTCGAAGAAGATGTCTTCCGTGTATCTAGGTAAGCATTGGAGGGTTGACACAAAAGTACCGAGGGTGTTCAGAAACTCTCTAAATTAATGGCTTTCACAGTGGGCTGCCTTTTGGCACAGTTCGGGAAGGTCACAGATGCAACGCAATAAATGTAACCACCAATATGGGCCCAGACAGTGCTAATGCTACGCCATATTTCGCATGCCAGTTTAAAATATGCCACACCATGCGCCCTGGCTACCGGAGCGCTACACGCGATGGCCTACTTTGGTCGTCGGGTGGCGCTGTAAGTTATTCGCAAATGAACACCATAAATTACTCAGTCGTATAATCTTTGCGACACACTTCTTCTTTTACACCCTGGCCTACCCTCTGAAAGGGGGTGCCAACTGGGGAAAAGGGAGGGGATCAAAATATTTTGCAATCACTTCTGTCAAAATAAATCATCTGATTGTGAAATTAAACGTCGATCCTGTCCGGGATAGAGGGTGGCACTCCGGAGGGGGTACACGTTGTCTAGGGGGTTTTGGGAAAAGGAAGCTCTACTTCCGGTTCTGGTGAGGATGAACTCCTCCAGGATGTTTGGGTGTGTATGTCTGTGAGTGCGATTGTGACCAGAAAAAGGGCCAGAACCCTCCACCCTGGAACCAGAATCCCCAGAAGGGACAAGCTGTTGGGCGTGTATGTGGGAGTGCAATCTAGTAGGCAGTAAAAATGCGTATATCTTCATCATAATTTTATTAGCTTCCGTTTTATGAACCTTTGCGGGATAATGCGCCGAAAGCGGTTACATCATTGCTGGCTAAGGAGGGTGAAAATGAGGGAAATGGATGGAATAAAGAGAAGTTTCTAGATCGGAAATGACTTCGATTGCACACCTAACTACAAAAAAAGGGAAAGGATCTCGCTCCCCTTTCGGATAAGATGTATAGCTTACACAAATCTGTGGGGTTTTTACATAAAATGCAGTTGTTCAAATCGAAAAAAATCTTCAAAAGGTCCGTTGCATATGCGAAAGCAATTTATTTATCAGAATCGCTCACGAGAAGTCGCGTTAACCCAGCGAATGGTCGCTTTACCGAGTGGCTCTGTGTAGCACAGCTGTATTTGCTTCTTCGGGTGGAAAATTCACTTCCATTTTTCCATTCCCAGCGCCACTTAGCAGGCCCTTAGCAGCCTCACGGACCACAGCCGCATCAATCAGAGGCGTGCCCGATGTGCGTGCGAGGGATAATATTTCAATTGGATGCATTGATACGATTTCGAACGCTGGAAAAAAGGTCCCCGGGACTCGGAGTGATTGTGATTTTTATGCACCACTCTCACCCGTGACGGAACAGCGTGGAAATTTGGTGCCGGGCGGTTCGATTGATTAGATTTGTCTTGTGTAGAGGTTCATCTGGCGGCTCGCTCGGGACCAGTGAGGCGTAAATCTATTTAGTGGCTGAGAGAATAAAAGCGAAAACAGCTGAAATTTGTGTCCGCTCGGGCAGTGGAGTTGATTGATTTTTGATTGAAGTTTGGAAGCCTTCTCGTCTCCATTCCATCGGCTCAATAAACAGGGAAAACAATTGCCAGGGATGCATCCAGTATGTGGGGAGGAAGTTCAAAAATCGATTCTTTCTGGTGACTTTTCCGAAGCCCACTAAAGTGAGATTATTATCAGGAGTTATGCTTTAACCGTTTAAATTTTAAATTCCGTGAGAAAGAGAGAGCTGAAAGAAAGAGAGTCAGGTGCAGGACATCGGTTCGTCGTTTGGACTTTCACCACTCAATCAAACAGCCTCATGAATAATCTCAATCCGCCTTCTAACGCTGAATTTCCACCGACAGGTATTTACTACACAATGGCGGTTGTTGGACCAGCTGCCGGCTACGTCATCGGTGGACAGTTGCTGCTCTTCTACACCGACATGTTCGTCGTCGATGCTACCACGTAAGTTTTCCGAGCTGCAAGCCATAAACGCCACATATTCCGTCCATCGAACGCTCGAAGACCGATCTGCTTTTAATCTGCTTGCTATGTGTTGCCATCCATCATAAGGCGCCGGGATGGGCTTGTCGTCGTCATCGTCGTCGTCGTCCTTTTGCCAACCCTCACGGGGATCTACCATATCTCGCTCTTTTCCCCACGTACACTCATAATATCATAACACTTTCACCTGCCCTGCCGAGGCGTGTGTGCATCTAATATTAATAAATTCAAATTGTGTGGAAATTTCGGTCGAGATCGTAACAGTTTATCGTCTTCTTGCTTCGTCGAACCGGCCCCTTGTGGCTTCGTCGGCTGGGAATAAACCCACCATCGGTGCAGGCACGCAGCCGTTAGACGAAGGATGTTCGATGGCTTGGGCACCGGGGACAAGTTTATCGCAGCTCATAACACCTTGGATAAGGTAACATCTTGCACCCAGTCGGTTTCATATCGAACATTCGCATGCAAGCAGGCCAGGATGTTGTGCTAAAAATGTGTAAACCATGGCCTACGTGTCTCCATGGCAACGCGTGAGCTGTCTTTCTCTTTGGTGGAGGGATGAAAATGCACAACCTTGGCCGCCTGACGAATCACGTCGACGTACGAGACGATATTTCGCCGGTGGCGCATCATTGGACTCATTACGGGAGCCGCACGGGGCAGGAAATGGTTCATTTCCTTCCGAAATCACAAAAGGCTGGCGTCATCCTTGCCTTGGTGAAGACGTCGTACGTGCACAGGCACGGTTCCTGGTTGCCTTATGACCTCTTATTCGTTGTGCAGTCGAATTTTGCATTTTTTTTTCGTAAGGATTTTTAGAGATAATTAGATCTGGAGCATATTTCAACCATATTTTCCGTTATCCAAGGCAAACAAAATTCATATTTATTGTGTCGTAAAATCATTTTTTTCTGAGCGTTATGAAAAGAAATTCACCCGGGTTAACCTCCTGACAGTTGCGGAAAATATCCTTTTTCGTTCTCTTTTTTTTGTGTGCTTCTTTCCCCGTCCACAAACGTCACCATGTTCTTGTTGGCTTTCATGCACATCCGCCAAAGGGCGAACAAGGACATACAACATCCTGTTGCTTTTCGTCCACACCGTGCCGAACGGGTGTCTTCACTTGACGGTGCCGAAAACTGGCCCTTTAAAGACGCACGAGGTGAGAGGTCGGCGGCATCATCGATCACGGTATATGCTCGCGTATCCTCACCACGGCCCTCCGGTGGTTCATTTTCCTGCCAGTGCATTGTCGTTTACGGGGAAAATTGTGTTACGGTCGGTGTTGTTGTTGCCGAGAAAGTATATCAACCTTCCGGCCGGCGGGCAGCGAAACTACGCCAGCGCAGGAAATCGCGTTCACCTTCGGACGCATTTCCATAATAAGCAATTCGTTATGCTGCGGGGAGTTGATACGTTTTTTTTTGGAGTTTTTGAATCGAAAGGATGCACTGTTAGAGAAAGAAACCAAGGTGATAAAGTTCTGCCATGCCGTTTTTCTTTGGTTCAAGATGGTTTCATGTGGGGGGTTGAATTCAACATCCCTGCATGAATATCCTTTTCATTTGCTGCTTGTTATTTGCTTTTCTACGATGATTTTTTTCCGCAACGATGTTTTTTTTTCAATTTTCACAACCATAACCGAATTGCATGCGAACTCAATTGTTAAATAAATTTTAATTGCCAACCTCGTTTAGAAGATGGATAGCCCGCACCGATCGAGCCGATGATTGATGATCACTCGTGCGCTTAATTAAAGGCACTGGTGCCCGATACACCTGGCACCTCGCAAGGACCTGTACCACCCGGTGAAATATTGTTGACGATTCTCCGCATTTTGGAGTCGCTTGTTCGTTTGACCACCGGCCAACAATAGATCGATAATCGACAACGCATCCTGGCACGCGGGTGCAACAACGTCCTGCCCAGGGACGACCCGCAAACCCGAAATCCCATTTGTAATCCATGGGAAAAGTTGATTTTAATGAATGGAAACGTCGCCGCTACCCGGCGGTAGGGTTTGTTTTTCGCGCGTGACTGCTCCCATGTCCTGGATCGTACCACATCGAAGGACGACCGTCGTGGGGCATTGTGTGTTTGCGGATTCCGTGTGGGGATTTCGGGATGATAACCTTTGCATACGAGCTGGCTTTTTTTCACTCTCTCCCATGCCGTTTTCCCGATGGTTTCTCGCGAGTGTGTGCATTTATCATTTTTTAATTGTCTTTTCTCCTGCGAGTTTCCACGCGGGATAGGGAAAAGACCGGCCCGGGTCGGTCGGCCGGTTGGCTCGGATGCAGCTCGAGTGCGCGCTAAAACTAAGCTTATAAACGAACACCGAGCCCGACGGTCCGGAACGGTGGAGCCAACACGATGTCAATATTGCCATTTAAATCGCACACCATTGTCCTGGCGCCCTTGTTGTGTGCCCGCGTCCATGGAGCGCGTCCGGGCAGAACAATTGCAATGGTAACTACGATTGTAACCATCGTTACAGTCGACCGAAAAAAAAAGCCCCGAGTGAGAGCTGCCCACGATATATGCGTGGCGTGGGAATAGCGCGTTTGCCACCGAGGGTTTCCGCCATTAAAATCGCTTTTTATTTAGCCTCTCTCCGTTACTATGGTTGGTGGGTGAGTTGCATGCAAAAAGAGGCGCCCGGAAAATGAACTACCGGAAAAACGCGCTCACCTACGGGGTTTCTTCAATCTTTTTCCCCAGCGCAGGAATCACGTGTACGCTTTATTATTCTATTTATTAACCTGCCGTGTCGTTTCCTTGCGGGTTGCTTTGATGGTTTTCCCTGTTAATTTTTGTTCCGCTTCTTATTTTCCCGCCTTTGACGGCCATCGTTTTTCCCGACCACCGATGCAACGCAGGCTAGGTCTAACGCCGCACAGCAAGGTGTGGGTTGGAGCCTGGTGGATTGGGTTTGTGTTCATGGCCGCCTTCTGCCTGCTGCTGGCCATTCCCATCCTGGCGTATCCTTCCGCCCTGCCCGGGTCGGAAAAGCTCCAGAAGGTGTCCGAAGCACACCGAGGTGACGATGGTGATGGCGAACGACGTCAGGAGACGTTCACCAAGATCAAGCAAATTCCGAGAGCGCTCTTAGCTCTGTTACGCAACCCGACTTTCTTCTTCCTGAACCTGGCTGGCGCCTCCGAGGGGCTAGTCATTTCTGGCTTCGCCGTCTTCCTACCGAAGTTGATCGAGAACCAGTTCAGCGTGACTGCGGTCTGGTCGGCACTGCTCATGGGTAAGTAGTTGGCTTGAATCGAGTTTGCATGGCTTCTTTTGTGTTGAGTGAAGGAATGAAGTACCAGATATTGGAAATTGCTAGACGAAGGAACATGGCAACCATTTAATTATATTATTCTGTGAAAAAGTTAGACAAATAAGCATTGTGTTAATTTCAAACATATACACATATAAACATATAACATGTTTGACTAACTTTTAGAAATATGGTCTAAGAGTATTATAATCAACCTTCTATTCTATTCACCAGGAATTATCACAGTTCCAGCCGGTGGGGGTGGAACGTTTCTTGGCGGTTACCTCGTGAAAAAGCTGCATCTCTCCTGTTCGGGAATTATCAAGTTCTGCCTATTTGCGACCATCTTCGCCGCTCTGTTCACCGTGTGTTTCTTCCTATCCTGCCCAAACCTGACATTCGCGGGTGTGACGGCGCCCTATTTCCCGCACGAGAACCTCGACGGTCCTTATGCCCACTCAACGGAACCTCGTGATCTCTACTACCTACCTAAACACCTTGAGAACGCTTGCAATGACCGATGCGCGTGTAGCCGGCGAAATTACGAGCCAATATGTGGTGCAGATGGAGTGATGTACTACTCGCCATGTCACGCTGGTTGTGGCGAAGAGATCAACCTGGAGAACGCCAAGGTGTACCGGGATTGCACCTGCATAAATGCAACGTTCCACGGGGATGCAAGTCCGCAGATGTACGGAGGTGGTAGCTATGATGCGGTCAACACCATGTGCCAGTCACAGTGTGGTCACTTATGGATGTTTGTGGCACTCTGCTTCCTTGTGATGTTCTTCACCTTCCTCGCCACGATGCCGGCCCTATCGGCGACACTACGGTGCGTTCATGATGACCAACGCTCGTTCGCCCTTGGCATCCAGTGGATCAAGGTCCGCGTGTTGGGAACCATCCCGGCGCCGATGATCTTCGGCCGGTTAATCGACGAAACGTGCATCCTATGGCAGGAGTCGAGCTGTGACGATCACGGGGCCTGTTTGGTTTACGATAACGCCTTCATGAGCAAGTAAGCTGATCGGTTCGTGGGTCTGTTATCGATTGAACTCACGCTATTTGCTTTTTCAGGTACATGCTGTTGCTGGCGCTGATCGGGAAGGCCTGTTCGATCCTGTTCTTTTTCGGAGCCTGGTTTTATTACATCCCACCCAAAGCGGTCACCAACGGCGATACGCATCAGCGGGACTCCGGTGAGTCGAAACCTACCGTGAATGGGCATATCGCCGTAACTGGAACGGTAGAGAAATATTGAGAATCTCGTCAAAACGCTCCAGAATTCATGAAGCTCAGACACAGCCAGTGTCTCGCTCAAGTCATACGTAGTCTTAAGTGTCAGGTCGTAGTATGCCGTGCAAAAGTCACAGCTCGCGCATTCCTCAGTCCGTTAATGTGTCAAACGTCGATTTACAGATTTTTCGAACCATTATACCATACATTAAGATGGCAGCATAGTTACGTAGCGTCTACCGTGTCGAGATCCAGTATTTAGTCAAAGTAGTAGCACGGAGACCTCAGTTCCGTTGATAGAGTTAATGTTATTCCCAGGACGTAATTAGCTTTCGGTTTTGCGCAGTAAGAGTAGGATTATTTATCTATGGCTAAACGATTCTCAGGATTGACTGGAGCATGTCTATTTTTGTATCTAAGCGTGTCCTTTTCTTTGTTTAATGGTGTCCGTTGGACTCTTCCTCCGAACTGAAGTAATAATGAAACTTTTCATAAGAACGTAGCATTGTATGTACTACCAACCATAAATGTAGGCTCTCTAGCGTGTAAGTTGCATTGGAATAAAATGAAACCCTGAATCAATATGCGATGACCTACGGCGAGTACTGGCGTTGGATAAAGTGCAAGGACGATGCATAGTTATAGTATTTAAACGTTATTATTTACATTCATGTCTGTCAACTCTGACCATTTAAAATAGTAATTAAATTTTATTGATGTTAAGATCATTTGCAGCTTTAATGGTTTTGTTTAACATAGAAGCACGTTGTTTGGTATTCCTTTTCAAATGACTCAGCGTATTCAGTGAAACGAACTATAACGTGTTTCGAGTCATTGGATGAAAACGCTCATGAAAAATGCAGTTGCAATATGCATAAAGATCCGATTGATTTGCTTTATTGGCTGTAACAAATATTACACAAAACAAAAAAGATATCCATAAGCTTAAACGCGTTATTTTAAATATCTTTTTTGAAGGTCCTTAAGGTACATGTTCATATTGTTAACCTTTATGTCTTGCTCGCCTGTTGGAGTAAAATGGAAATTTTTTTTTAAAACTTCAGTAAAACTATGCTAAAATGTATAGACCTTAGGTTTATCCAAACAATCTTATAAAATATAAAATTAAAATTGACAAAACAAATTTTCCTCCCCTGGTGTGAATCTGTCAAACAGAGAAACATTGCCCTGCCTTCTGGTTTAGGTATTATACATCATATGGCTGTCAGACTAGGTAAAAGCATAAAAAATAAAATGAAAAAAGTGCTGCACATAAAAGCAAACACATAAATTTGTATGTAAATAGCAGTCGACGTAAACTGCAGCGTGTGTTTTATCTAAAATAATATTTTCAGTTGCTAAAGCAAGCAGGATTATTTGATTAATATTTGTGTACATAAAATATATTAGAAAATCATTGCGTTTTAGCTGGTATGTGAATTAGAAAGGAAAGTTCCTTAAAACTGGTTCATCGCTCAGATGACGAAGAAAGTTCTTGTGTCTGGACTAACTAGTGAAACTCTCAAAAGGTGCATTAGACATGCTTAAGATCTATATTGTGTATGCAAACAAATTTCAAAGAGAATGATAATCAAATCTCGAAAAGGATTTAAAATCGACGTGTTCTGATCGTTATGTATTGTACCGTAAACGGAAATATTCTCATCAAAAGCATTCCAACACAACACGTAAAACTCCATTACGCTGCAGTACTACTAAGGCGGAGTAGCGCACATTACAGCGTAGAAGTGTACGCGAATCAAAACGGAAATGGGATGAAATTGTAAACAGGAAGTTTTCGATGCATGCAGCATACGTGCAGCTGAAATAGCGTGTTGGTTGACATTCTGCTGGGCAAAGGGATGCCAGAAGGGTTGTTGGGGATCTGCCACGGGAGCGCGTAGTGCGTAGAGGAAACAAAAAGTTGCTCCACTCTTCGCGAGGCTGCTGCACAAAAGAGCACACAGATGATGGGGGGTTTTATGTAATTTCTATGCTCTCTCCCCTAGTGGTGGCGGCCACCCTTACAGTGAGTACATTTGCACCGATTTCGTGACGGAGAGCATGAGAGAAGCCCGCTCGAGAGCGAGAAGGCGCGCAAATTGCCACGTGTGTGACAGAGAAACAGGGAGAGCGAGAGAGAGAGTGAGAGAAAGGGAAAACGAGAGCGCACGGGGTGACGGAAACTGAGCCTCACTGTACAGTCGAATGCACTGGCGCTATCGCGTTTCATTTCTTCCGAAGCAAGCGGCCAACCAACTCGGCCACCGAGCCAACCAGCAGTCCCACGGGTGACAGGTCACAAAACAACGGTTCCCTTTTTTCGTGCGCATCCTACTAGGATCAACCCCTAAGTGTTTCGAGTGTGTGTGTGGCCGTGATTCGCAAGCATAAACACGCAGGATGTCATGATCCGTTTTAAGTGCCAGTAGCCCGTGTTACGGTGTCTCGAAGTCGAAGGAAAAGGGAACCACTTTGCACGGATCGGAGGAAAAAAACCGTAACGGAAGTGAAAGAAAAACGGGGCCAACGTCTCTGCGTGCGTGTGTGTGTTTGTGTTTGAAGGGGGGGGGGGGGTGTTATCCCCCTATTGTGTACTGACCAACAACCCCCTTGCCATCGAGAGAAGTGTTACGGTTTGATGCTGTGGAAAAGACACGGTGCGATTGTGTTTTTCCTTTGTTGCGCCGCGGGCACGTCTTCGCGACACACACAGAGAGAATGGGGTTTTCTTGCGCGGCCATACCTCGTCCGTCCGCCATGGTCCGTCGGCGCCCACCCACCCCACCCCATGGGTCGTGCCACGTCTCTTTTCGCTCTTGCACATAAAAACCACAACACTCCTGTCGAAGGGTGCGAGCGAGATGGAGCAACCGCGCGCGTGTACCTTTGAGAGACGGTGGGTTTGTTGGTGTGTCCACCATTGTGTTGCAAGGAGTCCGTCCATGCGACTTAGAACGCCCGTATGCTCTCCCCTTCCAGGGGTGGTTTTCCATCAACCCCCTCACGCCCACCGGCCTCTCGAAACACCACCGTTCGATCGATGTTTTCCCCGTGATCAGGTGTTTTTCCGTTCGTTACCCGTTCGTGCCGTGCATCGTTCTCGGTGGTGTGTGTGTGTGTGTCAGAGAGAGGGCTTTTCATACCACCCCCTTGGAAAACCCGTTCCGAGTCGAATGCAGCGCCGAGGGGAGCATGCTCCCTGGTTACAAAAAGCCACCTTTTTCCACCCAGTACTGTGCCCGTTTTGGCATTCGCACCGACGGGTTGCCAATGGGTGATCGATTTTCTTTGAAACTGTCACCCGAAAGGGGGCCTACCTTACCGTGAGGGGAGGCCAGGGTCATGTTTCATAACCACCGCATCGCTACCGCAAACACAGCTGATTGCTGAGCGGGTGGGTGGGAAAAGTGTGGGTGGGAATGCAACTAGGAGGGTCATTTTTCGTTATTTTTTGGGTTGTTTTTTCCAAACACCCATCGGGTGTTTGTGACGAAAATGTTATGACGAAACGGAACGATGCTGCACGCTAGAACAAAGATAGTTACACACACCATCGCACACACACACACGCCCATGGACGTCCCGTTTCGTTTTCAAATTAGCACATTCTATGCTGCTACCCTCTAATGCTTGTGGCAAATGGCACTCGGATTTTTGCACTCGTGGCAGTGAGGATAGCTCATTCAGGTTATTTTGGGGGGTTGTCATTTTGGTGGCATGGGCGATTTAGCGGCCTCTCATTAGACGTGGTGACGTGTGCAGCTGACGCTAAGCTGGCTGAGCTGAAGCTGGCTTCAAGAAGAAGGCTGGCTTGTTCCTCTAAATTATGCCGTCGTAGTCTGCTGGCTAGAAAGTGCGTTCGTTCGTGCGTTTCGCTCCGTTCAAGTGCGCCCGGGCGGGTTCTGTATTTATAATCGTTGGTCGAGAATTGTTTTCCCCACTCCCGTGAAGTTACCGCGCCATAGTGTGTCTAGAATATGTTTCTAATCTTATCTTTCAAACCCGCAGAGAAACATATAGTGCACGCGGGAAGAATCGCTCGATTGAGTGAAAAGAAAAGCCAGTGCAATAGTGGTGCAAAAGTGTGCTAAAGGTGCTGGCAGCCGAAGAAACAAGTGCTGTGTGAAGGGTTTTTCGTTTAGGGGGTGAATAACGGGGTTCCGATTTTCGACACCAATTGTCATTAAAGGTTTCAACGGAAAGTGAGATTTCCACAGGTAAGTTTTCTTCGGCTAATGAAGCGAGAGTGGGATGGGAAGAACATGAACGCAGGGTGGGTTGTAACATGATGCAATTTATGCGCCTCAATCGGAGTCGTCTCTAATGACACCTCGTGGCTAATTAATATTTTCTTCGAAAAATCAAAAGAGAGAAATAACTCCACCACCAACCACTCTGCCATTCGTCGTGATCGGCGGATCAAAGGCGCCGTCCTTCGGCGCGCCAACCGAAGATGGCGATCGAAGGAGGCTGGTTTTAGACGCCGGAAAGTTGTCATTGACATGTCCGCCTGGTTGGTCCAGACCCGTCTCGGCTTTCACGGTCATCAGCAAGAGGCGCGATTGGTGCGGGCTTCCAGCGGCTGTTTGCCGTAACTTCGCACACAAAAAACGAAATCGAAACATCCGTCAGAAATTCCACGCAAAGAGCAAAGTATAGCTCGAGAGAGAAACGAGCGCGTGAAAAAGAAAAAAAGCATCCTTTTTTTTTGGTTGAGCTAAGTTCAAATTTCTGTAGAAGACAGCTCGAATGATTAAAAATCTTGTGCAAGTGTCAAGGTTGACTAATACAGAAGCAACCTTTTGCGATCGAGTAACCAATGCCTAGTCGTGTCCTGTAGAGTTGCCTTCGCCTTATCTAGTAGGCCAGAATAGCATTACAGAACCGCTTCAGACGCCTCTGCAAACAAATAAAGACGCGTATTGGTAGACACTTCTCCTACTGGACGCCATAGATCCTAATGAACTTTCAGCTCTCAATCCATTGCCGGATACTCGAGTGCCACCTCAAATGGCTCAAATAAGCTCCCCGAGAGCTACCCTATCCCAGCGATTGGACCATTATGCAGGCTACGAACCAGGCTGTTGGTTACGAAAAACACACCTCACCATTTAACGATCGTCGAGGCTGCTAATGCGTTCCAAAAGCTCGTGGGAGCGTGATCACCGGGTTGTTATACTACTTTTTTTTCCTCCCCGCTTAAACGCGACACACAATAGCCATAGTGGATTGTTTCTGTCACCCGCGGTGCGTACCCATTGGCGAGTTGTATGCGTAGCACCACGACAGTGAAAAGGTGTACGTTGCCAGCGAATGGTTCGTGCGTAACGCACACTGGAGCCCTCCTGCTGGGGTGGGACTGCTCGGATTTGTGATCTCCAGTTCCTCGCACAACGCGGTTATCGGATCTATGTCGGGGCATTTCCTCCATATGCGCTTCCGTAACCGATTGCGCTCGAGATAGTCCGTCGTTGTTTGGGTGTAACGTTGGTCTCTTTTTTTCTGGTTCCTTCATTATCTGCGCGCTGCACCTCACGCAACCTTTTACGCACCAACCTCCAGCCAACGTGAACGCAACAGCCCTAAGCATCGAAGGCGAGAAGTCGGATGGACCAACAACTGCGTCGTATAAAGACGCACGATAATCACAGCTCGTGTTCGTGAACGTTTTCTTTCTCTATCACCCGCTCGAGCTTTACGTAATGGGCTTTTACCACTCGCGGTTGATTGTTCTCCTTTTTGTTCGGTGCTTTTTTGTTTTGGAGGTCCAATTTTCACAGTTTGTCGAATACAGTTTTATTTCATTTATATTTTCTCCCGCGGAAAAGCATCTATCGCCTTCTACGCGTGGTGTGATCGTCTTATCACGACTGCGTTACGACATGATGCTGTTGCTTTGATGCCATTATTTAATTTGAAATTAAATGCGCACAAATACCCATTCGTGGAAAGGACGGATAAAAGGATGGGTACGGTTCAGTTCCCATTTGTGCGCTTGTAAACGTTCACACCTCTCACCTTCGTTAACAGGCGAGTGCCACTTTGGAATGGAAGCTCAAGTACTTGCCCAAAGTGGGCGCTGTACTTCCTTAAAGTGTGATCATTTTGATAGCATCCCTAGAGAGGGATCCGGGGCGAGTAGTCACAGGGGAGAATACAAGGATGCCCCTCGTACAGGAAATGAATATTACCGTAATAATCGTTAAACCCATTCGGAGTTAAATCGCAGTTGAAAAGCACGCACAAACGTTTGTGGGTGTAATAAAAGGCACTTTGAACGCAAATCTGAGCCACCCAGGGAAAATGAGCTTGGAAGGAGAGGGTCCGTTTGGAAAATTTTAATACTAAAAAAGCTTCAACTTTTTGACCGAATCGAACAACGAAACTGCAACCCTCACGCTTCATGTTCGTACTTAATTGTCCTAACGGAGTAAGGGATGGAAACGCTCTGTTAATAGCAGAACTCGCCGGTGGCTAAACTTTCCATCAACTAATGATCCTTGCTGGTGATATGGACGATGGTACGATGCCCAAATGTTCGATTTATTGCCACCCTGTGCCGCCACGGTACGTTCACTTGATTGTTGCGCCGTAATAAATGTTTGAGGCTCACGTTTGAGCCAGTTGCTGCAGCTACATCCGGTCATCGAAAATAATGATGGTGCGCGTACTTTGGAATGATTATACTGCATTGGCTCTTGTGCCATGCCCTCGACGGTGTCGCACCGATTCTGTGTGGACATTTTTCGAATCCGGCGAGCTGCTGGCTGTGGGTGTGCAAACAAGATACGCGGCCGCTTGTTCCGGGTGCGGAAGTTCCGCTGGATTAATGGTGGATTATTGGTGATTTATTTGGACCCGCAAGTGCGTAAGCGGAAAACGTTTGCTCTGCATGTTGGAGCCTCCCTCCACATGTGGCTAAACGTTTGATAAACGTAATCGTTGTTTAGTTGTAATACGATCATTTATAATCTGATCTGTATTTTTTTATTACAAGTGCTCCATCATTCGGGGGAATTTATATCATTTTGAAGGTTTTTCATTTTCTAACAGACCCCAGTAATTGGTCGAAATTATACACATCTGTGGAGTTGGGTTAGATATGTGACCCACATAAATTGGGTCACCCTTACAAGCCCTTCGTTAGTTTCATCACGCGCTACAATCCCATTCACTCGACTGTCACCGCGTTCGTGCTGGGACACATTCTTGCCCGGATTTGATGGTTCCACGCGCTCACATGTGCCACCGAACCTTATCAGCACAACGGCGACCGTTTAAAGACCCTTTAAACGGGGAGGATTTCGTTTGATTGCCATTAAAAGTTAACCACCGCTGGTCCCGGGGCTTCTTATCAGCTCTACCGAGAACTCATCGTCCCAACTCAGGCAGGATGCTGTCCAACATCTCGTGGCTTCGGGTTGAGTGTTTTCTTTTTTTTATTCCCATCCCTTATCGCCTCAAATCCCTCCAAGGAGAGGCAGTTAACTGGGCAACGTTTGCATTGTAGCAACGTGCAAAGAGATACGCTTGGGTCTGGCTACCGTCCTAGCAAGCCCGGTGCGCGATTTCACATTCGAATGGCCTTTCGAGAGACAGAGACTGGCTGGCGAGAAGTGGCAGCCTTCAAGAAGCCCTGACCTTTTTTCGACATTTCCATGGGTCCGCGATGGGTTCCGCGAGGTGTGGAGGTTTTTTTGGGGGTACCAGGTACCGGTGGGAAAACTCACTGCCAAACCCAGACCACCGTTTGCCACATATTTCTCGGGCTGCAACTGGACCAGTTTCCCGGGGTATGTAATTTCATACCCCGCACACCTTTTTCGCTCGCTTTGATGTTGCTAGCCTTAAATGGCACGTCCAAAGGGAACGAACGGAAGTTCCACTGGGTCTCCCTAAGCCCCCCAAACCCGTGTCTTGGAAGTTTTTGGCAAACCAGCTAACGGGGTTCAAACGCAAAGTTCCGTATCATGTTCTCGCGCGTTGTGACGCCTTCCACTGTGTCCCATGGGATGGGTAGGACCTCGCGGCCAAGGTCCCAACCCGCTGATTAGCGGAACCGCCAAACAACCGGGGGGAGTTGAAAGTAATCTCTTGCGAATATTATCCGCTAATCGACCGGTGAAGCGTGAAAACGAGAAAAACCTTCCCCACAATTCCACGGTGCGCGTATGCGTGTCATACGCGATGAAGCCTGTCAAAAGGCGCACGAGCGCGCACACACATCGAAACTGGCCCCGGGAGTCTGGTAGCGTGGGCGTAGATGTTCGAGCCCACATTTTCACTCACCCCACTAGGAGTATGACGTCGATCCCTCCCGTGGGTGGGGTGGGGATCTAGCTGATATTAAATGTACATCAACGCCGGCACACCAGGGGGGCTCGAGGGCTTATTTTTCCGGCAATTTTGTACGTTTCGTTGGTTTCGGGAAATGAAAATTCATCGCCCAAAGAGCGAACGGTGGAGGATGAATAATAGATCCGCCCAATAATGATGGCGGCCTGCTCGGGGAACTTCTGGTTCCTAGGTGATGAAAATGCAAATGTTGTGTTACGAACTTGCGCGTGGAGGTGGGGACCTTTCCACGTGCACGCTAATGGGGAAGGAGTTTCAACTCACGCCCCACTGTGTTTCCCGATTCTACGCAGCATTTTACAAATTTCAAGTATTGTTTTACATTGAGCTCGTTCGAGTTTGGGCTTGTTGTGGCTCGATCGAACGGAAAACGGCGGGAATCGATCGTCTAATCTCCGTCCCCAGCAGGACATCCCGGTAGGGGAGCGAGTGAACAAATTTTCATCCAACCATCTCGGGTCTCGTGGACGTGATATTGAATTTGCTACGGCATATGCTATGGCAACAACACCAAAAAAAAACCCCGGCAGTTAGTCACGAACAGGGTTGTGGAAACTCGTCACATGGCGAATCGAGGCTTACGGGTTTTGTGCTTAGGAAAGCTCTTTTTTTCCAATGAATATCGGTCCATCGTGTCCGAAAGCGAGGAAGCAGCTGAAAGCTAAAGAAGCTGAAAAAAACGATGATACGTGAATTTCGGGAGCAAAACCCATCGTCTACGGCAGCTTCGTGTGACATCATAATGTCGGGACCGATTCCCGGACACGTTCCGGGTCATGTGTGCTGTGAGGGCTACCGAATTTAGAATCTATATTTACGTGTTCCGAGATTCGAACAAGCCTCTGTCGGTTACGATTATGAGTCCTTCCTTCCTTCTTTTCCATCTTTGCACAGCGAAAAACGCCGCCTACCGAACGGATGGCTTTGTTAGGCGAATATCGAAGCTGGTCGGTTTTTTTTTGTGGCGTGGTTTGAGATGAAATTTTGCAACCCACGGTAAAAGCTCCATCACGAAAGGTCCTCCGCACGCATCCGGTGCCCTTTTCCCAGCTGTCTAACCCTCGTTATGGATCGCGTCTTCGCGTGGTTCAATAATTATATCGTGTCCTTCGTCCTTCGAAGCGTATGAATTTTCCTCCTAACGATGGCTCCACGCGGTCGATCTCAAGTGGTCACAGGCGCACCATTAGCAAGCAAACTGAAACCACTCATCGTTGCCATATTTGCAATCGCACATCGATGACGGATTCTCGCTCGTGATGGTGAAAATTCTGGCCGGAGGGCTGATGGGCGCGTTTGGGGTATGATGATAATAAACATTTCCATTTCGCCGATTGATTCCCAGCCCTCTCTACAGAGGACACTGATTTTTGTGCGTCATCATGTTCCGATCGGTTTTTCCGCGAGGCAGCCAAAGGTGCCTCCAGCGGGCAATGATCTCGCTTTCCCGAAATGGAACCGGCATAACGATGATGGCATCCAGCATCTAGCGTACCATCCACGATGCGTACCGCGTAGTATCTTCGTTCTTTTCGTTGCTATTTTTTTTTTGACAGCTCAAAGGACGTTGAATGTCCTTTTTTGTGCTCGGACGGGTGCACGCAATGTAAAGCGGATGCCCTTCACAGCTCGATGGAAGGTGAAAGCAAACGCGGTTCGATTCCTCGGTGGCTGATTAGACGGGATTGAACGGCCCTCTTTTCGTAAGGGCTCCACCGACGAGGGAAAACCGTTTCCATGTTATCGTGAATAAATTATAAAAAATGAGCATTTGGTTTCAACAAAAAAAGTAAGCAAACGTACTTACCGCCAGGCAGAAGGATCTTCTGCCCTTGATTGAATGTAACAGTTTCGTGGCATTATTAAACGAACAGGGGCGAAAAAGGCAGCTTTGAACCTCATTTCGACACAAGGCTCGTCTGCTCGAATTCGGCCCTCTCCAGTAGCGAGCAAGCCGGCCAGCGAGGTGTACCATTTGGGGATGATATTAGATCAACAGCACAGAATAAACGCCGCGCGGCTGATGCCACTGGTGTGTTTGTTCAGATTTTCAATGGAATTTCGCAGAAGAATTTCACTCACGCCACCGACACCGAATGGCACTTAAATTGGTGGCATAAACCGGGGATGGGAAAGCGAGAACGCGCGTACGATTCTTCCACACAATCACGGCCAGGAATGGGGCTCCGAGAGAAGTTTTCCAGCGAACCACATCGCCATCACCAGAAAACATGAATGGACCCCGCTGTGCCGATCCTTTGGTCCTTGGCCGTCCCTCGAAGAAGTCGTCATCTCAGTCGACGGTTTAGTCCGAGCGGTTATGTTGGTAGTGAGTGAGTCTTGAATGAATGAACGGCACACGACGACACAAAGGCACCGGTGTTGTGAAATGTGAAAAAGTGTGCTTTTTATGTTCACACCTTCTCGGGCCCAGCACACGAGCGACCCACTTGCCGTGAAAAGGGCATAGGGCAGCTTGTTTCGGGCGGAGATGTTTGATGTAGCATGAGAAGAAATGGAAAAGCGTTTTTCTCCGCCCTTTTCCTACTTAACTAATCAATGTGTAATTTGTGGTGAATTTTCGTTTGGGTAAGCGGCTTAGCTGTGTGGAAATTCCACCACACGAACCTCTTTAAGATGTCCGGTAAAGGATTGTTTTGAACGATTGGTTAGAGAACCTTCAGGTATATAGAAAGCCTACAAAAAATATGCACTCTCGGCGTGACTCGTTCGTTCACTGTTGATTCTAGTCGCGGCAAGTGTCGTTGTTTATTTTTGCGCTCAAGTATCCACCACGACGGTTGAACGACCTGTTTGTGGGGGATTTTAAGAGGGTTTTAAAATTCATCCCCCTCGTGCTAAATTCCGCTTCGCGAGCAAATGTGTAACCGGAATGGTTTGCCGAAACGTTTCACGACATGACGTGCGGAAGAAGACTGAGAAGGAGAAACAACACACACACATACCATTGAAGATTTCATTTCGCAAGGCAAGCACTCATTCGAAGCCCAGTGAACATCGGAACAGACAGATGGGGCTGTTTTTTTGTTTTGTGTGACCCGCACGAGAAACCAAGTCCCCCAGTTTGTTTGGTCCCGTGGAGGCACTTGTACGGCTCCATTTGACTATCATGACTCACTCATCGCCAGTGGAGTTGTTGATCCGGCTCTAGTTGAACAAGCGAGTAATTAGCGACTCGAGCTTCCATGGTCCTGGTGCATGTTGGAATTAAATTGTAAACATGCCGTACGGACATCGGTATTGGCCGATTCATGCGTACCTCCTTTTTGGTGTTGTTATGCTCGTTTTTCTAGCATTTATTCATCACACCTTGTCCGGCGAGTGCTACAAGCTCGTCTTCGAAATCGACGAAAGGTTTACCGGCATGGTGGAGTTAAAAACCAACATTCGATCGGGTTAAATATTGCTCTGCCAATCGACTAATGTTGTGCGAATAGCTGATAGAGCAGATTTTATCCACCACCCTCAAGACGGACGGCATCAAACGAAGATCGCGAAGGTGGCATCCTGTCGATCGACGTCCGGCTTTCTCCTTTCGACTGGTTTTTGGGGTGTATTTTTCCCTCTAAAATTCCCTCGTTTGAAACTTTTAATGCGTCGGAAGCCAACGTCCGCGCGTCAAGTGTGCTTGTAAATGATGAACCGTCGAAAAAAGCGGACACCATCGCACCCTGACGTGGTGGTTTACATTTTCGACAATGACTTCATCGCCCACCAAGCGGTACCGATATGGTTGAAATGTTTGCACGGTTGTATTTATTTGGATATAAAATAGCCACGTTTTTTTTGTCGGTGGCCTACACATTTCAATGGGCGAATTATGAAATCACGCCTCTCTGAGCGCACGTTTGAGACGTGGCACCTTCTCAATCACGGTGATTGTGTGATGAACGTTATGATTACAATCGGATTAACGCCCTGGAGGCTCACGGCGTGATGTGGTTCGAGTCCGAGTGAGGGTATAATTTTCACGGCTTCGTTGTGGTAGTTAAAAAATGCACGCCCTTTTTCACCAGACAGTCGATTTACATTCCCTTTGATGGGCAAAGGGCACACCTAAACAATGAACGATCGGAATATATTAACAAAAACCCTAAAAAATGAGATGACTGTTGCGAACACTTCTCATACATATAAAACGCATATTTTCATAACTTTCCCTTTAATCTATCCTTCATAGTTCCTTTAGGAACATTGTCCGTGCTTATGTTTCCATTCCTCATTGGATAATAAAGATATCCGGATAGGAAAAACAGAATCGCTCTCATCCTATTTTCTACACAATCGCGCTTGGCTTCGTTTGGACATGTGCGAAACTGCGATCGGTTGGATTGAATTTTAATTTTTTTTTCCGTTATGTAAAACCAGCGTGCTTTCTCCTCTTCCCGCGGTACGAACCTTCCGTAATGCCCCTCGCGTGCAATGTTGCCAAACGGAGTGGGGTGGCGATTTTCAACCACCCAGCAACCCCCCAGTCCCAAAGACTATTGCTTTCTCAAATGACGAAATCGCGATCGTTCGTTCGATCGTCGATCGCCGTGAGAGGGAGACAACAACCCGCCACATTACATGTATCGAAATCGGTGCCATGCCTCCTCGGTTCCGGATTTTGAGTAACCGTTGCTGATTCCTTTCGCCTTGGTGTACCGATAAAAGGTCCACTGACAGGAAAGGACGACGCAAAACAAACGTAGATTGATTCGGCAAATAGACACGTTGGTTATGGTTGGATCTATTTTTGTTTGAAGCTCCATTTTAATTCAGTTAACAGCGTCACGTGCGTACGATGGATAATGCATCAGCGTCTTGCCAGCTAAAATGTTTATTCTTAAACGGAGTTCAACAACATCGAACAAAGCCGACGATCGTCGATTTGGGCCTCCTGAACGATGAGCGATTTCTTGCAGTCGTAAGTAATGGAAGCGTGCCTTACGATCACTCTGATTCGTGCGTTTGGAATCATGACTTTCGATCGAGACGCCTATTAGAGTTTTGGGGTCCGTTGGTTGACCTTTCCGTGACGCTCCAGGCGTCAATCGTGAGGGCTTTGATCGTTTGGGATTATCTCACGAATGATAGGAATCGTGGTGGGTTGGTTTCAGCGTGGTGCTTACTTATTTAAAGACAACTATTGTGCTTTTCGTTGGTGGTTTCAAGTCGCTTAAAAAGGGCTTATCATACTTGTTACAATAATTCTGATAAAAATGCGCCCAGCTCGTAGGAGGTTGTCGTGATTAAAGAGAGTTATTTCAAGGTGTTCGGCCCTGGTCAGACCGCAAAATGTTGCGTCACCAATATCACTTAATTCGTTGCGCTAATGATTCCGGTGTGGTAAGGTTCTGCGTGCCCTTAGTGACACCGCCGGATCCATTAAGGGCACCGGTGGTCGGTTCGTTCTGGGCCGAGAAACAGCCGCCGCCACTAAACCAGAAATGCTTTCCACTGTGACCTACACCATATGGCTGTTGGATGGATAAATGCGCACGTTTCAGCAGCACCAGCCGGTGACAGGTTGAAGTGGCGCTGAAAAGGCAATCGCGTAATCTGTGGCCAATCGGGCTGGCTTCAAAGTTTTGCCCAGCTGTCCACAATCCGTTGCACGCATAATTGACAACTTTAAAGGTTAGCTTTCGAAAGAAGGATTATGGGAGTGCTGCTGATGTGATCCATTTTAATTTAAATAAATCCTGGTTTTATTTCGCGATTACTGTTTCAGCATAAATTCACGAGGAACATCGTTATCTTACCGGAAAAAAAAATTAGTCGATCTTGGGAAAAGAAAATGTGTTTCATTTCGAAAGATTTTCCATTTACATGCCGTTTGTTTGCTCGCTCCACCATTCGATCCATTCAATCAGCATGAACTGCCCTTTCCGCATCTACCCACAGAGCTTCACAGGATACCCTCGTGGATCCTTTGATGTTAATGAAACCATTCCATTGACGAAACCTGGCTCTGGAATTCATTTACAAACAACCTCACCTGGGGGTGACTCCTGCCTGCCCGGGGTTGAGGATGGTTCCTTTTATTTGCGTTTGCTATTTGTTGCTTTCGCGAATCATTCAACCGTTCTCCAGCTGCATTGACGCGAATCCGCACGAGTACGGTTACGGCAGCGCGTCCCAAGAAGACCCCTCGATAAGACCAACGAGGTGGGGGCTTTGTCATAAATGGTTAATACTTAATTGGTATCGTTTCGGAACCGTGCGTTTCGATTAATTTATACGCGATTCAATTTGTCTTCCTCAAGCAAAGCACGGGGTCCGCCCGGGTTGGTCGAGCGTTGGAAAATCGGCCATCAATTACGTCAGAATAGGCCGGCGTGCCAAGTTCAGCGTGGTTAATGCCTTAGGTAATGTCGATTCAATACCGAATCCCTCGGTCCGGGTTTCGGGTGGGAAGGATGGCTTGTTATGTCACTAGTGAGCGTGGAGCGAGAGCGGAATGCGTGCGATTCCGATGCGTGATGCGAAAACATCGCGTCGTGCCTTACATGAAGGCCGGTAAACAGGAATAAAAATAAATGCCCCACCTAAACGTAAACAAAGTGGCGCGATGGGCCCACAATAAACGCCCGAGAGCACGAGAAGAAAATTATCTCATCTATGATAGATTACAGTCGCCGCCGTTAAAGACGTTATGGCGACGTGGCACTCAGTAGAAGGGCCCAACCGGAGGTCACATCAATCTAGGCGGTGTTCAGCGTGTTGTAAAGGGTGAACGGTTTGGTGGAAAGCCGCCTGGCTGTTGGAACACGACGCAATGGAGCCCTAACCGACCTAAGCTCTTGCTGCAGGGTAGTTTAATTAATCCTAATTGCTAGTGCATCGCTTTTCCACGTCCACGTGCAGATGGGTTCGTGCTCGTTCTCCGTTGCCTTTAACTAAGATGTCCCACGAGGTTTTCGTGGTTTGGCTCGAAGGGCGAACAAGGGCAGTGAATTAAGCATCGTTTCTGTTGCGCGATTGCGACGGGATCCTGCTGGGGGTAATTGTTTTCGACCTACATTCTACACCCTGTCTGAGCTATCGTGGGTGGTTTGTTCAGATCGTAATGAGAGCGACTATGAGGCCGTGCATTCGATCTGCCAGCAGGAATGTAAACCGTGCAGGATGCCCATCGACTACAAACACGCGGAAATCAAGCGCGTTTTGTATGGGGGGAAATTTTGTTTAAATAACAAGCGCAAACGCTTCTGCGTTGATTAAACACCTCGTCAGGGGCAGCATCTCGAGTGAGTAGGCCATTTTTGTGCGACATTTTTCCGACGTCGACGTGCCCACAAAGCGCAGATGCGTCAATCGTGAGTCAACACCTGGACCGTGCCTGGGAAGGACTCGCAAAGGATACACGAAAATAACCACCCATCGGGATGGGTCAGCAACGCTACACAGAAATAGCGCACCATTCCATTAACCAACCGTCGATGTCGGCGTACTGACAAGGCTTTTTCCTTCGGGATGGTCATCGAAGCGGTCGGCCATTTTTACCACCCAACAGGCGCAGATGGATAGCTCGTTGGATTGCGTCAAAACGTCGTCATCGTCAGCTTCCCGTGCGAGTGCGCATTCGTCGTTGATTGACAAGCGCGATCGCGTATTTTCCACCCAAGCTGTAGGTGGCGTTGAAAAACGCCTGCCGCTTCGGAATGGCGGGTAGTTCCTTCTGTTATTTTGCTTTCCTCGTGTGCACAGATGTAAAAGGGGTGTTACGCGAATGCGCCTCCCCCATGAGAGGGTTGTTTTCAGTGGACCGGTGTGGAGTGGGCTTCTGATTTCGAGGTCTTACGCGCGCGCCCGAGCGCCACTCGCGCATTTATGATGTTATTGCGGTTCGCGCTCGACGTGATTGTGGTTGGCTTACGATCGGTGCTGATAAGAGCCACCGAATTCAGGCCACGTGTGTTTCTTACGTTGAAGGTACGATTGCGCCATACGCACACGACCAGAGGGAAGGCAGTACAATTCTGAGAGGATGAGCTTGGAGCTTTACTAATGATATCACGCCATCGCAACGGATCCTCCTTTCGGAAGCCCCATTTCACATAATGAAGGGGAGGGTTTTAAAACCGTTTTTTCTTTTAGTGTTTTTGTCACGCTCGAAATCGGCGTTACATCGGTTCTTGTGTAAAATAGGTACCAACGGCAGCTCTCACTATCTGTCGTACGAGTTGATGAAGATTTTTCGTGTTTTTGTTTATAACAACACACCGTTTCCGGCTTCAGTTTGTTTAGTCGAGATAATGATAATACTGTAATTTCGGTGGCGAGTTTGCTTGAATTACGATTAAACAGCTGCACTCCAGTAGAGAATGTGGAGAGTACATCTCGTTCAAGTTCTCGCCATACCTCGACCAATCGAACGCGTACAAGCTCTGTCTTTTTATAAATAAAACGAACTACGCCATTTCTCGGAATGGAACATTGACTGGCGTATCATGTACTCTGCCCAGACGAATCGCAGCGGAACGACTCCAGGCGTGTTTATATTCTTTTTTAACGCTCATTTTGATAGACATTTCGACTGGATGCGGTAATTGGCAGGACATGCCCTCCTGCAATGACCCAGAAGTGTATTATATTGGCGAGCGATGAATAAGAAATGAATTGCCTTTTACCGACGAGGCACCGTCACGCATCGGATGACCGCAAATATGGTCACCGTTGAACGTTCTGGGCCACACATCCGTTGCCCATCTGTTGTTTTTGGACTCGACTGGTGGCTCGAAGTCAGCTGTGTAATAGTTCCACCATCACCAGCTTCGACAGGTGTCGACTGGGTGAAATGAATAAATTTAAACGTAACACCACAATCGATTAGGCAAATAGCGTCGGCTCCGGTTACGATCATACGGAGCAGCTTAGTGAGAAGTTACAGCTGTTGTTTCGCCTTGATTGCCTTCTGAGAACTTCCGCAGTGTATCCTGGAGCCGTAGTGCTCCTTGCCGGATCCGGATGCACGGATAAGGCAACATTGTGAATAAGTAAAACGTGGCAGCACGTTGGCGGAGGCAACAGTTTTGACAGTTGCCGTCAAGTGTATCATCCTTTAGCAGCTTTCCCGCCCAAATGCGGCAGCGATCGTATTTGTTGGTAGCTATTTTTGAATTGCAACCATATTTCTCACCCATAAAGCATGACTTTCACTCACCTCACCAACGGCAAGCATGGAAGCTTCGTTTGTCAATCCAAATTTTAATCGAACCACAGCCAACTTTTCAATCACCCGGTCGGACCCTTAGTTGCCAGTTTGTGTTACCATTTTTAGGGGTGGTGGTGCAATTTTAACCCTCCAACCCCCTTCTCAAATGGTGGCAGTGGTGTGCATTACTACGAGCGCCGCCAGGGGGTGGCTATTTTGGGCCGGTGGGCGATATTTGAGAGCTGACGTTTGAGCTATCGCTGCAGGTAAATTGCCCTTTCAAAACACGTACGCAGCACATAATACAGTGAGAAGTATCGATGGAATTCGATGCGCAAGAAAAGGTACACGCTGTAAAGGATTACGAGCACAAACGAGCACAACAAAATTCTACACAAATCGACCACGTGGGCAATTTGTTTTCGATCGATGCGCGGCTTTGGAGGCGAATTCTGAAACGGATGTAAATTGGGGTCACGTGCGAGTAAAAAAAGGGCGCGATTCCTTTGCTATTAGCTGCTTGTGGAAAAAACCACGTATCTCACGAGCCGATATTATGGCTCGCTATAGCTGACTCAGAAAATAGGTCCTCCGATAAGTGTCTCGCAGTAAATTAGTGGCCAGCTGTCAAGAATCTACGGATGAAAATGAACACAAACCAACCTGTCATCAGTAAGTCTGTGAAGTTTCGCGACGCTCGAGCGCTGAATGGTGGTGCGAATTAAATACGCTCAGGTTTGCGGCCACGGAAATGGGTAACCGGAACGTGGGGAACCGGCTGTGGCTGGTTCTGTTCGAGAGCTGGTTTGTTGCACCTGTTCGTGCGACTTTTCCGCCGCCGTTTTGTGTGTCAAATGGAGTGTGCGTGTGTGACTTCGCGGTTCGTTTCCTCCCCGGTGGTGTCTGCACGCTGGCGAGATTGCAATGCGTTTCTCATCATCGTGAAAAAGCGTGTCGTTTGCTCGAGTGACACCTGCAATCTTGGGTTTGGAATACCCGTAACGATTGCGTCTGGAAACTGGATCAACCAAGAAAACGCCCGTAACGATGGGAAGCAGCGGATTAGTTTTCCCACCGCGTTATTCATTGGCCTTTAAAGACGTGCGGGTGTTTGTAGTCGGAGGCGGCAACATGAAAGAATACGTCGAGATAAATCGTTTGTTAAAATTAACTTCACAGATTAGAATAATGGGTCAAGCTCGGCAGTAAAGCTGAGAAGTGGACGAGGTAATGGTCGAAAATAATGATGGAATAGTCACCGTCTGGTTTAATTTGACTGAATCAAAATTATTTGATGAACATTATACTAACGTACCCACTAATCATGCTAATCAGAGTCCCAGCGAGGCCTCTTCCAAATAACTCGAACCAGACGTATTTACTCAGTTCTACTTCGTCTCGTTTTCACGCAGGAATCAAACGGCAGGATTGACGCCTTCAACGACAATTTCTAACCTTGAGCGGCCTTTCGAAACGTGAAACAGGTAAGCGTGCGAGCCCCAAGGTTGCGAGCTCCAACAAACCAAGTTGCTTTCCCAAAAGAGGACCTCCACCCACAAACAGCTCAATCAGCTGCGGGCGCGTTTGTGTGTTGGCGGTTTGTGGTGAGATGCTCGGATCGGCCTTTCGATTGTAACATTTTTACACCTTCCGATCTATGGAACGTTGTCGCGAGGGCCAACTGCCCGATGGTTTGGTGTGTTTGATTTTATTTATATTTTTTTGGCCAACCACAGTGGCCCAAGCAAGTGGGAGGCAGCAGGAACAGGTTCCAAGTCTTTCTGAGTCTCTGCAGAGCTTCGTCAGTTGCTGAGACGAGTGGTGTTGAAAACGTGCTCCCCCATACCAACCGCTCAATGGTGCGCTGGGTATGCCACAAATGTCTTCAATTGCTCCCAGTCCGTCGGTTGGCGTGCAGTAAAAGGTTCCGCAAAGCCGGCGCCATATACCGTACCCAGCCGTTGCGGTATAATTTTAAAGTACCGTCAAAGTTTGATGGGTTAGTCATCAGGGCTACTTGCAGGCAGGATCGCTTGACGGAAGTACACAGCTACAGGAACGTGCCACCGAAAATATGTTCCGAACGTAAGGCGGTTGGTGAATTGAAACATTTCCTTCGGTTGCGGGTTACGTGCCTCGTGTTGAGCACTGTTAATAATTTCGTGCATCGCGCGTACCTTTTATGAGCCATGCAAATAAAAATGGCGCCCCACCGGGTTGGGGTGGGTTTGGGTTAATTTATCCTTGCGTTGAGCCGCCGGTCGCCTTGCCGGCGCCACCCGACTCATTTCGTTTGTGTCCCGGGATTTATTTCACAGTCGTTGCGTCGTTTTCCACTCCGGTGACTGAAGGCGTTGATAAGCTCGGTGTTTGAGGCGTTCGAGGTTTGTTGGAGACCCTTAGTCGAAGCTAGCGGAAGCAATGATTCATTCGCATCGTTGTGGGAGAGGCTTGTGGTGCTTTGTTGGGCGGCTTAAAATAATACGACTGGTGGAGATGGCAGTCCCATCCAGTGCCGGTGGGAGTTTGAGATTAAATCTGACGACTTGGACCGGTGGGACCTTTGGTGGGGCTTCCAACAGATAAAAAGCTTCAAATGTAGCTATATAAATAACGCGAATAAACATACGTTTGCGCTAAACGCCATAATCTACCGACAAATGAGCCATTTTCATTTGAAGGCCAGCGATATGAAGGGTGTTTAGCATAATTCGAGTCACGTAGATGTGTTCGTAGAGGGTTTACGTAAGATGGGGATTTGTTTTAATTCGATTAAAAATGATGCTAAAACCCCGGTTCATTCATAAAATATTCATGAATTAAAGGTGGCTTCATGCTGTAGGATTAGTTTCTTTTTCAATCCCTGTAGCTTTGATCCATATCCTTCAGGTGCGAGCTCCTGGTTCACTATCCTGGTGAGGAATGCTTATGAAAGTAAAATTTTATTTTTTTTGCATAATACCTGTTTTATTCGATTTGAGTCCCGGCGCTTAGTGGCAAGGAATGCACAAATGGGCATACTTGAGCTGTTAAATATTTGCGTGCCGTAGTTTACGACCCAACCGGCGCCAGGATAATAGACAATCCTTGCGAAATAAGAATAAAAAACGGTGGAAATGCGCCCATAAATCCTAGCCCCAAAATACCACCCTCACCTGTTACTGTTTGTGCGCGGTTGCACGTCTCTCCGTCCATTTATTTCTTCGGGCCATATTTAAGCGGAAGGTATAATTGCCAAAAATATAAATCTGCGAATGATAAAATCATCCGACATTTCGTGCCGCTCGGGACAGCCGGCTTCCGAGCCGGTTGAACGCCATTTCAAAACCCATTTACTCCGAACGAACCTTGGGAGGATCAGCTTTCGTCTTCCATTTTTTTCTCTCGTTCACCTTGGGAAAGAAATCACATTTAATGGATGTCAATTTCACAAACAAACGACACGGTTCCAAAATAGAGGAACGTCTTGAGAGCATTCCACATATATTTCCGTTCTATGTTTTCCATGCTCGGATTGCTATTTTTAACATCAATCTGCCAATTACTGACGGCTGCTCCGACGATTACCGCCCACCATGCTGCAATGCCAATTAATTAATACCGTCGAACATGCGGTGGGAATTAAGAAATTAAAAGCCCCGTTCTGCTAGAAGTGCCACACGATCGTGCCAACTGTGAAGGGACAACGGCGTAAGGATGGGATTGTACGAATGAATCCATCCGCGGTGTGGGTTAGGCAATGATTTATGAATCACTTAGCCCAACGCCATGTGAGTGAGCGAATCAGTCAAGCGAACCGGAAAAGGGCACTGATGGCAGTTTTGCAGCAAAATGTTAACTCGATCATACGTATGACCTTTTCATGTTCATTCGCTGGGATTTATAATTAGGAAGCGGTGAGTCTTTAGAATGAAATTGTAATTGATAGTGTGTCAATTCGTTCCTTCAAGTAGATGCTCTTACGATTGTTCGCGCCACAAGGCTTCTAAAATTGACCGCAACCAGCACCAGAACAAACCGAGCAAAAGTTCTTTGTCCAGGATGGTTCTTTCTTCCCAGGATCGTAATCTTATTAGCCTTGAACGCCCGTTTGCATGCTAATTGAACCGTTACCCATACCGTACATGCAAGGCACACACTCACTCAAGGGTCTCCAACTGTCAATGCCACACACGCAATTAGCATCGCTCTCCCCGGGAAAGGAGTCGCCTCTCGGGACCTTTCGGTTCCAGAGGCAGAAACAGAGCGAAAGCCAGCAAACGTCACGTCCCGAGTCGCGTAAAACAAAAGCACGCTTGTAAGCGATGATAATGAATGCAGGCGTGGTTGCGACCCTTCATTAGGGGTGGGATTGAAGTCGTTGCACTTGCACTTGCCTTCGCGGGGTGACACAAAACCATTGTCAGGCAGGCCAGCTGTTCCGGTTTGAAGCGATTACGTCTCCCACATGGTTGTGATTCGTCTTTAATCGCTTGAAAGAACGATCTACTAAGCAGTGGATCGTTTTTGTGGGGTTTACAGCATAAACCGCCGCCTCAGAGACTCCCATGAAGGTACTAAATCTATCGTTTTCGCACAAAACGTGGTGGAATGTTTTGTTATGTCGCTGCTTCGCAAAGCAGTACTGTGAACGTCATTGCCGTTGTCTGCTCGTAAGATGAAATATTAATAATATTGCTGCAGTGGCTGTCTGCTCGAGAGCCGTCTGGCGTAATGAAGCTATGTCACGATTAAAAGTTTTAATTAATACGAGGCCCCAGAGGGTACGGGCTCGTACGCCCTCGAGGGCCTAATTCCACTGCATTATCATTATGCGAATCCTTCGATTCGCGCCACTGCACCGCACTCGGGATGTAGCAGAAGGAGCCCACCAAAAGGGAGCCCACCATTTAATCCTGACACTGTGATAAAGTAAATTACGGCTTCCTTCCCGCTAAGCCACTTGTGATCCTTCCTCTTTTTTTCCTTTGCTCCTTTCGCATGGCGATGTAGCCGGGAAAATAAGTGCTCATTTGAGAACGAGATTAGAGGCGCGCGCGTGCGAGAGTTAATATTGCGCTGTAGCAAAATGGCTTTTGATTTGTTGCATCCGCCGGGTTGAATCATCTTTTTAGAACGCGCGATCCTTTTTCACCCTCTGACCGCACGAAACCAGACAGACGTGATGAATTGAAGTGCCCCGTACGCGCAGTGGGACGTCGATTGGATTTACTTTTGGCATGCAATAGCACCGAGTGAGCTTTCGATGCCAGCACTTCCCGGAATTGGAGATCGAAGGATTTGAAGGGATTTTTTTTTTCTTTCTGAATCATAATCCCGTGTCACGTGGTGCAGGACACCGGGAGGGATCGCACTAAGCGATAAGTTATGTAAACCGCGGAACACGAATGCTGGCTCAAGCAGGATGGAAAGCAATAATTGGGCTTGACCTTCAGAACGAGGGCCGTCGTGGTGATCGAAAATTGAATGCAATAATTCTTCGACCACGGAAAGAAACGCCCTGTCGCGAGTTGTGAGTTATTGGGAGTGAAGCATGTACTTGAGACGCTCGGATAAGGTCATGAAGGTATGAATATAACTCAGTGAAATTGGCGAATGAATGCCAAGTGGTTTACAAGCACGTACCATCGAAAAAAACATCGATTCAATTTTAAACTGGCAATACGAGAATCATCCACCATGAAGGGCCAAGTTCTGCGATGAACGATGAACGATCCAGTAATGGTTGAAAACAATTTAGCTCTTCTCGCGCAACGGTTGGTTTGGTTTGCATTTCAGTGAGTATTTCTATCATAACGCCGTTTGGTTGATCCGTTAGGCTTGGGAGGGAATAATTTATCACCCTCTGGAAAGCCATGTGGCTCGAGGATCAGGCAAGAGCAAACATACAACAAAAAAAACCTTCACATCCGGGCATCTGTCGCATCATTCGAGCATGGTGCAATGGAAAAAACACCCATTGCGATCCAAAAATGACGGACGACATTGTTGCAGTCCCGAAGTAAGCGCCATTTTTTGGGGAGTCATTGCACGATCTCCCTTTCGAGCTTTCTCTCTTTCTCTCTCTCTCTCTCTCTCTCTCTCTCTCTTTCGCTTTCCCGTTTTCAGCGAAATAAACCTAATCGATGATCTCCATCTTCAGCGTTAGCTGAACTACTTTCGTGGGGCATTAAAAATGCATCACTCATGCACTGCACCAGGCAGGGTAGCCAGCCGGAACGGTGCCGAATGCGCCACGCTAGCCACGATGATCCGCCAGAGAGTGCAGTTAGCTCGAGGTGCTGCTCCTTTGCAGGGCCCCAGCCGCATTGAATCAATAGTTGGCCGCCCATCGGCTTCTAAGGGATAAGAAGCTTGCATGCTGTTGTTTTTTTGTGTGTTTCTGACGGTTTATTTGTTTCTCAACCACCGCCTCGGGGGCTGCGATTCTTTCTCAACCTATAAGTTCACCCGATCCAGAAGCCCTTCGAAGCGATTGATTGATGGCACGACTTTAGCCCGTAACCGGGACTGTAGAGAACGAATATTGCATGCTGCTTGCCACCGTTTGCGCAAACTTGTTGCACACCCCCGGTGGGTTGGGACCCCTTTTTTCTCATCCCCTCAGCTCGAGAGTACTCCAGTGCTTGTTTCCGCATGCACTACTGACCTTTCGGTACGGTGACTTACACCCAGCTGCAAACCACCGCGCCACGTTCAGTGGAATATTCAAGGGCGGCCCCTTGATCGTGACGCTCCGTTCGCCGACGATTACTGCCGCCATTATTTGCGCTGCAATATTTCCGCATTACTTTTGCTCCAATTACACCGCAGGCGCGCCATGCCGTGCGAAGTGTGAAGCGAAAGCTTGCCGTTTTCTCTGCCAATGGGATGCAATTTTCTAGAACGAAACCAGGCGCTAGCGCTGGAAGCTGAGACTGCGGATTCCCTTGGGCTGTCCTGCAACGGAATGGAGCGGTTTGTTGCTTGTGTTGGCTATGCAAATTTAATTAACTGCCGTTACAGAAAGTGGCCCGAGTGATGGCCCCTTCCATCCGGGAGTGCAATCGATTGAGAACGATTGGCAGGAAGTTACTTCAGTCGTGCCCGGTCCCACGTTGAGTGGGAAATTAAATTTATTTTTCCCGTGCCTTTCTCTGACACAGTACGGAACCATGGGTTGTGAGAGCTTTCGTTTGAATTGGGTTTCCGTTTTACGTGCCCAAGAACGGGGTGACTGTGTTGCCGAAGGTCAGGTTCGAGAAATTGAGGTGAAAGTCACGAAGAAACGAGCCCGAATGGGCCAGCACACCATTAGCACGCTTGGCGTTATGTGGATAGATGCTAGATTACGTCGGGTTCAAATGAAGTACGGTTTAATGGTACAGTATCGGGGCTGCTAGTTAAATATGAAAATCTGCTTCATTTAAGAACATGACCTAGCCACCTGCTAGCTGAATATGAACATTTGAATGTATTAAGCAAATCAATGCCACGGGTATCACCTTTGTTTGCTGTTTTACAAAGAGGAAATTTAGGTTGGAATAAATTTTTCCCCGAAGCCCAACGAACCAAACAAAAAATCCCTTAACACCGCCTTAACACGATGCGGACCAAAGTGCGGAAAGC
The DNA here is from genome assembly GCF_943737925.1 of Anopheles nili. Lineage (NCBI taxonomy): Eukaryota > Metazoa > Arthropoda > Insecta > Diptera > Culicidae > Anopheles > Anopheles nili. Next base: position 9,082,448 of record NC_071292.1, read on the forward strand.
GATCGATCGATTGGATTGGAAATAAACGCGCATTCCCAACGGCTGCGTTAGTCAGCACCCGAGAAAAGGTTAAAATTTATCGGCACTGAGCTATGCGCACCGATTGCAAACAAACCGTTCTTCCGAAATGCGCAATTTTCCGGTTCACCGTCCGGCGTGCGTGCGATATTGCGTTCCGATTCCCCAACCGGGGACGATAAACAACAAAGCTGATCGCCGTGCGATTAAACTCGCACCGGCACACGGCTTGACGAGATTCAGGGCTTCGATTTTGTCCGTACTTCTTTGCCTGTGATGTTTGAGAAGAAAAAAAGCTGTCCAAAACAGATGTCCGACTTCTGTTAATCGAATTCCGCCGTCCTCCGTCCGGGCGAATGTTTGTGTTAACTTTCCACCGCCGATCGGGAAGAAAAAGCGTGAGAGCCGTCCATCTAGTGGCCAGGGTCTATGGGTAACGTAATAAACGATGGGATCGATTTATTTATTGACCCTTTTCTACACCCAGTAGGGGTTTGGGGGAGAAATTGTTGTCTTGGAAAGCGGAATTTTTGAAGTACAACATCACAGAAAGTGCTGGGAACTATCGCGAACGTTTCCCGATATATTTTGACATTTTTTTGCTGCTCAAGAATGTTTTCCTCAATTTTTATTGCTTTCATTACAATTTGCACTGGTGCGTTTCCATATCCTTGCACAGGTCACAAACACACACACACACTCACGCGTGAACGGTCATGGAAACTTACGCCATTTGATCGTCCGCTGGATGCCATTTCCGGTTCCGTTTAAGGATCTTTTCCGACCTCTGGGTCGTAACCCAGATCCGGGGTGGGCCCAGCTTGTTGCTCTACTTTATTTGCACGGAATCGGAAGTCGCCCGAGGATATCACACCCGTTATAAACCACCTGCCCCAGCGCGCTGGTGCTCCTTCGTTGCCTTATCTTGGCCACTTCCCTGCCGTGCAATTATGCTGGCTTTGTCCTCGGGCGAGCATGGGACGGATTCCCTCTTTCAGATAGCACCATTCGCTTGGAGACGTTTCTGTCTCACACGCAAGAGCCGCAGGGACTCGCAGAGATGGGGACTCGGTTCCGGTTGAATCATTACTAGTTTGTTTTCGTTTCGAATGTAAAAGTAACAAATAAAAAAATGGATCACCCGTTGGGGTAGGTCGGAAGAAATAGTTCACCAGTGCAGTGGGACGATTTTTGCATAACCAACTTCGCGTTCTCGCAAGCGAGTGTGTGTGTTTTCCTTGAATCACGCGAACCGTGTGCATTCGGCATAAAGTTTATTCCATTTCGCTTCCTTTTTGCAGTGCCACTATCACAAAGACTTTTCCTGCGAACGGAGAGCGCTTGTGGCTCGTCTTTGTAGCCGTTTTTCCACTCCTTTTACTCCTTATGTATGGAGAAAAACCTATTGAAAGTGTATCGTGAATTCTGGGCATGAACCGTCAGAACTATGAGCATCTTTTTTTCCCCCATCTAAGTATGCTAATTATGAGCACAATGTCTGAACGCACGAAACGACAGACCCGTTTGTTCAACAAGCTGTTGAACGCAAACTAGCCGAAGAAACACCGACCAACCAGGCAAGTTGGTTTAGTTTGCAAACGACATACCGACGTGCTTGATTCTCTTTCTCTCCCTCTCTCTCTATCTCTCGGTCATTTTCTAGTCATCATTTCCCGACCAAAACGTCCCGCTCGTTGGTTCCATTCGATTTCCTCGCAAACCAGCCACGTTGCAAACGGTGCAAGGAGCTTACGGAAAATTGTTAATTAACTTCCCCGTTCGTTTTATGGGCACTCGCGTTGGAAGATGGTCAAGATAAAGCATGCCGGGTACCCTTCGGTTACCGTGGCACGTCCCATCCCACCTGCCCGCAAGGGGGAAAACTTTGCCACCGATTCTGTCTGGCTGCCGAACGGTGGGAAAAATGATTTGCGGGCTGGGTTTTGTTTGAAAAGCGGAAAAGCTCGATCGGTCGGGTATTCAGGGCGCATCCTTCCACCTCTAGAGGGTGCCTTGTTTTACGGCAAATTGTGTCGCATGATGTTTCATCGTAAAATCAACATTCCGCCCGGTTCCGGTCTGTCCATTTGTCAACCCGACTGGGATCCCCCAGTTGCTGGAAAAGCCCACAAAACTCGGCCAGAAGGGGGGTTTGGTTTTTGCGATTGTAAAATTTCAATTCCCTTCGGCAGGGTTGTGAAGATGTCTCGTACTGAGCTGGTGGACGGACATCTCGGTTTGAAAACGGAAGCAAGTTCCGTCCAGAGGCAGAAAAATGGCGTTGTTCTAAGCCCGATCCCGTGCAATGGCGTCCTTATTTGATGAAGGCGAATGGCGGCAAAGAAACTGCACCTGGGTGTTTGGTGTGCTTGTCGAAGAAAACGAAGGGTCGTTTTTTATGCCCTATCCTGCCAACTCTCGGGGTGTGAGAAGGGAACGGCACGAAGGCAAAGAAAATGAGTTCGTGTGCAAGGTTGTATGGGTTCGGTCACAAGTGGGAAATAGGATGAACACACGCCTGGGACGGCAAATACCGATGGGGCACATTTTGATTCCATTTCCACCCTCTCTTTTCCCCCATCGTTGGGGGTGGTTTGTATGTGTGCATGCTTCACACCCCTTGACCGACCAAGGCTAGGCCCCGGAATGGGGATGCAATCAAACGGAAGGCTCTCGCCTTACCCGACCGCTTTTTTTCGCTCCCCAAGTCCTGGTTTTGAGTGTCTGCTCGGATATTGGAGTCGTATTTTTTCTCCGGTCCACCTCCCGGAAAACGCTCCCACCTGAGGATGCCCGCCGCACAGGTCATTGAACTGTGGCAGAAGCAGGAAGCAGACGAAGCGCTTTTGCCGTCGTTTTCCCGACCCCCTAAAGCCGGTGTTGCGCAGTGACTCCTCACGAGGGTTCATTAATATGTGTGCCCTTTTTAACCTGTGGCGGCGTCGTTTGGCGGAAGGAATTTGGGCCGCACGTCACGTACTTACCGGCGGCGGAAAATTACGTGCCATTTCCTTCACCCTAAGATGCTGCTGCTTCTGCTGCTTACTCATTATGGCGCGTCGATGAGAGTTTGAATCCGATTGTCTCCAGCAAGAGTCACCAAAAGCCATGGCATGCTGCGTTGGCATGGTATAGAACTTTGGGGGAAAATGCAAAATAGAAGATCAGACAAGGATGGTACTATCAAAACGATAGAATAAATGCAAAATTCTGGATTTTCCCTTAAGCAATGTGGATTAGATTATCACAGTTTTCTGGAGGTTTTTGACCTAAAACTGCATCTAAATTTCCTCTTCAATTCTAGTGAAAGGAAAATCATACGCTTCTGATAACAATTTCCAATCGAATAGGCGTGCATAAGTGAGCGTGCGTCATCACGTACATGTAACCAAGTGCACCATCATCTAATTATGATGGAGTCTAATTACGCTACAACCAAATTGTGCCTTGTGTGCCTTTTCAGGTCTGCCGATCATGATCTGTCACATGGCACCACCTTCATGGACAATTTTACACTCACGCCGTAATTAATCATTCCAATCGATTCCACTCGGTCCACCACTCGATAAGAATGACACATTTGCCGTGTACCAACCGTAATTAATTGCAAAACTTTGGTTTGCATTCCACCCACCGTTGTACCTGTGCTTTCGCTTCCATCGTTGCTCTTTTCCATCGGGCAGCTGTCGCCTGCATTTGGCGCGTTGGTCGGTGGGTTTTTGCGGCTCGCCTTGGATTGATGGAATCGAGCGGAAATGTTGGCAACTCAATCCGTCCATCAGACTGGTGCATCGGCTTAGCATGGACTGGCTGGACATGGACCACATCCGGCGGGGATCGCTCGGGTTCAGTGCATCATGTTTGCATGTTGCGCAAAATTACCCTTCGCTGACAACGGCAGGTCTCTTGCACCCTGTTTGCTGTTGGCTGCTGTAGTTCTGCTCCACTGCACCGGATGTTGTTTGGCAGCGGGTTTTTACACGTCCCCTGTGTCAGCGCGGATTCATCGGTTTACAATTAGGTCAAACGCGATGAGAGCTTATTGGCTTCAACACCTCCGTTTTGGCAACTCTCGACCCGAAGAGTTTTGAAATAGAGAAGACGAAAGAAAAACTATTTGGAGCTGTTTCGAGAAAGTCACTTATCGTCATTTCGACAGAATGCGGCTATGACAAGCCTGTACTGAATTAATCTAAGATGAAGGTCATACTCGGTTGGTGGTAAAACGAATGATATATTTTGCGTTTTCCTGATCTTCTATCTTATATACTTCGTAATACCTTCACTTGGCGGGAATGAAAATCAAAAGCTATACAACATGGCGGCTATCGAATGCTCGTTAGCTCGATTGATTTTTGAAACTAAACCGTTCGTCCGGTGATGGGAAATTGCAATTCTCCTCGTAAAAGGCCAACTTTTTCCTCTTTAGTGCACAGTTTTTTCACTTTTTAATGCAAATTATGTAAGCATTTGGAGCGACTCTTGATGGCGGTTTGATTTTGTCCCGGTGCAGGAAAATCGATTATGGAAAAATGCGATTTTCTTGGCCTCGTTCCTACGTTCCCAACACAAACTGCGTTCGCTTAGGGGATACAAAATCCGCTCAATCATCTGAACTGCCATTTTCTCTTCATCCTGCACATCTCTTCTTCCGTTCCACAGGAACTAATTAACTACATGTAGACCACCTTCATGTCGGCACTGGTGGAAAGACGCAACCAACGGCAGTAGCAGATCCGAACAGCGGCGGTTTTTTACAAACACCTCTCAAATTAGAAGACATGATACCGGTGCCACCAACGACCGCCGTCGATCTCGGGCTCTTTCAAACGGGCTTGCAAATTAATCGTCTGCCCTGAGCGGAACCGGAAGCGTGCCCCGCGCATCCAACCCCCGCACACCCAACCACTGGCGGAGTCTGTAAAATTCGGTGCAATATTCCCTTCGCGACGGTTCGCCCTGCGGCCGAGAGGTGGTGAACATGACCACCGCCGGGGGAGCAATCGATGGTGCCAACAGCCAACGAAAAGGGCACAGGTGAGTGCGACCCGATTGGGACGCGTAAATTAAAATTCGTTTCATTACGCCTTTCGTCGTGCTAGTCAGTAGTTGAACGTTGCTTTCCCCGTGAAATTGATGGGTTTTCTTTTTCGAATTTCCCGCTAGACCAATAGTAGGCTATGTGTTTTTGGTTTCCCTTTTGCGTGTTAGTTGACAGCTTCCCTTCGTTCGTTTGTTCACAGGCGAAATGAATCAATGTACGCCATGACCGGCCTGTACTCGGAAGCACAAACTGACGACAGCAGCGCGGACATTCCTCAGGACACCGAGTCGGAATCGTTACCGATGTCGGTGAACACTGCCACGACCACCACAACCTCGGCCACGGCAACCGCCGACACCGTCATCAAGTGCCACAGCCGGCAACCCTCGAACACCGTCATGATGGACCGGGAAAAACCGCTACCGAATGTCCTGCTCATCAACGATGACTACACACGGGACTGTGGCATCCTCAACTGTCGGCCATCAGCGGTGCAACACTTCGCTCGGATCAAGGTATGAGATTCACTGGTCAAAGAACACCTCAAAGGATGGCTGGGATCGGAGCAAGGATCAAATCATGAGGCATTACATTTTTGGGATTTCCTTGACGATTCCATTTTCATCTTCACGTTGCCTGCTGCGAAGCTCTAAGTTCCTTCCGATTTGTTAACAAATTTCTCCTCCCGCCAGGTGTTTGTCCTGCTGCTCTCAATCCTAGTGACGCTCCAGCAAGCCCTCAGCTCCGGGTACATCAACTCAGTGATAACGACAATAGAGAAGCGGTTCGAGATACCGTCCAGCCTGTCCGGGTTGATAGCGTCGAGTTACGAGATCGGCAACGTTATCACGGTCATCTTCGTCAGCTATTTAGGCAGTCGGCGCCACATCCCGGTTTGGATCGGCATCGGTATGGGTTATCGCGCGAAAAACGCTATCCTTTCTCGTGGTGGGTGAAATTTAATATTGCCTCTGTTTGCTGGAATTTCAGGTGCCGTCATCATGGGCATCGGTTCGCTCGTCTTCATGGTGCCCCATTTTACCGGCGAGCCCAACCCGGGCATAATGATCGACAATAAAACGTCCGACAACATCTGTCGGTTGGTATCTGTGCGCGAGCAGGACATGGGTCTTGGGCGGCTTTCAAACAGCCTCTCGAACCCACCGCTCACGTCGCATAATTTAAGGTGAGCCTCCAGCGGAATGTGCGACCTTCCCAGCGAGTCTAAATACTCCAATTCTTCCCGGTTTTTCTTTTCTTCGACACGCAGAGGAGATAATTGCCTAAAGAGCAAATCGTCCACCTTTGGGCCCGTGATACTGTTTGTCATAGCTCAAATTCTGCTGGGAGGAGGAGGAAGCCCGCTGTTTACCCTCGGCACCACCTACGTGGATGACCACGTCCGGAAGGAAAGCTCCTCGATGTATATCGGTAAGCCCAACCCAGCCAGAAAGGCACAGGATCCGCGCAGAAAGTAATCAGTTTTCGTCCGTTCGGTTTTATTGCCCTGCTGCAGGTGCTATGTACAGCATGGCCGCCTTCGGTCCCGTTCTTGGCTTCCTGCTCGGTGCCTATCTGCTGTCTTTCCACATGGACTCATTTTCCGGCAGCGATATCAATATCGGTGAGTTAATTGGATTAGCCAATTTTCCTCGGCAGACGTAAAACGCATTAAACGTTCGATAAAGCACCGAACCCGCGCGCTCTACTAACTATCCTGTGTTTGTTTCCCCATAGACCCGGACGATCGCCGATGGGTTGGCATGTGGTGGGGTGGCTTCTTGGTGTGCGGAATCCTGCTCATCATCGTGGCCGTGCCGTTTTTCTCCTTCCCGAAGGTAGGTTGCCCCCGTTTTTTCGGGCTGTTATTCTGCCACGCTGGAGCAATGGGCTTACATTATGGGCTACCGATTGTCGTTATTGCGGCCCAATAACTCATCGACTTATGTCCGCGCTTTCCTTTCCACCGTTTTCTTTGCACGATTGCAGGTTCTTACGCGCGAGAAGAAGAAAATACGCATTGCCGAGCAACGGCTCCCCCAACTGCAGCAATTAACGTCCCACAATTCGAGCAGCCTGCCCCGATCGCAGCCGAATCTGGCCCAGCAGCAAACGGGAGGCACCTTGCAACATCATCAGCAACAGCAGCAATCACAACAACAGCTACAACAAGCGGGTCAAACAACCAATAACGCGCCACAGGCTAGCAAAGGTGGCGAGGACACCGGATACGGAAAGGACATTAAAGGTATAGCCTCGTATCAAACTTCTCCATGATTTTTTACATCATTGAGTTAGAAATTTAATGCAGCAATAACTTTGCTGTACCTCTTCCAGAACATTGCGCTTTGTTCAATTGTTTTAGCTAGAATTTGTCCTTGAAATTGAACATGAATCATATTGTTGGGATGTCGTTGCCAAAACCGGACGGTTTTTCATGTCCTAAAATCACGCACCAGAACTCATGAGGTGTGCATTCGTTTCTTTATCCTTGCAGATATTCCCCAGTCGATGTGGCGCCTGGTAACGAATCCGGTGTACATTTGCACCTGTCTCGGTGCTTGCATGGAACTGATGATTGTGTCCGGGTTCGTGGTATTCCTGCCCAAGTATCTCGAGACGCAGTTCAGTCTTGGCAAAAGCCAAGCGAGCGTTTTTACCGGTTCCATCGCGGTTCCCGGCGCCTGCATTGGCATCTTCATCGGCGGGTGCATTCTGAAGCGCTTCCAGCTAAAACCCAAGGGTGCGGTCCAGTTCGTCCTGATATCGAACTTGATCTGCCTGTCGTGCTACGGGTTGCTGTTTTTCCTCGGCTGCGAAAACCTCAAGATGGCCGGCACGACGATACCGTACTACAACAGTTCCGCCCACAACGTCGAACCGTTTCAGGTGAACCTGACGGCCGCCTGTAACTTTGGCTGCGAATGCCACATGTATGACGTCGAGCCGGTTTGCGGCAATAATGGGTTGACCTACTTTAGTCCTTGCCACGCAGGCTGCACAGCATTTTCATCCAGCTCAAACTACACGAATTGTGCATGTGAGTCTGCAACAAGCGCAAGGAACTTCTAAGGTCCTTAAAGCTTATCGAAATTCTTGCCACTTTTACATTTGTTCTATTTCCAGGTGTACAAGCGAATGTCACCAATAATAGTGTGTACCGTGGGGCAGAAGGTGCTCATGCGGAAGCTTTAAATGCACATGAAGCATTCGCTGAGGTCACTGTGGTACCTGTGGCCACGGCAGGTGTCTGCAACACACCCTGCCGAACGATCTATCCTTTCTTGATACTGCTGTTCTTCATGACGTTCGTCGTGGCTTCCACACAAATGCCGTTGCTCATGATAGTGTTAAGGTATGCTCCTGAACATCTAAAAACCTAGAAAATGAACTAACAACCTGTTGTTGGGTGTTGCTTTGTAGATCTGTCTCCGAAGAGGAACGGTCGTTCGCCCTCGGCATGCAATTCGTCATATTCCGTCTGTTTGGCTACATCCCAGCGCCGATTGTGTTTGGCAACCTGATCGACTCGTCCTGCTTGCTGTGGAAATCCACCTGCGGCGAAAAGGGAGGACGATGTTTGATTTACGATATTGAAAAATTCCGATATAAGTATGTAGCATAAGATAGGGGAAAGTAATTTTGACGCTTATGGCAAACGTTCATTTTTACAGATACGTTGGACTATGCGCGTCAATTAAAATCATTGCCTTGGTTATCTTTATCATCGACTGGTGGCTTGTGAGACGGCGGAAAAATCTGGACAAGCTAAACCCTATGTCGACGAACGAGCTCGTTGGGTCGATCATAAGTTTAGATAAACGTAAGTTGTTAGCAGTTCATTTTAATAAAGCCATTATCTAATGCTACTCTCTTTGAATCCCCGCAATGCAGTGTTTGAGGAAAAAGCGGCTATGGATGAAAATACGGCCGTTCCGTTCAACGGAGAATGCATTTCCGGAGACGCCCTGGCAGAAAATAATAAACGAATATTGATTGCTGGCCGCCATCAACGGAACGATTCCAAAACAATCCAGTTGGAGTACAGGTAGTAGCGGTGGAGTTTTCCATGTTGGCTGTCAGTTTCTTATTCCTTGCGAATTTGTCCTTTTTTACAGGTACGACGACGGCAGCCAGCCTTATCGCTTACCTCCTCCAGCAGCTGCAACGCGTAAGCATTTCCGCAGCAATTCCTGTGATATCAAGATTCAACGTAGCAACTCGGCCACGAACCGGGAGGTTGACTTCCACGACTGGAAGCTAAAGCGCTTCATGCGGCACCACACTCGCAACAACTCTCATGACTACAACAACGATCTACACCGCCATCAGCAGCAATTCGGTGGCGGCGGAACATCGTCGTCCTCTTCTGGCCACCTCGGTCGGTGGATTGCTCTGCAGCAACAGCATAACACAGCTGATCAGCAGCAGCCCGCCTCGCTGACGTCAGGTGGAGCAAGTAACATCCGATACATCCTGAATCATCTGAAACCGGGCTCGAACAGTGGTCCAGAACACGTGAAACTAGGATATAGCAGCAGTTGCAGCGGAGGCGGTGGAGGTCCGATGAAAAAGAAACGCCACACGCGCAACTATTCTTACGGGCAGGAATTTTCCTTCCTACCGAATAATGTCATTATTCGGCTTGATAACGACATCGCCAACAAGTTCCTCAGCTCCACCGGAGCATCTCTCACGGGTGGAGGTTCGTCTCGGAAAAGCTCCTTTTCGCATGATGTAGGTGTGCTGAAAAACAATAATGTCGGAGTGACCGGATGCGGTGTGGTCGCTGGAGCTAAGCTTACCAACATGAAGCATAGCAGCGATCTTACCGAGGAGCTGGAGTCCAAGTACGGCAAGGGTCATTCGCGTACTAGTTCGCGAGATTTGAACCTGCTTAATCTTGCCCCTGGCTCGCTGACCGGTGCCCCTGGGCTACCAGAACAAGTTCAACCCGGCAGCATCTTGGGAGGCATTAAGTCGCTGATCGAGGACTCGAACAGCATTCTGCGCCATCGGCGTACCAACTCCAAGGATCTTAAGTACGGCGCATATCAACCGTGCGGTGTCACAGAGCCCGCTGTCATTGGTACCGGTGCGAGTGCGCTCGTGCGCAAGCTATCCTCAGCCACTGTTGCACTGCCTCCAGTCGAGTCCTTGCACGAATCGTCCGGTATCCCTTGCCGAAGCACATCCGTGCTAGCTCCGTCGTCCTGTCTGTCGACCATCGCAACCGATGGCGGAGTCATCCAGCCAGAATCTCTGCAGCTGCTACTCGACAAGAACGGTGTGTTACAAGAAGAGGACCCCACCAACTGCTCCTCGCCGTCGGGATCGTCTTCGTCTTCACCGTCCGCCTGCTCATCCTCGCCTTGCGCGTCGTCATCGCACGTTTAGCCGGAACTAACCGAACGATCTTCAGGTTTCGATTTTTGGCGACGGAAGCGACAGTGTTGCATTTATATTCAAATGTTTGTCTCGTTCTGGACGCAGGCAATCTGAAACGAGCAACTCCTATCGCAATCGGCCTTCGGTAGATGATCCATTTTCTTGCTTAATCCGAATACAATCTCCATGAGACACAACCCGGGCAAATTTTCGCACGACTCCTTCCTTCCTTCCGACGAATATCCTTCATTGCATTGCGCGAGGGACTCAAATTAGGCCAAGTACAGCAGTAATCAGGAAGCAACGATTCAACAGTTCCTCCTTGGAAGGTACCGTTTGCTGGCTTTTATGTGGTTAAAAGGTTCATTGTCCCATTCCATGGTGAATGTACATCCCATTGATTGTTCGACTTTTCACTCGGGCTCGTTGGGCCATGAAGAATGCAGGGTTAAATCTAGTAGTACAGTAGATAAGAAATAGTGTATGGGAATATAGTTTTATTGGCATCCCTGTCGGTCTGCATTTCTAGATGTTTTTTTTTGTGACAGGTGATCTTTTCCCCATGCTACTGAATGTTACAAGAGCTTTGTTCATGTGGTACGGTCCCATGCTAGCTAACCATAAGGAACGAAGAACAACCCTTATACCACTGAGAGTTTGTGTGCGTTTGCGAGTGAGTGCATTTAGCGTTTAAGGAGTCCTAACGTGGCAGGGAATGGAGACGTACGAATAGGGGCTTTCTCCAAGCCCCCTATAAAACCCTGGACTGATGAACTGATGAATGTATAGGAAAAGATGGTGTAATAGCAATATATTATTCTAGAACCGGTTAAGATGGATAGCCCATTTGGTTCCCCACACGCTCCTTGGTGAACCCGGATGGAAGTCATTGTTCGACGTTTCTCCGTTGAGGAATCTATTTCGTGAACGAAACAACTGTATAGTATGATAACAGATAATATGATCTAAAGCAACATATTTTTTATATCAAACTATTAGCAAATTGTCGCGGCAGGTGTCGTTAAAGGGCAGCACAGCACAGAAACGTACGCGTGGTAGTGTCTGTAAAGGTTTGAACGAAATTTTAGTGAAATGAAATGTACAATGGAAGCAAAAGCTTTGTAGGAACGGAATGGTAGTGTGTCCGCAACAGTAGGTCACGCAGAACATTGGTCCGAGGAGTAGTAGATAGAGACGAAGGCACATCTATACCCTGTCCCGAATTCTACATAATATCTCTTTTTAACCATTTTCATTCTTTTCTAGTAGTGGCACTAGTGATCGTTTAAAAGTGCGTTGTTCAATTGCTGTGTTTTAAAATAGAAATCTCAAAACAACCAAACGCCAACTGTGGAGTACGAATCTTAGGGCCTTATGCTGAACGTGGCGAACTCCAAACATCATCCAGTGTATCTTGCTTTCCTCCCTGGCTGGAGTTCTAGAATGATAACGTGACGTGGAGGAGAGCGCCAAGAGAAGCAAAAACGACATGATGCGGAGTTTCTTCCTTTAGCAAGTAGGGGTATAGATCGGTTTAAGTCGGAGATGCCTTCACGTGGGCATTGATGGAGCTGTGAGAATTTAAACAATTCCGTTATGATTGAAGGCCTGATACAAAAATGGAGTGGGTTGTGACACTACAAATGAGGGTGAGAAGTAGCTGTAATGCCAGAGGGTGTGATTGATTGCGACAAACGTAGGAAGAATTTTTGCCAGCTTGCTATTCTGTTTGAGCGCTTTTTTTTAACTATTCACGATGCACATATTGTTAGGAGCAATAATTAAACTTTCCAACAATGCTTTCTATGCTGCGTGTTGGGTTATTTTTGGTGAAACATCGTCTCAGCTTTTCTTGCGCCAGTTCATTAGCAGTTTTTTCATCGAGTAGTTTTCTCGTTGATAAAAAAAATTAATAACAAAAATAATTGCCTCAAAATTGAATAAAAGGAATTAAATACGAAACAGGACTCGTTGACTTTATATCGCTCTTTTGAAAAGTAACTTGAAATAGAAGAATAATCTGATGGAAAAAGTGAAATACATTATAAAAAATTCATTCAAATTCATTCATGAGCATTCTTTGAGAGAATTTTGGTAGCATTACAGGAGATGTTTTGAGCGTAAACAGAAAATTATAAAGTTACTTAGAACATAGTCCAACGGAAATTGCTTTCCTCGGTCCGTTTCTTTGGGGCTCGAAAAAGGTCGTTTGTGAATGTTTGCAGCCCTTAGAACAGGATATTGTTAATGCAACTTGCTGCATCAGTTTAGTCAGCTCTGTTAGTTTACTCGATCCATCATACCCCTTGAGCGAATCGAAATAAAGTCACAAAATTTGGGTTTTGTCTATGTTTTGTAGATGTTTCAGCCCCATATCGGACGCTGGAACCAAAGACCAGAATTAATTTAGTTGAGCATGTGAGTTTTAAATCGTAGTTGTTACTACATAGCGAGTTCTACACGACGTTAGTTGATTGATTCCTTAAATCATTACCGAGTGTAGCTGCTAAGTAGAATCAGTCGTGTAAATGTTCACCGTGCGAAATCATCACAAGACATAGTAAAGAACCACAGCCCCCCACAACATTCAGCCAATTGTCAACAACATACATATCGTGCAACCATAGCCTAGTAGAAACAAACAGCTAAAAGCGTGTTCGTTCGTTCCCAGAATCGTTGTTACTAGGGATCTGACGCTCGAAGGCGAGTGCAATTGCAATAGAAATAGGTATTTTTTTCACTCACCGTGCCCTTACCGTGCTGCATTCGAGGAAACGTTAATACAAAATCATAACTAATTTCTTAGTACGCAATCATCCTTGAAAGTATGACGAAATTTTAAACACCTTGTCAATTATCGAACGAGCTTTTTGCTTCGTGAAAAGCATCCCCGCTCTACTTCGGCTTTCCTTATGAATTTAGCTCGGCTTTATCATGTCTGCGTTACGCTTGGGATAAAATAAAATACTACGTTCAGAGCATCGCAGGAGTTCCAAGAGACGCTATATTGCAGGAGCCAGGAAATCCGTTGAAAAGGACGATAATTGAAAACAAGCAATCCACGCATCCACTCCTACCTGTGCGGCATTACGATGAGCTTGCAGCAGGCTGAGAGCTAAGAATATGTTTAGTTTCTCTTGATTTTAAGGTGATTCATAAAATGTGAAATACAAAATAAAATTTACAGAAAAAAAAATTGTAGCACTTTAATTACCCTACGAAAGATAATGAACATCGTCTTACAGCGTTATTTACTTTCTCTAAGTTTTATGAAATGTAATTTTACTGTATTACTGATATAGCATACAATCTAGGCATATAGAATCTCTTGAAAAATTATCCTTATCCAGTGTCAATTTTAAAAGGCATGTAGTAGTAGTATAGTTGAATACTACTTTTATTGCTCAATAATGTATAAACTGCTAAGGCGTAATGAAAAAAAGTCGTAACAGTATTACCCACCTGTTGATTGGTTCGAATTGAATGATTAGTGTAGGTATTTAATTTCGTCATCCATTCGCTCTCAAAGAAGGAGGAAAATCGCTCTTGCATGTGAGAGTAAATCACATGGCACAGATTGCGCGTGACGTCATTCTGAAAACCCGTGGCGCGAATAAGTGGAACTTGCTAGAACGTAATTGGAAAACCCGAAGGGATGTATGAGGTTTATCACGCATCCACGTGCTTTAAGATTTGTCGCCACGTTAGCATTGCGCAGTTGCCGTGGGATGGTATTGGATTTTCCATGACGTAACAAGCCTTTATTACATTGATAAATATTGGGAAAGCGAGTTGCGTCATCGTTCATTTTCATCATTGGAGGACATCGTAAGGACGAAAACAATGATAAAAAGGCCACAAGAACAAACATTGAAACTCATTTCCAACACTCGGCGTTTCTGCACTGTTGCACGATTTAAATTAATGTCGTATGATGAATTTTATAAGTTTTTATGTTTGCTATAAGTTATAAGTTTTTATGTTTGCTTATGTGAATCTTGTTTGCTTAAACTAGATATATATAGATTTGAATGTAATTTAAATATGCATTCGCGTAACGTCTTTGAATTAGATAAAACTCTCTCTTCTAAATTCATGCACTTCATGCTGGTTCATCGTCTCTAGTTTCGAGTTCATTTACATATGGGTTTATACAGCACCGTTCAGTTCCTTTAAAATGAATATGGCAAATCTTTTATGAGTATCTTTTAGGTGCTAATTACTAAGATGACTTCCGACCGTAAAGATAGCAGCATACGATTTGGCTGAGTATACTAGGGACATGACCATTATCCGTAGCCATTAACTAGAAAAAGGGTTTCTTTTTCATTGGTCTTTTTGCATAGTGAACCACATCTCTCAGGTTTATATGCCTAGATGCATGTCTTTCAGTAACAGGGCGGAGTGTGACCTCATTTAAATTTGGCTTTTTTGAAGATAATTCAGCTTATATTAGCATACATAAAAACTTTAAAAAATGATATAGCTAAAACTGATAATACATTGCATGTATAATGGCATTAAAAAACTCGAACCAGCTACCAGATCTCTGGAATAATGTCATTTTGAGCAGACAACTAGATGTATAAACGCGCATCCGTACGCAGCTCAGCCTTCAAATCATCGCTGCGAACGAAAGCGTTTTTCCTGGGTGCGTGCATCGTGATCGGAAAGAAAATCGTGTTCAATCTTCTTAACGCGTGTCGTTAGTAGTGGAAGGTTATTGCAACGTGCTCTTTTCGAGTGGAAAGGAAATCGTCCTTTTCGTGTGCGAAAAGCATTGCGCCCAAAGTGGAAAAATCGTTTCGAAAGTTCAATTGCGTGAAGAGAGCTACCGAATTCCTTTCACGGCTTTCGTGATTTCTCATCGTCCTTCCGACGTGTCCGGCTGTCCGGGGCACCGTTTCCACCTTCCCGGAAGCCACGGGTTGTAACGTGAGTGCAGAAGTTAACGCAAAAAAGGAAGCCACACTACAATCTCAGCAGCCAGCAGGGTGAGAAAGCGCCATTGTCAAAATTTATCCACCCATAGCTCTTCGGCTCTCTCCGTGTTACGTGGTGTGCAGTGATTAAGTGCAGCTCCTTGTGGTAGCATCTGGGTGTTTTTTTGGTGGTGAAAATTAAAAGCATAAGCAGGTCCCGTGCGACCACGGCAAAAGGGCTATTGCCAAGGAAGGGAAAAAAGAAACCCTTCGGTAGGGTGTGTGCGTAAAGCTAATGTCTGGCGTGTGAGCGTATGAATGTGTGTGCATATGCGTGCGTTTCCCTTTGTCCCCGCGACCGACGTTTCGTCGTAATCACCTAAACCGCCTCCGACAGGGTGTTTCCCATCTGGCGGATTAGTGAAACGATCTGCATCACTAGCGGCTCAATTTCGAGGATTTCCTCGGAGCGAAAAAGGAAGAGAGTGTGTATGAGAGAGAGAGAACGAGGGAGTGAAATAAGGGTGGAAAATTGAGGGCATCTTTGCACCTGCAAGAAGCAGCTCTACGACCCCGATTAGAACCCGCGCAGAAAGCAAGCAAGAAATCAGCGTTGAAAATCCCCAACTGCAGCCCGCGTTTATCCCTTCGTCCTTTTCTTTCCCCCAGTTTTACTGCGCCCGTTCGACCAGGTGAAAGTGTGCGCCAAAGCAGGCAAAATTGCGAAACACAAGAAAGCAAGGTGCGATTTCTTTTGTCCCGTGAAGAGTGCATTGTGTGCGCGTAAGCCCGTAAACCGCGTTTCGTGTGTGCCGTGCGTATCATCACCGTCGTGTGCTGCCGGATCGGCATAGTAGACGAGTAGTAGACAAGGGGAGCTGTTCCCAAATCATCATTCTTCTCGCCTTCGACGTTGCCTGCGTGATTCGGTGTCCACCGCCTCTGTGTGTGAACCTTTCGACAACAGCTCACGCGGTTCCATCCCGTTGTAATCGCTAATTCAATGTGTATGGCTTTAGTGGTGAGTATCCTGGCGACGCCCGACCGTCCATTGTATATTTGGGAGCGCGAGCGATCACCAATCGCGCGCTGATTTGCATTTAAAATGGCGTGTTAAGAAGCAGCATTTTTCTGGCTCCTTTTGGGTTCTCCAACTCCGTTCTCCACGTGACAACGGCTTACTGCGATCTAAAACGTGATATTGGATGTGAAAATGCGAGAAATCAGCCTGCTAGAAGAAGGAAGCTCAAAATTATTGCATGTGACGTCCGTAGTTCTCTCGTGACTGCTGTTCACCCAATATTCCTCCATCGTGAAGACCAAATTTGAAGTGAATTGCGTTACAAGGGCCGCTTTCAAGACATTTTTGAATGAAACATATTCAAAGCGTAAGTACGCGAGTAGGTTTCTACTACAGACGGCCTTATTATTTATCAATGGCAATCGTGTATAGCCAATTCGTTTTTAATGCCTTCTGCGTGTGCCATTGACCGGGCACTGGCAGTCGAACGCCGAAAGTGCTAGTTAGAGAAACGGAATTCACGGGAATTGGCTTGATTCCATTCCACGTCGCGATTCCTCATGTTCTGGGTACTGTCTCCACGATGAACCGATTCAATAGAAGAACGGGTTTTCTCTTCCCCGCTTTGCATTTGCTTTACGAATGAACGCAAATATTCGTGAGTCAATGTGCCCCAGCCAGGGGGGGCTGTCTATCAACTTCCATCGGCGTATCGATTTGATTGATTCCGATGAGGCTCACTGCTATTGTCGCCACGTGATAGAATTAATCATTCATTTGCCATTCAACCACGAATGATTTGGATTTCTGCGCGATAGTGATTAGTACTTTTATTCCGCAATTTTTTGTCCCATGTTGCATCCTTTAAGACCGGTTTCGTTTTAGCTGTTTGTGCAAAAAACCTGTCTGCAATCGATTAAACCGCGAACATTTTTGGCCGCCCAACTTTTGACGGCTTTTTTGATTTAGTGTTTGGCTAATGTCACTACCCACGGTCTACTAAATTCGAACACCATCGCCACTGGGTGTTCTCTACTTGCCGCGCATTTTTTTAGCTCCCCTTTTGTCTGAGAGTGTGTGCTCGAGCGCGAGAGTGCAATTCGAATTCGCGTGGCGCCGTGGCATCCGAAACGACCACCACACGCGCACACTCGTCGATATGGGGCTTCGTGGTCTCGGGTTAGCTCCGGGGGGTGACAACGACAAAGTGCGTGGGGGGTTAGCAGCCAGCAGCGGCATAAATTTGTAATGCCCTTGTGGGTGTGTCTCTGCTCCACCAGGCTCGAATCGAACCGTGTCTGGACAAAGTTTCTTTAGCACCAAAATTTGGTCGTCTGCCGCTTGCTCTGGCCTTGCTAAAGAGCATACACACGCAGCTTTGTCTCCAACATGCTGGAGTTGCTGAGTTCATTGGGCCGAGAGTCCCCTTCGCGTGTTCTGACAGTTGAGATTTGGACGGAACGCACGCGTTGTCGGTTCCAATTTGGACGGGGAAAATGAACGAGGAATTTGTGCCCCTTTTTTCCTGGTACGGCCCGGTAGCCGTCAGCCGTGATTACGGCACACATGGGACTTGTTGGGGCTAGAAAAGGACTTTTCGTCATACGCTTGTCGTTTTTCATTTGTGGTTGATTGCTTCAAACGGGGGAATTTCCAGGAATCCTTCGAAGGAGCATCAACTTTGCGCTGCTTATCGATCTTCCGAAATACCGGCCATTTGGGTTGACTTTTCGGGGGTTTCAATGTGAGGTCAATTTCTGGTGACCTATGCTCCTGGTCACAAAGGTTATGGCGTATCCTTTTACACATGTAATGAGCGCTTACTAGTTGGGATTTTTATCTCGTACCACAAATCAGCTGTATTTAGTGCGTTTATGTTCGAAAAGCTCTCGATAACTAACAAAACTATCATTCCACATGCTGTATCGAGCAAGTTTTACAGAACAAAGAGCTTCCTAGTGCAGGGCCTTCCAACGAGAACTTGGAGCCCACAGCGTGAAACCTATCGTACCGTGTCCTACTTTATTTGTGGAACAAGAAACACTACACTTTTCCGCTGACGTTTCTGCGCCATGTTGGGCATGCCCGGGTGTATGCCCTGGTTTCTGGGGCGCTCGGATTTCCAACCATTTCCTTCGTTTGGTCGTGTGAATGGGCTTTTCTTTTTTACCACAAATCGCGAAAAAATCCGCTCTTCCTTCTCACTGTGACTTTTTCGCTGGGCCAATTGGACGAGGAACGGCATCTATAGAGCTCTTAAGGCACGGTGGATTTGGATACATCGATTCCGGACCCGTCGCTAGGTTGCTTGGGTTGTCCAAACCCAATTAAGCAGCAATTGGTGACACAGGATTGAGGCAATCATTATCAAAAGTATATCGCCTAGCGGCTCCAGCATAACACAAATTTAAACCCAAACGGCCATCAACAACGAGAGCCTTTTCTACGCCTGCACCTCAAACAAGTCCTTGTAATCTATCAAATCTTGAACCGGTGCCGAAAAACAGTTCCCATGAAGTTAATCTTCCTCGCTGTTTACTCGCAAATTTGTCAGTTTGTTTACAAAGAATAAACAATCGGCCCGGGACCGGCTGGAGCTGTGAATCGCTTCGCTCACGATAAATTCTTGCGGTTACAAGAATTCCAACCAACGAGGACACTGGAACCGGGTATCGTGATTCACTGCAATCTGATCATAAATGTCATGGCCTCAGGTGTGGAAAATCACATGCATGCACGAACCTGCCGTGCGCTATTTTCGGCACCGTTTTTTATTAGTTCGATATATTGCATTCATCTACGTTGGGTCGTATAAATAGACGAGTTTACGCGGAATGTTTCCCGCACGGATTGTTCGCTCACGCGTTTGAATCCCCTAAGAGGACCTTCCTACGCTCATATGTGGATTAGGCAATCTGAAAAGAATATGACTGGGTGACGTTAAACATTAGTTTTTTGTTTTTAAATTAATCCCGCTATGGTTTGCGTCTGCACAAGCACTTTTAGCGAGCGGATCCGATCCAGACGGCCTATTCCGGTGATGAATAGCGCTTCATGTGGGTTCTGCGTTTTCTGTTCCCGGTCCTTTTCTTTTTTGTTTTGTCTCTGTCACACTTTCCCGGGGTCATGTTGCGTTCGAAGTGCGTGCGTTTCCCTCGCCGACTTCCCTTTTTCGATTTAGGGGTTTTCAGTTTCTCTCTGTCCCCCTTTTGTTTTGCGCTAAGGTTACACCGGTTTTTTATCCGTCTAGACGAAATTTCCTTCCTCCCCCTGGCCGTTTTCCCCTATCCATTTTGCCCTTCGGTTTGAGGTCGCGGTGATTGCACCTCGTTCCAGGAGAGAGGCGGGTCCGATCAACTGACAGTATTTGTCCTGTCAGCAGTGAGATCCCTTTCTAAATTTCGTTCGCAAATACCACGTGCGGTGGTGGTGGTGGTGCGAGTTTTGGTCGCCGATCCAGCCGAATTTCGTTTGCAGCTGTTTTTTTTGACAGACGAGGACCAAAAAAGACGTGCTTTTCAAACCATGTTGAAGGTGGATGCATTATTAGCGAAGGAACCGTCGCTCTGCTGCGGTGAAGTGCCAAAAAATAGGCCAGGATTGAGGTGGCAGGGGATGGAGAGATTGTATTTCGGACGACGAGTCCTGCCACCGAGCAGGATCCGTTTCATTGCACTCCACCCTTTTCGGCATTGCTTTCATTATGCCGTGGCGTAATTACAGGCCTGCTGGATATAATAGGCCCATGTCATGAACGTCGAGTCCTTTTTACACCCGGTGAGATCCATGAACGGGTTGCGCCAGAAGGCGCAATTTGGATTTCCCAAAAAAGTACGAATTCCCCTTCATAACCTGGCAAGGGTTTCTTTTTTTCTATTCTCACTTCCAACGCACACACCAACACTGTCTGTTACTGGCCGGAAGTTGAGGGTTTGTTTTGCCTAGTTTGCATACAAAAAATCACTAGGATCTCCTCAGTCCGGTCGGTTGCGGTTGTTTGGAATACGAATCAATTGGTTCTTGGCTCAGCGGTTTTTTGGTTCTCACCCCAAAGAAGGGAAACTGTCGAGACCAAAGGAATGAAACAAAAAAAGAAGTGTTTGTGTGTGTATACAAAAGAATCGAACAGGGGAAGATCATTGTCCCGTGCTCATATGCCGTGGTGGGTTGGCCTTGAACCGGGTCATTGGACTGCTTTTTCTGCAACATGCTGTGAGTTCTTCCTGCTTGTTTACTGGCTGTGTGAGGAAAAATTGGAAGAATGTTTTTCCTCTGCTTCGTCTCGGTTGTTGATCGTGCAAATATGTAGCTAAAGTTGCGAGGATAAACTCAATACGTTCAAGAATCGATCAAAAAATATTGTTCCCGGAATGAAAACCAATGACAGCTAAACGTAGTGTAAAGAGTAATATTTAGGAGGTTGGGTTGTTGAAGACAAAATGTGTCATGAAACGTATATAAATGATTGCTCATAAAACAGCATGTATGATTGCCATAAGAAGCATAGGAAATGGTATTGCACGGTTGTTTAATCCACTGGAAAAAGGGCTGGCTAGCAACCCGGGAAACCTGAGTGCCTGTTCCGCATATATCAACTGCCTGTTCGCCTGCTCAAAGTCATTCACCTTCGAGGGCATTCCTGCGCCTTCCTGAATCCCATTTTCAGCACCATATTCAGCAGAGAGAAAGGGCTGGCAAGAGGTCGTTGTCGGCAATGGCGGGTGCATCTGCACGAAATGGGGATGAATAACGCAGTTGCATCTTTGTGCACCGGTGCATGCATGCATTTGCTGCGTGTGCATCGCGACTGCACACTCGTTTATACCTCCAAATGCCCCATCGAGTGTTTTTCATCGTTTACGCTGGTATCATGCGAGGAAGAATTTTGCTTTTGTGTGCAGTAAATATTGTGCATGAAAATAAACCCGCTTCTGTTGCAGTTTTTGTTGATTGTTGACAAAAAAAGGCCCCTACCCAAAGCATGGTAAATTGTGTCAACTGTACGCTTCAAGAGCACGTCAGCAAGCTTACAGTTTTTGTTTTTCTTCAAGTGGAAGGTTAACTAATGGAAAAGCTGGGAAATGAAAATTTATTTGTTGCTTGCATCATACGCACTGTTCCCGGGATCGAAGCCAATGAACTCTTGCAAGCATAAATGCATTTCATTATACAACCGATGTGTGCGTGTGATTCAAACCATGCATCGTTTATCGGTGGTCGTGTTTCCTACCAAAACCGATACCTCAACCCTGACGTTGCCGAGTTGCTTTGAATTCCAAACGACCACCGTACGATGCACCCGGGATGCAGGCGAATGCAGTTAATGCAATCTTCCCCCGTCAGACCCGGTTGTGTTCGGTTTTGCAGTTTTAGACGTCGTTTTTTGAAGGGGTTGTTCTGTGTTCCTTTTCAGCGCTTCCCCATTCGCTCGAAGCCGGCTTCCTCACGAAGAAAACCAGACAAAAGGGCGTTGGGGCATCGGCGTGTGACGCACCAAAACGAAACCCTGATGCATCCTTCCGTGGGGATGTCTGTTTTTGTTGCTGCACTTCGCGATCAGGTTCAACGATCGAGTCCGGGACGTGTGAGATCCGATCTTCGGCTTCTTGCGAAACCCAGAAAATCAGACGGCGTCTGTCAAAAACTGGCTGCTCGATTTTGCTGCTTCGTGTGTTCCTTTTAGTCCTTCGAACTCGTTGGTAAACGGCACCGTAGAACGTTGAACTTTCCATGTCCACTTTTGGATAGCGTGCGTGGTTTTTTTTATTTGGGGGGATTAAATGGCTTCCGACGTAAAATTTTGAGCGATTATTGTCAATTACCAACCTCCTGCGACGTCGATCGTGTTATTTTTTTCTGAGCTAAAGAAGCTCGAAAAGTGTGTATACCAAACGTGAAGCACCATTAGGGAAACATCAACTCTAGTATCATAATTAATAGTTACCTCTTGAGACATTTTTAATGTGTCTTCTTTTTTCCGTTGCGTCTATCTCAGTAAATTGCTTGGATCCTGTCTGATGAAAGTGCTGCTAATCCGTCCTGCTAATGGAACCCATCACGCACGCACCATCGATAGGTTGCCATCACCCCCAACCTCCCATCCCTTCACCCCCCCTTAGGGCATCACTAAAATAGGTCACTCCAGCTGAGCGGCCACGATGACGGTGACAATGATGGAGCTGTTTCCTAGCTCGTGGCGAATTCTAAAGGTCAAACGTGCTTTCCTTAATGCGACGTGGCTTGCCTGCTGACTGATAAAAATATCCCACCGAAACAAATCGATAATTGGTCGCCGACGATAGTGTCCTTGAGGGACAGGGCATGCTCTATGCGGTATATAAGTGATGACTATGTATCAAGTATATATAGCGCGCAATATTTGCCTTAAACAGGCGGAAAAGAGCACCCAGCAGGTATTTGGGTGAGAAAAGGAGCAAAAAAGGAATTCTCAAGAATTATAGGCCTGGTCGCAGCTGAGGAGGAATTCTGTTTGCCTTGGAAATAATTTCGCGTGTCATTTGATATTTTGTTACAGCAGCAAGTACGCTTCCTCAGGATACGGCGAAGAGGTGAAGCACGAAGAAACCCGTTGCTGCACTCGCGAGGGTCCTTATTTCGTGCAGGGATAATGCGCCATCGGTTGCGAGAGCGTTCTTTGGAGACCAATTTCCGTGATAGAATGATGGCTTGAGCTGCTTTGTTTTGTTTTATTTTTTTGGTCAGAATGATATAATTACTCCCGAGACTAATGGCACCGGGGCTCGATACCGTCGACCGTAGCGTCCTTCGAAGGATGTCCCGTCTAATTGTTTCAAGATAGGAAAATGCTTTTAGGGGAAGAGTTTGAAGAGTTCATTACGTGTGTCTGTTTTGGAATGCCATTAGTTTTGCCGTTTCGTTTTCATACCGTAATATGAAGAACGCATTGCATGTTTCTTATCAGCTGCATTTGCTCTGTTTACTTCCGTTCGGCAGTTTGTTTAAAAGAGTGACTTTGAAAACCTTGAAACTGGTCCCACTAACCCAAGTTCTTAATTAGTTTGATTCTAATAGAAGTGGCAAACTATAATTAAGCGAGCCACGGATAGATGTTGCCGCAAGGTTAACGAAAGACTAGCCACGATTAGGTGTAGTTTCATGAGAGTGAGTTTGCGTCGTAGTTAGATAGGACGATGATAAAAACAGATTACCTAGAACGGAGGATGATATGTCCACGAGCGATTTAAAATGGGTCGCATGGTTTCTTCTGAATGACGCTTCATGCTCAAGATTAAAAAAGTCGATGCTTTGGTTTGACCCCAATCGCTTAACAACGGCACGTTCGGTGGTTTGTGTTACTTGAAAGCATCCTTCAACATCTCCTTCTTTCTGTGCCTTCACCGCCACCTCATAACAGCAGGATAGTGTGAAAATAGAAGTCTCCCTCCTCAGCTGTAACCTAATTTTCGCTTCTAGCTCTAGGCCATTTCCTGCCCAAATCTCTGTTTCCGTCAGGATATCCTCTCGTCGCACGGACGAATTTTCGCACTCTGCTTCAGTTTGTAGCTCTCGTGTCGGTTGCCTTGGGACGAACGCAACCACCAGATAAAGATAGAGCAGCGCCAGTAGGAGGCAGATAAATTTAAACGCTTGTTTAAGTTGTCGTTTTTGTTTTTCGTGTGTGCCGGGGGGTTTTTGTTTTACAAAACAACAACACGGGGGCACATTTTTCGGTCGTACATTCCGCCCAGGGATTTGCTTTCAATCAGTTTCAACAGCACAATTTTCGGGGTGAATGAATTTTCCTTTTTCCACCGCATGAGCCGGCAAAGTCGCAAATAGGTCGCACACTAGATGCGCCATTCGGCCGGCAGATGAGCCGTGAACCTGTCTGGCGAGTTTCAATGTTGTACATCTCAGGCTATCAGTCCTCACCCTTGAGGTGGTCGTGGAATTTTTGCTGCTCCTGGGGGTGTGTTTATTTTCTGGCAAAACTCCTTTCAAATCGTGTGAAATGTATCGGAGATATAATCATTTTGCGCCGCAATAGAATGTCCGACTTTGCTATTGCGTTTGATAGAGCATTTCGGCGCTATTTGTCGGAAAAATATTGACTGGAATGAATGTGTTGTGGGGAAACGTGGGTACAAATTGTCGCCACGATCTAAAGGCCTCCCCGAGGAAACAAAATTGCTTCATTTGCAACTGTGATAAAAAACAAGGGTGGTGTAATCAGAATCAAACCGCAGGGGGATATATTCCCAACCCGTTTTCCGGAGTTGGTTTGTTTTTGTGTTTAATATTACCTTTCACAATGAGCCTAACTCAGACTGTGGCAAAATACACGGGTGTTTTGCGCACGTGTCGGTTTGTTTTGTCGGTCTCTCTCTAATTCCAGCACTTATCGAGCGGCCCATTCTCACGTTGCATGTAATTGTTTTCCACACTTTCAAACCCCCCTGACCTGCAGCTTCCTGTCCCCTAGATGAAAACCCCAACAGCTCTTTACTGCAGTTGCAATTTGCCACCGACAACACAAGCGAACAGATCTATTTCATCGAATTGCAGCGGCATGACGGCGGTTCTATATATTCCACAAGCACACGCCAAAATTTGCGCCACTTGACGACCTCCAGGTGACGAGCTAATCTTGGTACAACCGCGCGTGTCCTGGTCAGTAGCCGGATGTATGCCACACGCTGGTCACACGAGCCCCATTCGAGTTGCCAGGTTTTGCACGAGGAACTGCACACGAGGGGATATTTATTTTCGGACCCCCGTTCGGGACTTTGTGGGAGTGCAAAAACCCTAGGCGAGAGATGGTTGATTGGCTAAAAAAGGATAACAGGTTACGCAGGTTAAACGGGGCAATCAAAGTTCAATGTCAAATGCAGCCTTCGTCTTACAACTTACGAGAATGCACTCGAACGTGTGCGGTGGCGCAGTTAGTGTTTGTTTCCTAACTCGTTCTCACCACTTAATGAGTGTTAATTGCAAGTGGGAAGTCGTTTGCTGCGGGGCTACTGTTGTTGTGTAGATGCTGAAAAGAAATAATCGGAAATATTCCTCTGGATTGGATCAACCGATGTCGATGTCGATGACGAAGTCAACGCCATGTCATCGCTTATTTATGACTTAATTTATATTATATTATTTGTTGATATTTTCCATTGATTCTGAGGCAAGAAAATTCTTCCATGACTGGGGGTTATTTGACAGAAACCACCTTTGCACGGGATCGTAAAAAGCACGTATTATGTTTCATTTACAACACACCGATGGATGGCATAAATTTAATGCCATTCTTGTTTCCGTAACGCAAAGGATTCGGTCGTAAAGCAAAGGCCAGCGACGTTCCGGTTTATTATCCTTGCCACGTGGGGCTTTCGTGGCCAGTTGATTTCCCGTCCTGGTGCCTATTATGCAATTGTCCTTCCAAATCGATCGTTAAATGGTGCTGTAGCCGATGGTGTCGGTAACGAGGCAAGCCACACGAGAATGGTTTCACAGGACGGTATGTCCTGTGCATAAGCATCACGTTCATCTTGCCGCCCTCGGTGTGGTCACGCGAAAACGGACGTCCGTGTTTGCGACCTTTACAACGGCCCAGCAAGGGCAAGGTAACGTATAAAGGGCCACTGCACGTTGCCAGTGCACGCCGCCGTTACGTGCAATTTAGTGGATGGAGGAAAACGTTTCCTGCGCGAGAGTGCTTTTTTTCTCCTTCTATCGAGTTGAAGGTGACAAGTGCAAAGGCAAGTGTTGTCGCCTTTATCCCGTTGCGGTAAATTGAAATATGAGCAATTGTAGTATGCATTTTTGACGCGGACTATTCGCTTAAATTAGAACCGTTGATGGTAAGGGTTGTTGGCCGTTCGATCAAGGTGTTAGTTACTGATATAACTGCCTGCGATTTACTCTTTCTTTACGTGAGGTTGTAACGCCGTTTTGAATATGAATTGTTAATGGAGCACTATTGTAAACCCCTAAGATCCGTGCTTGTATAAGCCTTCTAAAGTAATCAGTAAGTAGAACAATGTTGCCAATGTCCGCACGAGGATTCGATCGCTGCCTGTTTATGCTTCCTCAATCATTATTATTGTTTGCTTAGCTTGAATAAAGAAGATCCACATCGTATACTCCACTGATGTTAACAAAGTGAAATCAGTTCTAACTCTTCGCAGAACTCCCTAGCCAAGATCGTGCCTGCTTCAAGACACATGATCGCGTTTTGTTTACAATATTTGAGCACACATTCCGGGTTTGCAAATATTGCGTTTTGTTTCTGGTCCCCGACCAAACAGTCGCTTCCGCGACGGTTAGGTTATTTTTAAAAATACTCTCTTGCGCCGTGATCTTGTTCCACATCGCGTTATGTCATCTTTTCGGTCTCCTGTCGCGCCGGTGGATCAAAATAATAGTGCTGCATGTCGACCCTCGGGCGCGATAAAAGCCGCGTTTCTTAATTGGCCGCCGCTTGTTTACTATCATGTGCCAGCGAGACAAAGTACCACGCAAGGTGCCGGATGAGTAAATGAAATCCTGCTTATCTGACTCGCTTTGGCTGCGCGACGCCAAAGTGGCGAAAAATTGTGGTCATAAAAATGCCATCACTAACCAAACACAAGCTTGTATTGCTTTCTTTGCGTGCCAAAATCGCCTGTTCGGGGTAGAGAGGTAGCACTTTGTGATGGGTTCTGACATGCTTGTTTCCTTTCCACTTGTTTCGAAGCCGAAAAGGGTGAATCCTTTCTATGTCTCGAATCCCAGTGCTGGCGGGATATACGATATATAACCTGTGAGGTACATTTTATGCACCCAACCGGATGCAAGCGAGCGAACAAGCCATCCATCCGTTGGTCCATCATCCTTCAAGGTCGTGCTTTGGGAAGATGTCGTGTCTAAAAACGACTTGCGGCGCAATCCCCAAAAACGACAGGGCTAGTTCAATCAATCAATCGAACCGACGTTTGTGAAAGCATCCGTTGCAAGCAGAAATGGATCGAACGAACTAGAACGACATTTGTCGGCTGTGGTGAGAGATGCCATCAGGTGATCTTGAGAATGTGCAGGATGTTCTGAAGGATTTTAAAGCACTCACTGTAGAACACGTTCATTTTGATGCATTCTTCAAGTGATGAGTTTTATTTTGTGTTTGATTAAATCCATCCTTGCTAAATGTTTCGTGAACATATTGAGTTCAGCTGTAAGTGCATCTCATGCACGTGTAATATTTTGAGAACTCTGTCATTCTACAGTAGAGTGTCAGTGCTTGCTTTTCCTTTATGTTTTAGAAGAAGGGCACCTTTAGTACGACCTTTTGGCAAGTGATGCAAGCGTGGTAGGAATGTTTGACTTCCGACCCAGGTCCGCAAAAGATGCAAGAAAGGCAATGGAAAGGGAAGAACACGATCGCGCTTCCTACGAGTGAGCAGACGATTGACAGATGACCGAAGTAGACGAGCCATGTCACAAACGAGCACCAGTGTGAGTGTTCTTGTATATGCGCCGCTAACACTCGGGAATGGCGCTGGTATATTATCGACGTATCGTCGCATGTTCGAGATGAACGATTTCTCGAGCACGCTCATGCGATAAAGAAGTGGCTCCATAAAGAGTGTGCGATTGCGATTACAGGAGGATGCGCTTGTTCGCGCGTGATTTTTAAGTGCAACCATGCGCTATCGGCACATTTGCAGCGATGTGATTGCTGTTGCGTTATTGCTTTCTCTCTCTTAACGACGCGTTCGCCGACTATGGAGGTCATGTGATAAGAGCTACTACACCACATTCCAGTACTATCGATCGACCGGTGTAATGGTGTTGTAAATGGGAAGGAATGGGAAGGATGGCCAAGAGTAAAGGGTATGGTCACACTCAGATTCCTGCCAAAAGCGTACCATGGCATTATGCCAGAACGTGATCGTTCCTGCTACAGCGCCACGAACAGCTTGTGGTGAACAGATGTGTTTCTAGGGGCCTGAGAACTCCTATCGGTTTGCAATCCATTTGGCACTCCTGTTTGCAATAAAGCATATTTAGTTCGTTGCCTTGCGGCGGAATGATGTCACCGTGTTACTTTTTTGGACGGGAGATTTCACGAGTTAGGCGGCACCCAAAATGTTAATACAACTCATAAAATCCAGTATTTTGTTTGGGATCCAATCAAAATCTGTTTTTTTCCACGCAGACGTGAGGCTCCACCTAAACGACTGTCCATATGAGTGCTTCGGCATTAATTAAGTTCGTTGTGTTCGGCACGATGGGGGCGCGAATACTAACCGTCGGAGTGTGGCGATGGCCACTCAAGCGTTGACGGTGATACCGCGTACAGTACGATCACACTCAAACGCGACGGCTTCAAACCTAATGTTGCGAGACCATCCGCGCTCGTGTTCGTAGCCGACATCCGCTGAGGCGTTTGTGTGATGGCGGTACACTATTGACATCACCTTTGGGGGGAGGTTTTTCTTTGAGTTGGCGCCGACAGCTACTCAGTACTTCAAGCGTACACTCGTTTACTAAGCCTGCCTCCCTGGTTGGGGGTGTTTGTGGTAGTAGAGAGCACGGGCTTCGTACAATCTATCGCTCGATCTCCCACGCGGACGAACACGAACGTGGAGGTTTTGCCTGTTCAGTCGATAATCAGAGACAGTAACGAGAGCAGCGCAATTCGCCCACCGGTAGTTGAGCGATAGATTCCGGATCAGCAAGAAAGGAAGTTGTATTTGCTGATAAAGCGAGCACACGAGTAGATCGCTTCAAAGCCGGATCCGGAAGGCAAACGCTTTGTACTGTGGTTTTCCGACGTGAGGAGGTTCCGTGTTCAGCTCCGATATTTAAACGATCGCCCTGTGTCTTAATCCGGTTATTAGACGATCAAGTTCTCGTCACGATTCCCGCCGTTTTTAGAATGCGAGGTAACGTGAAGAATAAACGATCGCGTTGTGTAGCGTGAAGAACCTGAAAAAGGTGCACTAATCTCCTAAACCATCCTCTCGAGTACGACGGATCCTGTGAATTGTAGTTGGCTATCGCTTACGTGTGAAAAACGATCGGAAAAGTGGCCGTAATTTTCCTCGCGACAACGACTATTTGTTAAAACAAAAAAAAAAAAGAAAAATATAGAACACCGCGCTTGATCGCGTCGCGTTAGTTGTGACGAGCGTTAGCTCCTCCTTACATGATTGACAGTAAGGGGCACTGTCCCAGCAACATCGTCATACCGTGCCTTCGCTGGCAGAGGAGAACAGACAGCAGCAACGTTCTACCATTCGCGACGTCCGGTCCTTGCACAGACGTTGTCGTCCTTTCGTCTCCATTGCGCTCCGACCCAGCCGCCATTCAACGACGAACCGTCAGCGCACAGCAGGCGTTCTTCAAGGA
Organism: Anopheles nili; assembly: GCF_943737925.1. Taxonomy (NCBI): domain Eukaryota; kingdom Metazoa; phylum Arthropoda; class Insecta; order Diptera; family Culicidae; genus Anopheles; species Anopheles nili. The sequence goes on from NC_071292.1 coordinate 9,112,206, forward strand.
GAGCGTTACATGAGAAGTGTGTCCGAGTTTGTAATCCTTTCGCCGTCATAATCGGTGCGGCAAACAAGAGATTATACTGGCTGTATGCGTGTTTATGTGCGGTGAAGTTATTGTGATCGAATAACCAACCATCGGCCTTACAGGCTTAAAGCACCACCCCCCGCATAGGAAGGAAGATCAAGGACACACCCAGGGAAATCCTCAATCGGTTGCTAATCAAACGACGCTGTGTGTTTGAGATTGTTTTGCGCGCGCGCGTGCGCCTGTGTGTTTCTGTGTAAGTGTTCGAGCCAAACATTGTTGATTTTTGCATCATCTGCACAAAAAGCGACAGATTTATCCTTCTTTACGACCAACGCATTCTCATGCATCCTCATTGCTCCGGTATCTCTGGTACTTTAAAAATTCCCCACAAGTTCCCTGCAGCCTTACTCATCACGGTGTTTTTTTTTTTCGCAAGCTCTTTTTCTTCTATAATGGCAATATGACTTGCTCAACTACGCTCAGCTTGGCTAGGGTGGGTTTTGTCATATTGCGGGTGATTTAAGCGGGTAGTTATCTTGTTCACATGTTTGTTTGTTTTTCACGCGCTCCTCCCGTCTCTCGGCGCCCGTCGGTTCCTCGAATGCCGGTACCATCGTTTATTAGCATAGGGGAGTGATTTTTTTTATCACCCACCCCAACGTCGCTAGGTGTGAAATCTTTGTGCGCGTTCCCTCGAGGTTCAGGGTCCGAGCTTCGAGCTGTTGTCACGCCTTGTGTGATAAGAGAATAATTCAGGAAACGTGCTCTGGAAAGGGTCGGTGCGATGTGGTGGGGTTGAAGGTGCTATTTTTTTATATCATGTGTTCGAGAAGCCCAGCGTGCAATTATCTTTCAACGATCAATTGTAGCAATGCGGCGTAAAAACAGTGGCTAGCAAAGTGCGTTTTTTTTCTAAATCGTTCATAAACACACCCACACATCATCCGTCACACCCCCGCTGGTTGCCTGGCATCGGTTTTGTTGCGGTCAGTGAGTTTTATGTTGCTTTTGTAACACTCGACCCCACGCCGTTTGGCGAACATTTCGCGATCTATTTTCACTGTTTGCGGGCGGACTACAACGCACAAGCGCAAAGTAGACTGCGCCGCGGCTGTGATCGAGTGCGCTCGCCCCATCTCGTCGCAGTATCACGTTTCATCTGTCCGAGCGAGAGAGAGAGAGAGAGAGAGAGAGAGAGAGAGAGAGCACGATGAGAACCCCGATCGCGTCGATCATCGTGTCGGGTCGTCGGGTTGGTTCTCGCAAAGGTGACCTACCAGCCCGACAGATGGGGGTGGTGGTCCCCATTAGCTGGCATGTGTCGGTGCGCGTGCTTGTGCACTGGGAGAAACATCCAAACAAAACAAAAATGGCGTTTCTTCAAGCATCCATCCATCCATTACGGTCGTCTCGCGTGGGGGAGTATCTCCGAAGATGGCAGCGTCCACACGGGGTGTGCCGTTTGTCGTCGGTGTAGTACATTGACCAGCACACGCGCGGTCGAACGTGTGCGTTTTCGTCAAAATGGACGCAGCTTCTCGAAGGGCGGGTCGAACAGCTGGGGGCTATATTTACTCGTCAAGGGGCTAGATTTAATTTCGCATTCAACTGCGACAGCGAGAGATTGGGAGGGCTCAAAGATTGCGCATTATAGCAGTAACTTCGCAGTCGGAGTTTGTAGGGCTTGTGACGTAGGAATGCACATTCAATTCCAAGTCACATGCCAGTCAAATAGCACACACATCGTGCTATAAATTTGCTCACATATGTCCCTTCCCACGACGTGAGGACACCCACGTGATATAGGGCCGTTTCGGGTGAATCACTGCCTGCAATCATCATTTTCCGCCCATCACGTTATCGCTCCATAGAGGATAGCATTTTATGGTCACGGCGGTGGCCCCGAGAATGCAGTCATTTGCGGAATGTAAGCTTTACCGGGGTTGGGAGGGGTGTGGTGGGGGGGGGGAGGGGTTTGCTGATGCAAATAGGGGGTATCGTTTTTCTTCATCCTTGTAGCAAAATCCGCGCTAGGCCCAGGACACACCAACGCACCCCTTCCCTCGGGTCGTCATCTGGTGTGGGTGGTGACTTTTTTTTGTCAACTTTTCCCCACTGAACGAAAGCGAGTGAGAGAGAGAGGGTGAGAAACAGAGTAGTTGGATGCGCGCGCGTGGGTTTTGAATCGTAGAGTTGCGCCACCTATTTTCCTCGCACGTGACGTCACCACGGTGGGGTGGGAAAAACATTGTTGCACTTCTGCTTGAATCCGCGAGCCCAGTTGGCTCCACGGGAGAAAAAAGGAGAAACGCAGTGGGGAGATGCATTTTTATTACCTTTTTTTTATACGCCGCTCGCCCGGGGTTAGATAGAAACGCATTCCGACGTCAGCAAAGGACCGCCGTACTCTTCTGGAACGCTTTGTTGGCACAGGCATTTGATCTGTGAGCAGGAATGATGCAATGTTTCGCATCCCCAAAATCAGATGGTATTTGCAAAACGACAACGACACCCTCTGAAATCCTTTCTACTCGCTGTGCTGCTCAGCGTGGGTGTATCGTTTTTTGCTTTGAGATTATGAGGAATTTCGTAACATAACATTTTTGGAGCATCAAGCAACGATGTATGTGTGTGCTGGGACAGCTATTGGCTTCTCCCCTCGGTATGTAGCGTGGAAGAGCGCGCTGCATTTGTAATTGATTTTTCCAGACATCCTCCCTACCTCAGCTTCCGTGTGCCTATCGAATAAAGCTGGTCCCGCACGTCACCAAACCAGTTGAGACGCGTTGTTGTGCCACGATTTGCGTCACACGGATGCGTTGACAAACATACGCCCTTTGGGCGTGCTGGAGGCAAGAAAGAGAGGAAGCATGGGTTACCGGGAGGACGAAGGAGGGGTTTGTTTGCGTTCGAAAATGTGCCCTGTAAAACACAATTACATCCGTTCACGTTCTCCGGGTTGTGGAATGTTTTTTGGCGTGGAATTTCCGCCTCTACGTTCGTTCGCTGAAAGACAACAGACACATACACACGTACACGCTGGAGGTCGAGATGCCAGATGCCGTGGGGAGGCTGCGTTTAGTCATCAACCCTTCTTGCAGCAGACGAATCGTTGATTGTTTGGGATTGAGCGCTCGATCGTGCGTCAAACGCGCGCTTCTAGAAGCATCGTGCCGGCGTGATTAGAGTACGCCTTTTTACCGCCTGACCAACGAAACAAGCTCGTGATTGTGTGTTTTTATACCCCCCGTCGAGGGTGGGTTCTTCTCCACCCCCCATCCGGCTATGGTTTGTTCGATAATTAAAACGGTCACCACAACGACGACGACGACGATGACGATGTCGACTGTGAGTTCGCGTCGAGTGCCAATTCAATGCAAACAAGCTTCGCGAACTGTCGTGCGCTTCGTGTACACACGCATACACACCCACGCACAAGATTGCTTTCATTTTCCTGCTCTTGAAGTGCAGCGTTGGAGGCCGCAAAAGGAGTGAATTGTGTGATTGAAAATATGGCAATCGAAATGATAACACAATCGAGAGCTCTGAGCACTCGTGAGCCAGCGTGACAGGACACCGGATTAGTCGGAGTTAGGACGCGCGGCATCTAAGAAGAATGTTTTGAGAAATTTCCCTCCTGCTCCCTAGAATTTGCGTGTTGCGTGTTTTGCTACTGACGTAAACATCGGGCGCTGTGTGAGGAGGCCTTTTGCGCAATAGAATCTCGCACCCAGATGTGGGAGACACACAGGGCGTAGAGATAAGACGTGGAGTCGGTGCGGAATAAAAAGAAGTGAAAGCACCCAAAGGTCGATTGTTACTGTGTGCTGGGGGAATTTGGTGGGACTGCAAATACGCAGTTTGAAATGGATGCATAGGCCTGTGAAAAGTTTTGTCTAACGACTTTAGCGAGCTGTAGGTTCTTTTTTCAAATGTGACGTTTTGTTGAGATGATTTCAATTAAACGCCATAATGGTAAACTTTGTTTAGAAAACGATATGATAAGGCTCTAGTTCTCATATGTTTTGAGTGTTGTAGTATGCCGCTAAGGGTTTCTAGGAATAAACCAAGCTAGAAAATGATGAACCACGTCCAGAAGTGGTGCTAAGCGATAGAAGAAAGCATCTAGCTTCGATGCGCTGGAAACAAGGGCACATCCTATCTCTTTGCACCACAGTTGCAGTTGACACTAATTGCGATGGAGAGCCCGGAGTATCGGGTGCACGTGGCCACCCATTGCTCTTCTCTCCTCGCCGTCCCAACTCTCCTGCGTCATACAGGAAACGTAACACACGGCGCCTGATTGTAGGCACCGATAAGGACATGCTTGCGCGCGGCTGCGGTAAATGCCGGGCGTTTTTTTGCTTCTTCCGATCTTCTCGTCGTTTGTTTCGTCTTTACGATCGTTGATTTCTCCTCCGACCGGTTGGTGGCTATCGCATGCGTGTGTGTATGCATGCCTTCTTGGGCAATCAGTACACGTAAACGAGCGGTGGTGCAGCATTTGTTGCATCATTATACGTGAAAATTAGCTTCGTCATGAGTTTTGGTTGTGGCACCAAAGTTGCCCATTATCAGAGTGTCGAATTCGAGGGACGTAATATGCTTGTGTGTGTGTGTGTTGCGATTATGATATGCTTAATTGAATTAAGTTCCTTCTGGGCTGTTGCGTCGCTGACGGAGAGCTCTGAATAAATTGGTTTATCGAAAAAAAAAATCGAGATGCTATTTTCCCAAATTGTTTCTTATTGTGTTGGACATCGCAATTCTGCAGTGCGCGATGGGTCTTGGGTTTTTTTTGCTCCTCTTTAAAGAACAGAGTACTTTCGCAAATTTCAACAGAAATATCCTTGACACGGTTTTTGATCGAACCGTTCGTTCCATTTCCCCGTTTCCACTTTACCGATGCGACGTTGGTAAATTGCCAAACGGTCGTATAATTATGGTGTCGCCTGATAAAAGTCGGTCATGTTTGGTTATCTGACGTAATGGCGTCCCAAGTTGATCCCATTTTGGGGTCCCAATTTGTACATGGACTTTCATTGCCTTAAGGTCCGGTGCTGAACAATTTTGCTTGGTGCAGTTTTTCACAAGATAAGCTTATACATATGTTCTAATGGATGCCGTGGCGTTATATATTACCGTGTCTTGGCCCCGAATTCACCACGAAATGGTTTCTAACTGGCAGTTTTTTCCTTCATTTCAATTTCCTTTCTTCTCAGCTGGTGCGGCTCGTTCCAACCTCTATGGAGTTTCAGCTAGACAGCGCGGAATACTGCCAGGCACAACACAAATAAGCGAAAGGCGCACTTTTGCCTGCCATCACCATCGCGGCCAACACCGACTCCCAAGAAGGATACCGACAGGAGAGAAGTTTGCTGTGTGGAGCAGAAAGAGAGTGCGAACGAGCGGAGGAAGAAGCCCCCCAGCGAGTGTGTTGCGCCCGCGAATGCGACTGGAGTGGTGGTGAGGTGCGTTAAGGAAGGCGATCGGCAGGATACGAAAGGCTCCCGTGGGCTGCTGGATGAAAAACCCCGAGCTGGCGCTTACATTTTAGAGGCAACGTCGTCGTTGTGGTAAACGCACATGCGAAAGAGCACCAGGGAAGAAGAAGGGACTGGGTGTTGCTTATCATTGGAGTGACTGAAAAAAACCTGGACCCTGGACCTTTTTCCCTGCACTCTCGCCCGAGCGGAGAAGTGTCGCCATACCCCCCCGCCATCATCGTTCCAATCATCGTGTGCAGGAGCAATATATTGACCGAGGAGGAAGGTCACTCGAACTTATCTACATCGCGGCGACGTCATAGTCCTGCAAATCCATATCCCATCCCGTGCGAGGATAAGCTTTGCTTTGTGCGTTACCTGTAGCATATAGCGCAAGCTTTTTCGCTAGTAAGATAAGAGAGAGAAAGAAGATAACTGCTCCCTTGATTTCATCTTCGAATGCGACGATTTTACGGGCTTGTTGGTTGGTGATCTTTAAAAATCCCATCGTTTGTTGCGCTTTTACACAGTTTGTGTGCGGCCTTTCGTTGCGTGTTCTTGAGCCTTATCCTTACGAGGCTTCTGTAGAGCGTGCGACGGGCCTATCTTCGATAACTGCAAGCAAAACTCGGCGGTAAAAACATGTAAGTATACGGTTTCGTCCTTTAACGTTCACCCAGCCACCCCTAACCCTCGTTTCGTTTCCGTGTTCCGCTTTCAGATTGAGACTGATTGTAAAATAGATCTATTAATAATAGTAAACAAAGGAAAACCCAACTTCAAACCATCATCATCAACCGTGGATCAGAACACCCTCTGCTCGTTCACCCGTCGTGATCCTGGTTCCTGTGTAGATCAGATCAACGCAGCGGTAAAGGACACGCGTGTACAACAAACACAAAGCATCTCTCTTCGACCAAGCGAAATCGAGCGCCGCACGATAACCGAGAAATCCTAATCCTCTCCTTCCCCGGTGTCGTTGCCTTTGGCACCTGAGGGAAAAAGGGAAAAACCACTACTCCACCGAAATTTTGGCCGACTTTTAGCAACGAACAGATTTAGCGAACACAGATATCTGCAACCGCAAAAGGCGAATATAATATTCGCAACGACAGTGAGCTGCAGTTGGATGCTGGGTTTCAGAGGAATTTAAGTAAGTGTTTTAGGTGGATACACTCCACAGAACATGATGCTAGAAGCACGTTCCATCTGCTTATCGTCTAACGGCAGCTAATTGCATTTAAAGCAAACGATTACAATGCATTTCGCAATATACAATCGCCTTTCTGCAAGCAGGGTGTGCACGTTTGTGCTTGTTCGTGATTCGATAGCTTGTGCAGCTCTAATCTGACCGGTATTAAGCTCTCGGAACCGCAACAAAGTACGAGCTACGATAGTATTGATCGTTGCGTGTTATTCGCTTCCTCTGACGCCGGCGTTCTGGCATTGACAGCTGAACTAATAAAATAGGTCCGTGTTCAGCATGGTTGGCGACGCTGTTGCTTTGGATGCACACATAAGCCTCGTTGTTGTTGCGAGAGTGCACTTGAAACCTTAGTTGTTTGTCCTTGGCTTTGTTTTTTTACTGCTTCGTTTTGTTTCGTTTTGGTATGCTTCATTGGCCGCAATGCGAGTACAATCCTATCGCTATAACGATACGTAATGTAGAATTCGGAGGATGAAACCTTCAGATTGATACTATGCATATACGTCGAAATTTGTGTGGTATGAAGACCGTTTATTCGGATAAATGCCCATGTCATTTTGATGGCCGATCGAATCACTATTCAACTAATATCTGATAATATCTGGCAGAAACTATTTTCTGCAGATAGCTGTAAGCCGACAAAACTAATTTGCATTTTTTACACTTTCCAGATGCTTCGAATGTAACATACTTTTAGATGCTTTATTATCTGGGAAAAAGAAGGTCCATAATTTTTATATCAAACAGAGCCGACACTGCACCGGTGTTTTCAAGTAAATCTACTGTTTCTGTTTTTGGGAAACTGGCCACAAACGAGAAATAAGAAGGTGTGAAGTTGATGCGATAAAAGATAAGCAACCGCGAGCTGCGAGAAGAAAAGAACACGAGCACTTGTAGTCCGACCTCAGGCCTCAGTGTCAGCAGCTTCCTTCATCTGCGCGGTTATCATTAAATTGACCGACGGTAAGGTTCAACATAGTTGCAGCAATTGCGACCAGCTACTGCGTACCACCCGCTAGACTCATCCGTTGGATGCTCTTCTTAGGCGAGGATTCGCGTTGATGGTCAACAAGCACTTGAGCAAACAATTATCATTTTACGCGTGCTTCGCCAAATTCCATCGATCGACGGGACGGACACGCGAGTTCTGGAGAAAGCGCGCGAGTGGAAGGCGGAAGATAAGATAAACCATCGGTGGGTGCTATCTCCGCGGAGACGACAACAGCCCTACACAAGCCCTGCTTGTTGCTAAAAATTGCTAAACCGTGTGTCGCATCAGCTCGCCGGTTGTATTTACTCTGCTCCCCGCGGCGTTCCCGGGCGCTTTGGAAGGCAATATATTGTTTATTTTTGTTGTTGTTGTGCGTGCTAGTGCTAGCCGGGACTTTGAGGAAGAGACAAACGCTGAAAAGATTGTGATAAAAGAATCCTTAGTTTTACTGTGTGCTTTTCCGTCGAGCACCACCCGCAAGCGATTTGGCCAACAGTAAGATTCCGGTATTCCGGTGTTGAAACGAATTCGTTTTGTGACTGCAAACCGGTAGCATAAAACGCACTTCTTTCTGTTGTTGCATATAACATTATATTTAAACGTTGCTGTCAGAGCGCCTGGCTCATTTACGTCTACGTACGGTATCATCTAAAGTGCGATCAAACGAACGTTCGCCTCAGCAGCATCGTTTGCCTCAGGACACGTCGTTGCTGCGCGCGTGTGTTAAACAGGTAGAACCGAAACATACAAAGAGCTCGCACGGTTTCTTTCTTGCTCGTGCTCAGGAGAGATTTTTATGTCAACCGTCATCATGCGTCAGAAGGACATCAGACCCGCCCCGGCTCGGATCGAGTTTAAGGGAATGAAATTCCTGATAACCGATCGGCCGTCGGACGCCAACATTCTCTCGTACATCGCTGTAAGTGGATTGCTCTGGATTGATGACGGCTAAGGGCAGCATTCTGATAAATGCTTCGCTCTTAAATATCATTTCTAGGAACTGAAAAAACATAACGTCTCGGTCGTCGTGCGCGTTTGCGAGCCGAGCTACAAGATCGAAGAGCTGGCTAACCACAGCATCATCGTGCGCGATCTTGCGTTCGAGGACGGTACCTTCCCGCCGAACGAAATCGTGATCGAATGGTTCGAAATTTTAAAGCAAAAGTAAGTGCCTTTTCTGACCCGGATGGTGGTGTTGAACGTCGTGGCATACACACCCGACCGGAATAAGGGATCCCTCCAATAAATCGAAGCTTTCTGTACAGGTTCCAGGAGGATCCGGAGGCGTGTGTGGCGGTGCACTGCGTGGCAGGCTTGGGCCGTGCACCTGTACTTGTGGCATTAGCTTTGATTGAACTAGGACTTAAATACGAGGCAGCTGTAGAATTGATTAGAGAGTAAGTACACATATATATGATGATGATGCTTTCTGGTCTGTAAACTATACTAATCTGTTTTTGCTTTTTTGTTCCGCAGTAAACGAAGAGGTGCTATTAATGCCAAACAACTATCATACCTAGAAAAATATAAGCCCAAGTCACGGTTAAAGCACAAAAACGGCCACAAGAACTCGTGCTGCGTGCAATAAAACTATCAAAATTCCCACCAGTTAAAGTGTTCATTTTAAGCCAGCGACAAGAGACATGGAATAGAGAACTAGTTGGCTAAGTAGAGGAGGAAAGCAGCTATGAAAGAACGAGATAACAATAAAAACAAGAACGAATGCAGCAACACCTTCCTCCCGCGGGTACGTGGATTTAAATTTCCAAAATTATGCTTAACCCGGATTGGACTTCAATTGGAAAAGATGCGGGATGTGTCACATCCATGGACGGTATTGTTGTAGTTGATTCGACAATTGATTGATAACGCAGTCCACAATAAGGCAGTAAGAAAGGAGAATGTATCAAAAAAACAGTTTATCTCACGGACATGCTCCCAGTTATGCAAACTGCATGGAAATACTTTAAGTTGACCGAAGTCACAAAACATATTGTCGAATTCAAAAATTAACATCCAACCATAGTACAGTAACGGGAGATCAACCAAACTCATGTTCGGTTATCGAAACATTATCGCCATCACTTGAGTCTTTGCAAGTACATACGTTCTAGTATCAATGTTCGGTTTCAATTGGTGATTTTTTTATAAATATTATTCTGAGAGCATGTTCGATGATTTCACACCGAGAAAACGCAATGGATAATAGACAGAGTAACGATAAAAAACCGAAATCATTGTGCACGACCTAATCTAATTGAACTAAATAAGCAAAATAGGAGGTAAATTAAGTTATTATCTTTGTTCTCTCCACGCGGACTATCCTTAAGCGAAGTTATACAAACACATACACGCATCAGTGTGTGCTTCACAATCTTCTAGACAGAGACCTATGATCGTAACCGCCGACCGACGCCCAGTGTGTGACCGTATCACAATGAATATATTATATTGAAATAAATTGTAGCATGGAGCTAGAGACATTTAAGGTGAAAGCGAGAAAGGAGGAATAAGGAATATGTCGCAATGAAGATCATACTTTACACATATGCTAAATTATCAGCCACGCGTATATTCGACGGTCTGCTAGGGCCCGTGTCGAAATAAGGTTATTTTCTTTTCTCGTATAGCTCAGATCAAATAGTCGCGAACAGCGTGATCGTGCAGCTGCGAGGTGAAAAAGGTGCACTATCCCCGGTAAATTATCATAATGCGGATTCCAATGGAGCCGACAGCTAGTGTGTTTGTGTGATTAGTTCAATGCTATTTATGTTTTGTTTATTTTTTAATTTAGTAAACTGCGACAAACCTTAATCCAATGAAATCGATTTGTACGACAACAAATATTACATTGCCTACCGACCAGTTCAGGCAAAAAGCGTTATTCTAAAGGCAGTTATTCGTTAAGTATAAGGCACTGTTGTATTTACTTGCGTCCTACAATTTCGTTCGTCACAGGCGTTAACAAGTAGAGGCACATAAACCAAATGAATCTGTCAGCTGCCAGCAATTTCTTTCCGATATGGCCCTGACAACATTGAATATAGTTTGTATATTTTAGTCTAATGTTTCAACTGGGCGCACCGGACGTTACTTCTTAGAATGTTCCGTGTGACCGGCTGGACGCATTTTTATCTCACAAACCCCAACACCCACAACCGAAACCGTGTTCAAGTGTATACCATTGACAACGATGTGCCGACAACTACAGTAGCAGCATGCACATGCAAGCGCTTTTACTACCGTGCACTGGAAAATTTCGTGCAATATATGTCGAAGTTGTAACAGAGATATGGATGTTATGATGGTGCACTATACACGCGACACTGACTTACAGCTCAATGATATGTAACAGCACACGCACCTGAACAGCAGACTCCAACTCTACTGCACCTTGCGCAAAGAACTCTGAAACGCTGTGATCGTAGCGATATATGATCCCCAACTACCAATAGGACTTGTTAATTTAACGCTTATCAAGTAAATCGCCCTCCGGTCACTACTGAAGCAAGGGAAGGCTAAGGACGTGTCGGATTTAGTTCAATTTTGCCAGAAACCTTTTTTATTCAAACCATTATCCTGTGTCTGATGCCAATAATGTGTCGGTGTAATCGAAAGCTTTACATGCTTCGTTCCAGTTAGCTGATCGCTTACCGGACGAGGAAGCCATTGTGTTTAAAAAATGTGGACCATTCCACGGTATTTTTCCTTAGTTTTCATAGTAAAGTATTCAAGAAAATATATGTCAATAGTAGTACTAATCAGAATGGTCTACAAACCAATCCTCGGATCATTTAAGTATTGTAAAACATGATAAAATCCTGTCCTAGGACTGTTGAGTTCAAGAGTGTGAAAAATGAAAACGCCTGTGACGAACATATTGATTACTTCAACTCTGTACCACGCACGTACTAAATGTGCGACGTTTTACTTCCTGTAGCCTTCTTAAAAATGTTTACAGCGCATACTTATATAATTTTATAGCATTTTTTAGTTCGATATTGGCAATGCTTTTTGAAATTATGTTAAATGAACCTCGGCATTAGACGATATTTTCGTCAGGATCAATGGCGACAGTGTGCTACGTTTGTGTGCCTGTGTTGGACAAATGTAAAGAAAGAGAGAAAATCATGCATTAAAATGATACTGTTGAGCCCGTTCAATCTTGCTTCAAGCAACCTGCAGTTGCTGCGTTATGTTGCACTGACAGTTTGGCTTTGCGAATAAATCCTTTTCCAAAAAGAAATTGCCTTCCAATGGCTTCCGGGGTTTACATGCAGTAGCAATTATATAAAATGAACAAATAAGATTCTCTCTTTCCTCCGTACCACTGTTGAAAGGATAACAAAACTGCAGTGCGATCCATAAAATGTCCACTAAGCTTTGCTTTAACCTGCCCTTGGATTACTATGCTCAAACTCCGTACCGCGAGCTAAGGCGTGCAGGTGAGCACATTTTTCTGTGATATATTACAAGGCAAGGGATAAGAACAAACGAAAACAATATTACTAATGCTCCGCTCCGAACGTCAAGGCGCTGGCGCGTCACGAATATATTTTATATTGTACAAAATGACGACTTTAGTTTACTCGATTTTTATGCGGTATGGTTTCGAGTATTACCCATCGGTAGGATCAGAGTAAACATCTTCAAAGTTAGGGTATCGGGCTACGGTTTGACCACACAGGCACAAAAACGTACATATCACTATAGAGAATAATAGCGTCCTATGTCGGGTAATGTCATTGTTGAAAAATTTGCGTAAATGATTGTACAAATCATCGAAGAACAAAGAGAGTGCGCTGGTTGATATATCATACATGAATGGTTCTTATTTTTAGATTACAAGATGAGTTCCGACATGCGGTCACATAACTACATAAATGATACTTGAATTTGCGTACATAGCGTGGAAAAGCGACAACACGCAAACACAGTAACTACATTTAACTCTACTAGCTAAATGGGATATTGATCGAGATGAACTAGCAAACGCATCGTACAGAAAACACATAATGTGTATATAAATTGGTATATAATTATACATATATATTATACAGCTACACGAGGAGAAATGATGATGAGAAAAAATAACAAAAGTGAATAACTAAAAACACGAAAAAATAAAACTATACAAAAAGCACTCAATAAAAACGCTAACAAATAATGAAAGCTCTTGTGAGGTTCACACCAGCGGTAGACGTACGGGTGGCGAAGCGACGGTTGCGAAAATCGTATTCATATTTTATATACACAACTAACAGGAGCTCGAAAATGAAAGAAGTGAAATATCAGCTCAAGCAAATAGACAGATGAAACGATGAAAAAAAAACAATCATGTGAACATACACGTGAAAATTCTGCACAGATCGGTTATCATGCTGTTGATTGAAAAATTATAGAAAATAAAAACGGATGTGTTTATGAGCTCTGATAACGAGAGAGGCAAACATAGCAACACCCAAATAAACGAACTACACACTCACGCTGCTTAGAAAACCGCGGAACGTTTCCGAACGATGGAGAGGGTTTTTGATCGAAGAAGTTAGAGGCAAAAGGAAAACAAATGCGAAAGTCTCCTGATAATGATCACTTTAACTGTTGCGGTACTTGGATATGTGTATTTGTTTGTGTGTGTTCTGTAAGTGTGCATTGATGCAACCATAGTAGTGCGGTAGTAATGGAAGATGGGCTAAACCAGACTAGAGCGTCCGAACGAATATAACTGCGCGAAGGGCAACAAGCTGCTGAATTACGGAATACTGGAAAGATCCTACCGTTGGTTGCCCAAACTGGTCTCATCTCATCCGCGAGCCAACGTCTGCTTTCCCCGGCACACAAGGATATATTCAGCATCGAATGGTTGTAGTACGGCTCGGCCGACGAATCGAAAAAGGGTACGTAATATTGAGACGAATAGCCGAGGGATGTAACCAGCGGGAAGGAAATAATGATGGAAGATATCTAAAGCTACAACTAACCTGGCAGAAAGTCAAAGCGGAAGGAGACGAAAAGTATCTAACTGTGACTAAAAGAAAAAAAAGGAATGAAATAAAGCGAAATTTAATACAGAAATCCAACAACTCAATACCCGAAATTCGGCGGACGAAAAGAAACTGGACGGAGGCGAAGAGAGAAAGAGAGAGAGAGAGATAAACCGCGTTACAGAAAACCATCAACATTATACTGAAATAGATATTGTAATTTTATGGAATGATTTGTATCAATGATCACGATTGCTGATTTATACTTTACTGATTCGACATGATGACAAACATGTGGTCGTTCTTGGCGGGGTTTTTGAGGTGAAAGGTGTTGTTATTTTTGCATGCCTACCACGTGGATAGAGGACCACGTGGAGTGGTTAACAAAACTTTAAATTGATAGTGCTGATGCAGAAAGGTCAATGATTGCAGCAAAACAAGACCGCTATTGGTTAAACGTACGAGGTGATGTAATTATTGCTCTCATTTATATATTAGCATCTTTTTGGCATCGATTCGTTCTCGATTCATTCTACTTGATAGTCGAATAATTTGCACAGCTCCACCGAGAGACGATACATTGGAAGGCCGACTACGGTGAAATAGTCTCCTTCGATCCTTTCGACGAAATTGCCTCCTAACCCCTGGATGCCGTATCCTCCCGCTTTGTCACTAAAAAAAACAAAAGGGAAAAGACAGTACTAAGCTAATGCCTTCCGGAGTATCGGTGGAAGGCGAGCGTACAGAGGTTCACCCGTGTCGACGTAGGCCTGTATCTGAGCAGCGGTAGCTTTACCAAAGTGTACTTGGCATGATTCGGTAAATTTGACTTCCTTCTCGTGATACTTAATTACCACACCCGTGTAGACGACATGCGTTCGGCCCATGAGTCTGTATAAGAGCACACTCTGATGGTTAAAATGGATCAAACTTCCAAATAATGCCTACAATTACGCACTTTTGTAAAACTTCGAAGGCATGCTGCGGGGTTTTGGGTTTGCCGTACATCTGGCCATCCATCGTCACCATTGTGTCGGCACCGATCACCACATCCGGCCGCTGTGACTCGTCCTTCGAGAGGCGTTCGTACACCTCACGTACTTTCCCAAGAGCCGTCATGGCAACGTAGTCGCTGAAGGAGTACTGCGAGGGATCGAGATTTTCCTCGAACGTCGATGGGCATAGCAGCACGTTGTTGATTCCCTGAAATCAAATCGAGCGATATGAACAACATTGAGACAATAAATCGTTGACACGTTTTGTGCTCATTATAGCTACCATGCTTACCAGATTCTGTACCAGCTCTTGTCTCCGGGGAGATCCACTGGCAAGGACAACCCGCTTGGTTCCGATTTGGTTGAGTATCGGTTTCAGCATACTTTTATTTTCAGGTTTCCAGGGCGCAAATGTACAACCCAATGTCGTATTTACCTAAGTATATCTGCTACTGATTTGATAGTTGTAAGCAGATGCACCGAGTTGAACACACTTTTATGATAAAATATAAAATTATCGCATGGCAATCAATTCAAACAAACCATGCTTGAGTATAATCTGACAAAAACAAACAAAAATCGTACGTCAATTTATGGTCGGTTAAAAATCATTTAAATTTAGTTTCTTTTGCAGTAAGTATATAAGGCTGAAGGTGTATCAAAAATAAATACTATAAGGATCTTTTAAATGTAAAATTTAAAAGTATAAATACATTAAATATAAATTTAAACATTATTTTTTGTTGGTTTCCAGGGGGTAGGAATATAACACTCATCGGAGTAAGGGAGGCGGATCGGATCAATTGCTCCTTAAATACTGTTATACATGACGTTTATTGGCGGGTGCGCGCTTTTAAATCAAACCAACTGTTTATGTTCATCTTTGTTTGCGAATTTGTAGTTAATTTAGTTACACGATAAATATGACTGATTTAGCTAACGTGTACCAGCTTTTCCGGAATAAGTTTGAAGAGTGTGATTTCCGATATTACGCCCCTCCATCGTACATTCTAACCTTCACCGAAAGCCACGAAAAGATCATATTTGCCTTCAAACGGGTTCGTTGGATTGTTGTTTGCCATTGCGGCCTATTGAACCAATAATTTAATGTGAAATGTTTGTTTTGCAGCATTATGAAACGTACACGGAACGGGTTCAGAAGGATATAAAACATTACCCGGATATGGATGTGTCGAAAGATCTAAACGTTACCGGATCGCCGTTAAAAGACACCAGCTACGTTGAGGACGCCGATCTGTCGAAAGAATTGATTGATTTGCGTCCCGAGCAATGCTGGACGCCGGAGGAGGATAACTACGGCCCGCTGTCCACGGAGGAAGCCCGTTCCATACTGCAGAACTTTATCAATCTGGATTGTCGTATCGGACGCGGTAACATATGGGTGCTCTGCTGTGGGACCGACACAGACCAAACGGTTCTGCTGCAGTTAACGGCCAACTGCGCCTCCCAGGAGCAGCGTAAATTTATTCGCGGCGTCGTTCGCTGCACAGGGGTGCAACCATCCAGCTCCCTGTCGATGGCGCAGCTTATCTCCATCCACCGCCAGCGGGCCGGAACCGGGATGAAGTTTAACCCAAAAATCACCGTTCAGCAGTGGTACAGCTTGTCCCCGTATGTTAACATTCGCCTAAGCTGGCACACGATGGGTGAGAATGCGTCCTTTGCCATCGAGCGAAATGCGCGCGTACGTTTGAGCCAGCGATTCCCAATTAACAACGGCGCCTTCAGCCGACTGTCCGTTGCTGAGTACTTCTGGCAGCAGTTGCAGCGACTGGCACTCTTTAGGGAAAAGATTTTGGACATCCGCGCTAACCGAGTGTCCGGCTACGCGTCCAACGACTTGAGTAACTCGGGGTACGTAATCCTGCGATCCAAAATGCAACGTGCATTTGCATGACGATTGATTTCCGCTCCCGTTTTGCAGCATGATGGAGGTTGATCTGGAGTACGTGAAGCAAAAGGTGAACAACATCCTGTCGACGTTTTCGGCCGAAGAACCGACGTCCTTCAATCAGGCCTCCATTGCCAACATGGTCCAGCAGGTGCAGCAACGTAACCTCACCGACGTCATGGAGCGGCTCTACGAGACATTAACGCGTACGTATGCTCTAGGTTTATGGCCAATTTGTCTCTTTCTCATTAGATTACGGTTTCTTGTTTTAGTGTGTTCCAGCTACGAGGATTTGAAGGCATCAATCGACTACATCTTTCATCTGTCGACGCACTCAAACATTGTGGTAATGTATCTCCGATAGGACGTCCTTTCCCGGTCCAAAAACCCGTCTAATATTGCGTTCCGTTTTGCTCTAGAATGTGCCAACGGATGGGACACGCTTCGCACGGTTGATCCTAGCGATGATCCAGGACCGGCTGGCCATCCCGTCACTAACCGGACCGGAACCGTACGAGTTGCTGCTCGAGTGTGGCTTTAGCAAGCTGATGAACGACTACCGGACGATCTTCTCCGAGTGCGGGATTTACGAGCTGGAGTTTGAGAAGCTCTTCCAGCCGCAGGTGACAAACACACGCAAGTCCCGGTATGCGGCCGGTACGGTGACGACAGTGGAACCGCTCAAAGGCAAGGTTAGCTCGATGCTATTCCAACCGACGGTGGACGAACGGACGCGGGAGAAATCAATCCTGTTGAGCAACTTCGACGAGGAAGAAGTGAAGCTCAAACTGGACCGGTTGGCGCAGGTCCATCTGTTGCTGGAACATCTGCTGCTGCTGGAGAGTGTCGTGAATGTTCCGTCGATGTATGGGCGCGTGTGCGAGCTGTACATGAACCGGGAGGCGTGTGGTTACAACGACGTATATAACCGGGACAGCGATCTGCTCGAGTTCGATGTGGAAGAGTTTAAGCTACTGGCGCAAGCGGAAAAGCTGACCCCACATGCTCAACGCGTGTCGATGGGTTCGGCCAATCTGCTGCAGAAACTCGACACCGTGTTTTACCAGAACGCGCAACCGATTCTGCCGAAGCAGTTCTATCCGCAGTTCCAGAACGACGACACGGATCTGGGTGAAATATTCTGGTGTTACGAGTACGATAAAATCGAACGGCTTTGAGGCGCGTTCGTTGATGTTCAATAAATTTCTATCGTATAAGCGCAAACAACGTTGTTTTCTTTTCGTATGGCTAATGGAAATTTCCGAAACGGTTTTTCAAAGCAAGCGAATACAAGTAAAACAGGTGAAAAAATGTTGGATATGAAAATAAAATCCACCCGCGAATCGACCGCGATCGGGCGAAACTAAGAAAATTTTTACGCAAAAGTAACAGGAGAACATACCAGCTAAGAGGTGAAAATGAACTCGACCAATTCCAAACTGTACTACAAAAACAAATTCATCCGTAGAACACTTTTCGAACATTCAGCTTCGAAAATTCACTCACAAACGCTTCGAAATTTTTAGAACATTTGAAATATTTCAAGCGTTTATTGAGCGCCATCTGTGAGTGAATAGTGGAAGTAAATTTGAAAAGTTTCAAGCGTTTATTTAGCGCCATCTATGAATGAACATTGCGAGGTTTATTTGTTAGCGCCATCTATGAGTGAATTTTGATCTACCGGTTGGCGCAAAAAACTGATACCTCTTCGCTGGTATGTTCTCCTGTTACTTTTGCCAAAAATGCTCACTTTTTCGCTACTGCAATGCGCGAATAGATTTTTTGTCCTACTATTTTATTTTTTTTTTCTTTTTCCATGCTGTTCTGATTCGCTGTTAATGGGCATATCCTTTCCGAATAAACATATTCACAGCATCAATTGTTTGCACAATTTTCACTTTATTTACAGTTTGTTGTTTCAAGCGGCATGCTCGCACGTGTTACGTTGGCACGTGTTACAACAAAATCCCATTTAAAGCACGGTTGTAATTGAAATTCCAACAAAAAAAGGTTGCCAAATTAACTAAAGGATAGTAAGGAGTTCATGAGCCTGGCTTTCTATTTGTTTCAGCAATGAGAGGTTCGATTACCAGACGGTAATGGGAGGTGCAGAAAACAAATTGAAACATAATTAGACAAATTTTAAGGTGACTAGGTTTACTCCAGCCATCAATTACAACGAAATTTTGCAATGTTTTCAAACCATGTTATCCTTTTATGATAAATTGAAGAAGAATCATTCCTTTCGTCAGTAATAGCTCGTAGTGTGCACCATGAAAAGCTTAAAATAAAGGTCCTGCTAGTAAAAAAAGTAAAGAAAAACTCTGCTTGGAGGTGAAACTGCCACATTTCAGCCGTTTTTTCACCAAATGCTGCCCGCCATGCTGTAGAATTTCTATAACGCACGCATGAATTAAAATCCCCCTTCCCACGGAGGATAAACCGCCACATGCAAATGGCACACCCCAAGACGTGTAGACTCACCGACAGATCCTTTAACCGTCTGGTTGCCCTTCAGCTAGCTTTCACCCAATTGAAGCCCACCGAAACGGCACTTTCGCAACGCAAACGGCCGCCTGACCGGAAGCATCCGGTGCAGTTTTGCATCCACCAAGTGCATAGCACACTGCAATTACAACGCCACTTGGCCAAAAGGTGCAGGTGGCCCCCACGGCTCTGCAGAGGCCAGCTGGTTGGGTCATTTTTGAGGACCCTTTGGTTTTTTTTGCTTCTCCTCAATCAGGTGCAAGGCGTAAATTTAAATTACGCACTCGCGCACGTGGGATGGCGCACGGACGCGAAGGAGGACCGTTTCATTCATAAAAGCAAAAACCACCACGCCAGGTGGCCACGAGGGCGCATAAACCGGTTTCTGGGGACGTCATTCATGCGATCGGTGCATTGATTGGAGATCACCTTTTTCATTCGCACTGTAGCCTTCTCTTTTTGCTGTCGTATTGCATCGTGGGTTGAGCCGCTGTTTGTCGATCGAACCTTGGAAATATACCCCGCTTTTCGTGAAGGGCGCTTATCGCTGTGTGTCGATATGGTTTAAAGCACCAAAAAAAAAACCACCCAACACCTGAATTGATTTGTTAGTCGCGTTTGTCTGCCCCCGTGGATTCGTGGATCAACACAAATTATACGATCAAGCGTTCGATCGTTTTTCATTCCTATTCCACGTCCCAACCCCGTAAAGGTATACAAATCGCTTCGTAAAGCCATTCCGGTTTGGAAAGGGGAATTTTCGCCCCCCACCCGACTCGAGCTAATTGTTCCGCGAAAAAGCAGAGGATTGCGATCGTCATCCCTTATTTCTGACGATCACCAGAAGCAGTAAAAACGTGCGCACCAATCGCATGTGTCATTCGCGTCATGTCGCCACAACACCTTGACGTCGTGTGTTCAATCGCCGGTATTTGAAGCCGGCAAAAAGGTGCTTAAAGACGTAAACTGCACCCTTCACTGGATCCTTGAGTTTTCTGGTCTGGTAAAACCCCCAGGCACGTCGATCGCGATCGGAATGCAGTAGTTGAGGCGACGAGTTGTTGTTCACTTGCCATTATGCCCTATGCGTTTATTTAGCAATATGATATTTCTCTTTACGACTCCCGGTGTAACACGCGGCAGATTTCGCACTTGACTCGGGGCACATTCTAATTGTTTAAATGCGCCAAACAACATGCGTTTGCGTAGACAGGCGCGAGGCGTAAAACACGTGGTCTACGCAAGCCAAGGAAGCTGCAGAAAGTGGGCTGTAAGATATTTCTGCGAATCAAAATCTCTTCATAAGCAGCAGCAGGTTTCGGTGGGTTGGGAATTTCCACCCATTATCAGCCACCCTCAAAAGGGGCTCGCATTCCTTGTGCCGCATTTCGTCGCTGGTTGGCCACGTGCGTTTTTGGGTAAAGGTGTTTTTGTTGAACGATTTATATTCGTTTACTAACTGACCAAATATGGAAGCCTCCCAGAATGAAGGCCCACTGATGATAAAAACGCACATTTTACCTTAGAAAAACCCCTTCATTTTTGGGTACTGTCTTTTTGAAGCCAAAAAAGGGCTAAAAAAAGGGGATCCTCTGAAAGCGATCGTTGACAAACAGAGCACCGAAATGCAGAAACATGCCCACACGTTTCAGCACCATCGAATATTAATCGAATTAAAACCGTACCGGTGTCGGGGCTTCACGAGAGCGAGAAAATTGTCCCACTGGCCGGCAATCGTGCCGAAGGGGCCACATTTTCCCGCTGATTGCACACGGTCCACTTTGCAGCCTGTTGCAGGTGGAATTTGTTCGGTTCTGCTGTTTTTCGCGGCCCGTTTTTCCCCAGCGACAATCGGCCACCGGACACGGCCACTTTCTCCCCATTCTGGTTCGCTTTTTGGCTTCCAACTTAGGATGCTGTGGCCTTGCTCGATCGATCGACGATCCGGTTGAGATTCCGTTTGGCTAAAGAGACGGTGAAAAAAAAGGAATGGAAAAAATGGCGGCACGATTTGAAGACGTCTTGGCGATCGGCGGGGTTTTTTGTTTTCCTTCGTTGGTTTTCTTTGTATTTTCACCTTTTTTTTTGTCGAGTGTTTTACTAGCGTCTCTTGTTACGCTTGTACGGTTTTATGTGTTTTTATTATTTTCTCTCTATCTCGTTATTTTACGTGTGTTTTCTTTCTTCGGGAGCTCTCTCTCTCTCTCTTCTCTCTGGTGTCTTTGCTTCCCGCTGGGTGGAATGCTTATGCAATCGGTCCAATTGGTGCGTGCCTTTCACTTCCCTGGTGCTGGAAAATTGTCACGGAACAGTTTTTGGGGCTGTCTCGCAGAAAGCGAGAGAGAGAGAGAGAGAGAGAGAGAGAGAGAGAGAGAGAGAGAGAGAGAGAGAGAATTGTCTTTTAATTCGTGTGGCCCCCTTGCCAGTGGGAAAAGTCGGGTGTTTTATGGGGCGGCATTAAAATTCCTTATCACTCCGCGTTCCTGGTGTGATTTGTGCCCGAAGGGATTGCTCTTTTTTTTTTCGCTGGTTTGTGAGGGTCGCGTGAAGCTATGCACTTAATGAGCCGTGCCTTGTCGCTAAAGTCGATAAAAGTGGACCGTTTCAGTCCCGAACTGGGCGATAGTTTGGGCGTTTTGGTTCTGCACCATGGCTCCGTGACCAAGGGTTATCGAATTTAGGCGATATTGAAGGTTAAGGCAAGAAAACGGTCCAATTCCGGAGATGGAAAAGGGAAAAAAAGCTCTTTTGTGTGTATCCTTATGGCTCGATTCCGTGCGGAATCGAGACCGGCAAAAAATTCACTTCAGACTCATTAGAGTATCCCTCTCCACGGAAATCTTTAGTAAAAGGCGAAAGATTTATTCGACAATTGAAGAGAGATCAGAGTAACCTTAGACCGGGTCCCTAGCGACGGTCCGTATGCTCCGGGGGCACGTTTCGCTAGCGATAGATAATAAAGAACCGTGGTTGTGGCTTTACCACGAAGCATGAGCAGGAGATGCGTTTTCTTCAGCATAAACGAGCTCTAGCTAGGGAATGAGACCGGGTTTCATGGTTCCTTGCTTTACCTGGAAGCGCGACCGCACCTGGAAGCATTTCGCACTCGAAAGGACGATTACGCCGAAGGGTAGCTCGAGAACGGGCATGAGATTTTTTCCCGCTTCACAAATCCCAAAGGCTGCGGTGGTTTACGTTTGCAATTATATTCGAAACGAATCGCAATTGTGGGCACGTTTTGCGAGGTAACAATTCGTATTGGGAAAACAAAATTCGCAAGGATAACAACGAATAGACGAGGTTTAAATTTGATTTTTTATTCGTACAAAATCAAAACCAAACTACAATTTAGGGTGTACGAGATTAAAAAAGTTATTGCAAAAAAATCGAACGTTCGCTTTACATAAAAAAGACGATATCTCGGTAGAGAACTGATCCACTAACTTTCCGGATGGAAAACCCAGATTTGATAGCTGAGCTAAACAGGAGTTAAATAACCGATTATCCTTATTAAGCTCAAGTGTTTGAAATTTGTCTACAAATTTTCTCAAACCAACGCGTCAAGGCTCTCAAGTTGCTGTTGGAAAAAATACCGATCTAAGCCGATTTCTTTAGGAGCTAAATTCGAGCTCTAGCATATGCGAAATATGCCAAGAATTTCGTTCCATGCTTTGTCAGCCAAGAAGACACGCAGATAAATATTTTTTTACCTTGCAACAGGTCAAAAGGATTACCTCGTTCGAACGGTGCGTGTGTATGTGTTTGCAAAAATGGAAGCTTATTTTTTTATTACTCCCATCGCCAGAGAGGATACCGGTTTTTGCAAAATCCATCCCGAAGGATACAACGGCTTTCGTTCTGCGCTCGCTGCTCTCGTTTGTCCTTTTTTTCTACTCTAAATCAGAATCCTTCCCTACACGCGAGGAATCTGCCGCTTTGAAGAAAGGATACCCCTATTCTTTTCCCATTCGTCATTCATTGTGCTTTAGAGCATCGTTCGTTTTCTTTCGTTTTTTTTTTCTCGCGATTCTCTTACCTTCTTTTTCTCGCGACTGCTACCGTTTGTCGTCTGCAAATGGACGCTATGCATCGCTAGGCGAACATGCTCCTGGTGCATACGGACCGTCGCTAGGGACCCGGTCAAAGGTTACTCTGATCTCTCTTCAATTGTCGAATAAATCTTTCGCCTTTTACTAAAGATTTCCGTGGAGAGGGATACTCTAATGAGTCTGAAGTGAATTTTTTGCCGGTCTCGATTCCACACGGAATCGAGCCATAAGGATACACACAAAACCGATAGATTAAGGCACCTAGAAATAGGCTCATGGGGCGTTCACAGAGATCGAAAGGCCTCATCCTGAACATAGCGATAAATTCCGCGTAAATGCGAACGATAGGAGGAACCATTTGAGGAAACAGATTCGTCGTATCGTTACACGCTTCCTGTAGAAAGTTTAGCCGACCTTTGATTCGGTAGCACAGTGAAGGCTTTTGATGGTAAAAACTTTACAACGTCGCTCTCACCCGTGGGGCTCTTTAACAAATAATTGGCCCTTCAAAATCCGGGAAAATCTCACGGTCTCTTCTTCATCAGGGCCACGTACGATCCAATCGATCGAGTCGAGCGGATCGTGCCGCTCGAATCCGCTTTATCTCTGGCCCTATTCAACCGGGAGGCTCTCAAGCGACGTCCGCCGGACGATAAATCGGTCCTCCATAAATCCCGCCCAATCCCGCGGTTCTGCCCGATACCGGAACTCCCTCGCTGAGGCCAGCTCAGCGTGGCCTTCATTAGAGCTCCCAAATAATCGTCCGACCAGAGGAGAAAGGATGGCGGAAGTGGCTCAACCTGGCAGGGGGAGGAAGAGCCACCCAACAAATCACGATCGGCACGATTGGCCGAGGTCTGGTGACGTGCGAGCATGCGTGCAAATATTTGGGTCGCATCCCGAACGGCCAGAAAGACACACCGTCCGGTCAGACAAAGCAGCCGCAAAAATCGCTGATCGACAGGAGAAAAAAAAACAACAAAAATCCTCCCAACCCAAAACAAAAAAAGCTCAACAGATCCGTCTTCTCACCGTGGCAGGAAAGGAAGCCGCCGGAGCGATGGAACGCCGGAAGTGATGACCTGTTTGGTTCTGGGACGGCACTGGGACGCTTCAGAGGCGCATCGAATCCGTTGCGTTGTCGCGCGAATGTTGACCGTCTGTGGCGTCGGATGGCAATTAATTGGCTCGGGCTCAAGGAGGAAAAGGCGGAGCACGTGGTAGACCTTGCGAGAAATATCAACGATAGCTGCTTCCGGTCGCGAGTGGGTCGAGAATGCGAGCATTGCTGGCGCGCCAACACGCCGTCGTTGGTCGGGGTAAACGGAATGGATCTTCAATCGTGGAAATCGTCGAAGTGAATGCGTCTTTTTTTCACGAAATACCGCAAGTTCAAGGGTAATGGCTGGAATCTGCGCTAAGTAATCAAAGAGCGGCTACTAAAGTGCAATGTCACGGGGTAATTCGTGGCTTTGAAATATGAGCGACGTTTCAAGTGATCACGTGAACTTAAACCGGACGATGCAATGTTGGCGATATTCCTCAATGTACAGTTTAAATTAATCAATTGGTTATGCATAGTTCTTGCACTACTTGACGCTTGTATGCAATTTGAAATCAAATAAGAATTGATTGAAATTGAATCATTCCCTTTTTTCCTGCTGATAACACCGCTTGTTCGCTTGTGCAGCTGCAGTTCAAGCGCTCGGTTGCATCTGTCCACATCCAAGAAGGCGTTGCTTTGCCACTTAGATAAGAGAACACGCCAGGCTGTATGAATGTGCTCGGTTGGGTCAGGAAAATAATAAAAAATGGTGCCTCTACGACATGCAGCAAAAGAGCCTTGTGACACGTTAATTGAATCCTTTCTCCGGTGATTTGATTTCCACCAGCGAGTAAATTGGACTTCATTCGGGTTCGGAATTGGGGACTGCTTAATTTTTTTCAAAAACCAATTAAATTGCCCCTTCAAGAGCGCCCGATAACGTCCCGAACCACCGCTTAGAAGGCCACCAAAATCACCACAGTTATTACTGTGTACTTTGCTGATTTGCTTTCTTATGTTATTCGGCTACTCCTGGGGATTGATCAACGGTCAAATTGAACCAACCAGCTGGTAGTTGGAACCAATTTCCCAGCCACAATCACTCGCAAGAACCGTCGCTTTTACTTCGAAAACGTTCAGGGGCGAAATGCAAAGGTGCCTCGCGTGACCAATCCACGCGTCTGTTTTTTTTTGTTTCATTTATCCCACCTGGTCACATTGATTTCCGATGACGACCCTTCGCTTTCGCCCCCAAGGTGCTCACTCCACCCTTAGGTGGGGGGGTGACCCAATTACGAGCATGACTTCGAACAAATGGTTATGTCAGCAGAACCCTCACCCATTGCGGCACGTGCCCATTAATGTCTCGGGCTGGGGTGTGTGGCCGCGTATGGCCACGGCATCCGGTCGCCTTCTTATGCTGCATGTTTTATGCTTCTGTTTTTATTCCCGCTTCTCGGCACAGCCTGGGAGGGTGTTTTTCTCTTACACCAGTGAGGGTGAGGGCGTAAAAGTTTTTTTGTTTTTGTGCCAATCAAATTTTATTGCCCTCTCTTCCCGAAAACCAGGTTTTGGTTGGGGTGAGTGACAGAGAGAGAGCGAAAGAAAAAAGGGCAACAACATCGGAATGCATCGAAGGCGGCCTTTTAAAGATGATGTACTCGTTTTCGATCGATCGGCGGTAACTAGGGCAACCGGCATCTTTCCGGTGTTGGCTTTTTTGTTTTTCACCAAAACAAGACGAGTTGCACCTTCGATGTCAATTGGCCCGCACGGGAGTAGCATATTTTTGGGGGCACCTAACCAGAGAGGGATGATGTTGGTTTCCGCCTCGCGTAACAACGTCATTATGTAGCCGATTTTCTCGGTGGAGCATGTTCCATGCTGCACACATTCCATTGTTGCGCTTCCGAAGCATGCCTCTATTGTAACTGACGTTGCGGAAGCTTTTTATTTTGATTCATTTCGGAATCCTATTACTCGCTCGTTCCATAATTTGCCATGTTTCATTTCGAGCATAAATGAAGCATGTTTGCGATGGGGACGAAAATATATAATAGCGAACGTTCAACATCCATTTCCGTGTAGTTCGTTCAGGTGCATTGCTGTCGCGTGTGGAAATAGAACGCTTTTGTCCTCGCCGTGTATGTGATGAAATGTTGTCGGCAGATGGATGGAACCGCAACATCTCGTCTAGGTTTGTCCGAAATCGGACTTCAGGAACAAATATGACAGGGGCTTTCGATGGTCTCCCCCTTTTTCGTTCGAGTTGGTTGAACGTTCTGCCAAACATTCCGGCTTTCCTGGCTTTTTCAGAGCGTGACGGCGCTTGGTTCCGTCCGATCGATCGTACCTCGGGGCGTTATCAGAAAGAAGAACGGTAAAACAAAACAACCGCAACAAAGTAAAAAAAAAGCTCGCCAGCCGCCCTTCTCACGTGAACGAACGGCTAGTAATTATTGGTTCTCGGCGATTCGACCGGTGGAAATAAGTGAGCTCAATGTCGGTGTTACATCACTCGTTCCGTTTGTCGCGCGTGCTCTTACGTCAGTCGGTGGTTCCGTTTCCGTTTCGATGTCGTTGCCACAAACGGGACGAGGGAAAAGCAAACCCTAAAGGTCCCAGAAGGAGCGTTCCAGGCGCCAGACGTTGGCGTGCCGATTGCCACAGTCCGGTTCTGATCGCAAAAGCCGGATGGGTAGTCTGGTTTTATTCGGTGGCAAGTTTCTTTTGTGTTGACTGCGATTTTCCACACCCGTTTCCGGTTCTGTCGCATGACAATGTGAGACTTGTGAGCGGTTGCATTCGCGAGACCTTAAGGTGTGCCGTTTCCGAACGGACAGGTCTTGACGTTATTCAGAATATTCTTCTCGGTGACGATAATGACTGTGGTTCGTTTTGCAGCGGTGGCTTTGGAGAGTAAGTGGAAAACGTTTCATCGCTTCTGAAGGGTGCATTCCGTGCGAGTTGGCGCATCCATTTCCGGTCAGCCGCTTGATGATGCGTCCCGTGGAAACTAGTTTGCAGCAGGAAGTCAGCATCCCGTCGCACATGATCCCGATTCCGATCTAGGTGTGCGGAAATTGATTGGAAGAATATCACGAGCTCTCAAGGTTCTTTCTTCTGATGCTACGCCATCGATGAATTTGAGGTCACGAGGTTTGGTCTGAAGCGTAGTGAGTGCAGCTTCAAGCTGCTCAAAATAACCTTCACTATAAATCGAATAAAAAGCACGATCGTTCGTTGGGAGACTGAATTCCGAAACAAAAGCATTTTAGGGAGGGCTCTTATGCTATTTTCCATCTCGTTGGCATCGTGTGTTTCATGCACAGAAGTCACCCTTAGACGAGGACCCTCACGCCAGAAGCTCCGATTTCCATCACCCACGATGACCCACCGGGAACATCCCATTTCGATCGGTGCACATGCATTTTCCGGGAAAATCCTATTTCGAGATTAATCGAGCACCCCGCCCCCATTCCAGGTCTCAGATTTTTCCTGCACACGATGAAAATTAAGGGAAAAAGGTGATAAAAAAGAGACTAGAGGGAAAAAAAGCTCCACCAGAACACAAGCCCTAGCATTGTTCTGGGTTTGCTTCGCTCGATTGTATTACCAACCGGTGCCGACAACTAGCCAAACGTTCCGGCCTGAACCCGATTTCGTGGCCGGTGCAGTTTGGATTTAAATTGATTCCAATTGATTTATCCCAGCTTCGGGAATGGCACTGGCCATCCTCCCGATTGGCAGGTTTTGGTGGGCCTTGTGCGATCTAGGATTCAATTAAATTTGCATGCAAATACCTGCGCACTAGTCCTCATGGGGGAATGAAGTACTCGAGCAGAGGCCTCGATCGGTTGGATGGATTTTTCGTTTGTTTGAAGAGGAGGCAAGCAGGATTTTTTTTTGCAACCTTCTCCCAACACCCAACGCAGGCATAGAGGGTTTCGCGATTGCTATTACGCCGCACGTGGAGGTCGTTCGCGTAATGAACTCTTGATATGCTTGCGTGTGGGGACGATTTTTTATCCCTCGTCGGTTAGGCCTCCCGTTGTAACGCAATTGTGGCTAGTGTTTGCTTTTAATTTGGTACATTTTCGCTCGCACGGTACGCGCTTTTCCGGCTCGTGCAACCGGATTTGGGGATTCAATTTGCATTTGCACCGTGCAATAGATACGCAAGCCGTACAATGGAAAACGATCAAATGCGAATGCAACGGGAATGGGAATTTATTTATTTGCTTGTTTGGTGGTGGAGAGCACAAAAAAGGAGTAGCTTTGATTTGAAACAAGCTAACCGGTGAAGTGGCTTTCGGTTAGCTTTCGAGGGCAGAAAAATTCTATTGGGAAATTTGTTTTGCAATGAGCTTAAATAAATTTGCACAAATTATGCATAAGCTCTGTGTTTCGTGTTTGCTCAATCTTTTATCCGGTAGCGACAAATTGCATTGCATCAATATCCGATGAGGTGTTCTTGCCTGCCGACATCATCCATCCGGAAAAGCCAGGCACGCAGGTGTGAGCTTTCGAGAACATCCCATTTCGAATTCATCTGGGCAACCCCGATCGTACGGTCAGGTCCGAGTGGAGTTATGAAAGGGTGTTGGAACGAAAGAAATAACCACCCTGCCGAAAATATTGAACCATCCCAGGCGTCGACGGTGATCGACGAAAAATTGCCTCACGCCAAACACGGCAATCGACGGGTCGAATCGAACCAGGCTACCGTTTCGTTCCGACACCCGAGGATGATGAGATAATGGTGGATGAACCGGCGGCCACTTAGGGCTATTGTCGGCAGTCTCGGAACGGTTCACGACCCCCGGATCGATATGAGCACCGGCTGAGCCAGCGCCCGGTCCGTAATCGACCGGTTTTTTAAGGTTATCGAGATTAAAGCGAGCTGAAGCTGGCGAAACCCTCGGAGAAACGGTACCGAATGGTGTTCTTTTGCCTTTTGGGTCGTACCGGGAGGAGGTCTTTAATCGACCGGGAAGGGCCAGCCACCACGTTTGATTGCGCCACCAGGCCAAAGACCTGTTAGGTGCGGTTCAAACAAAGCCCGAAAGCGGGATAACCCGAATCGGGTTATCGGTTTCGGAGGGAGAAATGGTTCCTTGGGCGTGGACCATGAGGTGTTGGTGTTTGTTGATGGTTTGCTTTAAATTTATTTGCCCATCACTGAGGCGGTTAGTGAAAATTGCACTTTGAGCAGGAGATAATTGTGGTCGTTTCTTTGAGCGCTTCACTTCCGGTCGTTGAACAAAGCCACCTCTTCACGGTGACCGAAGCTTGGAAGTGAGTGGTCAATCGCAGTAGGCTGCTTTGAGACACGTTTTCTCTCGGTGAGCTTTTTGAATTTGAAATTGAAAGATGATGGCTTCGACTGCAATTTAAAAGCTTTATGTAAGACTCAATGAAATTCGTGATAAAATCACATCAATCGCATTCGTCGAATAATCAAACAAATAGCAGAAGCAAATCTCTTTATGGTTTTGTCTTTTCTTTCGAACGATTCGCGTCATTCACGAGCTGAAACACGCTGACACGCTGCATCGAAAGTCCGTTAACATAACGCGAACGCGAATTAAATGGCAATTTTACACCAGCCCCGCAGGTGTACCAGGGTCCAGGAGAAACCCAACCTTCAGCTAACCCAGGGCGTTAAGATGGAGTGCGAAAAAGAGAGCCTCCGATCCACCGATACGCATATCCAACGGCCAAGGTTCGAGCTGGCGGACCTTAAAGTATGCCAACAATTTTGACATCATCGACGCGATCGGAACCGACCCGGCGGCAAGGATGGAATCAATATTCAACGCCCGTCTCGAACCGGAGCCAAAGTGTCGACCAGGAAAGCTGTGAATAAAGGGGTGTCGAAGCTCGAGGGACATTTCGCGGAACTGCCCTACCCCAACAAACGAACGCATCGGTTAACGGGCATTGTCTTTTGGGGTGGCGAGTTGGATAAATTCGATTACCGATGGTGTTTGAGAAATGGCGCCCTTAATTCGCACTCCGTTATCGGATTTCGGCGCTAATCAGCACCCAATCAGCGAGCGATCCTTCATTCGCGCCGCATTAGCTAAAGCCTCATAAGCAGCAACAAAGCGCCCATTTGTGGGGATGAAATGAGGGTGGCCGTATCGTGGATGATTGTGCATAATTCTGATGATGTTCTCGCTGAAGACCGCCCATTTGTTATCATTATTTGCTGAGGTGGCGATTCGCTTCGCACTTGAAGTTCATTCTCGATCACGATGCAGGTACGTGTGGGGGCTATTTTTGGCACCGGTTGTTCAATTTTCCAACCATTCGAATGACGCAAGGGTGAGAGATATACGCCGGTTTGCTGCGGTGGGTAATTTTGCCTTCTGCAACCGGTTTTCAGCATTTCGTTATCGGACAGGTCGATGTCGTGTTCACATTCCGTCGTCGTCGAAGACGTCACGTGTGTCCGCGCGCTGGATGCCATTCACGTGAAGCGATCCGAGCGGCTTAGCAATGTGGCTGAATGGTTGGTGGTATCGAGAGGAGAAAAAATATGCCCGATTGGGTTGTTCCGTTTCCTTGAACTAGAAACCATGCGTCAAACAGGCGCGTGATAGGAAAGTACATATCTGAGCAGCAGGCTCAGTAAAACTGGGATTTTCCAGTGCTTATTGGAAGATAAACAAGCTATAAGCTGATCGGCACGTCTGTTCCAGGATTCCAACCTCACAGCTTCGCTCAACATCTCGCATAAAATAGCCATTTTTCTCACTGACAGCTTGATAAAGATACGTTTGGTATTCGAAAAGCGTTTCCTGCTAGAATTAACGCTAAATACTCTAGCTCGCATGAGATCTGAGAAGCAATTCTCATCCAACCCAACGTCAGGTTGGTTGGTTTTTACTTTCATTCCCTCGTAAACGCGCTTACAACGCTCGTTCAACGTCATTACCTAGACGGTTGTCAAGGTGATAACGGCCACGTGGCGTTGGGGCGACGATGCAGTCCCAGCAGGCGTCGATTTTAGGGCATTATCAGCGTGTAAACATGGTTGAGCTTTTCTAATTGACCCCCAAGGGGAGAGCCACGGCCACGAAGGGTTATCTAACGGCTCGATGGGGTTGGAAAACCACCCAATGTGTCCGAATTTCGACTCGGCATGCTTATTACAGAGCCCTCGTTATAAGTGCGTAGATAGTTGACCGTTTGTGTTGTTTTCTTCGTCGTTCCTTTCGGTTCGCTTAACACGAGTGGGGCTCAAACATTCGTTGTTTATTTAGTTCATAATTTTGGTTTTTTTTACTGCATGCGCAAACACAGATACAAGCCACGCGTTGTTAATGAGCTGCCTGGAGGGATCGATGGCAGACAGGGACTGTTTACCGAACCAATCGGGAGCACATAATCGGTTAATTGGGTCTAGTTTACATCTGCCGGTCCACCATATGGAGAAGGCCCCGGCCAAGTGGTCGCCCCCCCCCCCCCCCAAAAAAAAGGAAATAAACTCCCCATCTGATCCCATCCCTTGCGCAACTCCACATGCTCCACGGGTCCACATGCATCACGCAGCATTGGTCACGAGAAAGCCCGCGCGCACGAGAGAGGAAAAACTATCCAATAATGAAACAGTTTCCGACCCACGAAAGCAAACTCCGCCATAGGGAAAAAAGCGTCCAATAAACGCCCTTATGGCCGGTTACTCAATCGGCGCTTTGCGTTGCACAAACGCACCGAGTTTCCGAGTGGTTCCGAAAATTGTTGTATCACGACTTACACGGCTTCTGTTTCTGTCACCCATCGCCGGGCCCATCGGATCGGCGATCGTGTGTGTGAGCTAGTTTTCCGGTTCGGAAGCTGGCGCAGCTGGTTTGGCCATTTTTTATTCCCAAACCACCCACCGGCACCGGTTGGAAAAGCCGGTGAAAAAACGGCACCCAGCGATTCGAATTAAATTGAAAACGCACTCGAAATGCACGCGCTTGGGTCGCGATGGTGACTCTTACGTGTTATCAACGAGAGTGCTTCCGTGGGTGTCGATTCCGGCGAAGTCGAAAGTGCCGTTTTTATGAGCCCGTCGGAATGAATTTTCATGCCCAGGCATGGGGTGATAAAGTCAATCCGGTGGCTGGTCGGTTGGTGGGTCTGGTGGCGTGTAAATGATAATAATTTTCCCAAACGTGAAAGTTTGCGCATCGTTTGTACATTTCGTTTACTCGCTCTCTCTCTCTTTCTCTATCGCGTGGGCGCTTTTTCTCGCTGCCTTGTGCTGTCGTTAGCATTTTGTTGTGCCGCTCGGGAAAAAGGAAAAGTGAAAAGAGAACAAATGCAATATTCAACAGTGATTTAAAGACAATTCACCCCCCACCCCAAACGGTCCGTGGGGAGTGGAATGTTAAATTTTTTTCCCTCCATCTACGGGGGTGTTATTTATTCAATGCTGTTCAGCCGATGTTTGCTCTTTATTGTTTATCTTCTCCGCCACTTGGAACAAACTATCAGCATCTCGGGTTGCGTAAGCAAGCGCCTTTTTATGCGCACACATTCTTTTTTCGTTGTCGACCATTTTCTAACGCGTAGTGGTGGGGGTTGAGATTGACAAAAAATAATAATAAGTGTTTTAAACAATGCATGATGCTGGTGTGCTGACTGGCGCGATGCGTACTGGCCGAATTTGCAAATAATGACCGCCTCAAGACGGACTGCGGAGCTTTTTACATATTAATGAAGCCGGCAACCGAAATTAGCCAAAGTTTGTCACTGCGGGGGGGTGCGTATTTTATTCTTTTGTTTTAAAAGTTTCACTTTCGAGTGAGCCGCTCGGAACGTACATGAATGCGTAATGGAATGCGGGAGAAGTAGCTCTTGGCATTATGCGACGGGTGATCATGAGGTCCGTGAGTGGATGAATTTTGTGCATTAATTTCAGATTGCTCGAAAGAAATTTGGAATTCTCTCGGCTGCGTGGCGTTGATTTATATTAAATACACATTTGTTTAAGATAGTTTCCCTGGGGTGCTCTTAAACCCGGCTAATATATGTTTCCCTTCGACGATTTGCAGTTTTCTATCGTTCTCCCCCAAGCGGGCTTTCTCCCCGGAAGAGTGGCACCGTGCATGCACCGAGGTCCGGTTCCCATCGTATTTATATTTGGTGGGGCCGGCATTTTGTTTCCGAATGTCTGCCCTTTCGATGCGGGCCCATCGGACCGACGACGCACCAGGACGCCCGACCCCAGCGCCCCTTCGCTAATCTGCATAATGAGGTAGCATTTAGCGGCTATTAAGCGATTAAGCAGCTAATGCGATCGATCGTCGGGTCCTCTGGGGGGAGCAATGATAAAGCGAGGATCCCGTGGTTGGCGCCGAGAAGCGGTCATCGGGCGAAGGGCACTCGAAGAGGTACAGCAAAGGGTGGTGTGTGGAGAGGGTCGTGAATTTTTCGTGAATTCCGGCAGCACAAACGTGTCCCACAGGAAGCTCCGTTACGCAATCCGTGAGCCCAATTTGTTCGTCCGCGGGAGACTTTGTCGATCGTTGAATTTATACAACAGTGTTTCCGGTAACGGTGGCCATTGCCTCCGGCGGTGACCGGCAGTTGATCGAAATTGGGCGTCTTATCGACGACCGTCACGAGGGTTAAACGATATTGGAATATGTGTCTATTTCGATGGAAAGTGGCCGAGAGGAAACGTTCGATCTGACGATTTATTGGGAAGAAAGTATCGATCGTGTTCAAACACAGAGTAGGCCAAGAGTCGAGTCACAGTTACTGCTCTCATCGTAGCAACCATTGATGGGTTCAAGCATATGCCAGCTCCACCAAAAAAGGATGATCGCCCTTTTTAATTCAAAATTTTCCCTTCCAAAAGTCCGCCATTAAGTGTCAGATCATCCGTGTAATTGGCGGGAATCGTTACCACACGCGGGAATCGACCGTAACGGCGTCAAATTTAAACACGCACAGTTCCTTGACCATGTCTAGCTCGGTCCGACCGAACAACGAACTTTATTGTGCCGAGTCCGATCGTTTTGTTTACATCCGTGGTTTTATGCTCCGTTTCCTCGATTTTTCTCGGACCTCCGGACAAACCGGCCCGTTGTGACCCCCGGTGGAATGTCCCGCGAGGCAGACACTCTCGTCAGTTCCCGAAAAAGCAAACAAAGTCACCGCGTGGAAGATTACCGGTGGCTGATAAGGCGAATGGGAAGATGGCCTCGTGGCCATCTCTCGCCAGGAACTGGTTTGGTTGTGAGCGTCAATTCTTCGCTTTTTTTTATAGCATCCATCGCGTCGATTTGATAACGGACGACCGATTTATGCTGCGGTAAGGGCTGCGCTGGAGCAAACGACTTTTTGCCCCCTCGAGGCACGATGAATATCTCAATCAGGGTCCGGTTGGGCATTCGGTGGGGGGTCAGAGAATAGGGGTGTGAGGGAAAAAAAAGGGACGCAACCGACGGATTGATTTCGTTTGAACGTTTGATCCGTGGGAAATGTAATTTATTCGTATTTGCATGCGATCGGAAGGAGCCCCCGAGGCGTTACGAATATTTTACGTCAGGATTGGATGAGACCGTAAGGATTTTTTATGGGCCAAACATCTGTCCGAAATGTGCCTCAAAAATGACCCAGAGTGGTTTAAATGTCGGGCAAAAAAAACAACGTCCAATGTGGAGTACAATTTGGTTTGATCCTCTCTATTGCAACTTTCTAATTAGCCCTTTCACAGTAATAGATCCTTTTTCGAATGATACAGGCAACTAATCATCGATCGCGGGACTGTGACTTTTCCCACTGTTAAGGTTTTTCAAAAGGAACACCATAAATCAAGGGATGCAGAAACACCTTCTGGATCCTTTACCTGTGTTACAAATGGCGCTTATTGAACAGAATCCAACCCAAACGAAAGGTTCGCAAGTTTGCTGATCGCGAGCCGATCGTCGTGGACAAAGAAAACGGGAATACTGGTCCCAAAAATAACAAACACCTCTGGTTGTGGTTCTGAAGTCGATGCCGATGGGAGAGAAGGGCAAAAATAGCGAAATTAATTGGTCGCAGCGTTCATTAGCCCGTAGTTTCATTCGACCGAAAGGAAAAAGGGACAGGCTTGGGTTCTCATAGTAAAGTGAATAAAAAAAAACAAAAACAAAGCCGTGTCGGAAATTTGTGTTTGATTAACATTGGTTTGCTTTTGCTCGGTCAAAATTTTCTACCCAGGAAAAACAGGGTATTTTTTCTGTTACTGTCGCTGGCTGGTGGCGCTTTTGCAATGCAAATTGGGTCAGCGAGTGAAAGAATACGAGAAACAAATATCCGCCGGTCGTTATGGCGCGATGGAAATGTGCTTACGGTGCACACGGGCCACGAGTTTTCACGGGTGGTAAGTTTCCGCCCCTTTCGCTGGGTTGCATAATAACCTATGGTAATAACTCCCGGTGAAGTATGATCTATCCGGTGGCTAGATTTGCGGTGCTTTACCGGAAAACGTGCGATTTTTGAGCACTACTTGATCAAACACGAGTTTCGTGACAATTTTCCACCGCCTCGAGGAAAACCTGTACCCTGTGGTGCAGCTACCTCGGGTTGCAGCTGATTGGGCGAGAGTTTTGGACTAATTTTCCACTCAATTCGTATTGGTATATCAGGAGGAAACCATAGCTGGGGCTTTACGATGATTATTTATGACGGAATTTTCATCCCTCGGATGTTTTTATGAGGCTTTAGGGGACGATTTGTGTTCCATCGCTGCCAGGTTTGTGTTGGATCCGAACCACTTCATACGGGCAGGTCGGTTTATTAAAACACTGAAACCTGTTTAAACGATCGTTTAGATGTTGCCCCGTAACACCACCGGTTCATCCACTCACGGGTGGATTATCATACCACAGTCAATTGAAAAAAAAAAGCGAACCAGTGGACAATAAAACGCAACTAAAACGATCGAACAGATCGACGATCGATGTGAAGCGTGAACAAAAATTACGTTTTATAGCATCATTCGAGCCAAATATGATGTCCATAGTAGCATCATTAGCTCAACCGATGTCAATGATTCCTTCTCTTCGGGGCGGATCTGTTCGAAAACTGAAGCTCGAAGCTGGCGGGCATTGTTTCCCGGCGAGCTTCACCAGCGGATCAGCTCAATTACACAGCTAAGCCGTTTCGTAACAACCGTACGGCGGTGAGGATGACTCCAAACAAGCCTCGGAACAATAGGATGGCTGCCGATGACTTGAGCCTTGGGAAGAACGGGCGTTAACGAATTCGCGAACGATGGTGAGATTCAACCGGAGCGACTCGAAGCGAAATAAAAACCCTTCGATTGAGCTAACCAAAAAAAAAAGGTTGGGGCAAAAAATCCACCTAATGAACCGTAACTTTCCTGCAGCGGGAAGAATCGATCGCGTTAGGGGTTGGTTTTTTTATATCTTTTTAGTTCACCAACCGATCGACCGATCGATCGTTCGATCGCGCCTGATTGCACCGCCAATCTCGTCGCGGAGACGGTACCAATTTTACGGTTATTACTGATTGCGTCCATTGTTTGCGTCTCCGCGCGGGGTTTTTTCGCGGACGGTGCATAATATCTTATGTACGATGCCGTGGCCCTCCAATGCTCCCGAGCTCTCGCGGTGCAACATAATGCTACCGGCGGGTGCAATCAACGGGAACGGCGCAACAATGATGCCACCCCCTTTTTGGTGGGTGGACCACCGTTTGGGTGTCTAACGTCGTTGGGGCCCAAAACCAAGGTCACCGACGGTCCATGACGCCGGCCATTTTCAAACCACGGTGCCATTTTCGAGGCCAAGTACCCTCCCGAACGGTGGGCGGGAAAATGGGCTTAAACTCACCCACACAAGCACACGCACTTTCCGTGCATCGTTCAGAGTGGAATTGAACGATCGATCAGTGGCAATGGAGAAGGGTTGAAGGGCTTTTTTGTTTGGTTGTGTTCGGTCGAGGGATAATGTCTCGATGCGGGCACCGGTTCGGTACGTTAGCGTTTCTGCGTTGTGCTGTAAAATGATGGACAAATTTACGATTTCGCCCCCCCCAGCCACAAATGATCGTCCATTGTGATGGGGGAGCTTTTCGACCGCATGTCTGGCTGTATTGCGTGTTTTACGAATCGCTCCTAAGCCGCCACATTCATACCGTTGCCATTAGCCAGGGATTCGGGAACATTCGGGGGTGCTTTTTTTTCTTCTTCTCGTGCGCAATGATGCTACATCTTTTTGCCAAAGAAACAGCCCATAATTTACAATCGTTTCGGTTTCGATTTGAACTACTCGGGGCTTACTTTTCGACATTTTGATACGGCTGGTAACGGTCATAAAGCGGGCGTAGAAAATGGCGCCCAACCCAGCAGCTCTCGTGCGTGAATCAGTAGCAACAAAATAAGCTACATCCTGTCCACGTCTCGGCAACTCAGACTCCAATAGCGACAGGCGACAAATCAATCAACGGTCGACTGCAATGGAGCAATTCAGCAAACTCCACACGAGCGCAATGAGATAAGCCTGTCTGGCACAAAACACGGACAAAGGGTTAACCCGCGTAACCACGAGCCCACGCACATGTTGTCCAGCCTCGTCACTCCAGGCACGAGTGCTTTATTGCCGTTTACGGGCTCGCCAGCATGCGAACGGAAAAACGGTAGCGTGCACGAGTTGCAAGAGCCCACTTCCGGGCACGAGAAGGGCGCTCTTTCTGGCGGTTCTGGCCTTTTATGGCGATCGACCACCGTCATCGCTGGCGTTCGATCTCGGGCGGATTATTTAAGGCCTTTTTGGATGTAGCTTTATTTTTTTTCTTTGCCTCCACCATCTCGGCTTTGTTGAGTGATGATCGGTCCGCCATTAGCGGCGGCTTGTGAATGATGTCGATAATTGAATGCCGGCCTCTCACGGGACGCCATGTCTAGCCCCAGCCCTTTTTCGGGATCGTGGCGCGTCTGTGTCACATTTCGGGTTTCAAGTACAGCCCACGGCTCGATCTTGGCGCCTCTGAGGATGTCGATCAAGCCTCCATGCAACACGTGATAGAAGCCACACGCGCCCATCCATCGCAAACCTTGACATTATGCGAGAGCGCGTCCTTCTGGTCTAGGTTTCATGACGCACATGAAGCGAAAGTGCATCCAGGGGGTAATGGTGGCCCTGTGGCGTTCATTAATATTAATCCGGTCCCAATCCGCGGAGGAGCACATTTTCGGCCGTTGCGCTTTGTGCGAAGCCAGCAAAACTAGTCAGTTTGAATCAATATTAAATGGATAAATCGGTATGCTTTCGATCCGCTCCGGTAGCATTCAATACGGGGCAAAAACATCGCAGTAATGAAATATTCATGCTATGCGTACATGTACCGGCAGATTGCGAAGCGGCCGAATGACATTGCGAAAACGTATGGAAATTTGTTTAAATGAAATCACAAACGGGCATATTTTGAAAATGAGCCCCTTTCTCTTTGGCCTACTTAGCTGACGGTTCCTGTGACGGTGGCGTATCAGTTTAAATATGCTCATTTTTTTACGCAGCATATTTTTAAACAATTCAATCAGCATAATCACGAATCTCAACCGAAATGTACCGCTCATGTGCCGTTTGATTGAGTACCGCATGGGAAATTCTTGTCGAAGCGAAAGAAACCATTCTATGTCCCACAACCTCGCTCATAATCAGCTATGCAAGTGCGCCAAGATGCACTCCGTTTCATCTTGACGAAACACGTCAAAAAGTTTCCCTCAATTGGAAGAAAATGAGCGATGGCATTTCATCCCGTGGATGCGAAAGTTGGCCTCGACTCTTTGCATTCGAATGCGCAACATAAGCTGCCATTGAACCGCGGGGAAACATATTGCGAAAGTTTCCGGTCCTCTGTCAAAAGTTGCATTCCGCTCGGTTCTTTGTGCACGTGTCCCGGAAAAGCGGGGCTGGAAATGCATCTCCAATACCCTTCCGCACACTCCGGCTCGCTTGAAACGGTTGCCCGGTTGAACTTTGCCTCCCGGAAGCAACATATTTGAGTGAGATTGAATCGTTTGTTTGCCTGGGTGCTGTTTTCCGCCCCATCGATGCCGGGCCTCGCGCCTCGTTCGACGATCCATTTCCGGCGGCTCAGTCGAAACAATGGGGCGGCCATCGGCAAACCGATTGCTGTTGGAACGTGCGCGATAACACCGGGTGGGGATGGCATCATAATCAGATGGAAGGAGCCGTGGCGGTCGACGGACGGTCGTATATTTAACGTTTGATCAAACATTTACTGTTCGTGATTCGGCAGTGATTAGTGCGTTGTCGCGCCAAACACTGGCACAACCTCATCCTAAGCCTCTGTTAAACGCGTGGCAAAGGTACGTGCGGTCTGCGTGACTCGTTATTTACAAACAGCGCTGCTCGTTCCAGTGCTGGGCGTTTGCGAGAAAACACTGACGAATGTACTGCAGGTGTACACGCTCGTTCTCTCGGGGATATTTCACCCCAACGACAAACAAACGATCGTAATAATCTGCTCCACCCACCGGAGGCTTTAGCGCAAACCCAACCCTACCACCAGGGGTAGTTGCGCTTTTTTTTGCAACCACTGTACACCACTTTCGTGTCAATGGCGGTTGGCGGCACGCACCGGGCATGCATCATATCGCCGTGGACTGCGACGTTGTTCGCTTCTCCCAGGCAGCTTTACGGGCACGCCATTGCCGTTTGTTTTCCACCGGCGCTTGTTCGCGCAACCCTTTTTTCCCGCAGCCTCAGGACGGCTTGGTTGCAGCATGTTCGCTTCCTGGGCTCCAACCGTTCCACTATACTCGCGCCCACACGTGACGAATGTTTGATGCGCGCGCGAGGAAGCGTTAAGTGTTGAATCTTTCTCCCAGCACCCGTTTTGCGATGCACCGCCCGTGGGAGGGCCACCGTTGAAAGGGCGTAGGGACGAGAGAAAGAGATAGAGAATAAAAAAAAACAAGATATGGTTACATGATGGATGGTAGCATGTGGCATGCTGCGATGCGCGAAGTTTATGCGGCACGTTGGCAACACACAGCAGGCGTTGTCGTTTTTATTTCCCAGTCTCCATGCTAGGCGTTTGCTTGCCTGTTCCATGACGTTTTTACCGAAAATATAGCCATCGTTATTACTCGCTGTATTTTTTGCTTGTTGTTATTACGTTTATTTCGCTGTTTTGTGCCACCGCCCAAGAGAGTCGCGCAGAAAAATGTTACACAATGCTGTTAAAAATTGAATGAACAGCCTTTTTTTTGGTAATTATTTTCACATTTTTCCTCCGTTTAAACGGTGCCGGAGGTATCGTAAGCTGCGGGGATGGAAAAATAGCACGTGATAACCGTGTCTCGATAGTGATTACACCGAGGTCGCATTGGGGATAGCTTGGGGACGGGAAATTACTATATTTTGCAACGGGGTTAACCTTGGTCGATCCGATCATCGGTCGACTCATCCATCAACCTTTTGGGGATGAATTCGGATGCACTCGATCAAAACCTCGAAAAGCCGTTCTGAATGGCGGTCGTGGAGTCACGCGAAACTCACGTTCCAAATTTTAGCACAAACTCGAGCCACCATTAGATGACAAATACCGGGCACAAACCGAACACACGCCAAAAAAAAAAGAGTTGTAAAGTACAGTATCATCGGTGACCTCCGAAACGGTACCTGCGATAGGTGGGTTTTTCCTCGTCCATATTTGCTTTGAAAGTCATGATGAGCTATGCAACAAAACGTGCAATCAACGGGTATCTCGGTGAGTTCTGTGGCCCTCGGAATGGCTGCAATCGCCTCGAAACCACGCACAGCCCTATCATTTTGTTTCAAAGTCTCCCACATGGCAATTTACCACTCGTTAGCTCAATTTCTGGCAGATCCGTGTGGATGATGGGGTGGGTTTTTTGTTGTTGCCGTTGTTGTACCCTTCCGTTTGTTCTCCCACACGCAGTTACCCCGTTTTCCATCACCGGTACTGGGGGTGGATTCGAGTGGGATGGATGAGAGAGTGCTGGGTGCAGCAGAAGTAGGTTAGCTAGTGGCCGCAACCGTTGTAGGTGGGTGATAATGCGAAAAAGCGAAACAAACACCGAAACAACGCTGTCGGCGGGGAGAAAAGGGCCACAAAAGGCTACGTCGGTTCGAGACCGCGGCATTCCTTAACCCTGGGGGCAAAAGGGAGTTTTCCTTTCGCGCCCACGCTAAAGATGGTGTTTTATGCCGCGGTGTGATGGCGATTTGCTAGTTTTCGGCGCTTGTAGTTACGCAAGGAGACCCGGCTGCCGCCAGCTGGCAATCGTCTGGGGTTGTTTCGGTTGCACAGGTCCGTGGGACGACGTGTATGAACGGCTTGGACATGTTGCGGCAATTAGCAGGCGTCAGAAATGGCACCATAAAGTGTTCGGAAGGCGTTGTTTGAGCCACCGAACTTGTCTTCGTGGTTTGTGTGGTAGGTGCAACGAGCTGATTTCAACAGGCACGAAAGACAGCAATTGCCTTTTCATGAGCCTATTTAGTTGGGTATGAGTGGTATCAGTTCAAACCATATGCCTCCCAGTTTGTGTAGCTCTAGTGAAGAGTTTTCATTTCAATTTGCTTTCTTTGCAAAGAGCGTTGTACAGTGTTTTTTGAATAAAATAATGCAACCTCCATAGGCGAAACCCCTACAAAAGGCTCTAAATTGCCTGCAACACGAAACCGATTGATTTAATCAACATGAAACCCATGATAATGCTTTTACCGTTCGCTTTCCCATTTCCCGTTCGATTCGTTTATTTCCCGCACTCAAATTCGTACGCAATCAAACTCACACCAGCCGCGGTAGAGCCGTCCTTTCGTCGTTGAACCATAAGACTAGGTCACTTCAATCCGCACATTGACAGCATACGGTCAACATATTGGCGTTTGCGTCTTGCTTTCGGTTTCATTTCCGTTCCAGCATCGCTACATGCTCCAGCATGGATTACGGTGTTTGCTTTAAATCACCCCCGGGAACGGTCACATTCGTATGTTATTGAACTGTTCGTCATTCCCTTCAGAGGCCTCAATTTCGGATTCGGATCCGATCGCTGTTCAGTTTGGTGGAGCGTGTCCAGCTGCGTGCGTTTGATAAGGGTCAGTGTTTGGATGGTTTCGGAGAGCGATAACGCTACCACGGCCATTGGATCCACGCCTGCTATGCTCCACGTGTGCCAGCCACATGCGGTGAAAACGAACGAAAAAGCAAAGCCTACTGGGAAGCAATCTCCAACGCTTTGCATCGCTTTAGCGCGTTTATGGCGGCGGAATCTATCATTTTTTTTTTTCGCTCCATGCCCTCGAAAGTGTGGCACCGTTTAGCAACGGCTAAAACGAAAATGAGGCTCTGATCGATTAAATTTCATTTCATAAAAAAAACACAAAAATCCAGAGCACCCACCTAACAGGCGAACAAACGGCGGCATGCAATGGAACACACAAAAAAACCCACCCCATCAATGGGCGGCGGTTCGTTTTTGTTTCTTTTTCAGCTGCATCTTCTCTTTTTAATAATCAAACCCAAACGCGGTTCCAGCTGTTCGCACGAAAGGACGGGAGGAAGTGGGCAATAAATTTCCATTTGTATTAATTGGATTACGCGTGCGAGATGGACGGATCGGATTGAGAAAACGCACACGCCAAGCGTTTCCACGCGGAAATGGCCGACCGCCGATCGCAGTCACCGTGGAAGCACGCAATTATCGACGGTGTCGGAAACTGGCCACGCAAGGGGCAGTGAAATTCACCCATATTTTGGACCGACAAAAGCAAATTTGTGGGCCATTTGTTGGCAGACGGCGAAAGTGAGGGAGTAAAACGGTCCGGGCCTGTGACGGGCAAAACTGATTGTAAGAAGGTTTTGAGGCTTTGCATTTTTTTTTGATTTTTTACCGTTTGCGTACGTTTTAAAATAGTTCTATTTTCCCCCAATCGAAATGCCTGACTTGCAGCAGGGCATTGAGGACGCTAATGAGGGGTTTTGGGAGGAACGAAATGGAAAGAAACACAGACTCACTGGACTGTAATTCATTGCAAATGAACAACTTTCAGGTGGAAGGCGCAAGAAAAACAGCCATTCTAAAGCGAAGCCGGCGTTGAAGATAAACACAGGTACTTTGAGAAGTCCTTCTCCGTGAAAAGGACACAAAGTCCCATTAGTGGGATGGACGAGGCTATTTTCATGGTCATCCGTCATCCTGTCCGGGAGGGAAAGCCTATTACGAGCGCTAATTATGGCTTCGGATCGATAAAACACATGCTTTTTTTAGGGACTTTTCCATCGCGATCACGCGTTGCAGATAACTGTGGTATGGTGCTCGGTGGCGTTGTAATAATCGTAATTTAAAGACGATCGTTAACTGAATGGCGTCATTGTGGTGGAGAGAGCTGTAG
Source organism: Anopheles nili (assembly GCF_943737925.1). Classification (NCBI taxonomy): domain Eukaryota; kingdom Metazoa; phylum Arthropoda; class Insecta; order Diptera; family Culicidae; genus Anopheles; species Anopheles nili. Next base: position 9,155,789 of record NC_071292.1, read on the forward strand.
CAAAAACAACGGGAAACATGTCAACAAGAGTTTTATTACAAAGCGTCTGTAAAAGAAAGCTATGAAAAGGGATAGCGCATCCTTTAGTAAAGTAACCATGTCTCACATATTGCTCAAGTGTTCTCACGATCGGTTAGCTTGTATCGCTTCAAATAGTTTCACTTGAGACTCACGAGACACTTAGCCATATTATTTGACCAAATGTCTAGGACAAAACTCTTATATTTTTTAATTTTTTTCAATTCGGAGCGCATCCCAACAGGTGCTTGTTTAACCCAACTCACATCCGTTTCATGCTTTCTGAGTATTGCTAGGTATTGTTCTTATTTATGTTAAGAAAAAAGGTAAATCCTCTCCACATGAATGCGTCTCATTATCCCTCGAATCGAAACGCACGTGCTGCAGGAAGTATCACACTTGTCTGCTCTGCATTCGCTTAAGAACCCTTCGTGCCTTCTGTCCTGAAACGGCGTCTAACGACAAAAAAAATCCAGAAAAGAAAAGGATTCAATTCCTTGCGTCATTAAAGCCGAAAGCAATCCCGATTTCCGTCGAACGAAGCTCAACAAAGCACCGACCCATTCAGTGCAGCTTTTGTAGATTTTAGCCCTTTGATTTCAAGCCCCAGGACAGCTGGCGTTGCGTTTCGGAAGCCGAGCCTACAACAATGCCTCCTTGGGCCGTCTGCCACATCCTGGTACGGCCGGGTTCCAGAAAAAACGCGATTTGGTGCGCTTTCTCGTCACCGAACAGCGGGCTTCTGTGGGTTGCAGCCTGATGGTGGTTTTTATTTACTTATTTATCGCTCCACTGTTGCGCTACGGAATCCTCCAACCTCCGGACGTAATGAGTCGGATGAAACACACCTGACCCCGGCTGCTGGTGGCAGGTTGACGGCATCCGCTTGTTCAGCACATGTTCGTCACGATTCTAGCCCACCGAGAGCACGTGCTGCGGCCTATTTCCTATCCCAAAAACCCGGGAGAATGCTGTCGGAATCAATTTCCTCACAGCACGCGGCCCGGTTGACCTGGCCCGTGCTTCAATTTGCGCCGACGTCCTCCCCGATTAATACGCCATTAAAACAAACGCTTCGTGCAGCTCGTTTCCCGTTTGGGATGGTTTTCCTTTCCGTTTTTCCCCGGGGGCGGGTCCGTTTCGTTGTTTTGTGTTTTCTCTCTGCGATGCGACCGCAACAAGCGGATCTTTTTCCAAACCGCTGCCGAGATCCGGATCGAGGATCGGCAATAATTTATCCCTCGCGTACCGTAGCAGGATGTTACCGGTGTGCAGACCTGCTTGTTGCCGTGTACCTTGCTGGCGAGCAAGACACCCGTATTTGATGGCTCACCTGTGCCTCGATTTTCCACCGATTAGCTTACCCGGCGGGGCGCTAGCACGGGTGCCGTGTGGCAGTTGCTCATTTCGCTCGATATGACTTCCGAATTTCCAAGCCACACTCGGTGAGGGTAATTGGGGCTGTCAGGTTGGAAGGAGCATGGCCGGAGAAGTGGTAGGAAACAAGGCTAGATCGGTGGCGAGCGGAGCGAAAATGTGACGCCGTAAATTACATCCAAAAACGAACCGGCAGCTGGGGATTTTTATTTTTCGGAGGATTATCGATTCCATGCGGTTCAAGGTGTACCGGGTCGTGACCACGTGCTTGCGGTTTCTGGTGTTCCGGTGTGTGCAGTAACATTTTCTGAGGTCACAAGCGTAGCCTCTGGAGATGATGTTTGTGTATTGATACATGCAATTGCATCGGAAAGTGGTTCTTATGATATAACAGTAAAAAAAACACATTGCTTGTGATGATGTAAATTTCGAAAAAAATGACGGTTATACGACAACGTTGCACAAATATCTTCAAAAGCAATAAAATAGTAAAAGAATTTAGAATCAATTTCTAGAAAACAGTCTGAGCGAGTGTATTTGAATCGAACAGCAGCAGCATGCAATAATGCAAATTAAATGCAACCCGGAACAGGTTTGTTGTCGTGGAATGACAGCATGTTTCATATGGCGCCTAACCTTGACGGTTTTCCAACAAAGTAGCCATTGCATTCCGTTGCCCGTGTACAACACAGGGTGTTCCAGCACTGGAGCATTTGTTTTCTGCCACCCTCGATGCACCTTCATATGTTTCTATTTATGACTTGATTGCAAGAAAGCGATTCGCTGTCTCGTTCAATCAGAACCAGAAGTAACACGTGCACGCCGTTGGTCGCATTTGAACACCCGCCCGATCGTCGAGAGATTGTTGGTCTGATTGAAATCACTCCTGTCTTGTTAAGGCGTCTCGGTGGCACACCTTGCTTCAATATTTGACCCCTAAGTCCCTGCAGGAGTGAACAAAAAAAACACAGAACCTCCCCGTAACATCATCTGGTGCCGTTGGTTTCGGGCGGCTTCCTGGACTGTCATGTGGCCGGCCATCAAAAGTTAATCGAATCTTTTGCTTTTGGGCCCACCTCGAGCACGAGCTTTCTTAAAGGGGGCTGCAATCTCACCGACCGGAAGTGGCTGCTTTAAGCAGATGGTTTACGTAAATCTTGAATTTCGCTCTCCACGTGTGTGCGAGTGTGTGCTTTCTTTGTGGCCGTTTTCCTGCTGCTCCGTTTGTTTGTGTTCTGAAAAGGACGAACGTGCCCGTTGGTTGATGGACGGGGTTTCAGAAGGCGCCGTTGCCCGCCTGACGGTGGCTGGTGCCGGTTGAGGACGGACGCCGGAGAGGACGGAAACATGCCGTGCCGCATGCTTTAATATTCATACGCTTTCGGAGTGGAGCCTGCAACTCGGTGCGGTGCAGGATGCATTGCAAATGAGACTTTAACGAAGTTTTGGCGAATGCACTACGAGATTAACGCCATGCGGAATGAGATTTTATTTGCCGGCTTTCGTTTCTTTCATTGCCAGCGGAACGACGAAGTTCTAGGTTATGTTGCAGCCAAGCGATCGTTTCGGTTGAGCGATCCGTTTGGTTGAAGAATTTTATTGGCAGAATTATATTGCTCAAATATTATGAGCTTTTCCTCTGTTCAGTATTAGATTAAGTTTCATGGGCTGTATGAAGTATTTCTGCATTGGTGGCGATAATTCGATGAGAGAAAAAGGAATCAAAACAAGTTGATTAAATAACCCGTAAGGGTGAGTATTATATCCTCCTAAAACGGGACTTATTTTCCCGTTTAATTAGACACTGAAAACGATTTCCTATTCTTAGCACTTAAACGAGTACCTTCATCAAACATGGAGCGCTTTTAGCCCTTCACAGCGGGTCTGCCAGCCCATTGAAAAAGGATGGGATATTTATACTTCCAATATACGATTTGCGCACCATTCGTTCGATATTTTTACCATTTTGTTTTGCGTTTCCAATTTAGAGCAATCATCTGTCACGAGCAGCGCGCGAGACCTTTTTGTTTCTCTGGCATTAATCTTCATTTCCCGCCCAGTCTAAGCGACACACCGAAGGGTTCCCGGGGTGCGCCTGGTGGAAAAGTTTCAAAATAACTCAATTTGCATGACGTACGGAGCCACCTCTTTTTCCCAGCGTCGCTTTTGGGTGGGAAAATGATACGTTATCGGTCGTACACGTGGTATACGTCCAGGAGCGCACTCACCCCATTTGGGGGCCGCATTAGCGAGCCAATTCGATGGCGGAAGCGGTAATGGCGGTTCAGTCTTAAAACTTTTCAAACGCCATTAAACATGCAACGCAAACACGGCGATCACACTGCACGGCGAAGTATCTGAGCATCGGTTCGCATCTTTAAGACTGCAGCCCGTAATGACCGGTATCGGGTGGGGCGGTTTGGGTAGCTTTAATTCACCTCCCCAAAATGGGTGAATTTTCCGGCACCAGGGACGTCGCTTTCCAATCGATGAGGAGCACGCGCGAGTGTGGAAATGGACGCGGAAAACTATTCCACCTCGGTGTAAGTTCCCACCCATTACGAGCGATCGTCGTTGTCAAAATCGCCCGTCGGATCGGTATGGAAAGTTTCCGGCACATCCACGACTATGTCCGGATATTACCGTGAGCCGTTCACGAGAGGCTCGTCGAAGGAAAGGGAGCCCCGTTGAGATTGGCAAGAGACGCTGTTGATGCTAAATTATGCAGCTAATTAATGACCGGTACCGCACGGTAGATGGAGAGCTTTTCTCGATCGCTATATCTCTCTTTCCTTCGTTCCAACTATCTCCTCTTTCGATTGCTTTTGTTTCTCGCCATTTTCCAGCCCAAAACCCACTGACTCCGTTCCGGTTGGTCAGACTCGTGGTCAGCGCTTTTCCGCGGGGACTCTGATTAATTGCACCGAAAGTTCTGCTAGGGGGAACCGTCGAAAATGAATTATTGTCAAATTTTTGGCGGAGATAAATAATATTGGCCCCATTTTAGCGACCTCCCCGAGCCCGCTAGAACCACCCTGCCTGGAGCCGGAATCGCTTTCGTGACAAACGCCTTCACTCTTTCTTGTTTTGGGACCTCAATTTTCCGACCGGCCACCTGCGCGCTTCCTAATGGCCCGGGTGGACGGCCCGGAAAGTGACGATCAATTTAGCAATTTGGTTTGATGTTGCCGATGTAGGGGATGAAATGGAAATGGAAAAATCCATTTCAAATTTTCTTTCTTGACCGACTCCCTTCCCCCCTTCGTACAGCCTCCCCCACGAAATGCTGGGTGGTTTACCGTGCTGCGAAATGAATCAGTGTCACCTGGTAATTATCTGCCCGGACTGGCGATCGAATGTCCGGACCCTCGATCGTGACCATTCGCCGGAACCGGTGGAGCAATTGCGCTAATTGCAATTGACCTGCATTACGATGAAAAGCGACAAAGACGTGAACCGTTATGACTTTCGATCGTATTTTACCCGCGCCGTCGCTTAATTAAAGCCGTCGATAAAAATATTTCGCATTCCGTGGAAAATTTGCCAAAATAGAGCAAATAAAACAAACAAAAATCACTCTCGTCAACGGTCGCATTTCAGTCAAAATGAAGTCATGGCTGACTGTGATTACGGAAACCCATTGTCAAGTAGATCATGTGTACGTGAGGTGTCCCAGAAACATTATAGTTTGAAAAATGGCCTCTAAATTTGCTACAGCGCCCATTCTTATCCATTTGCTGTACCCATTTCTATCGCGGATTGCCTGCAAATAACCCCAACTAGAGCTAGTTTATGTCCAGGGAGGTTGTTTGCTTATGCTCTGGAATAAATTTGCACCATCTTTAAGCAGCGTTTTCCGCGGGTTCAACATTGTAGCACCAAAAAAAAGCATCAAAGTGATCGGTGGTCATCGCTTTCTTCAGCCATCCGCTAAGTTCATCAATCTTGCCCAGAGTAGTTTACGGACGTCGCTTTTTCTCATTCCTCGCTTTTCCTGGTGCTGCTGCTGCTCGAAACAAAAGTGAAACGAAGCAAACCATTCGTTCTTCCGGTTTGGATGTTTTACGAACAAGATTCACGTTTTACTATCCACCACACCGAGGAAAGGGCTTTCACGTGCCGCTGGGAAGAGGAGAAGTGTGAAGTAATTTGTTTCGTTGTTTATTTTTTATTTCGCGTGCTTTCTTCCAGCTCAAAGCTCGTCCTCCGTGCGCCAGCCACGGGCCGGTTATGATAATGATCCAAACGCCAAAGCCGGGCCTTTGGTTGAGGTTCTAGAGGTTTTTTTTCTTGGCCACTTCCGCCGGTAGGTCGCGATGGATGGATGAATTATTCAAACCACACGAAGAAGTGTGCCCAGGGCTCGCGACTGCACATTAGCGAGGATGGCAGTAGTTTGTTTTGGGAGAGATTCTTTTTTATCTCCACCCCCATCCGTCCAACACATCCCAATTGGGCGTCTTTGTTTCGGTTTCCGGGGTGACGTCGAGTTTATGCTTCACCCCATCTATCCCATCTTTTTTCCACCCGTTCTGGTGAGAGCAATATTTCGATTATGTAAATGACGAGAGATTTTGATGGGTTGATTTTTGCCGAGACACAACGCCACGGCGGAAGCAAAATAAAGTGCTTTGTTTTTTCGCTGTCAAAGCCGTGCGTGGATAAGCTTAAGACATAGTTTTTCCAACACCCTCGAAACGCGATGGCGCTCCGATGAGTCGCCAGATCGGCAAAAGCGAAGCGCCTTGACTGAAGCGACAGCTCAACTTCCTTCCGGTTCCATGCGTTCCGTACGTTGACCGGCACGTGTCCATTTTGCGGCATGTGAGAAAGGATGAGTTTTTCGGTGGTGCGTGCTTTTTTTTCCTTCGGTCATTTTTTTTCTTCTTTCTAGACTTCTTTAGATGACCGATCGTGACTGGTCATCGCGGTCGCAATCTGTTGATTCGTTTGCTTTATGGCGTTTTAATAATCGCAGCGGTTTTTGCTTTTTTTTGTTTCTGACCCGCGCTTGCTTCGATCAATTTTATCGCACTCGCGAACGGAATGATGAATCACCAAGGCCCATGCATGGGTTGCTTTGAGAAAAGACGCTGTGTGTTAATAATGTAATAAAAGCTCTTCTAAACCACCGGTTGCCATGGCGAGCGTCTGCTCGAGTGTGGTGCATTAATTTCGGTCCGGTGTGATTTAGCGTTCCGTGAGCCGTTTCATCACTGCTTGAGAATGCCTCGTTCTTTACGTTGGGTTGCGTTAATTGCACCACAGTTCCACGAGAACGGCTCTCAGTGTCTGACTAAGCACGGGCTTTTAGATCGCAAGATTGCGGCAATGAGAAGTAGAGCGAATAATCTATGCAAGGAATGCTACAGGCTAACGAAAGAGCGCCCAAATGTTTACTCACAGCCAAATATAAGAAGCCCCTAATGGTAATTTTAAATGCACCTGATCGTGAACTTGAAGTTTCATCTCGGGATAAATAAATAAAATGAAAACAACGCCTTTATTCATGAGGGATTCGGGGTGCCACACTGGCGCTTTTTCAGTCAGCGCACGTTACATTCCTCATTTCCACGACCACAAGATGTGCTGCGGGAGAAAGAACGACAAACGAAGCTCTCTTCACGACCGGTATGGCACTTCTGAGAATTCCCAACCGATTATGATTCCTCCACACCTATCAGATAGCACCCTGGAGCGGTTCGTTCTGTTGCAGTGCGTTGAGCTGTGCTAATGAAGGGATGGGTTTATGGTGACATTCCCACAAGTTCCTTCTCATTTCGGAGTACGATGCATCTTGTGCATCGTGCACCTGATGCACTTCCCAGTACCCACGGACGGGACCGGATTTTCTCATCAGATCCCACCGACGAAAAGGACGAGTTTGTGCCGTCTTTCAGGCAGGTAAACGAGAGCGATTGTTGGTTTGTTGTAGGACTCCTGAAGGCAGGTAGAAATTCGTGCCTTGTAAGCCCGTAAGCCACTTACACGAGCTCCGGTCGTGAGGGTGAGGAATAAACAGAAAAGGACCAGAATTCCTGTAAATTAGAAACCGTTACGGGACTCCGCGAAGAAGCCACTCGTGCGAGGTGAGAAATCGTAATGCCCAAAGTACCAGAACAGCACAATAAACTGTTTTCGATCCGTTTAAGCAAACTACATTATTCAACGCCATAATCGGTTGCGAAGCTGGCCCGAATGTCCTTTGCCATTTGGTACAGCCCTCGAAGTCAGTAAAATCGCTCTGACCTGAGTGTGGGAACTGCATCCTGGCCGTGAAGTTGCTTAACGATTATTGGACGCTTCCGATCAACACGTTCCCAGGATATCCTGCCACCAGCACGGGTAGTACCAGCGAGAGTATGCAAATTCCCCGTGAAGCTGCCATAAAATCAGTAAGCCGAACCAACCGAGCCCTCGGAGGGCTTCTGGGGCCGTGGGAATTTGGTCCGATTTCGAGTGCATTTTTCTTTTATGACATCTTAAATCCACGGGCGCACGAGGTGGCAATCACTTTTCCCGAGCCCCGGGACGCAGAAATATGATAAATTATGCAAACCAACCAGTACCACCACGCTCAGGATCGTTTTGCAGGCGGTAAAATTTATGGCGGGTGAGAATAATTTAAGGATTTTCGGGACCAGTGGAGCTCCGCGTGTACGTGATCGTTTCGGAAAGGGCTTGCTTACTACTCTAGGGTCGCGGTTGCTTTTATTTTCGCTGGTCGTTTTGGCTCGCTTAATGGCCGCTTGGGGAGTGTTCTTTCTGAGGGGTCTTAATTAAATTAACGAGAGATTTTACCCCCAAATCAAATCCGCTTCTGTGGAAAGGATCGAGAGACCGTTTTGAAGGACGATAAATCAATGTCTGGCGAGTTTTCACGAGGTTAGCTTTTCACGACGATTATCCTAGATGGTACGAGAAGGCTGTGTGTGTTTTAGAGCTCTAGTAATTGCCTGTTTTTGTTAGAAGCATCCCTACCGATTACATCTTTAATATTATCCGCACAGCATGAGTTACAGCATTCAGGGAACCGTTCCTGGGAAATTTCTTCGAATTCCGTGGCGCACATCTGGCACTGTGGCTGGCGCAGTTGAGAGCAGAGCGCTTGAAATGACACTTTCGGATGAGGAAACTTTCGCCAAATTCCCAGCACCCAGATGTTTGCCAGATTGTCCATTCTTCCAGGATATTGACGCACTTTAAAATGCGTCTCGATCTTGCTTCCAGTGCTTCCTCATTGTATAAACGGCACAGTTCGGGGAATCGGAGTTTTCTGTGGAAATGTCCGACTCCATTAGTCGCTTCGCAAGGATGCTTGCAACCGGCAGAAAGATAATCGAAGTGACATTCCGGTCCACCCGGTTGTCAAACTGTTGACAGGCGATGGTAACTTCGATGTGCCGGGAAGAAAGCAAAGCTCCACCACCAGAGGGATATTGGTTTTGCAATCGGCGGTTCCATCGGACGAACTGGAGCGAAAGGACAAAATTGAACCGAAAGCTCCAACTTCCACTCAAACGTAGCCCAAGGGTTATGAATATACATTCGGGGTAGAGAGAAATAATTCAATTTTGCTCCCAACCTTATGCTTCCGCTCAGGTGGACCCGAATAGCCCCGTGGACACGAGCCCCAGGACCCACGAGACGTAATCAAATAAAACCGGGTAATTGCATTCGATGATCAGCGAGCCTTAATCAAAGTGGCGCTCACGCCACCGGCCAGGACCAGGGTAGCATATCATCTCAATTAACCCTCAGGGCAACGAGGAAGGAAGTGCCAAAATGTCCTTGGGTCAAGCGGGTGACGGAAAAGTTGCCGATGTTCTGCAACTGGAAAACTTGGTTTTTGTCTGCTTATTCCACTCGCTCTCTCGCATTTCTCAATTACACGGGAAAGCGCGACCGGCAGCTCGAACAGTGAAACATCAAACCACATCAAACGGAATCGAAGGTTCGGGAAAACCATCGCCGCCGAGAACGACGCGTGCCGCCGGCGGCTTGTTTACGCGTGAATAAAAACACACTTTTCAGGGGAAAATTGAGCTCGTTCCAGGGTGGTAGTGACTGGGAAAACCTACCCCCCTCCATTTAGGAGAACTCGGATTCTGGATGGTTGTTTGTTTGTGTGCAGCGCGCAAACGTGAATGGGTCGTTAAGGGCGTTTGCCGGGTTCGATGTCAAACGAATTCAATTTCGTCCGAGAAGTGGATAACCAATTTAGAAGTTTCTTTGCTCCCGTTATCGCTCCGGCATAAGAACAACCGGTAGTTGTTTGCAACGCTCGGTAAAGGTCAACGATACGATCGCACTCTTCAGTTCACTTGCCGCAAAGTTCGAAGGCCTCCGCAGGACGCCACCGAGCAGGACAATTTGGAATCAATCATCGAACGGATTGAAGATTATTTAAGCGCAATGCATTTGTATACAAACCGGTGCCCTTTATCGCGACCGTTTTTCCACGTTTTCCATCAACAACGCATCTTACCAACAATAAACAACTATTGAGTCGTGGATTGTTTGATTATCCATCAACAGAGTGTATCTTTCTAACGATTTAAAGCGTTCAAAATGGGACCTCGTTTACCTGTTTGCTTTTGTGTAGAGTTAAACGCCTACTTCGATGGTTTTTATCATCGCTTGGTCGTGCCCAAATCGGCACAACATTTGTCAGTAACCGTTTTATTGCGTCTAGATCAACCTTGCCGGCCGGCTTCTTTACCGGCCGGGACAATTCCACGCCGGTTCGATGGCAGCGTCGTAAAGATAAGTCACCTCCAAGGCGACCAGCCGTACCGGTTGGCACGTTTGCCTGAGTCGTCCTGAGGAAAGATGTGGTCCTCTAGCCGGGCCATCGTACCATTCGCGGGTGCTCTCTGGGGGTCAGTCTCGTTCTGCGTCAGAGGCGGAAGAACTGAAGCATTAACGACAGCCAACGACGGCTTGGAGCCACCCACCTGGCTTCTAGCTCCGTGGTACGACACGTCGACTCTTGTTGCCGTTCGTTGCCATTAATTATGGTACGCCAAGTGACACTGTCTCGTGATGTTGCGGATAGTAAAATATGTGTCCTGCTGGAATCGAATAACAAGGAACGAAAGAGTGCGAGATAATGGTAAAGCACGCCACAGAATGCGTGCTGTCAGGCGAAAAAGGCCTTCCATTGAGCACACAGAACGGCTTCTGCCGGTGCGTTTGCGTGCCGTGGTTAGGCAGCAAAGCATCGCAAGGACTACGGTGGTTTTGCGATGAATAGGGATGGCATGGTTGGGGGTTGAGTCTATCCGCCTTATCTCTCGCCACATAAACATGAAACTCGTCCAACGGTGGCCACAGAGCCATAGAGCAATAGGAGTTTTTGTCGGAGGAAAAACACCACACCGGCTTCGGATGCAATTTATGATCTATGGAAATCCTTCCCTTGTTGCGCCCCTTTGTTTGGGGGGTGGAATTTTCCAACTTTTCACTGCACTTTTTACGCTCCACTGTTGGAGCTGTTGGTAGCGTTGGTGCTTTCGGCAACACAACCGCAAATGTGAAACGTACGTTCGGTAAGCGTGAATGGCAAACGAAAGCTGGACGAGTGTAGCCAGTAAAAGCAGCTCGGTGTGGCTTTATTTCGTAACGCGTGCATATTTCCTCCGTGAAGCATAAAATTTTCCCTCAAAGCTAGGATTTCGTTCGCATCAGCTAACGCACTGGTGAATGGCACAAGCCTTCCGGTTAAGCTGCCCTGCAAACGTCTTAATCATCATCATCCCGAAGGTGTGGCGCTTATGATGCGTCGAGTCTCCATCGTTTTGAAAATGCAACCAAATTCTGCCACCCAATGCAACTACGTAAGCCACACAAAGTACGACCGACCGGTGAAATGAATATCGATCGCTTGCGGCGATTGATCGGGAACTGGTGGCCAATGAACTGATACATTCACGAATCTACCAACCCACTCCAGGGATAACCCTTTCCGGCCTTTTTCCACGCGCCACACGGAAACGGTGTCATCTTACGGCCTGGTTTGAGCCGATCCGGTTCGAAGGACCAAACGGCGGATCCGAAACGCTAGATGATCGCTAGACAATGCCGTTCCCGGGTTTCCGGATTGGCACGGCTTGGGCCCAGCCCTTGAGGCACCGAAGACGGAACCGAGGCCTAGAGCGCACGTACCTGTCCGTGTACCTGTGCTTCACCTGCTGATATTCGAGCCCAGAAACAATGGATTGTGTGTCGTGTTTGCGTTCCTTGTGGACCTTGCGTTTCCCAGAGGTGCTTACCTTTTCCATAGGGTGCGTAGATTTTCGCACGAAAGCATAACGGGTGGCCTGGGATGGCGAAGGATCGCAAATTCCCGCGAGCAGGCACGTAAGTGAAACTCGTGTGAAGGTTGCGATAGAAGAACCGAGAAGCCGAGAAATGACCGGCGATGGGCTGCCGATGGTCATATCGATGCTGCCCTGGCCGTACGAATGGATGGATGGTGAGCCGTAATTCGAGCAGAATGTTGTTGCTCAATATTAATTTCATACTCATAATTCAGTTACACTCAGCTGGGATGTGTGGCGGGTGAAAATTGCGCAACTACCCGGTGGTGGGGAGGAAAGGAAAATGGGCGAAAAAAAACTGAAAGATTCCACCCACCCACTCGCCTGGAACGGGGTGGTCTCCGAGGAGGGAAGAGGTCGTTCGGAATGGCGCTGGGAACGGTGTAATGAATTGAAATGGGGCACATTTTCGTGTTTCGCGTTGCAGAACAAAACCGTCATAAAATGATGAAATGGCTGTGGCCCAACAGCGAAAATGGTTGCGCCCCCCTTTTTTCCAGCGTCAAACGTACGATTCACGGTGCTGGCGTGATTGATGACACGGCTATGCAGGTTGGTGCAAAATAAAAAAAAACGGGGATGTTCGCTGCAAAATGGGACCCATCGAGCTCGTTGATTGGGATAAATGGTCGATTGTCGTAACGTGTCGATGAAAAAAACCATTTTTTTTGCCTCTCGTTTGTGCACACTAGCAGACGGCAGCGAGAGAAAAGTGAATTACTTATGACTGATAACGCGCGTCAATTTATGGTGGGAAAAGTGAAGTTGGTTAGCGATCGCTCGATGCAGAAGATTCCCTACGCTGTTACGCGGTAATAGGGTGGCTTTATCCAAACTCCACGGTTGTTGTCGCTTTTCGTTACAAGCGGGATGGTTTTGGTTTCCGGTAAAAGTAACGTTTTTATTTAAATGGCAAATTAAACACCACGGTGATGTAAAATGTGATGCGTGCGCGTGACGTCGTCTGCAGTGAGCGAAGGAAAACTCTTTTCTCATGTGCTGTCGATCGCATTACCCAACCAATGGGTCTCGCACCGTGGATTAAAGTGACGCTTACATTAAGCAACTACGGCGTTGCTGCACTGTCACACGAGATGTAAGCGATGTTTGTACGTGCACGTAAACATTATTATGATTTTTTGTTTCTCTCTCTCTCTCACACACTCTGTGCCATCAGCCACCGATTGCGTGTGCACACTCGAAAGGTGCGAAATAGATCGGTTTGGTCCGTGATGGTCATCACGAAAAAAGTATCCCCCGAACATCACAGGGTCTTTTCCCAGGTAATTAGTTTTCGATTTCGTCGCACGGTGAAGCACCCACCCCAGAGTGGGTGGCATGACGATGGTGCGTGGTTTACGAGTAGATAAAAAGCAGATCACTTTCATTTTCTCATTTTCGGTGGATCAGGTGGGAGTTGATGCAGTTGTGGCGCTACAACGCAACAACAACTAGCGGGAGATGGTTCCTCTTTTGAGGGGACGGTTTATTATGTATCGATTTTCCCACGATACCGACGAAGCTGGCCAGTTTCGCTTACCTAGAAGAGCTTCTGTCTATAGGTGGTAGAGGCGCATCACAAGCGACCTTTAACGCTCGTAAGAGACACTGGTACTTGAAGGTTCGAGCTGGTAGCTAGAGATGATCGTCCGATCGATGGGAAATTGATGGCACGATCGATTCGAGCTGAAGGAAATTGGTTTCCATTTGTGATGCGAGGCGACATTTGTACGCGCATTTGTGCTACCAATTGCACGAAGGAGTAGGAGTAGGAGTAGGAGGAAAATCTGCTGTAATGGAAAACCCCACCTCTCGGTAGCGTCTCATCGTTAATGAAGTAATTTTAAATCACCTCTCGATTTCATTCCAATGACGGTGCACATCATTTGCACAAGCAGCATCTTCGAGCGAAAGCGTGCCTGGACGAGCAGGGGGATACTTCATTTTCATGAAAAATTTACTCATTCCATTGCCACTGGCGTTCGTCGTGCGTCGTGATTCCATTCCGAGGGGTCGCTATTAATTTTGCATCAAATTACTAGATCGGTAGAATCGGGAGTAAAAACGCCCCACAAGCGGGTTTTCCTTTTCTCCTGCGAGCCGTTCTATTGAACGGAAGCGGAAAGGCGACCCATTTTCTATGCTATTAACTATCCCGAATGGTAAATGGTGTTGATTTTGGTGCGATCGATCCGATTGAGACCCTGGCAAGCGCCCGTGAATTTCAGGCCCCGAAAGGTCCTTGGGACGCGGTCCGTCAGATGCGGTGACGGCGAGAAAAGAAGGCCGACAAATGACGTAAAATTGCCGGACCCGTCTGTCGATAACGGGCCGTTACGGGAAGGATAAGGAAACGTTCGTCGTTCGTAAGGACACCCGGTTAAAGCAGACGACCATTAGCGCGAATGTTCGTCCGTGTTTAAAACCGTTTCGATCGGGTCACTTTCCGCCGGTGGCAGCGATGGCGGCAGCAAACAAAGCGCAACCGGAAGTCGGCACAATCGAAGTCAATTTTTACGATGTTTTCACCCCCGATGTGTCGCCGGACCCGGAGGTCGTTCGATTTCAATTGCATTTTCCGGGCGGCGGACTTTTTTCCTCTGTCCCAGTGCGTTGTCCATTTTGTCCACATTCTTCTCCCACACGTGCATCCGGACAAGTGTTGATCGGTAGTTTTTTTTGTATGTCCTTCTTTTGGTTCTTACGTCGGTGTTTTACCTGTGACGACACCTGGGTGAGATGTTGCGTCCCGAAATAGCCCTCAATTCTTTTACTCTTGGAGGCGTATTGCGCTTAAAAATACAACTTCCCAAACCCAAGAAACCTTCGGCTGCAGGGCTTCGATTGATGGAAAGTAGGACGAGTTCTTACCACCACCAAAAGGGCATTGCCACCCGAGGCCCAGATGTGATCGTGCTGCACGCATCGGCTGCATTAGGGTGTCCATTCCGCGTGCTTGACTCGCGAGGAATTGCATCGCTGCTTGTGCAGCAGCAGCAGCAGCGGCAAAGAAGCGAACAAATATGCGAACCAAGCCGAAGAAGTGAAGGAATAGCGCTAGTGGAAATGCGCCCAATGTTTTGCCAGCTGTCGGCGAACCTCGACCGAGGGTTTGGAAAAGAGCAAAACCCAACCCAACCTGGAGGGGCCGGGTGATAGTAATGAAAAGCAAATGTTTATTTTACCATAATGAAGTCGTTACGCCGGTTTTGCTGGCGGGATTTGCATTCACGAGATTCCCCCCGTTCGGTCATTGGGATGGTTTTTCCTGCACACATGCACACATCGTGGTGATTGGTGTTCGATGGCGTGATTAAATGATACGATAGCGTTTGTAGCTTTACCGCTCGGGTGATAATTTAACTGTAAATAATTCAATTCATAACAATCGTTTGATTTATTTTTTCGAGTGAGATTTTACGAAGGACCCGTACGCCTCGCGAGGTGTCAAAGGACGACATAATCGGGTGAGAACAATGAATAAATTATTTAAAACAACACGGATTGTGTTTCCATCCGTTCCTGTTGAGTGAATTCAGCGAATCGCCACCAATCTGCGTGATGGTGTGGTAATAATATTGAACGATCTTCTCCCTGTTTTTCCACCGGAACGGTGTTTGATTACAGCTTCACGCTGATTTTCGAGTGGGTTTTGATTTCCTGGTAGTGAAAAACCACGGGAGATTTTGTCGTAATCGTGTTGAAGTGGTCGGTCGTTTTTCCGAATCGGCCGTAGAAGAGGATTATTTTTCCACTGCGATCGGTTAATGAAAATTCCGCGAACGTGCGGCTTCGTGGAAGTGTACTTTACAAACGATCCTAGGCTGTTATCCTTACGCTCCATGAGATTAAGAGTCCTTTGTATTGATTCAATATGAGATGAAATGGAATGGAAAATACTAAGCAAAAGGACAAGTTTTCGGCTTTCACGGATGTTTCTCTTTTACCGAGATGGATACGATCGATTGCTTGCGCCAATTGATCATCTCGCTTATCTGGAGCAAAAATTTGCCCCCTTGCTATCGACAGTCGATCGAGTGCGAAGATGATACGAGTTTGGTCTAGTTTTTTTTTTATTTTTATTTCATTTTCACCCACCATTGAGCGCACTTTCTCCCGCACGCGTGTTCACTTTCTCCACGTCCGAAATGTGCGTAGAAATAGAACGCGACGGATCTCCACGCCGCTGAGAGCTGGGAAGCGGGCCTCGGATTTCGCTTTCGCCTTGGATTGCAATCGGGTGCATCGGGTTTTGCATCTTCTCTCAACCGGAAGCGAACGCACTCCGGCAACCTGTTCGCTGTGAATGGACATGCGTTCCCAGGCACGTGCTCTCTAATACGCGGTGCCATTATGTTTTTTTCCCGAGCCTCTTTTACATCCCATCCCAAGACCTCGCGCCCAAATGACAAGTTCTCACAAGCCGGTCATATCATTTCCTTACAATGCGCTGAAATTTCCCTTGGAACGGGTTTCCATTGCGCACAATTACGCACGGCACCGTGAATGGATGGAGCTTGTGGGATGGAGGGCGTGAAAAATCGAAAGTGCACCATCGGAATCGGGTGCTCTGGCTTTTCTAGCACCAAATAACCTCTGCCCGTTGGAAGGGTAGGTTTGGGAATTAGTGCGCTTTCTACACGCGTTTATGGCATTTTAATTGATGGACCACGCGAACCATTGTCACCGTGTGCCACGCAAGGTGACAATGTGGCCTAACGAGTCGCCAACGACGACAACGACGACGATGATGATGATGCGTGCCGGAATGGGTTCATGCGTTGGGTGGCAAAATCCGGGCCCGGGTGCGAACTTTGGCGCGAAGATTCAATTTAAAGCACCGGTGAACGTGATGGGACGCGCGTTTTCAGCTCATTGCGTAAAGTGCTGCCTGTACGACCTTTAATGGGTTGCTCGATTAGAAGGGACGGACGGTTTCGAGAGCGCTTAATGGGGTTTATATTTAATGCAGCCAATTTTGCGTGTGTCGTATAATCAAATTATCGACACTCTATGAAGCACTTTGGCTGGGTTGTCATTTGAAATATGAGATTGATTGCACGAAGCTGATGGAGGAAGAAAATCACGCAACAAGCAGGGTTGACAAAAAAGAAACTAATGACATTTAAAGCAAAGGATTCATCTTCTACAGCCATGTCAAGAAAAAAAGAAAGGAACATCGAATATGAAACGCTTCGCAAAATCGTTTCGTTTCCGATCGCACCCGGGTTCCGGCTCACAGGACGCACCCAGACAGGCTATTGTGCGCTTTCAGGATCATCATCGTTGTCTCCCACCAGGAGTGGTCCCATTCGCACGAGAACGGAAATGACCTTCCATTTACGAATGCCCCCCGGGAGTAGGACTTGGTGTCGGGATGCCTACAAGCCAGAGACCGGGCTCGAAATGGAAAACAAATCCCTCACGAATGAACAATATGCTTCCTTGGGTCACCGGATGTGTGGTGTGTTTTTGTGTGTGCAAGTAGCAAGGTCTGCGGGCTCGCTTTGGGCCTAATGCGCCCTGCGTTCGAGTGCACCTACGCTTGATCGAGAAGTGGCCCAAAAAGCACCCTGTGGTTGGCTCGAGGAACCCTCAAGTCTTGTCCTTTTTTTTTGCCTTGCTGTCGTACAGCGCCCGGAAGTCTCGGGCCACTCGGGCGAAAGTGTGTGAGAAGGCCGGTGCATCCTGCAGCATCCCTGCAAGGTCCTTTTACCGGTCGAGGCGCATCGCATCGTTCATTCCCGGAAAGCATCACGCTGCTTCCGCTCTCGTGATGGCACTCACGGGAAAGCAGTTGTGCGGCGTTGTTTGCGAGCGTTTAATTTGCACTTCCTGCTGACGAGAGTGTCCCGTCGCGTCCCGGATGGGTTGCGATTTCGCAGCATGCCGTCTCGGTGATGGTGGGTTGATTCCGCTACATCTCGTTTGTGTCGGGCGTTGGCGTTGGAATTGCGCCTAATGGGGGTATCTTTTTCGCGCGATCTCCCGTCCCGGTGCCGACGAGGCGCGCGAGATTCCACGGGTCGGAAGTGTGTTTTTGTCTGATTACGGCTCATTTCCTTATTTTCACATTTAAATGCTTTGCATGCGCACGCTGACTGAGCTCCGCAAACATGGGAAACTGGCGTCGCCTGGTCGTGGCGTCGGAAACGCCAGGGTGGAAAAGTTTTCTATCAATTGGTTGAGCACTCTTGAAGGGAGGGTTTCGTCGCAAATGTAGACGTTTGCGTTTTAATTGAACGAAGCTGGGAGTATTTTCATTCTTGGAAGCTAATAAAAATAAGAAACGCTTTCATTTATAACGCATCTTTACGAGCTGAATGTTTGAATATGTTTTAAGCCTACTATGCTATGTAATGAGCCACACTGGGTACGAATAATTCTCTAGCAAAGCAACCATTGTAAAGCGCAATAATCAAATGGTGTTATATGCTAAAGGCCCAAAATCTGGCATCTGTTTGAGGAACTTCCGCTTTTTAAAATAACGTCATGTTTTTGTGCCAATATCTAGCGATATCATTTAATTGTCATTTGCTACGTTGGCGTTGATTTCGTGTCGAGCCGCCGAGCGCCTGATTCGTGTAGAATGACCTCCCCGATGCAATTTACGCGTTGTACTCAAGGGAAATATGAACCCGAAGCCTCTCCCCTTTAGAACCGTGGGTGGTACGTGGCGTCAACCAAACCCCAATGATGTCGGCTTTTAACTACGCGCACCAGTTGACGTCTGGAACGAGCGTTGGGGTTACGAGTTTACCGGCCGGGCGTTTTTAGTGACATCGTTAAGCGGAGATCACTTTCTAACGTTTTCCCAACCTTCGGTGACCCGGTGTTTTTGTCAATTTTCCGGCGTTTGACGTCGAATGTGACCCATGTTAGGGGTTTTCCACCTCGAAACGATGTGACAGCGCGGACGCGCTCACGCGAACGGAAAACACATGTTCGATTGCGATCGTACGTCCCGTCCGGGCGGAAAAATCGATCATCAAAACCGGTTCCGGAGGTCGTTTTCTGAGACTTAGCCGCGTCGTTTTTTGTCTTCACTTTCCACGTCGGTACCGAGCCGTCCAACGAGCGACACGAAAGGGATTGGGAAGAGGTCGGCTTCCGGTTACCAAATATTTTGACGGTGAAAGTGCGGCGTGGAATGACAATTATGAGGCACAGAATTAAATAACAGCCGATCAGTTTTTCTGGCCGCTTTTTTACCACCCCCGAATGGACTTGTTTTTGTTTTTGTCCCAAGTCCTAACCCACGCGTACGAAGGGGTGTGAGTTTTCCCGGATTCCGTCTCCATCGGGATGCTTCCTGGACCGGAAATTGGTATCATCATTAGTAACAGGAGTCAAGTATCGTGGTGGCGCGATGATGATTTTTCCACCACGTTGTGTTTGTGTCTCGCATTCTGGTGACAAATCCGTCCGTTAGGTCCTTTCTTCCCTCGTTCTGGAGTTTGTTGTTTTTTCTCTCCATCAGCCTGTCTTCCAAGGTGGCGTTTATTGGGCGCATTCGGAATCGGTAATCTTCTTTTTTCCCCGAAAACCAACCGGTCGTGCGTGGGGGTTCGCCCACGGGTGTGGCCCATAACTGCTGCTGAATGGGTGTGTTTGATTTCGGAGGACAAGCCTTTTCCCGGGAATGGAACGGATTACGTTGCGTTTGTGGGCATGGCATCTACGACGAACGAGAAGCAGCATCCGAACGGGTATTGAATGTTCTCTTCTTTTGTCATCCGTCAAGCAAACTTCGTGGAATTCATATTTCTTAAGAAAATCCAACCCACTCGCCGTGCACGGGAAAATGGAAGCCATTCTATAAAATATGCTCAACCGTAATGGAGGAAGCGCACAGGAAGTTCACCGGAAACAGGAACACAACGATCCCGGGCGGTTTCTTGAAGTGAATACAAATTTTCAATCACTCCAGCCATCCGCCTTGTACGCGATGTGCCAGCCGTGCTCCCCAAAACGCGTCAGACATCAGAGTGAACCGCTTCGATTCGGCTGACCTTTGCAGCTGTTTTTGGCTGGTGCAAAAGTTTTCCTACCGCTCTGGGGGCTGCTCATCTTTATCCAGCAGACCGTAGCCAGGCTGGGTTGAAGTATCGTAAAAGTCAAACTTACCGGCATTCCGACTCCCTCGAGAAAGCCCACCGGCATCGGACCGAACAAAGAAAACGATCGGGAACGAGCCGGCCAAGGGTTAGAGCCCACCGGTGGGGGTGGTTTTGTGTACCTTCCGAGGGTAGGTTGCCGTTCCGGACCGGGAACGATTAGGACCCGTTTACGGCAGCCAATTAGTTGGGTCTCCCACGGCACGGCAAAAGGGTGCACACATTTTCGCAAAGCCCAACTCCCATCCCGGGAGTGCCCTTGGTGTGGGAGTCGTTTGTGTGTGCGAGGGTGGGACGAACGGATTGAATATGAATAAGCCATTCGCAGCGTTTTCCCAGCGCCGTTAGAACTGTTCTTATTAGCTGCCGCAGATCGTGCACGATCTTTCTTTATGAGCTTTTAATTTGTCTATTCTGAGGGCTGTGGAAAACTTTTCTTTCAGGCTTCCACCCAGCCGAGTTCCGGTTGATGAGCACCCGTGGGGGCGCTTTCGTCGATTTTAATTGAATGAATTTCTGGCTCATTCGAACGGCTAAATTAAAGCGTATTAGAGATTTGAAACGTCTAGCATTCGCTTGATTTTTCTCTAATTTGTTGGCTTACGATTCTACGCCTGTAATAATTGCTTTAAATTATAACACAACAACGGCCACGATTCTGTGTCGTTTAATGGACGACATTTTCCCACCCCAGGATGACGCTGAGTTACGGAGGTTCCCTCAACGGATTTAGTTGATTTGAGTGGATTTGTCTTGATTGCTGGTAAAGGCGGTTCTTTTATGTCCATTCCTCCTCCTCCCTCTCCCCCCCCCCTCTGCCAACAGCCCTTAATTCCGGGGGTGGGTAATTGAATCGATCGCGCAAAAATAAACACAAGCCCGGGCGCTAAAATCATCCCCACAAAAGCCACCCGGCATAAAGCACGAAAAGAAGCAATTTATCTTCAGGTTTTATTCCCCGAATCGGAACAACTTTCATCGTATCGCAGGGGGCGTTCTCGTCTCACCTGCCCGGCTTGGTCTCGGACACGTTTTCACGGCGAAATCGACGGTGCGTTGCGAAGGAACGTAAAAACTGTCCTCGTTGGGGTGAGCCCCAATCTTGGCTGGGAGACGAAGAAGGCTCGAATTTATTCTCGAAGCAAACCCACGCACAAGAAGCGCCCATAGCCGCCGGAAAGGACGGTTCTGCTGGTGTAGTCTGCGAGTGTATGAGAAGACTTCCACCAATAGACCGGAAGGTCAAGCGAACTGAGGCGGAACCGGAGTCGGGCGTGAGTAAATCAAACCCCGAACGAGCCACCGGGTGGGTTTGGGGTCGGAAAAATTATGAGCATTTGTACCGGCGGAACGGATAAAAACGTTCGGTGCGCCACATTACGGATTCATCGGATAAGTTCCACCTCGTGCGCGTTTGATGGCCGTGCGCGTGCGGTTGGTTGGCTTCTTGTTTGGCAGCTTTAAGCGACGCTGTTGGGTTTGCGATTCGAGCACCTTGCGAGGGACAAATGAAATGTACTGTTCGAGATGGGCGTCTCGGTTCGAATCAACGGCAATGCTATTAACGTTTTACGGGCCGCAATCGACGGTTGCCGGTGCTATTTTTGGCTATTTACTCTCTGCTCTGGTGGCCAAATATGTGTTTAGGCTAATGGTGGCTCATGAGACGGTTTTATTCCGATTGCCACTCGAATGGCTCGAAATTAAAGCACCACCTCTCAGAGATACAATAACGCGCATCATTCGCAAACCTCCCATCGTGGCGTTCTATTACGCATTCTTAGAAGCGGGAAAAGAAGAAATAAAAAAATAAGAGTGCAAACAATAAGCACTTGTTGTGCAACGGGACGTAAAACGCTTGAATGCAGCTCGTGCACTTGCAGCACCGTAACAGTGCAACTGCATTTCATTCAGCCTCGTGAGCTCGTGAACTTTGCTTATGAGTTTTTAAACACATGTTCAGTTCGCACACATCAACGCAGTAGGCTATGGATCGTGCTTCCAACACTGCGTCAGTATAGCTTCCATTCGGCATCGAGCACGGTTTCGGCATGGACGCGAAGGCGTTGAGTTTTCTTTAGCCCTTTAACATCCTTCACATACGGTCAGGGAGGCACGCTCACGTGTGTGCGTGTGTGAGGGTTAGCTGTGCTCGGAAACTTTCCCCGTTGCACGTTCATATTTCCTCGAGTGGTATCCTCGAGTGAAGCCAGCCGGTAAAGGACGCTCGCACGCTCGCAGCGCTCGAGAGCCGGGAAAGTCGGGAAAGCCGGGAAACAATTTTCCCGAAACCCGTTTCCCACCCGGGGCTCGTGTGGTCAGCTTTCGTGGCGCAAGTAATCGGGTGCAAGTGGCCCTTGCACCTTGGAGTGCAATCCCGAATGGATTGCACCGAGATAAGGACCCCGTGGGATGCTCGAGCGTAAGTCAGATCCTTCTGGCACGCTTTAGATGAATGTCTTGAACTTGCGGCAAAGTTTGTTCGTAGGGCGCTCTGGAACTCCCCAGATGAATCGCTCGGTCAACGGCACATCACCTGGCATGCGTAAGTTGGCCCGTTGCGGGTTGAAGCTGAAAGTTGAAATGGACGCAACAAACCCCCTTCAGGAACGAGTTCAAGTTGGAAATGGTTCGTGATTGGGCGAACAAAGGAGTGAGGATGTTCTCTAAAGTCCTCGGGAGTGATAAGACTAGAGTGGTCCTCGAAATCGGTGTGTTTAAGCGGTGCTTTCCATCGACTGGTGGAATAGTTGCCTCGTGTATGCCTCGGTCATGCGGTTAAAGCGTGATTTCTTCTACCAAGTAAGCCGTCTTCCTGTCGGACGACATATGGCTTGAGATGAAGGTCTGCTTGTCCATATGTTCCTCTTTCTTTGCCGAAGGAGGAGAAAAAAAAACTCGGGAAGCAAGATAGATTGTACCGGCTCCTAATGTTGATGACTTCCTTCATCCGGTTCGAGGCCGAAGGGCGCAGGGGCAGTTTTTTTCCGCTCCTACTTTTTTTTTTGTCTCACGAACCCAACAAGTACCGGCCAAGGATCCGTCGAGTGCGATGGCATGATTGATGGCCGGAAATAGGCAGGTGTCAAGGCGTGCGCACGGTTTGATGCGGTGGCTGCGTACTGCGGAGATGAGAAAAGCCCGACGGACCAAACGGACGATTCTTCCGGTCCGCGAAGGGGTGGTTTCTGGAGACAATGGCCGCCGGTACCGGTGGCGGGAACGGAAACGTTTCATATTAATTAAACGACGGAGGACGAGGCCATAGGGAGTCCACCCCAGCACCGTACCCTTTGATGTGACAGTCCGTGTCCGATGCCGAAACCCGGTGCTGATGAGAATGTGCAAAATGTGCACACCGTCCCGAGAAGTCCTGTATGGGGCGAGACCAGAAATGAAGCACATCAACACCTACACGTGGTGACGCGTGGGACATCCTTTGGTGCCGCGCAGGAAAATTGCGAGAGGACGGAAAAAAGGGACCAGCCATTGAAGGTCGTGACAGGATAAAAGGTTAGTTGCGCAAAAGAAACTATCTTTCGTCATCTTATGCCAGGACACGTTCTTGGAAAGGGTTTCTTCTGAGGTGGTGTTTTTTTTATCACCGAAGACAGAGCAGCTCCTGCTGATAAGGCACCTTTTGGTGATGGTCTTGTGAGATACTTCTTCGCTCGAATCAGGTTTATGAATGGAAGCGAGAGTTACTAAGAATATTGTTTTTAATTACTAAACTAGTGACCGGACGAAATTGGGAAAGGCAGAAAGTTTGTTTCAAGTTTCGTGCAATCGTTGCGTTGCCGTTATCACGCTAGTCTTATTCTCAATATTTCGCCTCTTTAAGCTCGATTTGGCGTCGGAAAAGCACCTTATCGTTGAAGGAAATACCACCCGATATGTCCCGTAATGGGTTGGGCATTATTTTTTATATAAACGATACTAATGCAGTACTAACACTTTGTAGCTTGGAGCGCTGGGAAGACAATCGTTAGAAACCGACCATAGTCGGTGTGATTTCTCCGGCCGCCTGCTGCAGCAGATGCTTATCGTTCGCCATTTTTACGTTCGTCCACCCCCGTCCACGGGGACATTCCGCCAACGCTCAGCCAGAAGGTGTTTATGGTAAAAGTTTATCTCGTTCCCCGCAAATGATTTTCATTTTCGCCCCGATGGCTCCCGATTGGCCACCAACCGATGGACGATCCCGGTAGATTGTTTGGCGTTCTGGTTAGCGGTTTACTGTTTTTAGTGTTATGGAGCTCGATCAGGACGACACAGGACGATTACCACGCACACACGGGCACACACACGCAAACATACACCGCTAGAAGAACGTGTGCGATTTTTCTCCTATGCTTGCTGAACACGAAGAATCTTTAATAAGAGCATCCGGAGCGGTGGTAGTTTTTTGACGGCTGCCATGGCGACACATTGACTGGGTAGAATAATCGATGCAGGCTGCGGACGTGCCATGCGAAACGAACCAATCTCGCTTGGTCACTTGTTGGCGACAGAAAGTTGAAGCTGGCTCCGCGATAAGCAAGCGATTTATTTTTTATATCTCTTTTTCCGAGTTGTTGCTTCGTTTGTTCACCTATTTCGCATGGAGAACGCCTTGCTTTCGTCCTATAAAGGATTCATATCTCGATTGGGGGTGAGATTTCGATCGCTTACCTTAATCATAACTAACTTTCGAATAAATTCAACAATCCATTCTGTCGTTCCATTCTCCACGCAACCTTCCGAGGAATTCCACGGAACGGAATATGCCATCAAGATATTTCCTTCCCTGTTGATCGCCATAAACAACGTCCCCGATTCAGGACCGCGCGGTACATCCCGCTTAAAGACCACCAAACGGTTCCATATTTCACTGTTCGGTGTTGGTGTTTAAAAATAGGAAACTGTTAATATCAGCCCAACTTTACGGCCCTCCAGGGTCTCTTACATCCTCGCGTGGCCAGCATCCTTCTACAGAGCTTTCCGGCATTCTTTAACCAAGACGCGAGAGAAAGAGAAAGAAAGATAAAGAGAGCCCTTTGCTGGTTGATGCCGCCCACGGCATCCATTTTGGTGCCATCTCGGGATGCGATGCGCACAGTTGGGTCGGAAAAGTTGATAACCTGCTCGCCGTTGCCGTTTCTTACACGGCCGTGAGTTCTCCTTGGCCATAAATCCTGCCGGGATGCAGGGTATAAAAAAAGGGAAGGTGTTTCGTGTTCCTTTGACCGGCACAACCAAACCAACACACTCGCGCGGGTAGCTTGGTTTTATTTATTTTACTTCACAACCCCAGCGTTTTCGGGGGATTTTCTTGGTCTTGCCAAGGAATGCGCCCGTCACTAGACCGGAACGAGGGCGGCGATCAACGACACCTTCGGGACGCTTTGCCGGTGAACACCCGTGTTCCGGGATTCTTATGCAACGTGCACCAAACACTGCACCGACCGCGTGACCTTTGGTCGCGTTGACGCCCTGGCCTGGAATCTGAAATAATCCGCCAGCTTCAAACGGCAGCAGTGGTGAGGACATTTTTTAATTACTCCACTGTCATGCCACGCCGGTCCGGCGGTGATGTTGGGCTTTATTTAAAATCTCTGTTGTGTTGGCTTCGGTAACTTCCAGAACGCAACCAAAAGACCCATCGTCCGGCAGGATGTGTGGAGGGATGCATAGGAGGGTGAGATAATCGAAAAAGTTTTGCTGCGGAGTTCGCTGAACCAGTAAGTCAGGTTTGCTCTAGATTGAGCAGCTGGTGGAACTTTTTGTCCGATGTTTAATTAATGAGCTTTTAATTGATGATATTTGTGAACGATTTATGAGTTGCGGCATGTAAGAAAATGAAAACATATTCTTTCTTTTCTTATTCACCACACGATAAAAGTTACTATCCATTTCCCAACGCTGTCTAACATCATCCCACACGAATTGAGAGTCCTTTTTGGCGATTGGGAACTTTCGTATTGATCCCTTTTCCCCGACGAGAAACATCCGGCTCCTGGTTGCTGCTGTCGGTCGTTCCCGTTAATCATAACTCCCTCTCGCACCAGATGCTAACCAGGATCCATCGCGATGGTTTGCCGGAGACGGATGATCTTTTAGCACCTTGCATCTGGCGGCGATTGGCGATGGGTTGCACTCTTGCTCCTTCGAGTGCATCGCCATCCATTTCCCAGGGCTTCTTTGCTCCTTTCGCGCTTCTCACGTCTCTCGCACGTCCTTCGGTTGGTCGGTGCTTCGGATCGGATCGCTTCCCACGGCAACGGCAGCCGTTTCGTAGACGGGTAGGCTGGGAAGTAATGCACGATGCGGACGGCAAAGGCTAAAAAACCCTTCACGGGAACGCTGCGCGCGCGTCAGGTTGGATGGGAAAGAAACGAAGTGTAAAGCATAAACGCGAACGGTCGCCATATGGAGCAGGCCGTGTGGTCGCGACGGATGGCAAATTTTGTGGCTCTCGATACGCTTTTTCTGCGCAGTAGGCTGTGGTTTTTGGGCTCGCGGGTTGTTGATAATCCCTCCCGGGGTTGGAAATTACAGTAGCGATGCTGACATAATGGTCGAAAACGCGACTGATTGGAGAGAGAGAGAGAGAGTGAGAAAGCGAACTCGAAGTAATCTTTTACACATAAAAACGATAGTGATTAACAGTGATAGAGGATGGAAGAGTCTCATCACACAAACAGGAAGGAAGGAAGGAAGGAAGGCTCTGCTCGAAGGCCAACAACCGTGCATACGGAAAAGTAACTTTCCATCCGAACCACTCACGGTGGGATGGAATATGCTCCGAGGAAACACGACAAAAAAGGAATAACCGGAACAATAATGGAGCCAACGAAAAATAAATTAAAACAAAAAAAAACACACAGCGACCAAAGCGCCCCGAGATGAAGTTGAGAAAATCCTTGTAAAACGGCCATGTGTTTCACAGCTTCTCGAACCCGTGGTGAACGCTCGCGGTTCGCCTTTTCGAAACATGAGCTAATGGAACAGGCGGTGAGAAGATGCCGCCAGGACAAGACAAGAGGTTGGTATAGAGGTTCGTTTTTTTTGTACGATTTTCTTCCCAACTTCCTTCCCATTCCGGCTCAAGGATGCAACCGTCTGGCGTCCACCGGTCGGTGCCGCTGCGTGGGAGAACTTATGAGCGGTGGGATGATTTTTATGCATCAACACCGGGATGCAACCTTTTTCGGGTTCCTGGCCCGTCGGTGGTTGCTGGGTTTCAGCCGCGCTCTCTTGAGACGCTTGATCAGCATCAAGGATCGGATAGAAGACGATCCTGGGAACGATGGATGCGGTCTGTTGAGGCGATGGCTCCTATTTCTTTCAGCAAACGGGCGCAGTTCGCTCGTTAGCTTCGGTTGCATGCTTCATTTGGCGAGTGAAGTTTTGCCAAAGCGGCACCAACGGCGTACTTGTGGTGGCGACTGCTCAAGATGCTCGTTGGGTTGGCCTTTTGTGATGCGAGCAAGAAAAGCGGACCCGTTTTGACCTTGTTGAGGGCAGCGTTTAAGAAAGGTTGCAACGTATGCTTGAGCGTGTTTGTTTTTAATTCTTTTAATCTCCGAATACTCGTTCAACTGCGCAAATTATCTATGCTGTGGTGAGCTACGTAAACACCATGAGATCAGGGATCTTCGAGCGTGCTGTCTCGGGTGCTCTTAATTTCCAAGCAAGCCAACATAAACTGCTATTTTTAACCTGCCACATGTGGATCTGTATGCTGTTTGCTAAATAAAGCGGTCATGCACCCGTGTACCGTGAACCTTCATGTAGCTACATATGATTGCTTTCCTATGCACACATAAACCAGCCATTAGAAACCATCCCCCAACATTTGCTTTCAGTTTAAGTGAATTTAGGTTTACAGCACTCCTACATAAAATTGCAAATCTTCACCAGAAATTATGCTCCGGCAGCTGTTTGTCTAGGGACTTGCGGAAAACAGCAAGCAAAAAGAATGAAAAAAACAAAACTGACCTGTTATGATTCTCCGTTTGATGTTCACCAAGTACTGCCCTGTGTGCTACAATTTTCCGTTGAAAACCTTTTCGAAAGCACGCGAAAACATAGTTGCTTGCGTGTAAGTGTGCTTTTTTACGATGCAAAAAAAACTACACTCCCTACCCTGAGAGATTGTTTGTGAAGCGAGATTCGGTAACGTGATGTAATGCTGGTTTAAAACACTGCACATACATGCACACAAAACGGTACGAAAGGACCTGTAACCTCAGGAGGTCCTTCTCATTAGCAAGATCAAACATTTGCGCACCACCTGTTGACACCGGCGCCAAGGGACACAGAGGACTCGCTTGGTTCTCGCGTAGCAGTCAAAGCCATAATCCGTGTGGTCAGCGGCGGTCGTGGACGTGAAGGTCACGCTGGACGTTTGCCAGTGTTCCGGGAATGAAACAAAAAAAAACATCACCCCATAAACCCACCGCGGGAGAATAAATAATCGCCATTGCGTTGGAAGAGAAGTGGCGCTTCTGTGAGCACCCGTTGGAAGCTGGAAAGTGGTGATATCGTCGCTGTATCATTGTCGATTGGGTGGTTTAAAAAACCCTCCGACATCAGTCCGTGCCGAGCGGTTGCTTTATCACTTGAGCCGCAACGCATCGCTGGAGTTCGCATGATGAGAAGCAAAAAAAGAA
This sequence comes from Anopheles nili, assembly GCF_943737925.1. Lineage (NCBI taxonomy): Eukaryota > Metazoa > Arthropoda > Insecta > Diptera > Culicidae > Anopheles > Anopheles nili. The sequence goes on from NC_071292.1 coordinate 9,184,277, forward strand.
AGCCATAAAAATGGCGAGTCGCAACTGCGGGACGGAGATAAAAAAAACTGGGTTTTCGCTCACTTCGAGGCAACGCAGATGAATCTATGATTGAGATGATGTCACACAAACCGCTGGCGTCGGGACAATGTTTATGTCTGCGGCATGGGTGCGGAAAAGTCCGAGAATCGCCCACCAAGCGTTGGAAGCACAGCGAATTAACATTCCACTGCCGGCACTCGTTGTTTGCGTATTTGCGCGAAAAAAACATTATCGTCGTCGGTGCAAACAAACGCGCTCATTTAAACGAGGCGCAAGTTGGGGGTGGCTAAATATGGAGCTAAAAAAACACACACCCACAAAAGAGATCGAAACCGCATCACTTTTAATTTCAGTTCACGGTCACTGGGCGGCTCGCTGTATCCATGGCAACAGAGGGATGGAATTAAAATCTAAATTAGAACATATCGCGGGCAAAAGAGCATCAAAGCAGCCACCGACGGACAGGGCGTTTTCAAAGGAGACTAAAAATGATATCCAGCGTGGGTTGCGAGAGGATTTTTCAATTCCATCGTTCAGCAGCCATTCAATGACCGGCTAGGCATGTGTACACAAATAGTAAATCATCTCGTTAGCTTCTGCGACCGTCCTCGCATTGGCTTTTCGCCTTGTTAGCAATCGCTGATAGCAACGCCACTACTGAGTACATGCAGGCCTTGCAAACAAGATGTCGGCTCTAAAACCGGCTTAGCGGCTCGTGTATGCGGGATGAGGATTTCCGATCGCCGCCGTCTGCCAGGCTGCCAGGGTGTGGAAGTATGGATAGGAGTGCGAAAGGCGGAAATAATGGGAAATGGAGCAGTTTCCGTGCTCTATTTTTCCTGTTTTTCCATTGTGATCCTTCTGTACGCGTTGCTGACGCGAAGTTGACCCAAGGCATGTAATTTCCTTCCAGCCTGCGAGGTCGGTCATGAATTTGGTCCCATGGTACGGTGACCTTCCGTTTTCCGAGCTCGAAGGATACCAATGTGCAAATGTCACGAGAGTGCTCCCGATGGCATAATAATCGATCGAAAAGGACACCCGTGAGCGAAAAATAGCCTCCGGCAGTGTCTGCGAACGGGGTGGAATGTGCGTGTTTTGTTTAATCATTTGTGGTTAAATAACAATTGTGAACTGCATGAAGTAGGTATGAAACCCCTCCCAAAGGTATGAAAGTGCGGTTGAGCTTTGTTTGATTATTACAATTTATTTCGTAATTGAGTTATATTTCCATTTCATTATGTTCGGTATTGATTGCGAGCATTCCGGCTGGTTAGAGTATGCTTTTGATTACATCAGTTTTTTTGCCATTAATTTCGCACAAGAATTTTCCGTCACTCCCTCCGAACGGACCACTGTTCGATGCCACCCATGTCCCTTGTTTGATATGGCCCTGTGAGACCGATCGGATGGGCTCTGGGGCTCGGAAGCATCGGCTTATTGGCTGGCTGCAACAATGTCGCTACCGAAGCGAATATGCTGGTCTACCATACGCAGCCCGTTTTTTTTTCTTGCCATCTTGGCGGCTTTCAGCAGGGCATTTGTGTCGCGGCGCATTCACCGCAATCTTGGCCGACATTCATTCGTTCAATGTGGGTTTTTGGTTATGCTCACTCTTTCTCTCTCAACGGCTGTGTCGCCTCCTTTATGGACCATCTTCGCGCCCTTCGCGTACAGCAGCATTCCAAAGGGATTCCCATCGGTAGTTAGTCCGTCCTGGGCGTACGTACGGAGTACGAAAATATATATATCGCTCCATATTAACCATCCGTCGAGTGGCCGTCGTCCGAAAAATGAACCGAGCCCAAAAGCGATGGTGAAACCCGCTGGAGCAAGATTCCAGAGGCTCGATGAAGACGAAACACGTTCGTCAGTGAAAACTCGTCAAAATATGGACAACCAAGAGCGCCGATGCCTTCGGCCTGGCCGAGTTCTGGTGGGGAGCAAACATAAAAAAAAACGCTGTCAAGTTAATGGTGCAGAATGGAATGGGGCATTTTTTCGTCGCTTTTGATGACGGCTTTGCATTACGTAGGAAGCATGGGAGGCCAACAAAAAAAACACCACCAACTCCACAGATGGAGAAGAAACTGGCAAAAGGCAGGCCCTTTTGGCCGGGTGGTGTTCTGGAAGAGCGGCAGCATTTTAGAGCCGAGCCGCGACAAAAAAAAACCCATCGCAGGAGGCTGAGAATCTGCGGCCCACCGAATCGAAGCACTCCGCGTGGCATCGTTACCATGGAAAGTGGATGTGAATGAGTTAAATGGCGAAGGCATGATCGAGCAACGGTGGAAATGGGCCGTCTGGTGTTTGGGAACTTCGGCAGGAGGTTGTTTTCCTTCTTCTGTTCGCTTTTCTTGTGCCGAAAATAAATTCTCCAGCCAAGAGCCGAAAATGGGCTCGAGTTTTCGTCGCCCTGAAAGTCGAACGGGAAAGTAGTTCCTGGTCCGTTGAGACGTTCTCGCGAGACTCGTGGACCGGCACCGGTTTCGTTCTTTGGCTGGGAGAAAGTTGCCGCTACCGATCGAGGTCGCCGGTTCAACTTGTTGTGGAAACTTTGATTGTTTTTGGTGGGTGATAAACTTCAACGCCTTGGCCTTGGAAAATAGACTGTAAGCGAAGCTGATCTTTAATGAGCTCCAAATCCCTTGAATATACGTTTCAACAAGATCCAGACGTTTGAAGATGTTACCGTTTCGCTTTGGAACTGCATTTCCAACTATGTGGCTCAATGGGACGATTCGCTATTTACCATGCATCAGTCAGAATTGCTTTAGTTCCCAGCGAACCTTATGGTCTAATGAACGAACGCAAGCTGCATGGAATTCCGCGAACCTTGGGCACCTGTTCGTGGCACGGCATCTTCCCGTCATACTACGCTGCACTCTGATTCGAAGTTAACGAAGTCGAAGACGTCTGGCGAGTGATGCAACCGTGAATGCAACCACGGAACACAAAAGAGGCCATCCTCCCTCGAACGAATCGACATCTTCGTTCCCCGTGGAATTAGCCCGCGCAAGATGCCACTCGATCGCAGAAGCAACAACCTGTCCATTATTACGCCCATCGGAGCCCTTTCAACCGTGCCATCCGGATGGTTGGGGCCTGAGAAATTCCTTTCCGATCGAATTATCCGTGCGAAATCAGGTGTATGGCGTTATCGAGGGTCGAGCTTTCACGGTCTCAGGTATGCGGTGTGAACTTCTCCACCAACAGGACCCGTCCCAAGGACACACGTGTGTTTGTTGTGTGAGAGAGTGGGAACCAGCCCTGGACCGGACGTTCTCTGCGGCTAACCACAACCGAGTTCTGTTGAGTTTTGCCGCCGATGGGAAACCGTGCCAAAAAGCGGGTCAAATGGAGTCGGGAGACAAGCGGAATTGGCGGAACGTTCGCTGGGAACGGATTGCATCGAAGCGAGGGTGCATTTAAATGGTGGCATCCATTTTACATGGGCGTGTTTTATTGGGCACCCGAACGCCTGGATCGTATCGAATGGGCTACGACGTATTAGTGCCGCCAAACGGGCTCAGTCGGTAGAACGGGACTGATATGCTGTCGATGGGTTTTCGGTAGTTTTGGGGCCCTCCCTTCCTCATCGGTGTTCGAGTCCGTTGCCCTGTGTTTATTGCTGTTGTGCAGAAAAAAAACCGCCCGCAAAAGTGAAACATAAAAGCAAACCCATGAGAGGCCGCAGGAAAAGCCTGCAGGTTGCTGAAATTGGCAAGTTTTTATGGCGCACGTTTGCAAAAAGTCTGCACCCAACCGGTCCGGTGCAATGAGGGCCCAGTTTTCGGGGGGCCTGTGAATGCATGCATGTGTGTGTGAGTGTGGAATGCACTCCTGCTGCAACTGGAAGCCTGCTGTACCTGCTGTTTTTCGGATTGGGGTGGGAATGGGCATTTTTTTTTCGTGTGCCTGCCACGGCAGGATCACCGGTTTTCGATTCCCGTTCCACGTTGATAAATGTTGCAAGCGTTTCGGAAGCGTTGGAATTAATTTAATGCACTTTTGTGTAGCTCTCCGTTGGGTGCTGAGCTTCGGTGGTCGCGGAGAAGCACCCATTTCAAAAGGCAACCTGTAAAATAATATGGCGTCGGGGTTGGTTTTTGCAAGAACGACAGCGAACGTACGTTGGATGAATGAGATAATTTCAGGTGCGCATTCTAAAATACCGATCGGCCGCCTCAAGATCATAAACAACTCAAGGATAGCAAGCCCACGGGCTCTGTGACTTAGATTGAGCCATTGTCTATCGGTTTCCACCCCCAGATGTCGGCTTCCGAGTGTCAGTAGGTGGAACACGAGCGACAACAACCTCCACAGGTCCTTCACGGGGTGGATAACACGTCTTTCGTGCTGTTCCTTTGGGGCGTAACAACGCCCGACTGTTACGCCAGCTCAAGAGAAGCGATCGATTCGAGAAGGCAGCTCGATACCGACATGATCTACAAACGAGGTGTTCCCACCTTCAGGAGGACCTAACTTGACGACGGACGACAGCGGCACATAAATCGAAAATTGGCGACAACCAAACGTCGCAACATAATTACCGAATCGATCACGAAAGGGTTGCCCCTGGGAAAAGGGCCCATTGATCCGCCAACGCTCGATAATCCCGGAGCATAGCGGGTCCGTTTGCCCAACGGAACAGGCTTGTGGGAGGGCGTTTGACAAGTCAGCACGTTTGACACCTCCGGATGTGGGCTTTCGGTTAGGTTACAGCAAGCTCCGGGGGCCGCAACGATTAGCATAAGCCGCAGCGGACTCCCAGGGTCCTCGTAAAAGCCCATTAGGCGGACGCGCACGAGACACCACCCACGGCAGACACCGACTAAGCGGCGATTATGAGCTAAACATCGAACATCGGGGGTGAAGTATGTCGTCGGCTTGGAAGGTCGGATCTTCCAATAAATATCTCTATAACGAGATTTGTGTTTTTTCTCTTTGTTTCTTCTTCCTTCATCCCTTTCTGTTGAGGAAGATTCCACCACCGGGCGGCAAGGGAATCTTTATGGATGTTTATTATCATCACATCGCGTCACTGGCCGCGCTCGGGAGTGGGTGGAATCGATCCTCGAATCGGCTTTCGGAGTGCGTTTCGTTCGCCCAACGGGGCCAGAGATTGGGATGGTAAAATAATTTTATTACCAGCGCCATAAATTACCGCCACGGGCAGCACTTTTAAATGGCTCACATTCCGATTCCCGTGGCTTATGATGCGGTGTGCGTGAGTGTGTGTTTGTTCTCTGGTCACGTTCCTGACGTTCCTTCCTGGCTTTGGTGCTTAACGCATGATTTGTGACCGTTCGTCGCCGGCGGAGTGAGTATATCAATTATTAATAAAAACCTCGCGTAAATCGCGGGCGTAACTGGTGGTCATATGTTGGTTGAGATGATTGGCGATATTGGGTTTGGTCACGCGGACCCACCGGGTGTGTCTGGAGCCGATCGGTTGCGTGGATTAAAATTGATTGATTTCGCCGAACCTGCCGTAGCGTTTCCAATCCATTTCTCTCCCTGTGTCCATTACAAATGCATCTTTTATGGTGATGCATTTCAGCGTGCATTCGCATGTTGCACATGTGCCCGAGGATGACATTCATGCACCCACGGTAAGCCTTTCGGCTCGAAGCTCTGCTTGAACGAGAAGGATGGTCGTACCGATAAACGTGCCCATTCTCCGCTGATTTGACCTGCTTTTGAAGCTTCGTTCCGTGGTGCAGCGTATGTTTCATAATCCAGCCACGAAGCCTACGAGGACCTACCCACCCACCCATCCTAATCGACCTTGCACCTCCGCTTAAAGCCCAACCTACGTGGGAGCTCGCCCCCTTAAGACGGATGCCCACGGAACGGTGTTGGCTTTTTGTTTTCGCCACGCCGGAACCCCACGAAGGTGGCTGGGGTGGCTTTACGTGTGGGCTAATTACTTCATCCGCTGCCCACGTTGAGCTTGGGGTGGGTTGATCACGTGGAAACACCAAGCCCATGGTTCGTACCTGTTGCACCTGCTGGACTGGACATACGCAGAACGGACACATCCGACTGATGGATTGCCGTACCGAGAATGGGTGAGCCCTGGTGAAAAACTGTCCGATTGGAGATAAATAAACAAAGCCCATCAAAATCGAGTTTCTGAAAATGAAACACAAAAAGCCCGTATAGGGCCCCCGATGGCACGTGGGGCATGAAATTGGAATCCACCGCACCCTCGCAACGGGCGCGTGTCGGATGGAAAACTCACCCATCCACCCACCCTGCCGAAAAGTAAACCAATTCTTTAATGGGCTACACCGTCCGATGTATCGGGAAAATTCCGGGTGCGGTCTGGAGCACGTGTGTGTGTGTGTGGGCCACTGTGCGGAAAATTGACAGGGAAAACGACTCACCCTGGTGTTGGCTCCGTTGCCATCCCACTTGAGGGGAGTGTTTTTAATAAATAAAGGCCCTTCTTGGGACGGGAATGGAGTTTAATTTGACTAATTGCATTACACGTGGATTCATCCCTCCCCGACAGAAAGCACCAAAAACAGAAAAGTCCACTGGAACCAACCTGCTAGTAGGCTTGGATGTGTGTGTGTGTGTGTTTGTGGTAATAAAAAAATATACACCCCAAATTAGAAAGATAGCATTCTTTTTTACTGTTTTCCACTCGGCCAGCTTAGGCAGGTAAATCTCGATTTATATCCCCACCGATCGGAGGCGCTCGAGGTTGCAGCTGGCCAGCACCATAAAGCCCATCCCCGGACGCCGGATTGCCAGATTGTGTGTTGTTTAATTTTCGTGGCCGGTTTTTTTTTATTCATTTCTCTCCTCCAACAAACCCGCGCGCCTGGCAATCCCGCCAGATAATCCGATTTTGATTATTATTGGCCATATTCGGGCTGGTTTTGGATCGCTGTTAAATGGCTACGCTTTGCGCCGCACGCAAATTCCCTGTTCGCGTCTGGACGCGCGTGCGCACGCGGCTAAGCTGGAAGTAAAGCTTTACAACCTTCGAGGTGTTATGAGTGTCGTTTGATTATTGATCGGACAGCGGCGGCGGCTATTAGGTTGGGCCGTTTGTTCGCAACATTCGCTAGCACGTGGTGGGTGATAACGCTTTTCTCGTTTTCGCTCGTTTCCGGTTCGAAAAGGTTAAATGGTCGCTTGCGGGATACTTAAAAATACGTTCAAACAAAACGTCTTTTTCGGTCGCGGCTTTTTGAAAACTCTAAATTAGCTTTCCCTCACGCAATCTTCACGCACACGCAGGAATGTGGCACAGGTTTTCCAGCCCACCTCAAATAGCGTAACCGAGCCGAGTGCGAAAATCTTCAAAGAACGTCGACGGATGTGCGCTCATTTCTGCTCGGTGGTGCTCTATAAAGCCCGCAAATTGTTCCCATTTGGGGCTGCCGGGACGCTTTTCCACCGAACGGTGCTGACCAGCAAAAAAAAGAGGCACAGGAATGGTAAAGCATGATTGCCAATCATCAGCCGGCGCGCGGTGGCGGCGAAATCGTTCTGCGGTTGTCATGCGCCATTAATCCAGCGTCAATCCCAAATTGGAACATTATGTCAAACGCGAACGACGAACTTCTCCGGGCTGGTTCGCATTGCGTTTGCGTTTGCGTTTTCCATCGCTCTTTCTCCGTGCTGTTAATCTTCCTCTGCTTCCAGCATGTTGTTTTGCTTTGCTGTTTATAAACCTGCGTGTGATGGAGAATACGAGACGCGTTTGCGTGGGCTTTCGAGTTGCACGCGAGTGCAGCAATGCGAGGCAGTCATGAGGGGCGTTTTATGATGCTATGCCTGCCATCCACCCTAAGGGCGTCCCCATTAGAACACCGAGAATATACGGCACACGAGCGTCACCGGGAGTGCATAACCGAAGGGGCCGTGGGCGCGGAGTTTACACATTACAGGCCGAGACCGGGGGGTTTAAGGGAGCCGTCATTATTTCCGGAAGCGACCGGGCGAGCTCTGCTCACCCGGTTGACGGGAATGCCACGGTACGACGGGTTCATGATGGACGTATCATGTGAAATCTGTCGCAGCTAGCTGAAATGATAATGGGCTTTAATTTCGCGGTCGTCGGCGGAGGCATATTGCACGGGGAGCCTTTTCAAAATTCGAGCAAAGAACGAAGGAGCTAGGGTTAATTTATGGAACAAATATTACTGATTTACATGAGTAAATGCATTTGTGCGTGGGTTTCAATTTATAGCATTTTTTCAAAACGCGACCGGCTCTTGTAGTTTAATTTACATTGCGAAGCACTGCACTGTTGCAGCGAAAAGGGAGAAGGAATTGAGAAAGAAAATGGAGAACGAAGAGACAAACAGAGAGTGTGAAAATGCAGAGCATAATCCTCTCTCGCTGTAGTTGAATTTCTCCCACCCGGCATCAGCGAGAAACATCGCAAAGCAGAGAGAGTGAGAGAGAGGGAACGCATAAAACATAGCACGCTATAGTTCGTGATGGTGCAGCATAAAAACATAGTATGCTACGCGGCGCATATGAGAGCGCCACCATTGCTGCTCTCTTCTTTGTTCTCTCGAACCGCATAAAGAGAGCGAGAGAACGAATGCAAGAGCAACGGGCAGGCTAAGCCTGCTTCATCAGCTTAACCGTCTCTTCATTCCGCTTAAGTCGATCGAATCGAGCGTACGGAAAAGCTGATCCCCGGTGCGTGCGCGTCCTACAACGAACGATTTCAACGAGCGATCGAGGGTGATCCTTCGCCGACAACAGTGACAAGTGTTGGTGTTTGTGCATAAAGGGCTTAACCTTCCACTGGAACGAACCGCTGCTGTTAATCTGCGATCGCGTGGAGTGCGCGCTGATGCACTCGCTATCGGTGCAGTTTTATTTTAAGCACGGTGGTGCGATCCACGCCATGTCCTGAAAGGGCGACCCGGCGGGTGTGAGTCGTCGCCAGTGCCAGATAAGAAGGGCGCACTAGCCATTCGGATTCGATTGGTTGCAATGTTTGTGCCGTGGTGATTGTTGCAGTGAGCAGCGAAAGCGAACAAGCGAAACAAACAAGTGCACAAGCGACCCGAAACGACGCTGTAAGTGAATTTACTCTCAAGACGAGATAAGTGCAACGAGATTACATGTGACACACTCACGCACACACGGGCGAGAAGAATGCACAAAAAATAAGCTCCATCGAAGGAATAAAAACGCAGCACCAAAACGGCACTATTTGTGCGGCGAATGTGTCAGTGTGGTTGAAACAAAAAACCAGACGGTTGCCGGTTGCGATGGGCTTTTTGTGTGATTGAAAATCGCGCGGTTCATCGTTCGGAAGGGCAGCAACATTGTGCAGGGCAGTAGGGCCAGGTGAAGCATAGCAAAGAAAACAGAACGGTGGCCGGGTGGGCCAACTGAAGGTAAATAATAACCAACCGCAAAACGCGAATCGATGCGCCGAGTTTTCTGAGTTGTGGAAGTGCGCGAAACGAAAAAAAACGAAAACCACCCCGTGAAGGTTTACATTTTGTGGCGAAAACAAAGAGAGAAATTCGCCACCATCAGCAAAACGATCGAAAGTGGCTTTGTGTGTATGTTTAGATGAGGTTGATTTTTGATACATTCAACGTCCCTCTCTCCAAGTGTTGATTAAAGTAATGCAAATAAATCATTCTAACTTGCCTCGATAAGCGCAATCGACCGAGTGCTGGGTTTAATTTGAAATTAAGAAACGAAATTGTGCAGTTTTTTTGCTGCGCGACGGGAGAACAAATTGTTTGAAAAATTACATTCGATCAGTGTTATCAAAAGGTCGTCGAAGGTGGTGGAAAAAAAAAGAACCGAGTAACAAAAACACAGTGACAAGCAGCTGCTATCGCGACGTGTTTGTCGTTGCGATTCGATCATCGATCCGAACGAGCCGTTAATTAAGCCGTCATCAGCCCTCTCGAGACCCATCCAAGGTGAGTCATTGTTGCTTGGCGGCATATCTGTTTTTTTTTCTGCATCCCTCTCAGGGAAGCGCGGAAGCTGAATCATTCGACTATTTATCGACCGGTGAGAGGACGTTTCACGTGCGAGATGACGACATCTCGCAACGATCGGTGCAACAGAGGCCCTCTATCGGAAGATCGCAGCTGGGGTGCGGTTTTGTGATGGAATTTTTAGTAGTTTTCCTTCCGCTCATCCTCGGGAGCGTTGAGTGTTACAAGGTGTACGTATTTTTCGGCAACAGGCGTCAAGTTCGTTGGACCGGATGGAAAAGCAAGCAAGCAAGCGAGCAAAAAAACGGCACGAAATCAGAGACACACGCGCCACTGAGACAATGCGGTTGCACGCAGGCCACGCACCGCGAACGACGCAAAGACGCCAGGAATGTGTCCGAGGAGGTCGGTGCGTAATTTATGGGTAATTTATGCAGGGGCCAGAATTCCACCTAGCTCTGGGGCGAGGTTAGAATGCGGTCGCTGGCTCGACCGCAACGGGGTCGGTTCACCTGACACCCAAGTCAGGGGTGTTCTGGCATCTCATTAGAAAAAGAATAAAATAGAAGGAAAAACCGCGCACCGGATGTAACGCTCTCTAGTTCAGGTCCGTGCGGCCAAGGCGTAGGGCACGCAGTAAAACAAATGAATCTCTCCATCTCGGGATATGTTGAGGGTTGTTTTGTTTTTTCTCTGTTCTTCGCTATCTCTGTCTTCCTCCCATTCGATCTTCCCACTCGGCGTTACTGGAGCATGTCGGAATCGATGTTGTACACGGTGTGGCGAGAAGCCGGCATGGACCGAGCCCCCGAGTTTGCTGATTGAATAAATTACGGAGCATTATGCTCCAGCGGGTCTAGAATCAGAATACGAGCCCCCGAAACGAGCGCGTAAAGCGAGGTCCGAACTTTTTGAAGCCAAAGAATTCGGCCCAAAACCCAGACCCTCCATCTCGCTCGATCTCGTCGTTGTTTAAACACGGGCTTTTCGGCATCGGATTTCGGAGGCATCATGTGTGTTCCGAGCGCTAGGTAGCGTGGAAAATGGACACCCCCGGGAACGCACCCTTAGGTCTGTTATTTTCGGTAAATAAAGCCATGGTCTCCTTAATTGGTACGCAACCCGTTCGTTCCGTAGTGGGTGTTGAGTGGCAGCTCCCAAAGAACCGATGAACGCTTTCTTTCTCTCCGACGGATGCGTTGCCCTTTGATCTACGCCCTTTTTTTCCCCACCACAAACCAGGTGGTGCGCATCCGTCGCACACCGACCCGCAGCCCAGAACGCACGATCTTACGCGATCGCTTACGCAAGCACGCAATCGCGCCCAATCGACGCCGTTGACCTTCAACCTTCGATTTGAGAAAACGATGGTGGCCCTTAGATGGTGATCGCACGAAGACCTTGCAACTGCGCTGCGGATCATTGTGGAAATGAGAAAAAAAACACACACACACGCACAGAACAACGGCCCATCGGTTCTCGGAGTGGAATGCCGAAATTGCGCCCCGCGAAACTCCACCGGCAATTACTCCACCGAGGCCTGGGTCGTCTTCCGCGCGGTGCTCTAATGCGGCTCCGGTTAAACGATCTTCCAGCGGGGGGATCTCTAATTTACATCCCCCAGGTTTCGAGCCTTGGCTCGATCGATGGCAAGCATCAGCGAGTTTCGAGGTTTCGGATCAGAACGATCACTGGCCCGGCGGCTCGATGGTCCGCTTTCCGGTCATTTGTTTCAACTTCTGACCTGGCGCTTCTTCTCAACCTCGCGCTGATGATGATGGTGATGATGATGATGATGCTGTTGCTGCCGCTGATGGACCGAAATGAGTGCGGTGGAATGTGTTCGGGCCGGTGCAGAGTGGCCACAAAAGGCACGGGCACGGTGGTTTGATATATTGGATTTTTCGGGCCCAGGTTTCTAGCTTCAAATGTTCTCGCTTCAATTATCGATTCCAATTCCGGGTCCGAGACGCTTCGGACCTTCGAGAACGCTTTTGCTTTTCCCTTCCCGCTTTCCCGCTCATCACCACAGGCCTCCGGTTGTATTCCACCCTGTTGTGTTCTTTTCACTTCCCTGGGCCTGGGAGAAAATCAAAGGTAATTATTAAAAAATTCCTTTCCTCTTTAAGTGGCATGACTTTTCCATTCATCCGAGGTCGGCGAGTTCTGGAACCAAAACGCACCCTGCTAGTGCTAGCGCCAGTGGTCAATGCGTGCGCGCGAGAAAGCAGCGAGTTTTCGGGGTTCTGTGCACGTGCATATTTTTTCTTGCGCCTGTGGAAAAGCACTGACGTTCCAAAGCGTTGGCGTCGGTGGGCCGATAATGAGTGGCACAGAGAATTATCGGAGGAAATGGCGTAAATGGCTCAATTTGCCTTTGAACCCGTGCTGGGAGCTTTTGTTCTTCATCATGGGTGATCTACGCCGTCGGTGTCTTCCGGGAGAGCTAAGCCAAGCGTGACCGACGCGATTTCGCCCTAATGATCGAGCATTCTAAGGGCCACAGGGCAAGTGCTTCAGACGCACTCCGGAAAAGTCACTTCAGTAGCCTCGTTCCAGTTCATCGGTTGTGCCATTTGAATCCCGCATGAACACGGCTAAACAAAAGCCGCTTGAGCTCGATCGCGGGTCATCGCGGGAAGAAGCAACCGATGCCGGAAAATAAGGCAAAGAAATGCGCCATCGGAACGCCACCAAAGTCGGCCACCAAAGGCGACTACGGGGACGGGTGCGTGCCGTGAAGTGAAGTGTAGAAATGTAAATTATAAATTGGAACTTCCTGTCAACCACCATTCTCAGCCATTCGGACAGTCGGTTCGGTCCCAGACCTGCCCGGGGTTTATTATACGGACGGATTTTCGTATCATCGCCGCCTCGGGACGCCTTGGGACGAAATTCGGCCGTTGGCTGTCGGTTGGGAAGGAATTTGGGAGCACCTCAAGGGCGCTTGGCCGGGTGACACAGCTGTGTGCGTGCGTGTGTGTGTGTGTGTGCACTCCCGAGGGCCGGGATGAAACAGGGTCGGAATTTCTCCCATGGCCTCCCGGCGCAATCGAATCGATAGTAGAAATTTATCGATTTCGTTTCCTCCCGGATAGCGCCCGAAATTAAAACCCCTTGTGTGAAAGAGGTGGCCCCGCAGATAGGCCATTCCCCCCTAAGGGTGTTTCGGGCCAGAAAGGGCAAGAGACCGAGAGATAGAGAGAGAGAGAGAGCAAGAGAACGTGCGTCGAGAGAAGAATTTTGATATTAAACATGTTTACGATCGTACCGTATTTCTCATCCCTGCCTCGAGGGGGGGTTTTATTTTATTTTCCCCGAGCCAGCCGCGAGCCAGCGGAAGTCACCAGCATACACACACACGCACACACACACGCACGATGAGAGAGCGAATCAACACGTGCACAGTGCGCGGCTTCTGGAATGCCGTCCAGAACACGTCCGTCGGTTCGTTTCGTTGCGCCTGGTGGGCCTTAAAGGGAGACCAGAGGCACGTAAGAACTGGCGCGCGAAGGAAGCGGACAATTCCACTTGATTATGATCGCGAAGCACGGTGGAAAGCCGATGAAGATGACGATAATAATGATGGTGGGGCGCGATCGCAGGATCGAGCGAGGTCGCTGTGGGTCGGGAAAAGTGCGCGCGGGTGGACGGTCGAGCTTTCCGACGCGGGATGGATGGGGTGGATTATTAGAGCAGCGATCGTCGACGTTTTTTTTCCTTTACTTTTTAAAGTGCGCATTTTCCACCCGAGTGCAAAGGGGAATTATTCTAATGATCGCGATCGCGGTCTGGGGCGTTCGTCTCCATATTCCACTGAAGGTTGAGTCCCATCTGGAGGTCAAAGAACCTGCAGCTAGCCAAAACGTCCCGTTTTGGCGAAATTACACAACCCCACTCAATTCACCCGGACGATCGCGACTGGCTATTCATTTGCGGGAAAGCGATCGCCTTTATTAAGACTCATGGCTCTTTTTTCTGGGGGCTAGATCGCGATCTTGACGTCCTCGGACCAGGCGGAAGCGCCATCATCAGTGCCCGGAGCGGCTCTAGAGCTGACGTGGCGATGATTTATGGTCCCTCTCGTCCCATTTCCCTCCCGAGCGATCGTTTCACATGAGAGTCTCTTCCTTTAGCCCGAAAAAAACGATAAATTTAGCACTGCTATTTTCCGCCACACAATAGCACGAGGTTGGAAACTTTCCCCCTTCTGCTACATCTGCTAAGGGCATTTGCTGATTCTTTTTTTCTGCCTACGTTTTTTTCGGAGGCTTTGCGAGAGGGAAACTCCAGCATAATCTAACCAACGCACACCCGGGCACTTGTCGGATAAACGTGTGTTTGTGTGTCTCATTAATGTGCTCATTAATCACCGGGCTCGAGATCTAAAAGCCATGCAATAGCGCTACCCGGGCTGCAGCTGCCATGTGAGGACTGTTCTCGTACGTGTGGGAGTGTGTATTTGTGCCTTTTTTTTGTTCGTTCCGCACACTTTTGCATTCGCATAATGCATAATGCTTAGGATGTGATTTATGCTACGGAGGGTGCTTCGAAGAATTGCAGCAAATCCCTCACTTGTGGTTGGGAAAAAAGGGTGAAAAATCGCATGGCGAGTAATCGTTTGCCAGTAACAAAAAACAAACGAAACAGCAGTAAAAAAAGGAAACTGCAAACGAGAGCAGCGCGTTACAGATGGAGCTGCATGGAGGCGAGTTCCCGTCGTCGCATATTTTGTGGGACGGTAATGTGCCGGAAATGGACGGAATCACGAGCATGCTGGAACATAGGAAGCGTAGCATGAGCAAACAAACGTAGCGAAAGAGAAAGAGGGAATGATGCTGGCCAGGTATCGCACACCGGAAGCCTAATGGTTTAATCCCGGACACATTTATCGTGGGTTTCCCAGCGCGCTGGCAGGGACTTGAGCGACTTCCGTTCTGCGGGTCACACATGAGAGCGAACGAGAGAAAGTGTACGTGTGTGTGTGTGTATGTGTGGCCGTTTCCGAGCACATTATATGACCCGAATGTGACACCCTTTGGAGATGCTCCCTATCATCAGCATCACCGGCATCATCATCATCATCATCATCATCATGGTTACGGCCAATGTCGTACTCGCGAGAAGCATCCGGGACCTCCCAAAGCGCGAAAGGAAGCTACCCAACTCTCTACTCGACAGTTCCTTCAACGAGAAACTCGACCCAACGGATCCTTCTCGGCTGGAAGCATCCGAGCACCCGAGACGAAGGTGCCCGCATTCCTACCAAAGGGGCCTCCAATGGACGTGGAGGTGTGGCCCTTCGTCGTCCCATTGTCACTGTTCCGGTGCACATTTATAATTTAATCCTTTCCCAGGAGGGTCCCAGATTAACCGCGCCCTCCCGTCCTTCGCACCTTTTCGGTTCGACACGGTGATCGTGTTCCTTTCGTACGCCCGTATGTATGCCACACGCAAAGCACGGAAGCGAAAGACAAACCCGGAAAACCCCGGAAGGATGTGTGAACAATTCCTGCGCTGCACGTGAAGCTGCGTGGGTGGAGGAATCGTGTGGGAGGAAGAACCGAGGACGGACAGAAAATGGAAACGCACTTTAGCATACGCATCGTTGCCGATGAACCAACTCCATTAGTGTGCTCTCGGTTGATTGACTGATTGACAGCTGATGGGGTTTTTGCTTCACCAGATAACGATTTCCGATAAGTAGTTCCTCTCGAGGAAAGTTTTGACGGTAAAAAAAGGTACACCATTTATGGTGGCCCCCTTTTTCGCTTCCCAACGCACCGATAATTCCAGGGCGCCACGCCGACTGCTCGCCGGCGTGTTGTTGATCGATGTCATTTTCCGCACATTTTCCGGCTCCGGAAAAATCGGAGCGCGACGAACGAAAATGGTAGAGAAAAGGAACCCAGAAGGAAGGGCAAAAGCAAACACCGGGCCTTTTTTTCGGGAGAACCACAATAGCGGGTGCAATTTGAATGGAATTCGTGACGCCACCGAGCGCCGACGGCTTTTATCGGTTGGTTTCGGCGAAAACCTTCCGCACTGGTCCGGGTGGAAAGTGAAAAGTGGGTGCGCAATCATGGGCACTTACACCGCGCCGAAGGTCGCACGGCAGCAGCCATATTCGATTGTTTGATTAGCGCCGAACGAGGGATGATTGTGTGGTGAGAAGGCGCAAAGGCACCTTGGCGAGTTAGGGCTTGGCGAAATGTGAAAAGATGAACAAAAAAAAAGCACACACTCACAGCGTTGGTTAGGGAGCTTACTTTCACCCCCCCGAAGTTCCATGAGGGCCACTCGGAAAAAAGGAGGGCCTCCAAATCGTGGCTCCAGTGGTAATTTATTTCCACAATTAAACCTCACCACAGTGGGGTGGCACTTTTCTCCAACGCCTTAAAACCGCGACGACGAAACATCTTAATCGTCGTCACTAGAGCTCCCCCTTTTGTGGTGGTTTCTCGTGTTTTGCGTTTGTCAGAGCCACTCCCGTGTGTGTGTGTGTGTGTTGATACACCCACCCACCCAATCCAACCCAACGGCAGCAGAACAGCGTCACGCACCGTCACGCGTGGAAGTTACTTAAGAAAACAATTCAATCCGTCCGGGAACCGGCGCAAAAGGTGCACTGGCCGATGGTGGCGTGCGCATATGTTTAGCATGAATTTGCATAGCACGTCCGTGGGTTGGCCGTTCATTTCGGTGTGGCAAAAGAGGGTGGGTTTGGGCGCCTTCCCTCGCCCAAGCGCTGGCCTGGCTAATCCTCTGGCTTGGCTCACGATGGAAGGTCATAAATCAAATCAATCGCCATAACGGCCACTGGCCGGTTGGCTGGCGTGATGATTGTTTGCGCAACGGTTTTCCGTCGGCCAATCGTATTTTCCTTCTGCAACTTCTCGTCTTTGCGATTTGTTTGCATTCCGAAAGCCGGGTTTTTGTGTGAGTGCTGGGGGTTGCATTCTAGGAACGAACGGTCACCGAAGGGAAGCGGATTCTTTTTCCAACCACACCGCGCGTTTGCATAAGCGCACGCTCCCGGGGACTCTCTTCCGAAAGGGTGCGCTCTGCGAGCGTTGTATCAGGTTACCGTGGGTGTTGGGGCCGCCGGCAGAAGACGATGGTTGCTGCCGTGTGCTAAATTCGCATAAAATACCGAACCGTTCGATTTTGGTTTCGTGTTTCGTGCCGGCGAACCGATGAACTCGAATCCCAACCGCGCCCGGCAGGATGCGAGCAGTAAAACCTGCAACAACAGCAAACCCATGCGGCCCAGTGGTTGTGGGGGAGGTCAAAATAAAGGGCGAATGGGTGCGGTGAAAGAAAACAACCGCCAGTGCTGCGGCAGACGCGTCACAGACCTCGCGGCTGTTGCAACATGGCGTCGCTTCCGAAGACAGGATGCGGTTTGGTGGCTGTTGTTGACCCGGCGTTGTTTATCGTTCAGCTCCCTAAGCAGCTAAGAGTTGCGGCCCGAAAGGCACTGGCAGGTTTTAAACAGAGCACCCAATCCACATGGTAAGGCGAAAAAAGATCCCGAATGGGTTCCTTCCTACCAGCGCAAGAAAGAATGATAGAACTCGCGAGGCTTGTTGAACACGACGACGAACGAACATTTTCCCACCAGGTGTGCATTAATTTCAGCTCTCACCATCGGCTTGGGGTGGTGCAATTTTCACCTTCTTAACTCAAACTCGCCAAACAGACCTCAAAAGGGTCCATAGCCCAGCCAACTGGAACGGTTCCGTGGCGGACGCGGTGACAGCGAACAAGAACCCCTAAAACCGGACGCCCTTTGAGTATTCGAACCCTCCCTGGGAACGCTGGGAATTTCACAGCGCGCTTGTATGCGTTGTTCTTTTGCGTGTTTGCGTGCCTGCGTCCCGGGTGGTGCACCTTGCACTTTGCAACCTGCACCAGCTGTCACTTCCGGCATGGTGAAGGGCTTCGGTGGGTGGCTAAAGCCTTTCCAACAAGAAAGCTTTTGCTATAAAAAAGGGGAATAAAAACAGCCCGAAAAAATGGAATACGGCATGTTTCGTGGGTGCAATGGAATGCAATTTAAAATAGCATTCCGGGCTTTGCTCTTAAGCACGGTTTTTCGTCAGGGAAAAGTTTGGCGAAGCTACTTCCGGGCGCTACACCTTCTGTCCTTCTGAAGATGGCCTAAAAGGTATGTTTTGCAGGTTGTTGTTCTGTCACTGACTGTTCGGAATTCCTTCCTATGCACCATCCAAATCCAGTGTAAACCATGTTAGAACCACGCGATTCCAATCCCAGTCAATAGTCGAATTTGGCTGGAGTTCGAAGACCTCTCCCCGTGCATTATGCATAGATCGCACGTAAGGGAGAAGGCCACGGTACGCCTTCAAGCGCAGATCCTCTTACGCGCGGGAGTACCCAGAGCCGCAACAATGAGCCCTAGCTGCGGACATAAAATGCGATGCTTCCGGTGCCGTTGTTGTTCCGTGCGCTCGTTCCATTCGCTTCCTCTCCGGGTTCGGTGCGCAACTTCCTCTCGCGCGCAGTACATTATGCGCTTTTTGGGAGGTGAGTGGGTGGTGGCGTCCGAAACACCCACTGCACGGGATGTAAACATAAACAATGGCACCCTGCGCGATTCGGGGGACCCTACGCGGTTTGAGGCGCCTCGGTAGCCCTTTTTCGGGGCCCTTTGCAACGTTGGGTGCATTTTCATAAATTCCAATAAATCCACCCCCCGGCGTCCAGTTTCCCTGGAGGTGGTTACGGAGGTCCCACTCGAGAGGGGTTCTATTGCCACATCCGGGGACGCGCGCACGAGAACTTGCCGAAATAGAAATAAAAAAACTCCGTTTGCGTACGTGCGTGCTGCGGGTTAACGGGCTGTGTAATGTTTCCGGGGGACCGGTCTGTAAGAGCACGTTACATTTTTATGTTAATTTAATTGTAAACAATCGCGTCCCATCAGAAGCCCCCGTTCCGGAAAGAACGATGGAATGGGGGAAGGCACACACAGCCATGTAGACAGAATTATGGCGAGGAAATCATAATTTCACTGGGAAAGCGCACCCGCGTCGACGGATAAATGAGCTCGGTGAACCGAGCGATTGACGTGGGTAGGGCTCGTACGCCGTACGCCGTAAGAACGGAAGCCCATCCGGACCCGGAAACTCGGGGGGATCGTAATGTGACCGTACTCCCTTCGCTTAAGCCCTTTTGCTAACCGGGAAATGGAACACCACCAACTCCAGCGCACAATCAGCACCATAAAGCTCGCCATCAAATGTGAGACCAAAGTGACAAGCCGCCTCTGTTATTTCCACCGTCGGTGGCGCGAAAAGCAAAAAAAAAGGGCTGGAAAAACGAAGCTGCCCTTCGGGATGGGGCATCGGAAATAACGCGGCCAATTAGCTCTTGCAAAAGGCGAGCAAAAGAACGCACGCGTGCTCTCCTAAAAGGAGGTTGTCATCTGCGCGTGATGGTGCGCTTCCGGTGGATGGTTCTGCGCGTGGAAACGACCGGAAAAAGCGCGACCACTGGAAGTGGAAATGACACTGGCGTTTGACGATGCGCGAGTGAGTCGGTGTCGAAAGGAAAGGGTCATTGCAGGAGATTTGCGTGCCTGTTTTTTTTTGCTCTTGTTGTGGTCGTTTGTGGTGTTGCTGACGAACAATCCCTGGTTGTTTCGCGACACACCGGCACTCCGGTGAAGCCTCCCGGGAACGGATGCCGTCGATCGGTGCCATCCGTTTGCAATCGAGCAGTGCAGAGATTTCGAGCCCTGGCGAGGGCACCCCAAGGTCACAAGCAAAGAAAGAGGCCACACGAAGACGCCACACGAGCCTACCGTGAACCGGGACCTGTGCGCTGGAATTCTATCTCTCTCGGCCCGATCAAGCCGGGGGTCGGTGAATTGAAACAGGTTTGTAAATTTATGCTTCCACCCCAGATCGGGAGGTTCTTTCGCGCAACGGACCCACAGCATAATGCAGAGGGATAGTTAGCACGCACGCAAGGCGTCGTCGTCGCGGTTGTGGTTGAGATCTTCATCGGGCGATCGAGCGCTGCAGTTCTCGGGGCGGAAAAAGTAGGTTAAACGGCTTCCGGTCCCGGAGGGGTGCCAAGTACGATTAGCGTTCGCATGAGTTATGCATCCTCGAAACCGGCCCCATGAAGCGACGGCTTCTCATTAGGGCGAGATTTATCAAGTGTGCTTCGGTATCGATCGATCGCGGTTCGTGGTCTTAAAGCGGTCAAAGGCAACCATCCCGCTTGATTGGCCATCCTTTCCGTTCGACGGGGGAATACACAGAAAAAAAACGATCAGATGAGTCGCATTTTTCGGGGACATTTTCGTTTCATCGTGTCACAATGCGCTCCGAAACTAATGGGTTCCGGGCGCTCGCTCACGAATCTTATGTCCGGATGGCAATTATTTGTCCACCATTGCACCTCCGACGACAAATCCCTTTTTTAGGATCCCCGCAATACAATGGCAATTATTCTCAGCCGCCCTCAAACCGGCCCGGGCCAGGGCAAACAAATTGATTTGGGAATAATAAAGCTAAAAAAAACGAAGCACGAAACGAATGAACGCTGCACCCAACATTGTGTGTCCTGGGGAGGAATTGGGATCGTTTTTTTATTACTTCTTGCTTGGGTCCTTTGTAAAGGACATCCGCTTTCGGAACCGACCGGTGTCTCGGAGCTGTTCCATCGTCCTTTTCGTCTTGTGTGCTTTTCTTGCGAAGGTAGGCAAGAAGCTGGACCTATACTCGACCGAAAAAATGGCGGAACTTCGACACACTTCCCGGAAGCGGCCTGAGTCCTGAGATTACGTGACCCAGAACCAATGCTGACCGGTTCGGGGTAACGGACAAAAGGAAGCATCTTCTCGAAGCATTTTCTCCCCCACCGGGAAGCTGTGCAAGCACAAGGAAGTGCAAGTGCATCGTCGGTGCATGACCGTATGCATTTCTATTCCGTTTGGTGTGTGCGTCTGTGTATTTGGGATGATATATTTCCTACCACGACTGGGCAGAGAGCTGTCCCATTAGAGCACGATCAGGAATCAATTGGAAATGTGTGTTCTTTTTCTTCCTTCCCTCCGGAGTAGCAGCTGTTGAGGGCAGCATAACGAGGGAGTCTGCAGCATTATGCGAACGTTACCGTCAGCAGAAATGCTCTCCGTCTGGCAGGGGTGACCATTTGCGAATCATTTTCCGCGTCGCGACGAGCCCGATTGTACGTTTGATGCCATTCACGAGAGGCAGCGCATCCATCATTAGCCATCTGCTGGAAGGTCGTGGGTGGTGGTCACTTTTCCTTTCCTTTGGCCTTCCTTTTGCCACGACGACCGCAATGTTTAATTAGCCACCAAACGATGCTGAGTTGAATGCAGCTCTTTTCTGTGCGATGCCCGATTGCGATTGTGCTTTCGTTTTTTTCGGTGGGAAAACCACCCCGAAGGAAAACTCGCTCAATATACAAGTTGAACTCACTCAAACCAGCTCTATTAGCCTGATTCAGACCTCGAATGGTTCTTGATCGAAACGTGCTTTATTTGCTGGATTTTGAGCACGAAATAATGCTTCCAGCGTGCACTTCCGTTGCACCGGCGCTTACGAGCAAACCATGTGCATTGGGTGGGAGTAATTGCATAAATATGCAACACCTGCACGGACACGCCAGAAGATAAGGTGTTTGAACCTCTCCACGGAATACCGATCGGTGATTGCAGAGGAAATGGATTCTGGTTTCACTTTCACCAGCCCCTGAGGGTGAATTCAACCAGCTCGTGAAATTGATACTCACCCCTTGGAGGGTGGGTGTTTTTCCAACCACCCCCTGGGGAGGTGCACTAATGAGGAAACGGTAGCGCGCTGCCGGTCGGCGCCAAAAGATTGGAGGGCGCTTGGGGCACTTGAGGGAGCTCGGAAATTGCCCGAGTACACTAATTTCCATTCATCACCGTGAACTGGCACCCGTCCCCTACTGAGATGGGAGGTTATCTGCGCGAAGGTAAAGATCGCTTGGGAACTGGAACCGAGCCGTTCAGCGGATGACGGCGTGATTTACCCATTGCCGTTTGCATCATCTCGGTGGGAAACGCACCTCCGAAAAATGAAGTGGAAAAAAAAATACAGCAGCGGGTGCAATCAACCCCCGTTGGCGTGCAGGTGGATCGCGCGATTAAAGCCACGAGGGATGGCGGAACAATGGCGATCGTGTCCGCTTCCTGACGAGCGGTTCGCGTGCATTTCTGTGTCCAAGGTTTTGGCCCTCTTGAAGACGTTGATGACGACGACAGCGAGTGACACTTGCTCGAGGGCGAGCCCCAACATCGAAGCTTACCGATTGTTCACGAAACGGCCACGGTGTCTTCGTTCTGAAGGCTCACCAAGGGCCATTGTGGCGTGCGAGCAACGATATTGCGTGGGTTTTCGTGCACGCGCGCGCGCGCGCGCACTCACAAGCGGACAAAGCCTACTGAGGGTTTTCCCAGCGCTTCCCTCAAAAGCGCGCACCAGTGGCCTCCTTTTCTATTTTCATTTATCTCGTTGTTTTTTTTTTCTTCTTCGGTTGCTGTTTCTTCAACCCACCCCAGCTGGGGGGGTTCTATGCCATATTAATAAACGCGAAATAAGTTTAAAGCTCCCTCGCGGCAACAAAGCAAAATGGGCTCCGTCGGCCGATCCGAAAGCTAGATGTGACGGTGGGCCGTAGTTCCCAGGGCAGATATTCGCGTGCGTTCGTGGTTTAAGCGGAGCTTTGTTTTGTCACCATTGTACGAGCGATGAGAACTCCACCGAACGGGAAAGGAAGCCAGGCAAAGACGGACAAAAACAAAACAAAAAAAAAAGAAATATCCGTAAAAATAGTACAGCTTCAGTTGTGAAAATATGCATTGTCTGCGGGATTGTTCTGAAATAGTGGAGGGAAAAAAGAGACACCATAACCAGCTTAAAAAACTCCAAAGTGCGCGCTTTTTCGCGTCGCAACTTCGTACAGCGAAGCATTGCAAAGCTATGGCGTTTGCTAAATGACGCGGTCAGTTGTGAAAATAAAATGCATTCTAGGCAGGTGGCGAGATGACAACCGAACAGGGAGGTTGAATCTGTTTTTTCTCTTGTGTCGCTGCTACCGTTGTTGCGTTAGCTCAATGCCACGCAAAACGACGCGAATCCGATTTCCCGACCGGTCAACACGACGGTGCGCGAGCCTTTTTTGTACGGTGTCAGCGAAAGTGTCAGTTTCGATTTCACGTTCCACGGCTGGCGTTCCACGGGGAAAACGTGACGGAAAAGAAGCTGAAAGGATTTCGGGCACTCACGCAGAATAACGCGTACACCTGTCTGACGACGACAGGCGTTTATTTGCGACAGCAGAATGGCGCATTCCATTCCTACACTGACCGGATCATGGCACGAGATTAATTGTGAAAAAAATGTTGTAACCATGCTTTGGTTTGAGCCCCTGAAGCTAACACAAGCCGCGTACTAATTTTTCTCCCCTAAATAGCTCATTTTAACCGGCAAGTCCTTTTTATGACTGAGCCAGGAATAAAACTCGAATAGGCAAAGGAACGCTCACTGCAGTGGTCGTTAGTTTTTGCTCTCTTCTCGAGCTGAAGAAGCTCCCGACAGTGGCTGTAGTGGCTCTTGAGCACGCGTTCTAGAGCCGCTTGCCGGTGGAAACGATGACAGCAGTCGCGATAGAACTAAAGAACCGAGTGGCTTCTTCACACGATTGGGCTTCACAAGAAGGGAAAACAAAAGGGAACGATTGAGAGACACAAAGAGAGAGAGAGAGATGAAAGGGCCACATGAAGGCTCGGAAAGAACGTTGAATGAATAATTATTACCCCCTTAACAAGATACTAGAGAGCCAGCGCGCGTGAGATGGGGGCTTAAAAATGAAGAAAGAACTCCAAAAAAAGCAACCAGAGCTACATCTTCGAATTGTATTCTATTCGTAAAATACACAACCCAGCGAACCCCGGGCGCAGCACATTCGCTCAAGGGCTCGCTCGTGGAATGACCGTAAATTAATTTAATTAAGTGAGATGCTACATCGGTCGTGTTCGGTGGCGATTCTCGCACAGGGAGTAGGATTTTCTCCGAAACACCAAACGTACGATCGTAACGCGCCGAAATTTCCCCACAAATCGATTCTCCGAGCCGACAGCGGCGTTCGACGACGTCGTTCCCATGACCGAGCGGGGCGTAGGGCTTCCTGCCGTTTCGTTCCGGATTCCAATCATTATGCTTCGAGGTCCGGCACCGTCGCAGGGATATAACATTTGCCATTGGCATTGCCATCCCGCTCTCGGAGCCCACGCGGTGCCTCATCGTTAATCAACCGATAACGCATCCGGTGTTCTATCGGGGAAAAAAGAAGCGAGGTTTAATTTCACGATTTTCCGCCCGCCCCAATCCCAGGAGTGTGGGAAAAGCGAACCAATGCGAGGTTGCTTTTGCCAATCCCTGCCGGTTTTTGGGGTGGTGGGCAACCAGATCCCTGACCGCAGCCTTGGAGGCCAGATTGTGGCTTTGGGTTTTCTGTTGTCGCTTCCTGGCCTGCGTTTGGGAGCGGCATTCACCGCACGCGTATTTGCATATTGGGGAATTCGTCGTAGGTTGAACCTCCCCAGTCGGGATCACCAGAAGTTTCGGTGAACGGGAAGTGGTGGCGGTTTCAAACTGACCCCGGAACCGGACGACACTTGGATGGGGTTCTCGGAAGGATTTTGAACCACAGTAAAGAAATTGAAACCAGTTCCGATAGCTGACGCACTTTGCGAAGGGCTCATGCAACCTTCTGCTCAATCAAAGGTCGAACAACTCATCGCTCGAATGCTTCTGTAGGGTCAAAAATAGGCTAGCCTATCACGACACACGGTGTCCATCTCACGGTTCCCCGGAAATCGGGAAACTCAAACCCCGATATCCGTTCGCAAATCGGTTCAAAACTCTGGGTCCCAAAATTTCCGCTTTATCTCGATCGGGTTCATCGTCACGAGATGCGCCACTAACGAGACTCGCCCGGGTGCCCGGGAAAGCTCGATGGAAACCGGATTAGATCGAGTGACGAGTGAGAAGCGAAACGCCGAGAGGAAACCGAAAACCAGGCCGCTGGTAAGGAATGCGCTTAGAAGCTCCCCGTCTGCGAGACTCGCCCAAGAATGTCGTAACCATGCGAAGGGTCCGATCGGACGGACGGTGGGATGAACGCCAGACGCAACGGGATCATTTCCCGTGATCGTGGTTTCTTCTTGCGTGTGTCCACACGTCGAGGCCTAATGAGGATTCCAGTGATTTGGGGATGAGCAGAGATGGAGGCTTAGGAGTCGCCGGAGATCGACATTCTTTCTAAGGTCGTTTTTGGAAACCACCGGAGAGGATCATCTCCGTCTAAGGCGCGAGGAGATCGTCGTGAATGTTCAGCGTTCATGTTGTATTATCGCTCTATTCCTTCCTGTGCGTCTTCGCGTGCGTACGTTGTTCTCTGTTTCCTCTTGGATTCCTTTTTGCTGTGTATTTCTTCCGGCGCTTGAAGGCGCGTATGTGATGAAAGCCACAGCATCAACCCAACGAATCCATTGTCACCGATCACATTCGGGGGTGTGCTTGTCTAATGTGGTTGTCGCTCGATCACCGGGCGACGCCAGCCAAAGCATTTTAATTAACGTAAATCGTCACGTAATGGGACGTTGCGCAACCCTGTTCCGGCAAGATAGGAAGTGTCTTTTCTATTCGAGATGGGTCCAAACATCAGCGAGACCCACCACGGTGACGGATGACGCTGACGATATCGCTTTGGGTGAGAATCGTAGTGCCGTTCCCGAGAGATTCGATTCGTTTCGAGTTCCACCGCAGTGACGATCGACGTGCGTCCCTTTAATGGCGCGATCGATCGCCCGATCGATTGAACGATCGCTTGCGTAACGTCTTCGCGGTTACGCTAGCCAGTCAGCACCAAAGAACGGACCTCCTGAAGGAGCAACGGGATCGTTTGCCGTACGCTACATCCAAACCGGGCTAAACGGTGAATGAACGGGGTCTTGATCGTGCGCAAAAAAAAAGCATCCCCCCGATCACTCGGTGACGCTCCGATAATTGATCAATTAACTCGAGACTCGCGCGCAGCTGTGTCCGGTTCTTGCGTGCACCTGGGATCCTGGTGGCCCTGGGGCGGAGACTCACGGGAGCGAAAATTATCCATCATTACCGAGACCGAGTGCGTCCCAGTTCGAGCCCAGTTCTAATCCGGCCATCGGGCCCGTTTTTTTTACCCCATTTCATTCGCAGATGCTGAAACACGTGCAGATCTCGCCGATGCGCAGCCGAGCGGATTCGCTCTCGATGCGTTCGTCCACGTCCTGCGCGTCGTCCTTGTGCGGTAGCCCGGAACCACCCGGTGACCAGCTGCGCAGCCACTCGCGAGCCTCCAGCTACTCGAGTCTCAACGAGACCATCCCCCAGGTAAGAGACCACAACCCCCTTCCTAAGGGTGGATTCAATTAAACTCAATTTCCATCCCTTCCAAGCGGTCGAAGGAGATTTTTGGTGGCCCGAAAGTCACCACCTGTCAGAAGTACCGGTCTAATTGCGCCATCCTGGTGCCAACGACAATGGCTCCACTGATTTGTGGCACACCACGTGCAGTTTGTGGGGCGTTTTGGTGAGCTTTGGTGGTGATTTTCCAACCGTTTTCCACCTGCTGCGAGACGTTCTTTCCTTGCGTGCCAATCGTCCAATAAGGCTTGTGGACCCACCACCACCGGCTGATGATGATGAAGTGCTCATTAAGATAAAGTGGTTCGACACCAAATTTTCCGCTTCTCACTCCCCCACACCGTCCTGGGGAGTGGAGTGGAGTGCTGATGAAAAGCTGCCCCTTGGAGTGAGGATGTTTTTCGGTGATTTCTTCGTGCGCGAAAACGGGATAATTATTGTCATTACGTGGGTCGCCGTGTTGCTACACCCCTGTGAGAGGTGGACGAGAGGTTGGAAAATTCTTTACAACATGTACCCACCCCCACCACACTGAGCACTTTTACACACAACAAAACCCTCGACTGACTCGGCGCACCTTGGGTGGTTAGCAAATCATCTTCATTTTAATGAAGCATTGTCTCGCTGGTTGGCGCCGTGGAAAAGAAACGGGAGGAATTTTATGCTACGTCATCACGGGGAGGGAAAACGAAAGAACGAGTAGAAGAGAGAAAGAGAGAGAGAGAGCTCTTGGAGGGTAGAGTTTTCCCACCTCCAAACGCACCACGGAACGCCACCGTTGATTGTGTTTCTAAACATTTTCTCCCAACGCCATCGAACGAGAGGCGGCTGGGCCGACATGCGGTTCATAATTGCTGCATCGGTTGGGTGCAGATTTTCCGCGAAACATACACCCACTCACGTGTGCGCGTAACCACCCGAAAGTGCATCAGCAGAACGTGGCGCCATTCGGTGTGCGCGGTGTGGTGTTCTC
Organism: Anopheles nili; assembly: GCF_943737925.1. Lineage (NCBI taxonomy): Eukaryota > Metazoa > Arthropoda > Insecta > Diptera > Culicidae > Anopheles > Anopheles nili. The sequence continues at coordinate 9,211,714 of NC_071292.1, forward strand.
CGAGCCACGATTCCAGCACGCCAGGGTGCCCCGATTCTTGGCGCGTTTGCTCATAATACGGCACAAACCTTCTTCCCCCGTGGTGATGGCGTTTTCCAGCGAACGGTTACCACGGTGGCGTTTAATTAAATTCTCTGCCGTGAGCACACAACTCGGATGCGGGTGCGCTTCCGTTTTGTAGCGAATCCTTCCGCGAACCGGAGCGGAACACTTCGGTTCCGGTTGAGGGTTTGAAGTTGTAACAGAACGAAATGGGGAAATCACCCGTTGCGTTCCATCGACACCCAGTCGGTTAGAAACGACAAAATCCACAGCTCGATTTGGCAGCAAATGTCACCACCAACGGGCTGGGAGTGCTTTTGGAGAATGAAAGTTTTCCCGCAGGTTCAATCTCGCACGATCATGCCCCCAAGGGCTGGAGTTGAGTGTGAGTGTGTTTTCGTTCGATTTTCCGTGCGTCCGATCAGCGTTAGATTGGGATTTCTTTCTCACTCTCTCGCTCTCTCTCTCTTTTCCAAGCGTTTCTTTTTAAGGGCTTCGGGTTGGTCAGGAAATTGATTCGAGCGCGGCACCTCACCATCTCGAGATGAACCACGCACGAAGCAGCTCGAGGGCAAGAAGATCCCAAAAGCGCTCGCGATCGTTTGCGCGGTTCACGGGGCTTTGATCAAACGCCTCGATCGGATGGAGGGAAAAAGACCAAATCAGCTGCTTCCGGTGGGCAAACATTCCACTCCATTTCCCTTCGGCGCTAAACGATTGATCGGTCGCTCGAGTTTGAAGAAGGCTATTTGAGTTCTTTCTCTCTCGGTGTTGGTCATCTTTGTAACTCGAAACCAGACCGTATGGGGCGTGAACTCCTGGGGCGATGGATGGTTTCAAAAGGAAAACCCAACAAGCAGCGCCATCGTCTGTTGCTGCTTGTCTCGTTCTCGTCCTTGCATTCTTTGGGGCAGGAATTATTTAATACGTTTAACATCTTCCCCACGGAAAGGCTGCCATGAACCGGTCCGTGAAGAGTATCCTGCGTGGGCATCAAAACACCCACAACGCCCCGGCACGAGCTGGACTTTCACTTGTCCACTCTCGAGTGGCCGCTTGCTGCCAGCAATAACATTCAACAGCTTCGTCCTGAGCTTCGTTCTTATTTCTCCAACAAGGACACCGGCTCAGACGCCCAACAGACCCGACCAGTCTGTGGCTCATTTTTCGGCAGGCCGTGGAACAAAAGAGGAAGTAAAAGGAAACAATAAAAACCAGTGGGGCCTACTCGAGCCACACACAAACAGCAATTGTTCGCCACCGCAACGGAAAAGGATACGCCGGCTTGGGCCGGCTACCGGCGGTCAGTGGTGTAGGCGGACATTATTTGGGGTTCATTATTTTCCCGTTTTCTCACACGAAAGCACTTGCAAAATGGAGGTGGTAGAAATTTCGGACTGTCGGATGTTTCTACGTACCCGAAATGCTTTCGACGGACACATTTCGCACACACTGGGTACTAGTTTTTTTTTCCCGTCTAACACTCCCGATTCTTGTTCGAGAGCTCGAGATAAACCGGACGATTGCCTTCAATTTGGGCTTTAATTAGAGACGGCGGTACCATATCAACGGAACCATGGGTAAAAGGACCACAAATTCATTAGACAACTATTTTAATCACCGATTTGCTAGGTACACATCCTGCCTAGAAGTGGTTGCTCGTTGCCGTCCAAAACATAAAAAAAAAGAACAAAAGAAATCTAGAACCGACTCACACCACCACGAAACACCCGGTGCTGTTCGGTCGGTAATTTTAGGGCCAATTTTTTCCTCACCCTTAATGCGTTCTTTTTTTTTGCTGTCCGATGCTTGGGGTTTCGAGGTGGCCAGTGCAGTCGTATTTTCCTAATTAAACCGTACAAAACGATTTAACGCCGTCGGTTAACCGCACCGTACCGGGTGAAAGTTTGCCAAAGTTCGTTCAGAACTAGTTTCGCCAGGAGTTTCGGTAAGCGGCTGGTGCGTTGCGGAGAACCATAATGCGACTCGCCAGCCTTTGGGTTGGGCTGGGGGTTGAAAGCAAGAGCCTTTCAATCCATTTTTGGTGTGAATTGGGTGAATTGCCCGTGGGGGTTTCGCTAAGAGAGCGAGTTGCTGGTGTGTTTCTTTACAGCGGTTGATTAATAGGACGCACTTACATAAAACTCACTTTCGCACGGGGTTTTTGGAAGGACTCAGACGGTTTTAGACCGCCAAAGACCGAACGCCTGCGGTTAAGGTCCTTTTTAAGGGGCTTTTTTTGCCACCCTCGTTTTCAAGCCATCCTTGCTGACCTTTAACTACTTAATGGAAGTAGAAAAGCTCGGGTTTGGTGCCCCTTGGCGCTCGTTCGAAAGGTGGAAGCCGTCCAAACAGTCCACGACTGCGACGAACCATCTCATTTAAATGAGCGCCTCGGAAATGTGCTTTTTTGCATTCCACACAAAGCTCCACTTGTAGACCTGTTTCATTTCCGCCGGTGTGTTGTGGGGGAGGTGGTGGAGGAGGGTTTGTTTTTCTCGATTCAATTTTCAATCGGTTCGGGCCGTTCGGAAATATGCCGAATGGCATTCGAAAATATGGCCACCGGAGCTCATTAATTTTGGCTTGAGATTGGGCGAACGCGTGCACGTGTGTGTGTGTGTGCGCCAGTTTGTGAGCTTTTATTTCTTTCCTTTTCCACACCCCACCCAGCGGCCGGAAATCAGCGTTGTTTTCTCTTCTCGCATCCGCCATTTGCCACTCTCACTATCACCCGAAGCGCGGTGAATTCTTCCACAAACCTCCTCCCCAAAACGCCACACACCTTGGGGCAAAAGAAAGCCATATGGAGACGGGAAAATTAAACACCACCGTGGGCCGTGCGTGAGTTTAGAGTGACCGAAAAAAAAATAAATAAAAATATTTGTATTATTTTTTAACTCCCCGTGGCAAGAGACGAACGACAACGGCCGTCTCTAAAGGCCCATTGTTGTCGCCAACGGTTGTCGTCGACGTCGTCGTCGTCACTGCTTCCTTGGATGGGTGTCCCTTTGTCCGATAATGAACGTGTGCTTGCTTGGATGCGAGTCGCGAATTGTGGCGAAACAACGCACAAAAAAAACATGGCGCCTGCAAAACCAACGGCTACTGCGATGGGGTAAGACGAGATGGAGTGCTTTCGCTGCGTACCCCTTGGGAATTGGTTCCTTTTTCGCGTGTGTGTATCATGCCGTGAAGCACCTGAACGCCGTGGTCGGGATGGATGGAAAATGAAACCAAATAAACACGGATTGATGATGGAAACGCCTCTTGACTGGAAAAAAACACATAAAATAAAATAAAAGAAGCCACTGCTGGCAAATTTGATACCACCGTAACCGATGGTGGCAAAATAAAGCAAAGATTACTGGCGCACCAAAAGAACCATGCCGAAAAGCGAAACGGGGAGTAAAACGTGAAGAAGAATGCTTCCAAATAAATTGCTGTTTGATAACAAACACCGCGCCCGGGTATATTTATCTCCCCGTGCTCCCGAAGCTAGGTGGCCAACAGTAAAATAACAACAGTGGGAAAGGGAAGCGCCAAAAAAAAAGGAAAGCCCCAGCAGGAAACCGAAACTCAAAAACAATCACCAAATAAATAATCAGGAAAGTATTTCATTTCTAGCCGGCTGAGCCCACGCTCCCAACGAGGAGGGGGTTGGAAAATGCACCGAAAATCGAGCGGCAGTCGAGTCGTTTCATCTTTCTTTTTCATTCGTTTAATTTTACTCTTTTTCCGACACGCGTTTCGACTCGGACGTCCTTTTTGCTGGTGCAACTGAGAGGCGTTTTGGAAAGTTTAACGCGCGAGTGCGAAGGGCGTGATTTTTTCCTCGTTTTACGAAGCTTTTTCCTTGCGCAAACCTTGAACTCCCCGATTTAAACGGGATTTCATGTTTTGACGGTTGCCATTTGCTGGTGGGGGAAAAAAACTGCACGTCCTTCAGCAAGAAAAAAAAACGCTCCGTTTCGCCCGACCGGTGACGAAGATGAACCAGAACCGTTAAAAAGTTGTTCACGGGCGTCTAGGATATAAATCAGCAACGGGCTGGGTGGCGTAAATTAATAGCTCCACCTAGCACAGACGAAACGACGGCACAGAAGCTGAAGATCGAACTCGATCAGACTTGGAGAGGCTTTCCCGGGGTGCGTTGGCGCAAGTTGTCGAGTTCACAATTTACGGCCACCTGTCGCAGTGTGGCGCATGAAAAACCAGTCAGGATCGGGTGGAACATTTGTCAATACCAACCAGCAAAGGTGGTAGGTTTACATTAGAAACAATAGCCGTCCCCTTAAATGTTACGAGCCGGAAAATGGGATCCTGGGACCTGCGTGTGGCTTTTTCCCGGCAAACTGTCGTGAATGCTACACCCGCGATAAGGACCAACTGTTGGAACCCGAGCGGCCCTTTATGGCGCCCTTCCGGTGCCACCAAAGGGGGATTAAATCGAACGACAACGAACCTCGGTGGCGCTTTTCGTGCGCTTGCCAATGGAAAACTTAAACTTTACGATCACTCGACCTTCGCCGGGTGCTATATTTGGGTGACAATTTTATCACTCCGATCCCGCGTTCGCTCAGTTCCCCATCCTCGCTTATTGGTTATCGAAACATTTTACTCCAGCTGGCTGGTGAGGTGTTTTCCACGCAAGTGTTAAAGCTGACGCATACCGCGAAACACTCGTTCAAAAGCGCAAACCACCTTGTACGAGAGGTTATCTATGAGGGGGCGTAACGTGTCTGGGGCTGAGCACCGGCAGACCCTGACACGCTTGCCAAAATGGGGCGCTCACCCGCGCCGATGCGTGATTCAATCACTTTTCATTCGCTCGTTTTCACAAGCTTTGGGGCGGGAAAAATATGGGCCCCAACAATCGTCTTTTCCGCCGAAACCGCGGCACTCACCGAAAGATGAAACCGCGAGCCCGCCGGCTCGGAAAATGGAAATTAAATCGAAAAGGATGCGTGACGCGTTATGCGCGTCCTGGTGGAAGGAAAAAAAGAAGATGAAAAAAATAAGCACACAGCACAAAATAGGAGACGCACTCTTTTGTTGTGGGTTCGTTTTCACCGACGCGTTGAGAGGGTTCCTTATTTCTGTTTTTCTTTTCTCTCTCGTGCCTGTTGGAAGCACAAAATGCGCAAAATGTTTGAGCTGTCAGCACGTCAGGTGAGGATGAGTTTGAAGGCCACCCTGAAAAGGCTCCATTTTCCGAGCGTGTCATTCGGTGGGGGAGCTTTTTTATGTCCTTTAAGCCATAGGCCTTTGATTGGGCGCCTATGAGGTTAGGATGGTTATTTGCATTGGTGCGGTGTTTGTGCTGGCGGAATGTTTCCGAGGATCCTGTTTCCAGGAAGCGTACTCCGAGATGGTGGTCTAATTGACGAGCTCGACATCGAGCCGACAATTTAAGCGACCCCCTTGTGCTGTACTGTGCCCTGCTAACGAGCTCGGTAAAGGGCACTTTTCATGATGGCCATTTGACTTGATTTCACGCGAAACAGACGCCTTGGGCCCCGAGCTCGACCAACGAAAGGGTAGTGGCCTTTTGTGCCATCCTTGCTTGCCCTTCAGGAGGGTGAAAGTGCCGCGTGCCGATGTCACCCGTGGGTGCACGTCTCGATGCACTCGTCACGCACTCAACGTGTTCTCTCGCTCTCTCTTACGCGCTCTCTCACGCTCGCCCTTTTGCCATCTTCTCGCACGCGTGCAATTGCGATTGCGATCGCGAGGGGAGAAATTTCGTCTAATTAAGATCGGCGAGCGTTTCCCAGCCGGTTCATTTTTCCCGATGCCACCGGGGGTTGGCGCATCACGAGCGCATTGTTTAACGCACACGAGTGCTTCTCAAGCCAACGGAATGCGATCGGGAGGAAGGTGCGCACTTATTGCGACAATAAATTACTGAATTGCGCTCGTCTTGCCGGTGATTTGATGGTGGGAAAATCCAGCAGTTTCCCGCCTTGCAAAACATGCCGAGCGCACACCGGGAGCTCCAAACGCCCAAAAACAAAAGCGCCTCGTAGCCGGAGAAAAAAAGCTCGCATTAAAGGGGGGTGTTTTCCCGCGCTTTCTCTGGCCTGAGCCCGGGAAAAACGTGCCATCGTGTAGCGATCATCGGTGGCTCACCGAGAAGGTGCTATGCTGCGCGTGGTCTTATCATGTTCACCCGGACTGTGGGGGTAAACACGCCATCACGAACGGTCGATTTCACTTGGGAGTCGTTCGTTTGTTTGTGGTTGAGTGTGTGATAAACGTGGAAGCCGGGCCTACCGTTGGGAAGCCTCGGAGTTCCGTAAAGGATATCATTAGAATGTGTGTGCTAACTTTCACTCGACGATTCCCCTACGATTTTTGGGGTTTAATAATGCAAAGGCTTTTAGGCTGGCCGGTTGCCGATGCGGGACTATGAAAGTGAAATTTAAGAAGCGGATTTTGCGAACCAAAAGCTTGATGCTGATTTACTATCTGCTCGAGACTAGGGTGACCCTTCGCTAGTGACCCTGCCGGTAACGATTCATTACGACCGCTGGCAGCGAACGGGTTAAACCATTTTTCCTGGGAAAACCGAGTGAAAAGCCCTCCTAACGAAGGCCCCGCAGGGATTTTATTCCCGGTGGACAAAAATTAGAACCAAAACCTCCGCCGTTCGCCTTTCGCTCTCGGACGCCGCTTTGATCCGTCCCTGGGTCCGAGGGTTCGTCCTTTTCGATTTGTTCGGTCGATTTCCGGAACATCGAGCGTGGCCCCCGTTCGTTAAGGCCGCGTTCCGCATGAACTTTATCGTGATCCGGTTTGGCTGTTTGTTTGGAGTCCTTCCCAAGCTGAAACGGGATCCGTATCGGGATTAATGTGGCTTCGGTTGTTTTCTTGTTTAGGATCCAGTTTCTCGATCATCCCAAAATAACCTTTCGGGGGTGGTTTTATTTAGAAGCACGCTCTATTTAGTCTCTCTCTGTTTCTTAAAATTGATTAGCTCAATAATCGGTTTCTTTATGTCCACTCTTTTTTTTAACCCTCAGACGACAATCAAAATCTACACGGCATGCCTGCGTCAGGACATCGAGTACAAAACGCTCGGCATCTCGTACGACGCCACGAGCAAGAGCGTCGTGCAGCAGGTCCTTCGAAGGTGAGGATCAATTGATTCATTATCCTGCAATTGGTTGATCACACATTACACGTTGCTTAACCATGCCGTTCTGTTCTTTTCCTCCAGATGCAAGATGCGCCATCGGGACCCACGATTGTTCTACCTCACAATGGAGGTCACCGTACGTCGACCAGGCGTTAAATCGGTGCTGGAACTGGACGATGAAGCGCGACCTGCGCTTCTACAAGCATGCCACCCGAAAGGTGACTCCAGGTAAGGCATCTCACTCAGCTCTCTCGTCATCTGCTTATGACTAAATTCCCCTATTTTGGTTCGTCTTTTTGCACAGGTTCTGTCTGCAGCAGAAACCCGGTGGTCTGATACGGGTCCACACGTCAGCCCTCCAACCCAACTCCCAGTACAAATCGTTGCTCATCTCAGAAGAGACGACCTCTGACGAACTGTTGTCGCTGCTTCTCTCCTGCTACAACTCCATCGAACCCGTCGAGCAATTCTCGCTGTATGAGGTGTGTCCGGGTCAGGAATACCAACGCAAGCTCCATCCGGATGATCTCCCACTCAAGACGCAGCTCCAGCGTCAGCAGAAAGGTGAACTGATGCACTTTCTGGTGCGTCGTAATCCGAACTATCCCCGACGTCGGCAGTTGCTTGCAACCATCGCCGAATCGAAACACTTTATCCTGAACGCTTCGCTCGATTCGAGTGCTCCTGGTGTCCCGGTGGCAGGTGTTCAATTGCACCATCATCACCATCATCACCATCATCACCGATTGTCGCTGCATTCGGGAAGCTTTTCGCTTGGAGCGTCACCAGCCACACCGACCAACACCTTCATCTCGGACATCGTGGATGGGTTGAGCTCACTGAACGACCTACCGGTGGCTGAAGCGAAGAGTCTGCGATTGACAGAACGTGCCTCGTTGGACGATTCGATCACCTCGAGTGACTCCGCTGAATCATCGTCCTCATCATCGTCCTCGTCGTCTTCCTGCTCGTTTTCCTCGCTCTCGTCGGATTCTTCCTTCGAGGAGCCAGACGCGAAGTCCCTCGGCTCGGACGAAGTCGATGGCGTACCACTTTTGACTCTACGTCATCAGGTTACGGCCGCACCAGCACCACCACCGGAAGTGAAGTGCAAAAACAGTGCCCAACATCAGCAACCTCCACCTCGGCCAGCTAAATCCTCCAGCATGTTGGCAGCTCTTGGGAGACCCTCGTTGTTGCCAGCTTCAACGTTGGCCGCACCCTCGTACAATCCGGTGTACAACATCCGTGAGATTCGCTCCGTCAGCCAGTCCTTTTCTGCGCTTCGGCTTGACCAGAAGCTAGCCGATGTACGAGGCACGCTTGTCGGGAAACGCACATCACTCGCGGAACCACCCGAGAGTGGCCAACGCACTGGCAACCTCATGAAGGAGATGGTCAACACCGATCCGTCGAAGGGTGTTGGTAACTTTGTCTACATTTAGGCGCAAGCGATCGGTAAACTGTGGAGTGTTGGTATCGTCCTAGTCTTAGTCTGTAATGGTTACACACTCGCGGATGCAGGTCTCGAGGATCCTAACTTGAATCAAAGAGACGCAGAGATAGAGAGAGAGAATGGAGCAAGAGAGAGCACAATAGGAAACTATGAAACCCAAACGATGTACAGAGAAGTATATTACCCGAAAGCCTTCAAACCGAGGCAGGAACTATCGAAGAAGGACAACTAACGTAGGTCGACCCCGACGAGGTTTTTAGGAGATGCGCTGCATGCCAAAGAGTTTTTAAATCACTAGCCACGTAAGGTCGTTATTAAGCATCCCGGAAAGGGCGCGCAGGTTTTACAAATGCGGACGCACAATTAGCCAAAGCCCCGAACGCACAGTCGAGGTGCTTCGATCGCAGCCAGGAAACTACATAGCAATACCAAATGAAAGCATGAATTTTCCCTCCCCACTAGGGCTGAAATGTTTCCCAGTACGTTCCAGCCTAGGCCCATTTTTGTATCCCTACTCATAGCTATACTCTAGCCTTCGCCTATATGCGTCTACTCTTTGTCTATTACTGCTCCAACGCGAGTACGATTTATTGTTTAGCCAATCAATGTATATCGAGTATCGGAACTATATTTGTTACAATGTCTACGGAACTAGCGCATTTTCTATCCTTTCGCTCTTTACCAGCGTAATCTATCCCGTTTTTTTTCTCTTCGAAATCTCTAGCAGATATCTATAATTATTTGCTTTTTGTATTATGTTTTAAGTAAGTTATCAAATCAAATATAAAGTAAATTTATCAAAACCAGAAACAACTGTTTTGTACATTTCATGTTGTCCAACAAGCAAACCGAAATATGAAAGAACTCTTGAGAAATGAAGTTGACAGATGTGTTGGGACACGATTAAACGATGAAAGAAGCACGACATAATTTAAAAACTACACCAATCAAGCAGGGCACCAGTTGGTTGGGATTCGAAAAAGAATGAATCCCTTACTAGCCTAGCCTGGAATGGGATTTATTTAAATAGTTGTTTCCTGCCAGTAGAGAGGTGGTTCTAGAAAGAAAGAAAAACCCTCAAAACCCACACGGGTGGGTCTTTTACGATGAAAGAGCTATGGCTGCCGTCTGACGTTCTGTTTAGATTCTGGTCTCGTTTGCATACGGATACGGTTCGCAGGATCGAGAAATGGTTCCACAAACTGGTTAACATCCTGCCATCCTGCCACCGGGCAGTGGCACCGATTTCGAACCCACAACCCAAACAACACACTTGCAGTGTGTGTTTTCTGTCAAACCCACCGAGTCATCGAAAGGCAACACGTGGCCCATCGAAAGGAAAAAGGGTTCGAGCGACACTTGTCCACCCAGTGCCACATGTGGGTGATATATGATGAGATGAGAAAAGAAGGTAAAAATCACTCATGCACACACCCACACACCACAACCGGTAACCGAAACATGTTCTGGCGTTCAAGTGGCGTTGGTTTTCCCGAGGCCAATTAGCCCTCGAGTGGTCGGATTCGAGATGAAAACTCCCGGGGCCTCAAAGCCACTTGAGCAAACGGACGCCTGTAAAGGCACCGGAGGCGGACATAATTATATTCAAATTTACGCCATCGCACCAAGGACGTCAGGAGCCAAGAAAGCAGTACCATCGGATGCACCGCACCTGATGGTTGCGAGTTCTGACCAAACTTCGAACGCCAACGTCTTCACTGACGGTCGAAGCCCTTTTTCTGCGGGCACAACGATTCTCCCACGAACCGTGGGTTTGGTTTTGTTCCGCCCGAAAGTCACGCCGTAAGCTTTTTTGGGAAACTTTTCCCTTTTCCGTTCGAGGTTTTTTGGGTCCGTGCATTCCTGTGGATGCATTCCGTGGGAGTTGTCACTGACTGGGGGACTGTTTCGAAAGGAAAATGCGAGAGATACCTGTAACCGTAGACTCGAGAAAGGACGAAACAGAATGACCGGTTTCTCGGCTTCTGATTTGAAGTCACTTTTGGAGCAAAATTTCTGAAGGTGTTCGGTTCAACTCAAAGTAGGCCATGGAACAGCAGTGACAGTATTAAGTACTGTTTGAGATTCGTTTGGCTATGGGCTAACTTTGCTTTAAATATTCAACATTTTGAAACTCAAAACGGACTGAAAACCGAGCCTTCCTGCATGATTCTCTGTCGTTTAAGTTGGTGTGGTACAATAGTTCTGTAGCAATCTATTACAGCATCTTACTACGCGATCCTCTTGGGCACATTTCGATGCACCCTTTATGAACGAGGCGTCATAAAACCCACGGTTCACACCAACCTTGCCTTTTCAAATAATAAACACTCGCACATGCATCTCCCACGTGGGGACGCGGACCACCGTGGATGCGCCAGAAAGGATATACATCCGGTAGACCGGTTCCGGAACGGATAACCTTATAAACACGATAATTTAATAACAAAACATTTAAGCCCTCCGTTGGTCGGGGGAAATAAAAGATAACACATGAAGCTCAGGCTTGAGAGAGGCTCGAGAGAGGGAGATGAAAAAAAAATACACCCGGAAATGGGGAAAAACGGTAAGGATTAAACATACCGGATCTTCCCTGGTGCTGCATTTCACGGCCATGTTTACATGCCATGTACGCGTACGGGTTGAGATTATGTAAATCCGGGTCATAATAAAAACGGGCTAAAACAAAACAAACATAATCCCCGCCGGTGTTCCGTCGTTTTATTGCTTCGTTTATTTGATAATTAATTTTCCGTCCATTGCTTCCGATGCGCTTGTTCGGTTGAATAGAATGGTTTGCGATGCGCTTATCAGCGCGTGTAAGTGAATCGACGGGTTTTACTGACGATTGTTAAGGGAAGCCCACGCGAGCATAAGATATGGTTTCAGGGTTGAGGTCTAAATTTAGCAATCGATAGTCATTGCCTTGTTTGGGCCTATTCGAGTGGGAGTCTATTTCGTCCTATTGCAACCCGTTGCTTCATATTGCACAACGTTACCCGGGGCAGAAAGTGCCAAATTCCTGGAGAGGTGCGCAAAGAGTTATAGTGGGTGTGTACATGAATCGCGATGAGTTCAATTGATTGGGATGTCGCAAAAAAAATCTTGCAGCTTCACCTTCGTTAGAAAGGGTGTTAGAAAATGTTTATGTTCATGAAATGATCCTTCAAATAAGCTCGCGATCACCAATGATCATCCATCGAAACGCACCGCAAAACCTTCGGAAAATTATGGTGGATGAAAAGATGGCGGAACTTATGCGTCAACCCACAACCCTACGGTGCTGGTACGCGAGATAAGATAAATTGGCGGAGCAGTCTCACACACACACATTACGCACGATTCAGCGGCCGCGATCGATGACGCGAATGGGGTGGTTTCGAGCACAAACACCACCCCAAACCGGCTGCCAGTCGAGCGAAACAAACACACGGCACTGGCTGCTATTTAAGCGATCATCAGCAAGAGTGTTCATTAAACCACCGAGTCTGACACGCTGTGCCTTTAGTTCGTCTGCAAACGCCCTCCAAACAGGGGACGGCACCAGTGAAGTAGCGATGGCGAGCGCAAAAATAACGCCCATGTTCAGTGACTACGTTTACGACGCGATCCGGCGGGTTGCGATCGAGCAGGGTTTCACGCCCGATCTTTTCTCGGTCGATTTTGACGAGGAGACGCGGCTCGAGTGTGACGGATTCGTCAGTTTCGTGTTCAAGGCCATCATCAATGGGGATGATCGTGAGTTTACGGTCTGGTGTAAAGTGCCACCGAACGGAGACCAACGCTCGCTGGAGCTGTTCAAGCGCGAGTGCTTCTTCTATCGCGAAACCCTGAACGGGTTCTACGAGTTCCAGGCCGAAAAGGGCTTGTCCGAAGAATCAGGTGATGGGTTCTACGCGACACCCCGGTGCTATCTGGCACACTGTGATACTGACAAACCGGAACCGGAAGCACTCATCATGCTCGAGTATAACGAAGCGTTTGAGAAGTGGGACTGGGACAAGCTCGAACCGATCAACCTGGAGCACACGCGGTTGTTGATGCAGCAACTCGGCCGGTTGCATGCGTTGTCGTTCGCGATGAAAGACCAACGGCCAGAGGCTTTCGAGCAGTACAAACAGGCTGGTGTGCTGGCCGGGGACCGAGACAGTGGATTGATCACACTGATGAAGGAGTCCTTCGATCGGGCACTCACCACCATGAAGACACGGTTCGAGTCCGAACGGGAGCGCATCCTTGCCGCCAAGGATGCAGTGTTTGAACAACTCCGGGCTAGTTGTGATCCAGCACGGGCCGAACCATACTGTGTGGTCACGCACGGGGACTGCTGGATCAATAATCTAATCTACTCGCACAACGAGGTGAGTGAGATGCGAAGCATGGCACAGGGCATGATAACGATAACGTACGTTTCCTTTGCAGAACAACGTAGCCACGGGGGTCATTCTTACGGATTGGCAATCGTCACGGTACGCCTCACCCATCCTGGATCTGTGCTACTTCTTCTTCATCTCGGCCGGTGAGCAGTTCCGGCGGGAACACCTGGACAGCCTGTTGCACCACTACCACGGTGCGTTGGCGGAGTTCCTCGAACGGCTTGGTGGAGACGCATCGCGGCAGTTCCCACTCACCACGTTGCTTCGGTTGATGAAGCCCTACCGGGAGTTGCTGGGTCCTTGGGCAGGTTGACCTTGAGTTCGTTGTCAAGGTCAACACCCAGGGAGTGGCACCCGGATCCCGATGCGCTTTCAGACAGCCATTTGCTAAGATGCGTGGTGAAGTATCGGTCGGAGGGTGCTAAAACACCAAAAAGGTGCTCCCGGTGCAGAACGAGTAGACGAACCATACAATCCCCGTGAACGATAATGGCTTGGGAACGATCTGAAAGTCCGCCACTCTTCCCCAGATGGTGACGAGCCATAAATATACGTACAGATAAGATAGGCATGTATATTGCGTTAGCTCAAAATGATGACTCTGCGGATGTGGCATATGCCGTTGACAGCATTTATATGCAATCAATCGTGTTAATACTGTTCGTTTGATTCTCGGTGTGATATAAGATGTCGTGGGGGAGGACTCTATCATGGCTTGCTTTGCATTACATCACACTCTGCAGCACCCTCATGTGGCACAAGAAGCAGCACCCTTAAAAGTCAGCGCCTGCTTGGATAATATGCACCCGTACGGTAGTTCATCGTTTTTCGAGCAATTTAAACTCATCGTAAATCAATTGCTTAAGCTCAGCTTTCCTTCGGTTTTGATACAACCGTTTCTCCGCTTGATGTGAATTACGTTCCCACTCCCACTCTGTTAATCGTTTTTCACCCATTTGCACATTTAATTTCCTGCTTCCGGGCTTTGGTCGACCTCGGAAAGCTGTGCCAGCTAGTCCTGGCCGGTGTAAACTAGGACGCTTCATGCAATATTCAATAGCACACGGTCTTTAAAGGTCTTAAAGAAGGCGAACGGCTCCTGTGATACCCGATCTTGATCGGGGTTTGGTGTCGGATGAGCAAAACGGACGATTAAGCAGCAAATTGGTCTCGAACCACCGGACAATGGATCGATCGAAGCTCGAAGGGCAGGATATTAGACATTTACGGGAACGGGTTTGCACTGTACTCTTGAGTAAGAAAGTAGCCATTTTTTGTGCCCACACCGTGCAACAGCTGCCCCATAGTGCGAGAAGCATACCAGTAGCACAAAAAGCCGTGATTTGTGTGTCGAGAGCATGACGCGTACGAGGCTTCCCGACGTACGTATTCTTTTTTTTCTGTCTTCTTTTTGTTCGACACTTTTCTTGCCCCCACTATTGCTGCACATCCACCCGAGCCATGGTATTACTTTACATTCCGTGGCCATATTTTTTGTCCGCTCCGGTTGGCATGTGGCGTGTCGTGTTTTTTTTTGTTGTTGTCGTAAGAGCATTTTCTTGCTCCTTGCTCCTTACGCCTGATGCTCGGTCTACGCGCGGTCGAAGGATGCAACAGCACAGTTATGCAGATTAATCCGAACCGCTCCCGGTTTGCGTTCACTTGGGTTACGCCAGCACGCTGCCATAGTTTTCCATAATCGTCGATTAAGTACCGTACCCGGGCAAGTTGTTTTTCCTTCACGTACCACGCGGATCAAGCGAACAAGACGCAAGACACAAGTTGCCCTAATACACTTCCAAGGATTCCGGGAACAGATTCCGTAATGCGATGCAGCTCGGTGCGTGAGTGGCGTTTGTGTTGTGTTTGCTTCCTTTTTTCTTGTTTTGTTTCTGGGACATTGTGCTTTGATTCAACTCCCTTGTCGTACCTTTCGCGTGCAGCACGTGCACGAACGTCAGTTCGCCGTCGGGATTCTCGACGGCGTACTTCCTGCGCTGTCACTGGCATGTGTTCCAATTCAAACCAGGCGCACGGATTCATAGAGCTTCCTGGGCCGTTCTTCACCAGTCTCTGCGTCTCATTTGAGAAGATTAAATATTCCACTAGCGGGCACACGTTAGTTTTGATGTCGCATTTCTTCCCGTCATTCCTTAGATCCTTCGCAGTCACTTCACGCTCGGCCGGAAACGGACCGACGTGGGCCCACCGAGAAGAAAGCGCTTCCTTGTCTGTAATCTTCCCGGCGTCATCCGTGTCGATGGGTTCTCGTTACGTAGTAGGGCTTCTGGAAAAGGGAACACAGAGGTCGAATCAAAACACTCTCATCCCCCGTGTTTGTCGCGTCGGCATGTATGGCTTGGGTTGCACAAGGAATGGCAAAAAGCTACCTACGATGGAATCGATCTGCGTCCAGTGACTAGCCGCACGGCTTGGATCCTTATCCGACGGAAAACATTCCTCCCGGAAGCCACAAAAACCCTAAAATAACCCGTTCCTTGTGTTGAGTGTGGAATATGTTTTGAATATGTGGGATGTGTGGTTGCTCTTGTTATTTTTTTTTTCATTCGTTTAGGACACCCTATAGACCTAGATGGTGAAAGGATGGATCTCATGTGGGTGTTTCTATTTATTCGACACGAAATGAACAGTAGCACATAACACCAGGCTATGTTTTACAAAGCTGCCATCTAATTAGCATATTGATAAACTTTCCTAATCTAATTTGAAGGACAAACTAGACATCACATCCTTGATGTTTGCTAGCATTTTCGAAGGTTTCACATATTACCAATGGAAAGGAAATATAATACCTAGCATCAAACCGAGCAACACTTTTGGTTAAGGACAGTTTTATTTTAAACCAATGTACAGTATGTCGTCGTTATCATTACGTTTGGTTTTACCTTTGCTTCGACATTTTGTTGTCTTCCTAAATTAAGCCAATATGTAATAGGTAATATTACTGCCTCTTTGCTCGTCGCTTTTTTTCATACTGAGAGAGTGCTACAGGTTACAAGTAATTTGTACATTGAGTGTTTTCTATTTAGTATTTATTGTTACAGCAAACAAGGGAAAATCCTTTCATTATCTCGTTTGTATACATAATCTTGAACAGGTCAAACAGGAGCAAGGAATCGTTGGACTATAAACATTTTAAAAATACTATTAGCCTTTCTGGGATTTTTTAAACTTTAATCCAAAGCAGAATCGCTCCTCCTACTCGTGTTGATGTTTGCTCACTAATGTTTCCTTGGTACTCTTCTCTTCTAAGGATCGAGCATGAAAGGACGAAAATGTTTGCTGCCATGTGTGTTGCCTAAGCACAGGGGCTCCATAAGCTTAAAGCTTGCTGTAAAACCTAGAGCTTGAACATGCGACTAACAACACATTATCCGGAAAGGGTTACATCAAACTTATGTCATCATGTTATCGGTTTTTTAGGCAAAGAAAAGTGGTAAAGGAGTAAATAATCCCTAGTCCAACAAAACTGTTTTCAAATATAATAACGCCTAGAAGTATGCAATATATTTGTGAAGCGATGATTTCAGTTTCCTTAGGAACGTTGCTTTATAAAGCTACTGAATCAATCCCAATTGCTCATTCAAACTATAAACTATAAGTATCTTTGTGTTCTTCAGCCCAATACAGGAGCACCATCAATCGTCAACAGCTACAGCAACAACAAAATCATCAAGATCTGAAGATGAAGTAATGCAAAATCTCATGCAACAAGATCTCCTGAAAGCTGTCCTTCAACGAGCGATTATGCTTCATTTAAACGATGGTTTGTGTCGATATCGATCGATCAGCAAGCCTCGCTCTGAGCGAGAAATTCACGACTGTTCGAAAACACATCATTCCCTTCCCGGCCCTCCATACCACCCAGAAAAGCCACACGTCGCATAGACACGCAGCTATCAAACCTGTCACACTTGCTCAACGAGAAAAGAGCCGGGTTGATAAAATTAAACACCCGAAAAGGTGACACTCTTACGCCGGCCGGCACGTCCCGAGGAAAAACCGCATCCCGTTTGGTGGTGGCATGTGGCACAGTACCGCGAGACGCAATCATCCCGTACCTACTTTTCCGGGCTCCCCCGAGAGAGGCCACCGATGGTAAGCTAAATCGAGCAGAAGTTTGATTATTTCTAGCCATGACAACGTCAACTCGCGCCATGCCGCGCATGTGAAAGGAAAATTCACTTCCAACCATCCCTAGCAAGCTTTTCATCAGGTGTGCGTGTAGAGCTGTGTGTGGATGCGTGTGTCTTGTTTTTTGGTAAAGAGTCGCTCAGATGGAAGGATACAAGGACGTGAGGATGGCAAAGCGCAAGAGGAAAATAGCATCTTTCAACTTTGATGAAAATTTCCCCACACCGAAAGCGTGGCGTGAAAATAATTTCGCTTGGGAGAGATTTTTTTCTAAGCATTACTCGAGCAAAAAAAATACGGCCCATATTTATCGATATTGCTTGAGGTAAGCGATTTTGGGGAGTGGAATGTTAACGTTGAACAACGGATGAAGAAAGCCCAAAAAGGGAACGGTATGCCAGTTTACCGGCGATGATGCCGGGTTGGTGCGTACTTCCGGCTCTGCAATATCCTTCATCGCATTTGACCACAAGAAGAGGGTACAATGGCTGGCAAAATGGGAGAATATTTTATTCATTACATCGACCCGGAGCTAGCCATCGCTTCGGGAAAAGAGGGCAACAATAAACTGCGAAACAACGATGCTAATTTTGTTGGTACGGATGATCAGCAAGCATAAATCAGTGGCCATGAGATTGGAAGGGGCGCTGTAAACTTATTTAAATAATGGTCGCATGGTTTCTTATTGCGAAAACTCTCGAGGAGAATCCCCTAGATACTTGCCAGTTTTCATTTAAATGAGTTACGATTTTCCCGATGGGCTTTAAGGGTAAGTTACGCGCTTTTGATTTCCGTTTTACGTTAATCATACCCATTGAGACGTACGTACGAAATGAAACGATTGTCTAACACTCTACCGACTTGAACGGAGTATTCTTGATGCCGTTCCTCATTGTACAAACAGTGCGATTCCTTGGGGATATTATTGGGTTAAACCAAACGTTAAACGATCGTCTAGACTCGAAACCGAACGCGTGCCAGCACTTTCCACGAAAACACACAGACAAGGGCTGCGATATTAATTTTTCGCTCCATTGGACTCATCATTTATTATAGCGCAGGATCGGCGGTTTACTCCGGAAGCCGTCCCCTAAAAGGGTCGTGGATCTGGGGCGTTGTTTGACTCATTGAGTCAGCGAGAAAAGGAACCTAAGGAGGCTTTCTTTCTGGAGGAGAATCTTTAGGGTGGTTTTTGATCGATGAGTCCATTACTCAGCGCGACATAGACTAACTACAGTGGTGGCGATACGTTAACCGCGTTGCCAGTGGTTGGACATAGATGGCCCTAAAATTAATCCAACCCAGTGGATAAGATCATTCTATGACATCTGTATAGCAGAAATGCGTTGGTGGACGGCCTTCCAGACACGTACTCGTCTTAATAACATTCGCTCCCGGAGGTGTACTTATTATTTCATTTCCTTCCCACTCTAGCGAGCTGCTCCGTGACATGACTTGACTTTCCAGTAACCGAAAACGAACATCTTCTACTCTACGCTTTTCCACGCGATGGAGTTAAAAGTTCAGTTACATCACGGCAGAAATATTGTGCCACACGGTGCTCACGTAAGCGCGAACATTTTCTTTCATTTTCAACTTTTCTCACCGTGCAGGGGTTGCAACTCGGCAACATGCACACCGCCCTTGGCAGGATGGCTGGAGATTTATTCTTAGATTCCAAATTACAGCTCCGGCTGCTGGTGTTATTATGCTCAGCCGGCTTCCTTTCAGATGCACGCCTACTCACGGCACGAGTGCGCGTTTATGCAGTCGCAGAGCTAACGTTTCGGTACGGTGAAAGTTCTACACACACACCCACACTTGTTCTCCGACTTCCGAGCACTTCTTCACTAAACTTCACCGATCATATCAATGCAAATGCCGTCGGAAGTTCAGCAAACTGCAATCTCGTTACACGCCCGTGTCCGTGTTCCGTGCACGCGTCCGAAATGCAGTTCGAGTTTTCTGCATTTTTTTTCCGCGAGCTTCTGCTCACTAGAAGACCGTTTAGTATTCCAAAGGATGAGCCCGCTCCTGGGGGCGCGATCGAGATCAAATACTTCACACATGAGCTCAGTTTACCGTGCGCCTTTTTCAATAAAAGCGTGCCATTTGCATTCGCTTTGTGCCTGTTGGCATGCACCACGTTACATGCACGAGTAGCGTGCTCCTATGTGCTGTTGTGTGAGGTGGCCGAGTGAGATAAACTTGTTCCTGTTTCTGTACGCGTTGCAACAATTCATCTGCTTCGGTTTTCTTTAGAATTTGCGCGGAGAGGAATGTTCTTCACAAACCCTTCGGAATAGTTGTTGAAGTTTCTAACCTCCAGGGGATTCTTTTTCGCTTTTTTATGTGCCCTTCTCACATATTTGATCTCAGCACTATAGTCCTGATAGATGAAATAACATCGGGTGCCCGAGAAGCTTTCTTGACGTAAACCATCGATGGGTTCCGGTGCACTATGGGTTAAAATTCGAATTGTTTGTACCCCAATGTGAGTCCAAGCATTAATCTTCCAAAAAGTATATAGAGTAAGTATTTTATGGAATGATTATAGATCAAGTGAAATGTAAGATAGTTCCCAATCCATAACGAAACGAAACAAAAGCTCGCCACATATTTCGTATATGTCCTCCAGCTTGATCTACTACATCCCGCTGTGCGGTGTACTAAACTAAGCTATGAAAAAAGAGGCCTCAAACGATACGTACAACAATTTATATGATAATTTTCCCTCCCCTCCGAATGGCTGTTGTCGACCCCGAAAATTTTCCTACGTCAGGTTAGCAAGAAAACGTCGTTTTTATACACGCTCCTATTTTTGGTAACGCAACAAAGAGTGGAACAAAAAAGTTGTGTTGCGTTTTATCCATCGACTGTTCGTCCTTGCTCTCCACAACCTGCGTCGGTATTGTGGCTCACTTTGGGATGAAAAGCTGCTGGCAATCTTTTCCCGCTCCTCCCTACAATCTCTGTGTCTGGAAACAAATTCGATTTTTACCGTCGCGCTAAAATTTGCATCCCTACGGTTGCCTGCTTGCGTGTGGGCGAGTAGCCCACGAAAGGGTTAACGAGCGACGAAGCAGTGATTGATGGAAGTAATCGGCATCATGAATGGAACGACATTTTACCATTTCCTCGAGAAGCCATTCACAGCCATCCGGCTGATAGGGTGTATTGATTTCGTGTGTTGTTTTAGTGCTCCATTTTGCACGATTCCCCAACGACCAAGCGTACGATGGCAGAGATTGCAGCGTTATGTTCTACGCTGCATTCCATGCCGTAGGAAGATGCTGGAAAATCGATAATCGATCCTCCCGACTCGCCTGAAAGGGCCGCATAAATTTCACCAGCTACAGGACGTTGTCTCCGGTGCGTTGGGATTTAAATCTATTAGCAACGCTATTGACACACTTGCCAATCGGCAGGCGGCTCGAAATGGGATCGCATTGTAAATATGGTACCGATGAAATGAGCGACAGGTCCCTCGAGCACTCGAGTGTCAGCTCCTCACTCATGTCGGCAATAATAATCAATAGTGTCCGTATTAGCGTAGTCCTTTTGTATTGGGCCCTTTTCCTCGGTTTTCCCGCTTTCCAAGCACTGTCGAGCGCGCGGCGATCGAGGACGCGAGCTACTGTTTTTATTACGTGCCTTCAACGTCGCCGTGTTTATGCAAATCGAAGCCACCGTGCATCGGGGAAGGGAACCTGACAGGATCTTAATTTGCTAATAAACAACCCTTATCCGCACGACGTGAGTCGTCAACCCGTGGCCCGTAAGATGATCGACCCTCGTCACCGGTGTGGGCTGATGTGTGCGGACGCGTGGTTTATGGTTGACTTTTCGCATTAGCTTTTTCGACAGCTCCTCGATGCTGTCTGAGTGTGTGTGTGTGTGTGTGTGTGTGTGTGTGTGTGTCAAAGGGAGCATAAGAAACATGCACTGGTGAAGCGAAAGGGTAACTAAGCCAACCAAAACCATAGGTGGCTTGGATGTCGAAACTTTGATTTTTCCTCGAAAGCAGCTTTCCTTATGCATGGGATCACTGTAGAACCGACATGAGAGTAAACCACTTGCAGTTTTCCTGGTAACTGAACCGATTTATGCCAGAAAGAAGCTTTTCGGGGAAAACTTACGATAAAGATCCCGAAGAATTGGTAGGTGTTTCGTAACCGAGCTGACTGATTTATTATTTACATCCACTTCATTCCGTAACAAAAGGCTGCCATGCCGGTGATTAGCTTGGGTTTTGCATTAAACATCCAGATCATCAGAACGCACAGATTATGATTCAGACGAATTCCGTAGCGTGCACACGCTGGAGTAGAAATGGCCAGGTATTACGCAATTATCATCGATTGGGCTTGCAATGCTGAGCAGGTGATTTATTTCTTACGAAATACCTTAACCCACGAAGGCCGAAATTCGGTCTTGCAGTAATTGTAGCTCTTTTTTAGGAAACTTAATACCTTTGTGTACTGGCGTGTGCAGAATAGGCAGCCACTAGCAAAGCTTGAACCAGGCCATTATTAGGTATTTATAACACATAAACCTCTTACGGCTTATTCTCGGATTCTATCCACATTCGTGTTGAGCTGTGGCGTTTGCAAAAAACATAATGAACCGTGATCATTGAACGTGTTTCCCTTCGCAACGCTTGGTGACGGTTGGTTAGAAAAGAGAAAATATAATTGTAATAATTTCAAATACTCTCTCGCATTCTACAGTGTTTTGTTTTACCAATGACTTGATTTAACATTTGAATTAACGTGTTTAAAACCGTCCTTAAGTTTGTAATAAACGGGGTGCCGGACATAAATTGCTTGAGTTCATGCGACGTTTACTGCGTGGAACTCAACTGATGGAGCGTGGAAGCATGGAAGGTTCACTTGGCCAAGATTTGAGCATAGGAGTGATTGGGAAAACAGGTGATATCTTGCTTACTGATCAGTTTTGAGACTCAATTACTATTTAAACTGCAATTTCAATGTTCTAGCTAGACGTTTGTCATACCTTATGTATACTGGTGTTTAAAGTTATTAAAACATAAGAGTAACTATAATGCAGCATTCGATCCGACCCGTTGAGTCGCTGTTATTGAAATGGCACTCATCTCGTGAGCTCAAATATCGCATCTCGTGAGATGCTGTTCGCAGACTCCCTCCTGGAAGTGTTCATTATTGCAGGGTTGGAAGCGTTAGCTCTATAGCTATAGTGTATGTTTGGTTTTTTGGGTAAAATTAAATTATAACTTCCCCAATCACTCGAAGTAATCATAAGCCAGACAAGGAGCTTAAGTTTGTTGAGTCAACGATAATACAAATATTTCCTTAAAGTACAAGGAGCTTTAATTAAAATGTTATGATTGGATAGATTGTTGATTTATATTTATTTATTTATTTATAATAACAAATCTTCTGGCTCGAGTGGCCTAAAAGACAGAACTATCACTCAATCAATCAAACAAACAAAGCTTAACAATAAAACGCATATCAGACATGACGCAAAGTGTACAGACGCAAATAAATAGCTTAACACAGAAATCACATAAATCACAAGCCGTAAAGAGCACGTAGACGCATTTTAACACTGAACATTGAGTGGTTAAAATCGATTACATGGTACATCTCGTTAAATTCCCTAGTCATTTGAACCAACGGGTCAAAGGTGCCGTACTCTCTACGCCGGAAGTCAACCGCCAGCAACTGTCTGGGTCTCAACGACCTGCTGGGCGCCGTGAGATTTAACTTACTTAGGATGGCGGGAGCATCGATGTTGCCGTTCAATAGTTTAAAGACAAACAAACATTTGGCCATTTTTCTTCTGTGCTCGAGCGACTCCAAGCCAAAAAGAAGGCACCTCGTTTTATAATTGGCCTTGTTGACCCTATTAGCCCAAGTCAATCGGTTAAACATAAATTTCGTCAATCGTCTTTGGATAAGCTCAAGTCTGTTGATATGTTGTTGGTGAATGGGAGACCATACAACACAAGCACAATGATTTGAAAAATTGATTGCTTTCATTTATAGTTATCATTTTATTACCATTATCTCGCTGATATGGAAAGTAAAGGAATTCATTTCAAAATCCCATGCTGAATGGCATCGCTGAAAATGCATCGTGTGGTATTAACTTTTAGTTTGACTATCGCACTTGTATAAAAAAAAAAAGTGCGCTGTTACATGATAGCTCTATAGGGTGTTCTAGGACAAACAATTTTGAAGAATGAATGAAAAAGTATGGTAAGCTTATCAGTCAAAAAAATGATTATAACATCCATGCATTAGTTAATCAGTTCATCGCAGAATATAGGATTGTTTTGATTTTTGATGTATCAACATTTTTATACTTTGTTTAGTGCCATACTTCTATATTATCATATCACTCAAAAAGTAAAATTAGAGTCTTCACGGCACATATTATCTGGTATCTGCAACTTCCTGAAATCTTTTGTTATTAGTTGTTCGACGCATTTTCACGTGATTCTTTTTAGACCGCCCGCACCCTACTGTGCCATGAGGGAAAACGAGCGCTATGCCTAGAGAGCACTCATCCCGTGGAAGTAGCTTTCCCGGCCACTCATCTACGCGGTGACGGCATTGTTGTTTAGTAAAGCTGCTCCACCGAACAGACGCGTCTTGTGAGTGGCGCCGATCGGAAGAACAAGTCCCAACCGCCGCGGAACTAACGCCGTTGTTTTACGTGGCATTCGATCGTTGCCGCGAACAAAGGTGCGTGCACTCGCGAGCCGTGCGGAGAGAAGTTAGAATAAAATATAGTGCAGATGTTTAAATGGAATGTAGAAGAGCTTTAAATGAAAGTGTTCAAAATTCGCCAAATCCAATGCTGGGATTTTTCTGTGCTTTTGTGTGCCATCAAAGGAAGCATTGGCGGATAGTGCCCGAACCGACGGGATCTTCGCATGAATTACGGATGCATTCGATCCGCGCGTGTGTCAGTGCCGTTCTGGAGTGAGATGCCACATTTTGGGCAGTGCATGAGTGAAGCAGTTCTTCGTTTAAGGGCCACGTGAATAAAAGTGAGTGTGAAGAAACGAATAAAAGGATCAATCAATCAGTGTGTCGTCGAGAGTCCGCGGCCTACTACCGTTTCCCACATTTCGCTTAAGTGCCAATTACACTAAATCAAATCGGGAAAAGCCAGAGCTCCTTCCCGTTGGGGTAGAAACGACCCGTAAAACTTCATTGCTCAGTGCATGTGTGTGCAGCTAGACGAAGGAATTTGAGTGCAATTTGAAATTTTAATCTACTACCGGAGAGAAGAAGTGCCAAGTGCAAAAGTGCAACCTAGTTACCCTTCGAGATTCGTGGAGGATTTGGTGCGGGATCCAACCAAATCCAACGAGTGTGAATTTATGCTGAAAGCAACACTGTTTTGCGGGAAGATACTTGCGAATAGTCAGGTGAGAGGATGGTGTCTAGGAAGGCGTAAATCTACGGTCTCAAATTTTGGCCTCAAACCGCGTCATCAGCCTTACGGTGCATTAAATTAGCTGCGAAACAGGGCCAAATTGATCGGATTAAAGCCGAAGGAAGATCGTTCTCGGACGCAGAATGGGAGAAAGGCGAGAATGGGGCAATGGACCAATTTTTGGGAGGCAAATCTTAACTATCCCATCAACCCCCCGAGGGAGACGACGTCGACGACGCCGACGTCGACGAATCAATTTGGCCATTGACGAAACCCGCCGCCCGAGTCGACCCTAGGATTGATGGATTAAGCTGGCCCTGCCGGTGACAGCAATTTCGCAGCCTGCTACGCATCTCCGGCCCGCGTGACGTCTTCAGCAACCGTCAGCGTCTTGAACGAGGCGATACAAGCAGAAGCACCAGAAGCACCGACATCGGGTTTTCTCTGCCACCCGTTCGGTGCTGCTGTTTGCTCTCCGGGGGGATATAATTTTGAGCCGTTTTGGGGGTGGGTGAGCCATCACCAAAAAGGGATGGCCGCTTCAAAGCATCTTTGATGAGGGTCTCGCCTTGCCGGACTCTGTGCGTGCCCTCTTTTGCCCTTGCTTCACTCGCAGGCTTTTACTTATCTGCCACCGACGAAACACAGTTATCTTCCACTGATTGCTACAAACGAGCATTCGCGGACTCGCGCAAAAAGGACGAATCCTTCGTCAGGCGAAATCTTTAAGACGACATCGCAGGTGGCGGTGGTCCTTTGTTTCACTGGGCTATTTTTAGACGGGTCGCCTGCCGGCTGAATGACAGTTGACCGAATACTACGGGAATCGATTGATTGCTTTCGACGCTGAGCACCCGTAAGACGCCCCCGATGCTTATTATGCGTGTTTTGTTAACGACGCTCTCGGGAAGGATCTTCTTGAAATCCATGGCCCTCGGTCTCACCGTAGCCTGGACGGGTGCTTGATTAGACAAACAAGCGGCTTTGATGTAATCCCTCCATTGAACGCGTTGTTCCGATGTTTGTAATGATTAGGGCTCGTTTGAAGAGTTACAACGGCGATCCTGGCAAGACGAATGTACGGTTGCTTTGATCTGGATTCGGGTGGGATTATTTCTTGGACATCGATTACGTTCTCCGGTTCTGCGTTCTAACTCACGCTTTGTCACCCAAGACGCAGTGCTGGGTAATGATTATGAAGCTTTTCACCGTGGCTTGCAATTATAAGTTCTGGGAATAAACCCAACAGCCTCGTTTATTGGATTATAAGTTCTTTAACAGGTCTTTAATTTACCTTGATAATTTTCACCAAATTTTCGTATTATGTATACAATCCTTCAGAGGGAAAAAACACAAGCAGATACTCCCTAATAAATCACACAAACTTCAATACGGGCTTCAAAACCCGGCACAAATCATGAACAACATCCTCGACAAACTGGAGGTCAACAAGAGACCAGCAAACGAGAGCTTCTCGAGACCGTAATGTGATTACCTCCGCGTTTGCATGCGTATGCCGTACCACCCACGAGGTGGTGAAAGATAAACACAATCTCAACCATAAACCACTCTGCAGAACACGCGCTATTTACCGTGGGCAAATGAAATGTGCTTTCTTCGAAACAGATAACCCGTCTTGCGAAAAGGGAGAGCCAAGGCGGCTTCCCACAGGCGGCATATGGAAGCGATATTTTGCATCGGTGAGGTGAAAAAGGAGCTACTTTAACTTTAAGCTCGATATAAATCTTTTATGACACTTTTCCCCTTCGGACGACAACTCACGGCGGTCCGTTCTAGATAAGCCACCTCATCCATTTATTTTTTCGCGATGATTACGATCGGCTTGGAAAAAAGGGTGTATAATTAGGGTTTTGCTAAAAATTATGTCCATCCAGCAGTTGTCGTTTTTTGGCATTTTTTGAGCGGTATCACTCACCCGGATTATTTCCTCGTGACTGCTGCCCTTTTTATCGTCGATTACCCCGAAATGGGTACACCTGGAGGATGTCTCTTTTTGTGCCCTTTTTCCAAGCTCCCAGCTTGAACCCACCGAAAAAGACGATGAAAATTACATTTCGAGGAAAACCGGTACCGTCTGCGAAAGTTTGCAGGCCCTTTCCATGAAATATTATAATCATTTCCCAAATTACACCACTGATGGCTTGCTTTCATCGACTCAGCTAAAATGATCAGTTTTGTGCGTGCTTTTCGCGAAACGGTTTTATGCCAAGTACCGACACTCGCGACCGTGTTTGATCGATACCCGGTCCGGGATCTGCATAAATGAGCAAGTACAGCATGTTTATGCCATCATAAACCCACCACGACACGAGAACGATGCAAGCTTACGTGCTTCCGTCGCATATGGCGAAGTTTACGGGCAAACATGGACCGATTTCTTGCCGACTCGAGCCGACCGCCAGCATGAAGAGCTTTCGCTGCAAACTTTCCCCGGCCCGGTTGTCGTCATGTACCGGCAATTGTTTACAATCCAACATGAACTCAACGAACCGTTTTTCTCCGAACGGGAGGAAATTACATTCAAATTAGTTTGTCAACAGGCGCCTTTCCCAGTCCGGGGTTTTTCCACCGTCCAACCATCAAACCGGGCACACCAACTGAAGCCGTTACGAAGAGCTTGCAAACAAACACCTGCTGCTTGCGTTTGCCAAAAGCTTCGACGGCAGTTTGGGGCAGTTTATCGAGCACAAAAATAACATATTTGGCTGGTCTATTGAGGGAAGCCATAAATTTGTTGGCCCGATAACTCACCGGCCTCGAACCGGACGTCAGGTCTGCCACAAATCGTAATCTTTCGCCCGGTTCTCATCGAACCCGCCTTCGGCAAAGGGCGGAAAAGGGACCCAAACGTTCGGAGGGATAAACAAAAGTACCGCAAAGCTCGCCTGAGGCGAAATTCGAGGAAGCCTTCAATCTCGTCCGGCCGCAACTTTTGCCCATAAACATCAACAACCTTTACCGCCACGCAGGGCGATAGCGGATCTTATTGAATTTCGCTTCACCGGTCTATCGAACGAGCTCTCAGCGGTGAGTGGACTTTCTGCCCCTTCCTAGGAAAAGTCCTCGGCAACTGGTCCGTTATGAGTCGTGCCGATAGGCGAAGGGATTCCACAGGACTACGGGGCTGAAAAGCTGGACGCACCCCACCAGGACAAGGGAAGCAGCAAATGAAATGTTATCTTAAACTCTGAAGGATGTTTGAAAGCGCGATGTCGAATGGACGCGGAAAGGGAGAAATATAAAACAAATTTCCCAATAAGCTTCCAGCCGATAAGGAATCGGAAACATTGACTTTTCCGAGCGGGAAAGCAGCGCTCTTGATTTCCTCCACCAACCGAACAGCGTGCTGTCTGTGTGGTTCCCGTGAAATAAAAACCCAAGCTCAGGGCTGCAGAAGTAAAAGTTTGGTGAAATTCCTAATAAAATTATCTCAGACTTCCATTGTTACGCATTCTCTCAGTCGCCCATTCCGTAAGTAAGTTCGAAACATTTGCTGTCGCAATAACCACTCGAACGTTTCATTAAACCATTAAATGATACTCTTATCGTCTGGTTTCTGGCTCGAGAGCTCACGCACAAAGCTGAAATAGCCCCTCGTTTGCAACTTCAAAATTGTTTTTAAAATTAAATGAGCAAAAATCAATTCACCGTTATAAACGGAGAGGAGCAAAGCGAAAAACAAACAGCTTCCATCGCGATGAAGTCGGTTGCAGGTGTACGGAAGCGAGAAATAATGGAAAATGAAAAATCAAACCAACAAAACGCGATTCCTCCGCAGCCATTTATCAACTGGAGTGATGAAAATGAATTATTGATTTCATCAGCTACTCGCAGGTGCATTTGTTCGTATTGATTCTTCTGGGGAACGAAAAACGAAAATGGAAAGAAAACGCTGGACTATATGTGTGTGTGTGTAGCGGGAAGAATACGGAGGGATAAGCGCACAGTATTTCTCTAAATCCTCTGCTCTGTATCATGCCCGCGTAAGCGTAAACAAACCGAGAAGTTTATATTGCCCAATTTAATCCGTTGTCAATTAAGATTTCCCTTAGTTTCCCAAACTCGTCCTGTACTGCTGTCGCGAAAATCTCAATCCACCCCGTGCACCTTTTAGCGAGCGGATCCTTCGCTCGAACCACGGCGAGATAAACATTTGTGTGCCCGTGCACGAACGGGCCGTTAAATAAATGTGACAGCGGCCCTTTCCCGGGCTGCCAGGACCAGATGGCCAGGCCGCGAATGACATCGGACGGCTACCGGCTGGAAGGTGCACGACTATACGACGATAAATATTTCGCTATCCGGCCGAGCACCGTGTGGCAAAAGTTTGGCACCCGCTTACGGGCTGCATCTGCGGTTCGACGATGACCAAAGCGCGCCCCTGCACTCTACGTCGTGGTCGTGAAGAGGACAAAGGAGAAAAAAAAACACCTCTAACCAGGACTCAGGCACTGTGCTGCATCGTAGCGATGTAGCTGAGATGCGATGGAGAGTCCTGTGTGTTGTTTTTTTTTTGTTAAACCCGCGCGCAAAACTTTGTCTTCCACGACCGGACCCGGACCAAATGCTTTGCATATATGCACCGGGCAGGTTTTGGCTAGGTCCGAGCAGGACACAACTCGTTGAGTTGTTGAATGGCATGCGGGGGTGCGGTTGGTCGTGAAAATGAATGTCCTTCGCTAACAAACCGAGCCCCGCGGGTAGTTCGGGCAGGTTCCGGCCAGGTCAGCAGAACAAATATGTGATGATTATTGCCCTTAACGGTTATTTTATGCGGCGCTGTTGGCGCAGCAGCGAGCAAACCGAGAAAATAAGAGAAGAGAAAAAAAAACGCTTCTTCTGCATTTGGAGGTAATCTTGCGTTTTCTCGTAAGCGAAATTGATGGAGGACTGTAACGAGCCATTCAACTGCCACTAGAACTACGCTATTGCGAAACTGCTTTCGTCTTTCAGTGCGAGCAAAACGAGCCTTTTGCAATGCGAACTTGGCTTGGAAAAGCTCGCAACGGCTTAAGAAAACGACAGTTGGGGACCACTTGGGCCTTAATTTCATTAAAGTGGAGAAAGAAAGTTCTAAATTTAATTCACTCCGTTCGCGAACCTTCCACTAATCGACGGTATTGATTTCTCGCTCGAACTAGAGCGCTTTTCTGTGGAAGTGGCCGTGGAATGTTTCTGAAATGAAACGCTGCTGAGCGTGGAATTTTCTGTCGATCGTTGCTTCAATATCTTATCACCCGTGCGTTTGATATCGCGTTCGAGCTCTACCAATCGCGATTCGTTAGGATGAAAAGTATGCCTTTGTTGTAGCTGGGTCATCCCGGAGGATGCTCCATTTTTCATATTTCATCTCGAACATCCTCGAACCGAAGCTGGCTGGGGAGTGAAATCTGTAAGCGCACGGCTCTTCGTTGGCGCAAGTCTCGGCGTCTCGGCGCAAAACAATCGATTACAATTCATGTCAGCCAAGATTGAGCTTGAAAAGGGCGCTCGTCCATTAAATTGTCCGCCCTTCCGATTCACGGTGCCCATTTGTCACGGGTAGCGTTCGTAAATTAAAGTGTTTGTTGCAGTTTTGCATCGAATGCGCGCACAATTGTTTTGCACTCGCCGACCGTTTTGCCGATTGCAGATGAGATTGCATGCCTACCCGGCTGGCATCTACGCCCTCGGGGTCAGATGCATAATTTATCAACCCGACGTCAACGGTTGTCGGGCTCGCGTTTCTTATTACACGACCAGGAGCATGAGGCGTGGTTCAATTTTCCGGAAGGGATCGTTATTGAATAAATGCAACCCCATTCACGGGCACCACGGGCATCATTTTTCTCTCTGTCTCTCTCTCTGTCGCCATCTCATTCGAGTGCTATTTGTCGCAATTAAACCAGTGCCCTTCGATCCATCGCGGGGTGAGAATCAATTTCAATCAAACCGCCATCAATAACGGATAGGTTCCTTCGTCATGGCGCATGTGACCGATGTGTGGGCGGCTTCCAAAGAAAATCTCTCCGGATGCACTAGAATTTCCATAACCACACGATACGAAACGTATGATTTCCGACGCTCCTGAGAAGTGAAAACACCGCCACACGTTGCCACGACCGGCCTGGGTCTGTTCGGTGACTGCTTATCTCACGTCTCGGATCTCGCGTGCAGCAAATGACAGCGTCTCCGGTCGCGCATCGCACCGCAAGCGAAGAAGCCAGGGGCACTAAAGATCATCGATTAACGCCGATGGTGACGGATCCGAACCGAGGTGGGAATGGGCGCTCGAAGGGTGTAATTTTGCACGTCTGTAAGGGCCGTAATGACGTGCCGGTCGTCCCTTCGGTTCTCAGTCGCCCTTTTCTAGCGCGTTCGCGAAACCGATCCGGAGCTGAGGAATGATTAACTTCATCACTGGGTCGGGGGTTGTGTCTCTCTCTGGGGGGAAGTTTTGGTTGCAATCTAATTATCTCATCAGCGTGGTCCGCGTGGCAATCTATCACGCGAGTTGGTTGGCGCGTTGTGATCGCGAGCAAGCAAGTGATTGCCATTAGGGTGAATTAATTTAAGCCCGCATCAATAATCAATCTGTGCGCGAGTAGACAACGATCCCCGTCAGTTGGGCTCGTCGGTGTATCAGTCACGTAGCTATCAGATTAGAGTGTTTCTTCCGCGAAACAGAACGCCCAGTGCAGAGCATCAATCTAAGCGATCTCGTGTGTGACTAGTGCATCATTGCAAGCAAAATTTACCGTTGAAGATTGAGAATAAAGTGGTGTTTCATATGTTTATAATAAATCAATGAACATACTTCAATATTATACCTACTTAAATCGACTTCAATTACGTGCAAAAGACGACAACTTTTTACTCAAACATGGTTGCAAACGGTTGGGTTTATTTTGCAAAACATAAAATAAAATAATTACTAGCCAAGAGTATCATTATGTCTCGTTGGTTAACTCTCAAGCGAGTACATTACGTACGCTGCCAGTGTATGAATATTACATTACACGTCCTCGTTCCAACCCAAGCACCGTTTTTGTTTTTCCCAACAATACCCCAATATTATGTAAATAAAGCACCTTCGCACGTCAACTTGCCTCGGTCGAGGTTTGTAAGGTTTTGTTTTATGTTTTTTTGCTCTACTTCGCTCTCGGTAATGGATTTCATGGTACGGCAGCAAGCCTTTACAAAAGACAATCTGCAGATTTCCCTCGAGCCAAGTGGCTTATGCTTTCGTTTTTTTTTATATGTTTAGTTTTTCAATGTACCACCATGTGTGCAGTTTATGGTTCTTATAGCCTCACGTGTGGTGCTGATCGTGTGTAGTTGCAAGGTAACCCACGGTAGGTTGAAGTGAATCCTTTACTGCAGCAAAGTCAACCGTTTGATGTATTTTATGGCGTAAGGGTTTTCCATTACGAGATGATGCGCCGGGGCTTCTACAACATCGAGGGAAAATCGCGAAAACGTCGTGTCTCGAGATGGAATTATGGAAGTAGTAAAAGAAAATATTGCACACCACTCTGTCCCGGCCCGAAAACGATGTTGTTTGTTTAAAGCTGAAGCCATGTCGCTGCCGAACGATTATTTATTTTACCCTGCGAAACTATTTGAGAGGTTACAGTTTAACGATTAATTTTCACGGATGCGCCGCCGCTGGGTAAATACAACTGTTTCGTTCCCGTTCTCGAACGGATCAGCTCGAACCGGATGGGTTGGTTCACTTTCTCGTCCATCGACGTGTGATTTATGACTTTCGCAAGGTCGAGATCAGCTCTCGGGAACCCTCTCCCGTTTTCTCGTCCATCTCCGACTCCAAGATGGCTCGTAAAATATATATTTACACAACATTTACAGCATGTTCTCGTTTCCGCTCGTAAAGTCACGTATCGCTAGCTCGCGCGAACGGATGCACTCCGATTCGATCGATGAGATTATTGGCTCGGGAGCAACACCTTTCAGCCAGTAAAAAGAGGCAATTTCGCTTGGCAATACCTCTGCGTCTTGTGTGAACTCATAATCCCACCCCATAAGCCACCTGGGAGCTAGGATAATAATCCGGACACGTTTATAAATCAATCTTCCGGTGTGCCACGTGGCACCAGACTCACCGTCGAACTGGGGAATAGCTGGAGGCATGAGGACTTACACCACGACGACATGCTTCTAGTGTCCCTTTCGTTCCGTCTCGGGGTGAAATGATTACATTACCATGCGTGTCGTGAACGTGGACCATATAAAAGGGCACTGATAATAAACCGTTCTCGAAGAAATCGAGAGCCAGCGAACATAAACCCGAATGAAGATGAAGCCACCGCACGGGAGGATCATTTGAATTTGCTGCATTGCTCCCCAGTCGGCATTTCCAGAAGGGGCAAAAAATGTACAAAATGAATGCGAATTGCCTGCCACTTTTTTTCACTCTCTCTACTGGAAGAAACGGGGTTCTTTTCCCCAAAATAGGCCCACCAGAAACTACATTATGATGCAAATACCCTCGGCGGTCCGGAACAGTCACGCAAGGGAGGCGAAAATAATTTGACTTTCCGCAAAATTGTCACGCCTCGCACAGGATCGTCATTGATCGAGCGCCCTTTCCAGCATGCCTATCTTCGTCAACCCTCACAAGGGAGGATCGTGGGATGAACAGCTCAATCCCACGCGAACCACACCGAGCGCTGTGTGTCGGCAAACGTCCCACAATCCGTCAATCAACG
Source organism: Anopheles nili (assembly GCF_943737925.1). Taxonomy (NCBI): domain Eukaryota; kingdom Metazoa; phylum Arthropoda; class Insecta; order Diptera; family Culicidae; genus Anopheles; species Anopheles nili. Next base: position 9,245,047 of record NC_071292.1, read on the forward strand.
CGCGCTAGCGTGAGGGTGTGGAATTTGTTTTACGATTTTCCGACATCTTTTTTTTTTTCACTTTTTTTTCATCTGCGTCTCCCACGACCATGTGTGGTCGGTTTTCGGTGGCACGGAACCGCTCACGAACCAGATGCAAACGCTCACGGGGAATATGGCAACGTTTCCGTTTCCTTTTTTCTGCCGGTATTTTCGGAGAGAGCCCAAGTGGATGCTTATCAATCATGGTCTTTTTTTTTTAATTTGCTTGCTCTGTGAAGCTTCCGGAGAAAGGGTATTTTTTCCCAACATTGGGTGCGCTTACGCCAGCTCTATGGCCCACTGCAAAGCTGCCAACACCGAGCAGTCGACGACGGAGCGATGACGCAGCGTGACGTTTTGTACCGCCATTGTGAAATGGTTGGATGCCAAATGAAGTTGACGTTTGAGCGCTGGCAGCTCAGTGTTGCAAGGCGTATTTTTTTATCGGCGAGTAATTTCCCAAAATCCCCGAATGCCGGAAAAGCGCTGATTTAAGATTTGATGCTCACCCAATTTTCCGTTTCCGCCTAATCCTTTGAAGGACGTTTGAAGGAGGAAAAAAACAAAATAATTGCGAGATGATACTACACCGCATCGTTCCGAAGCCCATCTTCATTCTACCCTGCCCTGCTTTCGGGAAGGAAATTCGAGCGGAGATTAATTTGTATCGTGATGGCGTATTTCACGGCAAGGTCACGGCTGCATGCCAAGGATGCGCCCCCAAAACGGGCGGCTTCGCAAAAGGTTTCGCGAAGCGATTTGCGTGCGCGGTTTTCAAGTGCCCAAACCGGCGCTCAGCGAAAGCGGATATCTATTTTTACCGCCTCGATTACCATCCACGAGAGGATTTGGCGTCCGGCGTCCGCTGGGCGATAGTACTGCACATTATCGTGGCCAGTTAGTGCAGCAAAAAGCGACCCTGAACCGGGATTGGGATTAAATTTCGCGCGTGCATTCGGGGGTGCGCTGGTGCACCATTATTTTCCGCTGCTCGAGGGAAAGCGTCATTTGATATTCGATATTTGAGCCGGGGGTTTTGGATGATCTGATGGAAACGATACAATTTCATCATTTTAAGAAGGGAGGAGACGTTAGCCCCGTATTTATTGAGACATCATTTTCTAGCCAAGAAGATGTACATATAATCGATGCAAATTCAAATTACCAGGGCGCCATTTTCGCTGATCGAGCATTCCTTCTTTAGTTTCTTTTGCCTCGTGAATGCTCTAAAATGAAAGCAAGTTGGATGATTGGTTCATCAGTCGTGGGGAAATTCCTAACGCGCCACTACACACCACATCTCTAGCAAAGCTTGCATCTGTGCCGGTGATTTATGTGACGACTTAATGGAGCATTTTGCTCAAACTGCTCGCTTGTAAAATTTGCCGATCTCAACAAACCGTAGATCAATCGAGATCGAACACGACCAGGCGCAGGCCAGCAGAAAACAAAGAACAGTGGTGCGTAAATTTAGACACTGAGACATGTTTCGAAGGGAAAATAAAAGAAAAACGCATCATTCGCAACGCCACTGGGAAGTGTAACGATCCTCAAACGAAACATGCCTGCATCAGGGGTGAAACCCACTCGTCTTTTGCAAAACTGTGCCAGCACTTTTCATTCATCGATAGGGAAAATTTTGTGCCGGAATTTTTTTTGCAAGCCCCCTCCTTCTTGAGCTACAGTAAACAGATCATTTCTGGCACCACACTTCAAACCGGTCGGACGTGTACGGGGGCTAATGTTTACGGTTAAACACTCCCGGACGTTCGGCATCGTCTTGGGGACGCCTTTTTGTTTGGGGGAGACTAAAACCCAGGGTGCACTTTCGATCGAAAGTTTATTGGCCCACTAGGATGGGGTGGGTTTTTCGCTTTGGTTTTACGATCCACAATCCACAGCGCTGTCTGGGAGGCACACCCAAATGCAAATGCTCGATGGAAAGTGCAACCATCTCCAAACGCCGTTCCAGATCTCGCAGACGCTCAAACGTCGAATTGCTGGTCTCCAAGCCGCCCGACGTGTTGGATAAACATTTGAACCATCTCTCAAAACGATGCCTTTATTCTGAAATTGCTTTCTTCAGTGTAGCTGTGGACTGGGGGATGTATTTGTTTACGGTACATCGGAATAAAACAACACCGCCTTTTCTCCAGGCACAACATTTTACTACCAGCTTTGTAAATTTCCATGGCTTTGGAACCTTGGTGATTGGTTCTTTTTACGGCTTAATAAAAAAAAAACGCGTGGCTCAAATTGAATACGAAGCGACCGTTTGTCGTTATCTACTTCTCAATCATCAGCAGCAATTCACCCGACGTCACAAATCCGAATCCCTATCCGATTGCTTAAAACCATCTTTCGACATCTTTGCCTTCCGAAGCGGCGACTCATTTTCCCCCACTACTCGGTTCAATTGGCAAGAGGTGGTTCTTTTGGACCGCTTTCAAACAGGTTTGCTGCACGGACGTTGCCATTTGTGGCCGATCATTGTCAGCTTGTCAGTGCTGTCAATCACTTACAGCAAGTGTCTTTACCGTGCTTGAGAGGGCGTTTTTCCAGCTGGTAGCAATTACGTGGTACGTTTTTCCATTGCACTGCTGGTGGCACGTAGCCGAGAGGGTTGAACCTTTCCAGGAGTAGAAGCAACACTGCAAATAATCGGCAATCATGAAGATGTTTACCTTAGTGCGTGTTTACCTTTATTAACGTATACTCTGGTTGTGGTTGTGGTGTGTGCTTTGAAGTTCACACGCAGCTGCACTATTTAAACCGAGTTTACATTTTCGGTCATTAGGTATTTCTCGATTGCATTCCATAGCTTAGATATATGAGCTACGAGTGATAACTTTAAGCTTTGTGCGAATGTGTGAGAATATTTTAAAGGTGCGAACTATATCGATCGATTATCGATTTTTGAGACGTAACACAATCAATTGAAAAACAGCCCATAGAATTAAAGAAGAAGATACTTTCTGAAAAAATGAAAAATCGAGCGACGAATGCATTTGTCAAGTGATACCTGATCGGCTACAAACGAGTATTAATTGTGCTCCGATATCTGTCATTGAAGCATTTCTTTATCCAGATACTGTTAATCTGGCAACGACGTCTAGACCCTGCACTCGAGTCCCATCGGTTCGCAGATTGGCCGAGTTCCGGTGATGAGTGCTGTTCGTGCTCTGTTACGATTCCACATCCCGTAATCCTGTCGAACAAGTAAACGTACCGATCCCAACCGAACCCACTCACACCACGGAATGCTCATGGTGAATTTAACGATCAATTTCACAACTTGTCCGCGCCGTCAGCAGAAAAGGATCAGCATCCGGAATGGAGCCGGTTGCCGAAGGATGCAATTTGGTGCTCAAATGAAGCGCAAAAGAGAAAGCACAACCGCAACAGCAAAAGCTGCCCGTGTTCGGTGGCAGTCATCTTGGGAAATGGATTAGGATCGAGCGCCCGAGGGATCCCGGACCGTGGTGGGAAACTTTTGTCGTTCGTTTTCCGAGGGTGGTTTAAAATGGTCGATGGTGCACGAGCCAGGGCGTGGGGAATTGGTTAAATTTGGTTCTGGCAAACGTCCCGAAACAGGCCAGATAGAATTAAAAAAGCCGACTGGCCGAAAGATAAATTGCGAGACGTTCTATCAGCATCAACGAATGGAGAGAGAGAGCGAACAATGGCGCATGGGTGTAATGGATCGGGTTTTTGTTTTTTTCCTCGGCTCTCAAGATGGAAGGCTTTGGCGCAATTTACCGAGGTCACTAATGGTGGTATCCACCAGCGAGTGGACCACCAGCACCGATGGCTCAGACACGTCCTCTACCATCTGCAACCATGGGAAGTGAAGCTGGACCTTCGAACGTTCCGAATGAAGCACCATAATGGCACAAGGGGGAGAAAAAATTGTCACCGGCATTTTCGGACGATAGCAAGCAACTTTTACGAGTCTCAACGTTGTGTCGTTATTTTTCGCTCCATCTCTTGTTCCGTACACTCGCTTGATGCCACCTCGAGCAAGACATTTAAAACAGGTGGCTCTTTACGCGTCTATAGTTTCCTTTGTTGCGTGGTAATCCCACGCCAGGTGTCAATCAACGTGCGCCCGGTGGTTCGTGTTCGTCCATTTATGGTCCTAATGTCCCATCTTTCCATGGCTTAGTCGCGTGTGGGCGTGATGGTTTGAGATGTTCGGCTAGAACGAAAACTTATTTCCCGTTCCTAATTCCATCCTCCCTGCCAAGATGCCACGATCTGTCACAAATCATTATCTGAAAGCATCTTCCCGAGGGATGGAGATATGATGATGCCACTAGCTGTCACAGATGGAAAGGGAAGCAGGAAGTGACGCCACAAGACGTCCATTTCAAGCACGAGGACGATAAAACACTAGTCGACAACGCACTTGATTCAGCAGCCGGAGCAGCATGAGACGACGAGAGAAGGATTTTCGTCCTTCGCCAGCTGGCTTACGAAACCATTCATGGTGAGGCCACCCGCGAATCGTTAGTGGTGACCCCCAATTTCAGTGCCGGTCCCGAGACGCCTAAAAATAAATCATTCTCCTATTTCCCGTTCCGTTTTCCGGTTTCCTCCTCCTATCCGACCATCGTGCACGCGCACGCCCTGGAGAAGGAATTATTGTCTCACAGATACAGTGAGTAAATTATGTTGCCGGCCTTGGCACTGAGTGCATATTTTATTGGGGAATTCGTGGCCGGAAAATATGCCGTTGTACTTTCGCTCGGTTGGGGAAGAAAACACAGTCTCAACGCCAGTCTAGCAGGGGATTTGTCGTCAAGCACGTGCCGTGTATGGTTACGGTTCGTGGGTTTTCGAGCGGTTGTTCAAAGCCGACCTTGAGGAACGAAACACAAAAACGAAAAACAAAGCCATCGTCAGTTCCTTGGAATTATAACATCAATAACATGGTAGTCAGAACGTGATAAAATTTCCAGAATCACCCTCTGTGTGTGAATGCTCCTTTTCAGGCAACATAAGTTTCTAGGCGTACAACAATTACCTTAAACGTCTGCACTCGCACACGCAAACAGAAGCTCATATTCTCGGGTTTTGCTTGCAGCACAGGAAAATTTCAGATTGAAGTTTATGTTCCATATTTACCCAACCGTTTCCATTGTTCTATTTCCACCCTTCCTCGATGGTTTATTTTTATGAAATGATTTACTCGCCGAAGAAGCGCCTACCCGTACCAACCCAAACCATCTCACGAGCGCACAGAAGCTTGAGTATCCGGTGAGCGGAAAATGCTTTGAAGACGTTGAAGAGGAGGAGCGCGAGGGTATGTTGTTTTCGAACCAGAAAGAAAACCACAAACACGTCGAAGACATTCACATTTGTCTTTATTTGGTTCGAATAAAAAGCAATGAGAAAAAAGAGAGGGAAAAGAACACAGGTAATGCCACACCCGGCGGGAAGTGAAATAATGAAATTAAATTTTCATTACCCTTCCGGCATCGTTATCGTCATTATTAGTGCCACCAAGTCGTTGTCCTCATCGACCTCGACGAGTTAGGTGTTTCTTTCTTCGTGTTTCACTTTTTTTTTCACCACACCTGCGTTGTGGGACCAGACGTCTCTATCGTACCACGTGCGGTACCAGGCGTCTCCATCGTACCACGTGCGGTACCAGGCGTCTCCATCGTACCGCGTGGCTGTGATGGAAATCTGTTTTTTTTTTCGCACCCTTAAACTTCCGTTGCGCAGACTTTCTCATTTCTCTTCTTTGTTTCCATTCATTGCAGATAATCCGGCTCAATTACCGATAATCCACCGACGGGGGACAGCAATTAAGCTATCGCCTCGCCCGACAGGTGTTGTTTCCGGGTACGATGGGAAATCATTTCCCGCACGCGTGCATAAGTGTTTCTGATTAAAACCACCCCCCGTGGTGGGTGTGGGTGGCAAAAGGCCACCCCCATCGAGTGAGAGCGCACGGATGGAGCACCTCAACGATATCGATCGCATCGCATCGCACGGGTGCAACTGAGGCACGAGTGAAAGTGACGCTTCCGTGCGAGAGGAAAACTCACCTCCGAAGTTGCTCAAGTCTAAGGGCACCCCTCCGGAACATGATAGACTTTCCCAACGGGACTGCCGGTGTGATGAGCCTGCTCAGCTCAAGCGCCGCGTTTCTCGACGAGCTGGGTTCGGCCAGCGGTGGGTTGCTGTTACAAGCGGCGGGAAATCCCTCGACGCCCGTTGGAAACGCCTCCACTGCGCTCGGCAACTACTCCACACCGTCCTCGTTTACGGAACACAGCTCAATGGCTCCGCTGCTCACCACGACGCTGCTGAACGTGAACGGCACGCTAGAGTTCGGTACCACTGGTACCGGTGGAGGATCGGCCGGAAACCTGACGCACTCGTTCACCAACTTCGTGCACAAGGAGTTCATTTTCGACCGGACCGACGTGCGCGTCATATTCATCACACTCTACTCGCTGGTGTTCTGTTGCTGCTTTTTCGGTAAGCTCGAGTTCGACGACACGTGGAGATGAAGGGACGCTCTCGGTGACATTGTAGCAGTGCTGTAACGAAACCCGGTTGCTATTGACGTGTATCGAGCGGTCTATTTGCGTCAGATGTAAATTGCATTTGTCGATCATTCGTGTCGGGCCTATATTCGTTGTTCGCCCGCTCGAACAGCTCGCCTGGATTTGAGATAGTTTCCAGACCACTTGGGGATGTGTTGTTCTGAAGAAGAATGGTTGGAGATGTATTTCGACACTAAGCTGTTTGAATCGGATTAACACAGCGTATGTTTTTCGCCAGATCAACTCACAAAAATATAATCAGCTTGAACAATGTAAATCTACTCACAACGACGAGCGTTTTCGCCAGAAAACCCTTCGCACAATGAAGATTAATTATCTCAGTTCGGAGATCGAGTGTTTTTCCCACCGCTCGTAGCTAAAATCCTGATAAGCTAAAATAATACCGCCATATTTTTTGCATGATCCAATGGCACCAATAATCCGAGAAGATTTATTTTCACCATCACCCTTTCTACTTCCATCCATGCTATCCCTTCGACAGGAAGGAAAATATTCTTAGCGTAGCGTGAAGACTTCTCCACTTCATGCACCGCTTTTGCCATTTCGTTCGCGAATCAACTCTTTGCTGGGTCGAGACACACCAACTTGCCAGTGGAGCCGGCTATTGATAGACTTCGTTTTCGCAAGAAATCATCATCGAACCAGTGGAATGGATGGAGCAGCTAGTCTCGGATGAATTATTTATTACCTCCGTTCGGGTTACGCTCAGTTTTTCTTCACCCTCATTCGATTTCATTTCCTCTTCTTAAAGCTTTTCCCTCAGTGTGGTAGCTCAAGTAGCTCCATTTGTGTCACGGCCGTTTTCCCGGCTTTTCCGATGGCGACGTTTTCCTGCGGAAAAGTCGTTCAACCAGAACTATGTGTGGTACTCGAGCACATACAAACAACCATCGAGTGAGTTGGCCTTGCAAGCAATTCTTCCACACAGGTGAGACCGGAATGGGGTGGATTCTGCGAAAATACCTTTCCAATTGACCGGTTGATCGAACATCTCCACGGCCAGATGCCCATCTCGGGGAAGCCTTCCTAAGCCCAAGTGGTCCAGCACGCCGTACGTTGAAGGTGTTTTCCACGAAACACCTTCCCGAAGCCACTGCTCGTTCATTGGACCAACTGCGATGAAAATCCTGCTCCTTTTCGGTCGGAAAATCACTTACTCCACCATCGGCCGATATCGAGGGTCGATGAAGTGATAAGCAGATTTATTGCCACCTCCCGTGTTAGTGGTGGCCAATTTTGGGCGCTTGATCCCTTTTCCCAGCCACGCTATCAACTTCCGGGGCAGCGTCATGAAGCGTCGGGAAATACGCCCATTTCACGGTGGTTAAATATGCCCGCGGTGATGATTTATGGCACGAAACGCAACGACGAACACAATGCTGGTGGAGACCCGGGTGGAAGGTTTCGATAAAACAATTACAGCGTTGCACCTCAACCAGCTGGGTTTGATTTATTGTGCCTCTTTTGGCACCGTGCACAAATTGTGGCTCGAATGGCAGCACGTGAGCGTTGTTTGAGCGAATGTGAGCTGCACTCGCGATTAAAAAAGGGCTCTGGGGGCGAGCAGTTGGGTCGCGAATGGCGAGAGTTTACAATTTATTTCCATTTATCTGCACCCGGTTTCGGGCTGGGTGCATATTTCTGCAATCATTCGATACGCTTTTTGTGCAAATAACATTAAACACTCATGCTTGGATTGCAATTACGAGATCAATGGCTGGCACAACATTTGCTGGTGTCCATCGTGCAAAGGAAGATCGCTTTGGGCGATATTTGCCGTTTATTATTATGTCCCTTATTCAGGTTCAGATTTTGCAAATCCCGAAATGGAATGGCAGTACGAAACCAAACGCTATTGCTAAGAGAGATCGTGTTGTGATATCAATCTTCTTGAGGGAAATCTCACCCAAACCGAGATGTAATAATTGAGCACCAGCAGGACAGGTAATGGGAAAACTTTCGTCCATTAATCAAGAAATAACAACCCGATCCATCCCGCACATCCTCATCGTGGCACACACCCACAATCAGGGAAACAGATTCTCATCTTCACCCTTTCATGTGTTCGCACATAAACGGACATATCGAGCAATCCCATCGGGCCAAAACTTTGTATTCGAACTGTAAAACCCCCCATTTTGGGGTTTTTCGCTCTCGGTGTCCTTCTTCCTGCTTCGGGGCCTTGCCCGCGCGATAAGCAATTCCAGTTCATTACTACTGAACCGAAACGACCCACGATAGTGGCGCTTCATTTTCACCATCATCACCAGCATCATCATCATCCGAAGCAGCAGTAGCAACAGAAGCACCAGTAGTAACACTTGTCGCTGGGTGATGTCCGGGGAAAAACACCCCGACGACGGCTTGCAGGATAAGGGGCGCCTGAGCGAGTTCCGTTTCCCAAGGATGACTTCTGAAGGGGTCGTTTCCTTCGAGATTTCTGATGCGCGCTATCTCCACCATGTTGGCCAGACCCCTTTTTCTCGGGTTTCCGGCAAGTTGAGGTGAAACCGACCGAGAGTTTCTCGGATTTCGGATAATGTGTCAGTTGCAGCTCCTCGGAACGGCGAGGCACGTGGAGTGCTCCGGTGGTTCGTCCTCGGTCGTTCAGCTTCGTCAATCATCCGGAATACCGTTATTGTGCGTGTGAGCACGTGCACGTGTGTATGTGTGTGTGTGTTTGTATTTTCTTCAGCGTTTAAGGACCGCAATCCGCAAGACGCTTGCCGCACGCTCGTCGTTTTTATGTTTTCCACTTTTCTTGCACCTTTTTTTCCAGGGAACCTGCTCGTGATTCTCGTCGTAACGCTCTCGAGAAGACTGCGCTCGATAACGAACTTCTTCCTTGCGAACTTGGCCGTGGCTGACCTGTGCGTGGGGGTGTTTTGTGTGATGCAAAACTTGACTATCTACTTGATCGAAAGGTAAGTCACGGTGGAAGCAGAAAACATCAAGGACGTAGTCAGAAGGTTTTTCCCCCATAGTGTCCCGATTCCCGAGCAGCACGGTCAGTTCCCGGAAGCCACCAATGGTCGTTTGATTTGGGGCAATAATTGATTTTACATTCCACAACAGACACATCACCGTTCGCTGGCGTGGCCGTGACTAATCGATCGCATTTCACTTCGACCGGAACGGCGGGAAATTGGGACCCGAACGCCTCAAAAGTCACCGAGCTGAAGCGTTCTAAGGACCCGCCGGAAGGTGCCCGCCGGAAACGACCGAAGGGCGGAGAAACTTTCGAAAGCAAATGAAATGGAAATCCCAACCCAAACGGGCGGGCATTAATTACACTGCCGCACTTACGGAAGGTTCGCTTTTTTTGTGTGCTTCCTTCACACAAAAGGACCGTCGGGAAATGGAAGAAGGTTTCAGAATATTCGCGCGCTTGAAAACGCACGTCCCACAGGCCGATTCGATGTGGACGCGTTTTTTTTTCTTGTTTTTTTTACGCATGATTTGAGTAGTATACCGTGCGCTACGAAAGAAAGCTACAATTACGTCAATTATTAATCTTTAATGAAGCTCGTGATTGCGCACCGATGCTGAAATGAAGCCTGCTCCGCTGCATGGTCGTGGGCGAATTCGAAACACCGCAAGGAAGACGGTGAAAGAAAAAAACAAGAAAATGAAACCGAACACCAACATCCGACCGTTATTTTAATTATTGTGCCACGAGTCCATCTGCGGCAGCGCATTCCCAAGCGAGACTCATTTGTCAAAAGAAAAGGCGGTGGATTGGAAGCACGTGGGCGCACCAACACAACAACAAAGAAGCACAACTCCAGAAGTCAACGATCTCCGTCCGTGGCCGAAGAAGCGAGATTTAAGCGTCGCCACTAGCATCGCCCAACTAGCTGCACACGGGTGCCGCTTGGCGTAATCCGTTTACCTAATTAGCGAGCATAATTAAAGCCCGTACGAGGCTCACTCGGGAGCTCGGGATTGATGCTATCCGATTTCCTCCGCACACGCAGCGTCCTTTTCGTCCTTTCCCAGGAAAAAACTCCACCCAAAACTTACCCACTGCGAGCATGACAAAAGGACGAAAGCGTGCGACGATGGCTGGAGGGAAAAGTTTACTCAAGTGATGACTCGTGATGCGGCAATGTGGGAGGAAAAATAACGACTTTCGGGAAAGATAACAAGCGAGCGTCTTGGGGCCGCATCTTGGCACAGATAGCATTCCACGCGGATTCCGGAAGAAGCAGCTCACGCTCGGGCTTGGAGGAATAAAATTAAAGCAAAGCACTCGTGTGCGGTTTGAGCGTTTCGCGTTCCCATCTGCCCTTTACGGTACGCTTCCCTCGGCTCAAACATAATACGACGTTCATTAGGATGCGCGCGGTTCCCTGGATCGAGTCATATTTATTATCCCTCCACCCACTAGAGCCCTGCTGCTGCTGCCACGAGAGGGAAAAATATGCGCAAACACGCTTCCGTTTGGTGCACGCAAAACTCTCCGCAAACTACAAACAAAACCCAACGAACACGCGACTGTGAGGAAATTTTCGGCGGGAAAATAGTACACCGAGCGTCTCGGGCGGTTAATGTTGCAACGGGTGGGTGGTGGGTGGTGGTGAATCCCAAAAGAAAACCTGCACGTCCCCCCCCCCCATCGACGCCGAAACGGGCAACCGGGAAATCGCAAACAAACCGTTGCCCGAAATATGCTCGAGATAATAAACAATTTACCGGACGGGGGGTATGTGCGCGTATGTTTGTTGGGGATGGCTTAGATAAAACTTGACTCCCATATGGAATCGCTCGCACTTCCGTTGTAAATCATCCGATCGGTGGGTGGGAACGCCTCACACAACCCGAGAAGCAATATCTGATCTTCATCAGCATGGTTCCGGTCGGTCGAAAAGCGGACGGACGAACGGCTCCCGGGATGGATTTTTCCGGAAGGAAGCATGAAAAAAAAAAACATGAATCGATGGAGGTCGCTTTCCAAATACACCCACACGTACGCATATGTGTCATTTCCCATTTCCCGATTCGCTTTCCCTACGGGGTTTGTTTTCCGCTTCGTCCAGACCGGCTTCGGTGGCATCGCTTAACGGATCTGTCACTAACATATTGCTTTCATTTGCTTTTTTCTCTTTCACACGCCATTTTCCTCGCCGGTGGTGGCAGCTGGGTGTTTGGGGACTTCCTGTGCAAGATGTACCAGTTTGTGCACTCGCTCAGCTACACCGCCTCGATATTCATCCTGGTCGTCATCTGCATGGAGCGGTACTTTGCCATCATCCATCCGATCACGTGCAAGCAGATCCTCACATCGCGCCGGTTGCGAGTAAGTTTGCTTTTTCCACCCACCCTAGCCAGTTTAATCACGTATATGGGAGTGGGAGGACAGCTAGTTAGTGGTGCGCACTGTATGCCAAACACTCTATTACCGGAACGTATTGGCTTTGCTTGGTGCAGCAGATGCAGCTGCGAATTCGAACGAAACGTGGGTTTGAGATTTTTTTTTTATTGCTCCTAGCCGCCAGCTAGGAAATGGGAATCGTCTGTTTGGCCATGAAAATTACACCGGAAGCCGCGCCATTTCTTCGACATGGAATTCGAAGAGCTTGGAAGCCCTTACGATAAGCCGTAGGCAGTTGTTAATTGATCAGAGTTAATTGGAATACTTTCAGCGCAGAGCTTGTCTTCAGCTGCATCTCAGACAAAAGCTCTATGGAAGCGCAAAATTTGCTTTGTTGCAAGCCCATATTAATGAGCCGTGAAGTACACAACGCTCCTTGAAATAATGATGGTGTTTTATACCGGAAATAAGTATGCACACTATTGCATCTGCATCAAGGAACTTCGATTCTCCAATGCAATGTTAAGCCAAATGTTCGACGTTGCATAGCAAAATAGTTACCGACGCGTGCAACATTCCATTGCTTTCCATTCAGTTGCAGCTTCTAGTGGCCTCTAATTACCGCACTGAAAAGCTCCACTCCACGAGCGATCTCACCCCAAGCAGCCCAAGAAGCCCAAGAAGCTTGATCTTCCGTCCCGTTGGGTGCCCACTCAATCGACCCATCGGTCGACTCGCTATCGGTCGCTTTCCCAAACGCCACAGAAAGTGACATCCTACGGCTGCTCGGTCGCTTTGTCCTTCGAGCGAATCCACTCACACAAAGGATCCGCCTCGTCGTCGTTGGCCGTCATCTTAGCCCGCGTGCCACAGTAGCAGCCGTGGATCGATAAGCGCCAAAGCAAACAGTATTGCACCCATTTTCTGCATCGACTCGCTTGCGGACGCTTCGCTTGCCACTCGAGATGCATCGTGCGGCCGGCTGTTGCTTCCCGGTGGGACCATTCCATCACCGCAACCCGGTGGTTGGAGTTTAATCTTACCGGCAAACAGCTGGCCGAACCGCAAGTGCAAGCTCGCCTGGCACTGGGTGGAAATAATCAGCTTAACTGCATCGCCGAAAAAAGGCAGAACACAATCGGGTTTCCATTCACGACGCTGCGATGCAACGGTACCTTGGTCGATGAGCGCTTCTGTCAGTCGAGGCGCTTCGGACTGACGACGCTGTTAACGTATTTTATCGCTCACTGCAAGCTTTCGGCATTGTCTGGTGCAGGTGTTGGTGGACGGGAGAAGTGGAAGCAATGTTTAAGTCACCTTTAGAGTGGTTTGTCGCGGTTGAGCTGTACCAGCTAGTGCCATGTCGTCGTGGCCACGCCTAGATAGGAAAGGTAAACGAATGGCTTTTCGAAATTCCACCGCATGGTTCGATTGGGTTGGTTTGGAAGCTTTTTCGCCAACAGTGCAACTCCGAGTGTGCAGGGAAAGTTGCTCCAACAAAAAGCCGACTAGCGTGGAGTCAACAATCTATTGAGCAAGGTTTCAGGCATTTGGTAGCCAAACTGTTGGTGAACATTTTCCGGAACATTTTCCATTAAATTACTGTTACCATTTTCTCGCATTCAGCTCGTGATCGTAGCCGTTTGGATAACGTCCGCCGTGTACTCGATCCCAAAGTTCATCTTTGTGCGCACGATCACGAACAATCTTGGCGATGATCAGCTGGAAACGATCTGCATCGTCAATCGGAAAATGTTCAACTCCGAGCTGTTCGATATCATCAACTTTGCCCTGCTGTACCTTCTGCCACTAATAGTCATGACGGTGAGTTGCTGTGTTTATGTATTTTTGTGCTGTTGGTTAATCAATTTCCCGCTGTCCTGCCACAGGTCCTGTACAGCCGCATCGCGATCGCTTTGTGGAAAAGCTCCCGGGGGTTAGAACGGCACATCGCACTGCAGAATACGACCTCAGCTAGCTACACGAGCAACTTTCACCGGAAGCCAAGCAGCAAGTACGAAAAACGAGCCGCAGGTGTCACCGAAAGCCAGGTAAGTTCTGGAAGGAGAGTCCCGAAATTCGGCGCCCTGGATGTCCTGCAGGGACGTCAAATTATTCACCCCATCCACGTGACTCCAATCCCCTTTTGGCAGGTGTCGGTGGAATCGGATAAGGTGGTGGTGACGACGTGGCCAGCACAGAACAGCTTCCACCAACGGCACGGCACTCAGCTGACGCAGGTCTCCCATTCCTCGAACAACGTGTTGCGAGCTCGCCGGGGCGTCATCCGGATGTTGATGGTGGTGGTGCTGACGTTCGCCCTCTGCAACTTGCCCTTTCACGCGCGCAAGATGTGGCAGTACTGGTAAGCTGGAAATTGCGATGACGGAAAACCGAACAACAGGACGAAGTTGGCCTCATATTTCATTTTTATCGCCATTTGGCCAAAACACCCAATATCTCCCGCCCGGAAGCGGAACTTCATGGCGGGTGTACGATGGCGATAAGCTTAACGTGCCAGTCACGGTTTGGCGGTCGCTCGCTTAATTGGGTTTTTAGTCCGCCAAGTGCGATGGGTGGGAAGAAGGGCACAGACAGACGAAGGAAGAAAAGTGGGCCCGTATAAATGGTCCCAACATGCACATTTAATTGAAATATTGCAATAATGCGCGAAGCATGTCAAGTCTTCTGGAGGGCTTTATTGGCAGAGTAGCCAGTATTGTGCTCAATTGGGCATGCGAATCCCCAACGGAGCTCTTTCTTGTGGACTAATGTGCTGTGCGATATGCCAAAAGAAGCGACAGCAGATTTCAGAACTTCATTTAGAATTCAGCTTCACATGCAAGCCCATGGGGATGGATGCCATTTATTTCAACAGTCTTTTTAAGGATCCCTTTAAGGAGCTTTAGCGAAGATATATGCGAGCGTTTTATAACAGGAAAGGCTAGCCAATCAGACCAATTGATTACTTCTGCTGCTACTAGATCATGTTTGACATGTGTCATCGAGCTGCTTGACATTTAGCGTGGCTACTACGATTCAACGACCCTGCGCTGTCAACAGGTGGTTCTTACAAATAACAATGCTCTCTGCTCTTTCAGGTCCACGGACTACAAGGGTGATTCGAACTTTAACGCGCTTTTCACACCGCTCACCTTCCTAGTGACGTATTTCAACTCCGGCGTCAATCCGCTTCTGTACGCGTTCCTAAGCCGCAACTTTCGCAAAGGCATGCGCGAGCTGTTGCTGTGTTCGTTCAAGAAGAACAAGAACAAATCGCTCAACCAGCGCATCCCGCTGCACGTAAGTACTGCCTGCCTCCCTTCCCCTTCGCTCACCACGCTCCGTAGCCACCCACGTTGGCCATTGTGCCACTGTTTCTGTTGAGTTTCATTCCGTTATTGGGTTTTCCGTTCGGCCTTTTCCGCCCTTTGCTGATGCATGTTGTTGCTGCTGCTGCTGCTGCCGCCGCCGCCGCTTTCCGCTGCATTGACCATCTCTTTTGCCCACTCTTTCCCCCGTCCACCCTCCCCCCAAATCCCACGCCCTCCTTCACTCAACCCGTAGCGACCACGGTCCATCCTAGTGCTGTTGCGGCATGCCATGCTTTGCTGGGCCACGGACAAACCGACCGTCTCCCTCACGACGCACTGTCCTTCGCCGACGTCCCGCTCGCTTGATGGCATCGATGAGCGGATGCTGTGATGGGCCTGCGACCAAGGATACATGCGCTCGGATGCGGGAGGATTCGAAAGGCGGGACCACGCACCGTGGGGTCCGGGTGCTGCATTGGCGACGGTTTTGGGTCGGTTGGTTCGTTGCTGGCTCGCATGGGGGGGGCGCTCGACGTGCCGGTAGGGCTTCCGTTGCCAAAGCCCCAAAAGCAAGCCCTGCGAAGACGGAAGACGGGAACGATCGGGTAAATTTGTGTCCGTTACGTTTGTTGGTGCATGCGATCGATGGTCTCGAGTTGTCCTATTGGCTTGCATCCTGGCAAATCCTCATGCAAATGAGTTGCATCGTGTGTCGTGTTTGTGCATCCATCGAACAGACGTTTAGAAGCGTATTAAATATATTATAATTCATTTTTATTAATGATATTTTAGACCCCAATTTCCCCATTGTACAGTTAGTCATCCATCGTAGTTTTCCCCACAATTTTCTACTTCATTTACACACGAATTTAATCCCAATTTTCTATGCACCCGAACAAACACGTTCCTTTTTGAAAAATCGCCTTTCGTCCTTTAGATAACTCCCATCCTGCGCCTTTAGAAGCATCATATTTGCATATACACGATTGGCCGCCTTATGGAACCTAATCAAAATGTATTTGTACGTCCGTCCCGAAGTCGTTTGTCCAGTGTGTTGTGTATCTGTGTGTGTGTGTATATATATGTGAGTGTATCTATTCGTCCTTGCGTGCTCAGATGTTCCACCGAAGGAACTAGCTAGCGAGGCCCCATTGCGTTGCCGGCCGAGACAAAATTTGCATTGATTGTTGCGTTTTTTTTCTTGTTTCCTCTTTCTTTCTTTTCTTCCGTTACGCGTTTTCTGCATTTTCCACCCATCCTCGTGTGCTCGTGTGAATGTCGTTCTGTGCCGTTTTGGCGCTCGGGTTTTGCGCCGTGGCCGCTTGTGCACGCGAAAAAAAAATGTAAATCGAAAACCGAACCGAAAAAAACGCTCCACCCTGATCCAACTAGACCCATTCCTTACCGACCGATTCGACCCATGTAGGATTTCCCCAATGATGCCACGACCTGATCGATCGCGGGTGCTGCGGCGGGTGTTCCGGTGGCCGGGATGGGGATGGGGACACCGGGGGGTGCCCTGGGACCGGCGGGTCACGGAGTCGCCATCGCCACCAGCACCATCACCAGCAGCGCCACCACCGAAGCCACCGCTAATGCACCCGGCTGCCGCCAGGGGGCGCGCTCGCGAGTTGAGCGTTTTCGCCGGCATCCGCTTTTCCGCCGCCAGGAGTTGCTCTTCCGTCGCACGAACGAGCTGGTGGGTCGACAGGACGAGGATGACGACGACGAGGATGATGATGAGGACGACGCGAACGAACCCGCTACCAGTTTTTCCACCGCCACCGTAGCCATGCCGCTGAGTGTGAGCGTCATCGAGACGGGACATGGCGCGAGCTAGAGTCCTTGGGCGTGCCGGAATCGGAACCGGATGTGAGACGAAGGCTCGCGAGGACTTATTATTACTGTTTTGTACGTACATCGAAATCGAGGTGCTCAATGCTGCTCGTTACACAACGACCGCACGCAAGCGTGGTGTGTGTGGTGAAGAAGAAAAATCAACCGCCGGTTGGCGAAAAATGGTGGAAAAACCGCGGAATCGATGAAGAGCTGGAAAGCGTATGAGAAGAAGCCGCGAGCACACAAACATCTTGACCCAACCGATCGGTGGAACGGGCTTATCCGTTAATTACAGCCCTTTCCGACGGGGTCCTTGTTCTCTTGTTTCTGGCTCCCTGCCTGCGCGAGGAATGAATACTTCTTCCCACGTGTTGTTTGGCCCACGCGGCCGGAAAAAGGGCGATGCTCCGATTTATTGTTCAATGCAGGAGTTTCCTGTTCCGGTTGGGCGCGGGAATTCGACCGAAAGACCGCTTCCGAACCAACAAAACTCTAATCCGGGCTTAACTCGTCGGGGGAGGATTGTCGAAAGTTTTTCCCTCCCACGACGCTCGATATCGCGCGTTAGTGTCACTAGTTATTTACTTGTCGTCGTTTCCGTTGTGGATTTGTGAATTTGTGTTCGTGAAAAAGAGGACATGGGGGAAGAAGAAAAAAAGAGGAAAAAGCTAGTACAAGTTTTGTATGAGTTGTTGAGTTTGGGGGATGTGTCTTTGCCAAATTTGTTGCCATTAAAACTTGCCCTTAGACAGGCGCATCATCACCACGATCGGTTCGTCCTCCTGGTTCGGGTGGTAATTTGTTCGATTTTGACTTGCGCACGCACAAACGCACAAAGAATTTTTCAAATAACGATACTGTGATAAAAGATGGGTTGGTTGGGTGAAGGCCATCGGCAGGGGAAAACCCAATTGCGGATTTCCCGACCGAACTACCTGAATGGAAGCCGACGAAAGTGGGCTCAAGTGGGTGAGAGCAGATGGACATAGGCAATGAGAATCAATTACACCGCTACACTGAACCCGAACCGTTTCTTATTTCGTGCAAACAATAACTAATGGCGGCCACAATAGAAAATAGAATCCACGAGCTGTATCGAGATGGGGGGGGGGGGAGGGGAGGATGGAAAAGCGCGAACGAAAAACGCCAAAAAAAAGGGGGAGACTTGTACGTGTACATACGTGGGGCAGTTTCGCCCGTTTTATCGTAGTTTCCATTGATAGGTATTAGGCGACGTACTTACGTAGCTGTGTTTTTTTTTTGCAAGGCTTGGTGGGTTGCTCCCACGAGAAATAGGATGCGCGAGAATCGACCGCCGTAGGGGCGCCAGAATTGCCAAAGAAGATTGTTGAACAATTGAACTAACCTAACTGTATATGCAGAAATCAGATGAGACTATACCGTTTAGATATAAAAGTATATATTTTTTCACGTACAAAAAAAAAAGCATAACATTTCGTCTCAGCTAGATAGGGCTGTTAATCGATCGAAAGGAAACGAACGTGCCGTGACCGAAGGGCTCACGTCGACGTGATGTGAAGGATCGAGTGAATCGTAATCCTTAAAGAAATCTCCCAGTGACACACGGGAAGATGGGAACTGAGTGAGCTAGATGTATGCCACAGGAATTCGATCAATAAAACTATAGAACTAACGTCTCTAACGTGTTTTTTTTTCTCGCACGCTTTAACCCCGTTTATCCTCAGCTTAGCTTTATATCCGAAAAAGAGGTCTTAAATTCCTCTCTCAAGAAAGGTTAGCGCCTTCTCGCAAGGATCGCAAGGACGTTCGCTCGGACGAAAGGACTGAAAGAAAGTGCGCTGTGCTTCAGCTGGGCGCAGCGTATTAATCGAATATTTTGCGAAACTTCGCGCTAGTTTTAAATTAATTTCTCGTCCCTTCGCTTCTTTTCGCCACCTGTTTTGTGCCATTGTCGTAAAATTTCGTCCCGTGACGCGTACTTGGCGGGGCGTGACGTTGGCCAGCGTCAAGCAGAAGGTATTCCGCACCGAGCCACAACGAAAGCGAAGCGAAAGTGTCCTTAATCTCTCAATTACTCACCTGAGTTCCTGCGAAGTGGTTCCAGCGCCGGGAAAGCAAACAAGACGTTGGGCGTTGAGCCGGGGCGTAGGAAAACGGAGGTTTAAGCGGAAACTTTACCCATTTCATTGCCCATTACACGAAAAGCCACTTGCCGCAACCTGTCCGGTTTTAACTTTGTTACACGATGCCTCTCCCTTAAGCTGCTGCTGTTTTCTTCCCCAACTGGCCACTGGTTCCAGCTGGTGAGGAATTTTAAGATTGGAACCCATTACTGGCTAGTTGAATGCGGGATAGTTACTGGGGGTGGTGTGGAAGGTTTTTTTTCTTTCCTGGATTTTGGAAAATCGCACCCGATCGGAAATTCTCGCCGGTTGTCGCCGTAAAGGACTCCCCAGCCGGACGGTCGATCGCGAAGGACGCGAAGAAAAATCAATTACGCTCACCGTAATCGATGGATTTATCGCAGAGAATGGTATGTTATTTTCGTTCAGGGACAGGTTGGGAAATAATTATTTTTACGACTGCAAGTCACCGACTCGTAACAATTACTGGTAATGCTGCTGGTTCTGAACGATGCTCCACATGGTCGGTCAAACCGCTGGTTCTAATGTGTGTTTCGGGCTTTAAAATCAATTGCAATGCTTGTTCTTACGAGCAATGCAATCAGTTAGCAGAACCAGAATCGCTTCGTAAAGTGCTCGCATCCGGAATGCATCCCATGAAGGAATTCCATGCAACTAACCCTTATGACTCGTGCGATTTGCTTCTAAAACGCTTCAAACTTAAGGTTAAGCGTTTCTCGTAAAGCGTTTCATTTGCTGCTTTCTCACCCCTGAAAAGTATGCAACACGCATAGCACCTGGTTTTAAACTAATCCTTGCACGTACTCAATTCCACCGTGAGAATGGCTGCTCTATGATGCCTGCCCACGCCACAGTGTGCTTTCTTTTCCAGCGAATCCTTCACATCTATTATGATATGATACATCAACCCAGTGATACGGTCGGTAACGCAACCATCGAGCAACACCGCACAGAAGCCCATGCCGGCGAGCAACATACAAAGCAATAATAAATGAGCCAGAATTCCACTTTCCCACTTGAGAAGAATGTTCGCCAGATCGTTTCAAGACACACCACCACGAGTGATGGAATGATCCTTCTTGTGCCTTTCGTTCTGCTCACGCCGATTCGTCTCGCTCCTCTGCCAAACGACAACGTTGGGCTCCCAAAATGGATGGCTTTCGTAGTACGAGTGAAATTTGACTGACCAAAAACAACACAAAACATGAGTGCTCCAGCCGGTGCGCCCGAAATAACCCAACTCGTACCCGCATGACCTCTCGGCCGGCCCGGTAGAGTCGAAGAAAAATCGTCTTCCTGTTTCGGGGGTTGATTGGCTTCTGTTCGAAGAATTTTTCCCACCTCACGGATGGAATAAGGCTCTCGCTCGACCCCGGATAGCGCCAACAGCTGTTGAATTTCATACGAAATTCATACGAACATGCCTCGACATACACACGCTTGCCCGTTTCACACCCGCCCCAGACACGGCACGGATGTAGAGAATTTCCCGGAATCGGCATCAAATTGGGATCGAGGATGTGTTTTTGCTTCGGTTTTCTTTTTTTCAATCATAATCCAATTCATTCCGGCTGCCGAACAGAGCAGCAATCAAACGATGATTTCTACGGTCATTGAAAAGCAAAAATAAAATAAACCGCCCCATCTATAAAACATACTGCTTGCGAAATCAGTGGCTTCTGGGAGATGGACCTTTGTCGGCAAGTCGGAAGCAGATAAAACGATAAAAATGCAAAATCTCACCCGGCTGGCATCCACCGAGCCAAAATCCTGAAACAAAACGCAGCAATATTCGACCCACTGTGGCATTTCGATGGCTCTTTAGTCCCTGTCAATGCGCAATTATGTTCGTGCGCTTTCCTTTTTCGCACATTCCTAATGAAAATAAACATGCAATTTCGCTCGCACACGCACGCACGGAAAGCCTCTTGTTCCGTGGTTCCGTAGCTTCAATGGTAAACGCTTCTTCGCTCGAACACCTCATGAATATGGCGGACAACACGATGGGGAGGGAAAATGTTTCTCAAACACGCTCAGGATGGCCCCCAGGGGAATGTCTTTATGTGGCCAACCGTGGATTGAACCATCGACCTAAAGCTGTCGCGAGTGATCGGACGTCCAGTAAAACATCGACACCTCATTTCCAGTACATCTCATTTATCTTCATTCGCGCGATCAGCTGTTCGTCTGATTCGTTTTGCGTTACAAATTTGCTACACCGTTTTCGGTTCGCTTCTTACGTGCTACAACATTGGTAGATAAATTACAACAACGAACGTTCGGCGGGTGGACGCAGGACGTTCTTTCATCATTTCAGCCCACGTACATCCCGCACACACACATACAAGCATTTCGCGTCCATTTTCACGCGAGACGTCCTTGGACGCAAGGAGGCAACTAACGCGAAATTCTATGGGCTTCACGCTCGAGGACCTCTCGAAGGACACTCTCGTTCGAGGCCGCTTTAACGTAAACAGTCGCGCACTCGTCCTGGCCGGTTCGTCCTTTCGTTCGTTCGTTCGTTCGTTCGCTTATGGCACTAGGATTCCTTGGTTTTCTTCACCCACCGCGGTCGTAGCTGAGCCACAGGGTTGGGATACTAATTTAATCGGGTGCCCTTCAGACGTAACTCTCCTGTCGGTTCTGGTCCAGCACCATGACCGGTCCCTGCACCGGATCCCGTCGGATGGTGAGCCGCGTCACGTGAAGTGGAGCCACCTGCACCGGTTCTCCTTCGTCCTTCACCGCCCCCAAACCACCATTCGTCCGCGAGGCCAAACTCTCCGTGCACCGACGGCTAACGGACGAAACGTCCCGACCGTGCTCACTGTCACCGTCCATCGTGCGTTCGATTCTCGCCAACACCGGCACAATGGTGGACTCGATCAGCTCGAGGGATGCGCCCGACGCAAGGCTACCACCCCCGAGCAGTCGCGCCAACACGTGTAGGATGTTGCGGATCGTCTTGCGTTGCGCCTCGGACTCCACGCGTGTTGGCATTCGCTCGTGGAACTTTTGACCGAGTACAGTCACGAGGAAGGTGAGCAGAGGCCGTCCAGCGAGATGGTGATGGCACTTCCAGTTGGCGGACATGTTGTAGAGCGTCGAGGTGTATTGTTCCTGCCCAGGGTGAGAGAGAGAGAGAGAGAGAGATAAAAGACGAACGATCACCGATTAGTGTCAAAGTCCGCAGTGTGTCCTTTCCAGGGAGGCCCATCAGATTAATGATGTCCCATCAAAAACGAATCAATTCACGCCAATATGTAACGCCATCGCACACGCGAATCAAATGCCGGGCTTTTAGGACATGGACGATGCCCATCGATGGCATCCGCAAGGCGCTAGGACTCGATTGAGAACACCTCACGCGGTAGGCCATCCATCAGTTCCGCTCGAACGCGAGCTCGTTGTCGTTGGAGTCTCCACGAAAAACACCAAAGCCTCCAAAAGATGGTTGCCCAAATGCGACGGGTGATGCAATATTTCACGCAAAACGCAGCGTCACCGTCAAAAAAAAAGGATGCACAAAAAAACACGCCCGACCCGGTGGGCCTATGGCGGGATATAGATTGATTGCCTCAATCAGCCGGAAAAACTAGCCCACCCATGGTTCGGTACGTGACGTACATATGTCGGGTGATGTGTCCCACCCCATATGAGGGCACTTTTTTATTCCCCACCATCAGGAGTCCCTGGAAGTCCTGGAAGACCGGTCACGTTATGCACCGTCGAGCTAGCTGCAATGGCGCATCGTCCTTCATGGGGCCACCATTGAAGATGATGTACGCTGGAGGAGGTCCTGGAGGCGTGATACTTACGTAAAGGAAGATGGATGCACCCGGACCACGCTGTTCGGTGGCCACCTTCAGCCGACCGACCGTATCCTGCGACATCAGCGAGTAAACCGACGTCGGTTCGATGCGCGTCATGTTGTTCAGGCTGGCCGAGCAAAGCAGCAACGTCTGGCAGCAGCACGTCTTCGTGATGATCTCTGTGACGATGGTAGGAGATTTTCCATTTTCCACCCAACCGGAAACGCAAAGAGATAAAGCAGGAGACTAAATTAATACGACCATTCCGGGACCGAGACGACCACCCACCGGCGGGTGTGAATTGTTGCCGTTTGTTGACCACGCGTTCGCTCACTAATACCCCTCTAATTACGAATTTACAGCCCGACAGACCGGGAAGTACATCATGACAGCTGCTGCTGCTGCTGTTGAGGGCTTAAGGACACTGCAGCTCAACAGCCTTGCTGTGCGTTACTTCCGACTGCTCACACCCACTGGGAAGGTCGCACTAAAAGGCCACTCCACGTGCAGGCCACTTATTGTCCACGATCCAATTAAGGCTCACTGGGTGGACTGGAATCGGGTCGCAGGTCTCGCCTGCTCCCTCCAAAATGGCGTCACTTTCACCTTCTCCAGCAGCAGCGAAACGTCAGAGTTTCAGGACAACGAAGGGCCTCAATGCGTGCGATGGAGGCTTGGTTGCGTTATCATGCATTTACATGCTAACAAGAAATCGCACGCCTGGCACGAGCCAACGCGCTCGGGAAATTCCTCGTACGTCTGTCACCCCGCCGGCGTGGGCACGTGGTGTGTGGAAAAACAATTTAAATTACAAAGAAGCGAAAGCCCCGACAGCGAAAAGGAAGAAACATTTCCCATCACACTGGCGTGTGCATTCGCGTACGCGCGTCTGGCGGCGAAATGTTATTACAAAATCTTGGCATTCCTCAAACCGGGCCTCGTTCCAGCGCAGGCGTCCGCGCTGGGCGACCGTTACACACCCACAGAGGAATTTTCATCTTCTCGTCCACCCTCGCGAGCGTCAAGGACGCATGTTGGCAATATAAATATATATTTTTTTGTGGCTCATTCTGGGTCCACGTTACACGGTGATTGATCGCGTGCATTCCACGAGCGCGCGTTGCACGTGTTCGTGGCATTGGAAAATTTTTTACAAACATAAAAACCCCAGGGTTCGTCTTACCGGTGATCGCTTCGACGATAGCGTGAACGTGCTGTTTTAGACCCTCGAGTCGATGTTCCTCTCCGTGCCAGGGTGCTGTGATCTGCGTTAACACCGATACGGCCTCTCGCAGCTCGGGTTCAGCCCTGTTGTCGGATTCACTCGCCACCAGGATATCCCGCAGGACCTCTAGTCCATCAGCACGCTCGAGTTGTCGGATTGATTCCGTCGTGGAACAAACCGTAGCCAACGCCCTTAGAGCGAGAGCTCGCACAGAAGACAACCGTGATTCGACGCAAACCAGCAGCAACACCCGTACGGTGCCGTTCGCAATAAATGCGTCATTTAACGAGGCCAAACCTCCGTAGTCCAGGTTCGACAGACTCGCCACATAGCTCAAGTTCGATCGCAGAATCATCTCACACCGAGCTGCCTCGACGGCATCAACGATCACGCGCACGAGATGTTTGAAGATCAACCGCACCGTGATCAAGAAGTATCGCTTCACGATCTGAATCTCCTCCTCCACCGCTCGGTGATCAAACGCTTCACTGTTTCCAGCCGCCAACCGTAGATCCGCTGTCATGTCCGCGAGGGCACGCGTGTTTTCGGCGAACTTCCGTCGATCATCTCTACCGGAAGCTTCACGGCCGAAATAGTCCACGCGCTGTTGTTTCGCCACGAACGCTTCGATGTTCGTGGCCAGCTCCTGTACGGACGGTCCTACCTGACGGAACACAAGCTCCAGTTCTTCGTCCTCCGTGAGGTCCTGCGAGGTCCTAGTCACACCAGCAAATAGCTTCTCAACGCGCTCGAACGCTCCCTGCAACGAGGTCACTTTGTCCTGCAGATGCCGCACGATTTTCACCGCCACAGCGGACGTTAACCGAAGTGATCGACTCGCTTCAGCTGCGATCGACTTCGTCTGTAGAATCGATTGCACCTCGGAGTGGCACGAGAACCGTAACCCATCTAGCCAGCCCTGTACGGCAGGTTGATGTCCGTTCAACAGTGGATTATCGTAGATCGTGTAGCTGAGCGCATGCTCACTATTGCACGTGGTACTATCCGTGGGATCGTCGAAGAAGTTTTCCACACCAGAGGGCGCTACAACAGGTCGAACGGGAGCATACGATCGGTGTGATGGTGAGAGTGGTAGCGATCGATACAGTTTCGCTTGGTCTTTGATCGGTGTTGACGTGCCTCGGGTTGGGTAAAGATCGCCATACGTTGGCAACTCACTCCCACGACTTTCCGTGATCGGTGTCGGCAAGGATTCCGGCCCAGATGGCACCGTCCCGGCGAGGATGCTCGACAATTCGCTGCTGTCAAGGGAGATCATTTCCTCGCTTGTGGAGCTCAATTGATCGCTGAGATTGCGCTTTACGCGGCTGTTTTTCGTAATCACGCGACCACGCTTGAGCGATACATTTCGAGGGCTTTCGGGAGGGATTCGTTGTGATTCTGACTCATCGTCGAACGAGAGTCGTCGTCCTGACGCAAGCATTCCAGCTCCATCGTCTTCTCTGGGTGGTGCCGGAACTGGCCGCCGGATCACAGTTGGTGGTGTCGGTACGGTGCTGTTGAGGGAAGGTGATCGTGTGAACAACTCCTCGTTCACGGTTCTCTTTGGTGTGAGCTTGCTCTCGGATGTGGTTTGGCTTTCATTCACGCCAACCTTGGCCGGACCGCCACCCGCGTTTGGGGATGTTTCCGTGTCGGAAAAGCCCGAGTCCTGCAACGATCGTGAAGGAAATAAAGGAGAATAAGGACACGTTCCACGGCACAATGTGAGCACGCTTTCTCACCTGACTTTTGTGACTCGCAGGACTTCCTTGACGGTTCGTTTCAGCCCAGCTTTTAGCACCGATCGTGCTGGTGTCCCGTTGGCTCAACTGTTGCCGCGGTTCCTCCTCCTCGATCAGCTCGTCCTCTTCGTCGAGATCGTGAAATGCAGGCCGTGAGATTGGCCCACTGTGAAGGTGAAACCCGTACGGTCGGAAACCCCCGTACGATGGGCCACTGTCGGGTCCATTTCCGAACCACACTTTGCTTTGCGAGCGTGCAAAATTCGAGCGTGACATCTGCAACGAAATGGGTGGAAATTCGTACGCGAGTTGTTAATCTGAAGCTCTACACCATCGTGTGCCATTTTCGTCCAACGCCCTTAATCTAGCCGCAAATATCACTCCCAAACCAGCAGCTCGTAGTCGAATGATTGCATCAGCAAACCGCATCGCCCGGGCGCGCGTATCGGGAGTGAAATTAATTTAATTTCCCAACCAACCATCGGGCGGGAAAACCCGGCGACTGCAAACATCCGCCCCAGCAATCCACCGGAAATCGCAGCCCCAAACACACACACACACTCCGCGTGCGAGAAAACTCGCCTTCCATTCCGCTGTGTTTGGCTTGCACTTTTGCGGTTTTGCCACACCAAAAGGCGCTCCGGGAAAGTGCGCTTGCAGCCGGTTTTGGTGGGAATAATTTATCCGAAGCTCAACCGCCCCCATCGCGATGTAATCAACCGTTCCTAACCCGGCACACACACACACACCACTTTACACACTTCGACGCGAGCTCCAGCCAGAAGGAGCCGTCTTTAAAAATGCATCTAATTTCGCGCTGCATCCTCGGGGACGCTCGCAGAGTGCCGGATAAATTCTCATCACTGAACATCGTTCCGCCCGGCTACTACATCGGCGAAATCCTTCGTTCACTCAAGCCACGGCCACTTCTTTTGCGATAATCACAATTATTTACTGACCATGTCGTGCTCTCGGGGGAGTTCCTTTTTTCTGGTTCTTGTGGTAACGCGCCTTCTATCTGCTGCGATTTAGTTCGTTCGACTAACATGCACTCCTCCTAGCAACGCTCCTAGCAACGCGGCTTTCCGCGTGTTCTGGACCCGATCAGCAGGCTATGGCGCTTACCCAAACGGACGTTACGCTCGCCTCGGAGCAGATGTTGCGTCCTCCTTCGGGAATGCAGCGAATGCACCCATATATCCCTGCAGGACACGCCAGCCTGTGTGACAGTGTATATGTGTGTGCGTCCCGGGGGTAGTTTTCCCTCGTCACTTGCGCAACAACGGCCGAAGGGTTGCGCAAACACCGGGCCCAGGCGCTTTTCGTTAGACGCTTCATGAGCCGCGATTTCATTAGGGGAAAAGAAACTGACTGTTTTGCGTGCTCCTGGCGAGTGTATGTGTGTGTGTGTGCGCACACGGCACGGAGGGTTTTGTGAAAATCGATTTTAATCTCGGCGAGAATTGAATGTTGGCATATTTTTCCTCTCCACGCTCGAGGCGTCCCTTTTGCTCACTCGTTCTGCACCCCTGGGGTCGTCCTGTTCGGACCCTTTCTGTTGCTTGTGCTCTGAACGCGAAGGGTCTGAACTACGCCAAACCCGAACAAGGGGAGGCGCTCTAGCTAACGACTTTCCATTGTCGCCCAAAACCCGACCAGGTGAGGCTTGGTCGGTCGGAGCAACGGAAGTGAAGCCAGCAAGTCAGCGAGCCGAGGTATGAAATTCAAGCGCAGCTGATTTTCGATTCCTTCCTTTTTTTTGTCGCAATTCCGCAAGGATCCGCAAGGATGCGATCAATTTCGGTTCGGGTTCGAGCAGCGTGCGAGAGGACGATTAGATTCGAAACGGTAACGTGTGTGCAATCTGGCACAATAAAGGATCCCCGAGCCGCTACAGCCGTTTTTGTCCGTTATTTTGAGTTTAAATTTCAAGAAACAAATAAATAGCTCTCCATTGATGTGACACTGTTTCAAGTTTGCATACAGTTTAGGTGAAAAGATAAAGATAAAATCAACAGCTTTAAGCTACCAACCTAATCAACTGCTTACTAAGGAGCTTTATGTTCCGTTCTCCACCACCTCGATTCAGCTTTGCCAATTCCGCTACTCATAAACATTCTCAAGCAGAATATGCTTTTTTATCCGCTCGTTTCGCTCGTTGCGCTCGTTACGATCCTCGCGTACCGGGTGAGCAGTTGCAAATCACCAATTTCCTTCAGCTTCCCCCAAGCGACGACGGTGATGATGGCACTCTGACGGCTCAACAAATGATCCCAATAAACTCCGCATCATGCATCGCCGCCTCATAGCTCACGACGGTCGTATCCCACGCCGCCTGAAGGTGTTGCCACCCTTAACCAGTGCCACCCCGTCTAAACCGGCTTTTCCCGGTGTGCGTTTACCAACGGCCGCGGTGATTCGCAGCGAAAGTGATCACACTCGGATGGCAATTCCATGCACCATCAGGTTCCGACGCGGTCCATCACCGGATAAGTCACCCGGTGGGAGGAAAACGGAATTCCACCCGCCGGCTGGGTTTGCGAGAATTCTTTCTAAACCCCCTCAAGGCGCTGCTCTCAGCCCGAGCCGATCTTTCTGCTCCATCGTCACACCGAACCGGCATCGAATGGGAGCCCCTAGCGCATAGGGCAAAAAACAGGGGGAAATTGTTGCGTTCGGGTGATTCGCATCGACTTCCTTTTTTTCTTGCACGCTACAAGCACAAGCCACGGCGTGGAATGTGAGGCACGTTCGAGCCAATTCGGCCACCGTCGGCTCGACTCGACTAGAAACGATTGTTCGTAATGTGAGCCTGCAGAAAAGGGGCAAACGACGCGTCTGCGATCAAGCAGCATGAGTCATGTCGATGATGATGGCGTGGCTGCCAGCTGGCAGAAAGCGAGCCCTTGTCCCTTCACACACTCACACACGGTAGCTGGTGGAGCAATAGACCACGGACGGATGTTATTAGTTTCACGGTGTATCGTGGGGTTAGTTGTTTTTGTTTCCTTCACCGGGATGCCGAGTCGCCCGCGGGGAGTCGACATTGTCGCACAAAACCGTTTACGGAAGTCACTCCAGCACGCCCCCGGTTACGGCGAATCGATTAATGACACTTTGTGTGGTGCAACGAGTCGTGTGTGTGTGCCGGTGCAAACCAGCCCGATTACGGCAGGAGGCCCTTATCGAGTGCTGGGTGCAGTCGCCACCGCGAATGGCTGCGATAATATTTTCCCTTTTCAAACTAACGGCCCAGCGACAACGGCCACACACACAAAGTAGCTCGGTCAACACGTGCCTCGGTAAATGGCTTTCCTGAAAGCAATAGCATAAAGCATCCTCGCTTCCTGTAAAGGTCCACCAGCGGGACGAACAAACTTCTAACTAAACGAAGTTGGCGTTGCCAAACTTTTCCACCAGCGCTGTCAAAACAATCTCGCTCTGATGGCTCGCTTGGATGGGCTCGAGCCAGAGTCGAACGTACGGTTTGCATATTGAACCGACCCTGACACGTCCTGTCAAGGGCAAGGTACAGCAAAAGGATACCCTCCGTTCTTATCGAACGCAAACGTCCGAAAGATGGCAGCCTCCCGAGAATTGGCAACGGATCAGGTGAACGTTTCGTTGATGCCGACCCGCAGTAATGTTGTCGCGTTTTGTTGAATACAAAGTCTGGGGGAATTTTTTTTGTTCTGCGTTTTCTCAGAAACCATTATCACTCTATTAACGTGCCACTTGGAGACAATGGCCGTTCGGAAGGAGCCCTTTCGTA
This sequence comes from Anopheles nili, assembly GCF_943737925.1. NCBI lineage: Eukaryota > Metazoa > Arthropoda > Insecta > Diptera > Culicidae > Anopheles > Anopheles nili. Next base: position 9,274,796 of record NC_071292.1, read on the forward strand.
TGATGAACCATGATGGGTACTACTGTTCCACTTGACACACAGACCGTCCGTCTACCATGACGACCCATAAAAGCGACGAAATCTGAGCTGCCTTGCTTAATAAGATTACTATTTTAAGCTCCTAGACGTGTGTGAAGTTGTAGCTCGTCTTCTCTGTCGGCGTCTACGCATGGTGTAATTATCGTCCTAAGAATACGCGAATACATAACGGGTACCTTACGCGGTTCCCAACTCATTACGCCGATGGCGGTTGAGGAATTTCTAAAATTTCAATAAATCACACACGCTCGTGCTTTCCCCGAACATGAGAAAAGGTGGGAGCCTTCACCAGGTGGAACCTCCCGAGGGCAAAAGGGCTTCGATTTCTGCCACCAACGAAGGTCGAGTTTCAGGTGGAGCGTGTTTAGGAAAAGCCGCGCGGCATGCTATCGACGACCGAACGACCTGGAACGCCAATGCCGACGTAATTATTAGTAATAAGAAACGTCATTACCACTCACTGCGGTGACTAAAGGCAGTTAAATCCAAATGCTCTCACTGGGACACATGAATCAGTCACCACAACCGACCAAGAACGGCCCGTTACGTGCTGGGCATGCCGGAATAGAACGCGCGCTTCCCCAAACCAACCCAAATCCATCCCAGGGCTCAAAACCCCGCTGGTCACCGGATTTGATCGACAGTCGGACATCATTCCGAAAAGGGCAGCTCGCACGGAAGCATCGAACGTTAGTTTTCCCTCCAACCCAACGCCAAATACGAAACCCGTCGCACCATTTGCGTAGTTCGAACGGGTCCCATTTCGCGAGTCCGATGCATCCCAAATCCGTGCCGTATGAATATGAAATAAATATAAATATTCATTCTATTTCCCCCAGAACACCCATCACCCATCATCGTCGACATCGCTTCGACGTTGATGTAATGAATAATGAGTGTCATAAATAATGGCCCCATAGCTCCGGATTGTTGGACATTGGCGATGCATCGATGCCCGGTGTTTGGTCAGGATCAGCATCAACATTTGCTATTTCGCCCTTTCCCGAGTCGACCTGCCCGGTAGACGGAAATTACGGTGGAAATAGAGTTCTTCGTCGCCACCAACGATGCAGGTGTTTAATTATCGGTGGGTGGCGCAATTAAACCGCCACCGGCAATCGGCTTTCGCGGGAAAACACGCGGTGAAAGTGGTCACCCTGTTGGCGCTCGGATCGAGGCCAAACCGTGGCCGCATCGTCGTCGATCTGCACCAACCAATCATTCGCCCTGGCGTCGATCGCAATCGAAGGGCTGTAGCGATGGGTGGTAGCGCATAATAATGTGCCCATGCCAACGCCCGATCGCATCTCTGATCGCCACCCATCGAAGGAGGGCACTATTCTCGCGGTCTAGCGGGAGAAAGTATTGCAAAAAAAAAAACAGGGGGCCCTTCACTCGCGAGTGAAACTCGGTCAATCGGGAAGGGCGATAGAACGAGCTGAACGATGTGCACGAGCTCATGCAGGAAGCTCACCAACATGCGGCACCATAAAATGATGCATTCAATTCCGGCGGAAGCTTTCCACAGTTAGTTACGGGGAAAAGAAGGACTACATTTTCGAGGAGTGCCATCGATTTGGGAGAATGAATATTTCCACGATTCCACATTTATCAGCTAGCAGAGTGGTGCAACAGAATCGATAACAGAATAGGTTATTCGAAAAACGACTTAATCATTGGTTCGTTTGAAATCGCTTCTGCTGAATCGCTGACACATTGCGAAAAAGGAGCAAAAATCCCAATCCAAGTAAGCTGTGTTCGCAATCCAACCGTTGTCATCGAGAACGAACCGTAGAACGTAGAACCGTAGCGCGAATTTCGCAGAACCCCTACCAATTAGGTATCTAACCGTGGAAACGGGTCTTGCCGTGTCCAAATTCCGCGCCCAATCGTCAGCAATTAAGCGACGCGGCTACTTGTCCACGCGCCCAGCAACCGATTCCGCGAAGGTCCAAAGGGATCGAGGGTACTCGCAGGGTGCACGACTTTGATCACGCGCCATTAATTACTCACCGAGGGGTGGCTTAGTTGGGATGTTTTCTGTTCGTTTTTTTTCTTCTTTTTCTGGCTGGGTACAGGTACAGGGTGATTCGTAAAGGTACACGCGGTGATTCGATTCGCGATCAAACACCAAATCAACGGGATCAACGGGCGGAGAGGAATTAATGCGCACGATTTGTAGCCGATTGAAATAGCCGTTTTAAAAGACCTGACCTACACGTGACACTCCGGTGTTCGGCACAGCGCACGGCCGCGTGGAAATGCCGGGGAAAGAAGAAGTCAAGGAACTAACAAAAAACCCCATCGAGCCGCTTAACCGAGCCCTTCCTCACGATGGAATCTGCCGACAAGCGGGGATGCCTCTTTTTTTCGCTGATGCTGCCTACCTTTCTTCGTCTTCTTTCGACTCCGGCTGTCGGTATCCAGAAATCGTGCCACCCCGGGACAGCCTGCCCTGTGCCACTAATGGGCACCGCGAGATCGAAGCCTTCGCGCGGTGTGTGTTATATCATTAGGCGCTATCACTCATCGCTAAACCACTTTTAATTCCTTCACTTGAAGTGCCGTTACGAAAAATTTTGCGCACCAAAGCCCGCCACGGGTCCTGCTTCCCTTGGTCAGGCCCACCACGGGTCCAGGTTTGACGGACGGGGCGATATGGTGAGCCCGAAAAAAACTCACCCCCCCCACACACACAACAAACTGGCCTCCCTCGAGAGGGCTCCAGGCGTCGAAGTACGAGCCGATGGTAATTTGCCTCCCGAGGGCCGCAAAATTCCAATCCTTTTCCTTCTCTCTCTCTCTCGCTCGATCTCGTGCCGGCGTAAAGGTGCACGATCGAATCTAGACCGAGGGCAGATTTTGCGCACCATACGCCACACCAACGTGAAGGGTTCGCTGGCAGACGGGTTCGTCTAGTTTCAGGGCTTTTGTTTTGCGCCGCCATCACGTCCGCGAAAGGTGTTCTCGCATGGGTCTAGCGGTCGTAGCGGAACCATGGCACGGAAAATCCTTCCCCTTCCCGACGGTACGACGACGTCCCGAAATGTTTGCCTAAACCCTAACCCAGTGAGCCTTCCCGCAGGATGAGGTTGGCATCCTCGCACGGGAACAGTTATCCATCATCGATCAGCGAGCCCTCGAGCGAGAAACCGATCGTAAACGGTACACCGTCGAAGGGGCGGAACACACCCTTTCGTGGGGCGAGTGTTCGCTCGAGTTCTCTTTCTTTCTATTCTTCCACGAGCCACGCGTGGTACGCCCGAACTGGCCAAGAACCAGCGAGTCTTGGCGAGAATGCAACGCCACGTGAAGTGCCGTCGTTCGTGCGCTCGGGTTTTTTCTTTTCTTTCTTTCGGTAATTGTTTAGAACGGCAATGGAGTCCGGGGGTCCGTGGGCATGGTGCACCGCATTCCAGGTGGGTGGGGTGGGTTTTCCCAACCCCCCCCCCCCATCCACCCAAAACGGCAAAAAGGTACTCCGGTTTCACGCATCTCAAAGGGCGATTTATTCCCTTTCGGTTTTGAGTCGACGTAGTGTCTGCGTTGGGATGGTGGAGATTGGGAGGATGATTTCCCGTTCCCGGAGCCACATCGAATGCGAACAATTAATTCCACGATTAGCAGCAGCAGCAGCAGCAAGAGAAGCATTTACATACGCGCGTACTTTCATGTCAATCAGCATTTTTTACGAGCAGAATGTTAAGCAGACGCGCGCACTGGGAACGTGCCTCCGTCGGTTCTAAGCAGCGCATGCAGGTGAGCAAAGAGAACTCGACAATGAAGAAGAGGACTCAAACTCCGATAGGAACATAAAAAAACCCGCTCGTGACACGATGAAACCCCCAACTCGGGCTTGTAAATCACGCATTGCGGTACAAAACTTGCTTCCATCTGCAACCAACAAAAGAAACCCCAACGATTCATCATCAACCGATCAATCCGTTCCGCACGCGGGTGGCATTGTTCTAGTTTTGCATAAATAGCCCAATTTTCTCCAGCTTATCAGCGTTGCTTGGGTGATAAAAACTACCCCAATAAATGAACTGCCCCAAAAGCCGTTTTCCATTCCGGTAGCGATCGCGTATTGCTCCATTCCGTCAATAAACAATTCCCCACCAAAAACCAGTCCTCCACAGGCACGTTCCCTCCTATCCGGGCACAAACCGCGTCCTGGGGTAAATCCAGAACTCATAGCATCACAATCAACACCACGCGCGCGCGTTGTTGAGCGTACCGCGAGTGGTGTTTAAAATTCTAGCCATAGTTAAGAGTGCTCCACGGGGGAACCCTCCGAGGGTACGTGATCGGGTTGCATCACGACCACCGGGAGGGGGAGGGTGGCTAATTCTAAGCCCTCGCTCCCCTCACGTTCACCCTTATTCCCGCGAATCTAGGCGTGGCAGCGAGGGAATCGAGGCCCCACGGAACCGCGACAAGTGATCGGCTAATTTTAATTCCCCACTGACAGATTATTCAAATTTTGTACACGCACTCCACGCGAGAGGGGGGAGGGGGTGTTAGAGTGAGGGTGGAGACCCTCGTCCACCTCTATCCCCCATTGGCATTCCCAGGAAAAGTCAACAACTCACCAAACGCCGCGAGAACGTTGCCCATCTAAAGGCACACTTCAGGCTCGTGATGGGGTGGGGGGGGGGGGAGGGGGAGGCACTGGTTGGGTGATGGCGTGTGGGAGGGTGGACCTTTTTGAAGCACTCACGTCCACACCAACCACGGGTTCAACAGCATCGACCATCACCGGCAGGTGACATTGATCCCTTCGCTGGCTGAAACGTTGGGTCTTCGGATCCAAACCGTTTCATTATCGGCCACGGGGGTTGGCTTCCGATAACACACACACACACACACACACACACACACACGCGTGCGCTCGAGCCACCCCCCGAGGTGAGGTGTCGCTAAATAAAATATTAAAAACGGCACCAGGTACAGTTAGCGGCCCAACCGAGAGCGGGTGGTTGTAAAAGCCGTCGAATTCCGGGTGACTTAGAAAACGACCCAAAACCCGCAGCTGTCGCCAAATCTACCCAACTGACCCCTACCGGGAACGAATCCCGGCAGGTGGTGGACAGGTTTGGGGACCTCCTTTCGAGCCTCCGATATCGGGACGCTCGCCTAATGGCCTCTAGGCTCGGTATCGATCCGTCGTGGCGCTTGTTTGTTCTCATCCCGAAGAAGTCCACCCGCTAAAAACCGTCACTTAATCTTCCGAACCTCGATAATGATATGAAGAAAAAAAAAAGAAACGCCACTTTCAACGACCTTCCTTTCGGTCGACCGGCGGTTGGTCTTCTTTAATTATGCAACAGCTCGAGTCTGCAGCCCCAAGAACCATCGAACGTCGGTGCTTCTCGGCTTACGCCGTGGGTTGGTTACGTTGTTGATCGAGATCGTGTCACGATCACTCGCAAGAACACGCTCTCGAGCTGATCGACCGAAAAAGAAGGGTTCATTATCGGCGTGTTGCAACTCGGAGGCATCCCTCCCCAACCGAATGGGGCAGAAACAATTTACATACTAATGGTACGTAATGAGGGTAAAAATCGTACCATCGACGAGAGCCATCGGTGGGTTTATTTTTCAGGTTTTTTTGGGAGGGGAGAAAGCACCGCTAATCGGAAGTCGCTGCCCCCTGGAGAAAGGGCTTCCAATGCTCGCCCAAACACCCTTCCAGATGTGGTTTTGGTGGTCAGAAAACGGGGTGCTACAAATTTCATCACGCCCCAAAACCATCCCCAAACGAAGCCCTCAGTCTGATAATTAATTGCGCGCCCATCAGATGTGATCATTCTGATTATGAAAATAGGTCCCGAGGGCGAAGATGCGCCAAAGAAAGGCTACAGCATCGATGGTGAATGGAAAAAAATGAACACAAAAACCTATCAGACAGATCGTTCATAAGCGAAGACGATCGTGCTGCGTGCAAGAATCTGCCCGCTTCGAAAAGGTAATGGAAAACGGCAATAAAGAATCGATCCTCCAAAAAGGACCAAAAGCGTAGACCCGAAAAAGGGGCTCCTTTTGAGCAAAACTGAGCAAGCGAATGAGACTTTTCGGGGTTGACTCAATCGATCGTGTGCGCGCCCACATTCCGTGAAATTGATTCAATGCAACGATTATGATCCCAGTCTCGCGCATTCTTTGAGGTCATTCCGTGGCATCATAATCTCTCGCACAGCGCCTTATACGCACCCTGTGGCTGTGGAGTTGATAAACGATCATCCCGATAATGGGCCGACCGTACCTAATCGATCGATACCGTCGGTTTGATTAAAACCCAAACCCGCTGACAGATGCAAATCAGCTCCACCGTCATCGTCGTCGAACGTCGTGGATCGGATGCGATTGCGTAGCCACGGGTATCGGCATCGTGGAATGGCTTGCGGTTTGTTAATAACGAAACATTTGTCACTTGACAATATTTTAACATCCACAGACGATCGCCTTCAACGGCATCTTTCACCCTTGACACAGTTCGGGCGGGCTACAACATACCGTAAAGCGGCACATTCGTCGGTTGAGGCTGTCTTTGAGCGAAGAGCGAGTTCTTTTCACCCCTGTCGATCGCTCAAAACCCCGATGCGCCCCTGTAGCTATGCAAATTCATTAACCAAACACGAGCCCACGAACGAAAAAGAAGCCCCCGAAGCCGATAACGATCCCGCAGGAAGACCTCAAACCGTCAAACAGCTGCGCCTCACACCGAGGAATCTCGCAAGGGTGGGTGCATCAACCATAACGTCCACGGCGCACGTGTGTGTATTTGTAACTGTCAAATATGCACCCTCATCCTGCGGTACCTACACGCGCCCGATCGAGGACTGAATTCTCTAAATTTAGACCCACTGCTAAACCGGTAAGGAACCGGTAGCCATGGGTCCGTGTACCTACCAAACCGACCGTCCGTTACAAGGACTCGCACATATGGCACGGCGTATGTGTTTCATTATTTTCCTATTTTTAGTTTTCGTCCTCTTTGTGCTGCACCGCTGCAACCGACCGGAAATGGATGGCGCGTATGGCACGCGCACGCGCGCGCATCCCTCCTGAGAGGTCCTTAACGGAGGGGTGTGTGAGTTTTGTTACAATTTTCCCTACCCACCGACGGGGACAGATGCGATCGTTCCTGTCCTCGGGACCAGATTGGTAGCGTTCGCGCGTTGCTATGGAAACAGCTACAAGGCACGAGGATACACCACCAGTAGGCTGTACAATTTAATTACCACTCACTTTTATGCGATCGCTCCTTGTATGAGTGTGTGTGGTTTTTTTTTGTATCCATTTTCCAACCTTCTATTTTCGTGCTTTGCGCAACGCAAAAGAATCCCAACCTCGCAGCACCTTCGAACGGACGTGGAATTCCGGGCGTTACTGAGGGCGTTCCCGGTGCTCGTGGCGTAATAAATATCATCGCAAACGCGCGGCGCGCAAGATAACCATCGCGTACGATCGCGGACGATCCTGCCACTGAATTATGCATTGCCATCGGTGCCGGTCGTGATTGCTGTTTTCGGTACGGCCGCGTGCCATCGCTGACCGCCTTCCTAAGACGGCAGGCCGATGCCCAGCAACCTTGGCAACCGGCCAGCCGTTAAGGGCAGGAACCGCTTCTACTCGCGGGTTTATGGCTCCATCTCGGGTGATTTTTTTGTGTGTGTGCGCCTTTTTTTTCACCCCCTTCACGCTACTACACAATCGCTTCACCCAATGATGGACTATTATCGTCATCGAGCCAGCGATGGCTTCACGGGCTCGATAACCCGCGATAAAAGGTGCGCTCAAGTACCGACCGTTTTTGGAGGAGTGTTTCACCCTGACACCGATTCACCCCTTGTACCGAGAGGGGTGTATTATCTTATCACACATGTAGACAACACAAAAAACAGACATGTACGCACTGAGGCGGGTGTTGAGAAACACGGCTTTCCCGGTGGGTGGCTTGCAGTACACGTAACATTAGATTGAGGTAAACTAATTCCACGTCCAGGCGAAGGTCTCGTGCGCTCCTCTGTTTGCATTTTGGCAAACCCCATTTAGAGCAACCCCCTCACATTTCAAGGGGTGTGTTTCATTAATAGCACGCGATAGCCGGCTGCCAATAAACACCACAATTACGGTAAGCATTAATCCGAGAATCCCTGTCCAAATCCACGAGAACCGTATGACAGCGAGCTTTCGAGCGGATTGCCGGCTTGTCAGGCTGACCTGAGGTGAAACGCTGATTACTCGTTCGAAAAGGGCCGATTTGTGCTGACTCGGGTGGGCTTTGGCAGTGTGCCCGTTTCCCAACCACATTTAAACTGGTGTAGGGAGGGAAAAAAACGGGGACAAATGCCCGACGTGTGCACATTTAGCGCTGTGTAAAGCTTTCCTCCCGTCATCGAACCGATTTACCGGCGAGTGCCCTTTTCCAGGGCTCGAGCTTGGGGATTGAGCAACCACTCGGTTCCGGTGGCAGTGCGGTGTGCAAATATAGCTCCAATTTGTTCACCAAACCACGCTAATTAGCCGTTTCCGAGTGAATCGGCGCTTCGCTGGGATGAGGCGTCATTCAAGCCTGTGGAGGAGCCTTCCGTACAGGCTCCTGTTAGTTGTGACCTTCAAATACCATCGCTTCTAGCGCTCTACCGAGAGAGAGGGAGGTTTAATTCATCCCTACTGATGAACGTGAGTCAAGCTTTTTTATTTTTCGTTCCCTGCCACTGCTAGCGATCGATGATTCACGGAAGCTTGCTTGTGGAAACACGCGCCCCTGTTGACAAGACGCAAGTGTTCGCTTGCCGTCGATGTCGTCGTGAATCATCCAAACCGAACACTTGCGATGCTAAGGTATGCATTGCTAATTGCCCTTCGCTGCTCAGTTGCGGAAATGAACGGTGCGCTTTAAAGCAAAAAAAACCCACCCAGCAACCCCAAGGAGCCAGGTTTTGTGCCTCACCAGTTCACGCGCCAAAAGGGTCAAAAGGGTGGAGAAAAAGAAGCATATTAGCGAGTGTCGCTGAGTTAGCGGTATCTCGACGTCTCCGGGGGTGATAAATCACACACCACCGTGGGTTCTAATTTTTGCCTTCTCGACTTCATTTCCCAACCCAAAGACTGAAAACACACCCCAAAAACCGGCCGACGTCGGTGCGATGACAGATATAATTAGAATGGAACAAGTTCCTCCCGGGGGCCACCAATCGGTGCCATGTTTCCGGCGATCTTAAGCGGAAAAGGTGTCTTTTCTGTGTTCTGTGTTACCCGCGGTGTTATCCCTTACCTCTGCGCGTGTTCTTTGCGACGTCCTTTTTTCGTAGTCTCGATGTCGAGATTGCTCTCTCTCTCTCTCTCTGGATGCTGCGCTCGGGATGATCGTCGTCGATCGTTGCCTGTAGGATCGTCCCCGGCTAAGGGATTACCGAGAGGGCAAAATGGTTGATCAAGCAGCACCGGTAGCAGGTAGCCCGGCAGGGCGAAGGAAACAAAGTAACGTTATCTCCCGGGGTGTAACACGCGGCGATCGTCCGGGATCGCTGGATGGATGGTTTCCTGCGAATTTTGCACCAATTTTCGATCGATTCCTAGCGGTTTTTATTTTGTTTTTGGCTTCGTTATATCATAAAGGGTTTAGCGAGGGCACAACATAATGGCTTTTGCAGTAATAAAACAGCACAACGGCCTGAAACCCACGAACCGCGTAAAACAAATGCACAATCGCGAAAGTGGCACAACGCGCGAATAAAATAATAATAAAACCAGGCAAAATCCACAAAATCCGCAAATCCACACCGAAGAGAGTGACCCGGGCACGAAATTGGCTAATAGCTGTCAAAGGGGAAGCGCTATTTCATTAGGGGGCTCCATTCGCACCCCAGCAAATGATCACTCAATATTTCAGCGACCTGTCTCGATTCACCTTCACGGGATTTCACTCGTTTCTTTTTTTTTTTGCTTCTTCTTGGAAACAAACTTCGTCACCGTTCACATTCCTGCATGCGATCACACGCGCCGGTATGACGCACCAGCTATCGATCGTTCAAGTACACAACGCACCCACTTTAAACCACCTGTACCAGGAAGGCTGCAAAAATTCAACACTACACGCGCTACTGTCGATCGTTGTCACGCTACCGATCGCGATCGGTCACAGCGTGCGATCGAGGGATGCTGTCTGCGCACAGCACACACACACGCACTCACACATACACACGTCCACAGAAACACACTCACTCGAGGCGTCTTGCACGGTCGGCGTCAAACACACGAATAACACGGGCTCCGGTAAACAGAGAGCCTCGAACTGACGAATGCTCGCACGCGCACCGCTGAAACGGTTGCACCGGAGCGAGACATTCTCTTTCTCTCTCGTTCGTTCACTCATTCGCTCTCCCTCTCTCTCTCTCTCTCTCTCACTCACATACGCACTCGCAGCTGCATCTCGCAGGGACTTCAATGCTCACGATCGCTGCTGAACAGCTGTGGGCTGAACGGGTGGCACTGGCAGCTGCTGGTGGTAGAACAAAAATGGCAAAAATCTTCAACAACCCCGTGATCGTGACCACGCGCTGTCCTGCTCGATGACGTCATGGCGACTTCGACGAACGGTGACGCAACGGGGCTGTGAAAAAGCTCGCAAATTAAGCCCGTCCCTGGCCGCGTATTGTGGGCATTGTTTATTAAGGGATTTTATTGTTCGAAACTTTATTGAGGAGGGCTAATTCACGAATGGTGGAGTATTAATTTTTATGAAATGTTTATAATACACCGCACGTCGCGGTTTCGGCACGGCGTAACGGTTTAATCGAAGGCTTGTAGGCAAACGAATTTTTCTCCCTAGAACGTATCCTAAGTTAAGCTAGTAGCTTGCGGAAAAAAAACGCCACAAAAAGTGAGCTGTTTCGATTGCTTACGGTGTATATAACGCCCGATAACGATTGATTATCGCAGGCGCATCGGAGTGCAATGGCAGTTGAGCAATGAGCTGACCGGCTAGTTCCGGAGTTCTCTACCGATAAACGTAATCTTGCATTGCACCGATGATTACGCTCAGCGCCTTAACCTCTCGCCCGGTGTAATAGCGCACCCGAGAGGGAGTGAGTTTTTCCAGCACTTCCCAACCCCCCTGAAATGGAAAGCCCTCAAGGAGCGGGCGCAAGAAACGCCAACAATCTTCCGCCCCACGCTGGAATGTGGATGATGTGTTGCGATTCTCCTCGACACGCTCGAACCGGGTGGATTTTCTGTTCACCGGCTTGTGCGGTGTTCGCGAGACAACGAACCGTGAAAACTGGCCGGTCCTCAACCAACTCCTCCCATACGGGGCCAAGGGATTAAGCGGCTCGAACCCGCGGGGGCAGTGTAATTCAAATCCGCGGACTCACGCGGTATCGAATTACGCCAGTTGAACCAAACGGATCGCACAGGGACTATGGGCAGCGTGGATTAGCGCGAGAACTTTGAAATGGAACTGTGTGAGGTGAAAAGCCCACGGAATCGCGAACGAATGGCAACTGGCTGGAGCTGGCATTCAAATTCAAATTAAGAAATTAAATGGCGTACAACAACAACAAAAAACAGCACGAAGGCCCTCGCAAAGCGAACGCCAGAACAGAAATCCCGTTCAAAGCGGTGACGTTTTGGCCAGCCAAAGTTTTTTGGCCCAACGGTTCACGCGAACCTGTCACGCGTCAGGCGCGTTTCCTATTTCATCGCCACACTTTCGAAGCCGTCAGTGCGTAATCCAATTAGCGTTTTCGGAAGTGGTCTATTCCGGCGGTGACGCGAGAAGGCGAACAGGCATCGACGGGCGTAAGAAGCAAAAAACGAAAAAAAAACCACAAAGCCAATCCGTCGTTCAAACTCCGTCGCCCGTAGCAACCGGTCGGTAGTAGGCCGTTGTTTCGCGTGTAGAAACCGCGGGTTTTCGAATGTCCACGTTTGGTTATGTGTCCCCGTGGACGAACGCGAGCAACCAAATTAGACGCTGATTATCAACCGAAACGCATATGCACAATCGCTTTTGATGAAGGGAAATGGTTCGCCCTTCGATTAATGGGCGCTCCCACTTGACCAGGGTGATTTAGGTTCGAATTAATCGTACCCACGGTTTTCGAGCGCATTCCGCGGGCTCGTCCACATTCGAAATGGGGAGGGAAAAAATACATAACAAATAACACGAAAGCTCCCCCGAAAAAAAAAAGATACACATTTGAAATCTGCACTCGACCGACGAACCTGCTTGGGATAGCCCTTCGAGCGAGGGTTTGTTTATGCGCCGATCCTATTACCTTTGGCTTACGTCTGGCTGGGGTGGCCCTTGCTGGGACGGAAATCGGATCGCCTCCATCTACTAATGCTCCTCATCGCCCGTGGGCTGAAACCGAATACCTGCGACTGGGGAGAGAAGAAGAAGAAAAAAACAAATAATCGCCAAACCAAACACACCACAGCAGACACGGATCCTTGCTGGCCTTCAGCAAATCATCCTCCACGCGGTTTTCTGTGACCCATCTACCAAACCGGTGGCTCGCTATCACTTCCTGATGATCTGCAATCTGCCAAAAGGTTGAGCTGCCCCACCCCCGAGGCGGAATCTCGCTGTGGAAAGGGAGCAAACAATCGGCCACGGTGCGGTTGCAAATGCAAACGATATGCGATCGCCAATTCATTATGACATCATCCCCTCAGGGATTCCACCCGGCGCCCGGGGATCCTCGCAGCGGTTTCGCCGGAAAAACAAATCAAATTCTGCGAATTTCGTCGTGGGGTCAAATCGATTTGGCAATATCGAAACCAGCACGCGCACGGCGCTCGAAATGGCGCCTTCATCGCCGATGGAGGGCAGAAATTCGGAATGACTTTTATCGCTCGCGTGGGGAAATAAATTAAAAAAAAAAACCCCAAGCGGCGGGAATACTTTCGCAAACGCTGTTGAAGAAAATTCGAAAACGATATAACTCAAAAAGCAAGGACCCTGAACAAAAGGGTTAAACGAGGGGAGATACCCTCTTTAGGCGGGGCCTCGACATTCTTGACCGAGTTTGGGAACCCCATTTATTCGGCTGTTTAATAGCGTATTTCGCGGATAGTTTAATAAACAGGGCCACTAGGGTCGTCCAGTGAATTAGGGAGCCGTTTAATGAATTTACCAACAAAAGTCCTCACCGGAATGGCATGCAAAAGTTCCAAACGGCGCAAATAGCGCAATCGTAGACTGATAAAATGGAGTTTCGGAGCTGTTTTGGCGCCAGGGAATTTCTTCGACGATTAAAATAAACAGCTCTTTGGTGCCATTATTAATCTGCGTATTTGAGAGCCTCCTTCCGGAGCGATTATTTGAAGATGCACTTCGAGGCAAATTAACTCAACTTTCTCGGGAAGAACAATTCATTTTAGCTAATGCTTTTTAAAAGAAGCGGTGGAAATATCGCACCATTGCCATGACAACCGTTGCCCTCAAGAAAGTAGCCCCATTTCACTCTCTTTCTCTCTCACTCTCTCTCTCTCTGTTGCTTAACGAAAGCATCTCAAATGCATCTCCTTTGCGCCATCACCATTTTGCGCGGTCCCCATCTGGATTCCCGGGGGAGCAATTAGCAGCAAAATCCCGTAAGCTATGGGTGTGCATTTCCACCGATGGCTTTCGCTTTTAGGCCGACCCAAGCTGCGGTTGCACTTTCGCGGCTCGTGCGCCCAGCTTGCACCGGGCGTTAATTATGACGCTGCAACTAATGGCCGATGCTTAAACCGCGAAATTACACCGCACACGCTGACCGCGATCTGGCGTGGGGTGCCGGAAAGTGTGTATAGCGAACGATCGGGGGCTTTTTTTTTCGCAGCTGGTTGGCGCTGATCGGTGGATCGCAATTTCACGGTCAGGATCTGCGCGATGCATCGTGGGGGATTATTATTATTTTCCCGCTAACACCACCCTGGAGGACGAGGAGTATAAACACGTTTTCACTTTCGAATGACGGACTCGACGGAGTTGATATTGAGTTACTGCCATCCAGCATCTGGTGGGAGGATAAAAAGGAAGTAATGGAGCTGCGTTTGCTGACCGGTGGAGGATTAATTTCGGTTTCCGTAGAACTGTTTACCTTCATAGCTGGAGTTTATAAGCCGATGGATTCGTTTCATGATATCTAATTGCATTTTATGTTGAAGAAAAAAAACATCTCCCAGACTCATTCCGAGAAATCAGCAGCTATCGCTGACGCATCTGGGTGGAATTTATATGCCAGCGATCTTGTTCGTCTTTTATCTGAGCACGTAGTGCTGATATGGCAAGGTTTTCAATTGATCAAAGCTAAAATTGCGCCTTTTCAAACAAGCAACACTATCGTTGACTGATGTCATTCATCGAATTGCATCAACACGCGGAAGCTTAGAGTGAAAACACTCCGCTCGTTCGATGCTCCAGCTTTATCTGTTTCCATGTGCCAATAAACAAATGCCTGCATCTGCTTAGTGGTAGAAAAACATACCATACCCACACGTACATGGGTTCTTTAATAGCTTTGCGGATATAAAAACCCGAGCCCTGATGAAGGCTACGTTTATAAATAGCGCTCGTGCAGCGAATGAAATTAATAGATCAATAAAACTAATCCACCACACACCGCCCATCTCTCGTCACACGGCAGGGTACAACGCGCTTGGGGGTTGTTTATATTTTCCTACCCTACAACTTCTTGATGCCACCGTCAACCGGTGCATCGGTGCCGACCATCGTCCGGTGCATCGTTGCAGCACGGGTGTGTTTATCTTGCGGTGATAATAATGTCCGATTACGCTTCGGTTTTCCAGGCGCCCGTACACACCAGGAAGGCGCTAGGGCAGCTAATCGCTTCACCATGTTTACATGACCCAGTTCCGTCACGAATGACGCCGCCGTCCATCCATCGGTTTGCTTGGTTTCGAATCTGGTTTCTGGTCGCGCCCTGGTGGACCCAGAGCTTCACGCGAACCCGGAGTCCTCCGTGGAAAAGCGTGTTCATTCATCGCGGAAACGGTTGTAAAGTTTACACCCGTCGTAAACCTGGCACCGAGCCGACCCAGGAACTGACTCATCCGGTTTTGCGTGGGTGGAGGCATTTGGCGCGAAAAAAAACACGCGTGGCACGTGTTTTCGAACCACCAAATACAAAAGCGCCTGATAGGAGGCCCAAAGACGGAACAAAAAAAATACGACCCCGCTAGACATCGGGCGGACTCCCAAGGCCCAAAGGGGAACATCCTCGGATGTGGGAATGCAAATGGAGAAGGTAGACGGTTCCTCTCTACGAGGCGAACTTCGGGACCACCCCTTTTTGCCCGGTTGAGTGGCTGATGAGTAAGCGCTTTCGTGGCCACTCGAATTGGTTGTTTTCCTTGCTTAGTGTTGTTTTTCCCCCCCTTTTTTCACGAAACAATTTTACGCATTTGCAAATGCGGCCGCTTTTTTTTTGTTCGGCGTGCTCCGCTGGCGGCACCTCGCTTTTGTGGTGGAAAAAGGCACAATGAAAAGGCAAACCCGATCGCCCGCCAGCTAAGGTTCATCGCACCGCCGGCGAATAGATCGGTGTTGGTTTTTGTCTGATTTACGGTTCTGGTTGGTGGGTTTTTTGTCTTTTCGCCTCCACGTGCCGGGTTGGCGTGAGAGATTTTCTTGCTTACGATTGATTCTGTAAAATCGAAATTTGTACCATGTTTTGCTTTCTTTTTATTGCAGCACAGAGGCCCTTCATCGTCGTCATGGCGGATGTGCTGCTCATGGTAATTTCAGTTTCTTTTTACGAATTTTACGAGTTTACTATACAAATAACAAAAAACGATGCCCATTTTCAATCTTTTTCGACTCCATAAGAACGAATCGATCCTTAGAATTCGTTCCCTAAAGCTGTTTCATAGAAAGGGAAAAATGTAACAAAAAGGTATTTTCATAAAAGCCTCTAAGAAGAATTAATTTGAATTATGGAAATAAAAGATAAAGCATCCAAGAGAGAGAACGAAAGTACAATCATTTTTAATTAATTGGAGCATGAAATCAACGTACTGCAACATTTTTGCCAATAAGTGCAATTAACACTGTTCTTTAAACTTTCCCCCTGGCAACAGTCAAAGGCAAACGAAACCAAATTACGCCTACTACATCGATTCATGTTCGATACCCCAGTAGGCGCTGGAAAGCCCGCCATTGGGGCCCATTCCTACCATTCCAGAAGGGCAGAGTTTTTTTGCTGCATTTCGCTTACACGAAAATAAAACCGAAACAAAGGCACCAAACACCCGGACAAACAAATCTCTTCCTAAGCCCTGCTTAATCACCCGATTCCACGTAATGCGGTACCATCGATTGCCCTTTAGCCCCCACGGAAAGTCACCCTACTCGCTGTTTGGGGGTGGCGAATGGAGACCCACGTGAGTAATGCCGCGCCCGCAAATCCTTTACCACCCACACACACACAAAAAACCCCTGGTGCAAATAGGATTACGAACCGACGCTGGGCATGTGCGGCCCAGGTGAAAGGATGGACGGAAGACAACGAAAGTAACAGCAAAAAAAAAATAACACACGAAGGCTAAAAGGAATCCATTTCATGTGCGAAAAGGCCATCCTCGGGGAGCTGGCTCCGATGGCTGGAACAGCAGTAAGTGGCCTCGGTACGCGTGTGGCCTTATAGCCCGACCGCAGAACGTTACATGTGGGGCCAATTCGTCGGCACACGTGGTTCGGTGGTATGCTAATTAAAATACCTTTTATGCGTTGATTTTTTTTTCTTTTAGCCGCTTTTAGCCAGCAAACTGCCACTTTAGCGTTGGACGCCATTTGAAGCGGGGTGGGTTTACAAGCGCGTTTTTGGGGGTGAATTTAATTTTAACATACCTTTACGGAAACGGGTTGAAGGCTCGTTGAAGGATGGTAAGCTGCATGCATCCAATCCAAGCTCAATTTTTGATTAACGAGAAACAAATTTATATGAAACGTGTGCTTTTAAGCGAGTTTTTGAGTTCTTTTTAAATTGAGGAAATTTGATTTTCATACTGTAAATTTCATAACCGAGAACACAATCGCGCCATAGTGTCCGTTATTTCCTACGAACCCTGTTTCAACCGACGTGCAGGTGCAGCCTTTGGCGAGGAAAGTTTGCCAAACTCCCCCATCCAGCGAAATTCACGTGCTCGCGACACGCTTTGGGAAAGGCTCGCCAATCGGCCAGGCCCAGGTCAAGTACGACCGACCGGAAAACACACCAGCTTGGACTGCTGCGTCCGTTCCGGGGCATTAAAATGGAATTAGTGCGTAATTATTCGCATCATCCCCGTCCCGAAAACCAAGCGGGAGGAAGCCCGCGACAAACTGCACCGATTTGTGCACCAAAAGCCCACCGGCGAAGGGCCAGACCTCTCGAGGACTTTCGGCGCTCTCGTAAGGATTCGCCGGATTCACCGGCTGCAGGTAGCAGCTCGCAACGGATTTTAATTAATCCTGCTCGTCGGCAGCACTGACGCACCATATGCGGCCCCCGCTGACCACTGGGACCCCTAGGATGGCCCTAGGAAGGTCCTTAAGGGACCTAGAGGTTGGACCACCCGGGACGCACGAGCCACCGTAAGCCTTCTTCGGTAAACGCGTGCAAAACTCCGTTGGAGGGCACTAATTACTTCCTACACTTGTTGCGAAAGTGACTCCACCAAACCCACGCCGTTGATCTTATCCCGCACCGAGCAGAAGGTCACAAGCGCCATCACCTCTTGGGTGGAAACTCATCCCGGAAGGTGGGAAAATAAATTGTGCAACTTATAGCCGACTTTGGGTGCTCAGTGCTGACGTTAAGCAGGATTGCATCAGGAGGGAAAAGTTGCATACAAGCTTAAGCGCAGCTGAATAGCGTAAGAACACCCGCAAAACGCTAATGTCCCTCGGCAGGACTCTGACGTTTGGTGGCTACTCGGAGAGATCCGGGCTACTTTGTTGCGGCTAACGATGGCCTTTTTCAAACGGGGGATGTTGTGCTGATTTTGCAACTGTCATTGCCATTGCCATGGCCTACTTCGATGCTGCGGAAGCCTTCCGGTGTGGATGGATTTGCCTGGTGGTACAAACAACTTCTCGACACTATTCTGCTCTCTGGGGGCACATCGGGCGAGATGAAAAATGCTCAACACAAACGACACAATGGACGAAAGGAAACCTTCTCCTCGGCCCCAGGGCCATTAGGGACGACGGCCCGATAATGGTGACAACAATATCCTCCGGTCCGGTTGCGTGTTTCTCCTTCGCCTCGACCTTGTCAACGCGATACGCAACACCGCCCGCGAGGACAGCAAACGCGAAGCCCAACCTTCAACCCCAACCTCAGACGAGCACGGCACCCTGCGAAGCTATCCGCAACTTAATTAATCTCTGCTTAATTATCTCTCCTCGCGTCCGATGGGCCAGGATGGGCGAAATGGGCGCGTTAGGCCTCTTCCTGTGGGCTGGGAAAAGGACCGGAAGATGAATGGCTCGCTACCCGTGCTACCGGGACGGGAGCGAGTTGCGATTTTGCGCAATCCCACAAACCCACGGTGCCTGGTTGTGGTGCTGCGAAACAACCGCAGAAATAACGCCGCCGGTGAGGTTTTTGCGCCTCGAATGATGCATCATGCGCCCGGTTCGGTGGTTTCGTGGAAGTGGTGAGATGAGTTGTAGCCACGATTCGTTTGTGAAGACTCGACGCCACAATCGAGTGCCGGTTGGTGCCACTTCAGGGTACCAGGGCTGTGAACCGGAAGTGAACTGAAGGGTCGACTTTCGGGCGGATGAGTCACGATTTGGTGCTTTACCTTTGGGTGGTTTGAGGGTGTGTTTTATCTAAGCGATCGTTTAAGACCGTGGTATGATATTGGAAAACTTTTTAATGTGTATCTTTTCGCGAAGGCAGAGCAAATAGATCTGAAATTCGCGGTGTACAAAATTTGCGAGCATCGATAACGAATGGCTCGGAACGTTAGCCAAACACATTTCCTGTCAGGGGAATTAAACGATCGGAACGTGAAACCCAAGTGCACTTCCGTTCGCTCTGTGTGCTCCGGTTTCGATTAAAGCAATGTCCTCACGTTTAATGGCACCTTCGGGTTGAAACACTGACACCAACGAGACCACTCCCTGTGCATTTCGTTGTGCACTAAGCAGGATGTCATTTCGCAAGGACATTTCGGTGCAATTTGGCTCATCACAAAACGGGCTGTCCGCATGGTGGCAAGCCATTTCCGTGCCATTTCCCACACAAACAACTGACCATCGGTGAATTAACCCTATCCTCCACGTCGGGAAAACTCACCCCCCTTTTGCGGTCAAACGGAATGAGCCTAATTCAAGGCACAAATTGCAACCACACCATCGGGGATCGTTGTGCGAATAAGCAACGGTGGTTTCAATTAACAATACATCCCACCGGCATTCACTTCCTTTAGAATGGGGTGAGTTTGGCGATTGCATCACACATAAGCACCACAATCACGCGGTATAAACAGCCGCGCCTTTTAATGGACGGTCAACGGACGGTGCTATCAGCCGCGATAAGGATACCGATCCCGTCGCGCGAGCCCTTTCACGAAAACCCTTCGAGCGTCCAGCGTTCCAGTGGCTTTGGCGTAATGTATTACGCCAATATTTGCCTACGGTTAAAAGGTGCGTTCTCAACGACAACGACAACGACGACGACGCCGGCGGCGATGATGATGATGGTGATGACGATGACGACGACGGCGGGATAGGAATATTTGCCATGTTTCGCTAGTGGCTCCACGGTGACGATAAACATCCGACGACAGTCAAACCCCGAGAGTCAATATTTGGGAAGGTGCACCCCGGTTCGGTTGTTGGCCGTTTTTGCAATGTGGTTTTATTTGCGCAAACCCTTTCGTCGGCCTGTGTTCCTGCGTGCCCCTTGGTGCGTAAGCGAAACATGCCGTGGTTTTTGGGGTAGCGTTTGGTTACGATCGCAGCATGCCATGGGATGTAGAAGGTGCGGCAAAAGTTGCAGAACAAAATGAAACATGAGACATGGTGGACTGATTTATGCCCACCGGACGTGAGGTTCTCTCGAGCACACAGAGCAATGGGTTGTTTTTCATACAGCGGAAATGTTGAAAATCCTGCGCGTGTTCCTGTCGTGGAGATGATGGACAGAGCAAAGTTTCTTCGCTCTCGAACGACTTATTTGTAACGCGCTGTTTACCATCCGATAAGACCATCGACGACAGCGACAGAAATACGTGCCATTCCGATCCTCAGCTCAACAGGTTTCCGGCACGCCTTGCAAAGGCTTCTGTTGGTGTTTTTCACCAGAATTATTTAGGAAAGGATTCCAGCATGGGCTCGATTTAATTCGGCATTGCGGCGATTAGAGACAAAGCGCTAGAGCTGATAACGCTTCGTGAAAGTAACCGGCGGCAAATTTTCAATTTAGGGCACCCGGGACGTTAGGGCAAATTTGCATGAATCTCGTTTGCGCTGATCGTCTTTCGGTGAATCAATCGTTCGCTTCATTCGAACGAGCGCCCATCAGCGCAAATGGGTCAATATTTCGCGGAAAACTCGCGCCCTTCCGACCGTGATGACTGAGGAAGCCTCCACGTGGAAAACCTCACCCACACCGTAATAGGATCGTGAGAGGCGGCTTTTCGACATTCTTGGATTTCGAGCCCCATTTCCCGGCGACCGATTCCATTCCACGGCTCGTTTCGGACGCATTCCCGATGGTTTATGATTTTTGATGGTTCACCTTATACTTCTTTTCGCTTCCCTGTCCCATTCTGTTGGCTTAATGTCGCCCGGCTTCTCGCGCTCGTTGAGCCGGCCGGAATGCTCATTGGATTATGAATTGGAAGAAACGTCCCCTGTCAAGTTCATTATTTCCTTCCCACCTGCTTTGCGTATCCGTCTGGCTTAGCGAGCCGGTTGAAACCCGATACCCGGCGGCATAATAAGGTGGCCACCGTTCGCCCGCCAGTTGGCGAAGCTGCGAATCCGAGCGAATTTTATTATATTACTTTCATATTCGTCCTCCGTTGGTCCTGTTGGCTTCCCCTTCGCACACTTACGCTTCGATTGTGTTGTTGCAAACACAAACGAAATTGAATTTCATTTATTTATCCGGAGCCGTGGCGCGGGGTTTTTCCTTCCGCCGTATTAGCTCGATTTATCCTGCCGCGACCGAGTGCCACAAACGTGAAACAATATTAAACGGCGTGCTCGATAACGGTTGTTGCTGGTGTCGAGGTACTTCAGCACACCAAACGAAGCGGGGGTTTTTTTTTTCAACACAACGGGCACCAAACTTTAATGCTCGTTTTCCCGGCCGTTGATTTATCGAGGTTTTATTTTCCCATGCTGCAGAGAGTGTTGCGCGTTTTGCCTAACTTCAGGGGCTTACCGAGCGACTTGGGCGATGGAAACTTCCGCACATCCAAACTGGGAAGCCGTTGAACCGGTGTCGTTTAACTAGAATTTCTTTGTCTGTCATTCTTTTTTTTTGCCTACTCCTCTCCATTTTATGACAACTTTTCACCCCACACGACGGATCATGCCCCGTTCCATCACATCGTCCTGTGGGATTAACCTGTGCCGGTGTCGCTCTAGCAGCAAGGCACCTCCAGTTTAGAGCCGAAAAAAGGATTACTCGTTGCTTGTCGGCGTGCGAAACCGAAAAAGTAACCGAAAGCAACCCGCTAAAGAAAACGGAAAATCTGTCACCATCGGCTTGCGGAGAGAAGTTCTCGCCCTTTATCGGATTACGTTTGCGAGATGGGCGAGAAAATAATTTAAATAATTTCAATTAGTATGTATCGTTGCCGCTCGATCGGACCGATCAGCCCAGCGAGCGAGCGTTAATAGGACCTAAGAGGGGTTAATCAGACCCGGGGTTTGTTGCGGATTAGTCGCTTATTACCGCAACGTCGGTACGTTGCCAATGGCAACGTCTCTCAACGATGAACACTCGAGTTTAGTGCGCTTTTTCTCTCTTACACCACGTGCCATTTATTTCAAACCCAATCCCCCACAGCACACTAGATCGGAAAGAAAAATCGACGAATCGTACATTTTCACTTCCGTTCGGAGGAAGGAATACGAGCGTGATCGGGCCAAATGGGTAGAAAATGGTGGTGCTATTCACAACGATCCGCCTCCTCGATGTGCCACGAACAGGAACACACAGCGTTAGTTTATGCACGCCAGAAACGCAAATTATGCGTCCTGAAATATGCATCCTGCGGAATCACACCCCTTCTCACACGGACGATCGAAAATCGACGAAATTCGCCGTCTTTTGTGCTTTTCTACGGGAACAGATAGGAATGCTGGATGAAGTGGCGCAGAAAGAAAACTAGCAAAAAAGAAAATCATGCAGCGCGCTCGCGTTGTAAGAAGGCGTTTTATGTTCACTTCTTTTTTTTTAGAGTTGGAAGGATAATGCTCATGCATGCAACCCAACCGCTTCGGTTATTGGATAGTGCATCAATGGCGAATGGTGGATGATAACGTACATTTCGTTCGGGTCAAAGAAACATACATTATGTGCGCCGATAATGCGCATCTGTGAGTGCCACTGGCCGCGAGCAGTCACTGGCCGGGGAATGGTTAGGTTTCGGTGCATTTTGTGGGTGAGAAAGGATGCAAAATTATGCATTCATCGTTTTGCCTGCAGCAGGGAAAAATCGTTGAGGAAAAACCTCCGAACACGCGTCGGTTTGGGCGGGTTTCGTGCTTTTCCTGCATACAAAATGGCCCATTTTGGGGGGGTAACAAGATGCTCCAGAGAGAAGGCAAAAAACACGCAACAAATTCTGTCAACCCATGTTACGTGGTTTTTCCAGGACTCTGGCATCAACATGCTTCGGAAACATGCCCCGTTTGTCGATTATAATCGGCTAATACGCGTCGGTGTAATTGTGCAATCAATTTATAATTGCATCATCTAATCAATTGATTAGCAAACCGCAACCCGGGGCTAGATGAGAGCGGCGGTTCCGGACCTTTTAGTCCTTGTGTCCTTTTCAAATACCACGCCGGCAGTACATGTTCTAGCTCACTCATTTCATTGGCGGTGCGTTATGCAATTGAATGCCCATATAATTATGCCACGGAGAGGAATTTTAAAGCACACACGTGCCTTTACAACCACCGACGAGGACGGAGGACGATTAGTTTACTCAACAACCACAACACCGGATCAACGCCGCTCGATCGGAATTAATTCGCTGCATTTCACCGAACCGATGAAACCAGCCCATGGCAATGCGACTGCACGGGTGGAAAAACCAATGGAACTGTGAGCGAACACGTTTCCGGTGCTTGTTTACTGGGAAAAACTTACCATCGCAAAAAAAGTTACACACAAAATACGAGAAATGGAAACAAACTTTGCAACAAATCGCCATTGTAAGGTGCATGTCGAACGCGAGCAGAAACACACGAGAAAAGTTTACACCATTTCCCGATCGCTCGTGAAATCGGCTTACAGCAAAGGGGGATGTGAGAGAGAAAAAGACAGCACAAAAAGGGGTTTTTCCGACCACCCACACCGAGGAAAAGCGTCCCCGGTCGTGGGTTGTCTAAACGTCTGTGTTAAGCTAGACCGAGGCTTGGCTTGAAAATGAGGAAAACGGTCGGAAAACTTTTCCAGCACCCGGGTGCAGTTTAAGGCGCAGTGGAGAGTTTTAATTACAACAAACAGATAGCCGTGTAACGCTACGATGAATACCTTTTTTCGGAGTGGACACGGATTTTCCACACGGACTTGGGTTAAAAGTATATATGGCACCTCATTTGCTCGTTTGAATTTTCACACGAGCCCGTCATAATGCGCGTTCTAATTTGTTTTCCACACCCCCAAGCCAAGGATTACCAGCTCTCTGGCAGGGGTAAACTTCTGAACGCTAAGAAAGAAAACTCATGCATTTGTTAGCTGCACCCGCACTCGCTGGGAAATGCACTTGCATTCCCCCTAGGGTTGGGATTTTATTTCAATTACTTCAATTGCTAATCCGCCTGCATGCTGCAACCCCGGGCATCCTTGCATGCTGGCATCCTGGCATCGAGGATCGCTGCTGCATATTCACGACGTGCCCCTCACATTGCACGCCGTGCTGCAAAATTTATGCCATTATTCCGAGAAGATTTTCCGAGCCCCCGTCACCACCGAGAATAGGTAATTAATTATCTACCCCCGACCGACAAACGTGCCATTTTCGTCGGGGTTACCTCGAACATCAGCGGAACACCTTCCGTTTGGTAACGCGCGCGCTTGACGCATTGTTTTTATTATCCTTTTTGTTCTTTGGCGCTTCCTCTCTCTTTTTTTTCTATCTCACCCAGCGGGATTTAGAAGGGGAATTAATGACACCAAAGCCCGGGACGCAGCTAGTCGGCTTAATGTAGGCTAATGAATTCCGAGGGCACGGGCAAGCGCAAGGTCAGTTTCTTGTCCCTTAAACCGCCCTCGGGTCGTTTGATCATTGTGTGTGCGTTTTTTTGTTTTGTGTTTGTTTGCACCACCCTGCCTGCTCCTGTACTTTGGTTAAACCGATCCATGTTCTTTTTCGTGTTTTTCTTTCTTTTTGGATGGGTTTTCCTCCCCCTCCTTACGCGTGGGGTCATTGCCAGCTAACACGATTTAAACACGATATTGTTTTCCTTCCTGGGGCGGGAAATGAGCACCCCCCACCCTCCACCTGGATCCCCTCTACCACCGCCAGGTCTTCAAACAACCCGACAAAGGCAAAACCCGGCGAAAGCAATTTCACGGGGGCTAAACCGCGATGGTTCGCGTACATAAAGCATAGCCTTATGCTTATGCGCCATCGCCATTGTTGACCGGTTCCTCCCAAGCTCGATCCTCGCAACAGGTACACGGGGGCAGGGGAAATTGGGCGGTCTCCCTTTTGTGTGCATGAAAAGGGGGAGGTGGAAAATGGCCCATCCGAAACACTTAGCACGTTGGCAAGAACATGGCCACCGCCTCAAGCCAACGCCAACAACACGAGCCAGTTGTAATTTTATTCCGGCGCCGACAAACGGCTGGTGAGTGTGTCTTTTTTTTCTTCTCCCTCTGTTTGGCTTCGCTTACAACTTACACCCATAAACAAACGCGCTAACGTTGTTTTACGAACGTCTTAGATGCTACACGGTGAAAGGTGAATTAGCATCAAGCGCTAGGAACGAGATCAAAATGGAAATAGAACCGGCACGCCCGGGGATTAGCACATTTTTTTGTTTGTTTGTGCGGGAAATGCTTCACCCTCAGTTCGCTGCATATTTGTGCCCGCTCGTGGGCGGATGGAGTAGCGTTTAATTTTACCACCATTCGAATGCATTTCTCCCGCCCGTTTGAGGAACTCTTTAAATTACAATTTGACCCCTTTCAACACCCCTGCTCGACGCGTTTAACCTCGCGCAACGTGACTTCAAACGATCGGTCGTTTTGTGATTTATTGCATTCCGCACTCATGCGGAACAGAATTGCACACACACCCCCAATGATGCACACTGCCGATGCACTTCAGCCTGCAAACGGGCACGGGTGCAATCATGCCATAATGCACATCGTCATCGCCGAAGGGTCATCAAAATGGTGTTCCTCCAACGGTTGGGTCATCTATTCATCCAAATGAGGTGACCGAATGTGTCACGGGCAAAAACACCAAAAGTACCGAAAATCAAAACAACCGGGTACCCTCGCGGACAAACTCCAAACGTTGCTATTAGTAACAGTAGCGCAGGAAATCTAGTAGGCATCATTGCTCTCGCTCAAGTGGTCAGCTGTTTTTTGTTTGGGGGTGGGGCTTGCTAAGCACGCGCTGCAAAAGAAGAACAATGGGCTACTTGCTGAAACAAATGGCCAAAACAACTTTTTTTATATACAATCAAATTAATTTTATATGTTACTTTATATTGTTACAAAACTACAATAACGATTTTATCACTAGCAGTGAGATTTTTTTATTACTAACACATTTTAAATCCTATAAAAAAGCGTATCTCTTTTAGGCTCTTACTTACAACTATGACAAAAATTCTTGTACAATTGTAGTGCGATGGAATCACGATAACTTTATCATATTTTATCATCTACAACACCATTACGCACATTCCCGATAATAATTTGGATACTCACAAGCGACACACTTTTGTCCGGATGCTGTGATGTGCTGTTGCCCGTTGTCCACTTGGTCAAGCGAACGAGATAGCGACGGCGCGCAGATCGATAAGCGATGTGCGCAATAAGCGAGAGCAGCGCGCCTTCTACCCAGCGTGGGCGGCAGTAATGCGAGAGCGAGCACGATAGCTTATCGGCACGCGCACGACCACGGTCCCGTTACCGAATGCTCTCTGGCGCATGATCGCCTGGTATTTCGCACCACGTTGGCGTTCGTTTTCGCATCAAAATTTTTGCGTGCCCGAAGGCATTTTTCGGTGCCTCGGTTCTCGCTCGACTTTGCGCGGCTCAGGTAAGCGTGTGTGGTTAGAGCGAAAGCGGTAGCGAATTGGCACGCGCATGAACGGTGCCGCCGACATTGGTACTGCTCGGTTCATGTTCGCCTGGTATTACAGATCGTGGCGGCGTTCATTTTCAGATCAAAATCAAATCGAGCTCGACGGCATTTTTGCGATGCGAGACCCGGTCGGTGATGACGTCACGCGTTCCGTTGCATACGGCGCTGGCGTGCTGGGGCTTTTTTATTTTGCGTTGTTTATGCAATATGTAACGATGGTAAAATTATAAAAAATACGCTGAATTATGAAATATTCACTTCTCTTAAGGTTTCTTTCACATAAAATTCTTTGGAAAATGTACTAAATCGTCAGAAATTTGGAAAATACCCACGCTGATGGAGGCGCGTACGCAATAAATTCAAATCTCACCCAATAGGTTTTTGCTATATTTTTTTTTATTTGCTGACCATTGCAGTGCTGCACCAGAGGCACTCGAGTGCAACGCAGCTCAAGCTGGAGCTCTTCATCGAATGGCAATTTATTTTGCAACATTTTTTACGTCCCTTTGATGGTTTTCCGCCTTTTTTTATTACACCCATTCCAATAACGCGCGAGCATCCGACGCAGAATGCATTCGGGTATGAAAATGCAGTTTTGCATGCATTCCGCAGTGGCATAAACGACACCATTGCGTAACATAAATCAAACAGACTCCGACTAGCGTGATCCTTTTCGCTTCCGCCTGAAAATATGGTCATCATTTTAGATATATACACAAAAAACACATTTCATTTCGCTTCGTAAAAACTTGTGGTATTTTATTGCCCAAACAAGAACAGTAAATGGTCGATTTAATATCACATTCACGCATTGAAGTGGCACGCAATCACTTAATTATGGCATATGTCAACGGCAGTCCTCCATCCCGGGGGCAATCGCATCGGTATGCGTCCACGTGTTCAAACTCCGAAGCCAAAAGGTCCTTCACCACAGGGTCGTCCCGGTGTTCCTGCGTTCGCCTACGAAAGTACGGACACCTTTCGATTCGAAACCATTCCGAACCGCGTCTTTAACGTGAAGACAGATCAGCTTTCATAAGCGGCTTCCTTCGAGGGACATTCAGTGATCCAAACGGCATTCGCGTCCTGCAGCCGTTATGCTGCTCACGTACCACGTATTTCACGTACCCCCGGGCACGAGACACGAGACCAACGGAATCGGTTGGTTTATCGCCCACTCGCGGCAATGTGTGTTTCAGGCCAACCCGCGGGACCCATCTTCAAGCGCTGGCTATCAGGACGTTGGCAGCCGTGTTCTCCTTCGCCGGTCGGATCCGATGAATGCGGGCGATAATTTCCATTCCAGCTGGTCGACTCCTTGAGCTATCCCTGGGTCCGTGGCGTAGCGTGGTGCGTTACCTTTGGTAGGGCGGTCGGGACACACCAGCTGGCGTACCCACCTTCATATGTTTGTGGTGTGCTTTATCGCTGCCCCGGTTTTTTTTTCTTCTGTAGGTATTGTATTTGCGCTTCCCCAACGCCTGCGTATAGTTGTGACGCGTGCCATTCCGCGTCGTGTCCGATCGCCCTTCCGTGATCATGGTCCTGGGACGTCGAACCACCCTTTTCACGGTTCGTTTCCGACGGCGAGTGAAACGAGCTGTATGAAATGGAAAAGAAGAAACAAAAAAGCGTGGTTCAGTGAAGGATTTACGAAGGGGCCGCGAAACAAGAAATGAACAAAAAGGACAACTAAAGGGATCGGGAGGGGTACATTTAATACAACACACTTGAAAACGCACACACATGTGGGCAGAAGCAACACACAAAAAAAAACAATCGTGAGGAGAGTGTGGTATAATTGTGTCGGGACGATATCGATGAAGCTCCTGAGGCCACACAATTCAACACATATGGCCACATCCCATCCCGTCGTTAGCGGTTTATTGTTCTGCATTCGCTTCCTCCCGTATGCAAATTACAGCCGATCAATCACTTGCCGGGTCAATTCAGTCCCCACCGATGAGGCGTGGGTGGAGATACCCCAGCTCGAAGGGCAGGAGCCCTTTTGGAGCCCGCGAATGCTCATTAATAAAAACAAATATTGCCACCACCCGCTATCAAAGTCAACGCGGCGATTGCTTCTGCTGATTGCTTCATCCGCAGCGCTAAATGGGCGCGATAATCAATTACTGATGGCCTGCGCATCGGTTATCATCTCCTCGGGATTGTCCATCCAGTGATTAAATTTCAAATCGATTATGCAAAGATTTACGGGCGCCCTCGAACGAACGGGCGGATGATATCACCGGTTCAATCCCCAGTCCGGCGGTGATGTCCTTCGAATGATCGAAATCTGAGGGTGGCTCGGTTTCAGCCTACGATTGCGCTGGAAAAGGATGACCCCCGGTGAGGATATTAGCAACCGGGTGCTAAAAGGCCAGGTTAGCGTTCATGGTGCGAAATAGAAAAAAAAACCACCGCCAGGACAGGTTTACGGTGCAGCCTCACGTGGCATATCGCACGAACAAATAAAAGCAGCCTCGGGGAAAGAGCTGGGAATTATAATGAGAACGTGCCGGTTCACAATTATGCGGCATGTGGTGGACACTTCATCGCTCGTTTTTTTAATTAACTTGCATTATCCCACGGTGGTGGGACAAAAAACTCGAATGTCACCACCAATTGAACGATGCCGCCAGGCGAATGAGTACGTATCTTGTTGATACATTTCTGGAATATGCTAATTTATGCAAACCGTCATGAGCCAGCATCCCAGCAGCTCGGAGGGGCTGGCTGTGGGGTCTCTGTTTTAATGCCACCCCAAACAGCGAATCGGTGTGTTCGATTAAGCGCGTTGACTTTTATTAATTTACTGATTACCATCCATCCCCGGGGCGAGGTATAGGTGTCCTTTACATACGGCAACACAACAGGCGCATTCCCTTCCAAATGGGTTGGTATTTGGAAGCAATTCTTCAAACCACAAACGAACCGCTTCGGATAGACACTCCGAGACAATCCAACAGATACACCGCTCCGTTGAGCAGCACATTCGGCAGCTAGAAAAACATTGGTGGGTTTTCAGTTCCATCACCAGAGTGAATGATGCGAACGGAACAAGAAGGTTTTGAATGATTCAGTGGTTCAGTGGAATTTACATTAGCGGGCCACATCTGGCATTTCGGATAAGTGCGTTCGGGTTGCATGTGGATGCCTTTTACCATGCATCGATCCTTTCGGCTGGCCTTGGCCTTGGCAATGGAGCGGGCAATGTTAGGTTCGATCGATTGAAGTTGTTTTCGTTCGCGTCCATGCTCTGACAAACCACCGTAAAATAAACCTGTTGTGCTAACGTTACCGTTTTTTTTACAATCGATTGCGTATAACAATGTTACCCTCCTAATGGTTGATTGATATAGAATTGTATATATATATTTTTTTAAATTACAAAACCACATGTACAGCTACCCCGAAACACGTTGGGTGTTGCATTCAAGTGCTACTCTTAAGCGATGTTAACGCTACACAAAAAGCGGCTTTTACAAGAAGCATGATTTAGCCACGACACAAGACGACGATAGAGGGCGCTACAATCGTTCACGAGGCGTAGTTAGTGATGGACATGCATTTAGCGAACGAGGACATTAAAGCGTTTGTTCGATATTCACGAAAAAGGATTGCAAAATATATCTTCAAATGTTAAATAACCAAAACAAATACATTATAACCGTTCCCGCCACCAGTAGTTTTTGAAAGAAATCGGTACCTTCAAATGATTCTCCACTGAAGGCCGCCCGGGTCTAGATGCGTATGTGGAACGTTGATATGAAATCAGGAGCGCGCGTTATCACGTGCTCGAACTCAAGATAGGACAACTTGCCGTCACCATCGACATCCGCTTCCTCGATCACCTTTTCCGCGATCTGCTGGTGTTCTTCCACCGTGAGCTCATTACGCGTGAGGGCGGTGATCACGTTCAGCAGGTCCGACTGGCCAATGAATCCGTCCCGATCGTAATCTGGAAAATAAAGCATACCGGTGGCACGAGTTAAAGAAATGCAATTGATCAGCCACAACAACAAAAAACCCACACTTCCCATACGTACCGTAGATCTTGAACGCGTAGTACACCTTAATGTCTCGTGGGGCATGCTCGCTGAACACGGACAGCAAATCGAGAAAGTCCTCGAACGTCAGGTTACCGTCACCGTCTCGTGAAAACGCCTCACACATGCGACCCTTGAACGGGTTTTCCACCAACTCCGGCAGCCGTTCGATGCGTTCCCGTGGCACCTGTATCGTGGATGCTTGGCCCTCCGTCATGATGACCGGCACCAGATCGGGGCTGGCCTCGTGGAACCGCTGATGCACACGGAGGATCTCCTTGCGCGTAAAGAACGTACAGTCCTGGTAATCCTCCAGCTGCTGGTCAGTGAACGTTACCACCTTATTGCCCATCGTGCAGCACAGTTCCGTGGCTTGATAATGACTAACGAGTGAACATAATCCTGGCGTAGGACAACTCCCAACGTAACCCACATACACACACTGATGCCCAAAGTCGACCACTACTGAACGCCTCGGAATGAAAAACGGATCACCAAACCCGCGTTCCGAAGCGCCCAACCCAGTTATAATGACTTGTTGCTGGGTATCTTTCCAACTATTGTAGTCATCACACCCAAACCCATCCTACACGCCCACGCTACACAGACACACCGGCCACTGGTGCGAATAAAGCGCTAAAACAGCTGGGTGTGTCTAATTCCACCTACTGAAGACGACAGGGAAAAGGAATTTATCGTCACGCAAAGGATCGCACATCATGTTCAGCGCTTCGCTCACATTCCTGCCATCCTTTTTTTCTAGAAAACCTTCCGCATAGTTGCTTTCCCTCCCCCACACTTGCGAAAGGGCAAACTAAACGCAGCAGGTGACCAGGGTGGTGGTGGTGTTTGGTCTCGTCTTGATAATTGATTGACATGCTCTTTTCATGGCCGGTACATTCCGAGGTGCGTCGTATCGGTCGGATAATTGTTTCCGTGAACGGTTGTCACAGTTTATGGGCGTTGCTTCAACGTTGGGGAGTTTTTAGACAGCATGCAAACAAAACCACGTGCTACCTCACTTTGAGCTTTTCGGCATTTGCAAAAAACCAACTTTACTATCAAGTTTATACCCCGCGTCATTTTTGGAGCTCGTGATGTCAAGGAAACGTGGAGCCAGTTCTCTATTTTTAAATACACAGTCCCTTGACGTTCATTCGCTTCCTTACTCCTTGCCGGGGCAGTATATTTGAAACATTTCCGTACGAAGTGAAAAGTACTGAATACAGTTGAGAAATGTGTCGAGTTTCCATCGCGTAAAATACAGTAAAATCGTCCCTCAATAAAGTAGTCTTCGTTACGTTCACAAACCTACGGTAAGTATTTGGGCGTTTGCAATCAATAATTCAGCTAAACATGCACGCAAACGGTAACCGCCCGGGGAACTGCATTCACTATTACAGAGTTTTTTTGTGATGTTTGCTACCTAAACAACCACTTACTGTGTTTCTCTTTATCATTTGGCTGCTCCCTTGCAGTAGCGGGTAAAAATTGGTTCATAAGGTTTCGTATCAGTATAGTAAACGGTTAGAGCAATGCATCCCACTTAATAATACTTATACAATCGAACATAAATACTGTGTCCAAAGTGCACCTGCACCAACCATTGTGTCTAGTCTAATTGTGCACACGAAATGTACGATATTCTAACGTGTTAAATTTAATATTATAAACGCATACGAAGATGGCGTGTTTGTATAAATAACATTTTTTGGCTTGCACGACTCTGTTCGCTAGCTTTCTATGACAATAACTCTAATCCTGTTCATAATAAATAGTTTCAAATAAATACGATAGGCCAGTATGGGGGTCTCATTAGAAAAAATGCTCACTCACACACGTCTTCTCTAATCGTGATGCATCAGGAAATAAGGAAGCTATGAACGGAAACGCGCTAAACGATAACAACATTTCAGTTCAGTCAGCTATCTCCCGCAAGAAGACGAATGCACGTAACAACATATTAATCCTAGTGTTCTTCGCGGCCTGTAGCCCATCGAACAGTTAAATCATCATTCGTAAGTAGTAATGCTACACATTTTCCCACTCTAAACAATCTTCTAAGTCGGGCATCTATAAGAATAGTTTGTCCATTATCGAGACTATGTTGCTTGCAACTCACAATCGCTTTTTCTTTGTTACACTCGTCCTGTATTAAATAGAGTTTGTTCGGTTTTCAACCCTCTTTTACTCACATCAAGATGGCGTTATCTGATTGTTAAATACTATTCCTATACTGTTTGTAGTAGATGCAGTTCACATCTGCTCTATTCTGTCAGTAGAGAGTACGTGGTTCCCCAGCTTCCCAGCGGTCAAGCTGTTGAAATGTTATTGCTTATATTTGTGTGAAGTTTGGAAGATTATTGTTACACATCCAACAAGGGTACGTTTCGGTTGGGTGTTGGGTCACATATAAGGATGGACGTAGTGCATACTTTTTAACTCGCTAGCGTCGCAGCTTGCTGATAAAGTTACGATATGCTACCGCAGATGCGGCCAGTTGTTCAACGTATTTGGAGTAATGTTTGAGCGATTTAGGATCCAAATCGGTGATCGTAACGTTCACGAGAAACTTCATGCCATCGACGATGACTATGTGCTTCCGGGCCTCCATGGTCAAGCTAAAAGGGAGAAAAACAAACAGTAAGACTTTTTCATTTTCCATAAAATCCTTAATTCCTTTGAGGGTAACCAAAACTACAGCAATTGAATGTTGTGACAATGGCAGCCGCGTTTTCAGGCGCACGAAAAACAAAAGGATTTTCCTTCGAAAACCAGGCTCAGTTCTCAGGAAGCCTCTATGTTTGTGTTTGCCATTAGCGCGTATTGCTTTGTGTCATCCCATACCCGCCCGTACGTGTAGACATTGATTTCCAAACCAATTTCGACCTGAAACATGTTAGCGACCGTGGAGGCGCAAAGGGTGTGTGAGTGTGAGCGAAGGAAGCATATCCCCTTGAAACTCAAAACCCTGCCCGAAGGAGGAACTTGAAACATCGAAACCTAAACCCCGGCGGCTAGCGGAAACCCAAGGGGATTCTCCCCGGTGAGCGAATCCTTACAAACGAGGATCCCACCAAGCGAGGACGGGCCTCTGGTGGACGTAAAAATCAAAGATAAAAAGCGATCACCTTCGTCACACCGTACGTTGCTGCTGCTACGTGCAGCAATCTCGATGAACCCAGGACGATTGCCCGGTTCTTCCATTGATGGCAAAGCGAATGGGCACAGGATAAGCGCACAGGATCCGTCGTTCCTGCGGGTTCCCCTGTACATGTGTGTCCGTATTATACACGCAAGCTACACATAAGGGATGAATGTGTTTAAGAAAAAAACTTGATTCTCAGGAATTCGCTTACCATAAAGCCGTTTATGGGCGAACGGACCGTAGCGAACAAAGCCCAACAACGTTGGGATAATTTTTCACCGAAAATCTTAAATTGCCTTCAAGGACCTCTCCGCTCGTCCTCGGACGGTGGCAGCGGGCTGGAAAAGAGAAACTTTTTTGTCCATCCAGCACAGCCACGGAACGAGCCGGCACGGACGAAAAAGGTTTGCAACTGTTCAAGCCCGTACCGTCTCGCTCACGGCGAGTTCATGTGCAAGATCCCTACAAGAAAGCTCATCCTTTTTCCACATCTCCGTGATTCCAGCACAGGTAGGTTCCCGCATCGGCACCTTCTTAATCGTGTGCAAACAACCACCGGAGTGCCTCGCCGCCATTCACATTCCCATCGAAGGACGGTGAAAAAAGGACGAGCAAAATGCCCTTTAAATACCTCTACATCCCGCATCGAAATGAGGCCCCAAAGTGCGAGCGAGAAAAAAACTCAGGCAGGAGCCCTACAGGATTTCGTCCCGGATGGCTTGGTCTATTTCTGTTTGCCCTGCACCCCGTCGCCGTTACCTGTCCTCTTCTAGACGGTCGCCCACCAGCCGGCGGAAGGTGATCATAATCGAACAGTCTAGGGCCGTGGCACCGAGCTGGTATTGCTCCTCCTCGGACAGGTATTCGGTGCCAAAAGGTCCCGACGGCCAGGTGTTGCTGCTGCGGCCGTCGTACGCGTTGGTGTGCTCCCTGCTGTTCAAATACTTCTCGTACATTTCGTCTATGTAGCCGTACGGGTTCGAGGATGATGTGGCTAGTTTCGACGGATCGACCTTCGGAATGCTCGACTGAAAGAGGAAAGCAATTAGGCACACGGGCTCGTTGCAGTTGGTCAGGATATTTTACCTTCACCAGCATTTGAACGTCTAGAATCTGCCGTAAGGCGCAGCTCTCCGGGAGAAACTGTTGATTGATGGGATTGCAAGCGCGCTCGTGGAGCTGGTTTTTATCCTTCTGCAAATGAAATGTAAAGCTAATGTTGCTAATCTCCATGCGACCAGCGCTTCGAAGGACCGAAGAACAAACCCAACAATCATACCTTTTTCCGGTCCAACTTTATGTTCAACAGTTTCCGATCGCAATGTTCGTCATTGGTGGTAAAGTCTTTCAGCAAGATTTCCTTGATCAGATTCATGAAAATTGTGCTACGTCTGAAAGTGAGAATACAGATCCCCCGATGCATGAGTCGAACGGTCTTTACCACACAAGGCGGCAGATTGTACTTACTCCTCTTTTGTGCGGCCATCACGGGGAAACATTTCCTTCAGTATCCGGTTGAACACCGACTTCTCGCGCTTGTCGTCGTACACGACCTTGCCATTTTTCAGTATTTTGAAATTATTCTGCGGCGCACCGATAAGGCCTTTCACGGCATGGAGAACACGAACTGGTTTACTGAAACACGTAGAAACAATCCCGATGAAGATTAGCAAGATGGTAGAGTAAAAAAAAAAATACAACATGGAGAAGCGCATTTATAAAAGGTCCACCGGACCGGTTTTCGATTAAAACGCTTATAAAGGCCCGTGGCCTGGTCGTTGCTGTTACAAGCATTGATGCTGTGCTGCTGTTGTGAATTAATTTTAAGAAACAAATTAAGCAACCGAGTGACATCGACAATATGCCCATCCTGACCATGCACGGGACATCATACGCAAACCTGTCGCTTGGCCCATAAATGAGAGCGAAAACGATAATTTTCCCGTGCTCCTTGACCTTTTCTACGCCCAGTTTAGCACAAAGCAGGCCGTACCGGTGCGTGCGAGTGTCCTATCTTGCCCGAGGTTTACACACCACACGATAACGCCGAACAAATGGCGTGGAAGATCGCGTGGATGCCAAACCGATGCACGTGTGCTGTTGCAACGGAGCGGTTTGCAAATAAATTTCGAAACACGTCCTCGAGGACATACCGTGGAAGATGCTGACAGCGTAGCAGCACGGTGCTCTTTACTGCTGCTTTCACGAAACAATGCCATCCGCTCGCGAGAATTAACGATTGTTTTGGGGGGGAGGGGTGTGGTCTTTATTGTTGCAGCATGTAAATCATACCAGCTATTTTGATTAAGTTGCTCTCTATTAATACCCATCACAACCAGGCTTGTTTGGTTTCGAACGGCTCGCGTCTCGTAAACCGAGGATTTATCACCCAGGATACCCGGTGCGGCTTATTCATCAGCAGTTCACAGCTTTCTCGGCTCGTATGCAAATGGCACCCAATCAGCAAAGTGCAATCGAAGTGCAACACCCCGCGAAGTGTGCGCGTGTGAGAGCAACGCGCTGATGAACGACCCAAACCCAATGCGGGGTGAATTTACAACAAAATGTGATCGTTCGCGGTACGATCTTTAGGCCCGCGCGAGGACCCACCTTCCTTCTACTGCTGCTGCTCCTGCTCCTGCTGTTGGTGCTGCTATTACCGCTTTCTACTCTCTAGCGTGGGACATCATCCATCCCACCCACCCTGAGCGATCGACCGCGCGTACCTTGCGACAGCAGTGCGCACGACTAAAAATATCCCCCAAAAAAGATCACTCGAAATCTTCGAACCTGATCTCCGGCCTCCTGCTGCTGGCCGGTCCATGCACTCCTAGCGATCCTCCTCCCGCCCGCGGGTGCCAGGTCTCTTTGTCGTGTCGTGAAAGCCGATTGCAACTGCAACGTACACGCGGCTAGTGCACCGAGCGGTAACGGTAAAATATTGAATGCAGCAAAACGGATTCGAAAGTGCACGGATCACCGTAAACGCAGCAGCAGCAGCAGCAGCAGCAGTCCGTAATGCAAGGCGGTGTACAACGACCCAAACGAGATCGAGGCGACCGGTTTAATGGCCAGGTTGGGCGCCGCCGTTGCTCCCCATGCGGTGCCGAACACCGAAGGGAAAGCCAACCGGACTAGCTTTGCATGAGGATCGACTAGCTGCTGCAGCTGCAAGCGGTGGGGCGAGATTTATTCCGGGATGTGGATATTTTTGGGGTTGGCCAAAGGCGAGGAGTAATAATTGAATTTTATTTATAACCCTCGCACGCCGACCCGCGATGCGTGAGGCATATTTCGCGCTCGCTGCCTCACATTACGCGCGTATGCCCGCAAACGCATCGTGACACGGTACCGTCGTGTCCTTCTCCTGCTGCGATCGGTTGAAATTCGCCGTAACGAATGGTCCCAGAACCGCACGGTAACGCGTATGCCGTTAAGCGACAAGTCAGTCATAACTAATGCCTAAAGGTCAGTTGCTCGTTTGCCACGACACACGCATACGCTTCGAGCATCACCGCAGATCCTTGCATAGGTGCAGGAAAGCATAAATTGCAGGCCATGGGGGTTTGGACGATCACGCTTGTCAGCAACACGTGTGGGCACAAGACGGCGTGTTCACATTGCACATTTTAAATGCTGATTTGCGTTTTAATTTCACCAATTCAAATAGACGCAATTGGCGGGTCGCGTTCTCGATCGT
The DNA here is from genome assembly GCF_943737925.1 of Anopheles nili. Taxonomy (NCBI): domain Eukaryota; kingdom Metazoa; phylum Arthropoda; class Insecta; order Diptera; family Culicidae; genus Anopheles; species Anopheles nili. The sequence continues at coordinate 9,312,258 of NC_071292.1, forward strand.
GAATGTGAAAATTAATTAGCTCGTTTCATTCAATCATCTTCTCGTGCGTGTTATCTTATCCACCTATGGGGGGGGTTGGTTCATCAGTAGCACACGCGATAGGATACGCCATCTTAATTGGTTTTTAAATTGAAACAACCGACATTAAAAGTAGTGCCCTCTCGCTTTCAGCAATTGCAAAAGGTGGCAGAAAATTGAGCCACAAAAAAATAGCAACAACACCAATTTGATTTTTGCGTGTGTTTTCATGTTTGCAAACGCGGCTCGCAAATGACACACTCATCAATATAAATAACCCACCGGCTCATGCGGTGGTGGTGGCGATCGATGACTAATGCCACCTGCCGGCGCATTCGAGCTGACACTCCTGCCGGACTGCGTCGCCAAGCAAACAACAACGCGAGGCGTTGGAGTGTTGTGGCGTCATACAGAACAAATTCCGAATCCGTCACGCACAGGTTGAGGGTCTTTTTCTTTGTGCGATCGACAGTTCTCGCTCCTCAAAGATAACCACTCTGCGTCCTGCAAAGCGAAGACTGCAGGTGGAACATGTTGCTTCCCGGCGAGTCAGTGTCGGGGAGAGAGCGTGTAATAAATCGAACGTGTAATTTTAGGACCTACCCTCTGCATGCCGCCCACAGACATCATTAGGAGTGTTTGGCCACCCAACGCTCCTTCGCGTTCGGTAGTCACCCCTCCTGACAGCCACAATCTCAGGACGAAAAGGAAAACAAATGCGGTGCGCGCTATCGATCGCTATTTTTGGTCACCTTCGAGCCGGTTACTTGCGCGGCCGACACACGGCTCGCTTTAACGCCCGGTTGTAACGTTGGCGTTCGGTACAGAGGGAAAAACTAAGCTTGACGCTGCAAAAATACATAGCCGCAACCGGGCGCACCCTTGGCGCCTAGCCTTGAGCTCGGACAAGATACGTTTGCCCACGGGTGTCCGCACGGCTGGTCGAGGTTTCGCTTTCGCTTCTTCTCACATTGCTAGCTCTATCGCTCGGCTACTCACCCGGAGTACAGATCCAGAGGACAGTATTTACTAATTTTGGCTATCGATTTCTTTTGGAGCTGCAAATAGAAGCAAAGCGCAATGGCAGGAAGGAAACAGAAACGAACGTGAGTGGGAGGTTGAGCTCGTGGGTTTAAGGAGCGCCAGGGTTGACTTACCTTTAAATATTGATGCAAACAGTAACGGCACTTCCGAAGGTCCCCGCCGTTGGTCAGCTCCGGTGGGAGGGAGGGAGCGATATCACAGAATTGGTACGTAAACCATCCCTGCTTCGGTTTGATTTCGACGCAGTACGTTTGATAGTGGGTTGGTGTGGAAGAGATTTTAGAGTCCTGTCGAGGGGAGAGCACAAAAAAAAAGAAGCTAGAGACCGATTCCACAGCAGCCAGGTGATATTGGAATCGTTTTCAAAAGGCACAGCTTAACGAATATGTCCCTTTTTGTTACTTGCATCCTTGCCAAAGAATCTTGCTCGTGCTCGTCATATCTTAAAAAAAAATACGATCATAAAAATGATGCCACCGTAAGCAAACAAACCACCCCCAGGGACCCAAATATTACGCAGTAGCTATTACACGGCACATGCGGGGCGGAGAATTCCTTTACCGAGAAGCGATTGGGCAGCCGTTCCAAGAAAGGAATACACTGGCACTGCCAAAATGAGATATTTATGCATGCACGCTTCGGGTGGCTTCATTTGCCAGCAGATCCTTTTTGCGTGCCAGCAACCATGGGCGGGTCTTGCTTTTCCCGGGAACTCGTTAGATATGCGATTCTATTGTGTGGTGTGTACGAGAGCAGAATTCGATTCACCGGAATGGATCTGGCAAGCTGAGTTCGTGCGCGTACACGGACAAGGGGGTAATGTTTCGTACGAACCTGGTTAAGGACGCGCGTTCGCTCAGGATACAACCATCCTGGCAGGAACGCCACGTCAGGATAGAGAATGCCGTCCAGTTCACGGATTTCTTTGCCAAGTCTCATCGCTGGAAATGAGAAAGCGAATGAGTTTTGTGAATCTATCAAACGAACTCCCTTGGTGTGAGGATCTCTTACCGGGCCGGAAACATCGCAAGCGTTCGTTGAACGTCTGCAGGTTGCAGGTGTTGAGATGGGCCAGTTTTGGGGCGGGCACGTAACACGACGAGAACTTACTTGCGATGACGTGCGAGTACTTGACGAACCGGTGGAGATCCACGTTGGAGTCGCCTGTGAATCAACATCAAAAAGGAAAATAGCGTACAGCTCGATCTTCCGGGCAGAAAAGCGCGATCGCCGATCTTACCTTTTCCTTCGCGACATTCGACGGTAGATTTGCGCATCCTTAGCACATGCTTATTGTCCGATAGGGAGAGCACAATGTTCGCATTACCTTCCGCCCGATACACCAGCCGGTTCTCGTCGATCCGTTCACGAATCTCCTGACACCCGGGTTCCCGCTCGTCATCCGACGATTCCGACGGTGTGTTCCGCAGCTCAGCGAACTTATCCCACGCATCCCATTCCTGTGGTGTCCTGCGAGGATACGCGCACCGTCCTAGATGATCTCGCTGCGGCTCATTCGATCGACGGCCATCGATCGCACACTCGACAATCTCATCATCGTCATCATCATCATCATCATCATCATCGTCCTCCCCGACAACATCGTTCGGATAGAAAGGATGACGCTCGTCGATCGGTTCGATTCTGCTGCAACTCCGAAGATACTTATCGTCGGATCGCTTCAGCATGCTATCGTAGCAGTAGTTGCTGTGGGTGGCGTTAATCTTCCCCATGGTTGCTCCGGCGATGTTCCACTGGCACGGACACGAAAATCCGCAAGCGTGGTACGTCTATTTGCGTCGCCTTTGGTCACTGGCTTTCCTGTCCGTTTCAGGCGGTGTCACTTGCGACCTGAAGTTGCCCTTTTCGAATGGGTCTCCTCCGCATCAGCTGCGACAGCGATGGTCACACGACGGTTGCTCGGTTGCACTAACCGTTCCGATGAACCGCACCAGACCACTGGCGCGATGAGGCATGATTTATTCACAACCCTGATCGATGGAATAAAAATGCACGACCACCGGGAGCGAACGGAGTGGGCCGTTTTGTCGTGGTCACGAACTCACCAAATGCGGACCGCTGGTGGGCTATCTGTAAATGCAATTGAAACGGAACGTGGTTAGGTTGGTGGTTAAGTGACTTGGCTTGGTTTGGTCGGTGTATGGGTGACATATAGGGGCGGCGACCATAAGTACGCAAGGGTGAACGAGTTGAGGACACAAATTTCCGATAATGTGTAAACCCCATCCCTAGAGGGTCACCAACGCACATACACACACACACATTTGGGCACTCTTTCCAACTGGCGGGTGATAAACTGGCCGGAAAAGGAGCAGCGACTGAAGCTGAATCATGCCGTTGAGACCATCTGCTTCCTGTTTCCTGGAAGGATGGCAAACCACAAGTAAACATAAAAAAATGTGGCACCCCTTACGGTGCGCGGAGCCGATATCACCCTTGCCAAATCTTTTTGGCAATGCAATTAAACGTTATCGGTTATTTCAACGCACATACACGCTCAGAAGGGGGCACTAAAGCCATATCTTCTCACCACACAACAGTACGATTTTAGGAGCCCCCTTGATATGAGCTACAGCTCTGGCGAGCGATTGGAGAAGGTGTTTCGTTAGCTGAATCATTCCATTCCGTTATCTACGAGATTGAGTCCAGCTGTCACCTACCGGAAGTGATAACAACGCACAAACGTCCCACGTCCATGAGAGCTGTTTCCAGTGCCAGAGATCGTTGGACAATGAATGGTTCTGCTGCTTCACGAATGTCAACAGCACTAGACGGAGCACGGAACTATCAGTGAATGAGTCAAGCCAGAAATGTTTTTTATAGCCGTCGAGATGATATGATTAATTAAACGTCACGAGCCACAGCTGGACGGCCGTAAAGCTCGAACACTTTCCTCGATGTCGATCACTCAAAATGTAGCAAAATCTCGTAAAAGCAGTAAAAACAACAGGCTAATATACACGCTAAGAGTCACACGCAATAATATTCAAATGTTGTTTTGCAGCAAACCTGGAGGAGTGTCAAACAGAGCGGCGCTTTAACGATTCCCAGCAACACGAAGGCACAGTTCCAGGTTGTTTTTCCCCTCCCAAACAGCGAAATGGAAAACCGTGTGAGCAAGCCATTGGGAGCTCGATAAACAGCCCGGTTTAAGCGGTACAGGAAAGGCGCCATCTACGCCACATGTTCCGATGGTTATCGAAAACCGACGAGTCACACGCACGACTCCCGGGATGGGGATTTGGATGTCACCATCACTGGACGACAGATGAAGTGTTGCTGTGCAAACATGTGGAACGTTCTGTGGTTTTCGGTTCTTCTCACCATCGCCAACGTGTGTAGAACAGCGGATTTGATTCGTAATGGAACCAACAAAACATTTTTATCTTGCCTTTCCCGATTTTTTTTCCCAATCTCACCGGCATCATGCTGCAGAGCGTCTTCGTGGTGGAGATCAACAAACTATTCAAACCCTGTCCCCATTCGAGCAAGAACTTTGCTACCTTCCCGTGGAACCTCACCGGAGTGCGCTTGTTTCTATCCGAAGATGAAAAGCTCATCCTGGACGGGCAATTTACCGTGATCCGCGATATCTATCCACCGCTGGGGGTAAGTCATCGGACAGTCAATGAAGATCACGACGATAATGAAGATCATTTTCCCAAAAAAAAACCCTGCAACTCGGTGATTTCTTCGTTCCAGCTCGTGATCTACACGCAGAAGCAGGATAAAGGCGAATGGCGCCCAACACCGTACGGTCGTCATGTGCTGAATTTCTGCAGCGTGATGCTCTCATCCGGCGACATTTGGTATCCGATCACGAAGCACATGAACCGAACGACCTGTCCTTTACGAAAGGGTGTAAGTGTGACGAGCAGTGGTTGTGGTTGTGGGGTTTCAGGACGATTTACAAGCCGCCAAATCCTGGTAATGTTATTACAGCACCTGGAAACGTTCGACATGGTTGAGCTGGAGAGCTTTGGGTTTGATGACGTGTTGCCGGATCTCGTCGGCGAGTGGCGAGTGTTCGTCGAAACGAGCCTAGGACCGATGCCACACAAGGTACAAGTGTCCTGCATCATGAATGAGATATCTATTCTCGAGCATTGACGGCAGGGCGTATTTTCTAGCTGCATCCGAAAGCAACCCGCCCGACGTCGTAGAGGTATGAAAATAAAGCGAACAATGGATCAAGCAATGGATAGACTTCTTCATCACCAAAACGGGGGCACCAACCACAAAAGCTCCGTTCTCGATTGGAGCCCCAATAATGACACCTTCAAGGGAGCGCTCAAAAGTGATGTGCTAGGCTTATGAAAAGTAGAACATCTCGCGCGGCAAATCAATGCCACCCAAAGAGCCCGGATGATGGTGTCTCTGAATGACCATGCGCTTACAAAATGGCGATTACCGAGCTTTGATGGTGGATATTTTTGCATTTTGTTTGCATCTTCACCTTCGTCTTTTTCCGAGCTTCGGCGTTTTGGCGTTCGTTCTTCAACACCTTCTCTCTCGCGGGTGCTTTTGTCTGCTCGAATCCAGGTCGAATGGCACAATTAACGGTGTTTAACCACTAATCGCCCCTCGGCTAGTAGGACACCGCGGAAAAGTGCCGAGGTTAGGCAAATCGGACACCGCGGTAGCCTTCGCTCGAAAGAGCCCACACTACCGCAGGTTCCAATCCGCATCGGGATTTGGAGTGGCGTTCGTTAAGCTTCGACTGCAGGCGGATTTCGCTTTTGATTTACAAAATGAAGGGGCCATTCTGCTCCCTCTCATTCATTAGAGTAAGCTCGAAAAACCGATGGTGATGGGGTACGGTTTAACTCAAACGCTAATCGTTGCTGGCAGGGGAAAAAAAATTTGATTTCGATGGCTTCATAATTCAATTACAAAGCCGCGATCGCGCGTCCGATCGAGCCCGCTGGTGGATCGGTAGCATTGACCATCGAGCAGAACGAAGGGACGGCAATAGCGGCGCCGTAGGTGGCCATCCAATTTATGTAGCCCGTTTTTTTTCTGTACATTACCATCACCAACATATAACATCGCTCGAGAACCTCCCGCGGACGATGGCTAATCGATCACAACTCATCGGGGAGGGCCTTCACGGTAGCCAACACCATCGACATCGAGTACGAAACTTTCCGCGGCACCGAGGCGAAGGGTGCAGCTAATTGCAAATTGAGATCAATAACGATCATTAAAGCTGTATCTCGCACGGGGAGTGTACCGGTGCACACTACCGCCAAACCACACACAGCCACACGGCATGAAAAAAGGAAAAAGAAATACACACACAAATCAGACGAAACAGCTACGCGCCACGAAACGGTGCTAGTTTTCAAGTGGAGCAAAGCAAAAAAAAACTAGCGGGGTAGGAAAAATAGATCCCCAACCGAAGGCAACCCCTGGGCCACCCCACAACCACAATGGAGGCCGCCGCCGTTCTACGTGTGTGCGAGGGGGGGGGGGGGGGGCGAGAAAATTTAGGAAAATTACCCACTGGTAACTGGTAAATGAAAACGGCCCTCAAACGGGCCCCGACGTGCTGGTACCGGCGTGACGGTGAATGGGAAAATCGCGCATCTGAGTATGAGCAAAAAATTGGGGGAATTTTTTTTTGCTCAATCACGCGCATCGCAGATCCTTGGCGAAGATGCGTTAGAGAGTGCGATGGCCAGCGCATCCGTTCGGGGTGAATTTTAGTGTTTGTATTTTCGACGAACGATGCGGTCAGTGCCAAGACATTATCTAAATTTAACCCCAAAGCAATCGATTGGCTCCATCGATTCCAACGACCTGTTTGAGTGGGAGAATCTCTACCAAAAGCCCCACTCAAGAGCAACGGTGGATCGATACTCCGATGCTCTTCAAAGGCTAATCCCACGCGCTGACGTCAGCAGTTAAAGGTAAGGCAATTAGAATCGAGGATGCGTGCCACAATTGGTTCTCGCACCTGTACCGGACACGCGTACACACGCAAAAGCGCACACAACGCAACGGCAAAAAGGGCCATCACTGAACCGAACGTGCAACCATCAGCGTGCGGAAGCCTTGAAGTAAAGCTCGATTCCACTCGAAAACGGCATCGACAGCACGTACGCGCTTGTTGCGATGACCTGAGACGTCCACCCGCAAGAACACACGCACGTCAATGCCATCAACCGGATGGAACTTCTGCCGTGTGGTTCTGCACTTACACTCGCACTTTGCCCGGTTTGCCGGAAGTCGATCAACTTCCTGGAAGTCGAACACGTCACACGCAAACTTTTGCCCCAACTCGGGTGGGCAGGATCTTTGTTCTAGACAAAACTGGCTGCTTTCTGCACTACCTTAAGGCTTACTTGTTGGCTGTATTTTGACACCACAAGCTCCCGAGTTGCATCACTCGCACGCAAAGAAAAGAAGTATCCACACTGCAGCCTTACGGCGACTGGAACAACTGGAAGATTGCTCGCTAACGCTCAGAACCAGTTTCACCTCCAGCTGCCGATAGTGCGCGCGAGCTACAGAGTCAACTTAGAACGCCGCGCGCAAACACTCGCTACGTCAGTTGGGGCCCCTTTTTTTACCCGCTTGCTTCAAATTGTAAAAGGCGTGAGATAAAGCAGCCGCTTCCACGAGGTAAGTGGAGCATTTACGGGCCACCTGCCACAAGCGGAACTAGAGCAATCGACACACACTTTAATTCCACCCACCGACGTCATCTCATGAGAGGAGTTTCCCGTTCATTTCCATATGCTTGTTGCTTGCGTTTTCCCGCCCCCCCCCCACCCCATTCGCGCATGTCGCCAAAATCCGCCACCTTTTAAGCGCGACGTGACGTGGGTCGGTCGAGTGTTTTCCATCTGCTGACGTCATGGACCAAAGGGCTCCGCTTCCGGCATCTCGCAGACGTCCTCCACCCCATGGGGATGCATTTGTCTCGCGGGTGAAAAAAGAAAAACGACGCTCCCGGTGCAGAACGTACGTCAGATGGGCGCGAGTACGTCAGCGAGACTGGGCAGAAGTTTTGCCCCGGCTGGGAAAAGAAAATAAATAACAAAAACGGCCCCATCCGGGTGCATCTCTAACGGGGGGTGGAGTAATCCTTATCGAACAGGACCGTCGGTCGGTGGTGGGAATTGCGAAAAAAAAACACACACACAAACAAACACCTCATTCTGTCGATGACGGCGATCGAGCGGATTGCGATCGTACGGCTGATTTGTGAAAGGTGAAAGGACTATTGACCTTTGGCGAGGGAACGTTCGAGATCGCTCGCGATCCCATAGCAAATGGGAATGGTCGGTGGTTGGGATGGATGTGGTTATCAGAATTATCGCACGTTACCGTTCTCGAGCTCCGAGGTACGAGCGAAACGTGCATAATTGCTTCCTTTCCACAACGATGCTGCTGCTGCTCGTTGCCATTAGCGGTAGTGCGTCGTTGCCATTGACGCAGTGACATTTATGTGCATCAGAAAATCGTGCCATCTAATGCACTGTGCACACACACACACAGAGCTACGGATAATGAGCACCGAAACGTCGTGCCCGTCATTTTCTCCCTCCTGTCTGGGGGCAATTGTTCCAAAGGGAGCCAACAAAAGCGCGAGTTGATACAATAAACGCTTCTAGCTGGGATGGAGGGATGATGATGATAATAAAAAAAAACAAATGCACCGAAATGGGAACGAATAGGAGCGGGGTTATGGAACGAGAAGCGGCGAGAGACTCAACAAAAAACCACAATAAAAACTCACTCCCACCTGCAGCACCTGGTGGAGCGAGGGCGGAGAATTCGCATTTGCGCACAATTACGACGTGAATGCGCAGAGAAGAAGCGGCAGACGAAAGAAGCAAAAAATAAAAAAGCGGCGAAAAAGGAAGTGCCAGATGCAAAAGCCGAGAGATGCACATGCACACGTAGGGGTGGGGGGGGGGGGTTCGGTTTGGATGCGTTTGGGATGTGATGTTGTGTTGGCACAAAATGGTTGAAAATTTGAATAGCAAAATATGCACGACACGCTTCACGGCCGTCCGCGCGCGCGCGTGTGTGTGTGTGTGTGCCTGGTTAATGAGCTAGTCTCTCGTGGGACGAAGGGCCAATGGGGGGGGGGGGGAGATAGGTATCTCTCGCTGATGCTCGTTCAATTGCACCGAGTCGGAGGGAAAGTTTTGCATATTCCCGTGCCGGATCGGTAGGCGCCATTTTGGGGGCGTACCACCATTCGAATGTAAAAGGGTTCTTTTTGTTACTGATTTTTTTTTTTGCTTTTCACTGCACAAAACCCTGCACCCAGGCGCGTATGGTAAAAGCTCCAGAAGATACACATAAATACGCATCAGCTCCCACCAAAGCATCGCCATCCCAAAACCGGGGCACAATCGTGGATTAGTGATGCGCCAGTTCGCAGCAAACAAAAGGGCCCTTCTTCTCGCCATATCGCACCATCACGGTGGTTGGTGTTATTGGGGACGAGCTGTTCATTTGCATTGAAAAAAAAGGGGGGATGGAGATGGCCCGCGTGGGTCGAAAACCGCACACAATTGAATAAATTTCGCTGTATGGAAACCCAATTTGGCACGGTTGCGCTACAACTCGTCTTTAAACGCCGTAGTAAAACGCTTAATACAAACATCGCAGGGTGAAGTAACGTTTGCACCAACAGATTGCTTCAAAACCACCCGCAGATTGCCCCAAAGCGCCGACGGACTTACATTACATGTCACATTCGCTTTCATAATGACGCTCTAATGCTACCGGTGTGACAGCACACCGCGGTGGCTACTCACTTGCACGTCAACGTGAAGGCACGCTTGTACGTCATTGAGGTCCGCGTGTATTTTTATTTTTTTTTGTTTATTTGCTTCTCTCCTACTACTATTCCAAAGCCATTCATACCATTCCGGGGCCCGTTTTGGAGCCACCTTGGAAGAGGCTTCCATCGGCCGATCGATGTCTAAGGGGCAGCACAATTTTGCTTGCACGTGAGCCTCACCGACGAGGGAGCCTAAAGCCTAAGCCACATGCAAGTCGCAAGTGCAATCGGTTTGTGCGAAAAAAAAAAACCACACACAACACATGACCACATGCCGCGCCGACAGAAATGGCCGTTGGCCACATTTATCTCACGTGTTGTTCAAGCGGATCGATACCGTCTGAAAGGGAGGGAGATCCTCGCACACACACACACACATATGGCGGTAAGGATGAAACGCGGTGAACTAAGCACCGACTGACCTACGAAATGTGACACTAATTCCTTCGCCTCGTGGAACCCGATGGGCTCCCAAAAGGGCCGACGGGGGCTTAGCAAAATAAAGAACACCCCACTGGAAAAGCTTCTTTGTGAAGCTTTTCTGAAACCAACCTTCTCCCTCCGTTCGATGGGGTTCAATGAACCAGCTAATTGAACCGGTACTGCCCCCTCCGGTGGCATTGAGCGCGCACCTTTCGAGACGCGAAAGAACGCCAGGAACGACGGAACAAACGTTTGCTCGCGAACATTGCGCTCGGTGTTTTTTTTTTCTCCAACCCCCCCTTCAACTTTAATACACCCTTTTGGCAAGCCGTTCTGGGGCAGCATATTAATTTAGCATTCGTTACATTTCGGTAACCAGCTTCGATTTTGCTCCGCGACCGGAGAAAAGAAACATGCACCGTTTTTGGGAGCGATCGCTCGCCACTACCGTAGAATGGTGTTTTGGCATCGACCCACAAACCCGCAGTAGACCGCTAGGTGCGTTAACCCGATTTTTTTTTATTGCTTCTAGCGCCCACTTCTCGCCTACGAATGGTTCGGGGTGTTTTTTTTTTTTTGCTCGAGTGGAGCTAACTGCAATGCAATTCACAATGTGCGGCCCAATTATCGCACCTTGAAGTGCAAAACCATACAAGCCCGTTCTTGGGGCGTTTGAGGGCGCTTATCGAGGGTTCTTTTACGATTTGTTGTCCCACAAAGCAGCTCGCGCAGAAGCAATCATCCATATGTTGAAGGGCTGTTGAACACCGAATAGTTCTCCGATAAGCCTGCAACTAAACGCGCAGTAAAATGAAACGACCCCCTGGAAAGGTGACTTTGCAGTACATTTCTTTTATTGTCGAGCTCTCTGGCACATCATCTGGAACGGGGGTGGCTGGCTGCTGTCGTTTGGGAGTCATCGAGGTATTAGCATGGGCATTGAAATTCCCCGCCAGCGAAATGCACGCTTTTGCAATTCAAATTCACGCGCGGGGCTGAACACATTCTTTTGATGCACCGATTATTGGATCTGCCATTTTTCGTGTCCTTCGTCTCGCTCTCGAAGCAGAAGCAAGCAACTCCCCGACAGCAGGATGGGGATCTTTCTCTTGCTTTTTGTCCCGAAAATAGAAACGAAAATTACACGAAAGCGATTTGGCGCTGGGGTATTATTTTTTGTAGTGCAAATTTAGTAGCAGCAGCAGCAGCATTTCTCATTCATATCAACGACACCCGCCTGATGGGTTTTACAGTTTACAGCAATTTACAAACAATGTAAACACGCAGAGAGTTGATAATCCTCCCGGTACCTGTACCAAATGGGAGCCACAATCTTTCATCCACTTTCCCGCCGTAAAATGCTAATGCTAAACCGAGGGCCCTTCGAATCAAAGGCCCACCTTTCTCTCGGTTGGTGCAAAACATAAAAAAACATCCCCCCGGGTGGGTGAACAATGCACCACCGTTTGCCGAGGGACCAATTGACTCTCGCGGCCCAAAACTCGTCCACCTAGTGGAGGGCCGATTATCCGAGCGCGCGCGCGCGCGCTCACGGTTGGGATGACAAATTTAGACGTGCACTCGTTTCGAAACGTACCGGCTGGCTGGCTGGCTGGCTGGCTGACTGTTATTATATTTCACCGAGCAAATATGCACCCGCGTTGCACGATTTCCCAGCCAGCCAGCGCTCGCCAGATGGCGGCACCATCGAGCGGTCACCATCCGCGGTCACCGAAAGGAGGCGCGAGTTCATCGGTACGGTACGCCGTATGAATAAAAAATGTGTTTCACAATGCTGCGCCCATCGGTGGGTGCGCGCATTAATTCATGCTCCCGAAAGCTCGCCCAAATGCAAAACCGGTGACTTCTTCGTACGGCGCGTCGCGGCGTTTTGTTGTGCAAGCACCCAAAAGGTGGTGGCTCGATGTGGAATGTATTTGCGTTCAATTTTACAACGCGACTACACGGGGCTTTAGACTTGCAAATCTTGCCACCGGAGAGGCGCTCGGAGCCAGAAGGAAGACAGAAAAAAAAACGCTGTCCACCAGTGATGGGCACACGAATGTTCTGAACGGAATGGGGCAGGCAACAAGTCACGTTGCCAGGACTGGACAGCCTTCTTTTGGGACCGGGGATCGGGGTGATGGATGGTAACGCATAAAACGACGGATTGCCTTGTACAGATCCTGATCGTGATGGACGGGCCTCGGCTTTGAGGGTGGACCACAGCGCCAGTGAGGTCTCTCGCTCGACCTTACCGTAAAAAGAATCGAACAAATCACGGCTGGCAACAAATGCGTGTACCACGACGCAACACCCGACTGGTGCGGGTCACGTTTGGTACATCTCTATTTAGCGCTTGGTAGCGCGCCGCATCGGGTTTTATCGATCCATTACGGTTGGCCGGGTGATTATTGATTATTTTACAATCTTTGCAACATCGCCAGCGGCACGTTTCGTGCACCGTGTACTTGGGAGAGTAGCTCGAGAGCTGGAGAGATTTGCTGTGAGTGATGGAAAAGCTTTCAGCATGTTGGATCGCCCAAACGACCCAACGAGTGATGCTGATAGCTGAAATTTATGCTACGAAACATTTGCTGCAATCGACAAGAGCTGCTCTCGTTACTCCAAATTACAAACAAAAACGACAACAACAAAAAAATAAAGCTACAGTCAACATTTCACCCCCATGAAAACGGTACGACGTTCGCATTAATTTTAATGAAAAACTAAAACTGAAACAAAAACCTGACAGCGGTCGTTTCCACAATAGGTACAAAACAAAAGCAAATCAAAAAACAATAGCATACATGAATCGCATTGCCCTCGAAAAAAAAAAAAAGAAAAAGAAATGCAGCAAAAAAAAACTCCAACCCCACGAGCCTACTAAACAAACACACAACACAACACAAGCACACTCATGCATTGGGCAAGCATAAACATGTTGGCTGGTGGGACTGAGTGGATGGGGATGGTGGGTTGGGGGGTGATGGTACGTACGAGGACAGGCCCTTTTTGCTAGACAATTGTTTTGAAACAAATCAAGAGCAAAGAGGAAAGCCAGCGAACGAAAACATCAGGCGGAGGAGTAGTGAGAAAAAGAAGAAAAAAAAGCCTCCGATGGTGGCGGATTGACACAAGAGCTCCCCAATAGATCGACCATTGTTCAATCGAGCCCCGAGCGCGTGTGTGTGTGTGCGAATTCGAATCGGTGTTGATTTTGAATGCGAAAGAAGAGCGCGACAGGAATACATTAACCTCGCTAAAAGCTGACACACGAATCGACCGATCGAGCCATACACAACATCATTCGCTTCACATACGTTTGGGAAGGGGAGCCCTGTTTTGGACGATGTTCGTTAACCAAAAAAAAACCCTCCCCGATCCCTGAGGGGGTGGAAAAAAGGGGGAGTAGTAAGGCACCCCACAGGCGAGCCCGAGGGGTGCTTTTCTAGTTCGTTTAGCTTTTCCGGCGGTTCAGCTCCGGTTTTGCATAGCACCGACCAAGCGGTGGAACAATCTATCTGGGGCCCCTTCTCGAGACCTCGATGGGATGCCCTTTCGAATACGCTCCCCCCATTGGAAGGGGGCCAGCCACAAGAAGAAGCAGAAGAAGTAGGCAAAAAAGGCCCCGTAGCCGTAGCGCAGCAACTAGAAAGCTCCAACTGGGCCGGGTGGAACACCTCTTTCACTTTGTCAGCGTCACCCTGGCGGTGGGCTTGATGAGGGCTTCACGATGGCTCCGCAGATGGCCAGGGTTCAGTCAACTTCGAGCGTGGCCACGTTTGGGGGGAATCCGTGGGTTCTAGGCTGGGGCAGGAAAAAGAGAAACGCGCCACCGATCTCGTCCCAGATGTGCTAATGGTCGGTTCACGCCATCCATTTTTTTTTTTCTCCTCGAAATTATGAGGGCTTCGTAGGAAGTCGCCTAATAAACCTGATTCAAATTAAGCGCCGCCACTCGACGTGGGGAAAGCTTCTGCTGTGTTTCAGCTATTCTAAGGGAAATTATTGTTTCTTGGGTATTTTTAAAAGACTCACTGAGAGCTTTCTAAGTCTCACGGAGAGTATATAACATATAACACATTTACTTCAAGCTACAAAAAGCAAAAGCATAAAAATTTAAATTAAATGCATCATTCTCTACCCAAAATAGTCAGTCTAATAGGAGCGAATCAATTCTCCACACCAAAACTACTCAATCAATGCTTAAAGCTCATCGATCAGTCTCCATGTATGGGCCCCCAAAATGACCACGAATGCAATTGGCCTTCCAAAAACCCGATCCCCCATGGCCCCCAGGCGCATGAGCCCTTCCCTAGTAGAGCTACTACAAATCCTTCCCAACCAGACCACATTGCACGAACCATGCATTAGCTCGAACGTGCACGATCCATCATAGACAATTTTAACATACCATCGCACACCACACATCCCGTTACTTACCATCTGCATCGGTTCGCTTATCACGTTTGCCACCCGTAACCTTTACGCCGTTTCGACGAAAGCAAAAACGCCGTCTCCGCAACAGAGTTGGCACTGATAAATGCACTCGCCGCACAGATAGACGCAGGCGAGGCCATTGCAACCGGCCGGATGATGGACGTTTTCGAGCGAACGGAACCGTCCGTCTGATACGGTGGTGGAGAGTGAAGCGATGTATTTTTTTTTCACTATTCCACTCCCCGACAGGCACTGATAACGAACGCATAGGGGTAGGAGAGATGATTGAGCGCCTCATGGCTGCCGGAGTACAAAACGGCGTACAGACTCGCTGCAACAGCTAATTAGATTAGAGTGATTGCATGGACGCGGGCCGTGTGTTCGATTCGCTTCGATTGGAGCGGTAATAAATGGTCGAGAAGAAAGAGAGAGAGAGAGATAGGGATAGCGATAGAGAGGAAAATGGATGGGGAGAGCGACATAAGGAAAAGCCCCATCGTGGCAATAAATATCGACAAAGAGGCCATGGTTTGCGGATTATTTTTTACAGCTGTATCCCGTTCCATTTTTTTTTGCATCTTTAACTCAAAATCTTCCGCTTAAAAAAAACAAAATGAAGGGGAAAAAATTATCCCACCATCGCAAACCACTTCGTGAATTGAAAAATAAAATAACCAATTCGCCTCTTCCCGGAAGTAACTCGTTATTCTTTTCTCAGTTCACGAACCCCGTGAGTAACGCGTCTTGCATCCCGATACATCGGTTGACTTTGTCCCGATAGTATCAGGGTTATAATGATTTTTTTTCCCTCGCCACGTTCTACTTCCTTCTCGGCTCCAGCTAGCCAGCGCGAGCGCGAAGTTGCGGAACTAAAAACGCGGATGGCCCGCGGAGTTGTCGGTACCGTTAAGTCAAACAACGCAACCGCGCGGTATGTCCGCAAACTCACCAACACTACCGCCTGGCCGTGCGTTGGCCGCTCAAGGTGAAGTGTCAAGCGACGGGAAGGTTCACGCGCGTGTCCTCGACGAATGTGGTTCCGAACGTTCGGAGCCGTGTCCGTGTGCACACCTGGGCGGCAAACCTGCGGGATAAGACGTGTTCTGATCGCTCGCTGATCGCTGCTGGAGATCTGGTAACCATGGCAACCACGACAGCCGACAACCAACGAATGTCATTTTGGGGACTTTCAACACCCAAATCTCGAACCCCAACAGCTGTAAATTGCCAACAGCGAACAGAACAGACAGACAGGCGCAGTCGCTGTAACTGCATCATGCACTCACGAAATTGCATTCGCAATCCAATTGCTGGTGATTGTCGGGAAGGGAGTCCTCGATTGGATTTCACCCGTAGGCAGACAGGTCCGTTTTCCCATGCCACTCGTCGAGGTACGGTGGAAATGCGAGGATACGTTGACGTGTGGGAGACCCGAGCCAGTCGCGGTGGTAATGCACCGTGTGCCAAGTGCAGAATTAAAATCAATAAGCACGATTGAGTTAAGCCCATCCCTGTGGGGAGGGCGAACTGACGAGCTAGGGTGCATTTCAAGCATTTAATCAAGCAGAAACAATGCTCCTGTCCGGTGGAATTGATTCGCCTTCCAGCGGAGATCTTTAACGAAGAGAGCGCGAAGTTGATGCTGCTGCTGATTGCTACACGCCAAATAGGCTTCAGCGTGGCAATAACTAGCGAAACTGACACTTTAACTTGCTGTGGTCGGTCCTAGAGTGATGTGGTCGGGAGTGATAATCAAAATAGATGAGGCATTTGAAGTGGATGGGCGAAATGTGTTTGCCTATAGGCAAGCGGCTTAAAGCTAGATCAAAATCATGCCCATGACGGCCAGATGGTGGGTTTCTCTACCAACAGCTGGTTTGAGAAATCTTTGAGCAAACTTACTCCCACCGGCACCAGGCAGATCCTTCCGGCAAGTGAGCCACTGCACGGCCGTAGGCGAACCAGGATTTCAACGCCTATCTTTAGCTGAAATCTACTAAACTCCTCCAGCTTTCGCCATGCCGGAGACGGGTTAATGGACGGCTTGAAATAATCAGAACGGCATCTTAGCCCCCACGCCAGGCGAAAGCGCGATCCACGATAGATCTCTGGCGCCTATACGAACTCCTTCCAACGGGCGCCCCAACGATCGGCCATTTAAAAATGGTGCAAAAATGGTTTCGTAAATTATTGCCGCGTTTCGACAGCAGCATCGATCGCACGGCTCCCAGGGCTCGTAAACGCGACGCGACATGTCAGAGAGCTTGGTGCAATTTAGTGGACACGGTGGGCCAGTAAAACGAAACGATCTCACGCTCCGGAAACCGGCTCCTGAAAGGCTAAAGCCTCGCGGGTTATACAACGTTTGAAAGCGCACCAATTTTTTGCACCAAAAAATATCATTTTGTGTAAATTTCATTCATTTGAATAAATTTCACGCCACCGAACGGAGCGCGGGAGAAAGTCCGCGCAGGTTGCCTTAAGCAAAATGGCGCTTGCACAATCATGATCATACGAGCCGCAGCGATCGCAGACAAACAAAGGAGAACCTTTGTCACGCGGGTTGTTGCCCACAGATGTCGCCTCGAGGTGTGATGACGTGCGGCGGTTCGAAGGTTTGCATCAGGGGGTGGGGGTTCAAAAGGGTGAATATTTCTGCCAACGCGTCGCATCGAACGATCGGAGGTCATGAAATTTCATTTTACACTTTGTTCGCCCGACGAAACACCCGCGGGTGGGTAAGTAAATTGTAGCAAATTATCAACGTAATTCACACATTCGATAACCTCCTTCCAATCCAAGGGGTGGCGCAACGATCGGTGTCTGTGTGTGCGTCGATCGCGGCCATTCGAAGGACCAAACGGATTGAATTCTGCAAATCATCACCGTACACGCGCCCGCGGGATGATAATCAAAATGGCCGCACAGGTCCGCAAACGAATGGCCATTTTCCAGTCATCTTCCTGGGTGTCGCACATTGTACGGGAGAAGCACTGCATGCACTTTTTCTTCCTTGCTTTACACACATAAAAAACACACGCAAATGCTAACAATGCATTTTTATTCCCGCTTTAGTTTGACGTTTGTTCATTTTGTTTGCGAGACCGCCTTTTTTCTCGCTCGATCGAATCACTTTGCTTGGGGTTTTGAGATACAATGTATTTGGGAGGCGTACATCCAGACGTTCAGTATGTCCAGAGAAGCTTCACTCGGGGAAGGATGATTGTGCTAAACATAATTTGAATGCGCACATCATGAAAGCATGCTTGCACACCTTTAAAGAGCTGCGCCTTGATTGATTGCCCCCGCTTGATTGACAAAGCCCATTAGAGGTTGTGCGGTTTAAAAGTGAATTAAAATTCTCAAAATTCAAGCCTTTCCGCAACAAATTTTAACCACAGCTTCGACTTTCGACTTCGGAAATGGCGAAAGCCTTTCAGAATACGTCGCGTTAGCCCTTTTGGGGTGTATTTACACCGACAACACTATTGACGATTGATATTGTCCCTCGCGGGCTTGGGAATGGAAACGACAAACAGCCACATTTAGCGAAGTCCCTATTTACGTTTTACACGTCACATAATTCTTATCTCCCTACCTACGCGGAGGACCCTTGGCCCATCTGTCCCTCAATGGCCCGAATGCCGACTCAAAACACCCTCTCCACCCACCACCAGCCCCCTCGCAGGCGCGTTTATGAGCGCTAATCAGTTTGTTTATTGATTCGTACCATTAGAGAGCCGGAGACGACCTGCGGCTGAGGTGGGTTAATCTCGACCGTAAGCGTTAATGTCCTGACCTGCCCCGGGGTGGACGGTGTGTGTGTGTGTGTGTGTGTGTGTGGTGGGTGATAGGCGTGGGGAAGCCGACCACGATCGTACGATCCTTTCTATTTTGTTTGAGCTTGACCTACAAAACGATATTGCTTATCTGATGCAAACCCGGTGTACGCGAAGGTAAGCACAGTCGCTTCTCCGTCGTTTGCGGTTGGACAAAAAATGCTCCCTTCAGGGCAAGAAACGTCGACAAAAAGGTGATTTATTCACAATGCACGCCCCGCCATCGGCAAACGCCTCCTAAAATGATTGGCACCGCCTGTTGCTACAAGCATTTTTCCACCTTTTGCTGCTCTCGATCGCTTTGCGGCTTTCCCAACCAGCTCTGGAGAGAGACACGCTGTTGATTTATCATGCGCCAAACAGGATCAGGAGGGCTCGATAGAGAAATGCCAGTGGGTTCGAACGAAGAAATTATCCACGTCGCACTTCCCGGTTCGGTTGCGCTTACGGAAGCGTTCGACATTAGACCGAAGCAATAACGGGCGCCGCCGTTGAGTTTAGCGACAAGATTGATGATATCGATGGGTTGCCCCCGTCGGGATGGCTTTCTGGCGCCGACGATGCAGACGATGCAGATCGCGGTTGCAAACCAACCTAGACGACGACTAATGGATTCGTTGCGTTCGAGTGCCGCAGACCACGGAGAGCTGCTTTGTAGCAACCGCTTTCTGGACCGAGCTGCAGCAGCAGAGAAACGGACCGGTTGGAACGATCGGCACCGATCTTCAACCATCGTCTTGAGGGTGGATGGATCACCGATCGTTCGTCCATTGCTGGGGGTGTCTTAGGGCGTTTTCTGGGCGCGGTGTTGATGCCAGGCGCGTGTTCTCGAGTTTCCTCGTCGGGTAAGCGAAATTTGTTGCCCATCGTAAAACGTGCCATCGGTGCAATGAAGGCAGCTCGAGAGAGAGAGTGAGCGAGAGAAAGTATACGAGAAACCATTCTCCGGTGGGTTGTGGTTATAAATCAGATTCCTGGCCGAGAGCACAATGTTGCCCTTTTATGCGAACCATGGCACATTAAACCCATCGTTGTTCGAAATTTAAGTAGACGAACTGTGGAAAATAGAATACAAATTTGCATCGGGATGCTTTGTCCGAGGGGTTTATCCCTGCAACTAGCAATTTAAGTCTCGCTTCGGTTCACTCAGTCTTGTAATCCTAGTTTTTGTGTTTTTGGTTAATATTCAAACTTTTACCACCCTTTCCCAGGATCGCCAGGATGTCAAGTGATCTCGGGTGCAAACACGGCTCTCTGTCGTGTCAATTATGAACAAAATTTAAAGAATTAAAAGTTTCATCGTCATCCTTAAGAGGCGGGTTCGACATTCGCCAGCATTATTTACCTTCCAATTAAAACTTAATGAATGTGGACGACATAAGCGGTTCTGGGCACCGGTAAGAGGTTTGGTTCGCCTGCTTACGTAACATCGCGAAAAGCAAAACAAAAGGCACACGTACACTCACACACACAAACATACACCCAAAGCCTGTTCTGGCTGGTCGTGCCCGTGCGTACGTGCGAACTCTCGCTTCAACCGCCGCTGCGTAATAACTTTGAAGCTCACTTCAGCAGCTTCTAACGACGCAATTTATGCCGTTTTTTTTGGTTCTTGTTGAAGTTCAGATCCCCTGTCCCTCGGCCAGGTCTTTCTCTCTCTCATTCTCTCATCCACCCATCCGGGGGGGTTGGTTTTCACCGCGTTGCTCCATCTCAACCCCTAAAAGGGAAGCGCCTTTTCCACCGACAAACCTCCCAGGTGAAATTATAGAACTGACTTTGCCTCGCTACGCTTCGGTATTCCGGCAGTTTCTCCCGGGAGTAGAGGACCTTAGGAGGCAAGGCAAAAGAGTAGCATAAAAAGCATACAACCGGAGACGAAGGCAAAACACACACCTTCAGCGAGAATGACCGAAAATGGATGGATGAACGCGTGTGCTGCGCTCTTTCTCTCTGCAGCTGGAATACCAAATTATTGGGGAAGAGAAATTGATGAAAGCCAACCAAAACCGCCATATCGGATGGGACTCCAGCAGCAGCAGCAGCACACACACACACGCACACCCCGAAACACGAGCATCCCAAAAGCACCAGCCAAGCTGCACACGGCGGAGAAGAAGCAAAGGCACGAATTCCTTCCAGAACTTCCAAGACGACGGCCACTCCCAAGACGGATGGGAAGATAATCTCTTACAAAATGTCTGTTCCTCGCCAGCGAACCGTGAGGCTTCTCGCACTCTGTTGAAACCGCTTGAAAGCGAACCTTTGTTGCAATAAATTCTGGCCACTCGCTTTCTCGATCTCCGCAACCCGCGCAGAAGCGATCGCTTTGAAGATCGAATCGAATACCGGGCACAATCTGCCCGCTCGATCGATATCCTAGCGTTCCGTGCTCACTGTGCTGTCAAGAGGTGCTGGCTAAGGCGGAGACCTTACAAGTGAAAAACCAGGCGCAAGTCCAGGGCCCTCGATCGCGATCCTCAAGCGCAAAAGAAATCGAACCGTGGAACGAGCCCACCGTAGAAGAGTCACGTTTCCCGAGGGCGCAGGTCCCGTTCTCATGGGGGTCACTTGCGAAAACGAGATGTCCCGGTGGAGGTGGACCAGAGCCAAAAGGAAGAGGGAGAAAAAGGAGCTCAAACACACCGAGCGGAAACCGTAAACCAGTGAAATTTGGGTTGAATTTGTGTGACGGATATGGTGACGCAAGGCGAACGTTTGGGCAACTAAAAAACTCCCCACTGGGCGGATGTGTGCAGGGATTGAGCGTCTTTAGAAATAGCCCACAAGAAAAAAAAAACAAAGGAGGCGAGGTTTCTCGCCGGGACAGGATCGTAATAAAAAAAACAGGAGAAAAACATGACATCCGGAGGTCGAGTTGTAAACGGAGAAGGTAAGCCAGCGAACTGAAGCGTGAAGTGGGTCCGGAGACACTTGCCGTGCGGTCGATGAGGATCGCTTTTTTTTGGTTTTTGGGACGAAGTTTTTGGCTGGCTGCAACAAGATACGCATCGGTCAATAATTAATAACATATGACTTTTGTGAGCGACAAAGCCCTTAGTGGAAGGCCCTGTCGCATTAACGTCTGTCGATGGTTTCGTAAGAAAATATCCTCCCCAGACCCGGACGATCAGAAACGAAAGACAAAAACGAACGAGAGAGAGAGAGAGAGAGAGAGAGAGAGAGAAGAAAATAATACCATAAAATCATGCACATTGAGGAAAGTACCGGCTTTTCCGAAAGCGAATAATGATACTGAATGGTTTTCCGCCGTGGATCATCATAAAGTTTAAACGATCCCACTCGATCGCGTTCTTCGTTGCTGCGTGGTATTTATCCCAAAAAAAAAACGCTTGCAAATCCTTCTCGAGAGCCCACAAGGGTACGCTTTCTCACAAGCCTGCCCAAGGGAATGCCAAATGATACACTGCGTTGCGCACACGAAACCACCGTTCGAGTAGGGAAAAGGGTTATGGCGAAGGTTAAACACCCCCCCATCGTTTCGATTGCGCAGTAATAACGATTTCTTGTTCTCCCCACCAACCCCCGACACACGGTCGATGGATGGGGGTTTGGATGCGTTCTTGGCTTTTTCCTTCGCAATAACCACTGTTTTATGTTGCTCCGTGTTCTCAAGGCGAAAAGCCCCCCAACCCACTCTCCTAAAGGGGAAAAGCGAAGTGAAATCTTTCTCTCTTACGCTCGGGTTGGTTTCCTTGTCCTGGGGCGGGAGTCGGCAACGATAATAACAAAGCGTAGAAGAAATTGTGTGCGGCTTGTGGAGGCACTTTGCAAAGGGTCGTATAGAATGATGATGATATCGACGGGGTGCGCAAAAAGGCATAAAAATTAAGACCACATGATAACGGCGACGAACGAGAGAGAGAGACAGCGATAGTAGATAGCGAATTGGGTGCACCATTTTACTGTAGCCAAAGATCGAAGCAAAACGCATCCAACCGATGGGTGTGTGTGCATTTGCATGTCCCTTTTGTGCACGAACTTGAATTTAAGTGCGAGTTCGTCTGCCAGCAATTGACTTGCAAAAATTCACCTACAAATGCGAATGGAGGTTTTGTGTGAATTCGAAAAAAAAAACAACCAGTCAACTTTCCACACCCAATGTGTAGCCTTCGTTTATCATCCAGCAGTGTGTGTGCGCGCGCCAGCAGTAAAGTCATTCTAGTTGGCATTGTGCAAAAATAGACGCAGGGTTTATGAGGGCTTGTGGCCCTTTTGCTTTTTTACGACAGCGGCGGCCTCGACGCCGCCGACGACGACAAGACGTTCTTCATAATTTTCGATAAAATGCGCGACAACACACGCGCCCTACCCTTGGCCAAGTTTGTTTACAGAACGTTGGAACGGCTGCAGCGGTTTCGGAGGATACTTCGGGTCCGAAAAGGCCGGAGGCTAAAAATGCACCGAAATGGAACCGACACTGCGCGAAAAAAGGGCAAACCCCTTTTGCCCTGCGACGCACTATTTCGACACAATCGCGCTGAAATGACGAAAGCGCAACCACACATCCTCCTGTGAGCGAGTTTTCGAATTTTTTGCTGCTTTTGTTCATCCTTGTTCGTTTTTTTTTTGCACGCGTCCCATTTGGCCAACGGGAGATCTCTGCCTGCAACGATGCAACGATGCATACACGCAGCCGTCATGACTTGCCACCCGATGCCGTGTTGTGTGTGGTGGCCAATTTTCTCCATCCAGGCTGCCCGATTACTTATTTATGTTTATGGTGTGTGTGGTTTTTTTTTCGTTGTTATTGCTTCTCGTTGGCCGGTGCAACGCGTTGGCTTTTCGCGTAGCCATTTTGCTGATAATTTAAGTACCACCGGACGACGGCGACGATGACACAACGGCGAAAAAAAAAAGGCGAATGACCAGCCATCGAGGCCGCCAGCTCTTCTGTTGGCTCGTAATCACGTACTTGCCCTGCGTACTACTGCGTGGTTTGCAGCTTAAACCAGCCTGTTTCGTGTGCAAACTGGTCGTGTGTGTGAATGCTTTTTTTTTACTTTAATTTTTTAACAGAGGCCAGCCATTTCTACCGTACACGCGCGGCAAACTAACATGGATCGCTCTTTTATTTTTCGTCGTGCCGCTTTTTCGGACACCGGAATCCTTTACCTCAACGGAACCTTCCACGCCTAGAGCAATGCCTCCACGCGCGCGCATGTTGCGTTGTGCGAATGGCTTTTTTTTTGGTGGTACATTAAGTGCGGTTTTTTTGTGTCTCAATTATAATTAGACAACCGGTTTGGCGGTTGTTGTTTTTTTTTAATTACCACACTTCCCTTTGGCGAGCGTAAAATTGGACGTCCGGAAGGGAGAGACAGTAAAAAAGCCCTCCAGGACCCTGGGGCGGTCTACGACGGTGGCAAATTGCTGGTCACACACAAGATGCGCTCGATGATGCGCGTTCGCACGGCTACAACGCTACAATTAATGCCGCAAACGATCACATTAATCTTCCGCTTAATAGATGGGAGCTATCGGTGACGGGGAATTGGCACGATGATGGTGCTTTTGCTCTTGCGACCCCAGCCATTCAGCGGGTGTGTCCTTAATTACCGACCGTTGCATCTACCGCTGGCATGCGAAGGAGAAAGGTTCGACCATAACGCCTTCTCTGTGAAGGCTAGCCGAGTGTTCTTCTTGAGATGAATTAGCTGCATTGTAGGCAATAAGATAGAGTCAATTTCTTCGCTCAAAGTGTCAAAAAATGTGCCTATATAAAAGATCTATTTAATCAAGCCCATTTAGGCGGTGTCTCTTCACTGCAACGTTTGAAAAGAAGCCACACGTCTGCTTAAAAAAAAACCAGACTGCTCAAACAAGCAGCATCAGCTCAAGGCGAGTTCGTTTTGTTCGACGATTTCCAAAAACCTTCACCACAAACAAAAACTTAAAGCTAGCTAATCCTCCAACCAAAACCGATCCGGACCAGCGTCAACGACCGCGGCGGCGTTGCATGCCCAACTCGGTGGAGGCCTTCGTGTCACCTTGCTGACCTTCGAACGCGTCGAGAGAACAGTTCTCTCGGATCCATTCGAAGGCGTTGCTGAAATTCGCCCTGCCACGAACGGCCAACGGTTTCAAACTTTACAACCCTAATCCCCAGCAAAGCAAACGAGATTTGACGATCCTGTTTTAACGACATCCAGCTGAAGTCGCAAGATGGACGAACGCCTAACGAAGTCCCGTGTCTTGTCGTAAACGTTTCAGAGGGTTTTGGGATTGAGTTTGGGCCGAGCAGCATTATATAATCGTTTGTTTGGAAAGTGTACGCTTCTTCTCATCCCACGGTTTCGTACGACGGGAGTGTGTGTTCTTTCGCGGGGTTCCTTCGAGATGCTGCCACACTGATCGTCTTTGAGGAATGTATGTCTCGCGAGCTCGAGTCAGTTGTTTACTTTCCGTGCGATGGGAGTCTTGGCTCGAAAAAGACGCATAAAACCAGGACGACAGACCAAAGACGACGACGACGACGACATCAGGGCGGCCCGATAAGGCATCATAAAACTCAACTTTCCCGGCGTCACCCTTAGCGACCGATTGTCGGTGTGCGATTTTTTGTTCAAGCCACGGACGAGAAGAGAGAGAGAAAAAAAAAACCAACAAACCCTCAACCCTCAAAACCCGTGGGATCGCATTTTCCCAGCCACATGGTGTGGCCGAGAACCCGAGCCGGTTCTCGTACGGACGCGTTGCGTTTTAATTTATTTAGTTACTGCCTTTTCTCACTCACTCGCTCGCTCTGTTGGCTTCTCACTCGCTTCCATCGCATGGCCTACCCTGACACTTTATCATTATTTGTGTCACTTCTTTTTATGCCACCAGCAACACACCAGCATCGTCATGATGCACGCGAAACATAGCGGTTGGTGGTTGACCGAAATGGCAAACTCGCGAACAGAGCGCAACCAGACGTAGCATAAACGAACGAACGCAACCCGATCGTACCGTGATGGAGGCGAAAAACAACCCCCTCGAACAAAGCCGGCCTCCTCATCGCACTTTGTTACCAGCTGCGAGCTGCCACCCCAAGCCAGCCTCCTTCTGGCCAGCAGATTCATCGCAACTTGGGGTGAAGAAGAAAACCCGCAGATCGACGAATCCGATAGCGAATCCGCTGGGCTCCACCGTACGAGATGTTGGGTTGCGTTTCGAGCACGATTTTTTCGCTCCCTTTCCAGCGCTCGGGCATTGTTTCGGGGTGTTGCAGTTTCATTTCGTTTCTGGCCCTTTTATTTTGTTGTTTTGTTGCAAACAAACAAAAAAATGCCATCAACCCTCCACGGCTCCGTTCGAATGGGGCTTAATAAAATCGCTAAACGGATCTCCGGCCCCAGACCGAGGGGCTCATCTTCCACTTGTGTGTGCCACTTGTGGAGCAGCCGTGAATGGAGTCCGTCCCACCGATGGGCCCTTTCCGTGCGTGAATTTTGTACGTACGCCTCATACGTCAGCCCAGGGAGGACGCCAACAGCATATGCTTCTTCGGTGTTGTTTGCTGTACGTGGGAACATAGTGTCAGGGTCGCCTTGTCTGGTGAGTTGGCATACATTGTCGGAATTTTCCGTGCGCCATAGGCAACGCGAGACAATGCCCAAAACCAGAGCACCCATTTATTGTCTTGCCCAGATGTACACCGAACGCTTTCTTTGCGGCGCTCTCGCCGTGGTTATCGATCAATATCAGTGCGCCTAAAAATAGCCCTCGCTCTACACATGGCGTTATTTATCGAAGTGGTCCCCCCCCTTTTGCCGCCCGGAATGGCAATTGAATTGCAAACGAAAAAAAATATCCTCGCTCGCTGTTTCCGTTTCAGCGCAAGAGCGCGCATTCCCTGGGATACGAAATGCGAAACGAAAAATCGTTTAACCATAATCAGCTTATGACAAATGGCGTCCTGAAACGGAGAGTCCTCGAGAGTGTGTGCTTAATGAATTGCTTGATCCGTATAAAAATGAACAGCCCAAAAAAGGGCGCATGGGTTCGAGAAAAAAAAAACAAGCGATTTTGTTTCGCAATCACAGCCAAAGCCGACGGCGACGTTTTGGGATGAATTTTGGTTGGGTTTTTTTTTTGACATTTGCTTGCGAACGCCCGATCAGGATAATGCCTCAGCGCGAGCTGTATTTTAATTTTCGCAGCCAAAGCAATTATTACCGTTTCGTGCGGTGTCTATTCATCCATACAAACCATAAGCCCCGTCGGGCGTAGGGCAAATCATTCGCTGGGATTGGGTATTGATCACACACACGCACGCGTGCACATAGCAACATACTGGTTCTCGATTGATCGAGCTTGCTTGCTGATTACGTTACCTACGCGCGCAATTAAATGAAATTATTCCATCACCACTCATCGGTGGTGTGCCCCCTTACAGATCCACCGATCAATTCTCACCCATGGCCCCAAATGATCCCCTAACCGGCACCGTCCCTTCGCCTTCCAACAGATCACCTCCTTCCTCCCACCAAGGGTTGAGAGCATTCGAGATGATTACTGACGACATCATGGCCATCGACATCATCATGGCTCGGGCATTACTTTGCGTTGTATAATATTTGTCATTTTCTGCTGGAAACTCTGACACCGTTCGGCAAAAGCCCGTCTGTGAAGGGACAACCCAACTGGGTGGGGGGGCCTCCCCACCTCACCGATCATCGGTCACACGGAAAGGCCCATCCTGGCGCCACCACCCACCACCAGCTGGGACGCGTGATTGATGATGAGCTTACGCAACGAGGCACCGGGACGCAATAAGCTCGCGCACTAAAGACCTCCTTTAAAAGGGCATTTCGGTAATCGCTTCATCGCTGGGGTGGGATTGACAAGAGGACAATCAAAACGAGTGGGTGGAGGGGAGTAAATTTATTATATCTCACCCAATAGATGCACGCTTCTTTAACACATTCGATAACTGACCGAACTCGAAAGCTCCCAAAAAGGACATTCGGGTGGTGTTACATGCATCGATCGCTGGCTGGGGGGGGGGGGGGGGGAAATTGTTTTAAATTATCTTCCGTAGTGTCATTCTCGCACGTCCCGTGAAACGTGCATCACCGACCACGTCACACCATATATCTATCGCGGGGATACCGTGTCACAGATTGCAATCAAATTACGCCAGCGAAAAGGGACACATCAGCGCAAAGAAAAAAACACCCGAAAGACAACGTGGCGGTGTGTTGCTATGCTGTGGGGTTGGATGGTGGTAAAAAAAACCCACACACGTGCAAACGCTGCTTTGTAAGGGAAACCCCCACAGGGTATGTGCGTTATCGGTCCGCAAAACGCGTACACGCCGATGGACGACGAGAAGATTACGTTCTAATAAGGGCATGTTGCGGCAAATTATCACTGGCTGCGCAATCCTTTTCTGCAGCGCACTGTCGGCGTCACCGTGCACTAATCAACGGGCTTTTAATCAAAGGGCATGGCCGCGTTTTTTCCACCCCGAAACCATATGGTGTACACGGCGCAGTGGGCTGAATCTGCCCTTTTCCGACACAACAAAGCGAGATGATTTACGCGAACGCTGCACAGATGGTGGTATTGATTCGGAACCATCGAAAGGTGCTTATCGTGCAAGCAACAACAACAAAAAATAAAAGTAAAAAGGTTATTGATAACGGAACCGATAAAGGTGAGTGGAAGGAATACGCGGCGGCCCGCGAATCTATAATGGAAAATTCCCAAACAAAACATTCGTTCAACCGATAGGGCTTTGTTGTTTCTGCTGTTGTTTGTGTGTGCTTCATGGGCTGAATGCTTCATGGTTATCTGTTGGATGGAGAAATGCTAGCATAATGAAAAAAAAAACCCACAACAACACAGAAACCTCCAATGATGCACATTGGAAAATACACGTCTGGGCCCGTCTGGGTGATAAGGAAAATAATTGAAAAAAAGACGCTAGTTTTGAAAATCGCTCCATGGAACTCATTTCAACCCGATGGCATTCCAGAACGAATCCTTCAAACAATGCCCCACTACCCCATGCAGCAATTCGATTCTTTATGTAACACTTCACGTCCTCCTGGGTTGGCCCCAATACCCCCCCCCCCCCCCCATGGTGGCCCTTTGGAGCGTCAAGAAACACTGCAAAAGAAAGCCCTATCCCGGACCGGGGCCCACGGATTGATGTGGGCCGGGTCGGGCGTCAATCCGGCTGAGTGACATTCCACCTTCCATCCGGTGGTGGAGGTGGTGAAGGTGGTGATGGGGGAGACCTAGGTGGCCAAGACACCGGAGCCCGATCGTGAGTACCGTCAGCCAACCTAATTACACTCCCGTAAGTACGGTAAAAATCGGTACACTAACGAGCGCTCTCGAGGGCCGCTGCCACCCAACGGCAAGTGGGGGCGCCCGTGGGGTCTGTGTGTATGTGTTTGCGCCTTTTTGCAGACGATGGTTCAGGACCGATGGTAAGAAACAGGGCGACCCAAACAACTCCACTGCGACGGAACAAGCGCGCCCAAGAACAAGCCCTCTCGACGAGGAGACCGGCGGGCCAGACAAGTTCCGTTCACCGTTCACCGAAGAACAGTTAAAACGAGGGCCCACACCACACCAGTGTATGCAAGCGTGTACAAACGAGCGTACGCCTCTCGAGGGTACTGATGGGCGGCAATTACACCCCCCTTTTTGCGGTCGCCCGGTCGCGCGATCTTCCACGCGAAATGTCAAACAATGGCACCGACGAAATGCAGTGTGCGCGCGCGCTCCCATTATGGACCACGAATGAAAATGTGGTCCTCGACGAGGCGCTCGAGCGTCTGCGAAGTGACGGGTTTTGAGTAGAGCGAACAAAACTACTGGTCCGGATTGCCTTGGATCGAGTTTCGCAGGGTAAAGGTGGTTCCGTCGTGCCCTACGACAGCGGGAGAGAGGCTCGATTAGACCCATTTTGCGCCAACAATCGAACGCGAGTGGAAAACCGATTGCAATGGGTCCACTGCAAGCGGTGACAATTCAGCCCAATTCAGGCTCGCAGTAAATGGCCTTCACGAGAGCCTATAATCTCGCTCCATGGTTAGAGAAATTTTCCCCGAAAGGACCACCACACTGGGCGGGATATTATTAATGTATCATTTACACATTTAAATAATTCAAAGTCCGGGTACGCCAGACTAGAGGACCCAATGCCTTTTTCCACCCTCAATTACAACGCGCTCGCAGCTAGCGCGTCCTACGCTAGAGCGCAGTGAAATATCCGCCCCCGGAAAGGGCGCAGAACGAGCATAATTATGCTCCGGGTGAAATACGACAACATATGCGTGTTGTGCGCCGCTTCACGGACGTGAATTATATTTCCTCCAACCCAAAAGCGGCGGCGCGCGCGCTCTCAATTGCATCGGTGAAGTTTGTACGTTATTTTCTCGCTCTTCGTCCTCTTCTTGCGCTGTAATTTAGTAACGACCGAGTATCATCTCAATGTGGCACTCCGGCGAAGGGTGGCCGCGTGTAGGAAGAAACGTGTTCTCGTGATCGATAAATTGTGCCGTTCCATTTCCCACAACACTCAGGCACAAGCGCGGCGGGGTCGGTTCGTTCTCGTACCAGCAGCAGGCGTTCTGTAATGAGCCAGCTAGTTTGTGGCCCGGTTTTTTTTTTGTTGCCTAGCCTCCGTCCGGGTATGCTGCTGTTGGCCTCCAGGGCTCCACAGGCCGTTGGTGTTGGAGCCATGAAAAGCGGCATGAAAAATGGGCAAAAAGGGAGTGCGCGTGGGGCGAAACCAAACCCTTGTATATGCACATTCAAGCCTCGCGATCGTTGTTGATCGTCACCGCCGATGGAACCGATGGAACCGAAGGAACCATGGAGAAAGAGAGCCAGAAAGAGAGCTCTTCAATTTCACCCCGAGATTTTGATCAAAATATATGTAACTGGGCCTCCCCAATAGGAGACTCTCAACCGTTTCACATCCTGCGCACCCGATCGATCCCTTAAGCTGTCCCCAAAGACCTCCCCGTTCGGTGAATGGGGGATGATGGTTCGCAACGAGAAAAGGAACAGCTTTCGCAGCCCCTCTAAGCCCGCTGTCATCTGAACTCCTACGACGAATTGGGTGTCCCTTTAAGCAGTCGAAGGCGAAAGAAAGCTCGACCCCCATCATCCAGACGAACGGCGTCGGCGTCGGCGACCCAAAGGTTATTGAGTGGGCCCTCTTTGCAAGGGCTCAAAACGGGACGATCCGTGCTCCACAAAAGCCAACCACCCGGCCGGAGGGAATTTATGTACCTTTTCTAGGGCAGAAGAGCCCTACGCGACTCGGACAACCGCCACCGATCGGACGATCGTTTGATCGCCACGGCAGCCCTTAATTGCGATGCACCGATCGGGCACCTCTCTTCTGACCAGCGCAGTCGCTTGTCCCGTTCGATCGCGCGCATGCAGAAACAAAGAAGACGCAACCGTCGACCATTGCTGAAGGTGAGAAGCGATCGAGGCCTGGTGGGTGAGTTTGCTCGGGGGTGACCGGGAAAGGCAGAAGAAGACGAAAAAAAAACAGAAGTGACAGATGGCCGAGTGGCCGGGTTCAAAAAAAAAAAGTGGGCGCTTTACACACAACCCCTTTGAGAGAGTGGCCCTTTGAAGGGTTGGGTTGAAAATCCGGCTCGAGCCTAGAAACCCGCTTCTGATCGCGAACGGGGCGATTCCCAGCGATCGCACTCGATCACCGACGGCCGAATGGGTGTGTGTGGTTGTGCGTGTATACGCTCAAAATGGCTGCGACCCTTTCGAGAACCGCTCGAACGCGGTCCGTCCGTACCGCGATGGGAACGGCTCGCGGTTCCGTGGGCTTGAAGCTGAGGGATTGAATTTTTCGTAGAACGACTCGAAACCCTACACCGTGTCCCGGGGATCCGCGGTCTCTTCCCCGACCGCATCGCATCGCTTTCAGTTGCCCTTTTTTGACCTACGCGCCTGGTTCGGTCTTCAATCACGGACCGCCCCCCGTCTGCCCTTCACACAAAAGCGATGGACGGCGGCGGAATGGAAAATAAAAAAAGGGCCCAAACACACTCACACACACACACACACACACAGCTCTCAATTCAGCTCCTTGGCAGAACCCCCAACTCGAGAACCCGAAAACGCACCGTTCAAGAGGGCTCAGGGGCTCAAATTATATGCACCATGCACCGGCCGCGGTGTCGCTTGGGTTCGGGTTTCGGTTTTTTTTGTTTCTCTCCCATTTTTCACGTGGCATTCTATGCCGCATATCTGTCTGCCTGCCGCTGCTGCCACTGGAAGCCCTTTTTCGTGGAGGGCTTCTTATACAAATGTGGCCTAAAATTAAACACACAAACGGCGGTCCGGCGCGCTTCTGAGCTATCTCAAGTGCTTTCGGGGTAATGTTATATCATGAGTTTTTTCACTCTTATGCCTTCAACAACGCTCGATGCATGCGTAGGGCAGCAGCTTGAGAAGGTGCTCCAGGCGCATCTAGCCCGTCTATCTGGTCGCGCCTGTGTGCTGCAATCGCCGGCCGTCGCCATTCATGACCTAGAACAAATGTGTTTTTGGAGTAAATATTGGTAGAAACTGGTGGCCCCCAGTCCGGAAAGGAGGACACACACACACACACACACCGCGGTAAGGACAGAACGTGGGTCTATCGTCTACGGACCGGTTATCGTGCAACACCGCACGTACGACTAAGAACTCGAGCCCGTGAGGGAGGAACTATCCTGAAGATGGCTGAAGTTCAAGAGCTGTTTGTGTGGGGGAATGATTGATATAGAGAGCCGTGTGTGTGGTGTTTCTTTGGAGCACAAGTTACACCCAACCAGCAAGACACACTACTGGAGATCGTTTCTCGCTGGCTATAATTACCGCATCGCATTCTAGCCGACAGTGATGGAGATAAATTTAGCCGAATCGTTCCCTAAGGCAAGTGCCTTTTCCCAGACACAGGTAGAATAATATCCTCCATTTATAGAATCAGAAAACGAAGCTCGTGGAAGCAGTTTCAGTTGAATTCCGTTGACATTATGCTGCTTGGGTGCGTATGAATCATCGCTCGTGTTGTATGCTTTTTTTCAAATCATTCGAACTTAAAATTCATTGCATTTAACTGCCCCGAGCGTTGGTACACCTTCATTCCGATCACGATCATTTCGCTCCGGTTGGAGGGTTACGAATAGTGGCCGAATAAAAAGAGAACTTTACCGAACGAATCAACGATGAGTTTCAAAAGTAAAGGCCCTTAAAACCTTCGGGGTTGCAACTGCACCTTCTGTGGCTATAGCAAAGCGCATGCAGCAGTCGTAGATGCAGTCGATTAAAATGTTCCACCAGACATGAAACAAAACAACGGCAGCATATAGAAAAAAAAATGCATCCTCCACCTCATCGCACAAACACATAGGAAACCACGGCAGCAGCTGCAAAGGAAGCGATTATATTTTCCGGTTCTGGTTGGTTCTCTTTTTATATTATTTTCGCTCCTACGCCGATTCAGGCACACCATGGCGCAACATGGCGGCAGCATCGACGACCCGAGAGAGTGCCGGGCTATGTTTTATGTTATGTTATGCTCTCGCATTTCAGCGCATTAATGTGTCAGGTTTTTCTTCCCCCCATTCCCAGAGCACGGACCATTCTTTGATCTTGCTTACCCACATATATAAAATATATAAGGCGAATGAATGTGTGGTGCCTTTTTGGGCTTGAAATTGTGTGTTTCGATCCGCTTCTCGACGCGCACAGGATGTTCTCTCGGGGTCAGAATTCAACTGGGGGTATGCGTTTTTTTTTGTGATGTTTATGCTACTCCTCGCTATCTAACAGCTGTGTGTGAAATGCTTACCCAGCACCGAAATGGCTGGGCTTTAGAAACAGAAAGTCCAAAAGAAAATTAAGTAAATCCCGCGATGAATCGGTGCGAGAACGTTCTTCGCTTAAAACTCAACCCAACGCGAACAAAGACTTCCTCCCACTCACAAAACAAAGCCTTTTGTCCTTTCTCTCGCGCTTGAGCCTGCCTGGGAGCCGAAGAATGACACATTCTCCAACGGCACGATACACACCCTTCACGGGATCTGGAAGGTTTGCATTCCAGCCTAGCGACATGGCTCTTACAGGCGTTTGAGGGTGGCCATCGTCTGTCCATTCGCTCCATCATTTCACGTTCACAACGGCCATAAGTCGGTGGACTGGGCTGGATAAACGTGCGTTACAACTCCCTCTCCCCGACGGTGGTGTACGCGATTATCAACTGATCGTGCGACATAACAATGTTGGAAAAGATGACGATAAATTCGATAAGCACATGCAGCCGAGCGAGCATGCCCCGTGCACCATTCGAGCGTGGGTCACGTTCACATCCCGCATGTCTCCACGCTGAGTCGCTGGTAGGCAGGGGGTGGTTTCCTTTTTTTTAATTTCATTTTGCAGTGCTTTCATTTCCCGTTAGCATGCAACAAACCCCACCCACCAGCACGGGGCGGTTATCTCGCTGTAATCGGTGGGCAATAAGAACGATCCTGTGCATGAGCCGCGTTGGAAAATTATCCATAAAGAAATGTAAAAACAATCACAGCTATGCCCAATTTAGAACAATTTTTTTGTGTATTGAAATTATCACATTAAGCACTAGGAAGTAGCCTCAATTAAATACAAAGCTTAGAAAAAACTGACTTTACTGATCCCCTTAGGAAGAGCGAGAAGCACGTACGCTTTCACTAATCGCTCGTATTTTTATCTAACCCTTTGCTAGACGAGTCGCGCTTGCCTACAGAACTAACAAGCGCTTAGATTTAATTGAAGAACAAAAAAAAGGCCCGAGCTATGTGCGGTAAACAACCAGACATCGCACTAGGACAACGTATCGAAAATTCGTGCCTCTTCGAAGACAATGTTGCTTCGAAAGATATTTCCCCGTGCGTACTGGATCGCTATTAATCAACTTGAGCCATTATTTTGTTGCAAATTCTGCGCGTTTGCAACTCCGGTCGGTTGAGTTCAAAAAACGCCACTCGCCATGCAACGAATTATGCAAAACCATCGACTAGCGGTGAAACTTACCACTCAAAGTCCTTAATAGAAAGCCGACCACGAGACCACCGAGATTCGGTGGAATGCTTCACGAGGAAAACCAATCCTAATCGGAAATCCCTTTCGCTCTGAGGCAGGAATCAAACAGCAAACTCAACCACGGGACAGTTTCACTTTCCGCGTGTGCGCTCGGTAAAAAGATCCCCCAGCCGATCGTTTGGACTCGATCGCGACGGCGGCCAGATCAACCATCTGGCGACTAACGGCGGCGGTGAGATGAGCAATCGTGAAACCCAACCCAATCAGCACGCCACTGCCAGTCGTAGCCGCAATCAAGTTAATTTATCGAAAACGGCCCTACTACGTTCCTTCTTTCGTCAGTCTTTCCCTCAATCCCCGGTCGTGGCCTTTGCCATTTGTTACTATCGCCGCCACGGCGCGCACCCGATTAGGTACTAGTTTTCCTCGTTTTCTGCCCACCGGAGCCTGTCGAAACCGCGAAAACCAGTCACTCTCTCGCTGTGTGTGCCCGCGGAATAGGGAAGAACCCACCGGAGAGCGCCGATTGCAATTGCGGTGCGAAATTGGAGCCTCATTACCGCCAGCCTTCCCAGTCTGTCCAATTTTCACTCTCCTTCTCCCTCAGTGCATCCGGCAGTCGCGGTTCGACACGAAGCGGGTCAATCCGACCGCCGTTTTGTGCAGATTGTGCGACTCTGTGTTGGTGCGCTTTTCCAAAGAAACGAGGGCCACTTCCCGGTGCGCGATAAGTTTCCCTAATCCAGCGGGTCTGCTGCGAGAGAGTCGAGGTGTAATTGCACGTTACGAAATTGGCTGCACGAATTTTGCACCCCATAAGTGGGCACACGTTTGGCAGCTGTGGGTGGTTTTGGGCTACAAATCCTGGCGAGGGTCTCAACTAAGCTGAGCTTACGTTAATGCAAGCCACTGCAAGCAAGGAATGATGAAACAAAACACGTCCCGAGACAATTAAGCATTATTTATGGCTGTGAGATAAATATTTTCCTTCTCAAACTGTACACTTTTAAAAGGGTTTGATCTCTATCTCATGAACTAACAACAGCTGAGCTGAAAATTGAGCAACAAAATGACACTCGCTGCTTGGAATTGGCTCAACGAACTCCCCATGTTTTCTATTGCTTTATTAAGCCCCTCTCAGCGAGCACAGCAAAAGCCCCACATGCGGTGCATTGCCACTAACCTAGGCAAGGACCGCGACAGTAGAGGAAATGTTTGCTCGAGTTCCACACGATCGGTCAGTACCCTCGCGTTCACGGGTCGTCGCTATCTAATCTCGACCGGTGGTGCTGCACAATTCTTACACTTTCGAAATGAAACGATCAGGGGCCGTTTTTCGTTTTCGAACCATCGCATTCGTTCGCTATGCGTTTGCCGTCTCTAATTCCGTGACGGTGTGTCCCCAGCCCCAGGTGTGTGTATGTATGTGTGTGTGTCCATGTCCTCAATAGGCTCTCCACCACCCCCAGAAAGGAGGGATCGCAAGCATCCCTCCCGAGTGGCTTGCGTGATTTTTCAATCTCAAGAAAACCGCACCACAACTCGCGTGGCAATCGTATGCAGCAAAAGCAACGCGAATCGGCGCCGCCTTTCGAATATGCCAGACCAACAAGGCGCTGTTCGAACCAACCAAACCGGATTCGTTACGACGGGTCCCCGCGAGAGGTGCGTCGCAATCCGAACTGGTCCAAAATAGAGCCCAAGCTTCGGAGGGCTCTCGAAGGTGGCCTAAGCCTGAGTAAGCAGTGCCGCTTCTCGGTGGCTGTATAGCTCCTTTTTTTCCTGCTGCTGCTGCTGCTGCTGCTGCTGCTTTTCTTGG
This sequence comes from Anopheles nili, assembly GCF_943737925.1. NCBI lineage: Eukaryota > Metazoa > Arthropoda > Insecta > Diptera > Culicidae > Anopheles > Anopheles nili. Next base: position 9,348,733 of record NC_071292.1, read on the forward strand.
CATCATCTCGAGCTCACGACCGTCGATATGGCTATCGGCGTACCGGTCACGACGAGGGAGTTGACAGAAAAAAAGAAGGCTGAAACGGTGGCTTCAACCGAAAGACAGCGCGCAACATGCAACCGGGAAAAAGGTGTGAACTGTTTTCAAACGTTTATTGGCAGCACCACCGGTCTCCGTTCGGAACATGAGGGTTGCGAGAAGGTGAGCCACGGTTAAAAACACTTTTTCCGCATGAAGGGAAAATATTACAGCTTCAAAATGCCGCCCGTGCTACTGGCGATAGTCGTGTGAATTAACGTCGCTAAAGCTCTCCGAGGTGCTCGAAAAAACGAATAGCAATACACTACCGAAAAGAAAAAAAAACCCAAAAGCCGTTTCAAACGACTGCCAAATCTAACAAAGCCACTTTTGGACAAAGCCCCCCTATCGCGACCGGCCATCGTTCGATTCACGAGCGAAGGGAACGAACCCATTGGCCCTTCTCTCGCCCAGAGCGCGATCGAATAATGGCTTTTCCGATGGCCGGTCGGTCGTACCCCGGTGACCGTGATTTGGCACCACCGGATCGGTCCGTGATGGATGCCCCCAAACGGTTCATGGCCTCCCCCCATCGATCCACGGGAGCGAAGGCCCCGATATGGGTTTTAATGCTCGTCGCCGCGCATAAAACATGGCGTGACGACCAACCCACGGTGGGGTTGGGTTGGATTTCGTTTGGAGCGAGCTGAAACAACCCTCGAGTGGGTCGTGCGAGATGGACAAACTCGGGGTGGTTGGAGTGATGAAGGGATGAAAGTGATTTCACGGCGAGGACGAAAAACGGAACATTTGGACGATGGGAGATCAATCAAACGAATACCCACCCGGCTACGGGATAGGGCGATTTGCTTTGGCATTTTCGAAAGAGCTTTCAGGTGGCAGATTTTACGCTGTATAAGGCGCTTGGCAAACAAGCACTAACGCGCTTTGAGCAAAAATGAAAGGAAAAACGAGCCGCAACGAGGTACCTCTAACGAGGGACTCCAACTCATACATATTTGGAGCACAAAGCGTCGTAAAAAACAAAAGAAAGAAAAACAGTGAAAAACAAAAAGAAAGAAATAACTAAATGTCGTGAAACATACACCAACCAAACGAGCAAACAGAAGAATAAAACAAGACTGAATAAAATGAACCAAAAAAAAAACATACGAAAAGTGTGATAGCAGACACTCTAGTTTGTCGCATATTCTCCTATAGGCTTTCTACGCCCGATCCTCGACGAAAGTAAAGCACAGCAGAGAGAGAGAGAGGAGGTGACCCCGAAGCAGTTAATCCGAGCTACAAATCGCCTAATGCACCACCCCAACACCCCAACAGCCTCCGGGGTGTGCAGCTTTCCGTGGCTTCATGTTCATGTTAATCTCAACACCGGCGCTTGTCGATATCCGGCCATCTCTCGGGCCCGAAGACGCGTGGAGAAAGAAAGTTGAGCGCGATCTGAAAGTTTTGTCTATCTCGTGGGGGCTTGTTTTTCCCCTCTCCGTCACCTTTCCCAACGAGCATCCTCTTTCTTTGCGCTTTATTTTCCACCCTGAGTTCACGAGTCTTGTCTGCGGGGTCGTCTGGATGGTCGGTGACCGAAACAAGGGCCCCTCACGGGAGACAGCAACAGGGAGCAGCGAAATCGAACATTGAAATCAAAACGAAAAACAATCAACTACTCGCCCACACCACCACCGAGAGCTTTCGGGTTGGGCTTTGGGACCTCTAATGGGGTGGGGAGAAGAAGCATAGTCTGGAGAAATGGTAGACGGACGTTCATTACAACAATGGCCCATGCAGATGCTAGACACAACAATGGGACGCGGCGCGGCTTGATTCGGCACGCGATACGGTTCAGCGATGCGCGCGATGGTGGGAGAAGGTTCGAGTGGGTGGCTGGGCTTGCGTAAAAGATGCAAAATAGCTGCAGTGAAACGCCTCTCTAAATACCGGCCCACCACCCAGACCAGATCGGAAGAGAGATTATGCTTCCTTTATTGTGCTAATATTGTATGATCGCCCTCTGTCTGCCGCGAGATCTCGCCATTGGAATGGCCCATTGTGAAAAGAAGAGCTAAGAGGAAATAGGGATTGGGGTCCGAATTTGTATGCACTTTCGAGCGGTGTATGGGGAGAAATTGCGAACGTTGCTATGCAAAAGAAAGAAAAGCGTAGAAACTTCTACCAACGTTTCGAAGGGCCGACCATTTTGTGCCAGTGATAAGAACTGAAGAGCCCAAGAAACCGAAGTAATGGCCCTGGAAGAAGAAAAACATTGAGTTGGCAAACCACCGCGAACGCTAGTTATGATCGTAGAAACCAGTCGGCGACACGAAACACACTCACGCACAACCCCACAGAGATAGTTGCGGTGTGCGCTTTCTTATGCTGTTCTCAATTCGTTCACGATAAGGAAATCGAACGCAACGCCGAGGGAGCAGCAGCCAGGCGGGCATCAGTGCTGATAAAAACAAAAAACAAAGAAAACAATCGGCTTTTATGTGCGATCGTTCCACTTTATTATCGTGCGCAGTTGGGGAGAGAGAGAGCATCATGAAGAGCTGAACACGCGTGAGGAGCGATGGTTGTCGACACCGCCATATTAATGGCGCACACATGAACCCGCCGCAAAAAAAAACGCAGCGAAAGCAACCAACCAGCGACAAAACAGTGCAGGGAAAAGCGGGAAATTTCCCTAAAATTACATTCTCCAACTGAGCCTGATGACCCCCTCCCGCCGGGTCGAGAAATGTCAGAAAGCACGGAAAGAGATAAACTCGAACAAGATGGGCGATTCCGACCGAAATCGACGCCGGCGAAGCATAAAACGGTTGCTGCTGCTGATGCTGGCGGGTGCCTGAGAGTGTGAGTTGCCCTCAACGGCACGAGCAGGGTGTTTGTGTGCTAGTGCCAGCTCCAGCGACGTCGCCGGCAGAGGAAATTGCCCGCTTGATTGAGGAAGTTGATTGATTTCGAGAGCAGACATCGCAGCAGGCTGAGTCTCACACTGCCGTGGCGATACCCGCGCGCAGGACTCGCCGCCATAACGAAGCAGGCGCAGATGAGCGCTAGGCAACGCGCAGCATAAATATAAAACCCTCACTTCCTTTTGGTAGAGCGCCTGGGGTAGGGGATTTTGCCTTCAAAACGAGAAACGGAACGGAACTCTGGGATCGAGCTTTAGTCGAACTTATTTGACGGAAATGTGTTCAACAGATGTGATACACTGCGACATATACCACAATTTAAATAACATATAAAATCAATTTTGAAAGATATAACACAAATCAATTGTTGTACGATTGCATATCTTTAATTGCTTATTTAGTGTTTGTTTCGTATAATTCTACGAAACTGGATAAAATATGTTCATCGTGGAACACAAAAACGAGAAAGGGCCGTTTGGATCGATGCTCTTACCTTTGTCATGGGATGGAGAGTTGGCGTTAAGTTCCTGGAAAGAAAGCAAAAAACATGTATTACATTAGACAAGGGATGGAACCATCATAAACGTGCCTTAAATTGATGTATCTTTTTATTCCTAGAACCGGCTAACTGATGCCTCATAATTTACTACTTTTCACTGAAAATCTACCAACTTCAAACGAGCAACGAGGGAAAAATTATTCTCAAATATCTTCCACGTGCAAAGAAATAGCACGCCCAACGACATCAGATAACGAGTAAATTGAATTTGTGGCATCGAGTCGTTATTCCTTTGCACATTACTCTCTTTTCTTAACAAATGAAAATAAAAAAATATCCCGCCACATCCAACCCAACCCAATGGCGCTGTTAATGGAAACAACCAACCATATCAAAAGACTTTAATAAAACCGAAAAATTTGTTTCTTTCCCCGTCTCGTAGGTTCCCCATCCGTCCTCTTCTGCGACCCTTTCGGTCCCACCCCCACACATAAGTCGTGGCTGCCCACGTTAATTCCCCAGCCAGCCACGGAGCAATTAACATTGAAGATGACCTCGCGCACAGCAGTTGAAGGCACACAAACGCTCAATTGATTAAACTGACGAATGTGTTTACACGTTTTCGGCGTTCGTTAGCGAGACAAACAGACAGAGGTGACGTTGAAAGACAATGGGGTGGGAAAGTGTGGACTGATAGGGATAGGAATCGATCCTCTGTAGTCTGTGCTGTGCCACCATATTTACGCACTTAAAGTGCAATTACAGGCTGCCACTTGTTTGTTCAGAAATTCGAACAATAAAACACCCAAGTGGGAGCTCTTATAATAATAAAAGAACCGGAAAAAATGGAATACAAAAGAAATTAAATTATAAAAAATGTTACCAAAACATGGAGAGAAAAAAAATCATGTACTAATGAAGGTGAACGAAATTTTTATTACACTCAAACATTGTGGAAAGAAACAAAGCATAAAAGTCGTATTTATGTAACCGACGAAGGCTCACGAATACGGCACTGTAGGTCCTCAAAATCCCCCAAAATCCGTGAGCCAATGATGTCATCGGCGCCGAGGTGTCCAATTTGCGGGCGGTCGTGCCTTTCACGCGGATATGAAATCAATCACTCCCTTCATCTCCCAAGCATGCCGCCCGTGGGCCACCCAACCCTGCGCTCCAGCTCACCACAAATCGCCTTATATGGCCTAATTGGAGAAACGCGCGTGTGCGATTTTCTATCATTTACGCCGCCCCAACCGACGACGGGCGCTGTCGAAACCTTTGGATGGGCGCGTTGTTGAAAGGCGCACTCGATATGCGAAAGCAACACCACCGAAGGGCCCTAAAATAGCGTCTCTGGGCGACCCGGCGTAGTAGGATGTCTCCACAGAGCAACCATCGTGGTTGGTTTTTACAGGCCTGCCCACGGTGGATGGACCTCCGACGTATCCGAATTAATTTGCACAAGCATGCAAATAAGCTACTGCTGTGTGTGGCTTATGTGGGTGAAAGAGTGTGAGAGAGAAGTTAAAAAAAAACACCCCCTTATGTACCCCAAGACCTACACACACATGCGCACGGGGGTGTCTTTGGTTGCGTTTTTCACAGCCATCTTGCCACAACAGAGCACCGTATGGCGAGCGGAACAGCTCCAGCAACCATAACGCAAAGAAGCGTTACGACGCACCGAACTCCGAAGAAGGCGACACAACGTGTGACGCACCGCTCGTTCCAAAAACCACCAGCCACCAGCCGAGAGCGCTAAAGGGAAAAGAAAGTACCACTTTCTTGCATCTTGCTCCTTTGACATGGTTGGGCCGCAGCATCATTTCTTTTTTTCTCGGAACAATCTCAAGCTCCGAGAGCCGCCAAATGCTCGCCTGTCTCGCTTGCGCACCTCGGCGACGACGCGCATGGACGTGTGTTTGCTTAACATATTTAACTTTAATGACCATTACGAGTTTCCTGTCATTTGGGGCCAGCCGCCGGGGACCGTCTGTCGGGTGTGCGCCCTTCCTGGTGGGAGACCCTTCAACCCGAAGCCGAGCGGGTTTTGAGTGGAGTTGAGTGAAAAAACCGAGCTTTTTTTTTCGCTTCACGTGCCCTCATCTCCCGGTACGCGGAACGAACGAAACGTACTTCCTTCTTTTCCTGCCAGGGGTTTTTATACCCATTTCTGGTTACGGGTGATTTTTTTTTCTTTCTCTCTCTCTCTCTCTCTCTCTCTACTCGCTCAATTGCATTGTTTTCTTGCAGCGGCGGGGGTTTATTTTTCCAACCCCCATTCAAAGTTGATTCCCGAAGTAAAAGCAACACAAATGAAACGAACCTCGCGGAGATCGCGCTTTCGTGCTTGCGGAAACCAACGCGAACAAAACGCTCGGCGCACTAAGAGCATCTGCGCGATAACGTCTTGCACTTCCAAAAATTGCCAAAAACGAAAAACAAAAACAGCACGCACAGCTTACAGGAAACGAAATTTTACAGCCCCTGTCACCGATAAGTGGTTCGGCTTCCTACTTTTTATTTTGTGTTCTCCGCCAAAAACCCGGAGACCCTTTTTCACGCTCGACTATCACCCGATGCCGAACCGGATCCGAGATCTGCGTCATTCGCGCGGATAATTTCCCACTGCAAAATCCTGCTCGGTGCAGATCTCCTTCCCCTGGAAACCAGCCGCGCGATCGTTGCGAAACCGGCCCAGAAGCGAACACGAGCGCGCGATGAGTCATCTCAACGCGTGTGTGTTTTATTTTTATCGCTTATCGTTAAACCCCACGGAAGAGAGCAACAGGGTCCTCTGGAGTCCACCGATGAGCTGTACAATTCAGACTGGCCTCAGCTGGGGAGCGAAGATCGAGTAAATTACGTGCGGACAAAGCTTAAACCTTACGCAGCCATGATCCATGAACCACCGAACCGAAACCAGCGTGGAGAAAAAATAGAGCCTCACGATTTTTCGGATGAATCATCGGTGTGTCTCGTGGGCGGACAATGGTTGACTGCCCACGGTGACGGCTTCGAAGGCCATCGTAGACGCAATAGGCACATGTAACAGAGCGGTCTCTCTCTCTCTCTCTCGCACACACAAAAGAGCCTCGTCGGAAAAGCTACCCCATCGAATGAGAGAACCCCCAAGGTAATAAGAAGAACCGAAACCAATGGTCTAGTAGGCTGTGGAACTGCTCCATCGTTGCCATCTATTGGTAGCGTCCAAACCGTGCATCATTCGCGGCTATTGAAGCGTGTTTTAATGCCACCCTGTTTATGGCGGTGAAGCCCATCAACACCGGTCCATTACGGGGGCAGGTATTTGCGTACGAGCCGCTCCGTCTGGTCGTGTCTCTCTTCGAAGGCTCCACCACCAATGGGGCTTTTTATGTTTTCCCTTCAAATGCCGCTTTTTCACATTTTCACACCTCCATGGCAAACGTACCGAGCGGCGTTGAGCGTTGAGGGAAGACTAAAAGCAGCAACACAAACGGGCCACTCCCTTTCGACATTTAGGAAAAACCTTCGCTTAACCTCCACGCGGGCGAGGTTGTAGCGTTCTGGAGGCAGCGTAGTCGTAAATCGTTCCAGCGAAAGACCTCGCGAAGGGCGTTTTGGAGAAGCTGTTTTGCGGTGAACAGCGTTTTCTTGCCCACTTCGAGTTCTTGTGAATGCGAGCCACGGCTAAGAACCTGCCCGATGATGGCCGTTGTTCGGGTTTCTAATTTATGGGCTTCTCCGCGGCCACCGGAGGCACGGGCACGGGAAACATTCAATAAGCTCGGCTGCAGCGTCGTGTTCTTCCCTCTAGGTCCTATTCGCTCCATCCCTGAGCCTTGGCTAGGTCCACCGCGGTGGTGGCTTCTCCCGGAGATGGTGACTGAGTTTCGCTCCGGTGAGCGGGAGGAATTAATGGGTTTCCTTCTATTCTAGGCAACGCTGGCCAAGGTCACCTTTCCTCGAGCGAGATTCAGCCTCTCCGAAACGGCGCGCATAAAAAAGCAACCACAACGCTTCCCAGGGGGAGAGGTTTCAGAAACCGGAATCCCATCTAGACGCGCAATAGAAAGAAGCTTCATAATTGGATGGGGCGGAAAAAAATGGAAAATATTACACTCTATCCTGGACAATAGCGAAGAGATTGATGTAGCGCGAAGGCGATATTGATAATGCCTGCGTTTAAAGCACACAATTCGAAACTTCAAACAACGATCTAGTAGGCCCAGATGATACACCACGCATGAAATCAAAATGGCAGCCGTGTTTAATATGGTTGATTTTCCGAACCGTAAAAATGGACCAGAATGTCATTCAATATAGACATCTGCCAGAGAGTGAGGTAATTACATCAGACGCTTCAGTGGTATGACCACAAAAGGGCATAGTGTAGCACACAATTCCATTCTACCTAAAGTACCACCAGCAGGACGACGACGACTGTATGCGCCAACTGTGCCAATTGTTCCCTGTGCACGACCGGACCCAATTTAAGTACCACGTGTGAACGACCCAACCCCTTGACAAATGATCGTGGTGTGCGTGTGTGCGAACAAGGGACGCAGTTTTAAATCGGGGTAAATAATAATCGGCTCAAAATTCGTCCCTGTTTAGTTCGCTAATGATTTGCGAAATAGAATGCGCCCCGGTGCTTATCATCACACGGCTGGATGCGGCAGCTGCTATTCAATGGGTTGAACAGCTCTCCCTGGGGATCGATCAGCAAAAAAAAAAGCATTATGAGGGTGTAACTTCAGATGGTGAGGTTTTTAGCTGCATTTACAATTCCCTTACGCCCACTTCGAGGATGAGAGAGAGAGAGAGAGAGAGACAGACACCGCCAGGACATCCGGCCAGGACGTTGGGCGAGATATGGCCGTCAATAGCCAACTCTCTACTTCTACGCACCCTCATCGCGCAACGGGAATTGAACCGCTGCACGCATGCAGCCGTCGTACGCACCCTTGGACCTCGGAAACAGGCCTAAAGCCAACGGTTTTCGGCAGGATGGCTGGCGCAAGGATCAAGCGTAAGGCTCGCCAGACGGCCCTCGTGTGTCCAAGGGGCGCATATATCAAGGGCAAGAGGGTTTGCTTAAATTAGAACCCCCTCGAACTCGGCTTCATATCGCGCTTATCGGAACACACTTCTGGCGTACAGCGACTGTTACACGTCACGGTTAAGGGGCACACATTGAAACCCGCATGTTTTTCGTCCCTCAGTTGCCACAATGTGTGTCCTGTTTTGCTGCGTAAACCGTTAAAAAGGGAAAATTTACCGTACAGGAAAAACGTTACAACATGAAAGCCTCTTACTATCTGTGAGTGCATCCTCCGATCGAAGGATCGACAAACCGCTTGAAGGATTGGACGTTTTTGGACGATCCTCCAGACGCACCACGATATTGTGTCCTATCAAAAGGCAACCAGCGGAGGTCCGTAATGCATCGACAGCATGGTGGATTGTGATACCGCGAATGATTTATGCCCACGAGCGTTCTTGACCAGCTTTTTAGTTTGTCAAAACGGCTGTGTCACACGCAAGCAATTAATCTCCAGCCAACGGCAAAGGCCTTCGCTTCGGAGTGATTTTTCCTCACAAACCCGTCACATGATAATGACGAACGGTGACGCAATGCCACGACGACAAAACCGCGACCGCAAGCCCCTAGCTTCGGCCGCATCTCCTGTCGCAACAAATTAGCCTAGTGGCACCGAAACCGGTCAAGAATAGCGCCTTACCGAGGGTACACGGGTATTGTTGGATTCTTTTACGTATCACCGCCATATATGTGACCTCCTCCAGCCCAAACATGGTGGGTGTGTGTGTGTGTGTGTGTGTGTGTGTGTGTGTGTGTGTGTCTGTCGTTCATAAATCATCGCCGGAATGGAACGGTGCACCGAGAGACGCCAAATGATGGCAAATAATCTGTCGCGCACCTTCAGATTCTGTCGGCTGCTCGGGAAGCAGGTCACAGGGTGGCATACTAACGGGGTGGGGGGTCTGAAATGATGGCACCTCGCAACCCTACGTGAGGCATTTCATTTCGAGCACTTAACGGGCGCCATTAAAAACGACGCCATTAATCGTATGCAACGGGTATTAAAGTTACATCTTAATTGTACCGTTTTGCGAGGCTTTCTTGCTCTTTATTGGCACTGGAAATGGTCGAATCGTTTGCCTACATCGAATGCAAACAATTGACGTATTCTCCACGCACACACACTCGCGCTTGAGCCCTAGCCCTTTGCGTGAACGCGTGAAGAAATAAAAGCCACACAGTAAATGGATGGTTGTTTTATTTATCGTGCTCGCTACCCTACCATGCTCAGTCTCAGGGCAACCGTGCGCGACGTGTCCTTTGCCCGCGCTGGGAAGCCATTTTGCCGCCTTTCCCAGAGGCTCTCAGTGGCCCTCTGGAGCGAGCCAGAGTTCTCGAGCGGGAATAAAGCATTTAAAAATGGACGCCTCTCTCTCTCTCTCTCTCTCTCTCTCGGGGTCCCAGCAACACCGATGGAAAACGACGGCGTATGTTCGCACGCCTACAACCTCGAGAGGGCGCAAATTGAAGGGAAAAAGCAAAGGAAGAAGCAAACCCACCAGAGCAACAAAAAAAAGGGCTGGGAACCAAGGTATCCGGGATGCGCGCGATTGCATGAACGCAAACGCTCACGCATCGACGGCAGAAACATTTACCGTGGGTCCGTTCGTTCGTGTCATCGTTCACGGTGGATTTTTGTGGTGTGAACGCATACACCGCCAAAAAGGGTAAGCAGGAAATGCAAACGAATGCAATCGGGTGATACGCGCGATGGGTGTGCGCTTCACGAATCGATCGGTTTTCGTTTCCCAATGAAACGGTTCGCCAGCTCAACTGAAGCATAAACGCGCGGCACCATAAAATGCCATCCAAGCAGGCGCAGCAGCAGCAGCAGCACCGTGTGCCTGCTTTGATGCAACATGACGAGAAAATGGCGCTCGGGAGATATGCATGAATATGCTGCGTGTGTATGTATGTGTGTGTGCATGTATGTGTCGGCCAAGGGCAACGGGCTCGAAAAACAGCAGCACGCCAGCAGCAATTAACCGAACCGAACATGCTGGGAATTTCTGGAAAGTAAGCGTAAGCACACACAGTGTGAGTGAAAACCGAAAGGGACCTCCGTGAGGGACTCGACGAAACACAGCGCGCAGTTGTTGGCCGGGAAATTAGGGTTTCCCTTCTTGCGTGTCCTTCTCTTCCCGTGCGCGAAAGCGCATCGAAGCGTTACGGTGGTTGGTGCATGCGAGCACCAACGGCTAACCGATTCTTAGTGCCGGGTTTCAGGACCATTGCCAGGATAGCAGCAACTAGCCGAGAATGGACGTCGGAGTAGAGGCGGAGATAGTCCCAACCATCGTTTGTAAAATGCCACTACGACCGATCGATTTCGTGACTACGCAGAACTAGAGAATCGAATGTGGAATTAACACCTCCACAAACAACCAAAACCACGCAACATCATACACTGAGAGCGAGCTCATGGAAAGTCCGGCTCAAGTTTCAGCCACAAAAAACCGTTATAGGTCCTTGCGATCGTTACACGGACAAGTTCCGCGCTCCGGGGTGCTCTTTTAGGACGAGAAATTAAAAAAAACGCGCTAGTTTCGGTCCACACTCAGTACGAACTGCCGTTTTGCTGTGCTATTCTTCATCGCTTAAACGATCACCAACGGCAACACAGCGTGGACAACCGTGAAAAGCAACCGCACACTATCCACCTGGCTGTCCTGCTGGCTAGCAGAAAGAAAACGAACCGAAGCAACAGAAACGAAAACAACCCAACTTTATCGCCAGTCAGCAATCGAAAAACACCGTGACGACGGTTTCTTTCGGCTGGGAACGGGGCTACGGGGAAACAAAGTAACACGAGCTGGACGGGAAATGGCCAACGAAAAAAAGGTCAGCTGGAAGGAAGGAACCCTCCAACCACTGGAAGGAAGAAGGGAAAGCAATTTCTTCAATATGCATTATGTAAATTGGGAATGCTTTTCGGTCAGGTAGACCCTTGTCTAGCGGAGTCTCTGCTGCCGTTTCTAAAGGATATCCGCGTTCGTGATGGATACCCGCGGCACGAAGTCACCGACGTTCTGCTGCTCAGTAGGTCACAGAGTAGATTCCGGTGAAATGTCAACCGTTCGGTAACTTCTTGCCGGTAAATGCCTCTGCTAGGGGGCCTTTTCTGACTTGCAATCAGCTTAAACTCGCCACCTCAAACGCCTATAATCAGTAACCTTCAAAGGTACGTCTGGAGGATCTTGCGCCATTTTGGTTCGTGATTGTGTTTACAGTGCCTCTTGGAGGGAGGTGTAACGAAACATTCCCGTAGCATTAGCAAATTTCCACAACCACTTACCGCTTGCAATCATTACAACCGTTAAAACAATGTAGCAGAACATATGTTTACCTCACTAGCTCAGCTAATCCCGCGGGCCTATCTCGAGTGCGTCCTTTACCGGCTATTCGGCTCAGCTATTCGTACAACCGAGCTTAGTTCTTGCTGCGTAGATTGCCTCCAGATTCAAACATTGATAACACATGGCATGCATGGCGTGGCGTTTGGTTGGTTTTTGCTCGATGGTTCGATTTCTGCGTCTTTGCGCCACCGATAAGCTTGGCAAGCACAACAGCCGCCAGGCGTACTACGCATCTAGTGGGTCGTCGGATACCAAGGTTAGCTGTGTGTCAACTAACTCGCAAACACTTTGCCAGGCGGTTTTTTTTCTTCTTCTGGACATCCGGAGACATCAGAACCGAACCTGTTTATCCCACAAGAATGGCGTAAAGGCAACAAAAAAATTCGATGGTTGGGAGTGCCACTTTTTGTTGACTGGAAGAGCTATTTCGGGATTGGTATTGCGCATTTTAGAATCCCGCGGTGACATTGGGAAATGTTAAAACGTTATTTTGGAGAGCGTTTGGACACGCAAAATTGATTGCAATTAATACATCCACCACTCGCATTGTTCTTGCGCCGGGTGACTAAGCCTTCGCCAGATACTTGAGAACGTCCGCTCGAGAATGTCCCATGAAACTGCATGAATTTATTTGCACTTGGATTTGCACGTCGCAAGCGCATTGAGAGACCGAGAAACGATGGCCGCTGGCTCTGGACTGTCTCTCGTTGTGATAAGCCACCACGCGGCCCACGCCACCATTGACGGTTTCGCGAATGGGTGGTGACGCAAATTGTGGCGGATTTGGTTTCAGGTTCTTCGTTTTTTTTTAATTTCTCCCCCCCCCCCCCCTTTTCGTACCAGCAAACGCAACCCGAACCCCTGGCATCACCAGACATGCCTGCGTTATCAGCAAACAGAGCGCGCGCGAAGCGCTAAGACGCAATTGCACGGAAGTGTACTCAATGGCCAGGTCTCCCCCGTCATAAAGTGACCGAGCAACGGAGTGTTTTGCAAATGCTTATTTGTTTCTGCTTTATGGTACTTTTCATTCGAGACAACAATTAAAATTGCTGAGCGAAGCTGAGTTTGTGAATGGTGGCGGTGAGTACGTGGTTTGTAGGTTCATCGCAAACACGATATTGGAATTGTTCTGGAAGCCTCTCCAACCATGCTTCGATAGTACAATAGTAACGTAAAATTAGTACCGATCGGAATTTCCACACTCCTGACAGCTCATGTCAATGTGACAGGTTGGCCAGATGACAGCGCTCTAGTGGTCTAGTAGGCTGTGGATCGCGTGTCCTGTGGTAGAGACTCATGAAACCACGCCATTTCCGTTAGCCTCCGGCAATTACAGCGTGTAGTCAAACCGCGACCAACCGACAAACCCGTGTATGTCACAAAATGTAAACATTTACCCTCCACTATAGCAAATGAGCTGAGGTGGGCTGAACGGGCTCCAGCCTTCTATTAGGTTTGGTTGTTTTTGAAGGTTATGGCGACCAGTGGGACCGTTACCATTATCATGACACTTTTTTTTACCCAAACTCAGGCTTCAGGAGGATGGAAACCGACCGTACGGAAGGTGGAAAAATCAACACCCTGCCCGGTGGTTGCAACGATGGCAACTCCAAGCCCCAAACAAACCAGCCCTTAAATGATAAGAACGAAATTATTCATGCATCTCGCCTTTCGTTAGCGAAACGCGTTGCAGGGGGTGGCCGCGGTCTTGCCCGTCCATCATGTTTGCTTTTCAACCCCCCTCAGTTGATGGTGGGGATGTTTTTTTTGTGTTCATTTCCACGCTTTCGTTCGGTCCGCAACTCCACTGGTGAGTGTGTGCGTTTCGACGAGAAATTCTGGCGTATTTTTGTTTCTACGCTTCTCGGCGTTTCGGTTCCCTGGGGCAGCATAATGGAACCTCTGCCCCGTCGTTCGTCCCTTTGGGAAGGAATTCGCGTTCGAAAACAATTCCCTCCGCCCATTCGGTCCCGGGTGATCACGCTGTTTGATCTTACCAGCACCAACCCGGAGTTTCCATACCGGGTGTACGCGAAAAAGGAAGTCGATAATTTCCTTCTTCACCTCTGCCAAAGGCAACACAGCGTTTTTGTTTGTGCGCCTCGTTCGGGCGAGTGGCGGCAGGTGTGTGTGATGCCGTTTATGCTGTCTATTTTTTTTTGCTTTTGCAGTCCCCAGCAGTGTGTATTATTATTTTAAGGTTCTGGGTGCTTTCATTCTGGCGTTTGTTCGCGCGATCGGTGGGCCATGCTACGTCGGAGGTAGAATTCGCATCCCCAATTCCAATCTCCCCCCGCACAAAAACCGGTTTTGGAAAGTTCGACGCGAAAAACATTTAAGACGCAATAAAGCTAGCGATCTGATCGCACAAACAACGTGAACTGGCCAGGGAATTCCCTTTTTCATGCAGATCGTGCATGAGCCAATCTCAGCGAGTTGCACGTTGAATAGGGGGATTTTTTGGGCACAACATCATAAATATGTATAAAATGAGCAGTGTCGCATTGACTTTCAATCATGCATAGACGTGTCCTCGTTTTGGGAGATCTGTGTCTGCTTTTTTTTTTTAATCCGGTTACGCTAATCCCGCTCCAGAAGCCCGTTGGCAGCGAAACATCTCGAACCCGGCCACCCCGTAGCCGTCGTAACGAAGCTGAATGTTTATTCAGCTGCAGGATGCGCGTTTTATTTCAATCAACATACACGCATCATTTTACGTGCGTTGTGTGCTGTTTTTTTTTTTTTGCGCGTGCATTTTCAACAACCGCCCGCAGCTGTTGATCCAATTCGAAATCGAAAGCAAATTTCCAGAAGCCGCAAGGAAAACCCGAATTCGGGCTGGAGGATTGGGATCAAGTCCGCGCAGAGGCTCCCCCTTAAGTTATCGCCAACGAGATGGATTCGAGCCCATTACGTTATCAGTAAAAGCGATAGCTTGGAGGCAAAAATGAAGCCACATTTTGATCAACAACGCAGCGAAGTTTGAGAAGCCCCAATACTGGGAATCACATTGCGATTTACGTGGAAATTGTCGAGTTTGTACAGCAGAGCAGAAACACTTCATTTTCTGTTTTGCACTAGCAAATGGGTATGACATGAACATGGTTAAAATTACGTTGGTAAGAAGTTTCGCAAAAAAAATGACAGAAACAGCAGAGAACATCGTGGCCTAAATGAGTGCAGCTGTAAAAACCCCAAAATGGACGTCCACATGGAACCAGTTCTGCCGAAAGATGGTCGTATGTTGCATGACACATGCATTGGTCGAACAAAAAAAAATACGACTTTCAACCAACCAGGCCTTTTGCGATTGGAAACAAACCGCATGTTTTTGAGAATGTATAGCTATGATTCCCCAGCGAAAAACCCAATTCAGATTCCTTCAATACCCCAGTACATCGTACCATCGCAGGAAAGCTACGTTTCTCAAGATTAGTCAGCTCCCCAATTCTACGCCGAAATAACAAAGACGGATGGAATTTCATTTTTTCATCAAATTTATGCTGATTTTTATTTCTATGTATAATATACGTTTTAATTACTTTCAATTGTATTTTTCCAGCATGCTGTGTTTTCATTATCATCATCGTCTGCATCATTATTTCCATCATTTTATCATCGTAATCTCTGTACAATTAGTTTTGCAAATATTATCATGCTCATAATCATTTAATATTTATATATATATTTATATACTTATGTTCATTATATAGGGGGGATTGCGTGTGGTTTAGTTATTTTTTTTTCTTTTTTTCAAACTCATCTCTTCATGTTCACCATGTATTCAGTATATAATATATATATTTGCATATTTCCATCATTTAGTTTTGAATTGTTTTGTTTTGTTTTTTGTGTTTTTTTTTCACATTTTTATCTTGCATTTAGTTGTGGTTTTTGTTACATAAAAAAATACGAAAATGTTAAACCTAGTAAAATAAGAAAAAAAGCATCCCAAGAAAAATGTGATTATTCCCCCTGGGGTGCATTGTGTTTTTGTGTTTTTTTTTTGCCTTCAATATAAGAAACAAAATCTTATATAAATTAAAGATGCATAATCGATTTCATACCATTTCCATTTTCCCGCTATGTCACAGTTCATTTCGCGTCATATTTCCCAACCCACTGCCGTATGACGATCACACGCGCGTTTGTGATCTCGTATTCCTTTTCGACATTTGCAAGGATGCTCTTGCGATGACTTTAACGTGATTGTTGTACGCTGCGTAACAACGATCAACTAACTCTTGGTAGTAATTAGAGCCACCTATTGGCGCTTGAAGGGGGGTAGCAAAATCTTTCACATTCTATCACTCTGTTCGCCCGTGTTCAGCCGGCTCTCCGCTTGTACTATAGGAACGTTTCTTCAACAAACAAACAAACAAACAATCAAACAAACATAGAAAAAAAACACAAACTACCTACTAATGCGGCACCTGCTGACTGGAGATTAATAAGATCAAACAAGGGAAACGGCAGACAAAGAGTCAAGAGTTCGACTCGACTTTCATAAACGTGATATTTGTGGCTGGGGAAGTCGAAGAGAATGATAGTAGCATGGAAAGGCGCGCCATATCTTATCAAACGCGCCTTCGCATACAGAAGATGTAAAAGAAAAAAAAACTCATCAGTCTAACATCGCTCCTTCGCACTCACTTGCGGTTTCGTTATGAATGACCAGAAGAAGAAAAAAAAGAAGAAAGCAATTTCTTCACCTACGTCGACTTGGTTGGGAGTGGTGGGCCACTGAATTCCTCATACGGGGACTTTTTCCAATTACTTTTTGTGGCTTTGATGCATTTATATTGTGCCACCCGTCCAAGCTGTATGTACAAACATCGTCAAGAATATATCGTCGCTCTTGCTCGCTCCCTATCACTGGTACAAGGAATGGGTGGTAATAGTAGATGGTGTGTGATTATCATATTGGTGCATCATCGTCATAACGAACATTTTCCCCCCTCTTTTCACACGCATACACAACAATATTGGGTACAGCAATTTGTAGCTTCTTTCTCCTTGGGTTTTTGTTTTGTGTTATAATGTTGATTTTTTGTTTATACAAATCGTTATCGATGCACTCTAGTGAAAGGAGGGGATTAATTTTACGTTTTACATATCGGATGAGAAATCTCTACGTGTTTGAAAAAACGGTCCTCTCGTTCTAGCGAAGAGTTGGTTACATTATTTTATGCTCGTTTTTTTTTGTTCTTTTAGTTTCAGTAGAAACGAATAAATAAATACGCGCTCTCTATTTCCGTTGCGTTTTACATCTAATCAAACATCGTGTCAAATTCGTCGTTTTTTGAATCGGTTGCCATCATGGGGGTTTGCATGTTTTTTTTCTTATTCTTTTGTGTAACATCGATATAAGGATTGCATTTTTTTTGTTTCATTTTCAACTTCATTATCTTATGTAGGTGCTTCTTTCCTTTCGAATTTAACTCGTGGTACGCATTTGTTTTGTTTTTTTTTTCGTACCATTTTTTTTTTCTTTTTTTGAAGCTTACTTTAGCTCTTATTACAATCAGTTTTATGCTTTGCCGCCTCTGCCTATACGGTACATGGCGTTCAACTACAATTATGTGTGTCATATTAAAGGTGGATTGACAGATAGTGTTACAAAAACGTTCGATCGATAGGTTTAGAGTTTTTTAGCCATCAGGGGGGGTATAAAGGGTTTGTACTACGGACGAAGGAACAATGCCGACAATGGCGTAATGGCGCCGATCCGTTGGGAAAAACATGCGTTCGTCGACAAAATTAGCTCTACACAACGTGTCGATTAACGAACAGAAAGCACATCTAGAGACACGAGATGATTCGACGACGATTGAAGGACGAATCTGTGGATGTGTATAAGTGCTATACAATAGGTTTGGGTTTTGCTCACAACATGTGATTGATGAATTCGAAAGGATTGGCTGGCGTGTTTCACCGCCGACTTTGTTTTACAATTAACATTTTCGTATAAGAACTCCGGATCCGTCCGGGTACGAGCTAACGAGGGATAAAACGATCACTAGAAACGACGTTATCTTCTGTTGCCTATTATGAGGGTGAGTTGTGTGTTTTTGTTTTCTTATCTGGTGTATCTTACGACGCTCTTCCAGATTTTAATGCTAGCCGTTTGTTTCTTTGACTTTTGTCTCCATGACTTTTGCCTCCTCCTCGTGTGTGTGCTCAGTCGGATCCCGCAGGATCAAAACGAAACACGGATGGGGTCCTACACAAAAGCTACTATACCTTTTATACGTACACCTGCCGATGAGACTTCATCAGCCCCGTCGACAGTAGGGGCTGCTGTGTATTCGCTGCTTCGCCGCGTAAAAGTGCTCAACTTTCAGGTATTTTTCGTTTTCATTTCGTTTTAACCCTCTTCCGGGCGAGAAGAAAAATGGCTGGATGTTAATCAGTACTAGAGGGGTTTTCTTCTTTTTTATTTCACGCTCCTCCACCGTTCCAAACAAACAACAACGCACGCTTCCAACAGCCACCCTCCTGAAGGGGAGGTGGTTTTGCTGGGGTAAAAAGCAAACGGTAAAAAGTGTCATAGAATGTTACAAAATTTACATTACGTATATAAATGCTTAAACAACGTTCGTTCTGCCTCCCATCAGCCTGCGCCCATCATCATTTTACATTCAAATACAGTGCATATGTGTGTGGTTTTTGTTTTTTTGTCTAGTTTTCAGTTGGAGTACGAGAGATAATGTTTAAATCGGACGCCTGTTTCCGCCCGCCATTGGACACATACACACATTTTTCCATTACTATTATTCACTTCGTTTTGTACAATTTTCACACTAGTTCAGTTCTTCTTCTGTTTAACAGCATGTCTCCCCTGTTGCGGATATTTTACCCATTCCTTTCGTCATTCTTTAGGATTTTCGTACATATTTCTTCTCTTTTTTTTACAAAATTGAAAAAAAAAACAATACTGGAGTTTCGGTCTTACGCCATGCTAAAGAGATCAATTTCAAATTGGGCAAACGCTAACGGTTCGCGTGTAGTTAAAAAAAAACGTTTGATTACCTTTTGCTTTGTCTAGGATAACGTGTGGTTTGTCTAATGCTCTCTCGAGCATAAAATTACTCCAATACATTTGGGGGAATATATAGATAAAGATACACAGCTGGGTGCGCGCGGGAGAGATGACACGTTAGTTTCTCGAAGGAGGTCCCTTTCGCGTATGCCTTTAGTTTGGTCGTATTTTATCCACTAAAAACTTCCCAACGAAAACGTGAGAATTTCATACCTCAGTCCACTATCAATGCGCAGCTTGACCAGAAGTTAAGAAGGGTGTTCTTCCTAAGCGGTGTGTCGCTTTTTGCCCAGTTCAAAATTGAACTAATATAAGGTACGGGGAGGGCGTTTTTGTGTTTCCTACCACCCGTCAAATCCCTTTCACACACTCTCACATGCCATTTTAGCATACTTTATGTTTGTTATTTTAAACGCTTTTCTTTTTTCACATTTCTATACACATAACTGTACAGCGAAGCCTTTTTTTCTATGGGGTTTCCTCTTCATTTATCAAAGAATTTCCTTCCTGCTGCCGTTGCGCCACGTCCCAATGGCTCCCCACGGTTATTGTTCTCGATTCGCGCTCTTGCTCCCGAAAGGCGTCACAGCCAATTGGGCCCACCCGGAGAGACGGGGTGTTTTCTGTTCATTTCCATTCGTTCTGTGCCACCGTTTTCCGGCTCGCATTTTCCTGTCTAGAGCGGCACCTCACAATCGCACAATTGTTGCTTCATTAATAAGTTAAAAATCAAACGCCCGCTCACATGCACACACACTCACACTCGAGAATAGCAAAAATATACGCCTGAGCGAGCTTTCTACAAGTTCGACGGCTTCTATTCGCTCATCTCGGGCGGCTTTCACCGCCGGCTACCCAGTTAATTCGCCGCGAATGATTGTTGTGTTTCTTCGTTAACCGGTTTTGCTAAAGTTCTAACAACGGTAGTATATATTTGCCTCCTCGTGTTGGCGGCCTCTGACGGAAATTCGGGAGTGTAACGTTCGTAAACTTTCGTCACGTAAGTTGGTGGATCGTTCTTATTATCAAGGTTGTTGTTCGTTTTGGGTAATGCAGCGCGCGGTTTGGCTTGCATCGGAGTTTGTTTGTTTGTTTTTTTCCATTACAATCACAGTTCTTTGCATCGATTTTGTTTTGTTTTGTAATTAATATTAAGACTTCGTGTTCGTTTCGCGTCTTTCGTGGTGGTGGCCGGTGGTCATCTTTCCCTTTTTCCCGAGTAACGCGTGCACATGCTGCTTCTGTTCCGGTTGTTCGTTTGCTGCCTCTTCTAGGAGGCTCTCTCTCGTATGTGTCTCATTCTTGTTCTCGCTTCGCGATCATTTCATCACGTTGTTGCTTATTTAATCGTAAAAAATATATATATGTACTCCTCTCTGTATAAATCCTGCACAAACTGTCTGAAGGGGTGTGTTTTTCCGCCTCGCTTTGACTCTCTTTCGTCGGTAGCGCGTTTTACACTATCGTGTTGCTGGTTGCAGGGTTGTGAGGGTGTTTCTTTTTGTTTCGTTTTGCTGTTCGCATTAATAATTTGTACCATAGTTGCGTTCGCTCGGCGACACGGCAGGTGGACGCGTTTGTACGTGGTACGTGCATTCGCAAAATAGTTTCGCAAAAAGGATACGACTCCGAAGACGGACACCAAAACACCAGCACCACCGAAGAAGTGTATGCAAATGCCGTCGTTCTCGCTCAACCATGAATGAACGCCGGATTCATGCACTTGCCCAAAAGGGATGCCCCCTTTTCGACGAGACTCGCTCGCAAAAGGAAGAGCGATAAAAACATTTGTGGCGAAAAACTCGCGTCGAGCCACACAAAAGTCACACAACAAACTCGGGCTCATAAAAAGGGGAAAAAACGCACTAGGAAACCGGCCTGGAACTCCCCCCCCCCCATTCGGATCCTGCCGGTGGTTTTCGTGGCGAGAATGGTAGGAAAGAAAAAGAGACAAAAAAAAAGTGGATGAAATTTATACACTCGACCGTGGAGAACCTGTTTCATCGCCATGCAGCATATGCTGCCCCAACGACGGCGACGGCGACGACGTGGTCTCGAATACCACCATACAATAAACACACATAGAGCAAGCAAAAAATGCAAACACCGCAAAACTGGTTCGTGGTTTTCGCATTCGCAATATATATATGCGCAAGCCGTGCTGCCATGCGTAAGGCCAGCCTCGGAGAGAACAGTCCTGCGGTGGGACGGATGAGGGCAAACAAGTGAGTGATCTCAGCATCTTTCCCAAGAAAACAGCCCCACCGTTAAATGCGACCGTCATGGAGGCGAACGAGGCGAAGAGAGGCCGAAAGAAAAACAGGCTTTCCATCCAAGACCGCTGCTTCTCGCGATCACAAAACAGGCCCTCAGGCAGCGGGGACCAGGTTTCCAAAGCTCTCGCCTTAATAACAAACGAATGAAGAAAAAAAAACAAGAAACGAGAAGACAAAAACCACAACAACGGCCCGCGGGACCGGTTTCGTGCGCGTGTGTCCGTTCAAATGCTCGCCCCCGAGCAGATCGCTAGCTGAGGCGATCCGGAGCACAGCAAAGTAAGGGCCAAACGAAGGGAGATAAATATACGCCTATCGAAGGCGGTGGTGGGGGAATTGATCGAAGGCGATCAAAAACACGGGCGTGCACGAGAGAGAGCACGACACGAAACGACAAAAAAGGAGTTGCTGCTGCTGCTGGCAACGGGGGCGCACAATTCTGGCCTCCCAGAGGTTTTTCCCTTCGTTGGTAAGGCGTAAGAGAAGCAAAAAAACCTCCCCAAGGGGGGTGGCTACTGACTTGCGCAAGGAGAGGGCCCTCGGTGGACGGCCCACAGCACAAACGCCACCCCCGGTCGTATTGACAATAAAACTTTCGAAACGGCGCCACCGGTGCGGACTCGCGATCGGTCGCAGTTTCGAGCAGGCACGATCAGAAGACATTAATAGCCGTGTGCTGGGGGCGATAGAAAATGTCAGCTATTTACACGTTGCATGTTTTAGAACACGTCACTCGAACCCAGAGCGTGATCTATCGAACTAGGCCACCAAGCAAACGCACGCACGTCCACCCGTGCGGTGGAAGAAAATTTGCACAAAATCAGCCGGATTTTTTTTTTTATGAAGGGTCCTTCCGAACCGAACAAGGACTATATGGGTAAGCCGCTTGTCCATTGTTCCTGGTGTGGCCGAAAGCACGAAAACCATCCATACTTTCTCCCACTCACCGAGAGAGACAGCGAGAGAGAGAGAGAGAGCAAACCGAATGCGTGTCATGGTGAACAACACACAAAACACCCAACAACCAACCTCCCCCGTTTAATGGGTGTGAAATGTAAGCCTTCGTGCATTCTAGGTTGAGTTGAACACCACAATAACAACATTACGATATTGTAACTCACCACCCTACTCCTTCTGTGCTGCTACCCTCAACAACTACTGCCTATAATTTGTACGTTGGTTTGTAGTCTTATTGATTTCGGTATTGTTCTGATTTCTATATGCCATAAATATCAAAAGGAGAGAGATGGCGCGCGTACGAGAGTGAGACAACGTCTCTAAAAGCGACCACTGGGTGGGTGTGTTTTTTTTTTGCTTTTTTCGCAACCTCCAGAAGACGTTGCTGTCTCTGCAATGAGCGGTACAAAAGAAATACTCCCACACCGAGAGGGAGACATTTGTGCAGTGGGAAAGTAAAACTCTGCAGTGTGGTGATCGTATGTTGGTAAAATTTCTAAATTATGTGTGACGAGTGATCTTCTTCATTCGATGCGATATTCTACTCGATCGTGGCGGAAGAGCGGGAGATTCTATTGCGCTCCTCTCCGTACGCGTCATTGCATCCTTTAAGCCCTTAAGGGCAAGAGATAGAAAACTTATTCAATTCATGAGATCGACCGATCGAGTAGTATGGAGAATCACAATGCTTTTCTTTTTCGAATTGGTATCAATTCACAGATGGGTTTTGTTTGAGAAATGTATTTGTTTGAAAAAGAAAACAAAAAAGGATGCATTGGCAGAGGAGCATATCTCTCCGCGAGCTTCCGCCACGGAACAGCCTTCGAAGTTGTATGAAAGATACTGATTGAAACGTTCGCAACTGTGGTTACGTTGGCACCAGGGACAGAGAGAGTATTGGTTGTTATTTGCCATCGCCGAATGAGACACCGTGGCGACGTTATTTGTACGATATATTTACGGCCCTGTCAGCTTTCCAGCTGCCTTTGGTCGATGGCCTGCTTGCTTGCTCCCGCACTACGCCTAATATGATTTCTAGAGTGACTGTTTCATTTTTTTTTTGTTATTTTTTACTTTCGCTAATATTTATGAATGTGATAGTACCTCTTTTTATACATGCTATGCAAGAAGAGCTTTTCTTCGTCCTTCTTTTCGGGGTGCATTTTTGTTTCTTTTTTTTGTTCTTGCTCCCACGCCCACAAACACTTACTCAATCGCACTCTTAAATCGAAGAATCGTTAAAAGATATCTCAGTTAAAATCTTGTCACAATGTTTTAAACGTTCCTGCAAATGGTTCTTCGTTTTAGATCACAATTGAGAATGAGACGACTTTTGGATTTCGCAACAAACGGCCAAAAAACAAGACCATATTTTCTGGCGTGCTTCGCAAACAACTCTTCCGCTCTGCAGCTCACTCACTTGCAACCTGTCGCGATTTATCTAAACAAAAAAGCAGCGCGCTAACATCCTTGGGCGCTATAGGCCCTTCGATTGCGCGTGGGGTTTTTCTTTTGCTCTGTGTGTTCGATTATCGGTTTAATAGAGTACTTTTGATTTGTTTTTCGTTTCTGGCGGCAAGGGGAGTTCAAAAGATTGTGTTATTCGCTCGTCTGCATGTTGTTTTTAATTTTCTTATGAACCTTATTGCACTTAAGACAATTGCGTGTGAGTTTGCGCCGTGCTTCATCAATGTTGCTTCTCGCTTTGATGGATTGATCAAACGTTCGTGCTGCAACTTTCTTCAAACTCGCTCCTAGCTCTCTTTCTCTACACGATTGATAAAAAGCTCAACATCGCCCATTATTCGCTGCTATGAGAGTTTTTTGTGGTTTTTGTTTCATCGTTTCCAGTCGTTAAAGCCTCTTCTTCTACTACCCCCTGCTGCTCGCGCTTCATCGTTTGTACCTGCCCGGTTATATAAAAATATTTATTATCACATTCAAATATATTCGTTAAGCGCTCCGTAGATCATATCCCTTGCGTGCGAAGGAAGCGGCAGTCAGTACGCACACACAAACGCACGCACCACAGCGCATTTTCCCATATATCCCTGTGTTTGCGATTGTTGTTGCTGTGTTTCTCCGCATTCATTACCGAATCCTTTGTATCACCAGCTTCCGAACTAAGCTGATTTGCTCCCATTTCCTCGCGTTTTGATTCCCGTTTGCTTTTCTGTACATTATTAAATCACAACAACTGTTCGATCAGGCGTGTGTCCTGACGTAAATTAGACGCGCCCTCTTCGAATCTCGACCGCTAAACGCCTCAACAGCCTAATGCTAGCATTCCGATAGTCTTAAGCATTGAAATTGTGAAATAGTTCCATAAAAAAAACGAGGACACATAATCAACCCACCCGTTATGGCTTTCTCGTGTCATAAAATGAAACAAAAACGAAATTACATACCCACCCCTCATGCGCTCAAAGCGGTCGTGTACGAACGAAAGCTTCAAACCCAATTTGTTGTTATCATGATAAGTTTCTTATCATTATTAGACCCCCGCACTCATTTGTGTGTGTTCGCATCACAACAGCTAAAAATCACGCATTGAAAATTGTATTTCGTTCTCGAATCATTTCGATTACATTCGTTGCACGATCGTGAAAACGCATTGAAAAAAACGGGTACACCCACCGATCGCCTCCAGATTTCCTCCTCTGTCAGCACGTACACACACACACGCTCTCTCCCCACGCCACATTACAAGACTAGAAATAATCCAAGGACGTCTCTAAAGCAAACGATCAGAAAGAACAGCATTCCCTCTGTCTCGCAATCACAGATCATGATGAAATATGGACTCTACTCTCCGGCATAAGGACCCGCGCAAGACATAAAAAAGACCGCCCCGTGCTGGAACAATCGCACAAGGACGTCACATCTCGACCGGAGAGCAGACTGGACTCGAATGAAGAAACGGTAGCACAAATGTCTATTTCAAACCCCCGCGCACCAGCGAAGACTGCAAGCTGGCGTACTGATGCAGTGAAATATGACGATGGCAAGATCACAGGAAGATCACAAATCCCCGAAAACACACATCCCGTCCTTGGATACCGAACTTTGAACTGACTGGGGACTCGCGGGAGACAATCCTGTTGGTGAACGTTTCGTTTATTCGTTTCTCAAGCGCTACAACCGCCGCTTGCTCCAAGAGAAACCTGAACCGCTTGCGATCGAGCGCGTAATTCAACTTCAATGCTATTGAAAGTTTTGGACGACTTCAAATGTACGCTCATCTATCTGTACATCCATCAGTCCTTCGTAGATTCGCAATAGTGTTTGTTTGGAATTCGCTTCGAAACCCAAACCGTTTCCACTGGGAAAATTGCTGCGCTTTACTGGTTTTCGCTTGCGGTCGTTTGGATCAAACGCTTCCCCGCAATAAATGGCAGTCACTAATAACGCATTCTGTGTTCCTGTTGTACTCGGTGTTCCGTGGGCGCGAAGGGATCCCCCCATATTCCACGCGGCATGATTACTCCCTATTTAAACTATTATCTCTCCTAGCTCAGCATGATGTTACGGCTCGCCTATCGTTCTCGCTGTTTTCACACACCACGATCACAATCTTTGCTCGTACATTCCGACGCCGATCACGTTCGCAAACACATTAGCATACCTTACGTAAATTCGAGAAGGAGAAAAAACCTATAACCCCCTTATTTCCGATTCTTCATAACCCCTCCGGGGAGAAAAGCATGCATCTCTGGTTGTGGGAAAACTCGTGTCAGGGGCACTTAGGGTAGCATTTCGATGCGGAAGCCATCGTGGAAACTATGGAACTAAAATTTTCCAATGCGCCAGCAACGTTTGCACGCGCGTCTCCACCGAGAGGTGGACAAAAAAATTCATTGTCTCAATATAAGCTTCTGCTCTTCGAAAGCATTCAACAAAACAAATAAAGTGCTCGCAACGCATGAAAGAATGTGCTCGCGTCAATCAAAAACGTCCAAATGACGCATTTAGGAGCACGCGTATGCGCGCAATTTATTAACCAAGTGGGTGGAAGTTCACGATCGAGTGAGAGCGAAAAAAAGACCATACACCGACCCCACCACATCCCATCATAAAGCCTACGCATGCAGAGTTCTGCAACGTCAACGCGATGCATTTTGGAAAACAAAGGCTAGCGCAGCGCAATAATCTGCCATTTTGAAACCACGCAAGCTCACTCTCTCGTGTGCGTGTGTCGAGACGCGCCATGGGTCACGTATCACGAGCACACGTCCCAAAAAATCATTATGTCCAAAATCTTCCACCCCGAGGCGGCCGGCCGCGTATATATGATGCTCGAGAAAGGGAAAAAATCATCGTCATCATCATTATCGGTCGGACGGTCGCGTATTGACACGTCACGCGCACACTCACAAAACACCCCGGTCGGTCTAGGCCTAGGGGTGAATCCCTATCTAATCAAAAAAGGGTGCGCTTAGACGAGTTCTCGTTCTCTCTCTCACACACGCACTGGAGTGCGTTTTCCGGCAGCTCGCGAGACGGACGTGTATTATTGCGTCGTTGGCTGGCGAGTCGGCCGTGATTTGGAGAACGCGCGATATCTATACACACACTACAGTGGCGCGCGGGATTAATGATGGCCGCCATCATCATCATCGCCTCCTAGCGTTCGCGTGAATTCGCTTCCCAGGCGTGCGCGCGCGTGAACGCACAACCAGAATCAACATAATGAAAATAATACAACAAAAAAACCTTCGTTTGCGAGAGAAAGAAAAAAAAAGAAACAACAGACCTCCAACAAGCCAGTCTCGGGGCTGCTTCTCGCCTTCATGTGGACGAAGTGGAGTAGCAAAAAATGAAAAATACTGACGAGAAACAAAACGCACGGCCTACTACTGCTGCTGCTCGCACTGATGCCTTTGTTGTGTTGCTACTGACGGTCGGCTGAATGCCAGAGAGAATGACTGAAGAAGGCCTACTACACAATGCGCGTGCTGCGTGGAATTAGTCAGAAAATCTCAGACGGCTGTTTCGAGTGTGCTGTTACATATCTCGCAACGCGCAAAACCCACTCAACCGGATCATCATGCACGGGGTGGTAGTAGAGGGCCTGAACACCCCCTAGAGTGGGGGTGGTGGCGCATAAAAAACCCCATAACAAATGGTGGTGTGTGAAAAATTGCATCTTCAAGCGATTTTCCCATATGGAAGGGAAAATGCGCGTCCCATTTTCGTGGTAGTATTAAAATCTCCTCGTCTGGGTTCAACTTCGGAAGGTTTCCTGCATCATTCCTTTTGCTCCAGAGAAAAAAATGGTGCTACCCTAAACAGCAGGGTGGTCAATTCCATGCCATCGAGGAGTATTTGTGTTTTTCGCTCTGAGAAAAACCTCACATTTGGGATCGTAAAACTATTCGTTCCCCTGTTTCCAGCACCATTTCTAGTTGGGTTTGATCGAACGAAGAGATGTTTTGCTTCCCCTAGTAGTAGCCTGCGATAAAATGACTGATTGACTGCACGTGTGAGCGTGAACGTTGCGTCGTGACAAGGGTTCTGACAACACCAAAGGACGCCATCATTCTACTGATGAGCAGCACAATGGGGTTGGAAAAACTAACTCCAAAGCTCATCGATTCCAACGCTAGAAGCCTTCTCTCTTAAGATTCCCTAAAAACGATAATTTATTAAAAAAATAACACAAAAACACAAACAAAAATCATCCTGTATCCGATCCGGTTCATTAATCCTTTTATCCATAGCCTTTGGCGTGTGTGTTCGCCTTCTCCGTCCCCAGATCGTAGATGGTGGAGAAAAATTGTCCATGATCCTTGGGGCGCTACCGAAGGAAGCGCCCCTTCGTCCTTTGTCCACTACACTCCCCTAACACGTGACCCCGCGGAACATACGAAAAGGACACGTCTCACATCAGCAAGAGGAAAAGAACAAAGAGTAAACCACCAGTGGTGTGAAAGATGTTTAAGAGAAGAAGGTCCTTGCCTGCCGAACCGATTGATGATGGATGCAAGCGGCAGGATATGGACGGGAGAACGGAAACACGAGAAAGGAAGGAAGAAAACATAATGCACGCCCCAAATGTGAAACACAAAACACGTGGAAAACGGTGGAAAAGCGCGAAAAACGAAACAAAAACGAAATAAAAAAAGAAGCCTGATTTTAAAGTTTTTTATGCAAGTGTAGATGTTATTCTCTTTTCTCTTTGATTCGAAAATTGTTACAGCAAAATAATTATAAGCAAATATAGTATGTGTGTGTATATATATATAAGGATTTTACAAACGATTTTCTTCCTTCCTCTCTCGCTTCTCCCACTATAACCTCTTTCGCTCTTTGTCTCCCTTCTTTCGCCCACCACTCCTGCCTTACTCTAGATCTGTGACTCTCGCTCCAGTTTCCCTCTTCTTCTCTCGTTCGCCGCCGTCCCAATGCTCTTGCTCCCCCCGCCATGCTTCTCCTTGCCTTTCTTGGCCAGGCTTTCTCCAGTTCCCTCGAAAATGGGGAAAACGAGCGCTTTATCGGGGACAAAGCACCGCAATATGGAGGGAGGGAGAGCGGGATGGGGGCGAAACCCCGATGGTGGTGGTGGTGGTGGCGACGGCGGCAACGGGAGAAGAAGAAAATGGGACCTAAAAATCTAACCTGATTCACTCGCTCTCGCTTACTCGCTATCACCATCATCATCATCATCATCATCATCATCATCATGATCATGTCACATAAATCTCGGCCCGTTTTCCCCACCCGTGCCGTACTATCACGCTATCACGACGTCGTCTCACCTCCCCCCCCCCCCCCTCCCCCTGCCTCACGTCCCTCGCATCACACTTTCTATTTCCACCACCCCTTTTTCTCGACGGTTCTAGAACCGTCATCTCCTGCTAGAGCTGCTCTGCGTTCACGTGGCTTGGAAACTTCTCGATCTTGGAAAGGTGATCTCGATCCTGCGATGAATCCTTCTTGCCGTGCGGGCTTTGAGGAAGCGTTGGCCAACACTGTGACCCACCCACCACCCCTAACCCAAACCCACCAAATGGAGGGCGCCGAGGCATCGAACAGGACAAAAAAAGGTGGCTAAATGAAAAATGTGCTACCAAGGGAGGGAGGTTTGACAGAAATCTGGCATCTTTTTTCTTCAAACTAAACAAATCGTTTGGAAAAGGGGTGGCAAAGACGGCGTAAGGGGGAGGGACACACACACCTACCCACCCACCTCTTCCCTCCCCCGTACTGCCCTCTTTCGCTCACATGGCCACATCCGCGGACGCGGGGACGTGCGGTTGGTTCGATTGGTTTCTTGTGTTTGTGAAATGTAAAACAAAAAAAAAGTACGCATCTTCGCAGCAAATAAAGTATCTCAAAAAAAGTAGTATCGATTTTTACAAACTATTTACTCTGCGCGCCACACACTCCCCTCTCTCTCTCTCTCTTTCTCTCCTGGCTTTCGCGAGCCCCACAACCACGCGTCCTTACACCCGCCCACACGTCGCGGACGAGTGGGTGGATTTCCGTGGGGTGGGTTGAGTGTATGTGTGCGTGTGCGTGCGTGTGTTTGAAGAAAGGCTATGTATGTGCACTATTTCAAGCCTTTCCTTGCTGTTATAATCTTGTTTTTCATACATTTCCCTCACCTTCTCTCTCTCTCTTTCTCTTTTGCACACACTGTCTCTCTTAATTCCAACGCATACACGTGCGCACACGCACACACACACGCGCGCGCACATACTACATGACTTTTCCTTATTTTCAATTGCTTACTATGCTAGCTTTCATGCAGTCACGAGCGAATCACACACGCATTGGATTTACGGTTCCGTATCGTATCATTCTCCTTCATCTTCTCCGTTCTTCGATTCTCTCTTCTCCTCTTCCCCTTACGCATAGCCGTATCTTGTCGTTTCGTCGCGCACACACACACACGCCTTCCGTGTTATCCTTCGTTTCGTGTCAACAAAACGTTTTCCTTCATCTGCGCCTGGCGTTTTTCCCTTCATATATCGCAATGCTTTCTTGTTGTTTGTTTGCAAATTTGCAAGCGCTGTGTTGCAAAAAAAAAATAATAACGCAAACTAAACCGTTTGACTTTACAATTGTTTCTCTCTCTCTCACGTTTACAAGTTCTTGCTGCGTTGTTTTTTTTTTCTTTTTCTTATATGCTTCTTGTTTCGTTACTACTGGTATTATAAAGACATTTGTGTTGAAATTAATATTGATCACAATTGAAATGCGTCGCGCCACCCCCACCCACTAGGGCGTCGGTGGTAGGGGTTGGGCGCCATCATCATCATCATCATTTACAAACTATCTGCCACCACTCGCCCCTGCCCGCCCCCTTTCGTCTATCTTCACCCTCGCTCCACTCGCTCACTGCTTTCCTTGGTTGTATGTAGTGGTGCTTTTGCCCTCGCCAAAGGACATAACTAAAAAGGGAGCATATTAATCGCCAAGGTATTATCCTCCCCACATCATCTGCCGCGTCTTCTGCGTCCTCCTCCTCCTCCTGTGGGTAGCCCGGGACACGCGTGTATGTACACGTCATTATCACCGGTCGCGCGGTGTTGTTGTAGTTTGGCGTGCGTGGGTCCTTGTGTCCTTCTCCTCCTCCTCCTGAGTTTCTCGTCGGCTTCTTTCACCTCCATTCGGCGGCAGCAACTACCCCTCCATGAGATGGTTTTGGGGGGGTTGAAATGGGAGGTCGGTTCACATCCCACCCACCCACCCATTCGACCTCGTCCTCCTCCTCTCTTCTCGCTTAACAACACACAATATAGCCTAAGGATTTGCACTCTTTCGTCGTGTTGTGGGTTTGATGTTGTTATACTATTCGATTAGGTACCGCGTTCAAGCATCACATCTCATCGTTCTCCTTCTCGTATCTCGGCCTTAAATACAAATTATCATGTAGGAACTCTGCTCTATTTAACGCTGCCGCCGCCGCCGCCGCCGCTTCCTGTATCCTTTCCGCGATCACATACACTCACACATACAGGAGCCGCACACACACTCACACCTTCGAAATGAATGGCAAAAGGCTCTCGGCTCTTGAAGATCGAAAGATGATTAGAAGAAGATGTGTTTCTGGGGGAGTTTTCCCACCCCCCACGCGTGCGCGTGTGTGTGTTGTGGCTCTTCTTCACGCCTTCCCGCGCGTATGGTGGAATTTTGTGCCCTCTTCGCCACATATGGAACCGAATAAATGAAAGAAAAAAAAAACGCGTACAACACAACTCGCACGTGCGCGCTTTCTTCGCCCCGATTTTTCCGTGGAACCTCATTTTTTTTATTTACTTGTACGCAACACACGTACACGTACACACCGAGAGAGACACACACTCGTGGCACACGGGGAAATTACGACGCACATACCGCGGATCACGCACTCACTACTTCCGGTTTTTCGTCTTTTCCGGATGCAGGATCACACACACGCTCACGTTTGCTTCTTCCATTCGGTTCATCACACACTTCTCTTCTCTTCGCTTCCACCTTGCGCGATTAATTCTGCCTTTTCTTTTTTGTTAGATCTTGTAGCTGCCACCAACACAACACAATGGCGCTAAGCTGAGCGAAGGATCAAAGGACCTCCCCTCTTCAACCGTTGCTTCGATCGTCTTCTCACGCGCTGCTCGGGGTGTGTTCGTAAGAAAGTAGTGTAAAAGTAGATACACTCCGATGAGATGACGCCTTCACCTCCACCTCCTCCCTCTCCCCTCTCGCCCACCTTGCTGGGTGGGTGGTTGGGTAGCAAAAGTCACGCCAACCCCTTCTTAGCATTGAGTGCGCACTTTGTTGTTAACGAACTGGTTCTCCCACGGGAAGTACTGCTGCGGTTGATGAATGCCACCGGCCGCTGGGTAAAAGTTGTTGCTGTGCTGCTGAGGCTGCTGCTGCTGCTGGTGTTGCTGCAGCTGGTATCTGGCGAGATTTTGCGCCGATTGCTGCTGCTGCTGCTGGTGGTTCAGGAAACCGGTGGCGGCACCGTACGGTGGGCTCAACGGGGGACTGGTTTGTCCGCTCGAGGACGAACTCATGCTGTTGCTGTGACGCTGCTTAGCGTAATGATGATGATGGTGGTTGTTCGATTGGTTGTGATTGTACTTGTTGTTATGGTGCTGCTGCTGCTGCTGTTGCTGGCCCTGGTGACCTCCTGGCGGCTTGCCGTTGCCACTCGTGGCATTGTTGTTGTTGTTGTTGCTACCATTGTGCTCAAGGTAGTCGGCCATCATGGTGCCCGCACTCCCGTTGCCACTGTCCACCGACGAAACGGACAGATCCAATCGACCAACACGCTCCATGATGAACTCATCACACGCCAAACCGGTGCTGCTGCCCGTTGAATCAAGATCCGACGATGGGCTGGCACGGCTTTGGGCCGTATCGTACAGCACACAGATCGTCCCATTTTCACCGATCCTGTACGACACCTCATCCGGATCGATCCAAATCGTCAGCTCGAGTGGGAGCAACTTCCGCAACACAACCGTATTCAATCCGACCGCATGGCCCGCCTTCTCGATGATCGGATCCATCTTGCCGTTGATACGCAAGCACCGGAACCCAGAACCCTTCGTCGGGACGTCCGGATACCAGTGGCACTGGAAGTGACGCGTCAGGATCTGCTCGAGCGAACCCTTGAAGTGCTGCAGCTGGCTCTCCGACAGCTGGTTCGCTTTGCGCACCCGCAGCAGATTCATCAGGAAGTCCGCCGCCGAATTAACCTCTATTCTCATGGTCGTACCGGGTGGATGGCGAGGGGAGGAGGTGGAAGAGGACACGGATGTCACTGGTGGCGGTGGTGTTGGTTGGTGTTGCTGCTGCTGCTGGTGGTGGTGCTGATACTACTGCTGCTGCTGCTGTTGCGGCTGCTGGCGTCGTTTTCGATCAGTTTGGAGACGCGTTTTGTGACGTTGCTGGTCGTAAGCACCTTCGTGTTCGCTGCTGCTGCTGACGACCGTGGCGCGTACATTCAAAACCTGTCCCGACACGTTACAACCGCGGAACACACACGTAGCTCGCAGACGCAGCGGTTCGCGCTCTCTCTCTCTTTCGCTCACGCGCGACTTTGTGTTGGCCTTGCGCGGTTCGGATGCGGCAATTAACACGACACGACACCGCGGCTGCTACTGCTACTGCTGTTGACGCACGTACGCACGCGATTCATCCACGAAAACGGCAACGACGACGACAACAACGTCGAAGAAGAAGCGCAAATTATTGCGTGGCTCGTCGCAAAAATCGCTCGCTATCGGTGGAACCAAAAGCGGGCCAACACAGAAATCTCGCAACGGAAACGGGCAGAAGAAAACACACCTCGAGAGCCTGAAGCGAACGCAACAACGTCGTAATACGCCGTCGTGTGTGCGCGCACACACGATTATACACACTGGCAGATGTTTTCGTTTCACAGGCACAGCGCGCGCGGGCACGGTTGCGTGTTTCCAAGTGGGTCGTAGTGTGCGTGGTGTCACAAATAAAACGATACCGTCGTACACCACCGCGAGGGCAATTGTTGGTTCTCGATCGCAGCAGGCCAAGGAGGAAAAAAATCCCTTCTCGTTGACGACGACGGCGACTCGGCTTCCTGGTTTTCTTCACGCCAAGGCGCACAAACACTCAAAAATCACACGCGCACCACACGCACACACGGCTGCTAGCGGACGCGCACGCACTTCTCCCTTTTTCCACGATTATGACGACGGCGGGGTTGGTTTTGCGATTCGCTCTCTCGTCCAGCATACGCATACGCGTGTACGCACACCAGCTTGCGGACGCGCTACAAAGATGGTCGCCAGTCAGCTAGCCTAGAGCCTGGGCTTCCTTTTCGTGCAGCAGCAATTTTCTCGCGTCTCGGTGCGGCCGCGTTTCCTTTTTATCGACGGAACTCGCCAAAATCTCCCACCCAACGGATGTATGTGAATGTGAGGAGGCGAGATAGAGACACGGAAGCGCGTTGTAACGAGCTTAGGGGGGTGCGCTCTTGCGAAAAAGCTATTACAGCACCACACACACGCACTCACATACACACACAGAGGCACACGCGCGTACACCAGGGGTGCTTAATGGCTTCGTGGTAAATAGTGGAAAATTCCAAGAAACAGACGAAAAATTCGCAAATAATCGCCACGAAACGTTTGCGAATGGCCGTCGTGTATTTGTGTGCGAGAAACGGATCTCCTCGCTGATGTGCGAGAGGCGATGGCCGGTTTGCAACTTAACACAATTTGCTTAGGAAAATCACAAGGGCTTTTGGAACTCGGTTGCTTTGTTTCGCGGCAAAGTAGCAGAACGGGGATCACCAACGACAATCACAAGCAGAAGAACAAACGAACGAAGGAACGAACGTGCTCGGTTGGTAGGAGGTTTGCACACAAAGCAAAACCAGTTGTGTAGCACGTCGTCGACGTTCGTTGGAAGAGAAAAACTGTTTTCGCAACGCGCGATTGCCAGACTACAGCACACCACGTAGCAGCGAATGGGGTGGTGTGGTTTTTCTTTTCTTCTTCACAGGCGGCCGTTGTTTGCCAGCCGTTGTGCGTATGTGTTTGTGCACCAGGGGCTCCTGCTGCTGCTGCTGACGCGTTTTGTTCGTAAGGAAACGCTGCTCACAAAAAGGATATGCGACTCCTCGGGCAATACAGCGTTTTGTTCCAAGGGTTCACGGTTCCGCTAGGTGCAGTTTTCGATTCGGCAACCGTGTTAACCTCGTTCGTGTGCGCACACAATAAAAATGGGCACGTTGTCCTCTGGACTAGCTGTAGCTCTGTTACCAGGCGAGGGTAAGTGGTTGGACGAGAGCGCGTTCAACTTTCGAATCCGGACGATTTTAACACTCGCTGTGCTTCTCTCGCACGCTCTCAGGATGGCAAATGTAACGATCTCTTTCTCTCGCGTTCAGTCCGCTTCTCTCCGCCACGCACTCACACACACACTCGCTCTCTCTCTCTCACTCTCGCTCTCACGCTGCTCACTTTGCTCTTGCACGACCAGCCACGTTGCCAGACAGCTCGCTCCGTTCTCGACTGCACGGAGGTTCAAATTCGAATGACGGAGCGTGCGCTTGTCTGGCCGCATGGGAGCTGCTGATGAGTTTCGTAGATGAAATAGTTCGGTCCACCCGGGCGGCCATATTGAAACGAGTTTTGACAGTGGGCTAAGCACGATTGCCATTTGTCACAAACGCTCCCACGTTTGCTTCAGGCGATAATTTAGACGGTAACAATATTAACTTATCATCAAACATAGTTGTTAATTTAATAGACAAATAAAGTTACGGTATGAGTGCCTCAGATATAAAAATAACCCGATGCACACGAAATAATGAATATGCTTTTGATAATGTCAAAGTCTTGCTCCATCTGTCATAGAGAACGTGCATTGGCCAACCAGGACTTCTTTGAGGCATTGAAACGGAGCAAATGAAG
The DNA here is from genome assembly GCF_943737925.1 of Anopheles nili. NCBI lineage: Eukaryota > Metazoa > Arthropoda > Insecta > Diptera > Culicidae > Anopheles > Anopheles nili. The sequence goes on from NC_071292.1 coordinate 9,384,303, forward strand.
ATGCAAGACACATATAAATGCATTACTTGACAGTAAGAAAATATGATGTAAAATTTTAATGACACATGTTGCAGATAAAAATTGATAAAGACAATAAATATTCTTTCAAGAATCACACAACAACAGGACAAATATTTGCAATAGTGCATAAAACAATCAATATTCCATTTCACAATGATCGACAAACTAAGTTTTGAATCCTATTTAGACAACAAATCGATTTCGATGTTATCCAAGGCTGGTAGAAATTACAGGTAAGAGAAACCAGCGCATTTGGTGGTCAAACATACGCTATCAACGCTTATGGCTATGAGTTTTTCTTCTACAACCAACCGGTTAAATTTGGTTAAATACATCCTTGTTCAGTTCTTGACCAGTTACTAAGCCCAAAGTGCTGCGAAAATAAAAACAAAAAGCGAATAAAACATTTGCCAGTCACTTTAGCTGCATAAGCTGAAGGAGTACATGCGACAGCAGTAGATTCAAATGTTAGAACGAAACAGCAATAGAAACAAACAACTCATCTAGATGAGTTTGCTTGCATCTGTCAGCACCACATTCGAGAGGGGTAGGAATATTGAAGTTGCAAGAAAAGTATATTCAACAAAGCTAACCTTTACAATTCATTCATTCAATTATTTGCAAAATACTCCCTGAATCATACTAATTTGGTGGGGAATAAATCATGAAATAGAAGATTGAAATCAGTATGTTTCTGAATGTTTGATTTCAATTCAGAAACTACATATTTTGCATATGCGTTCAAAGCAGCGCCAAATTAGCTTCTACAGTAAAGGCTACAAAAAATGAATTGTATGGCGTACAAAATCATTGTGACTACATAGTGAATGGTAAGTATGGATGAACATAAACATAGTAAAATTAGTAGGAATTTGTAATCATCGTCACAGAGCGTGTGCCCTAAGGATCCTTGGATCCAACAGGTATTTCCAGACGATTCTTCCATGCAAAATTTGACAGTTCAATGAAAATCGAGGTGTTTGTTGTTTTTCAACTCCTTGCACTGCAAGGATCGAGCTGACTGTTGGAACGACATTTCTTGTAATGGATGTCGCCAGTTGCAGCTGCAATGAATGCTTTCGCATCATGTTGAAAACATTACCCACCGCTAGTCGCCGTAGGGTAATGAGCCGTACCACTCTAATTTCATTTCGTTGACATTACATTAGCAACGACGCACTTGAACCCATTTCCAGCCCTACCAGCGCGCCGAGAATTAGGTCGTCATGTTATTTCTAGAACCGTCACTACCACCTCGAGCTACACACGTTCAGGGCCAACCCAATTCATTTGCTAATGAGTTTCAGCACGTTCTAGCCGGAAACATTACATATATCATACGCAGAAAGCACTTACCTTATCGTTGGAAATCTGTAATTTTTTTTGCGATTCCGTACGACGACGATGACGATAAGGTTTAGCTATTGCACAAAGGAAAATCACAAAGAAAATGCACGCACATGACTCCAACAGCGCAAAGAATAAGAAAGGGATGTTGGCTGGTTGGAATTTAAACTTCCAGTTGTACGAACTACAGCTTCGCCTCCAGCAGAAAGATGGGGCGCCTTCTATTGGCACTACTTCACGCACACGGCACAAAACGCGCATACACAATGCAGACCCGAACGAACTGCCGATATCCTCACGTATTACACAATAATCGCCTCCGAAATTGGCTGATAAGAACGAACTGCACCTTTTCTTCCCACATCTTTTCGCACGGCAATCGCTTCTTGTTTCTTCCCTTGCGATGCTGCTCACCACTGCACTCTACGCTCCGTGTGGGCTTCGCACCTTCGTTTGTGCATAACCTTTGGCGAACGTCACGAGACGACGCTATCTTACGCTATCGCGGGTGATTCCGTTGCACCGTGCGATAAATTCACTAACTTAAATTCACTCCAGCACTCGTTTTCCTTGCACTTTCTCGGTCGAATTTTTCGCCTTCCTCTTTTTCTGCTACAGCCCACTCAAAGCACCGCGCGAACCGCTGTCAAATAGCTTCACAGGCGCACACTGGAAATGTCATGTGGTCAGATGCGTTGACAGCTGGCGTAATAAAACAAATGTTTCTGCACGCAGTGCAAACACTAGCTATGAAAACCCAAAACATTACCCATCGCGACACGCGATCCGTAATAAACATTTCCACAAATGTATTTTATTTGCCATATTTTCTTACATTCAAATAAATTTTCTCTTTACGGTCGTATTTTTTATATTTGATATTGATATAACATACTAAAAAACTCGTCGGCAGCGTTATACGTTGTTGAAGAATGGTTTTCTTGTTTTATTCCATAGTTACTATAATCGTTCTGTTCCAGTTGTTTAAGCACAACTGGCGACTCTTTTCTGGTAAATGTGTGTATATATACTGTTTTTTAGACTGTACACATTATTCTACTGTGTCTATTGCTATCCCGTTGCTGCTTTCCTGAATGCCCCCTGCGTTGGCCCGTGCTAGTAGTAGCACTATTACTAAATACGTATAACTGTTGTCTGCTGCATCTTTTCCACAATCGAGTCTGCCTGACACGCCCTGATTTCAAGTCCCCTTGCTACCCTTTATGCCGTTTCCTTGCTGCGAGTGGGGTTTTAAAAAGATTGCTTCTACCAGGCTGGGGCAGCGTGAACGTTCCACTACACTCCTGCTCCATCCAATTAATTCAGTTTCGGCACTACCTATAAAACTTAGAGCATAAAATCACAATCGGTTCGTGTCGTACGAGTTTCACGTCCTTTTTTCTGTCTAAACGGCTAAAAACTAAAATGTGCGGATGTGGATGCTCGCGCATATCGTAAATAAATGGGAAAAAACGCTTGAACGCCTGTAACCAAACTCTGTCCTCCTGCATGATTTTTTTTATCACAAACGTATTCCTAAGATAGGCTTACACGCTGCCATGGTAAATCATCTAGGTCAATTACACGTCTCTCGGCCAACACTCTGGCATTTGGTCCGGTGAACGGGAATCAATTTGAGCAACCGTTCAAGCCTCCGTCTTTCCAACAGTACCAGACAGTAATGGAAGCGATTGTAGCGAATACGTCGTTCGAAGGGCGTTCCTTCGCTCTGTTGCCTGACTTGCAGGACCATGTTACTCACGATATGTGTGTTACGTAATGCCGTTAGAACAGAAGGAAACGACCAAAAAGGTGACATTGATTTTTTTGGATAAAATTATGCGATTTCCATCTTTGTTTTCATTGCTGCTTGTGTTATTTTCAAGGCGTATAAAATGATACTAATAGATTCTATTGCTTTAGCGATCTAATGATGAAATAAATAAAAGAACTTACTGCGTAACGAATGTGCGGTAGGCGAGTGGTGGCGAGTTCGGAACCGAGGCGATTGCAAACTGAGATGTCGCCTGTTGGTAAGGTTTTAAGGTCTTAAACTAAAATCAGTGGGTGCTGCTGCGATCATGAGCATAATCTTGCTAGTAATTCAGGCTACTTACAATAACGCAAACACGCGCACACACACAGACACACATCCGTTCGCTATTTTCCTAGCACTTGTCGTCCTAACCGAGGTGAATGCACTTCCATAAATCTAGCCCAATTTAACTACACTTAAACTAGCTTGTGAATTCTTAAAGTAATCTTAATTTCATCTTTCGTACCCCGGCTACTATACAACTCTACGTCATCTTCCAGAATCGATGGCTTACTCCTGATCTCCCTATCTCTCTTTCCCTTCATTCAGTTCGATCAAAATATACACGATTTTGCACAGTATGTTACACAACACCACTTGCTTCTTGCACCTCTCCCACCTCTCATTCTCATCTACCTATATGTATGTACACGTCTGTCTTTCCCGGCCAGCGTGAGACAGCACCTGAGTGTAGTCCATCCGTTTTTCAAATGGAATTAAACCGCATCTTAAGTTTCAATTGTTTGCCGCTGGTGGGGGCCTTCGCTCGTAGTCCGTGCGCCGGTAGTCTAGATAATCCGCCGGTGTCGAAACACCACCACCACCCACAGAGGCGGCGCTACTACCAACGACAGCACTTCCGGTGGGTACCAAAGGAACGGGTGGCCCACCACCGGGAGGTCTCGAAGAAGGAGGATAGCCTCCGCCACCCATCGGATATCGATACGGACTATCGCCGGGAGGATAATAGCCCGCCGACGGTGACATGCCGTATCCGTGGGCTCCAGCATAACTTCCCGAACCGGAGGGAGGATACCTAAAAAGCAAAGGTTCAGAAAACCGTAAACATGTGTGTTAGACCGTGGTCGTTTGCGTGATATGGCGAGATTCATCCGTTTATTACCTTCGCTTATCCTTGTATGCACGATCGGAACGATCCCGATCCCGTTCTCGATCTCGCTCACGATCCCGATCACGATCTCGTTCGCGATCCCGATCCCTATCTCGATCACGTTCCCGCTCTCGATGGTATCCCGAGGCAGGATGTCGGTTACTATAACCGTCGTATCGATCGCGCTTGTGTTCCACACTAAACCTGGGAAGGGTGTAATTTAAAACGATCAGAAAACCTGAGAAAATCGTCAACGATTCTCGTTCACATACCTATCCCTCCATCCACCGCCTTCAACCGGATAACCGACTGCTCGATCGTCCCTTGGATCCGGAAAAACACGCATACTCTGCGGGGTTGTCGGCACACCGCCTCTAGATGAAGATACATTGCGTAACCGATCGCGATCGGCGCCGTAATCATCCCATTTTTTGTCCCGATCACGATGATTGCTAATAGAAGAAAAACATCCACACACCGAAAGACAATCAGTATTCATCCATTGTGCTCGTTGTTTCCTTTGCCACAACACACGCTTACCGATTATCCCCGTGCAGTCTTTTGTACTCTTTGCTGTTTTCATCGTACTCCCCTTCTTCTAGCCTTCGTTTGGAATGCGCCGTACCATCGTCCTTGACGGGCGTTCCCGAATCCGGCCCATGGTGGCTATTGTCACCTCCTGCGGCCGCCTGTTGCTGCTGCTGATATCGTTCTCTTTGCTGCAACGCCGAATCGCTCATAATCGGGCCCCCGATGCCACCGGCATGATGATGCAGATGATGATGGTGATGATGTCGCTTCTTTTCCTTTCGCTCACGCCGCGAGCCTGACTTTTCGTCTTCTCGATCATCGGCACTATCCCCGCCCACGGGCTCACTGTGTCCGTTGTCCTTTTTGCCACCATGTGCCTTCTTGCCCCGGCCGTCTTTGGACTCTTTTAACGGCGAGCCACCGGTGGTTCCGGACGTGTTGTTCACTCCACCACCACCGTTGCCAGCCTCGCCGTCCACGGAGATACCCTCGCTGCGCTTGACCGCATGCTTGTACAGCTTGAACAGCTTGCGCGCGTCAAACTCCGTGAACTTCGACACGAAGTACCACAGGTTGCTGCGCCATTCCTTCGCTTTCTCCGGGTCACGGTACTCGGCGAGACAGAGATTGATCTGATCACCGATACTCAGCAGGCAGGCGCGCGTTTGTCGGAGCTGTTCGTCCTGCGGCAGTGTCTCGTCCGGATTATCGAGCGTCTTGAGTGCCTTCTTTACCGGACGCATCTTTTCCTTGCACTCGTTGAACACGGTCGGGTCGAGATCGCCCAGGATATTCAACGCGCACGGTTCGTTATTGGCCGTGAAGTGCATCGGACCTGTGTTTTTGTTTTTCTTGTCCTTCTTTGCGTCCTTCTGCTTGTCTTTCTTCGATTTTTTCTTGTCCTTTTTGTCCGTCTCCTTACCGTGGTGTGGGGCGTGCTCATCCACCGGCTTCGACCCGTTCGAGTGCTCATCGTGATGGTTGTGGTGATTGTGGTGATTATCCGATTCCGACAGTTTTTTAATCTTGCTACCAGTCTTTTTCTCTTCAGTCGAACCAGTCGCCACCGTCGTCATCGATGCCAACCCTCCTCCCATAGTGCCACCGCCGGAAGACGTTATTCCGGCTCCACCAAGCTGGCCACTTCCACCTAGCGCAACGTCTTCTCCTGCCGCCACCGCAGCTATCGTTGCCGCTATGGAGCACGTTATCGATGAATCCCCCGCAACCGTGTTCGCGTAACCAGCCGGATTGTTCCCAACGACCGGTGGGACCGACGTTAGCTTTGGCTCCTTCGGTTTGCGCTGTTTGCGCGGTTTGGAAGTACCACGCTTCAGCTCGAGCGTCTTCCGCAACACTTTCAGCAGGTACTCGGCGCGCGACTGCAGGTGTTTGCCTTGCGGCTTCCGGCTGGCATCGTTGAACAGGATCTTATCCGCTAGCCCGAGCGACGGGTCCATCTTCATCGCTTCCCACGACCCAATACCGAACTGGTAGATGCCTCGCAGCAGCCTCGAATCGTCGTCCCCGTTCCAATCGACGTCGAAGTTGGGTGGGCGCGTGTTGATGTTCAATGTCCAGCGAGCCCGCTCGTTGGCATCGCTCGGTATCACCTCATCCAGCGGTTGCAACTCCTCGACACACTGCATCAGCGTTTTCACATTAAACGACGCTCCGCCGAGCTTGCTCGAATATGCGGCCCGAGCGCCTTTTTTCCGACCATCTCCTCCAACGACAGCCGCCAGATGCTTGCCACCATCGGATTCGACCTTTTTCGCAATTTCCCGCATCGTCTGCACACAGCGGTCGTGCAGTAGTTGGGCAGCTCTCCGGACTTCGGATAATGGCTTCTCCTGCAGCTCGGCATCACATGCTATCGCCTCGAGTCGCTTCAGTGGGGCTGGGAACTTCTTGTAGCTCTTTATTAGCCGCCTTAGCTCCGCATCCGAGAATCCTCCGATTTTCTCCTTGGTTGAATACCGACCACGTGATCGTTTCGTTTTGCCATCCTCACCACCATCACTGGCGTCCGAGTCCACCTCATCGCTTTCGTCATCTTGTGCCTTCCGTTTCTTGCCCTTACCACCCTTTCCGGTATCGTTGGCCCCATACTGGTCGTTCTGTTTCACCGCTGGCCTCCGCGGTGGCAAATACAGATCCTTGATTTCTCTCTCACGCTCTTCCGCCTCCACCAACTCGCGGTACGACTTCGGAATGATTTCGTCCCAGTCCTTCCCTTCCTGGTCCTGGTCCGCACCGGTACCTTTCATGCCCTTCCCGACAGGTCTCGGATCGGAAACCATGTTATCCTCGTCGAAATCGAACGTGGTCACATTGAACGCGGACAGCAGCTCATCCCCGGGCATGTTTGGCGCGTCGTCTCGCGTTTCCGCACGCCGCAGGATCTCGTCAATGTCACACACCAGTTCCTCGTCACCATCGTCTTCCTCCTTGAATAGCTCCTCAGCACCAAACTTCAAAATCGCCGACAGCTCATCCTTGGTGAACGGATTAGACGTGTTACTACCACCGTTCTTGTCCAACACGGTACGTCCCGTCGTGTCCATCCTTTGGATCACCAGATGGTCCAGCACCATTTTCTGCTTGGCACGCTCCACAATGTTCTCCTCAACAGAATGTGCCGTCACCAACCGATAGATGTTGACCTGGTTCTTCTGACCGATTCGATGTGCGCGGGCTTGCGCCTGCAAATCGTTCTGAGGATTCCAATCCGAGTCAAAAATGATGACGGTATCCGCGGTGGCGAGATTAATACCCAACCCGCCAGCCCTCGTCGACAGCAGGAAGCAAAAGTCGGTCGAACCTTCCGCGTTGAAGTGATCAAGCGCTTGCTTGCGCAACTCGCCCTTAATGCTACCATCGAGCCGCTGGAAGGAAAAGTGCCGCTTCTGCAAATACTCCGCCAGAATGTCCAACATGCGCACCATCTGCGAGAAGATCAGCACCCGGTGGCCGGTTTCCTTCAATCGGCAGAGCAGCTTATCCAGCAACACAAGCTTCCCCGAGCCTTTCAGCAGCTGTTGCACCACGTCGTGTTGGTTGTTTCGTTGCGTTTCGAACTCGATGGGATTCGTGAGGGCAGCATGGTTGCAGCACTTCTTCAGCTCAACCACGATGTTGAGGAACGTACCGGCCGAACCCTTCATGCCCTTGCGCAGCGCGTCGAAGTTCTTCGACAGGATCCATTTGTAGTACTGCCGCTGTATCGAGGTCATCTCCACCCGCAGTATCTGCTCCACCTTCGAGGGCAGGCTCTTCTCCACGTCCTTCTTCACGCGCCGCAACAGGTACGGTTCGAGCTCCTTGTGCAGCTTCGTGTAGCACTTGTCGTTCGTCGTGTTGCCGTAGTTGCGCTCAAAGTCATCCCACGACACGAACCGTTCCGGCATGATGAAGTGCAGCAGCGCCCACAGCTCTTTGAGCGAGTTTTGCAGCGGTGTGCCCGTTATTAGCAATCGGTGGTTCGTATCGAACTCCTTTAGGGCCTTGTAAAGCAGCGAATCGTCGTTCTTGAGCCGATGCGCTTCGTCCACCAGCAACGACGCCCACGCGATCGAACCGAGAAACGTCTTGTCCTTCAGCAGGATCTCGTACGTCGTGAGGATGGCGTTGAACTTCAGCGTTTTCGCACTGTCGTAACACCACTCGTACTGCCGGATGATCTCGCGCGACTGCACATCACCCAGGTACGTCACCACGTTCATCTCAGGCGCCCAGATAGCGAATTCACGTTGCCATGCCGGCATCGTACTCAACGGCACCACGCACAGAAACGGTCCGTACAACTGCTGCGACTTAAACAGATAGTACAGAAAGCAGATCGTCTGGATCGTTTTGCCCAAGCCCATCTCGTCCGCGAGAATGACCGAGTTCTCCTTGCACCACGTGAGTATCAACCAGTTCAGCCCATCCATTTGGTAATCGCGTAGCTTCAATCCCCGTTCCTCACCCAAATATTCGGGTTGCGTTTTAAGGTGCTTGAAATTTGGCCGATACCGGATAGCTTTGCAGTGCTTCGATGGGGTCCGGCGTGATTCCTCGCGTTCGTGAAACTCCACGATCTTCTTTTGCCACTTGCGCCGGATGAGACTCGCGTCCTCCCACGTCGAATCGGAATACGGAAGCGATTCCCACTTGCACAGGTAATCCAATCCCGTGCCCCCTTCGTCCGTCTTTTCCACCTGCGCGATAATGCGCTCGACGAAATAGTAGCTCTTCAGCAGATCCTGCTGCAGCTCCTGTTGGCACTCGTAGTAGTCGATGTCCTCGGGACCGGCCTGGTGCTTACGCCAGTACTCCAGTGACTGCTCGCGTTTGATGTAATTTTCTAACTTCTTCATGCCCTTAACTTTCTGCTCCTTGAGCGTCTCCTCCGACTCCCAGGTGCAATGCAGGTACGACCAACCCGTCCACTTGATGAGAAATTGTTCCTCCCGTTCGTGCCCGACGCCGTCCCCTCCAATCTCGTTCGGGTCACCATTCTCTTCGATAGCGTAGACCGTCGTCACGGCACCGGTCGCTCCCCGTCGTCCTTTTCGCCGCCCAAGGATTCGCTCGATTGTCTCCGCCTTTTCCTCCTCGGCTGCGGCTGCAGCTGCTGCGGCGGCCGCTTCTTCCGCCTCCTGGTCCATTTCCAACAGGTCATCGCTGTCCGTCGGTTCGTCCCCGCTCTCTTCCTTGTAACTGACGGTGTTATTTTTCCTCCTCGTCGCCGATCGCTTCCGATCATCGTCGCTATTACTCGCTTCATCCGAGCTGTACGCGTTACTGGCTTTCTTCTTTTTGGCCTTTGCTTTGGCGGCCGAGGCAGCGGCAGCCGGAGTGGGCCGCTTTTTGCTGGCAGCGGTCGGTTTCCGCCGGTAGCGCTTTTCACCAGAGTCATCTGAATCACCGTCGCTTGCATCACTCTCCGAGGTGTCCGACTTCCAACGGTTCTTCGAGCTGGTGCGTAACAAGGAATGGTGGAATAGCCAAAAAAAAGACCAAAAGAAACAAAAAAACGAAAAGCGCATATTTTAAACGATTAGTTATTTTGCTGAGCTCAAACGTATCATCTATGCGTAAAATCGGTTCATCTGAGTGTGGCAGATAAATTTAGACTCGGGCATTAATTAACGCTCAAGAACATACGCGTACGATTCTGCGCGTTATCTTCGCACGCATTAAAAAAATGAAAGAAAAATGTTCGAATGCGTGAATAGGTCCGTTTCGTGTACGAAATATTAGCAGAGACCGAAGCTAATACAGGGTTAGATAAAAATATAAAGCCGCCTTAAAGGATCCATCGAAAAAAAAATGAAAATAACTAATATTTGATGCTCGAATACCTCAAACGGATGGCAAGATGTAAAAAGTACCACATCAAACAATACTTACGTACCTTTTCTTCTTTTTTGATGCCTTGGAGCCCGTTTGAGCGGTGGGACGCTTCCGTGCAGCAGCAACAGCTTTCTTACGAGCACTTTTTCGCCTCAGTTTGTTGGCAGCGTAGTCCTCGTCCTATCAGGCAAACGAAAATCCACAATAAATCAAATTATTAACATGAAATCCATTCCATCTCTACTTTCAGTCGAATTGTAGGCACCGTTGCAACTGCAACTCAGCCAAACACACATATTTGGCATGATAATTACATCGTAGCTGCTTTTTGACGAATGCTGTGGTTCTTCGTCGTCCTCATCGTCCTCGTCTTCCTCCTCTTCGTCCTCCAGGGGTGCAGGAACTGATGCGGCAGTTGCTCCCAGCCGCTGCCTCGCTTTGGACGTATCGTCATCCTCATCCTCGTCCTCGTCATCATCATCCTCCTCATCGTCGTCGTCCACTTCCTCGCTATGCCGGCTGACATTGCTTGGTTTGCTGGCACTGTTATCCGAATCGCTGTTATGATGATTGGATGCATTTTTACCCGGATTCTCAGAATCCGATCGTGCCCGGTTGCCCTGACTTGTCGCCTGCAAAGAGTGATGGTTCGCGCCAGCGCTTCTCCGATCCTTGTTCACTGACACCTGGTCATCCGAGTCCTCCTCATCCTCATCTTGCTGATCATCATCGTCATCATCTTCATCCTCGTCTTCCACGCCGTGATGGTTACTGCTGGATTTGCTGTCCGCTAGGCCATTTTCGGCTGTAGAATTCCGATTTGTGTCACTACTGTTGGAGATGTTATTGGTGGCCGAAGACGCCGTTCCGCTGGTGTCGCGGTTAGAAGCATTTCGACCATTGGTTTGCTCGTTGTCACTCGAGCTCGAACTGGAGGAACCCGATCCGGATTCACTCTCCGATTCGGAAGATGAGCCGCTCTTGCTCCCGCTGCTGGATTCATTTTCTGAATCACTCTTATCCTCTTTTGTCTGGAACGAACGGGGAAATAACGACGGCATTGGTAGGTAGGAATCAAAAAAATTTACCATCAGTATGATTTTGCCTCAAAATCTGGAACATTATTGTTACTAGTACTGATATTTTAGATACGATTCAATAACAACATACAATAATTGCAATTGTAGACACATAGTACTTTATTTTCGCAATTGCATTTGTGGACAAATTGAAACAGAGTACCAGGATGAATGGGTTTAACTGGAACGGTGGATCTAACGGATATTAGCTGAGGTATCTAACGGAACGAACAAAGCCGTCTAATCGTACGTGACTGTAAAATACATAAAACTTTGTAAAACTTCTCAGATCATCTACTCTACATGCGTTGAGCCACAATCGATTACACATGTCTATGATTCCAAAACAATCATCAAAATTAATTCATTTGTTTGTGTTCCATAACAACGGCTATTTAAACTTCACACCTGTTAGCAAAATACCTATTCAAAAAACTTTTCGCCAACAGATACGGAACAGTTTGACTTGGCACACGTATTCGCATCCATAATCATCCGGTAGCGGTAGGTTGCTTCGGAAAATTGTTAAAACGACATTAAATATGCAAAATGGAATCCTTCACGATCTTTTCGTCTTTTAGCAATTATTGAACAAGCCACTGACACGTTTTGCGACGCAATACCACAGATTCTATCATGCAAACATCAATAACTAAAAAACCACATGGAACAGTGGCTAAACACGTCCACAGCTCCGGTGGATCCGGATGTGGAAATGCTGGCGATTCGGCATTTGGTTGTTTCTGGTCGCATGTTGGCATCCACCGTCCCGAGACAAAGAAAACGATTACGTAATCCTAAAAAAATACCAAATGAAGATTTTTTGAAAAACCACACATCCAAAGGCAGCTATTTGATGCCAATGTAGCACCGGATAGCGTGTTTCACCAAATTCCAACACAAAAGAGCCCAAAATCAACGTTCCGCTGCTCTGGTCACGTGATCTGGAATGTTCCACGTGGCATGGCACGACGGTGGACACGGAAAAGTCACCGAAAATCCGCGGAAACCACTCCGGAAGACAAAATTTGCCTCCGCAGATGGTTTTCACCCCCGAAATACGACGGTTTAGGCTCAATTTGCGAAAAAGGGTCCCCTTTCGATTTCGACGAAATGGGCATCACGGAAGGTGCCGGACGCAGGGCTATCGAATGGACAACGATCCAGGGTGGAACAGTGACCGGTTCCGGATTTGGGGACACTTTTAGTCCGGCACAATCGCCGTACAGAGGGAAGCTTGTGCTTCGGGGCCCATTATCACCAACTTGCAGCAGTTGTACGCCACACCCAGCCGGTGCGTCCGGGAGTAAAATGAGCTCAAAACACAGAGAGAACAAAGGTTTGATTAAATATAACACGAAACAATATAAAATTGCTATTTTACCTGGCTCATTACGCTTTTTAACGGAATTTTCTTCGGCAGTATACGATAAAATTATTTCTACCATATGGAAATGTTGTCGAAAAATGCGCGGCACCGATACGATTCGATTGCGGATGGTTTTCAGCCGAAACACCGTTTTCCAGGCGAAGAAATTTCAATTTTTACACTCGTGAAAATTTTTTCTCAACACTTTGCTATCGACGCCATTTTCTTTCCTGCCCGTGCTCCAAGGCTGCTGCTGACTCGCAACCACTTTCTGCATTCGCCGACCGCCTTACGCCAAACGAAACACAGAATGAAAATGCTACCGATCGCACACGAAACCGGAACAAAATCACGGAAAATTACAGCACTGGCACATCGGTGTATGGTTCTATTATTGTTTACCACTGGATGGAAGCGCTTGCAAGCCTCCGTCGATCGAATTTTGCACCAGCACAGTTTTGCTGCAGCTTACTTCGGCGCCATCTTAGAAATCGGTTTGCTCGATTGCTTTACGCTATCGTAAGAGTGAGCGAGAGAGCCATCATAGAAGGACCGTCCACTGCACTGAAATTTACATTACTCGAGCTTGCCACTGCATCGTGTCTCGTTTCTGTGGGAAGGCATCGCTGCTCGACGCGTGCAAACAGACAATTTGTCGCATTAACATGTTCAGAGTGTGCAGAAACATAAACAACAATATTCGCACTTACTTTTTAGTCATTTTAACAGAGCTATCCTTGCAAATATCAATCCGGATTGGTTATGAACACCATTCATTGTTTAAAAACTATCCACTGGCAACACTGCTCGAAGATCGACGAAAATGGTCGTTGTACAGTGGGCGCTCATTTCCAAAGATTGTTGTCAGTTTGACAGCAAAAACATACCTGGAATAAAGTTCGTTTTCGCGGTAAATCAATCCACGGAATTCGCTGCAACAGCAACTGTGCAGTTCGTTATTACGTCTGATTCGTTGTACTAGTTACCAAAAATGGAGCTAGTGGCTCAGTTACCTAAACTGGATCTGGAGATGGTTAAGTTATTCCTGCAGGATAATAACTTAAACCATCAAACACTTAAATTACGACGAACAAGCAAGTACGTGTTAATACTTGAGATGGCGGACCTACGTCTAATCGAGGGTTTTGGCTTGTTTTCTTTTTTCGATGGACATCAGACCAGCTTCAAACACTGCGCTTGAGCACATCGATGTAACTGATTTGCAGGTTCTACCCATGGCTACCAATCGTAAAAAGATGGATGCCAACCTAAAACTATCCGTTAAAGTAACGGAAAAGCAACAGACAGTTCAGAAGAGCAAATCTACACCAAAACAACACTCCATTGCTGTAGAGTTCCTGGTGCAACCATCAAGAATAATCTCGATGTTCTGCGCCGAATGTGATGGTGCAAAAGGTTAATCTCGAATTTCTCGCATCTGAGAGCAGCAACGTGATTATTAACGCTTTCGATATTCTTTCAGCTCAATGCAGTGCAAAATCGAGATTGTTGCACTGGGTGCAAATTAAGCAGCAGACATGCGGTGATTTGTCCAATGAGGAAGAAAACCAGCCGCTGAAAGAAAATATAGTGAAGAAATTTAAAATCACACGAGAATGCCGCGTGGTGTTGCAACCGCTAAGTAATATTCAAATTAACTCGTTTGTCGACTCCAAGCCCGTGCTGAAGAAACTACAGAAACAGCCAGTTGCCGTATCCCCGACTCAGTTGGAAACCGTCCAAAAGCTCTCCATGTTTCGACTAATTCGGGAGTACAAGGGCGACAATGCCAAGGAATTCCTCAAGTTCTGCACCAAACATATGCCCAAGAAAGTGTGCGAGTTCGTTCAGGCCCTGACGATCGAACAAGCAGATACAGATCTGTGGCATGAGCTGCGCAAAGGTCGGATTACAGCATCGCGCATGCATGAAGCCTCCCGTTGCACCATGCTGAGCGGATCGTTAGTAAACAATATAATGGGCATTTCGTCAGGATTTTCGATGGCCATGAAACGAGGCACCGATCTCGAGGGGCATGTGTTTAGCGAGCTGCAAAAGGAATACCCCGGGCTGCGGAACATAGGCCTGGTGCTGGACCCGGAGTTTCCGTGGATTGGCGCTTCCCCTGATGGGATTTGCGACGAATTCGTGCTGGAAATCAAGTGCCCGTACACGGCGAATACGCACGAGAAATATGTGGACGTGAACAAGCTCTCGCCGAAGTACTTCGGCCAGATACAGTTGCAGATGCACATGACCCATAAGACGAAGGCGCTGCTCGCAGTAGCAGCACTGAATTTTGAAACGACGAAACACATCACTAAAGTGTGGATCGACTACGACAAGGAATACGTAGGTCGCATTATGGAAGAATCGTTTGAATTCTGGCAGAAGGCCATATTTAAAGTGTTGCTCAAGAAGCGCAATGCCCAAAAACATAAGTAAAAGTTAATGTTATTTAAGTTTTTTTCATTCCATTTGCCTCCAAGCGAGTAATTACTCAGTAAATTACCGTTGAATACTCAGTACAAATAAAGTAGATGATACTTACGTACAGATTGGTTTTTTATTCGCGTTTTCTATCGCCGACAGTTACCTCTAACCGCTTACCGCTCGCTCCAATAGCACCGATAGAGATATCGGTGTCCAACTGACGCCACCATCCGGGCTTACAATGCACACGGACCGATCGATGTAACAGAACAGCTTTCCAACGCGGTACACCTGTTTGCCCATTTCCCGTCGACCGGGCATCGGCGCGAAGATGATACCCCGTTCGGCACATTTCTGCGACACGAGCTCCTTGAATTCGAGCGTTGGTTGAGCGTCTATCGACATGTCCAGTAGTAGGGGAGGCTTCGGAGGCGGTGGGATGGGCTCTACGACAGGCGGGGTGTTGGAGCGGATACCTGCACCACCGCCCATTCCGATCGAACGGTGCATCAGCTCGAGCGCTTTGCGGAAACACTCCTTCACGTTCGGTTGCCGTACGATGTCGTCCGTGAACTGAGCTTTCCAGCCCTGGTACCATCGCGACACCTGGTCAAAGTTGGGCGTTTGGTTCAACCAAATGACCAGCGTCTGCAGCCATTTCGGGAAGAAGTACTTGTCGAGCATGTTTGCCATCTGCAGCGTGGATATAAGCTCATTCCATTCCCACACCTGGTTGAATATTTCTAAATCCTGCTGCATCGGATTAATCACCACTTCGGTGAGCCGCAGCTCCAGCTTCGGTATGATGTTTTTCGTGAGGAATACCTGCAGGTCTTCTTCGGCGAAGACGCCCTTCCACGGTGTTAGCATGGCGCGAGCAGACCGGTCCTCAGGATGCCACGCCTTCAGCGCCTTGGCCAGTTTCTCACGGATCGAAGGATACACGCTTTCCTCCATCTTCGGCCCGAGCAGGTCAGCCCACGGGTGAATCCAACTGTGGATGGGAACCGTGTCGGTGAGTGGATCCCATCCAGCGACGGCAGCGGCCAGCTTAGTCAGTATGATCTGCTCCAGCACGTTGTCCAGTATCCAATTGGGTAGCAATGGGGACCACGCGTCGAGAAGCGCAATCATTGGTTGGTGTATGCGCGGATTCCAACCACTGGCCGCTGCTCGTATGCTCGGAACAACGCCCGACCACACCACAGCCGAGTACGGATCAAGCAGGCTGTTGCTGGTGTTACTATTATCTCCACCCGAAACCTCCAGGATTGTTTTCCAGCGCTTGAAAACATCCATATGGCGCGTGGGTTCGCTGAACGGGCTCCATTCCTTCAGACGGGTGGCAATGAGCGGAGCAACGACACCCGCCGCCAGATCCGAGAGTCCGAACTCCATGTACTCGGTAGGATAATCGGCACACAGTCGGATGAAAATCCGTTCGCACTCTTCCAGCTCGATCGACCCACCGACAGGATCGACAAGGGCTCGCACCAAATCGAGGGCCCCCTCGAGCGTGTGCAGATAATCCTTTTCCAGCTCGCTGATGCGGATGAGGTTTTGCTTTTCGTGCAGCAGCTGCTCCTCGCGATCTTTGGCCTCGCACTTTTGCTTATCGATTGCGATGATGTCCTGCTCGCAATATTCCACCATCAGGTTAAGGTTGTGCATCAACTCAGGCAGCGCAAAGTGAACTGTGTCCTTGGTCGGAGGTTTACCACCGGGTACTGCCGCTTCGTACAGCTCCTCGTCGAGTATCTTTGCCTGGCCGAGCGCGTGATACCCGCTGAGGACACGTTTTTCCGGTCCGGTCATATCGATCACCGTCACCTGACTCAACTTAGAGGCGCTCTTGTCGAACGGTGCGTATGTCGAAACCTTTCCCTTTTCGATAACGTTCTCGACCGATTTGTAAAAATAGCGCGCGTTGCCTTGTTTTCCCTCTTTGCGCCACTGCCGACCCTCTTCGGGTTTGGCGCCCGTCGTGAGAGCTTTGGGATCGTCCTGCTTCTGTTTTTGTTTCGTGTCCGCCACGACCGTTTTCTTCTCCGGGCCGTACGCCCCAATGGCGCCACGGCCTTTGCGCACTTGCGCCTCAACTGGGGCTGCAATACCTTGCAGCTCTTTGCCCAAACCCTTGCCCGGTTGGTAGCCCATCTGCAACAGCAGCTTAGCACCGATACCGCGTGTATGTTGCTCCCAGTTTCCGATGTTTTTGCTCTTCGTTGCCGCCGTGGAGGCGTTGCTGAACGTTCGAAATCCGGCCATCGAACGCATATCCTGAACGGGCGGTTTTCCATCCTCCGATTCCGACGAGGTGTTACTATCGTGGCTGGCAATTTTGGAGCCAAATCGAGCCCTTTGGTCAGGTGCCTCCTCATCGTCCTCGTCGTCGTCATCATCGGTCTTTTTTCGTTCCTTAAGTGGGTCCGGTTTCTTACCCGACTGTTGTATGCCACCGGCGACAAATCCGATGGGTGCGGTGTAATCTTTTGGCTTCTTACCGGCTATGCGTCCTTTGCGTCGCCCGCCTGAGGATGTGCCCTCTCCGCCGTCGTTGTCGGAATCATCGTCCGCCCAAATGCCGTAAATCTGCTGGTTCTTTGTCGGGCGCCGGCGACCGCGATTTGGATTGAACTCGTTGTCCAAATCATAGTCCGTTATTTCGAAGCGCTCGTACTCTTCGTCATCCATCCTTAGCTGTTTTATCTCAACTATAAACGACTTGTAAATGATTCGTTTTGCAATACAATGACCCTGTTGCAAGCTTTTCTAGACGTCTTTCTTGCTCGAGTTGTTTACGGTTTGCTACTCTGATAGTTGTGACAGTTCGCGCACACACATCCGATACATCGGCAAAATAATTGAAAAGGCTCAAAATAATATCCATAAAACTGCTGATATTATGCCTTGACCTTCTCTCTAAATTCGTTTGGAAACAGTCTAATTCGATTTTTTAATGGAAAACATTCATATAAAAATATCTGATCGTTTTTTTAATGCTGTTTTTGACCACTATGCAAAAAGGTCTTTTTGACGTTTCCATTGCGTTGCCAGAATAAATTTGCCGCAAAACACAGCGTGCGGACGAGGTATTAAAATTAAAGTACAAAATAGCAAATGTGAGGTGTCTGTGTAACAAAATATCCTACCTAATGGCTAGCCCTATTTCCTACTAGTGTGCAATATCCGTAATTTGTGTGGATCGTAATTTATACTCGAAGTAAAATTTCCCGAACACGCGTGCTCCTACCGCGTGAATTTGACAGACCGCGAGCACATGAGTAGCGCATTTGTTTACACTCCGGCCGTCGGTGTATATCGCGTTTGTGCAGTTGTTTCCGCTCCGGCCATCTCGTTATCCTTGGCAACGGGTTAACGAGAGCACTGCGTGGTGGGTAGGGAAGTGGGCCGACGAAAAAAAACACCTGCCGATTCGGTGCGACTCGCGTATATCCTGCCGTCACCGTATCAAGCGCAGTGTGTGCGTGCGTGTACTCGCATGCACTCGGGTTCGGAAAAGGACGAAACGCAGTGGTTCCGCGGATCGGTGCTAAAAAAAAGAACCACCCACTCCAGCATCGCGAATACCAGCCGAACGGGAACGGGAAGTACACAGTGTGTGATACGATCATCGCGCTCATCGTACATACGAAGTGCGCTCGGTGGTAGTGTTGGTGCGCGCGTAAATACCCGCGCGTGTCCTTTTTTCTCCTCTGTGTGTGTCGCCACGGCGCGTTTGCGTTGCGTTCGATTGGGTACAACAGAAAAAAAACACGGCACGGCGGAGGGATCCTTTTCATCGGTCGCGACCATCGCGTACGCGGATCAATCGCAGCGCAGTCGATGCTGAAGGTTGACGTGCCACATCCCGGGTGCTGCTGTTGCCACGGTTGCCGATATTCCGTGCTTCCGTGCTTTCCAATCAGTAGGCTAAGTTACTGCTGCTACTGCTAAGTTGTTCCGCGATGCTGATCGTTGTTGCCACTGGACTGTGCCGCGTAGATTTCGAATCAAAGTGCGTGCGACCGTAATTGATTGCTTTTTCGTCCTTTCTGTCCCTGCGGTAAACATAAATCCTCACGAAGTGAAGGCCACCCACACGTTCTGCAGGCGAACGAAGGATTCGATTGTTCCCGGTCCGCGGTCGCGTGTGCAATTAGTATATTGTTTTGTTTTATTTGTTTTGTTTTGTTTTGTTTAGTTCCCCCATTTCTGCGATCGTAGTGTGCCATAGAACGACACACCATCATCTACGCAGTAACGGTGCAAAGTGCAGTTTTACGCAGTGAAACCACGTGTGTGCGTGTGTGTTCCCGCCTCATCCAAATGCAACTTGTGCGACGGAATCAAACCGCAACGGGACGGGACAACGATCAGGTTTACCAACGGCCAAATAAATAACGCCCCCAGAAACTGCTCGCGAGCTGAAAGTCGGTGCAACCAGACATTCCAGGTCCTGTTGCAGCAGGCCGTGCACTTTCGCCTTGGTTACGAGTTTGGTGAAAGTAAACAGCAAGAACCCCAACTCTCCAACTTTCCCCCAACGGTCGAAAGGACACGCGGTAGAAAGGACAACGCAGGACGACGGAGCGGATCGGCCAAGTGTCCTTTTTTTGCGTGTACGTACGCACGAAGGAATCGCACGCGGCAGAAACCAGCGCGCAACCGAGCCGGGTGGCGAAGAAATCCCGGTCCCATCAGCAGGCAACGGCAACGGTGTATAAACGCAGCAAAGGAGCATTTTTAAAAATGGTGCAGGTAAATGAAGGACGGCATGGGCTAGGTTCAGGAAAGCGGATTCTTCAGCTTCTCCCTTCGCCTCGGGGGTTACCGGTCGCTCGTTCGCTTGTGTGTTCTTCGCTCTGTGATTGTATGTGGGCCCGTCCCAGGACGATAAAGAGTACGCTTCCAAAAGCCCCGCGCGTTGGTAGGGTGCGCGTTTCCGGAGGGTTGTTCAACCGATTTTCGAGTAACACAGGGCGAAGGGACATTCGGAGGTCCTTTGCCGGGGGAATAAAAGCAGCGCGAGTGTGTATTTGTGGGCTTTTTTTTGCTCTCCTACCGTCAAAAATAATACAAACGGGGATCGGTTCGTGCATTCGTTGCAGGACACGGTTATGTTCCGCGTCGCGTCCTGTCGCGGGACGTCGCCAACATTCGAATCCTGTTTTCGACGGTTCTTGTCCTTTTACCGGTCCCCCGGTCCCGCACACTCGGCACGTCTGTGTGAGTTAATATCGAAAGGATAAAACCTTCACACACAAACAAAAAAAAAGAAATTATAATGGCAGGATTTGCGGTGCATCATCCTCTTGTTCGCGGCCATTTTTCACGATCCCTGGCGGCTCCAGCGGATGGCTCTCCGTACGGCTTGGATACGGCACGACGGCCAGGACTCCAAAGTCCTTCCATTAGATCGCGGGACGCACCGGCAGGGAATTCGTTTGCATTTGGAAAATTGCTAAAGTGCCGACGAAGGCAAACATGATGTGTGTGATGATGATGATGATGATGATGATGTTGTTAGTGATGTTGTGGATGATAGGATTTAATAAGAATGTCTGTCGTTCATCCGTTGGGAGTAGCTGGCAAATGTATTAAGTACCATCGTATCACTTTGTTTTCCGCTCTCAGTAATAGCCATCGATGGGATGGGTGAGCAAAAGAGATGCGTTTGATTATCATCAGTACAGCACTTCCTTTGTAAAATCATTCTTCAGCTTGCGGATATAAATGAATATGAAGAACAATTAATTCGTTGATTATTTTATTATAAGTTATGAAGCAGTTCAGGCGAAATGTATTTGTCCAAACACTTATAATGCATCCGTTTTAATGTAACTGATCGTAGAAAAAAGTTTTCTGCATCATAAATTGCAAATAGAATGCAGAAAGGATAACCATTCCCATCAATAATTGTGCACTGACGCACAAAGAATATAAAAAATCATGTTATACAGCATTTATTGCTTGATAGATAAATGCAGTTTGGCATAAAATATTCTTCAAAATTGGCTCGTTACTCGGAACGATTCAAAGATGCCTTAAGATGGTCATGGATGGAAACATTTCTCACCTCAGCTCACTGTCCCCAAATAATTGGCTAGGTTTGTCGTCCTATTTGTCCACTTTGGTACGCTGTTGTGTCCTTTCTCTCGCTCACCTGTACCCCCCAACGTGTTTCGCATCTTCCCAACCACAATCGTGACGTTTTACGTCCAACACCCTCCCAAAGCGAGTCCTGTAGGCGCTTTTCTGCTTTGTGATTGATCAATTCGCTGTAACGACAAACCGGCCACCCGGTTTCAGCGTTGCGACAGGATCCCGTTAAGCTTTGATGAATTCCCGACCATTCTGGGTTCACCTCAGCGTCAGCTCTACACTCCGGCACTGGCAACGGAGCGCACAAATCGTCCTTCATTTGCTGCCGAGTACGTCCAGCTCAACAAAGGGACGACTTGGCCACGGGGTGCTCCTGCTCTTGTGCGGTGGGCCCAAGTGTGAGCATGCATGCCTTCATGCCTCAAAGGACTCACACCGAATGGCTGCCCTCCTGGTGCGTCCTTTCGTGCCCTCCCAGCGTCGAGATTCATGCAAAAAGGAAGAGTGAAAAAAAAACGCTAGAAAAACAAAATGTATACGCCATATCGGGAGGTGGAAAACGGCGATGGAAGAACCTCAACAAAAAAAACACTCATACACACGCGCGCGCGCCAAACGACACATCCAGCGCCCGGTGGAGTGCAATGGCAAGGAAAAAGGGGTGGAAAAACGTCCCAACCCCCCTTCACTAGCTGCACGATTCCACGCCGTAGTGTGTGATAGAATTTTTATTAAACTTTGTCCTTGCACTCGAGCTGCAGAAGAGCGAGAGCGAGAGAGAGAGAGAGAGAGAGAGTGTCCTGGCTCGAGAGACCCTTCCCCGGGGTTCGTGTGATGCGTAGATTCATGCGTTTTTCGTTGCGTTTGCGTTCGCGGAACGATGGCTAAAGGGGGTGGGGGGAATCCGGAAAAGCGAGCGGGTTACGCATACACACACACACACACGCACGCATGGCCAGGAACACCATCCGGTGCGTTTCGTTCCGTCGAAGCGAAGGGATTCATCGTCCCTGTTGGCGGCGTTCGACCGGCGTGACGCAGCCGAGACGCGGGTGTGTGTGTGTGTGGGGTCCTTTTGTCGTTTGTCCCGCTGTTGTCCCGCACCACCGGGTGGAAGGGGTGGGGGAACCCCACGGTCGCCTCCAAAATCGCCACCGGGCGGGTATTAATATTTTTAAATTTTTTAATAAAAACACGCGGGTAGAGCAAACGCACGGTAGGAGGGCTTAAAGGGGCGGGAGCGTGTGCAAAAATTCAAATTTCATACAAACAACATATTTGCCACCGTTTTGGGGGAGTGCAGTGTTTTCGTTTGATTTAATTTGTGGTTGTTTTTTTTTTATTTTCGTGTGTGTGGCGAGGCTTGTGGTTGGAGAGACGTGGTTTACGATCGCAACGTGAATCTTTTTTTATTCATTCTACTTCCCCTTGTCGAGATAGAAATGGATGGCGTTTGTTAAGCAAATTGGGCTTGTTAAGCAATAAGGCGAAGTAGGATAAATCAAAAACAAAAACCTCATTAACCGCCTCTATCGGCTTAAAGCGTTTGCTTAAGTAGCTTGTCCAGCAAAGCTATATAATAAGCTCTCCTTAACGAAGCGAGCGAAGGACGATCGTCATCGATTTTGTATCATTCCCTCAACCTGTCGATTCCGATGGCCGCCGCCATTTCGTTGCTGAATCCTGCCATCCGTGGGCGAGTTTTTCCGCTTACGTGGGGAATTGCATTCGCCCGGTTTCGAGCCTCGGAAAAGTGAAAGAGATCGAACCATTCGCCAAACCGACGATCCAAAGGCTCACGGTTCTGGCCAACGAAGGCACATCCGGGGCACACACACACGCACCCAGACACACAAATCCGGCTGCATCGTCCCAAAATGGAACGCCAATTGGCAACCGTGGCCACGTTCGGTCCTGTATGCGTGTCCCTTTTTCCCTGGGACGGATCGGGGTTTTTGCCGGCACCACTCGCCCTGAGAGGGCAAACAAAAAGGACAACGACCGCAACGAGCGGACTTGCTCATGGGGCGCATACACACACACAAAAAAATGAGGGCTCCGTAGGCCTATAGCCACATTTGCGGCCGATCGGCCGGGGCTCGTTCTAGTTCCCGGACGCAGGACGCGTCCCACGCAAGGATAACGCGTGGCCGACGCGCGCGCACACGCACGTGTATGTGTGTGGGTGCGTTTGAGATGCGACCGTTCGCAACATCTGGTGCCGATGAACGGGACGGTTTTTGGATGGCTGGCCCGTTGGATCCGCGAGCATCGAAGGACGAATTGCATGTTACGCAAATACGAACAGCGCACAACCAAAACTCTCACTCCCCCCTGGCGGGTGGCTGGAATTGGAAAATGTCGACTAAATCGGCTGGAGTTTTGGAGCTCTCGCCGATGTCGTTTGTTGGTGTTTATTCAATTTTGAGGGGAGTTTTAAATTAAAAATTGTGAGCCACGCTTGATTTATCGGGTGTCGCTCGAGTGTTCACATTTTCGAAAGCTTGGTAAAGAAATTTATTAAAATCCCATTGCCCCGTTGTGGTGGCTGCGAACCGACGACGCTGCTCTCGTCCTGGGATAGGCGATTGATTTATGGCGTAACGATTGTTAGCATCACGTGTCCTGCCGACGATTCCCTTGCGGGATAGCCCGGGTTTCGCTCCCTTGGGATCAAGAGGACAGCGAAAGTAGCAAGGAAGCTAATGTCCCGTTTCCGGAACGAAGGGATACCGCGTGATGCACCGAACCATCGTCGGGATCGTCGATACCAACACACTGATGATGCCGCGGCGCGTCCCGTGAAGGGATCAAATTTTCCACCACCCTTGGTCGTTGTTCACCGTGCTGCGTCCTGCGTTAATTGTAAGAAGGACCTCCAGCCGGAAAATGGTCACATGTTGGATGAAATATTCGCCGCCATATTTGCTTTGATGAGCGTTATTTTTAATAATTAAGTTACGCGTACGAGTACGGCACGGGTTTACGGCACCGTTTCAATTAGCCCCTTTTTCTGAACCTTTTAAGCTCGAGAATCTCGAGAAACATCGAACTTTGAGCTAGAAGCAACCACAAACGCGAGCATCCGTTCCACGTTCTGGCCGTGTGCCGGAAAATTCATACACCACCACCACCGTCGGGAAAAGATAAAGCGAAAGAGAGAGCGAGAAAGGAAATCTTTCCATTGCGCTACTCGTTTCCACGCAGACGAGGCAGACGTTTTTCTTCGTCTTGTGGCTCTTGCGCTACGCCAGCAGCGCGAAAAACAGACACGCGAGTACGCGCGCGAAACTCGCGCTCGGCGTAAGATAGCGTAATTGATCGCGGTGGCGCGGATCGGTCGGAAAAAGGGTTTCGTCCTTGGTTATGTTTCTTTTTTTTTGGCCCTCTCGTTGGCCTCACTCACTCAGCCCCATTGACTGCTTTCCACATGACGGCATCCGTACGGCATCGGTGACCGTGGCCCGACGCTGCCAGAGCGCATATAAATGGACTCTCTATGACTCTCCGGCGATGACGACGACGACGACGACGACGACGACGACGAGGACGATGAAGGACTCGCCTCCACCGGTGCTTATCATTGGCCAGTTTTTTTCTTCTTCTTTTTTGTGTGCTTTTTACTCTCGTTAGCTTTTCCCGGCGTTGCCTGCTACTATCGGGGTGGCTACTATTTGGCCACGCCATTACTACGATGGCCCGCCGTGGGAGAGTTTCGGTGTTATGAATGAATTTCGTCGCTTCTTGAAGGAGCTCAAACTCGTTCGCTCGTTCGCTCGCTCGCTTTCTTGTGCGCACGCGACGTGCCCTTTTCTTGTGGTGGTTCGGTGTGGGTGGTTGGGTGGTTTGTCTTTTATTTGCGAACAAGTGGGAGGGCATTTCCACCGCAGCATGGGTCTCCGAGAAATGGAAATGGAAGGAAAGAGTGTCCGGTGCATGTGGGTGGTGGTTGACTTTTCGCCGTTCTTTTGCCCATCGATTGGACGATGCCGTTTCGTTCGGCATTTGGGGGTCGGGGTTTGTGGGTCAAGTTTGTGGAACAACTGTACTAGCAAGCGGAGAAAAAGGGAAAGAAGCGGTTAGTTTTGCTTCTTGAACGTTTGCATCCTCGTTCCGTTGTTGGATGCAGTGTGGCCGAATGGCTTGTTTTTAATGCAATGAATGCACATCGATATGTTGATTGTACACTTACATCAATGCTTTATTTCATTAACGCTTCGTTTGTTTCAATTTCCAAGACGTATGCCTTTGTTTCTATTACACTATCGGTAGATAAAGAACCCTTTTTTTGTTTGACTTTTAGCAAAAAAGCAGCGCGATTCTTCCAGCGATTGGTCGTTCATGTAACCATATTGGTTTCAGTTTGCATTGTCCCGAAACAAGTGCTGCAACATAATATAGCGCCTTTGAACGCCAGGGGGTGGCCACTAGCAGGTGTTTGTGTGGGAGGACCTTTGGTAGGCATTTTGCATGGCAAGCGAAATATGTTTGACCAAACAGCAGCAGCAAAACCCGCAAAGGGAGGGTGCGATGAAAACATGTCATGTTCCATCAGGACAACAATGCTACTGTTTTTCGTAGTTTGGTAGGCATTCCCGTGAAAAAAAAGCGAGACCAAAGAGAGAGAGAGAGAGAGAGAGAGAGAGAGTGAACGGGATGCAAATAAATCAATATCACCCTTCATTGATTCGCCCGCCGGTGGTGGGTTGCGCGCGTGTATGTGTATGTGTTTGGTCCTTCACCAAAGCGTGTTCCTGGTCGCGTTGGGCGTTGGTGGTCAAATTCGTTTCACTGGTCCCCAGGATTTTCCGGGTACGCTGGCTGACGGGGGGCGGCCAGTAGGAGGTGGGCCACTGCGCGTAGCATCCATCTCGCGCGAGTTCCGCGAACGAACACCGCGCTTTTCACGTACATGTGTGTGTACGTCTGTCTGTGGGTGGGTGGGTGGTTGGGCGTTGGTGGGCAGTACCCCCACGAGAAGCACCCAGTTATCGTTTTCCCGCTATTCATTTGAGTTTTTCGCGACTTTTTTGTTGCCTGTTCTCCCGGTGTTGTGTATGTGTGTGTGTTTGTGTTTCATTATGCAATCAATATTTATGCAGTTTTTGTGTG
Source organism: Anopheles nili (assembly GCF_943737925.1). NCBI lineage: Eukaryota > Metazoa > Arthropoda > Insecta > Diptera > Culicidae > Anopheles > Anopheles nili. The sequence continues at coordinate 9,410,567 of NC_071292.1, forward strand.
CCGCTTCCACGCGGGGAGAGCGAACGACTATCCTGTTGTTGAAGTGAGGGGTCCTTTCGAGCGCGGATGGTTTTCGCGACCCGTTACCACACCCACCCACACCCCCCCCGTCCATGGTGCACCGTCGTTGCTCGATCGAGCGCGCCCAACCAAAGTGTGCCTTCGCTCGCTTTCACCGCTACCGACAATGCATGGCGTTGTCCTGTTACTGGTGTCCTTTCACCAAAACGAACACCCACACATCGACACACACACCCACAGCAGGAGCATACGCGCGTCCGTTCGCTCGCTGATTACATTTCGCATTCTGCATATTCGCGCAATTCCCTATGCAGAACAGTTTTCCCTCCGTTTTCCTCGGGTCGAGGGTCGGGTGGGTGTTTGTTTTGCTTTCATTTCTTTTTTTTTTGTGCGCGTTGGGTCTCCGCGGGTTGTGGTGTCCTTTTGCGTCCTTCCGCTTCGGTTCCTCCCGGTACCGGTCGCACCTGGTAGCGCGATGTTGGGAGTTGGGAATTTATATATATATATATACATATAAACGTATACGTGCATAAATAAATTGATATACTTTTGTGCACGGTTTTTCTTTTTTCCCCTTTTCGTACTTCACCAACAACAATTCCAGTGTGCGCCCATGCAGTGAAACCCAAGCCGCTTACCCCTGGGTGCAGTTTGCGTACGAGTTGGCGCGAGTGAAAAACGAAGAAGCAAAAGTAGAGCAGGAACCAAACTGCACTCACTCTCCCGGTTCCTGCCAATCCCCTCGTTTACTGGCGCCACGAATGGTGCGTCGCTTGCGCCATTTTCCAGCGAAAAAGCGTCCGAATATCGACTCGATAACGACCGCATGAGTGAGTGATTGGTGGGAGGGGGGGGGGGGGGGGGCGTGAGAGTGGGGTGTATTATTCCGTGCATCGAAAACTGCATTTCGATCGACGGATGCGTTCGCATGTGTGGGTGTGTGTATGTGTTTGACTTTGGAACTGCGCTCATGTATACTTTTTTTTCTTCTTCTTTATTTTGCCCTCTCTCCCCAGTAGGCTGTGGAAATGCATGCGATTTTAATTCGGTTGCCGAAATTAAATGCGAGATCCGCGCGCTTGGTTTGTTTGCCGCTCCACCTACCCGCTTCTGGGAGGCGGGTGCGTAGAAACCGAACTGCATTGAATGCAGTTTCGAATGTATGCACCCGAAAAGCGGGGTACCCGGGAACGAGCGAGACGCATAAAAGCGATAGGCTGCGAGTGCGTTTGAAAATATGTGCGATGGGTATATAAATATATACATATCTATTTGGTTGCATATATACTTCACAAACGCCACTGGCCCGTACATATATTGGAAATATTATCCGTTTTTCCGCCAGCTAGCTTGCATGGATTCCTTCGTGTGTGCAATGGATGTGGTGTGCAGTAAGCAGGGCACACAACCACCTCCCCACCATCAGGATGGGGAGTTTTCCTCGGTTTTCCACGGTCCACTTGGTGCAGTTGTGCGAAAATGTGCGATTATAATATCGAATGCACGCAGTTTGTGTTTTTTTTCCCTTTCATTTTTATTTTTTTCCCGTTTGATGTGTGGCGGGTGGGGTGGGGATGGAAATAATTTCGAATTTACGGCCTGTGGGCAGGGACCAGCACCGGGAGGATAACATTGTATTTTTTGTTGCTGTTGTTGCTATTTTGGGGTGGGGGTTCGTGTTAGTTCTGAGCACTCGCCGCATGCCAGCTCTCCCACCCCCGTAACGTTAATCCCTGCGGGCGTGGGTGCGGGAGTTGTTGAGCGAACGATGGGTTCGAGGGGCATGCGATGGGGGACTATTATTGCAGTTTTAATGAAAATGTGTCGTTATCGCTTTTGCAGACGGAATAAATTGCGCCGGTAAATAATGTATCATTATGGCAGCAGTGGTACGCACTGCCATATAGGGTGGTGGACATTGAGAGTATTTTCAAATAAAAAAAAACGAAATTGAAACATGTCGAATTTTTGTTAATTTTTTTTTTCGGCATAAATAAATGCAAGCCCGCGTTCTGCGGCAATCCACCTATGCGGACCCCCACGCACACGCACGACGCTGCACATTGTAGATGATTATTCAAATTTTTGGTGCATTATGCAACCCTCGAGGGGATGGATTGCAGGTGGGGTCCAAATTTAATTCCCATTTTGCAGTGGGGCGGGGGTGTGCTGATGGCATTTTCGGATGAAATGCCAATTTATTCGCTCAACAATGCCGGCGGCGGCGGTGGCGGGTCTGCTTATGCAGATGAGATTGTGTATTTTTCATTTTATGGACAGAAAAAAAAACAAGTACGATTCTTTGGTAAATTGCAAAAGTGTTGTTGTTTTTGTTTCTGTCGGTATTTTTTTTCTCGCATTTTTTGCTTTTGATAGCCATCGGCTTGATGGAAAATGTATGAAAAATTTGAGGAAAAAAAGGATTTAATTTTTGTTTATTACCGCTGTCTGGCTGGGAAGCCGGAATGTGTATGCAAGTAATCAGGATTATTTAACGCATCCCGTTCAATTAAAATGGAAATTTTGCCAATTGTTGTGAGCCGCTCAATTTTGTACAATAACGCTGCTGCTGTACCCAGCATCGAGGTGGCTACAACGTGGCTGGTAATCATATTTTCGGTTTGATGCGGTTTTTTCATTAAAAGTCCTATCCAATTATTTTCCTATATTCCTGCACCTCGATGACAGTCGCCTTTCACGAGGGGGGTTTCGCGTCTATTGATCATGCAAAGTGAACCATAAAATGCGATTGTTTGAAACGCACCTTCTTGTGGTTGCCGCGAAGTTGGCGAAGGATGCACAAACGCGCGCGCGCACGCTCTCGCAATCGAATTTGGAAAGCGATCTAACTAGTTTGTGGAAAAAGTGTACAGAAAAGCTGCCCATATTTTCACATTTCTTCCGGCTCACCGAGCGTAACTAAAAACGCAACTCCGCGCGCGTTTGTTCGACAACACGAACCGGGCCGGTGGTTTGGAATGAAAATTTAATTTCATTCCTACCGTTGGAATGGCCGCGCGGAATGTAACGCGAACGCGAACCCAACCAGCCAGCCAGCCAGCTTGAAGAGAGGGCACGGTAAAAAGAAGCGCAAAACAAACCTGACCCCAGCAAACGTATATAGGGAAAACTATTCTCAACCCTTCTAATAACGCGCACGACCACCGACGGATGTTTTTCCCGTAAGCAAATTTCCACCTCGGCGTGGCCACCGCGCCTCAAATCGTCTGTTCGATTATTGATTGAGTGAGCGTACCGATCGATTGGTGGATTGTGTGGCGCAAAGAGAGAGAGAGACAGAGAGAAGGAGAGAAAGAAAAAACACACAGAGAAATGGCGTCCCCAGCACACGGTGATGTGGACACCTCAGAACGGATCCATCAGACGCAAAAGGGGGCTCGCCTTCCCCAGCTTGGCAGCTAAATTAAATGTTATTCGACTGATGGATTCCGGAATCGTTCCACGACCAAAATTCGGATGCTGGGCTCTCCAGCTCTCGGCGCCTTTTGCCGTGGTTGGCGAACTTTGACATGTATATGTATAGATATATATATATGTGTGTATATGGTATCGGACCACGGGTTCCACCACCGGTGTCCAAAAATTGGCCCCGAAGGGAAACCAACCGTTTCTTCCCGGTCAACACACACAATGTTCGCGCGGCGGGTTTTATCGACGGTGACGCGTGATAAAGTAAACAGCACCACCCGCGAATGTGACGTCCTTTTGCGCGCGTGCACGTATGTGTGTGTTGTTGGGTGGTGGGGGCGGAATGGGCGATTGGCCCTTTCGCATTTCGAAACGGTCGCGCAAATCCATCCGTCATCTCTACCGAGTGAGTGTCCCGTGCACATTTCATTTCCCGTTCATCGCCCGCAAAAAGCGGGTTTGGGAGGCGACAGTCCCGTGGTGGAAAACTGGCTCGTGTCCGCCGGCCCAGGCCTCCCATTTTTCCCATTTTCCGATCGATACAAATGCCGTTCGGCGGGCGCGCGTAATATGCGATGAGGGTCGCGCGTTGCAATGGGCTAAAATTGAATCGTGATTGACATTTGAAATTCATATCGGCGGAATCAGCGGCGTGCCGTGTCCTTCGTGGTCCTGCAGCAGGAACAGCAGCACCATGCTGTGGTTAAAAGACGTCAGGACGTCGATTTATCAGGATAAATCGCGTCCGTTTGCAGCTGCAGCTATGGATTTGTTACGCACAAGCCTCAACCAGGGTGTCCCCTTTTTGGGGTGTGGGATCTCGGTTTTTCCTTTTTAAAAAGCTGTTATTCATTATTAAAAGCAAACACAATTAAATGCGAGATCCGATGCAAAAAGATGCCTTTTAGTGCAGGAAAAACCACCTGCTTATGGGAACGGTATGCTTTTGCTGCTTGCTCGAAGCTTTCGAACCACCAGCCAGTGAGTTGAAAGCGGGCACGAATGAACGAGAAAAAGCAACACATATTGCTTAAATGGAAATGAATTAATTTCGACGGCCACCGCCACCGATCGGTGCTCCGACCCGGGGGGAGCAAGAGAGAGCTTTTGATTTTTGCATCCGGTGCAGCAGCATCAGCTCGAATCGATCCCAGCCGAGCTCGCGCGCGCGCGCCTGTATGTGTGTGTGGGTGTTTGCTGCGTATCAAGGCCTGCCCGGCGTGCATGCATTTTCGTGTGGGCATATAAGCTATATGCGGACGGACGAGCGTTTCGGTCGGTTGGTCGGTCGGTCCATCATCAATACATGACGCGCGCGCGCTTGACCGTGTCCTTTTCGGATGCGATGCATCGGTTTGTCGGGCTCGTGAGCTGGGTTTGAGGACCACGCGTGTCCTGGTGCCGCACTGTGCATGTCCTGCTGCATCCTGTCACGGGTGGCTCGTTGACGAGCGAACGTGAGTGTGATGAACAGGCAGGTGGAACGAACGATGTGAGAGAGAGAGAGAGAGAGAGAGAACGAGGTGGCCGATGGGTCGTCGTGTATGTGTGTGCTCACACCGCTCACCGGCTCCACACACGTGTGGGCGCGATTGGAAGGCACAGCAGCAAAAAAAAAAAACAAATCATCCACCACTGGTAGCCGCCGGAAAACCTATAAGCAGGGGTGTGGGGGCTTTCGAATCGAAAAACTGACCATCTGTGCGAGCGAGAACGCGAGAGCACAGTGGAGGCGGTTTTTTTTTTCGTTGTTGTTAGGTTTTGCTTGCGCGTCCTTGTTTTTGGAACCCCTTTCGCGGTGCCGTATCCTTTTTCGTCGATACGGTTCACGTTTGACGGTATTCGCTGTGGCATTTTGTACTGACGGAGCGGGTTTCCAGCTCCCTGTTTTTTTTTATTCTTTGGTATGCCTCGCCTGTTTGATGTGCTTTTTCATCTGGCTTCCCGTTCGTTCGTCGTTGGGGGTTGGGTAGTATTTTGTTTTTTTTTGTTCTTCCCCCCCCAGTGCATCTCACATGTCCTCGCTGCTCGGTTGGATGCAGCTAACACGCGCGCACGTGGAGGAGACAAGCCTGCAGGTCCTATTGCTTGGGTACCATGGGAAGAAGGACCTCTTCTCGAGTGCTTTCAAGCTCCACGAATGCTGCCACCGTATGGATTGCATTTTTCCCCGGTGCCGGATGCGTGCTACATGATTTAAAGCACAACGGGAAAAGAGAGAAAGAGCGAATGATGGAAAATAAGCGAGCGACGTTCGTCCTTGCCTCCCACGCACCCATTTGGTACCCATTTTTTTTTCCTCATTCTCCATCACGCGAGAGCTTTTAAAAAGCGGGCTCGCTTTTATGCGTCGTCCTGGCACGACGGACCCATCCGTTCCACGGTTCCCCGGTCACGTGTCCTTCGTGTGATTTTTCTCCCCATTTTTGCCCACCACACTCCCGTCAAAAAAAAAAAAAGGACGAGCGACAGGATCGACAGATCGACAGGATTCGCAGAGGCAGAGGCAACGGGACACCTGTGTGTCCTGTCGTTTTGCGTCCCACTTTCCCCGAGTGGGGGGAGAAGCTGGTTAGTGTCGCACACACGAGTGTGTGTGTGTGTGTGGGGGGGGGGGGTGAGTGGGTGGATTTTTTTTGTTGGTAAATTCCCCAGGACTCAGGAGCAGTTTCGGGGCCCCAGTTGTTTATGTGTGCCTTAAACTGGCCAACCGAGCGCTCTGGTCTGGCAATCGTCATCGAACGTGGCACCTCATGTCCCCCCCGAGTGGGTGTGTGTGTGTGTGGGTGTGTGGGTACGTGTCGCCAGGACGAATGAATGGCGCGGTTCGCCACGATTCGATTGTGCTTGTGTGTATCGAAACGGTGTGTTCCATCTTCTCTTTCTCTGTTGGGGTGCTCGCGAGTGTTTTTTTTTCCACCTTCAATCCATTCTCTGTCTCTCTTTCTCTCTTTTGCTCCTCTTCGTTCGGGATTTATCACCCCCGCCGGTTGCGCTTTGTCGGGGGGAAAAAAGGGGAAAAATCGGGAAACCCGGGAAAATGCTGATATTCTCCTCGCCCTTCCTCGTGGTAATCATCCATCCATCCGTCCGTCGGACGAGTGAGCCAAAGCATTGTTCAGTGCGGGTTTCGCGAAAAGCAAGCGAACGATGGACAAAAGGAAGGAAACTCTACATACACACAAAAAAAAGTAGCGAAGGACGAAACGGGGCTCTATTTTTTTTTTGTTTCAAAATTCCACCCCAATGCCACCGCGGCCATTCGAATGCCCGTTCGGCGTTTGAGAGGATATTTCGATTCTGTTTTTTTTTTGCACGAGAATGGATTTTCGTTCCCCATCCTGTGCTCTCTCTCTCTCTCTCGCTCTCTCTCTCTGTTTTGTCTCATTCGCACTAATTCTTCATCTCTCCCACATATGTACACCGCGCGCGCTTTGCATGGTTTTGGGATAGGGTAGCGTTTTTGTTTCCATCCTTTCTGGCTCCATTTTTTTTTTCGTTTAGTTCCCTTTTGCTTGACCCGCTCCAAATCAAACGGATTGAGCGAGAGTGGATTGGCTGCGAAGTTAAAGTGAGAGAAGCCGGAAAGGGGATGCCGAAGGTTCCCCTTAAACCACCCAAACCCTCTGCTGCTCCGAACGGGTGGTACAAATTGGAACGGAAGCCGAATGAATGAAGGGACAGAAGCGGCGCAGCACTGTGCCCTTGTGGGTGGAAAAAAGGATGCTGCTGATCCTGTTCTACCTTTTTAACCGAGGCAGCAGAAGGCGACCCCCATTTGCAGCAGGTTACGCGTACGGTTTCACTGTGCACCTTTCGTTGCAATAGCGAAAAAGTTTGCACCCATCGGTAATACAACACCACCCAGCCAGCAGGCGAGAAAAAGATGCTTCCCAGCGGCTGCTTTTGTGCGCGATTGACGTACAATCGAAGGCGAGTGATCGAGAGAGAGAGAGAGAAAGAGATGGCCGACAAGGTGCTTGCATCGACCTCCTCGTGAAGGGTTTTCCCTCGTGTGTTCACCGTTCGCCGGTGATTTAATTGATTTAATCGATTCACAAATTAGAACCTTTGCAGGATGCGCCACCGTCGAGTAGCGATCGGATTCTCCTGTGGAGGTCGTAGTGCCGCACTAGAAATGTGTGTCAAATGTGCCAGCTTTAAGACGCTTCGAGCTGGTGGGTGATGCGTTTTGAAACGGCGTGCAAATGGAGCGCTATTTAAACCGAACTTTTGCATTGGAGCTGCATCGCCTGTTGAGCTTTTCTTGTGCTAGGCTCGATGGCGGTTTGTCGTAGGTGGCTTCCCATGTGGTGTAATATGAGCAGGTGATGAGCTCACTTGTGCCGTGTGCTTGAAGGAAACTGGCCTCTGAAATTGCAATTTTGCAATTTGTGCACCATTGCTAGCACACGCACTCTGTGCTTTTTCGCCCAGCTCCGTCCATGCTCCGCTGGTTCTTGCGATTTGATTTAATTAATCAAGTGCGTCCGCGTGCCACGGCCATCTCTCGGTTAAAGCGGTGCGTGCATGTGCAGGAACAAGGCACCGCGGTTTGGGTTGCAATTTCCGTATGTGTGTGTGTGTGTTTGTGCAGCGCCAGCAAAACTCCACGCACGTAACGCCCGCAGGATGTGTTGTTCCATTTCACCGTCGATGTTCCAATATTTGGACCAACCGACGGGTGCCACTCAACCAGCAGCCGGACAGTAGCTGTGGGTGGTTCAGTTTTTCTCCGCCCTTCGTAAAAAAAAAGAAACTTTCCAGCCTGGACACCGACGAACGCGCTCCGGTGCTCTTCCATTTGTGGTGTTCTACGCGAGTAAAACCGCGCCGGGGTTTCCATCGGACGCGCGCGAGTGTATGTGGCCCTTGGCTTGGCGCGTCCGAACAGAGGGGGGGGGGGGGAGAAGCGTCCTTTCGGGAAGCACCCTCCGCCCACGCCATCCATCCACCAATGCACCCTCCGGGAGTGCCTGGACGGCTGGGCGATGCTTTCCCGCTGACGGTGTATATATTTGAGGCATAATTGGAAAAGCGGCTCAACCCCAACACACACACACCCACACACACACACGGGTGGGTGGTGGAAAACACCCTCGCAAAAAAAAAAATCAGATCAGTGGCCCTTTCCTGAAATGGGTGAGCGCGGGCGGGTGAGCGAAAGTATCCCGAAATGAATGGAAATAAATCAATAATAGCGCACCCTTTTTTTTCCTCCTCTTCTTCTGCTTTTTCTTCTTTTTCTCCCCCATCGTGGTGTGGGCGCATTTTCGATGCTTTTCGCAAATCGAACCTCACCCCCCCCCCCCCCCCAAACATTTGCCGCCGATCTTGACCGCCAGGATTCCCGCGTCCTTTAGGTGTGGGTAACTCTCTTTCGCTCTCTCTCTCTCTTTCGTCCTTTTGGCTGCCCTTTTTCCTGAACCGGCGCAACATGGCGTGGCGTGGCGATGCCATCCGTGGTCCGGTCGCGACTGGACGTCGGATTCGCGAGATTTTCCTCCCCTCTCCCCACCCCCTTCCCCCTCCACAACCACCCGTTCCGATCTGCCCCCGTCGTGTTTCGGTTCAACGGTTTCCGAGCTCTAGCCGACGGTGCAGAATCGGGTGTGTGTGTGTGTGTGTGGGTGTTACCTCCCACTTTGCCCGTTTCGCTTCCCATTCCGGGGATGGTGGGAAGGGAAAATTTATATTTTAAAATTGGAACCGTCATATCTTTTACTTTTTATTTGCGAAACAGCGAAGCGCGAACGCGCGCACTCGCCCCCGCGAGGACGAGCCAGTGGCTTTTCGTATATTTCGCAGTGTTGTGGAGTAAAGCGGCGGGTGGGGGAGTGGGCAGGGTGGTTGGAGGGGCTGACAGGGTGGGAAAAATAATATCGAGAAATATGGGGGATAGATGATGTATATTGCGTACGTGTGGGTGTGTGTGTGTACGCGAAAAGGACACACGCGGTGTGTGGCTTCCACTCTGGGCGTGATTTTTATTAAGTCTTTTTTTTTTGTTCGTGTGTCGACGATTTTCCCAGTCTTTCGGCTTTGCGTGGATGTGTACATACATAAGTTTTTTTTGTTTCCAATTTAAATTCTCCTTTCCAACCCAACGGAACTCACCCCCCACATCGAGCTCTGGCCTATTTCACCGGTGCTCCGTGTATTGATGCGTTCGACAGTTGCGTTCCAGTCCGGTAAAGGACCGTGTGCGAATGGGGGAGAAAGAGCGAAAAAGAGAGAGAGAGAGAGGGTGAGAAACAAAGGACCACCGGCACGAGCTGGGGGTGGGTATGTGCCCAGTTATCGGGCAAAAAGGATTATTGAGTTTCCCTTCGGCGGCGGCTTAACAGCGCTTTCCTTTTTGCGCATATAAAAATATATTTTTCGACAAATATATTGCGCCCGGCATCGCGTCGTGCATGAGCGATGGTGCAAAATGTGGCCAACAAAAAAATTGGGGTTTTCCTCATTTCAAGGCGTCCACCGCGTAGGTCTATGGAAACGGACTGAAAGGAATTTTTTTTTTCAAAACTCGCTTCCCAGCTTGCAAGCCTTTTTAGCTTGCAATTATGGCGATTCAACGGCAAGCCATGCAGGTTAATTTGTTCCTTATATCATTTCGCGGCTTCCCTTGCGTGATGTGTGGCTGCTTTTCTCCACATTCCGGACAGTTGAGGATCCGCCCGGTCAGTACTTTTCATTAGGCTTGCTTTCTCGTTAGCGGCATCCTCCACAAGCACCTGCCTCCATGGCGCTTCGCGTTCATTGTGAGCTCGTCCCATTTAAAGGGGATTCCAGTTTCCAGCTCACTGGGTGTGTAGTCGGTTTTATTTTATTTTATTTCATTTTTTTTGCTCTCTACCGTCATCTCCTAAAACGCACCACTCCGTCGTGTCGGACTGGACTGGAAGCACCGTAAAATATGCATCATCGCTGAATCCGCGTTCCGGAGCATAGCATTTTTGCGCCATTCCCAAATCCCGAACGATCTGAGTGGACGACGACGCGGGTTTGGTGGATCAGTGGAAGGATGGAGCAACAAAAAACGGCTCGAAAAAGGACCAAACTGGACGACGGAACTCGCCCCCTTTGGGCGACCTCTGCACGGCCGTGTATGTGCGCCGCCGGTCGCGGCATGTTTGATTGATATTGATATTAATATCGAAAAATGCGAGCCCCTGGCACAATCCTGGTGGGTGCTGATGGCGATCTGCCCTTTTTTCGCTGTTTTTTTTCTCTCTGTGTGTGTGCTCTCTCTCTCTCGCTCCATTTTGAATTCGTTTGCTCCGCTACGGCCGGTCTGGCCGGTTTGAGCCCGGACAGGTGGTAGCTTGGAACGCGTTGGACTGCCCCCGAGGCAGCCGTAGCCATTGTCGATTGATGGCTCCCGGTCAGATGAAGAATTCATAGACGAAAAAAAAAGGAAATGCTTTTCAGCAGTCCCGGGTTTTGGGACGGAAGCTGGGTAAAAAACGAACCGACCGAACCAAACCCGCATTTCGCGTTGGGATTTTTAAAGTGAAAAAGAACGTATTCACGGACGGTTAGCTCTCCTGTGTGCAGCTCTGATCGAACCTTACCTTTCCGCTTTCCGTCCGTATCTTCGTCCCCGCTAGGCACTGGACGAGTACGACATCCAGCCGGATCTGCCGCAGGCGCTGCGATTGCTGGACGAGATGAACAACAACTTCCAGCAGGTGTCCGATCTGGTGGGCAATATGCTGCAGCGAGTGAAAACCGGCGAGCTGTCGACCGAGTACGGGCTGAACTTTCTCGAGATCAAGTACCACATGCTGCTGAACTATCTCATCAATCTGACGTACGTGGTGTTGCGGAAATGCTCGGGTAAGTGCAGATATGCTTTGTCGAATACCTGAGACACGCGTCAACCGTTCCCAATACGAGTCGCCGTGTTGATTAAACATTAAAAAAAACTGAAATTTGTTTGCCAAAACGACGCCCACTGAACGACGATGTGTGAGGGTGCGAAGCTTCTATCAGTTTATAATTTGCAATTTCAACTCACTCCCAGGGCACCGAATCGAGAAAGATCCATCGATCGATCGGCTGATAGAAATACGAACCGTGCTGGAGAAGATCCGACCCATCGACTATAAGCTCCGGTATCAGATCGACAAGCTGGTGAAAACGGCCGTCACCGGCAGCAGCACGGGCACCGCCGATCCAACCGCGTTCCGTGCGAACCCAGCCAACCTGATATCACAGATGCCGGCCCCGGGCGAGGAAGCCAGCCAGGGCGGTGGCAGTACGGCAGCGGCCCTGGCAGCATCCGGTGAAGATGGTCCCGATCCAGACGACGGTGCCGACTCGGACAGCTCGGCGCAGGTCATGCTGAAGCTGAAGCGCGCCAAGGAAGCGGCCAAAAAGGGAGGCGCCCCAGGCGGTGACCGTGGTGGTGCTGATGGTGCTGGTGCGGCACGACGCTCCAAGTCGGACGTGTACGTGCCACCCAAACTGACATCGATGCCTTACGACGAGGACACGAAGCCAGACCGGGCCCGCAAGCAGCTGGAGCGCGCAAAAAAGCATGCCCTCGGTTCGTCGCTGATACAGGATCTGAAGGACGAGTATCTGGACACGCCGGTCGAGCTGTCGAGCAGCTCGCGCGCCCAACAGATCCTGTCCCGCCGCGAGCGGGAACGGGAGGAGTACGAGGAGACGTATCTTACGCGCCTGCCGGTCACGAAGGCGGACAAACACCGCAGCAGGAAGCTAACGACGCTAGGTAAGTTGCCAGTCCATCCTGGACGGTGGGAGGTTGATCTGGTTTTAACGTTCCGGGGACATTGTTTGCGAGGGCTTTCCGAACGGCAAAAACGGGTTCATTTCTTGTTTGTCTTTGTACCGCTTTGAATGGCGATGCTTGCAGCGTGAGCAGCCAATATTTTGTCTATTTTGCTTTTCCGGCTATTCCTTTGTCCTTAAATTGTCCCAGTTTGCTTGTGGCGTTTGCTACGCAACGTTTAATATAGCAATACCGGATTTGTGTGGAATATTTGAAAGTAGTCCGTGTCCTGCATGGCTAAGGAATCAAAGACATACATTGCTATGGGTAGATTGTTTAGGGAAATTTTGGTGGAAATTTGCGGAACATTCGATGCTTCGAGCTGACAGCAAATTTCTCGTACTCCGTAAAAGCTCGCTTAGTAAGGACGAATCGAAAGCTTTAGAGCACTTGCGGGAAAGCTCGCATGCATGTGAAGCTTTTAGAGTGGTTTCTATACTATCGCAAAACGAAATGTTTTATTTGATTGCAAAACGATTTCGAACAACGAAAGGATCCTTTTCGTTTGTTTTAAACTGCACGAAAGAAACGATTTATTTTTTAGAACTGTACTCCCGGCTTATAATATACTTTTTTACTCTTTCAGCTTCTCTGGGCGATGAACTGACGAGCTTCACGGATATAAGCGTGCTGAACGAAGACTATCCTTCCACGTCTGCAGGCGGTGGTGGCGGAAAAAAACGCAAAGCTGGAAAAGTGAACAAAAAGCACGGTAAGAAACGTCGCTTCCGTTAAATTGTCCCACCACGGGGACAAACGTAGCACCTTCGAGCGAGCGGAAGAAAGAAAGAAAAAAACAGGAAATGGAAGCATCGGTACCAGCCACTACACAGCATCCTGCAAAAAAAGCTCACTAAAAGTTTCAATCTATAACCGAAAGCTTCGAACCGGTTCGGTTGAAAAATTTGAACCGGTTAGGAAGCGTAGGGTACTATTTCTTGTCTTTTGTTTTTTTGCAGCTCATATCGCTGCTTTTTTGAGTTTTTGTTGACTTCGGTTATGTGTTCGGAATTATTGTCGTTCGTTGCAGCAGCATATTTTGTGTTGCATTTATTCAGTTAATACTACAACTATACTTCAAATTTTATTTTGAAACTGGGTATGGCTAAAACTATGGGCGATGCGTTAGAAAACGTTCAAATAGAGCTGCAGCGTGAGGAAGTTTGTAAAATAGAAAAACTACGGTTTACCAGAAAGCAGTAGCAGTGCGAAACAAGAAAAGCTAAACTATGAGAGAAAACTCGAACCATGAAAAATATCTAAATAATGTAAAAGATAACAAATTACAACGTTACAAGAGAAGCCTTTTATAATATATTTATAAGAGAATATTTTTTTGTTTTCAATAATACTACAACCATCAAAACTGAAAAAAGCTCGCTCAAGCGATAAGAAAACTGATGCAGAACTAAAGCAGAGAGTCGCGTTTGAACCAGACGGCCAAATCGCATTGTACACTGCATCTTTTGTATGCGCATTCGTTATTATTTCCTTCGTTGGGCGTTCGTATTCGAGAAGCGAGATATACAAACCCTAGCTATAAAGAAATAGAACTAAACTGTATAATAGTACTATGAAATCAGACAAAGCAACAAAACAGAAAATAGTTAATGATATGAAAATGAGATCTTTACGTTGTTTTCTAGTATGAATACAAGCAACTCCGCGAATCATAAGCACGGGCAGCGCAATCTGAATCAGCGCAACGATATAACTGTTAGCGGGGAGTGCGTGGGAGTATCAGGGTGAAACTAAGAAGGAAGTAGCCAGGAGGCGGATAAAATAAGGGACGCGAAAGAGAGGATGTTACGATAAGATTAACCATATTGTTGCCTTTTTCTATAACACGTACGTAAAGAGAAAGAGATTTCTTATGAACCAGTAGTGAGGGAGCACGTGGAACAATGCTGGATCTAGAGAGTTTGTGCGAGTCGTGAATGAGCTGTAAGTATGCGAAACCAAATGCATGCAGGGAAACTAATTAGAAGCAGACGAAAGGCGATAGAACATACAGAGACGTTCAATACTGGTACTGGTTTGCTGTAGAAGCTCATATATACAATTTTTTAATGAACTAAATCTACCCCGAAACGTATACTAAGTGGTTACAAAGGTTAATTTTTGTTTGATGTTTTACATTGAGTTATCTTTGAAATATATGAAAGATGAACTAATACTTCCATAATCCCCGTAAGCACGCATTAGGGGAAACTCACGTAAGGACAGATCCACAAGCATACTCACAAAACCTCAATAAAAAGAAGCAGAATTCGAACGCCCGAATGAAGGAAACAATAAACGACTTAAGTGGATAAGTTTAGATAAAAGGTGTAGCGTGAAAGCGCACGATGAAGCTGACGGAGAGTGTGTCCACAAGACCACATCACGTTGTGAGGGTCCTAGAGAGAAAGAATTCAAAATGAACACAAAAGAAATATTATTTTATACAAGTTGTATAGCATATTTTCTTGGTCGCATTTCCAACCGAGCTAGTGGAACATATTAAAGAATATAGAAGTAATGGCGCAATTTTCATTGCATGGATAGAGGCTGCAATGAATTGCCAAATATGGTGAAAAAATGAAAAAAAGAACATGAACTCTAACGGAGACGGTAACATTGTTTCCGGAACAAAAATTCTACTAGGTTGATGAAGTTGGTACGAAAACGAAATCAACATCAATTATCATGGTTTCAAAGCAAAATTTAGTTACGTGCGTCAGTAGAAACCCCTTTCATCGTTAAATGTTTCTCTTTATTTAGGAAACATTTTTAAAGCAATATCAATCAACAATCAATTGTTCAGTTTGGTTTGAACTGTTATAGTTTTTAGTTTTTGCTATCAATTGTTCGAAACGTTAAAACATAATAATTTGATTTGAGTTTGTAACAGTTACATATGGTTTCATTTGTTTGTACTATTACTTTTCTATACGGTTTTAATAAATGCTTCTTAAGTTTACAGCATGTTTTGTTTTAATTTTGTTTGAATGTTGTTTGTCTATTCTTTTTCTTCTTTACAATTTTGTTGAATTTATTTTCGCCTAATTTTGTAACCAATAGCCTATACAGCCTTTTAATTGTGCAATAGGAAATGCGTGCAATTTGAATCGAGACGTTTCATGGCTAGATTAGTGAAGCCTACATCGCACTACAATCAAAATATACCTGTGCGCTTTTCCTATACCGCAGGAGAGGAGAATCAAACTGCAATGCATTGGTATTGGAAATGATAACCCGTAAAGTGGTGTTTTTATTTCAAATTATGCATTAATTTATTGTGTAAGTCATTACGGGGCTCAATGGGGGAACATCAAAAGAGAGAGGCGGCCATAAAATCAATCAAATTCGCCATCATTTGTGTTGATATCCATTTTATGTTTGCGCGTGGGTGAGTCCCGAAGCTCGACTCCATAATTCCCTGAGAGCGCGGCAGAGCAATTCATTAATTAAAATTAATTAATAAATCATTGCGGGGCAAACAAAAACATATCAATTCACGGTGCAATGCACAGGAGGCGCTGACAAATTTAAATCAAACATATGGCAAGAAAAAAATGCATCAAAATGAGTCGACGTAGCGTTGCCAGGGCAACCGTTCGTTCGGTGCAGCAGCGTGCTCTCCGGTGGTTGTAATTTGGCGATCAGAAGAATGCAACGGTCTGCTAAATTTGCATTCGAAGGCGCTGACCGAAGCGCCTCACCGGGGAATGACTTTTGTGCCAATTTTTAAAACACCAACGAGACCCGATTGTGAGGATGCAATGCACCAGATGGCGTGCGGCGTGTGTCCAATCAATTAATCATCGTTGGGTGGAAAATTGCAGCTTTTCCACCGTTCGCGTACTCACTGAACGCTGGTTGCGCTTATTACATGTGGCAACATCATTTGCTTGTGCTGATGAAGCTTCCTTTGAATCTTTTTCGGTGCAATGTGCGAGCAGAGAACGGTTAAAATAAACTCCACCCCTGGTTAAGCCTGTTGCAAATGACTCACTCACAGATCATGCGAGATAATTGTTGCATTATTGCGCTAATGAATCCGGTGCAGGTGAAACAAAATCGTGACGGCACAGAACAATCGAACACCGCAACGGTGCAAACGGGATCACCCTCCCACCAACGTGCTGATAAGAGTGGCGACCATCTGGGGTGGGCCGTTTAACAAATCCAGTGGCACGGAAGAGCGGAAAGAGGGATTCGGATTGGATAAAATTCATGAATAAATTTTCCATCCGACCGGATTACAAGCGCAACGATCTGATTAATATTGATGCAACAGCAAGCAATTAATAATTATAATTTAAAGCACACGTCAAACCCACCCCCAGACTCCTGGCCGGGACGGCCAATTATCAAAAAAAATCGTGATGCGGTGCGTGTGAACTGCTGCAAATCGGTGCACAGAAGCTGTGAGCGAATATGAGGCACAATTCGGTTGGGCGTAATGAGGCGGAAGGCAACTTTGGCAATTGTTTCGTTTGTACTGCAGTTCGGTAGGGAAGTTGGAAAATGTGGACGGAGGAGAAATGATGAAAAGAGATGAAAATTTAGACGAAACTGCGTACTACTCTTTCGGAAGCTATAACGGCAAGTACGGCTTTGGAATGTAACGTGTTTAGACTTAAGGTGGAACCAATGAATGCCTCAAAATTGTTTGAGATCCAAAATTTACCCCAAAATTGCAAATAAATCCCGCGCACACGCCACACCAGCTGCCCGGAAGGAACGAGAAGCCGTCTCGCTTAGGGTGGCATCGGAAAAGGAAAAAGGACGCGTTGCCAAGGGCAACATGTCTGCACGTTTCTCGATCGCAGCTGGCGTGCGTTTGCTTGGGTATCAAAATTCCGTACCACGTGTTACGGTTGTGGAAATTCAAAATTTGTCTCAATCGGAGCCGGTGCGCGCGATAAAAAAAAGCGGCTCGCTCCGAAGCAGAAAATGGCAGTTACACAAAAAAAAACCCAAAAGGCAGCACCGATTAAACGGCTCACGCCGAATCAAAAAAACTCTTTCGATTTGTTGAGTATATCTCAAGCAGCAGATTTGCTATTGTGTTTGTCTCGAAGTTTAGCGTGTTTTTGGTGGCTTATCCTTTTCTGTTTGTCTGTTTGTTTTTTGACCCGCGCTTTGTTGGACGCTGGAGGTCGTAAGCAAATTCTTATTAAATTTAGCATAATGTGTACCGCGTTTTTTACCTTTAGCATCTTTGGTGTAGCTACGTTAACTTAAGTACATTTTGTCGCACTAACCGTATACATATATTTGGACCTAAGAAAGATAGCGTTAACGATAAAAAAAAAACGATAAGTTTGGCGCTGATTTGGCGAAAAGAGTTCAGTTCGTGCAGAAGATGTTTTGAGACAAAATCGTTCCAACACACCACCGCGGGCGCACGTTTTACGGGTGTGATAACGGGGCAGGACGCTTTTAAGGGCGGCACACGAACATTTACAGCCCACAATCAACACACCCAACCCCTCCGATTAAACGGTTACCCCACGCGGGTGTAAGCGCACCGAAATCGCCCACAATGTTATCTATCACACTGTGAAAGGACGATGAGCAAGAGAGCAAAAAAAAACAAGCGCAAACAAACGAATAATCAAAGGACGCGAGCTCGTCGCGGGCAAATTTTAGCTATTGAATGCAAATATTTGAGCTGAATGAAATATTTCCCACCCACGCGAACCTCGCCGCGCTAATGTTCGGTTCGGGCACGTTTCCGGAGCGCGTGAAAGGATCCACAGGGTCCACTTGGTGGGTGAGTTCGCGCGTTTTTTTTTGCGGGTGTGTGTGCGTTCTCTCTCTCCTCTTCAGCTCCTCTATTCTGGCCATATTTTGTGTCCTCGCAACGAACTTCCCCCGTTTGTTCCGAACCGCGTGTCCTGACCGGGCGCGATTTCGCTTGGCCGATTCCGGAACCTAAAGCGTGGGCCCGCTACCCGGGTCATGGCGTTAATCAGCGAAGGTTTTGTTAAATGAAGCGTAACGGCATGAATCCCGGATACCGATACGGTCGATTGGCACCCGGCGGACCATCGATCGGGGGTGGCCGCGGTCGCTGCTTCCTGCCAGCCTTCTCGGAAACGTGTGGCGGTGCTCTCCTTTCTGCTGTTTTTTTTTGTCGACACCGACGACGAATATTAAATTTTTAATTTATCAAATCGAAAGTGCGCCGACTGGGTGCTCAAACCACCCCATGGGGACCGGATGGCGCTTGGGATGGGCCGCGATAATAATGAGCGGGCAGAAACGAGCGAGAGAGAGAGAGAGAGAGAGCACTAGGACGAACAAACACACCAGAAAAAAAACGCATCCCCTCCCCAAAACGGCATTAATTCTGGGTGGAAAATGAATGCAAAAAAAAGGATCGGTAAAATCACAGCGGAACGTTTCCGTCCTCATTTCCCCCACCCAAAAACGCCCCGAGTGTCAAGGGTGATGACGAGAATGAAAGACAATTTTCGCTTTACGTTCGCTTGATTGAGTCGAAACTTGATTAGTGAGTGAATTATGCCGGCTCGCATTTTCCCAGGATTTTTTTTTCGGTTACTCTGTCTTATTGTCCACCCCACATTGGGACATTGGTTAGAGTTGTCTTTTATACGGATTTTTTGTTGTGTTGGGTGTGCTTTTAGTTGGAGCTGGAGTTACAGGAACCAAACTCCAATCGGGGAAGAAGCGGCGAACAGAAAAAAATATATATATCCTCAGTAATAACGGTCTGGGAGGAAAATAAAACAACCGTACATCTCCACGGATAATGAGGTAGGACGAGGCTGGATGGTTGTTTCATTTTCGTGCCCTTTATTCCCTCCCTCGAGCCTTCTTTCACCTCGTCACTCTCTCTCTCTCTCTCTCTCTCTCTAGCAGGGATAATGTACAATTTCAAACCTGACTGTTGAGCTGGCCGGCCGTGACGAGAGGCTTCACACCGAACAACAGCATAATGTTTGTCGAACTGCGCTAATGGCTTTGGCTGTTTGGAATTGATGAGATTTTCGAAACTTCGTGTTTTGTTAATGCAAAAAAAAAGAAGAAGCAAAAAAAGTGTAGCTGCAGCAACAACAGGGAAAAAAAATTCCTAATACAAACAGTTCCCGGAAAGATTTTTCGCAACTGTTGGGCGGTTTTAACAACCCCGGAAACGAGGATTAGCTTTTTTCTCACCTCATCTCCACCGGAAGGAGTTGTGAATGGAAATAAAAAAAAGACCGACGAGTTGTTGAAAGGTTATTTAGGGGTTCGTGATTATTTTTTTTATCGTTGAGTAAAGATCACTGCAACTGGCAGCGAGGTTAATTAGGCAGCGTTTTTTTTTTGGTTGGCATTTTTTTCTTTTGCCTCTTAACGTATCTATTAATCTTCACAGCGTTGAACATGACAATTTTGAACACTGACATGGTTCGGTTACGCGTTCCAGCTCACCCTTAAAGGGGTTGATTAATTTTATCTCCATGAATGGGCCCGTAATGGGTGGACACACGTAATGAGCTAACATAGTACAGGCTTTAGCGAGAAGCAAATGACGAGAGAGAGAGAGAGATAGAGGGTGAAAATAAAAGGATCGCTCCAGATAACACTCCCATCAGGGCATCGCAACGCTGTTATAATTATCTCATGGTTCAATTTTATTGCTGGCCAATAATTTGTGCCACCGCAGCCGAACCGATCCATTTAAAAGTGCAACCTTTGCGTGTAACCGGAACCTGGGGAAGGGAACGATAGCAAAATTGCATCCGATATATGCGCGCATATGCACGTTTCGAGCGCTAACGAGCAACGGGGTACCGTTCGTGGGTGGATTTTGTGGTTTTTAATTTACCATATACGCAAGCTTTCGCCACGAGTTTCATTTTCAGCGCCCGGACAGATAAAATGCGCCACGCGATAACACGCATTTGCAATAAAAATTATGCGTAATGCGTTTTTAATTATTAACCGCACGTTCTGATTTCTGAACGCAATTTTTTGTCACGCCCCGCCAACGGTGTTTGTAGGGCTGTTGAAGCGAGCCCTTTTATTATTTATTTTCCACTCTCTGTGAGTGGAGCATCTGAGCAGGGGAACAAAGCCCAATAGTTACCACATCCTGGCGGATCGTTGTTTGGGCTTTAATTTTGCTTAAAATCGGTACAACGCACGATCTGCGTCCCGCGGTTGGGTGGTATAATTTTCGTCCTCCCGTTACGGTTACGGTGGTAGAAAAAGGCGTTAAGAACGCCCCATTTTTGGCACATTATTTTGGCATTTCATAAATCATCATAAGGTGTACGAGTGTGTTTAGAACAGACTCAAAAAAATTAACGCACACAGTTTGAATTGAAAGAGAACGCAATTTTTGGCAAAGAGTGGTTTGGATAAAATTAATTTAAAATTTAAAACGATACTGGCATAAACTCATAAAAAAGGTAAAGAGAATAAATAGCTATCCGTACGATAATTAAAACAAAGAAAATGGTAAACGAGCTGTACAACTGTAGCGAAAATGGATGGCAAACAAAGCCAACACTTTGGGCCCCCGATTCTAAACTTGACAGAATGTTATCAAAATTTTAATCATACGCGGTGAATTATGCAAAAAAAAACGAATCCTTTAGATAGGGAGTTACACGTTAAAATAGTCGCTCAACTCATCGCTCATCTGATAGGTGCTGAAGCAAAATTCAAAATTTAAGCTAGATAAGAACGATGTACTCTATCACACTAACGTAAGGACTGGACACAGGAGACTGGAGAACGGCGATAATAGAGCACACGGAACACTATAAACTTTAAACCTCTTTTGGGCGAATTGAAGGAGAGTCCAATGAAAGAGTGCAGAGGTGAAGAAAGGAAAAACAAGAAAGCCAAGAGAAAAGCATCTATAATAATGCAATAAAAATGAGGAAATGGAACGGCGAACAGGTGAAGTAATTAAAAGAGAGCTTAAACAAAGTGAAAAAGAAAAATACACACACACACATGATAAGAAAGGGCGACAAGGTGCCGGAGCACCGGAATGGTAGCCAATGGTTGTACACACCGTGAGTGGGTGGAACGGTTTGCTAATATGATCACCGACGATTACTGGCCAGCAGCATCCCCGACGTTAACTCAATTGCAGCATTTTCTGCTCAATTTGACTGCATTACGGCCCGGTGCCGTGGCTGGTCGTTTGGTCCGGTCGTACAATTCGATTACACGTTTTCAAAACCGGATCGTGGCCACTTTGCTGATGAGTAATGAGCGATGGCTGGTGCTCGTGAGGTGATCATGTGCCGTTACGCGAGACTCGCCGACTGGGCTGATATATTGAATATTTGTATAAAATTGGGTGCAATGTTCGATGCATAAATACACACTATTACTAAGGGAAAGGGAGAAAAGCGAGAAAACCGAAGCAAAAAATAAATTAAATACTACGACAAACAGGAGAAGAGTACGGCCCGACGTGGCGCTGGAAAATGTTGAACGGTAAAAAGAGGATGAGATGATTAATACCTTGATATTGCCTTCGATTATACAAAATAAATAAAATAAAATGAAACTTAAATTAATTTTTTTAAATATCAAATAACATGAACGCATAAAAGGGAGTCAGAAGCGGAGTGAAAAAAGATAAATAAAAAACAAAGTGAAGAAAAGGCGAGAAGGCAGAAGCGTAACTTACAAAAAAAAACCAGAAACAGATCAGAAAACCAAACACAAAAGCCAACACAAATAGAGAGCAGAAAAAGGAAAACTTGAAATCACATCTTATATTTATACACCGAGATAGAGAAAACCCCCGCCAAGGTGGGCGTGAGGCGGGAACCAATCCTACTTTTGCGTGCGAGTAAAATCGAACACAAAGATGTTAACTGTTGTTTTAACGTGAATGTTTGTTTTTTTTATTGTGTCTTCAACCGTTTGTTTCACGACTTTTCATTTGAATTCCGACGAATTCGATGCTAGAAGGAGCTAGTGGTTGATTTCGTGTGTTATCAAACATTTAGAACAAACCATTGCACGACAGCTACATCGTCACACGCCAAATGCAAACACATACAATAGACTGGCCACAATTGTTTTACCAAATGATGATGAACAAACAAAAAGCACAAAACCGAGAACCAAACCAACTAAAGTGAACAGCAGGAAAACCCTTTTCCTCTTCCCAACAACAATAGATCAATAGCTGAGAACTGAAGCCTCGTGGAAGCGAGCCGTACCGTACTTGAAACAATTCAAAAAATCGTGTTAAACGAGCTTGAAACGAACGAAGATGAGCATTAAGATGCGAGAATGGAAAGCGAACAAGACATAGAGGGAAAGTTGAGGTAGGAAAGGACAGCAAAAAGTAAGCGCGTTTGAATTCGAAGACACGATACATTCAGTCACAAATTCACTGCAACATTTATTTAAACGTAACATATGAAAGATCAAAGGTAGTATCCAGGCAAAAAACATACTCAAAATGAATATACGTTATGGAGCGGAAAAGCGTGATGGCGAAGGAAAAATCTAAACGATATAAAATCGTAGACGTTTTGACACTAGAGATATACAGCTAATGGAATGGCGCTATCGAACGCATTTAAACAAACAAAAAAAAAGCAAATCTAATATATTTGGCTAAATTTAAGGAAACAAAAAAAAAGAAATTACTATACTTTAACGAAAAACTCCAAAAAACTATAAAAAATCTCAAATCAATGTAGTGCGTTTTAGTAATAAACGATGCAGAGCGAGTGCAAGCGACAGTTCATCACTATGAGAAGCGGCAGAAGAGCTATCTATTAACATATGCAAAATAACAAACAAAAACACACACATACGGCGAACAGAAAAGTAAATACGGTTTGGTCAATTTTCGAAACCGCACGTTGCGGTGACGAGACAAGAATGTAATTGTTAGGAAACCTCGACCCTTACAAACCTCTGGAAATCCCGCGGGAATCGCCTCAGAAAAACGTTAATTCCCGCAAACCGTTCTGAATGGAAACTTAACCCCTGTTCGTCGACGGGCTGGTAGATGAGACCACACACCCCCAGAATGTCTATTTCCCGGTTTTTCCTCCCCGCAAAGCGGTGGAGGCGCCTCTGCAGAGGCTGCGTAAAAATATTGACAGGCCAGTTTAGGGTGTCGCAATACCAAAAGGAATAAAAGAGGAGAAAAAAACGAAACACACACACACACATAATTCAAAATAATGAAAAACACAAATTTAGCACACATCTTCTAGTGGTATTCCGGCAAAATGGAAGAAAGACTTCGACTGTGCGGTACACGCTGGGTTCCAGGCGTACAAATTAGGCGTACATTCATGCGAGAGATTTGCAGCGAACAAACACACCCTCACTCATACGGTGGGGTGTGGGTGGTGCGAAAAAAAATTCTAAACAAAAGCGAGACTTCAAATTTACACCCCACAGGCGCGATGAAGGGCCGTTCTTCCATTTTGAATGCAGTAGAAGATGTGTGGTTGTGTAAGTATTTTACGGACACACTTTTTACGTCTCGGTTTTATCTCATCATTTGTGTATTTTCTTTGTATGAAAAATAAAAATTAGTAAAAAAAAATAAAACTTGTGCACACTTTCGTTCGTATTCATGGGGAACTGGAATTGTGGGATCTAATAGGTTTGATCCCACCTTTCTCATAGGAGATTCATGAAGAAAGGTCTCATGAAAGAAAGAAAATCAAGAAAATGGATTGAAAGCTCTGGTTACCTTGGTTACCACGGCAGCGGATCTCAAGAGGCTGTGCTACTTCTTTTTGATGTTTGAGCGTAGTGCCAGGAGAAGTGGAACTGTAAGAACTTATGCGAGCAACGGTTTTTTTTCAAAATGTACACATACACACACGCATTTAAAGGATGAAGGAGGCAGGAAAAAAAGGACATTCAAATAGAGCGCTGGCCTTGCGAGAGTGGCTGCTGGAAAAAGGCTCGGCCGGGTGGCCGGAAGGCTTGCGAAATTTATTCTTACTTAATTACACTCATAACTTTGCCAACCGTGTCCCGTTCCACGCAAGAAGGGTAGGATTTATGCGCCGGAAACTCGTCACTATACCCTACCGGAAGCCTGCCTCGTCGTGAGCAAGCAAACCGGGACGCGCGTCTAAATTTGAATTCTTTTTTCTACTCAGCACGGCCCAAGAACCCTTAAACAAATCGTTTGCTTGCAGCCATTCGGACGGCGAATTGTTCCGTGAATGCATCTGTGAAGTTTGAAGGAGACCATCGAGATAGTGAGAGAAAGAGTGAGAGAGAGAGAGACAGAGGAAAAAAAAGCATCCTTACGACTTCTTCGAGGGCTTGGTGAGGTAGCCGATTTCGTTCCAGAAGGAAGCTGCAGAACGAGCAAAAATTTAGAGAAACTGATTGTCGGCCAAGTGGCGTCCGGTCCGAGCATCCTCGGTGTCTTCGTCCTATCGGTCCCAGTTTTGGCGTGCTGAAGAGGTGCAATCCTGCGCGTAATGGAAGGCACCGAGGTTTCGAGATCGCCCTCTCCAGAGAAAGTGTAATTTCGTCTTGTTTTTTTTTTCGAGTTGTCGCTGCTTATTCCTCGAACCACACGCTGCCGGACGCACGGGCCCGGTTAATTGCGGGAGACGGCGAGATTCCGTACTCGGAGCAAAAATTATGTACTTTTCCCAACTACCAACCCTGGTAGGGTGTTCCCTCCCTGGGAAGGAGGAGAAAAATGGCCACGATGCGTCCGTGGGTGGCTTTGGAACGCCCGATTTGTCCATCCCGAGACTGCGAGTGCTTCCATTTTTCACTTCATTTCCGACAGCCAAACCCAGCGACGGCTCAGTGAGTTTAATTACAGAATGTGTTGTCTTTTTTTTCTCTCTCCTCCATACTGCCGTTGTTGTTTTGTTTACGGTTAATTGTTTTCGGTTTGGCTGTAACTTTTGCTGCAAGTTTGCTGCCCAAATAATGGAGCACCTAAACGAGGAAAAACGCCAACAAAACAGCGAAGAAAGTACGAGCAGGCAATTCAAATTCGTTCGCCCGAACTTGTCACAAAGTTTCCCGTCACAAAACTGCACACTTTTGCCACTACTGTATTTCTTTCTTGTTTCTGCCGCGCTAAGCAAACTATCTCAAACGTTGTTTGGTGCGCTCGGTAAATTTGGGTGTACAATTTAGCGAAAGCGTTGCCTTCCCATCCATCCCATTCGCATTCCGTTGCAGAGTCTTACACCGTCGAAAAAGATCACTCCCGCGTTAACTTCTCGTTACGTGATGGAATTGGAAGTTTTCCTACAGCCGGTGTAAATCCACTTCCCGGAAGTGTTGAACTAAAATAACATCCTGTGCAGGGTTTAAGATGTTTGTTTCAAAAAACAAAAAAAAAAACGCCACCGTACCCGGTATGTCACGCTTCAGCTCACATAATTGTAATGATGAGCATAAACGGCACTACTGGCCCCCGAGAACGATAGCTTCTTAAATTTTAATTATCCTTCTCGATGCAAAATATCAGCCTGAGCTGCCGAAAATACGCAACATCCATTCAGCCAAACTAGGCCATTTCGTTTAAAAGCGACCGTATCGAGGAGATAATTACGTTAGGTTCCGAAAATAAGCGCGCTTTAATAACGGGCGTGCCCCAGTTTAACGCAAACTATGTCGCATCTAAGCGAGAACGCAAAGCAGAGCGAATTAAAAAAAAAAACAGCCACCACCATCCAAGCAACCTGCTTCGGGAGGGCTTTAAATCAGCACGCCTGTCGCCTTCCCGAGCAGGACCATTTCCACCGGTTTTCCATGGCCTGCTTGGGCTGACCCTAGGTCAGAGTAGGCATTTGCAGTCGGGCACGGTTATGGTGCGCTTTAAATTGGAATTTATCTACCGTGACGCGTGGTTCCCAAGCGAAACACATTAGCTATCCCAGCCCCTTCGGTGTGTGGGTGGATGTTAGTTGGGTGAGTCCTTGGAGCAATGTTTTTTTTTCCTTACTTTTCCCGGTGTTGATTCCGTTCCTACGGTTCTTTTACGCGCGATGTAAGCATCGTTTATGTCACCGGCGAGTGGTGTTTTTTTCTTCTTCATACTACCAAGGTAGGGGTAGGCTAATGTTGTTGGCTTAATTAAAAAAAAAGCATACAAAAAAAAGAGAACGACAAAAATTAGCAAAAGCAAGCAGATATTTTGGAAGCGTTTTTGGGAAACAATTTCCATTAGTGTCGCCCACCATCATCCGGGCGTCCTTACGTCCTGGTGAGGGTCGGTTTCCCAGCATCTTCAATTTGATGCGCATCACCACCCCCTCACCCCAACCGCCGGCTCGTCGATCCACGTGCCACTTCCGAGGCACGCAAATAGACCGTTTCACCGACTGATTACGATAATCAGTAGCCGGTAGCAAACTAATTACAGGCTGCCAGCACGAGTTGCTCTCAATCAAACGCATGATAAATGAATTCCAGCGGGCAGATGCTTCACTTCATTAGTGCAGTGGTGTAGAAAGGGAAGGAAACGGAGGCGTGTGGGGGAGGGGGGGGGTGATGGAGGATAAACTCCCTAACTCGACTGGGCCTCCCACCGAGCCCAACTTCGATCGAGCAGTTTCGCGAGCAATCAACCGGCACTGACGCCGGTTGGTTAGTGGAAGCCGCACCGAAAGGGTGAGGATGGACGACGTGCCACAAAACCGGAAGCGCAAGCCTGTTTACGAAAAATCTGCCTACCGGAAGCCCACCACGGCCCACCACCCACACACACACACCCGCGTTCGGTGGGCAAACAAAACCGGGCTCTGCCAAGCGATTGGCTAGCCGGCGGGAAGGGGCTTTCATTCGATTCGTTCGGTTGGCGTCCTCTCCCGGGAATTTCCGCTTGTTAAACCGAAACCCGTGCGCGGGCTTTTCCACCGTAGACGTGATTTTTCTTCCACTGTTTGCCTTTCCCCGAGGAACCAGCGAGTGCGAGTGAAGTTGCAACACACGGTGGCATCGGAGTGAAGCAAAGAAACTGACCGGGGAGGAGCTGATTTTCCCGCTGGACAGGTGGTGCGGTGGAAGCGGGTGAGAAACCGGGGGGGTGCGGAAAATCCCACCCGAGAACGGAGCGTAACTTTTCTTTTCTTCTCGTAAACATAATTCAATTTTCCATACTGTTGCAATTAAGATAATTTGAAAGATAGAAAGCAGAACCCCCGGTTTTATCCCCGCTCTTTCTCTTTTTCTCTTCAGCCATCCCCACTTTCTCTCTCTCTCTCTCTCTCCTTCACCCTTCCATCCACCTATTGGTCACGGAACGGTGGCGGAAACAAAGCAAAACAACGCGATAAGAAACCCGGGAGGGAGTGCGAAAAAGTAATGGAAAGCAAAAAAAAAAAAGGATACAGTAGGGGATTATCAGTGGATTGAAAGTTTTTTCTCTTTTGTGCTTTCCTCACCATCTCTCTCTCTCTCTCCTTCAACCCAGGCGTGTGTCGGCGTGTTTGCTGTAGCACCATTTCTTTGGCAAGCGCCATTTTCCGCGCTTCATGGGTTGCTTTTCCACGCGTCCGAGCCCGATGCAATTGTGTACGACGATCGAGAGACATATTCTGGATCGCAGAAGGCCTTGGGGGATAGAGCCATGCCAGGGTTGACCGAATGGAGCCTGTTTTAAGCGTGATGTGCAAAACAAGTGTCGTTCGTGTAATTGAATTAAATTTGCTCATTAATTCGCCGTTAATTGAATAGGGATTCTTTTTGAATCAAACATCATCTTACACAAATAAAAAATGTCTCTGGAAATTGTTTCACAAATTTGACGCTCTTTAAAAAGGGTTTCAAACACAAAGTTACTGGAAGAGAATACTTACACGCACAAAAACCCGTTCAACCGATCTCGCCACCCCAGTCACTTTCCAGCACACCCACCCACCCGAAAACCCGATCGGCGCCCGTCGAACGAGCCAACCGACGTAAACCCCTTTTCAGTCAGCATCCTTCCCGGACCATTCAGAGCGGTGCGGTTGCGGATAAACTTTCGCCCCGTGGAAAAGCTGAGAAAACAGCACCGCATCCGAGGTGATAAACAAAGTCGTCATCGGCACGGGGCGAAAGTTGTGCCAAAACTCTGGCAGCCCAACCACCGTAAGCTCCCGCGAGACCAATTTGCCTTTATCCGGTACCGAGGGGTCCCTACTCTTTTTTGTTGGGCCTTTTCCGTCGCGTAAGATCTCGTGTCGGTGCTGGATTTCTTTCATCCCCCCCCCCCCCCGCGTCAGCCCTTACCGTGTGTGAGGTCCTTTGCTTGATGCTTTTTTGTTTCCCTCACTGCTCCCAATCCGTTGCCATTCGGGTTGTAAATGAACAGCGCCAGCCGTGGAATATGAAAAATGGCATCCACTTTGTCCCACTGTGACGGTGGTCGCGGTCGAAAGAGAACGGGGGATAGATCCTTTGGTGGTTCGGTTTTTTGAATAGTTTTGCCACCCCGAGGACCGGTGCGAGGACGGAATCCTCGGTGCTCGAAAGTCGCTGGCAAAACAAACAACTATCGGTGCCGTCGTCATCGGTCGATTGTGCCGGTGCGATGGCACGTCCTTATAAGGATGGGACGCATCCTGTCGCATCCCAGGCTGGATGTCAATAGAAAGCCGCTGGGAGGAGTTTTTCTATTCTCTGTTTGCATTCCACCACGAGTTGAAGTTTTGTCGTCCACTCGCACACAGAAGAAGAGCACCTTCGAGCAGGAGGAGAGATTTTCCCGGCCGGTCTCAGGTCCCTATCGCTTTCGCGACGTGAAGGAGCCACGCGAACAAAAGGAGGAAGTAGCAAAGCAAAAAAAAAAAGAAAACCCAAACCACACCGTTCACGGGAGATAAATTGAACCGCAACCCAAAACGGATACCATTCCTGGTCCAGTACGACGAAGGACCCTCGACCGGGACCGAGGATGAAAAATGGTCCAGTATTCAGCATTTCCGAAATTAGTCGCACGGGCTGTTCCACGAACGGACACGCGTTTTGGGAAATGGCTCCCACGGCGGTAAACTGGCGCTGAGCTTTCGCAACCGATCCTGCTGCGGTGGGCGAGTTTTATTTCCCGGAATTCATGCACCCAAAATAGCACCAAGCTCGTGCTTCGGAGCATCCGGCCGGGTCCCTGGTGTCCACGCATGGGCACCGCTTTTCAAGGGAGCATTGATTTGTGTACCATGTCGATGATAGCACTGATTGTAGCATGATCTTTTGCGTGATAGGGTCCATAAATTTGCGTCCTCTCGGTGGCGGGTAAATCAGTGAAAGCAAATTGATAGGACATGAAGTTGAGCGGATCAATAAAGTAACTAACATGCTACAAAATGAACAGAACATTCATACATTTTTGATACATTTTTGAGCCAATTGTATGGTACAACTACAATGTACAATTTTAAAACAAAAATCATTCGAAAGTCGATTATTCTCGATGCTATCGATGCGTTGTTAATCAAATTCCACTTGCCGACACTGGCACATCTGCTCGTTCTGTGGGATTTTCTTATCACTTGCATTAGAATCTACACACCTCGCAGTTGCTTCGAGCATCCGTAGGTTCATGTATCCTTTTCTCCAAAGAAAGCTCCCCGTGATCGTGCGCCTTCACCCCAGGAGGCGAATAAATAATCATCATCTTTCAATTTAGATGCTTCTCTACCACAGTGGGTTTGTCCTTCCGGCCACCATTACCACCCTGCAGCGCATTTATCATCATCAACTGAAAATTAGAGCAAAGCATTACTTGCAAGCAGGCACCAGAACCCGGGAACTCGGTGCGAACGGGCTGCATTGTGGAATCCCCGATACCCGAAACGCACCTTCCGGAATGCCGGGAACGGATCGAGGTAGTCCCGCCGGTAGCTCGTGATGTATGGGCAATGTTTGACCTCGGTCCCGTGTGGCTTTCCCGCGTCGCGTGCCAACTGACGCCGCCGCTTCAGGAAGTGGCCCCAAACGGCATCACCCATCTCCTGGCTGGTCGTCCTCGGAAAGAAGTGCTTCGTGGTGTAACCGAACGTTCGATAAGCCGCCCGCTAGAATTGGGAATGGAAACGCGTGACGGTGAGTTGGTTTCCACCCCTACGAATCGCAAAACTCACCCCAACGGTGCTCCAGGGGCAATCGTACGGGTACTGTTGGATCCGCTCGGACCAACCGGACACTTTGACCCGATCATCCGAATACTTGCGCACGATGTCGTGCTCCATCGTACAAATGTGGTCACCCATTTGGTTGGTTTCGCGCTGGAAAAAAGAAACCGAAACAGGAAGAATACAAAAAAACTGCTCCATTTATTGAGTGTCAAAAAAGTGAAATTATCTTAATTTCCCGATCTGGGTGTTGGGAGAAATGAAAATTAAATTGAATTTAAATTTATGCAACTGTGAACCCACTGGGTCGAGGATCCGGGTGTGGCAAATCATGCAAAAAGCCCGCAAGTATGGGAGGCTAACGTGAAAGTGAAAAAAGGGTGACCAAAAAAAACGCTGATTTCAAAAAAACATTAACGCCAACGCCACCGAGAATGCACCGAAACAACCAATCGCGCCCGTCACTATCGGCCATTGTTTTCGCGTTCCGCGCTTGTGCGCTGGTGCATTTTATCGAAATGAGAATCGGAAACCCGATGGTCGCGTGAAGGGAACGTGCGTTAAGCTAGGATCAGGATCAGCGAGGTGAAAGGCACCCATGGAAACTATGACGAGAGGGAGGCCAGCGTGACTTTGTTGTAAAATCGAACTCTCCCCTTCCGGTGCGTTTGTGCTCCGTTGTGTGCAAGCACCGGGTGAGAGAGCGTGATTAAAATGGTGTTACGAAATGAATTACATTTCGGGCACGCACACAAAAAACGGCTCCCAGCGAAATAACAATCGTCGGAAGCGAACGGTGCATCCAAAAGTGCAATAACGCAAGAGGAAATAATGTCCATCGGAATGATGACCGTTGGCTAATGAAACATGCATCCTAGCAGGCGGCGCCAACCTGTACGACTACACGAACGAGTTGAGTACTCAAACGGGCGAACCCTTTATTTTATTATGTGCACACACCTCCTAATTGAAAGTTGCTGAATTTCACATCGAATTCGGCGCAGCAGATACGCCCGGCCTGGGCAGATAATTAACCAAATAAGGTGGGTGCAGTTTGTTCCTTAAAAAAAAAAAAGATCCCTTGCCCATCTGCACCACACAAATGATGTTTTCAATCAACAGCGTAATGCGAACGGGAAAAAAAACCAGTCGAGAGAATGAAAAACCTGCACGCTCGGTGAACTTTATCGGAAAACAGCTCCATTCACGTGCCACCTACCAAACAAAATGCACACGGAAGACAATAAACTACCCACCACCGGGTTTCCGGATAGCGCTCGTCAGCATTATTGCTGCATTATCCTGGCCGGTGGGTGTGCATCAAGTGTCACAGGGTACTGGGGAAAAATGAAGTTTTCCCATCGAAACGCACCTTCACCCAGAGCCAGGACGTGCGCAAAAGCCGCCCACGAGATTGTTATTCCTCGAAAAATATTGTTTTCTGCTCGATCTGCAGGAGCAAATTTAAATTTATATTCGAACAGGATACGATGTGTATGTGCGGCAAATGGTGGCTTGTTTTGATTACATTCGTTTCTCGTGGATCCGCATGGGCGGATGGTACGTGGTAGAAGAAAAAGAACAACATAAATAGCACACACAAAAAAGCGCCAACGTAAAATAAAAGAAAAACGAACCGCGCGAAAAGTATCGGTTAAATTTACCGTAGCCGGGAAACCGAAAACCAAACTGTCACGCATTTTTTGGGCCGATTGCCAGCAGTGGAAAGGGCGCGAATGCGAAATTGTGTAACGAATTGGCGCATAAATAAAATATTGCATTTCCACTCCCATAAGGGATGCGCATAAGGGTGGCAGTTTGTAGCTGGTAGAAGGGCGCTCGGAGATGAGCTGCGTGTGTGCTTGAAGCAATCGTGTGAACACTAAAGTGTGCGGCTCTGTACTCACCTTTTAACGAGCCGCGGCGAGTGGTTTCACAATTGCGGGATACAAACGATTGGTTCTCGCGTTCCCTGGCACGCTTTCTGCAGGGATGATTTGAGATTTAAACAGCGAGAAGCTGCGCCCAATTGTTCGAACCAAAACGTCACCTCGTTACTCTGTGCGCGTGTTTGTGTGGCTGTGTAACGTTCCCTCCATGCTCAGCCTGCTGCGATGGGAATCAGGATCTAGCAGGGCATGCTGTGATGTGAAAGAACATCTCTACTGCTGCAGGAGCGTTTGAAGTTTCATTTCACCCCAACCGAACATCAGCACTAGCGTCTCGAGAAAATTAATGTTCCCATTTCGCCATTAGCGACTTGTGTGAGGGAGCCTCGGTTGTCTTCTCTGTGGAGGGTTTTTATCTTCCTAAAGAAAGATTACGCATCCACACAAAAAAAGCACACACACACAACCCCCAACAGTAGAACCGGAGCCTGAGAAATCGCACGATTGCACCGGGCGCCATCTTGGAGCGAGCGTAACGAGGGACGCATTCACTTGGAAAATTCGTCAAATTGGGCACCGAGGCTTCGGTCCGGTTGGTGCCTTCTCCGTAACGGCCAAGCGGCGTAATGTAATTTTCCCTCCTGTCTGTTTGGTTCTCCGTCGCTCGGTAGCTTCGCGCATACCCGCGCGCACTCGTTAATGCTTCGAGGGCAATAAATAAGATAATAAGAAGCCGAAAGGAAAATACGTCACCGAGCGGTGGAAATAATAAAATAAAATAAACCAGCACACCAGCTCGCCAGCAACTCTAGCGCCGGGGAGAAACCAGTCACCAGAGTCCCTGGGTGGGAGAAAAAAACACCGAGATTAAGCTTTCATTAGTGGGCTGTCGGGCAGGACGCATTTTTCCGGACCCCGCGGAAAAGCGGCAGCAACGAGGCGTGCTGGTGGTGGGATTTGTTTCATTTCACAAATCGATTACTGACCTTCCGCGTGCGCGTGGCAAGCTTAGTGGTAATCCTGGTCGAAAAAAAAGAGGCGAAACTTTCCCGTGAGTCCTTAAGTCTTTTCCCGAATCCCAATCCCGGCTGTGGCTTAAATCCACCACGGCACGTTGCGTGATATATTGCTTCATTCTGAACCAGCGCCTTGACGTCGTGCGCGTGAAAACCAGCCAATAATTGCCAACGACCATCCATGCCTTGGCGGGTTTAATTCTCGCGGCATTCACGACGTGGCCCTTTTAAGAGATGCCGATCCCGTGCGACCCGGAGAGGCAGGATTCGGTCACCATGATGGATTTGATAATTATGTGGTCGGCATTCGGTAGTGGTGGCGCATTCGTCTCACCGACACTGGTCGGTTGACTCTTGACAGCCGAAAGCCACGCAAGAAAAACGGTACACGAGCCAAAATTGACTGAAGGGATTTTCTCACTTCACAGTTTGCGCTTCGGGCCGAAACTTCCAATCCCGGCGATGGTGAAGGAAAAACTATGATAATTATTTTCCACCCAGTCACACCCAACGCCTGGTGGGAGGCATTCTTTTCGGGCTTTCCCAGCCTGCTGTGTGGGTTCTTTTCGGTACAGCACCGGAGAAGAAAAGAAATCCAATCAAAGTAGCCCTCGGTTGCACGCGTAGTTCCAGCAACTGGGTCCAACCGAACCACCCCCAAACACAATACGTCGGTGAGATCCTGGGGAGCAAAGTTTTGGTTCTTGGGGTGAACATTTTCGGCATTGCACTCAAAAAGGACCACTCCCGGGGCCGAGATCTGCAATAAATTTTGTGCCAACCGGGAACGCTGCAGCACGCCTGGGAAGGAGGTTGGCTTCTCGCAACCCGAAACGTGCCGGGGCCGTTGGGGTTTCTCTTCTTTTTTTTTGTTCACCCTTATTTTCCTTCGGCCATTTTCCCTTCCAGTTGCTGCTGTCTTGTGGAATAAAAATACAGCTTAATTAGTTCGGCGCTATGCAGTCGAACTGGGCGGCTTATTTGTTTACGCCACGTCGTCCGGTTGGAAGGAAACTCGCCGGTACCGGCCACTTCCGGGCTCGATGCAGCATTTTCCGGCATTTTCCGTTCCCTAGAGATGGAAAAAGTTGGGGAGAGGGAAAGGGGATAAAGCCAAAAGGAAGACAGGAAGGTTTCCGCTCGCCACTTGGTGGGGTGTTTCGAGTTTTCCGAGTACGCTGTTTATTGTTGTTTAATTTAATTATTGTCCCGAAAACCGGTACTGTTTGCTAGTCTTTGCACGGGGTTTGGCCAGGCTCGAGGGTAGAATATCGAAGAAGGATACAAAACAAGACCAAAGTTTGCGTTTCGATCGGCTGGAAACATGGAAGGATTTTAAATTTTCTCTTCGATGATGAAGCGTAGTTAAAATAACGGGAAGCTTTTCCACATGTCCTGTGGCGACTCAAGCTTGACTCGGCTCGTACAAATTCAACCCGATTAATGTACAAATTATGTTAATTATACATACGTGCTCTACTCGCTACGCAAAATGATCATCCCTAATGGGGTTCTTGGGTCAGTGGGTTGGCTGTTCTAGTTAACAGGTTCTATGTATCCGTTCCCATCATCACCATCCATCAGATTTGTGCTTCGCACCGATTCCGGGAATTAAGCTAACTCACCGGCAAACGGGGGCCTTGTAATGATGTACGGCGTTCCAGCCAACCGCGCTCCAAGTGTTAGGTGTGATCCGTGGAAGGGTTCGCCGCTCCGTGACACGCTGGATAAGTACGTCCACCTCCGGCAGGTGCCATAAGTCCCCGGGACGCTCGATGGAACCCCGAAAAGGGAACGGAATGGAAAGGGCTAAGCAGTTACCACCACATAATTAGTAGCATTACGAGCTTTTCAGCCGAAACCGCTGCACAGTGGGGAAGCCAGGAACAAATCGCGGTCATAAGTATTTTTTATCAGAATTTCTTGGTTTTTTCTTACAAAATGTGTTGAATGTTGACCAATTACTCATTTAAGACGATTATTGGAAGTGGACATCCAGAGGGTGCCACTGTATCTACATATACTATGTTGATAGATTGCCACGTTGGGGAAAAGGCGGTCATAAGTTCAATTTTTTACATATATGGTAGGGTATTTTTGAACATGGTGATGAATTAAGAAATAGTTGACTAAGAAAAAGCCAAAATTACAGGGTTCTATTTTTAGTAGTTTTTGAGATATACGATGCCAAAGTTGAAAAAGTACAAAAAAAACGATGAAATTTCTGGACATTGAGCGTTCTTGTTTAATGGGATGTTTTGCTCTGTTTTTCTACAATATCATATGCAAATTGCATATAGTTCGAAAGATTATAAAGTTTTCATTGTTTTAAAGTTATTTAAATAAATTTATTTATAATAAAAAGAAAAAAAAATATTGTTTTTTGAAAATAAAAATAGGAAAAAAACATGTTTTTCAACTTTGGTAATGAATAAAAAAAAAGTATCAAAAAGTACCATCGCCAAATTTTCAGTAACGTTAGTTTAATATTTAAACAAACTTTTAAAGTCATTTCCAGCTGCGCGTACTTGCGCACTCGTTTGTAAAATCAAATCTTGTAGGTAAACTTTTTTTACATATGGAGCCGCATGGTACCTGACGCTAGATATGTTAACTTATTGTTATGTAGAAAAATATTTTATAGCGCCCACGCATTGACAGCCGCTCAGCTAGGACATGCAAATGTCATATGCGTGATGCGGCGTGAGTGACTGAGGGCACTGACCGCCGGATCAGGATGGGCGCGTAGACAGGCTAGGGAACGGACAGTGAGAGAGAGCCAAGCGTTGGGTGAGCTGCGTGCGTTGCGGGACACCATATCACAGATACAACATAGTTCTTTTACGTTTTATGTCTTATAAGCATTCGTTTGATTCTATTTTACGTTCTACGTTGATTCCACATAAAATAAACGATAGTAGACACAACACTTATAAACATCACCGCCGCAATAATACTCACTACCCTTGCCACCTGTTTGTAAAATTTTACACCTGTGTTTTAGTTCAATAAAATTATGCTGTATATAGTACAGGTAGCTGCTAAGTTTTTATGCTAGCATAATATGTGAAACCCCCCCTCCTAAGGCAAAAAAAGCCGCCTTAATAACAGTGGTTACCCCCATTGAAGGTAACCACTGTTATTGAGGCGGCTTTTTTTGCCTTAGGGGGGGGGGGGGTTTCACATATTATGCTAGCATAAAAACTTAGCAGCTACCTGTACTATATACAGCATAATTTTATTGAACTAAAACACAGGTGTAAATTTTTACAAACAGGTGGCAAGGGTAGTGAGTATTATTGAGGCGGTGATGTTTATAAGTTAACATATCTAGAGTCAGGTACCATGCGGCTCCATATGTAAAAAAAGTTTACCTACAAGATTTGATTTTACAAACGAGTGCGCAAGTATGCGCAGCTGGAAATGACTTTAAAAGTTTGTTTAAATATTAAACTAACGTTACTGAAAATTTGGCGATGGTACTTTTTGATACTTTTGTTTTATTCATTACCAAAGTTGAAAAACATGTTTTTTTCCTATTTTTATTTTCAAAAAACAATATTTTTTTTTCTTTTTATTATAAATAAATTTATTTAAATAACTTTAAAACAATGAAAACTTTATAATCTTTCGAACTATATGCAATTTGCATATGATATTGTAGAAAAACAGAGCAAAACATCCCATTAAACAAGAACGCTCAATGTCCAGAAATTTCATCGTTTTTTTGCACTTTTTCAACTTTGGCATCGTATATCTCAAAAACTACTAAAAATAGAACCCTGTAATTTTGGCTTTTTCTTAGTCAACTATTTCTTAATTCATCACCATGTTCAAAAATACCCTACCATATATGTAAAAAATTGGACTTATGACCGCCTTTTCCCCAACGTGCGCTGGCGGCCCCGGAGTCAAGGCTGCGCACGGCTTCACGGATTTCCTGCAGCTCCAGCTGGAAGT
Organism: Anopheles nili; assembly: GCF_943737925.1. NCBI lineage: Eukaryota > Metazoa > Arthropoda > Insecta > Diptera > Culicidae > Anopheles > Anopheles nili. The sequence continues at coordinate 9,447,735 of NC_071292.1, forward strand.
AGATTATTTGACCTTCTCCCACGGTGTCTGATTCTCATTAACAGGTGATTTAGGGCGGTGCATCGGCAACCCGCTCCCGCACGAGGTCTGGTTCGTATGAATTAATGTAACCATTAAATAAACGAGATTGGATTGCGGCGTCGGGCACGTGCCGGTGGCTTCGCGGCTAGGCAAAGGGCCGAGAATAATTTCCGGTCATTCGAGCCTTTTTGAGGCGCTGCAAGGCCATTAATTAAATTTAGGATCTTAAACATATAGCCACACACACACGGCTCTCTAACACTCGAACGCTTTCATGTCTGAGATATTTGGTTTAGATTGGGATTGTGGATGAATAAAAAAAGACAGAGAGACCCAACCTACCATCGTAAGTTGAGAGGTCATTGCTTAGTTATCGGATCAAAGCACACACAGTTTGGTTGAAACCACAAACGCATAAAGCCACCACACGGCAGACGAAGATGTTGCACCAATAAAGCGATAAAGACGAGGGAATATAGTCGGCTATAATCGCGCGGGAACACGATTACAGCTAACGATTCCAACCTGCACGTTCATTGTTGCTCTCTATTTGGGGGTGCTTAATTCATATGATTAAACTTTGCCCCGAGTGAACTCGCGCGAGTGAGCTTTTCTTCCACCGTTACCATGGCAACAATTGGCACGTCCGTGCGCAAGGATGTGTGTGTGGCTTGCATTTTCCATCCGTCTTGTGGGAAGAATGGTGGGTTGTCGGTCGCACATATTCGCTACACTGGCGCATTGTTTATGGCCAGTAGGGGCACGTATCGCGACATGTGTCCCATCACAAAACCGAGTCGCAGATGCGAAGGGTTTCATTGGAATGAGCAATGGATTTGGAAATCGCATCTTCCATCCAAGCGGCTTTTTGGTTGGTTAGGTGGCACGTGTCGATGAAAACGGTATATTATTAGAATAAATAACGCTTGCCGGAAAGATGCAAATACTTGCTTTTTTTTTCTTATGACAATTTAAAGAAAATATTCGAGCTTTCGATACCCCATGGGTTGCTAGGATCATGAGTTGGCAGCCTCCTGTCAACGGTTAAGTAAATATCGCAAGTAGTTTAGCACCGCAGGTCGAAGACGTGATCGTTTCCCAGAAATGATCCTTCCCCGGTACGGCACCAGTTGTAAACTTGCCATGCAATCATTAAGCACAACGGCACGGAGCAAACGGTCCCGGATCGTCGGGATGATATTATGCGCCCATTCTTATCGCACAAGATTAAGACTTTGTGCACTTGCGTCGTCTGCCATTCGTGACGGTACGTACGAGTCTTTCCTTAGCATACCGGTTTCTCCATGATCCTTTGTACGTCCCGGAATGGGGATTCCTTCATTCCGGCATCCCCGAGAACCGAGCATTACACACGTTCCGCTGGATTCATTTACAATTCGATGGCATATATGGCAGCGAGTGAGTCATTTTTCTTAATTATCTTCCAAGCGCGACAGCGCCCTTTGAGACGTACTCGGATGGTGTCCTTGAGGACGAACGGGAACACAAGCCACCGGTCGCTCCCTGTGGCCCATCGTGACCACGCGCACTACGTTTGGCACGGTTTGCCTACGACCTAAGAACATTTGGGAGCTCGTTTTCACCGAGTCGCTCGCCAGGACACCAGCTGCAGCTTCCCTAAAAACCGAACCGGGACGGATGCGTTCGAGTGCACTCGGAATGGCTGCAATAATTGGTCGGAAGATACAATTTAGATTTAGATTAAGATTGCTTTTCCATTACTCCGCCGTGGAAATCGCGACGCTCTTCTCCGGACGAGCGTTCATTACGCCGGTTCCTGCAACTAAGTGGTCGATGGGATTTTCCAAAAGGCGACGAGAAAAAGGGACAAAAAAGATCCTTTCGAAAGCGCAACGATTGCAAGCTCTCTGCACCGCCAATTGGCCCGATCGAAGACATCGATAAGCCATCGAGTGCACCGGAACAGGCTCCGTACGCACGTTGCCCACTTTTCTTTGTCTTGCACTCGTGTGCCACTTTTCCTTCGGTTTCAACGGCTAGGTGCCGGATGGAGACGCGGACCAAAGTGTAATAATATTGATAAATGAAGCGATATTATCTCGGTAATGGGATACAATTAAAACTACGTACAGATCACTTGCAGGCACTCACGCACACACAGGCCACCACTCCACCGGTGGAGTTGCGATAAAAGTTATCGAAATAAATTTTGTACCCCGCCAGTTTTCCTTCACGGGAAAATGTGCCGCTTCTTAGGAAGCGACCGGTGGGCTCGATCCTGCTCGTGAATCCTTTTTACCGAACTCCGGAAGGCGCAGAATCTTGCGCAAGTACTTGCATAAATCCCTTCCAACGCCTAAACGAGCTGAGAAGATAAAGAATGGGGTGAGTTTCTTCCGTGCCGTTCCTTTTTGAGTTATTCGATTGTGCTTGCCAAGTGTGCACGATACCTGTACCGAATTGCCTTTGGACGCTTTGGCCATGCTTTGCGCCACATCCTGCAACTAATGGGCACGGAAATCTATCATAGGTGTCCTGCTGGGTTCGCTGGAACGTTCCGAGCGGGTTACAGGTTCGCTAGGGGTACTTGTTTTAATTTCGAATTAATGGGACTGTCTGCTCCGGTGGAGCGATTCTGAAAGGTGACAAACTTGGACTAGCATAAAGTGAACAAATAATCAAAGAAAAAAAACCAAAAGCTCATTGAAAGTTGTTATAATTAAAACCCAGGTATTAAGTTGGGATTAGTGTAGAAATTATCACCTAATTAATTTTTAATCGCAATTGCACCTAATAACGATCCATCCTTCTATCGGTCTTTAGGACAGGACCTCCCTGTATGAGATATATCGCTAATTTCTTCTTCATCGATTCGCTTTCGTCACATACTGACCCGTGAGCTGCTGCCGGTGGTGCTGCTGGTGAGAACGCGACGATCAATATTTATTATCTGTTCAATATCGAACCGTCTCAGTGGTGGAACTTTCTTGGAAAAAATAAGCTCACTCGGTACGTGCTTGGATGCAGATCCCGCTCTCATCCGCTCGTGTGGTGGGGAAGGTTTTTTATCCTTCATTTCTTTTCTTTTTTGTTCGGGCTATCATATCGGCTGCAAAACATCCTTCAGCCAAGGCAACCGATGGACATCTGATACAAAGTACACATCAAGCACGCAAGTGTCAGCAGTTTCAAGCTATTTATTTATTTTGCCAGCTCGAGGTATTTCTTTTTTTTCTTTTTCTTTTATCCCTCCCTTCACCGGTCGGTTCGGTCACCGCCGATGGACACGTCCGTCGTTCGCCTGGGTCGAGAGTTCCCCAGCACGGAGGATGTCCTGCGAGGAGGTTGTGCGATCGTTCCCTAGTGGAGCATAAAGTATGAGCTAGCTGTTTTCCTAATGCCGGGCGTTGGGGACTGCCCAAGGAGCAGAATATTAAATCCATACATCATCTTGAAGCAGTTTAAGTTTGCCCGCTTTTTGCGCGCGTTTTCTTTTTTCCTTCTCTCCCGCACGCCCTTCGCTCCACACGGACACCATCCATCCATCCGGAAGGTTCGTCCTCTTTCCTGGTGCCTTTCCTGCCTGCCAAAAAACCTTGCCCCGTTCAATCTGGCCTCGGTGGACTCTGGCGACTTCAGGAACTGTACGGGGCGTTTTATTTTGCCGCCCCCTTTTTGCCGGGCTTAGGATCCGGCCTGCCCGGGTCCACCAGGTCCTGTCACGTGAGCGAACGCCAGCCAGTCCCTTGCTTGGCTCGGTTGGTTGGCAAATCTACTGGCGATGCTGTTTCCGGGCGCTTCCGTTTCCGGTAGGAGTCGGAGTATATTTTTTTATTTGGCTTCTTCTTCTTCTTTGTTTCCCAACCATCGGTCTCGGGTTTCTTGTGGCCCGCTACGACCCGGAACCCGCTCACATGCCCCTCGTGGCGGTGGTGGGATAAAAATTATCCACTGTCCATTCATCTTGCGGTCAAAATGGTTGTCATTCCGGGTCCTTTTCCTTGCTTCGCCAACCAAAGGGTGGGACTTCTTGCTCGTGTGCCGGCCTGCGAGCGAGCGAGCTTCATTTCAAAGGATTTAAGAAGATAATGATTGATTTCAGGTTCGAATGGGTTTATATTTTCTTTTTCTCTCTCTCTCTCTCTCTCTCTCTCACCATCTGTCTCTGTCTTCCCGCCAAAGCTCCATCTGGCCCATTTGTTAGTTGGCGACCGGATTCTCCGGGAACTTCCTTAAACTACCCGAGCGAGTGGGTTGGGTTGAGAAAAATGAAAAAAGAAGAAGAAAAATATAAGACATGTTGACAAATCAATTCGACCATACCGCAGCAACCACTGGGGACCGAGAGAAAAGCTACCGTTGCTGGGCGCTGGGACGAGCGTGAGTGGACTTTATTTTTGATCGTAGTAGTCGCTGACATCAGCTCAAAAAAGAAAAAAGAAAACGTTGGAACGTCCGGCGGCAGGTTGGCGCTCATAACAGCCGATAATAAGCTTGCGTTGTGGCATTCTTTTACAAGGACAAACCAGTACAATCGGATTTACCGATTGCGGAAAATCACACCTAGGGATATGTATTAGAAGCTATTAATAAAAACATGTTTTAGAGCTTTTGTTTTGAGAAAGCGCTTCTTTATTAACAGCATTCATTTAAGCATAAAATCTACTCTAAATGATCTTCATTCCATTCTGCTTAAATATTTGCAAATCAAACATTGTATCGCTTAAACAGCACCTCGCGGTTGTGTAAAGCAACAACTTTAACGACAATTTAATAGATAAGCCGCACCATGCGTCAGCTACCGACCTTGGCTGGTAAGTGGATGTGTGTGTGACTTTGGGGATCGGGCTCAAATTTGAATAAAAATCCCATAGCCCATAAATGCGCCCTGGGTTGGCCCTCGGGTTAGCTGGAAAATCTTGCATCATCCTTGCGCACACTAGCTGGAAAACAAACAAAACCGGTTCAGCTCGTGGGAGTTGGTCGGAACGAGAGCGCTAGCACCGTGGGACCATAAGCGCCATCTCACCGGCTGAAGGCCGTTGTGCCTTTCGTGATCTCACCCAGGGCCAAGTGCAGAAAAGCGATGTGGTGGGAAAAAAAGCAACTCTCCTGAAATCCCATTGCCCGCTATGTGTAGCATCAATCATTGTCGAATGGCGAGGACGACAGTGGCAGTTTTGAACGTGGCTCTTGAGAAACGCTTCAACAGCGGGGGCTGAGCAAAAACGATGGCTCCATCGCGTGGAATGTGAACACGTGGCGTTTGGGTAATAATTTGAAAATAAATGAAATGAAAAATCAAATGTAGCATAATTTCAGATGACCGGTTCAACCGACCCTACCTAACCGAAGGCCGGTTGGAAAGTAGAAAAAAAAGCTAACCTAATAAACGCACAAATGTGGGTATCTTTAATCTCCGGGGCATCCTTGTAGCAAGTGCCTTTAAGGGTGCTGGGTGGGTGATTTTAAAACCTTCGTAAAATTGTTCCAAAAACCCTCCCCAAACGCCCACGCTATGGTTCGGTGTGTTGTTACAAGCGCCCGAAACCCATGACGGGACATCGGAAAGCACATGTTTGCCTACCAGATCCCATCAGTTTTTGGGGGTACTTCGAAAAGGGGCCCACTGAGAGCCGACCGTTACCGGCAGCCGGGCTATCGCTTCCCAAAAAGTGCCCCGTCCGTTCTGCGTTCGCTCCTAATGACACTTATCATCCGCCAGCGGCACTCTGGACCGGGCGACGACGTCCGTCATATGCACCGGGGGTCGGACGACAAAACTTCCTTTCCCGGAGCGTATGTCGTGCATATTGAATACGCGCCCCCTTCGATGAGCAGGGAAGGAGCCACGGATCCGGTCTTCTCGCAACCGAAACCGTAAGTCGGTGGCCTCGTTGGGGCCGGCTAAATCCGGGCTTCTGATGCTGCTGCTGCTGCTGCTGAATGCGAGCCTTCGAACTTTCAGGCTCGGTAGTGGAAAATGTATTTCATTTAATTTAAAATATTTATAACTTCGTTTCGTTTTCCCTTCACGAGCTCGTGGCGTGTGAGCTGAGAGCCTAGCCACACGATTGGGTATCCGATCCGATCCAATGGGCGCGTGTGGTGTCCTTTAAGGATGTTCCCCGGGCTTGCCGGTGCCATTGCTCAGGAGCGTGCAAGCCATCGAAGCCACAGCCTTCAGCGGGCTTGTCGTGTATCCTGTGGCTTGTTCGCATAAAGAGAGCACCCAGTCGCCGCCTCGACAAAAGACAAACCCCAACTTGTCCTTGATAAATCCTCCCTGCCTTGGCGGTGGCTCCCGCAAGGAGGACGGATTGCGGTGCTGGTGCTCTTTGTATGGAAATGTGCCGAGATCCTTTGCGGATCATTTGCTCGCTGGGGTCACTCTGCATGCAGCAGTGTGCTTAGACACATCCACATCGTAGCAGGCCATGACAGCAAGGAGTGCGCACACGCACGCACACACGCACGCACGAACCACACGTTTGTTTTGTGCGTGTACACGCTGGAGGTCGAGGTCCCCGGGGCTGGGAGGCCCGGGAGCCGGGCCAACGGGGTAAAAGGGCATTAGTAAACAACATAAATATTTCACCGGAGAAATTTATGTTTTTATCCATTTAAAATGTATGCTCTTCGTAATTCATTCCCCATAGCATGATGAATTGCTCGCCTCGGAGGAAGTGTTTTCCCCATCGGCACGGGCCACACGCGGCCAAATGGGACATCTTCTTCGGTTTCTGGCCGTGGCAGGGGCAGTCTCGGGGCCCTTTTGCCACATCCGCAACACGGCCCCACGGTAATGATGCTGATGGCTCCCGACGATGGGTCTTGATGTTATGGTGGCCAGGTCCTGGGCTTCGAGCCCATGAGGTTTCGCAGGATTCAATGAAAGCGTTCACATTGCCGAGTTGATGGATTGCGTAAAGGGGGTTGTCTTTGCCGTGCGTCGTGGTGTAAAATGCACACCAACGGGATCGGGATTTATGGAAAAGGGAGCCTTCATCGGTGCTTATGCACAATGGGGTGCGTGGGTGCTGTGAAACGGGTCACACCCACGCACGCAAAACGCAAAACGTCATCGTAATTAGAGAGATTTATCTTTGGTTCGAATTAATATAAAAAACCAACAGCCGTAAAGCCAACGGACGGTTTGTTTGCACCAGGCAATAAATTATAATCACACACGCGTGTGGCTCGATTACCGGTTGGACCTGTGCTGGTTGCGATTGTTTGCAGTATTTATTTAGGATTTATGCCACAGGCTGGTGTTTGATTTTTTGACGGCACATTGACAGTTCCGATAATTTTCACGCACACCCACATTGGGGTTCGCTTTTTGATGGGGACGGTTGGATTACGGCATCCATTTCCAGCCATTCCGAAAGGGCGCCACCGCCAGCTGCTGAAAAGGTCGAGGTCAACGCAGGGAAAACCACCACCAAACCGATGCGGTGCAAATGGTGTTAGGGAAATGCGGAAAAATCGCCCACCGAAGAAAGGGACGTCAACACACACACACGACCACCGGCGGCTCGGGTCGGAAACAATAAAAAAAAATCCCATCCGGCAAATCACGGCCCCCACGGGAGCGGTGTTTTATTTTTATGGGCCCGCAATTTATCTGGCCCAATGATGTTTAAATCAAAATTATTGTTAATCAAACCACCACACTGGGGGTTTTTTTTCCTCGGGATGGTAAGCGTGCGGTGGAAGAAACTCACCCCAACGGAGGCAAACGAACGACGAAGGTTTCCACCTGTGCCGGTGGTGGTTCTGGTCTGGCGGGCCGCCGATTTGATGGTACGAATGCTGGAAAACCAAGGAACGTGCTCGCAGCCAAGAGACAAAGCAAAGAAAAATACACACCTCGAGATGGGTGAGAAAGAGAGCCGATATTCGACCGTAATGCATGCGGTGCTCCTTTTACGGTGCCTTTTTTCGAAGCGAATGTAAATGTTTGATGGGTTTCCACGGACGGGAGTATGGCCACTGGCATTGGGTTTGCGTTTTTTTTTATGTTAATATATGCCGGCACGGGTGTAACCCACAGCCCAGTTTACGAGAGAGCTGTCGGCAGATCCGATGTCAAAAGGTGGTCATTGGAATATCAAATTTCCCAAAAGTAAGACAATGCAAAACAAAGATGCTGTGGCTTGGGATGTGACTTAGGAATGGCTTATCAGTGTGAAAATACATCGCAATTTAATATTATATTGCTCTCTTGCTCACTGAAGCAAGCAACCACACACCATAAACGTTTAATTGCATCCAATAAGGGAAAATGGGGAAACTCTCCTAGCCTACTTTGTTATTTTTCCACGTGAGGGCTTCTATTTACACTGGCGCCCGGTTCTTTATCGCCTCTCGTATCGGTTGTACGGGCACCATCATTTACGAGTAAGCAAATACTCTCCTATCAACCAGATTAAAACAATCCCTTGTAATGAAGTCGCAGCATCCTCCCGGGACCGCAGCAGTTGTGTAACCCAGCTATAACAACAAGACCCTCCCGATTCCGGTCTGCTTATGATTGCTCGCAAACGTCCACTTGGCCTATGCGATCGGTATGCAAAAAGACCACACCACCAGGAGCACGAGAAATCCTCCCAAGCTGGAACATCTTCTCAAAACGGTCCCACAGGTGGGAGACCTTTTCTCTCGGTCAACGCTCGTACGGACCCCGGGAAAAAGCACAACACAATTGGATGAGCCACTCCTTGCTCAGGGATACAGCCGCCCTCCTACCAAAAACCCCGGCACACAATATCCGTCTTATTGGCCGCATCGATGGTGATTACGATGATTTGCGCACCTCCATCGCAACCCGACCGGCGTCGCCGCAATGCTACAAATGATACACAAATAATCCCGTTTGCTCACCAAAAGGGGTTTTATCCCCCGATTGATCCTATTTGTTCTGCGGTGCGCCCATCCTCTCGTACGTCCTTTGAGGTTTTTTGCAGGATGAGGTTGAATAATTTATCAAACAAAAACCACCCTCTGCAAGAGCAGGAACAAGGTGGAAAAAGTGGGTGAAAAGAAAACCAGTCACTCACCCCCACACTGATGCTGGACTGGTCAGAGGGCTTAAGCTGCTCGAATCGGACCAGCAGTGCGGCAGTTGCTCACGTGCAAAAAAAAGTTGTGAATAGTTTTCTTTCCATTATTTACAGCTGATTAGGCTCCGGTGGGATTCCGACCCGATCCAGCGGGCGAACTGAGCACCGACCAGGCAGGCAGGCAGGCAGGCAGAATTGATCCGGTGCGCCCATGAGTGAAGATGAAGATGATTAGATTGTCTTCCCTCTGCTGGTGGCGGTGCCCAGGAAAGCCGACCTGGGTCCCCATGCTCACATGTCGTTTGTTTTCTATCCCCAAGGTTTATCCTTGGCTGGCTTGGCGCTGGGTTAAAGGGACACCGGAGGTCAGGACACGCGTGGGGGTAAATTGAGAAGGGATATCTCAATTGGAAAACAATTTCATCGTTCATCGTACGGTGGTCGGGCTTGGGCGACCTGGCTCCCAAGTTTCGTCTCGATAAGGTCGGCCAAATCCTTTCGTTATCTCACGACAGGACTGGGAGGGGTAGGGGGGGGGGAGGTTTGGGGCCACCAAGCACACCAAGCAGACAAATGCTGGGCCCCGAAGGGCTGAAGTGACAGTTCTTATCGGCTAAGCGGCGGTGAGCGGTGGATTCGTGCTCGTGCCGTCCTTTGCGCAAGGGCCGTCCTTTTTTAAAACCACCCACGCCTCCCTTTTCGCCTGGCTTCCATTTTAGCTCCATTCGTCGGCGGGAGCTATTTTGAGGAAATCGTTTGCAGGCTGATCCTGCCACCCGTGCGATGGTAAACAATTTTCCGCCCAGGTGGCGAAGGTAGAGCACCGGCGCTAAGCCTGCAGGTTTTTGGAGGAAAAACGCGAAGCGCATTTTTCGACTCTCGAACCGCACTGCGCCGATGGTTTTCACAGCGAGCAGCTAACACCCTGCCAAGGTCGGTTTCTTGTCGATCGAGCAAAACTTGCCGGGATTTAAATATGAACGTGAACTCGAGGGTTGGCGTTTTTCGTGTTTCGTGAGCAGTGGAAAACAAAGCACGAATTACGAAACAAAAGATAAAAATAAAGCGTAGTGTGTCCCGGGCACTGGATCAGAGCGGATGGATATGTCAGCTCGGATTTGCAGCGACGGCATTCGATTGGATCGACATAGCGACAGTGGAGCGGTGTCTTTTATCGTTCAAATCTGTGACACAGAAAAACGTGCGGTGTTTTAGGATGCGCTAAGCGTGGAAAGAAATTTATTGTTTCGTTTTAAATCGAGCGCAAGTTCGTTGTAGTTTATGATAATCCCACTTCCAGCAAGCTCAAATTGGATTGAATACGTTTGCGAATTGATGGAAACTTGCCTGAAGTATCAAAATCGTTAGTTTAAACATGAGATAGTGAGCATTTTTCGTCGCATCTGCGAAAGAAGCAAGGAAAATCATCAAAACGGAAGTGAATATTAATCGATTAATAATGCCACTGGTAAAGGTTTTGTTTCTGGATCTTTTGCCTTAATCATATTTCACGACAAATCCACTTAGCGTTCCCCATCGGATAGCCCCAGCTGCAAAGGTCTGAAAGTTGTGGTTTGCTTGAATCCTTTCTGCTTATTTTAGCAATTGGTTTGCAGCAAGGAAAGCACATCCTGAGTCGCTTTCGAGAACCAGCAGTCTATAAAATGCATTCACTGCACTTCCTAATTGACAATTCAGTATTGGCCCGGCTAACGAGCCCACCCATCCCGTCCAACACGGTGGGGATGTGTTGGTTTTTCCGGAAAAGGGTTGGCACGACCCACGACGGGTTACAATCCCACACCCAACCAAACCATCTCCAGCACTAAGCAGCTCAGCAGCTTCCTTAAGGGACTTATCTTGCGGGCTCGGTTTTGTGTTTGGAAATTCCACAATTTTGACCGAGACAGAGATCGTTCCACGGGGTTTCTTCGTCGGGTGCGAGGGCATCTGCCATTCCCGCCGGTTCCCGGCTAATGATGATTGTTCTAAAGCCAAACCAATTGGGAAATGCAACCCGAGCACGAGCGTCGACGGCGTCTTTTGTGCCGGTGCAAATCTCCGCCACCACAAACGGTGCTGTTTACTGTTTTATGCTTTACGAGAAGCGCGATCATAATGGGACCGATACCAGAAGTGCCCGAAACGGTCGTTCTCGGGCCCGCGCGTGGTTTCTCGGGCGTGAGATTACCATCGGGGAACGGGAACTGTGGAGGATTTGGTTTGGCCCCTTTTCGACACAACCCCACACTGCGACGGTTGCCCTGGGTTCGACAGGGAGCGGTTGATAGCAGTTCTGCTGCCAGCTCCCATGGGTTAAATTTTCATAATCGAAAAAGGATTGGCCGTACCCGGTAGAGCAAACGCTTTTAACGACGCGTGATTATTGCCAGCGGGACGATCAGCTCGAGTTTTGATTGGAGTTTGTGGGATACGGTTCTCCAGCGCGCATTACACGTTACGGGTGGGTTTATTAACTTTTGCCTTGTAGCAGTTTTTCAGCACGGGTCGGCGGGTGGGTAGGTGGGGATGGTACACAATTAGAATCGAATTGAGGAGTCAACCGGTCCGGTGGGGTGGAAGCTAAATTTAACCATGCACTTGGGGGCTAGCAAACGACAAGGAATTATATTTCTCATGATCTATGAAATTGAGACGGTTATTTGTTTGTAAGGAAACACTTTCTTTGGGTGTACAAAATTTCCCCCAACCAGCGTATGGAGTCATGATGGAGGCGCCTGGTCTTTTGTACCTTTTCAATTGAAAACGGTAATTTAAAGGTTTGAAACAACACCTTATTGGTCTCTGGATTATGTAAATTAAGAAAGTTATTTGTTTGTACGGAAACAATTTTTTTTGGGCGTACAAAATTTCCCCCAACCAGCGCATGGAGTCATGATGGAGGCGCCTGGTCTTTTGTAGCTTTTCTCTTCCGTTTTTTTTCTTATCTTTAAAACAGTAATATAAAGGTTTGAAATAACATCTCATGCGTCACTGGGTTATGTAAATGAATATAACAGCTATTTTTCACAGGGCTGCCAATTGCTTGTTATGCTATTCGCTCATACCTCGCTGGACGGCTTGCTTTGATGGAGCAGTGATGGGCATCCGAACTGACTACTAATATTAAGTTATGCTTCTTGAAAAGAGGATTAGGTTGGCGCAGCTCCCAATAAACCCTGCTTGAACTTTAAACCCATAAGACGATTTGGCGTAAGCTCTGGCAAATCCTTAACCAACCCGCTAGCGACCGCTGCAGCACCGTTGATTGATCGTTACCTGATTGCAGCACTAAGACGCCGGCATGAGAAAAAGAGGCACCCTCAAAAGCCTGAGCCGCAAACATAAAAGCCGTACACAAATTGTACACGGCAGCGTATCAATTTGCATAAGAGCATCCTAATGATCATAATTAGATCTCGGGGGCGGCGACGGTTGCCACGCCACAGTTCACTTCAGCCAAACCGGTGCACCGAGCGGATGGTAACGAACGTGGTCGTACGTGATGATCCATCAACTCTTGGCTCTCCACGGTCAGCCTGGACCTCAGACCGTTCCCTTCTTGGAACCCTTCTTGATCACGTTTAGTTTATTAACCTAACCCGTGGCTAGTGAGCGCGCCGCTTACATCGGTGCCGGAATCCCATCACGAGGGATGTTCGAGCATCCTTCCATGGCTGGGGGGGATAAAGGAATGCATTGCGCATTTTTTTTTTCTCTTCCCCCAACTGCTGTTTTCGTTTTTATCCCTGTTTTTTTTTCTTTGCTATTTTCCGTCCAGCTACATGGGAACTTCAAAGTATGCGCATTCGGTCGTTTTAGGTGGAAGCAGTCCAATATATGTCCGTGTAGTTTATTTTCCTTTTTTTACCACTCGTTTCGCATTTGCTCTGCCGTCTTAACAAACTAGCGAACAAGCTGCTCGTGGAAAGGGTGTATGAGAAGTTCAGCTCTCTAACAGGAGGACACACACACACATGTTACACACGTGCACCGGGCCGGTTGAAATGGGTTCAAGAAAGTGGTTAAAAAAAGCGTGCGAAAAAAAAACACATACCCACAAACCCTCACGCGAGACCCCAACGTGCCTTCACATTCACCATTCGCTTCCTGTTTCGAAATGGTTAGCGTTGGACGATAAAAAAAACGAGCAAAAAATCTCCACGAATCCTCCTCCCTTCCCAAATAAAAAAAGGAAGAAACACCGCACCGAATGGTGCATCGAAAATGTTGCACCGCGGATGGTGATGCATATTTTTTTGCTCTCTCGTGGATGTGCTTCACGCTCACCCGGTCCGCTTTCATGTGTTGTCAGGATAACGGAATCGACCGGATGTATGCAGATTCGCATGCGATTTGTTCTCGTCCTGCTGCTGCTGCTGCTGCGACGCTGATGATGATGTTGATGCATCTTTATTACATTTCCAGTTTTATAGGTTTTGTGAATTCAATTTTTCCCCCGAGGTTGGTTCGTGGTGCTTTTTTTTTCCATTCCAACATTCATTGGGGCTCGTTTTTTCGCCATTTCAACCCCCTCACATGTAACATCAACCTCACAAACGAGTGGAGGGTCCGAATTCGTAGGCTCGTTTAGAGTTTATCCATCTATTCGGGGAGGCCGATTGCCAATGGAACCAGGGGGCGTTACACGGGCGACCAGTACATTATCTGCATGTGGGCTTTCGTTTTCCTCCCACCCCCAAGGGAGCAAAAACGAGAGAGAAAGAGAGAGCGAGAGAAAGCATTCAGGTGGCGTAGGGGCTGCTTTCGGTCTCATTTCCCAAATGGTTTCATGTTTCGGTTTCGGCTGATGAAATTGAATTCGTTGCATGGGTTGAAGAGTGAAGTGCTTCAGTGGGCATATTTTTATCTGGCTTCGTACGCCCACCCACATGTGTGTGTGTGTGTGTGCGTGTGTGCTGCCCTTGCATGTGTGGCTCCACTTCTCGGGATCGGTTGGGAGGATTAAATTGAAATTCTGATGATTCGAAGGCGAATCAGCTCGTTGTGCCACATTAGAGTGATTGATATGGTGCGGGTATGTTTAATTTAAATATTTACTTCGTTCGAATAGGAGGTAATATTTTTTTTTCGTGTGTGTCCAAAAGTATTGCATGTGTTTCTTTTCTACTCAGTTTTGATCAAGAATTTTCTGAATTTCTCCACTGAATGTTCGATTTCACGGGGTCCGCAAAGCCTACATCCATCCAGTATGTGAATGAAGAATGTTTCAAAATTTGTAGAAACCATAATATTTTCGTAAACCTGAGTATGAACATCAAAGCGTGTGCTCTCTCCTCACTGACTTTGACTAATTGAAGCTCTCGAGCGGTGGCAAGGAGTCGCAGAAAAATCGGCAAGAAATCGTGCATTGCGGATAGCTGCCAGTGCCACAGCTAGTGCATCAGCTGCAACGTGCCAGATAACGCTCGATATTATTTCTTCCTCGTACGATCGCTTGTGAGGTGTACGCGTGATAACGCGACTGAGTGCCAGGGAGCACTGTGAAAGTAATTTCCCACTAAACCTACTCTCCCTGCCGGGTTTTGCCCAGTGTGACGTTTATCCCACAGCCAACGAACGGAGCGAAAGCCACCGGGTAAGTGGGCACGTGCACCACGTGCATACTTGGAAGCAAAGTTGCACCTTCAACTTCAAACGGGCGATGACGACTTGGCTCTTGAAATGGCCGCAGTGAAGCCGCCCGAGCACGGGGATACGATTTATCGTTCGTGATTTGTTGGGAAAAGTTCGGCGGTTCGTTCCGGCTTTGATTCCCACGCCACGTTCAGGCGGAGCGCATTAGCGTAGGTCGCGAGGACGTGATAAAGCGACTGGTTGGAATTTATGCACCCGTTATCCTGCCACCGGCAGGCGAATGCCCGCGAACTGCAACTGATGATAAAATGTAACTTCACGTTCGTAATTCCGTATTAACCTGCCCGGTGAAGCTTGCTCGTGTGATTGATGTTACTTAACAGTGGGGGCGGATTTTACATCCTCAAAACTAGCACACACCCATATCCGGGGACGGTGTGTTTGACTGGCACTGAGACTGATTTAAATGTCTTCGCAACAAATCCTCTCGGAGGATTTCTTCACCAGGTGGGTCTGGTCTAGCTCAACGCACGGGAGCTCAACAGATATTGCCCACGCTTCGAGCCAAGGGCGCACCGCAATTGATTGATATTTCACGGGTTTCTGGCAGCCATCATTTCTGTTGCGAGCGAACGAAAAATAGATCGATTTCCCGCAGTTGGGAAACTTATGACAGGGGATTAAAATTTATGATTTAACGTGAGCGAGTGGCTGGGAGAACTAGAGCGTGAGCAACGTAATAAAAATGGATCTCTTTCACCGCGGAAAGAAGCGGAAAATCGAACCGGGCGATTTGTTACACACGAGGTGATGCTAAAAGATGCCGGCTACCTGCCTTTCGCAGAGAAAAGTAGGATGATTCTGACTTATAGGTACGAAAAAAGAAGGCTGACTTCTTGCGATTTGTCACGAAAATTTGTCTTGTAAAAGGCTTTCGAATTTAAAAACAACGTTTCAATAATTAATCAGGATTTCAATAAAGATTTCACTCTTTTTTTTAACGAAAACTATGAATATAAACGTCAACAATCCATGCATTATCAATTATTTTTCTTATCTTTATTTACAAAAGCATCAAAATGGCTTATTTAATAATATGTTTTGCCCAAAACTAAGCTATCGAGGTACACCAAGTCGATGTGTGTCAGTACGAATTATCGCTAGAATCAACGCTTTCAACGAACGCTACAAAATCCCGATACTCCTTCCCTGTTTTTTGTTATCAATTTATCTACGTCACACAAGCAGGTTCAACTGTATCTAATCAACGCTAAGTGGCTGTAATTTCCACCATAAGCGCACGGTACAACAAACGGTGTGAGAGAGAAAAAAAAACAGTCTCTTCAGCGATGTGTGGGAGCTGAAAATAAAAATAAAATAAACACACCAAAAAAAAAGGCGCACGCTCGCGCGTTTTGAACAAAACACCCACCACCGGGGAGATCGTGCCGATGCGCGCATAATGCCGACTTCAATCACGCGCGAATATGATTCAAGCATTGTTTGCGTGCCGTTCGGTTTCGCGTCGTCGTTGTTTGTGCGAAAAAGACTCCAAACCGGGCCGGACGGAGGCCGGAGATGCCGCACGGGCAAACACAAATAAACAGGAAAAGCAGAGCTAGGGGGAGGAAAAAAAACCGCATGGCAGCTAGCAGAAGCGGAAGCAAAACAGCACATGCACAAGAGAAGAAAAGAAAAACTAAAGCGAGAACTGTCCTGAAAGGAAAGGAAAAAAAAGCTCCCGGGAAACACTCTTGAACGAGCGCAAAAGATCCTTGTTGACTTCGCAATGACGACGACAAACGCCCAGGCGCCAACCGATGTCAGACTCACGCGGAAGCATATATCATACCCGCCCTGTTCGAAGGCCCGATCGAACCGCCTCCGGAGGCTGGTGGGGTGGTGAGGGAGGGGAGGTGTGCACGGAGGCAAAAATTTGCCAACTTTTGAGTGGTTTGAAAATGGACGGCAAGAAAAACAGGACACAAACAAGCACTCGAACCGCCGCTACGGCGCGGCAGTCGAACCAAAACACACTTCTCGGGTGTTTGTCTGTGTGTGTGTGTGTGTACGCATCTACACACACACAAACACACATACACGTGTTCGCCCCACCGATCGCCTCGGTGCGGTATTGATCTATAACCATGGCATAAATAAAAGCAATAAAAGCCATAAACCTTTATCAAAACCATTCTTCCTGAACAATGGCGGTTAAGAGCTGGTGGAGCCGGAAGCGGGCACTAACCGCAAGCTAGTAGCTGGCTGGAAGAGGAAGAAAAAAAAACAGCAACCCCTCGTGGGGAGTAAAGGGCGAGAAGCTAGTGCAAAATAGAGATGAATAAAATAAGCGAAGAGCAAAATAAAAAAAAAAAACAAGTATAGCACGCGTTCGCACATACACACGCGCGCTTCCGGAAAATCCGTCCAAAGATGGGTTTGGCGCTATCTCTAAGGCGACCGGAGCAACCGGGTGAACCGTGGCCAGTGGGGAGTTAAAAAACAATCCAACAACGGGGGCCTGACGGACGGCTTGGGAAAAGCGGTGGAAATGGAAGCGCCAGCCACAACAAGGGTCATAATTCAAAAGCACCAACAACGGAGCAACAAATTACTTTAAACTAGCAACTTTTTATGCTCACCAGAGACCGACACCGGGAAGTAGTGCTGCAGCAACGAAGCGAGGGCTAGTGGGAGTCAAGAGAAGAGACGAACGAGAGTGAAGGAACACGGCCCGGTGGAGTGGATAGTTTTGCAACAGCATTAATCGGAAGCGGAAGAAGGTGTTGCTCGCGCGCTCCCGGAGCGAAGGAAGTGCCCTGCGGAGAAGGGGTTGAGACTTGGCCCTGCGGTTAACATATCATCATTATCTCTTTCTTGCCGCTGGCTGGCCCCTAAAAGGGAATATTGGAGGGGGTGGGGCAAAAGGAGCACCGGATGCAGGAGAGAGGTGTTATCCTGCGGGACGTAGTACTTTAAAAGTTTTTCCAGCCCCTTTTTATGACCGTCGCAAATTGACCCGCTCGGTTTGGTTTTGCCTAATGAAAACGGATCGTGTTCCTTCGGGGGTTGTTTCTGGTGCATTTTTTTTGCTGTTGGGAAAAAAGGGGGAACTAATTCTCTTGGGACATCTTCGATTATTGTCTTTGGTTGCTGGTTTTTTTTTGTATGAAGCAGAGTAGCAGTATGCGTGGGAAAACTTCAGTGTGTTATTATTGGAGGCTTTAAATGAATTAGAAGGACAAACGTGCTGGCTACAATCGTACCACCGTGGTCTTTATGGCTTCCTGTTTTACTGTAGCCCGTTACCAAAAAAGAAAACACTAGACTTCCCGCATGCAAACCCGACAAACCCCCATAGGGACCCCTCGCGAATGACGTTGTTTTCGCAGGAAGAATGGCAAAGTTTCGCCGCTGTAAACATAAATATTTCGAATTCTTTTGCAAACGTCGCCAAAGCCACGCGCACGTATCGGTATGTAATGGGTAGCTGGGTAGCTCCCGCGACTTCCAGCCTTTGGGGGGTTGAGCACGGGAAAATAGCGAAAAACCTTCCACGAGCTCCAAACAGCGATTTGAAACGAGCAGCGAGCACTTCAACCGACTGGAACGGGCGCAAAGCAGAACAACAGCAAAATAAAGTGAAAAATTTCCGTTTTATGGGCGAATTGCGATCTCCCCCGCGAATGGTGGAATGGGTTGTTGGCGGTTTGTTTTTTTTTTTTGCGTGTATGTTTTCCCCGGTTTGTGCTAGTTCTATGTTCTGGCGCGAGTCCTCGCGGAATCCGCACGTCGGGCAATATTGCATTAAATGCACGGAAAGTTCCCAATGGATGACATATTGGTGGTGTGCAACGCGAGCGAGATGAGCTTTGTTTATTGCTAAAGTTGTTGCGCTATCTTTTGGCGTGCTGGAAACCTTATATAGGTGTGCTGGTACACGACCGAAATTGTATTCGAATCGCTCATATTGTGTTATCATTACGAGAATTGGACGTCTTAGTAGAGCGTCACCATGGTAACGCTTGTAATGGCTTCCCGTTTTGCATTCGCTTTCGGGCTAAAGGCTTTCGGGCATATGTCAGATGGTGGAAAATTTTGACTCAACTCCTATGCAAATATCCATTCGTGCGGTGTAATCTCTGTGATGTTGATTAAAATTTATTCACCGTTCCATTATGCATGCAAAGGTGTTCCCACAGTTTATGTTACCCTCCCGATGCACCGCTCGAAGGGGGCGAAACACGAATCAAGTGCAATATTAAATGAAATTTTAGATCCAACCACCCACCCACGGTGCAGGATGGCACCAGGGCCAAATGCAGGCCGAGATGGCCACCATCCCACCTTCGACTCATCGCTGGCGAAAGCGACCCCGGGAATAGATGGCGCGTCGCCTTTTGTGGGCCCGAGACGGCCCGAGAGAGCATTCCACAAAAACCCATTTATAAATGTCAAAAGCACGGGCAAAATGTGTTTACTTGAAACCAAAAACTTTGTCATTTGCATTCTAGCCACCGCACAGCGGAGCGAAAAATAGAGGACGGCAAAAAAAAGGAACCAGCCCCAGAACGCTACCGAAAAACCGAATCCTTCCGCATTGTTTCCGTGAAGTGTGGGGGTTCGGTGGTCGTGAAGATGGCTGCACCGGTGTGGGTGCGTGGTGAGTGGATGGTGAAAACTGCATGCGCAAAAGGGCGCAAAGGAAGGTGACCCAACCTGTACGCCTCGGGGGCTGAAAGAGCGGATAGGCAAAAAGGACCTTTCGCTGGGGCCTGTGTGCTGTTGTAAAACCAAACCTCGGTTAGAAAACGGCTAGCGACGAGAAGCACCAGCGAAAGGAAATTAAAGGGCCGATCGGTGGTGTCGTCGTCGGAGGCTTGCCGATGATTTTAGGGCTTCAGATTTCGGTGTGCTCGAAAAAGGCCGTGCTGCAATCCGACCGAAAGGCGCACAAAGGCAACGTGTAGCAACATCCGATTAAAGAAGTGCTTTGTGATAAGGGAGATTATATTGAAGTCAAAAGAAGCTTTTATGTTGTTGGTCTGTTGGAGAGGAGGGGGAGCATGAAGAAGTGGAACAATGGAAAATCTAAAATTTATTTCTCCCACAATTTTATTACAACGCGCTCGCCGCCGGAAAGGCGCGTTGGGAAAAGGGCGGAAAAGCTTGCTAGTGTTTCTTTTTTTCTAGCCCACCGCGTGTCACAAAAATCGTGCCTGGAGTCAGAGTACAAAAAAAAAAACGATGACCGGGAATCGCATTATCCCGGGCAAGCCATTCGCGCGCACACAAAATGGCCGATTGCGGCCGAAAGAGAGCTTTAACAGCGTGCGCGGGGGAAATGTTGTAAAACTAATCTCCCCTAGTTCTTCGCCAATGCGCAGAACTACATACAACCTCGTACAACTGTCACATTTAGTTCCGAGCGTAGGCGATCCCTTTTTCGGTTGGTACGAGCACCAGCAAACAAAACAGAAAAAAAGCCCCGTTGCGAGCATTACCAGTCATAAATTCAGCAAAATGAATTTTATCTGAGATAAATCTATCTCCTTTTTTGCACTCCCCCACCCTGATGGCTGGGTTGGGCTGGTTTGCCCTTCGTAATCACATTTGAAATCACCCAGTTTCACCCAAGGCTTCTTCTCCGTTTCTTTTGCTCTTTTGCGCCTTATCCGCCATGCTTTCTTTGACAGTTCCGTTCTTTTCGGAGGGGATTTTTTTTTTCATTCTTGTCGCAGGCTCCTTCGATGGCGTTTTGTAAAGCGGTGGAAATTGCCGCGCGCGCACATCCTTCCGTCAACGTCATCGTTCATGGTTTCGGTAAGCGTTTTCAGCTGAGTTCCGTGCTGTGGAACAAAAAGCCAGCAAGACTTACAAAAGGCTCGAGCGGGCAACTTAGCAGCGCCCGTTATGGGTTTGGCTTGGCTTTTTCGGGTTTCGGCTACATTACACCGGAACTAGAAACGAGCGCTCGAGAGGAAACGATTCCATTGTTTCCTGCAAGATTTACTGACGAAGGCAGGAAATGTGTGGTGTATTTCGACAAAAGAATACCAAACTCCTTTTAGCGGTCGCTATAAGTTCGAACAAGCGAAAGAAGTGTGTCACATTAAATTATCGTTTGATAATTGCAACAACCCCACGTGTGCTTAACCCCACGTATCCTGCTCGCTAATTGGTAGTTAAATCGAAACAAAAGTAACATTTTAAACCACCAACAATTTAAGCCCACCCACAAGGGTTCGATGCTCGGTGGGCTGACCACCGGTTACGCCTTTCCGGTCCACATTCCGGCACAGCCGACCGCATCCCAGCTGCAGCACGAGCCCGGGCAGCAATATTGACGCATTAACCAGGCGCAGGCTAATGAATCAGTTTATCAATTTATGTAATCCGCGGTTTTCGTGGTCACCGTTTATCAGGTGAACCTTTCCGGGATGCGCTCCGGTCCGGATACTGACAGCCGAGGCCTGCGCGGGGTTGGGGGATTCACTGTCATAAAAATGCCATTGGCTTCATAATTCTGGCTGACCGCGAAAGGGCTCGCCCTGGGAAAAGGGAGCCTATCTGCCGGGCGGCTTGCGTTACGCAGGCCAACGTTGCGCAAAATTTCATTACGAGTTGATCGTGCTGAACCGGTGGTACAATTGATTCGCTAAT
Source organism: Anopheles nili (assembly GCF_943737925.1). NCBI lineage: Eukaryota > Metazoa > Arthropoda > Insecta > Diptera > Culicidae > Anopheles > Anopheles nili. The sequence goes on from NC_071292.1 coordinate 9,469,064, forward strand.
GTTGCGTAGGGTCGAATGAACAAACAACGAAAGTAAAAAAAGGGACGCATTTCAACTCGGTCGGAATTACACGGCCCTCCCACAAGTGGCGCTTTAAATTAACACACCCTACGCACACAGTTAGACGGTATAATTTGATCTTAAATCAAGATCGTGTGGGAAAAACCGACCAAAATCCCTCCACGATGGTAGACCAGGGAAGGATATTCCCCCGCCCCCGGGAGGGGGATAATAAATCAGGATGAAAACGAAAAGCCTCCGGAAAGGCGAATGTTGACGTGGGTCTCGCAAACCAACCCGCCAGGGGGCGCCAACAGCTGTCGATACTCATAAACACCTACTCATCCGCCGGCGGTAGCGTCCTCAGCAGGTCCTTATCGTGCTGCTGGCCTGGCTTTTTCCAGCTTTCCACCGCTCGCTGATCTTAGACGATCGATAAATAATAATTCCCGGGACCGGGTGTTTAAATATGCCACCCTCAGAATAGCACACGTTTGCCTGTTTTTATGCCGGGTCGGGATGTTGAGCAGAAAAGGCGAAAAAAAAAGGATAATAAAATCATCCCCCCCCCCCTTACACACACGCACACATACGTACGAAATTGAATACCGTGTGTGTGCTCGATTTGTTTTGCATAATAAAAATCTCAACTTTCCACCCGATATGCGATCGAGGAAGGCTGAAAATTGAGGCTGCTTTAAATTGTGCCGCGGGCGGAGAAATCTACGTAACGAAGATGAATTTTGGATTTTGCGAACAGCGACGCTTCGCAGTACCGGGAAAGGATTCAGCGGCGTTCGTATAACGAACGGTAAGCCGCCTGTATGTCCCTGGGCCATGCACGCGCTTGTTCTTCGCTCCCCGATGGCCTCGCGTAGCTCGTTGTTGTTTTCAGTTTTGATGAAAAATATGCTCATAAGCGTGCTACGTAGCCATTGCGCGTTGCCCTGGCAACGGATGTGTACGTGGAAAAGACGTCAGAAGAGTTGTTTGCGGGCTTATTCGTCTATTTTTGTTCCATTTCGTCGTATACCTGTGCTTTTGTTTTGCGCAAAAACTTAACGCCACGTGTTTTGTGGACGTTTATGAATATTTCCAAAAAATAAAATGCTTCTTTCGACTAGCTACATTTAGCACAGCTTATCCGGTTTGCAGTAGCTTCCAGCGAGCTACGCCCGCTTGCACGAACAAATGAATGATTGGCATTGATTAATCTTTGATGATATTAGATGCTCCAGCATAAAAGATATTTGTTTCTCCTTCCTGTTTTGTTCTCCTTCGTTTTGGGCCTCTTTACTAACCTCCACACGTGTGGTGGCACACACAGAAGAGAGAGAGAGAGAGAGAGAGAGAGAAAAAAACAAAGCAATAAAAGCCTAGATTGATGGAAGGGTGCTCCATTTTCTGGCGCATTTTCCCGACCCAGAGCTCCTCTCGAGCGACAAATAACCCATCCGTTCTGCCGCGCTGCCACCCACCGGAAGGGAACGGTGCGAATTCCGGTCGCGTTTCTTCCGACATCCGACAGGCCGTGCGCCCCACGACAGGTGGGATAGATTAATATATTTCACCGTTGGCATTCCGCGAGACGCATCCGTCAAGGAGACGGCTACCCGGCGACGCATAGTAATTGAGTAAGCGGAAGCAGTTGCTTTCACGGGTTGTAAGATTTGATGGAAGTGCTTTTCGTGCTCTCTCGCTCTCTCTCTCACTCTTCTCTGTGGGAAAAGGTTCCCGAAAGGGGCACCAGTTCAGTTGGTGTTTGAATTCGCTTGTGCGTCTATTATTAACGAACGCGAACGCGAATGAAAGGAACCCGCTTCGGGGAGTGCTAGGACTCGCTGAATGGATCCCGCCAACGGCCGCCATTCGTGGAGCCACCCACAATGGGTCCGGCTTCCATTGTGGGGAACGGGGGTGTAATCGAATCCCACCCCCGGGTTATCCAGTATGGCGTTTAATTTACTTACGAGCGTACGCGGGAACGCATAGACCTGCATCTTGAATGGAAATTTTCCGCGGAAAAAGCAGGGACCACCCCCACCTGGAATGGGCTTGAATAGAACACAAAAGAGGTCCTTTTGAAGGGCGGACTCGTCGGAGCGGTTGACGGTGAAATTGGAAAATGCGCGAGCAATGTTTTTAGCTCGATGAATTCCTGTTAAATTTTGCTACCGTAGCGTAATTTTCCATGCCACGATTCTTTACCCCCTTTTTTTGGTTGGGGGGAGGGTGGCATAATTGTCCCGAAAAAAAAAAAGAAAACAAAATCCCTAAATGAAGCTGATTGCAGGCGTGTCCATCTTTTTTTTTTGATAGTATTATCAAAAATGGCCATCCCCAAAACCGGAAGGATATCCCTTCGCCTTCCGTAACGCAATTTACGGTGTGTTGAAAAGTTCGCGAAATTTACAGCATTCGAGCCCAACCCTCCCAAACCTAGCCGGGTGGGGGCTGGAAAATTCAATCTACCGTCGATTTCGGTTCGGTTTGTTTACGGCCAGCCCTGGCGGACTGGGGCCGAGCCTTTGGGGAGAAGGCTCGCTCCTTTCACGGGTATGCTGATGGTTATCGAATTAAGCGCAATCTGGTTTCGTTACGAGCCGCTCGGGGGCCCACTCCGGGATTCCGAGGCGGCGCTCCAAAAACCCCGTCAGGGCAGTGACGTGTGAATGATTCGATTTAATCGTCGCTAACGCCGTCCGGCACGGCACGGGTTCCGAGACCCGGTGCTTTGAAATGAGCAGCAAAAATAAACAAGCCTGTTTTCTGTGTAGCGTTTCGTTTACTTTCGCTTGCTGGATCTTCGTGTTGTCTCTCGGGGGGAAAAAATGCGGTGATTTGTGCCGTAGCATAATGCTTTAATGAAGGGGGTTTGTTGCTATGTCCAACGAATTAAACGGCACAAAAAGTAGTTTTTAAGTTCGTTAATTCTGCGCCCAAATTGTAAGCGTTGCAGGCTAAGTTTCACTGAGGATTTGTTTTGCTTCCGTTTGTGCGATAAATTTCTCTTTTTTTTGCCATAATAAAGATTACATTCGCTTCTCCGATGGAACTGTGGCACGAATGTCACCCTCCCAAGGCGGGCTAAAAACTCGGATTCCCGGGCTGACGCTGTTTGCATAACAAATTTTTAACCATAGCACACCATTTTCCAATTCCTTCCCCGCTGATTAGTCCCATCCGGTTTCCGTCAAACTTCATTTTCCTCCGGCCACGGGCAAAAAACCATCGCCGGCCGTTTATCGGGACGCTGTTCGCTGTTCGAAGAACGGTTCGCCGGTGTGAAAGGCTCGCAGCAACAGCGGCACCAGCTAATTCTGGCCTATTTTTGCCATCTCATTGTGGTTACAACTTTTTCCCACAACCACACCGTGGCCGTGCGAACAACAACGCAACCTAAACCGATCGTTCCGACCTCGACAACGATGTCGGGTGTTTCTTTTCCGGCCACCGTTGGTTGGCTGGTGGCTGTATTTTTTGTTGTAGTCGCTTCTGTGGTCTCGCTCAAAAGGAACGAACGAGGGTGTGGCAAAACTTTCACCCAAAAACTACCCCGAACCGGCCACCAGACCTGGATCGACCCACTCTGCCTCGCCTCGCCGACGATGATAGTGAGAAAGAGCAGGGAAAAAATTAACGTCAAGCTAATCTGAAATGGGAAACCGAAATCCTCGATTCCTACACACCCAACCACACACACACTCACACATACAATGTCAACTCGAGTCAGCGCAGTCAGCCGGCCAATCCTTGGTTCCTGGTCCGTTCCGTTCGACACCCTTACGAGGGAACTGCGGCAGGCCTAATGCCGCCACCGGAATTCCGATCACATAGCCCGTACATAAATATTTGTGCGTTCGGGTTTTTCTTTCTGTTTTTTTGGGGCCATTTTTCTATCTGTCTCGCTTTCGCTGCGCTTTTCCGCGCTGCTGGGAGGTAAAGCTCGCGCCCGGGGTTTTCTTTCGGTGTTGCGGCTTTTTCCTTATCCAATATCCGGAAACTGCCAATCGGAGCGGTAATTTCACGACATTAAAGGGATTCTGGCGGTGGAGAAACGCTTCGGCACGGGGAATGGGGGGTCCACAGGGGCCTGAGAAAAACCAATAAGTATGCTAATCGTGCTTAAAACAGACCCCCGCATACCCAAACCGCAACCCCTGCGGGTGTCCACGGCCCGTAAAAGGGCAGCAGAAGTCAATCCCACCCCTCGGGCACGGTGCGACACGGATCGACCGGGAGTCCCGACGATTGGCGATGGCCAATAAACATGGTAAAACCATTACTCCCATCGCTCCGGCCAAAAGCGCGATGGTGCGGTTTTTTCGTTGCGGTTGTTCCTTCTTTTTTCTCTGTCTCACCTCTCCCCATTGTCTCGAAGCGTTCGGAGGGTGGAATGATCCGATATTGTGTCATTGTGATGGATCCATACGCCCCGGAAAACTGCGGGGTGGAGAGTGAAAATAGGAAAATGATTAAAACTGGCCGCTGCGGAATGGAAGCGATTCAAATGTGCCGAAATGACTTGGCGTACATTGTAGCGGGCATTCGAGCGTGTAGCTAGCAGGAATGCGTTAAAGCCAGCCCTTACACGGTGGGAATCTTTTGCTGGGGGTCGTAGAGATGACAGAATAGTGAAAAAATAAACAATTGGGTAAATAGTATATACGTCTGATGACGTGCGATGACAGTTATCTTGTCAAAGAAAACTTCAAATGTTACTCATCCGAGTAGGCGATGAAAGCAAAAGCATCCAAAGAATTCCACGGTTGATATACATTTGAAATAGGATAAAAAAGGTACATTCGTAAAATAAACAATCTAAGCTCGTAGCAAAACACAAAATGTCCAAAATCGGCGTACAAAGCTAGCCCGCTGTATGCGCAATGGATGGCTGCAGAGAGCATTTTGTTTATTTCCATTTCCTGGGTCCATTTCCCGCCCGTTTTTCCGCATCCGCCCGGTGGGAGGCAACCGATCAGAAAGGCTAGCCCCGTTCGGCTATCGGTTTTGCTGTCGTCACGCTTGCGGTCAGATTAGATGAAACGATTCGGATGTATAGATTTCAAATTAGTTGATTGACTTTTTATTTGATGCAAGAGCAGCCGGTTCGAGCGATCCATCGAAAGTAAGACCCAACACGGTGGAAACGAACAGTACGAGCAATCGAGTCTTCGATGGGCTTCCAACCGACCGGCCTTGGGTTGCTTTTTGGGGCCAATTTATCTCGAGGCCAGCACCCGGGGCATGATTTCCCGGGGTGGAGTGTTTCACTTTACGATGTACGGAAGTGGCCCTCCTTTCGGGTGGCCCTCCCGAGAGCCTCGCAAAGGAAGGACTTCGATCGCGGCCTTAACGTGGTGCGTTAAGTTTTACTTGTGACCACACTGCGGAATGATGAGACCGGCTTGAGTGGGGAGGCTAGTTTGTTTTATTTTTGCTACCGCCTGAAAACACGGCCACCCTTTTTTTTGCCCGGGAAAAGGCACGAGGGCTAAGGCTTCTAGCCGACGATCGATTGCGGTCTCCGGTGGGGTGTACATTCACCTACCCCAGCAGAGTACCCATGAATAACGTATTTGAATGACGCTGCACGAGGCCGGACCATTAACCTAAATTTTTTCACCCATCGGAGTGGATTGATTCACCCAAAATGAGGCGCATCTCTTCATCTCCGCAAATCGACGACTGATTGATGATTTACCACCAGGCCGGCATTCCAACATGGATGGGATGGATGCTGTTTGAGGCATTACGTTCAAAGCGCGATTAATAAAGCACAAGCTAGGGCGGTTGTGACTGCTATTACCGCCCATCGTGAACCCAGGTCACTGAGCCTTGACGGTTGTGTGGTTTAAGTTTTAAGCATAAAAATTAAACTTCCTCACTCGCCGGTGCACTGTTCACTATTTGCTCACCTCTCCGTGTGCTGTGCTCACATTTTTCAGCCTCACAGGAAGCACACAAACGCCCACCAAGCCCAAGGTTTAAATCGATGTTAGGCTAGCTTCCCTAATTCCTGGCTCATCGTCGTGTGGCGCTTACACCCGTTCCGAGAAGTTTGCCACTTTTCGCAAACGTCCGTCAGGGCGAGCAAGAACCCGGAGAATCGGGGGCTTGTGCCATCTCAGCGCCGTTGTACCGAGCAGCTGACAACTGGCAGATAGCGGCGGCTTGGCTAGCACGCAAGGACGAACCTCAGGCAAGGATGTGCCAGTGTCGGCGGCACATACATGGCACACCATCAGGCGCATGGAGAGCTAAGAAAATATATAAAGTAAAACGTAAGAGTTTGCACATGCACTACAAACCTCCGGGCTCGGAAGCCAAACGAGGGTGGTTCCATAGCTCCTGCGTTCGTCCTCGGGCACTCACACACCTTCCTCTCGCGCCCACCAAAAGGACGATGGACGATCGAGGGTACCGAAAGACAATCATGAAGAAAATTTTAAATTTATCTTTTCGGCAAAAGTTTCGTTTCTAGTTCATTTACTCCCGGAACCCGGACGGGCTCGTTTGCTGGGAGCCTGTGTGGTGCTGGCCGGTTGCTGGGGTTTTCGGAAAGCCAAGAATTGAAGCAAGACGCCGGCGGTGTGTCACGCTTTGAGAGACGGAAGAACTACGGTCTGCTTGCCGGGGTGTTGTGTGGCGTGACACTCAAAGGACCCAGACATGTTCAAAGCAAGGGTTGAAGCGAGTTGCGATTGTCTTAGGACCGTGGCCGCTGCTAAAGGATTTGCTAAGGTTCCAGGGTTTGTAAAACAGTGCTGTCACTTGCTCGGTTCTGGAGGGTAAAAAGCATCATTTGTAGTGGTGAAGGCAACAGTTTGGTAGCCGACATCATCAGCAACAGAAGGGTGAAGTAGACAAAGGCTTTGAGCAAACTACTTCGTTGGAGAATGTGATCGATTTTACCCAGCACGTATGTGCCTTTCTTAAGACGCTCCTATCAGAAGCTTCACAAGCAGGGTTTAGATGATTGTATTTGCTGTCCGCTTAACAGTTAGATACGTGTAACGAAGTGATCTTTCCTTAATATCAAACGAAAGCACCGTTTATCATAAGCATGCGCTTAACCATAGCGAGAAGCACCATCGGATAAAGTATGAAGCATAATCTCACCAGAAAGTCTACTCCACGGATTACGGTATCCGTTTTGTGGAGCATTTTGCACCCGTTTGTTACTGTTTGTATTAAAATCTTCTCACGATCAGGTAAATCTTTGGTCGTGCACTCCACAAGATGAGGCATTCCGTGCAGCGATCCCAAGGATCCAAGGAAGGCAGCGACGAAAAGTTTGACTTTCACCCCAAAAACCGGCGGTTTGCCGGTAACCGATGCTGCAGATCGCTTGCGAAGACAAAACATGAAACTTTTTAAAAACCATCCGCCGTGATTATTCGCGCTACCGGGGTAGGGTGCAGCACGTTGCCCCTCCGGGTTTTGTCGGAATTTTCACTTACATTGTTCATTTGGCGTTTGGTTTCGTTTGCAGTTGTTCTGTTTCGTGCCGAGATGAAATTTTCCCCGCTGGGGATTTACCGCTCAAACACCGGAGCGTTTGTGGTGTCGAAATGGAATCAGGAGAGCGAACTTACCACTTTTGTAAGTCGAAAAATGAGCACGTGAAATTGTGGTGCAGCCCGGGAAGTCGTAGGGAAAACGCTCGATTCGTAGGCAAACTTTAAAAGGACTAAATCCGAGGAGACGGAAAACGAAACACAAAACTAGCGGGAATTTGTCTAACGACCCGGAAAGTGGTTCGTCATTTTTTTTTCGGTTGAAATATCTTCCATACACTACATCAGAAGACTTGCAAGAAGCCTTCACTTCTCTATCTGAAGACACAAAAAAGCTCCTCATTTGATTACCACAGTGGGTGGGCCTTCGTATCGCTCGTGGGGTGATGCGGTGATATCAATCCATCGGATCGGAGATAAAAGGAAAAACCGCGTGTGCGTTACCGTAAATCAGTTCATTTGATCCTTCAACCCCCTTCCACCGACGAAAAAGGGGTACCCAAAAAGCGGGAGGCAAATTTATGTAGCCGGTATTAGCGAGGGCAAATATTTGTGCACGCATATGTATTTAAGCCAAACCTGCGTGCGTGTGTATGTGTGTTTATTTGTGTTCCACCTCCACTCCGGCGGCTCACAAAAAGCTCCATCGGCTGTTTTGTTGATACACCGCACCTCGACGTTGCGAGCATAATGAATGTCTCCATTTCCACGTTTTCCCTGTCAACCCCGTGGTGTTCGTGGCTTAATTTGGCTTGCCGTCTCATTTAAGGGCACCTCCTTGCACTATCCTTGCCGCGCAGGTGTTGGAATCCTCCATTTTGCGTGCGGTGGGTGGCCGCATTTGAGTCCTTTACGGGGTGGTGTGTGTGTGTGTGTGCCCACCCGCCCGGTGTTTACGCGCCGAGTAAACAAACAATAAACTCCGGTACAAAATGTTGATTCTTCTAGAAAAGCGAAACCGCAAACGTGCGCCGGGTTCGTGAAATAGTTGGATGCTTCTTCTTAATTAACAAAGTTTACGCTTTCAATTATGGTGCGGGTTTCGTCCGCGTTTCGTCGGGAATCGGTAACAAAATCAGCTCACCGGTGGCCGGAAGACTCCCGACAGGCGTCCGGGGGGGTTGGAAAGCAGTCGAAAAATCAGCAGGGAAACAGTCGGGCCGACAAGTCATGAGACCAAGAGGCTTGCTGTTGGTAGCGAAATCGTTCGATAATGCGACCATCGGCACAGCGCCAAATCAATTTGATGGTTCGCAGCATTAGCGAAAATGATCGAAAAGGTTTAAGCAAACACGTGGCATGGAAGCTTCACCTTCGCAGAAATAAAGCCGAAACGGATTGGAGCATAATTTTCATGAACACGCTCATCGAAATCGCTCATTTTGTTTGGCTAATTGATGGGAATTCACCCTTGTAAGCGGCTTCTCTAAACTCGTTGCGTAAGCGGCATGGAAATAGCCAAGCATCCAACGTTTTGTAGGTATCTATGCATGGTTTTTCCGGAAACTAATGAACAAATAACGACCTACCGTGAAAGCGGCTGCGTTACGTGAGCGTGCTACATTTGTGGTAGGTTTTTTGTTTGAAGCACGAAATAAGCCCGGTATGCAGGAAATGCGCCTGTTTGTACAACGTAATTATTGCAAGAAAACAGCCCGACAAATCAAGCGCGGAATTTTGCAGATTTTCAAGAATTGAAGCCCGTGCGAGAAAGGAGACGCTCAAATTCGTGCCAATGTGTTTCGCTACAGCTGACAGCTCTTGTTGACGGTGGGTAAACAAATATACGCGCAGTTGGCATGGAAGTCCCAGCAGTCCTTCCGGTTACCATGGATACGGCCACACTGCCTTAGCGACGTGTTGACGTTAGTGGGGTACCTCGAAGTGAGCACTAATTCTAGCCTACTTTGACCGAGTCCAGTTAGCCACAAAGCGCCAAGATGTCGACAAGGAAAACTGCCAGCTCGCTGCGTCCTGGAACGAATCCCAGCTCATCCAGCCATCGCTCCGTCCTGCAGGTAAGACGTTGCAAAGTTATCTACGTGATGAAACATTCTCAAACTGTCGTTGCGCTTTCCAGGGCACAAAAAACTTCGTGTGGAACCGCGAAGAGGTGTCCTCGAACCTGCCATATCACAACCACAACTATGACATTCCGTTCAATCGGCCTCCGAACGAGGTTAATTTCATGGGCGGTCTCGGCAGCCGAAAGGCGCACCACCGTTCGAAGCTACACCCACAGCGGTTTTCCACCGTCCAGAAGCTGATGCGGATGCGTACGTCCAATCGGATCCTCGAAACGCTGACGGAGGACCTCCGCACGGTGAATCTGTGCCGGCATCGGGGTGACCGTCGACGTCAAGCACAAGACGTAACGGAGTTCATCCGCAAGATGACGGATGAACTGCAAACGGCCGGAAACGTCGAACACTCGACACCATCCGACCAATCGGACGTGCTACGGTGCACCGTGCGCAAGAAACTCACCAACGACGATTACCGCGATATGATCCGCCGACTCGATCGCATCCTGCTCGAGGACGACCGTCCATCAGCCGGCCCAGACGTATCCTTTCGTGACTGGGCGCTGCGCGAACGGTACAACTTCCGCAACCGCGGCAACGTGGCGTTGATGCGACGTGAACGCGAAACCCTCGAATCGGAACTCTGCTCCTCGGTGGACACACGCTCGCACGAGTACATCTCCAACGAGGGCCGGCGGGTGACGCGTGTCCACCGGGCAACCCGAATCCCGCACGTCGAGGGCCACATGTACGGACCGTTCACGCGACTTCCGGTCGAGGATCCGCTGCTCGAGAACGAGACGAAGTTTGGCATCCCGCTCAGCCTGCTGGTGCGGTCGTACCGCGAGATGGACACCAAGAAGGAAGGTGAGCGTAATCTAATCGACACCCGGCTGTCTCACATGAGGATTCCGTTGTGCCCGAAAAGCAGCGACTCGTCCGAGGACGAGGACCAGATGGAGGAGGTCAAGATCCTCTCCTTCCTGCGGACGCCCTACTTCCCCATACCGACGATAAGGCGCCAGAAGAAGCGACGCAAGGACCGGTTGCGGAGTCGCTGGTTGCAGAAGAACCGGCTCAAGCGCATCACGATGTTGCTGTACGATCGGTCGCTTGAGAACATGCGCGGTGGACGTCGTCGCAAGGGTCGGGTGTCGGAACAGGGACAGGTCAGTGCTTCCCGGGGGTCTAGTGGTGGACGAACGCGTCCCGAAAGGACCTCCGAGGCTGGTGAAGATCCTCACGGAGAAGCTCAACGGGCTGCTGGGGACGTGAGTGAGAAACGCCAGCGATACTACCGTTTCATCGAGGACAAATCACGTCAGTACCGTCGGGCGTATGACGAGAGTCTGCAACAGCGGATGACTAGCTTTCAGGAGTTTAAAACAAGCGAAACGGCTTCCGACACCGATGCTCGGTCTGAGACGAGCAGGAAGAAGGCACGTCTACAAGGGTTGCGTCTAGAGGAACCAAAAGCACCCACCGAACGGCTTCAGCTCACATTCCCTCCGAACAGGTTCAAAAGCCTCTCGAAGAATGACACACGTCGAGGTGCATTCTACATCGATCCGGAGTTCTACGACAAGATGCGTGACTTCAAGCGATGTGAGTTGATGGGGTGGGGATAAGGGATCATATATCAGCATGAACACGCTGCTAAACCGGATCTCGTATTCACAGACAAACAACGCTCGAAGTACTACACCAGCCTGATGCGATCACGTGCCGACATACGCCAACGGCTGCAGGTGAACGGTCCCGAATTCGAGGAGGAACAAATCGGTGCCGGTCCAAAGTACTACAGCCGGTTGGCCACCGAATGGGACGGGTACTACGTGCACGAGCTGCGCTACCGACCACGGGTGCGCAAGTTCTGCCCCAAAACGGACATCCTTACGATGCGCGACCAACGGCGCAAGGTGTTCCTGAAGTACTTCATCGAGGAGAACCTCCTGCAGCGCCGAGCGCGCCAAACTTTGGAGCGACAGTACGCGCGCTGGATTAGAAACTTCTGCAAGGTACCCGGACCAGCTCGGCGCTGAAAGTTTGTTTATTACTTTTAAATTCTGTTTGTTTCCGTTTCCACCCCCCTTTTTGGGACGCCAATCGTCCCTATCGTCCCTATCGTCCCTAGCGCATTCGGCCTCTGTTCAAAGTTTGGAAGGAGGAAGCGTACTCGAAGCTGGTGACGGCCACCAACCAGGAGAAGGAGGCCACCGATGAGACGGCTCGGTTGCAAGCGGCACTACAGGACCGCCGGAACCGGACCGACGCCATTACCGAGCGGATCCTGCTGCTGGAGGAGCGCTGGACGCGGGTTATGCAAATCAGGGTGAGCCAAGAAAGTGTGCCAGGACGAATGTTTTTCGAAGGGATTTTCGGCACAGCGTGAAGAAAAGTCTGAACCCGGCCCTGAGGGGCCGAAGCACGTTGCTTTTGATTTCTGTCTTTCTGTTTGTTGATGTTCCGAGAGCGCTGTTTGTTGGCGCTCCTAGTTCGAGTGTCCATCAACGGTGCGTTTGTCGCTCGAGATTGATTGAGACGCTCACCGGGAATTGTTGGTTTATTGTTTCGTTTCTGGGAAATGGGTCGTTCGTTGATTGGTTTTGAGTGCTTTTTTTTTCGCTTCGCAGAACTACTACTACCTGTTGATGGATTCGCAGTGGCGTCTCGAGAATGATTTCTTTCATCGTGCTGAGGATGGATCGCTGCTTACGGTAAGCCCTTTAAAGGATGGCTTCTTTAATGAGAGATAAGCACACTCATCCGCAAATAACCTCATCCACAGGTGCCTGAAAGCATCCAAAACTGCAAGACGATCTTCATACGCACCGAGGGCAACAACATTGGGACGGAAATCGCTCAGTTCTACCTGCAACAGACGTTTCCCGCACTGGAACGTCTGCCGGGGTGCGAACCGGACGTCGAGTTGTTGCAGCGTGGGCTAATGTTGCTGAATCTACGCACGATCGATCTGATCAGCAAGTACAACCAGAAGCTGATGGTGTTCAGCAAGATCGACTACCACTACAAGGACGTGTTGGAGCAGTTCCCACGATATTTCACCAACCACCACGATCTGCTGCATCTGTACGGGACTAAGATGGAGTCGATTCAGCACAAAAACGACCGGTTGAAGGCTCAATTCCAGCAGTTGCTGGGGTCGCCCCTACAGCAGTCCGTTTTCAAGTACGATATTGCTGAGTGGGGAGGATTTCTAAACGTTAACTGATCGCTTTGGTTTTTCCAGTAAAATCATGCGCATCACAACGTCCGCCGTGGGACAGCTGTATCTGTTCGTACGCAAGCTTCAACACCGGCAGGTGGAGATTGTCGAGGTTGAACCAAAAGACAAACTATCGGCCGTCCACCAGCACGTTATGGTTGGTTTCCAACGAGCGAATGTCACCCATGACACGGATTAACGCCTTGAATTTGTTGTGATCTTCACCAGGACCTACTGTCGGAGTTGGATCTGCTCCCGCTGGACGTACTGAAGGAGGCAGAAAAGGAAGCCCGCAAGAACAGGAAGACGCTGTTCCGAGAAGCGAACGAAGCCTGCAAGCGCAAGATGGTGCTGGATTTGTTGCGAAAACAGTTGCGTTTCCACGTGCGCAAATAACCACCAAAAGCTGGTCAACGTAACGAGTTAAACGGGCGATTAAATCTTGCTCTGATGGAGCAACAGAAAACAGCAATAATTAGCACTTAGTTTGAAGCAATAAAGTAATGCAAACGTTTAAGAAGCACTCACTCAAAAGGTGATCTTGTATCGTAGGATTTGTTTTACTACGGCTTTAAGTTGGAAACGCCCAACCAACAGACAGCCCACACACGGTTACACGCTCTAAGGATGTCTTCATTGTCGGGTGTTGGATTTTCCCGCCCACTTTGATTAGACGTTCGGTTCGGTTAGGTGGTCCGGGTGGCCCTTATCATTATATCATAAACTAGCATCAAGCCACCAGATTGTGGCTGCGGTGCGGCAAACTGTGCCACTGCTCCACACACGCGCACAGTGTCACTGTCGTTTGGGTTAATCCCTTCCCGGGCGCCCTCAGGAACCGATAACGAGCACGCCCGAGTCACCGTGTCACGTAGCACGTCGGTGTCAACCAGGCTGCCTACTGGCGTGTTACGAGCCCCAAAACCGGGGAGTGTTGGACCGAGCCGCCTGAAGTGTGGCCACATAAATTTGATGCGTGATAACTATCGAACCAAAGCCTCCGGGGGTCGTTCGTTCGATCAGGGCTTCTCGGTTATCTGCTGAAGGTGCGGCCCGGGTTCGGGTCATGTGGGGCCAAAGGTGTGAACGTGCCTGTGCAGGGATTAAGCAAACCTACCGGGGTTCGGAGAAAAGGTTTTCCTTGGCTCTTTCCCCATTTTTTTTTCTCTCTCCCCTTTTTATGAGACGATTTCGGTCCTCTCCGGGCGGTGTCCTCGCCCTGGCCAGTCCTTTAATCAGCGATTGGACGGGGTGGAAGGATTGCACACGCAAGGGTGTGGATTGCGCCAATTGTTCTTGCTTGCCTTTCCGGTCACATAATTCAATAGAAGGATTTCCCATCTCGCGTGACCCTTGCCGGCATCTTTGAACCGTTTCCTGCCGGACCCGAAAAGATGATCCTCAAACTAGGCACTTCCGGGCTGTAAGCGATCCTTCGATTGCGATTCGATGCAATGGCGCAACCGGCTGGTGGATTTCCCTTCGGTATGGCCTGCTAGATTCCGTTTCCGGTACTCCCGACCGACCGAAAAGCCAATCCACACAACACGTGCGGCAATTTCGAGCCCGCTTCCCCGAAATGACAATCGCCCCGGACAATTTATGGAATTTTCCTCCCGTTTTATCTTCCGCCCGTCCCGGATGGTTGAGGGCGGTAAAGGTGGTGGTACTTGGCGAAATGAAAACACTGCCACCGGAACGATGGCGCGCACTTGATAGACGATGCTGGCGCGATGGCGATGAGGGCACTCGAGACGCTGGAAAATGGCATTCCGGCGGGCGCAAGAAAAAGGAAAAGGTGGTGTGTTGCGTCTTGGCGCCATCGGTGGGTGGCCGGAGGTGGCAGAGGGCGATGGGAAATGTATCGAGAGGTATCTGGAAATAATAAAACAGATCAAGGAGTGCTCCTTCGTGAGTTCGAGGAACAAGAATAAAAAATAAAATGGCACACTGGAGTGGTGGTTGCGTAGCAACGGTGGAAAAATGTGACGCCTTACTCTCTAAGGCTTTGTGCAGACGCAACGATCCATGGGAGTGTCTTTTTTCGGGGAAATATATTTATATAGCATTGATTTATTACGCGATCACTTTAAAGGTATAAAGAAATACTCTATGATTTCGAAAAGCAAGCGTTAGATAAAGACGTATTTTGAAAGAATCTTTCCCATAAACTAGAAAAGAATTACCAGTGACATAACCTCAAACATTTTGAAACACCAAAGCGCCCATTGTGCACCCCGAAAACTCATTCAGGACATTTCAGGAAGCTTTTGTAATTTCGACGTTGCATTGCATCGGATGCACCAATCTTCTCGCGCTCCATCGAATGCATTCGGCTCGCTTTCTCGGTGTCTGCACGTTGTCATCAGATACATTTTTAGGTGCCATTTCCGCTTTTCGAGCGCGAATCCTTTCGACCCGTGCCCCCGGACATCCAATCACCCGCCCCTTTGGGCAACCCCTTTTTCCGGTTGACTTTTGAATCGCCGAACTCGAGCTCACCAAACACCAGCACATGCTCCTTTGGGTTTGGGGCTGCTTCCGTCCTCCGGCGGCAATTTTCGCAGCATCCCCCAGACATTGCATTTCATTTATCTCATCGGTGCCCAATATATTTCATTTCGATTGAGTTTACACAGTGACGGTGCAATTTACGGGTTCTTTATCGCCGCTGCATCTCAGCGCCGGTGCCGGTGCACCGTTCGACGTGGTGGACGGGTCGAATCTGGCCCGTTCGCTGTTCTATAATTCATCGGGCATCCTTTGCGTCTGGGTACTGGGCTGGAGCAACGATCGGTGAAAAAGACCGGATGCGGAATTGGACACCGGCAAACTATTTCCCGCACCGAAACGGCGTGAACCCTGGGCGTGCGCTCTTTTATCGTTCGAATTTTTAGTTACTTTCGCGTTACGCTTGCATTACCCCGTCTGGTGGTGGCATGTTTACAGCCCGTCGTTCAGCGATTGACCGGATCGTTGGAAAGCTTGAGGAAAAGGATAACGTGAAGCTTATGTTGTTGTAACGTGTGTTAGGTGATTTATTTAATCTCAGGAATTTTCTTTCAGTAGAAAAAAAACCGAGCGTAAACTAAAACTAATTTAGTCTTGACGGCTTTTTCACGTTTCGCATTGGATGTCGCCCCAGTGCCATTGTTCCTTCAAATAGTAGGCTTTGGAATCGTCGTAAATAAGCCATTTAAGACCGTAAAAACGTTAAGTTCATTAGGCCACAGATGGATTAAGAGAATATAATTCCACCACACAACGATGGCTGCAAGGATGCACCAAGGATGCGATGCGTTCTTATCGCTTCCATCACCCGGATGCGGCGTCCAATTTACAAAACCGTTCTCACACGCAGAATCCACCCCCACTCTCAGGGCGGCAGACTTTTCGACGTTTTTCCCGCAATCTAGCCCCATTCCCGGAGGGTGATAATCTACCGGTGCGGTTAGAGCCCCACTGCGTCTAATGCCCAATAATCATACCCGATTGCGCTGCCAATGCGGTTCCTGAAACGAGCCCGTTCCGGTGCGAGGCAGTCGCGCAAGTCCCGCTGACAGCAATATACAGTTACTAAATAACCACTTACTCAATATCCGGGGCTCGTTGCAGGAGCCGTACCGTGCAGAAGGGGCCCTCGCACTGGCACCGGTGGTGTGCAATGTTTGCGGAATAATTGAACGCTCCAATCCCGGGGGCTCGGTGTGGGATAGTCCTTCAGAGCGAAACCATCGTCCTGGCGGATGATTGCCGGCGCAAACCGTCGTCGTCGGTGCCACTCGCCGGTGGAAGTGGAACCCATTTTTGGTCCTTCGGTCCTTCGAGCAGGCGAACCGTCGCCAGAAGGGCCACTGGCGCTGGTTCCCGCCGCTCGGGACGGTTGACAATTTATTTCGCAGATCACCTGCAAGTCACCTGCAGCCACAAACGTTTACGTTGCCCCACCACCCTGCTCGTTGGCGTCTTTTTGCCGGGGTGTGTATGCCATATTTGCGGGTATGTGTACGGGTTGTTTGCACGAGGCCGAACGTGTCCTCCGTAGAATCTGTCTAATAAAGTGCCACCTTCGTCCTGGAACGTCCTGGGGAACGCGCCACCGCAGTGCACCGCGTGTGACACCGTTTGCCGTTTTTGGTGAGGTGAGTATGTCCCCGAGGCCATCGTGCAATTCCACGTGTGTGTGTGTGTGTGTGGGTGGGTGGGACAAGTGGGTGCTAGCAGTTGTAACCAGTGCCGGTGTGTGGTAATGGACTGGTTTGCCCGGTACCGGCCCGGTGAGGAAGTAGTGCCAGAGTTTTTTGGGCAAAAATTGCTGCTAAGGCTTCTGTCGCTAGTCCCGGTACGAGGTCTGAGAGCTGGGAAAATGGTTACGGTAAGCAGGTAAGGAATTAATTCAATTGCAACAGAGCTGAAACTGATTGCGATGGCGCGAATACGCCAGCTTTTAGGTAATTAAAAAGGAAGATAAGAAATATGTGTTTTCTGAAGTTGCTAAATGTGTGTTTACTGTAAATTAGATTTATAAAACCTTAAGAGGATAGAAGTCTTAGAGCATTTAAAAAAGGTTTAAAATATATTTAAATATCCACTTCTAAAAGCTTACTATATTGAGCAATAAAGACACATCTCTTGTCTCTTGATGTAGCGCATATATAGTCCGCCATTGGAAAGGGTATTGCTTCTAGAAAGGTTCACGGATGTATTTTAGTGCGTACCCAACGTTGATTCTTTGCTGAAGATGAGACAACAGCTAGCTAATGTCCTCCGATATAGTAAGGACATTAGAGGCTCGCTTCCAAAATATCCCTCGTACGGGAAAGCACGTTTTAACGCTGGAAACGTAGACCGTACCGAAAGGGAGTTTTTAAAAATCCTTTCTGCTAATTAAAGTTGATCCAGCTTCGATTAGCTCCATCCTTTTGCTCGATTTCATGCTAATCAACTCCTCCGCCCTCATACGACGACGCCACATTTTCGGCAATCAAACATGATAGTGCTACGCCAGGCCAGGACGAAGGACGCCGTATGGGCAAATAATACGCTCCCTAATTGGGCACGGTCCCTTTCGACGCGAGAGTCACCGAAGGTCGCTCTCGAACCCAGCCCCAACGTGATGATGAGTGACATTCTGCGTTAATAAAGTCGAAGTCTCCGGATCAAAACCCTCCCACAGAGCCCTCGCAAAGCCGGGAGTTTTTCGCTGCATTCCGATACCGAACCGAGCATGAATGGTCGCCTGATCCCTATCGCTGCCCAGCCATGTAACGTCCCACATCCACCCACACACGTTTGGTTACATTTGGCACTGACAAACTTCCCCAACCACGGGATCCTTCGGGGGACCACCGCACGGGTACGAGGCAAAACTTTTCCTCCGCATGATAATTATGGAAATCCCGAGACGAGACTCGTCTCCGGTGGACCCAAAATGCGATCCCGAGTGGGTACGGCTTCATCCCCCTGTTACTGGGGCGGACGAAAAACTTCATCATGCATGCGATCCATTTTACTTTGGCACGGCGTTTGCGTTATACCTTCTTTTCGTCCTGTTTTTTTTGTGTGTGCTCTTGCTCCCCCTGGCGGGCAAGCGGATCGAGCGTAAGAAGCAGATGGTACCGCTGGGAGATGGCGCTTTTAAAATTTACGACAGCTAATCGTATAATCTTTCGTCTAAATTGCCAGCAATCACCGGCGACATACCGCACACGGGGAGGTGGCCTGAAAGGCCACGGTGGCTGCATCGCTCCAGAACCCCTGTTGGAAACCCGCTTAAGGGGGCAACACGTGGGACGCAGGATGGTGCAATTTATGAGGAAAGTTTTTCATTTCGATAGTTTTAATTTTGCCAACTCCTTGCCGTTCCCATCGATTTCGGAAACTATGTCATTCCGATAGGATGCGGTGGCGATGCGCTGTGGTAGTTTCCGGTTTTTGGGTGGAATTGCTCCGGGAAGGACATTCGTTGACGTTCTTCCAGGACGTGGTGTACTAACAACGACATTTCGAACAAAGTTTAGTACGCGAACCGTCTCGGAAACGTGTTCGATCTCAGCAACCGAATGGTGGGCGAAATTTTGACAGCTCAGGAGCGAGTTTGACAGAGCATTTTTTTAACACCATCGATGGTCGGTACAAAATCAAATTCAATTCAATTTTCTGTGGCTTCCTTTACACATCCCTTCGCATGCAAAAGGCCATCATAGCCGCTAAATGGGCCTCTAAAATGGTGAGTAATTCGGCTCCCAGGATTTCGCAAGCATACGGGTGGACGAAGGAGAAAAAAAAACCTACACACATCCATCGCACAACTCCAAAAAAAAAAAAACATGCGCCCATTTTCATGCCATGCGTCATAAAACCAAACGTCCCCGTATTTCATCGCTCAGCCCGCGCCAATGTCCGGACGCTGCTATTTACGGTCTCATCCGGGGGGGCTTTCCGACTCTTCGATTTCGTCTCATAATCATAAAATTTGGGCCCACTTTCATGCTTCAGCATGCACGAGAAATAACGGCCGCCCCCGAAATGTCCGCCACCGCTGAAAGCCGCTCGGGAAGGAAAAGGAGATCGAAGCCGACCGAAAAAATGTAAATAAAAACGCTACAAAAGAGTTAAAGATGTTTACGTTCCGTTGTTCTGCTCGATTTCGTCCGCCCCGAGAACCGACCGGAGAGGTAAATCCTAGCGGTAGGGCTAAGGTTCGTCGGCGTCAGTCAAGGTGCTCGTCCTTGCCAGGTTCCGGCTGTTCCGGTTTCTTCCCCTGCGAACGGGGTGCGTTCGTTTATTTGTTTGCTCTAGCCTCGGAATGGGTGGACCTCGTGGGCGTCTCCTCCACCAGCCGGGAATTTGCTGAGTCAAATGACATCATTCCAGACGGTTGGTGCGTGCGGTGATTCGCAGCATAATACCCCGGGACGGATGGTATTTTTTATGAGCACGAAACTTTACAATTATCGTTCCCGTCCGTGGCGGGGGTGGTTTGAAAAATCCACCGCCATCCACGAGCTAGCTTCGCACCGGAAGTGGATGGGTTAGCGTTTCGTTTCACGGCATCGTTTTTCTTCCCTGCTACCGCTGCTGCTCCTTCACATCGCTCCATGACCCGACGTTCGTGTCGTATCAGTAGATCGTTTAAGATTTTATTTGGTTTATTTCCGTCGTAAAAAAAAGCTCTACCGACGGCGTTCCAGAGATGTCGTTCCGCTCTCCCTGGTCCTGGAATTCGTCCTGTGGTCCTGCGGCGTTTGGATGATGGTGGAAGGTCGTACGATTTCATTACGATTTAAACGTTGACAGCCGAAAGTGTTATTTGATCCGGGACGGGTTTTTCGGACATTCGCCCGCACGTGACGTGTGTGTGTGCGCGTGTTGTGAAACCGGAAGTGTGAGCGGCGGAAGCTCGTGCATAGTTTATGTAAATTGGATAATGATCGTTTCTTGAACGCGCTGCCACGTTTATGGCCAATTATGCCGGCCTGGAGTTGGCTGTAAAAAGACGAGTCACGTGTGCGTGTGTGTTGAGTTCACACCGTACTTTTAGTGACTTCTTTTATGTGGTTTAGCATTTAATGAATGAGGTCTATGGTGGCGAAGCGACCTTCAAAACCTACAGGATACAATTTATGGATGGATACTCATGTATTGCCGGAGAGGTTCACATTTATCGTAATCCCCTAATAACCGCCTTATCCAGTGAGTAAAGATCATATCAACATCCAAACATCACTGTTTGCGTCATTTCATCATTGATCCAGTCTAAACCAAGGCTTCCTGGAATGGAAAGGAAACTCCACTGTATCTGGTGCATACTCTACGCCCCCCCCAAAAAAAAAAACAACGGACAATTCCACCGATCGTCCCCTCGCATCGAAAGCCCGCTGGACGAATGTTCCTGAAAGCGTAATCAAAATAATTTTCCATCCGAAAAGACACGACCAGCCAGCCCTAGGTTCGTACCCAGAGGCGTTCCAATCGCGCCTATCCACAGATGCGGCTGATGGAATGTCCTGCTTTGCCGCACATTAGCCATACGGGCCGGAAGGACATACTCGAGCAGCGTTTCGGCTCGGCAGGACTCAAACAAACAAGGCCGCGCATCAAAGAGACAGCACCGCAACAAGGACGATGTTGATCCATTATCTTTCAAGGGAGGGTGGGAGTAAAAGGCAGCAGAAAACGAACACGAAACGACAACAACAACCAACCAGCAAAAGCATAATGTCGCGCATTGTCCTTCCACCCCCGTTTTCGATCCCAGCCCGAATAGACGATGTGATTGTGTTTTGGAATTCAATAACATCTGAAAAACATATTACTCCCGGAATGCCGCACGATGGATCTTAAATATGGCAAGCAGGACGAACCGAAAACGAAAGATCTACTGGAATCTCTCGTCCGTGGAGCTTGCGGCAGGCTCGACAATGTCCAGCGGTCGTTCTGATGGGGGTAGCGAGCAGATAAAGTGGACACATCTTGCCATCGGTGGGTTGCGAGCGATAAAGCAACTCCTTCATCGGTGTGCTAGAGAACGGCGCTGGTGTGCGAACCCAAGTGCAACAGTTTAATGCAGCTCCGATCGGGAGCACGGACGGAACGGCTTAACCTCCCTCACCGAAGGCCAAGATAGATCAAGAAAACGAAAAACTGCTCATGGATAAAGAAAATTTCACTCGAAGAGGAGACGGAAGACTCAGCCGGGTGGAAATCGCATCGAACAACAAATAATGAACTTTTCCCTCGGTCTTTCGTCGGGTGGGGGGTTTTTCCCATCCGCCAATCCGCCCACCACCCTGGTGTGGTTCGATGACTTCATTCCTTCGGGGCAGAAGCGTCCGCAAATAGCCGGAGCGCGCTTAGTTTTCAGGATGGCATAATTTTTCATCGGTCTCGGGAATCAATTTCTCGGTGCTCGGATTTTCCGCAAACATGAAATGGCCGCCCACCCCCGGGTGGGTGGGTGGCATGGTGGGAGCCACGGTCGCTCGGTCTGTGCGGTTGTGCCGATGGTTGCTTTGTGCTGGGGAGTAAAGTAATTTATGTTACTTGACAGATTGCCCCCAGGTCGTAGTAGGCCGGGGGATCGTGCGCTCATCCAGACGCAGCTCGCGCAGTTGCCCCAACAAGATCAATAGGTTCTTCGGGAGTTCCGGGTGCGCCTGGGCCGCAAGATACAATAATATCTAGTAATTGATTGGAAAAAATTGAATTGTTAGCAAAAGTTCTGAAGGGGCGCATTCGTTAAATGGGGGAAAAAATTTTGCACTGACGAACGAAACGAGCTTCAAGAAAATGACCCGGCTACATTTTGTTTGACAGAACAGGAAGTGCTGTAATGAGATCGAGATCGATTCCCTTTTGATAGATTTTGCGTATTTATTTTAACTTTTAGCACAAATATTCATAACCAATCATTAGCTTTCTGGCGGCTTTTCGGACCTTATCCGCTTCATATTCAACGGCACATGTCTGCACGAGCCTTGATGAAGGATTTCCATGAAAATACCACCCACAGGGACACAGATCATGCGAGATTTAAAGACACACATGCTCGCAGCACTGTGTCACCGACGCTTTAAAGTGACGCCCGGAACCGGTACTGAGATGCGTTATTTTCAAAATCAGATCAAAAACACTATCTGCCCATGTTGACGCTTTTCCTCGAGAATCCAGTCCCCCCGTCCCACCCACCGATCCAAGCCGACATCACGCATCTCGGGACGGCTTCAATGCCCTACCTAATGAGCGATTAATCACAATCTTACCGCACGTCCGCTCCAGAAGCGCCATCCTAACGCTCTGCACCGGAAGTCGGATGTGCGCGCCCGTTTGTTGGGACGTGTTGTGCCAAGGAATCCACCCCTCGGGTGGGTCGGTTTCCGGCGGGAACAATAGCGAGTGCTGTCAACCGCAGGCCAAGGTGCCCCGGTTCCTTCCGAACCCTGCCAGAGGATACCGATGCACCTTCCCGCGTGGTGTGTGTGTGGGAGATGAAATATTCCCTGCCTGCCTGCCCGGATAGGGTAAGGAAAAACCGTGCACGGATTATTGGTGAACCGGTTCCCGGCCCTCTGTGGGTGGATTGTGGTGGACGAGGAAAACCGGAGAAAGATAGGCACTTCCGTTCCGGGATGACATAATGTTTGTAATAAACTGTAATATGAATGAATGTGGTCTACTCCATCATGCGCACCATGTGAGACGCATGGACGTGGAAATTCGATGTCACTCGGTGCTACGTCTCGCGTGGTGCCCTAGTGCCTCGTTTCGTTTTTTCCCTTTCTGGCCCGGGTCCCCACGGAAACGCTGGCAGCAGCCAGACGTCACGCATTTGTCGCTGTCAGGATGCATCCGAGCGCGCCCAAGTCGTACTCCCGGGAGCCCATTTAGCGGGAAATGCACTGGTTCCGGTGAAAAAACCATTGCACGACCGGTACGGGCTCGGTTGCGGGAATGCGGAAACGGGTCCGTATCCTTCCCTTGTGAATGCCGCGAAAAAAAAAACGAGGATATAAATAAAGCAGAAGTAAAACGCATCATCTGAAGGCAACCACCGTGCTAACTCGAGAGGTCGCAAGCCAGCTGCCGGTGACGAATGTTTTTCCTGCTTGCCAAGCGGCTTCGTGTGACTGGGATGGTAATTGAGTTGGACTGGTGGCATAAAGCCTCCGGGATGTAGTTATGAATGCATCTAAAAGCGTTGTAAAATGAAATGGAAATTTAACAAAACAATACGCTGATGCTGAAGCTGGTTAGCTCAATTTATTGTTCACGCATGATAACGATTTTGACATTACGCTTGTCAATCTTATGTACATAACTGTAATGCGTAACATCCGGTCGAAAGCAAGCGTGTCAAAATCAGTGTTAGTAAACAGATCGCAACATGAGGTTGCGTTGATCACTGGTTCGGTCGTTCTCGGTTCTGTTTCGCGTCGTTTTTGTGCATAAGGGGTCCACTAAAGGGCTCAATTATTTAGTAATGAATTAATTGATCGATCTTTCAAACAATTGTCGTGTTTTAAACATACTGCGGTGCATCGAGTGCGAATGAGTGAGCAGAAATGTTTCGATTCAGACGGCCATTTGTGACGCGCAATGGCGTGCCTGTCTTTTGTGGCTTGTTTTCCTTTGTGATTCATATCGCCGCTTTTACATCTTGTCACTGATCATGGAAAGAGTAGAAATGCTCGTAAATGTTCATATTTTCTGTTAATGTTCACATTTTCTCGTATAAAGTTATGAAAGTTAGCGGTAAAGCGCTTGATTTTGTTGGTGAAAAGAATCATTCCTAGTGCTGTGACAATGGCATAACAAGCGGCACCCATTTGTGGTTATGTTAACACGCGGTGATCCGTGCAGTGTGAGTGTGTCTTGCTAAAGGGCGTACGATCATCACTGTGTTGTAGAATTATCGAACTTTCCTGCGCAAAATTCTCAGTTCAAGGGTTAGTGATCAGTTACATAGGAGTGTCGAATTGTCAACCTTCATCTGGTTTGACGGATAAGCTTAGCAATACCGGCTGAATATGGTAAGTATTCTTAATGCATTCTGCGAAACAACAAAGGAGCATGCGAGATTGTGTCATTCAATTTTGTTAGGAGGGTTTTTATTCATATGAATCTGCAAGCTTTTCACCTAATGAAAGCAAGCAAAATACCATCAATTACAAAGTGATTGACGCTCCCGTACGCTGCCCGTCATGGGCGCAGTACTCGAACCAGGATCATAAATGAACGCTCCCGACAGTTCGCGGAAATGCAAGCAAAAAGGGCAGCAAATCAATGCAATTACTCCCGCTACCGTTGCTATGGGAATGGTACAGCAATAGGCTCCAAGGCCTACTGCCGCCAATCAGCGAAGTAGCGCTTTCATCAAGCAGGACACTACCGTGATGGGGAGATTGCTGGTGCACCGGAGGGTTTTCCATGCCAGGAACCAGGCAGAGGGTCTCGCAAGCTCCGAGAAAGCCAGATGTCAGACGGCGATCTAAAACAGGCGAAATGGAGCGTAAAAAAAACGCCCCGCTCCCGGTGGGATCGCGAACGGTCCTCGTAAATTGTTGGTCCATTTAGAGATGCAAATGTTCGCCCTTTGTGAGCTTCATTGCGACTGCCGTGGGGGAAAAGCGGACTCTTTTTTTACTTGCTTCAGTATTACAGCACGCGAAGGGAAGTAATCTCCCTATTGCAGTTGGCAACTGCACTTCAATCGGCCACCGCTGACCACATGGCGCACCACTGAATGCCCGTTGTGGGTGGATGTACAAATTTGCATGTAATATGCGAATGCCTCGTTGCTTGGTGCAATTCGGTTGGTCTCATCGATACCATCAGGATCGATTGCACAATATATGCCCATCGTGGCGTTCGACTAACGTGAGTTTACCATTCTGTACACCTTAATGCTCTTTAATGCCTCCACCAGATGCATCCGTGCATCCTTGAGAATTGCTTTTGAATGAAGTGAGCAAAACAAAAAACCAACCCCCCACAAAAACTTCCCAACATTTGATGGATGAAGGACATAGGGCAAAGCAAAAAAAAAAGGGCATAATGCGTCCATCAGAAACGAATCCTCCGAGTCCGGCCCAGATCCGTCTCCTTACCTTGGTTCGGAGTCCTTGTAATGCTTGCAAATTTGATACCCCGTTCACGATTCCGAGTTGCGGCTCGAAACGTCGTTTCCTCGTCATCAATTCCGTCCCCGTCAGGGATCAGGCCGACGTGGTTCGCCCTGTCGACGCTAAAACCATATCCATGTCGGGCATTCATATTGCATTGTCCCTGGCCATGGGGAAGATATGAGATGATCAAGCGCGGTAATCAACACTGTTAAGAAACCGCACCGGTTGGATTCCGCAAACGGTGTGCATCCTGGCTGGGCGGGCTTTCCCGATGGATTGAGATGCGTGAAAAACTGCGAATGTGCACTCGTTCTCATGGTGCTTTTAGCAGTGCGTGTTCGACGGAGGCGTTGTTGAAGCACATCAAGGGAGAAAAAAATCAACGTTGTTGGGCTAATTGGCTCCTTTCCTCAGATTCTGTGGGTTTCATTGGGTCAATTAGCTTTTACATGCTTTCTATACGCCATATACCAACCAAGGCTTGTGTATGGAAGAGTTAAGCAAGAAGGAAATTGCATTACAATTGCTGCTTTTTTGAAGGTTATTTTGAATGATCATTCTCTTATTTTACAAATGCATTGTTCATTATTAAAACTATTTCAAAGTTGCCTCATTTGTTAGCAAAAATGTGCTTACCTTGCGTTGTCGTAGTGAATATAAAGTTCGTTGAGTTGCGAATCAATTTCTCTTGTCATGAATTGCGTCCATCCTTTCGCCATGAGAATGAAGCAACGAGGAACAGTGTCATCTCTGACCTTCGTCCTGCGACAGGTGAAGCAACTGGTTCATTTACCCGGTTCCGCTTCGCTTCTGCTCGAGCATACAATTATTGCACAATGATACCGTATTCACCGTAAATCCGTATCAGCTGGAGGGCGATAACTCTCATCCTGAAACGTTATCGAGTGGATAAAACAGGAAGCGCAAACAAGAAACGAGGACATCCAGTACAACCACCCACGAAACTCCCCACCCAACGCCCAATTGCGGGCAATGGGTAATGGGTTTTTAAATTTTAAATTGTAGCGAAATCCTCCGACCGACTCCCCGTTATCCGAAAGTTGCGATCGACACTAAAGTGCCGTTGAGCGTTGACGATAAGCTATTAAAGCGAAGAATGCTGGGTCGAAAGCGTGTTCGAAATTCCCCACGAGGATATCCCGGGCACACGGATAGTTTCGTTCCGCATCCAACGATCCCGGGTGCTCGCTAGAAGGGAGTTGTTTCGGCTTCGGTGAGTTTAATGTTGCAACAACTGGCTGCTACATACTTCATCATCCGCACCTGAACCCGATCAGTGGCGGGGGGAAAGGCCAAAGGAGGCTGAAGACACGTGGGGCACGTCGTTCACCCCCCCGGGTATCGGTATGTTTCGGTATCTCCATTGTGTAATTTATGCAGAGTTTTCTCTCAGCTCGGGGACATGACGAAAACAACGTGTGTGCACGATCCCGGTGCTCCTCCGGTGTTCGTGTATGAGCGACATGTGTTATTACGCTGCTTTTCGTCGTCCTTGCACCTTCCCGAAGGCGGGATTGTATGTTTTCACAATTTCCCACCTTTTAGCCCGCCCGGGTGCGGGTGCCACGGAAACTCTACCAACCACCCGCATGGAGCTCTGGGTGTGTGTGGGCGTGTAATCTTGATACACGGATATACACGGGTGGCTGTTCGCTTGACAACAGTACGCGCAGGGATTTCATCCCCGTTCGTTTTGGGGGGGGAGGTCGTTCGTCTACAACACGGCTGCAAATTAAAAGGCAATAAACTTTTTCTCTTTTCCCTATTTCCCACTATCACCACCCAATCCAATCCGTTCTCGTCGAGTGACGGGTGGATGTCTGGTTTTGTTTTTTTTTCTTCTTGCTCTCACTTTCTCTCTCTCGTTATTACGAACGCTTCCCAGGTTGATCAATGTCCGCCGTCCGACGTGTCTGTTCACGTGTCAAATCTGTTTGCACGTCTTAATAACTGGCGCCAGCTAGCTTCTGCAATAATACGCCCGTTAAGGACGATAAATACGGCTGTCTGTGTCCTTTCGGGAGCAACACCATTACGCGCAACTTCAAATGGTCAAGCAAGCTGCCAACGGAATCATCTTACAATCTTATATGGGCCTGTTCCGTTTGATACGCTCTCAGCACAACCGTCCTACCGTTCGAAGGAAAAGTTTGACGTCCCTTTTCATAGCTGTCGCATTTGTCCTTCGGACAGAAGGGAAGCCCGTTTGAATCCCGCCCACCGACACAAACAAAATGTAAGCTGTGTGCGAGGTTGAACAGTTTTACAATCCTATTAAAAAGTTGAAGCCATTTTGTTGCACAAACCCGGCCGCTTTTCGATTCGCATTCGGGACACTTCCGGGTAGGTCAACCCTCAACCTCGCGACATGAAGCGACCTTAAGGACGGTTGTGGTGCGTGTCTTAGCCCGTGTGCCAATGCCACAAGCGCTCCTTCGTTGGCTTCTCGAAAAGGACATATTTTTCGCATCCAAGCGGTATTTGTTTTGTCGAGTCCACAGTCTGTGCGGCGGTGTGTAAAAGCGGGAAGATATCAACCCCCCCGGTCGCCGGTAGAATCGAGCCCATCGCGCTCCATCCGTAGTAGCCGCTGGAATTTCGAGCTGTCAAACAGACAGACGCCAACCGGGACTGGCGGCCGTGCGTGTACGCGAAAAAGCGATGCGTTTGCAAAGCCCGCGCGCGTACGGTCCGGGAAAGTTTTAATGATCTTCCTGGCCCGGCCGGTGGCGCAGCACGTCAATTATTGAATTATGCTTTCGCAGCAGCTGCGCGAATTTCGATGGACGGGCGGGCGCAGTACGATTGAACGAGCGCTAAATCTAGCATCCACGCCCGTACTTCCGGTGGTGGGTGAAGCGAACACTTGTGCCAGTTTGTGTTCCAGACGAGGGGATGTGTGTGAGTGTTTAACAAGCACGGTTGGGTGCTGTTTCAGCAAAACTTTATCGAAACTGATGCGAATTACAAATCGGAAAGTGGCGATTGTGGCGCCTGTTACGAGCCACAACCGCCAACTGCTCGATTCCGCGCTCCGCGTGGGCATAATTTATTGGATGATTATGTGGGTTGGCTTTTTTTTGTCTGATGTTGTCGCTTCTTTTGCGGCAGAGAGGGTGGTCTTTTATCGCGCAACGTGATACGGGGATTTATTTACATGAACCTTGAACAGCAAAAAGCGATCATTTAGATGGCTTGTTTGAAACCCAGCGTAGAAGCGTATCGATTTCGAAATCGAAGCAGCACCCATGCTCGATCACTGCACCCGCAATTAAATACCTTTAAGCGTAATCAACCATCCAAAGCAAGGCGCTCCAAGGGGAAGGCGAATCAACCCGCCAACAGCGAACCGGCACAATGAATCCTTAATGCGGCTTTGGCACGCTCGACCGAGCGCAGAAAACGGACGCAGGGCGCACCTTTCGCCCGGTGAAGTCGTCAATTAATGGCCGGTTCGCTTCGTGTGTCACCGGCACAATCGTTCTGGTGTGGCGTACCACCGGTTGGTACGCCTGTCACAACACACAGAGTCTCTTGCCAGCTGGGTAAAGGACGACCACGCCGGGCTCGCTCGGGATGCTAATGTACAAGTGGATTAATATGGTAAGCGGGTGGCATCATGCCGCCTGCTGGCAGCATCCACGCGCCGTGTGGCGAATGTAATTGCCCAGATAAAACCGATACCCTGGGCCCTGGCTGAATCCCGGCTCGCTTGGCACGGTCTTGACGACTGGCCGTTTGCGAAGCGACGGCCCTCGGGATGGGGTGGCTGGATGCATCCTCCGCTCACCGGTGGGGTCGTAAATTTTGCTGTTATCGCGCCAGCGAGGCAGAATGGTAAAATAATATTATTGATAATTGTGCCATCCATTATCGCGACCGGGCGTATTGTTTGGCGCGTTTGGAGCCGCGCGCGTTTAATCGCGGTGAATTGTGTGAAGCGGGATTGTGTGATGAGAAATTTATGAAAACTTAGCACAATTTTCGCACGCTGTGAATCAGCGCAATGTGCTAACGGATTTACCGTGCTCTGGTGGGGCGAATGTGGGAAGGAAATTTGGTTGACTTCTTGGACGATTTTGCTGTGATTACTTACCACCGACACGGTTCTGGAACGTCGTCATTTCGAACGTCGTTGCACTCGGTGGACGGTCCAGTTTCCGGTCGGCAGGTGGCTGGCGAGCAATAGAAAAGTGATAGACCGAAGGTGTCATAAAGATAAATCAATCCCTTCCCTTCAATCCATCATCATTCTGACCATGACAAATGGACGCGCGATGGTTCGCCTTCTCGAGCAGGGTTTCAGGACGCGTGGCTGACGACACGGGCGCTTGTCGGTTGTCGGGCGGAAACTTAACACATCAGCACCGTCGTTTGATTGGAGCGAAGTGCGAAAGAATGTGGCTGGCATCGTGAAAGCACCCTAGGAGAGAGCAAAAAAAAAAGGGAACGTAAGCAAGCGAGTAGGCAAAAAGCAGGAACTCAAACTCACCCGAAACGAAACCAGCTACGAGACAGAAGAAGTTGGAAAATTGAAATAATAGCTTCCCGTTGGTTGCCGCTGCCGCCGTGTGGCAGAGATTGCAAACGGAACGGACCGCAAAACCGGGCGAGAGGGTCCACGTCGTTGGGAAATCTTATTTCAGTCACCATCCTCTCGGTTGCAATCGACTGTCCGATGCACGGAAGCTGAGTAACCATGGCAACACACCGCACGGTGGGCTGTGGTGTGGGCAAAATGAGAAACTGTCAAATGTCTCGTTTGACGTTTCGGGGCATTTTCCTCCCCCCAGCGGGAAAATTTAGTAAACTTTATCCCCAACAACGCCAAATGAATCGCGTGCGCTGAGCGCTCGACAATGGAAATAATTGTGCCAAGTTGCGCATTGTATTATGCGTTACAAAGCCGTCTCCAACAAACACACGGCGCCTGTTTCGCCCCCAATCCATGCGGCTTTTGCCACAGAGAGCTATTATTATTTGCCGATTTGATGACCGCGGGCATCCTGGCGTCCTGTGTCTTGGATGCGTTCGGGGTGGCTTCTTCGAACCCATCCCACGGGTGACCAAAGCAATTCCTCAACCCTAGCCGATGCAGAGGAGAGCGACGGGAGCCGGGAAAGTGACGCCAGCAAGCGCAATAAATAACGAGCGAAATGGAAACACTTGAGTTTTGATTTATGAAGCGACCGCGTGGAGGTAGAACGGTCCTGTCGATTGTGCTGCACCGGAAAAGGAGGCATTCCGTGGGTGGGTGCGATGGAACCGCGAGGGAGAGGTCCTTAGGGGACAGTTTTTCATCCGATCGCGGTTGTTTGCTGACAGCCCGCAGTCGGATGCTGCTCGTTGCGCGATGCAACCGAAGAAAAGCAAGTTCTTAATCTGCTCCTTGCGGGTGTGGGTAAAATTTATGCCATCGATGACTTAAAGCAATTAAAACTCGTCCCGGTGTAAGTTTTCCTCACCGAGCACTAGCGTGTTTTGCACTGCTGCGGCCGTCTGAAGCGCGAGGGAAGCGAGCGAATTTACAGCGTTACCTGAGGTGGGTCGGGAAACTTTAGCAGTTAAAACTTGAATCAAGATTAATAACGCACTTTGCATGTTGATGATAAGCCACCGGCAAGTGGCGTCCTGGCAAGGGAGCATAGTACAATTGTAACGGGATCTCCTTTCACCCTTTCGAAGCGATTTCAAGCAGCGTATAATCATTAATTCGACCTTTATTCAATACGTTCACCTGAGCGACCAGGGGGCAAATGGAACAGTGCAACCACAATCAAGACAATTCCCATTTCGATGCCCCACCTCCGGCTCTGGGATCGTTAAAAGATGTTTCTTCCCAATTAAAAGCGCCCGTTTATTTTATAGGTCAATGATCGGCACCATAAAAGGGTTTAGTTTATGCGCGTGGGTACGCCGGTGTGGTCTTTCTCTCACAAATGGCGAGGACAATCCGACCGGCAATGGCAAGTTCGACAACCGCATTGCGCTTGGGATGAATTTTCGGGTTGCAAATGAATTTCGGTGCGTGCAGCATTGGCCGGCAACGACCGGTAAAGGACACGCAACCGGATGGGGTCAACCGTCGTAAAAAGGTGTTACGAATTTTGCGCTAGTGTCAGCTAGTGCGCCTCTTGTGTGTCCTTCCGCCGGTCGCCAAAGGTATTTTAATGAATGCACCAAGGACGGTGCCCTCGGTTGGAAGAGGGAAAATTGGGAAATGTATGCGCATCCTTGGCGGTGCCTTTTTCTCGTGCCATAGCAGCCTGGCCCAAAATCCGTTGGTGCGATGATGACGATGGGTGTACTTGCACCATTGTCAAGATTTCGATACCATACCGGTGCTGTTTTGTGGGCGAGAATGGTGAGGAAAGAGACAGGGATTTACTTTTCCGCTCGCTGGAACGGCCCTCGCGCGCGCGCGCACACACACCCAACCGGGGCATGAGGGCTATAAACTTTTGAATTTTAAAACCAAGACAAAACAATAAAAAGCTCCCCCGGAAAAGGGCTGTGAATGTGCCAATGTTCGGAGTGGGACAGGGACAGCGACAGGGACAAATAAAACACGCGCCCTGGCGGGTGTCGTGAAGAAGCGAACGCGGTAAAGGACACTGGCTACGGGAAAGGACACCGGGCGGCCAATGGCTAGGAATTGCTTCGGCTCGGCGAACGTGAAACACCTGAGCGGGTAATAGAATTCACCTTTTGTTGAATTTATTTAAATAAAAACCCCTTCACACTAAGCACACCGGTTCCGCATTCGCTTAGGTCGCTTCGAATCGAGTGTTGGGATGAAGCTCGCTCGTCTCGAAGCGCCAGAAGGAGGCTCTTTTGCTGCTGTTTGTCTATTTTGTTTTACTTTTGCCAACGCGGTGCAAATCGTTTCGTCTAGCAATGGTAGCGGATTCGGCAGTGGAGAGAGAGAGAGAGCTTGGCTTTAAGGAGGAGCACCATTTGTCCTCCCGAAGAGCACCGTGTGTATGTTTGGGGCGCATCTGTATCCGTAACGTGAGCATGAAAACATTCCTAAAATGGAGCAAAAAACCATGGTGCACCTTTCGAGCGGCTTTAAGCATTCTTTTCTGCATCCATTGCCAGGTGTTTATATCACATTAGTTTCATTCAGTTGTTCAGAGACAGTGTTTGTTCAAATTCATGGCTCCTTGGCCTACTATGATGATGAATGTGTCATCCGTGTACTAAAGCTGACCTCGTGTGGGTTTAGGGTGTTTCTTAGTACATGTTTTAGCACTGATTGAATCGAAAGAGGAGCAAATCCTTACGTTTCCGAGTTCACTTATATAGAGCTGAAAAAAGCTACATTCCGTAAAGCCCGCAGGAAAACCATCCCCGAGCCAATAGCGAAATCGATTAAAAATTCCATCGCCATTTTCGGCCGGACAAGAAGCGCCTCTTCCGGTATGCAGAAGTTTAATGAATATTCCTCTCCCACGGTGGGCACTCTGCACCGGGAGTGTAATTTATTTCGCGTCGTAAAGCTCCTCCACGTCCTCCATGGCGGGTGGTGGCGCATTTTCGGCGCAGCACCGATTAAAGTGCGGAAATCGCTTTTTTTTGTCCGGAGGCTGGGGCGAACCGATCGAGCTTGTCGGTGGCGCATCTTAGATAAAAAAGTAAAATCGATTTTCATTATCTTTTTACGGCCACTCTTGTGGCCGGTCGTCTCGGTCGATTTGCGCACACGGCGGTCTTGCGATCCTGGCGCCCTCGCACCTCTAATGGAGTACCAAATTGTGGTGCTTGTGGTTGAAAAATCTAATTTTTTCACCCAACCCGCCACACCCGGTATTAGCCTGCGTCGGGTGGGTGGGATGGACGCGAAACAAATGCTCGTAAATTGATAGATCGTGTTTCGGTGCGATTATGGGCTGCTGCTTGTTTTTTTGCGCTACACCCGATGATGGTTTTCTGCAAAAAGTAAAAGTAAACGTCATGGAAGAGCTTCCGAGAATTTTAGAGACCAGTTTCTCGCTCTCTCTCTCTTTTTTCACGTCTTCGAAACCGTTATCTAAACATACGTGTTGCGATAACTCATCGCACTTGCGTGCGGGGTAAAGCTTTACGGCCTTCGTTAAGCAGAATCAACGCATAAATTATAAATTGCCCCCTTTGCCGGCCACCCACGGAAACCGAACTAATAGATTCAAAATTCGGCCGAATGCATTCGCCCGAAAGCCTCGCGTCTGGTGGGAATAAATTTCTCTGTTTTTCGCAGCAAATAATGCTAAGTTATGGCTTAATTGCGCAACCGCCGTACGACCCTGAGGGTTGGCGTAAGCTAACACTAGCAAGTGGTGGTCTTTTTCGCATTGTTTGCCCTACGACGTAGCCGTGTGCTCCTGGCTGGCCGATTAATTACAAACCCGCCGGTCGCATAAGTTCAGCCTTCTGGCAAATTGCGTACGGTTCAGGTGAGGCCGCGGGTGTATGCTGAGGCTTCGTTTTTGCAACATTCGATCGAGCGGCATCGGTCCGTGGATAAATACATATTTACCTTCGCCGTTGGTCGCCTCCTGGTGGTCCGCGTCTGCCTGCTAATGACAGCTGGTCCCCCCAGGCGCAGATGAACGATGTTCGCGGACAAGTGTGCAGAGTGCCATCGTTCGCTTCTCGACCTCGATGATAATGACTGTCACGAACATGGTGAAATCGCCGAAAAATCTTCCACCCTTGGGGCGGGCGAAATTATTTGCGCGGTGGCTTTCAGTGGGGCGAGGTGTGCGATTAATTATTCCCGATGACTGATACTAATTTATGACTTTCGAAGTTCAATTGTTTTCCCTCGTGATGTCGGGGATGGTGGATGAGAAAAGCGGTCCGTTTTGCTGCAAGAGTCTTGCAAGAGTGTGATAAAATATGAGCTCTGGGTGGGATAAATAATCACCCTTTTGGTGGCTTGTGATGTCGGAAAAACCCCCACCAAAACCGGTAGATATTTGTGCCTCAAGCAGAAGCTATATGCATTAAAGCAGGTGTATAATTGCAAACACACAATTCCGACGAAGAGGGTCGACTTTAACGAACATTTACACAAACCCCGTGAAGGTCAAGCTGGCTTGAAATGCTCACCTGCTTCCTGCTCACATCCAGAGGACGTTTGTTGCACAAAAACCCCGCCGGAAACGGGCCGGAAAAGTTTCCCGTTTTAGTTCGCGCAACCACGGCCGGCGCTGGCTGCAAGGCGGCTCTGCGGCAAGCCACCCCACGCTTGGGAGCGCTTGTCTGCAATAAGTTACGGGCTGATTTATTGGCACACTGCCGACGGATGTGTACAAATCAATTGTTCAGCTGAAAGCCAATCATAAATCAACGTTTTCGGCACCACAATGCCGCGAAAAATGACCCAGGATGTATCTGTTAGCGCTGGGTGAGCCTGTTGGGTGTTTTTTTTGTTCACCGCTTTTCCTCCGTTTCAGCCAACCTGGGCTGCCGTCACCGGAACGGGCCGGGTGTTAATGGGCGAACACACAATTTCCACATTGCGTTTTCGGGCAAATAAATAGATCGATAAATTTTACAGGGATGTAAACTCGGCATCCCCCCGAGGGATCGTTTGGTTCCTCGTGGGAGGCGTCCACAGACGGGGTTTTTTTTGGGCATAGGATGGAAGGGACCGATGACTGCATGCACACGTTGCACACAAACACACACACGTTCGTCATTACGGTGGACGAACGATAACAATGGAGTTATTAAATTACATGCGCGAAAAAACACGCCACGCCGCCGGTTGGTTGGTGCGTGAAAACAATATAATAAGCGCCCGGGAGGGCGATTGCGTTTACCGGTTTTTGGTGATTTGTACCTCCGCGGGAGCAGCCTTTGGCTTTTGGTTTCGATGTAAAATACGCGCTTTTATTGTGCATGCGAGGGAGCAAAAGGGGGCCGGAAAACTCATGCACACCGAACCGAACCGTGTCGGGTGCGCTTTAGCTTGGCTGAGCTGTCTGGTTAGCGAAATTCGACTGTGTAATGCTGTGATTGATTGAATGGGTGCCTGGGAGATTGAAAAATAAACTTCAAATAGTGTTCCATTGCCCAGTGTTTGCGTGTGGATAATGTTGGTCTCTAGCACATGATCATATTTAAGTGCATCGGAAACTGCGATTTTCTAGGCGGGCTTGTAAAGGCTGCTGTTATGCCTCAAACAAGTGATTTTGTAGTGAATTTGATTTTTTCCTACAATGGTTTATTTTAATATTTACCACACCGGTTCGCGAGCAGATCGTTTGAGTAGCTATTGATTCAAATATGTCAATAACCGTGGGCGCAATTGAATAAAATCCCTGCCAAAAATGGTTCGCGACGCCTCTGCAGCTCAACACCTGCATTGGTGGTATTTGCGGCCAGCAAGTAACATCAGCGAGGTGGAACAAAACAATGCGAGAAGAGGCAGGCAACAGCAAAAAATAAGTCCTCCAAAACCTGCCCCATTTGGTACTGCGCCAAATCTTACACCTCGCTCGAGACCGAACTTGCCATCGAAAAAGTGCAAATTGAGTCGTTTTCTAGGGCACGTCGGTAATCGTCAAGCTGTAATTTCGAAGCGATTGCGAAAATTATTCACGTTTTGCCGTTTTCGTACAATCCTTTGCATCGGCTTAGCATCTCCCAACCGACCGCCAGCCAGGCCACCGTAATCGAACAAGTTCCGAGCACCTGTCCGCGTTGGCTCCTAGCGCGCCACAGCTACAGGAGCCGGGCAGCAAATTGTTCTTACTGTTTAAAATTCCCCACAGGTTGCCCGTTTGCACATAATCATTGCCGCACTCCGCCGGTACACTCCCAGGCATCTGGTGGTGTTTGTTATTCCGCGCTGCTAAGCTGTCTTACGGATTTTCTCGCTCTGCCCCCTTCTTCGACCTGCTGTGAGGGCCGAACGTGGGATGTTGTAGAATTTCAACTTTCTATTGATTCAGGTTCTCTTTTTTCCCCCCACCGCTGCGCGCGCGGACTCGTATTTGTACGATTTCGTCCCGGCAATTTTTTGGCAACTAAAGCAATTTGCTGCAGCTTCATAAAAGTAGGGGAGCCATTTTTTTGTTCTCTGTGTGTGTGTGTGTGTTTCTTACCGTACATAAAGTTTAGATCCCGCACAGATTCCACGAAAGGTGGTGGTGGGTTGGCGCAGCGAGTCCTTTTTGGCGTGGCATGGCCCTCGAACAACATGTGGCCTGGTTGCAGATGTGAGGGATATTAGAGGATCGGATTCTCAGGTTGCACACAAAAGGGCAGCGGTTGCTGATTTCCATAATAGATGTTAAGCGTTTGGCTGGCCATAACCAGGTTCGGGTGTTGTAGAAAAATGTGAAAACGAACGTTTGTACGAAAAGTAGAAATTGACCCGTTTTTCATGATGATTTCTCAAAACCACACATAAAGAAGTTGATGAAATAACGTCAAACGTCAAAATGGAGTGTAGAAACGTCAATTAAAGTAAGCCTAAGTCAGCTAATTTGGCCCTTTGTTCAAGCAAGCTGACTCACAGTGCCACACATTTTCTGGCAGCCATGTGCCATTTTTGGTTGAAACTGTTTCATCTACCGCTTCCCCTGCAAACCGTTTGATGGTTCCACCCGACACTAAGGGATGTGCCAGAAAATCGCGCACCCGAAAAGATTGGCCCTTTGGAGTGCTGTTGTGTGTGCACTCGCTGTAAAAGCTCACCCCCACCCGGGAGGACCAGTTGGTGCATTTATCTCGCGGAGATCGTGATTGTGGTTTACAAGTACCTTGGGTTGCTCCACCGGAGGGCCGATCCTGCGGGTTTCGTTTTCGCCCACGCTTGCATATTTGTCTCTACCGCGTGGGGGCTTAAGCGTTGGCGCACGGACTCGAGAAAGAGCCCGCTTGCTTCCTTGCATTGTTTTACGTGCTTTTTCGGTGTTTCGCTTCGTTCTGGGCATGGCAGTAGGCACTGGAAAATTGTCTAGCAGGGCGTGTTTTCTCGGGCTTCCGGGAAACTGTCCGCCCGGTAAGTAGTGCACTCGCACTGCAACCCCGAGCTGCATAATTCCTTCCGCAGTTTCCGGACCGATTCCGGGGGCAAATCTTGCAAAAGTTTTCTTTCAAGTTTATTCGTGCATGTGTTCGGCGTCCATTTACGACCGTGCTTGTCCGAAGCGCCAAAACAGCAGCACTTCACATGTGCGCCAGCTCTTGGAGGTGGTCCTTTGGTCTGCTTCAGCAGCCGTTAAACGCTGGCACTGCCGGTGGCCGCTGGAAACGCTTCGGTTTTCCCTACGACGAAGGCCGGTTCCGTAGGGCTGCCTTGAATTTCAAATGTGATGAAGCAGCACAATTTGGATGGGCAAATATTGGCCTGCTGATTGATAAGCCAACCGGCGGCCGAAGGTCCCTACAATGGGATGCAAAACATACGTCCCCTCCGCGGGCTCGAGCACCGACCGGAGATGATTTATGCTAATACGTGCCCGGGATGATCTAAATGCTTTGCGTAAGGCGCTCTCGCGAGACCTGCTGTACCCTCGGGTGGTTGGGGGCTCGCAAGCCAGCAGGTTCGTATAACAAATGAACCAGCGTCAAGGTAAGACGCCGGGAACTCATTATTTTTGCTGACTTCCGTCGGACACGGAGACACGTAGCCCGGAGTAAATGTGTACGAGCGTACGCTGGTGGAGAGACACCGCTGGATGGGAAGGATGAGGGTGGCACAAAAAATCCTTCAGTAATCGCTACTCGAAAAAGGCAAGAAATGTGTCTACCTCAACATTTACGGTGGCGTTTGGTGGCACAGTTGCGATGAATTTCGTCATCATAGGATGTTTTTGTTTTCCGCCGGCACACAAGCCGAGGGATTTGGTCTAATTTGCATTCCTGAGGTGTTTCGGTGGCGCCCAACCCCGGAACAACGCGCTGGGATGTTGTTATTTTGGGAGAGTTTTTCATTAGAGGAATAAATTAAGCGGATGATATTTTTGCGTGAACTGAGACCACCTTAATACGCTTCGTTACGGGCGAGTGTAGGGGTATTTTCTCGTGGGACTAAAGCTAAAGCATATCAGCTAAGCGAAATTGCTAACAAATACCGCAAAAAAAAAACTAAATATTAAATTTATAATCCCAACATATTATGCCAAAACATCGCAACGGGACGTATCCTTGCTGCTTTAATGCCGGCGATTAATTCAATTCGATCGACGATGTCCTAGCAACGTCCCGTCATGCCCTTAGCAACGCGCTCCGAGACAAGCCTGCTACGAATGGATTTTAAAAATGTCCCGACCATTCGAAATTGAAATGGAATTTCCATCTGGCCGTTGGCCATCCTCGAAAAGGGAGTCCTGTTTTTTGCGCTCTTCCTTCCCATCCCCAATGTCGCTTCTTCTGCTGCTTTAAACGTAAGAAATGGACGGTGGTGTCTGTGCACTCGCATCGGAACGATAATACCCAAAAAGCCGGTGCGAAATCAGATGTGATCACCGAAGCCGTGCAAGCCAGCCAGAAGGACCGGCCGCCGGTCGGTCGGTGCGAGTCCTTCAACCCCCTTCCACCATCTCCTTCGCCTCACTCACTCCATGGAAATAAGTCGAACGCAGCAAACCGTCGAATGGAACGGAAAACTACCGCTCATAAATAAAGATGTTATTATGCCGGAGCAAGCCTGCCCGGGGGAAAAATGGCTCGGGCTCAAAAATACGAACTCACTAGCGGTGGCTGTGTGCCGGGGGGGGGGGGGGGGGTGTGTGTGTGTGTGTGTGGAAACGAGTTACGGAAGAAATACCATGTACCGGCCCTCACCTTGTCGATCCTCGGTGGTGGAACCCGGGACGAAAGCGTAAGATCATTTGAAACGCAGCAAAAAGAAAGGACACCCCGAAAGTCCTGTCATCGTTCCGCCGATGGGCGGTGGGTTGGTGGGATCGTTTTTCACGAACCAGTCGGCTTGGACCCGCCTTTTCCCGGGTTTTCCACCCGTTCCCGGGGTGCTCGAATCGGTTTGACTAAAACAGAAAATTATTCATGCCATTAAGTATTTTCGAACATTTTTCATCGGCCAATACGAGCGGCTCGTGGATGTGTGAGTGCGTCTGTTTTAGCACTCTATTCCCGCCCCATTTCTGGACAAGCTTTACGGCCGAAACGGGGCCGCCGATCATTAGTAACTGGCGGTGATGGGAAGCGTAAAAAAAGGAAACTCGCCAAGGAAGCAACGTGGAATCGGGACAGTACGGAACTGCCGTCAGAATGGTTTGACGATTGGATGCAAGTGAAAGTTGAATCCCCCTATGAGAAAGCTCCATGGTCTCTTTTCTATCGCTATTTTAGCGATAGTTCTCTTCAACACCGGGTGGCGTTTTCATATTTGGTCTTTGGAATTGCGTTTTCCATTGATCCCTAAACCTTCACCGGGAATCCGTTGGCCGCAGTACCGATTCTTGTTACCACTAAATGCCAACAGTAAAAGGCTCAGCAAACGACCCGTTGCCCAATGGCGACTGAACGGAGCGCCAACCGTGCGATAATGCGATCCCCGGCCAAAGTCCATCGCCGGGCCCATTAATTTCGAGGTGGGTAAATGATAATTTTATGAATTTTATTTTCGATTTCATTATTGCTCTTGCTTTCACTCTCTTTCTCTCTCTTATTCTCTCGCTCTCTATCCTTCTCGTTGGCAACGTTCGATCTGTCGTCGTCTGCGGGTTCAAATCCGCCAAGCCCATAAAAGGAAAAGCTCTCGTTCGCCGAAATGCACCGATCCTGTGCATGGGTGTGTGTTTGCCGAACATCGTCTGCCAACAAAAATGGTTACGAAACCGTAAACGAGCGCGCGTTCCAATCCATTTCCTTCGGCTTCCCTTTTTTTTCCCCAACCTGGAACAACTGGGCGAAGCATCTTGGCCACCGGCACTGGGAACATCCATTTTAAGGACCTCTTCTACTTCACGGGCGTTTGGAAGTGCGCCGAGTCCATGCGAGTGCATTAAATCGATTACTTTCTCGAAGGAGTGGCCCTCTGAGTGGTTGCTCCTGGTTCACGCGTAGTAATCAACGCATCCCCGCCGGCTTTCTTGATTAAGCCCAAAACCAGCAGCGTCCGGTGGCGGCCTATGTCCATCCGTTTTGTCCAATGTCCGATGGCAGGTGTGAACATAAGGAACGCTTGGGTCGTGTTTCGTGTGCGGTTTTCATCACAACTCACCGGGACAAGGTTGTCCTCCATCCATCCAGCACTTCCGGTGTGCGTGTCAAACACCCACGCATCCGATAAGGACGATGGCCGTGGCGTTCACGCAATCGCCACCACGGGCACTCGGAACGATGGGATCGATTTCACGGCACGAGATACCCAGTCCCTTCGACGTCCGACGACCGTCAGACGATTGTCGATTATGAATTTGAAATGTGGCTGCTCTATTTACGGGTCTCGTGCACCGGTGGTGGGCCACACTTCGCAAGGACGACCGGCTGGTGGACATAATCAAGTCCCTAAATCAAAGCGCATTAGCTCGGCATGGGGCGTGTGTTTTTGGGAGTCCCCAGTGGAGCACTGACGACGATGACGATGATGATGAGCGAGGGTCGTGCTCGGTGGAACCGGAACCGGTGCCAGGAAGTGGGATATTGTCACACATCGACACGACCTGTCAGAGTCGGTGGCTGACCAGTGTTGTGCGGTTTTTGGTGAACAATTAGCTTACCCTCACTCGCTCGACATCGGTCCGGCTGTGTCGGAGATGTCGATGGCCGTGTTGGCTGTGGCCGGAAGCTGCCTGTCTGGTAGCGGCGTGTGTGGAACACAGCAGGAACGATCGAATGGGACATGGGCATGATACGAACGAGAGCAACAATTAACGCGTGAGCAATCTCGGCGAGGTGTTACGGAGCGGTTTGTTCGATGCTCATCGAAAGGGCAATTAATTCCGTGTAAAGAAAGGGCTGAAAGGCTTCATCCTTTTAGCCATTCGCTTGTTTGATTCGTCAAACAATCGTACACCGCTCGTAATGCTCGCGATGAGCGGAAGCGGAAACATCCCGCGTTCGGCTGCTTAAGGTGACTTCAAACAAATTGACCTAATCAACACTGGTGGTATTTCTTTTTATTGACAGCCCTCCCAAAAGCGCATTTGCAATATCAACGAAACCCAGGGACCGACCGATAGCCTAATGGAGATCCCCGTATTGATTGCCATTATTTGTTGGCCTGGCCATTCACCATCCATCACCTGGCGTGAAGCGACCCGGTGGTTGGGCAATTTGATGTTTTGCGAAAGCAAAAATCCTCTTCGTAAGCACGTCGGGACTGGAGCGCCCAGGATAGGCTCACTCCGCGTGGGGTTTGATTTATTTCTGACATTAAATCAATTTACCTTGATGTCCTGCTACGCGCGCCTCGTTCCTCCTTGGTGTGTGGCGTTAAGAATGTGGGGCCGCTATCTTGCGGCTTTCGGACGGTGGCAGCCCTTTTTCGTTCGAAAAGGGCTTTTCGGGTTTCGGGACAGCCAAAAGGACACCAAAGTGCCGTGTGTCAGGCGCTATGTGTGTGTGCCACCGAACGACCAGATAGCGCTCATTGGCCACGACGGCGGGTTGACAGCTTACTATGGATCTTTCTACGGATTTTCCTCCCGAAGGTTTCCCGGCCTCGCCACGTCATGCTCGATCGTAATTCTTCCTCGCCTCATCGCTTCCATTATGCGCCTCGCTCTAGCGTGAGGTGGGCGCAAAAAGAACGAGATCGGACAATGACAAGCGGCTCGGGCCAGCAAATTTCCCACCGTTCACCGTTGACTTGATTGAATCAGACTTCTGACAAGTACACGGTCCCTGGGCGATCAAATCTTCGGTAAAAGCATCCTGCCCAACCACGCCCCAGCCACCCGAAGTCCTGGGGAGGAGGGGTGAGCTTGAGTGAGAAGGTGGCATGTCCATTGTTACGTGCCTGTCACTAGTTCATCGGCCGGTTCATTGTGTGGCTTACACGGGGAAATGGCGGCGAGCAAGGAGCTAACTTCAAACAACGGCCGATTGGGTGGCTTGAGAAACCCAGCTCCAGGTGGGTGGGGGTTTTATAGTCGCACATAAAGACACATAAATTATGCTATCAGAAGGTATGCGGCCATCCCACCTGGGCCGGGTCTTGTTCGAGTGCATCATGTCGTTGGCGCTGACGTCGTCCTTTGACGCTTCGAAGCAACGTCTTCTTCCCACGCCTGCTAAGTCGTGGCACGGTTTCCATGGTAACCTGCTCGAGAGAGGCTCAGGATGACAACTGGGCGCGATGTGTGCTTTGAGATGGGGCAATTTTGGGGTTGGGGAGCTTTATCGGAATGCTTCCCAGGGCAGAGGGCGCACAAAGGTGCATGCGAGCGCGCTCTCTCGCGTACGTGTCCTTGCGAATCGGTTCGTAATCGGATCTCACCAGCGCACCGGACCAAACGCGCACACTAACGATCCGGTTGCGGTGAGTGCCGCCAGTTGACAGTTGGTTGACGTAATGAAATGTAATATCCTTTCAGCAGCTGTCACGCACGGTCCTTGTAAAGCGCTGTCGACGGGAGAAAGAAAAATATAAGAAGTAGTGGCGCTTTGACGAATACGGCAGGGCAAAGCGGTCACCTTAGAAATAATCGGTGGGAAATCTTTCGCCTAAAGAAGGAACGCCATAGCCATAGCAAAAGCTTGTGTCTGCCGTCGAAAATGGAGCCTCGAATAAGTGATAATTTCTCGGCTCCACGTGGCTCCAAAAGGGTGCTGCTGCTGGTGCAAGGGGTTTGTAAGCAGCAACAGCAAACCACGCAAGCTGGGAACGCAAATAAACTTATTCCCCAGGCCTGGGCCCCGTCCCAGCCAGCCCGGCAAAACACGACGAAGAACGTATGCTCCATCCGCCCGGCGATGCATCCGAATAAGGGCTCATCTCCGTCGTTGAACGTTGACGGGGACGTTGGGTTGGGTAAATTTCATTACACGCTTCTGTGCTGCCGCCTGCGAGTGAAAGCTCACCCCACCCAACGGTTCCATTTGTTTTAATGTGGCATTATTTGCTCATCGTTGCAGTGCACGACGGGCGAAAAGAGGAAGAGGTCATGTTTACGGTGACGGCTAGAGGGCTAGAGGACGTTGGGGCTTTTACCGCGCGATGAATTTTTAATGATTTCGTTTCGGTCTCGAGCATTGAGATGGGGTTGGCTTTAGGTTGGCTATGGGGGAGGGGGTTTGGTAACATACGTACATCAGACACGAGGGCAGTTTTTAATTTGTAAGAGAGCCGCTTAGATAAATTAACAGCTGCTCGAATGGTGCATGAATCATTCATAAAGGGGCAGAGCAGAAAGGCAACGATTCTAAGGCAGGAAGAAAGCATCAAATTGTTCTAGCGGCAACACTTATTTGCATACAATCGAGGGGGGGTTTCTTGTCTTCAATTGCTCCAAATACTGCTGCTAATGCCAGTAAATTGGTTGCATTCGCTTGTACGATTGTTCGATTTTCGTGCCGTTTCACCCGGTTCGGGGCCAATCGAGCTCCGGGTGTTGACAGTGATGCATTGCTTCATTAAAGTGACACCGAACGGCCGACGGGGCGATTAGATTCGTCCGGCCAGCAGTGAAAGCGGCCCACGGACTGGGTTTCGGGGAAATTCGGGACAAACCCTCTAGACGGAGTGTGGAAACGGCGTAAAACCTACCTCCTCTCCTAGCCATGGAAGGACATACCAACGGAGGCTCTCGAGCGATGAAAATGAGCGAAATCATTCCGAAGGCATTCCGGTTCCGTGCCCGAAACCGAAACGCAGCGCAGGCAACTTTCCTCCGGATGGGTGGGGGTGGCACGGTCGCGAATT
This sequence comes from Anopheles nili, assembly GCF_943737925.1. Classification (NCBI taxonomy): domain Eukaryota; kingdom Metazoa; phylum Arthropoda; class Insecta; order Diptera; family Culicidae; genus Anopheles; species Anopheles nili. The sequence continues at coordinate 9,513,313 of NC_071292.1, forward strand.
AGCATACCAAACTCGGGAAACTTATCACCCCTTTTCTCGTTTTTTTTCTTCGTTTTTTTGTTGTTGCTTCATTTCTTCGGTTGTTTGCCAATTCCGGCTCCTCGCGTGAAGAACGAGAGCGAGAGCGCACCAAAACAAGGTTGGCCTACGGTTGGGCTCGGTTTGGCCAAGAGGGGCGGGCGAACGCGGAGTGTCGCTTCCTGCTGAAGGTATCAACCCGGGTGTCCGGATGCTCGGGGTTCGGCTTTCGCTTCTTAGATTAACCGACTACAATCGGTTGGAAAGGCAGCGTAGGTCGGTCGAGGGTGTCGACCGGAAGCTTCCGGAAAGAATTGTGCGCGCCTTCACCCCGTTGCGGCGGCTTGGGGGAGGTGGGGAAAGGGGGAGGGGTGGGGGGAATAGAAAGTTCAGCTTTCGGGCCCTTTGGAAAGTTTTGCCGCCAGCGGGCGGGGGGAGTTAATTTGCATAAAAAGATTAAATTCAAGTTGATGAAAATTAGCAAGTTGGCTTTGGATGGATGGACGGCGTCCTGGTGCCGGGCCCGGGTATCGTTGGCGGCCTTTTTCGTCCTTTTTCTCTCTCTCTCTCTCTCGCTAGTGACTCCAAAGCCAAAGAGAAGATCAGGCTTTTCGAGCGGCCGGGTTTCAACATACAGCACCCTTAGCAAACGGTTGGCCTGGCGGCCGTGTGTCCCTGCGAATGGTACAGGAATCCTGCCACCTTCGGGAAGCAACGTGAGAAAAAAACCTCCTTCGGATAACAGCGAACAAGAGAGCACAACCCCGTCACCCGAAAGAAGAAACTGGGAGGCAGCGAAAAAAGAGCGAACCTCGTAAAACTTTGCGGCGGCGTCTCGTCCTGGTGGGGTTGCGAGATGCGTGGGAGGTCCTGGAAGGAACTGTGTCAACAGCCGCGGACAAATGTCATCCCAGGAAATGGTTGTCTTGTAGCTCATTAAGCTTGATCGTTCTGGTGCTGGTTTCGCATCGCTACGGTGCGGTGTGGGTGGGCGGTGAGAGGAAAGGGAACCACCCTCTCCAAGGGTTCGGTGGCCACGGCAGTCGAGCATGAGAGATGGCCCCCGCCTCGGGAAAGCGCCAAGGGAGCATTAAAAATAAATTATTACCACCGGGCACGGTCAAAAGCCATGGCCATCCATTGTCGGTTGGTCGGTCGGGGGGGCGTGGGTGGTGACGGGGGTGGGGGGAGGGGGGAAGGGGAAGGAAGAAGATGAGCCGAAGAAAACATGGTGCTCCACCCCCAGACTGGTTGGAATTCGCTCCCGTAAGGGGAAAGGTTTAATTAGAAGCCCGAACCGAACCACCGAGCGAACCGAATCCGCCGGGTTTTTCCAGGAGTATTTCCGGTTTCCATTCTCCATTCCGGCGGCGGCGGCGATTCGCGGTCAAAAGGACGATCAGCCGTTGTTGTTTGCCGCCTGTCGCCGCACAAAGTGCATTAGTGGGTAGTGGTGGAAACTCGAACCAAAAAGAAAAAATGGATGAAGAAGGTCCGGAGAGATAAAAAAAAACTGCCACACAAAATAAAGCCTACTCGAGGCGGAGTCCTTTTGGGTGCCGAGATTGCGATTAATCACCTAAAGTCCACCCCGCGGGCAAAGTGAGCGCTTCCGTACTTCCGGTATTGGTGGTGGGTGGTCCCATTTTCCGGGTGGGTGTCAGCGAAAACCGCACCCCGGGGTTGTTTCCCGCAGGTGTGCAAGCGAGGCTCGCGCGAAGAATAATGGGTTTTCCATACGGGTCATTAGGCCAACGGATGGTGCACTATTTACTTGGCGTTACTTTTGCATTCCCCACAAAATGGCCCCGCGATTAATGGCCCGAGCTAATGAGCTAATAAACCTGGCTCTCGAGTGTTCTCTCCTTTTCACGTGAATGTCGCCATGTCGGGTGGACAAAGTAACGCCTGGCCTTTAGCCAGTGGCTTACAATCCTAGCTGAGAACACCTACACAAAGGAAGGACCTCTCGGTGTGGTAAATAAAACCCCTTTATCATATTTCCCCGTTACATGTGTTTGAATGTTTAATTAGCACATTGAACTGCAATCCAATGCAGCTTAATTATTGCATTAAAAACCGCTCGATGTAACGCTCCATTCCACACGTGGGTCACGATGGGCGATTAATTCCGTTACACGTTTAAGCACGCGGCGGATCATCGGGGCTTGTTTATGTGATAATTAGCGATCAAACACTTCGACGAGTGCGATCGCACACGCGGTAGTACGGATTACGGTCCGGTCGTGTAATCGAACGATGATTAGTCGGATTTACGCCCTCGTGGCCCGCGAGGAGGATGTGATTATGCGGATCGCGTATTTAACGCGTATCGTTCGCGTACAAATCAATCTGCAAATGCGACGTGTGCGAAAAAAGCGCACGTTCATCAGTTTTTCCGATTGGTTTACACCCGAAAGCTGCATTTAATTAATCGCTGTTTGAACAGATCGCGCTGCTCGGTGACACGGCTGATAAAAAATGCGATGTAAAACATAAATAGTAATTTAAAAGCTTGCCCTCTTTCCGTTGAAGATGCATTGAATGGCAAAGTGCATTCCATGAGCCTCTTTGCTTGATGATGTGATTCTGCAACTTGAAATTACGTTGCACAAATAAAATGATAAAATTATCGCATTGCATTCTGAGTCTTTCCTGCGCCGTCCGGTTGCCACGCTAGTAGTAGTAGGATGTCTTGGAGAAGGCCACGGAAATGAGCACAATAAAATACCATAATCAATAAATAAAATATGAATTTTACTTCCCATCGCCGGTCGTCGCTAGAAATGCACAAGCTTCTAGGCGTGTTTCGCATTGCAGGCAGTCAAGGTGCCGCACCGGGCCCGGTCCAAGTTGGCCACGATAATAGAGATCTTTGATTGTGCCCGTCTAGACGCAGGATACTTGATGCACATACACGTTTGTGTGTGTGTGTGTGTGATTGGAAGTTCCAAGGCATACTATGTTGCGCAAACTACGGTGGCGGCATTTACATCATATCTATTGCTTTCCGCAGGTCTTATCACCTCGCTGGCGGCGCAGGAGGATGCCTTTCGATTCCCGCAACAACCTTTACACGACAGACACACATACACACACTTGGGATGGGGGAGGGGGGAGTGGAAACGAAACGGAAATGAACCAAAGACTTTTCCCGTCAACTGATTTCGCTTCCGTTTCGGTTCCGCTCCTGATTGCGAGCATTGTGCGCGGCCATGTAACATGTTCGCGGCATTGGCGACGTTCCCGCGCACAGGAACCGGGTGGAAATGGGGCGAAGAAAAGGTGCATTGCATCGCAAACACTTCAACCGTCTCTCTCTCTCACACACACACACATAGGCTCTCTCTCTTTCTCTCTCACGTCCGAACGTCTCGAATGGTGTCGCAAATGCCAACTTCGATTGGATGCCGGCAATCGAAGTGGGTTGTAATTTTTCCCGATTTCCTTCCGCGTGTGCACTTGACGCAGTGGAATGCACGAGCGAGGCCGGAAAAACGACGCAAATATGGGTTTTGTGTGTGCGTCAGAGTGCTGGCGACAACGCGACAAGACCGCGCGGCCCGAAATGTGTCCCGGTCGGACGTTACACCTTGAAGTTTCGGTGCCAAATTCGGTAGCTTTGCTGCTCGAAGAACCCGCGCCAAGTAGCGTTTTCTTGCCTTCGCCCGGTCGGTGGTTTCACGTGGAAGAAAAACACAAATCTTCACGCATATTGACATGTTTTATGTGAGCGGAAGTTTACGCCGGAGGCAAACTACGTACTTCTTCGTGTGCTGTGCGCTTTCTTTCGGGTTTTTTTTTGTCTTCTCTTCTCGCTCCCAAGTTGAATGGCTGCAGTTGGGAATTTGTTTGCTTCAGCTCTTACCCACGGGGTGGGTCTTACGTAAAATTGACATTTTTCGCTGCTGGGAGTGAACAACAAATGCTGGAAAATTTCTTTCACGGCTATTTGTGAGCTTCAACCGTACATCATAACAAGGACAACGTGGAAAACCTGTGAGCCCTGTTTGTGATGCAATTCCGAACAGATCCCTCTGAAGGACGCCCATTCTGAATGGCGGTAATTTAATTTCACCTCCACTAAACCAGTACCGCAAACAGACCGTTGGCAGCTTTGGCACGTATCCGAAACACGATAGCCTTGCGATAACAGCGCCACAAAGCAGCCAGCCGGCCCGGTTGCCGATAACCGAACCTATCGGTTCATTTGCTTCAGCCCCTGGGGCCCTGAGTGTTATTTTACGTGCAATTCAATTAACTGATTAAGCCTCGGCTGCGTTACAATTCGCTCGCTCTTTCTCTCTTTTGCTCGGTTCCCCCACACGCTGTAGAAACTATTGGCAGGAATCGATGCGTAAAAAACCAACCCTACCCAACTGGCAAGCCAACAAACCGAGTTCCCGGGAAGAGTACGCCAGGACTTTCATGCTGGCGTGGTGTGGGTGTTGCTGGGATACGTATCCTCACCACCGCGCTCCGTGGGGACTAATGATAATCGAGGGGCAATCAACGGGAAGATTAAAGTGCTCAACGGTTCTTTTCCCGTTCCGTACAAATTCGGCACCTAATCGATCATTTCCTGCCAAACGTCCTGCGGTTCGAGAGGGTGAGAGCAGTAAAAGCGTGTGCGGGGTCCCGAGCAATAAAGGGCTTAATTTTGTTACTCCCTTGGGGAGGAGAAGCGGGCGGTTTTTGGGTTGAATTTAAAGTAAAGCCCTCTTGTGCGCTATTTCATTCGCACATTTGTGCTAGGCAGTAACCTCCCGCAAAAAGCTCGCTTTTAGAAGGCGGCGTCCTGCTTTGCTCCAGTCCATAAACTCCACCACCATCACCTGTAGTGGGGGTTGTTTCGCCGCCTGTTGGCCATTGTCGTTGGCTTTGAAGCGCACGAATTTCCCTGAACACCCCCTCCGAAAAACCCTGAAATGAGTTTTTGGCCACACGTGATCGATTGACGCTTCGACACCTTTTCGTGCGCATCCTACCGGGCATGATTGATTCCGTTCCAATGAGCGGCTGTTGTTCGTGTTGTTGGCGGGCGAATCGGCGGTGGAAAGGATTTGCCTTAAAGCCTCGCTTGAAATTGATTCCCTGTGCCGTGTGCCGCGTGCGCAGTTACCATGGTGATGGCTGAATCGGGTGCGAAATGACATCTTGAGTGAAGCAAGGCAGGCTGTGCCCGTGGGCGGCTGTCATCGGTGAGCTGTCAGCGGCTGTGTTAGGATAATTAGGTTTTATTTTCGACATTTTTGATTGATTTTTCTAACGCTGTGTGGGTGAAGAGGTGCGAAGAAGGGGGTTGCGTGTTGTAAATCGTTCATTTAAGCCCAGATTGAGCTCGTTAGCGTAAATTGAGCACCCGCGATGGAGGGTTAAGGTAAAGTTACTCACCTTTCGCAATCGACAAATAACGCCACGGGGGCGGGCTGCAATCGATGAGTTTTTGATGAACACCTTTCCCCGGGAATGGTGTTTCCAGCGCACCATAAGCTCGCGTGGTGACGGTAGATGTGTGTTTTTGTTTTTTTACTTTCGATTTTACCTCTTCACCGCCGTTTTTATCGTGCACAATGTTTTTCTCGCGCGTGCACACGCAAAAACTGACTTTCCACCGTCATACTCATCGCACGTGCTCGGCGCTTTTCTCGGTTCAACTGGTGCCCGGCAGGTGGCTCGACTGGTGCAAACCACCCGCAAGACAGACAGACAGAGCAACCAGCTCGATTCCGTTGATTGGTGTTCACTTTGTTCAATTACCGCCCGGGTACTGGCGTCTGGCGGGTCTCATCGCCAAACACGCTAAAGGAGGTGCTTCTCGTTCGGTTCGCGTGTGTTTGTTTGTTTTTTTTTTGTGTGTGCTGGTGCTCCCCCACTCGCAAAACCCTTCCCGAGGGCAACCTAATAACCGCCCATCGTCATACACGCGTGGAAAACCCATCAACAAACATCTCACCCACCGTGGCAGTTGGTTTCGTACGCTCCGAACTAACCGGTCGGTGGCAAAGAAAGCACAACCAAAACCACGCTCATGTGACCCTTGCGGAAGGTGCGAAAAGGTGTTAATAAAAAGGGTAAGGTAAACCTCGAAACATTCGTCAAATGTGTGGCCGATCGGCCATGCGTGATGGATCCTTTCGGTTTCGGAAAAAGGAAAGCGCGAAGAAAAATGCTCCTGGAGGCTACCCAACACCTCTACCGTTTGGTTTGCCTTTAAGAGTTGAACGGGTTTAAACGAGTTTGCCTTTAAGAGTTGTGATAACAGTTATATATTGATTTTAATTCCACTGCAAATGATTGCCCGCTTGCTGTGTGAGTGTTATGGCTGTTTGTTGGGTGAAATGGAAAGCCGCTCGATTCCTTTGGACATGGTGTCCCAAAAAGAAGCTTCGTCCTTGCTTGTGGGCTATGTTAGACGTCAAGCACGATGACTCTGGTGGTGATAGCAGATACTAGAGCCGTGCAACAGTTCAACTTCTACAGCAGGAAATCGACTGTCAGGACTCGAAAATCATCTGCATTTGATTTTTCCACCCAAAAGCCAATCGTTTTTTTTTCATAAATACATCAGAGAGGACATTCCTGGCGGTGTCTCATTCGTCTCGAGACGAGCTTTTATATTTTTGATTCAAACCCATTCCTTCGCTCAACATCGGCCACAAGCTCTTTGGGTGGATTTGGCACTCCGAGAAAGACGAAAGAGTGTTCTCACGCGCGCACACGTGTGTGTGTGTTTGTCAATTTCGATCCGATACCGTGTGTCCTTTTGGCGTGAGGACACATATCTATATTCCACCAGTCCGCCTTTTGCCACTCGTTCTAATCCAATCGACGGTCCGTGGCCCGCATCAACGAAACGAGAACTGCGGCTGGGAAGCGAATGGAAAATTGGCGCAACGAGACGGTAACATCATCATTTTCATCATCTCCATCTTCTCTGGATGCTTGATCGAAATCGGTTCGGTGGGTGATTTTTCTCCCATTTTGAGATGGTGCGAACGTGTGCGGGTGGGTGGTGTGTCGAACGGAGACCGGTGAAGATGAGATTTGTGATCCCGTTCCCCGGTGTGGGTGTGTGTGTGTGTGTGTGTGTGTGTTTGTGATCCGTGCGATTTTCCTTGCCCCCCGTATTCGTGATGGGAAGGAGGCCGATTCCGAATGCCGAATAAATCAACAAATGTTACAATTTATTTTCAATTGATATTAATGATTGGTAATTGCTGCTGGTACTGCTGCGGGTCCTTCCGTCGTGTTTCCGGCTTGCCGGCACGCTGCCACCATTGCGATTGGTGCAAGGACGAACGCCAGACGGCCAACCAAGCGGTCCGGTCCACCCTGAGGGATAGCATTGGACGATTCCGTCTGTTTGCTCAAGGGAGGTGGTGGGCCATGGAACGCACAGGACGAATGCGCACACACACACTAGAGAATGAGAAAAGGACGGATCCATCGCACTTGCGAACGAGCGGACTGTGAAGCCCGATGGTGGTGATGGTGGCCCAAGGACGATGGAACGCGAAGAAATTAATTTGTAATGAGCAGATAAACGCTGACGAATTGCGGAGGATGATTCTATTCCATTTCGCTAGCTGGCTGCCGCCTGGCCCGGTGCTATCCTTCTCGCGGTTTACCGTCCACCGGTGGCTGCTGCCAGCGTCCGGCCAGCGATGGCGTTGAGGAGTTGAGGTCGATGGAAATCAAGTTGTTTGCGCGCCGAAATGAGAACGACGAGCGATGATGATGATGATGGGGTGAGTGAACGTGCCCGAAAGGAAAGGCGAGAATTTTGTCGGGCGTGACGCGAAAGATGGTAAATTTGAGGAAGCCGTTTAAAAATGAATGCTCGCGCAAAACCGGACCACCAACCGGTGATGATGCGTTTTGATGCGGCTTGTTTGCACAGTGCTGATTTTTGTTGCTCCCATTATTCACGGTTGATTTGTTTTATGAGTGAATGGGGTGCGCAAACCTAGCAAACTATTTGGATGGGTTTAAGTTTGTTTAAACAGTCGCTAGCAGAAAGCTTTTATTTTTGCTCTTCAAACCACCGTCACTTGCAACGGGGCATGGCTTGCTTAGAGCATCCACCTTAAGCAACAGGGCAGGTTTCCATGGTGATTTTTTGCACCATCAAACCCTCATCAGCCGATGCGGGTCGCAAAAGGTGACGCTTCGGGGAAAAGTGCATACGGTGTGAAAAGTTTCAAGCGAGATTTCTCTCACTAAGAGAAGAAAAAAAATCAAAGTGCTGCATCCATTGTCATAAACAGCCGAATCATCATCCACACTCTCGGGCAAACGACAAATCCTCCCAAACACACACTAAACTTTCCACCCTACATCGGCACACCGCGTTAGGGCGTTAGGGATCTCGCTTTTCCGCTTCTTATCGAAGGGAAAATTTATCGTCAAACATGATGCCCCTTCCGGTATTTTCCTCCACCACCCTCGCACCGAATGGTGGCAAAAGGGTGTGTGTGCGAAAAGTTTTCTGCCTGCATTCGCGATAAAACCGTGGGCGCGCGGGCGGTTAATTTTTATTTTATTGCAATCGTTTTCAGTTTTGGCACTAACTAGTGCTGTTCGCCTCTTTCTCGGGGTGGCACAATATGGGGGTCGGAGAGAATCATTTTCCTTTGAAGATGCAGCAGTGAAGAAAGCAGGAATGAAACAAAAAAAAGGTGAGGGCAGCAGGGATAGGCAGCATCAAAAGTTTTGCACCAAACGAAGAGGCAACATGCAGGCAAGAGTTGATGTCGCATCAGAAAGGACCCACTCGGAGGTGTGAGTGGGACAGGCGAAAGAAAGATTTGTGACATTCTTTACGACCTTCTGCGTACGGCGAACCGTAACCACCATGTTTTTGTGTCTTGGGTTGCGTTTTTTCATCTTCCTTTTTTCTCTCTCTCTCTCTCTCTGTCAGCTGTAGTCCTGTAGGGCGTTCTTTAAGAAGATTTTCCCTCTTCGCATCCCTAGCGATCCCCTGCACGGGCGCATTCTTTTATATTCACTTTCCCGCGGGTTGGGTGGCATCACCACCACCACCCACGCCACCCCAGAGAACGTACCGATGGTGCGTTTTTCGGTGCCGTTCGTTTTTGGAATTGATTCAGGACCCTTCAAATCTCTCGTTCCCGAGCGGGTGCTGCGGGAACGTTGGGAAAGTTTTACGGATATCTCGTTTTACTTTTTCCACCATTTCCACACAACGCCCTTCCAAGGGGGGGGGGGGCGTGGGCAGCTTCCACCGAAGCACCGGAAAAGTGGCTTCTGCTGCGGGTTCTGACGATGCGATGTGGATGCGGCGTTTTGCTGAATCGGCAAATAAAAGATGATACCCATTTGCCGGTGAATTCGCGTTCGGTTTTGCCGTGTGCTGCACCCGGAGGTTTCATCGTTTGAAGAATTTTCCATGCATCCCTTCCGCTTCGAACCGTTGCGAGCCATTGCGAATGGGGTTTGTTTCGTCGATCACCCGTTGGTCCCGTTGGCGCCACCCGTGTGAAAGTGAAAAATTCCACCACTTCCGCAGCACCGAGTGGTTGGAACGAAACGAAACGTTTCACGTCATCACCGGGGGCCAAATTCGACAATATTGCTAACGTCGTCACCACCATCGGTTGACATCGATATCGACGGAAGAGGGTGGTTCCCGGGGTGAGAACGAGCTCGAAACGACATCGGTGAAGGATTCGAGCATTCGCGTTTTTTCCAATCGTAACAGTGCTCGGTTTGGGTGGGATGGAAAGAAAAATTACTTCACCATTCTCCCTGAGTGTAGTGTAAAATCCACCCGCCAGCAGACCTTTTTTGTGCTAGAGAGATAAAGAGACGTACGCTTGAACCGACCGAAGGGTTTTTATGTGTTTGAATTGATCCCCGATGGAAAGGATTTAAGCGGAGTGTGCTACTCTCGAGAAGCAAATTCAAGCACTGCCATTTCTTTGCCTATTAACTAGCCAATTAAACTCACCTTTGATGCGTCCGGGGAACGGTTCTTCGAAGCAAAGGTGTGCTGATCCGTTCACGCTGCAACGAGCACCAAAACTCCTCGAGAAGGTTTCCCATTTTTCGCGGAAAAAATCCAATCAATCGCGTAATTATTTTCAACATCTTCCGGGAAGGCACCCAATTGTGGTGGTAGCAACGAACGCAGCTATTTGTGCTACAAATTAATGTTTGTTCTCGATGGGATTACATGCTGCGAGATTCCGGGAAGGTACATAAAAACCTTCTTCTTTATCTCGTTCGCTTCCTGCTTTTGCTTTTTTTCGAGTGGAAAATGGATGTTTTTTGTGGCTTTCGAACGGAAAGCTCACATCGGCGGTTCTCAAGCATGAAGATGAAATTGGCATTCCCATTTCGATTCCATCAGCAGAAACCGAAACAGTACCACCCCCCACACAGCTAGTCAGCGAGGTTGATGCAACTCCGTGCGATCGATGTGTTGAAACGGTTGTTGCCATGGTTACAGTTCGTGGTAGGGTTGCTGCGATTGCAACGCATAGAAACAGATGCAAAGTTTAAAGCTCCTATATGCAACATGCATTGCAACCAGCTTGATCGGTTTTTTGTTGTTGTTGGTAAGCTTTAATCAGCTGTATGCAGCTGGTTCGCTTCATTGGCTTCGTACCGCCGCCACACCGATCACATCGTGCACCGATGCAAAAGTGCTCGAAACGACTGGGACGTCCGGAAATTAAGCTTCGACGGTGTAAAACTTGCTCCTGCTTTCACCCAGCCAACGGTGCAACGCAAGTGCAGCGGCGTTCCCTTGGCAAAGTTGATTAAAAGTGCCTCTCCCGTGTCTGCCCTGGGTGAAGCGATGGTGGCAAGGGCTCGGGTTCCCGGTTCGGTTCGGGTGTCGAAACAAAGCCCAGATAGCACTTTGCTTCTCACATTTGTTTCACCATTCGCCCCGACGGATTCCATGCCAACGCTAACGACAGATAACACACCCACACGATGCTAAAGAATGGAGAGAGGTGAAAAAAAAACTCAAAACCACCCATCGAAGGCAATTTCCAGCGTCCACGAACCACCCCGGGACGGGTGACTTGGAGGTGGATTAAGTGCGAAGGCGTTTGCACACCCCCGGGCCGTAGCAGGCAGCCAGGATCGTCGGAGCGATTAAATTCATAAACTCCATGAATCAAGTCCCAATCAAGCGCGAAAACGCCAACCCTTAGTAAGGGGGAGAGAGAGAGAGAGAGTTGCACGATATTCTCCGCACAGGTCCACGCCGGGGTCTCGGGTCGGGAAATATCGACTTGCCCCGATGCGCCGTTGCCGTGGAACAGAAACCGGATGGCCTTTCACTTTTTACCCGCCCGGTAGGAGCTCGCAAACGAGCAGCAAAGGGACACGCTGAGAAGGGTGGGACAGAACGTGGAAAGTGCCTGTCCTTCCACGAGGCGTTGTTTTTTCAGTGGGGTGAATTGAACGAGAAAAAAAAAAACACCACCACCAAATGCCGGGAAGGTGAAAATGGCACAGCGCAGTCCTGGCGAAAGCGAACTAAGCCACTGGAACACTCGCGGACTGCTACGGAAGGACACCGGTCGGCCGCAAATATGCATCCATGCAAAACTCAAGCACCCTTCGGCTGGGAACGGCGGTGGCCTCGGTCGCTGCGTTCACGAGGAAAACCCGAGGAAATCGGGAAGTTAGAATGAAATTAAAAATTCAAAATAACCTCATAAATCTTGCTTATCTTCACGACCGATCCCAGGAGTAGTCGAACTGGAACGGTTCACCATAAATATGGCTTTGCTCTTGCTTTCGCGCGCGAGTGCCAGTGAGAGTGGGTTGTGCGGGAAAGGTTGGTGGTTCCCTGCACCGCCCTACAACCTCTTCCTGAGGTTGGTGAAAGTCGGTCTCGCTGGTGCCAACCGAACCCCCTGACTGTACAGCTTTTTGAGGTACTACGGGAAAAGAATGGCCCCGAAAGCTCTGTGCCTCGATGGTCGGTTAACAAAAGGGAAACCTTGTCTAGGATGTGTTGGTAGTGGGAGGCCAATAGAGAGACAGATTCTAGGGACGGAGAGAGAAAGAGAGAGAGACAGAAAGAGAAAGAGAGAGAGAGACAGAAAAATGCCCCCAAACGAAGAGCGATGGAAAGTTTTCTAAAGCGTCGGAAACGCCTGGTTACTTTAGGGTGTTGTAAAGCGTAGAGCATTGTTATTAGGACACAGGCGGTTCAACGGCACCACGGTGATATCGAGACACCGTGCCGATAGGAGGTTTTCGCGTATTCAAATTACAACTTGCCGTACCTCCCGGAGTACGCAGCTGTTTTGGTGGTTTTCAAATCGATTCTGTGCCCGATGCGTGCCACATGGTTTTTCATTTCCTTTTGCTTCTGTCCTTTTGCTTCTGGATGTGATTTGAAGCATTTTTAGCCGACGCAAAATGACCCCCAAAAAGTGGACACCCTATTGGTGGTGATTTTCCAACGCTTATCTGCATCGATGCCCGCTTAGCGCTACGATGAGCAATTTATGAAATCGAATTCTCGCCATGGGGCGCAAAGTGGATTACACACTCTGATCATCGGTGTGCATCTCCGGTGTGAGGTGGTGTGCAGGCGTGGGTGTTGATTATGCTCCATCTCCTCCACCCCTTCTGCTCAAAACACCACGGTTAACGGAAAGTTTGTTCGTCGCCCGTTCACGAGCGAGGCGGAGCTTTCGAGATGCAAGTGAAAGTTTCCGACCACTTTTTCTCGCAGTCGGTGTCACCCTCGTGGAAAACCGGTGGAACCGCACGAGATAGTGCACGGCGGGTGTTCCCGTGCGGGTCGTTCCGGGCGGGCGTGTGAGCGAAACCGGAAATTAAAAAATGTTCAACCGGCTGGATAAAAAGGAAGTTGGTCAGCAGCTGGGTTTTGGGGAACCGTCGAGCGGGTTCTCAGCAGGCGTGTAGGTGAATATGATTGCATTACATTGGCGCACTCGGGTTGCGAGATGGGTGGGAACGGATCCAGGGATTGCCCCGAGGCCGGAACCACCATTCGAGCCGATGCACGCCCGCGGTATCGGTCCACGAGCACAGCCTGGGCTGGGCCGGCTGGTCGACGCTGGATCAGCACTTAGGAGCACTCCGGAGGGGCATGTGTCAAGTTTTATTAGGCAGGCGGCGAACTTTAAATTACCATTTTGGTACCCGGCACGGCCTGGCCGGAAGTGGTCCTTTCGGAACGTCCTGTCGGAACGGGTGGAGAAACACTGGCGAGCGAATAAGGATGGACGTGTTGGACGGGATCGATTCGGGGTTGGTTTCCGAGAAGATTAAAGCAAAATCGGGACCCGAATGCCGAAAGGTCGACCTTTGGGCTGATCGGTGTGATCGTGAGGTAAAATAAGCTAGCGTTAAAAATAGGTGCGGAATTTAGACGACCTTTCGAGGGTTTTGTTTTTGCTGCACGAAATGACCGTCGTTACGGGCCTTGACAAAGCTTGACACCGGAGCGGAAGCTCGCAATTGGTGTTGCACAATCTGCATCGCCTCGTTTACGGTGGACCCGGTGCTGACCGTAAAACAATTTCTTCCCAGTTCGTTTATTGTTTACTCCAAGCTTCTCAACCCGGGTGGTCTGCTCGTTTGATGGCTCGTTAAACGCAAAATTCACCCTACCACCCAGTGTGAGGCGGCTCATTACGATTTCATTGACGTTCGGCTAAATGAGCGCTCACCGAAGCTCATCGGTGTGTCCCGTTGTGCTTTTTACGTGGCCCCCGACAGGCTGGCAGCGTGAAAATCACGCCACGTTACTCGCGCGGGGTGGTGGTAATATAATAATTGTGCCCGCTCCCGACCGACGCCAATTTTCATCACCCAACCAGGCGTCACGGATCGATCCGGTGCGCAACAGAGGCCACGGAATTAGTTCACCGCGCGATGGCGCAACGACCGTAATTATGTAGTAATGTTGCGCGCTGACTTTAATGGCACAAAACATAAAACGAACGCGGGCGGCTTCGATGTTTTCGACACCACGGGAGGGCAGCTCGGGCGTGTTTCGCGTCCGCTTGGGCGAATGAATGAGCCACGGCCACGGGTTGTGTGTGGCTTATTTGGTGGCAGCAATCTCTTCGAAGCAAACCGTGGTTTAGTATTCAAATCTGTGCTTCTCTGGCTGACGTCAGGAAGGAGGAAGCCTGTTGCAAGCGACCCTACCGGCAACAGGCCCCCGGACCAGGCCGATGAGCAGGAAGGAACGGCAAATCGTCATCGGTAAATCATCATGTTCTTTTGCCCACGAGATTTGCTTTCTTATCTGCACGACAAGTGCCCGGTCCCGTGGTTCGCGTTCGCTAGCTATTGGCCCTTATTTAGGAGAGATTGCACTCGCTAGCGTTGTAAAGGAGGCCCTTGTAACTGTAACGCCACGAGACTTACAACTGCATCGTGTGCTGCCTTTCACCAAGGCTGGCCAGGCGCTTTTGTTGCTGATGAATACCACATGCAACTCACCACCGGACACGTGTGTGTGTGTTTAGCTGCCTACTGGCCTACGATACGGTGTGAGACGAGCGATAGTGGCTTCCCTTGAGTGTGTGTGTGTGTGTGCGTGCGTGTATGTGTGATTCCAACTGCAAGCCAAGCAATTGCATTTCCATTAGTAAGTGTACCAACCACCGGGCGCCTCCATCTGTACGAACCACCAGGCGCCTCCATGTGGCAACGAACCACCAGGCGTCTCCATTGAAAACGCTCCACGGACCCGAACCGATGCAAACGGGACAGACTGGGGGGGGGGGAAAGGCGTTGCATGGTCTGATGTATGCATTATCTTCCAGCGCCGAAGACCGTACGAAATGTGAAAAGGAAGTGCCTGGGAATTCGCAACCGAAACCACATTTCCGTGCCTTCTCCGTGCCACGAGAACGGACGTGCCGAGGCCGGCACATATATCTGCAATTAAACAAAACACGGCGTGCACGCTCGTAATTTATGACTTTTTATGCTCTTTTGTAATTTTCTGTAATAACGGCGAAACCCATCCATAACGTGTCTCGCAACGAGCTGGAGCCGCTTCTAGGGCGTGGGAGGGCATCAGCTCTCCCCATTTCCCAGTGCGCAACAAAATGGGGTGAGAGATTACATGCATTTCCTGTCTGTTGTTTGACGTCCTTTGCTCGTCTCGGCAATCGCCAGGGCCGCCGAATAGACGGAGGCATCGTCCGTGGATCTGCTGGCAGGAATGGGAAAACGTTTGCGATAAAAGATTATCTCCGCCGAGCCGTTTGCACATGCAAGGCCCTGTTGTGGTGCGATACAGGAGCAAAGGTAAACTTGGTAGCCCTCTTTTTTTTCCCTCTCTCACTCTTGCTTTCTCTATTTCTCTCGGTCTCTTTCTCACCGCTGCTGTCGTTCCACCCGTGGAGCTCTAATTTAGCAAGTGGGTGCTTCAAGATACGCGTGGGCCAAAGCAGTTCACAAACGGGCACGAGAAACGGGATCGCAACGCCACGCCACGGCTACAGTTAAGTGGTGCAAGTGGGTTGTTTTGTAATCAGCAGCTGGAGATTGTAACTCATCTTCATGGCTGCGCTTGCAGGAGATGCAGGATTATTAAATTTCTCCCGCCGGTTTTTGTGGTGGATGGAGCGAAAAGCGTCCTAGAGTGTACGAACGTGTGGGAGCTGGGTATGTTTTTGCATTTGTGTAATCTGTCGACAGCAGTCAACCACCACCTCGAGTGGTGGGAAAACCCTTTTTCCCAACCTACGGGTGGACCGGCTCCCGGGGAAGTAAGCTAATGAGAAACTAATGAACACTTGAATTTCAAAAACAAATGCGCCGAATGTGGCACCAGCCGGGTTTTGTGGGGTCGCTTTTCCCGTTCGTCGGGTGGTAATTGCGAGGTACTACGAACAATAGGGGGAGAAAGTAGTCGCTTTTTTCCGTACTATTTATCATCGAGTCGTGGGATTTTGTGGAGGGGAGGGGGATAGCAAAAGAACTCAAATGAATGATATTTTTGCGTTGTTTCGGGCATGTAGCGTTTTATAATAACCGCTCACGATGGAATGATTCATTGATGTTTGTTCCCATAAAAGCTGGCGTGGTATGATTAAATTGTTACTTTTAATGTAGTGCCGCCTAATCTGCAGCAACGAACTGAATTTGTACGCTGCTATGTAAAACGCACAATACGACAGATTATGCTAATTTGGTCGTAAACCTTAAAAATGGCTTGCGTGATTAATAAAATAATAATTACCACCCAATCGCAATAAAGCCCGTCGCGAGGGGAGAATGCTCGTTCTAATAATGATGCACATTCGAGTCGATTTAAATTTCAATCTCTCTCGCATCTAAATCCCATTCGCTTTTTTCACACTTGAACAGGTGCACTCAAAGCCTCTACGGTCATGTTGTGCGTCCTCTCATTTCGCATTCGATCGCAGCCAGTCTTTAATGCCAGTTTAATGCGCCATTTAGGTGCATTCCGGTGCAATTGCACCGATCGTGATCGATCCACGGCCCGCGTACGCCACCGGGTAATCGTTTGTACAAATTGAACAAATTAAAACGCCTGCAATATGTGGCACCGTTCGCCGCATAATGCATTCTCTAGTCCTGGGAGGGCCACGAAGTGCTGCGTGGATGGGGTTTCGATAAAAATTCACCGCACGCAACGCGAGTTGATTAGCGAAATTAAATCTAACATCATAATTGACACCGGCGATAATGGGGCAGGGTATTTTTTTTTCTTCGACCCGACTGCAGGATTATTTCATCGTGTGGTTTTGTACCTTTAAAAAGCAGACTGCTGGAGCATTGAAGCTTATGTTAAATATCAACCTCGACGACACGAAACCCACGTGTGGTGCATGTTTGTAAAAAGATGGTGCAAATGAACAGCTTTTTCACTCATACGGTGCGATGGCACGCACCAGAAGTCTTGTGGCGTGTGAACTTCCAAGCCACGAAGCGGCCGCGTGCCGGTAAACAATCAAATTATTTCTAATTTAATTTACCAACACTCACTTAGCAACAGGCTGGCTGTGGCTTTCTGGCTTCGCTTCCGGCAATCGGTCGGTTCGTCGTCATCCTCATCGTCGGATGAGTTTCATAATTTTGCACCGGATAGCCGCAAAAAGCGACCCGGAGTATGTCGTTCAAAGGAGGCACCCAGTGGTTTTCCGAGACAACCGAGGGGAACAGTTTTGCTTCCCCGATTTTGGAAGGGGCAGCTTTTTCGAGTGATTTTCTTCCTTCCCCAATCGTGCCAATCATGGGAGCCAAATGCGATCGTTGCATGGCAACGGTAAAGGAGTGTGGGTGTGGGAAAGGGGGACCAGCAACAGCAAATTCGAATTGAAAATTTCAATTTAAGTAATTAATGAAACATCGTTTACCATGATAAGGAGAAGCGGGCCGGCTCTGTAGCCATGGTGCCGCCGCCTGGTGGTTTTGCTTTTATATTCGATTCGTCGTCACCATGTGCTCGTGCACACCGCGTTGATGCAATGAATTAATGATTCATTTTTAGTGGTTTTTTGAACCACGTCGGAGCTGAGAGCACTGAAACATGCGCGCCCGCATGGGGCAGCCCTCGAGCTGTTTCAGTTTTATGCTGTTTTTTTTGCGCCTGGATGCACCAATGCTGCAAGGAAAAAGTACCAACATGTAGGTCATTATCGTGCCATTGAAGGGTATTGGTATTGAATTTTCGAGAACTGCAATCACACATTATGAAAGGTGTCAACGGGAGCTTTCAATATGGTTGCGTACTTTTCAACGACCGTTCATAGCATCAAAGTAGGCACTCGTAATGAATTGTTTTTTTTTTACTCGATCGCAACCAACAGCACAACTCCGCAATGTTCCAATCGCGCAGCACGGAGTTATTTTCTCAACGGAAATTCGCGCATTCGAGGTGCTTTTTAGTACACCGAATGCGCCGTCAGTGAGCCGTACTTATGACATCATATTCGTCGCACTTGAATCACAAATCGGACGATCGTAAATAAGTAATTAGCTCGGAAGTCTGGGTCACTCTCAACATGCCATTAGAGGCGTCCTTCCTGTGGACGTAAAAGAAAAAACGAAAGCGAAAAAACCCGCTTGCTACAGATAAATCGCCGTTAGCGTCCCAATTGGCCTCGTAAAATCGGCCATCAGCTCGCTTCTCGGGTCCCAGTGATTGATCAGTGTTTGAGCTCGCTCATTCGCCCGGAAGTGGATGGAATGTGTGGCCACGAGATCCATTGTCGTTTGTGGCTCACACACAAACACACACACACACACACGCACAGTTCCACTGGCTCATGAGGGTCGGAAAACGGGGGGTCATAAAAGCAACAAAGAAGACGGCGAAGCATTAGACGATCTGGACTGGCTGCTGGACCTGCAACCACCGAGCCGAATTGCTTTATCACCGAATGGGCCAAATGTTAAATTGACCATGAAAATGATCCCAACGCTGGTGGGGTGTCAGGCGAAGGAGAGCGTAGAGAGTGAGAAGAGAAAAAGGAAAAAAAGAAGCGACACGTCAACACTCGTTCAAATTACTAGGTTGGGAAACGGGATCCGGGAACACACATACACACACCGGGACGGGAGCGAAAGAGCGAGAGTAATTTAATTGATTCTTCCTGCGCTTCAATCTTTCATTTTCGTTCACTTTTCCACCTCGCTACCCTCGATGAATATCGCTCATCGGACCCTTGCCGTGTCGTATCGTTGCCGTGGCTCATGCACGAACACGTGTCACACGGCAAAACCCCTGGCACACGTACACACACACACGCACACAGTTGTCGCTTACTTCCGTGCCATCCGTGTTCCACCTTTCCGGGCTGGCTGAAAGAGGAACCCGCACCGATCTAAGCCCCACCCGATTGCCCGGTCTGAAGCGTAATTGAACGCCTCATTAATTGTCCAATGATTTTCACGTTATCGTTCAACGGCCCACATCCACGGTCGGGTGGTGTGTGGCAGAACACGGACAGTCCCTTAGGAGTGGTGGGAGTGTAGCAGTAAAGGACCTAATCCGAGCCACGAGCAGCAGAAGGATAACGGAGAAGGCCCGTATTCGTTGGATGCCCGCTTTGGAACACACGGCAACGGCAGGGCATACAATTAGACGTCGGTTCATCATCTCCCATCGGGGGATTCCGTTCCGGGGTGTGTGTCCTGGTCACTCGACAAGGACGCTCAGGGGACACACACACGCACATGGTGGCGATCGATCGGGATGAGATCTTTATTTAATTTTCCCAAGCCGCGCTGGCTGGCGGTTGATTAATAAGCTGTAATCTCCCGTGTGGACTCGTCGTCCTGACGTCGCTGTCGATGTGTCCTGCTGGTGTGTGTCTGCTCCTGTGGACGATCCGATCCGGTCCCGGTGTTCGGACAACCAAAGGCCACCCGCTCAGGTACGCGCGTCACGTACCGAAGGGGTTATTAGAGCGATTGAACATTTGGCACTTTGGCGTTGAACTTTGCGCCGGTGCGGCGTGCGAGCAGGTGTGTGATCACCCGCATTTGTGTGTGGGGTTTTGGTGAAGCTTTAAGCTGCCGAAAGCACAATCTCCACCCCATTGACGAAAGTTGCTTCCCCATCCCAGCCGGAAATGGGGGGGTGGCCGCGTTTCTTTTTTCGCCCACAGAAAAGCCATAAGGAAGTGGAAAAGTTCGGAAATGCACGGAAAAAGAAAAGCGAACTGGGGTTGGGGCGAGAAAAGTTCCACGCCCGTGTTTGGCGGCTACCGTGCCCGGTAATGGCCACTGGACACGCAGCTCCGATTCGTCAGGTGCACTTGCGTTTCTTCCCTCCATTCTCGGGGCCACATGTATGGTGCGCAGGTTGATGGGACCACAGCTGGTGGGCATTTGTACGACGCCGATCGGACGGAAATCGATCGATCGATCCTTCGTCGTAAAGGACGCCCTTTGGGGGGGAGAATTTTTGTTTTTTTTTCTCTCTCCCCTCCGTTTGCCGTTTGCTTTTCGGCACCGTTCGCAGCGAGATTGTGCATTCACTGACCGTAGCTTTTCCAGGTTAGGTGGAAGGAAGTTTGTGTGCTAAATATATCCCTTCCGTGTGCTCGAAGAAAGTGGCAAATATTCCACCGAATGGCGTTGGAGAATTCGCGGTTGTCGCACACCAGATGTGCCCCGTGGTGAGGCTACTGCGAGGTTTTCACTGTATGCGTCTTCTTTTCTTTTTTTTGCACTAGGAATTTCGAAAGCAATGCAAAACTTTTTGAATTATGCGGCACCTATGTGCAGGAACATTGAAGTTTTGTAGTTTTGTTTGGCAGGTTGGGATGTTCTGTCTGGATTTCTAGTACAAGTGTCTGAAACGTCCGCATGAGGTAAATTATTTTACATTCGACGAGTAGGTGAAACATATTGTTTATTGTGATTTCTATGTGTAATGAAAGTTCGAAGGAAGTATTCTTTGCTCTCTACAGACAGGAAGACACCAAAGATAAAGGATTGAAAATAGAATCCGTTTCCTGTGCGGAGATTATGGAGCAGTAAAAATATTCTTATTCGCCCCACAGACACGCTGATAAAGTTTTTGGGTTGAAAAAAAAAACCTAATACTCACTTCACACCGGAACACCAAAGACTAGGAAAGTTTAGAAATTGCGATACTTTTTTTCTTCGCTACCACGCTCAACCGGTTCACTTTTCACGGATCCTCAGCCTGCGTCTGAAGGTGCCGTTTGACGTACGGAGGAACGCGTGAGAAAAAAAAAGTTTAAGGAAATGAAAACTTTTTCCCTCAACTCCGCGTGCAGTGGCGCGGTTATGTACGTATATTTGTATCTTTCGACATTCTGGCATTCGAACCACGTGACGGATTCGGATCGCATGCTAATGAGCCGAAATCCAGCGTTCACCAACACGCTCGTGCTGTTCGAAACTGATTTTTGATTATCCCCGTGCGGCTGGATCAAATGCGATGGCATGAAGAAGAAGGAGCGTAAGCGAATGGGGGTGGGCATGATGAAGAGAGAAAAAAACGATCCTTTCACAAATTGCAATCGGCAGCAGCGTTGGGTGGTGAGGATTGATAAATTCTGCTCCGCCGAGGAAGAGGAATTTTATTCATCAGTAATAATGTTCTCTCGTACTCGCAGGGAGCGTGGTTTGCGTCCCATATCTCCGGAGAATGGTAATTACTGGCAGTAAAAACCGCCACCTCGGCAGGCCACCCCCACCCACAGGTCAGAGAAAAGGCAGGAAAAAGGGGACAGAAGGTGAAAGATCGGGCGAAAGTTTATTAATTTCAGTCGCGACGTGCACACGCGTTTACGACCCCAAGCGCAATAAGCCCGCCGTTGGTCGATAAAAACGGGAACGGGAAATGGCTCATCAATTTGATCGCAAAAATCCAGTGGCAAAATCACGTGGACTCCCTGGGGAGCGATGGCATTTAGCACTTTTGCCACCTACGATGCTGTTCGTGTGGGTGGCGGAAGATGCCCGTAAACGGAACACTTTCTGCAGACCGATGAGACCGATGGTATGTGATTGATTAGCTGCACTATAGGCCGTTTGGTTGGGTTAGAGGGGCGAAACTGTGCGACAAACCCCCGTTAGCGTGCAATACATGAGGTGCACCGTTTACTTTTAATCGTCTACAAATTGACGGTTCATTTGGGTACTAATAAACCATTTTTTTCATAATCTGGCTTTTGTTGAATGTTCAATTGATTGTTTAAATTCAGTGCGGTTATATGTGTGAATGTTTTTTTTTTGCTACAAACAAGCTTCTCATTTTTCAAAAGAAATATCTCATTTGATAAACCTTCAGACGGATGTACAGCCTCGTTTCTGATACACTTCTGTGCAGCATAAAAGGCATAAAAACTTGGTCACATCCAATCAAACGTAAGCCACCGTCGATAACGGCGCTTTATGGAGTCGATATTGTGGCCAATCTGTCTCGACCAGCGAGAGATTCGACCGATATTTGCTTCTCGTAAAAATATGTCAATTTTACTAGCTCTAGCAGGGGGGCGATTCAGTCACACACACACACACACGGCCAATTGACTGTCGACCGTGGCCATCCCGGCTGGAGTGACGGTGCGAGCTGTCGCCACCGGTGGCATTATTGGACGGGCGGGTTTGGCAGGCCCATTATCGTGTCCTTCGGTGGGTCTTTCGATGTGGTCAGCTTTAACCGAGATGTGTATGATGCCCTCGGATGCATTTACGCTCGTTTTCAGCCAGCCACCGAACGACGCCAATCGGCTCAATTGGGCACCGCAGGATCTCGCTTTATGGGTCGTAAAAGGGCGAGATCTCGTGACACCAGTGGTGGTGCTTTTGATCCGGGTGAGAGTTCCGTTGAGAGGGGGGCAGTTTGCCTATCGATATCGTATTGGGGAGAATCCTCGATGATGGGAGCCAGGAGATAGCTAACAGGGGGCGCATAAAAATGCGAAGAAAATCATGTCAACTAATCAAAAATCTTCAAACGCCAGACATTCTTGGGGCGCTTTGCTTACGAAACAATTCCTCCCACCCGGGGGCGCATTCGGGAAATTGGTTCTCCCAGGAGCAGGAGGCAGAGAATGCCTTCCGTTTTGGAACGCAGAATCATCGATGGTGGTCCTCGAGGGGATTGTTCGGAAATTCATTAGAATAGCCCGGGTGGCCGGAGAACTGCACGCTAAATAGCAACTGCTGGTGATTGGCTGATGATAGCCAGCCGACGTCGAAATGAAACGCAAAAGTGAGCAAAAAAAACCTGTTTGATTTCCCCCACGCAAACAGTGGCAGCGTGTGCGCCACCAATTTATGCTGCAATAAACTGGCGGTTCAGTTGCGTGTGTGCATTGAATCAGCAAAAATCATGCCGCACGCTGTGTAATTCAATATCTTTCTGTCGTGAAATAAATTAAACGCATCGAACAGTTTGCACCGAGGCGAAAATGTACATCTACATATCGCATTTCTGGTTCGTTGGAATAAGATTAATTTTTTTTTTCATTTCAATCAAATTGCAATTTGTCCTTGTATGGTTGCGATGCATTTAAATCAGTTCAGCTTCATTGTATACGCCTTTCTTTGTTTCAAATGTAGTGCAGCCTCAAATTTTCCTAGTATTATTTAATGATGAATGATCCTTTGGGAAAGCTTTTTTCAATTACAAATATATGTTTTTTCCTGGGAATCATGTTACAAGCAGATTGGTGTGCAATTAAGTAGAATGTATACCTGAAAGAGCTCTCCCACAAACTTGTTTCAGCATTATTCTATTTTTAAAAACCTAACTAGTTCTCACAATAGAACGATCCGTACGCACGCATGCACCCATTTGCGTTTTTCGGGGTCAGGAAAAACCTTCCCAGAAAATGCTTCATAATTCGTCGAAAGCTGCAACGTTGAAATGGCTCTGCTTTATGCATCCACGAAAAGCTACCAGGCAGTAGCCCAGGTTCGAGACGATGAAACCAGCCGCCTGAAGCACTGCCGGTTGCCATGGTGTTGCTTCACCGGGCGACCCCATCCGAGTGAGAAAAAGGCCGACGGTCGTCGTCGTCGAGTGAGTAACATCGCCACTGAGAAGGGTTACTCACCCGAGGACGAACCCCAAAAACCCGCCACGCACACGCTTGTACACGGGTGGGAAAAGACAAAACCGTCATCAAACCGTCATCAATTCAACCGGTCGCGACGAGGTTCGTCCTCATCCGTTCCGGGGGTTCGTTGCGTCCTTCGCAAAACCCGAACCAAAACCGGCTCGTGTGCTCCATGGCAACAAAGTTACAGACACACATTCCTTTACACCACACAACTTTTACATGCCACTGTGTGCGCGGGGAAGCTGGCTGCAGCGGTGTATTGAACTCTCGCACGCTTTCTCACTCGAACCTCCCCTTGATGGCTCCATCTCACTCTGGCGCGTGCGTTTTGCAATGGCGAAACTTTCCACATTTCAGCTGGGTTGGTGGGAGTTAGCGGGTGGTGGTTTATTTTTTTTCCCTACTGACGCTTCTTCTCGGTTTCCATTTCGTCCTCCCCCTCAAACGTGGTGGTGGTGTGCGTGCACGCAATGACTAGTTGACTGGGGTCCATCTCTGTCGCAGGATCTCACCTCACGCTCGCACGCTCACGTTCGTCGTCGCCTACTAGTCCTAGTCCGGTTCGTAGCTCGCTCGGAAAATCACCCCATCCATACCATCGCGGGCACCAGTGCTAGCTGCTCCATCGTCATCTCACTCACTCACTCACTCGCTCGCTCGCTCTCTCACTCTCATTCGTGTGGCCTGGTTTTCCCCTGAATTTTCCACGACACCGTTTCGGTCGGGCTTGTTGTAAAAGATGCTCGTGAATTTCGCACCCGACGCCGACGAAGCCGCCGGTGTTCATCCCGAACGACCGAACCACCCGAACCATTCGTCCGAAAACACCGAATGAACTTGCAATTCTCGTCGGTCCTTTTGGGGGTGCCAGGAAAAATCTGGTCCTCGTCACCCGAAAAAAAACCGCTCCCCAGCCGAACGGATAAGCTCGTCGCTCGTCCAGCTTCGGGTGTATCAGTTTCCCGTGTTCCGGATACACACACCCACACAGCTTTCGGTGCACGAACAGCGCGCACGGTACGCGAAGGTATCCCCGGTGCGCGCTTTTCCGTCCAGCAGGCGGCAGCGATCCGCTGCGTTCGGTTCGGTGGGGCGATGATTTGCTCTAAATTTCTGGGCTTAGTCCCAGTTCGCTTACCGACGGGAGTGGTGTGCCGTCCGTCGGTCGGTGTCAGCCGGACCCGGCCAGCTTTCGGGGTTCACAGGAGTGTTCTGGCACCTTCCCGGGGTCAGTCCTGGAGCCATACAGCGAGCGCGCGCACGCAGCCAGCCAACCAAGCTGGCTGGCAAGCAGGCACGTCTTCGGGTGCCTGTTCTCTCTGGTGCGTTCCCTAGAACGCTTCCTCCCCGGGTATGGCCTCGGTTGCTTCCGTCTCCTCGCGGTTCTTCCACTCCACTCGGGCCGCTAGGCTTCGCACGCCCATCGGGAGGTGTGGTCGTGATGTGCAATTTTTCCAGTAACCAGTCACGAGCGGGAGTTCGGTGCGTGCATTTCGTCGTCGGCGTCGTGAAAAGCGTCGTGGTCGCGGTGTTCGTGTTTCCCTTCAACCCGTGCGGTTGTGCGCCCGGGAAAGGGATTTTCAGAAAGCTGTGGCCCTTTTTTTTCTGCTTCCGGTTGCAGGCACCAGTTAGTGTCAGTGTCGTTTCGGCTGTGACTCTTGCCTCTCGTGAGGGTAAAAGACTTGTGGCGGTTTGTTTTTTCTTCCTTCAAATTAAACTGCTTGTTCTGGTTTCACCTCCCGAGGGGATGCCACAGGATCAGAGCAAAAACGAACGTTCGTTGTGTGCTACTGAAGCAGAGTACTGGGTCTGGTGAGTTGAACATTTGATAGGGAAAGCGAACACTAAACGAGCCTGCTTGAGCAAATAAAATCCACCACGTACCACGGGAATGCCGTCCAGAACTGCAGCAAAAAAACGATGCCATATTCGAAACGTCGACAAACGGCATACGAGAAGAGCATTAAACTACCACGGCCGGACATGGAAGGAGCAAAACGAAGAGAAGCATTTTATGTGGCCGAGAAAAAAAAATACGGGGGAATGCGCGTCCAAGAATGTACCGCCGCGCAAAGATCAAAAAAGATGGCGATAAACTAAGCACCGTCAACAGAAAAGACCCCCACCCGCTCAAAACAGACGCGTACACTCCATTCTATTTTCGGCCACGCGAAACATGAAACATGGGCTATATTTACCGCAAAAACTCACCACTCTATTCAGTGGCGATTCAGCGATAGCGTCGAAAGCGAGGTTATTTTTAGAGTGTGCATAAAATTAACCCAAAAAAAATATAAGGCAAGAGGAAAATCACACTCAACGCTTGGTCACTCTCTCTCTTTCTCTCTCTCTCAACACCTTCCGGTCGTGTGACCAGCGTGTCCACGTAGACAGTGGCCTTCTCTCACCTGACCACAGGAGGGCCAGGAAGTGGAACAACGCGATGGAAAGCAGCGTGAAGGGCACGCGAGCGAAATCAAATTAATAATAGCACACTTAAACACACACACACACTTACCAGGAGCAAAAATAAACCACCCCAAGATCCTGGTGCAAGATCATCTCACGCCAACGGTCACTGGAGATGCGAGAGGACGTTTTTTCAAGTGGTCGGCTTCAACAAACGGCCAGCCGAGTGGTGTGTGCTATTTTGGTTGCAGAGATTTCGAGCAACGAAGTACGATCGATCGCGGTGTACGATCGCAACCGTATCCTGTGCAAGAGAACGAAGCAGGTAGCTTGCCACCATAAAATTAATCGCCTCGAAAGGACGGCTCCAGGTTGGACAATGCACCAAACTCAAACGAAAAAAGGAGATGTTAACAAAAAAATGGACCGTCCACTAAGGGGTGGTTTAGAATTTCCCAAAAAGCCTCCCACCGAGCGGCGAGGCGAGCACGAGGACGAATTTTCGCGACATTCCAGGGAGTGGTTGACGTGTCGCTGCGGACAGAAATAGCTCAACTCGCCGTAGCGGCCCGTGGGATCGCTGCCAGAACGGATTCTCCTGCCCTCTCGGTGTTTCCATAGAAGGCGATCGACGGCATCCGGGGACCGTCAATTGGAGGCCAGCGGGTGTTGGTTGGTCAGTGTTTCGCAAAGTAGGACACACGCGTAGTGACGTCATGGTGTGGTGCGTTGTTGTGATCGAATCGTTCAACATCGTTTTCGTGGTTGTGGTGGGCAGCAGGTGCAAAAAGCACCGGAATGCGGCAAGGTAAGCGAGGATAGTTTTGGATATTTGGTTTTTTTTTGTATGATTTATATTTTTACCTCGACGTCCACGTGATGTTTGGTGGTGATATTTTGTTTTTAAAAAAAAAAGGCCTTGTCCTTGTTTGGGCGAGCATAGCAGATTGGAATTTTTGAGCCGATGCCGATTCGACTGAAATCAGTGGAGTACGCACTTTAAATGTTTCTCGTTTTGGGAATATTACTTCGCTATTTGCTATAGTTTAGAAGGGAAATTTGACCTGACTTGATTAGCCTGAGTAGCAGTCGGATGACTGAGTATGTATGCCGAAATGCGCAATATTGACGAGTTTTGTCAATGAGTATTTTCTGGAATCAATTTGTCTTTCCTTTCGAAAAAATATGGTTGTGAGTTTGAGCAACATTTCCATTAATGATCGTCATATGTACATATCAAGAAAAAAGACGAATAATATAGATTCAAATCAAAAGCTGACTCGTTTAATGGAAACCGCAAAACATAAATGTATGAATACCCTCTTTCAATGTGATTTAAAACGCTAGTCTGAACATCGCCGTTGAGTTGTAAAATTTTTAAAAGCTATCTCCTCGAGCATTCCAATAATTCTCTAGATCATTTACGCATCGTCTGCTAAGCTGCGCCATTGTTTGATCGAAATAAACAACAACAGCTTGAATGCCTCCTGGACGTTTTGGGGCAGCTTTGCCTTCCGTTTACTTTAGTTACATACAGAATGTAGTCGCTTACGCTTACGCGGTAAAGATCAAACGTGCACCGGACGGCCCGGCATATCGAACACGGGCTGAATTTTCCACCAATGCACCATTCGAATAGCCGGTCCATTGGCACGTCACTCCCGATTCCGTCTGCTGCGAGTGGCACGGAACCGTAACCTGTTTCACGGTCCACTAGCTAAGCCACTCTCAATTAGGGAGTTTTCATGGGAATTTCCGAGCCGCTGCATTTGCATCTGTGCATGCCACAGTTCTTTCCCGTGGAATGGCCGCTCCGTGCCGTGGCGTTTTTATTTTTGTTTGCGGAAAAACGAAATTTCTCTCCGCCAATCCAATAAAGCGCACCATGCACTCGAGCGATCCTTTGAATTTGTCGACTCCTCCATTTCGAGCCGAATCGAGCAGCTCGTTCGTCATATGCGGCTCGGTTAGCTTTCAGGGGCCATTGCACATCCTGGCGCATAGCTAGCACGCCGTGGCCTCTGACAAAGGAACTTCAAATTGAGCGCCACAAAAGTCGCTGACATAATAGCACGCCGAGTGGGCTACCGGGCTAGCTTTTTCCCCCTTCGTGAAGGGATGCAGCATCGAGGCGCTTCCGATTGGTGACAAGCTTGGCCCGATTGTGTAGAGTGAATGTATGTATGTGTGTGTGTGTGTGTTTTTCTGTCGGTGCGCCGTGCATGGAACCGTATTGTTTGTGAGCCATTGACCAGGACAATGGAGCCGCCACGGTGGCTACGGTGACATGCTGACGGTTTTCGAACCATCGTTCTCTTCGCCAACCGGCACCAGTGAAGGGTGGCGCTCGTAATCGTACTGCTAAAGTGCGACCCATTTGCACCGTGACCAACCGCCGCTGATCGTTTATCGCCGCAGCCTAAAAACTCAGCACGCAGCCAAACCGATGGTACAAAGCACCAGGCGGCTCCATCCATCAGCGAGCTCCGGTGGTGGGCCGTTGGTCGCGCCCGTTCGTCGACAAAACGGTCACAAATTTGGGCTCCTTTTGAGCGAAAGTGACACCGACACCGGAAACTGAGGCCCACCATTTATTATTGACGAAGAAAAATAGGCTTTTAGTCACCACCAGCGAGTGGTGGCGCTCGCGTACGACGAGGGCGATTTGCTGGTGGAATGAAGCATGAAAGAGGGAGTGAAAAAAAAGACGACCGAGGACGTGTCTTTTGCCAACGCAGCGTTTATTCTAGCGTGGTCACAAACGCTGGCAACAAAATGCGTATCTCCGGGCAGCAGTACGCCCGGGCAGGAGGGCTTCTGGTTGCCTGATTGATGCTGCAAAGGGAGCCATTTCTCGGGTGCTTCTCCACGCAGATAATCATCTTACTGCTGAGAGAGAGAGAAAGAGAGAGAGAGAGAGCTGGGAATTAAATTTCACACAGTCACGAACACAAGTTTACACCAAAAACGCAGCTCGTGTCGAGAAATGTGACACTTTTTGCCAGGAACGGAGTGATCCCCTTTCTGAGGTTCCCAGTTCAGAGCGGCATTCAGAGCCGTAGTAAAAGAATGTTGATAAAACAATATATTCGAACATCAGCAAGTCAATTGCAGCGAATGGTTAATATAATTTGTACCACTCAAGCATCCCCGGAAGGTCGTTACGCGTGCGGCAAATCATTCGCCACTCTCGATCTAACGAATGTATCGCAAATAAACCGCTTCTCCTTCGCTCTTTCACTTCCGAAGGGCACCAAACACGCTGTCACATAAAACGACCCGAACCGTGGCGTCCTTTTTACGTTCCCTTTTTACGTGGCACGCCACGCCACGAAGCCACGGCGCAAATGTGAGCCTAATGGAATATGATCTGGGTAATTTGTTACGCCCCGAAGGATAAACAATTGATTATTTATGACGCTGGCTCCCCGACCGCTCGGTCGGAAGCTCAGCTCCGCCAGCGGCCAGTTTGGCTCGTGGTGTGCTCGTTTTCGTGCTTTTTTTTCTTAGCATGCTTCTCACGTTCGCCTTTGCTTCGCCGCGTGGCATCAAATTTACGAGTTCATTTTCTTCCGCTGACGGGCTGCTTGCGCCGGAGGGTTAGGAGTTCTCACCTAGCATCCCACGTGAGCTGTTTTCCCGGAATTAGGTCACCGAACCACCGGGAATCGCCTGCCCGCGCGTAAATATGCAATTTTTTTCTTGCTCGCCCCATCCTAACACCCATAATGGGATGGGGCCGCGCTGCTGACGGTATCTGTCAATTGGATTATCATTGGCGAACGCGGGACCGGATGCGAGCTGATTGAGAAAGGTGATGACAGTTGCGTTCGATGGCAGTTGTAATCGAATAGTGGCACGGTAAATGGGATTTTCCACCGTACCGCATCGAATATGGCCGGTACGGGTGGTGATTTTGTCACCATCGATGATGACGGCCCGGTTGAATGTAGCAAACTGGGCAGCCATCGAGCACGATTCTGGTTGCGAATGGTTACCTTCTTTTTTTTACTCTCATCTCATCCAAGCAGGCTGGGAGAAGCTGTCATTGCGGATTCAAAAAATCGATCCCTCTATAACGAACGGTTGCTGGATGAATTAAGCTTCGTAGAGGGTTCGTTAGAGGTTGTTTTAAAGAGCCCAACGGTCGAGTGGTGGTGCGCCTTTCTTCGCTGTTTAACAATGTCCTTTTCGCGACAAGAGACACTCACTTGAAAGCGTGCTGTCGCTTTTACAGCCCCGCGTGAAGGATCGACCGTTGCCGTCCCTTTGTAGCGACTCATTTGCAAGGATGCGGAAGCCCCTTTTGTTTGTGTCGTTTGATTTTGTGCGCCTTTTGCGTGCTGGTTCCGGCAATCCGGCGTCCGGATACTCTTCAATCATCAATTTGCCGCGCACCGGACCAAAAAAGGCCCGGATGGGAAAGACTTAACAAATTTATGTACTCCTCCGTCGTTCTGTGTGTGTGTGTGTGTGCTTTTTTGTCTCTCATCTCCGCCCTTTAAGAGCACAAAAAGGGCTCACGAAAACGGGGGCTACGCTTCACAATGTTTTTCTTTTCTTCTTTATCGTGTGACCGAACCCGGGATACGGACAGGGAGTGAAAAGGTTCGGACCCTAATTTAAAAAAAATCACATAGAAAAACGACGGATTCCGTGCGGGACGACGGACGGGGACGGCACATATGAATGCCCGGCAATCTGAAAGCGCCGGAACGGAATTCATTTATTTCCTTCGGCAATAATTTTAATGGACAGCTCGACCGGCGGCGGGTCAGCCGTTTGTCGTCGCATCCTTTCCATCGGGTATCGGTTCCGAACCGAAGGATGTTGCGTTTTTTTCCACCCCAACGGACGGTCCGAAGACGATTGTGTTGTTTGGAAGCTCGGTGGATGAAAAATGACATCGAAACGCGTCTCGGACCGTCCAAAGGCAAAAGTGGAAAACCCCCAAACGGGCTTTGTGTAGCGGCGAAGGTTTCCTTGTTTTTTTTGGGAGGCAACCGAAGGAGATTGATTTATTGAGAGCGAACGAACGCTTCATCATAATGTTTTGATTGTTTTACTCGGGCGAAGGAAAAGGGATCGGAATGATCCGTCTCGCTGGTCCTGTGGAGGGTGTCCGCAGTGAATAATCAATGCGCTCAATTACGCGCTAATATTTGAATGCTCGTTTATTTATCGTACTGCCTGTGGGGGGTGATAAAATGAGAATAAAAAAAAGGAGATAGCTGATAAATATGCTCCACGATAAAAATATCGAACCCGGATGCGAACGTTGCGAAAAAACGGGAAAACGGTTGATGATTAGCTTTGGAAGGAACGTAATTTATCATTCGCCTGAAAGCATCTGCTACATCGCATCCCGTTTCGTTCGCCCCACGCACCACCGTGGTAATGATTTATGGATCTTACCTTTTTAAAAAACCTACTAGAAGCCCGCTGAATCTTGAATTGGACGCTCTGAAGCGCGGGAAGCGTGAAGCGTATGCCTCATGTTTCTGCGATAAAACACTTCCAACTCTTGCCCACCATCGGACGGAAAATGAACACATCCTTCGGAAGGTGTCTTAAATTACGCCCACTCCGAATCAGCGGCCACAAATAGCAGCTCCTTTGCGCGGACTTACAGGATCAAAGCGAACGCGCACGGAAACAAACAGCGTCAACTAAAAGGAAAACAGGAACCGAGACCCGGTTTTAGGGCTACGGCAGCACATCCCTAAAAGCCTCCACCGGGTGCCGGATGAAAGGACACTTCTTGTAAGTGTTTGCATTATTTTCGCCCCCACGCCCGGTCGGATGAATCCTTCCTTTTCTCGGGGCTATTATCTACGACACAGCAACAAGAAAGTGATGAGGGAAAAAAAAACACAAGCCTTGCTGCAGAATGGGGAACAATCCATTTTGAAGAAATATTCCACCTTAATCGCATCCCGTCCCGGCCGGATAAAGGGTTAATGATGGTGGGCGAACGACCAGGGTTCGCCAGGTCGAGATGTGGATTGAGCGATAGCGAAAGGTGCAAAAAAAAAGACAAAGAGAAGGTGAACCAAAAAAAAACGCAAAAAATGTCCTCCATCCGTAAACACGCCCGGGAGCATCCAATTGCTCTTTTCACCTTATTTTTTTCCCCACCGACTTTTCCACCCACCGTGGGGGGGGGGGGGGGGGTCAAATGACTGATAACGACACCCGCTCATTATACGGACGATTGTCGAGAGAGGCGATGCCGCAGCCCGATGCCCATTATTATCCTGCAGGGATTTCTGCCGCCCCGAAGGGCGAGCGAGCGTGTTTGGAGTGGTCTGTATTTTTTTCTTCTCCATATTATTCTTCTGCTGTGTTCCCATTTTGTGTCCCTTTGCTTGCTCTCATCCGCGCGCCATTCGCCTCAAATGCTTCAAAGTTGTTTACTCAAAGGGGCCACCCTGGCAAAACCGTTTGGTGGTGTCACTTCGTTTCGGCGTTATGAATATTTAAGAATCATCAACCGTGAGCCGTGGGCGCGGCAAGAATACAGAGAAAAAAATGTATATATCACAGAACAACAAAACGATGGTGACGATGAGGTTGAACAAAAAAAAAGTGAGAAAGAGAGAGAAAGAGTGACACGAGCGGCCCTGGGGCGAGTCCTCGAATGAAGATATTCATTCAGATTGGAGGGGCTTTTTTTGTGTTGGCCTTTTTTGCACATCCTTCCGTTGGTTTCGTTTGTTCGTTCGTTTGTTCGCGCGCTCGTTCGTGACTATTACAGTGCCGCTGCATGATAGTGGGAGGGAGATGTGTAATGAAAAATTGCACCAAGAGCAAAATCCTACTGCGCAATCCGGAGGACGTGAAGCCGTGTCCCTTTTTTCCGTGGCGCTGCGGTTGAATATGTTGATCTTTCCTGCCGCAGGCCTTCATTACGACTGGCGGTGGCACTTGGCCTCTTCGGCTTCGGTGATTCTGTGACCCACCCTCGGAGTGGGTGGCACTCGGTGCAGGTCCTTCTTTTTGTGGTCTCTTGTGTCCTTACGAGTAATAAGAAAATGAGCCATCTCAAAGACACCGGAAGTGCGATGATGAAGGCGCGTTGTTTTCGGTGTTTCTCTCTCTCTCTTTCTCTCTCTCTCTCTCTCTCTTTTGTTTACTATCCTAACGCCCATTCGCCACGCTCGAACGAGTGCCTTGCGGTGCGCTACGTTGGCTTATCATTTCTTATCCATCCAATACGACTGCGTCTTGGGCATCCTTTCCCGTGGCGCTTGCTTTCTCCCGTTCCTTCATTATCACTACAATCACCATCACCATCATCATCATCATCGTCTTCTGGGTGTACGCGATTAGGTCTGCTTCCTTGGCAGATTCACATCCCCGCTTTCCGGACAGACCCCTATAAAAAAGGTCCTCCGAGAGTATGGGGGGGGATTTTCCTTTAAATGCTCCGTTGCGTCTGTTAATTAAAGATGAAGCAGGTAGCCGGGTTGGCTTCCGGGGGAGTGGGGACGACCCATGTTTGGATTTTGCACTTAATGAAACGGCGACTTTTTGCTCGGGCAAAACCGACTTTTTTTGTCGCCGCTCCAAAACTCCCAGAATCCAGCAATCGGGGGGTTGAAAAGAGTTTAAAAAGTGGGAGGAAAATCACGACGACCTTTTTCCCGGTGGGGTGTATCGAATGATATGGGATGGTCGCCTTTTAACCCCAGGCTGTGCGCGTTCGTTTACTACCACACCCGTTGTGCAATCTCACCATCTTCCCGGGGCTTTGTTGTGATGCCACGCTGGGAGAGAAGTTTTTAATGGGCCTCGTTTGTCCGGAGCGGATTTCGTCACCCACAGCCGAGCGCAAAAACACCATAATTTGACAGCAATTAGTCAAGTGAAAGCAATCCCCGAGAGGTGAAAAGTGATGAGGTTAAACCCACGCATGGAAGTTTTTGCGTTTGGATTAGCTCCGTCGTTGGGTGAATCCTTCGGTGAATGATGGCAGTCCTTTCAAAAGATATGCTAAACTACGTCCTCAAGGTGGGTTACGGTGTGTGCCGTGGAGTGTTGGGTAGCAAACTTTTTTGTCGTTTTTCATGCCTTAAGAAGAGATAATTTTGAGTGACTTCTCTGTCTGAGATATTGCTTAGTGTAACGTCGATCTGGTGCTGTTATTGCTGGTTTGTTTTTCATTTATATCCACTGTAAACTGCTTTGGAAAATGACTTCAAGCACATAAAGCAATTAATTGTTTAAAAAAGTCTATTCAATTTCCTCAAGTGCTTGAAAATTTCAAAAGCTCGTCCAATTAAGGTTCGCTTTAGAAGATAGACTCTTTCCACAAAGCTTTTCAATTACCAGGCGAACAAAGTTTCAACTAAACCACTTGAACGTACCGATGCATTTTTTCTGCCAAGCGTCACTTGAGATAGTTTATTCATTTCGCTTCCACACGTTCATCTCAACTCAACCGTGCTCTTTACATAAAGTTTCAATTCGGATTATTTTTTTCATCTTCGATATTTAACTCTCACTGTGATGATTCACCTTTGTCCATGAGGCATGAAAAAAAGCCCATCGCTTTCATTCGTGAACCCCTAGGGGTTATTGAAAGGGTGTCGGTTTTGCTCGAGACCTTCCTTGTTTTCCACGATGACACCGAGGTAGTGCATTTTTGGCGCGTGTACTCGCATAATTCCACGCGAAGAACCTTCGAGCATAGAGAAGTTCATTTTGAGCCGAGGAAGGGTTCACTCCTAATGAGGCTCCATCGGCCTAACGAAAGCTAAAGCCGCCGTGCGATGTGATCCGCTTCCGCTTGCGTGTGGCTTGAAGATTACGCTTACACCGAGCACAACCCTCGAAGGGTTCAGATTTCTAGCTGACTCAGCTCTACCGCCTCGTTTTCGTTCACCTGTACCATGCACCACGTGCAGTTGCTGATTGAGCGGGTCGATTACAAACCCCCTATCTCGGAGGGGCCCTCACGGGTACGGTGTTTTAATTTCACGTCATTTCGAGTAATTTCATAGTCCCAGTGTGTAGCATCAGCCACCTAAAAACGAACGGTGGCTTTTCTTGCTGTCGATAGAGCTCCCTGGCGCGCCTAAATGCAGGCAAGCCGCACAACGCGAAACCTTCATTTTCCATTGGGCCACCATTTCTCGAGCCACTCCCGTACCGTGCCGTGAGCAATTTCCCCCAGCTCTCGAGGTCGGAAATGTATTTTTCATTCTTGATAGCCCGCTCGCACCTTGCCAGGGGTCGAGCCCGGTTTCGTTCGTTTCCGTTTTCAACCGGCCTACGACCCGCAGGCTCCCCGGGGCAGTTAACAATTAAGGGAAACGGTTTTCCGGGACCGCTTCCGTCGGTCTCGCATTCACCTCTCTACCGGCTGCAGTTTCCCGCCGATTCGTCCTCCGACAGGGTACGAGCGAATTTCGCCTGCGGCCTCCTGGAATCTCGACGCGATAAAAAGAGAAATGTTTATGATTCCCGTGGAAGCAGACACACAGGCCGCTCGCGCGCTCGCTGGTAACGATGATGATGGCGGGCGATGAAGAGTTCCGAAAGGAGGAAAGGATCGTTACAACGCGAACAGCTAAAACATGAAAGGGAGAGAGCAACCAAAAAAAAAGCAACACGAAGGGGCTGAAAAAACGCTGAAAACTTTCCCTCTGATTACGTCCCTTTTTTTCGGCGTGGCATGAGGCATTCCTCGAGGCCATTCGAGGCGTTTCATGATTTCTCCGCTGACGCTGGTTTCGCGTTGTTGAGGTATGTGGAAAACGGCAGCCATACCGTCTCGTTTGCCCGCCGGCAGACGTTTGGGGGTGGGCCGTGGAAAATGGTCCGCTTTCCGGACTTTCGAGCAAGGCTGCAAACAGAACGGTGGTGCCCTTTTTCCCGGAGTGCCTTCTGCGCGACCCGAACACATACGTGTGTGTGTGTGCGTGTGTGTTTGAGGTGGCCAATGTACTACGTGCTACACTCCGGAAGACCAGCACGGCTGAGGCACGTATCGCCGGGCTGGTTGAGAGCAGCAGGGAGGATAAAAAACAAAGAATCTGGAATGGGACAGAATAAACCAAACCAAAAGAGAGACCTCTTGTCGAGCGCACTCGAGAGCGGTTGAGTGTGCTTCTTTCCTCCCGGAGGGGGTAAAATGGGCCGCACTCGCGTGAATTAAACTTTAAAGTTAAACGTAACGCCAACGTTAAAGGTGAGATAAAATTTAATTTGTTACGATAAATTTTGTCTCTCCTCCGTCCTCCGTCCGGGCAGGAGGTGGCAAACGAGAGATGGTTCCGTGTTTAAATCGAAGTAATTTAAATTTAAAAACGCCGCTCGTTCAAAACTCATCTCCTCCGTTTGCTTGAAGCAATTGTAGATTGGTTGAGAGAGATATGTTTTTGGAAGGCAGCGTGCTTTTTTTTACGTGCATAAAATGGAACTTTGCATCGATGAAGAAGCTGAGCTTATCAAGATTTTTAGAAATACAAACCACGCAGGCGATCCAATTCTTTTCATTGGCCTTCTCCTTTCATAACTAATTGCAAAAAATGATCTCTACTTGTATGGCAATATGTTGACAATTAGTCCAAATGAGGGCTCTTTCCGCAGCAGCGACCCATTCTGAGTCATGGGAAGCCATTCACCGCGCTGACACACTAACTACTTTTACCGGGATTACTCTTTTGATCGGACACCGAAACTAGCGCCAGCAAATAGCAACTAGCTATTCCGCTGTTCCGTCTCCATCGCATTATGCCAGCTCCTGGCTGGAGCCCTCATTTGGCATATTGTTCCGCGCTGTGAAGGCCCCATTCCATTGTGTGTCCAGTTCCACAGCCACAGCAGCCCAGGCCCGCGTGTAGACCTGAAAAGATACGCCTCACGCCGTTCCGGGTGGACTGGATAAGCACTGATTTATATTAATGACGTGCTCAGGCTTCCCGTTCCGTTTTTTTTCTCCTCCCAATGGCCTTGCTGGTGGCCGTCCCGGTTACGGTTTGGCGTGGGGTTTCCCCATTTCGTAACACACGAACACCGGGTTTCACCGGGGAACAGCCACAGGCACATACACCCGATGGGGGACATACATGGGTGTCCATAAATAGGGACATTATTCAGTCGAATGTACTACAACCGAGCTACTGGCAGCCCCGGGGTGGGCGGAAAATGGGTGGAAAATCCTTACAACAGCTGGGCCAAGGCTGAACGCTCGCCGGCCCCAGGAGCAGTGGACAACGGCAATGGAGCATGAAAAGAAGGATCCTTTTCTGATTTTTCTTTCGTTTTTCCTTCCTTTTTTTTATTTTGGTGTTCACCACTTTCGCCCCCGTTGAATCGCTCGATGAGCCAAAGCCCCACACACACACACAAACACTGAATGGGTGGTCGGTCTTCTTGGTCGAGCGGTTTAGTGACGTGATGAAAGCGTGAGTGGTGCAAGCAAAAGTCAAAAGAACCCGTACGGTGCCATCGGTGGCATACACGCGCCCGGTCCCTGGTCAGGACAAAAAAGCGAACCAACGATGCCAGCTATGAATGGTGTGATGAAAATTGAAAGATTTTTTGATGCCTCGCTTCCATGCCTTCTTGCCCGCTTTATTGCACACGCTGCCCGACCACACGAGCCGTGTAAGCGTGGCAGAGTGTCCTTCACAGCAGCAAACAGCTGGTGCTGCTGGTGCTGTTGCTGCCCTGGCTAGGGGCCCCGGTTATGTGCAACGGTCCGCTATACCATAAAGGATAATCGGGCGGAAAAAAGGGATTGCACTTCAACCAGGTCCATGGGTCGAAAGCATGGGTGGATGGGTGCTCCAAGTACTCTACGGCTACGGCCAAAACGCCAAAATCTCCCCAACCCTGGCTCGAAAAGGGGAAAGCTTTTTTTTTCACTTCAACGAGTTCCCTTTCCCGTCAGAGCCCTTTTTTGTCATCGTGTGGCTCTTTTCATGCGAATCCACCGAGATTTTTCCATGGCCTGCTTGGTGAAAGCACATTTCACTTTCGCACATGCACTCACATACGCGCGGCCTACTTCGCTAACGAGGCACACGCTGAAGCAAAACTTCCTCAAGCGTAAGCCATCACCATGGCAACCGGTGCAGATTGGTGCAGAAGTTGACGCCAAAGATTACCGAGGGAAACCTTTCGTGCTCGGGTTCATGGTGTATCTCTGAGGGGCGTACCTTGGGAGTGAGTGTCCATAGGGGGACCTGTCTCGAGAGTCGTTTCCGAGAAAGCGCATCATCATCTCCCCTTCGAAAGGCTGGTTTCTTCGTCGTTTCTTTTCTCCCGCCTTGTCCTTATGCCCGATGAGCCACCAGGTAGGCAGAATCTGCAGAACACCAAACGGCCCCCTGGAAAGGACAGCTGCCGCAAGAATATTTCAATGTTTTCCGCACCTGCCGTGGCGTTGATGAAAGAGAAAGCTGGTTTCTTTGTGTGCGCTGTGCTGCCTCACCGTAAGTAGCGTAACGCCTCCGAACTACACCATCTGGTGGGTGGCAAATGCGACCGTTTGCAGCTACTTCGCAATGCGCACCGTACTTAGGTCGAACGCGCCGCAAAAGTTACGAAACAAAATGTCCGCCCCCGATCGGACGGAACGGCAGAGGATGTTGTGCATTCAATTTCAAAGTCAAAAGCCAGAGCGCTCTGACGACGGGGAACCACCACGACGGGGAGTTTTCAGCAAAACCTTACACCGACGGCGGTTTTCTTCGCCACCCGCACACCCGTTGGCAAGAAAAAGGGGTTTTTCCCGCAAGCTGGCCCAGAAATCGTCGCCTGAAATTGCTTACCGAAGTAGCGCACCGGTGGTGACATGTGCCCGGTGCGGTTCATTTACTGCTCCCGGGGCTGCCGTGTCTTCTCGGGAGTCTTGGGCGAAACCCGACATCACAAACCCTTGATGCCTTTGTGTGACAATTCTCGAACAGGTGTTGAAAGAAATTGCTAAACCCTAATGCTGCTGCAGATGATGATAACACGCCCGGGCATGAATGAAGCGAACCGACCGACCCTCTCGATTTCCCGGCAACGCTCGCGTTGCATAATGAGACGTTCCGGTGAAATGGAAACTAGCTGGTTGATTATCCGCGATGTGGTAGGGAGTGAAAAACGCGCGGTGGCATGGAAAATCACACGAGAAAAATCCTTTTTCTCGTTACGACATAAAGGCACGTAGCTGGGGCGGCGGGATACGTGAAAATGGCACACGAAATGAGGCCAACTAATATATGGAGCGGGAAGACGTTGCCACTAACCGCAAATGGTGGATGCTGTTGCAAGGATCGTTCGCTGAAAGGGCGCTGTGGCTTACCGCATCCAAAGGCGCGTTGTTATGGAGATTATGTAGCGCAACGAAAGAAAGGGCCAACCAACAACAATCCCCGCCTGCTACGATGGCAGCGCGGGAAAAATCAATTCCTGTTTAGCATGCAATCTGTGCGGAATGGCGCTTTCGCGCTGCAGGGGAAATTAATGATATTGAATTGAAAATTAAAAACACTCCAAGGCCGGCTGGCTGTAGATTGTCGTTTGCCGGAAATGGTACGCTTACGCTTTCCTCTCATTAGTATGCTGGGCGGGATGGCTTAATTTTGTGCTATATTATTTACGCCTGAAAGTATGTGATTGCTAAGCATAATTATCTCCACGCGAATATGCTCCCGAAACGATACGATACGGCTTAGCACTTGCGTGCTTGCGTGCGGCATCATTTATGAATGCCAGATGTTTGCATTTCCCTGCAAAGAGCACCCCACAGTTGGGAGGGGATTAGAAAATATGAACGAATCGGGCGAAATGTACCGATTAACTTGCTGCGCTTTCGTGCCGGATCAGAAAGGACCCGCCGGGCCCGGTATGCTGCCGTTCTGTGATAATGGAATGCCAAAATAGCAAAACTCGCACCTTTTTTTTTGTTAGATGCAACATACACTCGCGCACACCAAATGATGTTTTCATTTCCGTGCCTAACTCTACGCCCACACAGTCACCAGCCCTCGAAAGCTCACCAGCTGCAGCATATATCGTTCCACGGTGTGTGCGGTATCACTGCACCCGATGAAGAGATCCGTTCGGTCCTTGCGGGTGTCACGCCATACCATCGCTTGGCGTCGATTCCGATAATCCGTCTGCAAATCGACACGAGTACGCTTAAACCGCAGCTCATCAGCACCGTTTCCTGGCTGGGTTGCGTGGGGGGGATCTGTGCCGGTCCGTGGATAAGCGCAACATCAAATCAATTCCGATCGGATTATCAATTTCCACCTGCATTTGCGCTTCGATTTTCGAGTCCTCGCTGCCGCTACCGTGAATCTGTGGGTTTCATCACACGCGCCACGCTCGGAACAGCACGCGGATATGCGGATGGCAGTTTGTTTGCCTATCGACGGATCTGGCTCTATTTTTGCGGTCGGTATCGATTGCAGTGTGTGGGTGTGTGTGTGTGTGGGACGCCAAACCCAAACCCGAGCTCGTACCGCAACACACCCGAGTTTGTTGATGTAGCATGAGCACTGAAATGAAGACACAAGGATCCCACATCGACAGCTCGAACTCGAATCGGAATGATGTTCCTGTGAGAGGATGCAAAAAATGCAGGCAGGAAAATCTAAAATCTTCATCAGCTATTCCTCGGTCTTGTGCCTGGACTGCAGTGGGTTGCTTTGTCGGTTTTTGCAGGTGGGTTTTGAGCTTTGAATGCAGTTTTTCAGGCTTTGATTGAGCAGAACTGAAAGAGCACGTTTTGGGGCAAGAATTTTGAATCGTGGAGAGAAATTGATGTTTAATGTTTTCTTTCGCTACGTTTAACAGTATTAATGCAAAGTTGCAGAAGAAATTGGTGGAGTCTCTTCTCAACTTCCGCAAGTCAGTTCGAACAGTGTGGAACTTTTATTCCCATTTTGCTTGGTGATTTCACCATCCATTGCTATTGCGCAAAGTTATTCGAAATTCAAAAAAACTTCTACACCCCCAACCGTCTGTGGTCGAGTAAATAAATAACGTGAACTCGATCCTGCACGACTCCCGCTCTAAACGAACTCCGTGCTGTTGCATTTGTCGTGTATGGTAATGTGCGCAACCGTTACCCCGTTGCCAAGACGACGAGTTTCGGTCCAGTCATGCCTCCGACAGCCACCTTCGATCGCATCAATGCTGAGTTCACGAGTCTGTATGCATAATTTAGCCACCGGTTCGTTTTGGTTCGACCCAACGCGGGTCCCCGGGTTGCTTTCGGATCGTTATTTTTTATCCCAACCCAAAGAGCTAGCCTTTCCGCCTGACGATTCTTCGGTTCTGTGGCCCGGTGTGCATCATTGCGGTGCAATTTTTTCTTCCCTCATGCCACAACATCGGAGTGCCGGTTATCGAATGCGGATGGGAACGTTTGGAATGTTTGTACGCAAACCCGCACCCGGCATCATCTGTCACCGGACAGGAGTGGCATTAAAACAGAGATCCTTATAAAGAGCAGCATGTCGAAGGGTTGATTCCAAGAAATTGGGCAAGATATATGCGCCGGTCGAGTTGCGTTCCTCGGACGGTTCGGTTTGCCTTTAATTTCGTGCTGCCCCAGTGAACCACCTGGTGGTCCGTGTTTTCATAATGCTTGCTATTGCCAGCACATGAATTTGGGGGTGCACGTTTTTTGGTTCAGGTCAGCGCGCATCACAAGGCACCAGGACCAAGGACCCAAGACCGGTGGCCGGAATTATGATAAATTATTCGGCATAGAGAAACGGATTCGATCGAGAGACAGAGATATTATTAGGAATAAATTACAAGCAACAGCGAGACCAAAGTGCCTGCCAAAGGAGTGAAAGCAAGAGTTACGATGAATTTTAAATTAAATTCCTCCCACATGGGCACCCGGCGGATGGGTGGACCGCATGCACGTGAAATTAAACATTTATGCGCAACCAACCCCACCATCTAGGCGCCGGTGTCAGTCTACTAGAAACGATTATTACACGCGAGCAACGGCCCCATAAAAGCGAACGTTGTAAAACTAAAAACATTTTTGATAACCAATCTCGCATGCTACATTACCTAATTGGAACATAAAAGCACCCGAAGCACGGCCCGAGTGCCGTTAATTCCGGAACGGCTTCCCGTTTTACTCGTGCTCGTGCAACATCCCGTAAACGTTATCATAAAGTGATCGTACGGAAATGATAAAATTTTACAAGCCTTTTGCACAGACACACACACACAGCGTAAAATTGCCATCCAAATCCGTCAAACGGCCAGCAGAGAACCGGCTTTATCTTACGGCTTTATCCGAACGCTCTCTCTCGCTCTCCGTCCAACTCCCGTTTCGATAGATCACGCGTTGATTAGTCGCCGGTTCTTGAGCCGCTTCGCTACAAAACCCGCACGATCTCGTCGGGAGCTGTGCAGAAACAGAAATTAAGTAAAATAAAAATAGCCCCCGGAGCAGCGAATAACCGAAAATGGCGCGGTGGCATTAACTTCGCGTGCTTTACGACTGTTGCGACAAGTTTTCGGTGTCATCGTAAACGTGGGAGTACTCCATCGTTTTCGCCGACGCCACTCGCCTCGTGGGTGGGGCGAAAAGTTTCCTACGCAACGCCAAAGTCCTTCGAGTCTCCGGGGGCGAATGATTGAGCGCGTCTCCTGCTTTTTTGCCGGGCGCAGTGGAGCAAGTTTTTCCTTCCATCATTTAAGAGTTATGAATATAAATTACCCCGTAAAATACAATTATCGAAATTACATATTTTCCTAGCGCCTAGGACGGCGGTTGAAGGAGAGATTGCGAGCGCGAAAGCGGGATGAGCCCCCATATCCGCTTGGAAACTTCGTCACGCAAAACCACCGACGATGAACGACAGGGTGCACCAGTGGTGGTCAGGAAGTCGATCACACCTTATCCTTTTGCTCGCCCGGGACGGCCCAACACTGTCCCACGATGAATGGTCACCTGAGTGAAAAGTTTGCGGCTACTTCTGCTGCTGCTGCTGCTGCTGGTTCGGAAAATATTCCCAACCGCGATTGGGACGGGAAAAACTTCGCCACGGCTGGCAAGGTGGAACTTGAAGGTGTGGGAGGAATCTTGGCCCGATTCCGAAATCGGCGCGCCGGTGCCGGCAGCATACTTAATGAATCACAAACTTTGCCGGAGGGCGTCTTTTGAGACTGGGTTGGTAAAAGTGGGGGTGAAACAGCGCCCGGACCTGAAGCGAATATTGGGTAACGACCGTAGGGTCGGTTGAAGCGGGTGCAGATGGAGCCCGCCGTGGGTGGTGGTTTTGCTTGGTTCTATTCATTGCATGGCCGACCACACCACTTGTGTTTAATATTTTAATAACATTAACGAGTTTTTCATTGAATAACATCGCCGGCGAGTGTACTTTTAAGAGCACCGAAAGGACGAAGGGGCGCCCAGAAACTGCGGAGCGCTTCGGAACCCTTAGTCCTTGGCAGCAACACGCCGAAAACGCCCACCAGCTGGGTTTTACGATTCAATTAATAAGTGAAGTGACGCGCCAGCCGCACTCCTTCGGTCAGGGATCATGGAAAATTGAGCATCCTTTTCGTGCTGAATCGGGTTTACCGGAACGGTGGCGGAGTGTTTTTTTCTTTGGTATGTTGGTAATTCCATAAGCATGATGGCATAAATATTTTACGCCACGATGGAGTTTACGTCCTATTTCGTGAGAGCACTTAGCACGCCATAGTGGTTTGTAGCATTGAAACTACGCGCATAAACCGACGTCTGACACTAGAAGGAGACAAGATTCATATAGAGTCAGGCGAATTTGAAAGTTTGTGGAAGTATTATCCGTTTCCTAACCCTGTTTTTTTACGTTTTAGATGTTGCTAAATGTATTTTGATCATCAGCTTACTTTTACGGAAAGTAAGAGGCAGTGATAAATTCATTAATTCATGAGCATATCTTTCATAAAGTAAATGACTTCAAGGTACATTCCTCCAACGGAGCACCGATGGACGGAAAATCCTTTTAAATTTCCTCC
The DNA here is from genome assembly GCF_943737925.1 of Anopheles nili. Lineage (NCBI taxonomy): Eukaryota > Metazoa > Arthropoda > Insecta > Diptera > Culicidae > Anopheles > Anopheles nili. The sequence goes on from NC_071292.1 coordinate 9,557,292, forward strand.
AACACGCAATGCCGAAGGAACTCGAAAGAGCTATGGGATTAAACGAAGGAAAAAAAAACACTCACCAACGGCAGGTTCAAGCCTCAGCGGTGACCTCGGGGAGAAAACAAAAAAGGGGAAATTTTCCTAATCACAACGAAAGCAAAACGAAAATCGCTGTGGAATCCTCTCAATCCCCCTCTGAAACACGTGCGCGCGTGTAAGTTCGCTTGCTCGCGTGCTAATTGATATATTGCGCGCCAGCGATCAATTATCCTGCGTGCTCCCGTACCGGAAGTGAAGGCATGTTTGCGCCTTTGCCCACCGAAAGGTGCCTGGCACCCCGACTTCCGTTGACGTGGCTGACGCGGTTTCGTTTACATCAATTTGACCGATGGGGTGCCATTACATGCCGCCGCGTGCCAGGCGCGCTTTCACCGGACGGTGCGTAATAATTACGCACATTTCTCAGCGAGGGCAATGATTCCTGGCGTCGCTGGTAACATGAGCGAGCGATGGAATCATTCCACCTCACAAGCGAAATCGACCGGTATTCGACCGCTCGGGCAGGGAAGATTCCTATCGAAAAGCATCTCGAAGCCAGACGGATGAACCCGAAGCTTCCCTCGAACCGTAGAGCAATTTCAATTTACGACATCCCGTGGTCGAACGGAGGTTTTCCGAGGTTTTACTGCAATCGATAGTACCGCGTGCGCATAGTTTAGTGTCGAACTCATCGACCCCTTTCTCGTATGGTCCTCCAAAAAAAACCTTCACCCGCTGGCGTTTTGGTTCCGATTCCGGTACCAAAAACCGCACGACGCCCGGTGTGTGGTTTTGATTTTTAATATCAGGCTTATCTCGGCTTCGGTGTTCAGTTTGTGTGTGTGTGTTTGTGTCTTCCGGTTTCCGTAGAGGCTCTATGTTCCGGGGCTTGTGCCTTTCCACCCGATGTTTGATGTTGTTCGTTTGCTTCCGTCCCGGAGCGGGCAACGGTGCGGTGTAATTAAAAGCTACGCTCAACATCTCGCCCACGGAATCTCTTGGGCTGGACTGGGACCAAAAACTCCTCCCGATCTGTCGGTCGGTCGGTCGGCAGATAGCAAAGATTAATCCTTCCCGGCACCGGCTGACCGGACCGTGGCTGAGAGCTTCGCAAGCCGGCTCGCATACGGGACCGGAAACCCAAGGGCCTACGGAGAGCTTTTAATTTAATTAAATTAAGATAAATAGTGATTATTTTGGCTCCAAAGGCACCGCACCACGGTACCATGGGCCCGTGACGAACGGACCAGTAAAGACGTAAATAAAACACACACACACACACCCTGACCGGTCGGTCCGGTTTTCGAAGGGCCTTTTCCAAAAAGGGGGCCGATGGGGAGGTTTTTACGGTTACCCGCTAGGGTGCCTTTCCGGCACCCAAATCCAAAGAGCGAAGAATACGCCATCGGGCCAACGAAACGCCACCATGGGGCCTGGACGGTTTGCCACCGAATGCGGACTCGCTGGCCTGGTCTGGCTTCTGGCCGTGGCATTCGAGCGCGCGCACCCGGCCGGTTCTTTTGTGTAATCCTATCTTCAGCCCCTGTGTAATAACACGAGGCACAAAAGGTCAATCCTGGGTGGGCTTACCTTGTTTTCTGGATCGGTGGAACCAACCCGGGAAGGGGCACCACCGAGAGGAAGCAAACAATGAAATTAGTAGCGCCTTTTCCGTCCTTTCCGCGGACCCGCCCTCGGGGGTGCTAAAGTTTTATGAATGGCAAATTGGCAACGCAAAAATCCGTCCCGACCTGGGAATGGGACGCATCACCGCCGTGAGAAAGAGAGGCCGTTTTACGCTAAACTGCCGTAAATAATTTCCCCTTTCTGTTTGATTTACGGTCCAATAAACCGGCGACCGGCGGAAAATCGTGCCGAAAACATAATGCTCACGGGTTATGCGCTTAGGACCGGCGAAAAGGACCCGTTTTCCAATGTAGGAAGCTTTTTTTTCTACTTTGTTCCGGATTTCGGGTTGACTGCGAAAAAGGATTTACTTAAATTAGCCCAGCGTTAAAGCGAGCCGCGAGTAAAGCACCCCCACTCTGGAAGGGGTCTCATGATAAGGGAACTAATCCTTTTTTGCGCCACCCCGTTTCCAGACCGATTCGATAAGGGTTGATGTATCGCAGGATCGCTTGATGCCCGTCAGCCCATCCGTTGCGCTTCATTCACGGCTTTTCCGTGTCGGATGTAAATAACAGCCAGCTTCAACCAGCTTGATTCATCCGACTTTCGAAAAGTGTCACCTTCCGAGGCGTGTCTTAACATGGGCCACGAGGTCGAAAGACTTATCGCGATCACCACCTGTCATCCTTTTTCACACATTCCATGCCCGGCATCCGTTGATAGCAATTATTCATACGCAAGACCCGGAAGACACGTCATCGTCAATCAGTCAAGCTTTCGGTCGCGTTGAGGCAGAATTGAGGACGTGATGGGTGGACTGACACAGCGACGATTATGAATCGCAGTCACGTTTCACGCTAGAATTCGTGATTTTGTTCCTATCATGCCGTAGCTGGCCGGCAAACGATTCTGCAAATACTCCAACTCGGCCCTCGATGGCCATTGGTAGTGGTGCTGGCGAAACGTCCCTCCTGGGAGACGTTGGGGTGGAATTTCCACGTCAAGTCTCCGCAAGATAATGCCCGAAACTCCGAAAGGCGTTAAACTTTGCGATGACTTAACACTTTACCACGGCGTGTTCGCTCGCTCTTTCGAACGGTCTTTGACAAGTGGTCGCTTGGGATCGTCCACCTCGATGGAGAAGATGGTACCGGTGGCATCTGGCGTTTGTTCGGAAAGTTCCGGAGCACCCCCAAAATTCAGCACCCCAGGCCTGCGGGAAGGTGCCGGCTCGACAAACAACAACCTCAAAACGACGACCCTCGTCAAGATGGAGCCTTCTTCTCTCTGCCTTTTGGTCCTTCGCAGGGATTGTGGGAAAAACTCGCTCACCCTCTCGAGCGCTCGACTTTCAACTATTGTAATTAAATGAACAAACTTGTCAAACTAGAAACGAATGGTTTTTAAACCAGCCACTAGGACGGACAGGAGAATGAGAGCTTTACTGGGAAGAGGGTTGTGCACCAACAAAAAAAAGAAGCTCCCGGTAAAGTATGTCCCAAACAACAAAATCCACTCGGACACGGCTGGGCGAAAGCGTTGAGTTGAGTGTACCCCCGGACTTAAGGGACTTCTTTGGGGGGTGCTTCTTTCTTCAGCAGTTTTCAAGTGCCATCCGATGGGAAATGATAGAAAAAAATAGCATCCCAAAGAAATACCGTAGACGATTGGAATATGTTCGAACGTGAACCAGACGCTTTCTCGATGAGCTGACTTTTGCCCATATTTCAGCATTTTAAAGCGCAACAAAGCGACAAAACGCTTCTGACGCTTGTGATGAAGATTGTGCAATTCCAGCAGGCAAGAAATAAATTGAGCCCACCCTGGGGCATGGGGTTGGAAAATCAGCTTCAATTAAATTTGATGGGTTCGGGAACGTAAGCTGGGACCAGATTAAAAACCAATCATTGTACGGAGGACGCCTGGGAAGCGCCATGGCAGACCGTACACGCCTATAAGCCAAACATTGTGCTGATTCCTGTTTTTCTTTTGTGGTTTTTCCCGTTCCAGAAAATTCCCGCACCGCAGGAGCCGCGCCGCTCACACACACCCACACAACAACACCATCACGAAAGGTAAGCTTCGAATTGAGCAAACAGCACATTCAAACCAAATTCCCAAGCGACCTCCGAGGGACTTTCCAATCGCACAATGCGCTCTGGTTGCCATGGCAACGCTCTTACTGGCTGCGCCAAGTTCAAAGCAGGCTTTCGCTTTGTTGTTTAATCTTGCTTGCCGTTGAAAAACCCTCGCTCTCTCAAAGGGGCCAATTAAATTGACGACTAATCGATGGGCGAACCCCGGTGCTGTGGTGCTTTTCCGAGAACGAAGGATCGGCTTCTTTCCCGGTTTTGACGGTACTCTGATTTGTGATCGATCTTTGCCTTCGTCGTCGTCGTCGTCATCGTCGTCGTTTGAGCGACGATTGGAAATGCTTTCTGTGTCATTTCACGAGCATAGCATCGTCGTCGTCTTCGACGTCACATCAAAGGACCGCACGGGCGGACGGCATATGCCGGAACGGAATCCAGCCAACGGTTCCATTTCTGGGTCGGAGTGCGTTCGGTGAAGCGCAAATGGAACCGGCGGACGGTCGGTGTGAGACGATGGCGGGATTAATGTTTGATTGCCTCTCGAGCCGCTCGAAAGCAATAAGTCAGCGAGGATGTTTTTAATTTGCCTCGGCTTAGCCGTGCGCAAGCGAGCCAGGTGAAAAATGCCCCAAGACCGTTACTTTCCCGGCTTCCGTCCTCGCACGGAATGGAGCGCTTTTATAGTATCGTTTTTTGATAAATTATCCTGCGCATAATTAATGACCGTAAATTTCCTATTCTCTACCCACCCCACCCATCCATCCTGGCTGATTTTCCGGGGCTCTCTCCAATCGTTACCCGGGCTAGATAAATTAGCCGCGAGACCAGCAAACCGAAATGCGTGTTTTTCCTCGGCGTTAATGGAAATGGCGCTTCTAAATGGATGTGGAGGAGAGAGAGAGAGAGAGAGAGAGAGGCAAAAAAAGGCTACCCTTCGCATGCAGGCAAAAGCGCTCAAGCTGTTGCTCGTGCAACTCCTGCAGAAGGTGGGAGGTGATTATTTTCCGAAAAAGGCCCCGAGCTGTGTGAAAATCCATTTCCAATGCTTTGACACTGATGCTCTCCGGGGCCCCCTTTACCGTGGCCCTCGCACGGGGAAAGCGTTTCACCCTCGTAAAAGGCACTCTATCCGCGGGCTCGAGGTTTTAGCACCATAAAAAGCCCCCATCTCCGGTCCGTGCGAAGGTGTACATCGGGGATACAAATAGCGCCGTCGTTAAAACGGGTCGCTCACGATACACATAGAGCCCTCGCGCGTCCCTCGGGGATAAGCCATTTGAAATTGGGTTCATTTTTTTTGCTGTTGTTGCTGTTGGGCTTTTTCGCCAGCCTCGAGGAAAAAAAACACACCCTGCACTTTGCGCGCATCGAGCGAGTAGGCCATGAAAAACAAATGGCCGCCGCCACACTCAAAAGCAACCCGGCAGTACTTTCGGCCAGTCGGCGGCGAGGGAAAGATAAATAAAAATACACCCGAGTGGGCTCGAACATCTGCACACAAACTGAAACACACACACGCCGCCCAATGGTTTAGGACCGACACGGTTCATGGGAGGAAATTGAAAGAAAACCCATAAAATTCGATCGCTCTGCCGCGCCATTAAATGAATCTAATGAAAGGCCGATAAAGAAATTTTAGAGGTAGATTTTGATGGCTCTATTACGGGTCATCCATTATGGGGCGGACGTGTGCGTTTCGAGCAAAATCAGTGCAATTTAACAGCACGAGGGAGGTTTCGGTTCCCGATTTGGGATGCAGCGATCGGGGCTGAATGCTTTCGAATAATTAAGGTACGAATAAACCGCGCGTTGACTGTAAAAATGGTGTTTTGATGTGCTGCTGCTCCTCTCTCACAAAACGGTTGCCATGGTGACGGACTTTATGGATTGGAAATGGGAAATAGTCCATCAATTTGTGAGTTTGCAGTAGAAAAAAAAAACAAATAAAAACAAATCCCACATCACTCCCGGTGCACGCTGTAACAAATAATTTAAACCATAAATCAACGCGGAGGAAATAAATCTTGACCGGTTCGGGGTTGGGTCGCGCAATTTTCTAAAACGCCAATGAAAAACGGCCATTCATTATTTTTGTGACCGTGCGGCGAGCGAATTGAATTGCATCTGCTGGTTGGGGGGGACGATTTTTCCGAGTCGCTTTGATTTCGTTTGCATATTTATTTGCGAAATAGTTTAGCCGCCCTCACCTCACTCGTTCATGTGATTCGTTAGTTGCCTCACGTGCCACTCTCCAGGGCATCTCATTCCTTTCCAGGGTTGCTGCACCCCTGACCAGTGCCAGCATGAGCTACAGTCTTAAAGCTTTGTTTGATCGTTAAATCGTAACGCATTCCGGTGGTTTCCTCGCTCGCGGTCCGAACCACTCCCATCAAGTGGCATTTGTCGACGCACTCGGGCAGAAAGAAATACAGCTTCGGTGCTCTGATTGCAACCGCACGGCAAACCCCACAACACGTTGCGATGGGGCCAATACCGACGCTATTTCGGTTCCACCGAGAAAAACGAACGACAGCTCCAGCTCCACTCAACCGACATTCTACTGTTCGGGGGTGGGGAGAGGCTTTGCAATTTTGCAGGGGCATTTCTATTTTTTTCTTCTCCACCAACCCTCTTTTTATGCGTTTGATGCTGCTACTGCAATCCAGCCAGGGTTCTGCTTCGATTCCAAAAGCTCCCTTCAGCCGATTTTGACGCAGTGAAAGCACAACCGACTGCAAGAACGAGAACGAGAGAGAGAGAGAGAGCGAGAGAAAGCGACACAACGTGACATAGTTCAAAAGGCAACGTCATCCGAGGGCGCACCCGTTTTCGCTTGCGTTGTTGGCCACACGCACACCGAAATCGTTTCGAAAATGGCGCACGGAAAGTCCCAAAGCAATTAAACCGAACCGAAATCCGTTGATGCGTGTGAGTAAACATAGTCGACCGATCCGGCAGCTAGGCAGTCATTGGCAGAAGCCACCGCCACTCATTCCCAGGCCCAGGCACCTTCGTTCCGTAACGTTGCGGTCGGATTGGGGATGAGAATTGGAATGCAGTGCACCCTTTCTTTGTTCCATGCCACCCTTTTCCGTCGGTGGCGCATCTTTTCCAGGGGCTTCGGTTGGCTCGAGCATCCTCTTCGACGACCGAAACCACTGACAATTATGACCAAACGGCAGCAGCAGCAGCAGCAGGTCTAAGCGAAGAGAAAAGCGGGCACAGGACATTCCCGGGTGTCCCGTTTCGGAGACGCGCGCTTTTCCCTTTTCGGTACACCGATGCGTGGCTTCTGTCTATTAGTGGCTTTCATTGCTTCGGCTCTGGCCGTTGGCCTCTCTGGCAGAGAGGAAACAAAGCAATAATAATAAAGACTTCAACCCCGAAAGTACGATTGTTTCCGTGTGCGCTTGTCGTCGTCCTGAGGGAAATTCGCGAAAAACGGGGGCCACCATCGGGCCATTTTTGCAATCCTTTTTTTTTCTTCTTTGCTTCATTTCGCTGCTTTCGTTAGTTTTCCATTCGCCTCTAGTTGCTTTTTAGAGCTGCTAGTTTTCCGCTTGACGGTTCATGGTGCGCATGTTTAAACCGTCGGCACCGTGTGGGGAGTTTATTTCTTCATTCCGGGGTTAAGTTTCGAAGCCAAATCGGGAACCCCCGACGCGCGTGCCTAAGCAAACATTCGGTGTCCCTTCGAAAGGCGGCGTTTTCGTTTATCTTTGGGCAGCCCGCGGGCACCACCGAAGCCAATCCGATTTGATGAACCGTACAAGGGGGTGCTGGATGGCATCCGGAACCGGCCATTCCGGGAGCATCCGGCAATCAAAGGATTATTTGGGACCGGCCCGAGAACCTGAAACGGGGTGGGTTTTTGGTGAAAGTTCTAACCTTCTATTCTCGCGCTTTGCGGGTCCGAGAGTTCCACAACGACGACGACGACGATGGCCCACAAAATGGGATGGCCCGCTTCAAAAACACAAACAAACTATCTTTTCTCGATCCCCCCGGTTTCGACCGTCGTTAAAATTTGTCTTCGTTAGTACCCCTCCGGCCTTAAGCGTGGGCTAAGACGATCGTTTCCAGCGCACGGATGAAGTCATATTTGCCTCAACGGGTGCTTCAAGATTAACCTTCCGTTCACTGGGGGCCATCCGTTTCACTTTCAACGGCCCGAAAACGAAACGGGAAAGTTTTGCGCCGCTATCGTCCTATCGTATGCGGGACTGAAATCCCATCAAAACTTTTGCGGACGAAGGTTTTATTGACAGATTAGAGCGCGCAGACGCTCCCGGTGGGAAGGAGGGGGGAGGGGGGGGGGGAGGGGTGCTATTCGGGAACTCGTGTGCGGGTGGCCCCGACGTTCTGGCACTTGACAGGGCAAGATTGACGTCTTATTTAAAGTCGGCTTTCTAGCTTGAGATGCGCGCTGCCCCCGTACAATGACCATTATTTAACGGCCAATTTGGTCGGGGATAAGGCGCCATTTTATGGCACCCACCACCCGCCTGTTCGATATCCAATTATGATCCGAAAGTAACTGCAAACCCACCCACCCACTCCGGTGCGGGTGTATCGAATGCTGCAATAAACGCTAATAAACCCTTCGTGATGGATTTGCTGGGAAAATGGGGGGGGTTTTAGTGCACAATTGTTGCTGAGAGCAAATAAAATCAAGTGTGAGAGGTGGGAGGAAAAAAACCTCCCACCCACCCCCGTAAATCGAATAAAACGCACCGATGGAGACGCCTGGTGCGTCACGTGGGGATAGAAGAATTGCTATTGAAATTACCGGGAATCCTTATCTGCTCGAGAGCAATATATTGAATTTGGGCCGCGATTACTTCCCTCCCACAATCGGGGGGGGGGGGGTTTCTTTTTCCTCCCCGGTCCCTGCAACCGCACAAAACATCATTACGCGCTGTTCGCATGGCTCTGATTGGATCCGTTAATGAAACGAGCGAATTATCACGGGTTCTCGAATGCTCCCGTGGTTGCGCGATCCGTGACGCCCAATTTGGGACGCCTTCTTCGGTGTTACGTAAATCGCCAATCAGCGGCAAATTCTTGTGGAAAAGAGGTGTGGGCGCACTCATGCTCCGGTATCTTGCGCAATCAATTCCCGTCCGCATCGAGAAGACGCAAAGATACCGAAACCGGATAAGGCGTTATCACCTACCGAAATAAGACAATACCCCGGGTACGACTCGGTTCCGAACGTTCGGTGGATTCATCGGTCATTAGCCGCACGTCTCCGTCCCACCGGGTTCGATCGATGTGCGGTGGTTTTTTTTATGTCTGTGAATGGAAGAAGAACCGGTCGCAAACCGAAATACCCGGTCGGTTCTGCCGGAGTGCCGAGGCGCATGTTGATTTATATCTTTGATGCAATATCCTTTTTCCCTTTTCCCATTGGAGGAACCCCGGATCCGATTCTCCGGTCACCCGCGGTCGGTTTTGTTTCGACCAGCCAACAGACAGCAGTTGTGTATTGTGTTTCGGATGTGGTTTTTTCTCCGAAATCGACCCGATTTCGTTTTCACCGTATCCCGGTGTTCGAGGGGGCCACAAAAACCACAACACATTATTGGTTCTGGTCGGGTCTGGTGGTATCGGGAAATGTTGCGCTGCCGTTTCTTCTGGTCGTTCTTTTGGCGCCAGGGTTTGGTCGAGGGCCATAGAGGAGAGAAGGCGCAAAAAAAAACAAGGCACACCAAACGGACCACCGGGCGGATCGTGCGAGTGAAAGAAATCGCACAAAACAATCGCGCTTCGGTCCGGTCCGGTGCCAATCCCGAAAACCCAATAAACAACCACGCAAAGCAAGAAGAAAGTAAAAGGAAGGAAAAAGAGTAAGAGTGAGCAAAAAAAGCATGTCCTTGCGATCGTTCGAGCCGCACCGTATGCCAATTTTCCCGCTGATTATGCTGGCCAATTTTTTGTTTTGCTCCAACCCGCAAAGAAGTACGTTAGTTTCGGGTCGGTTTCATTGCTGCAGCTCGTTCAATTTTTTGCTTCCAAAACGTCGCCCGTTCACATGCCACCAGTGAAGCTCTTCTTTCGCGTGTACACATATTGTACGCGTAATTTTTGTTTTTCGTGCTTGGAATCATTTCCTTTTTTCCCTCGGTTCTCCCATTTCACCGTGCAGAAAAGACTGCTGGTTCAACTGGAGTTGGACATCGAGCGAGTTCTTTTCACGCTCGATTCCAATCCGAGCTACGGAACATTGGGCTACATTTTCCGCTTGACCACAGGCGGCGCTTCACAAACCTGGAACACATTTGAGTTTTCAGCAGCGTAAAATGCACACCACCATGAGCTGTGAGACTCAGCGTTGGTAGGAAGTAATGAAGCATGCAATAAAGCTAAAGCTCGCTTTCTAACCTCAAAGCTGTTGGGTGACATTCTCAATTATTTAAATTATTTGTGGTTGGCTTTAACGAAACCATGCTGATCGTGTGGGTTTTATGTGTGTGTGTGCAGTGGTGTAATTCCGGGAACTCCAAAAGTCACACAAGCCAAGCCACATGAGCTTGTGAAATGTGACCGAAAGCAAACACGGGCGAAAGATTTATGCTGTCCACCGATGGCGATGGCACGACTTACCCGGAAGTGGCGTGAGCACTTCCATGTGTGTGTGCATACGTGTTACTTTCTCTGCGACACCACTATCCTTTCGAAATCGTGCACCACCACAATGTTTCGCACAAACCAGCCAAAGGGAAAGATGATCACGGGACATAACGGCCACATCCGGATCCACCATGGTCGGGTTTTATTTTCAGTCATAATTTTTCCTGCCCTTCCCACGACTGGGCCCCTTCAGGACGATACGTCCTGACTTGGCGACGTCGTCCACAGCCGGGTCCGGTCCTTCGTCGTGGAACGTGTGAGATGATTTATAGCCGCTACAGTGTGCTGTACGACAAACCGGCCACCGGCTGGGGAACTGCGCCAAAGAACGCTTCAACCGTGACGACTGAGCGAAAGAGAAAGAGAAAGATAGCGTTAAAGGAGTAGAAAAGATATATAGAAAAGGATATAAAAAAGGTGCCACTTTCCACTTCAATGTATCCGCAAAGTACTTCACGAACCAAGCGCGCGCGCTCGCGAGGGTAATATTGTACACCCCGAAGGGTTTTGCTGAAGGCTCATCTCCTCAGCAAAAAGTCAGCTCATCCCTCTGGGCCGTAAGACGAGAACTAACCGGCCAATCTGTCAATCTTCCTCAAGCCAGGATGAGTAACGAGCCGGGGATAAATTACGGCACGAATCGGGCAAGTTGGCACCCAGACCCCTTGGCTTGGCGCTTGTTAGCCGCAGCTGTGGATAATCGTCCGGTCTGTGGACTGTTCCGGTCTTCCGGACACGTTTTCCCCCGACGCGATCACGAAGGATGTTCGGTAAATTTCCCACCACATTTCGTGAGATTCTTCGTCTTCTAGAAAATGTCTTCTTTTTTTTTGGGGGGTCTTTTTTAAATCAACCTTTAACTCAAGCAGAAATCTAATTGAACTAGCCTTTTCGCTGGCGAAAAAGTGTTGACTTGCATTGATTTTCGTTCGTCCTTGGGGAACAAGACGCCAACAATAATATACGCCTTTGGAAAACTACCCATTCTCGGGTAGTCTTCCCTTGTCATGTATATATAAACGCATATAAATGTATTTTTCACTCAGTCCGCCCCAGGGTTAGAGCCCTTCACGAGCGTGGCTTCACTCCATTTCCGGTTTAATCTATCTCCGGGCGCTACCGATCCATAGAAAGAGGCAGCCGAGGGCGAGATCCTTTCGGCAGCCCGCCTCTTCAGGCAGACCTAATCCCTGGGGATTAAATTGTCAAGTGATGAATGGTGTGCAATATATTAAGTCGCTCGTCGCTTCACGCCACCGACGAACCGACGGGCCGTATATATTTTATTTCCTCTCGTCGGCTTGTCCCGTTTTCGGGGGCCAAGAGACCATATCAGCAAGCGAAAGGCCTACAGGCTGGATGGCCCGTTCGCGGTGTAATCACGTGAAGAACGTGATAAAAGACTCACCGAGTGTGCTGGAAGTGAACGCGCGAAAGCTGATAAGTTTGTGCCGTGCCGAAGGTTGGCCATTTTTTATCATTACGTGCATTTTTTTTTTGTTTTTTTTTTCATTTTCATGAGAACGAGGCCTGTCGACAAGCTCCCACGCGCGGATGGAGGGCTTATGTCTCGCATTTGTTTCCCCGGACGTTGGTCGTTTTTTTTTTTGGTGACGGCGTGTAGAAATGATGATGAACATTTCCGCATACAACGGACTCATGCGCTCGTTTCCATTCGACGCAAGATATGTTACAAAACGCTACAAATAGAAGAGAAAGAGTCATTAAATCGATTTCATTTACTGCTCCAGTATTTCAATGAACCTGCACAGGCTTTCAAGTCGTTCGTCGTTCGGTCGACGGTGCGCATAACCTCAATTCCGAAATCAGCACGTCCAATTACGCACGGCACAGCGCAAAGAACGCCAAAGCCATCCAGCTTCCGTCCGTGTCGTTACACGGCACATTATTTAGCTTGCCCTGCGTGGCCCTGGCTAGCCTCCTGACGCATAGCACGACCAAATCGTGCGTAATAGCGCACCAAACCAAAACCGGGGGTGCTGCTTTTTCGTGTGTCAAAAGCGACAAACGGTGGGTCGCACCTGGACGGAGCGTGTCGTTTAATCTGCACCACTCCGGTAGATCCTTGCGAAAGGCTCGTTAAGGGTGAGTTGTGTGTAAACGCCTGTCGTCTGCAACTGACTGAGCTTTCGTGTGGGAAACATGCGTATGCGTGCGTGGTAGAAGCGCCTGGCTATGAAACGAAAAGAAACGAGAAAAAAAAATCCCTCAACCTCTATTACCTGTGCCTTTTCCGTTTCCGGACTTGGCCCGTCGGACCGTCGTCGCGCCACATCCGGCCATGGGCCCGGGGGAACCCGGCAATGGCACGCAATTATCCAACCTGTTTCCGGTAAGTCAACCGAAACCCGCCGTGAGACCAGAGAAGAGCACCAGTCCGGGCCGGTCGGGGGCCTTTGCCATTTCTTAACAACTTCCTGCCAACTTCGGTCGAGCAAACCGGAAGCCGCCTTGAGATGGGAACGAACTGGCAAGAAAAAGAGCTACCACCACCACTCGTACGAGAACCTCCCCCGGGTTAGGGCGTTTGAGTAAATCCTTCAAGGAAATTGATAAGGGATAAACGTTCGAGTGATCGAAATTGAGATGAGCGTACGGTGCGAGCGTAAAGCGGCTTTACTCCGCACCGGCTTTTTATCGGGGCAACGGAGAATCGTGTACTTTCCGTGTGCCAAATCCTTACAACCCACCCACGCAGCCCGAGGAAAGCGATTCTCGGAGGGGAAAATCCACCCATCGTTGGCCTGCCACGTTGAGCAGGAGTACGGTTAGCCAAAAGGGCACAAACGGAACCTGTGCATGCACGTCACATTATTCTTTATTTTCATTTAGGCTTAATCCTGTCCGCCCTTGTTTGCGGGGGTGAGACGGCACCAACTCAAAGCCTTTATGCTTTCTCCTTTCTCTCTCTCTCTCCACACATACACACACACACCTCTCGTAGGTCTCTTGGCAGTCCCGCGAGGCGTTTATTTAGTAACTGCTTTCGTGTGGTTTCCTTCGTTAGCAACCGGGAGGCCAGCCTCCGATAAACCGAAGTTCCAGGTGGGTGGAAAAACGGGAAGGGAGTGGGGAGGGAGGGGGCCTATTGTTCGCTCTTTAGGCCGGTCTTTAGCCAAGGCAGCCCTTTTTATTGCAACACAACTCGTTTGCTTTCATCCGCGCCCGGTTTTCATGGTGGCGCATGCAGGCGAAGACTTCATAAAGTCCTTACCATGCAGACGGAGTAAGCAAGCAAACGCCATCCAACCAAACGGTGGCGTGTGTGTGTGTGGGGAAGTCCGGGAAGCGTAAATAAAATGTGTAAATAAGATTTGTTCGTTTTGCGAAGCGACGTGAAAGTGCCCGGTTCCTTGCCGTGGGCTGCAAAGCGGCTTACGGCTCTGGAAAAGCCTTCCGGTTTCCGGGCTTTTTGTGGGCGAGCGTTTTATTCAACACCACCCTGCGCCTGCGCTGTGTTTCTCGACTCGACTCGCACAAACAACCGTACAAACCGTTCGTCGTCATCGTCGTCGTGTGTAACGCCACGTTTGGCGCAATCCATTTCCGGCAAAAGGGGCTCCTTTTGTTTCGCAAACCACTCGGGGTTTGTGCATGCCAAAATCACCGCCTAAGCCTTTACGTTAAGGATCACTCCCAATCAATGTGAATCGGATCAAAGCGGGAAACGGTGGATTATGGTTGAGCGCACACCACCCACACACACACGGTGCTAGGGAGAACTGTGAGAACTGCAAAAAGGAAGCCATGGTCGTCGCGTACGTGTCGTGGATTGGATTGGTTGACGTGGTGGATTTGTTTTGCGCTTGGTGGACGCATACGCATTTTGTTTCGATTACAAGCACACAACGCGCCTTCCCAGTTGGGTGGAGATATTGAATTTCACAGCCCATTGCGGAACAGACTGCGGAAAACTGCCGTGCGTCAAATGCCATTCAACTGTTCGCACACGGAAACAGTTGCACAAAAGGTGTCACTTCACTGAACGATCTCGAGAAAGCTCGTAAATGCGCTCTGCCATGATCAACCTGACTCTCCAAGTTCTTCCTAGTTGGTCAATTGGCCCCGTCAATAAGCTGGTTCCCGTGCACCCAAAGCACGCCTTCGAAGTCCTTCGTCGTCGTCGATAGCGCTGACCTCATCGGAAGCTCGTTTGCTCACAGGCATCACATCGATAGGAAGGTTTATGAAGCGTTACTGGAGGCCTTTCACCACCAGCTTGCAGCCGGTTTGAGGGTTGAGTTTTTCTTCATCACCCTCTGCGCCATCCAACCCGTCCCCCGGGATGTCTCATCGCACCATCGCATGGTGCAAGATTATGGAGATTAGGATAATTTTCATATTTTTATTCACCTCGCACCGGCAGCAAAAACAGCACGACGAGGGCTTGGGGCGTGAATCCCACCGGGGTATCTTTCGTGCAAAAAGGTTGTGGAAAGTGGATTTTCTGCTCTCGTCCTGCTCCTCTTCCTCCTACTCGGCCGAGGGACAGCTGCGGCATCCCATTTTGGTGTGCCGAGTCTTGGGCTCGTTATGTTGCCCTTTTTTTTGCGCATCTCCCCCCCAAGGTGGCGCTTACGCACATCCTAAAACAACATCTGATGGCCTTCCCCGGGACGGACAATGGGAACAAATTTGGGTTCACCGGCCGTTGAGATTCGGGAGGAGAGAGGGGAAGAGAGAGTGAGAGAGGGAGAGAGAAAAAAGGACAAATCCTCTGTTCGGGTTGCGGACGGACGGATAGGGCAGCCGGAGTCAGCATGGTTATTGGTGGTAAAATTAGATTTGTTCGGGATTTATCCCTCGCTGCAGCAGCAAAAAAACTTCCGAGAAACCCATGGGGCGATCGACACTTTCGGGTTGGAGTTGGTGAAAATTCAGACACCCTCACAGCGGGCGACATCGTTTCCACACCGGATTCCCGGGATTCGTTACGGGTACGCAAGAGTTTCGAAACTTCATCATCGAACCCACGGCATGACCGGGCACATGTGTGTGCGTATGTGTCCGTCCGCACACATGGTGACAGAAAAAGGAGAGAAAAAATATCCCTTCAACGTAACGAGTTTTCACATCGTTTCTGGTGGGCTTTCTTTTTTTTTCTTCTTCCCTAACTGCACGCCTTCCAATCGTGTCGCGATCGTTCTATTTTCCTCGCACAACCATGTTACACGATCATTGCCTGCGTTCGCTAAACGCCGGTTGATGTTTTGCGTCGTGTGGAAAGGATTTTTTTTTTCATTATTACTAACGATGCCTACAGCGAAAGTTTGGAGGAAGAAGAAACAAAAAAAATAACCATATCCGCACGCAAATTCAAATCCGCACACCAAATGGGGGTCGGTAGCATCACACGCAGGGCCATTTCATAACCAAAAAGCAATCTAGTGTCAGGTTGTGCAGTTATCTGGTGGAAAAGCACCCCAAAAAAAAGCTCGCTTTACGCTCGATATTGAACTGCCAACATTAGCAGGCGAGAGAGACACAGCAAAGAAAAAAGGATATAGGAAAAAGACCAAACCCACCGTATGGTTTTTCTAAATGTCCGAAAACATTTTCCATATGTCGCCACGATCCGACCGAATCGGTAATGGGTGTTGTTTCGACTGCTTTTCGATTTGTGCATACGTTCACGCGAACCAACGGCCAGGATATGTTGTCCAGTTAAGCAAGACGATGGTTTGGATCGACATTCCTGCAACAGATTGGAAGGGCCCTTACCTTCCGAGGGCTGTGTTGCTTTCTAATAATGTACAGCTTTGAATGAAATTCGGTATCGTGGCAACACACCCTCCCAGTGCACGGCAGTTAGAGGCGAATGTAGCCACGCCGGCTCAAAGTCTCTATAAAAATACACAAAAAAAAAAAAAAAAAAAAAAAGTGCACGGCAGCTAGCACTAATCCCCGTCGCTCGTCAGTCGAGGAGGATAAATATGGTTACTTTAATAAAACAGCACACACATTTATTGCGCTCGAGCTTGAAAATGCTCCCATTTACGGCTACCGCTCGGACAAAACCTGTGTGCTAATGAAGCATTCGCAAAAACGAATTCTACCATTCTCCATGGCAACGGAATCCCAGTGCTGGGTTTCCACTCGGTTGCGACGGAAAATTCAATTATACATCCAAGCACAGCCCAGCCGGTGTATCCATGGCAACCGCCATCTGTGAGCCCCGGTAAGCTGACAGAATCCAGAAATGCAGCAAACCTGCGCCCTCTGTCGGGCATGTTTGGGCAGCACATGCAAATAAAACGGTTTTGCAACGCCGCCGAAGCAAGAAAACTGTTTCTTACCGTCGCTTTTGTTTCGCCCTGCAGGAGCGGATCGTTCACGCTTTTGGCAGCGGAAAAGTGTGGCTCGATTTCCACAACAACGAGTGCCGAGAGATGGGGGCAATTCGTCGTATTTTGTTGCTTCACTTTATCTGTGTGTTTGGTGGGGCTTTTTTCCTCCAAGAACCATCCGAAAAAAAACCCCGGTGAAGCGATGCTTCAGCACAAATTCGTTTCATCGCCGTCATCGTCGCTTCTGGTGGCTTACGAGCTCTCTCTCTTTCTCCCCGAGCACTCGGAACCGTCAGTGATGGCAAGTGCACTTGCACGAACGTATAATGTTAGTGCAACGTTAACCCTTCAGCGCTCGGTTATGGTGCCACTCGCTCCTGCCACTGACATGCCACAGCCGTACGGAAGGTGTAAAAACAGTGCCCTGGCTGCAAAGCACACCTACAAGGAAGTGCCTGTTTCTGCGCTGTTTCCTTGCAGCTCGTTGGAACATTGGTACGAAGGGCCCGGAGGGAAAAACTGGACCACAATTTCTCCACCCTTTCTGCCGTCGGGGGTAGCAGATGGCCAAGCATCCCTCGACGAACTCCCGATGGGCAATCGGTAACTTTGAACACCCACCTCTGGTTCTGGTGACGGGCAGCAGTTTCCGTTCGGGAGCAGTTTTACTTCATCGCCCTGTGCTAGGTTTTTATGATATTTTATTTTTTTAGGAAAGCGAGTTTCACTGGGACATCGTCCCACGGTGACTCGTACCGCACTGTACACAGTTGCCTCCCCGAGTAAAGGAAGTTGTAAACATCCATTTTTTAAACAACCTAACTCGAACGTAAACATTCCCACATAACCTCACTTCCTCGCCGATCGGAGCCATTTGGGGGGTGGTTTTATTTTTTTTTGTGGCACACTGCACCATCGGTGGTTTCGAAAAAGTTTCACCATTCGATCCGCCATCCGCTTGACCGATGGCGGGAAACGGGAGTTTAGGTTCGAATTTCCAGCACCCGGGTTTGGTTCGTTGTTTTTTTTTTTCGTTCGTTCCAGTCCGTGTCCGACGCGAGTTCGTTAAAACTGCCAGCGAGAACTTAATCGGTAAAGTGCAAATCATGAAAGAAAACTCGCTCCCGCTTTTGCTGGCAGCAGTGGTCGGGGCCAGGGCACACTGGCATTGGCATAACCTGCACCACCGGGTGGGTGGGTATGCATTAAATTGCATCATTATAACTTTTGCCCCGACCCTCGACACTAGCATTTCGGTCCGAGCTTCGCGACTCCAGGTCCGAGTTGGAACACACAACATAAACTGTACGCTAAACACGGGCCGGTGAATATTGCTCGCTTCCTTCCTTCGAACAGGCAGGCAGGAAGTGACTATGATTTATTGGTACGAGGCTCCAACGTACACCTTCTCGCCTGTTTTGCTCCTCTCGAACCGGTCGAGCACGTGACGTGGCAGTGGAGGAAATTTGTTTGGATGGTTAATTTCACCATTTGCGCTACAAAGTTGCCACCGCGTTCTGTCGACCGTTCTTTCGCACGAGCCACTTAGCACCTCGAAGGTGTGAGAAAATGGCACCCGGTTCGTCACGCGGAGATACGTGTCCTTTGGAACACGCGTGCCTCGAACCGGCAACACGGAACGTAGACCAGTTTCAGGAGGACGGATTCTGTCGTCCTAATTGTGCTCCCGGCACACCCAACAGCCAACAACGGCGCCGCCAGCGAGTGACAAACTAACAGGAAACTTTCTCTAAGACGGTGTGCACGCGACCGCCTGCATATGCCAGTTACAGCTTCAAAAGCGCCTGCTTCGATGCCGGGTGTAGTGTAGGGAGCAATACACAAAGTTGGTGCTTTTGGGTCGAATTAGGCGACCGAATGTAGAGACAACGAATAGTAATATGTTTACGTTTGTACTTTCTTTGCAGACTAAGAATCTTCTGCTGGCTTCCGTTGTCGGTAGATGAGCACGAGGACTGCAAGAGAGAACTATTACCATAGGTAAGTAGGCCATGCGTTATGCCACAAAGAAGGACGTTCAGTTGGCAAGCGGTTCAACCGGTTTAACCGTTTCAACCGGTTGCGCGGGATTTAATAGTGGGGAGCTGAGCAAACTATAATTCGTCGGGGAAGAACAGATGGCTCGAAATCGGACGAACGTTTTCCGGTGGAATTTATTTAAATTTTATATCACACAATAACACTCAAGCGAATGGCCCGTTTGCTGATGGCGAGAACCCAATCTTGGGGCTTGATTCGTAGTTAACCAACCACCAGCCGAGGATGTTAAATATTTGATGAATGTTTGCGAAACTCGCCAAGCTCGGGTCCCCAAATCCCTCTGAACGAAACGAAATCCGCCCTTAAGGGCACACAACCACACGCATTCAGTCGCTAGGGGCGGTGAGTTGTTTTAAAACTTTTTAAGCCAACCACCAGCGTGCTCCGTGGCTTTCCGGTACAGTGGAATTTCAACCGCTAGCGTCTTAAAGCTAGGCAACAATGGCAAAAACCACCCCAGCTCACGTCTAGCCCAAACCCCCATGGCCCTTTGGATTCTTCTCGTACGATTCCTCTCGGCGAGTTCGCAATTCCACTCCAGGTGTGACGGTCATGCAAAATTTATGGACGTGATTTATTTCACCCCAGTTTTAAAAGGACTCCCACCCACTCCGTTATCCACCGGGCGCAGGACGACACCCGCTGCCGTTGACATACGGGACACTCGGGACGGGTTCCTCGCAAAGGATCCACTCCATCATCGGGCACTCGGGGCAGTTTTTTGGGGCCTTCGCTCGCCGGTTTGTCACCGTACCCGTGGTGGTGGCAAATATTTACACTTCCGTTTTCGGGACTACCCGGCTTTGATTATTCACTTCTCGTCCGGGTTCCGGGAAATGGCAACTGAGTTTGAGGAACTGCCAGAAAAAGCGCACCGGAACTTTTCCCTGACAACGCAGGCCCCTTCGGGAACCGGATGTTGGTGGAGTTCCCGGTGGGTGCGTGCCACTAAAACTTTCTTTTTCTCTGCACAAACCGTGCGACGATAATCGCTTCCCGTTGCGCTGGCGGGTGTGTGGTGTCTTTTGCCCGCTCACCGTGCCATAAATACTAACCGTGCCATCCTTCTGTACCTTCAAGGGGAGTCAGCCTGGCAAGGATGAAGCACACGTACGAGGGTGCGAAATAAAATAAGAAACTAATAAATATGCATGCTTTCCCGTGGAGCGTGCGACCACTCCCAATAGGGAATGGGTGCCTTTTGCGCTGCTGGAGTGCGCTGAAAAATAAGCTACACGAGCTGGACGAAGAATGGAAGAAGCCCCTTCTTTCAACCCATTCGGGAATTGATACTGCTGCTGTTTGCTGGCGTCTCGTGGGGTGGCTGTGCACATCCTTTACTCAAGCACCAGCCCCAAACGAGCCGCCACAATCGGATTTGCAAACGGTGGCTTAAGCGAAAACTGCCTCGAGCTAGTTTAGCGTTGAATCGTTCGCAGACTTCATCGGTACATGGGTTGCTCTCAGGCTGGCAGCTTTATCGTTTGGGTGCTGTTGTGCAAGATAAACACACACACACACGATGGGCTCCCGTGCCAGCTACATCCGGCGCCACTAAAAGCGGAACAACACCAACAACAAAAAAGCTGGTGTATGTGTATTCAAATTTCCACCCCAAAAACGGGGAGACCCAAAGCCAAACACGCGCGGACCACACGGAAGGTCCTCAGGCAACTTGCCAGCTCAACCTGTCAGCCGGTGCGACACGAGTACGTCTTAATCTGCCCCGGGGGCACATTTGTGGTGAAGATGGGGCGGTTTTACGGCGTTGCGGCGACGTGTTTGGGGTTTTTGTTCGCTTAATAGTTTGGTGCGCTTCCACTGGTGTGTAGTATCATCAGTCGCCTATCACCGGGCCGCGTCCTCTGAAGTGCCACCAAGTGGGCGCAATATATGTATGTATGCAGGCATATCAGCGCCACCACCAGCTCGGAAGCGTCTGTTTTGTTCCGTTAATTCAATTGTTTTATTATGAAATTCAATTGTCCCGCTTTGGCGGATGTGAGCAGCAGCAGCAGCAGCAGGCTGTACTTGTGGCATTTCTAGAGCACCTAAAGACATCCGAAGAGAAGCACTCCTTCCTATCCGGTCGCATGGTCTGGAGTACAACGCAACAACTTCAGCAACCGTTGGGGTGCCATTTTTCAAACAACCACATCCACGCGCACTCGTCAAGGACCGTGCTCTTTTCATTGTCAGGTAGCAGCCACTGGGCGCCCTGTAGATGGGTGGATGGGAGTGTGTGTGTGCATTTCCACCCACCGGGTAAGGCGCACACGGACCGCTTCGGGCGCATGGATACGCCCTATCTCTTGACAGCTCGAGTGTAGCTGTCGATCCCTATCGACAGGCGAACTTCAAGCATTCAACCGTACGCCCTTCACACCGTAGGGAACGCTCGCGCTCGACCGAGTTTCCGTTTGTCTCATTATAATCCACAAATTGCTCCGCACAGGCAATCCGGTGGGTGGTAGTCGTGCGGAGGACCGTACCCGGGGGCCGGATCCTGTCGTCCGGGCGCTTTCACGGAAGCTACCACAAAACCCATCGCTTGCTCGTTCGTTCGTGCCGGATAGTTCCCGACCGGAACTCAATCACGAGTGTACGTACACGTGTGGGTGTGGGTGTGCTCGTCTTCATGCCATCCTGGAACGATAACAAATCAAATTAAATTTCTTCCCAATCCATCGTTCGTTCGCAAGCTCTGCGTCGTCGTCATCCAACGTCGGCAAGCGCGTTCTAGCGAAAGAAGCCGAGTGTTATTTTAGACACCATTAGCATTGTACGGGATGTGCACGAGCTGCTGCCAGCTGCGAGAACATCGGGTGCACACCTGCAAAAGCATAAGCCCACCCCGGGAAACTCCCCTGGAGGATCGGCAGGATCGAGGCTCACTTTGTGCTTCTCACAATCCGCACCACCACCAGCTGCTGCTGGCTTGTTCGTTGGATCATCCGTGTTTAATTTTGCAATGTCCAACTCTCAGCAAGAAGTGTGCTCGGTGTGCCAGGGTGCCGTCGTTCGGGTTTGCTCTTCAAACGTGATTAGATCAGATCTATGACACTGATTCCGATTAGCCTTTCCGCTGGTCGGGGTGCTGCTTGTCGTCTTTGCTGGAAAGTGCATTAGGATTCATCCACAGGCACGGCGAGAGAACACACACAGGTTGGCTGAGCGAGGCTCTTAAGATGCGTTTCCATCAACGCCACTATCTGTGTGTGTGTGCCAACGAAGGGTAATTGTTTCATGTTTAAACTAATTTCCGTCCCTTTTAAGCGCCAGGGTAGTTGGACGGTAGAAGTGCCGGGAAACTGGGCTCAAGACGACCCGGTAGCACATAATTTAGGTCAACGGGCTATCATCGATCGTTAACACAGCATCCGACACGTTATTCAATTTAATTACAACCGTGAACGTTTCCGCAACGATACGTTTAGCGAATTGAGTTTATTTGAATTTGTTTTAAATTACTCAGTGTTGGAAAGCTCAAAATCAGTGGAAATGCATTACTCAAAAAACAATGTTATTGAAGAGAAACTAAATCTTATTCGAGAGTGATTTTTAAACTACTTTCATCTGACAACTGTCAAAACTGACAGTTCACTAGTGAACGTTTTAAATAAAAGCGTTGCTTAACACATTTGTGGAAAAAGGATGTAAAGTGTAAATAAAAAACTTCTCCATTATGTCTTCCGAGGCATGCTTCCAACAAAACCATCTATCCTTGCTAAATTAATACCCTCTACAGCGCAATGAGATCGCACATGAAAACGATCTCGTTAAGCAAAAAAAAGCAACTCTAGCTCCAAAAGAAAAACAGCTCTTTTGCCACATTCTCCTGACTAAGCTCGCTTTCATCATCAAAATTTACAGGCACGGTATTTTTCCCCACGCGCCAACCTTTAGATAACTCCACCGGAGAGATATTTCTGCAGCGAAAAAGGCATTTTCCCTGGGGGCCAGCCACACTGCTGAAGTACCTTCCCGGGCGCATAAAGAACCCACCCTCGGGAGGCGCATTAAAGCATCTCGCAGCAACTCCCGTTGGAACCCGTTGGCCGGCGGCTAAAAAGCGAGGCACATCCCAGCTCTCTCGGTTGGGGCGCTGGCACATAAATTAGGGCGCCCAAGGTGCACCCGGATCGCGTCATTTCCCTGTTTGTGGGGCGTTTCCGGCGCACCACGCCACCGTGCAGCCGCATACATTGAACGCATTAAAGGTAATTTACAACAAATTTTATTCTCCTCGCTTCCGGACTGTTCCTGCTGCTGCTGCGTACTGGTTTTGTTTTTTTTTTGCTTCCCTTACACCATCCATCCCACCAGTGGCCTTTGTTTCGCGTCACTTCCGGCCGGACGGTGGATGGGTCGGGACTTCCTGGACCGGGAAAAAGTGCCACGTTTGGCCCTTCCCAAAGGGAAAGCTGTAAATAATTTATATCAACCACTTTTGCACGGTCTTTTCACTTTTTTTTGTTGCCACCAACCACCGTCCCGTGCACCATCACTTCCGGTGCCACCTTCACTAACCTCAAGGTGGTTTTATATTCCTTCCTCCTACAACCGACCAGCCAGGGAAGCGGATGTGTACGGGTGTCCCTAGCGCGAGAACTAGGTGGTGTAAAGATGAGGACCTTTACCGACCGGGTTTGTGTGTGAGCACAATGTCGTCCTTTTGTGTTCCCCGGTTCCGGTAGCTACTTGTTAACCGCAGCTAAGTTGCGGGTTAGTTTGCCATCACCACCATCCACGCCAACCGTTCGGGGCTTTGGGTGGCGAGTGAAAAGCATCGGAAGGGTGAAAATGAGTCCCGAGTTCGGTGTCGCCAGCTGGCGTAACGGATGCTGCACTTTGCCGGCACCACTTGAGCGGTCTGTTAAGGAGACGCAAAAAAAAGAAGCGGAACCCCTGAAACCGTGGACACAATTCTCGCTCTTTGTTCCCCCGCGTGTAATTTTCCGCCTGGTTCACGGTACAAGTAGGTAGAAATTATGACGCGAAAAGCATGTTATGGTCGGTTGTGTGTGGGACACGAACAGTCGGAATCTGAGCTTGTGTTTTTCTTCTTATTTGGTTCCATTCGTTGTGCTGTTTGCTGGGTCATTATGGGCACCGGTTCCGGCTTGATGAGTTTGGGAAAGCAACATCTACATGAATATGAATATTCGACCCCGTGTGGTCCTTTTTCTGGCCGCGGGTTCGGCCGAAACAAAATGAAATGCCAAACACAAAGCACTGCAGATCGAGAAACCCATCGGTTCTGGATCGATGGAAAAGAATTTCAAAGGCAATAGCAAAATAGGAAGAAATCTCATTTTTTTCACTCTCATCCCAAGATCAACATTGATATGGAAGGTATCAGCCACCCACTCACCCACCGCAATAAAATGGCATTAATGCTTTCCCTTCGCCGGGCGAGTGAGCATGTCGTTTTCTCACCCATGTTTACCCGGCTTTCAGCACCGTCTATTCATATGTCATCGGCAGTCAAGTCACCGCGTCCACAGAAGTCAACCATTTTTCATCTTCGCGATGATGAAGATGTTTGAAGAGCGGAACGAGTGTGACGAAAGTAAAAAAAAAATGGAACGAAACTCACCATGCGAAACCTTGAATGGAAGCCAAAGAAAAACAACTCCGGCTCACGATCAAACCCAGACGATTAGAGCGTTCAAATAGGAAGGTTTTCTTCGTCTTCTTCTCGCTGTTCTATTTCCTTTGAAAATGCCCGGCTTCCATGCCCTCTCCCACACAGCAGGGTTTCGGAAAAGGAGGAAAAAAAAAAGAAAAAGGAAACGTAAAAAAGCCTCGCCTATATCCACGTGAACGGAAGCGTAAGAAAAAGTAATAACGCCACGTAATCATACCTCTCGATGGGATGGGATGGGCGGATGCGAATGTTGACTTGGTTGACTTTCCACCGCACGGTGGTGGTGGTTTTTTTTCTTCTTCTTTTGCGAGATTTCGACTTTGCAACAGTCATCATCCTAATCATCTCGCCACATGCTGGCTGCGGGAGAATTCGTTCGGGATTTAAGGATGCTATTAGTCGAGCCGGAGATTCAACTGGTCGGCGGGTTGCAAAGGATGTGCTAGCCGAGGGGGGAAGGCTTTTATTTTTCGCTCCCAACGCACACCACCACCCAGCAGGGGAGAATCGGAGCGTTATTGGTCGCTGAAAGCCGGTGGTGGTTTTATTTCCGTTCCGGCTTTAAAGCGCCGGCTTTAAGCGCCTGTCCATTTCTACGTTCACATTGCGAGAGCCTGAAACCGCCAGTATAAACGGGTTTAAATTTCGTTCGGTTTCGCGTGCCGTTTTAAAGCGTAGCAACCGTCAAACGGGCGGCGCCGCCTGCTTGATATCCTGCCCGTCGGGTGGAAATTTCTGCCAAAGCCAATCTATGCGTTTCCGCCTAGAAAAAAGGGATTTTACAATGAGGAAGTAGAATGGAGAGAAAGCTAGAGAAACAAGAAACTCCCAACGTTGGTCCGCATTATTGTTGTTGCACGCTGTTCGCTCTAATCCCGCCCGCGGGAGGGAAAATGAGCTTCCCTTAATCATCGTCGAACAATATTGCCCGTTGTGAATGTTTCTCGCGCGTGTGTGTGTGCGTGTGTGTACGTGCTGCATTGCTGCACGCTCGTTGCAGTCGGTGGTAATACAAAACTGCACAATCTGCAATCACTCACCCGATGTAATCGCTTCGTCCGCACCGCATGTTTCGCGCCTGAGCGGAAACACCAGCGGCTCCACCACGGGAAAACGTGTCAGGATGGATTGGGGGTGGTAGTGAAGAAAGTTTTCCCATTTCCCCCCAGCGGCGCAATTTGGACCCGGGCCAGTGGCTAGGCTACACGTTTTTCTCTCCCTCTCTCTCTCTCTCTCTCTCTCTCTCTCTCTCTCTCTCTCTCTCTCTCTCTCTCTCTCTCTCTCTCTCTCTCTCTCTCTATCTCTCTCTCACGCTATGTGGATGTGGAACCAATCCCCAGTCCAGCACACACACACCCACATCCACCCGCCAACCCGGCTTTCGTGTCCTTTTTCATTTTTCGTGCAGTTCCGTTTCACCATCAAACTATCGGAGGGGTGTGAAGAAGGAACTTGGGCAAATAAAAACTAATAAAAAAGTTTTTTAATTGAAAAGTGATTTTCCTCTCGGCTAGCGAATCCTTTCCGGCGCTGGCAACATGTTTTTTCTCGCTTTTTCTCTTCTTGCTGCCGATCGGAACAAAGATCCTACCAGCAGCCAGCGCGGTCAAATGGTGTGTATCGGGGCACTGGCGGTGTGTGGTTTGGGGTTTGATGGGGGGAAGGTTTTTGTTTTTGCTTTTGCTCTACCCCGCCGGTGCAATTCGTTCCTATGCAGATGCAGCTGCGGTTGCATCCGACGAGTTGTTCATTTGCGCGTTGATAGTGTTGTCAGCACTCGAATGGGCGGGAATTACCAAGGGGCCCACTTCTTGGTGAGGCCTCACAGTTGAATCCTTAATTGAATCTTTAGTAGCTGATCCTAATAGGAGTAGCGAACTCAGAAAGGAAATTATACCTAGCACCCAGAAAACATCAGGTGCGAGTAAACTTTATGGGTGAAAATCAACTCAAAAAAAATCTCCTCTCTATCGGACATTGCATTCATAAAGTGAAATTAAACTTTAAAACGAACAAAACACCCTCGCCCAACCAACCAACGAGCCACGTGGGAAACGTTAATGTAGCGCCTTTAGCTTCTGCTTCGTTTGTGCCGTGAAAACGGTCACCACGATGTGACACCGCGGCGTAAGTAATTGTGTGTAATTTCCATCCTCACTTTGCTCTCGCTGACTTGTTGACTCGACTGTTGCCTGTCCACTCGCTTGGCCGGGTCCCCGGGAGCGACATTGAGGTTGGCGTAATGTGCTTAAGAAAGATTTCGAGCGAAAGTTTGCCGTTTTGTTGCTTGCCGTTAAAAGTTACCCAGTATGGGTGTATGTGTTGTTAGGGAGAAAGTTTTTCCCATCTTTGGTAAGCGCTCGCCTTGAATTGCGAGGAGCTTTGGAAACAATTTGCGTCCGCCCTTTCGTCCAGGCGAGAACCGTTCGCCCAATGAGCCGGGTGGGCACAAAACATAAAATAATTGACCAACCGCATCATCTCCACCCACCCACGTCGGGACAAACAGATGGCCAGGATGGGGGAAAAGCCGGTCCCGGGATAGTGAGCTTTCGCGCGCGTTGTTGCTGATGTTAGGAATTTAATAAAACAACGGCGCATTTTCTGTTTCTCCTTAGTGCGTTGTGTGTGAAGAATTTTAATCAAACGGCGAGCCAAAACGCGCACATCCCACAATAAAAGCACCAACCAACCGAGGCGATGGATAAATCAAAAACATCGTGTTCCACGCGGGAAAAAGGATTGCTTCACGCGGGACCGCTTTCCCGTGGTGGAGGTGCGTGAAATAAACAATCGGTTGACGCCTTTTCTGGGGGTTTTTGTGGGTGGGGATGTTTGATGCCAGCTGCCACCTTCCATTCGTCTTTGCAACACCCGGGAAATGTATGCAACAATAATGGAAACAACGGTGCCAAATAAAATGGCACCGAATCAAAATTTCCCGCTTCCAGGCGACGGGAGGATTGAAAGTGCCGAAAGCGGCCAAATAAATAAATAAGCCCTCCGAGCCCCCCGAGTGGTTCCGTTTCGGGTGAAGATATTTCGCTCACAAACTCACACATTCGCCTTTTTTTTTCCTCTTCCGCAGGATGATGGCGTCAGCGAAAGCTTCCTGTTTTTTTTCTGTTGGTTTTGTCCCTCCCTTGGCAGTTGCAAAAGAAAGCCAAGGAATGCGAGAAAACGAGAGCAAGTCGAGGTTGGAATGACTATTCGAATGAAAACCGAAAATAAACTTTTTTTCTTGCCCTTTTTTTCCACCGCGGTGGCGCATTCAATTGCTGCAACGGCCGAGTGCTTTTCGTTATTCGATGAAAATTAAAATTGTTTAGATATTTTTTTTCCGTCCACATCGGCGAGCACAGAGCATCCGTGGAATGCTGGAATGCTGCAACGATTGGCCGACTCGGGGAAGCCCGGAATGGGTGGTCTTGAAGTGTGGCATATTGTTGTTTTGGGGCGTGGGGATGTTTCTCTTCTCGCCTTTTTTTTTTGCTCACCGATCGGTGCTATTTTCGTGCTTCGGTATTTGGAAACAATTGAAATTCGTTAAGCCACCCTACCCGGGTCAATGGTGGCGCTGGTTTCGAAACGAATTTTCGATCGGAAGTGAACGATAAACCTCCCTTCTTGGTGTGAAGGAATGTACGCTCTGGAGATGCTTTTTATTTGCTCCTTAAAGCTCTCGATACTGGATGGCGAAAAAGCAACTCCGTCTTTAAGACGACAGACCCCGAGACGGGTAGATGGTGAATTTAAACCCTAAAGCTAATTGTGAATAATAAGAGCCGATTAAAAAGCGTCGCTTCCCGCTACGGATACGACGAGCGTACGTTCCGGACTACCGGTCTTGGGTTTCTCCCTCGGGAGAAAACGTTATTAGCCAAGCCGACGTGTGCGACGTGCTCCGGTGTGGATTGAGGTGAAGAAGACATTTCCCCGTGATTAATTATTCATGGTAATGAAGAGCACATAATTCCTTCTTATCAGCAGCACGCTCCATCGCCTTGCATTCGCTTTTCCGGCCACGGTTCACACCGGGCGGAAGACTTTCTTCGTCGAAAGTCTGGTCATGTGTTGTTAAATTTTAATACCAACCGACCTCCCGACCGTGCGGAGAAAAAGGACTCGGTTGTCGGTTTTCCACGGTGGCGGTTGTGGGTGAATTTCCCGGGTCGATTTTCTCAAACCAAATCCACCGATGGGGGTGGATTTGTGCTCGGTTCCTGGCTTAATCGCTGCATTTCACAACGAAAAGGACCACCAGAAGAAGTGATAGCGAAAGGGGTTTAACGAGAGAAAACTCATCCTATCAGGGTAGGGGAGAAGAGAAATTGTACAACAGCGCATCGGGGGAAAAAGGACCTCCCCAAGACGACATTATACGGAGGTTGGAAATTGTGGTCAGAGACATGTATTTTAGATGACACCTGAACCGCTTCCGGAAGGGGCGCTGGTAGGTGTTTGCGGTGGAAACCTCGGAAAATGGGGCCACTCCATTTTACATCGACAAGTTTGCGAGTGCCGGAAATCCGTAACACGGTCGAAACACACACACACGCACGCGCACGCCCGGTAACGATCGATCTTCACAAAAAGCTCGCTCGCTCGTTCGGTTTTAATGCCATCGCGAAGCAACCAATTTTCACCGAAATTGCACGAATTATGCATCAAAGTGGGCGCCGCCTTTACCGTGGACGATCGAATCAACTGAAGTGGGGGGGAGACCGTTGTTTCAAAATTAAAATCGAATAACTTTAGGAGACCGGTGGGGTGAAACTTTGGACCGAAAACCCGACGATAATTCAATTTTCAATAATTGATTAACCGGATGAGCGATGAGTTTTAATGGCGCGCGTGGAAACCCACGCCCTTTTCTGCCCTTGGTGGAAGCCGACCGTGGCCGATTAAAGCAATACCCATGGCATTAAATTTCACGTACCTTCGATCGAAGTTGGCGTGGTAAGGATACGCACGCGCGTGGAAGAAATGGATGACAAAAATTTACGCTCAAATGGATCGCAGCTGCAGCTGGGAAACATAACACACACTGTGTTTCCCGGCGGATGGCTTTCGTCCTGTGATGACAAACACAGCACGTACACGACACCCCCGGCAGGACGAACAAACGTCAGCAAACCCGTTCCCGGATGCTAATGATGACATATCCGGCGCGTGGGCGAGATGAACTGTCGCGCGCAGTCGACCCCGGCTGGGGAAAGCATAATACACTCTTAATTTATGCACTCCAATTATCACCGGCATAAATTACCATCAGCATTACGGAAGCTGCCGTAGGCGGGGACCAGTTGCACAGACACAGGCACACACACAAACCGGTACCGGATATTAGAAGCCCCTTGTCGTCGTGTGCGCGGATGCTCATGCATATTTACTTACTCATTAAACTAATTGAAACTAATCTCGTACGGTTCGGTGAGTGCAAATCAAAAATTTTCCTCATACAAACAGCACACCCTGGGGTGGGTTTTGGTTGGCCATCCCTAAGGGAAAAGCGGCGTGCCTCAGGGACAACATTGGAGAATGAAAGCAACAAAAAAATAAGCACCGGGAAATGCGAGAAAACCAAACCACGGGCTGGTGTGACGTGTGTGCTTATGCTGGCGCCTGATGGGGCTCTGTGGTCTTCTTCAGTGGTGAGACACATCCGACAGAGTTCCATGCGAGTCCAGCGACCAGCTTGGACGGTCGCATATGTGTGCTTACCCCACGCGAGGATAAAGAAGAAAACAAAAAACACGCAATACCACCAATGTTCGCTTCCGGATGAGGCTAGCGAAACCAAAGCAACCAGCGGGAACACGAGAACGAGAACTTCCGGCGTTCGCTCGCCAAAGTCCAGCCGGAAAACGCGGTGTTGTTTTGGTGTGTGTTTGAATAATTTAAACCAACCCCCAAGAGAGGGAGGGTGTTCTGGCGCAAACAAGACAAATCCATTATGATACAAATATTTTAATCTTACCCAAGTGGCGCGTTCGTCGGAGCTGCCGACTGATGGTTTTGTTTTTTGTTTTTTTGCGTGTCTTCACCGCTTTTCGCCGCTGTGCTGTTCAACGGTTGGGATCGCGACACTTCCGCGATCGAACCGAACGCCGGCACTGAACTGTGCCACGACCTTCCCGGCCGTGGCCACGGCTCAATGGGGCGATCCCGCGAAAATGGTGCGCTCGTTAAAAAGTATATGTCAGCATAAACATGTTTATTGTCCTGCCGGCGCCCTACACCGCCATCATTGGAGACACGACCATCGGCCTCTCACGGGTGGACGGCCGGACCGAAATGCGCTGACGTTTGCGGCACGATTTGCACTTGCAAATTGTTCGCACACCCTTACCGGCGTTTCCTATCTTTCCTGCGTCTCTCACGTCGTTTATCGGTCGCACGAGAGATTGCGGGCACGATGGCGTTGCCCTTTTTGGCAGGCGTTTTGTTTTTGCTTTGCTCTATACGCTGCTTTTGCTTGCGCCCCGTGAAGAAGCAACACATTTGGTCGAGACTGAGGGCGAGATTATTGCCCAATTAATTTGGCTGTGGTGGAAATTTACGCCCGCGACGAGGTACAACGCACCAAAGTTGCTGCCGGAATTGTCATTTGACGGAGGCCATTGACTTTTTTTTGCGGGGGCCGGACGGAACTGTACTTTTCCTTTATTATTATTTTTACGTTTCGCCGGATCATCTGGGTGTGCGAGTGCGTCTAATTTAAAAATTTGTGCACTCTCGGTTATGTTGAACTGTTATACTTTTAATACTTCAGAGACACGGTTTACCGTTCGAAATTTATCTTTAAACCGTGTGGAATTTTATCTTTAAAGTATCAACGCGTATTGTCGATAAATTTATTCATTAAATCCTCATTTTTTTGGTCTTTGCAGATCTCTTTGACATTATGCAAACACACCGTCCAATCCAAGGAGCTCTGGGCCATCCATTTGCAGCTGTCAAACACGGTACGAATTGTTTCCTTCTTTCAGATGAGAGAAGCATTGCCTCCTACGATGTAGAAAGTTGACTGTTACTGTCGGGTGTTCGGAGACATAACCTTTTTTTATACTTTCAACAATTATATCCTTCTCTTTATTTTGTGTTGAAGTTTGATTTATCACTCAGAGATGAAATTTTGTAGTTTACATCCCAACCTTATAATGGCTCTGATGCCATTTGAACACATTACAAAAGACACATCATCAAGCTTCGGAGCCAATCTTTTCAACAGTATTAATAAGCACGATCTTAACCCACATCTGGTTATTGTTGCTAATTAATTTCATCTCGCTAGGATATGCCGGAGTAAATTGACGAACCCTTAGCTTTGATTGACGATTGCTCGTAACATTTTACAACCGCCTCGTAATTAATCAGCTTGCGAAGCTTTAACAGGTGCGGCATGAAAGAATGAATGATAAAAAAAAAATAATCCCTCTCTCGCTCTCGCATTAGCCCATGAGTATTATTTATTACTGATAATGTTTATTAACGCTTTGCCTGCGAAATACGCTCCAGTAAAACAGCAAACGAAAGAAGAAAAAACCCAACACAAACCAAACCCTGCTGCTGCTGACGATGGCGCGATTTCCGCGAATCGTTGCATTATTAAGCGGGCCCCCTTCCGCTTCGTATCGGGCAAGTTATTATGAGTCTTATTTCCGTGTCTCATTTCTCATTACGCGGATAGCCCTTCGTAATGGCATTATGCTTGCCGCTCGGCCGGTTCCACCTGCCACGTGGTTGGCGAACTAATTATGAAATCAGTGACAATATCCCATTACCAGCAAGCAGGGCCGCGTGAATGGAACGCGTTTTTTTTTTTGCTTCTTCATTCATTTGCTCTGTTTGCCATGCTGCATTTTCCTGCGTGTGTCCACCGTTGCATTATTCATGCACTAGCGAAAAACCCAACCTTCCACCATCCACCCGAAAAGGGTAGCACTCGTGCCAGAAGAGTAGTGTGTTGAGAGAGAGAAAAAAAACCCACCCACATATGGCCCCAGGTCCCGGTGGTCGGACACGGCTGTCGAATTAATTACTGGCCGTATATTGATTGGTTCCGTGCGCTAGACCCCGCGGGAAACCGAGTGAGTGTGAATACAAAAAAAAACACCCTCACGTTCCATTTCCCAGGACACCCTTTGGCCACTGGCGATCAAAGATCGGTCCAGCTGTTGCCGCAACGGTTCGGACGCGTAGAACGATTTATCATGCGACACTTTTCGGATATTGTGGCCCGAGAACAACGCGAAAAGGGTAACGATGTCGCTGTCTCCACAGCATCGGGGGTGGGTTTATTATCACACAAATCACGGTACGGTTTCAACTGGTCTCGCGGCCATCGGCTCACTGTTCGGATTCCGATTCACCCTGCTCGAACGCACGGTATCCTCCGTGGTGCTGAGGCTGATGGTGTCCTCCGTAGTGCTGCTGATGGTGTCCTCCGTGGGCTGGCACACATGGCACGTGCGCGACATGGGGCGCGCAGGACACGAGCAGGTTAGCACCGCACGGCACGTGACCACCCTTGCCGTAGCCATGATGACCATGGTGCATGGCCGGTGCAGCCGGAGCGTGATGGTACGCGGCCGGTTTGGGATGAGGTGCGTATCCGCCGTACTGCGCGGAACAGCCGAGCGCACACACGCACAACAGGATGGCTACAACGGTGAAGGACTGCATCTCGGAGATGGTTTTGCTGCTGTTTGCTATCTCTGGAGTGGACTGAGCTGCTTCGAGTGCGATTCACAGATTGCTTAATGCCAACCAAACACCACCCGGCGCTATTTATAAGCCCAAAAATCGAACGATAATCCGCCCGCCTGTCGGGAAGGGGGTGGTTTAATTGATTTTTTAGAGGCTCACCGTGAAGAGGAAAACGCCAGCCAAACCCTTTTGGCACCCTTTTGGGTGACGTGCGGGATAAAAAAGCGAGCTTCACTCGAAACAAGGCGTGAAGAAAAAACCAAAACATCGCCCGTGGATTGTTCGTAGTCGGCATCTTTTATTCAGTGCAGTATGGTAAACGACGGTTCGATGGAGCTTTTTTTTATTGGAATCTGATAGAAAAAAGGGGTTTTGGTTTGAACATACATGCGCTCAGCACATTGACCTTCCCTTTTTTCATCAATTAACGTTCGACGATTTTGAGGCAACGATTTTAGTTTGCTTCGGCACTTTTGGTTGCGTGACCATACGCGGTTCCATACGTACGTTTCATGCGATAGGATGGCGACGGTACAGGTGCGATACATGCGACCGGGTTGTCAAACCTGGGGACTCGTCTGATGCTCGATTTATTCGATATTCTGCGAATTGTCGGCTTTGGAGGCGGCTTTGCAGGCGGTTTCACAGGCGAAGGTGAAACGCACCATGCGCAACAACTGAGTATACACATCAGCAGGGCTACCAGGATGAAGCACTGCATTGCGCGAATTTTGCAGTTTGGGACCTCTAATTCAGCTTGATACGATTCGCGGAATGTGCAATGGCCCAAACCAAAGCTCGAGGACACTATTTATAGGCCGAGCATCTAACGGCACGGACCCGAAAGTAGTCCACCTAGGAAGTAGCTCAATCGCTTAGAGTGGGGCATTAGAGGATGGGTTATTGTATTTTTTGCTTCCTGTACAAGAGAACATTGCGGCTTAACATGGACTTAAGCCCCCAATTTCGGTAAGCGGAAGGCAAAAAAAACGTACGTCACAACACAAGCACCACCGTTTGGTCGTAGTAGGCATGTTTTTGATCGGACGAACTTTGAACGAGCTTTTATTGACAGCTGTCAAAAAGAACGGGGGATTTGTTTGTTTTGCATTTGTTGTTGCATTCGTTGCTACTGTACATTGACCGTATCACGTGAGGAGGAGGCTTCCTTCTTTTCTTTTTTTTTGGTTTCCTGCGATCTGCACTTTCGAGCGCGTGTTAATGCCGGACGGACCGGTCGGATGCGACCCGCATTCGCCATTTATGCTGCGACAGGCGAAAATGGATTCGCCGCCGCCTGTCGTCGTCGTTATTCATGACCTGCGGTCAGCGTTCCGGCGCACTCGACAACACGGCCGGCTTCCGATTGTTAATCGCTTTCCGTGTGACGGCCGTCATTCGAAAAGTGCATCGCGAGTCGAAAATAGAACCAACTGGCGGGCGTGTGTGGGGGGCCCTCTTAAATTGAGTCAACAGCCTGAATGAAATGTGGCGCAAACTTTGGACCCCCGGATCAGCTGTTTTCGTAGAGCGGCTCGTTCTGTTTGCTGCATAAGCTGCTTTCTGTTTCATTAATGTAGACCGAACATGGGCAAACGCATTAAATCGTGCAATGGTGTTGAAATGCTTCATACATCTTCAATCATATAAGTTTCATTTCGATTCCTTCCCATTGAGAGCGTTTCTTTGCGAAAAAAAAACTGTAATTTCCTTCCAGAATTATGCAAGCGTTCGTAATATTTCCACTTCATTTTAAACTCCCACTAAGGAGGGGGACAACAAAAAGTAGAAAATTCCAAATGAATTCGAACGGTGGCAAAATCAATCGCCTGTCGGTAATCCTATCCGAGCCGCGCTGGATTTACTTTCATTCTCCTTCCACCACCCACGAAATTACACCCACGCACGAGTGCGGAGAAAATCAAAAGCTTTGATTTCTCGTCTGCCAAGCTCCCTAACGCGCGCCGGTTCGTCAAATACGGCCAAACAACTTTTCGCTGCGCAAACAAACTTTTCATCTTTCGCCGCGTGGAATCGAAAATCCATCGAACACACACACACACACGCTAACCGGAAGTACTCCGGGAAACGGGCAAAAAGGGATGTGTGGATCGAGCGAGGATCTTTATCCTGCTCGCTATCTTTAAATTAATGCCGCACCAATTGAATGGATGTGTGTTTGTGTGTGTGTGTGTGTGTGTTTTGGGAGGAAAACGCCGAGGATGTGGATTTTCGATTCCGAACCGAGATTGGAACGCGCTCGTGTGACGGATGTTTTTTTTTTCTCGTTTTCCCAGCCACCAGCCGATGATATCTGGCGTTCGCAACTCGATACGCGTGGGTGCCATGGGGGAGGGAGGCCGTTAGGGAAAGATTAATGTGGAAGTAGCGTCAAAAACAAACCTTCCCTCCTTCCTGCTAGGAGGAAAAACCACACCAAAGTGATGGAAAATCGGTTGACGCGCCTAACCAGCCTAAAGAAAGGCAAGCCTCAGAGATGGGTTTCTTCGTCTGGCGCGACTGATGAAGCGAAGCCGACGAACTTCCATTCCTCAGAAGGCGCCATTGGTGGGTGGGAGACACCCAAAAAAAACCGCCTCCTTTCGACGATAAGAAAACAAACAAGCCCAGCACTCTGTCCGCGTTCTGGCTGGTGTGGAGGCAGTCTTTTTTTTTCGGCAAGCGGGGAAGCCGGAGCGAAAATACAAGCAAAATTATCAGTCAAGCAAACAAACACCCGCCCAAACAACGGCCAAACGAGAGCCGGGCCGTTGGTGGAGGAAAAACTTTCCCGAAAGTGAGCGAAATTCGGCGAAAAACTTCGGCACAAAATACGAATCGAAAAGTTGTAAGTTTACCCTGATCTCTCCCGTATCAGCCCGTCGGAAAATTCGACATCCACCACCACCACCGGCGTTTTCCATTGACGGGCACGTTTCTTCGCACTTCTGCTTACGTCCGGAAATCCGGTCGAACTGGGTCGTGGGAAAGGAGAGGGCGGAAAACTTTCTGCTTATTATTTATCACAAAATTACGGCCCTTCACCCTCGGCAAGTGGTACGCAGGCGACGGATTGCTATCGCGGATCCGGGTGCCACACCGGAAGCGAATTTCGAGGGTCCATGTTTTATTGTTTTCCCCCATAACCTGAACACCAACGCTGAAGCAGCGTGTTTGTGACAAACGCGTGTGTTTTTTTTTCTTTCTTATTGTTGTTTGGTGCCCACCCAAAAACCGTGTCTTATCACCGTGCCTCTGATTGCCACTTGATTTCTTGCTCTGTCTTTCTGCCAGTGTGCGCGACCGACGGGGGACAATCGTCCAAGACCGGATGCGAGCGGGCACACACACACTTCCGGCAGTCCACCCACCCACGCACAGTAGGGAGTTAACGGTTGGGGCCATTAGTTTGATAGCATCGCTTAGCAATCGAGGGGTGGCCTAGCTTGGACCGCTTGGCCAGCTAATGAGGGTAGTTTTCTTGTTTTCCCGTCCGCAAGAAGAGGGGTCGTCGTGAAGAAAACTCCTCGAACCAAAAACCCCGATGATAACCGGCCCCATTACGCCCCGGGGGTCCAAAGCCGACTCACGAAATGGATCTCATTTGTCAGCACACCGAGCCCACCCTTGCCGGGGGTGGGTATGTTTTTCCGAGGCCCCGAGGTCTGGCTGAACGGGTGGACAAAAGTTTTTCTCCCAGCTCAGCATTATTACCGGCTCGATACGCATCAAATTTCCCGATGGCTCGACGGAAGCTGGATGGATTGGGAGTGCCGTCAAACCCCGAACCGAGCCGGCCATAATCCGCAACATATTGGCGGCAGTAAAATGTGAAGTGGGTTGAAATTAATTTCTGCCAACATGTTTCCGCCCTGGGCTTACGCTGGAGGGCGCTTATCCGCTTGCCGGTGGCTTCAAGATGAGCCTAATTTATCCTGATGTGTTTTGCCTGAAGAGGAAGCAAGTTTCTCTTTTTCTTTTCATCCTTCTTCCACTTCCGCTGTGGCGACGCGGTGGTTATCTCGATTTTCATGCCAACGGTTTGGCGAACTTCCGGCACACCGTGCCTTGGAGCTGGGCGTTCGATTTTCTAAACCATTTTCCGTTCCGTTCAAATTATTTCACCAAACAGCCGGCGGCCGTAGCTAAAGTGCGCAAGATTAAGAAGTTGTTACCGGATCTCTAACCCATCGTAAGGGGGCTAGACGGCGTTTCACCATAAATTGATGAAACCCGATTATTCATCCGTGCGGAAATTGGTTCTCGAACTTCTCAATCAGCCCGCCCGCTGTGTGCTGTATGAAGAGAAGCAAGAGTGAGAAGATTTTTCGGCAAATTGCTTTTTAATCAATTAATTGAAATTGCAACTCTCGCCAGCCCTTTTTTCCCGATCAGCAAGAAAGCTGAAGCAATTATATCGCATTCAGATTGACGCAGGATTCGGGGAATTTTCATTGTCATTTTAGACGACCCGCCGTTTGACGTCACAAAGTAGGCTGCGCAGCCTTTTTTTTTTCTTCAAAAAAGCTGTCAAAGCTCATAAACCAAATCCGTTACTAACGAAAGCATTTCCCAATCTATTTTGTTCGTTTTGTGTGTGTGTGTCTTCTCACTTTTACGCCTCAGCACAGCTTCAGCACGTTTGTGGCATAAATTTGTTCCAAGCACGACCTCATTTCCGTTCCATTTAGGAAAATCCACCTCCGTCGCATGTGGGATATTTTCCACACCCCCGGCTCGCGTGGGCTTTTATTATGCTTCGCTCTTGGAGTTGGAAGAGAACGATGACGCTGAAAGGGCTGAAAGGCAGAAGGGATCGTCGCCTTTTATGCATGCGTTTATGTGTGGTCCGTTCGATGGATGCAGATGTAAATTTCAGCGAGGCGTGTTAAAAAGAAAGCAGAAAAGCGACAAAATAAAAGAAAAAAAACACACACACACAAACCAACCGAATGTCAACGGCTACTCAGACCTCCGCACGGCGCGGATGCTGTGGATGTCGGTGGCGGTATGCTTAAGCGCTATGGTCGGGAAAACAGCAGGCGCTGGAACGAAACCAAACGAGGGAAAACGAGGAGAAAAAAGGAAAACGAAACACACGGCCCATCACAACGGCCAACCCCACCAGCATCGATCAACTCTCTTTCTCTCGGCCTTTGCCGGTCGGGATGAAATCATTCGAGACGATCGAAAACCCATCGAAATTTGATTGAATTTTTATTGGTGTTAGTTTTACGACATCATCCCCGCTGGCTGGCTGGCTGGCCGGCTGACGATGGTGGCGTAACGGGAAGCGAAACGATGTCCTCCCGCCACCACCATCGCCGTTGTTGTCAGCACGTGTGGGTGTGTGTGTTTGCCGGTTGCCGGCGTTGGTTTATGTCCTTTTTTTTGTGCGATACTTTCTTTCCCCCACCATATCGTCGAACTATCCACGGCGTCACTCTCGCGTGCTCGAGGGCCTGTTGAAAATTGAATCTGACAGCGAAACGAGCGTTGTAAGCGATCGGTAAAGAGCAATTTAATGACCGTGGCAGTAGTAAAACCGTCCTTTGTGGCCACACTGTTTCTCGCTTTCCACCCTGTGCTTTCGGCCTCGGTGAGTGTGAGAGGTTTTTGGGTCCTTGTTATATTTGGACGCTCTTATCAGTGTGGGAGAAAAAAAAAAGGTTGGTCACATTTTCTCACCGCTTTCGTGCGATCGTTGATGAAACGGGTTTTCCTAATATTCAGCTCTTCCACTTTCCACTTTCGCCTCGTGGACTGGTGACAACGGAAGCAGCCACTTCTCTTGTCTCGAAGGATGGCGCATTCGCAAGAAATTCGCATAATAAAGAAACTGTAAGCTACACCACCCGCCGGATAGCTCGCCATCACAAACCCCGTCTACGAGGTGATAAAAAGGCTCGCTTTCACGTGCCACCACCGGTGAGTCAGGCCTCTAGTGCATTTGGGCGCATAGTTTTTCGAAAGAATAGCCAAACAGACCGGCTGTCGTTCCCGAACAAAACAGACAGCTCCTTTTTTTCCGCTCGGGCTGAAGAGGGAAAAAGGCCCAGGCTGAATAGGAAAAAAGCAAGAGACAAAAGAACAAAAGGGGAAAGTCCACACTGATGCCGAGGAACACACAAACAAAAAACGAGGAGTGAAAAAGGAAATTCGCCAACCACAAGAAGCTCGTCGTAAAACACACTTCGTTTGCGCTTCACATTGTTGGAAAACGGTTTTTCCTGCCATCGTCCTCGTCGTCGTCGTCGTCGTCGTCGTTGGCGGTGGGTCTCTCGTAAACTTTATGGACAGTTTTTCCACACCGAGACGCTTTCGCTCAATCTCAACCCACGCCAGAAAAACGGGTCTCTCACTCACTCTCTCTCTCTCTCTCTTTTTCTCGCTTAAACACGGAACCGGCTTCGAAGGAACCTTCCAAAAATCCTTTCCCATGCGCGTGATGGAAGGCTTCCCCGGGCGTGCTGTGAAATATGTAAATACAATTCATAAAAATATGGGTCCTCCTCCTTCCACCCGCCCGCCACCCCATGTATGTGCCTGTGTATGCATAAATATCGGTTCATTTGGCCCAGTTTCGGCTCGAAAACTCGATAAACCGGAACGGCGGAAAGGTGGGCAAAGAGACGGCCACGTTGGGCCACACGAAAGTCACCGAATCGGAAGATAATTTGGTTTCCTTTCGAGCGCAAGCAAATATCGATGATATCGGAACGTGGCAAAGTGAGAGAGAGTGAGCGAGAGAAGACCTCATACGTTCGCCGGGTGCGTTGGAAGGGGGATGATCTGATTTCTTTCTGATTCGGCGTCTCCACTCGCTACCCCACCACCCTAACGGTTCGCGAATCCTTGCGAGTGGATTCGGGATGAGTGCGTGTGTTTTTGGGGTGGATTTTTCGTTTTCGTGACGCACCCTCCGGGACCCGGTGGCTCGGTAATCTGCCGCTGCCAAGCCAGTAGCAGCATCATCATAAACCACCATCATAAACAGGCACGCCCGGGGAGGGGTGGTGGACCCCCGGAGGGTGTGTTTGGAGTCGGATGCTGAATAAACATGATTTGCGAGGAAGCATCAAGCGCGGGTTCGGGCACATTCCTCGTGTGGCGTGGTTTGATTTTGCTCCACCGATTTTCCTTCTCGCGCATCGTGCGTTGCAGGTGAATTGGGAAACGGGTTTGGGTGTGTGTGTGTGTGTGTACGCAGTCGCTCGACCGAGCCCGACCAAGAGGCGTGATTTGGGGAAAAAAATCAGCCATAATCTTATCGCACCACCACCAGCCAGGTTTGGCATATGCTTTGCTTTACGACAGGCAGCGAAACCGAACCGCTCCGATAGATGATCATGATGTCACCTGGGGCTGAATAATTCATCGCCCGTTCGATGCCTTCCGGGCATCGTACGGTGGCATGGGAACGTACAAAAGAACGTACATGTTGTACACTGGAGCCATCGCAGCTGCATCCACTCGAAACGGGGCTCAAAGAAACTCCTTCGAAGTGGGTTAGAATGGTAGTTGGTCGGGCTTAGTAGGCTGTGGAATGCATGGCGTACGAAAAGCTACTTACATGTCAAGGGTTTACGTACAAAAGGATCTAGCTCTACTGTACGAGACGAAAAGGGTCTGATTTTTGCACGGTTCATTCGTGTGGATAAGCAATACACGTGTTTCTCACTTTTTGCAGAACATACTTCCTGATCCAGAAGTATCTCATATGGTTTTCCTATGTCAATAAAATTGAGGGAAAAATGAGCGATAATACCATTTTTTAATGGAAAAAGTCCTTATCGGTTTATAACGATCACAGCTGAAAATATGCATTTTAATCAGCGAGGCACTAAAACGCTGAAAAAGAGTGCCTACGTTTAATTTAAATACATAACAACCTTTCCTGGAACCGCCCAGGCACCGAGGGAAGGGTCCTTGAACGAACTCCTGTCATCCTGCGGTGACTCCGGTGGCTTTCCTCCCTCGACGTCTCGTTAGTGTATTCTTCGTTAATATTTTAACAACTCTCAGCATAATTGAGGTTAAGTTTCACCGTTCGCTCGAGTGGCGGAGGCCAAAAAAACGGGCCCCGTGGCTGGAAAATGGGAATTTAATGATCGCTGCTTATAACGGTCTTAACGCGGAAGCTCCCGTAGGTGGGTGAGTGGACGGGTACGGGGGAGTTTATCATAATTTTCATATCATTACGCGTGTGGGGAGGGCAGCAGATGGGGAGCTGGGATTTTTCATTTGATAAGGAAAAAATTATCTCAACGAGATCCGACTTCGTTGGGGTGGAATAAAAAGAGCCTCCGGTGCGATCGAAGCGGGAAGAAGGCTACGGAAGCGAAAACGAAACACGACTAAATCATTTCGCTATCCGGTGTGCTTCGGAAATGCAACCCACCATAGGGTTTTCCCGGTGCCGAGTCGGGAGCTCAACCAAGCTTCAGCATCTTCGAAGAAACGACTTCCACCTGTGGAACATCCGCTCCGTTTTATTCGTGAGGCCAAGCTAAAGGTGGAGGAAAAATATAGAAGAACGTTCTTCCCCGAGCCGGTATGATAATTGGAAAATTTCTCATGCATCTTTTCACTCCACCCACCCGGTTGCCGGTTTTGCTAGCAATTTATGATCCCGATCCCGTTTGCTTTCAGTTCGTTCCGTTATTCATGCTGCGAGCTCGTGCTGGTATGCTAATTAATAAAATGTATTTTCAACGCAAACCCCATGAAAACCGACTCCTACCATCCACGCTCTCATTTTCGCCCTGAGTGGAGATTTTCCCCGGGATGAGAAGAATTCCTCGAAATCCCATCGGTGGCCCGATTTGACATTCTATTATTTCAGTTGGATCGCTCATGCGTTACTGTTTTTGTTCTGCTTCCAGGAGGACAACTGGGAAAAAACCCGTTCGATATCGGCTTGTGGCCCCATTTGCTTATTCACCTGCCTGTGGAAATGGAATCAAAGCACCGGATCGGAAGGACCTTCACAATCACGGTAAGAACGCATCTCTCGATGGGGAATGTCTTCAAACCTGCCAGCTTGAGGACGCAAAAAGTATAGCACCACCCACGTAGACACGCGCTTGAAGAGCTTGATTTGCTTTTCTTGCCGGTTTGTTGTAGTGCGTCTGGAAAGGAAATTCTCTTTCTCAAGACGTCTTTCTTTTTCCGAGTAAGCTATACTGCCCGAAGGCGCAAGGAAGCGAAAGCAAATACAAAAAAGATGCAACCGGCCCCCAAAGAAACGTCTGAACGGACTGTTTAAACTGCAGCACTTGAGCGAAAGCAAACCGACCCCCGGTGACTGACTCTCTCTCTCTCTCTCTCTCTCTCTCTCTCTCTCTCTCTCTCTCTCTCTCTCTCTCCTTACGATTGAAAAAGAAAAAACTAAGCTCCGACGAGGGGTTTGCGTTCCCGCGGGAACACGGGGATCGTCCCGAGGATCCACGGTGTTGGTGAGGAAATACAAATACCCGATGAAAGGGTGTGGGAGAAAGGCAAAGGCTCTCAGCATAAAATAAACACACTGCTTATCGTGCCGTCGAGGATGCTCTGGCGCGACCTGATTGAGATTCGTTTTTGCACCGTTTTCGTGCGAGAATGGCGAGCATCGTGGCCATTTTCCCATCGGTTCGTTGTTTCTTTTTTTTTGTGTGTGTGTCTGTCCCACAACTCCACCTTTCGCTTAGTTGCTGCGATGCAGAAAGAAGGAATCGGTTAAATAAATTTGTTTTTAAAATGAATTATTTCCGTCGTACCGTCATGCCCAACCTGGCCCGAGCGGGATTTAGTTTCCTCAATGTAAGACAGCAGCTCGTTATTGTTGGCGATGCTTCACGACTGCTGATGATTTACTCGCTGCAATGCGTCAGCGTAATGCTGCACTTCGTTTGGAAGTAGCTTGTGGAGTGAAACAACTCCAAACAGGGCTCTCGAATGTCTATCATTTTGGTGGAATGGTTGGTCGCATGGTCGCTTCTTCTTCGAGCGAATGGAATTCAGTGAATATTTCGCTCCACGAGCACATATGCCGGGCGACGAATATTAGACGAGCGTGGCAGCAGCTCGCGCGAAACGTTGCGCAAACATCTGTTATTGAATATTGATAAAAGCTAAAGCGATTTATTGTACGCCATCAAGAACCACCCGAATAAAGCCCGAATGCCTTCTCCACGATCCAAGTAATCCATGCCAATGCAGCCGTTTCGCCTAGAGCCATCGCTTTCCGATGGCGACAGCTGCGCGTTCTCGTCGTCAAGCACGACCGATGGGATCGGGAAAGAAAAGGAAGTACGCAAAAAAAACCCAGCCTACTACGCGCTTACCGGAAGGTGCAGCACCGACAACTTCGCAAAACTCTTCCCGCTAATTGAATCGCGCGGGAGCGTGGGTGGCCGAAATCGGAGCGAAAATGGAAAGCATTACTTTGCGACAGGCCCTTTGAAGCAAAGTTCGTCAAAGGCGACGACCCCATGCGCCGGTTTCGATCCGTTTCATTATGCAACGGCGGGGCGAACTTTGTGGGACGTTTCCTATTCAGCGAAACTCACATGTCGGTCACACACACACACACACACACACGCGCGCTCCGGTTCCGGGCGGCGGAATTGGCTCCATGCTGGGTGCTTGCCATGTCATGGAAAGTTTTTCCATTAAATCCATCCACGCCCGTGGTGTGGCCGCTCGTTTTTTGCCGTGATTTCCGCTGCCTTCCCTTTTCGACGTTTGATCGGGAAAGTGCACCCGGCGTCGATGATCGTGATCAAAAGCAAACATTTAATTTTAATTAAATTCTTACCACCGCGAGCGCGGGGGTTTTTTTTGCTCGCCCTCATTCGGAATGGAGTTTCAGAAGAGTGGAATTTTACGACTGAAGGGCTGACTGCGTCAGTGTGTTTTTCCAGCTGGTCTGTCGATGTTAATGTTTGTCCAGCTTTACATAGCTTCCAAGCGATCATCAATTTGTGATCGTTGCTGTTTGCGCTGCTCCTGCGTGTGTGTGTGTGTGTGGAAAGCTAATTTAGATACGGGAAAAGATAGACTTCTTTCGGATTGTTGGTTGTACCCCATCGGTTTCCCAATGTCCCCACTGCTTCCACCAATAAAAAAAACCAAACGGAATACTTTTAGTAATTATAATGGGTTTTTTTGTTTATTCGCCCGTCAAATCAATTTGCAAATCAAACAGTGTGTGTGCAACAGAAGAAGATCACATCTAGATCCGGCCGCTGGTGTGCGATTGAAGGCACGATCGCGGTTCGGAGGTCAGTTCATCGCGTTTGGGCCGTGCCGTGGTGGGGGATGGTCCTCAATCTAATCCTCGAGCTCGAAAGCCTGGGCCTCGGCCTCGTTGAAGGAACGGTATCCGTGGGCGGGTGCGTGGTAAGCCGGAGCAGGGGCGGCGTATCCGTGGTGAACCGGAGCCGAGGCGTGTCCGTATCCGTGTCCAGCGTGGGCTGGGACACATGGCACGTGGGCAACGTTGGGAGCGCATCCGACCAGCAGGTTGGCACCGCACTTAACATGAGGAGCCTTGGCGGCGTAAGCGTGGACAACCGGGGCAGCGTGGTGGCCACCATATCCGTGGTGGGGTGCAGGTGCGTGGTAGGCCGGAGCCGGAGCGTGGTAGGCAGGCTTGGGCGCCTCGTACTTGGCCGGAGCTGGGTAATCAGCCATGGCACCGA
Source organism: Anopheles nili (assembly GCF_943737925.1). NCBI lineage: Eukaryota > Metazoa > Arthropoda > Insecta > Diptera > Culicidae > Anopheles > Anopheles nili. The sequence continues at coordinate 9,602,089 of NC_071292.1, forward strand.
CCACGACAACGGACAGGATGACTGCGGCAACGATGGTGTTCATGGTGCTTGGTGGTGGGTTTTTTGGGGTGCTGATGAAAGCTGATGAAGTGAACACTGGTTGTGTGTGGTGAGAGAACTCAAAACGTTGACTGATACTGTTCCACCGGCCACCGGTCGGTATTTATAATCGGGCTTGTCCCTCTCGAGGGGGCAAATTTTCGTCCCTCGTCAGCAAAAGCACGCTTCTGTTGCGTTTTTTTTTGTGGGCCGAAAAGCGCCCACCGTTGTTTTTCCGTGCGCGCTCGGCGTAGGAAAAGCAGTTCCGTAAGCAGGAAATCGTTCGAGCGATTTGTTGAACCATTTTTTTAATGTTTGTTTTTTCGGGCCGGTCACCGTATGTTTTCATGCGTACTCGTTCGGACATCGGAACGGGTTGCTATGTTGGGAGGATCATCATCGCTTTTTTTTTGCTGCTTTGCTCTTTGCCACCGATGCTATTTGGCTGAGTAAAGGTCGAACGATCGATTCAAATATATCGAAGTTGGCATTGGTTTGTTCAATCGCTCCGGTTTCTTCATGTAATATGAATTTTAGTGCCCGGGCAGTGTTTGAATTGAAAATTGATACTCTATATGATACGGGCTGCTTAAATTTTTTGTAACTAATATGCAACGTGAAGCATAGTGCAACGCATCCTGAAAGAGTTAAATAAAATCAATTCAATCGATAGCTTTCGGTAGAATAAGTTCAATTAGTTTCATTTCCCGATATCAATTAAATAACAATTCTTTTGAATGTTTATCCTTTTTTTACGAGCTGTTGATATGACTCTGCTCTATACATTCACTTGTAGTCTGCTAATTAGGATTGAGCCATTTTAATATCTGATTTAAAAATTCAATCTAGTAATTAGCAGATGGATATCGTGGAATTCAGAATGATGAAATATTTGTATTGAATACATATCTAAATATGCATCTGTTTTGTGGTGAATAGTTCATATGTTTGCCATTTCGTACATGCCACTGTAATTGTTAATTACATTTATTTGACTTTAATCAATATGAAAGGCTGTTTGACAAATTCCATTCATGTTTTTTTTCTAATTTCCAAACGACTCTCGCCATTAGCTTCGGAATTTCAACAATTTAATACAATTATAATATATTGGATTAGAATTTAGATCAGTTAAAAATTAAATCCATGTAGCATCCATATCAAAAAGCATACGTTCACTCGTTCAAAGTCCAAACCATAGCGCACGGTGCACATTCCCCGCAAATGGGAATGGCCAGGGCGTTGTCCGGCGTAAAAAAAGAAGCTATACCAATTTTAATTGAACGGCGAAAAATAGCTGAGAGTTGCTTTTCGTTGCCGCTGTGCGTCAGTTTGGGCACCGATTGGGTGGTTCTAAAGTTTTGTTTTATTTCCGCCCGAGTCATCAGCCTCATGTCCGCAGGGTTTTGGATTTTTTTAGCCAAGTCCGTCACCCCCATCTCTGACATGAACTCACCATGAAGTACACCCTCGTTGTCATTGCCGTCATAGTGCTGGCCTTTGGTTCTTTACAGGCCGACTAAGTATGTCCCTAGGTTCCAATCGAGAAGTGAGTGATCTGGTCGGAAGATATTACTAGACTGATTATTATTAAACGAGGCATATAATAATATTTTAAATGACTCTTCGAAAACTGGGTGGAATAAGACCGAAAAAGATCAATAGAAATAAACATCAACTCCACGATAAGGGTTTTAAAATGTTTATGGCAATCAGAATCATCAAGGGATGTCACTTTAAACGTTGATCTCGTATATCATTTAGTCAAGATTAAGTAAATGCATTCTCACTTGGTGAAAATTGCACCTAGGATTGTTCACTGCAATTAATTCCATTGCCATCATTGGCGCATACACACGGTCCTCCCAGTGCCTTTAAATTCCAACCCGGCCTTGTCTACGTGTGCTACAATTTAGAACCATTTGCCAGCGCATATTTTAATCATTCCCCGTGTGCGACATCACCAAAAACTCGGGATCCCCCTCAAACCGGCCTGTTGATCAAAGCGAACGATGGCATGCATCCGCCGCACCACATCCGGGTGGGTCAGAGTTCATCCCACCAAAACGTCGCTTGCAACAATGCGACAAATGCGAACCGGACCATCGGACACGGGACACCGCAGTTCGCTGCTGACGTCGGCATCAAACATTTACGCGGTGTCCACCAGCTTCTCGGGTCCACCATCGCACTGCGTTGCGTGGAAAGGGAGTGGGTGTTGTTTTTCCTCTCCCATACTTTGTTTCTGTTTTTTTCTGTTTTCGTGGGGTTGCGAGATAGCCTCACCCACATTGGGTGAGCTCGCTTCAGCTCCAGTCGAAGAGCCTGACTCAAATGGAATGCCGTATCAGCTGTCAGCCGATGGAAATGGAAAAGAGAGCTTGAAACGGGCAACGAGCGTGTTGTGAAGCGCTTTTCCGAACCCGTTTTTCCAGCCCACGTCAAATGTCAAACAAAACGAGCAAGCGATCGTCGGTAGAGCCCCCCCGTAAAACGACGTGCATAATGTAAGCGCATCGGTGCAACGCTGCAGGCACCGGTCGAGTGGCATTGTTTGTCCGGCTGACAAAACCCCGGACCACCGACCGGCCTCTCCGGTGTTTGGTGTTGATTTTGTCCCTTCCACCGTTCGACCCACGCAGCTCTGTCCGCGGTGGCGGTGGTGTTTACAATTTAGTTGCAATGCATTTAAATTTGCAACCCCGTTTTCCGGAGGGTTGAACGGTGGCCAGAGGTGGCCATGGTCCCTGAGGACGTGGTTCCGATTTCATGCCGTAGCCACGTTGAGGACGCACTCTCGACGACAGGCGGAGACCATTTGGAGCAGATGACAGGTTTTGGAGGAGATCGCCACTAAATTACGGACAGCTGCAGCAATCGTACGCTCGCTCGGGCCAACTGTTTGTGCACATTTTGTTTCAACATGCGGCTGGGTTCCGGGGAGTCTTTTATTTGATTTTAAGTACCAAAGAGAGAAGCACCCTTCAATGCGGATGTTAATTTTGTGGAGCGAGAATGGAAAAAACTGCCACTGTTGCGAAGAATTAAAGTGAATTGAATGCAGCACAAGCAGGTGGGTGGAGTTTTTGGGGAAGCTGTGAGCATAAGTTAAGCTTAACACGAGTGCACGCTGTATGGGGGGATTCTGTTTTGCGTTGGGGTTTTTTTTTCAAACCCGGTCCACGACGCGGATGCGAACGATTTCCCAGGAACAGGAATACCAGTAGCGAATCGGGCATGTTCTTGCTTGGACCCCCTCTTGTTTGGGTGGAAAATCCCGTAGAAAGGCCACATTTACTGTTTAAAATACGACGGGAAGTCCGCGAGGACGTGTACAAAGTTTTAATATTCTTATTTTAATAATGGGATTACAGGAACGAGCTGGGAAAGAACAGCTTCCGCATCGGTTAGTTGCGCCGAAAAATGGCATTAATTCGAGCATAACGTTCGCGTTTCCTGTTGTTACACGCAAAAGCAAAAATATCATACACTCCGCCGTCTAAACCATCCCCGGGTTTAGGCCTTTCTGGGTGAAAAACAGAGTGAGCCCTTTTTCAATCGAAAACACGCGCTCAAAACAGAACCCCTTGGTAAGCTTTCGCCTGCCAGCATCCAGCGCGATGTGCGAGGTAAAATTGTAAGATAATAACCAGAGATTACGCGTTTAGCGAAATGCGTACCCGCCTCAGTTCAACGAACGAGCGTTTTTGGAGGTGTTTTCTCTCACCCCACCGCAGAAGAAAAACACCACCTCTTTGGCTAAAGGCGACCACCGCCCGGGAAGGCGCACAACACGCCCCGGCAAATTGAATTTTATTGGCAGTTATGAGCCACGTTTTGGTGCTGTTTATTGTTTTTCAAAAGCGGCACCGCAGGCACTAAAGATAATTGTATAATTTCTTCCTATCACTTGTGCCATTTGCCAGTCGAGTATATATATATTTTTTTTGCTCCCTTTTCCCCCACGGGTCGTGCGGATTTTTTGTAATCGCTTTTTATCCCCTTGGGCAACGGTGGAAACAACTCCTCCACCGCAACACACTAATGGACTCGCATTAGCATGGGGTAGAAGAACCCCCTGCTAGCCCACGGTCTGTTATGATTCGCGCTGTTTAAAGTGTTTGTCGTTCGCTTTAAAGTGTGTTTGCTGATATCGGTTGAACCGTGGAGTATTGGAATTGGCGGATCCCCCCAAGGGGTTCATTTAAAGCTCTCGAGCCCAGCAGTTGCTGATGCTGATCGTTTAATGAATGAATGTGAATAATTAATTTTGAACAACGCCGGTTAGCAAGCTTTGATACGTTCGAGTTGTGCTATCAAAACATAGATGCTAAAGGCAACAAGCTAAAAGCTGTTTACATTTCAGCGCCATTTTAGAGCGCACCTTTGACGTTTCTTGATGCTCTAACGTCATTTTCCACCGGACGTAGTAGACTGCGCTGTTGCATCCACGAAGATACACCCCTAAGTTGAGTACTTCTTTTTTTCTTTCAATTCAACCTTTTCGCCACCCTTCGAAAGGTCCTTCCAAAGCGCTCCACCAAAAAAAAAGCAATAATTTTCACCTCTACAATACGTCTCCCGTTTATTCATGTCGTTCCTAACAGCAATTCCTAAGCAAAAGCGGTCCTACTCCTCCATCTCAGCTCCGAAATCGCTGGCGCGCTTGTATCCACCGTATCCGCTGTGCGCCGGCGGCTTTCCGTAGTCCTTCTTGGGCGCTTCGTATCCGTGCATGGGTGCCGGAGCGTGGTGTCCGTACTCCTTCTTCGGTGCTTCGTAAGCCGGAGCATGGTGGTACGCTGGAGCAGCCGGAGCATGGTGTCCGTACTCCTTCTTCGGTGCCTCGTAAGCCGGAGCATGGTGGTACGCTGGGGCAGCCGGAGCATGATGATAAGCCGGGGCCGGGGCGTGATGGCCGTACTCCTTCTTGGCTGGGGCGTGGTGGTAAGCCGGAGCCGGAGCAGCATGGTGATACTCCTGGTGTCCTCCGTGAGCTGGGTGGCACGGAACGTGGGCTACGTTGGGAGCGCATCCGACCAGCAGGTTGGCACCACACTTGACGTGTGGGGCGTGCGCAGGATAGGTGTGGGCAACGGGGGCTGCCGGGTAGGCGGGTTTGCCGTAGCTATCGGCCACACACACACCGGCCAGGGCGCAGACTGCGATCGCAACGAGGAACTTCATGTTGGACGTTGATGACACTTGTGACTGAACTGTGCCTTCTGCTGGAGGTGTTCTTCCCTTTTATACTGCGACCATCGGCCACCTATTGTAGGTCAGTTTGCGTTCGCGCACACCCTGGTGGAGGCGCATACTGTTGAATCAGCACCACTGCTGGCGTGTGGTGTGGATGACCCGTTTTCAAAAGTGCCACCGTTACTCGATCCACCCTGGGTTGTTTTTTTCTGAAATCGTATACTGAACCTTCCGGTAAGGGGGCTCCTTCTGCTGCCAAATGCAGCAGCGCCACCGTAGGGTCGTTCTACTTCCGGGAACGAGAGCTTACAGTTGCCGGAATCCGGAATCGAACCCTTTTGCGGCCAGTTTGCTTCATTTGCTCCACGCAGCAACCCCGAACAGAGAGGTTTTCCACTCATTAGCGTCATGTTACGCTACGGCGATGACTTCATTTCAGGAAAAGCGCCTTTCTTTCCCGATTTCTTGGAAAGGAAATTTATCAAACCCCACCGGCAACCGGGACGTGTGCGAATGTCCAGCAGAAAAAAGACGTTCGGCTGAGGGAGCGCTTTAGATCGCTCGAACGAACGGCAAACGAGCAGTGATGATTGCGCTTAAACTGGCGCCCCCCATCGCGTCTGGACCGGAAAAGCGCCACCGATACGTGCGGGAATGCCGCCTGGTAATGAGCCAGATTAAGAAGATGGTGCTGCTTCCATGAAATGCAACGGCATAATTAGCGAATCGCACAAACTCAGCTACATCCGAGGGGATAAGAGAACACGAATTCATTGGTGGGTTTTTGGGGTCCTTTTTTTCTTTTGCTTCCATCCTCCATCAAAGTAAGCGAAATGCGCCTGTGTAACATGGAAGCTTCATGTTACAGATTTTCGTGGATTTCGTCCTTCTCGCCTACTAAGCGGTATCCTTAGCAACCGAGCCACGTTACACGAAGCTAATGAGGGAAGTGATTTGTAAACGGGAGCAAAAGAAAAACCGGCACAAGTCAGCTCATTTTAACTAGCATTTAGCCGTCCTTTATTATCGCTCCGTTGGCTTTAATCATCTCATTCCCGTGAGGAGCCTCTTTTCGCCCTTTTTATCAAAGCATTTCCCCCTCCCAATTTAGTTAACGTTAGTTTTTTAGTTAAGAAACCCCGTTCAGTTCTTCTGCGTTATTCTTCTATTCCTTCACAAAAACTTCCAGCTGCACTTAGCAGAGCAAATATGCCAAAAGTGCACTTAAAAGTTGATATTTAATTCCTGCCAGCGCAATTGCGAGCTGCCACGAGGAGAACGATGATTAGAAACGATTGCAGCCACTCGACGGAGTCGTAAGTAAATCCAGCACGAAAGCACACCCACTCGTAAAGCGTACTCAAAGTGCATTTAAAAGCGGCGTACCACCGAATGGAGCGATTTTCCAACCCCAAACCCATCGCATGCATCGAGAAGCAACCTCTCGACATGTGCATGGCAACCAAAGATGGGATGTAATTGAAACAGTTCCGTCCTCCCACTATCATCCTATTCGGTTGGTTGCTGTTTGTTCGGTTTTATCGGTCGACCTCGGATCGGGCTGATCGAAAAACCGAGCTTCTTAAATGAGTGTGGTGGGAAAAGGGAATCTAATTTCGCTTCCTTTATCGAGCGTATTGGCGCGTGGGTGGGGTGCAATTGCAATAATTATACGGAGATTCGTTGAAGGCAGCATTCGTAGAAGCAACGCACATCCTTTTTTGCTCGATGCCGATCGCATCCTCGTGATTCAGCTAATGTTTGCCAACCACCCAGCTGAGCGTGGGTGAAATTGGAAACGAATCGCTTCCGTTCGAGAAAGAGAGCTCACTTTTAAGCACTCTAGAGCTAAATGCTTCACTTGCCGCTGGCGTACAATGAAACGGAAGTGGGTTTTTCATTCAACCAGCTCGTCCTTTTTAACTCCGTACGACAGTGGAACCGATGAAGCAGTGCCCTCTTCCTGGCGAAGGTTCACAATTGTCTCTCGAAACCACGGGCTCAATCGCTTCGTCATTCACTCCGCGGTACTGAAATGAAACACTTTCCATCTTCAAGCGCATGGAAATGGGGGGTTTCGAAATGAAATTAAGCCAATACCGCATACATCGGTTGCTCCAAATCACGCTCAACCTGCAGAAAGAGGTTAATTACACACCCACACCCACCACCGCTGATTGAAGTTCCGTTTCGCAATTTGTGCGCAAAAACCCCCACATCTGGTGGGTCGCGATCCCTTCCAAAAGCGAAAGGGGAAGCGATCAAGCATTAATTAAAAATTAAACTCCCCAATCAAGTCTCACGACGAGACGACGGACGAAAAGACAATAGCCTGTGTTGTAAGTATAGCTTTCGAGCGAGCTTCCAGCGAAAAAGGACACTCCGAAAAGCTCCCCACCCAGACGTGGCGCACTTGGTGTGGATTAAGGACGGTAATGAAATAACGATCACTTGCTGCCTCCCCCAGCGCACTGCTTTTGTGGTGAATTCGGCCCCAAAGCGAGAAGATGGTGGCGCATAAAATGCATAATATGCTCCTGCGGGTGTATCCTTTTCCTTATTCTCTTTCTTGTTTCATTTTTCATTCTCACTTTTTCACTAGCCAAGCGCCACGGCTAGTGGAGGTCAATTAGCGTACGAAGACCAGGGACGACGGGCTTCCTGCGCTCGTTTCACAATCCACCCTCCATTTCTTATCAATCTCACCGACGACGACGACGACGCCCCATCGATCGAATCGAGCTGCCCCGAGGCCACCGGCTCGGGGGACCATCGTAAGACAATGCCGCCGCGACCATTAATAAAATTATGTACCGCAGCAAATCGCCCCACGGCCAGTGGTGGACCTTTTCCCGGACTGCGCTCAGGATGGCTTCTGACCGGACGGCAGGAGGGGTTTTCCCCCCCGTTTTGCAAAGATTCCTTTTTATTGTTTCTTTACGGCCTCATTCTCTCTCTCTCTCTCTTGCCGCCCTGAAGCCGATTTTCTTTACAGCTTTTCGGTTTCGCTCTTTCTCGTTTGCAGGACTTTCAAAATTAGTTTGCCTGGAACCGAGCGGTCACAGCAGCTGCAACATCATCCCCTTCGGGTGGGGGTGGTTTAGCATCCGGAACCGATCCCATCGGCTCGCATCCCAAAGGCCATCAACGCGAACTTCCCGTTTCGGTCCGGTTCCGGAATGAAACCCCCCATCTTATCTACGATAATGTTACGGTTATTGTTATCGCTGCTGCCGTCGGGTCGTCCAGAGTGGCCACAGCTGGTTTCGTGGTGTGCGTGATTATGGGTGATGGACATAAATAGAATTATGCTCCAAGGGATCATCGTCGGGTGAAGGAGAAGGTTATCGGCATCAGTGAGCCAATTGGCATCAACTCTTCCCGGTTTCTCGCGTGCGCACGGGGTCAGAGCTTCAATCACCGGATATAGCTGGTTGACATCGGGTCAAATCGTAATATTGTTTGACGCAATATTTTCCCTTTGCGAATGCATTTGGTCCCCTTCAACCAGCTGTAGCAGTGATTGCAATCAACGGCATTATCGAACTTTGTGTTTCTGTGGGTGAAAAGTGAAACGAGCGGGTGGGTGAAAGCAAACGCAGCGGTGAAGCGATAAAAGTTTATGAAAATCGGCAGCTACTACCGAGCAGAGAAAGGAAAGGTGAAGAAAAGTGTGTTCCACCGATGGTTTGGGTTGGTTTTCGCAGGTTTGTTTGCATTTTCTTATGCTTAAGTGAAACGTTATTGTTGAGTATTATCGAAGAGTTAGTAAGTTTGTTTGAGTTGTGCAGGAGCTTTGATGAATTGACTTCCTAAATGAAGGTACAGTAGGTTAATTTGCATATCAAACGATGGTATTGCATAATGTATACATTGTTTTATTTCTTCCAGCTGCCTGAAGTAACGCTTCTACATTTTTACACATAAAACAATAACCTTCGGCATCGGCAGCCTCAGGCAAGTGATTTTTCTTTGATTTAAATTATTTCCCACCCAGCAAGTGACGCGTAGCGAAAGTGAAGCCCTTCTCGACCCGTGTTTGAATAATGCCGGTTCCGTTTTTTCTGCCTCTCAAACCGTTGAAGCGATTGAAACCCCTGAAGGAGATGGAAATTCGTGAGGTTTCCTTCACACAAACACACCGTTGTGATCTTTTTTATTTTGAAGTCAGACCTAACGTTCCTTTAGCGTCGCGGGGACGTTTTCCATCCATCGTTTGTGTGAATGTGTGGCCTTTCAAGCTCCCGGCTCGCAGGCAGCATTCGCTCGCTCGCAAGGTTAACCAGAAACAATTCGCGCAGCATCTACCCCCAAAATGTCGCTCGAATGCGAACCCACGCCGAACAAATGGCCGGAAATCTAATTAAACCAAATAATCAAAACCATCCACGGGAATGGGGGCCGGCCACCGTGTGTGAGCAGGATCCGTTCCACGAGACAAAACAAATCATTATCCTCCCAACCGACCGACCCACCACCGGGCTTGTGTCGTCATTCACAACCGGCGTAATTTGTCTTTGCCATTGAAGCCACCCCCGCACGAGGGAAATTACGGTGCGCGCTGGTAGGGCTTTTCCTCCCCCTCAAGATGATAAAAACCGACATTCGTATTCAAATCATCGCCCGCTCGGTCGCGTCGTCACGCGTCGTCCCGCGGATTCGGCATAGAAATACAATTACGCCATCCCGGAGTGGGGTGTAGAATTGACGTTCCCAACCTCTCACACACACACACACTCACACACGATAAGGACGAGAAAGGACGTGCACTTAAGTTGAAGCTCACGGAACCGCACGGAGCCGAGCATAAAATGAAAATTGAATTAAATGTAGCCTCGTACGTCGTCCTCGTCCGAGTTCGGTGGCGTCTTCGTTACGAATCTGGTCAAATTAAAAGATACACACGGACGACCCCCTCAAACACACGATCCACCCTCTGAGAAAAGCGCCCAGTTTTTTACCCACCCCCCCAACATCGCATTCGCAAGTCGCGAGTCTTTGTTTTTTCTTACGCCAACACGGCTCACGCGTTTCGCCCGGGCTCAATTCTTTAAATTTGATTTGTCACACCCACCCTCCGAGCGGTGGGTGGGGCTTTTATTTGATTTCTTTTTTTCTCTCTCTCGTTTCATTTGCGCCTACACCCACGCTTTCCGTGGGGATGCTGTTTTTTTTCCCGCGAAACACTCACAGACACAGAGTGCGGCTTAGAGTGCCGTAGGTTTTGGTCGTGGATTTTCCACGGCCAGAGAGGAATTAAATTTCCCATCGACACGTTCCCTCGCACGGTTGGCATGGCAACGAGCAATGGGCAGCGCGTAAACTGGCAAAACCGGATAAAGCAGGCGTGTTGCGTCCGCGCAGGAGCGCAAAATGGTGAAATAAAACAATGATAATGAAACGAAACTACCTGTAACACATTTGACACAGCCCCGTACCGCCGAATGGCAAAAGTTTAAGCAAACATTATATCGCGCTTCGGTTTATCTAATTTTTTTTTTTTGCAGACTGCAAGGTTTAACGGGCGGCCATTATTTCTCGCGCCGCCGAATGCTCTGTAAAACATTATCATTTTCGGCTAACGGTGGCACGAAACGACGTCACCGGTTCCGACGCGCCATGAATGCTCAAACAGCGAGATGGTTCTGTTACGTCTTCTTTCTTTTTTTTTCGCGGAAAATCCTCCCACCATTGAGTAGTCCATAAAAAGACGCCTCGTGGAGGCTGTGATTTTCCACCTGGAAAAGGCTCACCTCTGCCGCAGGTGTGAGCCGCGGTTGTGCTTTACGATGCCGAAAGTAATTCCTAAGCCATCGCCACAGGTCCCGATTCCCGGTATTATTGCGTGGCATGCTCGTACGTGGGTGGGCACACACCACACGCCAGCTGCATCGCGCCCCCCTTTTTAATGGCTTCTTTTTATCCTCCCAACCCACTGCTGTGTGTGTGGGGGGGTGTTGTTTTGTTAATTTTCATGTTTCAGCTGCAAATACGGTTGATGAATGCCACGGATGTGCTTGAAAATGTCACATAATCGTCACGGTAATGATAATTATGATGGACTTTTATCTAGCGCGCATTCGTTCGCGCGAAAACGAGGGATGATTTTGATATGGCGAAAAGTTGAACCCCCCTCCGGTCGTGGGTGGGGAGCATGCCGGCTTCTTCAAGTATCATTAAATCGCATTTCATTTTAGGCACAATTTTTCCGGCAAGCACTGGCTCTGAATCGCTGAACAGCTCGCGTTTATGAAGGATAATGGTATGCTTTTTTTTTCGCTCGCCCTCTCTCTCTTTTCTTTTCTTTTCTTGTGGTATCGAACCGAGTTTTGTGGCGGTTTTATTGCACCGACCAAATGTTGTCCCCAAACCGCCCTGTTTCTCCTTTCATTCTTCTTTTTCCTATCGCCCACAGCGAAAACATGGCGTAACCATTTTCCCCCACAAAAGCGCCCGTCCCATTTCTCGGAATCTGCTGCTTGTACATACGAAAAAGGAGGCAAAAGTTCACCACACCGACCATCATCATCTCCATCATCTCAAAAGCGAATCTCCATTCAACCGTAATGCGGCCCGGTGGCAGCATGAATAGCTTTCGCCATTTCCCATCGGTGGGGCTCAATTTGACAGATTTGACCCAGCAAATAGGACACCATTCCCACAAAACCGAAAGGGCGTAGCCCGGGCATTAACGTATCGGGCTCGCCTTGTGCCCTAGCTCGATGCAGGATGGGTCCACCCGAACCCGGTGGAAAAGAAACGAACCGTTCCACACATCAATACATCATGGCTTGCCGCCGAAAAGCATCGTTTGATAGATCACCACGGTCCCGGGGCACCGCATTAGGGGTCCGCTTTTCTTTCGCCGGACCGGCGAAAATAAGAAAACATTCATGGAAACGCATCCCCGCTGGAATGAAATGGAATGGAAAAAACCCCACCCTCACTGGACGCGCTCGGCAGCTGCTCGTAAATGTGATTATTTACTCGTAATCCAAAAATCATCCATCTTTGACGCCGAAACGTGCGCGGAATTCATGGCCCAAGGGTTGGGCAACATAATTGGACGCGGCTACGGCCACGGGAAACGTGTTCCCGGTTCGCGGCAGCTCGTCCCGGATCTGGCGACAGTTTTCCGCCGCTGGAGGATGGGGAAAACTTGAAGCAGGGCACTGGGAAAAAAACGGCCGCAGGGCAACGGGAAAAAAGTAGGGGAAAATAAAATCGACACCACGACGTGGCACCTTGCCAATTGTGTATGTGTGTGGCTTTTAAGCATGCCCGGTTGGTTCGGTTTTTCGTGCGGGTGGCGTCCCGAACGTGGGTGTGGCAACGGAAAATGGAAAAGCCTCCTGGAAGAAAGAAAACCCCCGTGAACGTGGGTAAATATTTCATGCTAGCCAACTCGCGAAGGCTGCGGTGTAAACGTGCACGAAAAGGAGCAGCGCCTACCTGTCTTGAATGCCGGAAATGGCGGGCTAGCGGGCGGGCACTGTTTGCAAATTCCTGGCGCGATCCGGACGCGCGAACGTAACGTATTATTTGGCGTTATTAAACGCGCGGAACATATTGGAAACCAGGACGATTCTTTCCGGGGAAAATTGTTTGAAAGAAATAGAGCGCTATCTACGTTCGTCCGTGAGCATTACATCATCGTAGTAACCTCTGGGAAAGGACTTCGAAGGTGATCCGAAATCCATCAAAGTAGGCTTACGAATCCCGGAAAATGGTTGAAAATTTCAAACTAACCCCACAGAAGTATGTTATACGGCAAAAGATTGTAGAATGTAAGCTGCGAAAACAATAAAGCAAACATAGCACAACTTTGTTGGGAAATAAATCCTTCACGGGAAGATCTCGTGCGGCTAAAATAATTGGATTTCTAAAACCGTTTTGCGTTAATCCGCTTCCAAGCGCACCCTACTTCGCTGTAAATGAAATACGCACAAATGAAAGAAAATCCACCGACCCCCGGGCCCTCTAGGAATCATTTAAGGCTCGCTGTAATGTTTCGCATGTAGCGCCAGTGCTTCAGTAAAGCGTAAAAAAGCCTCCCACTTCTGGTCGCAACGGGACGCCAGAATACGCCACGCCCGAACCAGCAGTTCTCCTTGACCGATGGCTTTCGCCTCATCATCCGCATCCGGGTCACGCGGCAGAACCAAAGGACGACACATATTCGACCGGTCGGACCACGGAACGAGATGTCAGTGTTCCCGGAAAATTGAATTCCTTCACAGAGCTACCGCCATCGAGCAAGGCACCCGGGGAAAAAGGACGATTCCACTCCTGCTTTCCTTGCTTTATGCTCGGGTGGATCAGTAAAATCGTTTTCGTGCGTCGTAACACGCACATTCGACGATGCACGATGAGCTGGCCTATCAGCGATGGAGAGAGTGAGCACTTTCCACCACACACTGAAGCGTCAAGGACGAAAGCATCTCCCTGGCGAACGGACGAATATCGAATCGAACCATCTCCGGGCACAATGTTCAACGAGTGTTTCTGATGCGCTTGGTTCAAACCACCTGCCCAGGCCGCTCACTTGCGCTCCTCTCACAATGGTCGCTATCGGACGAAACAATTGACCGTGACAGGTTTTCCACAGGATAAGCGGAGCATTTTCCTAGCTCGACGATGACGACGACGACGTTGTGGCACAAAACCACTTGAAGCGAGCGTATCCCGGGACCGGGCGATTAACACGGCTGCACCGAAAAGGCCGACCTTTCGACGGTCCCGTCCCGGTGCACACTCACACACACACGCACACCGTATCCTGGGAACCTTCATCAAGCCGTATCCTTTTCGGGTTTCGAGAGAGCTTGGCACCGTTCAGCTCGATCCAGGATGCCTGCACTGTAGCGGGCAGATTACAATAAATTGTACGAGGGATTTTCCTGCTTGCCACCCCACCTGGGTCGGGAAAACCGGTGGTTTTTCACTGGGTAACGGCTGCCGAGACGACTGCAGCGATGATCTCAGTGTAATCGATGCAACTTACAAGCAGGATCAGATCCCCTAGCTCCTGTGGGGCAAGGACATTCGTAGGATTAGAAAATTGTGGTCCGTGACGGGCATATTTAGGACCACGGACACATTCGCATTCGTTTCATATGCAGTTTGTGCGAAAAAAGCGGGTTTAAAAACGAAATTCCTTCACCTTGGCGAATGAGCGCAAAACGGCGCGAAACGCTTTTTTCGTGCGCCGGCGTCGACGAAACATCGACGTGTTTTTTCGCTGCTAAGTACTAGGGTCGCATGACTGGTAGCAGGCTGCACGTACTGACCTACCGCAATTACGCCGTGTATTCTCGCTCGTACTAACCACGCCCATCGGTGGGAAGCGCAATGACCGATCGGCTTAACGGGCATGAACGAGAGGCAGCGTCAGTGTAATGTGAGAGCGAGTGAGATATCACCGCGGGTCGCTTCGATGATGGCGCAGAGCGAGACGACGCGAGAGCGCAACGAAATGGAAGATATGCGATCCGCACGTGGGCCGTGGGACTTGCGTACGTTGGTTAGTATGCGTGCTTGAGATTAACTGCTTAACTCATGCTCTCCTGTTACTTTTGCCGTTTTGTGCGATTCTGAGCGGCGTTTTTGTTTTTTCACGCCACGAGACATTTTTCGAGTCGTGGTCGATCGGGTTGGATTTCGTTCAACGCTGTTGCGCAGGGCGTGGATTGTTTTTGTGATATAAAGTAAACAAATTGCGGAGTGTTTTATAAATGATAAACATTAAATAAAGTTTAATCAGCTGGATTTATTAATATATAGTGTCATATCGAAGTTAATACCCGTTTAATTCACGGTTGATGGTTGAATTTGGTTTGAATCGAAAGAAACACCACCTTAAAAATACACATTAGGCTTAAATTTTGCAACAAATATCAACAAATATTCTTATCGGCAGTCCCTGGAGTCTATTAGAAGGTCAATTCATGTAATACCTAACAGGCAAGCTACTTATCAAGTAATAAACTGGAGAGAATACTTAAAAATATGATAATATCTCACTAAATACTACAAATAAACTTATCCGCAGTCTCTGGATTCTGTTAAAAGTAAAACTCGAAAAAACATTGAATAAAGTTTAGACAGCTGGATTTATTATTATATAATGTCATATCGAAGTTAAAACCCATTTAATTCACGGTTGATGACAAATTTGGTTTGAATCGAAAGAAACACCACCTTAAAAATACACATTAGGCTTAAATTATGCACTAAATATCAAAAAAATAAACTTATCGGCAGTCCCTGGAGTCTATTCGAAGTTAAATTCATGTAACACCTAACATACAAGTTACTTATCAAGATATAAACTGGAGAGAATACTTTTAAATATGATTATCTTATATTAAATACAACAAATAAACTAATTCGCAATCCCTGGAGTCTGTTTGAAGTTACATTTAAATAACACCTCACAGGCAAGTTACTTAGCGAGTTATAAACTGGCGAGAATACTTAGAAATATGATAATCTTACACTAAATACAACAAATATACTTATTCGCAGTCCCTGGAGTCTATTTGAAGTTAAATTTAAATAACACCTAACAGGCAAGTTACTTATCAAGATATAAACTGGAGAGAATACTTTTAAATATGATTATCTTATACTAAATACAACAAATAAACTTATTCGCAATCCCTGGAGTCTGTTTGAAGTTAAATTTAAATAACACCTAACATGCAAGACACTTATCAAGTTATAAACTGGAGAGAATACTTAAAAATATGATAATATTACACTAAATACAACAAATAAACTTATCGGCAGTCCCTGGAATCTATTAGAAGTTGAATTCAAGTAACACCTAACATACAAGTTACTTATCAAGTAATAAACTGGAGAGAATAATTAGAAATATGATAGTCTTACACTAAATACAACAAATAAACTTATCGGCAGTCCCTGCAGTCTGTTTGAAGTGAAATTTAAATAACACCTAACAGGCAAGACACTTAGCAAGTTATAAACCAGAGAAAATACTTAGAAATATGATAATCTTACAACAAACGAATACGACCTGCCCCTAGCGTTGCGCTGGTTACAATGTACTCTACAATGAACTGTGCAAAACCCTACGGGGCCGCGTATAATGGGGCCCTTTTCCTCCGCATAAAACATGTTTGCATTTTCCAAAAAAAAAACACGCGTTTCCCACTCGCTACAACCGGCTTGCCCAATATTTCACCCCAAACGTCGATACACGACGACCCTTCCCTGCCGTCGTTTGATCACTTCTCCGACAGAATGGCTGGCAAGATTATTTTCCCTGCGCCTACGACGGCACTTATTTACTCCCGCACGGTGCTGCCTTCCCTACGGTAATGTTTATCTTCCGAGGAACGATTGGGCGCCCTCGTATTGCCTCCAGATCCTCCAGAAAGCCTCCATATCCCAGCACTTGGCTTTCAGCTGCGAAGGGATGTGACGTCGTTCAATTTCGCGCTCGTCTACTAATGCCATTTCGAAGAAAATTCAGATACTCTCGATATGCGAATATTTTCGTATGCGCCGGGTTTTGTAACACGTGGTGGGTGGGTTTGTAAGTCGATTTGCGGCATGGAACTTCCCGTAAGATCCGTGTGGATTCAGCAACTGCAAGAAAGGCAAAGAAATAAACGACGATCAGTTAACAGTTCAATAAAACCGTTCCGTTTGGTGGGTGAATTATGATAACGATAATTGGCCGGCCATCGTGCGAGCTCGCACTGGGCTCATGTGTTTCCCATTTTTAATCCCATCAAATATTAGCACCGTAGCATCGACAATAAATAGTACCTCAAAAACCAAACCGAGGTTTCGCACTTTTCGTGCAAACCTCCGCCTTATTTTCGCGACATGTTTCAGGAAAGTGGAGAAACTCCCAACGGTCGCGGTTCCGATTGTTTTTCGAAAAACAACCCTCCATTTCCGGGGCCGTGAAGCTCCCGTGTGATTGTTTTTTTTTCCGCACCCTTCAGTTCCGTGCCGTCTCTCCGATGGGATCACCACGCTGGGATGGGAACAAGGACACGACCAAGGAATGCCTGTTTCGTTAGCTTCCTCTCACAGGCTCAACGGCACAACACGTGTCAGACAGGACTCCCCTGGTGGTGGACACCTCGGTGGAAAGTGTGGTAGAGTGCGGTTTAAATATGCGTAACTCGGCAGACAAAGTAACGCGTCAGTTGCGTGTAGAAATGCTAAGCCCGCTACTCCCGAGCGCGACGGATCAGCTTCTGCGTCTGCCTGGAATCAACTCAACCCTGTGTAACGGGTGGAGGGAAGCATCCACGATGATTATGTTGGCCGACATTCCACCGGTGCGTGCGGTGCGAGGTTGAGGATGGATGGAAGGTTTCGGAATGTTGCTCCACATGCCGTTAGGCCTGACGAAAGGGATATGTCGCAGGCCGCGTAAGGCTAACGAGCTCTCTCGTCGTCGTCGTCGTCTCGAGACCCGGGGACCTCGATGGGTGGAATTTCACTTGCGAAGGTCCTTGTGTTCGGTGCCTTCCGGCTCATGAAGGGATGAGATGCGCCATCGATTACTCGTTGTGGATAGAAAGCCGAAAAAAAGCGTTGCGCCCGGAGATGTACGATTCCTGCCATTTGCCATCCAAATGTAACAGCAACTTGTCATGTGTCGTGTGATGGTGTCCCAGGACGTTGCCAGCTAATCACGGGACCTGCAAAAAAAAGCGTGTACAGAGCAATTACTTAGTGCATGTTCGTTCTCAAATTGAGCGTGTCGGATGGGCCGGTGATCAAGGAGTTTTTAGATCGATATTCAGGAGGCAAGGACTGCCTAACTGGCGCTACTAGTCTCCGAAAATCCTCTCCCGACACATAACCACTCGCTAAACATGCTCGATCGAAATAAGCTTCGTATTATGAGTTACTCTCGAAAAGCAATATAATAACGGATTGAAGGAAGGGAAAAAGATCAAATTAACAAAATCCATAAGAAGCCCACGACGGAGCCAAAAAGGCAACAGCGGGCCTTCATTTCGAGCAAGCGCGAGCAGGGCCTCGTACGCATTATCCCTCGTTTGGTGAGTGGCAAAATTTTGCCTCCCCATTTGCCCGCCCACCCCAGCACACCCCCCTCTCCGCCCACGTTTTCAATCCAATCGAATCGAAATGGAAAATCGAAAATAAATGTGATGAAAATCGTTATTAAATTTCATCGCAATTTAATTTTCCTCCCACGCGGTCCCCGGCGTGGAAAACCATCCGCGGGCCAGGTAAAATCGGGCGGGCCACAAAATCCCCAGCCCGGCAAGCGACAGCCATGCTCGCGGAAGCCCAAATCCCTCGGTTTAGCGTTTATCGAAATTCCGACGGCGGTGGCGTGGCTCGGGTGGCTTTTCCCGGTGGCGCATATCGCAGCTAGCCCATCTGCGAAATGATTACATCGATCGGATTTTCTTCGGTGCTCGCGGGGGTGGGGCGTGTGCCCAAAAACCCGCTGCAAACGGGGGACGGGACGGGTGTGTGGCCATCGATATGGAAATATATTTCGAAGCGTTTAATATTTGGCAGGGAGAATAAATTAATTTATGCGCGGTCGGAAGTCACCGCTGCACTCGCACTCGCCCAGTGGATGGCCGCGTATCCAGGCTGCACAGCAACGATGTCGATCAAAAATGCACCGGCAGGTTCGACGAGCGGCCAACGGAAATGTGTGCGCACGCTGTGGTCTAAAATTTACTCCCACCATGCCATCGTTTGACCGGAACCGGATCACTAAAAAAGGGAAGCGCGCGAGATGCCCGGATTGGAATTAATTCAAATTTATTAATTTCACCTTTTCCGCTTATCGGAAGGCGATGTCGAGAGGGGTTCTTTTGCGTGGGACGGGCGATGGTAATCGTTCTCATAACAGTTAACCGTCGTCGCCATCAACATCGCCATTACCATCATCATTAGATAACTGTTAGTATCAGCTTTATTATGATGCCAAAGCGCGTCCGCTTGTCCCTTGGTGTCGTAAGATATGAAACGAGTTGAAAGAAATTATCTAAACGATCGGGATGAAATATGTGCGTTTTATTGGGCGTGTGGGTTTGCGTCCGAGACCAGGGGCCTGCCAGAGGATCATCCCTGGGGTGAAATGAGCGTCAAGGGAGAGCGATAAAACAATTTGAACAGAGCATCTTGAGTCGTTCTTATCCATTATCTAGATTTTTGGAAGGGAGCAGAACTCTGAATGGCTAGAAAGAGTACACAGCGAGAGTAATGACATAGTAACTCTCAAAATATTGCTTTAAGTACGCCACTGGCACTATGAAAACTCGGTTGATAATACGGTTCATGGATCCACTTTCGAGTCTTTTGGTTAGAGAGATGAATACTGTAGCTACAATATATCATTGCAAAGGGCATGCTTTTTCTGTTTTTTAAAGGGACCTTCTTAAAGTATATATAACTTAAACCAAAACTTCTGCATGCAAAGTTTGCTTCAACAGTTTCCCACAATTCGTAATTTGTACTCACAAGACTCAGAAGGAAAGTGGGGCACAATTTTACTTACACGAACGGATTAAAGGTGCCGGATTGCCGCAACACGAGCAGGCACTCTTGTGCATGTTGTATGAGAATTTTCCGACCATCGACGGCTTAATATGTCGGTTTGGATGCAACGCTTGACAAAACTGGTAGCTTCCTTAGCCTTTGGAAATGAGAGAGAAGAATTTGTTGTTAATCAATCAAAGCTTTAAATCATCGACTTAGATTTGATGAATGATATAGGATACAGAATGAACGGAACGATATATATATATATATATATATATATATATATATATATATATATATATATATATATATATATATATAAGGTAAAGATTAGAGTCAATAGCATAAAACACGATAGCAAGATGATATAGTAAGTATAAAACCTATGCGACCTGCAAAATGTGACAGCTTTTACAGGATCTATTTTTTACCGTTAATTGCTCATAAACACCATAATTAATATCAGATAACGATGGTAAAATGCACAATGATCATGTACGAGCACGTTAGTTTTAAGTATATCGTCCTGATGAAATGAACAAACAGATTAATGACAGTTCATTTGACATTACTTGACATTAGGGAGGTTTGAAGAAAATTTATGCTTGTAAAAATCACACAGAAAAGTCACTTATGACAAAAATATTGATACGGTCCGTAATACTATATTAGTAACCGCTTTGCTCGTACATTTTATACTGAAATATTATCTGGACTCGCGCAAACGCTGCATCCGATATCTTACCATGCTAATAACATTCCCAGGCGCTACCATTATCGCGTGTCCCCGCTGATCAGTTTAGTTACATCCATCTTGCAGCGCACAGTAAATGCGAAGCCCATTTACTACGCTTCCTCCAGCCAATTTCCAGCTAAACGACCCTTATCAGATAAGCAATAAGGTTAGATTTAAAACCGACCAGAGACACATTCCCGCATCGAAACGCGCCGTCGATGTGTCAGGTGTTTAATGTATTTCATCTCACTGTTTGGCGTTTTTTCGCCACTCCAAAACCCCACCGAGCCGGGGAGGCATTTTTTTCCCTCCACCCGACGGTCCTGGCCCCCTCCCCCATCCCCATTCAAGTGTCCCCGGGGAGCAGTCTAAATGGGAAAAAGCACTCGATTCGGACGCATTCGCAATGGCCGTTTTCATTTGTTTTTTTTTGTGTTTTCCACACGCTCTCTTCACAAACCATGCTGTAACGAGGCCTCGTGCACGAGCAGATGAGCGGAAAAGTCCTGCGAGTCTTGCGAAGTGCACCACCAACCGTTCGCTCTCCGTTCCAAACAAAAACCGGCCGGTCAACCTCGACCTCCGGACGCGACGGCGAACAATTTATGTGTCACTAGAGAAAGCGTCATTTAAATGCTGGCCGGTAGCACTCGCGTGCCCCTTGCCGAATTTCCATCGCCACGCCAACAGCTCGATCGCGATTTTCCAGATGAGAGACGTGATTTATGGCGAGGCTGCTGCGGCCACCATCGACCGGAGCGGGGCCTTGCGACGTGAGAAAACACACCGGTGTCGAGTTTCCGCGCTGCTTTTTAACCACTTTTTGCCGTTCGTTCGCACCGTTGTACCGGATTGTGTTGTTCTCTCCATCGTTATCCTTTTTGTTTTTGAATTCCTGTGTAGTGCGTGCGTACTTTTTTCTCTCTCTCTTTCTCTCCTTCACGCCTACTTCGATCGGTCGTTCGAAACGGCGGTGGCTGTGAAATAACTGTTGAATCGATTGCACCGAAAGTGCACTTCCGAGAGTGCAGGTGCAAGTGCACGCACGCCATTGCGACGTGCGCCTGAACCAACCAGTGGCTTGATTTGATTTGTGAAAACAAGGTACGGTACGATCGGATCGGACCTCGTTGCCTTTTTTGCCTTTCTCTCTCTGCCTTTCAAACCAGAGGTACGGAAAGCCAATGAAAATGGCATGCATTCGTTCAGTCGCTTGCAATCTTCGCAATTAGTGCGCACGTGTCCACGTGTCGGCCACGCAAGTGCAATAGCCTGAAGTGGATGAGATTTTTTTTTATTCAACCATGTGCTATTTCAGTTGTCTTAAAGTTACCACGCATTTACGTAAATAGCCGCCCTAAACTGGATGTAATTCCACAAAACCTCCTCAAATCGGAGTAATCCACCGCTTCACCCTTTGAAGCGTGATCAATTAAGCCGAATCCAACCGTCCGCTCGAACGAATCCTTTTGACAATGATGGAACATGGTCCATTTCGGTGTTAGATTAGAAACCCACGCCACGGGGAGGTTTGTGCATTGTCCTCGGGCCAATCCCAACCCTACTAATCCCGTATCCCGTTGGCTTCCGATGGCCGAGGAGGGCATTTGAGAAAAAAAAAACAAGTACTCTCAGCTCGAGACCGGAAAATCCTAAAAGCACTTCGTTTCTAGCTTTTCATTATTTTTTTTCTCTCTCTCTGTTGTCCTGTTGTCCTAAACGGCCAAAGGGCCCGGGGCGTTCGGTCCCTGTACAACATGCATGTACTTGGCATATAAAGTTGTAGTTTCATTAATTGCCTGGAACTGCACAAAAATGGATCCACCCGGAAAGAACCACCCCCGTACGGCCCACCCCCTGGTCCTAGCACGCCAACACCCTCGGTCACGTTTCCTGCAGGATGGGTCCTGGTGAAACTATCCACCCCCCGGGGGCGGTTGTTGCGCTGTGCTGCTAACCAGCCGTGCAATTTCGAACCTTGGAAAGACCCGGAAGTCGTCGTCCCTTGGTCGGAGGAGGGTTGGAGTGGCAGCATTTTCCAACCCGGACTCCCCCCTCCAATGTGTTGTCGACGCGCGCGTGTGAGCTTCCTGGTGCTGGTGCGAAGAATGAATCCTTCCAGTGGGCGATCCGGGCCAGCCGCGGTGATGGGTTGGTGGGTGGAGTTTCTGACTCCTCTTTTTTTTTGTACTTTTGTTATCCACCCACTGCCCCCACCTGCCACGCACGCTTCGTAAGGGTACGGGGGGCCACCTTCTGTTGCATTGAATTATTCTAAATAATTTATTCATGCTCCCGCACGCAGAACCACCCTACCAATTGGGGGTGGCGATGAAAAAGCGCATCGCACCTAACTGCATAGGCACGAGGAGAGAAAGAGAGAGAGAGAGAGAGAGAGAGAGAGAAAGAATGGTAGAGAGAGAAAAAAAACGGGTAATGGCTGAGCCTTTCGAGCTTGGCAGGTTCTACATTGATCCGACAGGAAAAGCGGTTAGCTCTGTCCGTGACAGGGCTTTTCCTCGCTGGGAAAACCCCCTGCCCCTTAGTGCCGTACTTTATTGGCCAATTTGCTCGGCACGGATCCGGATTCTCCCCGTCGGATGCGGTGCAATTTCGCAACTCCTCGCACTGGGTGAGTGCAGTTCCGGTTGTTCCTGCACGGTGGAGCCATTCGAATGGATTGTTAGACATTTTATATTTCACCCTTTTATGCTGTGCTGAGCCACCGTTTTAAAACCCTCGCAGTAACTGATAGCTTTCTCCTGCACACGGGTCACAATCAATGCAATGTGCTATTGAAAGTCCAGTAAAATTATCACCATTAGTGGAGTTTCTTTTCCAGATACAGATGAAAAAACAAGCATTAAAACCACCCCTCTTTAGAACAACCCTCTCTAAAAGCTATTTCCCGTTGAAAAAAGTTGCCAGGACAATAAAAACCACCGGGTGTAATTAAAATGATTGCCCCGAAACACGTGTGAAGCCGCGCCATCGAGACACCCCCGGGTGGGAGAATTATTAACATGCTTCACACATAATTCAAAGTTTTCTAGCTCCCGTCATCCAAACGGGGTCCCTTTCAGGGACCTCACTGCAAACGATGTTGCCAATGATTAGCTCCTCTGCGAGACCGGTGGACGACGACCATGGTGCGGAATCCACGCTCCCCCGGGGGAGCGCTTTTGTCTATTCGTCCTGTTGCGGGGAAAAAGCGAGGACGAACGAGCATGATTTAATTTTGAACATTTTTACATCCATTATCTCTGATTGCGAAGCCCTAGCACGTGGCGGGAGGGGGGGAAAGTTACTCTCTCGAAAGTCCGGCACTTCCGGCAGATGTTGCAAACGAGTGATGCGAGGAAAAAAAAAACGACCACCCGCAAATGCGCTTATTTAGCAAAATTTGTTCTAAAAAGTGCACTCATTTTAACGCTGCACTTTGCTGAAACATTACGCTATAAAAGTAACGCGTTCGAACGAAAATAGATCATAAGTGGGATTAATTTACACAACATGACGCGCGTAGCCATTTTTTCGTGCTTTTCGTGCTTTTCTAACTATTTTCCCATCACCATGGCAGCAACTTTCCAGCACACCCTTTGCCAAGCAGGCCATGGCGCGAGAAAGCGCTACAAACAGCCATGGTCGAACCGGGCGCACCGGAACCGAGGACCACCCAGCTCACTTGGGGGGGGGGGATAGTTTGATAATTTTAATTGCGATAATGAATTCTCAGCCGTGTAGCCCTCGTGGCCTTTCCGTGACCCCTCCCCGTTCAGTGCCGAAACGCGCCTTCGCGTGTGTATCTAATTTACTTTTGTAAAATTATTTTAATAATCCGATTTAAAACGGATTACCAAGTACGTCCCGTACGTGACTGGTTGCAATTACCGGAGCGTTGGACCCGGTGGTGCTTCCCGGCGGCTTTGCGCGGCACAGGGTTACGGAGCGAGGATTTCCACCGAGGTGGGAAGTGGAAGGATTTAGTTCCGGTTTGTTTACGACCACCGTGTGGGCCGAGGGCACCACAGTGAAGGGCTCGCATCGTGGTCAACGGCTAATGAGCGGGAACACGAGAACGAGAGCCGGGAAGAGCTTTTAAAGTGGCTCAAGCAGAGCTTACAACGCTGGGTTGGTTTGGGAAAATGTGCGATTTGCGTTTTAAAATGTGTACCCCCGGGAAAATCGGTGCTCGAGGAAACGGCACGGTCGCATAAATATACGCCCGCCCACGTCTAATGTCAAATATTACCACCGTTGCTTGGTTGGATTATTTAAATCGAATTTACAATCGTTACCATAAAATCAACAAATCAGAAAACCCGTCCGGGTCAGGTGGCTTTTATTCCCTATCGCCACCATCCACGCCCCCATTGGAGGGGCATTATCTTTTGGGCGAATAAATTTCCCACCCACTGCCAAAGCGCGTCCGGTTCACATTCGCCTGCTGAAAGGTGGTGAAGCAAAAATTGCGAAAAGGACTCCCACCAACCGGTGGAGCCATAAACCGCACTCGCCGCGTTAAAGCTCGGAGATGCGCGTGCGACGTGTCATGTCACGCGGTGGTATCTGTTTCTGATTTATTCACATGCATTCCCACCACCGCCACCACCGTGGCATCGGCCAAAAAGTCATGGCTTACAAACGGAGTCGATGGAACAATGCCAACCCTACGCTCGGTGTGTGCGCCCTGCCGCTATATTCCAATGCGTTTGACACATTACCGAAATTTCATTTCCCAATAGCACATCAGCCGCACATCCGACGACAGAGAAGCTCGTCCCTTGCGACAGGGGACAAGCGAGAGTGAGAGTGAGACCGAGCGCGATGATGATGGCATTATGTCTAAGGCATAATGTGCACCCAATAGTGTTTGCCGTAATGCTGTTGAAAACAATAAACCATCCTGTCCCGCGCTCGGGGCCACCAAATGGGCCTTCTCCCCACCAATCCGGGTCTTGTTACAGACTGTAAGCCTGTGTATCCTTGCCACGTGGCTGCGCGCTCGCACTCCAAGCCCGAAGGCTTCATGCGTCATGTGAAAATTGTCATTGAAATCGAAAGCACTTCCAATGGGGGCGTGGGTGAGAAGAATGATGCTCCATGGTTGGTTTGCTTCCAGCACACCGGCACAACGAGAGCATCTGCGTGTGTGAGAAGAATGGAATTAAATTTTTGATACCAACTCGGAACGAGCACAGTGCGTGCGAAAGGCACTGCCATCATTTAATGGCAATTGATTTCACGACATAAATTTCCCTTTTCCCAAAGCTCACGCCATAGGCAGGGCAGGCTCGTTGGCAGGGTAACCGTGGGTTGCTTTGATTGTGTGCAAATCAAGAACCAAAAAATACAATGTGCTTGTTTTGAAAATGTCATTTCCCGGGAAAGTGCAAATAAAAATTACAAAAACCTATTGCAGCTTAATTTTCTTTTCCCGTAAAGTTTCCTACACACAAAAACTGCATTCACCGACGAATCCTTTTTTGCAAGCGTCACTGTGCAGCCTCTCCGGTCGAGGTGGAAAATCTCAGGCCGAAAAGAAACGGAGGCCCCAATCCGAAGGGGCCACGAGACGGCACGTACACGCTTCCACCACCGCCCCAATCGGAAATGTAGAAATTTATGTTTCAATTTATGCTTCAACGGGAATTTCGGTTGCATATGTTTCATCCTCCCCCCGAAACACCCCTTTCCACCATTCCGAGACCGTTGTAGTACCTGTTGTACGCCTGCGTCGGTGCGTTCGATTTCCCGGTGCCGTTTTGTCGCTCGACGGTAAGAAAATGGCACACCCTTTCGCTTCCGGGCCACGCGGGCGAGCTGGTGCGGCGACGAACGACGACGATAAATTTTCCTCCCAAGCCCAATGAATGATTCATTATTGGAGCACGTTTTGTGCGGGCGCTGCCGGTAGGGAAATTTTCAATACATCCATTCCTAGTGCACCCCAGGACGACGTTCGACTTCGCTCGGCGTTCGGCTTCGCTTGCTTGGATTTTTATTGTGACATTCCTTGGCGGCTCTCGTCGCCCAGGGTTACGGTGCCATTTTCCCAGCAACTATGCGTCGACAGACGTCGTGTGTGTGTGTGTATGAGCGAACACGTGACGCGGGATGCAACACCCAACGCGGGTGGTTCGGAACAATGACTCCTTCACGATGCACACAGACACACGCGCGCGCGTCTGAGAAGTTGAGATGGAAGCTGGTGAGCCCATTCAAACGCTCCGTGAAGAAAGCGAACAATGTCCCACATCTCGACGCCGCCATTGAGATCCTTCACGGTGCGCTAATTGAAACTGGTGCCATTTGCGAAATTAAACTCACGCGTGTGTATGGGTGTGTGTGTGCGGGAATTAAATTTTAAAACACGCCTGCATAGCTAATTTGTCGGAAACTGTGTGCAGGGTTTTTGTAAGGCTTAAAACGTGGGGAGTCTAAATTATCAAACAATGGAAAAGGGTTTCATCAACCATCGTCACCAGCGGCGTACGATTCCAATCGCCAAAAGCCAACCAAATTAATGCAATGGAAGTTAACAATGCATTTTAAAATGAGTCTAAATGCTTGATCTGCGCGAACGTAAGGTTGCTGGTAAGGAATTAAGGACATTCGGAAGCAATCCACTTCCATCGAACGTACTTCAATTGCATTCCACCATACTGTCGTATGCTGCTGAATTCACATTAGCCTTCAGCTATCCAGCGTCCTGGAACGTGCCGAACTTGCGTGGAAGCCTAATTTATTTAATCACACACCTTCCCGCACGTGTCCGGGGGATCCTCTCGAGCGATTTCCACCCCCTGCCATAATTAATTGGCTGTATTAAGTGCCACGGGAACCGACCGTTTGTGCGTTTATTGTGCTATTCCATTCTCGCAGCACTATGGCACTAAGGCTTATTTCACCTCGGCGGCACCTCACGGGCGGGCGTGATCGCTTTTGATTCGCTTTCACGCACCGCCGGTTCCATATTTCAAAATTTAATCACACGCACGCACCGTGATTATTATCCTTTATCGGGCGATAAATTGTGTGTGTGTCTTTGTGTGGGGGGTTGTTTGTGTGCACACGCGAGTTTGAGTTTGGCCCGGATTCTGTGATGCAAGGCGAGATAAATAATAACGGTTCGATCGTGCCACAGTCAAAACCACCATAAAGCGAGCCGGAAGTAATGAAATAAGCCACAGCAGCGCCTAATCCAATTTCTTCTCCGAAATCCCCAATAACTGTCACCCAAGAACACACAATGGTCTGGCTCCATCTTCCCAGCGCCGTGGTATTTGTTCGGTGGACATTCACCCAACCGGACACTCACCCGGACTATTACTATCACTGTGGTGCGTGCGTTCGTGTGTAATCAAAATTAATCCATCCAAAAGATTCCGGAATCGTAAATCATCCGTTCACGGCCGCTGGTGTGGCGGCTCCAGGACGTGCCACGATCCCTGGTGTCCCCGGGCGTAATAAGGTCATTCAAGGTTAACCGTCCGTAGCAGAAGCCTGTGGGTGTGTGTGTGTGTGCACAGTGTCCGGAAGCACCGACCGGAACGACCAAAACCAACCACCGAGTACGGCTCCGGAACTAACTCCCGAGGAGGCTCCTCGAGTCGTTTGATACCCAAATCCCTTACCCCGGTTGGGTGGTCTACGGTCGACGTTCGCCGTCACCGGATGCTGGTTTGTGGCCAGTTGCATTTTCCCCCCACACGCGTCCAAAGCGCCGTGATGAAATTCCTGGGGTAAATTTGAATTTACGGCCGAGCGACACATTTGTATGCCACGCCACTTTGCCTCGCACGGGCAGGATCGTCGTCGTGGTTTCGTCTCCACGGCGTAATGGCACCAGTTCCGGTTGGGTCGCGGTTCCGAACGATTTGCCGTCCGACGTTTCTGTCGCATGCGGCACGGGGTTGCATTCGCACACTTGAACCGTGCGCCAGCACGGTGGCCACCGTTTTGGCGGTTTCGGAGGAGTTCGAATGGGCGCTAATTTAGGGTGCGGTTCTCCCGGAACACCGGGAAAACCGTTGACTGCTTGTGTGAGGCGCGTTTTCCACCAGGGAAGGGTGCCATTTCAATGCGCCAAAATCACACCCATATAGTGGCAAAGGACAGTGAGAGAAAGAGAGAGAGAGAGCGAGTGAAAATAGGGAACTGCTGCAACGCATCGGGAGTGGATTATGATTTGCGAGGATTTGAAGAAGGATCTAACGCTTCCGGTTGCAGAATTCATGCTGAGGAATATATTTACACCAGCGACCACCCCCCCACTTCGGGCCACCAGATTTGCATATCCGCCAGTGGTACGTGAAGTGAATATATTAGCCGCGCGCATTTTGTAAGTACTCGCAGCTTCAGCCACCTCGCGGCGCTAATATTACGCAACGCGCGTCAAATGCAACCCACGCGAGCTTTTGTGGCACCATGATCAAAAAGTAATTACGGAGGCATTGCAAATAATTTAATAATTTGATTAAATTACACTTTGGAAAAAGGTTCCAGCACTGGTGCGCACGGCGCGTAATTCGGAGACAATCGTGCAGTCGTCTCAAAGGGACGAGTTCTGATGCCAACCCTCATTAGGGCCACTTTATCATCATTTCACAGGACAGATGGTGCTGGTACTGTGTCGCTGAAGAGTTGCGCGAATAGGTACCAATTTATTTAGCTCAATTGGTGAGAAGACGAGACGAAGCTTTTAAGGCCAGCTCCTGACGGATAGCAGATCCAAGTAGCCTGCGGAACTTTTGACATTCAATCGGCACCCGTTTTGACGTTTGAATCCCTCAATTTTCTAATACATTTCACGCCCAAGCCTTTTAATTGAATGCTCGGAGTGTTTTTCCCCCCAAAACGTGCCCTGTTTGATGGGGTTCATTTTGGGCAAACCAGCGATAAAATTAACACATGGTCACCGGCTCTAAAGCAACACACAATCGCATCCGGGGGGCAAATAAAATCATCCCTTCCCTGAAAAAAAAAGACCAACGTCAAATGACATGCTTCCATGCTCGCGTTTTATTAGCTCCTGACCTCCTGCCACGGCCCCACTAATCGAGACCAAAGGGAAGTATGTTTTTATTATTGCTATTATTTTAATCCCCCCCCTCCCATTGTCTGTCGCCCCCCACCATCGTATCGTCACGGTATTGTCCGAACCAATAACATACCGATCAACCGGACGAAAACAAGTCAATTTTTTGCAGGGCGGCAAAATAAACCAAAAGGCCGAGAACAAAAAAAAATCAACATCGCCCAACAAATCCTGTCTTCCCACGCAAAATGCAAAAAAAATACATAAATGGCACACAAAAGCCCCACCTGCCATCCCCCCCCAACGGGCTAAGTTTTCCACCGGCACCACCGACAGGTTAGGGACCGTGAGGTGTTGTTTTGCACGTCCAGCGGGGTATCGTAAAAGGTTAAACGATCTGTTTCACTGTTGTTTCATTACAGATTCGACATAATCCTCTGTTAGCGTCGCCGTGGACGTATGACCGGGCCGGGTCAATGTGTGCGCCGGTACGCTTCCAGCAGCGTGAAGGAACACTTTTATTACACTTTTGGATACACGGAACCGTCCATGTGTGTGTGTGTGTGTTTTCCCTGTTGTTGTTCATTTTCACCAGGCGGAGGACGGGCGATCGTCCGTTGCATGTTGTATCAGCGATTTTGTTTTGCTTCCTCGCCAAACGCCTCGCAAACCCTCGCTTGGTCGGCCCTTTTCGCGATGCTTCGATGAACTTTATACATTCTCCGCTGAACTCTTGATTACCGAATTTTGCAAACCGATGATGGCAGGGAAACAAACACACGTGCCCTGGTTTGGGTTATGTTTTTTTTTGCTTGTTTGTTTGTTGGCCGAGTTGTTCATTTCATATTCCGTCGCGGTTGCTCACTTTTATTTGCCACGGAGGGTTTTTTTTCTGCCCTGCCGTTGCTACTGTTGCTGTTTCTGTGCTTTTTTCGACGTTCAGCACAAAATCGGCAACTCACATCGTACGGGGGTGGAGTGCTGAACAGTGTTACCCCCATCGGAATGTTGGGCTTTCGGATCTGTTTTGGATGGGAAACATAAACCAAACAGCGCTTACAACCTATTCCCGAGCTGAACGTTATTTTATGCGGCATAGATAAATGGCGTCCGGGGAAGTCCGTGGGCCGTCCGAAAGCGATCGGCAACTAAAGTTAGGCGGAATAAAAACACCCTCCCCACACACACACACACGCGTGCGTGTGGGTGTTCACATTCATTTCCCGTGGAATTAGTATGCCCTTTGTGGCATGCTTTTGGAAGCAGGAAGCCCACTCGTCATCAGCCCCAACGCGTGCGAGAATCCGCGTTCGCCCAGCGGCCATTAAATGCGCTGGGAAAGCGAAAAGCGGGAAGTGGTTAAAGTCGAATAAAAATTGGCATCGAATTAATGGGCCTGAAATTGCGTTGATCATCGTATATTAACGCAATGTGATCGTTTTTGTATTTTTTTCTCCGCTCCATGTTGCGGCGTTGTTTTGCGTGGTTTTTTTATTTGCGTCCGTCGGCCGGACGTGTGGAGGAAATAAAATTTTATTTCACTCCATTCGTACGGTTGTTTGTTGGCGTGTGTTTTTTGGTTCTGCAACGAAAGCACTTGTGCTTTTGCCCACGAAATGCCGGCGAGGTGTTTGCCCGATCGCGACCGATGATCAACAGCTTGCGAACGCGCACGGGTTTATGGGTTGTTTAACTCGCGTATGATGATATTCGTTGCCAAGGAATGCCGGTCGTTGCCGGTCCAAAAGTGATGATACAGACCGTGGGTGTCCGGGTTTTGAGGGTAAGCATAATTGCACGATTAATGTTGCTTTTCCTTATAACGAACGGCGCTGCGATTCAGAGCAAAACCTCTCATTTGAAGTGACAAACGTTTTTGAACTCTCCAAGCAGGCCATGATGGGAAATGTGCTTAGCAGGTTTATCTACTTCCAGCCGCATTAAAGAGACAAAAATGACACAAACCACTTTGGTTAACTTCGTAATCGCTTTACGCAACTTTAAACTAGTCGTTTCGTGGACAGAACGAGAAAAAAGAAACCGCCCAAACCTTTGTCCGTGTAATCCGTGCTTGATCGATCGAATCTGCTAGAGCAAATAAAACGAAAAAGCCCCAGTACGCTTAAAAAGTATATCACCAACTGCGGACGTGTTACAGCTCGAGAACAACGGACTGGCGCTCCGTACTATCCTGCTCTAGGCCCATCCGGGTTCGAGTGGACGAACGAACGACAAAAAAAAAGCTCCCCAGACCGTAGACCGCCTCGAAGAATGCACCGGACGTACCATGAAAGTGTAATGAATAATATCATCAATTTCAAGCATGTCTCCACCGGACAATCCCCGCCAGGAAGATTGCATTTTTTTTTTGCCCAATTCTTCCACTATTCTCCCACGTTGCGCGCCCTTTTGTTCTCGAGTCCGTACCGGCTACAGGGAGGGCACCCCGGCAGCAAAAACAGGACCGCATTGCAGTTAAAAATATTTTCCACTCTTCAATCGACAATGCATTCAGCACCACTCTCTCGTCAGCGAAACCGGACCACGCGCCCCGTGGAATTGAAGAAGCCAAACCCAACCAAGCCGAACTATTCGGTGAACTCCGTCCTCCATTACACTCAAGAACAATCAAGCATCCAGGCTCTGTTTTTTTTGGTGTGGGTGAGTGTGTGTGTGTGCACGATATGCCACGCTTCCTTTTGCTAGCTGCCGGGGTTCCGTTTTTCATTCCGTCTGAACTTCCGGGCTTCCGGGTTTTCGGGTAAATCCAATATCAGCACCGAAGGTGCAGCATTTCGAAGACGATGGCGAACTTTCCGTTCGATTTCGGAGCTGCGGAGTGTTTTCAACAACTTTTTGAAACCCACCCCCGTTGGGTTGGCCGTTACCAGAGACGCGGAGTGTTATCATCAGCATACGTCAGGTGGCTTCTGACTGGCGAGAAGCTCAAGCTTGCCCGCTCGCGAGCTGATGTTGTTTTCGGAACATCGAATACTATGTCAGCGTAAACGTTAACCCCATTCGAACTTTGAACGTTCCGGTTTCAAATTACCCTCACTGTGCACGGGTTTCCTGCCAAAGTTTTCCGTCCGAAAAGTTCCACCAACACGGGGACACTTTCTCTCGATCGCGCGTTCGCTACCGTACGCCCATTACTGCCCGGCAAACATTCCGGAGAGCTTTACGGGATTACTTTTTAGCGGAGTCCGTTACTTTTGCTTGCCTTTTTGTTTTTTTTCTCTTCCTTTCAAAAGTGCTTCCTTTTTCTCAAATCATCCGATACAGTTTCAATTACTCAGCGCTCATGTGGGTTGAGGGACATGATGCGGGATCCATCGGTTTTCGTTTTAAGTCGCCCTGCGATTTCTATTTTCACCCGGAGGTTGGGCGAAGAAGGTTAAGCTGCCGTTCGTCGTGTGTTATCTTTCGATACCGGCGAAGGGATTTGCTGCCAAATCTCTCTCTCTCTCCCTCTTGACAGCGGATGTAAGCTAGACATCCGTTCATTCGTTTTTTTTCTTCTCACGTATATTTGTTCGCTTTTCGCAATGCAGCCACTTCGAACTGGTTGTAACGAGTTTTTGCCAAACCCCCTGGCTTGGAATGCTCATAAGTTCGCTCAAGGAGTTGACGTTGAAACAAAGACACCGTTTCGGGAAAAGAAAAAGCTCACACTGAATGTGAACAACTTCCTTTGGGCGATTTCGGGCGTTCCCTTTATGGGATGGGATTTCACGATGATGGGCTAAAAACCGACGTTCCGTACGTATAGATTAGCCTTTTATTAAGAGCTTATCGGACTGTTCTTCAATACGAACGCTCGATGCTTTCCGTGTGACAAAAAGACGACCTCCAGCAACCGAAATGCAACGGAATGCCCCGTAATGGATGCTTCCACACGCGCGAACATCAAAGGGCGCCAATTTGGAGCCACGATTCGCGCCTCTCGAGCGTGATTGGGTTTAACGTGAATGGATTTATTTATTTCCATCAAATAAATCGGCATGTTTCGTGCCGGTTTGTCAGCCGTTTTCACTCGCTCCATCCACAAGAAGAAGAAAAAAAACCACGCCAGCCATCATCTCGTGTCGCAGCAACAGTAGATCGATGCCGGTTTCACGAAGAAAGGCGCCAGTTGCATGTGCATTTCCGTGGCATTTTCTTTCTTTTTCTATCTTCCTGGGCTCTTCAACAAGAAAAAAAAAGAATAGCAGAAGCACGCCCTCACCATTCAAATCCATTCTCGAGCGAAAGCACTTCAATCGCAGCCACAAATCGAAAACCCGGGCCCGGAAAATCGAGCACCCTGCCACGGTTGCCCTGGCAGCGTCGAGTTTCACAATCGACTTTGTCACCGTCGTCGCAGTTGGCGGTGCCCTGTTTTTTTTTGTTGCATGCCCTCCGGCGGTGTGGCGGCATCAATTTATTGTGCGCCGCTTGAGCCAGATCGGGGGAGGAGTTTTTCCCGGTTCCGGATGGGTTGCAATCGCGAAAGTGATTTTGCATTCTAGCGGCTGGAGAACGGGAACGATCGAGCTTCACCCCACACCCCGGGGTGAGCCTCGCACAGCTCGCGGCGATTATCAAGGAAATGAAACATGAAACGAATCCATGGGAGGGGAGGAGGGGGCGGAGGGACCACCCGGCGAGAGAAGAATCCGACGATTTATCACAAAAGGGAGGAATATTTATTTGCAAATTGAATGCAACAAACTGCAACTGATTGTTTTCAGCCAGCTGCACGATTTACACGGCCTGCTTCGTCGGCCGTTGTCAGTTTGCCGCGCGTTCTGGTTCCGATACAATTTCACCCACCGGAGGGTTTGCAAATTGCGGAACATGCACTCGAGTTAAATGGCCCTCCACCTCCGAGAACGATTTACTATCCATTTAATCCGCGCTCGGTTGTGGATCCGTTTTCCGTTGCAAGTCTGCCGCGCTTTTTTTTTTATTCATTTCACTCTTCGTCCCATCAAATGCGATGCATCAGTCAATGCATTACAGATTCCGAACTGATGGTAGTCGTAATTAGAATTAGATTCAACGGTTAGGGGGCGGTCAGGAGGCGGATAAAACAACACAAAAAAGGAACTAGCTGCTAGGATAAAGCCGGACAAAAGCGCATTCTAGCGGGCTGCATTCCGATCAAATCAGCAATGCAATTGCACTGATAATCCAGAGAACTAGTCGATGGGCGGTTGTAAGCGAGCGGATCACAACACACCATCCCCATTTCGTTGGATTTTTGTGCCGAATAAACAGCAACTCATCAGCGTTTCGGCGTTCCGTGGGAGGCGTGAAGAGAAATTACACGTTGTAAAACAAAATCCAATTAAATAACGCTACGGTACGCCCGATCGGGATACACTTTAATCTGCCGTGCAATTCAACCTCTTTTCCGTCGGTCTCAGGGCAGGCCTCTTCTCCCCCAGAAGAGCTAACTTGCTTCATACGTTGGCAGAACTTTGGGCGAACGAAATCGCACCAAAGTGCCACTCCAAGTGTGAGCCAGTCTAGAGCGAGCAGACCAGCTCGGTGGGAAGATTTTCTTCCATTATGTAAATAATCTCAACACACCAATCTCGGCGAGGACGAGGAAATGTGCGCTCTTGTTCATTACGCCTGAAGCGCAATGTTGCCACTTATCTTCCAATCCCGCATGTGGTGCCGTCGCATCAAACTTGAAGCTGCATCCGAACCCTGGGGGGCTCGTGAGTGAGAAGTTGACGTCGTGGGGTGGGTGTAAAGCGCCTGCGTTCCATTGCTTCCGGGAAAACAGCCCCTTCTAAGGCGATTGGAGGTTGGACATAAGGCCACCGTCACCGCCAGACCAGCTGCTCGCTGGTCCCTAGACACTCTGGCCGCAAGCTGTTTTCCCTCGAGCTGTGCGCTGTGATTTCTCGAGCTGGGAGCTCGCCAGAGTCGCTTTACCGTTTACATACCAAAGTACACTACTCGAGATGGCGAGACTCGTTTTAAAAGCGTTCTAATGGAACGTACGTTTATTCAATCGTGCTTTCGGTATTTTTTTTCTTTTCTTCACCCCAAAACTCACCACTAAACTGCTTCTTCGCTGGGTTTTTGCAACGAATACGAGTTTTCTGGCTGCCTTAATAAACTTCAACCCACTAATCGCAACGAGCTACGCGCGCGCGCTGGCGAACCCCAACCTGGCGTTTTGGAATGTTAAATCAACGCCCGGGTTTACTCACCGCCGTAGTTTTCTCCCGTCAAACAAAATCTTGTCCTACAAACGGACACGTTTGCATAAAATATGCAAATAAAGCACCGGCAGCCGGCAAACGGCGAGAAGACTGTTGACCCTTTTTAACGTCATCTCCCCCGAAGCGAAATGGGATGGGTTCGTTCTTCTTATCTGCGTCCGGTTTCGTCCTGATGTCTGGACGAAAACGGGGGTTCATCCTTGTGGGGATGCATTCACCTCTCGGTGCAGAGCCGTTACGCCGCTGCTTGAAACAATCAGCCCGATCCACCCAGCCACCAGACGGCTGCATTTCCCAAGCTGGCCATCCCCACCCCGGGGAAGGAACGCGAATCCTTTTCCCCGTCCCGAGTTTGCTTGGCTCGCTCGGATGCATTCGCTGCATGTAGCAGCCGGAATTCGAATGGATTCTTATCACAATTTTACATTTATGAGCGCAAAATGCCACCGCCAGGAGAGATTCATGTCAATCACATGCACATACGTGCAAACGTGCGGATGCATCCGCTCGGTAATGGCCGATGGTCTCGTTGCACTTTGATCTTGTCGGCGAACCACGTGGCTGTTGTTGCGGAACGTGCAACGGTGCTCTCTACGGTACGGTAGATGTAGCACACACAAAAAAAAAGGCACAGTTCCAGAAGGTTTTAGCTTTGTTTTCATGAGGGAATACTGCTGTAGCCACTTTTATGGTCAACAATCTTCGTCCAGTGTGCCCAGTTTACCCGTAACCGACGGGTGCACCATGTGCTCGTGTGAATGCACACACCGCGCGCCACAATGCTTACGACATGCAAATGCGCTCGTTCACGCCGTTCAGAGGGCAATATGTGCATAATCAAAGGCAAACCGGCATCGCCGCACGATTGATGCAATCGGATCCCTTTTCCGGGTGGAGCAAAACCAGGGGCTGGCTGGTCGTTTCCGCCACGAGGCCAATTAATCCAATCTATGAAATTTGCCCTTCAGTGGATCTTTAATACGAGCGGGAGCTTTAAATTAGGTGTTCACCGTGGGCGACAAATCTCGGGGTCGGATATCGACCAAAGTGGCCCGATGATTGGAGCAAACTGATACGCCGGTTGCATTGCATACCTTCAGGGGCCAGTCTGGAGGAGCAAACAGTTAGTTCAATTGCCGTTGGCTTCCGAAGTGCTTCTATGACACCATGTCGTTTGTGCGTGTAAACAAAGCAAACCATGACAGGCTTTTCGATTTGTGGCAACCCGTCTACTTTGATTTGCTTACGAGAAGCATGCCCCTTGGTGTTGGTTCAATTAAGAGACGTTCAATTGAAGACATTGTAGATCTTATTGGAATGATTTATATTTAAATATAACTTTTCCGTAAGAAACTCCATTTAACAAATATTGTTTCTGGTATCTCTCAACATACAGAGCTCAAGTTACTCTTCCTTTATCTTTGTTGTGCATATTTGGCTAGGATATATCTTCCAACAACCCCCCCCCCCCACGACGGTGCATGTAACTGATATTTGATTTGAAAATGTAATCAGCATCAAACACGAGCTTTACGACACCCGTGTGCCGTTTTAATAACTTCGAAAGCACCGGAAAAACAGCACCCCGAGCACGCCGTGCCGCGTGAACATATTGGCACAAGAGATCAGAGGGAAAGAGATCTCTCTGTCTCTCTCTCTCACACACCACCCACCATGGGAAGGGTGGATTCGCCCCAAGCAGCCTCGAAGTCGCTGAACAGACTCGAAAATATGTTTACCACTCGAAACCCGACCCCGACCTCGACCCCGACGTGCCCGAACCAGTTCCGCAGGTTCCGACGTGCGCTGGCTGGGAAGAAAATCATTAAATTTTCCACCATACCGCATCGTTCCATTCCGTGCCGCTGCGGTAATGAGAAAGGTGCCCATAATTACATGCAGTGTAAATACTTCTAGCACTTCAATAATACTTCATTTCACCCGAACACACACACACATCTTCTTGCCCGTTTTTTTTTGTCTCCTTCTTTTGGCTTCCCATCGCTGCTCTCCGTTGAGCACCGTTTTTCTTTCGATTTACCGTCGATGGCCCTTCGCCAGGTCGCAAAGGGATACCACCGAAGGGAATGCCGGTTCGGTTCTCGGTGCTTTTTGTTTGATTGTTCGTCGAACGCTCGGAAAACGGTTCCGTTCCATTCAGCTAATAGCTACCGCGGGTTGCCACCACCGTCTGTTTACAATCCGATGCGAGGCTCCATTCATTTCCCGGAGAAGAAAGCGCAGAGCAGGAAGACAGGGACGCTTAGCCAAACATTTCACCTTTTTTCCAAGGGTCATATCTTCTAATATCTTTCCGCGGCAGAGGCAACGTTGGGTAGGAAAGAAAGAATAGGAAAAAAGCACACCACTGCCAAAGGGGAGCAAAACATCCCTCCACACGCGTACAAAATGGCCAACCCTAAACCAACAATGGGGGAGCGAAGGGCCCAATCGGGGGGAATAAATCTGCCGATGTTACGCAAAGAAATCGTGTCCACACGGAATGGAAGGAAGCGAACGTTAGCCGAAATATAGCAGCAAGAAAAAAAACGCTACCACCGCACGAAATATGTCCGGCTGGTGCGGGAAAAGCTTCACCGGAAGCATCCCAAAAAAAAAGGGGGGAAATACAACAAAACGAAAACCACCCCGAGGAGGATAAGAATAGCGCTGGGTGGGTAGAAAAAAAAAACAACCCCAACCCAGGAATCTGGTCCACCACACGGCTACCGGAGGCTGAATTATTCACCGTCAGGAAACCCGAACGTCCAATTTTCACCTGTCCGCCCATGGAAACCCACGCCCATCCCCACCCACCGATAGGGACTGAGGAGCCACAAATATGGCGGCTCGGTCGC
This sequence comes from Anopheles nili, assembly GCF_943737925.1. Lineage (NCBI taxonomy): Eukaryota > Metazoa > Arthropoda > Insecta > Diptera > Culicidae > Anopheles > Anopheles nili. The sequence continues at coordinate 9,640,705 of NC_071292.1, forward strand.
ATCGGTCGTGATCGAACGCTCGCGCCGACGATCGGTCCGAGGTCAAACCGGTTTGGGGAAGGAAGCACAAGAAAACAACGGCCCACCCACCGGTGTGGGGCGAAGATTTATCTTTCCGAAAATGAAGTGAAAATTTAAATTACAATAGCCGTCGCGCGAATCGCAAAAGGCGAAAGCCCACCCACCGTCGTGCCGGGCGAACGAGGCGACCTGGGAGGAAATGAAAATTCTTCGCCCGGCTCATTTGCATAAAACGTGCCACCGGGTGGGGAGGGGGGGGGGGTGTGGGAAAAAGGAGCAAAACGGGCCCGCGAAAGTTCGTCTTCACCCGCGGGCCCGTTGGTGGATGATTTACGGCCCAGCATCCGTCTGCTGTCAGGTGGCCGTCAAGGAACGCGAAATGAAGCCATCGAATGCCCCAAAAAAGGGTGTGGCGGAAATATGAAACGAAACATTCGTGGCAGCTCGCACCATGGGCGAAGGAAAAAACAAATAAATTACGGATGAGGGACAGTTTTAGCAATATCCTATTAATATGGGTGGGGTCGGGCGTTGTTTGGCAGATGGAGTTTCATCGAAAACAAACTTCTTGGAGCAGATATTTGTGCTCTATTCGTGCAGGGAAAATATTACTTTTTATCCTTCACACAGACACACATACACTTCCCCGAGGAAGAGAGATTTCTTGTGCGTGTTTTAAGGCGCATCGTTCGGGCTCGATTGAAAGGGGGTGTTTGTTGTTCACAGTTGATCGGACAAAAGTTAAACACCGTAATTTGTTCGATCCACCTCACAATCGCTCGATCAAGCTTCCAGCGCATCATGCGAAACGTATGCAATTTCAAAGCGAAACCCCTTTTCACACACTGCACGCTCCCCCACACCCCAGAAACAACCGAAGGCAAGATAAAGCACCACCCATTAGACGCCCGCCGGGCAGGTCCGGGGGTGTACTTTTTCTCATTACCATATTTATTGGCAGGCTAAGGGAATCATTAGACTGTACAATGTAAATCGAGCCACCCCGGCATTGGCTGTTTGTGTGGCCAGCGGACCGTGTCGGGAGACGTGTCACACACCTGGATGCACCACAGATTGCTAAGGCAATGGCAAGCCAGGCCTGCGCTCGGCCTGAGAATATGCAAATTGCTAATGCTCCGTCGTCGTGCCCGCAAGACCTGCCGAGGAACAGTTTAGAGCCGTGTTTAGTGGACGAGAAGCGAAGGTAGAGCGAGCGAGACTCGGCAAGGGATGAAAGTGCCCTTTGCGATGGCTTGCAGTGGTTGCGCTGGTTGGGTTTTGCGTTACGGAGCCTTACTGAGCGGCGAAGACAAAGTTAATCAATCCAGATTAGCAACAGTATTCATTTCGAGTAAGCCCACCACCCGACGGAGCCTGATAAGCCGACCGACGACAATAGCGGGAATTGTTGGTGTAGGAAAATGGTCGAAAATCAACACAAACTTAGACGGCCCGCCCCCCTCTTGTAATGAACGCCAGTTGTTTTTTCAAACTTTACATGCGAGTTTTATATTGCTTTTGAATTTGAATATTAGCAGCAGAGCTGTAGCGGTGAAAATGAGTGGAAATGCTCACCTGCACGGTTTACTCATCACGTGAGAGAGTGTCTCACTATAGCAGGAAGCTTCTCACTATACCACAAACTATTGACACTGTTTGCTCACTGGCCTAAAAAAGCTACTCACTCTCTGGTTGCCATGGCTGCACCCAATTAATGGAGAAAGCCACCAACAGGGAAACGGTCACCGTTTTCGTCACCGAAATTTTCCACCCGAGCCAATACATTCGCGCGACCGAGCTCGCCCCAAAAACCCCTAAGCGTAAGGAAACCCTAGCCACGAGGACGAAACCGGGCCGGGTTTCAAATTGTTATCATGCTTCCGCGCGCAGCTGCTATCGATTTTGATAAATTATTCGGTTGAAATATTGCATTAAAAGCTGCGTCGGGGTGGAAAAGCATACGAACGAAGCAAGCGGAAAAGCAAAGAATGAACGAACGAACGAACGAACGTAAAAAAAAATACACTGGAATCCAATTACCCGGGACATTTGCTCGCGGCGCATCGGTTAAAACTAACGTGCGTCGGCACACAACGCCCCCACTCTCAGCGGGGTTGTGAAAAAGGACTAGGCCTAGGACACCGGGCCATGGTACCATCTGCACACAAAATTGAGGCAAACTTCGCGAGCACTCGCGAGCCCCAAAGTTTGCGCGACGCAAATGCGCCCCTTCTCTCTAGTCGGTTTGCGCGCGTTTACTGCCTGCCATTAATTAAAAGTGATGTTACGCTAAAACCATCCAAAAGTCAAAGAGACTATGCTAATAAACAGTGCCCGGGTGGGTCCTCCGAACCGAGCGCTTAAGCCATCATCGTAATCATCATCGTCGTCATCAACAGCGCCAGTGCTCTGTCCCTTTCCTGCGTGAGTTGGTGAGGTTTTGGAACCGGCCAGGGACGAACCTACCACACGCCTGAGGGCAACTTAACTAACCGCGTTTAACCCAAACCCCCGTAGCGCGGGTGAAAGTGAACGCGGGCACTCTTTTTGTCCACATCGTGGGTGGAAAAGCTTCACCCCACCGTGACGCCCGATCCATCGCATCCATCCGTCACGCACCGTGTGACATCGCGCCGGCAGTTTTCATCATATCCTTGAAATAATGTGCCCTTTCCCCGTGCCCGAGCGTCCATGCATGAATGAACCCGCTAAAACTTTTCCACCACCCACAGCCGGGGTGAGCTTTCTGTGAATTGTGGCCCTTGCAGCCTCTTCGCTCGGAGGGCGGTAAAAAAAGGGCCGGGAATCGAGCTGTGAACCCGGATGCGCGTGCCTGAGTTCCTGTGTGGTGGGTGGGTGGGTGTGGGTGTTTTTCCAGCAGGCGCGGTGGGGATGAAAAATAAAAATTATTCCACCACACTGCTGGCTGGCGGAAGAAAATTATCATACATGAAATTGAAATGCAAATTGATTTACCAGCCACCAATCATCGTTTGATGTTGGTTTTCATACGCCCGTGTGTGGCACTGCGTACTTGTGAGCCACACACAAGCCCTGTATTCCTCTGTTTATGCCCGTTTCCGAAGGGAGCAACTAAAAAACACCCCGAAAAAAGGGGGCCGCCACCGGGAAACCGGGTGGCAAGAGTGGGCGCAAATCGAATTACTTCATTTAGAGCGTTCCCACTTAACGGCTTTCCCGCTCTTCTTTTCACCTTTTTGCGTGAAAACTCCACGATACTTTAGAGTTGAAACCGTTCTGAACCGTTGCGCAGTTGAGTGGCGGCACCCGTTTGCGTTTGCGTTTCGTTCACTTATTGCGAAATCGAGCCTCGTTAGCGTGCTCACGCGGGAGGTATCCATTATGGATCCGTTGGGTGCGGGCGCGACAATTAGAAGGATAATTGTATCATCACGCAGCGAAGGCAACCTATTGACTGCAGCCAAAAACAATGGCTACAAGGATGCTCGTGAAAAGGTGGGAAATACTTTTTTAGCTTTTAAATTTATACTCACCAGCATAGCTGCCTATAGCTTCTAATATATGACTCTGCTTTTAATGAAAAACGCATTAATTCACACGCAATACAAATGCGCTAATAATATTAATGAAGGTTGAGGGCATAAATTGAACACTCGCGGGTGAACACAAAAAAGAACACCTTTCATTCCCTTTCCGATGCGCTAATGCAAATCGAGCGCCATTACTCAGGCTGCTCATCGTCGGAAAAACAAATGCTCGAAGAAAAAAAATGCCCCCCACCAAAAGGGGGAATTGGGAACCACCTTTCGGGGGATGAAAAGTAGTATCCTGCATTTCCGCAACCCATCGAAATGGATGCTTACACCTACACCGCTGCAAATTAATCCACCTTCACTGTCTGTGGCGGTGGTAGTGTTGATTAACATTCGCGCGTGGGCTGCCAAATAGATCACACCCACCCACAACGGGGGGCTTGGCGAAATCAACTCGATCAACTCGAGCGAGGCGTTAAGGTAAAACCGGCTCTAGCCACCGGCACCGGCAATATCCTGTTTCCCGTGCCGGAAGGAAGTGAGCCACGTTAAACAGACCGATTGCCAGATGCCAGGAATGGGCTGCCAAGGGCGCACACACGTACGCGAGTTTCTCGCGCTTCCCCCTACCAACACCGTCTGCCACGTGTTTTGATTAACTGATACATGTGATTTATTCGTTAAATTTAATTTAGAAAATCAATTCGATGCCTCCCACGCACTCTCACACACCCTCGGAATCTTCTTAGGTTCCTGCGGGGGTTCATCAGCATGAGGGAACCATTTCGCGCATGGTGGCGTTTTCATCTTGCGTTTTCCCCGTCCACCCGGGCCGGCTATGTGAACAAAGCGCGTACCACCCACAGAACGCAAAACACAGAAATTGTCACCCTCCTTAGTGCTCGCGGTTCCGTCACGGATGCATGATTTTTCCGGCAGCTCCCGGCAGCTTTTCTTAAAAACCGGTCGGTCGCATCAGTTCCCTGAACAGCGCCACAAACCTAACGGAAGACGGAAGCTGTGCAAAAGGCTTTTCAGGAATCAGGAAATTAATTTCGGATGTAATGAACTTCTTGTTGTTTGTCCACCCTCGCCAACCAGGTCTGCCAGGAGCCGCCTTTCGATGCATCAATTTCATGGGAAACTCTTCGGCCCTTCCCGTCGGCACTAGCTTGGCGCGCGTTTCGAAAGGGTTTCCGCCGATAAACATCCCCCAGCGTGGTCCCTTTCAACTGCCACGCGAACGGTCTCGGACCGGAAGCGGCCGCCGGCACCGGAAGCGCAAACATCGTTAAACTCCGGCTTCATTAGGCAGATTGGAAACAGCCCGGTGGCGCTGTAGCGATGGTATGTGTATGTGTTCTGTGGTTTTTCTCCCCCCCCCCCCCCCCATTGCAATGGTGCTTTCTCTCCACCGATATCGATGAGTCGCAGATTAGTGGCGCATCGGTAGGGAACCGAAACGGGAAGGCAACCAAGGAGCAAAGGTGGTTTATATTGCTGATTGCTCCTTGCGGGCGCCATCTTACCTGACGACGCTCGCAAAAGCGCCCATCCCAGTAGGCGCTGGAGAGCAACGTCCACAAGCAGGAAGCAGTAGGCGCTGGAAGACGCGCCATCTTGAGCTGTTCTCATTTATCTTAGACGCCCCTTGCTTCTCGGCAAAGGTTGCAATAAATTTGTAATTATATTAGCCGTAGCGTCGTCGCCGTATCGCTGCCAAAAGTAAAATTTCAATAACGAGCCACCCCTCACGTAGCGAGTGCAACTTCCAAACTCCCGAATCCACCCGATGGCTGGGAAACGGAAAGGGCGCTTTCACCGGTGGCCTGAATTCCACCCGCAACACAAGGCTGTGGACCCTGTTGTAACCGCTTGCCGTTACATGCGACCGGTGCGGCTGTAAAGCGCAGCAGCAAATCGTCCGCAACGGACCCCAAAACGACCCTGTCTGCAGCAAAACCACTGCAGTTGCCTTCGCAACGGCGCAGGTTGGCCATTTTTCAAACAGCGGGCAAATCGGCACCCGTCTCCAGCGTTGCGCCTGCGGTGGAACCGAAAATCGATAATCTTCCCATCCACCCACCCATCCGGGAAAGGAGCGCACGGACTCGGTACCGGCGCGATTGAAACATTATGTCTTCCGCTTATCTTGTTGTATCGGCAGCCGCGCGTGAAACGCCGCTCCATTTCGAGTGTGGCCCGCAGCCACAAGGACCTGGGACGAGGACGAGACTGGCCAGACCGCGTGGCGTGTCCGTGTGGTTTGACCTCTCTAAGCCGCCAAGGCAGCGACCGGAACGGTTGATAAAAAGCCAAACAATCGCAACGGACCCACGCCGGAACGGTGGGTATGAATCACGAGATAAAATTAAATGTTTGGCCAAAGTCTGACGTGAACATGCCGATAAATTCTGTCGGCTGATTGCCGCGCGGAGGAGGGTGGGGAGGGGGGAGGAAGGAGGAAGAAGTGGGTGGTGGGTGGAGAGAGTAAGGAAAAAAAAAACATCACCACTTCCCTTGCACACAACACGCACATAGCAGTGGTCGAGAACCGAGGACGGTGCACCTGATCGAGTTTTCCCCCTGGCAAAGCTCGATATTTTGCGCCCGATAACGCCACGTCCAGGGCCAAGCCGCCCAGCTGGAGTTTGCCAACGTGCCACGGTGCCTATCGCGGCACCAGGTACCGTGTAATTGCTTCATACACGAGGCCACGTGGTCGAGAAAGGGCCGCGAAAAACCGGGCACCGCTGCATGGTTTGTGCAGCAAATTTCGCCAAGGCCCCGAATGGTCTGAATGGCGTTTGGTTTATGGGGCACCGGCACCGGTACCGATGGAGGATAATAGATAGTAATGAACTTTCGAAAGGGAGTTCGTGGCCGTACACCAGGACAATGGTTGCCCTGTGGTACGGAAAATGGAACGGAAGCCAACCGACCGGTAGTAGTGGTGAAGCAAATCAAATCACCACGCGATGGCGTACCCGTGCGTTTGATCCCGCAGGCGTACGCGCGTTTCGTGGGCCAAACGTAAACTAATAAACTGGGTGTGATTTTTTTTTTTACTTCACCATGTTCAATAACGTTCGCCCCAAACGATGAGCTGTAAAATGGCTACCAGTGAAAGGCCAAACACAACGTTCGTTGACTTTGAGGTGACTTTCTCGCAATGTTGTGCGTGATGAAACGTCTCTCATTTTCCGCCCAGAAACATAATCTAAACGACGCCCCAGCCACAGGGCATCAGTTTTCCCTTTGCACGGTTTTGTGCGCGGTATTTGCGGCTGTTTAGAATTTAATTCAAATATCAGAAAACCCACACCAAATGCTGCAAAACCCTCGATCGGGTCGGGTTACCCGCGTGTAATGTAATGAAATTTATCTACCTATGTGGTGTTGTTATCGGAAAAGCGAAGGTAGGAGCGGAATATTCGGAATCCTCAGTGTTTTGTGGTGCTTCGGTGGTGGGGACGTTTGAAATCACACACACCGAGCTGTGATTTTTGGAACGCGCACGCATGATCCATGGAGCCTGCTCTCGCTTGCTCGCTCTGACCTGCCGTTTGGGTTCATCCCGGTTGCCGCAGTCAAACAATCCATCCCCCGGATGCGCCTGAGTCTGTTGTTTTGGTCGGTTCCCGAGTCCTGTGACAATGCCCATCGTCCAGACCCGACAAGGTATGCACGGTGCGGACCTCGTAACTTTTGACTGGGAGCCTGCAAATACAGTTTATAAATTTGCATCGACTGGTCGTTCGACTGGTCGATATCGGCGACTCTCTGACCGCCGATGTGCCGCTGGCAATAATTATAAAAAGACAGGAGAGAAAGAGTGGATAGCAAAAAAAAAATAACCCATAGCAAATAAAGCTATCTGAAGGGCTTTCGCCAGCACACAGTCCGTTCACCTGCCACCAATCATGCACGCGGCATCCAGCGGTGGGACACGCGAGAACAAACAAGCACCCACTAGGGTTGGAGCCAGTGGGACATGGAGCCCCAAAAAATATGGCCTCACCCAAAACACACCCAAGATGGGTGCCAGAGAAACACGAACCTGCAACACCGAACACCGTGGCCGTTGTGTGGTGCTCGATCGGCATATTTATCCCACCACCGGGACATGCGCTTGGGCGAGCGAACGAAATCCAAATCCCACCCACCGGGTGCTGTCCGCACAAAATTGAAAGCAAATACGCCCGACCCGGTGGGTGGGAAGGCAAAAAACCGCCTAAACAGGCGCAAAATTACACCGCCTCCGGCAATGCCAAAAAGGCCAAAGCCAAACCGCAAACATGGGACCGCGCAACCGGAAACCGGTACCGTCCTCGGAATGCAATTCCAGTCGCGTAAAAGCGATTAAAAACGCACTGCAGCCCGGGTTTGCGCTTCCCACCCCCCCAAGGGAGAAGCTGCACGGGCGATTCGATTCCGAGCGAGGGATTTAAGCTCATAAAATTGCATAATTGTGTTTTCACCATTGTTTCGATTGCCGATTCTCGGGGCGCGCCGGAACGGACGTACGGTGGCGTTTCTGAGTGCCGAATGGCGACACGATCTAATGAATGCGCCGATGGGAGCGCAGGCCACCATTTCCAGAATGCTGGTGTCGATTGCACGACTTCTGGTGGTGTGTTGCAAACGTGCCGGTCGTGCTCTGGCCCGAAATGCAGGACGGAAAAGTGGAATAAACAAAAAAAAACTAAAAGGCACAGGGAGGCGGAATGACAAAATGACATTACAACACGGGAATTATCCGGACCGTTTGTGGTTCGGCTTGGCGGTGGCGCCTAAGTGAGCCTATTGTGCTATCGGGTGAGCTTGCACGTGGTTCGAATGGCCGGGTTGCAAATATTTAAAAAGCATCCGTGAATGAGTGTGTGTGGATAGCATTTAGCGGAGCTTGTGTGTTCGATGTATTTGCTGTTTTTCACCACGGCATTGTTTTCAACCCTTTTGAGGAGCAAACAATACAATATTGGCGCTGAAATGGAAAATGTTTAAGCAGCTTAGCTCGGTGTTTTGTTCGATTTGAGACGATAAAATAATTAGCTCTTTTATGCGAGCCGTCATCAGCTTATGACAGCTATCGAAGTAGCCATTGCGCGTAGGTTGCTAAGGTGAATAATTTATCGTGTGCCATCATTATTGTTGGTATTGTTATTTATTTAAGAACGGCCTGGCCGGTTATTAGATTTGAATAATTTTTTGTGAGCTGAAAGGCATTTCCTCCCAACAGCCGCAGAGAGCCTTATCCCGGGCTTACTCGGTTAATGTGCCATCATTATGCTAAGTAAACAATAGTTTGACTATGAGTTTACTATGAGTTAGCGTATTATAAGCTTACTATACACTGAACCACCAGGCGCCTCCATTACATTCTCTAACCATCATGCAATGTACAATTTTTCAAAAAAAGTTGTTGGATTACATGAACAACGCGTCTATGTTTAGAAAGCTAACTTTTAGTATCAACATGATGCATCCTAACGATGGTTTATCTTAGCGAATTATTGCCAAAATTGAGCATTCACCACACCCAGGGATGAAAACGCCCATCCGACATGCTTTCAGCTTGCCTCTGCCAATTGTCCCTCGTGTGGCACGGGAGAAAGTTTCCTTTAAGCAAATTAAGCACATTGCCCACTCACGTTCGCACCAGAGAAACTGTCTTCAATTGTTGGCCAATCCAATAAAGCGAGCTAATCATCAGCGGTGCTCCAACACCGTCGGACGAGCACGTGCGCTTGAGGGGAAAAACTTCCCGAGATACCTTGTGACCGCGACCGACCGCTTCATCATCCATCGCGCATTGGCTTCGAAAAGAGGCCAACGGCCTGCGCAAGGTGCCAGTTTTCGATCGGGTGGCCCGAGCCTTTAATGACCTGTTCCCTGGTGCCCGGTGGCCTTCCCGAAGAGCCTTGAGTAGAGGCCGAGCGGCTCGGAATGTTGCAGTATATCAACAAAGATATTAACTTTTAGACACGTAATTTGATCCCAGGGCACGCAGCGTACATACCGAAGCGAGGGCCCGAACGTCACGCAGCCAGAAGCGTGAGGAGCGAAAAAAAATAAAAGCTAAAGCCAGCGGATCCGCTACGGCACCGTAGACACACGATGGGCAAAGTTTTTAAGCAAAGTCCATCTCCCAGAAGATATATCGCTCACGTTCGCCGGCTAATAAAATGCTCCTCCGTGCAGAACAAATGCACGCTGAAATCTTTCGCGTAGCGCCAGAAAGTTTGCCCCCGAATCTGCGTCCCGGTCCCGGTAGGCGAACGCGATGGTGACTACGGAGCGATGGCTAGAACCCGGGGTCCGAACGAAATCATTCGCGATGATTCACGTCAAAGTTGGCGTTATTTAATCTCGCTCGAAAGTTTCACTTGCACTTACGATAATGTAACGCCGTTGCCATGGGAGACGTGATGCACAGCCGGCCTCGCGAATCCCATCCCCGAAAAAGAAGAAGAAGTAGAAGAAAAGAAACGGACAGGATCGGACCCGACGAGTGGAATACCTTTCGGGATCATAAATCCATCCCCGTGACGTGGCACAGGGCGCTTCCCGCGGGGTTTTGTGGCTGAAAGATTTCGCCAAAACGATCTGGCGTTTTGCTGGCGCAGCGTGAACGAAATGATGTTTTCGATTGCAGCAGAAAAATGTGCGCGTTTCTCGTCAGCGCCAGCATGGAACATGTCTTTCGAGAAAGTAATGGTTGCGGGATCAAAATAAATTGATGCACTAGCAGGGTTCTATCCATCACACAATGGTTTATCGGAGAGCGGTTCAGTGCATGTGAGCAATTTCCCATTACTTGGATTTGCAATTCGTTTCAATTCATTCCTCCTAACCGATCAGACTACGATATTTGCCTCTGATGGAGACGCCTGGTGCTTCGTAGAGTGGAAATAGTTACATGCATTTTTCGAATGATTTTTTTTTTCAATAAAATTCAAACAAACCTCAGCCAAATAATGTGCAAAAAAAAACGTTACGCAAAACACGGCCCATGGCTTTGGATGTTTTAAAACTTTGTTTACTTACGCACGGAAGCATCATAAAATAACGAACCTAACACGCCCCAGCACGTACGCCCCAGCAGCGCCGACAGCTCTCTGAGGACATTTTTTATGCACATTCCTCGGCACATTTCTCATGCGGCATTTGGTGGACGGTTTTTCTTTTCATTTTCCTCCCTCCCAGCATCGCTCGTTTTAACCCTATCATCAATGCTAACGATTCTCTTGTTGCCTTTCGCCACAATCGCCACCGTTTATCGTAATGCTGGTGTCCTTGGCCAGTGTTTTATATCCCCCAAGGATGAGAGGCGTTCCAAATAGTCAAACACACGCATGCACACAAAAACATACGCGAATGTGCGCCAAACACGAAAGCAGGCAGATAAAAAGTTGGTATAATTTAACCATTCCCACCCGGTGTTGAAAACGATGCAAATAATTCATGCATGATACATAGGAACTAGAGAACAAAGGCGCCCGCCCCTATTCTCGGGGTTCGCTATGGCGGTGGCTCGTGATTCGTTTTGAATTACGACCACTTTTTCCCACCCGTAAACCCCCACCAAGCACTTGCCACAAGCCAGCCCCCACGAGCAGCCGTAAAATGGCTTCGATTCGAAGACAACTCCCCGGGATGCAGCAAATATGCTGGGCGGGAGCGCACCAAAAACAATGCATCTTGCGTGCTCTGTGGGGCCGGCAACCAGCAGGCTGCCCCACTTTCGCGGGCCAAGCCACACAAAGCCCCCTAAATCAAAGTGCCGCTGAAATGAAGCAATCAACGGCAGCGGTAAGTAATAACCCGCAACCCGGAACGCAGGCACCGGAACACCCGGACCGCTAGTAAGCGCGAGATAAGACGCCGTACGATCGGATGTGCCGTGAAAGTTCGGACCACTCCGGGCCCTTTCGATGGGTCCGCCTCCGAAGGGTGGAGTTTGTGTTTGCGTTTGATGCTGTGTCCTTTTTGGTGGTGGTTCATCCGAGTGCCGTTTCCGGTGGGTTGGGGTTTGTGAATCGGCAGGCGATTCGAAGGGCACTTTGCGTTCACGGAATTTGTCTTCAAATTCGGTCGGTACTTACAACAATATTAGAGTTTTACTACTGCAGTAAGTAAGGTTGTTGAAACATGTGAAATATTTCACATTGAAACCTTTCAAACTCATGAACGATTTGAATGATTAGTTCATTCATTGAATTTTTGTAGATAAAAGTTTTATGAAGTAATGTTACTATTCTTACAATACTTCAAACGCTCCAATGTGATAATAGTGCAATAATAAAATGCACCGGTTTGCACTCTATCGGATCTCGAAAGCGCTCAGCCAGCATAGCACCGAAAAAAAAGGAACGATGCTATGCCCAGCCGCATAGCAAGAAATGTGGTTAAATTTATCGTGGCTAAATAGATCGTTATACTGCCATCGAGGGAGCATTAATTCCCATTCGCAAGAGCCACATTTTTGCGTTTTACTGGCGAACCAAACACTACTCATTCTCTCTTTCTCTCCCTTTTCACGACATTTGTCTCAATACGACCATTTTCCATACCCAACGGCTGGCTCGGAACGCCTTGAAGACGTTCTAGTTTCTAGCTGTGGATGTCGTCGGTTCTTTTCTTTTCACAAAAAAAAAAATCAACGGTACCTTAGAAACCATCGCCACCCCAGACTCGGCATCCATAAAGAGCCAAATCGCATTCGTTTCTTTGTTTATTTTTTCGGTGAGGTTTGCTTTCACTCTGCTGGCTGCTTTTTCTCTCTCCCTCTCTCTCGCGGGCCACAAAAGTTGCACCAGAATGGTTGAACATTTGCCGCCGCAAAGGCTGCAGATCGGTCGCAACGGAGCAAAAGTTCCGGGGACAAGTGCGCGCCCCGAAAAACAAAAACCAGCGAGCACTGCCGACCGGCAAATATGCTTAATGAGAGGGAAAGGATATACTGCTCGCCCAAGATTACGGGAATTCATTGCACTTTGCGAATAGTTTCGCCACGATGCAGCAGGTCTTGTGCGCGGTTTTGCGTGTGTGTGTGTTCATTCGCGTCCCAATTCCACCCCACGTGCGTAGAGGGTTTCGCTTTTCGCATCGTGAGGAAAACTCGCACGAAAACACTCCGTTACTTTACGGAGCGTAAAACGCGCAACATTTTAATGCAGTATCTTATTTAACGGTTGGAAGCGTTACAAAATCTTGCACCGGGCGCTCGAGTGGCGCGTTTGCGCGGGAAATCCTTCATCGCCATGGCTCATCATAATCGTGTAACTTTTCGTTCGTGAAAAGTTCCCATCCCAAACCGGTGTATCGTCAGCTCCAACGATGTAACGAAACATAGAAATGTGCGGTTGGGTTCTTTCGCAAGCTTTTTAAACTTCTCCACCAGCATCAGCGGCTTATTCAAGCGTCATCTGAGCACGTGTGCTTTCAGAAAAAAAGGCAGGCAGGTCCTATTTTGCGTTATTTACGACAGCGAAACTTACATTTTATTTAACACTTATTTGTCGTTACACAGTAAAGTGTAATGAGCCACTTTACACGCTTCAATACATCTAGCTCCCGGTAGCGAAATAACCGTAAAGTTAATCTATCTCCCCCCCAAGCCAGGAAGAAGCCGGGAACCATCGCATCTGGATATCCGGTCATTATCTGCTGGTCGCTCGGTGAAGCAAAACAAGCAACACTAGACATCCACATCAACAACTGCGCGATAGGAAATGAAACAAAATGCCCACCCAAAGCTGCGCTCCTTTCTGTCCTATTACTTCGGACAAAACCGGCCTGTCCAACAACACCCAAAATAGACTCCAGCGCACCAGCACAAACCCGGCAAAAGTGTCAGCTCATTAAAGAAGCCATTTCCGGTGAAAAGAAACGCCACCGCCGCCATGTGATTCCGTGTCGTCTCGTGTCTTTTGTAGTGGAAAGGTGCACCATTTACAAAGCACCACGAGCGCAAGCGGCAAACAGCCAGGGTACGATGAATTGGCCCGGTGCGAAAATCGTCCTCGTGTTCGAGTGTTATTGGTTGGAAACGGCAGATAGAGAGCAAGCGCCCCGTGGCCCAGCCCGGTCCGTAATGGCTTGTTATTAGAGTTTGTGTTATAAAATTAAATAGCGACCATGTTTCCTTAATGACTGCCGGGGCGTCATGTACACCGTGAATCATCATGCCCGGGCCCGGCCAAAAAACCCAACCAACGAAACCAAAACTACACCACCTCCAACAAAGCCGTTGGATGCCTGGGGATGGAACCCGTCGTTGATAAATATATCATAAGAGCGAGCGCCGACCGGAACAGAGACACCAGCCACGGTGGGTCCAGGATGGAACGATTAGTGAACCCTGGGCCACCTCGGGGAAATCGAGGATGCCCCCTAGATGGATCGCGAGGCGAGACGCACGTCCGGAACACGATGGCACGGAACGGAACGAACGATCGAACGGTCCACAAAACCCGGCGCGAAGGATAACTTCTTTAACGCGGCCGGTCGGCCTCCCAGCGGCCGAGGTGGAAGATTAATGCAATAAAGAACCGTAAGCGTGGTGCCAGCTGCTGCCACGGGTGCCGGAAACGTGATCAAACTTTTGATACTGACATCACGCTTTTGTGTGTCTTGTTCCTCGTTTTTCTTTTCTTTTTTGGAGGGAACCAAGCATGGCAGTAAATGACACTCACAGCGGTAGAGACAGCCATCGAAAGGCACTCGCCGGTGGCACGAAGTGGACTTTAAAATTAAAGCTTATCGCCTCGATCAGCATCCGGCCGGCTGACGGGTTCGAGATGGCATCGAGGTGCCTAAGGTGCCGGGAGATAAATTTATGTGTACCCCACCGCAGGCAGACCAGGCCAGGACATGCTTCCGGTGTGCGAAGGTATAACGTATCGATAACTAAGCCACTTTCACCCAAAAGCCGGCGCATGGCCTTGGAAGCCACGCGGCACCACCGCGTACGGAAAGGACGTAAATAGATAACGGTGATTAGGCAGCACGGCACGACCGTTGCCATTAATAAAATATCGCACCAGCAGCGCCCACGCCAGCAGGGTCTTTCGCGGATACGAACACGACGAACCTGCCCAACACGGGACCGGTAAACGGTTCCGCCCGGTCAGCGTGGCATCGTTTCCAGGGGCGCTTGTCACGAAAAAACGCACCTCCAAACGGCGTGCGCGTGCCTTTCATCTCGCGTAATGAGATCAAATTGGTTCAAAACAGTGCTTGACAGTCCATTAGAGCGCCCATCGCTACGGGTGGCGGACGGAAAATGGCCAGATGGTGTTTCTTCCGTTGGTGGCGTGGAAAAATGACGCGGTTTTGTGGAAGGAGAAAAACAAAACACCATGGCGTAGCGAGAAACGCGGACAACGGAAGAAGATCGGAAAGTAGCGCAACATGGTAGTATAAACGTAAATGGCAACATCGTGCATATTCGACGCTTGCTTTGATGAGCTTACAGTGAAGGAGCCTTTTTCAGGAAATCTCTTGTAGCCCCACGTAATGAATGCCACAAAATTAAGACAATTAATTGCATCAGCTGTACAAATAGACACAAACAACATTCCGATGTAATGAAAGTACGCCTTTCGAGTGCCACAAAGGCCACCCCCAGCGAAGGCGGAAGTAGCACGCATTTCTTTTCTGCAGCTCAATCTTATGTCGGTGGTTACGAGATTTGGGTTAAGAAAACTTTTATCTAACACTCTCCACACCAAGCTCCTATGGCGTTTCTTTTTATAACAATGGGCGACCTACTGGCGGCACTTTGTCATAAAGAAATTGGACGGTATTACGGATGAGAAATTACGTCGGAGCATGGGGGGAAAACTCGAACAAAACCCCAAACAACAAACCTAACCTGAACCGGGAGAAGGCACCCGGTAGCAGCAAAACAGGACGGTTATAATCCAATAAACAATTATTCTTATTAATACACACCGCCATCGAGGTTGCTCGGACGCGATAATTAGTTGCTGACTTGAGCGGTAGTAACTGAATTTACTTGCCCCCGATTCGGCTTCAGTCCATCCAGCTGTAATGCTGTAGTACTCCCGCCGGTTGGGTAGTGAAAATTATCCTTACTCGGAACGCACCCCCGGAACGGCATCCCGAAAAGGCACCGCTCCGGGAGGAGGATGGTCGCAGATAGCCGTGGTCCCCTGCCGTGGACTAATCAAAGCGAGACGGTGGCCTTTCGGGCGGCGTGATGAAATTAGGCGAAACTTTTGTTCTTCTGTTGACTCGGCGCTATTCGATGCGCAAAATATGCTGATTAATCAATGTGAAAGCATGCAGCTGTCGGGCCCGCGCGCAAATGTCCGGCACGCGGACCACAAATAAACGGTCACATCATGGTCGTATTTTCCCATGATCAATGGCTTATTGTTATTGGGCGCTTTTTTTTTGGGAGGCGGAGGAGTGTCGAGAAACCGGGCGTCTTATCTCTAATGAAACTCAGTGTGATTTTATTCGTTTCTGCAAGCGAAAGAAAAGAAAAAATACCCCAACGGCCTGTAATGGACGGATGAATGTAGTGTTTCACGTAGCTGGAAGCATAAGCGAACGTATGCCGTAAAGGAAGTTTTTGTTTGACAAGCGATGGTTTTCAATATGATTTTCAGAAGAAAATCTGCACATAAAGCTTTGCTACCTAATTCAAGCGAGTAGCTGTTAACACAACGTTACGGAGATTCTGATAATACCTTTGAAATAAGCGATAAAACATTAGCGAATTTGTATGAGAATTGCCCAAAAAAATTATGAATGTATGCTTAATTCGTTAGCAGACCCACTCAATGACGCAT
The DNA here is from genome assembly GCF_943737925.1 of Anopheles nili. Taxonomy (NCBI): domain Eukaryota; kingdom Metazoa; phylum Arthropoda; class Insecta; order Diptera; family Culicidae; genus Anopheles; species Anopheles nili. The sequence goes on from NC_071292.1 coordinate 9,657,068, forward strand.
TTGCCTTCAATTAGTAACAGCCATCACGAGGCACAAACCACACGTTATTACCCCCTAAAGGCAAAAGCCCTCAGCGCCAGTGGTTGATTGATTCGTCCACCCAACTTGCTATCCTTGCGCGGTGGAACACATGTTCCGCGCGATCGATCGGCTTGCAATAATTGATAATATTGACAAACTAACCAACCCCACTAGGGCTAACCTAGAGCAGCAAAAAAAAGGTAATTTCCTTCCCCGTTTCGGGCACACACCTCGCACAAACACCCCGACCAAAGGCAGCGTCAAGCGTCAGTTTTTAAAGCGGATATCACCCCGGAATGCCACCAAATAGATTCAATTTCCGGCATTTGACACCAACTCCCGTCGGGAGGAGTATCGACCTCCCATCGAACCCCTGGTCACCTGGGGATGCATTAACCACAAAGCCATCGTTCGGGCAACCAGAAACTTTGCCCACGCCGTGAGAAAACCGGACGAGCGTGTCAGGTGAATGCAATGGCCCGCAAGGAGACCCTTCAGCTAGGCCAAGGCGAAGGCAGGACGCATCATAACAATCAGGGTCCGATGAATGAGAAATTAATTAAAGCCAACACAACCCGCGCACAAATTAACTGCACAACGACGACCCCGAGGGAGAACGGCCATGGGGTCGGATTGACTGGGTTGTTGATGTCGGTGTGCTTCTCATTTGCAATCGACACCCCTTGCCGGGTGTCTTTAAATGGCCCGGGTGGCCCAAAACTCACCGCGTGGGTGTGAAGGAGCAGTCGGAAAACTCCCTTTTCCCAAGCGCCTTCTTTCCATAGCCTACTGAGCGAGCGGGTGTTAAAATGGGACCGGAAAATATATTGCCTGTCAAAACAGGCGCCTTAACCGGGCGTAAAGGACGAAGTCAGCGGGCAGTGGGTCGGGAAAATATCATATTTTTCGTGAAGCAACTCATTCTCTGCACTGGAAGGAAGGTAAACGGACCGAAATAGAGCCACGCACACACACACACCTTTTCATACGAAAAATAAATTACAACCACCAAAGGTCGAGCGTATCCTACCGGAGCTCGGATCCGTTGATGATCAATGGGCAAGCAGAAAGAAAGGATGTAACTTTATCTCCCAGGCTATCTCGGTGGTTGGCTTCTTTTGCACCCCGATGAAGCTCATTTACTGCGGAGGGTAAACTTGTTTACACGCAATCAACCTGCTTGCTGCCGCAGAACTCCCTGTTTTTTTTAAGGTGAGATACGATACGCCACACCTCGTGGATAGCAACATTCGGTTGCGAATGTGTTGAGGGAAAATTATTAAAGATGTGTCTGCGAATTGTTTCATTAGCGAAACCGGTAGCTCATTTCCTTTAACGCTTCGGTTGCGTTCATTTCATTTTCCTTGAGTGGCGATTTAGGAGAAAAACTTGTGTTTAAATTGAAGAAGATGTAAAAATATTCCACCGATCGAGTTGAACGAAAACAATCCTCTAAAAAGTGGCAACCCCCGAATCGGAAATCCTAATGAGCATCATAAAATCATACCAGCACGGTTCGCGGCGTGATCGATTGTGCTCACCTGACGGCATCAAAACACACGTCTTGCGAACGCTAACGCGCCACCGAACACTAACGATCAAACCATTTGCATACTCATAACGAGTGCATCTGTCAGAACCCAGGCACTAGCGGCACGATAACGATTCGCCAGCTCAAGAACTTTAGGGAAAAAAAGGGCAGCAGATAACCAACAAAAAAAACCCGCCACCATTCGCACTCATCGGACACCGAAAATTTGTCCGCCCGGCCACCGGTGGCACCGGCAACGAGCGAAGAAAATCGATTTCCACTTAACGTGATTTGAATTTTTCCGTGAGTGATTTTGAATATTTGAATGTTATTTTCACCACGCAAGCGAGCGAGCGCATTTACTTACTAGCGCCCGGAACACACGCCACGGGGGCACGGCCGATATGCGCAGCATATTTTCATTGTTGGCACTGCCCGGTCCCGAAGAAAAGTCCACCGGAATGTCCTGCAGCATGTCCTGGCAAAGCCAAAGTCACCCTTCTTGAGCAGGACGAGCGGCAGTTCGATTTTGAGCTGGTGGCTGGTACACCGGGAGGGCAAAAGAAAAACCCCACCCTCGCGTGGGTGGGATTGATTTTCAAGTGGAAGTGAAATTTACATTTAAAGTGACTTTCATTTTTCTTCCCAGCCCCACCGCCTCTAAAAAGCACGGGAACCTCACAAGAAAAACGCTTCCAGGGTGGAGAGAAGAGAGGCCCTCAAGAATTGGCCGCACACCAGGCCGGCAATAAATGGGACCGGTCCGAAATCATTCCGTTCGATAGTCACGCCCTGAGAGTCGGTGGTGGGTGGATTTTATGGATTTACTGCACATCCCGTGCCGTTCACCTGCACACGCGTGGAGTCCGCATTTCGCTCCGGGATCGGGCACTCGAATTTATTACCAGCCCCGGCCCGGATTTTGGACCTTTTTTTCCTACTTCCGGTCGGATCTCCTTGCGAGATGCTGCATGCGATCCTCATCGAGCAATTCAATCACGCACACATCGCTCAAGAAACCCGGAACACGGGGTGGTGCTTTTGTATCACTGGGTCGACCAAAACTACCCTCACAGTTGGTTCCCAGGTTTCGGGGATGCTTTTTCCAGGAGTCTGCCTATCGTAGCCGGACCTCAGCCGGGGCGAACATTTATTGCCGGGAAATTTCAATAAATACCATTACCGGGATGATTTAAATTAATGATTTACAACTGGCCGGGATGTCGCAACACGTGTGTGTGTGTGTTTGTGTGATGCATTTCCGTTCTTTTTCTTTTTCGTTTCGGCCATTTTCACAAATAATGGCGCCTTTTTTCCGAGCCAACTCGCATATGTGCCACGCTGGGTCCGAGTGCGTTCCCCGAACGGAAACACCGCCTGGGAGGTTGAAAAAACTGGTCCCGCATGGCGAAAGAAACGCGCGCCTTTTATTCACCCCTCGTTCGATCGCGTTCGATGGAGGGATAGCAAAAAAAAACAAATCGAACAAAAGCAAACAGGTGATTAATTACTGTTTCACAGGTGATGCGAACGATGTTAAATTGCGAACCTCCCGGCCTGGTTCGCGCTCTGTTACGTTTGCGCTCATTTGCGAGCATTCCGCCAGTAAAATGGGGCCACAGTTCCACGGTAATTGCGCTTCAGGTGACGTGGGACACCCACGCATGTGTGTGTGGGTGCGTGGCAAACGATGTAAAATTCGCGCTTTCGAGCCCATTCGAGCAAATGACGCATAATTACTCATGTTTGGCGCATTTGTTTTTTCCCGCCACCGATTGGCCTCGATTGTACTCGATCGGCGTTTCTTTCCCATTTTTATGCCAAAATTAGCCGTTTGATGAAGCGGCTGTGAAATTCCCCGGAAAATTAATGATCATCGAATGCAGATCACAAGCACCAGCTTCGATGTGCATCTCGATGTACAAAGGTGAGCATTATTCTACAAAGATCCAACCAAAATCATCCATTCCGAGCGCGTTTAAGGTGTCAAATGGCACCTTTCAGCGGTGTCGGGGAGCTGCATATAGCTAATATGCTTCATTAAAGTGCTCACACCCGCCCGGGAATTGAAACATAATTGCTCGCTTAAACAAGCCTCGTTCGCGAAAATTGACTGATAGCGATGCCTCGGAAACACTCTCCACTCTCGTCCCAGTTAGATGCCATAAATCTTCGACGGGGCCATCTCTTGCTCCCATCGTGACTGATCGTCCTGCACCAAAACCCACGCAAAACCCTCCCCCGGAGGCGACGTGCTGCGACGAGGATTAATAATGATAAATAGAGCTAATCAACGGTTAACCGACCGCGCATTAGCGGCCGATCCGCGCTATCCAGTGGCCACCGGGAACCGATCGAGAAAGATTTGCGAATCGCAAACCCAACGGAGGACACACTTCCGCTTCCGGCCAAGGCAATGGATCTTAATTTTACGCTCCGTTCGTTCGCACAAACTCGAACCAACCTCGATGGAGTCCGGCCAATAAATCACCGGCCGCGCACCGGATGAGCCAATAAACAAATCATATCTTGGCAGTTCGACGCGCGGCTTCACCCACACACCCACCTCGGCGTACTTGGCGAGACCGACGACGAACATCGATGAATGCCACCGTGGAACCAAAAAGGGGTGGGCTCTGGACGTGACATCGTCAGCAAACGACCAGAAAACACAATAATTAAATCATGCTCGCCTCGTTGTTGAAGTGTTTGCGGGTGTTTTGAACGAGGCGCACGAGGCGAACATGCGACCACCGGCATCGTTCCGGCCAACTGTCGTCCTGTGACGTGACTCTCGACCGTCGCCCAAGGATGCCGGTGAAGCTTCGGCAAAACAAAAGCATTATCATAGATCAATCTTTACGATGGCGGCGATGCGCTGCGCGATTCGGTCGAATTGTCGGAGGCCCGCGATCCCCGGAGGCCGATGTTTATGTGAATCACTCACCCACCCCCGAGTCCGCGTGGGAAATGGCCCTTCCCTGCCTCTTTCCCACCACGTGGGACATAAACTGTCGGATCCGGTTTCGTCAATTTCACAACCCGCTCCCACGCGGTTGGTGCTTCTTGTTGGAGATTCCAAACGGTGCTTGTATTACTCTCTTTTTTTTTCTCTCCTGTCCTTCGTGTGCTGGCTGGTGTGTCAACAAGCCCTGGCTGGAAGGTGTCTTTTGGGTGGTGCAGAGCGCGCAGGATATATCGCCAACCCACACCGATCCCGAGACACGCAAACAAACAGATATTCGAATGGCATTCCAACCGAACCGAGCGAACGGCCATCTCCGGGAACCCCGCGCGGGGAAGTTATGATGCTGAGCTGTTGTTTTACTGCTTCTTATCGTTCGGGTGGTGGCAATAAATGCAAATATTGCGCCAAACGCAAAACCCCTGCCTCAAGTCCCCTGTTTCGCACCATAACGACCCCGGAGTGGTGAACGCGCGCTTGTAAACGCAACCGTCACTGACAGACGGTGTCGGTGGTGGTTATGAGCCGAGGATGAGCGAAGCAGGCTGGCAAAGTGATACAAACACAAAGACAACACTCTAGCGTTTTCCGGGGCCCTCGGGGGTGTTTTCCCTAGCGCGCAGCAGCCTGGCTGGCCCGCGCGCGTACATTCCCAATCGAAACCCTCGAGCCTCAAGAGGACGGTGGCGTTGAACAAACACACAAACACACACACAGAGAGAACTCGCCGTGCTTTGGTCGCCATTTCCATTGCCTGCGAGTGTCGTTGTCGCCCGAAATGGAGCCAAATGTTATCGAGAGCCGGGTAGGTTAGAATCTATCCCGTTTGCTATCCGCCAAACGGACGACGAACGGCTGCCGGTTTGCCGGTGCTCATTCATATCACTCAGCAATTTAGCTTGCCATCTCGCCCCCAGCTGCGTTTTCTTTTTCGATCGCTCGCTGGATGAGGAAAGTTCTTTGATATCCATCTTGCGGCCCTCGTACGATGTTTGCTCCCTCGTGTCTGCCGGCTGTAACGAGTGTTTTGCTCGAGGATTCCCACCGGACATCGTCACCAGATGGCAGCCAGAAGGAAGGAGGATGGTCAGGACATCCGGGTACCAGTCACCGGGTTTCGTCCAGCTCACCAAGGACGTGCGCTTGTGCCATGCCGACCGGAAGTGGAAAAGCCAGGCAGCACCGATGCAAAGCAGGAATAACGAGAACATTAGGAGGATTTATGGGTACAATGCTGAAAACAATAATAATGATTGTAAACAAGCTTCGACCGGAACGGAGCTGGATGGAGATGCGTGCCGGCATCCGAGATCCTGCCGATAGGCCTTTGCCTCTCCCCCGAAAGAGGCGATAGTCGGAATTTAATGGATGGCTGGACGTTTAGTGTCCTGCGTCCTGCGAGGCCCTGGCTGGCTGGCCTGACCGGATCAACGGGTGATGGGATGATTCGGCAAATGATTGAGATGAAGCTCTTCGGGGACGCAGGACATCACGATCCGCAGGACGAATGTGTGTCAGAGAGAGAGAGAAACAGGTTCGACTCGAAGATGTTTTTTGCTTCTTTTTTGTTTTTCAGACATCGACACGACTCACTGACCCCGGGGAGACGTGGAAGATAAAATGGCGCAATTTAAGGGCAGCTCGATCGGATCTCGGGCGGACATTAATTGAACACGGCCGTAAACTGTAATAATGATGCAGCTTATCGGACTGACTGGCAGCAGTAGCAAATTTAATCAGCTTTATTTACGCCAAGTTGTCTATAAACTGGATGGCGCTCGCTCGGATTCTCGCTTGCGCCAATAATCAAGATTAATTAGAATATTATGAATTGTGTGAGTGTGTGTGGAGAGAGAAAGGCTTTGTGTTTAAACAAGAAGTTATTGTCCCGGGTAAAGCACTTTGCGTGAACATTTTCGTAGATGTGATTTATTCTCATCCCCGCCGAGAATACATCAAAGTCATTAAATCGAGCTTAAATTTATTCAACTTACATGGCAAAGGGGTACACGGTAGCCGAAATAAAAAGGAACCCGAACAAAAGGCCAGATCGATCCGGGCGTCTGCTTGAACGCGCCCAGCAAACGGATTCCTGTCCTTTTTCGGAAGGGGATCCGAAATTATCGCCTAGGGGTAGCCCAGGCCATGAATTTACTTAAAAAGCTTTCCAACAGCAATTTATTCGACATGTTTCTGCTCCGCGCCGTCACCGTTTAAAACGGGCAGACAAAACGGAAAATCCCATCTAATGGAACATAAATGTACCAGAAGCATCGTCACTGGCGTACACACACACAAACACACGAACGTGCCCTGTCTCGGGGAACAAAAATGTGGCCAAAGAGCCACTCGAAGGTACCGGAAGCCGGGCAAGCCACACACAACCCGAAACAGGGCGCGGATCTTCGCCTCCTCCGGTGGGTTTCTTCGTTTTTTTTTTTGTTCCTCGGACGCAGTTCCACGCACCACATTGGCGGACATACGATTTTCTCGTCCGTCGAGCTGCTGCTGCTGCTGCTAAAAGCTTTGCGGAAATTCTTCCACCCAGCTAACACGACTGACCGCACCCTGGTCCACGATGGAACGGAACCACCGGACGCGGATCATTCGATTCGCTCGCGCGAACGATTCCCATCCCACCCCGTTCGGTGCAAAAGGGGGATGAAGATCCAAAATCCCGCACCCAGCCACGGCGAGCCGTAACGCCGTGATGCGCTTGTACCCGTTTGCTATCTCTTTAATTAGAACTGTACCCGAGATTATGTGAGATTACACTTGAAAATACAATTCTCCGCGTTATTTGCAATTCGCCCGGCAGTCTGTGAGCAAAGGCCAGTAAGACGGGGGAGGAAGCCCCTTTGTCTTGCGTTTCACCACCCTCGGTGCTCGTTAATGTTGCAAAAGAATGTTGCGGAAGTTATTGTCGACCTCGGGCTCCCGTTTGGGGTGGGGGCCATCAGTGTCCGCGAAACCGACCGTGGGCTGTGCCGTGCAGGGAAGTTATGCTTTCCGTCCGATTCGCTCACCCAAACCCATTAGTGCGGTACGATGATCTTATCGAAGAAGCGAGCAAGAAGCGGGTGAGCTTGTAAGAAACGGGGGTGGCCAGCACAAATTGTGCCATTGTGTGAGACGGGTTTCGAGGCGGTCCCATTCCGAGCGAAGGATCTTCGGTTGGGTTAAAACGTTTCATTTCGATTGTAGACCGTTGTACGAAGGCAACTGAACTGCATACATTTTGTTTCGATCGGTTTAACATGCAACATTAAAACATTAACATCAACGCGAGAAGTTTGTGTTGGTTTTTTTAGTACGCTTGAAGCTGTTGAAATGTTTCAGTGAAATATTTCACCCACCCCTTTGAAGTGCAACTCGAAGCTGCTAGGAACTATCATGGCTTGCTGATCGAACTGTAGATTCCGAACATTCTCCCAATCAGGCTCCCGGTGTTTGATGTGAGGTCCCGATAGGAATCCCAATAGTTACGCTAAGTCGCTATGTCGAAACTATTCCGAAAGCGATTACGGAGGCCGGAATGCGGCACGTAAGCGCTTCCAATTACCTCGCTCATCGTCAGCAACGCTTGAAATTCGATTTACACTCTCGAAACTTCTCAACGAGCCGAGTTGTTAGCCGAAAAATAGAGCTACTTCAAGAAACTACACGAACCGGCGCTTGAGCACACCTGCATCGGAGCTTGCAACCTGTCTGGGGGGTGAGTGGGTGGCTTCTTCAACCCTCAGAACCCACCCACTCTAAGCTATCGTGTTGGCCACCCGAGCATACGGATTCCGGATCCTCCGGTTGCCGGTACAAGTGTTGCATGGCAACATGGCAATAAGGCACGAAATAAAACCAATTCACGAAACCACCCACACCGCCCATTCGACTAAACGGAACATCTTCATGCGGCCAACCTGTCACCGGCATCGTACTCTCTCATTCTCTCACACCGATGCAACCAACGGACGACCGACCAGACAAACCGTTCTGTCAACGTTAGCAACCGGCAACTGGCTGGTAGGCTAGCAGGGAAGCAGATTAAAAATCACCACAACGTCAACCGTTGCCCGGTTCCAACCACCCGGTGCACCCGGTCGTCCTTCGCCCATTGACCCGTGCACCGAACGGTTCGCTTCCGGGACACCGAAATGCTGACTCCGAAAGCGATTGCTGCAACAGTTTACATTTTTAGCAGTGACGGTTTTGACATAATGACGTGCAACATTTATTACGTGCCACACGGCATCCGCAAGCTTCCCATCGCCGAGGGCAAGCTCCTGGTTTGGCTGGGCGTTCCGAAAACGGGGGAGGTCAATTCATCCTCCCCCACCCAAAGTGCGCCCTCAGCACCGTGACAGGCGCTGGCACCCGATGGCTGATGAAGTACGACCGGTTCCGCTACGGACAGCTGCTTGACATCGAAGTTCTTAATCTCGGCGTAGCGCCAAGCGCTAAGAGCGCTTTTCCGGATCAACCCGGAACGCCCACCATGGAAGGGCTTTCTCTTTCCGGGATGCCAGGCGTCGTCTTGGACGACAGGACGAAGAATCGCCAGCATTCGCCACGACACGCAACAGACAGGCGGCAGACGGGACGCCGCAAGAGCTTTTCGCTTGCCCCGTGGCTAACGGGCGTTTTGGTTTGGCTTCCGAAAGTGGGTGTGACAAGCTGTTGAAGGAACTAACCGAAACGATCAGTTTGCGCTCGAAACCCGCTCGCACCGGGACGTGATTGAGGTGAGCAGCCGCCTGCTGTGATGGGAGAAGATAATCGTGCCGTTAGGTTTCCACGTTGCTAGGTGATGGATTGCATCAGCAAACCAATTGGGTGTTTAGTACATCCCGTCGCAGAGAAACACGAACGAAACTGCTTACTTCTGGTAGATAAATAATCTAAAATCAATTAAAATTTGCAACGCACCACATGCGAGAGCTTATCATATTTTGTCGATCCTCTCGTATCGGGGAGATGTGCGCTTAGATGTTGCCTGCGATGTGTAAAGCAGCGAGAGAAATGCACACTTTATTCAACCACGCACGTAATGGACCTTTTCCCGTTCAGCACGCTACCCGTGCCACGATTAATACTTGGAACCCTTCGAACGGTTCGGTTCAACCACCCATCGCAGGACCTCTCTCTCTCTCTCTCTCTCTCTCTCTCTCAGCTCCCAGGACCACACACAGTCCATTCCATTCCCGAGGGAGGGATTATGAAAACTTTCAGCCGCGCATTAATTACTAAGTTTAATTGATTTTCAGCCTTCTGTCCAACTCTCGGCTCCAAGAAGGGCCCGGCTTCGGGTGCCCGAGATTTGGCGGCCGTAACTTGATCCTCTCTTCGTTCTCCCTCTCATTTCACCTTAGAGCTCTTGAAGCCCTTGGTGAACCCATTAGGGGTGCCGTATTTTCACACGCAATCGAGCACGGGAATACGTTACAAAACTACGCTACTCAACTGGTCGCGGCAACTCGTCGGAACGCATCGCACCGGGCTGGATTTGCGAGTCGGACTATCCATTATGAAGATTATGATGGATGCAGTGTAGCACGCGCGCCCTCGGCCAGGACACGGAGCGCTTCTGGATGAGCTAAGCGAACGGTTCCCGTACGAGACGTGGGCTCAACGAACAATTTGAGCGGAAAATGATTGCGATAAGTGTGCTTGGTTATGCGTGCCATGTTTGATGACGAGTGCTAATGGTGCTTGAACGAGGCGTAGCTTAAGCTTAGCATGTTTGAAAACACTATTAGCGCTAGGCGCAGCGTAAAAGAGCATGTTTGGAAGCCCTATTGATGAAACTATTGAATATCCTTGTTCTTCCATTACTGTACGTATTTGAGAATGATTCAGAATGAGTGAAAACAGAACTTTTGCTTTATCATTCCTGTTAATAGCAAAAGGTCTCTACCAACCCGAACGCGCGTTAAATTAACGCCAGCGGAATGGGTACAGATTTCAAAGCAATTGTGAAAGCTCTCCAAGCGCTGGAACGTCAAGCGACCACCTGCAACGGTCGGACATTCCTGGTGAAGCGCGTTCGCGCTGACGCCACACATAATAATCACCCGTGCGGTGCGCGTCGGTTGATAATCGCACCGAACATAACGACCGCAGCACGCACACACGCGAGCGACAATCGGGATGACAGCGCAGATAAGTCCCGCGTCTGCCACGCGAGATTCCGGCAACGTGCGGCAAACATTACAATGACCTTTAATTGCCAGCGTCAACGAACGTCGAGAGTGCCACCAGGCAGTCGCCTCTGTCGGCAGGTTCAGCGTGATGCAATTTCCTGCACATTCCCGTCGACACTCGCGAAGCCTGAACGGGGCAGAAACGACCACCGTTCAGCATGGTAAAAGGATGCTCGAAACATCAACCCGCTGTCAACCCTGACGTCAACCGAACTGTGGCCGGGCACAGCAAATCACGATCGCAACAGGCCACGCTATTACCGACGTGTCGGAAATATATAGCGTCCAGCTACGGGTAACTCGCTTTCGATGTCGCGCGCCATGCGCTGATGGGTTGGGCAAAATAAAAATTAAATACACACATGTCCCCGGATGCGTTAAGGACGACGGCCAGCGGCAATTATCTACACTGTTGCGTTTGAAACGGGAATATGGTGTGCGATCGACAATAGGGTGCCGGTGACGAGGGACCATCAAAATTTATGCAGCAAATTCGGCGCACTTTCGGCGCGTACATCAAAACAAGTAGTTTAGCAATTTAATTACATTCCTTTGTGGTGCCCCCGGGGACATGAAGAGTCGGTAAGTGGATCGCTTTTTTTATTCGAACGCGCCCGGTGGTATGCAACACGCGCAGCATGGTGAGTCCTTTTTCAAAGCTCAACTCCATTTGTTCCGCGAAGCGGTGGTTAATTGCGCACTACAAAATGGACGCACATTGTGCAAGTTTAATAACTTTTAGTTGGTGTTGCGTTTTTTTCTCTCTCTCTCGTTGGTGGTTGCCTGTTACTCCCGTTGACCCAAACACAGCGCAAATTAATGCATTCGTTTAGGTGCCACGTGTAGTTCGAACAGCTTCCGTGTCCCAATTTGACTAACGCCAACTTAGTCCCACCCTAACATTCGCCCTTCGATTAGCGAGTAATGACGTGCTATAATTGGTGGTATTTGTGTGGGTTTTTTTTTCGTGTTCAAAACAAACTAAAACGGGGAGGCAGGCAGAGATTCAAACATACCATTAAAATAAGTTAAATAGCACGCCGTTTTTACAACAAAAAAAAAGAACGAAAAAAACACCCGGTACACCGCAAAGCCAACCGAGTGCAATGCACATACAGCCAGCATTAATGAGATTTTGAGCAAATATGTACACCACCGCGCTCGTGGGTGTGGGTTGAATGTTTTGCAGCGAAAAATGTAATTTACAGCTGCGAGCGAGAAGCAGACAAAAAAAAGAAGAAGCGAGTGTCATTACCGCGTGGGTGTGCCGATTGGTGAACCTCCCACCCCGGAAAAAAAAACTTGCGAATCCAATTAAGCGCGAACATTACTTCTCACTCAAACACGTGCCGTGTCGTTGGCCTCGCGGTCGGTCCCAGAATGTCCCTTGCGTTTGGTGGCAGTGATTTTTGTGTCTTTTTTTACCGCCACTGTCACTGTGCACCAAATTTTCCAATCCCGTGTGGGAGGAGGTGTGTGTGGCCGACAAACCGATTTGGGTGAGTCATAGTTAGCAGAGATCTGCACAAACAAACCCCATCCACAGGGCGGGCAGATTCGAATTAGAAACAAACTACGCTCACCGATCTGAATTTTCAATTATCGCCGCCACCACCGGCCGGAATCGGAAGTGCAAGCGATCGGAACGCAAACATCGGGTTTTTGGGGCGCGTGTATGTGTGTGTCATGTATGTCTGAGTGAGGGAAGTGAATTTTTGTCTGTCCCACCCAACAACCCCAACAACGAACCGCGAACGGAACCGGGTGAAGTTTGAACTCGATTTAACGTCCCGCTTCGGTGGATGGTGCGCACTGGTGATGACACACCGACACATTAGATCGTCCTGGCTCGTGTCCTGCTGTCCCGGTGCTGGACATCAACCCTTCCGCCTGTTCACCATCCCCAAATCACGCACCATAGAACGAGCGGAGGGGATCGAAACTTTGCTCCGTAAATCACGAAACTTTGCCCAATATCTGTCGATAAATAAAGTTCCTCGCCCCGAAAACCGGAAGCCCGCCGGAGGTCCTGCTGGCCGGAGGTTTGGTATGCAGGGGTCGTTCAATTGTCCATCGCGACAATATGCAGCGCCCTGGGTGGGGGGGGGGGGGGAGATGCTGGAAAAGCTGTCTCCGCGCTTGCCAGGCGGATACACCCCAGGCCGGAGAAGCCATCTTTTTATTGTTTTCCATTGCGATGGTGGCCATTTTTTATGGCACGTTTTTGTTTTTCTTCCTCCTTTTTTTCGGTTTGTCGCCTGCTGTCGCGAACCGACGCGTATTTTGCGGGTAAATTGTTTATTTCAATTCGCCCGCCACCAGTGCCCTGCGGTTTAATATCGAAATGTTGTACCGAGTTTTGAAATTAATGGACGTCTAGGCGAGATGTGCGAAACAAAAAAAAAAAAACACGCGCAAACTAATTTAGAAAATTTAAAAATAAATGAAGAAGAAATATGTAATTGCTAACGGTGTCCTCGTAGTCCTGCACTGTAAAAGAGACATCTTGTCAAGGATAATATTTGTAGAAATTGCATTCTTGTGATAAAAACGCGACGCAATTTATTGCCTGTGTCTTTCTTATCAAATATCGGATGCGCTTTTGCACCAAATGCCTTCTTCTTAATCACATTTCCACATCCTTCCCGAAAGCGCCTGAAAAGTTAAAACTTAGCACAGTTACCACCCCCACTAACATCGCTCCACGCCCTCCGGCGCATAACCAGCCTCAAATGAGAGCCGATTATTCTGCCATCACATAACTTTTTGGCCGGCTTCAATCCGTTTCGCTTGGACTAATCAAATTAAGCGTCCCCTCGGGGGGGGCGACGGAAGAGGAAGATTTTCAAAAAACCACCCACCCACATGCCCCACAAAAGTTGACCGGTTCCTGGGGAAAAAGGTTGCATCCATCAAAAGGAACCCAACGGACGGTTCCATTGAATCGCCCCCACCAGCCTCCCGGTGGACCTGGTTGTAGGGAGGAAAAAAAAGTTTCCACAACATGCTCGTAAATACCGTTTTACAGCGACCGGCCGAGCGTCCTGGAGGTCCTTAAAAGTACATTCCCAAGCTGTGGTCAGGGTGCTTTATTGCGCCACCGAACGAACCGAAGCCATGTCCGTTTTATCGCCAAAAAGATTCGTTTGAAGCTTGTTCCAAAGCTCGCTTGCTCTCTCTCTCTCATACTGTCTCGTTCTTTCTCCCTCTAAACCGGTACCACCGGTAGTTTATGATCAACAATTTAGCGCCCCGGTACGCCGGGTCGAATAGGAAGGTCGCAAAATCGACAACCGGACACACCTGACCAACCGAACGGTGAAGCCAACGAACATCCCTTTTTTGGGGGCTGGCACCATCCACCCATCCCAAGATGCAACGAATTTACCACGCTCGTGGGTGGAAGCTTCATGTACCAAGCTTCGACCATTTGGGACAATTTTCAGACTCACCGCCATTCGTCGGCGGCGGGACCAAAAATGAACTTTTGCGCTCCCCGGGAGGCGCCGGTTGCAATGGGATTATTATGGGCGAGTAGGACGGAGAAAGGAAAGTAAAAAAAAGCCCGTAACACCTCCACGGGAAAGCATTCCCCAACGGATCGCAACCAGCACCAGCGGAAGCGAAGGTGTTTTCGGCCGCCAACTTTTCGCCACCATCGCGCAATCGGAGCAGCTTTCAATTTTACCAAGGTAAAACCCGACGCCCGGGTGGTGTAGAAGGGCAGGGGGAGGGTGTTACGGCCCACTCTTGCCTCACCGGGCAAAAAGGACACCTACCAAGCGCCGTGGGAAAGCGAGTCCTAGACCACGGGGGTGACAGAAAAACGGCCAAGAACCGTAGCGGGGGAAGAATTCGGAGAAAAGTAAAAAATTAAATGGAAAAGTTTCTCGCGCTCGCGCCCACTTCACGCCCCCACCATCCCAAGGGTGTGCTTAGTGTTGCTTGGCCGCAAGAAAGCGAGAAAGAGACAGAAGGCGAATGGGGGAAAATCGAGAGAAAACAAAACGCGCGAAGAAAACACCACGGCTCGGGAGCTCGGGTTGCTTTGATTCGTGCGCAAACATTTGCAGCAAAGCAGGGCTGCCAGCGCACCGCAACCAACGACCGGCGCCCAGTGCTGCCAAATGGTATTGATGAAACCATCTTATTGGCACTTTCCTTTCTAAGAGGCAGGACTCGACCCGCGGCCCCGTGGTCACCTTTAGCCGCCCTCGCACCCCAGGAAGTGGTGGCGATTGGGAAAGTTTAAATGAAAAGTAATGTAAAAAGCGAGTCGGGAGACTAATTTTGTAAGTAATATGCTTTTAGCCTTGTGACACACGCCACCGTTCTTTCTTCTTCTTTTTTTTCTCACTCTCTCGCGTGTGCGTTTTGGTGGTAACTTTTCCGGTACGCATTTCCACCACCGGAAAAGCGGAGGCGAGCACCATGTGGGACACCGTGGGCTGGGTGGGAAATTCAATTGTTTGGTAATGATTTTTTCAATTTACCCGAAACGCCAAATGTGCCGTCGTCGTTGAGAGCAAGCGGGCGCGCCTGTGCCGCGAAGTTGCTGCACTCGAAATGTATTAAAACATTTAAACATTTTTAATAAGAAAGTCCTTCGACCGTCCGGGCAGTTGGGGTTGGGTGAACGCGATGTCGATGGAACACGGTTTTAATCGGGTTAGCAGAATTATGGCTGCTTTTAGCAGGTGCAAGGGATGGCCCCCGGACGCGCTAGTGAAATTTCCGCAAACTTATTAGCGAATCCATAAGCGTGTGAAAGGATTTTCTCATGCCTTCGTATGTTGGCAGTTTTCCCCACCAAGACTTGCGTTTAATAAGGCAAATTTGCTTCACGCTTACTTCGTATATTTGTTCACGTTTTAACAAATTAATCCAATAAATTCAAAAGAAAACTACTCTCTCTCTCTTTCTCTAGTTCACCAACATCCTCCTTGCACCCTTGCACCAAAAATGCATCGTTCATTTTTGATCCCGCACCTGGGACAGTCAGTCCGCCTATTTATGGCCATGACAACTGAATGTTTAACTTTTCGTATAAATCATTATCGAGAGAAACCCTCGGAACTGACGGTGGCACTGCAGATAAACAAGCGAAAGCAACCGGTAAGGTGTGCTCTCCGAGGCATCTGCTGCCGACCCTTCCACGTCGGAAAAGAATGTATTCATATTTTTCACCCATAAAATGTTGATCTCTCTCTCTCTCTCGCCGTACACATCGATCGTTCGATTGGTTGTGGGACGTAGAAAAAATGCATCAACAGGAAGGATGAACGAGCGAGGGACCCCTTTTCGCAACCCGATCAGCGAGAAAAGTGTTGAAGATGACACCCTTTCCTTCTTTCGCAAAAAAAACCTCCCACCCCACGGGCGGATGCTTCTTCCGGCGTTTCTCGGAAGGGCGCGGTTTTGTTGCCACCTGTCTTTTTGCGTTCTTTTTGCATATATATGGAAACAATTTATCAAAACTGTCAGTGTTGACTGGTGGCGCTAATGATACCAATAAATTTCGATTTATGGGTGCATCCGTGGCATTGGTGGAGGAAACACCGTCCGGAACCGAGCGTTATTTATGCTGAAAAGTTGCTCCACCAGGTGTCAGGCACGTCCAGGTGCCAGGACGTAATTGCGTTTCCTCTCGGTGTAGGGAAGTTTTCTGGCTCGTCTTGTCTCTCGCTCCATCTCGGGCTTCTTCTGCACCAGAACGGGCATTCCAAAGCATCAAGAAGCGGGTTTCGAGCAAGCAAGCGTTACGGATCTAACCTCTCCCCGAGGAGATGGGATGTTTGACGCGATATTGTAACCGATATTGAGCAGCCAAACCGGTAAGTGAACCACACCGGGGCAGCACCCTTTTAACCCGGCTCGAGGTCAAATCGGTTCGGGACGGTAGGGAAAATTGCCTCCCCAAATGCAACAATGCACCACGGGACCGAATGACCGCAAGCAAGCAGAAGAAAAAAGCGGGTGAAAAACTGGCCGTCCCGATGACCACTTCAGGCAGGGATTAAAATAAGAGTACGATTTAATGGTCCAAATATGCTCCGGAGAGCGATTCGCGGTGTTTGCGAGAATAAGCGAGATTATGGTTAAACGGTTTCGGCATTTTCCCGACCCTTGGTTTTTTTTTTTCGTCGTTCACATTTCGTTTGTTCAACCGCTTGCCCTACTTTATTGTGTGCTTCCCTGTTTTTTTATGCAATCCCTTTCGTTCCACCCAACGGAACTGGTGACCAACCAACCCAACCGTCCGTGAGCCATGGGGGATTAATTAAATAAAACTTAACAAAAGTCGCCCCATTTTCACGGTGTGTCCATGTGACAAAGCTTTACGATGCGACGCGGGAACACACGGGAGCTAAGTGAGCGAAATACGCCACAATCACACGGGCACAGATAAGCACGAGAGAGAGAGAAAGAGAGAGAGGGAGAGAGAGAAAAACAGGACACGGAACAACCATTGTCCGCATTTTTTTTTTGTGTGTAGCCCTTTTTCCCCATTGTGGCGTGCATTGCATCCCTATCGTGGTGCATCGCCCGAGTGGTCTTTAGGCGCACAAACACAGGTTGCATTGCCTAACGGGAGTTCTCCACCCACCAACTTGGGTGGAAATTGGGTACAGGTGGCCTGCGGATGAATGGAGCAAGATTATCTGCGCTTACAATCAGCTTTCGTTGGGAAGCGTTTTCTGTTTTTTGCTGCTACCGTTGGAGTTGCACATTAACATGTCTTCATTATCAACTGTGCCACTTCAGATATTGGTGCCAATTTTGGAGCATTTTTTTCGATCTCTGGAAGTGTCCTTTCTCAATATTTCACGAGTTTCTGTTGTGCGATTTAAACTCGTTTTTGTGTGCTTTAATTTTAAGCGACCGAACACTGCTTCAAAAATTATGCCCACACCGAGTTGCCCACTGCAAATCTCAGCTCGGTGTTTCTCTTCTAACACACCCACACAAACACCCTGGCGTACCTTTATTCGCGCGATAACGACGGGAACGGTGTAATGGTTCGAAATATGTATTCAAAAACCCCCATCGCGCACTCCACCGGTGGACGGAATATTTACAACCCGCTCCACAACCACAGCCTGGACTGGCAAAAGGTCCAAACCTTCGGTCACAAAAAAAAACCACAACCCACCCAGCCATCCACCCACCTCTAGCGCCTAGTGGATGCCATTTACGCCAAGGTAATTCCGAAAGCCAAGGGAAAACAAGCACCGTGAATAAGCTCATTGTAGTTCCGGTGGCTCCGTTCCACCCACCCGTTTCGGTGAGCCGAGTTCCTGCTGGTGCTACTTCCTGACTCGAAAGTGTTCGCCTTTTTTTTTGTTAGCGCTCACCTAACGTAACTTCTGGGTAACATTTTTGTTTCCACCACGGTGGGCGATGGGCGAGTGTGAGAGGCAGAAAATACTGGTGGAATGTGTTCCCTCCGGAAAGGGGTGATAAAATTGCTATAAATTACAGGAATTACGTATTATTTTCCACATATTACAACCCATTTACGAGCGGCGAGCTGACAGGATCAGCGATGCTCGAGCATTCCGCGGACAAAAAAAAGGACATGCAAACACCCTATTTTTTTTTGGGAGTGTGGAAAATCCTTATGGCCTCGCAGTTGGCTGCTTCTTGGAAGCCCTCGTTGAAGGTGACTTAAAAATGCAACCAAAACGCGATGATGGCCCTTCAGTTCGTCCACTGTTTGAATAGAAGTGCTGGGAACAGCTCCAGAAACACTCTCTCAAGCCACTCGACGTACAGGTCCCGTTGGCCCGCCCTATTTTACATTACAAGCTATGGTTTACACAACACAACAGCTGCCCAAAATTGCATAAAACCACAACGCAATAGGATCGCTTTTCGGGTAGGTGGAGAAAACAATCGGAACATCCTCGATCGGAGCCGGTGTTCGGTTCTTTAATAATCCCATCTTTGCATGTCCACTCCAAGCACTTTCCCAAATTCCAAACCCAACCGAATGGCGGCCGTTGGGTTGGATTACAAGGAAGCGACTCCCACCCACACGGCGGAATTCGAAATCGAAATCGAGAACCGACCGGAAAAACTGATTTCCAAGCCGGCACTTGTTTGTGGTGGGGTTTGTGACAATCCTGCCGGGGCTCTCGAATTTCACATGATCTTTTTCAGGTCATTCCTTCTTTTTACCAGCCAATTGTGTAGCGGAGGATATGTGTGTGTGTGTTCTTTGTTGCCCAACTCCTGCTCATACAATGGTGGATTGTTCAGGCTTCATGAAAAGTATTAAAACATTACCTACGCCACAAGAGCGGAAAATTCCACTCACACCCCTTTTACCCACTGGTCAGAAAGCCACTGGGATCAGGGGCTCATTTTTTCTCCTTTTTCTCCCACTGCTCTCCCACCAGGGGTTGGGCATTCAGGATAATGCGATAATAAAGGATTAAGTTTAAACTTCTTTTCACACGGCGCGCACCGGCACGATTTAACACCCGGTACACGGCGACGGAACAAGAACCCACCCATCGGTTTCATCGTTTTATGATAGCAGCCTTTCTTTTTTTTTGTTTCATGGCACACTCACCCACGAAAAGCTGTAGAAATTTTCTCGGTTTTTTTTTAAAAACCTTTGCTCCATTCACCCACCGTATGAGTGGGCGGAAAATCTTACGAATAAATTGCAACACATAATGGAGCGTGGATTATGTGTCCACGTCGGGTCACCCCCCGGGGAAAAGAGCATTAAAATATCACCAACCATAGCCAACGAGGTATGTTTGAGCTTTAAGCACACCTTAACGGGCTAGTCGACCAGTACCGATCGATAGAGACACAATCATGGCGCTCGATACGAGATAAGGATCTTCCTCGAAACTCCATTAATGCCGCTTCGGTGGCTTTCCAGCGCCAACCGTTACGTCACGCGTACAAGGATGCATACACAATCCGGATGGAACCCGGCGTCCTGATTATAGCTGTCACTAACCTTTCACCCCCCCCAATGATCGCGTTTGATGCACGACCCACCCACCCCCAATCCAAAACGGGCTCATTATGCACCAAATCACTGGCTTTCCCCGAAACGGGGAGAAAGCCCACCCGATCGCAGGAGAGCGCGCGGTTTTGCACTTCACCGTCATAATTAACGTTCATAAGCTGTCAGATTTTGTGCGCACTCCGCAACTCGGTGGTGCTGGAACGAGCTGTAATCCCGTAAGTACACACAAACCGCTTCTCAATTATGTTACCTCACTCACAAGTGCATTTATTCAACAGCAAAACCCCACCATCCCAGTGAGCTTTCAAAACCTCCTTTTCCCCCATTTGCGTGCGAGTGTGCGCTTTAAAGCCACCCCAAACGCGATGGCGCTCTTCGGTGGGAGTTTTTCGGTCACCCGGTTCCATCGGAACACCGGTTGCGAAAGTGCACCGGACGCGATAATGCGAACGTGCGTCCGGGTATGCGTGTGCGTGCGTGCGTGCCTGGGTTGCAATAATAATTTATTCAAAATATATTACCACCGCGATTATCAACAAATTCCAGCGCGGTAGAAGTGCTGGTGGCGGTGAGTGATGGGCTAAATGCAAATTTAAAGTATTTGCCATCCGATTCGGGGTGGTAGTAAACGCGACCGTGGTAACTGGTAAAAACGTGTTGAGGTCCTGCATCGGTCAACCTGGATACACGGGTCCGGTGGACGGAGCGGATGGAATGAATTTATATTCCATTTGGCCCAAAATCAAACAGCGTGTGTTGGCGAAGCGCAAACATAGCGCCAAATGCATCGATATCGATGCGTTTACACTTGTTAGCTTGCACCGGAACGATCGCATATTGCAGATTAGAAAGTGAAGTGTCGAGAGAGATATGCAAAAAAATGGAATGGCACGTTTTGATGGAATGATTAAAGCCACCGGTGAAATGACTTATTCACGTGAGGCGCACGTCGGAACAGCTGGTGGTATTTTTTGTATTGCAAACAAACCCACACCAATCCTGCGCTATTTTACCACATTTACGGAACGGTATGCGGTTTTCGGACATCAATAATTGTACAAGCCACAGGAATCGAATAAACTGAACGATGTTTAGGTAGTGACGTTACAGGATGTTGATTTTTTTTCAATTTAAATTGCGGCCTCTTGTTGAATATCTAAATTTTACCAGACAAGGACATCCTGTTCGATCGCTCTATTTGCTGCATTTTAATTGATTGCACACAATTGACTCTTTGTGGAATTGATTTTACCCGATCGATTCGAAAGGCGCATAATTAGACAATCTGTAAGGTGGAATGTTCCGCATGAATCAGCTCGAAAGCTTTCTTTTATGCATATTATGCCCGAATGTCAAACAATCAATTAGCATACCATCAAAGCAATCGGGTTTCTTTTGTTCCTATTGATTTCATCTGCTGTCAGAAATGATAGGAAGCTGTGTCTACTTTGATAATCGTCATGTTCACAGGGGTTTTTTTTTATTCTCCTTCCGTTCGAGTATGAATACATCAAGTGCATAAGCCAGTGATGTTCTTTAACCCCATTGAAGCGTAAGTTAATTGTTTTCCCCCTATACGTGTGTGGTTTTTTCTTTTGCTGAAGACTTCACTTCATCTACACTAGGCATACACAAGCGCACGTGGAACGTGTCCGCGAAGGATTTCATTCGCAATGCAAAAACTCACCGGACAGGCACAAGATGGCACCCGGAACGAGTTTAGACGCCCGCCAGCATCCAACACCACACATTCACAAAAGCCGGCGGGACAGTCGCATCACGAAGTTACTTATGCCGACGTTCGCACCTTAACCGATTCTGCCATCTGAATGAGCAAATCCCCCAAAGATTTCTGTGCCAACGGACGGCGGCGGCAGCACAGGCTCTCCATTTCCGGGTTTTTTAGCCACACTGCAACTGCAACCGAAAGACGACGATCCGGGCATTCCACGCTCGGTGCGAAAGTTCCAGTAATTGCTTTCTAAACACGTCCCTCGTCTACGACTACGACGGAGGATGGACTCGTAGCAAGACAGCCTCGACAGGGATTCGACACCGGTTCCCAGTCGTGCCGCGGTGCTACGGTGCTCCGAAAACGCAAAGCTCACAATTCGCAATTTAGGACACGTTTCGGCGATAAAATTGGTGAACATTTTCATCAGCTTGCATAAATTTGATTAAATGAACTTCACTTTGTTGCCGGCCAGGCCGGGTTGCCGTAGCGGGTACGGCAACACATTCTGCCACGAGACGCAACGCTCCGAAGATGGATTGGAGCCGCAACAATGTTCTTGTTGTTGCGAATTTCTTGTTGCGGGTGAGCTATTTTTTTCACATCTTTTTCTCTCACACGCTTTCACCAGTCTCATTCGCACGGGATGTCAGTCGCACAGGACGCACGAATGATCCGTGATCGTGTTCCCGTGCCAGCTGCGAGGTGTTGCTGCCAAACGGAGAACGCAACTCCTTTTGGAATCGCATTTTGAAGAATTCACTCCTGCCCGGGGTGGGAGACGAATTGTTCACTTTTGGCACGTGTTTTTGCCCTCTTTCCCCCCAGCCAAAAACCTTCACATCTATCCGTGGAGTTCGTTTCAGATCAACGGATCAACGAGCGGGCATCCTGTAGAAGGTATTCAACAATTTTGCGTTCACTTTTATCTAGAGCTATGTGAAGCATTTTTGCCATTCATTTTGTGTGCTCATCTAACCCCTAATTAAATGTGCGCGTGTGAAGGTACAAAGTTGTTGTTACGTTTCGTAAGTTACCCCAAATTCCTGCAGGAATGTTATTAAAATTACGTACAATGTCGTTTCAGTTCACTCGTCGTTTCAAGCAATGGGGTCAACTTTTTTTTCATTAATTTCGGTAACTCCATTTGCTTACCTTCAAGAGCTTGGAACGATGCGGTCTCTCGTCTTCCCGGAGAGGGCCACATTTGCTGACGGATGCTTCCCAGGCTCGTTATCGTTGCGCTCACGTCTGGCGAGCTGTTCCCGTGCCCCGGATGGAGTGGCCGAATTCCACCCATTCAACCCGCCGAGGCGCTTGCTCCAGAGGAAAAATACGGCCAACAAGAGCACGGACACAAGAACGCAGAACTCCACTGCAGCCACTCAGTGGCCCGGTCCGGTCGTCTATTTCGGCACCAACACGGCAGCTGGATGATTCCCGGCCGTTTCGAAGGCAGCGAATCAGAAGAAGAACAAAAAAACACGTGGAAGCTGAGAGACAGCCGAAAAAAATCCCCAAAAAAAGGCGAGGGATACTGCTACTGGCTGGGAGGCGGTCGGGCGGCAGTATCATCATTTTCTAGGCTTTGGCAGTAATCTAATACATCATCTCATCACGTTTCTTCGTTCGTTCGGGTTTTCGGAACCATGAGTTGGCCACTTTTGGGCCGGTACGATGCGTTTCCCTTCTTTCCCGAGTTTTCCTCCCATTCCTGTGATTCACGCACACGCGCCACGCGAAGAACACCGCAAAGGCGAGAAATTGTAGCGTGGGTGGATTGTGGATGGGGGAAAGGCCATGGAAAGTGGGCGAGAAAATGCGTGACCTGATTTACAATCAGCCGTGCTTTCGTTTGCACTGGGAGGGGGGGAGGGGGCGGGTGGGAAGAAAAAAAAGCAAAAATTTTCCCACCCCATTTCCACCGTCCGCAGCCCGTTTGGTGTCCGGTGGGGGTGTAAGGAAACAGCAACAACAAACTGCATACGCCCAATCGATCGAAGGCCCCGATGGACTGGAACCACCCACCAATCCCACCTTCTCCCACCCTTCGACCACCCTTCTTCCCACCAGAACCGGGAATCTCACTTTCATCCCACGTTCGTTCATTTCCTCCGTTCGATTCCAGCACGCCAGAATGCGGCTGGCGAATGTACGGCAAGAATGGCAAGATTACGAGGATCATCATCGACGCCCCCGACTCGCTTTCCCATTTCCCACCCACCCCCACACACACACACTTGTGACCAGAAATGGTGTAAATGGAATGTCATTCTGTGAGGCGAACGGAGGACGAAAATAAAAAAGAAGCGCACACCCTTCTCGCTTGGCAAACACTATTATTAATAAAAATTGACCATAATGAATATTCAATGAACAGAGGGCAGAGCGGAAGCGGTGGCAAACCACACCACGAAGGATAATATTAAATCGCGCAAATACGATCGACCGCTCCGAAAGCGGTTATTGGCTTCCGGCTGGTTGGTGATTTCGGGCTGGCGGATTTCTTGCATTATACCGAGCGTATAATGGTGTCGATTAACAGTCAAATTTTCGGTGACCCACGGTTTCGGTGACAATATATGTATATGTCCGCACCCATAAATATTAATCGCGGTCCTGTGGACCTCGCTGGAAATATAGCCCTCGTGCACAGCTTCATTGGAAAGCAGCCACCAATCTATTGGAACGTTGCAATTTGGCTACCCACGAATGGCGGCATAGGGAAAGAAATTCGTTATTGGAAAAAAGTTTAACGTAAAACCGTGACATTGTCATTTTTTTATTCCTTTTTGCCTGAAACAATCAATCAAAGCACTTGATCCGAACGCATAAACCCCTAGCTACATCCTTCGCCAATCACGGTCAAACTCAAAACCCAAAGTGAACTTCGATCGACGGTACTATCAATTTGAAACTCTTTCGCAAACCGAGGAAGTGACAGTGGCCCCGATGCAATTGGTTTCTATCTTCTTTTTTCCCCTTTTGATCCCTCGATAAACGTCCATTCCGTTAGCGTGCAAATGGAAAGCCTTTTCCCTACTAATGGGCGGATGAGCGACATTATGCTATTAGCATGCATAATGGATGGACGGTAGTAATCCGCGTTCTTCAACAAGTGTTGTTTGCGGCCGATGTTCGATGTGTGCCGGGAAAAGCGAATACCCCGCACACATACATCATGCATCATCGCTATCTAAAGGGGGGAGTACGTATCCGTACACGGATTGTAAATTTATGTCGCCAATAAATAGATCAAAAGCCGCTTCCTAACTGCTTCTGTATCCGAGCAAGTGCTCCAGTTCTAGCTTGTTTATTTGTCACAACAACCACAGTTTCCGTATCGCATGGTATTCATTTTCTTCCTCAAATTGATAAAAGGACCAGTTCCAAAGGGCCGTCGCAGTCAAAAGTACTTTTCTCCGTATAAGCAAAAAAAAACATACCCTTTCGCGGAAAGCTCCCTTGTCAATCGACATTCATCATAGGCGAGCCAATTTTCATCGTACTGGGAAATGGAATCCAAAAATGGCTGCCACCGTTGTAACGACGAATTTCCCAACCCCCACCAGTAGGAAAGCTTTAAGAAGCGGGCTCTATCTCGGCCAGATAGAAAACCATAAGTT
This sequence comes from Anopheles nili, assembly GCF_943737925.1. NCBI lineage: Eukaryota > Metazoa > Arthropoda > Insecta > Diptera > Culicidae > Anopheles > Anopheles nili. The sequence goes on from NC_071292.1 coordinate 9,682,132, forward strand.
TAGTACAGCGCATACACCGCCCTATGGATATTTCCACCCGTACCATCCATAACGGAAGCAATTCCGTGGCACCAGTTTAATCCCCTTTTTCCGCGTACCGGAAGGCTTCCGGACCACGTGCATGATCATAGAGCGAATGTGTACGGGATTTTGTGTTTCATCTTGGTTTTCTTATTCGATTTTCGTCGACTCACAACCCCCGGCACCGGTAAAGGGTTACGTCGGGTGTCCTTTTTTCCCATACCCGCTTGTGAAAAACGCCCCCTTCCTGCGGGGGAAAAACGCCCCAAATGGCTCCCGGGGTCGTTTTCGCGCGAAACTCAACTTAAATTCAACGACGCCCGAAAACCGAACAGACGCGACCCGGAGGAGCGTACTGAATTCGTCCTTCATACAAATACGAATTTATTCAAATTGGATAAAAAGAAGCAGAAAATCCCTCCCACCCCCACGGGTCCGCGCATATCGCCGGCGGAATTGTTGCTTGCCGAACGCAGGGCGGGGAGCGAAACAAGGACTCGAACGTGGCCATGGCAGCCGTTTTTCGCGTTCGAGGCACATCCCCACGGAACCGTCGGCCAGCCAACCAGCCAGCCACCACCGGTTGCGGTATTTGCATTTATTGGTGGTTTGTGATGCGATGTCAATTCTAGTTCAACGCACGGGTCACCGGGACGACGGGTGGGAAGCTCGGGTTTCTGGCATACCCGGCATTATCCTTTATTTTCGTTCACGATGGCACAAACCGACCGGGTGTTCTGTGTCCTTCGAAGGCAAGCTCGTAAGATGCACAATTTGGATAATTCCACGACCCGCCGCCCTTCGGTTTCGAGAGCTTAAGCCTCCGAAAAAGGACACCCGTTCAAAAGGCCGCAGGCAGGGTAAAATAACCCAGCACACACATACGGAACTCCACCGGAAGGCCGTTGCAACCGGCTAAACCGGGCAGATCGGTTCTTAAGCTCGGGCTAGTTTTGTTAGGCGTAACAAAAAAGAGGAAAATAAAAATCCCAACCCTAGCCCGGCTGCTGGTCGGCCGGTGCTAGCGGAATCGATATTCCAGAGCACCGGGACAATTGGATTACAATTGGATTACGGTACAGATAAAAACAGTTTAAGCGGAAATATGTTTCGCAGGATAAGTGGGTTTCGCTTATCGCTTTACGGGTCTAAAATCGTTCTGCTGGTGAAGCCGCGCACATTGTTTATTGTTTTAAACGGGACAGTTTCGAATGATGCAACGTGCCTCGTTCAGCCAGTTCAACGGATTACATATCGTGTAGTGTTTTCTTACACTGTTTATGGACGGGGATTTTAAGCATAGACATGAATCGCATAATATATTTTATTATGTACACCACCATATACAATTTGCTCAAGCACCACCACATGCAGTTTTTAGTGAAACAGGGACAAAGGACGATTAAAGGACGATTACACTGTACATATACGTAACACAACACAACATTAATAGGCGAACGTCGTGTTTGACTCACCGGTGCGCGCTAAAACTTCATATCGTCCGCCATCGATTTACACTTGATGCCCGAAATGCCCTTGTAGCTGGCCGTCTTCGATGCTTCGGCCTTTATCTCCTTGATGGCGATCGCGACCTTTTTTGGCTCGGTCAGGAACCAAATCCACAGCCGCTGGTTGAAAAACCAAAACTTTTGATTTTGCTGCGATACGAACAACGGAACATTAGTTGGTGAGTCATATGGAGTTGTGCTTGTTTGGAGGGTCCAATTTCCGCCGCTTACCTTCTTTTCTTCGATGTTCTGCACGAAATCCTTCCGTAGGCTACGGAGATCCTGTTCCAGCTGGTTCAGCGTGAAGGTCAGCTTCTGCACTTGCTCCAAGTACTCTTGGTCATAGAACTGCGGGTAGTTTAGTGGACCATCGAACACGAAGCGGGACAGCAGCTTTTCCTGTTCGGTCCTAGGGAACGGCAATAGTACGAAATATACAATTTGCAACACACACACACACAGTCTCATTACTTACAATTGCTTCAACGCTTCTTCCGTCTTGCGTAGGTGTTTCCCTTTCGCCATCGATTCACACTGTTTTGAGAGTTGCTTCTGTAGTCCGGTAAAGTGCTGTAAGCTCATCCGCAACCCATAAACCGTTTCATCACCACCTGGTTTATCATGTGCCAGCAAGGCAGCAACCTGCGCCGTGTACTCGCCATAAACCTCCTCTAGTGTAGTGTTCTTCCCGATCTGGCTCATGGTGTCGATGCGCTTAAAGCATCGCTTTGACTCTCCGTTCATTTCATCCGCGTTATCGAACCAATCGCGCACCTTCTCCAGATCAAGCTGCATCAGTATCCATAACAGTTCGGCATTCATCAGCTCTCGCGAGATGCTCTCGTCCAGCCGCTGAATGTACTCGAGCCGGCTGACGGCGCGGTCCAGCTTTGATCGGTTGTTTTCGTACAGCACCGACTCGATCTTCAGCTCGTTCACCTGCCGGATCAGCATCTCCAGCTCGTGCTGCAATAGATCCATCCGCAGCAGGTCCTGCTCGTTCGCGTTCTTCAGCTCAGCGCAATTTTTCCTGTGTGCGAAACAAAATCCTCCAGAGGTTAGTCCGCTGTGTGGCAGTTTGCCATACCCCTGCGCACCACTCACTTCATTGCGGACACTTTCATCGGCAGCCAGGTGTGATTCTGGAGACGATCGACGAGCTTTGTGACGCCGGCGTATTCCCGCTTTGCCTCGAGCAGTTTCAGCTCCTCGGCGTCCAGGCGCATCTTGATGCTCTCCAGCTCGTCGATTACCCTCTGGTTGTCATCATCATCAGTTGACCTGGAGCTGTCCAACCGCTTCACCGTGAAATGCTTCTTCACGTACATCTTGAGATACTTCAAGAACTGATCGCATTTGGCATCGAACTGCTCGATCGCCATTTGGTAGATGAAGAGTGGAGGATTTTGCTGAAAAAAAGTGACAAAACTGTTCTTAGGGATATGATCGTACTTGATCGTGGCGCATCTGTTCACTCACTCGTTGATAATAGCATTGGTGTAGCTCCGTAATCTGCTGTTGGGTCGCTTTTTGGCTTTCTTCTAGCTTCTTGGCCATTTCCAAGCATCCAGCAGCGCTTCGTTCCGTCTTATACTCTTGATCTGACACCTTCCGTTCCAGTTCTGACAACTCCTTCGTTAGCGAAACGTCCGTTTTCTTTGCGCTGTTTAGTAGCCGCTCATACCGTTCCTCCACATCCACCAGCTGCTCCAGATGTTGCTCAAGGGCCGCCAAATCTCTATCGGTGCATTCGAGTATGTTCGGGTACTCCTGGTTCAGCTCGTGCAACTGAGCCTCGAGCGCTTCCGCGCTTGATACGTCGCCATTTTGAACTAGCTCTTGGAAACTTACGGAAACATTCATAAGCATTTATTACCACCTATCCATTCGGTCACCTGCAAGCAATACTATCTAACGATAGTGGACTTACTCGTTCAGCAGCCCATCTGTGACCAGGTTCTCGCCACCGATTTTTGTGAACCAATCGAAAAAGTCACGAAAAGTTTCATCGTGAATGATCCACAATCGCCGCACGTCAATGTCGCCAATCTTTTTCAGTATCTCTAAAACCTACGGAGGGCGATTGATGCAATAATTATTAGACAGATACCTTAACAACGTGGATGCAAAGCTAAAGTGCACTTGTAAATACGTATTACCTTGCTAGATTCTTCCATATTGGCGTGTTTTATGAAGAGTTACATCAAAACAGCTCCTACCAGCAACACACCATACGTTAACGGTGGGTACACAATTGAATTTTTGACAGACAAATTTTATAGCAACTTTCCCCATCAGCTAGCACCAAAATACATCGCATAGAATATTATTTATGGTTCATAATTACATTTTAAATAGCTGCTGGTAAAATTAAAAAACATCTGGGATACTGGTTAGTATCATAAAAATGTTTTTACACTATTTTTAAACGAGTACAATTGGCAAATTATAATAATATTGACATTTCCCTAACCTTTTCCATTGATCTGCTCACCACGAAACGTCAAATCATTGACATACACAACGAAAACCTGGAAAACAAAAACACAAAAGCGCAGAAAAATGGCAGAATCATTGAAAGGTAAATCCAGTGTTTTTCCTTAATTTCCATCCAAAATTACCTGCTAGTATCGCAGTTTAGTGCACCTTAACAGCGTCACAGTATTGAAAATGTGTGTGTTAAGTTTTCTAACATGATTTTCTTCTCTTTCCCCTCGATTGCCTGTTTCGTACGACGGTGAATAATCACCTTCACAACACACTCAGCGTAAGTTGCTCTCATTTCCATGATTTTGATAAGCTACCAGATTAATAGCATTTTTCTTATTTCAGAATCGTCCTACTAGCCATGCTTGGTTCCATTGGGACCACCATGATCATCATAGCATGTGCGCTTCCTGCATACAAGTAAGAACCTCTATAATTGAATTAATAATGCAAGATGAGCCTCATTTTGCCAAAGCTCGCCCAAGACTAATGGTTTGTTATTCTACGCAGCTTATGGTGGCCAATCTTCGTCGTGCTGTTCTACATACTATGCCCCATACCTACGATGATCGCTAAGCGAGGCCAAAACGGAAACGAAGCTGTACGAGCTCCAAATTCAATGTTTTTAACGATTGGTATTGTTTTCAGCAGCTTCGCGTTACCCATTGTACTGGCCCGAGCTGGCGTGGTATGTTTGCAAAAAACGAACCATTCCTTAGTGTGAACTGCTTCAAAAAGTTCCATGTACCATTCCGTTTCAGATTCAATGGGGAGCAGGTTTACTGACACTAGCCGGAAATGTCGTTGCTTATGCTACCATACTCGTGTACTACTTCGGATTCGAGTCGAGTGATTCATGGTGAACAGCCCGGCATCGATACCATCCATAAAGCCGCATACCACACTCCAGATTGGCCTCCGGTCGTAAGTTCTGCACGAAAAGGACATTGTAGCGAAGTGAGTAATTTTCGACATTCGTTTGCCATTTCAGCTCTTGCGTCCAACATTGCGCGCATGTCACCAAGCTGCTTCGAAAGATTGTATGGAAAAGTTTTCGCCAGATGCTTTTCCATCGTGAATCTTACTTTTCCACCCATTTTTGTATGCATGTAAGTTGCTGGAGACGCCCGTTCCCGGACGGGGCTTAACTAAGTGTGTAAATTATTTAACTATTCCAATCGAACGAAGGGTAACTCAATAAAATGCGAATACTAGAGATTATCATTTACACAAAACGTTTTCGCTTTTCGCATCGGTCTTTCTGGAAAATACATCCGACAGCGCCAGCACTCGGTGCTAGAACCTATCTTTTATGGGCCCTGTGCACTTTACGACTTTTTGAACGACCATGCTTTATTGCGAACGAATTGTCGCCCCAGCTTTTGCTCTCGAGCGGTGCTGCAATTGCACAGTGCACATTAAAAACTGAATCCAATTGCTTCGAACCATATCAATTTTCTGCACTCGCTCACGTAAAAAGACGGATTAACTAGTGTAACTGCCAGAATCGCTGTTACCGACCGTTACAACGTAACCATGGCTACGTGTTCCTGCACGCGACGACGAGCATCAGTGTGTAAGCAGGCTACGAGATTTAAATTTTCACGAAAGTCACTGGATACTCGTGCTTACGTAACGCACTTTGCTTCCTTCATTTCATTTCAAGGTTCTAGAAGAGGTGGCTGTTTTCGGTGGCGCGTGCTTTGTGAATTCATTTTGAAGTGTTTAACTGCCAATAAACCCAAGTAACAGGTGAGAAAAGTTTGCATAGGCTGCGTTGTTTCGTTATTGAACGAGTTTGTGCACCGGTTACTCCAGATCTTCACAAATTTTTTATGATTTTTCCTCTATCAAGGCATTGGTCGGACCAGCGGAACGGATGATGGATGAGCAAAAGGAAAATGTGTTTGATGTTTCCCAAATCCAGGCGTACTCTCTTACCAAGCAAAACAATCAGTCTTGGCACACGTTTATGCAGAAAATAGCACCGAGTTCTGGCACGCGAAAACCCATGCAACCCAGCAAAAAGAAGTTTGACTGCAACCTGTGCAAGCACAAATTTGTGCACCTGACCGGTCTGGAACGGCATAAGAAAAAGTACCACCAGGACGAGATGGAGCAAAAACGCCAGCTCGAAACGGCTACCAGATCGGAGCAACAATTTGTCGATATAGTGCTGAAGTGCCGAGGATGTGGCGAAATCTTCCTCAAACCCAACCAGTACGAGGCCCACAGCCTGCACTACAACTGGGAGAGTCTGCTCGCGGATATGCCGGCTTGTTATATCGACCGAAAGGAATGTCTCTACCGCAAGCAGATGGCCATCGTGGTCGTCCATTCGCTGTACCGTTGCGAATTTTGCGACACTTTCTTTTCGGACTTATCCTCACTATTCCATCACCAGTCCTGCCACGATCCGATCGATGGTTACAGCTGCATTCCGTGCGATAAGGAATTTCCCACCCTAGACGAAATCCTAGCTCATCGGGCCACGTGCGCGGGTTTCCAGAACATCGAAACTAAGTGCGTTTTGAACGCGCTCAAGATGTACAGCTGCAATGTGTGCCTGGGCTTCTACGATACGTTGCCATTGTTGTACGAGCACCGCTACAAGGATCATCATTACTTGCCGCGTGCCACTAATTTGTTCGGGCAAATCGTAAGGGACCCGAGCCTGAAGCTGTTCTGCGAGCTGTGCGGTTGCATTTGCGACTGCATTGATACATTTCTGCAGCACCGTCTCGAGCAGCATTCCAAGATGGTTCTGTGCGTCGGTGCCACGGAGGACGGTATCGTCAAGACGCAGGCACTCCCAGGAGAGGAATCCAACGCCGTCCGGCCGTTTCTGTGCGAGAAGTGCGGTAAAACGTACACCCAATCGAGCCATCTGTGGCAACACCTGCGCTTCCACAACGGTGTGCGACCGTTTGCCTGTCCGAAGGAGGGCTGCACTCGTCGGTTCACGATTCGTCCGGATCTGAACGATCACATCCGCAAGTGTCACACCGGAGAGCGACCGTATGAATGCAAGGAATGCCACAAACGGTTCCTTACCGGTTCGGTGTACTATCAGCACCGGTTGATACATAAGGGTGAGCGACGTTACGCATGTCCTGATTGTGCCAGGCGCTTTTATCGGGCCGATGCGCTGAAGAACCATCAGCGGATTCACACGGGTGAAAAGCCGTACTCTTGCTCGTTGTGCGATCGCAAGTTCCGCCAGCGTGGTGATCGTGAAAAGCACGTGCGCGTCAAGCACCTGCGGATGGGTTAGTGATGGCATTTGCTGGGAAGTTTTTAATTAATTCTTTGATATCTCTAAACGCACGTAGGTCACATAATCTACTGCCTTATTACGCTCATCCCTATTATGTAGCATTTCTTTATCCAATAACTAACATTTAACCAGATATAATAAATACTAATACTTCAATACTAATACTCCAACAATTCTGTACTTCTGAAGTCAAAATTTAAGCCTGACTGTGGGTTTTGCGATTTCCAAGAACGCGAGAACCTTTTCCCCATCGGCAAACATCCATTGTTTTCGGTTGACCTGGTTTTCCAACATCGTTTAGGAGGGCAGATTCCCGCCACGAGGCTTTCAAGACGTATCAAATTCACGCCCGTCAGGATACACGTTCCGGGGTTGATCCGTAATCTCGTAATAGCCACCATCCCTACCGTTGAGAAAGTGTAAACTACGGTCCGATCGTAGAAAAAAACCCCGCTCAAGGACGAGGACGAATACAAAAACAACAGCATCCGTCCGTCCAACTTCGATCCGGTCTGTCCAAATGTCACGGCAACTGGTACGCGGGAACCGAAATCAGCTTCCGGCACATCGACAACCGGGCCGCTCTGTGCCAAAACACCCAATCGATCCGCTGGCCGTGGGCGAAGAAAGGACGTCCCAAAAATACGAACTGTCTCGACGTAATCGAGCATAAAATTGCACCGTAACACTCGCCCCCAATGTGAATCATTCGTCACCTGGCCCTTCAAACACTGGCGAGTCCGAGCAGCGGCCACGGAATCAAAGCATCACTTCCGGGACCCACCGAAACGGGTGTTTGGTGTTTCAATTGGGCCGATAATGACACACCCGTGTGCCTGAGGAAAAACCAGAGAGAGAGAGACAGAGAGTGAAAAAAGAAAATAAAATGGCGCGTCCTGCCGAACTGCCGTTCCATACGCAGTGAAGTGTAAACGGGTTCGCACGCCTGCCTGAAGCTTTGAAGGCGCAGAAGAAACAACCCGAGTTGCTCCAGCTTTCCACCCACCCACCCATACACACCCCCCGAGGGCGTGCGGGGACGGGCAGGAAAATGCCACCCTCCCACCAAATCACATCCTGACGATCGCATGTGCAACAAATGGTCGTATCCTCCCGCAGTTGGTTTCGCATGTCCTTCCCACCCACCCCCAAGGTTCCACAGCGTCACGGCGACATTGGCATTTGCTATTCGCTCGCTTCGGTCGCTTCGGGCGTGCTCGTAGTGGGTATAAAAGGCGCCCACTTATCTGGCGGCGCGCTCAATCGGTCGCAGGATACTATCGGTGACGGTAGCCGGAAGCAGCGCCCTGGCCCCGGCCAACGGTTAAGCGGACCAGCGGTGTGAGTGAGCGTGTCCTTGCGTGGTGCGTGTTCCGAGTTTCGGTGAGGAAAATTCGATACTAGGTGCTTTATTTTCGCCACCAGTCCCCGGTGTCGGGTGGAGCTGAAAATCCCAAATTTTGTAAGGAAAATACTACACCCTCGGCCCTCAACGCCCGTGCCTGTGAGGCTGTGTAATTTATGTGCGGGTGTGTGTGTGTGTTTGTGAGCTGTGAATTTGTTAAAATGTCCTGACTATCCGGCCCACCTTCGGGGTGGCACGTGATAAGCCTCGATAAGCCCCCGTATAGGCTGCATCTAACATTCTCCCCTCCACAGTGCATTTAGGTGATTTTGTTTGCGTGCGCCACATCGCTTTTCCCCCACGGGGGGACACGTTCCGTCAGGATAACGACGTTATCCTGGTAGCGGTGGCAGAGAAATGGCCCTCCAGCTCCGGGGGCCACACGTGAATGCGTGTAATAAAACGCTCCCGAGTCACACCCACCGAGAGCGCCAGGGAATCATCGGCCCAGCCAATCTAGTAATCCAGTAATCTAGCCGTCAAATTGTCACTCATCGTCACGCACGCTTCCGCTTCCTAGCGGCGCCTACTAAGGACGAAAGGAGGAGTGTTTCTCCGTGTTCGACGATGCTCCAGGGCCTACTGGCTGTGCAATACGCGTTTCCGATGCTTGGGAATGCCATCGTGGGGAGGTCATTTAAAATTATCAACGCACCAAATTGTGGGTCCTGTTTGCTAAAGGAAGCATTCCCTCCACTCGTATACGATGGTGGGCCGGCCCGATGTGATGGACAGTGAAGATAAAAATTCACCCCAAATAATAGGACCACCATAAAACTGACCCTACGAACCCAACCTAGCCACCTCGGCGGAAGGGACGCACCACAATGAGTAACATATTTCAACGGGCGCAACAAGTGGTTCGCATTGTGCGGTGTACGGTGCTACCCTTTTCTATGTGCTTCTGGTTTGTGTGTGTGCTTTTTTTTTGTTGCTTTAATAAGAACGAAAAATAGGAGCCACGTACTGGTGGTGGCAGTAATGATGATGATGATGATGATGATGACGGTGCTGGTGCGGTAGTACAGTGGTAATAATTTGTCCGTCTCGCGAAAGCGGATCCGTTTGGTGGTGAACGGACAAAAAAAAATACTCCAGTCACGTCCACGAGCAGCGAAAGCGAACCCGTTTGCCGGAGTTGACGATCGGGACGTTGATGACTGGGACGATGATTGTGGGCCTGAAGCCTTACCATGTCCTGGCATGTGCGACGTGCAGTGTGTATTTATCTTTTTCACATTCCACATTCGTCCCGGACTGGTGCGCTATTCGGTTGAATTGGAAACGTGCCCATTTGCGAGCGTCAGGGAACGAGGAGGGCGAATGTCCTGCCCTACGGGTCTGGGGAAAGCGTTGTTCTCCACCGGCCCCGATGGTCAAGGGCCGAGTGATGGGGTTTTATGGAATTTTATTTGTTTTACTCCACCGGGCGAGAACCCGGATGCACATTTTCAATTTAATGAAACAAACGGCACGATGGTTGCCGAAGGGGAAAAGCTCACATGGAAAGCTTTATCACAAATTAAAAAAAACGGCGTTGCAGGTTGTATTCAATTTGCGAAAAACCTTTCCAATTGCAGGTTTGTTGTTTAAATTTAAAAAAAATAACCCCACGAGGCGCTCGAACCGATCTCTACCGGAACGTGACAGTCGAGATTCAGCAAAACCTCACCTTGTTAACGCTCGTAACGCTGGTATTGTTTGCGATTGTTTCACTCCGACTCCCTCCCTCCCTTCGAACAGCCCTGCCGCCGATGGATCACACCCTCGCCAACCACCCCCACACACCCCAGTAAAGCATCCTCCTGCACGCGGCAGTTAAGGTTAACCTCGTGGAAAATCGACCATCAACAGGACGAACCACGCCAACGGGCCGATGGTGAACGGCCCATTCGCACCTACACCAACAACCCACACCCACACAACGCCCCCAACCACCGAACCGTGGGCGTGTAATCTCGAAGCTTCGCGGCACCCTCTACCACCCGGTCCGGTGCATGCAAATGAACCCCCACCGGTGGGACGCGTAAAACGTCAATGGAACGTAAATTATCGCATCCCCGCGATCAAGCAGCACGGTGTCGAAGGACACTCCGTACGATGCCACTCCCAGCCGAGGGATTGTAAGCAGGGTGTGCCCTCGCGACCAATGACAATGGCCCCGGCGCGGTTCGTCATCATAGTCGGTGCGTTGTCGGTGCTGGTTTGGTCCCCGGGGATCCGTGCCCATCCACGATCGGTTACAGGGCGCCCCAGTGTCGAGGACACCGAAATTGGGCAACTTCTCAGCGGGCTTGGGGAGACCCCACGTGATGGAGATGACTACGGAAGCTTCGAAACGGAGGACGATCCGGTCGGTAATGGAAGCGTCTCCATCGAGGAACGATCGGTGCATAAGCGGAGCTTGAGTAACCTCGAAATTCCACCGCTCAAATGTGACAAGAACTGCACGGTGTATCATGTGGGCGTGCTGATGGCGTCCCATCTCGGTAAGACTCGCAGGTGGCCCTTTTTTTTAAGGGGTGGTATTTAACGTGTCGTATCACCGACCTACGCAGACTCACCGTTCGATCTGGAACGCTGTGGACCGGCCATCGATCTGGCGCTGGATTTGGTGAACCAAAGTCTCATGAAGATACACAACGTGCAGCTGAGCAAGGTGCAGCGCAGGTGAGTGCAATGCAAATATTGACCTTAATTCCATCGACCCATCCCTGACCGGTGGGGTATCAAAGGGAATAATTTACCCGCACCGATACGGGTGTGGGTAATCCGTGTCGGTAGCTTAAATCCGTTACGGTTTCAGGGGGATGAATTTATGCATTGTCCTTCCATCGCACAGGTTGTGTGGGTCTTTGGGTTTTATTGCATCTCTGCACAATCAACGGGTTGATCGAATGAAGAAGCTAATCTATGGATTTTTCCCCCCGAATCCCAGCGTCAGTTCGCTTTCACAGCACACTTCAACGCCACAATCGATGGCCCCAAATGGGCATGCAAATTGGCGAAAGTACACCCTTTTTCCTTAGCTCACCACCGTGAGATCAACACGTAGCCCACCGATCACACCTAATCAAAATTGCCCACATTCACCACCCGGACGGTGGTTTGTTTGGCAGGGATTTTATTCGTCCCGCTGTTATTGTCGTTGTCCTTCTTGTACTTTCCTCGGAGGGCCCGGGGTTTTTGTCCCATCAACCACCATCGCATGCAACAAGCCTCATCAACTCGGGCCACGTGCCATCCCATGCACCGAACGTGAGCTGTTTGTAATGAGTAAACTGTCCGCTTCCGTTCGGTGGTGCCATAAAAAAATAGCACCAAGTCACCACGCGACGTGTTGACACGGCCCGTTCGTGAGGCTAGTTCCTCGGGCTGGGCAGGAGACGGTCCTCCTCCTGATGAACCTCCCGTCACATTTCACGCAGACACGTTTTGGGCTCGTTTTCGACCATTTTTTTTCTTTCGTTTTCGGACCTATCCGTATCCTTATCCTTGCGCGTCAGCTTCTTTCCGTGCCGGAAGTGGTCTCCAAGCCGAACTCCGTAAACCCGCGCGCGTGGCACAGTTGTAGGTCATCACATGCGTGCGTGGGAGTGTGTTTGTGTGAAAAGCGAGAGTAAATAAGCATACTTATGTAAATTATACGTCACTGTCCGCCTCGTTTTTCGGCAAGGGGTATTTTTTTTGCACCCTTGTTTGCACTCAAAGTCGCATCCCTTTTTTTGCCCGGGTTGCCATCGTCGTCGTCGTTTCGCCGGTTTGGTGTCCTTTCGCCGACACAAAAACCCCAAAATCATGTGGCGCCACACGCGGACTCGTAGCTGAAAAGAACGAAGACGAACGAACGAACGAAAAAAAAAACAACCAGACCGGGAAGGAAAGAAAAGAAAACTCGGCCGGAACTCGAATGGAACTCGAGCGGCTGTGGAGTATGCAAACACCGCAAGCTGACACGTCCAGGATAACCCCAATCAAACCGAGCCTGATGGTGCCTCGGGGCCAGCTTAATTCCCTTATCCATGGTGGGCAATTAAATGGCGTCCTACCCGCCTCCAATAAATGCTGGCCATTTTTGGTTCCGTCGCGTTTTGTTTGCGATGTTTGGGGGGCGCGCGCGCGAGCGCCTTTCGCAGTCCACGCCAATGTCTTTCGGTTGTTGACGCTACCTTCTAATTTTATTTGCCATTTTATTACCGCCCTTTTTCATGGGGTGATAATACGCTCGTGACGGTGCGTGATGGTAATATTTATCGTGGGTGGATTTTTTTTTCTTCGATTCTCCCCTCATAAGGGTGTAGAAGCTAATCGAAATTAGGTTCCTATTCGAAGGATGATTATTCAATAGTAAAGCCCTACCGAATGTACGTTGCATCATTTGCCTCTTGATGCTTTTGAGTTGATTAAAACACAAATGAGGCTTACAATTTAGCATGGTGGGTGGATTGCAGCAAAAAAGTCACCTTTCTTCCCTTTCATTTGCTCCCATTTGTACACGAGCTTTTTGCATTCCTCTTCGTCGTTGAATTAAACATCCTGGTCCACCGATCAATCCAACACTCATCTTTTACATCGTTGTAATAGCACCCACTCGTCATTCCGTCCCGTCCAATTCAACCCCATGGCCTCTTCTCACGCGCGCGTGAATATCAATTACACCTTTTTTTTTGTTTTGCTTCTCGCCCTCTCGCAGCTACGCGTCCTGTTCCGGCTCCAGATCACCCGGACTTGCGGCTGACTTACACTTCAAGAAAAACGTGATCGCTTTCATCGGTCCAGCCTGCGCGTTTGCCCTCGAACCCGTGGCGCAACTTGCCGACTACTGGAACACTCCCATCATCACGGGCATGGGCGATCAGGTAAGGAGGACCTATCCGCCAAGGACACCGTGTGGGTGTGTGTGTGTCGATGAGCAGTCCGGTGATTTGAAAAGCAAATTTATCCAACGAATCACCGCAATTAGTGTTTAATCTACCGTTAAGCAATCAACCCGCGCGTCGGTTGCGTTGATTTACTTCTCCAGCATCACCAAATGGCGCCATTTTCCTTTGCTCGCTCGCAACGTCGTTTTGGTCATTATTTTCTACGATTGTCCTTTCCTGTTTTGTGCTTCCTTTCTTGCTGCCTTTTTTTTTTTGCTTTTTCACTCCATTCCGTCGGCGCATCTTGGTGGATTGAAATAATCCACCTCCCGTCGTCCTCGGAGAACGACCTCGCGGCCGCCGGGACGCGTTCGTAGGACATTCGTTTATCGTTAGCTTTTGGTCCGATAATTTCCTGATTGGTTCGGGTTCGTGATTCCTGCGAGGCCTTATCTTTGTTCCTCCTGCTTGATGTCAGCACGTCGCGTGGCCGCAGTCATCGGAGTTTGCTTTCTTTCTTTTTTTCCCCCGTTCAGCGCATTGTCCTTTTTCCGAGTCAGACTCATCGAAAGGAAAACCTACCCTGGTGCTGGTGAACGCGGCTTCTATAAATACATCTCAATTTGTCGATCGTCCGTGTGTAAGCTCGCCCGTTGGGCTCGAACTTGGTTGATCCTTTACGCGGGTTATATCCTAGATTGGGATTGGTTGCCCGGCCGCCAACACTAGAAATGTCGCAGAAAATGACCACCCAGCGTTTTCCCTGCTACCAGTTCAATCCACTTCCAAACGCCAACGCGAGGAGAAAGTTAAGTCTAATGGGGTGAAAATGTATGCTCCGATGATTATGAAATGTGTTTTGCCTTTTTTATCTGTCTCTCTCTTTCTCTGCATCCACTTCACCGACACGGCGCGACAGGATGCGGAAACGGTCGAAAACGATCGAAATGATTTCCCACCCGCCAGGAGCAGGCGTTGGAGTATCTTTCTTTCGTTTCGTTTCGTTTTTTTTCAACAAACGGTTCACCTCCTCCAGACACCCAGTTCCGGGGATTCAATATGCTGCCATGAATGTGAAATTTTATGCGCATAAATACATACCTAACGGGCACGGTACGGTGTGCATCAGCGCTCGGCTAGCCGGCAGCAAGGACACCATTGTGCTTACGAACTGTCTCATTTGTCGCTTGCGCTTTAAAGCGCGTGGATAATTTGTCATTCGGGGCTATAGGGATTTGCAATTTAAGATTTTGTCCCGGTTTTCGGATGTGCCCTCACTTTGATTTTGACATTAAGCGAATCAAGCTGTCACATTCGTATCAAAGCAACCGGTGTTTCCTTAGCAACCAAAGACACGTCGTCTCGTTGTCAACGAAAAGCGCCCATTTTTCATTAAAATCGTAATCCAATTTTATTAATTTTTTAACACCTCACTGGCTAGCTTTCCCGAACGACGTGTCAGCCGGCTCTTCATGCCGACGTACTGCACTTGCCTGCACTCGCTCAGGTCATTCGCCTGTTTGTCTTATTTCCCAGCGCTGCGACTTAATTGGACATTTTTATCGCGCCCTCAGCCCGTACAAAGCGGTCGTCTACACTTTTGCACCTGGTCGTTCGAAACACCTTACGGTGCTTGTGGTGCCGCCTTGGAGTCTCGCTCAACCGTTTCTCGCTCATAATGTGCTTCTTAATTGGCCACTGGCGGCGATGGTTTGACCGAAGCCCGCCCGGATGCCGGTGTCGAGTTTGGACCGGGATTTATTCCCCAGCGGCTCCAGGCTACCGGGCTGACCTGCGTGGCCCATGCAAGCTTGCTGGCTCCAGTGCGGGAGCCTAGATTGAAGTGGAAAATTATAGTTCCCTTGCTAGTGCTTCCACGCGGCAGTGCATCCTTTTTCACCTTTGCTCTTGCTCCGCTCCCTTATTCTCTTGCCGTTCACGCCATTCTCTTTCTATTCTTCTCGTCTTTGCTATTATTTTGCGTTCGGTACGTCTGCGTTCGGTCCATCTCACACAGGCGGTCGTTCGTCCGCCCCTCGATATCGATATCGAACCAGCTTGGCTACCGACTGTGAACATTGTAATCATGCTAACGGATGCTCCCACCCAAACCCCATCACCCCGGGGGAACCATTTCCAACCCCTTTTTGCACCTCTATTCACTCTCTTCTCCACAGCCACCGTCGGAAGGTGAACTCTCGGTGACATCCGGCATTCTGGGCCGATTGAGCAACAGGTGGAAAAACGATAGCTCGGTAAGCCCATTTCATTCGGCGGAGGGGTTGGGTGGTTGGGAAAGCATGAAGAGGGCAGCGGGGATAGTGGCACCATTTGCACTTTGGCCCCGGCAGGTGGGGTGGGGGGGTGTTCAATACTCGTCTCATCTCGCTCCTCATCATGGTGTAGGGCATGTTCAAGGATAAATCGCGCTACCAAACGCTGACCCGCATGTCGTACTGCCAGTGCCGGTTGAAGCTGGTGTTTTCGAGCATCTTCCGGCAGTTTGGGTGGCGGCACATCGCTCTCATCATCGACCGGTCGGATCTGTTCTCGTTGACGGTTGGCAAGAACCTGGAGTATGGTTTGAAGGACGAAGAGTTGCTGAAGTTCGTGCGCGAGCTGGACGGAAACGACGAGGAGGACATCGATGCCTATCTGAAGGATGCCAGCATGTACGCTCGAGGTGAGTATCAGGTGTGAGTGGGTTTACATTTGTTTTATCGTAATCAAGGTGTGTTTTGGAGATGGTGTCAAAATGGCGCCAGCACACCATAGCAATCGTAGTGATCCATGAAAAAACGGGGTGCTGTCAGTTTGCTGCTGGCAGCTTCTGGGAATTGATGTCAGTCACAAAATAGAACACCTCATTCTCAGAAAAACAAATTCGGAGAAAACATACATTACACCTTAGGTGTTGCAATCTCACCCTTTCAACACGAACGCCGGCAGCGTGTGATGAAAGGCTTCATTAGAGATTTTCTCGCAGCATCACATGGGCCTGTTTGGAGAAGCAAAATGAAGAAAAAAAGGACCTACCGGCTATTTTGTGTTCCCTTGCCCCGATCGGAGAGTTTATTCACCCAAAAACCCATCCCATCGGCAGGTTGGCCCGAGCATTAATTAGTTCCCTACTTTCGATTCTCACCCTCACCTTCGGACAGTGATAATACTCTCCGTGCGAGGCTCCCTGGTGCGGAAATTCATGCTGTCAGCGCTGGCCCTCGGCATGACGCGCGGTGAGTTCACCTTTCTGGACGTGGAGATCTTCCAGAGCTCGTACTGGGGCGACCACTACTGGGAGCTGGGCGATGAGGACGACTTCAAGGCGCGCAAATCGTACGAGGCGCTGTTGCGCGTGTCACTTCTCCAACCGACCAGCCCAACGTATCAGTACTTTGCCGAAAAGGTGCGCTCCATGGCGAAGCATAACTACAACTACACGTTCGTCGAGGACGAGGAGGTGAACTTTTTCATCGGGGCGTTCTTCGACGGTGTCTACCTGCTCGGGATGGCGCTAAACGAAACGCTCAATGAGGGTGGTGACATTCACGATGGGACGGCCATTACGCGCAAGATGTGGGGCCGTGACTTCGAAGGTAGCTAACATCGTCGTGTTGGTGACGTTCATGGTCCTTTCACTCCATACTCGCTCTCTCTATCTCTCTCGCTCTGTACACCAGGCATTACCGGGCACGTGCGGATCGATGATAACGGCGATCGTGACGCCGACTACTCCATCCTCGACCTGGATCCAATTACCGGCCGGTTCGAGGTGGTAGCGCATTACTACGGCATCACGCGGTAAGGCGCCCAAAACAAAAGAAAAAAAATGGCGTCCCTAACGTTGAGTAACGGTTTCTATTTCCCACCCGCAGCGAGTACTCCCCCGTCAAGGGCAAGAAAATCCACTGGCCGGGTGGACGCGAGGGCCCTCCACCGGATGTGCCCAAATGTGGGTTCCTCGGCACGTCACCGGCTTGCCAGGGAAATGGCGGTAAGACCCGTTTAGCCCGTTTCGAGACCGGGAAACAATTACCACTAAATCACTGCCTAGACATAACGATAATGACGAGCCCGCTGGCAAACCCCGCTGGTACTCATTTTCATTCCACGCGTTCTCTCTCTCTCTTTCTCTCGTTTTCCATGCTTTTCCACGTGATTCCCACCCGTCCAGACATGATTATCCTTTATGGACTCGTCGGATTCGGCATAATCTCCGCCTTTGCCGCAGCGGTCACGTATATCCTGTGCAAGTGAGTACTGTTTGTTGGCCGGAATCGCCTTCATGCCGTTTCTCGTCGGCTCAACGGCAAGGTTCCCACTCCCCATCGGGATGAAATTTCATTACAATTGGGGCTAATTTGTCTAATTAGTGCAATCGATGCAATAAAATCTCCCCGGTGTTACCATGGCGACGAAGCGTGGCGTGCTTCGACAAACGTCAGTGAACGCTATGGTTTTCGTAGGTGTAGAGACACCAAACAAAAAACAAAACAAAATGTCCTTTAAAAAAATGCTCCTCTCGGAATGCTGTACGGTACATCCGTGCTTCACATTCAAACATTATTAACCTCCTTTATGTCTCCCCTTTCATGCGCTAATCCCAACCCGACAGACAGGTGAAGCTTAACAGCGAACTGAACAACATGTCCTGGCGTGTCCGACCCGACGAGGTGCTGCTGGAGGTGGGCAAAATGTTTGGCAGCAAGATGGGCCTGCAGAAGCTCAACTACGAGGTAGGTTGAGGTTGGGTTTTGGGAAGCGCAACCCGTGCCCACCCGTGGATCGAAAGGACAGCGAACCCCTTCCCACGAATAAGCGCAACTCATCGTTTCAATTATAATTGCACACCGAGCTTCGTGTTGCTGTGAATGGCACGTCTAATGAATTATTCAATCGAAAATGGAAAACACAAAGACATCTCGTTTCATTTGATGTTCCATGCCAAACGCCCAACCCAGCGGTCGGCGAACTGGGGTCGGGTGAGTTGGCAGAAAATGGATATAATTGTCAGCTTCGGTGCAATCCGGTGCAGCATTGAATAATACGCGCTAATTTCTCGTTTCATTTGACGTTGGTGTGGGCTGTGAATGCGAGGAAAACAAGTATGGCTGCTGCTTCCACAGGCTATTCTGGGAACATTCGAGAACTGCGGTCATTTCATTCGTTTCAATGAGCTCTGTTGGAAGTTCGAAACCGAAACCTTTTTGGGAATTTCAACCACTCATTCACGAGCAACATGCACTCCAACAAACCACTCTAATGTCTCCTTCATTCGGTAGAACTTTTCGCTTCAGCAGTTCGGTCTCAACTCGGGCCGGGTCTCGATCGCTTCCGGTAACTCGCAACTGCCCGCACAGCTCTTCACGACGATCGGCATCTATAAGGGTGAACGGGTTGCGATCAAAAAGGTCGCCAAAAAGAAGGTCTACATCACCTCCACGTTGCTGTGGGAGATCAAACAGGCGCGTGATGTCAGCCACGAGAACACGGTACGGTTTGTGGGCGCTTGTATCGATTTGCCGCGGCCAACCATTCTCATCCTCACCGAGTACTGCCCCAAGGGTAGCCTAAAGGACGTGCTCGAGAACGAGGCCATCCAGCTGGACTGGAATTTCCGCATGTCGCTCGTGCACGACGTAGTCAAGGGTATGGCGTACCTTCACAACAGCGACGTTGGAGTTCACGGCAAATTGCGCTCCTGCAACTGCCTCATCGATGGACGGTTCGTGTTGAAGATCTCCGATTTTGGCCTACGCACGTTAACCACACCGTCGGAGTACGTGCGCGATCAGAACTACTACAACAGTAAGCACCTCGGGCTGGGCGTTTGTCCCCATGCGTATGTTACTTCTCATCAAGTGTTGAACTTTACAGAGCTGCTGTGGGTGGCACCGGAACTGCTGCCGGCCACCGTTATCCCTGGCACACCCGCAACGCAGAAAGGTGACGTGTACTCGTTCGCCATCATCCTGGAGGAGATCGTCGTTCGGGGTGGCCCTTATGAGACGGCTCGTCAGTTCCTTGACCCGCAGGCTATAGTGGAGCGTGTGGCACTACACGAGAGCCCACCCTTTCGGCCGTTCGTTGGTCAACGTGACTGTCCTCCGGACCTTCTCGATCTAATGGAGAAGTGCTGGTCTGACAGCCCAGATGATCGACCAACGTTCTCTGGTATCCGTAGCAGTGTGCGGCAGATCATGAAGTAACGTCCAACTGATGGTCCTTTTCGAACTGATTTTAATGTGATTTTTTTGCCGTTGCTTTCAGAGGTTTCTGCGAAAACTTGATGGATGATCTGTTGCGGCGTATGGAGCAGTATGCGAACAATCTCGAGAGCCTGGTGGAAGAGAAAACGGAACAACTCAGCATGGAGAAACGTCGCACGGAAGAGCTGCTGTATCAGGTGTTGCCTCGGCCCGTCGCCCAACAGCTGCTGGCCGGTGAGATGGTACAACCGGAGCAGTTCGAGTGCGTCACGATCTACTTCAGTGACATCGTCGGGTTTACGGCTTTGTGTGCCCAAAGCCGCCCGATGGAGGTGGTCGACTTTCTGAACGATCTGTACAGCACGTTCGATCGCATCATTGGATTCTACGACGTGTACAAGGTAGAGACGATCGGTGACGCGTACATGGTGGTGTCTGGGTTGCCGGAACGGAATGGGCATGATCACGCGCGGGAGATCGGCCTGATGGCACTTGCTATCCTGGATGCGGTGAAATCGTTCACCATCAAGCATAAGCCGGATTATCAGCTGAAAATTCGTATCGGCATCCACTCGGGGCCGGTGTGTGCCGGTGTCGTGGGACAGAAGATGCCACATTACTGCTTGTTTGGGGATACGGTCAACACCGCCTCGCGGTTAGAGTCCACTGGACACCGTAAGTAGGAGCTTGCTGTGGCAGCGGTCAAAAGAAATAGACTCAACAGATCGTTTTTTTTTTCATTCCAGCACTCAAAATACACGTTTCGGAAGCGGCCAAACAGATCCTGGATAAGTTTGGCACCTTCCGGACCGAACTGAGAGGAGACGTGGAGCTGAAAGGGAAAGGCATCGTGACGACCTACTGGTTGCTGGAGTGCTCCGAGCCTGACCCGAGGTATCACACCGTTATTCCAGCGACTATCACCTCCTCTAATCTGCCTTTAACCGCTCATTCTAGACCTCCGACGCCGATGAAAAACTACAACGAGAATGAGGTGCCGTTCCCGATCCTGTTTCCCGCGATCGGGAAGTAAGCTGGGGATGGGCGCCACCTCAACCTGAAACCATTATGCTGGAGTGCCCTTGTACCGTGTCAATGTTAGCCAACTCAGTGTCTTTTTCGCTTCGTAGTTCGTAATCAATCCAAAAGCGGGGATCGCATTGCGATGAATGCCGGTTGGTTTCTTAGCCCGATCAGAAGGGCTTGCTGGCATCGTTATCCTCGTATCCCGTGTCAATTCAATGGATCAGCGGGTGTGGCAGCATAGCACACCCTTTTGATGTTATCGTGCCACGTGTGGGCACGTGCTTTGAGAGCGTTATTTGAAGGGAGATACAACGAGAGCGAAAGGAAAAGATGAATGAACTATTTTGTGTAGGATTTACGGCAGGCAGATAAACAAGAAACAAAACACCCATGTGTCAACTATTTAGATGTATTTTCTCTGTCCTTGCGTCCAAATAAATCAATGTGGATATACAGATGTGTAACAAATTTCGCGTGGAATGTGATTATTTTACTCTCAAGTCATTTCCAATTTGATTTTTCGAAACTCCATTGAAGTAAGCTTACAAGCCTTCTTAATACCAGTTATCGTTACAAGGCTTTCTTTAACAACATATTTTAGATTTTTTTTTCAAATTATTATCATGAATGACCATGCGCCTCCATCACATACTGCGACACTTTGTGACTCCACCACATGCTTTGATTCCGGGCGCATCTATAGATTTTTCGTTTAAATTTTGTGAAAGTATTTCTAAGAAAGCTAATAAACCTTCTTAAACCCTTTTTCCATTACTAGTCTTCCATTAGCAACATATATTATTTTTGTTCAATTAATGATCTGAAAGACCATGCGCTTCCATCACATAATGCAACTCTGAGAGCTTGCATTAATTTTTCGTTTAAATTCTGCGAAACTGCTTCTAAGCAAGCTAATAAACATTCTTAAATTATTTTTTGATCATTATGCTTTAGTCAGTAAAAAATAAATAAATAATTATAAATTATTTTTATTTTGTTACTGTCATGAATGACCATGCGCCTCCATCACATACGATGACATTGAGAACCACCATCGATTTTTCGATTAAATTCTGCAAAACTCCTCCTACGTAAGACAATAAACCTTCCTAAAACCTTTTTTATTACTAACCTTCCATTAGCAGCATATATTATGTTTGTTCCATCATTGCCATGAATGACCAGGCGCCTCCATCACATGCTGCAATACTGGGCGCCTTCATCGCTACGCTAAGTGGTGTTTAATTTTGTAACAATTTTTCCACCCTCAACACCACCAGCGTGATATGTTAAACGTGTGTGCATAAACTCATTTCTTGCTACGCTACAACCACCCCATCAATCATGCAAACCTAACCAAACCCGTTACGAACCGACACCGCAGTGACGGTTAGCAATTTCTTGCGCGCCTTTTCGCACCCTTTTCTTTTTATACCCACAGTAATGCACCATCCCACGGTTGTGAGGTGCAGCAACCATTATGTCCGGCACGCGGCTTGCGTTCTAAGTGCGCCCTGTTTACGCTCGGCAAATATCGAAACACGCTCATTTCACCACGTCTACCGACGGATCCGGCTCCTTAACCGCACGGTATCGTGGCGGGATCAAGAAGAAGAAGGGGATGAAAAAAAAACACCTACACACCCTCCACCCGTGGCGGCTCGCCAACCCAACAAGCCCCCCACCGGTGGATTTGTGCAAACTCGTAAAATGGCTCTCTGTTTACAAATCGTAATAAAGCGCAGTCCACGGAGCCACACCAGCACGTGAGCATGAGAAAGAGTGTACCTATCTGGTCACTCATTCTCTAGCCTCGTGAGTGGCAACAACCCGAGCTACTTAGTTGGGCTCCTTTTCGGCTTTTCAGTTCGGTTGAGTTCCGACCGCACGCATCGTTAACCCGCAAACGGGAACTCGCAAGGAGCTGCAAGGACGAAACCGACCTACTGCATGAAGCAAGGATAACCTAATTGCAGGCTTCTGCTCCCGAACGCACGCAGTTCGTGTTCGCAGTTCGGCGCGTTCGGACAGCATCCCTTTTGCGTTCGTTGGTTTCGCGTTCCAGCGTGTTCCAGCACGCCAAACCAACCCGCTTGAAAGCGAGCCCTACAGCGTATCAGAGTCCCATACGGTGCAAGGACGCACGAGTGGGTCCTTTTTATTCTTTGGCTCCACCATCACCACCACCGTTTTCTGTGACCCTCTCCCCGGGTACTCCACTCGCAAGTGGTCCCATAAGCGAGCGAGGCAACACCGGGACACGCAGGAAAGGATTCCCATTTTCGCCCCACGGAGCGACTGAGTGTGCGTGTGGCTCTTTAAAGTGCTTCGTGGCTTACGGTGCATCTCAGTGTACGTCGCGTGCGGTCATTGTCACCGACAGCGAGTGCAAGGGATAGTAATTTTCCCGCAGTTAATACTGGGTCTCTCGCTTTCGTGTCGTCATACAGTAGTGCCTCCCTCGAAAGTTACTTCGGCCCTTCTGCGAGCGCATTCGGCCTTGTTTCGCCAATCGCAGCAGGCATGTGAAGCAGCAGGAGTGAAGTGCACGTTTCACAGTGCTCCTTCCTAACGTGTGTGCGTGTGTGCGTGCGTGTGTACATGTGGATTTTTATGGAAAAGTTCGTTTATGAACCACCGCTTTTACGAGGGCTTTGGAGGAAAAATATCGAACGCGTGCACGTAGTGCTTCATCGAGTTAGCAAAACTTATCCCGGACCATTCCCATCAACAACCACCGCAGCTGTCGGGGAGATATAAATTCCACCTCAGTAGTCCTTGATCCATTGCCTACTAGGACCGAAGCGGTGAGCCACACGAGGCAAGAGAACGATCGCCACCACCGTGTTTTTATAGACAATCGTGTGTATGTGTTTTCCTTCCCACCGGACAAACGAAACATCAGACCCGTTCCTACATCCAATCATGCTTTAATTTTCTCCACGGATTAATCCCTCCATCCATCCTTCCTGGCCCCACGTCTGGTGGTTCCACCAGGGCAGGAAAAAGGGACACTGCAGATGGCCATAATTCGATTACCATGTGAGCGTCCCTCGAGCAAACGTATCCACCCTCTAGCCGCTCGCCAGCCTGTAGTGTAGTGTGAAGAGACCGAAGGTGAAGTGTGATGAAAGCCATCATGATAAGGCTCGGAAGGGCTGCGGAAGAATACTGAACGGGTCGGACGGACGGATGCGCCAACAAAAATGGCCCCAAAGGGCTCCCGGCTTTTGCTGATGGGATTACTAATCAGAGTTTCATGGGCCCGATGGGTGTTCCACCGCCACTGGTAGTGTGTTTCGGTTAGTTGTGGGCTGGTGGAGATTCCCAGCACTAGCCACCCCGCGCAGGACTCCCTTTTCACGCTTCCTGGACACGCTGGACAGATGCAAACGGCGGCCAGGATGCGCATGAAGTACGGGAAGCTGTTCATCTTCTTCATGATCTGCTTCAACCTGATCGTGTTTTACTACTCGTGGAAGTATTTTCTCACCAGCGGGCACTACCTGGCGGAAACGCTGACTGGCGGTGGTGCTGCTCGGGGACATCCCGCACTCCCACGCCGCCCCGGAGCAGCACCCGAATCGATCCCGCTCGTCAGCTACGAGAGTTCGTACCGTGCCGGTGACCCTGGAGGGGCAACTTTCAACCGGATGCGTCTTAAACCAGCCCTCACGGAGGATCCTCACGGGGGTGGACACGATCGGGTGCAGCACACGAACGGATTCCTGCGAAAAAGCATCACGTTCGTGTTTCGCGATTTCTATGACTTCGACAATGACCTGCTGCAGTCGATCGGCAGCGTAACGGCTCTTATCCCGGGCGTAAGCGTATTTGTGATCGCTCCCGAGCTACCCTATCCACCACTGGACATCTTCAACCCTCCTGGTGGAGGTTCACAACCCTCGGGTGGTGCGGGCACCTCCACCAACCAAACGGCGTCAGCGAACAGACCACGTGGAACGGCACCGGCGTGGTTCGCTGAAGGAAGCAACGTGCGCTTTTTTCACCTTGCGTACGACGTCACGAAGACGCTGAGGGATGCGTTTCCGGTGCTTCACGTGGCCACGCGATACGTGCTGTTTATGCCGGACGGTGTACGGTTGACCGGACGTGGGTTGTTATCGCGCATGCTGCGTGAAATCGACACACCGTCCGGTGATGAGTTGCTGCTCCAGCAACATCAGCACCTGCTGCTGAAGCAGAATGGCCATGGAGCTCGTCCCGGTGGTCGACCATTTGACGTGAACCGGAAGCCAGACCGACGCATCATTGCTGTGCCGTTTGGGTCGAACGCGAAAGGTACGGCCAATTGCGTCCAGATGCAGCTCGATTTGCCCAACTGGACGCTCGAGTACGTCACCGGCAACGAAACGGACCATTGTGACATGGTAAGTAGGGCGCGAACGATGGATTGTGCATTTTATCGAGCCAGTGAATCCACTAGCCTAAATCTCACCGAAAACCGGGATCATCATTTTCCAAATTCCCTGTGACTTGGGGAAATCCCCATGCGAACTGGATCATAATTTTCCGGTCTCGAACAAAACGCTGCTCTTCCTAGAAACGAGGGAAAAAAAGAAGGAGAGAGAGAGAGAACAAGCCAGAGCTTGAACCGCAATTAAGCTTCCTATTCGAGGTGGGTTCTGAAACGAACGATGAATTGAGGTGCCTGTTTCCCATCCCCACCCTCCCTCCCACCTCTTCCGCCCCCAACGAAATCATTACCGACCGGTTTTGCATACCAAACAGCATCCGGTGCCGCATATGCGATCTGATTGTTAATGTGCCGCTCCATTTCGGGGTCTCGTTTTTCTTTCTTTCCAACCCCACCCACGCCCACCCGGGGAGGGGTTTTTCTTTTTTCCTCTACCCTCCTCTCCCCCCCCCCCACCACAATTCCTTTCGTTTGTCACCACGATTCTCCTCCCCCTCGATGGTTCCGGATGTATTTGTGCCATAAATTTGTGCCACCGTGCCAGCGGCCGGTGTGTCCCTTTTTTGTCCCCCAAAAGTGCCCGAAGTTCGATGATGATGCGCGTGAATGTGTCCGATCCTTTTTGCGGTGGTTTATACCCTCGGGTCGCGGGATCGATGCGGCAGATAAGCCACGCGTGGTGCACTCGTAGAGCAACGGTACGTGTGCCGGAACCGGAAAATAATCGACCGGTATTAATATTCAAAATTTAATATCCTAAATTAACATCCCGCCGCACCGAAGCCCACCCAACCACACGGCCCCACGTGAGCACGCATTTATCCGCTCACGTGTGGGCGTGTATGCGTGTTAGTTCCTTCGTTGTTATCTGACAGCTCCGTTAGCCTCTTAGCTTAAATGCTTGCGCTTCTCCCGAACGTGGCGTGTTGCCGAAGAGCAAGTTTTCGTCCTTGCTGCTGGAGACATTATATTCTCGCTTGTTCTGTCACCAGATCACAAAAGAACCCTCTCACCCCCGTTGGGGGTTTGCTCTCCCCCAGACACCACTCCAAGCTAACATGTCGCACAGAACGGATTCATCTGCAGCTCCAAAAACTGACCAAAAAACAGGGTCAAAAGGCCAAAGGATCGGCTACGATGCAGGCGATGGCTTCATTGCTCCCAGCCCAAAACAGGTACACTGCTGCTGCACTCCTCCCAAGCGGGTTGTTTGATTGCAATCTGGAATGCGGTGGCAGCTTCCGCTCTCCCCCATCGGCCTCCATCGACCGTCAATCCCGGGAGCAAGGGGGTGGTGACAACATTTCGCGTCGTGAACCGGTGCGGCAAATTGAGGCGTTTTTTAGG
The DNA here is from genome assembly GCF_943737925.1 of Anopheles nili. Classification (NCBI taxonomy): domain Eukaryota; kingdom Metazoa; phylum Arthropoda; class Insecta; order Diptera; family Culicidae; genus Anopheles; species Anopheles nili. Next base: position 9,708,712 of record NC_071292.1, read on the forward strand.
CGCTCCCTATTTTCTCTATTCTAGTGAAAAAGAAACATTCTAGGCGAAAAAAGTGGCTGCCTCTGTCTGCGAGCGCTCGTTTGCGCGTATCGGTATGCTTCTAGGGAACATTTAGTCCGTTCGGTTTGTATTTCGGTTTCTACTCTCTTTCTCTCTCGTCCGATCCCCGGGACAAGCCAATCGAAATGAAAAACTTCCATCAGCTACCATCGGATTGCACTCGACAGGGACAGAGGGAGCGAACGTTCCATTTTGTCGTGCCCGGCGCTGTCACGCTTCGTTTGCAAAGAAGTCGCTTTTCTGATATTCCACCGCTCGAGAGGGACCAATTGCTAGAGTGGAACCGAGGGGTAATTGTTGTCGGGAAAAATATTAATCATACCACAGATTCCACCTGACGGGGGGAAGTTTGCTGCGGTGATAAAAATAGCACGGAAAGTGAGCAGCTATCTTTAAATTGCTCCCGGTTGGTGGTTTGCAGACTCCTTCAGAGTCTCAGCTAGGGAACACTCCACTGGTATGAGCTCAATGGTGGACTTAAACTTGCTAAAATGTCGGCAAAAACGGTGAAAAGCCTGTGGACGTTCGTAGTAGGCTATGAAGCAGCTCCGATTTGGACGCTGCTTTTGTTGCATACTTCAAGGCGTTGAGATGGCTTGAGAACGACTTCGTGACACAAAAGCTACTATTTCTGGAATATTTACTTACAGCTAACTGGTCATTTGCACCACGTGTGCCGTTTACCTGCTACTCTCTCTCTCACACACACACATACTTCAGTTCCCCTTTTTCTTTTCACCTTACGACCCGAGGGGACCATTGCGATATTTGTGTACATCTCATTCGCCCAACATCGTTACTGCAATATTGACTTTCCCTGCCAATAAAAATTCCACCGTCCTCGGGCGGGCCACCGTACGGGGTGCAGATTGAGTGCTTCCACCAGGAGATTCGCCCCCTTAAGCCACTGCAATCCTATGCGACGGGACTAGATCCTTCCAGGCACGCGCTCCAGAGCCATCGTCCTCACACAGCAAGGCCGCCCCGGGGCATTCGGCGATGTTTCACCATTGCTTATATCTATCTGCCTCCTGCACCACTCACAATCTCACTCTCTCTTTCTCTTTCTTATCTCCTTTCCAGTTCAAACAGAAGCACGCCATCCTGGTCGAGACGGAACTGCTGAAGGAGATGCCCGACGCCCTGTCATCACCCTTCCCGGACGTGTTCTACATCCAGGCCAAACTGGCCGGCGTCAAGGTTCGTTTGGGGCTTCAGAGTGGAGAAAAAAAAGGGCACCCCACAGGAGAAAAAAAGGGGCAAAAACAAAATACGCCAACGGGAAAACGTTGCCCGTTCCACAGGCAGACCGGCGGATGCCTTTTGTGTGGAGAAAATTGGTGCTCCTCGTGATTGTTTTGTTTGGCGCTATATGGGGATGGTGTTGTTTTTTCTCTCCTTCTTTCTCTCTCTCTGCCTCTCTCTCTGTCTCTCTCGCTCGCTACGGGCCAAAACAAAAATGATTGCTTCAGGAAGTGCAATTCCCGGATACGGTTACGAGGTTTTTGCCTCGTGTCGGTCCCTTCCCGGCTCGGGGGGTTTTGTCACGCATTCGCTCCTCCATCCGAAGCCAGTAAAGCATCCCCCGCCAGCGTTGGGGGCTCCTTTGGGGGTTTTTGTTTCTGCCTTCGTGCCTGCCGGTCCCGTCTTCTTCCAGGCGGCTGGCGATGCGACGATGTGCTTTCTTCCGGTTTCAATTTCGGCGCTGCAAACACCAAGCCGTGGCGGTGTGTCCGTGAAAACACGAAGCAACACCATCTCGCATCGCATTAGGCATCGGGGCGTAAAATCATTAAACGTTACGGTGGCCCACCGTCCTCTCCCCTCCATCGGGTGGGTGGAAAAAGCTCCCGGCTGTCTTGGTCTTGAGCTGTCAGGGTGCAGAGCCGATTAAGCGACGCAGCACGGTTGGCCCTTCAGGGTAGATTTAATGCCTTTTGGTTTCTTCCTCTGCCCGGTGCGCCACTTTCGATGCCACTTCAACAGGGTGTTCCGTTGGTTGCCCTTTCTGACGGCACTATGGGACGGAAGCTGGCAGGGCCATGGCCATCCGATTTTAATCAAAACAAAGTAAACGGCAACACCCGGAGTTTGCGAGGAAAACAAATTTAAGCCCTTGCAAGGGTTCACCAGCGAACGCCGAATACTTCGACCGGGATCATTTGTTAACTTCAACAGCCCATCAAGCCCCACGCCGGATGGGGTTTATGGGGGCGGTTTCAATGCTCGGTTTTGAGTCGAGTCGGTTCCGAACCTCGCACATTTGCCTGTCTAAAGCCGTTCGGGCCATGTTGAACGTGTTCCTTGTTCGTGGTGGGTTTAAATGAAAATTTTCTTCCCACACACACCCACACCCACACCTTCCACTCGAGTGTGCCCGGTTTGCTGGGCTTCAAATCAAGCGGATCCTTCTTGGTGTGAACGGGTACCACATTCCTTGCCCTCGGTTTCGCTCCATTTGCTCCATTTTCCCCCCGCAAAAAAAAACCCAAACTCCGGCTCCGTACGTACGCATTTATCACAATATGCCCGCTCGATGCCGGTCGAAAGTGAAGGCGATGCCACTGTCGAGACCCAAAAATCCTCAAGAACCAAACAAATAGGTGGGAGGGCAGCAAAAAAAAACTCGCCATGCTCCACCACCCAATCGCCTAAGCCCTAATGCCCTCGCCATTCCGGTCCCGGCGCATGTTCCGCCGGCAAATGGTTATATGAACACTTCATCTTTCTGTCCCCGCGTGGCTTGCCGGTGCTTTTCACCGAAAAGGAGCGCGTAAGCAAGAGGCAAATAAAAAAAAAGGGAGCGAAAAGGACTATAAAAAAAGCTGCTCACCCCTGGTGGTCTCGAGCCATTGTTCGGTTTGTGAACTGGTCGCTTGCGATCTCGGCACCACAAACGCCACTCGCATGTTGAGAATTCCAAGGATTCGTGTGTAGTATTTTTCGTCCTTTCGTCCTTCCGGTCCGACACGCGTGACCCGGTTGCCGTTTCTTTCCGGCCAGTTGTGGGGATGATGAATTCGAAAGTGGCAGCTACCGTTCAGGTGAATTCCGGACCTGCCCCGCTTGATTGTCGTTTAAGAACGAGTTATATACACGGCTGCTTTTTTTTTTGGTGTTGGCCTCTTTTTCGCTTTCCCCATTTCTTTTGCTCCACGGGCGGTCCGAAACCGTTTCGGCAGGGAAAAAACGAGTTAAGCTGAGCGCTTTGAAATCGTGCCCAAAATTAAGCCAATGTGTCTCTGGATGTTTCGAATGAATTCATGCGTTTCGTGCGATTTCTCCTTTCCGGTTCGGTGCCAAACGGCACCGGGATTCCTTGAATCTCGTTTTTTTTCGGCTTCGTTCACGGCCCTTTCCTCTTGAAAGCTGGAAAGTGTTGATAGGACGAAAATCGCTGCTGCCCGTTTGTTTGGGTTTTGAACCAATTTCCTTTTTTTTCCTCCTCGTTCTATCTCTGTTTCCTTGACCACTGGGTAGGGTTGATTTTGTTCTGGTTCGTTTAAAAGTTAGCCTCCAACAGACGCATCCACATTTCGACCGTTCTCCATCTCTTTCGCCCACTCGAACGGTCCCGTCTTGGTTCACAAAACGATCGAAACTGGGCACCTTTATGGTGCTCGGAAGCTTTCGTTTGATTTCGAACATTCGATGTCTAGCCCCCCTGTGGAAACTGTCCCATCCATCCAGTAGGCTTTGAAAAACGCCTCTGCCTTGGAAGAGTAGGCCATGAATGTTCCGGTGTTTCGTCGGCTCCGTTTTTGGAATGTCGCCCAAAACCTGGCGTCTAGGAGCGTTTGTTTTTTTTTTCTTTTCAAGATATTTTATATGCATTCCGGAAAGGACCTCGGGACAGCCACCGTTCCCCCGCCGAGCGTGCTCACACAGGACGAAAAGGTTTCAATGCGGCTTTTGAAAAGAAGCTTAAAGGTTTTTGAAGCACCTCCCGGTGAAGACATCCGAGCTTGATGTTTTTTTTTGTTCCAGTTGCGGCTTTCCCCACAATAGGCCCCACCACATTGCGAGAGGAAGAATAATCTGTGGCAACAGCAACAACAACAAAAAACAACTCACTCCACGCCAGTGGAGGACGCTTCGCATATATATTCCCCACCATATTCATCTTTCTCGCTTTAACCCGGTTTAAAGCTTCCAACCACCACACTTTACATCACTTCCGCGAACGTTCGTTACGCTTTTCTGCCACGGAAAAGTGCTCGGCGAAAAATTAGCATCCAGTAAGTGGATTTAAACGAAAGCGTCTCATGCGGAGATAATTTAACGCACACGGCAATACGACCTCATCCATCCATCCATCCATCCGCGATCACGATGGCGGCCGGGTGCCATTGTCGTGCGCTTATGCCTACCGGTGCTAATTTTAAAATGCTCACGGTAAATATTCCACCTTTTTTCCCGCACACCGCGTGTGAGCTGCGCCATGTGTGTCAGGACACACGTTCGCGCCAGGAAACGGAAGGCAACACGATGAAAGGCCGAAAACGACAGCCGGGAAATGGTTGGGGTGGTTGGGGGGGAGATAATAACGAGACGAAATCGGATAACTTTTCATCGCGAAAACGATGATGCTGATGTTGCTGATGGACTATCACGAGTTACGAGACTTCGGTTGACGGTGCGCGCCAGGAGTCAAGTGGAACCAATTTCGCTTCCCTTAAAAGTTCCAAACCGGCGCACACCCACACACACGCAGAGGCGAATCGCGTGCGCGTTACAAAAGTTTGCTCCGTCTCGGAAGCCACAAAAACCCCCGCCACCATTAGCTTTAAGGCAAGGGCTTGGCGCTCTGGCGCGAGATAAACGCTTGGGCCCAAACGTGAGCCACCCACCCACCAGTCCACCCACGCAAAACCAACGAAATGTCCTCCGCCAAAAACCAAGTAGCCGGTATTATGAAGATAAATATTTGAGTTTTACGATGTCGGGAACGTCGGCGAAACCGGGCTTAAGGGCGATGGTTGGTGCGCGCGCGAACGTCGTGACCTTGCTGTGGGTGGTGGGTCGCTTCTGCCTCTTTTCTTCTCGCGGTATGTGGTTTTTTTTTATTTTATTTTCACTCCCATTTACGACCGAAGGAGTGAAAAACATAGCCAGAAACATCTCCATCTCCGACACCCTGCCTTGCCCCGTGCGGGTTGGAAAGAACACACTCGTGAGGAATGCTTTTCCGGTTCCTTTTTTTTATTTCCACCCCCATCCTAACATCCCCCCCCCTCCACGGTGTTTGCCCGCGGCGATACGCCACAAATGAACTGCCCGGACAGATAGACTACGATAATACGAGCTCGGTCTGGTGAGTTGGAACGGAATAAAAAAGCAAAGCAGCAGCAAAAGAAAGAACACAACAACAAAAAAACACCCCATCCCAAAAGCAAACAGTTTTCCCCCAAAACAATAGCTAATGAAAAACCGCCCATGCGAAAGGACGCGGCAGCGCTCGGCTCGGTTTTTCCGAGATTGTCCACTCCATATTCCGGGCCGGTTGCGCGTTGTTTGCTTTTTTTCCCATTTCATTCCCGTTCATCGTCCTTATTTATCCTTCGTTAATTCGTTTCTTTATATTCTGGGTCAGTGTCGAGCGAATTCTTGTCTCTTCTTCTTCTTTCATTGTTCCCCCTCCTAAAGACCTCGAATGCCTCTCCCACTACTCGAAGCGCACGAACGAAATGAACAATAGCGCCGAAAATCGATCACCATGCCTCGCAATCGAACCGTAGCAGTCGCGGTTCGTGTCCTGCTTTATCCTCGCGCCGGTTCCGCGTGTGCGAGTGTGAATCCCTCCGGTGCTTATCTCTGTCCCCAGCCGGCAGGAGTGCCATCGAACTTCTTTTGGGGCCTCTTCGCGCTCCAGAGAAGCCCCCATTAGCGCGTATCACGTGTTCGACGATGATGGCAGCTGTGGTGCTTGCCACGACCGCAGACTGATAACGCGATGTGCAGAACTTTCGGCGGGATTTAATTTTCCACTAACGAATGCCACCGTATTCGGTTTGGGGCGTCTTCGAACGCCCTATTGTGCTCATTGCCACAGCCTGCCGATGACAACGTCGATGACTCATGTGCCGGTAATATTTGCAATTCAATTCTCGCGGTATCGAAAGCAGGAAGCAAAACGTCTGGCTCGTGGTCGTCCGGAATATCGGTGTGCTTGCATATTCCACGCTACGGTGTGGGATCTCATTCAATGAGCACATTACGTTGCAAATGAGCCGCAAGATGTGCGATTGATTGATTGAATGGAGCAGCCTGCAGCTGAGGTTGTTCCGATCGAAACGATTCTCTGCGAGCTTTGGTGGGTGTTCATTGTGGCATCGTAAACCTGTGAGCCTCTAAAAGAATGGTTTCGCAAATGGAAATACAATAGAGCGCTCGTACAACTGCTAACAACAACGCAGCTGTCAGGATCTTGCTAAGCGCCTACATCTATGCAAAGCGCTTGTAATGCACACCGCTTAGTGTAGCGAGCGAAATTAAGTATCCTCAAAAAGGGCAATACGTTTGTACCCCTCCAAATCTCTAGGCTTTAAAGGTCTTCGTCCTTGCAAAGCCGCAGCTTTCCGCTCGCGAAGAAAAGGAGAAACATTCCCGAACAAGCATTAAGTGCCGATAACTACCCTCCAATTTCTAGATTATAGTCCAAAGATACCGCCACCGACGCGCTATCACGCAACACATGCAATCAGGCGGCAACGGCTTCCCACGAATAGGAAATCGAAACCGATTTCCCACCTCCCTTCGTTGTCGCCCTCACATCCACACGCTTCCCGCTCCCCGTGGAAGCGAATTTGCATTTTCTTTCGGGTTTCAACTCGACGGGCTCCAATTTCGACTCCGAAGCTCGTACGCCGCACGGGATTGCAACGCAAATCGATTCGTGGGTGAGAGCCAGACCTTCGAATCAACCTGTGGCCTACGGGTGAAGCCAAGGGTGGTCCAAAAAAAAATAACTCGCAAGACGCCCTCGGTACGGCAACGATGCGAATCGATCGAATCCTCGTCCTCTTTTGGTGCGAGGAAATCGAACCCACGGAAGGCAAAAAGAAGCAAAAAAGAAAAACGGCAACCCAAAACCAATTCCAACCGACCGTCGGGGAGGAAATCAGTTCCGTTGTTCGGAGGTATGTCCCGCGCCTTCCGGGATGGAAATGAGATGGTGTGTCTGTGTGTGTGGGTTTTTTGTAGTTTTTCTTTCAGCGCAGGTCCTCGACCATTATCGACGCCTTCCGGGGAAAACAAAAAGGGCATCCACTCCCTGTTCCGGCTTAATCGTTCTTTCCATTTATTTTCTTTCTCTCTCACTCTCTCACACAACACACACTGTCTTTCGTCTATCTCTCCCCAGAAAATGCTCCTGAATGGTGCGTTCCAGGACGGCCGAAAGCTCTTCACATCGTACCACACGAAAACGAAGCGCCGCAACCAGCGCAAGGAGCAATTTAAGGCGCTCTATCGGCGCCTGCAGGTGAAGAAAGTCGTGCGCAAGAACTACCTGTACGATAAGGCCCCAAACCGGGGTGCCGGCATGGGTGCACCATTCGGTGGCGCTGGAGCCGCCCGCCGGAAGTACGTGAAAAGCTACGAACACAACAACCAAACCATCTCGCTGCTGACGGAGATCACGTTCTACGGTTGCGAGAAGCAAACGCGCAGTTGCATCGGCCAAGTGCACAACGGAAGGCCCTTCTATCGGTATCTTGGCCGGAACACGCCACCTTGCTGCATGGAAAAGCTTAAAGCCGTCTTCCGGCACGTAGTGGATGAGTTCGAAAACGTTGGAATTCGATACTGGCTCGACAACCGTGCGCTTCGGGACGCGATCGAGCTGAAAGGACTCGCTCCGGACGCGTACGAGATCGATCTCAGCTTCAACGGGGACGATGTGCAACGATCGATGGCCCTAAGGAAAGCTCAAGCACGCCCGTACACCGACGAAGCCGGCTTCCACTGGTTGAAAGCGACCGATGGGCACTACTTTCGGGTGCAGTTTTCGAAGGTGAACACGATCGCGATCAACCTGCTGCCGTTCGATCTGTCGAGTGGCGAGATGGTACGCCCGAGCGGTTTCTACGGGTGGAAGGCACGCAAGTTTTCGGTCGAGTTTCTGCACCCGATGTCGACGGTGCTGTTCCTCGGCAAGCCCATCATGTGCCCGAACAATGTGATAGAGTATCTTGAGGTGAAGAACGTCAAGTAAAGTCCAGGGCCACGTGCAAGTAGCTAGCGCTAGGGAAAGGAATATATATTAAACGCGAACCGCGAACCGCGATCATGCAAACTAACCATTCAACCAACGTTGCGTGTACATACCATAAGCCAGCATCAATACACAGAGACACCAAATTGGGGATAAAGGAGGCGAATTTTACCAAAAAGCGATCTGGGATTTGTTGCTTCATTTCGGGAAGTTTTCGGGAAGGCGCGTAGGACACTTTGTACTTCCTTTCTTGCATTGGCTTGTGGCGCATATTTTTGTGAAATGACTTTTTTGTGGATGTGTTTTTCGATCGATTGGTATTTGCGTGGGGGCAAATTTAAGGGTTTTTCATTTTTTCTATGCCACCTGACAATGACTGGTGGCTGGATGGGGATTGAATGTGATAAACTGCATATATGAGATAAACCAATTCAGAAAGCATGAGTCAGAGACACACAATAACCGGACAAACAGTAAGGCATAAATGAATGCTTCGGGAAGATAACGATAACAAAATACACATCACTAAACAATGATACGCATTATGCGAAGCGGTATGTAATTCTATCAAGGGCAGACGAAACAATACAGAACCACTAGTGAAAACGATTAGTCAATTAGAATTATGCAACTGGGCAGTAGCCCTACAGAAGGTGAATATAATTTTACTTGCAATGTGTTAGAGATTAGATGTCCCCGGAAAATGGCAGCGGAAAAGCAGCGCGAGCTAGGTTTAGTGCACCTTTCCTAACCATTTCTTCGAAGCTCATTCCTTCAACGTTTTCCAACTGTTGCAAATGTTAACACGTTTATCAGGTGCTCTCATATTAACCCGCCCGAAGAATAAGAAGAAGAGGCGGAACGAACGCATTTATTAAACTTCCTCTTACCTAACCCTGTACGTCGGAAATAGCGCAGGTAGTGCCCGACCACGTTACTGTTAAAACGGTTCAAACTTCCGTCTATTAAACTTCCTCTACATCTCTGTTCAACACCGCGGTGCCGCTGCACTCCGGTCGTTGTGAACAGCGAACCGGAAGCGAGAACTGCACCCAGCACACAATAAAGCACCCAGCCGCGGTGGTAACGCTGCGAGTTTCCCTTCAACCGGGAAAACGTAATTTGGCTTGTATTTATTCGAAACCTAGTGCCGAAACCCGCCACGCGAGCCTACATCCGAAAGACGCTAACAAATAAACAAACAAACACCAGCGGCTGCCACGCACGCCTCTTCCGGTCACGTCGACGGGATAACAAAAAAAATGGACGGTGGGATTTAGGGTCGAGCCAGGATCGTCGGACGGCGCTTTAGTTCGATGCGACGGTCGAAACGGTCTCCTTAACCGTCTCACCTTCCGGTAGCTCTCGGACGAGCGATAGGAGCCGGTCCAGCTTTTGGCTTTCCAGCAGCTGCGGATCGACGACGCCAGCCTTTTTGCCCATCTTCGTCTTGATGCGCAGGTTCGGTGAAAGCTTCAACGTGATGGTTGTGCCCCTGAAAGCGATTCCGAAAACGAAAAGAGAAAAGAACATGAGCAAGCGAGGCGTAAAAAACTACACTCCCAAAGTCCCAGCAAAGACAATCGCAACCGAGACATGGGAAAAGGGAGATAGAAAGCGAGCAAAAAAAGGCGAAAGGACGAGCGCCCCCAGCCAATAAGTAATGATTACCGCCCAATTACGAGCCCACGACATTGGCAGGATACGTGCGGGCGTGTAATTGAAAGGCGTTGCTCGCCAAAGCCAACATTAATTTGCGGCTGCGAACGATCAAATGGAGAGTTATGTGTTGCTGTTCATGTAGCGCTTTTCATGAAAACCCCGTGGCAGGGTGCCAGTGATAAATGATGCCAATACATCGCCAGGCAGCTGGCCTGCCGGAAATCAACTCACTCGGAAAAGCGCCCACTGCCGGCAAAACACCAGCAACAGCCCCTAGTGGCAACAACGCCAGAAACAACAAGGGTTTGTTCGATAAATTAATTTTTGCCCTTCATCATATTAAAATGCATGAGCTTTCGCAAGGGTGGTGGAATTAAAATTCATTGGACGTTCGCTCTCGACACGAGCAATACGCTTATCATAAAGCATTCGTCGTAAGCACCCTACAAACGGCTAGACCCATGCACGGTCTGGCTTAAAACTTCGTTCTTCCTTGGCATGATGGAATATTTTCTCGCACAAATTGCCCCCAATATATCCTCAGATATGGCTATAAGCTTTATGAGAGCATGAGCAAAGAGAATGTGAAACAGTCCCTCCGTCTAGTCTAGGCAGGCAAGAAAGGCAACAGCGGAAGCTTAAGTTCCCGTTGAAAGAAGAAAAAGAAAAAAACCACCAACACATACACCAAGCACACATTTCCACCGGGGGCAAAAGCCTCACCAAATCCAACGTTCGCCACGAAATCGGCCGGAAAGCGGTAAACATCAATCATCGTTAACCGTTTAATTAGAATAGCTGGCAAATGGAGTTCGGCGGCTCTTGCGTGCCGGCATTTTCATTCATCCCCCGTGGCGCAAAGTGCCACTTGACAAGGGGTCGAAGTCGAAGTCGACCACCCCCACCCAAAATGACGGTGTTCATTGTTGGACCGACACCGGGCCCGGTAAGCGGATTATGTTTATCAATTATTCTCAAAGTAAGTTTGTCATTAGCAAATTATTTGCGCTCTGGGAGGCACACGTTTTGAGGGGAAAAAGGCAGCGCAATGAACTTTCACTCCCGAAACCCGGCCACCTCCCGAAGGGCATTTTGTCGTAATTATTCAGCGGGCGTACGGATTTGTGAAAAACTGCACACCCACGCACGGGGGTGGTTGTTTGTTGTGGAATGAAAATTGCTTCCGTGGGCAGAAATCAATTTAGCGTAGGCTGGTAAAACTTGGTCCGGGAAATTTTACACGAGGCCGCAGTTAAAGGATGCTCTCCGAGGATGACTGAACCCTCTCTATTTATACTACTGCTTTAGCTAACGGGGTTTTCCGGAGTCGATCAAGTTGGAAACGTTTTTCGATATTATTATGTATGATGCAAGCTCCACCATTCAGCAAAACAACACACCAGCACCAGCGGGTTGCCCAAAATCCAGCCCAAGGATACGATTGCTCATAAAATATTCACCCATGGGTGGGTGGCGTAATACGGAAATCCTTCGAAACAACCCGTATCAGCAATCGGTTTCTTTCGGCACCTTCACCGGTTCGCCGCGCGACAACCTCAATTTCGATGCATCAGACAAAGCGTGCCCCATCGGTTCGAGAAACGGAGCAAACGAATATCGACATCCGGAGCGGCCACAATCAAATATTCAAAAAGCTCCAATGCCCCCTGATACACCCCAGAAAACACTCACTTGTCGTCGCCGACGATGATAAACGGCAGCTTCTGGTTGAACGCCAACCGGGTGAGCTTGTTCTTGCGCTTCGAGACGATCGCCTGCGTGCAGATGGCTTTGTACTTGTTCACGTTCAGATCGAACACGAACACCTTGCCCTCGGTGGTGACGGCCGCGAAGACGGTGCTCGAGTACGGGGCCCACTTTACGTCACCCACCGACGAACCGAGGTCGAAGATGAACAGTGGTTCTCTGCAAGAAACGAACGAACGAACAAAATGGGGGCATGCTTATTTTGTGCTTTGATTCGATATCTACGAGTTCTCGCGACTTACGGTCTCATGTCCTCCCAGATCTTCACACGCCAATCGCCGCTGCACGATGCGAAGATGTTCGAGTTGAACTTGTTGTAGTCCATCCGGTGGACAGGCAGATAGTGCGCATGGTACGTCATCAGATACCTGCCAACGATAGACAGATAGATACACAAGACCTAAAGATATCACGCTCTCTCTCTCTCCCAAATCTAAGCGCACTTACTTCGAGCTGTACGCGGTGCTGCACTTGAAGATGTAGCCCTCCTCCGTACCAACGAGGAAGATCTCCGGATTGTGTGGATGGAACACCATACAGGTGCCACAACCCTTCAATCTCAACGCACTACCATCTGGCCCACTGATCTGATCGATCTCAAGGAACAACGTGATAATGGTCGTGATGGCGAGCTTGTTCTGCATCAGCACCCAGTTGAACACCTTACCATCGGCCGACACCGAGAAGAAGTTGATCTCGCCATCCTGCATGTCCGGACCCCACTTGATCTCCCACACGCACTCCGCGTGCTTGCCATTCACACCGTGCGAAATGTACACCGGACCCTCCTTCGTACCGACCTGCAGGTTGTACACGATCACGTTACCATCGTACAGCCCTATAGCGATCAGGTACGGGTACTTCGGATGGATGTCACAGCACATCGCTCCGCTTTCTGTTGCAACTGGAAGTGAGAAAAATCCACGCCACTTGTTAGTGTGTACGACTCTAACAGGACAGTTTTGAGTTGTGTGGGCGCTTACTCACTTCTGTAGTCCGGAAAGGAGGGATTTTTTATCGTAAACAGGCACACGGCTCCTTCAGCGTTTTGCTTCATGAAATCCACTGAAAACAGAAAGGAAGCAGACAGAGGAGAGTTTTGAGCAGTAGCAGAATATCCTTTTTATTAACCCAATCATTCCCAGTAGTACTCCCCTACTGAAACTAATCCTGCAACAAAAACCCTACCATAAACCATAAATCTAAGCTCACCGCCAACTAAATCTCGTCAGCTTCATGTTTTCCGCAGGTGGTCGGAAAAATGCCATTTTAAACGCGTGCAATCACCACACAAGCCGAGACCACCGAGAAGCAGCTTTAAATGGAGAAAATATGGAAGCAAATGTGGCATATCATGCGCACGGTTCTCCCACGGGCTTGTGGATCCAATTAGCTCTGCTTTAAAGGGCTGCTCATAAACACTACATGGGCTGCTTTATCACACCCCACACCACACACACACCCACGGCACGGATTATCGTCATTTTGATCGTGCTTATGATTAAACATAAACACACGCCTGATAGGCGCTCGCTTCGTATCCTGCGTTTAACCGATCCATTCGCACCCGGTTGAAGCCTGGCTCATAAACCGTAAGCCCCACGGAGAAAGGACCCGCGAACGGTCGGCTAAAGTGTAAAACAATAGAGTGTTTTCATTTAATAATCCAATTTCCCACCACGAGCACGGGTTGCGCTTTTCCAGCGCTCGCTCTACGGCAATGGTATGGCATGGCATAGCAAAAAAATATATATGTATGCCCCCGGATGCACTCAAAGGAGTGTGTCCTTCATCTACGGACACATCTGTTATAACCGGAACGAGCATAGCCCACGTTAGAGAAAGCAAGAGAGAGAGAAAGCATGTGTCCGCGCATGGGAAAGCGATACAGGACACTGGGGGGGAGGGATCCAGTGCAGCGCAGAGAAAAGGTGTGCCAAGTGTCATAAAACGGGGCAGCGGTATTAATTTTGATTTTACTGCCCTTTTATTGCCCGCGACTCCTCACGAGACCCCGCGGTGGGAAAAAGTACTGTCGTCCCTACTCCCCTCAAGCTGAGTGGCGCATTTTTCCGTACATCCGCTTTCGAATTCGGCTTTATTTTCTCCGGCCTCTGGCGGAATGGGAACGACCGGATTGGCCGGTCGGGAAATGAGTCTCGCTACTCGGGAGTGCTTTTTTACGACCACCCGAGTGTGCCATCGCAGAAGGGGTAACGATGTTTTTCGCCACCCACCATCAGGACTCGGTCATAGTGGTGGGCTCGGCACATGGCCAAATGATGGTGGTTCCGTTCGTCCTTTCATCCTTCGCGTACCACCAAAAAACGGACACGCTCGGGAACATGGTCGCCATCGCGTCAACGCAGTAACGGTTTAATGGGTTGTAACGGTATCTTGATTTTATGGTTTACTGTTCAATGGATTGAAAAGCGCGACGGAATAAATGCTCCCTTTTGTCAGCTCTCCGTCTCAGAAAATGGTCGATCCTTGCAAGCGGTCCCATGGGTAACATCCTGTCAAGTGGATCCGCCAGCCGCTTAATCAATTAAAGTGTAGCGGAGTGTGAAACCGAAGAACACAAGGACACGCCACGACATGCGACGACGCCAAATCGCTCGGCTCTAATGGTGGTATTAGATTTCCGTTATTGTTTTACAATCATTTTATGGTGTACAGATGTTTTTCTTTTCTTTAATCACTCCTTTGTCACTCGGCCAACTCCATTAACGTGATCGAGCCGATCCGAGCGGTACAGAGCCAAACCAGGACGAGGGAAGCCAGCAGCAATGCTCATGCCATGGAATGGGCCATTAAAATTACAAATTTCTAAATTGAATTCACGTGGAAACTTTCATCCTGTAGGAACTGATTGACATCCGGCCTGGGGCTAGATAAAACTTTTATCGAACGGAACGGGTAAAGCGCCGAGCTACCGAAAGATGCCTCGTATTATGCCTTTCTGTTTCAGGCTTCAATTTAACTCCATCCTCGCCGTCGTTCTGGAGCGTGATGAACTTTTCCCTTCCTATAAATTAACGCTCATTGCTCGCGCGTAAAGTTCGAGTACTAAAATATGAAAACCCTCGAGTGGATCAATGTTTGGCGGCTTTGCGAACGAAACGTTCGGTGATGTGGCCCTCCTTTTCGCCGTGCTCGTACACCGCTGCTGCCCATTACAAGCAAGACTAATGATTCCTCCCCACAGGAGACTCAACCGAATTGTACGTCATCCGCAGCCATTTGGCTCATTACTTCTCTTATATTTCAGGCCGTTCGTCAAGGAGGGACCATTTCCATCCCATTCCGAGGACGCTAAATTCCGCTGAATAATCCACGATCCGATACTAACTGATTCATGCTCATCCAATCGGAAACCGACGTGCCGGCTTCCGGTGTCTACACACACACTCACACATACATCCTGGGCGCAATGAAGTCGGCCATATCTCTCAATTAATATCCGCAGCCCACATTTCTTCATTGATTACGGACGTCGTTTTCGTTCGTGGTCGGCGTCGTCGTCGTCGTCGTAGTTGTCGTTTTTTCACCTTCTCGAGTTCAGCTGGCCGAGGAGCAGTGCCACCATGACCTATGGCATTCAGGGCGTTATCCTGTTTTGCTGTTTTTCCACCACATTTCCACTGTCTCATCCCCACCCATCAGGGCCATTTCCCCCCACCGGTGACGTGCCCATGCCATGCTGGTGGACGAACTGGGTTTACTGGCGAAACATCAAAACTTCCGCAGCACGTAATGAAGCCATAAATAACGGAACAAAACCGAACGCTGGCATGCATACCAAATCACCCGGCGGTGCGACGGTCTCTCCGTCCATTCCCAAGACCCTCCGCCGGAAGGAGCACCCTTTCTCGTTCGACACCCATCCCGGGGCTTTCCACGCGAACCACTCTCACGTTTGTCACGTCTCGTCGGATCGGGAGAGGACGGAACATTTCAATCAATTTCAATTTTATCGATTTCACGTCGTCAATTTGCGACAATGCGTCCCCGATCTCCTTGGGGCTTTGGCACGGCACGTGAAGTTTGATGCCCGCAACGCCTACTACTAAAAGCTTTCTCGTCATCGTCCTGAGAGCTGACGATCGGCTTGTAGAAACAAAAACCTGTTCCAGTCTGCTGTCAACTGACAGCAGAGACACAGCGACGTCTTACAGAGAGAGAGAGAGAGAGAGAGCGCTACAACAGGACATATGCGTGCCGTAAGCCCTTCCTGATCCCACCGAAAGCCCACGGGAGCTTTTGCTACTTACGCGTCCCGAAACACACGGCGAACAGGTCGTAGTAGAGCGTATTAAAGCACAGATCCGTCACGCACATCTTCTTCGTGCGCTCGTACGAAAACTTCCACAGCGGCAACAGTGTGCCCTCCTCTTCACGGAACTCATCCGACGGGTCCTCCCAGTAGCGGTAGTCCTGCGCGATCTCGTCGTAGATGTTCTGGTTCACCATCCGCTCGATGATCTGACACGCCTGCAGGTAGCGCTTGTTGAACTCCTCCGCCTGCTTAGCCTTTTCGTCCTTACGGCTTTTCTCGTCACGTCGCTGCAACCCGGGCTTCTTCTCCTTTTCGCGCTCCTTCTCACGCTGCTGCTGGGCGTAATCCTCTATGTACGAATCGTAGATGACCCACTGGAGTACGCTCGCACCGAACGACGATCGTGGGGGTGGTATCGTTTGGGTGTCCACCGACTACAAGGGTTGGAACATAGACAAAGACAGCATTTGACACAAGTCATCAGGACACCGGAAGCAGGATATCACAACTTACGCGGGAAGGATTCGCAATGGTCAACGCGGCACGCTCACAGAAGTTGAACTGATTCGTGAGCTTCTTTTTCGGTGCTTCCTCTTCCGCGGGAGCCTGCACTTCCTC
Source organism: Anopheles nili (assembly GCF_943737925.1). NCBI lineage: Eukaryota > Metazoa > Arthropoda > Insecta > Diptera > Culicidae > Anopheles > Anopheles nili. Next base: position 9,725,313 of record NC_071292.1, read on the forward strand.
TTCCTGCTCCTGGCCTTCGCCTTCACCTTCGGCTTCATCTGCGATTCGAGTGAAAGACACACACACACACAGAACAGACACACCAACGTACACAATTAGACACAGATTTGGAACGTTCGACTTCTACATCTCTTTCCCTAATTGCACAGAGATCTTTTTTCTTCCACTCGGTGGCCGAGTCCGAAGAAAATCACACACATTCACAACGTTGTGTCGAGAAGAAAATGGAAGCGATCGCTAAAGGTGTTCTTAGGTGAGACATGGCTAAGAACCACCAAACCGTGGGTGACGGTGTGATTTTACTTTACACCAAACTAATTGAAGAGTTGCTCTACTTGTTGGCCTAGTTAGTCTTAACTTACACTTTTATGCTACATGGTTTGATAATATTTAAATTCACCTGAAAGTACACTAGTCGACTAGGTATTATACATCACTATACATTATCTAATATGAAAAAAAAACACTGCAATAAAGTGCAACTATTCGAAAGAGCAACCAAACCGTCTACTTCTACCACCGGTTTGTGATTGATAAGCAGCTAAAGCAATAGTTACGCGATAAGGACGAAAAAGGACATGCATCAGCTACTGCACTTACACGACGACTACGGACATGGACGCAAACAGAGGGAAAACGAAACACGAACAGCACAGCAGCGCACGAACAAGAGCAAAGAGTTGAGAACAAACCAGCTGCTGCGTGGGGACGGAAAATAAAACCAAACCAAAACAAAAAACGGAAAGGAAAATCGCAGCGGACAAAAACGGATCTGGTGGGTGGAGAGTGGTGTTGGTATGATGGTTGGCTTTACCTTCGTCCCGTTCACCCTCGTCGCCGTCACCAGTCTCCGGGGTGTCGGGCTTTTTCGTCTCCTCCTGCTCTTCGGCGAGGGGTTCCTTCGGTTTGTCCAGGGTGACATTTAACTCTTCGCGGTTCGAAGAGTCGCAATTGCGTGATTGGTTTCAGGTTTTGTTTTTGGTGGTGGATTTTCGAATGTTCGAACCATGCATTTCATAGTGGATTTCGAGTGTTGTGTGTGTGTGTGTGTATGTGTGTGGTTTCGGTGTGGTGAAAGGATGGAAAAGAGATATCGGTTTCATTGGTGAAGGTGTGAAAGAAATGGATTAATTCAGGTGAAAAAGTGACAGCCCAAAACGGACCGCTAAGGACAAACGTCCGGAGAACGTGCTTTTGTGAGCGGGTCACGTGGTACACCGGAATTTGCGTGTTTCTGTACAAACATTGGTTTCACGATCGCGATCGGGACGTACCACCCACAGCCCGCAGCCGTTCTCCGTCGTTCGTCGCAGGGGGTACATACAAGGAAAAAGGATGCCACCAGCTGACGGCTTCATTTAGCTGTGATGCAACTACGCGAAGTATCATCTCGCTTCCTTTCTCTATCAATGTACATGCCGGTATATAAATGTGGGCGCAAGACACCTAGCCCCAACGCACGGGGTCAATTAAGACCCCCACAGACAGTGCGATAGAGTGTGTGTGTGTGGGTGAGTGTGAAAGAAGAAGGAAAGTACAAACGGAACAACATAATGGCAAGTAAAACGGGCAAGGATATTAAGTACAGAACGAATGGGTTAAAAACTTTCATCATGCCATTCGCAAAGAGCACCAAGACCAACGCTGACCATGCACACAGCGGCGGCAGCAGCAGCAGCAGCAGCAGTAGGAGTGTGCGAGTGAGAAAGAAGGTGAGTTAGTTTCCTTTCGGTGTGCTGCGGTTGTCGAGATAGATGGGAAAATAAATCCACAGCTTTAGCGTGGAGCATTCGTTTGAGTCCTTGTTCTCGTTGGGGTTTGTTTTTTTTTTTGCGTTCAACGAAACAAAATGGCCGCACACTCGTATGCTTAGGAAGGGTTAGCTTAGAGACACACAACAGAAGCTGAAGCCACAGAGCTGAAGGCTTCTGGCTTCGGGAAAATGGGAGGGGGTCGAAAAAATCGACAGGATGAAAACATAATGATGCATTCAAGGAAAAAGGGGATTCTGTGCCGAAACTGAGACAGGAGCGTAACAACGCCTGTGCCACAGCTGGGACAGGCAACACAGGCAATGCGCCCCAGGTGCGATCGTTTACCGTCGGTTCCCTTGCGCGAGATCTGCTCCTTCGCTTCGTCCGTGTCCTTGTGGATGGAGGTGCCCTCGAACTCGAGCAGCGTGATCGTGTTCTCCGGCGGTGGCACCGGCAGAAAAGCGCCCTCCCGGAAGTCATATACGACCAGATTGCGCGGCAGGTGCCGGTTCTCGGTCGACAGGAGCTTCGGGATTTCCTCGCCCAACTCCGCCTCGGTCAGGTCGAGCTGGTCGTCCGGCTTTAGCAGCTGCTTCGACTTCATCCACGTGTCGAACTCATCGTTGTCCACCGGTTCGCCCTTCCCGAGCTTTTGCATCGAGGAGATACGGTTCTGCGGAGTGTGAAATGAAAGGAAAAGATTTGAAAAAAAAAACGGGAACACCGAATAAGGACGAGATTTTCACGAGCCCTCAGAGGCGCCACACTGCTAGCATTACTTCGCTGCCATCGCTGTCGTAGCTTGCCAAGGAGGCTGGCGATGCCATGTTGCGCTTTTCCCGCTCCTTAACGGCTCAATTCTCCTGCACTGCTTTCAATCTCGGAACGGAACACTTTAGCAACGGCAGAAAAAAAAACGCAATCCAACGCAAATCGCACAGATCTCGCACCGGGAAAACACCGGCAGAGCACGAGTCGTTCCCAAGCGACTCGCCAGTTACGGGTTGTTTCGAGGATGCCCTAGGCCCAAGTTCGGATAACTATCCAGCTCAGGCGACAGCCGTGACTAGACTAACTTGTATCCCGCAAGGTACATTCAATTTACCACCTCGGCCTCGGAGGTTTTGGAACACAAACGCGACAACTTTTCCAACCTGCCTAACTTTTTACCGATCCCCCTCGGCGCTACCGCGGCACTCGTTTCTTCCGTTTTTTTTTTCGGTCGTCCTGCTCCGTATCCCCTTAAGGACCTGCCCCAGTGCACAAGGTACAGGATGTTTTTTTTTCTTCACTTCGTCTTCTTCTACACGCCTTAGTCGCACGGGTCCACTTGTCCGTGTCATGTTTTTACTGCGGAGAATCAGTTTAGCCGCGTGTCCCGTGGCGCAACCTGGCGTGCCAGGTTTCCATTGGCACTGCATATTAAAAATATATAATTCGTTTTCCCTCGCACTGCGCCCGCCGATAGAGCTGGTTGATATATTTACCCTCCATCGGCAGCAGTGCTAACGCAAACACAAAGCCATTCCATGGCCACGGTGGTTGGGATTGGGGGAAAAAGATAGATTCAGACCTTCCACCAGGAAAGCAAGTCCTTTTCCTCGGGCCGGAAGGAAAGTATGGTGGATTGGTTGAGATTAAGAGAAGAGCAAACTGGTGGGGAGCAGAAAAAAACTTTATCCAACTTACTCCTTGCGAAGGGCAGACGCACCAAAACTCGTATCGCCTTTGGGAAGTATATTTCCCATCCATTTTTTGTCCCTTCCCATTGTCTAAAAGCTTCCACCGCCACTGCATCCTAATCTAGTTGAGCAAATCTCACACGAAGGGACCGCGAAACCCAGACGAACTGTCTTTCCGGGGGCTGGCAAGAACAACCTCCTCCATAGAAGGAAGGCCGTAGGCTTTTTCGTGCCACCGCAGGACGAAGGCAAAAGACAAAAAGGGCTTTGCATAATGCGAAAGACCAGCGGCGCGTCGCGCTTTTGTACCGATTTTCCGCGTTATTTTTTTTTTTTTTGGTTTCCTCCCCCTTTAGCTTTTTGTGGCCATTTTTCCGTACCGATCCATACGCAGCGGGTGGCTCCATCGCTAGATCCGCTCCATTTTCCGCACCCGGGTTCGTAAGCGTAAACAAAACAAAAACAAATTTCCCTACCAATACGCGAGGCCGCGGAGGTGGATCGCGCTCTGCCACATTTGCTGATGACAACAAATAAATCATAATATAATGGATTTCATTTTATATTTGAAAAGTTTTTGCCTAAGCCCTTGGTCGCGATCGCCTGGCCAACCCCTTTGCTTTCGGTTGCCTTTCGACCAACCGAGCCGAGGTGGAGCGAACGGTGGAAAATTATTGTTTTATTCATGTTTCCTCATTCCTTGGAGTTATTTTTTTTTTGCGCCCACAGTTTTCTTCCCCTTGCAGAGATTTCCCTTCATTTCTCGGTGTATGTTTTTTTTCTCTTTCATTTTTTGTTGTTACAGCTGCTTGTTTAGTATTTCTCTTTGCGTAAACATTCATCCTAGCCGTATACGATAGCCTTCCGGCTCGCTGGAAAGGGTTGAACCATCGCTGGCCTATTGTTGTTGGGTAGCAACGCTGATTGGACTTTACTCGTTTTACTCTTACACCAAGCTTCCTTGGCTAGGCTGGTCGTAATCAGGTTCCTATCAGATCCAGACGAATCAAAATATCCATTACATTGGATATTGTAAGGTATTGTAAAAAAACCATGGACTCAAATTTTACACCCTTCGGTTATGATCAGCATCAAATGAATGTCACATTCAGCCCTCTTAATTTACGAGATCTTAGCTTACATTAAGACTTCTCATAAATTTTCATCTCATTACGCATCATTTCATGATCCTACGTCATGGCTACGTTCATGATTCTCATTTTAAATTCACTTTTCCCGTAGCACAACATATTCCAAATCCTTGCAAAATCTCACAACACGCAAAAACGGCCCTCAACACAAACGGAGTACGGAAGAATTAATGGCAATTTTGTGCCTCAATTCAATGCTCTCCGGTCTAGTGGTTGGTATATTTCTGGCCGAAACCAACCGAAAGCAACCATTCCATCAGACCGATATCCCCGTTTGTAATAAACTCTAACCAAAACACATCACATCCGGTTCCTTTTACACTCCATCATCCCCTTAGCCTCTCTCTCGCTCGTGTGCACACACAAATAATGGTAAAAAAAAGGTTTTTCATCTCATTCCCTACCATGCTTCGGCCCATCCATTTGGTCAATTTCGCTACTTACGCAGCGTTTACTTCCACTATTTGCCTGCATCCTTAACGCGCAAAAAATAACACCCCCGTAATGGGTGGCCAATGTTCCGACGCCGCTCACGCCGGCGAGCTTAAGCAAGAGGCAACCAAAGGCAAACCAAAAAGAAAAGCACCGGAAAAAGTTTTCCGAAGAGCGTTCCATACCGTACCATAGGCTTCTGGGCTGGTAGCCATCAAGCTGGTGGCCGTAGTGCTTTCGCAAAACGGCAGAACTAAAGTCACATAAAACCAACCAATGATGTCATTACTAACCATAGCTTCATTTGCTGCCAACATTTCCGTGCGCATAAAACTAAGCACAATAAACGGTACCCAAGTTGCTCGACCGGCCGGACGGTCGTTCCGGGTGAGTTTTAGGAAGGCCCGTTGCTTTGGGATTGGGAACAACAAGGGCGAACCATATGGGGCGAAAGTAGTTACGAACAGTACACGCCAGGAGAAGGCGCCAGGAGTGGCTTTTCCTTTTTTTGTTTTGCTTTCACCCTCCAATCAACCGAGAACGCTGCGTCGATGCCACTCGTAGAAATTGGAAACAGTGGAATTTAATCATTCGCTTTGGCCGCAAGCAACTTCTCCGTTTTTTTTCTTCTCCTCGAGAGCCACCTCTGCACGACCGTTCGATCAATCGAAGGCACGCCAGCAGCGCCTTGTCAGGAGCGCCACTCGGACGTCAAGGACCTCAGCGCTCATGCTTTTTTAATGCGCGTGCAATGCGGTTGTTTCCGGAAGCCGTACAATAAATTCCGCAACAAGTTCCGCGCACGAACGCCACAAGGGTGCGCTTTTCATTTGCGCGCGAGAGAAGGTAAAAAAAGGACCCAAAACATCGCACGACCGTCGACATGAGCCAGAACACGTAGCAACGGATAAGCGAAGTGGTAAACGAGAACAAGCAAACTGCCAAAGTGAGTGAGCGTTACTTTCGGAACCGGAAAGCACGCACACGGAACCACGCCACTGGAGGGGAGGGAAAACTTGCTACCGGGGCGGAAAAGCGGGCCAACGAGAAACAGGAAACAAAGGAATGTAATCATAATTAACCTTCTTACCGACACTCAGCCTCATTCCCGAGCCAACACCCGTGGAAGGTCATTTCCACGGCCATAATTTATCACCGCCCGGTGACACCAAGGAAAAATCAATGCGCTTTTCCTCCGAAAAGCCGGCACTTCTGTTTCCCGGGCCGCCTCCAGAGACTCCACAAAACGAGTGGCGTCGAAGAAATTTGCCCCGCTATTTAACATTGAAAAATATTTGCTCCCAACTTTCCGGCGCAATAAGCACTTTAGTGTCGTTTGCCGGGGGATTCTTTCGTGGATGCATTCGACCCCGGAAAACCCGCACCGATGCCGCCGGGTGGAGGGAAAATGCGAAAAACTATCCGATAAGCGCATAACTCTGCCATTTTCATTCGCCCAGAGGGTTGCCGATGCCGCGGCATTCTTGCTCCATCCCCGGGCCCGACTGACTTTCGCAAGGTCTGTCTGTCTTTTGTTCAAGGAGAATTCAACCAAAAGGAGAGAGAGAGACAGAGCAAGTGAGAGATAGAAAGAGACAGAGACATAGAGATAGCGAACGAAACCGGCAAGGACGGAAGTGGGTGCTAAACTTTTTAAATTAAAAGTGACATGCATGCTTAATGGAAATGATGAAATGCATTGCTAGGGGGCATCTGGAGCGCATGCCCTTTTTTTAGTAGCAAATATAATTTATGACCCTCAGCTCACCACGAACGTCACACACACAAACACACACACACACACACACATGTATTCATAAGCCCATGAATTTGAGAGGAATTTTCCCTCTACATGCTTTTCAACCCGTGTTAGAAAAATTGTTCATCGCCGGCAAATTTAAACACACACTTTTCTGTTGCAAAATAAGCGAACAGGCGATTGTTTCATCGTGACCCGCCATGCAAAACAAAACACATAATTTAAATAATCCTCAAAACGAAAACTTCCACCAACTGTCGCGCAATCGTACCGAAATGAAAAAAAAAACGTTACAAACGATACAGCATAAGCCATCTGGTAGGATCATTGTAAAACACACGTTTTTACGTCTTTTAATCACATTATCCACACCAGTCAGGGCCCTCAAACCCCCATTCTGTGTCCCATTTTCCGCCACCCCAGACACACACACACACAGCATAATGATGTCGGGAAACTTTGAAAACAAACAATTGTCTCGCAGCAGTAGTGTAGCAGATGAAACGAAACGTTCCCTCCGCTGGTCTGCCAGGTCTGGCCCGCTTACCTTTAGTTTCGTTTACAAAACACAATCCTCACAACTCCCCCCGGTTGGTAACTGCTCCCTGCTTGCGCCACGTGTAATCCTGCCCCTCGTTGTAAGCGAGAGCAACAGCAAAAATTGCCCAACAGCTAAGAAAGCAAATGTTTAATGTTCACCAAACTATCCACAGCGCACGGCCGGGTATCCACCGGCGCGAAAACTTTGCTAGGCCCCCGATCGTTTCACCACAGATAGCGGAGCTGGACTGGAAAAATATGAAAACTAATCTACGATCGTGGCCATCCTTTCCACCCTCCTCTACTTTTTTCCCCACCCACTGTTCGCTGTTGCTTCTCAACCCGAGCAGGATAAATCGGGTGTACCTTGTTGCGCGGCAAATATTCGCCCCATTTTTAGGGTGCCCATCCCCACTCGACAGGGGTTGGAAAATCGTTTCCTCTCGCTCGGCCCAATCAGCCGACCCAGCGGGCCTGTCGAACGGGTCCCGGAACGGTGGCGAATGGCGTGTAAAAGCGAAGACACGGGAACAAGAAAACAATCCGTTCGTGGGTGTATGTGTGGGGTGGATTTTTCATATTTTTTTTTCCAGCGACGAAAACTTTTGTTTACAATCCACCCAAACAGCCGCGGCAAATGGGACAGGATCATCCCTGTGCCCGAGAGGAGAGTGGGTGTATACGAGCCCGAGAGGCCCGGAAAAGCTTTCATTTTCCGTCAACCTTGATGCCGTTCATAAGCTCGAACACAAGCCCGAAGCGCCAGCAGCATTGGCACGCTCCGATGGTTCGTTGGCAGCACTATCCTGCTTCGCCGGTGTATGTGGGAGGCCATTTTTTTTCGGTTGCTTAAAAATAGTTTATCATGCTATGCCTTATAAATCACCGCTTAAACCGTTCGTGATCGGCCATCGTCGGTTGGTGGGCAAAGGGCGAACTGTTAGGGCGGATAAAATGCAAAATTGATTGCCTGAAGCGCCGAGCTGTCTTAAAAAGCCAAAATTGTTTCGAACGGAGCGTAAAACGGTTAAAATATTATACCCACGTCGCTTCGTTGATAGGAAAATGCAGTCACGTACTAGCAGTGCTACTGCATTTAGTAAAACGTACTTCCACGGATTAGGATGGAAGATTCATTGAAATAACAGTTTCAAAATCAATAATATAATTTCAACATCTGTCGAATGCATTGGTTTAAATTTGGCTACCGTATTAAATGTGCCCCGTAATTATAACGTCCCTACAGATTAGCTAAGCATGTTAGGGAGGCAAATAAAATTATTATGGCTGCCATTACAATTATCATAACGGTTGCAAACGTAAAATGGCGCCATTTGCCCTTCTATTGCAGGTCGCGTGCACCCGCTCAGTTAGCGTTTGTATTTTCCGCGGCATTGCACCATTTTCCAGCGACAATCGTACGGGGATGGGTAACTTTTCCGTGCAGCTTATGGTCTCGGCATTATATCCCGCCCATTCTTTACAGGATATACGCTGCTATAATCGTTTAACTATAATCGAACTCCAAGCAACAGCTACGACAAAGTTTCGGCAGTCCATTGGGGGGGAAAATCGTGCGTCTGACGTCTCCGGGACATTCGCCCACAATTTCCCTGAAATCAGGCGGAAAAACTCCCTCATACACACCGTGAAGGCTGACGGGTGACAATGGGCGAGAAAAGCCAACGACGAAACCGCCTCGTTTCATTACATAACGGGTAGAGGACAAAAAAATACTCCCATTCACAGCGCGAATGTCGGTGGGAAGGGAAAATTTAGCGACGTCACACTGCGCGGGAAAAATAATGGAAATCAGAAGAAACAAACACATCCATCTCCGTCGGTCGCGAAGCATGAGACTAATCAATCCAGTAATATCCTGGAAGCATGCAACCCTAAATCACACACATAGTGTATGTGTATGTTGTGCTCAATGACTGGAAAACTTCCTTCAAGCTCTTTCTAGCCCAAGGATTTGTCCCCAACTTGAACTAAAGCCCATAAATCAGCGTGTCCGTTTGGAGAAAGCTCAGTCACACTATTTTCGCCCGTCATGTTTAGGGCGACACGCTGTAATCGCTCGTGCTGTTTGCCGTTAGCTAAAAATTTTGTACAAAAAAAAAACGTTTAGAGCAGACAGCAACAACAACAAAAATGTCGTGTACCATAAACTACCGGATATATAAATTTATAACGATATGCACCGTGTTACGTCTCTGTTTGACCGGCATCCTGGCGGCGGATTTCACGGCAAAGTGTGACAGTCCAAGGGCCTCCTGCTGGCTCGTTCCTTCGTATCCTCTTCAAGCGCTGTCTTCCTTCGTTCGGTGCCAATCCCACGGAAAGGCGGCCGCGTCCTGCTGTCGGTTAGCTAATTAATCAAGCCGTCACCCGGCCTCGGCTGTTCCGCTGGGTCTGCCTTTAGAGGAGGACCGTCTAGCGTTCGCAAAAATCGCACAAACTGACGGGCTTCCGCGTAATCCTATCCTGGACGGCTAAAACACTAACACCAACACACACACTTGCCACTTCACGGCACGGACCGTTACACAATCGATCCGGTGGCGGAAAAACGCGCGGCGAAAAATGGACGATCGAAATAAATGAAATTTATATAGCACACTCCCGGCGGTAGGTCACGATTAGCAGTGGGGATGGAGAGAAGAGAAAAAAAAGAGCTGTTTTGTTTTTGCTCCTGACAAATTACGGGAAAACTTCGGTAGTACCACGCCACGGAAACTATGGAAAGCGAGCGACTGAAACAACAGGAAAAAGCCAATGCCGTTCGATGACGTTCGTATCAATTCGCACGGTTGCCTACCCGTCAGGCGCTGGCCAACAGGATCATCCACGGTAATCAGATCACAGCAAACGCTTCGCGAAAAACCCACCAGGTTTGGGCACGATTAAAAGTCGGTCGAGCGGGAGGTTTATTTAGCGCCGTTTTTCCACCGCTTGCTTTTTTCTGCCGCAGGCGATAAATTTAGGTAATCGGATTTCGATTGATTTCGCACTCCACTTTGGCTTTCCCCACTTGCTTTCTTTAATTATTTCGCGCTGTATTTTCGTGGAAAAACTTTCAAGAACCACCAGCGAACCGTTCGTGCTATTTTCTGCCTCGGAGTCGTTGCTAGTGTGCGCTCTCGCTCTCTCTCACACGTCCGGCGCAGGCACACACACTCGATTGAAGCACGGTTTTTCGATCGCTGTTTATCGCCGGTAAATAGCGACGCAACGGCAGTCGGCCATGTGGCAGCCATTGGAAAAAATCCCTTATGCGTAACCATGGAATCGATTGCAGTCGATGGCTACTTTGCTGGTTGCTTCCGTGCAAGAGACCGTACCGTCAGACGGACGGCGCGAATGGCAGTTGCGTTTTCTCAGCGGACTTCGGATATTCTTGGTGCCGCTTGGTGGCGAAGCAAAACACTTCAAGGACACATTACAGTAAAAGGTATAAAATTGTCGCTTTATTCACGCGCTCGTGTGTATATTAATACTTAAGGTATACAAGCTGTACAAAACTGTGGTGTCAAAATATCATCATCGTTCACTTTAAGGTCATATTGAAGATCTTTCTCTCGTTGAAGGCACTATCAAGCGGTTCCGCGCGCGCTTTCTAATATAGAAATTAATAATTAGTATTCGAATGCGGTGTGCATGCCGGAACTTCCTCGTGCGTAGAACTGAGCCAAGGATCCGCTCTCTTCACGACGAGTCTCAACGATAACTCTCCCGTCGCAGGAGATGATGCATTATTGCGATGAGATGCAGTTGAACCAGCAGATGACCGCGTAGCGTGCATCAACATCGAGTTTAATTACGCTAATGGCCTCCGGGGACAATCAACGAGCTCGTGACGTTGCATCGTCCTGATTATGTAAGTGTACGTGTGGTGTTGTGTTGGTGGAGCAGCATCGTCGAATCAGATCGGACGCATGCTCTCATACATCCCATTCTAACGTGCTGGCTTATGTTTGCCTTCAAACCCTGCCCTAGCATCTTCCTATCGATAAATTAATTTAGCTGTCTTTGTATTGTCTCACTAGAATAAATTAGCAGTCTCTGAGGAGTTGGTCTCTTATGCACGGTTGCCGGTAGTAGCTGATAGTAAGAACGTCCCTACACCATCGGACATGATTAGAGCATCTACCATTCTCGCTCTCGCATTCCCATCCTTCTGCACAACCTAACAACGCCGTACCCTAGGTGCCTGCGCTCTTCCCCGGGGGCCATTGGCAATCAAACGGAATCAAACGGGATGTAATGTAGGCGCCTAATGAGCAATAAGGGTAGCTCCGGCAGGCACACGCTCACCACGAACAGGACCGGACTGAACACCAGCAGCAAACCGGCCCAGATCGCCACCATCCAGACTGTGCTGGGGCCAATCAGCGAGAGCGTCATGATTGTTATTCCAGCGTATCCTGCACGTTCGCTTTGATCCTCGGCTCGGTCGCACTTCCGGACAGGCGGGTGGTTTAACCGGACGGTGGATAGGTAGATGTACTTGAAAGGTAAAAAATCTCGGCACTTGCTGGCTAGCGTAAGCTAGAGGCTGGATAAAGTTGATTACCGTTCCCCTTGAACTAGGAACGCCACCTGGAAGCAAAAGTTAAGGCGTAAATGAGCAAAGGATTAGTTGAAGTATAGTAACTGCCGGCACGGGTTAAGCCCCACTTCCCCGAGAAGGTTCAATTACGTTAAGTTTAATTAATTCATTTACACGTATCGCCACAGCCGTAATGGGATTCTACTTGGGAAAACCTGCTGATTGAAGTACCAAACCGAACCCTGCTCTGCTTTGTCTGTGTACTGGTATGGAAAACTCCGGTACACATTAACAAAAGCGTTTCGTTTAACTTCAAGTGGTGCTACATCTAACCAATCTAAGCTAAGCGCCTATTTCTTAAATTGACAACGTAAAATGAATATCTTCCCTTTTCGCACGAAGCTTGAAGGTGCTCGTTGATGTAATGCAAAAGCTTTGTAGCAAAACTGAACGAAACTCGGAAAAGCCAAACCGAGAAACCGGACACCAAATACCACAACTCGCAGGCTTTGTTCAACCAATCCCATATCTCCGTTCCGCTCCATGCCATCAAGTATTTAATTTCCTCTCCCACAACAGCCCAACCGAAAGGTTGACTTGGTTTGCCTGAATTATCCGAATTTCCACCTCTTTTCAAACAGCATCTCAAGTCGCACCTTCTTCGCACCGGTTCAAGAGGGGATCCATCTTCCCACTGTTTTCTTCTCGGAAAAAGGAAAGTGACAAGGATAAGCGCGCACCTTGCGGCTGGCATCCGGAAGAATACCGATTCTCCTAAGCCCGGTGGCGTGAATGAACGAAGGTTTCGCGCCCTACGACCTCCCCGGGCTCGGATATTAAAGCTGGTGCGGGCATGAAAAATGGAAAAGTCATCAATTCCCGTCGCCCGGCGTTCTGGATTTGGTACGTGCTGTCATTCTCAGTGGCTCCTGGGCGTCGCTTCCGTCACGCATCCCTTCCCTTTTCGTCCTGCCTACCGGCGAAAGTCCCTCCCTAGGGGGTCGATGGTGGCGAACAACAATTTATCGGTTGGAACATCTTCGTTTAAGAGCTCCGGTCCGTTCCACACACTGCCTGTCTGTCGTCTGTCTTGACGGGTTTAACATTTGCGCCACGAAAGCGACACGTGCTTTCGCACGTCCGAAAATGGAGTGGCAGTTTCGTTGCATTCCGGTCCAGCCCTCGCTCCATAGTTGGGAGGGGTTTTGGTGTGAACGATTGCCTTCTGTACCTCGTAAGAGTTGGCCACTCGCCATGCGTGATGTTTGTTCGCATTTGATTAATCATCTGCTGTTGCTGTTGCTTGCCATGGTCATTGGATTCCCTCCCGTTAAACAGCCCCTACCATCGCTCACCCTGACCTGGCGTACTTGGGTATTTGTGATGCTGAAGGGGTCCACATTTCCATCGCGTAGGCTCGATTGCGTACGCAGCAGCATGGCATTAAGCATTAAAAAAAACATCCACATAACCCCCCACATGGCGTCCATTATTCGACCTTCACCAGTCGTTGATTGCTGTGTGGCCGGCGGCTTGAGAAACTTGACCAACTTATTTTTCCACCCCACTCTATCGCATCAAACGACGAACCGTTGCGACGCACAGCCGGGGCGGTTGAAATGCAATCTAATTAGAGCGCTGCGTGATGCTCGCTGTATTTAAAATATTGGACAAATGGTAAACGTTGTATTGTCTGCACAAAAAAATAAAGTAACAAATTACCACAAACAAACCACGGAAGAGGAATGACGTTCTTTTGCATCCATAATTGCACCATTCAAGCGTGTCGTTACCTATAAGCTCGGGCTTCAACAGCTGCTAATGATCTTGATCGCTTGATCTCGTTCGCTGAAGCAGAACACCTCAACAACCCTTCCATTCTGCTGCCATAACCTAGAGTCAGACGTAAAAAAAAGCACAACAACAGCGCACGCATTGTTTTTGTCCGTTGCTTGTTAAGCTGGAAGCAATTCCAGCGTCCAACAATCGTAAAACCGGAACCAGAGATCAAGGAGATCGCTGATCGCGCGCTACAAGAACTAATTCTTTTGGCAATGACTAATGACAGCGGGGCACGGATGAAAAACCCGCTTTACGCATTCCATTAAACGGAGCCACCGTGAAGGTTCCTTTTGCTAACACTGCGCTGCTGATGTAACGAAGTTGTTTGGGGCGAGTTTGCGTTCGGGGATTTCGGGAGGTTGATAGAAGCAATGACGTCACTTTTGATTGCCAAATTGTGATGGGAAACCCTCGTCGTGGCGCGTGGTTCACACCTTTCAAAAGCCAAAGGGGGACGTAACGATAAAACCGAACGGCTGTAAGCTTCGCCTTGTAACGAGTGATTGGAAAATGTGTATCCGCATAACAAACAGGAGACTATATTAGCACCCAACTATCGAAAAGCCATCGGACCGGGAGCCAAAGACGCAACCGCGTTTGCAATCGGGTGAGAAAAAAAATCTCCACCCCCAAACGGGGATTTTTGCGGGTGAATTTAATTCGCATAAATTAAAAAATCACCTTTCAAACGTTTGCGCTTTGAGGGGGCATTAGTTTTTTTTTGTTTTTTTATGTCGTTCAGGGAAGTGAATATATTTGCGGCGCATTCCAAAACCGACTGGAGCTTGAATCGTGGGTTAAGTAAAGTCCATATTCGATTCAACTTTCCATTCGATAGTTCAGAAACCTGAACCTCCTTGTTCCGGGACTGAACGATCGATAACAGCTTACATACCTCCAGAACCCATAGGCCACCGGTTGTGAAGTAAAAGTTGTTTTTTGTAATGACGGTTGCCTCACCACATACGGCAATCACTTCCCACACGGCGGCATGGGTGATAAATTATTCAAAATTATAATTGTTTCGCCATGCCGCGGGGATTCCAACCAAGAACATCCCTTACTACGGAACAAAGCACACATACAGCACCCCTCTCTGACATGCTTTTTAAACGAGCCACCGGATCAATATACATACAGCGTCCAATCGAATGTGGTTAACACACACTGGGCTTACTGCTATAATCGAAGGGGTTTTCGTGCACCTTTCTCAACGGTGAAGGGTTTTCCGTTCGCGACGAACCAACCGAGCCGCAACCAAGGCGACAAACCGTACGATTTAACCTCCTTCGGAATGGGAATTCTGCCCAAATGCCAACAGGCCAGTGATATAACCGCGCGTTTGTGGCCGCATCATGCCACCGATTGGTTTTCTCGAAAGTGACCAGGCGAGTTACAGAAGCCGCGAACCGTGGTTCGATTGCTATTCCACCGCACACACACAGGATACGTACTTCAGCTGCAGCAGGACGACAAGCCTGGACCTGGAGTCTGTCCAGCCGTTATTAGGCTTCTTCTTCGACGAGAACGAACCAAGCAGTGCACAATCGTGGGCTCGATGTACGCTTATCGCGTTCAGCTGGCCAAGCCACTCGCACACACCACACGAAGCAACCACACTCTGTTCGCCAAATGCAGAGCTTTTTTTTTTATTTTTGTTTTGCTGCACCTTTCCTTCCAAAAGAGCCTCAAACCCAACCCGGGGGGCTCATCGGGCTATGGGCGCATGAAAAGCACTCTCGATTGGCGGTCGACCGATTCGATTACACCATCATCACCACACCACACCGGGGCGTGTGTCTGTGTCTGTTTACTGGCGCGGACGAGGCTCTGGCTCTGCTCGTGGCCAGTGTCGCGAAACAACTGAAACTAACCTGCATCACCACACCATCATCTAAGCCTTCTCGTCCCCGGTCGACCAGTGGGGCAGGTTGCGGTTGGTGAGCAGCACACACACACACACGCTCGAGCCCTTTACTGGCCCCTCAGCCCACCGTGTCCAATATGATCGACAAAATTACGCACGCCATGACGCACCACACCGCCTTCGTGCAAGGGACTCATGGACACGAGAACTGGTTCTCCGCTAGAGGGCAAACCCTGCCGTTGGAGGCTATGGAAGTTTGGAGAAGAACGCAATCGAATGCCCGCGCGTGCAATCGGCCAATGATCTTGTTCACCTCCTTTTTTTATGAGCTACTTTTCTCACGACGATCTGTTGATCTTGTCGATCGGCTTCTGTTTCACTCTCACGAGCCTCGCGAGCCTCGCGAGTCTCACGAGATCTCCTTCTTCGATCTCGTCGTTTACGATTTGCTTCGTGCGTTTTGTTTTGCCTCTTATCTAACTGCGGTTGTTTACAAACAGTTTTTGCATTGTCCGAAGCATCCCACCACCGGTGGTCAGCATCTGATCATTCAATCATTGCTTTATTCCGCTCACAGTGTGCGAGCGAATCGAGTGGACGTGATTATTAAACTTTGCTTAACGATTCCACCCAACTGGACTCACGTCAGCGTACATTACATGTTGATTGCTGCTCATGAAAGCGTAGTACTGTGCATGAGAAGAAAAAAAAAGCTCATCTCGAGATGCTACACCGACTCTGGATGAAGGTGAACCGGTAGAGTTGAAGGTCACCATCATGTGGATGGAAACATTACGCGTGAGTGGGAGATGAAAAGGAAGATTGGACAAGTCGAGCGATACGAAACGAGATCCTGCAGGGTGTTTCTAGCTTATGGTTAATTACAACTCGACCGGGTAGTTAAAGCGGGATAATTAATCACTTTAAAACTATGTGTCCTAATGGTGGAGAGGCGTTTTTTTTCTACACCAGAGCCTCGTTTTGTTTTTAAACCTGTTCTACACATGTTCTACATGCCTCTGCAATGACTGCGAAGGGAAGCTTTTGCATGATTTACAAAATCTTGTTTCATGAAAGTGCATCATCAACAAGGAAGAATAATTATTTATGACATAAATAATTTAAAGATAACCACACTTAGTATGCGACATTCCATTTCCTTCATTTCTACACAGAATACAAACCCAAAGCTAGACTAATCCGACTCGTATTGTAATACCCTTGGGGTGAACCTGAATAATAAGTGAAAGTCTTTCCCATATACTGTTTCCATGCGGAAGGGTAACGATATTTGCATATTATTAACATGAAAAAACTACAGAAATTAAATATTCATGCCATGAAAAGACGGATATCCCAAAACGGAGCTGCGAATTCGAAAAAATGTTGAATATAAAAGATATTCAAACTATAATTATATTTAAAAAAACCCGGTC
This sequence comes from Anopheles nili, assembly GCF_943737925.1. Taxonomy (NCBI): domain Eukaryota; kingdom Metazoa; phylum Arthropoda; class Insecta; order Diptera; family Culicidae; genus Anopheles; species Anopheles nili. The sequence continues at coordinate 9,742,328 of NC_071292.1, forward strand.
ACATCAAATGAAACAAGTTTGTGACAAACATTGTGGAAAATCTTTCATTCGAGCTACGCACGTGGCTCGCGTTCAAGCGTGCTATGCACATTGCATACCCATCAGGCGCAAAGCGCGAGCCAGCGCCTCGCACAAAAGAAACCAATTCCCGTGATGAGCTCGGAAATGAGGTTCCATCAAATAAAGCGCAAGCTAAGCGCTGCCATATTCGCTTCATCGCAGTTCCCCCCTCCATTATAATCGTTCCACTGTGACCTCGCATAACCGGATACTTACATGATGTAGTAGTAACTGTCCCGATCGGCCGTTTTATGTGTTCTCATAGCGCCGTTGGATCCACCAACCGACGAGAACGACCCAGAAGAACCGGATCGGCAACTGCCACCGGAACCACCAGACGACGAGGGGCTCGTCGTTGATGGCTTCATTGACGTCATGGCTGACACTTGGCCGAACAGATTTCTCAAGTTGTCCATGGTTGCGATGCTGCTGTCTTTGCTCTGCTCGCTCGCTTTAGTCTGGCGATAAATTCAACTCGAAACCTCCGGCCAACTACAAGCCGGGATGAAGCTTTTCAACGCAATAACAATAAAACTCACAGCACTACACTACTCGTCGTACAACTACGTTTCGGGCAAACCGTTCTTCTTGGATTGTTCGCGATGTCTGAGGAGCGATATCGTGGACGTCCCGCGGAAACACGACGCAGATCTTGTTTGTCAGGCACGCGAAAAATAACGAACGCGAAACAACCTGCAAATAAAAGCAGAAGAAACGGTCATCAATTGTCAGGGAAGGGGGGTGTGCTTTGGAGGTGCGAGTAAGACGCGGTCGAGTAGTCGATTCGGATCGACCCGTGAGTTGTTTGATAATTCAATTTTGGAGGCCCGAACTCTTATCAACTTTCGCGTGTCTGAAGGCGATGAGGCTGGCCAACGGGCGGAACGGAGCAGGACGACCTTTATTTGTGTGTCGTTTTGTGCAATCTTTTCTTTTTTTTGTTTCTTTTTCATCCACCAAGCTAGGAGGCCTGTTACCAAGGACACCACCGACCGCCGGTCGCACAAAGCAGGTCAGTCAATTCCGATAGTGACCCTACCGTCGCCTTCTAACGAGGGCCCCCGATCAGGCTGCCTACTTTGTTTCTGTCTGCTTTTCATTTCCAACTGCCATTATGGGCTGATTGAATTCAACCAATCTGAGCGCCGATCGTTTTGAAACCTTTGTGAGAAGAGGCACAATTTACAAAAGCCCATAAAGATGTAATCTTTTCAAAATTCTTAAACCTGAAGGCAATATTTCAAACATATCCGATGCACGTTACCTCGTGCTAAGAGATTTGTCTGTGCAGCAACTATTAATCTGTGTGCCTCTTCACTTGTGAACTGGAATGAAGAAGCAGATCCGTTTGCAATTCTTCAACCCTTCGATAATTCGTATCTACAAAATGCCAACTTCTACATGCTCTAGGACGGAGCATGTTCGTTGAGCGAAGTGACGGTGAAATTAAAACCTACTCAATATGTGTTTAATCAACTCTCTGTCCTCTAGTCTGGCTCCTCGAAAGCCCTTTTCTCCTCTCCAAAGGGGTGTGTACACACACGCACACACAAAGTCGAAGCAACTTGTTTTATAGTTTTCCTGCATATTGCCGCTCTCCGGTCGTTGCGATGTGTTGCTTGCAAGCAGGCAGAGTAGAGTCCAAAGTACGATCCCAACCGATCAGGGGGGTTGACGGTGACCCTGTTACGGGGTGGTTTGGTTAGCTGCGACACGCTGCGCTTCCCACGTGCCCCGTTTTATGCATCTCAATGTTGCTCGAGGGAGAGAAAAAAATCACCACCCCGTTCGATGACCTTCATTAAAAGCAAAAAGGCCCTTCCTTTATGGCGCTCTGAGCGCTAAGGGTAGATAGCAGGCATATAGTTCGATTCGGGCTGTTCCGGTGCCCTTTTTTGGGGGTTGTCTCGAAGAAGATTATTGACTTATCAGAAACACATTCACCGTGCAATCTCCAGCTACGCCAGCAAACAGATTGCACATAGCCGATTGTTTGTTATCATCGATTTTCTAGCCCATTTACACACACACACAATCCACCCGGGGCCAGCTGCACCCGAATTTGGGGGTTTAAAATTCCGATCCCAAAGCAGCGTGAGCGAAGGGTTTGTGTTTGTGTTTCCATTCGAAAGCCAGGTCTGAGCCAAGGGTTGGTTTACGTCGCAATCGAAACAGGTTTCGGCCATAACAGAAACCAAAACAAAATATCCTTCTCCCGTTCCTTTTGCGCCTGCATATCCTGCGCCCTTACGCTTCGTTTCGTACGCTGGGTTTTTATCACTTGTTTTGTTTGTGCGTCCAGTTTGACCTTCTACCGGTGGTGTTGTTATCTTTCACCCTGACTCGCCCTTTTCGCCCACGCTGTACGCGTAATTGTTTCTCCTTCTTGCCCAGAAAACAAAAACATAACTATGTTGAGTAATAATATCAGCACAATCACCACGTCGAAACCCGTACATAAGGGCGCACATTTACACACATCTTTTTATGAGCTATTTTTGGCACCAAAACCCACTCTGTGTTCTACTACGTCTTACGTGCGCCTTCATTTGACCGCGAAACATGCCTACTACGGCTTCGGTTATGTTTGGCCCATTCGATCCAGCAACAACGCGGATGCATAACTACCCCCACCCTTCGAGGGTGGTTTTTGTTATGCGAATAGTAGGCAATGAAACGAGCCGATTGGCGCAAAGCACGGCATATTTTGGCCCTGGCGCAAGATCGAGCCCCCACCACATTCGGGTGCCAGATATTCGCCGGATTTTTCGGACCGTGGTCTACCGGTGGTCCGTTGAAAAGCTTTCCTCAATGATGGTGACTTTTGACGGGGTGTTTTTTTTTTGTACTCTCTCACATAAACCCCCGAACGCGGGTGGTGACAACTTTTAATTAAATTCACAACATACGGTTAAACGAACCCACCTTTTGGCCCCGTCTCACTGCAAATGGTTGCGCTTTTGGCGAGGGTTGTGTATTTTTTAAACTTGTTTCAGCTCGCTACCGTAACAAACCACTGCAAAACAACGGAACTGGGGTTGCTTTTAGCGGCCTGGCTGGAAAGCAATATGTTGTACGAGCAAACTCGTTGTAATTTTCACTCACTCTTTGTTGTCGTCCGCGTAACCTTCGGTAACACGTTTAACCGGTAGAATATGTATTAAGTTCACCGCTATGAAGCTAGCACATGCGATCGCAGTCAAGCAATAATTGATTTTCCCGCACGTCGGGGGTTTTAAACCACCCTTATCTGCAACGAGCCTTACCGGTCAGCTACACGCAACGAACACTTTCAGCGAACCGTGATGCATCGTGCCGTTGGTGCAAAGTGCATTATCGAAGTGCATTGCAATTTGCATTATCGAGTGTATGCAGATTATTTTTGCATCGAATGGTAAGAGATGCTTTTTTGAACGAAATAATATGTATGTGTTATTTTGTAAAATTGAGGAAAAATATTTTCTGAGATAATACATATAATCGTGTTTGATCTACACTATTTTAGTTTTTAAAATTATATAGGTAAAATTGCAAATAATGTAAAATTCAGCTAAAACAGTACAGATCAAATGGATGATGTGTAGGCCGATGGTAATTGATTTCTCTACGAACAGAAATAACGGACGAAGTTGAAAACAGCCAATTTCGTCTCTTTTGCACAGAGGAAAATTACCCGTGGATTTTTTCAAACTTTTCTACAACATATAGGTCTATCGTTTGAATTTTGAAGGATGAAGTACGCATTATCCTTAAATGAAACCATGAATTTTGCTGATTTAGTTTAATTTTCATGACAGACGTTATGGAATTTCAAATTTCGATGCAGGTGGACATTTCCTCCCACCTGCATTTGCTATCTCGAGTGAGCTTACTTACTTACTTATCAGGCGCTACAACCGCTTGGCGATCTTGGCCTGCTCCAGGAGAAACCGGAACCGCTCGCGATCGAGCGCAGTCGTCTGCCAATCGTTGATCCCGGCCTTTTTGGCGGACGCATCCACGCCATCACTCCATCTCAATTTGGGCCTACCACGCCTCCTCTGTCCATGTGGGCAGCCTAAAAGGACTTTACGGGCTGGGTCGTCCGGTGCCATTCTAATGACATGACCAGCCCACCGGAGCCTGGCGAGTCTAATTCGCTGCACGACAATGAGGCTATCGTACAGTTCGTAGAGCTCGTCGTTGTATCGGCTCCTCCATTGTTCTTCCACACATACGGGGCCAAAAATCCTTCTGAGCATCTTCCTCTCGAACGCGGCTAAGAGGGTTATCTGGAGTGAGCTAAGAGTTCATATATAATATTGAAATTGTTAGGGGATTTCCTCTTTAACAATTAATAAAAAATGTAAATGGTTTTGATTGTGCGGTAAAAATTCCAGGGCAAGGAAAATACGCAATTGGCAAACTGACCTGCAGTGTCAATGTAATGAAACTACAGCACGAGTAGGAGGAAAAGAAAATGATGCATCACCCGCACTCCAATATCTCTCAGCTGTGATAGTGCAAAATGCAACACCCTCAGGCAGTGCCAGCGATCGCACGTCGATAAGCCACTCGTAACTGGTTCGAAGCGATTTTTTTACCAGCAACATATAGCTCTCGCTTCCCGGTGCCCGATACGAGCTATTTTAGTTCGTGATGACCCACCGGTGCTGGTTTCATTAAGCGCTTTGTGCAAAAGGCAAACAGTTTGTAATTCCAGCGCTGGATAGAGTTCTTGCCACTTGCTTTAAAATGCGCAGTAACCGGTACAGTAGATGGAGCTGACACGAGTCGACCAGATAGGAAGGGAGAGCACTCGTGGAAGCGATTATCGCGGATCAAATCAAACCACCGATAGAGGTCACCAATCCGGCTGCCGCTCGCTGCTGGTGGCTGCCCTGCGCTATGTAGAGCGTAGTGTTTTTGTTTGATTTCTTTTTTGTTTCTTTCAGTTACAGCACACCAGCACGGATCAGAATCCATCGAAGTGCGGCTGTTGCAAAGAAGGGCTGAAAGGTCAAACGATGACATTAAATAAAACAGGAAGTACATAATGCGTTGGGTCATGCTCCACATTGCAAGCAGATGTTATTATTTCCCCTGCAGCTTACACTTTGTCACATCGATAATTGAAAATAGAATATTACACAATTGAAATGAAGTAAAAAAAAAATACATACTAAGAACCCTAAACACACAATTCCACACCGAGAGGCGCGATGTGGCGCTCTACGGACACTTTCGTTCGACTTGGCTTTTGCCCGATTCTTCGTACTCTTGCGACGATATCCACATCTGCTGGAATGTGCCGATACTCCCAAGAATCGAGCCCCCAATCCAGGCACCGAACCTTCGCTCGACCGAACCATTGGCGGAAATCATCTTCAAACGTGTGTTCGACGGTGCCCTGTGCTGTAGATCGCGGTTAAGACGTTCCGCAAACCCGGGCAGTAGTGAATTCCCGCCCGTTACCACCACAGATCCGTAGAGCGACAGGCGTACGTCTGCGTCGCACATTCCAACGCTCGCCGATGCCAACTGACCCGCACCGAGCATATTGTGATCGAACAGGTTTTCGGCTAGCTTGAAACGCTCAGGGCCAAAGTCCTGGTGGTAGCCGTTCGGGAACTCGTAGTGTACGGCCGGGATGGCGGCGGCCGTCCGCTCATCGTACGGTGTTTCCAGCACCTGCACGACCGACATTTGAAAATCCTGCAGCAGCCCTTTTAGCATGTACTGGTGCCACGAGGCGGTTAGTTTTTCCGGCAGTTCCTTCTGCGTGAAGCGCGGTGTATCGCGTTCCTTTATCACATCCTTTGATGCGATGGCATACGTGGGTGTGAGGTCAATGTTTTGACTTTCAAGATAGTGCCGGCACTGCAATGAGAGATAATCTCCACCAAGGGGTGATTTTACGACCGCCTGACTGAGTACGTATCCTTCCTGTTATGTAAATTAAAGGGCGAATATATACGAATCATTATGATGTGTTACTCTAGAGGCATATAATAGCGAATAATCATTGTACATACATGAACTGGGACTGCTGAGGTATGCGTTGCACCGCTATCGACCACCAATGCAGTGGCACGACCGTTGGCAAATGCGGCGAGTACCGCATTTTTCACGAGAAAGAATGCAGGAACGTTATACTTTTCGAACATGAGCTCCGTCAAACGTTCCCGATTATTGCGGACGTTCCATGCCGCTTCCGAAAACAGTACCGGATGGTACATCGAGTCTGACTGCACAACCTGTAACGAAAACGGAAAAATACATGTTAATCATGGGCCTGTCGTCGACTTATGATGATAGGCTTACCTTGGCGTATACGAAATCCACAACTTTTTCAAAGAGATCCCAGTTTTCAATCATTCCATCCTTCATGTAGGATTGAATTTCCATGTTCGGTCTGGCACCGTTGACATACGTCGTGTCCACATAGTACTTATTCGCTGCAAGAAAGAAACGATAGTTAAATATCGATTGCCACAAATCATCCACTGTAGTAAAACGTACTGCTTCCTATGTTGTTGTCTGCTTTTGTCTCCAGATCGGAGTTCATGACCGGATCGGCCGGACCAACGCCAACAACGGAGGGTATGTCGGCTTTCGGTGTTTCCTCTTGTGCGTACCCCACACGCAACGTGTGGTGGCCGGGATCGAAAACCAGCGCTCCGATCTCATCGCCTCCGTACAGCATTCCACTAGCACTCATCGTAAGCGCCCCGGAGAACAAATTTCGCGAGATTCACTAAGTAATTTGCTTATAAAACACAAAACTTTCAGGTGCAAACGCAAACAAACCCGGCGTCACTTTGCGTTTGACAGGTTGCGTTTGACAGTACGTGAGAAAATAAAGGCGCCTCGGTAAGAACCGTCAAATAAACGTCGAATAACACATTACTGTTGTAAGGTTCTAGAACGTCACTTAACTGTCGGTTAGTCATAATGTATCAAATGTATCATTTTTAAAAGGATGTAGATCGTAACTTATTGTTTAACTTTTATCTAGTTCTCTATGCTTTATTATTTCGATTCTGACGGGTAAACTGAACTAAGGAACAACAGCTACGAACTTTATCAAGATGCTGGAAATCAGTAAATTTTAACTACACCCTCTCCTTTTTTCATTCAAAAACAATAACCGTTTAAAATTTTCCGCAGTGCCCTCTTCTAAAATCGACGATGGATCCGCCAGGCTGAAAAAAGCGGTCAATAAGGAACTGTTTATCGCCCGATGTCGCAACCGATTGCAAGGGGTAATTTAACGCTACTACATTCAAATATTGTATGGTATTTTAATGTTCACATTTTCTATGAACTTTAAAGAAAAAGAATTTGAAGAAATACCTCCCCGAACGGTTCAGCTTTCTGTACCAGTTTCTGTGGAATCAAATGCCCTCCAACATCTACGAGAACATCGTGGGAAAACTAAACAAATCCGATCAAGAATTCAAAACCAAAGTCATCAGCTCGATGGTACCAGATGAAGTTTTGTACAACCCAACGAACTACAAAACCACCAAATTCATGAGCGCCGTAATGTTTGTGGATGTTTCCGGTAAGGAAGGCATCCTTATATTTTTTTAAAGCTTATACTACAACATTCCTATCGTACGTACAATTGGTTCACGAACTGAACGATGTCCTTATACAGCACTTCCGGAAGCTGCATCGCTGCAAAGTGTCCACCTTCTTCGTAGTGGTTGGATTGCATCAAGTTTGTAAAATGTTCCCGCAATATCCAATTGGGATAATGGAATATTTCATGTCTAAATTTGGCACAAGCCGCAGGAGCATTGGTGGGAATATATTCGTATTGCCTAGCGAGTTCGGTCGCATCGAAGGTTTCGGTGTAGAGTCGCTGCGAGGTCGTGATGCTGTTTGTTAGGTAGTAAATCATCACGTTATCGAGCAGGGCATCTATTGAGTAGTACTTTTCAAGTCCACCATCCTTAACCTCTTGATAAGATGGGTCAGTCCAGGTGGCGATCTTTCCGAGGATATAAGCCGCTAGTCCGACCGGATTGCTTTCCAGAGCAGTACCGATGAGGTCCGGTTTCGTGGCCTGTAGGTGCATGTATCCACCCTGGAGAACCAACTCTGCAATCCTTGCCCAGATCGGACGGTAAAAGTCCACGTGCTGTTGGTCAATGAAGTATCCCGGTGCGAGATGTGAACCAATCATTTTGGCGACAGTCACAGGACTTCCGCTTCCCATACACATATTAAGATGAACACCTTAGAGCAAAGAATCATGGTTGCATATTGTACACTGAAAAAAAACGCTTCGGCAAAACCTACCCAGAATGTCCTTCTCAAAGAGAACCGCCATTAGATTTGCAATGATGGCGCCCCAATCTCCACCCTGCACGTAAAATCGTTTGTATCCTAAACGAGCCATTAGGTTCTTCATGATTACCGCCACTTTGGATGCACTTAGACCAGGTCTGGAGGTCCCTTCGGACCACCCATACCCAGGAAAACTTGGCACAATCACATCGAACACATACTCCTTATCGCTCGTACGGTTGCTCAGCAGTGGAATAATATCGTAAAACTCCCGCACGGAGCCGGGCCAACCGTGAAGCAGCAACAACGGGACAATCCGCTTTGGATTGACAACCGTTTTCGATTTGTCTCGAATAAAGTGAATATCCAGACCTTGTATTTTGGTCTTGAAATGCTCGAATTTATTCAAATACGCTTCCCTCTCGTCCCAGTGGTCCAAATAATCCGATCGCCAATACTGCACGATTTCCTGTAACCGTTTGCTGTCGAATCCGTACTGGAGCGCAGTTTGCTCGAGTCCTTCCGCTGAAGACGATCCTTCGTACAGCTGTTCACGCAGCCGTTCGATCACATCTTGCGAAATCGAAATGTTAAACGGCACTAAATCCAAACTATCACCGTAAGGATCACTGCCTTCGGGACCCCAGTTTTCATAGAACTCGATATTATTTGGAACACGTGGCGTTACGGTGAGTTCCTCGTACAACTTATTCCCAAAGGCGATAAGGATACCTAACGCGATCAAACCGAAGCGTGCTACGAAACCCATCGTGCAGCAGCAAGAACGCCACCCGAAATGCTACTGAGCTAAAGTGGCCTATACTGCTGCGTGGTGTAGCGTAGATTACGAAAGTGCCGTGTGAGGAGTGCGAGATAAAATTGATTTCATTGCCTTATCGATGTTGATAAAAGCCCATCAAATTTCCAATCTGATTCACGTTGCAAATTGAACACTGTGTGAGTGAGAAATTCCCCAAAAAATGCGTTAAGGTTGAATTCAATACCTGTAGCTGTTGTAAACTGCTGATGCGATAAGACTTGCAATTTCGGTACGCATGAGAACGCGTGGCCTATAATTAACGGGACAAAGCGATCCTATTGCATTTCGCCGACGATCTTTGCGACGAATTGCACCAGATCCTCGAACACAACCTCGGGAAGCTGCATGACAGAGAAGTGGCCACCTTCGTCGAAGTGATTGCTTTGTACTAGATTCAAATAGTGCCCTTGGAGGGCCCAATCGATCGTATGAAGAACGTCATGGCGAAATTTAGCACACGCAGTCGGCACCGTATTAGGAATCCGCTCGAGTTCACCGGCAAATAGCTCTCTCTTGCTGAATGCTTCGGCGTATAGTCGTTGCGACGTCATGATGGAGTCTGTCAGATAGTAAACCATCACGTTGTCTAGCAGGGCATCGAGTGAGAAGGCTCGTTCGAGTCCACCATCCGGCAAGGTGCGAAAAGCTCGATTCGTTTGGGTAGAGAACTTTTCCAGGATGTACGCCGCTAGCCCAATAGGGTTACCAACCAGGGCTGCACCGATGGTGTCCGGTTTTGTTGCCTGAATGTGCATGTAGCCGGACTCGAGGAGTATATCCGTGAAGTACGGTCGCAGTGGGAAGTAGTATGGCACGTACCGTTCCTCCACGAAGTAGGATGGGGCGAAGCTGGCGATTAGGGTTTTCCAATTAGCCAGTGAGCCAATAACGCCACAGCCGGACTGATGTATGCCTAGACGTTCGATACATTAATTTTAGAGAGCATTTTAGTATCCTTCTTCAGGATACTTACCGATAACACTAGCCGGGAAGTATGTACCCATCATATCAGTAATGAGCGCTCCCCAATCTCCACCATGAATAAAGAATCGTTTGTGGCCAATCCGCTCCATGAGATTCTTCATAATAACTGCCATTTTCTGTCCACCAAACCCCACCTTAGCACTACCTTGGGACCAACCGAACCCGGGCAAACTCGGCACGATCACTTCAAACGTAAAGTCTCTCTCCCCAGTTGGCTCTGTGAGGCGAGGAATAATGTCGTAAAATTCACGCACCGATCCTGGCCACCCGTGCAAAAGCAGTAAGGGAAAAATCTTCATCGGGCCTTTGCCGACATGCTTTACATTGGGTTTCACGTGGATGTAGTGAATGTCTAGTCCTTGAATTTGTGTTTTAAAGTGTGGAAAACGGTTTAAGAACGGTTCACGCTCTGTGCTCCATTTTGGTATGTACTTTTCCCGCCAATACGCGACGATTTCCATCAACCGATCACCATTGAAACCGTACTCGAACGTATTGGCATTTTCGAGAGGAGGCGCTAACCGTGGTGCATTCGTCAGCTTGCGGGATAATTTTTCTATCACCTGTGTATCGTACGAAATGACAAACGGCCGAATCGAAGTATCCTCTTGATAGTCAGCGGCCGCGCCAGGTCCCCAGTATTCACGTAAATTGAGCCGAGGAACAGGTAATGGCGTTGTAATCTCCCGGTAGTAGCTGTATCCCGCCAAACTAATACATCCCACGAACAGCGCCAAAAATTGTGATGCTAAACCCATCGTTCTTTCATAACTGATTCGGTGTCTCCAGTTACCGAAATGCTACGTGTCTCCTAATAATGCATCGTCATTGTGCCCCATGGGAAGATAAGGGCGAATCAAACGACGCCAACCTTAACGCGTTAACTGAGATAATTGACTTGCTTGAACTCACAGCGGGAGAGAACAGCTGACCATACTTTTTATATACAATAAATATTTGGTGTAATGGTAAACCTAGCATATTTTAAGTGAGATACTTTGGGGAATGTGCTTGGACGATTATTGCGAGAGCCAATTTTGTCCATCAAAGCATCTCCCACAGTGAACCGGCTAAGCTCAATAGATAACCGGTTTATCAGCAAAGGTAACGTTCTAAAAATATTCCTACAATAGATGTCTATCGAATGAGCTTCAGTTTGAGACACGTTCTATCGGACGTTTTCGGACGCCTTTTCGTACGAAATCAATTTCTTCATACGGAATCTTCAATGTGGACAGAATGTATTTCCAAAATAAGGAACTATTCCCGAGCTTGAGAACACTGATTAATGCAAGGCAACAAACATCGCCAGCTATTGTAGCGAAGCAACGAACTTTACAACATCTTTGTACAACACCTCCGGTAGCTGCATAGCAGCGAAGTGACCACCATCATCGAAGTGATTGCTCTGCACCAAATTGGTGAAGTGGTCCTTCAGCACCCAGTCGATCTGCTGGAGCAGTTCGTACCGGAACTTGGCGCACGCGGCCGGAACCGTTGTCGGAATGCGGTCCACCTCCTTCTTCATTTCGTCAGCAGCGAACGCTTCCGCGTAAATGCGCTGTGACGTTGTGATGCTGTCGGTCAAGTAGTAGATCATTATGTTGTCCAGCAGGGCGTCCAGCGTGAAATACTTTTCCAGCCCACCGTCGGCTAGATTCCGATACGCCGGATTAGTCCATGTGGAGAACTTCTCAATGATGTAGGCGGCCAATCCGATAGGGTTGCCCTGCAGCACACTGCCAATGGTGTCCGGTTTGGTGGCCTGAATGTGCATGTAGCCGGTTTCCTCGATTATGTCGCAGAACTTGGTGGAAAGCGGGAAGTAGTAATCGGTGTACTTTTCCTCGATGAAAAGTGATGGTTTTAAGGAAGCCAGCATCGTTTTTGGCCAGGACATTGGAGTCTGGATGGAGCACATGTTTAGGTGAACACCTAAGAATAGAAATTAACCCATTAATGTCACGTGTAACGTATGATCGTAGTGGGCATTTGGGCGATTGTGTACCTAGGACATCTTCCTGGAAATAGGTGGCCATGTAGTTACCGATCAGCGATCCCCAATCGCCGCCTTGGATGTAGAACTTGTTGAATCCGACACGAGTCATGAGATTTTTCATGACGATCGCCACTGCCGACGGGCTGAGCCCCTTTTTGGAGCTTGCTTGTGACCAACCGTACCCGGGAAGGCTCGGTACGATCACCTCGAACACAAAGTTCTTATCATTCGACTTGGTCGTGAGCTTCGGGATGATCTCGTAGAACTCGCGGACCGATCCAGGCCAGCCATGGAGCAACAGTAGGGGCAAAACTTTGGTACCGACCGGGACTTTCGGCTTCACGTGGATGTAATGGATTTTAAGACCCTGAATTTGGGTGTGGAAGTGCGGGAACTGATTAAAGAACTGTTCACGCTCATCCCATTTGCCCAAATAGGTCGTGCGCCAATATTTGATGATCTCCTTCAGCCTGTTGGTGTTGAATCCGTACTCGAACGCGGTTCCTTCCAAAGGTGGCGTAAGCGTGGGGACATCTTCCAATTTTGCGCGCAGCTTCTCGATCACCGGCTTGTCGTAGGTCACCTTGAACGGTTTGATGCTGGTGTCTTCTTTATACTGCTTCACATCTCCCGGTCCCCAATACTGGCGAAGGTTGAGGTCTGGAACCGACTGCGGTGCAGCTAGCTCTCGGTATTGTTTATAAACCACGGCGGATGAAAGGGATATGACCACGAAAAACACTTTTCCTAAGAAACCCATCTTCAACGAGGTGGCATACAACCGAACTGCAAACAACAGAGAATTACAAATGATCAAAGGGCACGAATCAAATCGGTTTACTTCTGACCCGAGCTGCAAGATAAGTGAAACGCTGCTGTTTAAACCAGGCAACGGTAGAACAGCGATAAGGGATAAACGATAGTGATTTTAACGATCACGGTGACACTGCTTGAAAACTGCACAGAACATGCAACGCATAGAAGCACCAAGTGCGAGTTTATGTAACCTCCAGTTTGATGAAGTTATCCAAGACTCACACGCAATTGCAACAGCAAAAAAAAATCATCCAACGCTCCCGAATCAAATCTTTTGACCATGACGCAGCACAAATTATCGCAATCATCGCGAGGTAAAGCAAAAAAAGGCCTCTCTCTCGCCCTGCCCGATTCATTCAATGGCGGAACAAGCGTCCTTGGCGTGCTACTTGCAGCCACATAACTAATAGTCTAGGCAAAATGCATTTCGATCCACTTTAATCGATTGTTTTTGCACGACCTGCCGCTTAAAGTACTACTTTTGTACTTACTTGAAGGCGAACGATGATGGAATGAACCAAACAGCGGCGATGTGATGTTACTTTGAGAGAACCGGCTAACCGGTGCTTCCCGTTCGGCGGTATTTTTTAAAATAAAAATAATAAGTTGCCGCCACCGGTAAACGGTGGAAGAAGCGCGTTATTTACCAATGTGATGTTCATTCAACGTAAGGTTGGCTCATGAACATAGTTTGACGCCATACTGAATACTATTTGACAATGAACAGGGTTCATCCTCGCTTTTAACTTGACCGTTAATGCTACTAATTTTTTCACGCCTAAGGTATTGAAAGTGCCATTATTGCGCTTAGGGTATTTAGAGGACCATTATTGTCACAAGAATAAATGTTATCATATGGGAAACAAATATGTTCGTATTTATAGAAATTTGTGCTATTACTTATTACAGGTTTTACCGATCTGTCGGAACTGTACAATACTCCCGGAAAAGGCGGTGCCTCAAAGTTGTCTCAAGTTCTCAATGCATACCTCGGAGGAATAGTACATGAAATTTTGAGTCACGGTGGGGATGTCCTTAAATTTTCCGGTGACGCCATGTTGGTGCTCTTCAAGGCAACTGCTTCCGTGTCTTTACCGGATGCAATCCATCGAGCGGTTGATACTGCGATAATGATTCAACTTTCATTTGGTCGCTACAAGACGGACGTTGGCGTGATGCTTCAAAACAAGATCGCAATCTCAGCTGGTGAGGTGCATTTTTCGCTGGTGGGAACAGAAACTTTTTCACACTACGTCGTCGTCGGGCATCCCGTGTGGAAGGTGAAGCTCGCGGAAAAGATCGCACTGGCAGGGGACATCATAATCACACACTATGGTAAATATCTTTACTTTGAATGTAACGACATTCGGAATAGCTATTGTTATTTTCCTTGTACGCAGCATGGAGCTTCATGCACGATAACGAATATGTTTCGGAATTGTGCCCGGATAAGACACATCTCAAGGTAAAAGGATTCACCAGCTACTGGCGTTCGACAAAGCGGTTGAACTTTGCAGAAGGAACATACCGGGATAATGAGGAAAGCGATGAGCCTTCGGAAAAGGACGATACAATAAAAATCAACAATGAAATGCTTGCCAGTAAGACGCACAAATTGCAGTTAATATTATTGAAACTAAAAAAAAACTTCATGTTTTTGCTGTCGCCATTTCAGTTCGTCCGCGACTGAAGTACGTTACAAATCACTTTGTGGCGTCATCGTTGCAAAAGTTTCTCATAAAACCGGTACTAAACGCAGTCGAAAATAATGAATCACTTGAGCTGCTAACTGAAATGCGCCAAATCGTGACTGTATTTCTGAATATTGTACTACGACCAAGGGATGTCGTTGAGATTATTAAGAACATTAATTCCATCTTTACTACGGTTTGCGAGTACGATGCTTCATAGATGATTTGCTTTATTACGAATTCTTAGAGCAGTGTTCTTTTTTATTAGTATCGTTCAGAGCTATGAAGGCATCGTGAATAAGGTATCTCTATTCGACAAGGATGTAATGTTTCTGATAATCTTCGGCTTACGTGGCTTAAAGCACGAAATGGACAGCCAGCTTGCGCTGCACTGCGCGTGCGAAATACAGGAGATGTACGCAAAGAATCCTTACATAATTTCTGCCTCGATTGGTGTCACCACAGGCACTGCTTATTGTGGCATTGTTGGGCACACCGTACGTCGAGAGTACTCTGCGATCGGTGTCGACGTCAATAAGGCAGCCCGTTTAATGATGGCCTATCCGCATAAGGTGACGTGCGATAAGACAACGTTTATGATGAGCAAGCTGGATCCGGCTCACTTTACGCTGCAAGATGCCATCCAGCTTAAAGGGCTGCACAATGTAGGACCCATTTATGAATATCGTGAATTTATTGCGTAAGTATTGCTATCTTGCCTAGTACAAGACGCTCGACAACCAAATGTACTTCTGTGCAGGGAACGTGAACTCCTGAAACCGATGGTTTACAACTACCCGTTGGTCGATCGGGATCAATTTTTCGAAATCTTTCAAGAAATGATCGAAGACGCTCTCATGATCGCTCAACAAACAACGCAAGGTACTCGATCGGAGTTGCCCAAGATGCAGTGGTATCAAAATTGCCTTTTGATACAAGGAAAGGCACAAATGGGCAAAACTCGATTGGCAAACGAGTTCTTCTACATTGCACTTCGCAACAAGCATATTAGCTCGCTATGCTTTTCATTAAGCTTGAAGGATTCGAAGGTGAAGACATGTGGTGTGGATTAATGTGACTAATGAACAGTGCTAATTTACATTGTTCGATTTTACCTTCAGAAACCATTCTTTGCAGCGAGCCTTTGTTTATCCAGACCTCTTGGTTTCACCGAAACTATAACGACCATCACGAGACAAAACCGAATAAAGCAGTATCTGCGAGAGCATGGAATGGAACAACATTTGTCACTGTTAAACGAAATCCTTGGCACCAATTTCATAGAAACTGATGCTACAAGTGCTTTGCTTCAGACGGAAAGGGATTCAGTGAGGAAGGATTTGTTTAAATACATCTGCCAAAAGGTAAGCCATGTAAAAAAGGATGATGCTATGCGTGTTGCATAACCACAAGGCGCTAACGCTTATCAACGGAATACGAGGAGCTTTTGCATACGCGTTGTTCTTTACAGACCTTCCAAAATCTTTGGGTGTTGATCATTGACGATGCGGAATTCATAGACGACGAGTCGTTCGATTTGTTCGAAATCCTCTGGGAAATGCCACAAATCATTACCGTCCTAACGGTGGGCAACCAGAAGCGGCATAGCCCAGCGCGCGTCCGCATCCTTGATAGTCCCTACGTATGCCAGGTAAAGCTGCCACAAATCGAAACGCTGCTGCACAAAGCGGTGGCGTGTCAGTTTTTGAACGTTAATGCTATTCCTCTGGACCTGGAAAGGTACGTGGTAACACAACGCAAATGCCCACACCGGGATTCTTCCACAGGAATGGGAACGAAAGTCACGTGTCGGTGTGGGCCCGTTGAGTAAGGGGAATGCTAAAATTATTTGTTTTTATTTCAAACCGTGTTTCTGGATCACCATCTGGGCAACAATCTACCCATGTGCTGCGGTCGCACCGCACGTGACGGCTTAGAACAGCGGAACGGGCATGTTTTATAATCGCGTCAAGTCGTCGGCGGGGAGCCATGCGGATGTGGATGGCCATTCGGTGCGGGGATTTTTATGCGCGAACGTGAATGAATAGATTTGCACCCAATTAAAAAGCGAAACAGTATGCGGGGTTTTGTTTCGTCACCTTCGGGTCGCCCAGGATATCGAGCTTACACCATAGTCTCCTCACATAACGCTTGCACTAGAAAATAGTTCAATTCTAGTTCACTATTTCTGCCAACAGCTAACTCATAACAGTGCACCGGTACCGTTAGAGTGATCGTATATTAATATGTACTCGATCGAACTTGGAAGGCGAAGGAGTAAGCTGGCTCGAACTTGGCCAAGCGCAGACACGATATTTGCATCACACTAAACTAATGCCTCCAAAGCCATCGGAAAGATGCCCATGCTTGTTAGGCAAATGAAATGCAACTTGTTCTGATTGAAGTCAGGCTGACGAGCAACCTAGATATTTTCCTTCAAGATATTGAAACACGTGTTTGGAGTGAAAACGTTTGTTGGAAACTTGAGCATAGGATTTATTGGATGCCCTTTCTTTTATTATTCTTTTTTTATATGATTGATATTGATGCTAATGATGACGTGCTTACATTCAACCTTTTCAGACACTTGCATACCCTTAGCAATGGAAACCCTGGATGGATAAATACGTTCCTGCTATGCTTACGTCAGAGTGGCATCCTACGCATCAAGCGTATGGGTTACAGTGAGGCACAGGCGGAAGGTTACGTGTTCTGTGAGTCAGCGTTACTGCAGCGAGATAGTATGAAATCATCCAGCAGCACTTACCGGCCAAGCCTTTCCGATTGGCGGCTTTTTGAGTCCTCGTTCGAGATAGACGACTCGATGCACTACAACAAAGATCAACCAGCTACTCTGTTCAACAAGATCGTAGATGTCGCTTATTTAACGAGCCCGGTCGATACGAAGGACTATCAATCGTCCCAAAATCAGGAAGCGTTCAATCTGATGCTGTACGACTCGTTATCTGCGTTTGAGCAGCTCGTATGCAAATGTGCAGCATTTTTGGGGCAGAAGTTTTTGCGCGCTTCCCTGATGTACACGATGGCGACTGAGAGCGAATGGGACGTAGCTGTTGGTAACTATATTGAGCTAGCTCTTCTTTATGGACGTTGGTTGTGCGGGCAGGAGTAAGGTTGAGAATGGGGTGCTTGTGGTATTCTTGATCACAATTCGTCTATCGCTGCATGCAGATGCAGTAGACGGAGATTACCATTGCTGATTAGGTTTCCGAAATTTCGTACACCTATCGTCTGTTGGTCACGTTATATTTCTATCGTTTTCCTCTTTCGGACAATTCGTCTTCCTCTTCGCCTTCTCCTGTGGACTTATCTTGGGAGAAGCAATGAAGAAGCTGTTCGACCTTCAAATCGTATCGTGCGCCATCGGGGACTTTAGCGATGGCTTCCGGTTGGCACAGAAAAACGTGAACAGCGACTGGTTAGGTCCTAACGAGTGTGCTTGTATTGCGCTAGATATCGGTCGTAAGTACTAGCTTTTCCCTACGCCATTTTGATTATATCTTATCTACGAATCAAAAATTTGATCCTTCCGTTCCTTGCCAGGAAGTTGTAAAGATTTGCCAAAATACGCTGTTTGTGGGTATTCAAAATTTAAGTCCAGTGAATTTCACAAAACGGTGTACAATTTGGTCACAGAAACGCAGAAAAAATTGTACCACAGTAATGCGTTGGAGTTTATTGAAACTGAAGCCAAAAAGTAAGTCTTCGTTAAGATTCACGTCGCCACAGTTGAGGTAAGAGCTGGTTTACTTTTGTATCTTATTGTCAGGTGCAACTCGTGCGGAGGTACACCTTTCAAGAATTTGTTGAGCACCGAAGAGACGTATGAGATACAAACTGGTTGTCGACGTTCGGAGTTATCCGATGTACAAGAAATTTTGAATCAACAGAGCACAAGTGTAAGCATACTTAATGTACTACAATCATCTGTTCCTGTCCATTATAGATAAGTGCGTCTTTTTTCTTCTTTTTTATGTCCGTTAGAGATTCTCATTGTACTCCTCACAACGTAAGTTTTGCTTGAATTATGTTCCACAGTAAACCTCTCATTACGTTAGTTGATGCACTTGATCCATGCTTCAGAATCCACGATTTTCGAATGCTGTGATCGTCGTGTCAATCCCTCACGCCAAGCACCCGTTCTAAGTTACGGGGCATACAGTTTCACCTCGTGCAACTGCAATATGATCCTGTATACCGTGTTCAGTAAGATAGTGCGGCATAGCAAGGGGGCCGGAATGGTAGAGAAGTGCATCGAGGCCAAAATAGAGTGGGCGAAGATCTGCATTAAGTTGGGAAATATTCCTAAAGCCATCGCCATTCTCGATAAAGTTCAAAAGATGATGACCGTAAGGATCTTCCCGATAGTCTCTTTCATATAGGAAGATGGTTTTGATTTTGTTTTGTATTTTTAGCAAATTAATACAACGGAAAACATTGCCGTGGCTACGTATTTAAAGGGGCGTATGTACACCATGATGGCGAAAGGAAAATTCCACCTGGAGCAGTATGATCGGGCGTTGAAGATGTACTATAAAGCTGCCAAAACTCTAGGCATGAGTTTTCCTCGCCAACGGTATACATTCAGTGGCCTTTTTGCGACATTCTTCGTATTCAGATGTAATAACACTACATCCAATTCTCTCGCATAGGTTTCTAGTACGCTTGAAGAGCTCTTATTTTCTAGCCGCGGTGAAAAGGATATTAGATCCTTCTAAAGTCGAAAAGCGCCCCCACAGGAAAGGTCTGTTTTACAGCTTGATCGTGTCACAAATATCCAGTTGTTTTAATGGAATGCACAAACTGTTCGTAAGAATGAACGACTGGGACCGTGCAGAATTGGCGGCTGTTTGGGGTCTGAAACATGCCCTACGCTACCGGAAAAGTAGCGGGGTTTTAGTCAAGGCATTCGCAAACTTTTTCCTAACAGGTATTCTTCATATTCTTAAAGCAAAAGTGTATACCAATGTAAGCTGTCCAAATATTTCAGCGTACCATGCAGGGTTCTCTGAAAACATCGCCTGGATCCAGGAACAATCACTGGCGATAGTCGCAGAAAATGTTCACAGAGTCGACGCGGACTATTTGAATGCTGTGGTTCGTTACTACACAGCGCTCTTTCTCTGTCAGTAAGTGATCTATATTGCTTTGCAATGAATCCTCACTGACCACTAGGGGCGATCTTTAATTGTCTTATGCTCGAAGGACATTGCGATCCAAAAAGTTGCTCTCGATCGAGCTCGGTAAGGTAGTGCTACAGATCACCGACAGATTGCTACACCAGTCTGACGAGTGGGTCATAACCCCTATCCTGTGCGAACTGCTCCTGTCCAACCGGCGCATCGCAGAAACGGTGCAAACACTCTGGAACTTGCAAAAACTGATCCTCAGCAATCATTACCGCACCGGAGATATCTGGTACTACGCGATATCCCTTGACGTGCTGCTCGACACGAGCTGCTGCATCGAGTCGTACCAGCGGTGTGAAAACTTTTACTTCAAAAACCGCGAATCCTTCCTGGCTCAAAAGTACGGTTTCGCCAGCGCGCGCCTCTTCGCGAACCTGTGGCTCTGGTGCGTACGATACGGTGCCTGGGTTGCGGCCGACAACTGGCTGTCACTGTTGCGTGAACATTTCGCCCTGACCGCGTACGATTCCACCATCAACATCAACACGGCCATCCGGATCGTAGAGGGCATGGTTCTGACCCTGATCTATCACATCGAGGCGCGCAACACCGTGCTGATCCGGCGTGTACGAGCTGGCATCGAGGCGCTGCTAGCCAGCATAGAGCAGGCCCTTGGAAACAACAAAAATCACGTGGCCAAGTACGAGCTGATGCGCATCTACTACCGGCAAGTGGTGACACCGGACCTTGCAGCTACCAACCGAGCGCTGGCTGCCGTGGCCAAGCGAGCCCAAATGCGAAACGATCATCTCTGCTACGATCATGTCAAGCATACGCTCAAGGTTTGTCCACCCAGTACTTTCTAACCATGCATCTCCGGCACGTCCTGCACCTTTCATTTGCGTGAGTTTTCCCCTTCCACAGTTTTGGCAACGTGAACTGACGCCGGCGCTGGAAACCTTCTGGTTGGATCACGCTGCCGGAAGTGATCGCGTTCATAGTGACGGTGCGGGCCAGAACCAGAGCTTCAACGCCGGCTCGTCGTTCGAGATCGGCAACGAGCAGCTGTACGATTATGCGAGCTGTATACTGAATCACGAACGAATCTATCCTTATTCAATGCCATTGCCAAGAGCTCGGTTCCGATGAATGAATAAGCAATCGAGTGTCCGGAAGATGTCATGCCCGAAACCACCTCCCTTCCCCCTCCCTGTACCACCGAGGGAAGTCCTACCGCACCACATCCCGCTCCTTTCTGCACGCAGCAACGCACGGTGTGAAAGTGTGTGCGCTTGCAGAGTGGGAGAATAATTTGAATTTTTATCAATGCGTGCGGGGTAGGGCGCTTGTGTGGAGCTCCACATAAGGTCCTACCGGATGGGTCGTCGTGGCGTGGTGTTGGTAACGATCCGCCATCGCAGCTGGCAACCCGAAATTAGACATCCGTGCGAGGCGCGAGGTGGAATGTTGATAAATTTTCATGAGTGACAAGCAATCATGACGTTTCTCGTCATTTCTCACTTTTTACGTGACTTTTCATTTCCCCACCGGCGTATCGGAGGTCCTTCTTCGATAAGTACTTGATCGTCCGCTACTCGGAGTTATTATTTAGCATTACATCTTCGGTATCCTTATTCTTATCCTTTGGTTTGAATTTGGCATGCAATCGAGCGCTCGAATGGGTAATTTATTACGGACCATTATTTTTTGTCAGCTTCTCCTGCCAGCCCAACCTCTCCAAATGGTAGCGGCATCTGATTAGAATTCCATTTTCATTTTTCTATCACACTAGACGGCACCTAACGAACATGCGTTACGCATAACACGCCGGCCAGCGCACATTAGCCATACGACACGCACCTCGCTTTACGGTGCGCAAAGTTTAAGTGCGTATATATTGACTTTGAAAATTGTAAAATAGCACCCAGTTCCCGGTGACAGTCTGGTCCGTCTTTCCCCGGCGCTTCCGCCATCCTCCGACGTTCTTCCGGGCCACGCAGATCCTTAGCGTTGAGAATGGGTTTATCTCCGCGCGGCTTCGTTTTTATTTGGGACTGCTCTTACATCTACCGGCTGGCGGATGGCGTCGTCGTCCGGATGTGAACTAGGAGCGGATGAATAGTAGGTTGAATAAATTACACTTGAACTGAATGGTCCGACTGGGTGCCGCGATCGGATGCCAGAGTGGAGTGGAAAGAAGGAAGAAATGATTTGATTGTCCTTGCCCTTTGCTTGGAATAAAGCTACTTCCGGGTTGGGACGTAACGATGCGTTTGATTAGCCCAGATTGTTGTAGTGCACCCACCGTACAGGTACTGCCTTGTGGTTTCGTAACGCTTCGCACCTAGAAGTCCTTGTATTAGCGGGTAAATGAGCTTTTCAAGCTAGGCGCCACGGTATTCAATTAGCTTGTTCCACACCCTGCTCATGTACACATATTACGTGGGTCACAAAGAATCAATTCCAAGGGTATAATTCCTTTGTTGCGTAGGAGACAAAAGGAGGCAGCAAACGAGACGCAGCATCCCAAACAAAAAAAAAAGGAAAACCGGCAAGAACATAAGGGGGTGAAAAAATGACAAAACGGAAGGAAGTGTACGCGCGTGTGCACGATCACTGCGCTCTGCATTGATGTATGCAAATGAGCGTTTGGTTGATCAAGGATTCAAGGATTTCCGAATGAGTTACGTGCGCGGGTCGCGCCGGTAAGCGGGCGCATTTGCTTCGGCGCTTGGGTTTCGGATCCGGATCGAGAAAGTTGTGTTGCATTTTGTTTGCGGAAGACCGACGTGGTGCCGTGCGTAGGGTGGAGATCATGGGCCAGCGGTCGGGTTGAAGGGCCAGAACGTGCGAGGACTGCCAGCATAAGCCGTGCCTCCATTCTCGGTGTTCGGTTCGGGCGAATGGACCGTGACAAGGGAACACGGGCACGGCCACACGCCGTGGAAATGGTTTTATGTGGGACGATTTGCAGGAGGCAAATGAATTCGCTAAAATCACTTTGTGTGTCGTACGGCCATCAAGCATGCAAGTTAGGAGATCGGTTTGTGGAAACATTTATGCGTTATATAAGTTTAACGTTTGCGTAAGCGTGGCGTGTTTGCTGTTGACCGTGGCTTTGATTTTGTTTAAATTAGTTATTTGAATCTTGTTTAATATGAATTGATCGGTCGTTTTAGCAAACATTACATGGAATAAATATTTCCGATTTGCTTTGCTACCATAGCTCGCAATCTTATGCTTGAGGGTAAATTTGATAAGCAATTGTTATTCAATTGCAAATGTAATCTAATTTTTTTTTCGGTAATAAAATCGGCTTTTGATCAATTGGTTTTTGTATTAAATCAAAAAAATAATGCTACATTTGATTTATCCTTAAGCTCCTTCGATCTTTCTACTCAAGGAAAAAAAACGATATTTAAAAAAAGGGGGAACGCACGTGCACTCAGGTATAGATCTAGGATAGCTCCAAAAAAGCACCCCATTTTCCCCTGCATCTCATACGCTCCCTTTCCCTCATATCCTTTGTTGACCTCTTGACCACTGCACCGAAGCAGCGCAACGAGAAGGATGCGACAAAAAAGACACTTTCGCGCGATCGCTCAGCTTTGCCTTTGCTAGCTCTAGCTCAATATCAACGTTGTATAATCGTGGGTCAATTTATGCGCACTTCGTTCGGTTCCGATTCGGGATCTGAGGCAAACTAGAAATAAAACAAACCCTCAACCGGCCGATCCTGGATCCCGGTTGCCCCGGAAAAGAGATTCATCCCCAACCCTAAGAAAGGATGCTATCGGTAGCGCCCAGAGCAGCAGCATCATTTAGAATAAGTGTGGCTTATTTGCATGCTTATGCAAAATGTATTGGTGATTCCTGTGCCAGAGAGTTTCTTCCTTTCGCCACCGTGATCGAGCCTTTTCCGCCACCCTTTCGCATCTACCAATGAGGGGTAAGGGATGATTTTCGCACCCTCCGAAATCGCCACAACCCTCGCGAGTTTGATTGGCGTTGGCGTCAGGCACATCCGAACGCCGGATCGCATGATCTTGAACGTTTGCTGCATAACCCGCCAGCCAGTGATAGCGGTATCGTGTGTCTGAGGCCCGTGGCGCCGGAAAATGCCCAGCCACCACCTAGCTGGCCAGGTCTAAGGGATGCTAACGGGATGCGGTTCCGTTCGGGACCGTCGTGTGCTGCACACACGCCCCGAGCTGTGCATTCGACGGTGCATTAACGGTTTTCGGTGCAAAGTGAGCCACCCGTCCATTCTGATTGCGGGCGAGTGCTTGTGGATTCCACCCGCTAGCGGAAATGGTAATTCGGGACGCGAGCCGACCGAGATAACGTTACTTTTCGCGCGCTGTGCGTGCCGGAGGGCGGCACGAGCAGAGGATTATGTTTTAATGCTATTCCTGCTAAACGTGAGGATTGTTCGCGATCACGATCACCCGGCGATGCGGATCTTTGTGCGGTTTTGTTCTTTTTTTGTCGTTGCGTGATCAGAATGGAAATCACTTCGATGATGGCTAACAAATTCCCTAGACGAAGCACCGCATTTATTTAATGGTTAGCCCGTTGCGTAAACGCCGGGCAACTGCTAGACGTGCCTCAGTTAAGCATTGAAATCAGCAATTAATTTATTTTAAGACCTTAACCACGAAAAATTGATTTGATATCGGAAAAACCAAAAAAAAACTTGTGCTTCATTCTCGAAATCACAAAATAAACATCACTGGCAAAGACATCATCTCTTGGTAAAGGAATGATAAAAACTTCGGAACTTACGGAAGACAGACTCGAAAGAAAAGTAAAATGACCGGAAACGACTCCGTGAGAGGGCGTGGCAGATGGGTGTAAGAAGCGAAAGGAACCATCCGGTT
The DNA here is from genome assembly GCF_943737925.1 of Anopheles nili. Classification (NCBI taxonomy): domain Eukaryota; kingdom Metazoa; phylum Arthropoda; class Insecta; order Diptera; family Culicidae; genus Anopheles; species Anopheles nili. Next base: position 9,767,005 of record NC_071292.1, read on the forward strand.
ACCGTTCCTGTGACGCACTATGCCCGGCAGGAAGTGCACCAGAGAAAGTTGCATCAAGTCGAACCCAGCGGAAATGCAAATTGGCACGCGAGTTCTGGTGAAGCGTCCGGGTGGAAAACTCAACCGATGGGGTAACTATGGTAATGGTATGCTTCCTTCCTTCCTTCCTTTTTTTATTGTTTTTTTTTTCAACGATTGCTGCGATCGAAGAAGAAAACAGCTCGTATTTGTTTGTTTTGTTGTCACGCTGTGATTGTTGATGCCTTGTTTTTATTCCAGGGTCTAGCATAAACGACTTCCTAGAACTCCCGTTCAACGGTAAAATGGGAGGTTTTATTCATCAGGGAAGCGAAAGTACTTCCCCGCATTGCATGCTCTTCATTTCCGGAACACAAACAATCCGTTGGAGGCATCGTGTTGTTGTTGAGGCATGCAAAGTTATATCGCATGAAGGCCATTCATCATTTCCATCAATATGCGCATCAACAGCATTAAAAGCTAAAGCTTAAGCTCTTCAAATGATATTTTAGTGCCTTGTCGGCTTCAATGTCGGTATAGAAGAAGCTACACATTCAGCATGAAATTCGGCAATGTTTCTGCCTAAATTATGATAAACCTTTACAAAAAATTATTACTAGCTCCGAAAATGCGAATGAAAATTATTTACAAAACAAGCAATGGACATGCAAAAGAATTTCATTATTTCGCGCTCAAATGGGCGGAATGGCCGAGTAGGCATTAGCTGCTGCTAGGCTGGCCGGCAAGCCAGCGCAAAGAAAACTCGACCAACGAAATCGAATTCAACCGATTCCATCGAATACGATCTGCATCGATTGTCTTTGACGGTGTCAAAGCATGTGCCATTCAAATCCCTCGCATACGAAAGCATCCTTAAGATCATGCTGCATGCAAATCATGCCAACACACATCCGAATGTTACGTGATCTCGGCCAGGCATGCATCGCCCGGGGTGCCTTCTCTCCCTGCCATCCACCCACGCCTTTTGCTCTCCATCCCCTGGGAAGAATGCATCGTCCCCTATTTCATCATAACTAGCCTGAATCGCCCGCTAGAACTCGCTTGGAGTAGGCTGTGATCGAACATTGGAAGTAATTTCAATGCTCATGATTACGATTACGTGCGTGCCACGCTGCCGGCGGATGTTGCAATTGGTGCAATCGACACATGCGCGTGACGATAACGCGTGGGACCTGCGAAGGAAATTCCCTGGCCACCCACCGGAAACACACCCACCCACCGCCACATAATCACGTGTGACGTCACACGGCTTTCGGTTAGACCGTTTCCCAGGTGGATTGCGTGAATGGGGCATGCTGGTGTACCGCGGGTATACATAAAATATAACACGAATGAATTATAGATAGCACACTTATCAGGATCGTCTGTTGAGAGCCGTGGTACTGGGTCAGTGTATCACTCGCGATAAGGGCCAGGTTGGCCGGGGGATTACGGGAAGGAAATACACCACAAACAACAACGCACGCAAGATGGTGACGAGGCGCCATTGAGAAAACACTACGCCGCAATGTGCGTATCGAAATCGAACTCAATTGGTAGGTGTGTTGATCTTTAGCGGCAGTTTTGGTGATACCTTAGAATTGTTATTGCATTTTTGTTTGGTTTGTTTTTCTCAGCCCTTTTGTTGATCGCTTCTGTTGATCACCAAAGGGTCCTAGGAAACTAGTACACGGAAAGCTAACGCAAATGGGGTGATTTGTAGGTTTTTATTCAAAGCAAAAGGTTAATACAAAACGGAGCATCGAAGATTGGGGGTAAACAACGCGTAGTAAACAAGTACCAACCCCCAACAACGGAATGACATAAGAAAAGGAGCAACGAAAAGCGAATTAGTATGGAAGTAATCAAAACATTCGAGAGAGAGAGAGAGAGAGAGAAAAAGGAGGAAAACCCCAGTGGCAGCAATTCGGCCAAAAAACACATGGTATTTAAATCCGCCAGGGGGGATGTCTTCTGTCGCGTATGCAACCCGAATCCAGCCCACCGTACGAGGGTTTTTAAGATCGTCATCTCGGGCTCGCCTGACGCAGTTACGGTTGCGGTTCCAATTTATGGATTGAGGTTCTGACCCGGCCCATCCTGTTGTGGGACAATGGGGCTGTGGAGCTGGGGGCTCTCGTCGCAGCCCTTCGTATCGTAATTCCCCCACCCATGGGTCATCATCCCAACAATCGAGCTCGAATCGAGCCCAAACGGTGCGTTTTCGTCGGTTCCAGCAGTTCTTCCAGCAGCCAGCCAGCCTCATCTGTGCCGTTGTATGCAAGTGTGCGCACGTGTGCGCGTGTATGTAGCTGATGGTCAGCATCGGCGCCTGTACACCCAACAAGCACACCAACTCAAAGGTCAACGATATGCAGCTTCTAGAATCCCGCACGCTCGCCCCCTGGATACCGAAAAAAAGGGGCCCGCTTTTCCCGGCATCGCCAGCAATCTGCATCTTGCTGGCTGGTCCCCAGATCGTGGCGCACCTGAGGACGACCTGAATCACCGTGCATAAGTGCCATGTAAATGTGGCCGTACTGTGGGGCGAATACTCACCGCGCACTGACGGAAGCTGACAGCAGCCCCCCCCCTCCCCCGGGACCCCGGATGGTTGGATGGCAAAAGAAAGGAAAGAAAAAAAAACAACGGGTGGCTTCACTAATTTCACACCCGTCCGGACTACTTTCGCGCCTTGCGGAACGTGCTTGCGGGCGAGTTTCCGTGTTGCATTTGCAATCATCTCGTCCGGTGGTGTCGTGGGGGGAAGGGGGGAAGGTTTTTTTTTGGCCTCAAAAAACCCACCCCCCGTTGCTAAAAACTCCCACCCATGGAGCCTTTGGAAAGAGGTCTCGACTCAGAGGGCAGAACTTGACTTCGATCCTTTGGGTCCTGGGCCACGGAAGGGATGCTTAGCTTGTCTCCGGGAGGGGGAGTGGGTAGTACACCTTTATGGTGGGACCACCCACCCACCCTTCCACCCCTATTGTGTCCGTGCCGTTTGTGCACTTATGCAAATGTGCCCAGTTTGCCCGTGATTCAGGCGCACTTTCTCCATCAACTTCATCTCCATTGGCTCCATCAACGGGGACGGGGGGCAGAAAGTTTTCCATATTTTTCTCTATCCCTTTCTCTCTCTCTCGCTCTCTCTCGCTCTCTCCAATAAGGCCTCTCCCCCGCACACCGGGAGGTGTTCATTAATAATGGACGAATATTACCTGGCGGGCACCGGGCGCACCGGTGGCGTCGTGGCCGGTGCTCTCGTGGCGGTAGCTCCGGGTGGCCATATCTGGGCAGCCAGTGCTCGCTTTATTGGGTCGGCCACTGGGGCTACCCCCTCTTTTTTTTTTTTTTGCACCACCGATGCCGATTGTGCATGCAAAGAGGTTAGGTTAAGTGAAAACAATTCCACTGGCCGGGCCAGGCCAGCTGGCCGCTCGGGCCAGATCGAAATGGCGGAGCCAGTGTTGAGTTCCCCAATGGGGTTTTTGGTTTGAGGTTGGTTAAATGAAAAAAAAAAACACAAAAACAGCCCCACATCAGCCGCTTGCCAGAAGGAACGCTTTTCGGCGGGCGCAGCCTGGCGCCGGACGGAGTGAAAGGTGAAGCAATGGGAGCATACCATACGGTTACATATGAGCGGTTTCTGCGTCGTCCAGCGGCCTACAAAGCGGTTCAATCAGATACGGAAGCCGGACCTCATTTAAATTCTAATAAGCGTAAGATCGTCATCTCTAGGGGTGGGGGTGGGGTGGGAGAAAAGGGGATGGTGGTGGAGGTGAAACATAAAAAGAAAACAAACCCGATCGGTTCGTCGAAAGTGGATCATACTGGATCATTCCGTTGGGTTGGGGTTTTTTTTTATGATACGCTTGTTGTTTGTTTTTTAATGCTCTTTTGCTACCCTCATTCTCTCTCGCTCTCTCTCTCTCTCTCTCTCTCGCTTGCTCTGTCTCTTTCGCACTCTCTTTGGCGGACGAAAGATTGGGCGACCCCTTTTTCGAATGGAGGCGCCTGGTAGTTTGTGACGTTTGTCGAGAACGACCGTTAAGAACCGTTCGATCATGGCCCTGCAGCGCACATGTGCAGCGCGGGAAAGCAAACACGCAGTTCGGTAATCGATGAGTACCGTTCTGGGAGAGGGAATGGGAAGAACCGTTACGTGGTGGGGTATGCTAAAGGGCGCCTCGATGAAGGCGTAACGTTCTACCGAGTGGGCAACCACGGTGCGTAGTGAAAAAGGGAATGTATGATTTTAGCGTGCAGCGCAAAGAAGGTGCCCCGTTTGGGTACCGTTACGTGGTGGAAAACTGACAAAAAGGCGTAACATGACAGCTAAGAACCGCGCTTTACATTGCTAATACCGGATTACACTGTCGTCCGGATTCGCTACAGTTACTTTCGATTTGCATGTGCATTTTGCGCGCATCGGTCGGTGGATTGATGTAAGTTATTGTTTTATTTTAGCATCTGTCATCACGTAAGATATTGTTATACTTCTTGTATATGTTATTTATCATTCCGTTGAAACTAACTCATGCTGTAACAATGCAAAGAATAACTTAATTCATGCATTTTTTTTTATTCAAATACAACAGGCCACCGATATATTTCTTTTGATATTTAGTATTGCAATCTTATTGAACGCTGTTATACAGCACTTCAAAGCCCTTGTACATCGTTTACTTGTGTCGCTGTTAAATTCACTTATGTTACATGATGAAGATACGTTTAGAAATTTGTGATTTAATTTTTATCTCAATGTATAAATGTATGTTATTTAAAATTATATGAGCCATCAATACTGTTTTACAATGGTCACATCAAGAAGGCTATGGAACTATGGAACTCATGTCCTTCTGTCATTTATGTTGTGGTTTTTTGTATCATTTTTTGAAAAGAAAGAATAAAACAGAAACAATCAAAGAAGAAGAAGTCAAATCATCACTGGGAAAAATAAAATGATGTGTGTGCAGCTTCAAGATCACCTTTCGATCATGCAACGGTTATGATCATTTATCGTTTAAAAATGCCATCCCCAATCATCTAGCAAACACGCTGCTACGATGCGCTCTAGAAACGCTTATGCACCACAAAACGCGTAACAATCCGCGCTGAATCAAGCAAAACGCAGGAGTTCGATCAGTGACGCCAGCATGGTTCTCGTACCGCAAACGGAGAGTACCAATTACGGATCAATCCGTTCCATAATGCATCAGCTCGGCAAAGCTGAGCGCTCCCAACGTCACCGTTGGGCCGAAAATTCAAACCAAACGGGTCTAGAATTTCCGGGACGCGACGAAAGCCTCCTCACATCGATCGCCCCGTGCTCTGATTGGTCCGCCGCGGATCCCCGCTGGATGTACGCGAGCGGGCCACATTTGCATCCGACACCGGGAAGGGCGTATAAAAGGCGGCCCGACCTGCCAAGGAGCGTATCAAATCGATTCGTTCGCTGCTACTGAAAGCATCCCTGTTCGATTGGAGCAAGATCCTCGCTAGAACTTCCGCTTGGGCTGGCAATACTCGGGATCCTTGCGTGGTGTGCGTGCGTGTGTGCGATCGTGCTCGTGATTGTCCTTAGTGCGTGCGCTTGTGTGTGCTTCGTAGGTGCGTGCAGCCGTGAGCTAGTGTCTCGTGAGTTTGAGCCAAAAAGCTTCCAACCTTCCCTAGAAAGACAGCACAAAATGGATCGTGTGAGCGTGACGTTGTTAAGCTCGAGCAGCACCGCCTATCTGATCGTGAGCTGCATCCTGCTGGCGTTGGTGATGCTGCTGCCCGAGCTAAAGCAGAAGGTTCTGATGCGTAGTGTCGCTCTGCAAACACTCCGTCAGCTGATCGCTAGCGTTGGTGTGGCTTTTGGGTCACCGGAAGGAGCTGAACTTGAGCGACCGGCACCAGGACCACGCAATTATCCTGTGATCGGAGCACTAAAGGAACTGAACGGGTACGACGTGCCGTACCAGGCGTTCAGCGAGTTTGGCCAGCGATATGGTCCGGTCACCGCGTTACGGCTCGGTTCCGTGAATGCCGTCGTCGTGAACGGAATCGACAGCATCAAGGAGGTGTTGATCAACAAGGGACAGCATTTTGACAGCCGACCAAACTTCCGGCGTTACCAGCTGCTGTTCTCCGGCAACAAGGATAACTGTAAGTAGCTTCTGCTCGCTTCTCGCGATCGCGATCACTTGTCGGTTGTGCTTATCGAAAGCGTGTTTTGTTTGTTTGTTTGTTTGCTCAATGCAGCATTGGCGTTCTGCGACTGGTCCGAGATGCAACGTGCCCGTCGGGATATGCTCGTTCCGCACACGTTCCCGCGCAACTTCAGCGCCCGGTTCGACGAGCTGAACACGATCGTGGTGGAGGAGCTCGGTCAGCTGTTGGGTGGCGTTGGTGACGCAACAACCCTCGAAATCAAACCTCTCGTGTTGTCGATCTGTGCTAACGCTTTCGCGCAGTACTTCGGAAGCCACCGGTTCGAGGTAACAGACGGACGTTTCCAACAGCTGGTGCGCAATTTCGATCAGATTTTCTACGAGGTCAACCAGGGCTATGCGGCCGATTTCCTCCCGTTCCTGTTGCCACTACACCGGCAGAACCTGCGCCGAATGGACCGCTTAGCGGAAGAGATCCGTGCCATCATCCTCGAGACGATCATCGGTGATCGGTACGAACACTGGGCTGAAGGTGGTGAACCGCGTGACTACGTCGACAGCTTGATCGAGCACGTGAAAGCAGGCCATGGGCCTGCTCTCGAGTGGGAAACGGCTCTGTTCGCGCTCGAGGACATCGTCGGTGGTCACTCGGCCGTCGGGAACTTCCTTGTGAAGGCGTTCGGTTATATCGTGCAGCATCCGGAAGTGCAGCAGCGCATCCAGGCGGAAACGGATGGTGTCCTCGAACGCCACGGCCGGCAAGTGGTGGAGCTTTCGGATCGTGGCGAGATGCCATACACGGAGGCCGTCATTATGGAGGCACTCCGGTTGATCGCGTCCCCGATCGTGCCACACGTCGCCAACCGGGACAGCCAGATTGGAGGTAAATATTTCTTTTCGTTTTATAAGGCGGTTTGCACTTCTAAAACCAAAATAAATATTTAAGGCTTCAGCGTCGCCAAGGACACGCTCATCTTCCTCAACAACTACGACCTGAGCATGTCGCCGCAGCTGTGGGATGCACCGGAGTGCTTCCGACCGGAACGCTTCTTGCAGCAGGGTCGCGTCGTCAAACCGGACTTCTTCATCCCGTTCGGAGCGGGTCGGCGTTCCTGCATGGGCTACCGGATGACGCAGCTGCTCAGCTTCTCCATCATCGCCAACCTGCTGCGGGCGTACACGATCGCACCGATCGATGGGCACGATTACCGCGTTCCGGTGGGTTCGCTCGCGATGCCTGAGCAATCCTACACCTTCCACGTGTCGGCCCGCTGCTAGACGATCGAGACAAGAGTCGTGGAGACTCTGTTCCATCCCCTGATACTCAACCTGAACCTCCTTGCGACTGTCGGCGGTCTGTGGTTGACCCTGCCCTCGGCGATACAGAACTGATTAGTCGCCGCAGGGAGTCCCCGGGGTGGCCGAGCGAGAACCTTCGCAACGTTGGCAGAACTTCCGATATCCTGCACACCTGCCGGGATACAGAAAAGGACGGCAAGAGAAGCGGATTGATGGATTGTGAAATTATGCTAGTATTGTATGCCCTTTACTTTTACTTACCCTTTCGCACCGTGCGTGCGTGTATTTATATCGAGCTTGTGTATAGTGCTGTTCCCGGTGCATGCCGGCACAACACGTGCTTCCGGTAGTGCTTTTCCGTTTAATTGCCCTTGCTTTTGCTGTGATGTAGTAGAGAGACCCTTCGCTTCCCTTGGCCTAGTGGGGAATGCAGATGCGTGTGTCCTTTTGAGGAGATCCTTAGAGAGTTAGGGAGGTAACCAAGCTGTCCAGGACACTCGGGGATCTCGAGGGCGGTCCTGCGGTGGACCCTGGCAGTGCCCGCGTTTCGGCGGCCAACTGATTAGCGTGTAAGGATAGGCTGATGAGACGACGCGACTGAGAGTGGTGGCATTGTGTGGCCCATTTGGTGAAGTAGCATTCAACTTCACATGTTACAGAGGTGACGATAGACCTAGCACAACCGGCAGGATTGCCAAAGAACTTGCAACGAGGTGGCATGGAAGTTATATCCTCATTATTGATACCGAAAACTATTCGTAGCATTCAAAAATAGCTTCTACTAGAATGCAGCACAGAAACACAGAGGATGAAACCAGGAATGCAACGAGTCATTCAGTAATGTTAGTTTTATTAGGAAATACTAGATCAAATGTATCAGTATACCAGTAAGCGTCAATTCGAAAATATACATTCTATAAACATAATAAATTTAAATGTTGTAACGTTATTTCGCGTTTTAAAAACCGAAATTATTCGATTTCAAACCTCAGCCGCTTTCTCAGATAGTTCACTCGTGCGGGGAGGACTGCGCCGTTGATGTATAGCCCTTCCTTATTTTCTTGAAACAGATAAAATGAAAGTGATCTTTCTTTAAGGACATTCATCATTACTACAAGCTGAAAAATGTTAATTCTATATATTTAAACCATAAATCTCCCTAGGTACGTCGGGATACGACAGTGGAAGAGCGTGCGGTATAAACACAGTGGTAGAAGGAGCTGTCAAAACAACGTACGTCAGATCTCAGATGTCAGGCTGCTATAAAAAAATGAAAAAAATAGTCAAAATAAAGAAAGAAGTCAAGCGAGAGAGCGTATTTTCCGAGTGCTCACACATTTTTCTCTGAACAAAACAATTTCGACCAGGTTGACCGAGGCAAAATAGCTGCCCGACGACGAGCAAAATCTATTGCGTATTGTCAAAACCAAAATTGCGGTGCCGTGGAAACGATCGAGTGCGAAGAAAAGCTCCAGGTACGAGAAGTGTTTCGCTTCCTTGTAGGGGGGGTGCGTTTTTTTCCTTTCTTTCGCTTCGCTCACGGTACAAGCACGGTCCCGTTTCGAGGTCGTGCGTAGCCTGCGAGAGTGCGTGTGGCGAAAACAAGAAAACAATAAAAAAAGACCAGTCGGAAGTGTATGAAGCGTGAGCACAGGCAGCTAAACAGTGCGAAGTGTAGCAATAGAGAGAGATCCACGGACCGTTTTTTCTTTCTGTTGTTTGCTGGTACACAGGTGCGTGTGTTTGTGCGTTTGTGGTTTTGTGCAATCCTTGCGAAAGTCGTCCGCCAAAAGCGACGTAATTTGCGAGACAAAACGTCCGTCCTCCGTGCTCGTTCGGCGGTTGGCCAGTTGTATCGATCACAACGCTGCCCATCCGCCCAGCGCTTTGCTAGGGGTTTTCCATTCCACGAACCGTGCAATCCCGTCGTTTGTGCCGTGTTTCTCGTGCGAGCGAGCGAGCAGGCAAGCCCGTGTGACGCAGAGCCACCTTACCGTGTGCTAGAGCGAAAGCGAGAGCGAGCGCGCCCGCGAGTATCCATCGCGACCGAGTCAGCAGGTAAAATGTCCGCCATTGTTTTTATTTTTATTTCGCACGGAAATACACAAGAGGACTCGCACCACCATCTCTTCCTGCTGGCCGCACAGCATTGGTGATGACGACGTTGGCTTGCTCGTTGTTCGGTGTCTTCCCTTTTCGAATCGCCTTTGGGGGCGACTCTGGGGTGCTGCGTATTCTCCTGCCCGTAGCCTTGAGCACGAGCATCTCCAACGCTGCACTTCATCACGCCAGATTCACGCCATTCCATTCCTTCGTTTGAATCGCCATCACACGCTGCTGCACCATAGTCATACAATTTTCCCTTGGTTGTCGTGGCCAACCCCAACATCCTCATCCTAGGTGGCTAGTGGTTTCAGTAGGCGTTGTGGAAAAATAAAGTCTCTTTGTCCGCATCACCCTGGTTCACCAAAGCCGCTCTCTTTCCCTGACGCCCGGATGGTGGCAAGGAAAAGTGCATGCAAAAACAGTCCGCCCTCAATTCCGTTTGGTCGGGTGAATTGTACAAACAAAAACACAAAAAAATCCACCCTTCCGATCCGTTGTTGTGTGCGCTCGAAAGTAATGCTCCATTTCGCGACATTGATCTCGTTTTAGATTCGTGCACAAGGAAATCGCTGCAAAATACGGTCAGCTCTTGGGTTGTGGGGACACGGCATCCCAAACCACCACCGCGGCATCCGGACGGCCAAAGTTCATAAAGATCCAACCCAGCCAGCCGTGTCACAGCACTTGCCTCCGCCAGCGAGCGAACAGCAGCTTGCGAAAACATCGGAAAATCTGCCCGGAAAGGGCCGCAACCGGGCGAGCGGAAGTGAATCGGTGAATTTATTTCGAGAGTGAACAGCACCAGACCCGTCGTCACTCGGGCAGGCGTTTTTTTGGCAGGGTGTCCGCTGCGTTCGTTTCACGCGGTCTCGGCAGTAGTGCGGCTGAGCCAGTTCTGTGCTGCCGGTGCAGAGATAAGTGCGATTTCTCAAGCCGTTCAGCGATCGTCGCCTGTACCTCGGGTCTAGGACCGGCACGTCGGGAGGCTGAGAGAGAAGGACTGTTGGCCCTCTCCAAAAAGGAAGTGTTTCAATTGCCCGTTATCGCTCCGGAACACCGGAAACCGTGTCAGTGACGAACCATCTTCCGTAACTGCTTCAAAACAAAAACACCACACACACACACTATGACTGCTACACCGTCCAGCTCGGCCGTGCGCGCCCTATCCCTGGAGTACAAAAGCCTGCAGGAGGAACCGGTCGAGGGTTTCCGCGTGAAGCTGCTGAACGAGGACAATCTGTTCGAGTGGGAGGTGGCCATCTTCGGACCGCCGGATACGCTCTACCAGGGTGGCTACTTCAAGGTGAGGCTCTCATGCGGGAAAGTGGGCTATGACACGTGTTTAACAATTTGTTGTGTTTGAAATCCGAGCGCCGGAAGTATGACGCAAAAACTAACTCAACTAATCGAAAGCCAGCTACTACACACGCCCTAGGTTAGCGAGCTAGGGAGCGATAGAGAGAGAGAGAGAGAGAGAGAGAGAGAGAGAGAACGATCGAAAGATCGCTAATGGTTTGTCGTGCCCTTTTCAAACTATTGCGATCACCGGCGCGACACCTGGGTGGCATTGAGCCGTCTAATGCATTTCATCGCAAGGTGAACGTTTTGCTGTGAGCACATTGTGAAGATCGTAAAAACCCCGCTTTCGGTGACCCGTGACTCTTTCTCACGATCACCAGCTGTGTGGTGCAATCATGTTGGCTGTCTCCCTTCAAAGGATTTCCAACGATTGATCACCACCACTGCGTGTCCTTGCGCATCGAGGCTGGGGACGATATCATCGAGCGACAGGAAATGATTTTTACAATCTACGTTCCAGCTCGCGCTCGCTCACACGTGAGAAGAACTTTCCAAAAAAGGGAAACATTTAGCGCACCGCGGCTACACAAAGGCGGCCCGCTTACGATGGATACGGTTGGCCTTCCATCCTGCCGTACGGATGCCACCACAAACAATGCAATGTTTCCTGCATCGCGAGTTACGTCCGAGTTGCCCGATCGAACTTGTGATGATCGCCGTGCGAACGCGAATAATCGCACACGATCGCGTGCGTGAGTGAGCGAGTCGATCGGTGCTGTTGAATTTGCCCTGTCTGGCCCACCAAGAAACCTTGGCGTACGGTGCGTTGCGTTGCTGAAGTCGTTTAACTTTCCCCCCACCACCACCGAAACATGGCCTAGGGCTGGCTCTTTCTAGCGTCTTTACGGTATTGCTTCTTCACAGCTTGTGTAATGCGCCTACCACCGTGTGCACGCACGTACGGTTGTTATGTTGCTGTTGCCTGAGGCTGACGGTTTCGGGGGAGCAGCTTTTCCTGCCAGCTCCTGACGCAACGCATAAATTCATGCCATATTTTCCATTACTCGTCGGGTTGGGCATGGGTTGCAGCCGTAAAGCAGCTTTCAACTGCTCGTTTAATAATTGCATGCACCGTTTGTTGGCTTATTGATTTCTGGTAAAGAATCTTTACGTTAGATTAGATGTACCTTTTTTCCGGTATGAGTAGTGCCTTCTGCTACACTAGCACATCAATTTCCCGGTCACATTTTTCTTCGGGATATATTTTTAAAACACCCGATGGCTGCTGCGATCAAACGATCGATCGATCGTGTGAGCTGTTGTACTATCGCCACCGGCATGAATGCACCTGTCTCATCAGCTGTATTTGTGTGCCAATGTGAAGTATCGTGCATGAACAACCCTGTCTCCCTTGGGCACATATAAGCAGCTTGTTGCATGTACAACAACGTCATCGAAGCATCGTGATGATAACGTTCTGCGATGGCGGTCACTGGCGGAAGTGTCACATTTTAAATCGCACACATTGCCAACATCGCCCCGATTACCTTTTCCTAGAAACGTTAGAAACGACAACCTAACCGACCGATAGACATAAGATAGTTGTAAATTCGACGACGGTTCCCTGGGGTGGTTCAGCTTGCAATTGGCAGGTCACCTAGAGCATGCTTCCTGCCCACGAGCCAACGTAGCACGAGAGCCCGTAAAAAAGGGCCTATTTTTAGAGCGTTAATTGATTATTCTGGTCGTTTTTTTATTCGTTTTTTTGCTCCCCCATCGAAACCTCGAATCATGTAGTGTGTGTGTGTGTATGCAAGGACAGATAGGGCTTCCTCCATCGTTCCTAACGACCGTTGTTCCATCTCGCCACCTATAACCGCGATTGCACCTCCCATGTATCCGGGGACTCCAGTTTTGATAGCTTTTTTTCTTTTGCCTGTACAGCGATAATCGACAATAATCGATCGCTCGAGCGACTATATTTAAAGTGCGCCTATCGCGAGCCGAGAGTCGCTACGGTTATCTGTACGCGTTGATGCAAGCCGATGCATCCGATGCATCGCATCGGACGGTCGTTAATTGAGTCACACAAAACCCGGTTAAGGTCTGTGTCAGATGTTCGAACCTGAATGGGACATTATTCTATGCCTGTGTTCGATCGCTCCTGGCCAAGGTCTGGTCAGTCATCACAGCAGAATGTGTTTCGATTGTGAATTGGGGTTTGTGGAACGGCTCACATAAGATAAGGCGTAGGTTCAGCATTCGTCATACAAATTTTGAAGGAAGAATGGATGCCATATTGGAAAGAAGGGGCATTTACATTCCACGTGTGTCGCTTCCACGGCCACTAGCTGCCCTGCTGCGCTTTGATGCTGTGTTTTGTTTTCACCGTCTGCGAGACGTTTGTTCGACCTACATACGCGCCTTTTTCCCGGAACCGGACTGTGGGTGCATTTTTAATGCACCAGTTTTCACTCTCCCGATGCTTCTGGGAAACCCCCACGATGCTCAAAGGGCACAAGAGTACACGTGGCGCATCATTGTAGCCGTTCGCAAGAAATCGTTGCAGCAATGGGGCGAGAAATCAAGATGCACACGGTGCACAGTGACTATTGTTTATCAAGCAAAAATGTGCCCCCATGCAGTTCTTGCACTGGATGCTCATTTCGTATGCATGTTGGCGAGGGGTTTTTTTTCGCGCTATCATCATCATGCACCGATTGCGCACGTCATTCCGTACGGCGAGCTCTGGCTCGGGGTTTGCAAGATCCGCACGTGCGAAGCTTACGGGGCAAACATATACAAACAGCGCAATCGCGCCCTTGCGAGGGCTCACTATCTTCACGGTGAGGGCCAGATTGACACTGCGGTGTTGCCTTATTTTTTTCTTGTTTCTGTTGCATCGGACAGCTGTTTTGCAATGTCACAAAACGACACAACCAGAGGCGAAGAGAGGCTCGAATCGAATGTTTCACTAACCTTCAGTTTCTCGGGCTTTTTTTTCTCCGTTTCAGGCGCACATGAAATTTCCTCCCGATTATCCGTACTCTCCTCCGTCGATACGATTTCTAACAAAAGTCTGGCACCCGAACGTCTACGAGGTAAGTGTGTGATAGCAATTAAACACGTCCCACTCCGAAGGATACTAATTAACCAACGCTTTTTTTTCTCTCTACCCCATCGGCAATAGAACGGTGATCTCTGCATATCGATTCTACACCCACCGGTCGATGATCCGCAGAGTGGTGAGCTGCCGTGCGAACGATGGAACCCAACGCAGAACGTGCGAACCATCCTGCTGTCCGTGATTTCCTTGCTCAACGAACCGAACACCTACTCGCCAGCGAACGTCGACGCATCCGTCATGTATCGGCGATGGCGAGATTCGCACGGCAAGGACAATGAGTATCCAAACATAATTAGGTGGGTAGCGGAAGGGCGAGTCTCGCGCGCGAAATCGGAACTTATCGCAACGTGTAACATTTCGTGTTGTCCATTTTTAGACGACAAGCGCAGGCTGCCAAGGCTGAAGCCGAGAAGGAAGGCATCATTGTACCGCTCACGCTCGAAGAGTACTGTATCAAATCGAAAACGAAACCCAGCGGACAGGAACCACAGGTAAGGCGCATCCGTGTGAGGTCATTTTAATGAATTCCATTTGGGGAAAAGACGCTATAACGTAACATCAACTTCTGTTCAATGAAAGGCCGCTGGAACGCGTTGCGTTTTTTTGTTGTTCTTGCCATGGAATATTCATTACCTATCGTGCACTCTGTCTCTGGACAACTAATTATACGACCGCCGTGTATGCAGTTCATAAGCATTCGTTGACAACGGTCACGTCGATTGTAAATTGTGATAATCAATCAAAAGGACATTCAATTAGTTAGACATGCAACTGCATTTGTGATCCCACTGAACTACCTTTTGCATATTTATCACGCATTGCGTACAAAAAACCACAAACAGGTGCACGAACAGGTACTTGTCGATGTACTGACTTTCTTTCCAACGAGGGGGTGTTTTGGTTTTTCCTGCGTCCGGCAAGGCCGTATGCCAGTTGCATTAGCAATTGGTGTGCATTTAAAAAGGTGCTTTTTAGTTCTTGTGCGTGTTTGTTGTCTTGGGGTTTGACTCCTGATTTAACCTTGGGGTATGTCGTGGTCACTTCAAGTTCAAGTGTACTGCGATTTCGATTCACTTAGGTTAGCGTTATCCTTTCGCATCACCTCAGTTCGCTTCCTGGTGATCTATTATCGACCCCATACCGAAATAGTGCACATGCAATGTTCGTAGCACGGTTTCTTCTCCGTTTGATGCTCAAGTTCAAGGATGTGACCGAAAGTTGTTTGTGCTGTCGTCTCCACATATTTACACGAACCAGCTCTAAGTGTGATTGATTCGCGGCTCTGTTTACATTTCAGCCCATAGTTCCTTGTGGCTTCCGTACCGTGGTTTGTTAGCCTCGCTTGTCCCGGCTGTATCACGTTACGGCCAGTGGGGCCGCAAATTTTGCAACATTGTCCTCGACGGTTGGCTAGACGGCTAACCGCCGGCAACTAGGCACCACCACCGTGCACGCGATGTAAGACGGAGATCGGTTTACAAATAAATCATTGGGCAAATAATAACTCAACTGTTTATTGGAAATCGAATCGCGTACATCGTTATTATACTTTCGGCTTTACATAATCTTTCTCCCGGCCGCTCACGCGTCTTCGAGGAGCGCGATGAAGTCACGGGGCGTGAGTAAGGTGGCCTCGAGTGGACAGTGCCGGGTCCGGTAGTCAGTCTAGTCTTCTTCGCTCCGTCGGGAGCCTATGAATGGGCCCAGACATGTTTACACGGTATCAATATCCACAGAGCGAAGCGTTTCTAAAAACCAAACTGCAAAGATCGATGGTGAGGTGGTGTGGCTTTCGTTACTCGATACTTCTCGGGAACAAACCCATCAGCACGCGGGAAACCGAACTGCACTCGCAGGAATGCGGGGGCAATTTAGGTCTTATACTGCTGCTTTTTTTTGCTTAAAAACCCTACCATCGCGGGAATTTTCCCCGAGGTCCGTGAGAAAACGGGTGCGGAGTTTCGCACGCTTAGAACCTCGCCTGCGCCGTTTCGTGAAGTTGCTGCTACGGCGCGAATTAAAATGAACGACCCGTGCGCGGCAGAGGATGCTCGTCGTTGGCGACGGCTGGCCAATAACAATAACCATTTCCTCGTCTAGGAACGGCAGCATCGCGAGGGCCCCATCATGGTGGCCTGAAGATGGCGTTCGTCCCCACCGGAGTTGAGAGGTGGTGTTAATTTTGGGCGTGAAAGCACGAACTGCGGTTGTAAAGCATCAACTTTTGCACGTTTTCTCTTTGTTAGACGGTTTCCCATGGGTAGAGACCATGAACTTGCTTCTTTCTACCGATGCACACGAGTTCTTTTCCGCCCATTGGCATGATTTCCAATGCCCGTGCTGTGGATGCTGTCAGTGAAATGAAAATTGGCAAAGAATTTTTTGTTGCTATCGCTTCTGCAGGCTCCTTCCGGCGTTGTCTGGGTGTCTGCCGTCGAAGCGACGAGATTGTCTATCGATTAACGATAGAGCGCGGTCACATATTGAACAAACCGATTACGTCAAATGGTCCAATTGGCGACTGAAACGTGGCTCAATGCGAACGTTTTCGGGTATCAAAATGACACTCGGATGCTGCAGGAACAAAGTGAAACAGCTGCTGGTTCCTTTTCCTCTTTTCAGTGACGTCGTAACGAGCGCTAAGGAAATAATCTAAAACGATATTTCTTTCGTAGTTTTGGCGTTAACGTGTGGTTTTTTGTTTGGCTTCTTTAAAATCCAAAATCATCACCAACCACATCCATTCATCCATCCTTTAGCGTTCCATATTTTTTTAGTTGTTTTTGCAACTTTCGTTCGCTTTGCCCCCGTTTGTGAAGGGATAATAAATCTGCCACGCTACTTTACGAATCATAATCATAGCCCGAAGCAGCCATTTAGGGATGAGTGAGAAAGATCGTTCTTCCTTACGATTCGCGATTCGTTGCCTGTCCTGCTGTTTTTAACCCCTTTGAACTCGGGCCGAGATTCTGCCACAAACTTTGGAAAATTGGAACACACTGCATTTATATGGTGCGTTATGCATTATGTTGCATCACTGTATTGCCCGCCCGCCAGAGCAGTGCCTGGCGTCGTTAAGGCCAAACAGCTAATCCATCCTGTCTTCACCGCTAATTTTGATCCGTCGTGGTGAGTTTTCTCACCCTCTCACTCTCTCTCTTGCTCTCCTTTTTCGCATTTCTTACGTTCCATTTGGATCCTTACATCTCCGGTCTCGGTGGAGGAGCTCGCAAAGGTTGCAGTTTTTGTGGTCGTTTTGCTCGCACTTTTTGTGTTGCGCGATCACTGAAGGTTGCCAGACGATGCCGGCTATAAATCCAGTTTGCGGAGTACTCGACGTACGGACTCGTGAGAATAACGAGAGATCCAAAGGCTGCACACACCGAGGTGTGGTAGTGGAGGCGATGGGCGAGCGCGTGAATAATGGCCGTATATTTATATTAATTATAGAAATAAGTTTCTTGAAAAATACTCCAGCACCACCGTACGTCGTACAGCTTCTGATCAGCTTTCAAAGGGAAGGGTTTCCTCTGCTTGTGGAATGAACGACTGGATAGAGTAACGCGAAGAGAGAGCACTAATATGATTCCTTTCCACACTCACATCACTCGATGTGCTTGCTATTTCCCCCGTGCCGTTGGATTTCGTAATGATTGTGGGATTTTATTCGAATGTTGTTAAGAAATGCCCTCTCAAGTTGTCCTCTTAACGTACACTTTTGTTGCATGGCCAGCGAATGCAACGCCCAACAATTGTAGTGCGTAAGGACACCCTTACGATAAAGGAGCAAGTTTCCAGGACAGTTGGTCCGGAAGCCATAAAATTGGCGCAAAATGATTCATACTCCTGAACCTGGGACGTGTAATATGTTGGTCCCCTTGTCCCCTGCCGTATCGTAGCAGGAGTGGGTATTTACCGATGTCGCCTAAGCCGGCAAGATTTACCGATTTGCTATTGAACGGCGGAATCGAACCCACCACCATCATTGCGGCCCATTGTCATATTCGCTGGAATCAATCTCATTCTGCTTACGAAGTTTTCGTCATAAATTACGCTATCGTAAACTCTTCGCCCTTCCCCCGGCCAGCCTGTATGTGTGTACTCTTCACCCCCGCCGCTCAGGAAAAAGGATCCTAGTAGGGGTTTTGTAAATCGTAAATCGGAGAACCAACCATCGGAGTTCTCGGATGCTGTGTTGTGTTGTGTGTTGTGAGAACAACCCGCCCTGATCCGGAGGTCCTCCACACATTCGTGTATGGTGCTCTCTGCGTTGGCAGAAACTGCAAATGAGTCCCAAAGGGATTAGGGAAGACGGGCGGCCGGCATGGTGTGCCATTCGGTTTCGCCGCGCTTCCTCGCAAGGCGTTATACAAATAGCTACACATTTATTAGTGCCCACTCCAGTGCGGGCTACGCCGTAAATGGCCGCCGCCTCGTAGTAGGATGGCCTGGTGCCTGAGGGAAGAGAGGGGGGATTACCCGGTTGCAACGACGAGGACGAAAGGAAAATATTATGGCTTGCATTTTCACGCATCATATGTCACAGGCGTATTACCACCTTTCTTTCGGTCCGCGTGCCCACGTCCCAGTGGCGTCGTCTTTGTCCCCCATTTTTTGTTTGTTTGTTTGTTACGAACGCTCCACCAAACGCGAGGCCAATGGACCCAACTTCCTGGCAGCGATTTCTTCAGATGTCACGAAAAGAAACGGAACCAAATTCCCCTTTTTCTCGCGTAACGACGAGCGAGAGTTGGTAGGAAATATGTCCACTCATTAGGAAAATGATCTGAACTGAAGCCGTGCTGTGAAGCAGGCACTTGTGCTCTAGGGGATAAAGTTTTGTTGGCCAACCTTCTTCCGGCGGGGATGGCTTTGCTGCTCGAGAGTAATTTACAGATCGGAATCACTAACGTGCCCGTTCGATTGGCGTGTTTTCTTCCACAATCCGTACTTCCAGCTCGATATGACCGATTTCTACGACGATGACTACGATCTCGATACGGAGGACGATGACAACGCATCGGTGGAATCGTACGCGGACGGTGACGACAGTGGTAATGGCGAATCCTAACGAGGCTCACATCAACCGGCAGCACCAGCGAACTAGCGCGGCTCGGGCGGCGTGGCCCAACACACATACACACACATCCATACACCACACACCCACAGAATCCCAAGGACACGAGCGACAACCAACTGATGTAGCTGTGGGAGGTGATGAGCGCAGGAAGGATGTGCGAAGGACCCGAAATTTTTGCATGAAACCCACGAGCGCGCGCCGCGTGAGCGCGAGATTTGCTCGTTTCCGACGTCGGCGTGGATTGTGTATTTTTGTTTTTTTTTCTTGATATTGTTTCTATTGGAAAGCGCGAAGGAAAGGAGCAAACTTTTCCGGCAGCTAACCGCCGGAAGTAGTTCTGCCGTTTCGTCGCCAGTTTTTCCCACCCTTTTTCTGATACAAATGCTTGATACGAAATGTTCGAAACGCTTGCGAGCGCCTAATTGAATTCACCGGCGGATCCGGTTGTGTGGTGTCCCTGGGGCTCGCCACCGAAGCAAGTGTTATGTCCGTCGAAGAAGGAAACCCACGCGCCACGATGCCGTTCGCGTAGGTAATGGTGAATGTTTTAAAGTAACGACGCGAGCTCCTTACGATGGGAGGTGGATAAAACGCGTAAGAAGCCTGATCGGGGAAGGAGCAGCACAGAACAGCATAATAAGTGAGCAAGATGGGGCGCGGCTTATGTAAACAAATATGCAGTAAAATTATTTTTATTCATTTCGTTACATTAGATATTGCGCGTATTTAGTATTCGAAAAAAAAAGCAAAATAAATGTTTATACTTTCTCAATTTTTTTTTGTACACACGCAGGGCTTTTGTTTTTAATCATTATTTTATAGATTCAATGTGGCGCGCGATCGGCACGTTAGTAGATACAGGATAGAAAAAGAAAAGAAGCAACAAAAAAATCTAGGGAGAGCTATGCAATATGAAATCGATATATATAAAGCGAGCGCGAATCGAAGCTGATCATAAGGAATCTTAAGAGTAATTAATTGCGTTCAATTAATCACTACCCGTGGGGTGTGCGTAAAGGTAGCGATTACACTGCGATACGAACACAACGGGCTCTCGTGATTGGGGAGTAAAGTAAGAGAGTAGCCCGGTAGGGAAAGGATTGTCGTTTTTTTTGTCGCAAATATCTCAGATCTAAGCGTCAGACATGTACACGACTCGGCGCCCCGCAGATAGATATGTATATGTAAAGGAAGTTGCACCCGTTGCTGCAGGTGGAGCAAATTTTAGAATCGGAAAGGACTGTATTTACGCTTCGAAGATGCTTCTCATTTCGGCAGCGAAGTAATAAAAAAATTGCGCGCGAGAAACTGTAAGAACAAGCCGAAACAGATTGGGAACGCGTGGAAAAGAAACCTGATACTGGTTAATGTTTGAGGAGTAAAAGGATCGTTTGTTCGATGCAGCGATGGCACGCCCCGGGGTTGATGAAGGGATCTCGAACCCCTGGCCGATGCAGGGAGTTCGTTAGGCTGTAGATTATGATGAGCCAAGCTGCGCCAAAATCACTAAGCAAACCACGAGAGACCCGGTCAGCTTTGTGGGCACGATATAAGACGCTGGAACCAACGTATTATTACTGATATAATAAAAATCGTATGTCATTTTTTTAAACAAGTTCAGTGCAAATCAACCAACAACTGGACGAGAAATGGAACTGTGCTTGTGCGCATATGCTTGTCCGTGGCCAACGAAAAAAAAAAAGCAAAAATTAGACAAACTAAACAAGGGCTTGACCAACACGCAACCCTGGTTTATACAATGCGCTGCAAAAAGAAACAATCTTAAGCACGGAACGTGTTCGTATACGTTTTTTTTTTTAATTTTTTCAATTTAACTCCTCTGGGGCTTCAGTTTCTTGCCGCAAAACAAGCTGTAGGTGTCTATCATTTCCCATTGGCACTGAAATGTAAATATAATAAGGCGACACTAAATTTGGGAGTATTTATGCATTATTTGATACTTTCTATACAAAAAAATATGGATGATTTTGACGGACGGGCACCAAAAGCAACCCATGATCTTGCATCCGAATGTTTCAAGGATATCTACGATTGGGCTTCTCTTTGATGCTAGTACTAACCCTTATGAAACACACCCGTTACGGTAGAATGAAGCAACAAAAAAATAGGAACCTTTGCTTTTTGTGGGTGGAAGGTTTTTGTTCTTTTCCGTTCAAGAAATTTAATCGACAAATGTGGTTTCTTTTACTGAGAATCATAATACAGCTACAGGGTGCCAAACCGCGTACGCATTGAGCAGGTCATACACATAATGTTTGGTCACATTGGTCGCCGCGACGGGAGTGTCCTTCACGAGGCGGTGGCGCATTATCGTAGGGGTAACTTTTAAGTATTACTTTGGCGCAAATCCGAACAACAGAGAACCCAACCGCCGAAGAGCGCGGGTTGGAGGTATTAAAATCGAACCGATTTATACGAGCTAGCACGGTTGAGGCAGAAACAAAAAATAAAACAACGTAGAAGCAATATACAGACAAGAACAAAAAAAACATAAATCCGAGGTTGATTAAACGTTGCTTGCGTTGGGTTCCGTCGTTTGCTCTCACGCGTCTGCGAGCGACGAAAATGTTGAGTGCGAACGAGTGCGTAAAAATAAACGGGAGTAAAATGAAATCGTAGAGTTTGTTGTAAAAGCAAGCAAAAAAAAATAGCCAACCAATGATCGTCGTAACAACAAAAAAAACCCTGGATGCAGTTGCAAGCATTGCGCCACCTAAAATGCAACTAGTTTACAAATAGCGGGCTCATCGGCAAAGAATTGTTTCATAGTGACGGATGGATAGGTGGATTATTTAGAGACATAGATAATATAAGACATTACAAAAAAAATCACGAAAAAAAAGAGTAATGTGTTTTATTTTTGCTGACAGAAACGGAAAACTAAACTTCCCCCTTCGCTTTAGCAGGCATCATTATGTGCTTTTTTTCGTACATAACTATTAATTAAAAGCTATTTTCAGTAATCATCTACCGAATGAACAGCATGGTGCTAACGATGAGCATCCGAAAATTCCCCGCATGATTGATCCTTATACGAAATTTAAAAAATTGCATTAATTCAAACGAAGAAAGGACAGAAAAAAATGTGTCTGCCCGGTCTGATTGGGAGGAAAAAAGGCCCCGGAAGTCAATCGACGTTGCTGCAACGAGTAAACAAACACAAACTCACCCCCTCACGCTCTTTCGCATCTGCACTCCGGCCATGCTGCTTTATTAACTTTAACCCAAAAGTACACCGAAATTCAAAGGCACACCGCCAACTCACCAGCATCAGCGGCAATCGGCCTTTACCAACCTCCAAAGAAGGGCCGCACAGGGCCAGGGTGCATCTGGCTCGACCGGCAGGGTTGCTAGAAAGGGCCGCGTTAACAGACGCACAGCGGAATACGCGTGGGTGGGAAAAGTGCACCCCCGGGATGGAATCGGATCGATACTGGGTGGCGGTATGGGCAGCCCGCTTTTCCTCAACCTTTGACGGTGAGACGGTTTTTTTTTTCTCTCCTTTCCTTCCTTTTAATGGGAAATCTGGAACGATCTTCCCTGTGCGCGATAATGGATTCGGGAATGCTTCAAAGAAAACCCCAAAGGGGGACAGAGTGCATCCATCGCTCTTGGGTTGGAATTTAACGGTGCAAGTCGCTTTAATTTTGAATCAGTAATTAACGCCTTTCACAGTTTTGCCAGAACAGTTCACGCTTAATGTGCCCCAATGGAAAAACTGTAAAGGGATTAAGCTCAACAAAACCTTTCCAAACCCGCCAAAAAAAGCACACGAATCCGTCAATCCGATAATTTTCAGTCATGCTAAACGCCGGCCGAGGTGCAACAAATGCATAAAAATCAAGCCCCACTGGCTCTCGTCGCTAAGCGGTGTCGATTTCGGTGTACGATTTTGAACGCCAAAATCGCCCCATTTCAATTCGCTAGTAACAAGAGATCATGCGTCGAGGAGGTTGCGTGTACCAGCTGGACTAACACACACTAGTTTTCGGGGTTTTCGCTCCTAATGTTATCAGTACATATCGTCGATCTTTCTGGCGCATGATAATTAGCATCCCATCTCTTTTGTTATCGATCGCATTCTAAGCACACTGTAGCAACTTATTGAGCGTTGCACCTTGCTGGTCATAATTCGTTCGCAGAATTTTGCCTGTCATAACAAATTGTCTGACTGCATACATTAAATGCTTTTTTGATACAAAACAAGACAGCAAACGGTGTGTGATAATTTTGCATTATTTCAACAGCCGCTCCCCATATCATCGAACATCTTTTTATCACAAAACTATATGAAAATAGCAGGATGATTAAACATGGTGTCCATCTAGCACGCATCATTCCATAGTGCAAGCAATGTCACCTCCTACGCTCGCCTGGTACAAAATATAGTAGCTTGGTCCTTGTTGCGCTCACGTGCTACTTCCTTTATCCGAAATAGTAATCTTTAAGCCCATGGCACACGTTTTTTATCAGCAGTGCCAAATCTGGCGTTGTTGGGCGTGGTTATGGCGCAGTGGATGTATGTATCGAAATCCATCTGGTACACGCAACCTCCTCGACGCATGTTCTCTCGTTACTAGCGAATTGAAATTTGGCGATTTTGGCGTTCAAAATCCGTCCTCGAAATCCTTCCGATTAGCAGCGTGCGACACGTGGTGGCTTATCGATAGAATTTTGTGAAGTCCTCTTGCGCAATAACCACGCGCAACGACACCAAATTTGGCACTGCTGATAAAAAACGTGCGCCATGGGCTTACAGATTACTATTTCGGATATCGAGAGCAGCACGTGAGCGCAACAAGGACCAAGCTACTATATTTCGTACCAGGCGAGCGTAGAAGGTGACATTGATTGCACTATGGAATGATGCGTGCTAGATGGACACCATGTTTCATCATCCCGCTATTTTCATATAGTTTTGTGATAAAAAGATGTTCGATGATATGGGGAGCGGCTGTTTAACTAACGCAAAATTAACACACACCGTTTGCTGTCTAGTTGTGTATCAAAAAAGCATTTAATGTACACAGTCAGACAATTTGTTATGACAGGCAAAATTCTGCGACCGAATTATGACCAGCAAGGTACAACGCTCAATAAGTTGCTACAGTGTGCTTAGAATGCGATCGATAGCAAAAGAGATGGGATGCTGATTATCATGCGCCAGAAAGATCGACGATATGTACTGATAACAGAAGGAGGGGAAATCCATTAAATTTGGTAACCCTTGGGTGACAAGTGATGTTCGGATCGACATCCAGCTGGTACATGCAACCTCCTCGACGCATGATCTCTTGTTACTAGCGAATTGAAATTTGGCGATTTTGGCGTTCAAAATACGACGCCGAATCGAACCGCTTAGCGACGAGCGTGGGCTTGATTTTTGTGCATTTGTTGCATGCAAGCGTGTATCTACTGAATTGACCGAGCAGAATTGAGGTTGGGTAGTTTTGATTGAACTTTATTATTCCTTATTTGCCTTGTGCACTGTTATTTCTTCATTTTTTATGAGCATGCATTGATTCTCCATGCATATATGAGTTGCGATTTTTTACTTTAATGTTTAAATCGTTAAATTCTTAAAAATTACTACTATTTTAAGGTGGAAGGATATGCCCACCAGCCATGGACTTTGCGAAATTATAGAATATGAATGAATAAATTATGTATTTATGAATTAGAAATTTAGTTTTGGAAACAATACGGCCAGGTCGTCATTAAAATATAAAAAAATGAACTTTTTGACTCAAGTCTCGAGTGTGCAAAGTTTGTTGTTCATGCAGAAGCAAGGGCGGTAAGAAGCTACGCAATGCAACTAAATATTATTATAAGATTCTGAATAGAACTCCTTGCTGCAGGCAAAAGAAAACTAGGATGAAATTTAATCTATGTTATATCTAAGAAAGGATTCATTGATACTGAAAACAAGGAAGCAGTTTTCAACTAATTTTTTCAAACACTGAACCAATTATCCGTTTTCAGCATAAACCTCGTTTTAATGCACTTTAATCGATTGTCTCGCCCATCTCACAGCCTATTGGCGGGTCTTCATTAAACGTTCTCTGTTTAAGCAACATCCCAGCAGTTGCCTAATGACACAACAGCTACGTCAGCGTCACCTACAGGGTCTCCTTCCTCCCACACCCCTTACAGCCCACCACCCCCTTTTTGGGTGCACGCACAGACACGGGTGACCTTTCACCGTCAGGCGAAGATGCAATCGATCTATTGATCGATCGATCGGCAGGATAAACACACCGACACGGTGGTGGTGAAAATTAGGTGATCATATGGCTAACCCGCGTGCCGGCGAATCCACCATTTGTTTACATCCAAAGTCCGTGGCACCAACAAAAACCCTTCGAAACGAGCGGGGTAGCCCCCAAACAGATAAACCACATTAATCTCCATTACTCAGCACTTGAAACCAATCGGGAACGGCCAACGCCGGTCTGGGCCGGGGTGCTTTTCCAGCTCTGCCGTTGGTTGTTGGTTTTTCGCTCTTTTCTCGGTATCCGCCACCGGGCGGGCGCTGTGTGGGTGTTTAAAATAGAGCGCCCTCTCTCGCGCGCAACCCTCACAAAACTGACGAAAGTTGTTTATTGCGGATGGGAAAAAGGGAAAAACGAACGCTCGGTGCACCGAGCGAAAACGGCCAAGGATGGAAACAAGGAGAAAGCAGTGTGTGTGTGTGAGAGAGAAAGAGAACCCCACCCTCACCTGCACCCACTCAGCACGCGGGTGGAAAACCCATTTCGGGATTTTTATCGTACCCCGGCAAAACGTTAACCAGATATCGGTTGGCGGGCTCGCACAACGCGCAAACGTTGGCCCAATCGGTGCGGGATTCTCGCGATTCATTCATAAACATTTTCCCCACCCCCGGGGAGAAATTACGCGGGGATGGGGGTGAGGGTGGGGGCAATTTTCCGGGGAAAACGATGAGCTGTTCGCACCGTCGGTGGAAGGATTACGCGTCCAGATCGGCCGGAGTTACACCAGGCGTCATTAGAGGTGCGAGAATGGACCCATTAAAGTTTCATATGATTTATCAAAGGCTTAAAACCTGGTAGGATTAGCAACACCACCCTTGTTTCGTATGAATGTGCCCCACTCCAAAAGTGGTCCATTCCATGCGTGCGTGCATTCATCCCTGGAACGTCCATCCCAAAGTGGGATGTCAATCTGCGTAAGTGCGGCACCGTTTTGCTTCCGATGCGAACGGGTGCTTTTTGATTAAAATTGGCAAATGTGTAAAATAATTTATGCTTTATTTTACCACCTCCCCCGTTCGGTAGGTTATCAATTTTGTTTGCTTCCTGGTGTCCTCTGCCGAGTTCCCTTGCAAACGTTTACTACGCTTTCCACACCAGACGCGTAATCCGACGTAATGATAATTCACCTTTCTCGGCGCATCACAACCCCTTTTTCGCTTGAGGGGGGGAGGGTTTTCCCCCAGCTCGGGGTGCTAAATGCATTCGGCTCCATTTTCCAAACCGATCCCGAGATCCGCCGGTGCGTGCATGAAAGTTAATGGCCTGCCGGCTTAGCAGAACGTCCGGGGGTGGCTTGACGCTTTCCACCAACGACCGAGTCGGATTTTCACCCGTCAGTCTTTGGGGGGGGGGGCTGGTGGGTGGTTTTCCCTCCCGTACCAGGGTGGTTTCGCCCCCTTAAAACAGGGCTTCTTTTAAACAACAATCCAACCCCGGAAGAAGCCGAGAAGGACGTTTCGATGTTGCCGCCTTCGAGCTCGCCGTTGACCGAGCATAATCCTTACGGCACACACACTCCGCGTCCTGGGGGCAACTTAACTGTTGCTCGTAAAAGCTAAGCACATGCACGCCAGGATAATGGTGGAGCTTCGTCTCGTCTTTGTTCCATTATTAATTGCCCACCCGGGGTGGGCAGTATTTGTACAGGCTTACGGTTGCTTTGGGGCTGCCCTGGAGGATGAAGCAAATTCATTGTTCGGATCGGTCGCCGGCCATCTTTAAGGTTTTCCCGGAAGGCAATACGCGTAAGGCGATCTAAATGGAGCACACAATTTAAGCACCCAAGCTTCAGGTCTCTGTCAGCTCAGAAGCCTGCTGAAGCTCGATGACATGGTTAAGAAGTCAAAGTAGGCACTGACTTTTCAAAGAGTCAAAGTAAGCACTGCAAAATGGAGTGCTTTTCTCGGAAAGGTCACACGGGTGCTGCCATGTTCCGTTTGATCTTTTCATCCGGTCTTCCCTATCGAAGGGTATTATTGTTTTTACAGTCGTAAATTAAAGCGCGTAGAAAAGCGTCGACCCGTCCAGGGAAGCGCATTGCCGTTAAAACAATTTATTGCCCACTGCCCACGGCGAACAGTGCGGTGAAATAATGCATCCCTTCGGGGTGGTTATGATCGATTACACCGCGGATCACTGCCTCGAGATCAAGCCACGAGGATCGTTTCCAGCGTGGAAACGGAGTTCGATCGATGCGATGCAATTAATATCGCATCATGTACGCATCGTAATGAACGGTTTGTGAGGGATTTTTCTGCGGGAAAATATGCGCCTACACCGGCTAATGTGTCATCGGCCAGAAGAACGCGAACGGTGGATAATGAACGGCTACCAGCGGGAAGATTTAGAAGATCGCACGGAAGATAAACGCACGTGTGGTGAGAGAGTAATGGAAATGGAAACTAATGAATTATAGAATCAAGCGATTAATTATCATTAATCGTCCAATACTCCGGCTGAGAAAGTCTACTGACTTGTTGGTCCTCTAACTCGTCAATTTAGTTTTTATGATGTGATGTAGTTTCTATTATTATATAGGTATTATTTTACATCAAATATTAGAAGGTGAATATGTACATTTTTTTTAATTTTCAGACATGGAAACTCTCAATACAATGAAAAAAAAGAATAAGAAATCATATAATAACGTTAAGGAAATTTAAATTTCCCTCCCAGCTGTAATTAGCTCTTCCATATTATTTTTGTTCTCTCGTTACATTGCCTTTTTAAATTCTTCACCATACCTTCAGCATCTCGGGCCTGCCAAGGGAAACCTCTTTTGGCTCCTAGCTTATCCACTCTATCGTTCCACATTTTTTTCTCTCTCTCCACCCATTGTTCCTGCATCGTCTTTTATAATTTCCACTCAAACTGTCGGTCCATTCTTTGCGGAATCAAGCCCTTCCTTCTGGTTGGTTGCCTCCGCCCGAAACGGCTTACTTGCGCCCCACCGTGATCCTTCAAGTCGTCCTGCTGGCATTTTCTCGGTTTCCTGCTCTCCGGCACAAGTGGGTTTCCGGCTTTCCGGCACTCAATTATGCTCGCGTTGGTGCGCCTTCAAGCACATGTCAGCGCGCGCACACACCCTTGAACTAGGACGAAGGATCGCAAAAAAAATAACGCCTCCCGACGGTGCAGACGGCGAGCCCGGAAAAGCCCGTCCCGTCACGATTACCAGCGGTTGAAAATCCTCCAACAAGCGTGCGCTCCGTATCCTGGTCGAGGTTAAACGCGGCCATGTGAGTAAGCTAATGATGATGTGGAGAGTTGGCGAGATTTGCACCGAAAACAAGAAACAATGAAAAAGATTCTAAAAAGAAAAACTCAACAACAAAAAAACACCGAAGGACTCTTGAGTGCCGTTTCCGGACCGGAGCCAACCAGAAGGGGTTTTTTATTGGTTGATTAGGCACTTCATCATCCCAACGTCATCCCCTCCGTGCCTGTTCCGGTGTCCTCGCGTCTCACACAATGTACTTCCTGGTGCCGTGTGCATGATGCAGAAACTGCACCGCAAGGATAATAGCGCGTGCTGCGGGGACCACAAAATGGGCCACAAGTCCCGCGAGGGAACCGCAATCTCGCATGCGGTGGGTTTGGCTTTTGAGTGAGTGCACCCGAACGGATAAGGAAGAGCAAAATTAAAAACCCGCCTGCGAGCAGGACGAGTGATGGAAGACGAAAAAAAGGACATACACAGTAGCAGGCGGTGCATTATTTAAATTAAAATTCATTCAATGCGTTTCAATTAAGCGACAAGGAGACGAGTAAAGTCGCATGTAATGCGGTTGTTCAATGTTGGCTTAGTTTTTGAAAGAATTTATTCTAACGATGAAAGTAATTGGTAAATGTACGCGTATGTCCCATTAGCTGAATGCTGCAAGAATGTAGGCAGCTCATTGTTTGCGTCCGGGAAGAACGAGCAAAAAGGCTCCATTTAAATAACCCAAAGGCCCTAGCAACGAGGAACACGCAATGCACGCGGAATGGAAACGTGCTGTGGCATTGCAAAATGGTGGATTTCGCGACCGCGTGGTGGAGAGGAATCCTGATGCCACGGTGGGGTGGGACAGGATCAAACAATGGAAAAACAAAACAAACGACCGACGACGTCACACGAACGAAGGGATGCAAAACAAAATGAAACCCTACCGTGTTTGATATTTTTCTGTTGCCCGCTTCTTACGCGCGTTGTTTTATTCTCATGAAACTCCACAATCCACGGCTGGGTGGGGGCGTTGGGCGTAACGCGAAGACAAGTGGTTGACAATTGTGTGTGCGTGTGTGTGTGTGTGTGTGTTGAGCAGCATGACAAAGAGAAGCTGATTTTGGTTGGCAAATAGCAGAAAGGACCTTCATTGCGAATGTGCATGGTTTCGTAATAGGTTTTGCAAAAACGCCAAACCAGCATGGTGGATGATGGTTGGCGAGTATGAATGATAAAAGGGATCAGTTCTTTTTGAGAAGCAGTGGTTTTTTTAGTGGTTAGTGCAGCATAATTGTCGGTGTTGACAATCTAGCATTTTGCCCACAGCCTCCTGCGTTTGTCAATCCATGCAGCTAGCGTCTCATAAGGCGAGGTTTATACAAGTTCTACGAATTTTTACAATTTATTTAATTGGGAATATTTTCGGCGACGCTACACGCCACACGACCCCTTGAAAAAGAAACCCGAAAGGATCGGCTCACTATTACACCTTGCCACGAGAAACAACAACATTTATCACGGCACAAAAATGTCATCGAATGCTGCCTCGAACCAGTTCTACTGCCTCGTGGCGCTCGATGGTAATCCACGCGCTCCTACTGCGGGCATCCATATTGCGATTATGTTTCGGCTTCTTCTCTTTTTTCCTTCTTCTCTTCCTCTCGCCTTTTAAAAATACGGCGCTCATTAGTGCGTTTATGCTACCGTTGCAACGGTTGGCAGCCGTTTAGCGAGCCTGCGCGCTCAAGTCCTCCCCACTAAATACTGGAAGTAATTGATCTGTCCTCTGGGTGGCCAATCCATCGGGCACACGTCGGGACGCGAAGCGACTTCATTAGCAACCCGGGGTCCTTGGGTGTCCCGGGATTGGAGGGTCTCTTTTTTTACCGCTCATGCCGTGCGGATAATTGCGGAACCGAACCGGGGACCAGTTTAACCTTTCAGCACGCTTCACCTTGCGCATGTTGGGTAGCAAATAGAGAATGGACAATTAAAATCGGGAACCCCAACAACAGGTATTAACCACAATTTGTGACGTCTGTCCGTGGGATATTATTGCAATAAAATATATCTGCTTTGTAATCTGCCGTGCATGCGTGATTGTGCATTATTTGCCATAGTTGGTTGCCTTCTTTGGAGACAAGCACTTAAGCTTGTTGAAAACTACTGTCCCTGTTGGAATATTGATTATTGTCTCAATTAGCTTGGAATGTAACTTATTGCAGTATCGATAAAGTAACTGAACATTATAAATTAAAAAAACCCGTGGGCTATGTAATATAAATCCACCAGCGGCCGAAGCCCATTTAAAGCCGATTTGATAACGCAAAAAAAAAACATGATGCGAGGCCGGAAAATGCGTCTCCTCGAAGGAACACGGCACACCACATTTATGCCGATGGCGTAACATGGCATGCTTGGATCGGAATTTCCCGGAACAAAACGCAAACGGGCAACAGATTTGGCCCGATTTTCTCCCACTCTTGAGCCCGCTCCGGTGGCCATCGTCGAGAAGCGTCTTGTTCACCGGTTCGTTTGATCCATGCCGTTTGACTTGTTTTAATTCCTGCCCCTGATGCCTGATGCCCATCATCAGCATGATGCTGCCTGCCAGTGCGCTATGCTGCGTAATGTTGCCCGACGGAGGAAAAAAAAATACAACGCCTATGAAGCCCCGCTTCGACCCGCAAGCACCCTGGGCGGACGTAAACCGACGAGCCGGAAAATGGGATCGGAAAAACAAACCAGAATCCTACACGCGACGCTTCTGGGGCTGGATGAAATGAAAGGTAATAATAACGCACACCCACAAAAAGGGTCGCGAGCTGTCGAGGCACTTTGGCCGGTGGAGTTGGGTTGGAAAAAGGGAGCAATCGGCCAGAAGAGAGGGAGCGAACGGAAATACACAGCACCGGAATGGGTCGATTTGGTTGGGGGGTTGGAGTTTTTCTACACACGCGCTCCGGTCGGTCGGTGCGTTGTGTGGCCTTGTTTGAGATGCTTTTCCTGGCCGCAGGATATGTGTTTTTTTGTTGTTACTTTTGCTCTTTATACGCACCTTGGGAAATGGTACGCGAGCGGCTGACAAGACCGCCAACTAGATCACATCATTCGTGCTTAACGTCATCATCAACGTGCCTTAATTGACGATCCTTCTTTTGAAAGCGGGCTTTTTAGCTCAGATTTTTATGTTGAATTAAATTGGAGTTTAAAATTAACGCCTTTAAAGGGGAACTTTGTGTTTTTGAGGTGTGTTTTTTTTTCGAATTTGTGTGTTGAAACTTTAGTAACGCAAAAATGTTTCTCATTTCCTTAATCATTTCTCTCCCATTCCGGATAAAGCATTAAAGAACTCATTACACAGTAACCGTCTGGTTCTGGGTGTAATTGCACCATTCAATGCGCATTCCCGTTTCATTTCCAGCAAACCAAAATTCACCACCCGAACGATGGAAATCTGCACCGACCACGGATCAACACCGGCAGACTCTCCGAGGGCGCATTATTACACATCCCAGCGCTCCAACGACCAATCGAAAACACACCTCGCCGGCGCGCTTAACCATTTTCGGTAGTAATCGAAAGAATCCAACGCAAGCACACGATGGGCAAAGAAAAAACACCATCCCAGACACGCCGCGACGCAGACGTGGTCGGGCAGACGCGAACATAATGCCGTCTGGAGGGTTGTATGCTGGGCACGGATGGGAGCTAACAAGAAAAAAGGGCATCAAACGGAACGACATGTAGCGATCATGGCGTCGCTTTGATTTCGCGCCCTTGCACGTGCGAATTTGAGAGGAAATGTGTTTAACACAAAGCGAAGAAGATTACTAAACCATACCTGCCCGAAATGGGCGCTAAATGAGGTGAGCATTTTAATTAAAGTATATCATAACCGCCTTCCAAAATGTCTTGCTTTGTGTCTGTGTGCGCAGGCCCATTACACCTTTGGCCGCGTTCGCCACGGGACTCGGGACAATTTCATTTCAAAATCCACCCGTTACCAGTCTATTAAGGGCCTATTAAACCTACTGTACCACTTTACAGGGGGCAAGTGCTTTGGCCAGCAGCCGCTCGCGCTTTGTGTGGTGGATTTTCTCCCACCACCTTCGTTGGCTATTTTTCCACGGATGTTTGCATTCGTATGCGAGCGCCGCGTTTCTTAATGTTGCACAATTTCCAGCGCACAGAGCGCGCGGCGGGTCACGTTTCCACCTTAACCATTAGATCCTTGCCTTCCCTTTTGCTTTGCCCTTTTTGTCCGCGTGCCCGCCCTTCCCTACCGACGATAGTTGTAATAATAATAAAACATACATACAGACACACACGTACAGCCGGACCGAAAGCAATCGCAACTCCTAACAGCTTCCCTTCGCAGCGTGGCGACTCCGCTTTCGCGCCAACCCGCCAGTAGACGCGTGAATGGCGGCCATCAAAAAAAGCCGTCAACGTAACCCCGACCCCTTCCCCCAACTACCCTCCATCGGGTAGGAGGGGGTGGAGGGGGAGGGGGGTACGTTGCCTGTTCCCCTCGCCCGTTCACCGAGTGCCACAAAGAAATTCCCCGTCGTCTTCAAACCGTAACGCAAACTTCTTCTGCGTCCCGTCAGGCGGACCCGCGGGAAGGTGGCTTTTTTTTGTCTTTTGAACATGCACCGCGTCCTTCCTGCCTAACCCGTACCAACTTCCTTGGTGGTGTATTTTTCACGAGTTTTTTTTTAATGCTCGGCGTTCTGCCGACGTGCGGAAGCTGAGAGTCGGAGCTGAGACTGCACAAAAATTAGTAGAAAAAATAACAAAATTAAAGGTTTTCTTTTGTTGGTTTTTCAAACGTTGTTTCCAAATACGACGCCAGGTACAGTGGAAGGAAGATGCCAACCTTGTTAATCCCGGCTAAACCGTCCAACTTGTGTTGCATGTCTTCATTTGCATGTCGTAAAAGGAATAGGAATGCTTCCTTATCACATAAAACGCTGCCTTAATCGCTCTCGCTTCCTTCCGCGACATAACGGCAATTAGCTCGTTTAACAAAAAATGTCTTAAGTAAGCAACGGCTGGAAGAATGCACCCTTGATCGTTTGCGATCGTTTTGACAAATTGTCTCCCGCCACTTGCCGGTTGCTGCGATCGTACAATCGCGAGATACAAACGTTCGCGCCATCTCACGCAACACACCGGTGGATGCACTTTTCTGCATGCCGCCGTCGTGCTATCTCGCTCTACCCGGAAGGACAGTCTCTAATCTAATCTCCGCAAGCGCATCATCGTTGTTTTTTTTTTTGCGATATTCGCACCCCTCGGGATCGGTGGCGTACGGGCGCATCTCCATCGGTGGATGCTGCGCTTGAGCCCACGGTGAAAGCGAGACAGCACGAGACAGCCTCCAGTGGGAAGAAACGAGAACCCTATATGGGGGAGGAAAAAGGCTCCCCTTTCTCGTTTTTACCCGCGAAATGAGATCTCTTTTCCTGTGGCAATGCAGCTCACGGATAGTGGCATCTCTTTCGCGCTGTTGCACTTGCACTCGTTCGCTGTCTCTCTCTCACACTCTGCACTCCAGCAGCCGAATGATGGGGCTTCGATGCGCCCGAAGCGTGTGCGAGCGAGAAGGAGCTATTCGAGCCTTGGGAGCGAGTCCTCGTGCGTCGTCCCCTTGGCAACTCGTGTTGGGAGGCTCGGCATGCACCCACTGGTGCGAATGAGACGGCATGAGCGCGTGCACATGGTGTGTCTCGCTCTCTCTCTCTCTCTCGGATCTCGACGGATGCATCTCGCGAGGATGCGTGCGCGAGATGTTGGAACGAGAGCAAACGTGCACGAGCGAGAGCGCACGAGAGTACGCGCGCGCACGCGATAGAGAGAGAGAGAGAAAGAGCGCACGAGAACGAAAGAAAGAGAGCGAAAACGAACGCGCACCCAAAACGTGCCCGCTCGGGAAACAAGCGCGGATTGTTTTTCGCTGGCTTTCGACTCGTTTGGGTGCGTTTTTTGGAGCCGCCCGAGCCCGTGGTGGCTGTGTTCTCGACAACGGCTTTTATATCGTGTGTGGGGTGCCGCCGTGTGGTGTGCATTGTGCATTGTGAAAACGTGCTGTGCGTGAAGTGACGAAGGAAACAAAGTGCATCAGGTGCAGAAATAACCGCCTCTTTGGAGTGGGGGTTGCATTCGTTCGAGGGCGGAAAAAGAACCGATAAAATCGTGCAAATTAATCGCACGCGAGTCTGATTCCACACACCAGGTACGGAGACGGTGACTCTCATGGCCTGCCCCGATGAGCCAAGATGTATTAATTTTTTTTGTCGAGCCCTGGAGGTGCTAATTTGTTGCTAAATTATGTTGCAATAACACCCAAGCCGGGCACGGCGAGCGAAACCGCAAAGGAAACCAACCAAAACAGAAAACATAAAACGGAACCGAAATAAAAAACAGATCACCGAAACGAATTTCAAAAAGGCTCCCCGAGCGATCAAGATGGAGAAGGAGTTCGCGTGTGTGTGTGTGTTTGCGTGCGTGTGTGCTGACAGGCGACCAAATGTGCAGCACATTTTCCCGATTGTGCAAGAGATTAAGTTGTAACAAAAAATCGGCAAACCTCAATCGGGGTCGCCGGAGGGTGGAAAGCGACCTCGGGAAAAGGGGGGTTCGGGCGCCCTTGTTTCGCCTCCCCATCGAGCCCCGTTGCTGGAGCGATTTCGCGATCTTTCACGATCGTCGCGATCGTCGGAGAAGGCTCAAAAAAGGGCCCCATGGATTGGATTGTGAGCCCTTTCGAGGTAATGCCAAGATCACGCTCAGCCTGGTCGCTTCGAGCTGGACGGTTTTGTCGCCTCGCAAAACGCATTTTTTGGGCGTGGGATTTTTGATCACGCTCCAAAAAGCGTTTACCGATAAACACCCACCCACCCACCTACCCACATCTCACCCCGGCCAACGGGAAGTGGGTTTCCGTGTTGGTTGTTGGTTCTTTTTATGCGCTCATTTCTACCCCCTGTTTTTTTTTTCGAGCTTGCTTTGTTACTCCCGTCCCCGTGGGTGATTTCGCGACGATCTGTTCCGCTTGGCGGCGCAAGCTTTGTGCGATTAGACCCCCGGAATAGGGCAGGCTGCTTGGGAAAAGGTGTGAATAAGATAAATGGCCTTTTTGGCGAGTGCGGCGGTGACTTGGGGGTGATCTAATTTCGGCCGATTTCGCACTGACCCGGACCCTGGGTGAGGGTGATGGTTGGGGGGGGGGGTTCCCCAAGTCTGCGGGGGTGGAGGGTGGCACTAGCGTTAACCTTTCGGCACGCTGCAAATCGAACGAACGGGGTGAGGATTAATATCACGGTGAATTATCGGTGCAATGGTGGAGCAAAAGAGAAGAAAAAAAAAACAAAATAGGATCATTAAGTGGAGAACTTGTTTTGCGGCTCATTTCGAAACACTTTCCAATTTGCGAGCAAAATTGTGCATGCTGGCTGCGGTTGTGGTGTAGAAGAGCCTTCGATATGGGCCACATGTTAGAAACGTAATTAAAATGCTGCCACTTGCTGATAAGATCATGCACAGGCGTTAAAAGAAAATACGGTTATTTAATAAGCTTTTGACAGGCATTTAAAACCGTTCGATAGGTTTTTTGGAACTAATTTGATGAAACATTCGTTTTAAAATATTTTAATTACCACGTTCGTAAACATAATTTATGTTATCTTTAGTATAAACCTCTCTCACATCATCGCACGACGCGACGATAAGCGCGTAATTAAACTCGGCATTACTCTCACCCTTTCGTGGGACCCTTCAGAAGCCCCAGAAAGTAAAACCCCACCGCCAGCATTATTTATCGCACCAACCGGGGCTGATTAATTTGCACAATTATCGTCCCCCCATCGTTAGGGCATCGGTTTCCCATCGGCCGGTTCCCGGTGGGACCCGTCCGCTCGATTAGTACCGATTAAGACACGTACCATAATCGTGGATGTTAATTTTTACCAGCTGACAAACGATCGTCCAGTTCCCGTCCGCTGCTATGACGCCGCGATCGCGTCCGCGCGAAGGGTGAAGAAAAACAGACACACAAAGATCGGTGGTTTTTGATGCGCCATTTCCAGCACTCTGTGCCAGCGATCGTACAAGGTGGAATAAAGTCCTCGAGAGTGCAGTGAAACAGTTCAGCAGCGTAGCAGCAGTGCGTTCGAGTGCGTGCGCGTCAGTTAGCTAAAGCCAACAAATAAAAAGGATCGTCGAAAGCGTGTGAAAAAAGGGATATCTTATCTGACCGCGTGTGAGCGTGAGTGTGTTTGTGTATGTTTGTGCATGTGAGTTGAGAAGAGGATCATTTGGAGAGGCGAGAAGTGAGAAAAAGGCGCCATTAAACGCCGTGGAACGGATTTCGTTTGAGGCGGGAAAAAAAACCCCCCGTACAAAGATCGCTGAAACGTGGAAGGCAGCCAAAGAGCCCTAAAGGAAGAGCCTTTTGCTTCCCGCGGACGAGTTGTGTGCAGTTGAGATCGTCCGATCGTCAGCCCACCCCAGCTAAAGCTCAGGCGAAGTGAGGAAACAAAAAAAGGCACACGAAACCAGCACACCAAGGAAGGTAGGGTTTGTGTTAATTAATGGCATTTAAATTTCCCCATTCCCGGAGCCCACGGCCTGCGGCCCTTCCCGGTGGCCGTGATTTTCCATTCTTTTTCCCAAACGATCACCGGCACCCCGGAAGTGCCCCCATGAAGCTGGAAGCCCACCAGCTCAGCTATTTACACTGGCATTAATGTAACCGTGGCCGCGTAATGCACATTTCGTGTCGCCGTTTTTTTTTTCGGCTCCGTTCCTTCTTCTTTCGTTTTCAGTTTTGTTTTTCCCTCCGATCCTTCGCCCCTTTTTCGGGGTCGGTGGAGGGAGCCCGAGCGTTTGTTTATCTTTCCCTTCTAATGTGTCGTTGGCAGCATCCCTCCATTCGCCGCGTCGTCTTTAGCCCTTCTTTGGGTGCTGTGGCCGCACAACCCAAACGAGGTCGAAGGCGACGGAGATTTAATTAGTTTTCGGTTTCGGAACGGCGCGCGGGTCTGTCTATGAGGCCGTGAGCCATTGGGAGCGATATTTTCCCCGATCCTTGCTTGATCTTCGCTTCGAATCGGGTCATAATTACGGGTGCTAAGTGACGAGATGTGTCACCGTTTCGAGGCAACCCCTCGCGGGTCGTTAGATGTTGTTTCGGGCGGTTTGAGTTTCTTTTAGATCGATTTGAGGTTGAAAATATTTCCACCTGCATGAAGGAGTTGCTGGAGAGTTTGGTTCAACCATCCATATTTGAGCACCGTGTTAATGTTAATCGAATTACGTTGTGTATTGCGCTTCACCTCGCAGTTGGACTATAAAATGGGCTACGGCTTCATTCTGGCGCGTAAAAATAAATTAGCCAATCAAAAATCGTACACTCCATCCTGCCATAGCGGCTTCCTCAAACAGAAAAGGACATTCGGGTGTGGGTTATGACTCACCGAACTTTTGCACAGGTGAATCATCACACCGCAAGGAGTCCATTAAACCGTTACAACCGTTGGCTTTTTCTTATTCATCTCCTCCCCCTTTATAGGCAGGATCGTCCACCCCGTCGATAAGGGGTAATTTTTCATGCATCACCGCACGTATTTAATTACCATAAATCCCGAAAACTCATCGACCCCTTCGGGGTGGTATGTATGTTTGCCCAGCTCCAGCTCCAAACGCGAAATTGCGCGACCGAAACGCGCCTCCAGCATAACAGCAAACGATGAGCGGTTTTTATGCTGTAAAAATATTAATTACCACATTTATTTACAGTAAATTAAGCCACAAAGCGAGCGGCTTTATGGCCCAATCTGGGGGGGGAGAAAGGGATGCGCCCCATCAGCGCCGTCGGGTTTGATGAGGTTGGCGCTTGGAGATGGGACCACAAAAAAAAACCGTTGACTCAAGCCGAATCCCAGGCAAATTGACCGACCTCAGGGAGATGCTCAGTTTGAGCCGGTTAATGAAGGTAACCGAGTGGATAACGCGGCTGACGTCGCGACTCAACCTAGGGTTTCCCCCGTACTCTAGGGTCTAGCGATGGGTGAGCAACGATGGTGTTGCGCGTACTTCGCAAAGGTACCTCTAAGGGCAGGTTTCGAAAGACGTACGGGATTTGCGTCCGACGGACGTGCAGTCACAGTGGGCGAACGTTGGCTGATTGGGTGGCTAAAAGGATCGCGGATTTGGAAGCTACTCAAAAAGGGAAATTCACTAAAGGGAAAAGCTTGCTTTACAATCGTCAATTTCTACTATTCCAGCCGAAGGTCACTGCTAAATTTAAAAGGTTATGTGTTGGAACTTTTTCACATTAAAAAAACAATTGACGGTCTTTTTTGTACATCAATTTGTGTTGGTTTACTTCAAAGAAACACTACTGAGGGTTTTCAAATAAGCTATCAAGCTATCATTTAACAAATGTTCATATTAATACTAATAAAATAAAACATAAATGTCCTTTTTGCAATGAGCGCTTCTCGCGAAGGACCCTCCATATATCCTGCCTGTGACAATTTCCCTAACGCCCTCAAACAATTTAAACAACACGTCCCGATCCCGATGTGCGTTCGACTCACTCTGAACCACCGATGCGTTTGCACCCTCCCGTCAGTTTGATGGCTTTCTCACGGTCAGCAAAATTTCTACCACAAACCCGACCCACCCACCCACCCACACCTCCGCCAGTCGGATTCGCAAAACCGAAACCCGATACGCGCGCGACGGCGTCGGGCTCTTGTGTGCTGCCAGATGGAAATTAGCATGTTCATTACACCAATCATCGCTCCGAACCGTCGATCCCAAGCTGGGAGGGGGCGTATCGAATCCACCCGGCGGCGTTATGATTGCCGTTATCAGGCGTGGCCCGATTCAAGGGTGAACACCGAAGGGTGACGGTTGAAGTCGTTCGAGTGGCGCTTGTTGTTGTTAACGATTCCATTTCTTGCGGGCTACAAACGTAACAGGACATTAGGGCGCATGTTTATGGGCAGCATTTTCCAGGCAGTGTGGTGTGGGTGGGTGAAGGGAGGTGCTCAGCTAAGGTATAAGGTATCTTCATTAACCTAGCGATACCAAGCTCCATGTCGTTGTAGAGTTCCTCCGACGCGTAAAAGGGGTTGTGTGTCCTTCCATGCGAAAGTGAGCTCCCTTTTTTTTTTGTTCTATTTCACTCCCCAATCAAATGAAGGCGACACAAAAATGTCTTCATTTCGGTTACGTCTAAAAACCAACTCGTTCCAAGCATCCAGCAGCCCTTCGAGAAACAAGAAGCATACAGCAAAACGCAAGTGGAAAAACACGAGAGAAAAAAATCACCACCCCCATCCCGAGACGTGAGCCGTCAAATGCGTGGCGCGCACCGGGACTTATCAGAAAAATGTGTTTGGAAATTTATTTCCCACCCACCCACGCACCCACGCGCCCCCAAACCCTCCTGTGACCGTCGTGCGTGCGTGCGGGAACTAACACCACCGCAACGGCAGCAGCACCCCGAAAAAACCGTACTGTGGGTGGGCTAAATTATGGCCGCCTACTCCGCGCTTTCCGAAAAGTTTTGTTTGTTTCGAGTTTTATTTTTACGACGTCTGGTTTGTTCGGCAAAGTTTCCATATGGGCCCGGTCCGGTCGCCCGCCCGCATGGCCACGGCTGGAAAATTCCGGCCCATAAGGGGTCCCCTCACTCTTACCCGTACCACCCACACCCACCAAACGGGGCACTTTCCCTGTTCGGTGGTGGTTTTCCCTCCCGATTGGTGCGATTGGGGCGATTTTGCTCGATATTTCTCGAGGCCCGATGTGTCCCATGTGTGGAAGGGCTAAATCGCGTGGGCTGGTGGGGCGCTGAAAGCGCTGAAGGGATGTAATCGCGTGTAAGCGTTATTAGTTATGCCGACCGATGGCACTGCACTTAGCTTAATCAGTAGGGCGGATTAGGACGCCACGCTGGTTGGGGATTGTTTTCGAGCCATTTCGAGAAGAGCCCGCCGTTAGGCCCTATCGCTTCTTTTAGTAACGTCGATCGTGTAAGGGTTGGAGTGAGTCCCATTGACGAGAGAGAAAAAAAAAACGGTGCCCTTTTTTAGGCCAAATAACGATGCGCAATATCCGTTCCAATTTCGCAACCAACCCAATCATGTCGCTAGAGAACCGTCTATTCACTAGCCAACGCCGCGCCACAAGGGTTTAAAAATAACCCTGCACACCTTCCTGGCGCGACCTGAGCGTGACCTTTGCGCGTTTTGCGTCGAATAAACGCATGGTTTCATGGGGAAAAATCCACACCAAACTCCTGCCATTCCTGCCCACGATCGACCCTTCCGCTCGATGGCAACAAGTGCCAAGAGATCGAGCGAGCGAGCGAGCGAGAGAGAGAGAGAGAGAGAGAGAGAGCAACGCGTCCTAATCGCACAAAGTGCATCGCTGCACCGCGATGCAACCTGAGGCATCTTAGCGAAAACCTGCCCGCGTGCATTCACGACGCCACTAATTAGCTCTCGCCGCTCGATGAATACATTTCGCGGTGATGGCGGCTTCCATCCCCGTTTTTTTTTTCTTGCTTTCCCAGTTTGTGCCGTATGATGGCGGTGTTTCTCATCTGCTTGAGGCCCGCAACCATCGGTGATCGAGCAAGCGCTCATGAATATGCACGTGTATATGCCCTTAAGACCGCGGTTTTCCCGAGAACACAGGCCGCTCAACCGCGTGCGCCACTCGAGACGGCTGGTGGGCTTAGAATGGGCGCTTTACACTCGTACCTGATGCACCGAAGATGTGGCCCTTCTGCTTCTCCTTGTGAAGGGTTTGGGCGTCATTAGGGTGATGGGCTTTTTTTCTCCACCCACCCGGAACTAGGGTTAGCGAATTAAGGTACCATACCATCATGGCACATGATTGGTGTGTAAAACTTTTCACTCAGTTAGCGTATTTTAGGGCCAATTTTTCACTCTTTTTTTTCACCACCAAATGTAGAGACTGGCTTGTTTTTTTTTGCCACAACGTTTTTCTTGATTTTCACCAACCGGACGCTTTCTTCCACCACCGGGTGGACGCGCTCTCTTTTGTCCTCGTTGCGATGTTTACGGTTTATTGAAATTCTCGATTTGACATACTTTAGCAAAAAGGGCCGGTGCCGGTTGGTTAGCTGCATTGTTATCCGTGTATCACTTTTGCCTGGCGTGGCGGATGGTTGATTGTCTAGCATGTGCGCTTGTTTGGGGTTCCTTTCTTTTTTGCCTATTTCCAGTTCCTCGGAGCTTTCTCCCAGCCATGGCGGATGTGTTTTTGTGGGTGTGTGTGTGTTTTATATGCAATTTCATAGCGTTCATTTTTATGATTAAGCTATGCTTAATGCTTTTGGTGGCGATCGTGTGTAATCAAATTCAAAGTTTTGCCTTTCAAGTCAATGTTTCTACGAAATGGCTTCATTCAATTATTCATTGATTATTTGTTTAAAGTTGACCCACGCCACGTTCACCCGTCCAAACTGCACCTGTGTATGATAACTTCCGCTAGTTCTGCTCAGTACGCGATGAATAAACACGGCTAGATTCGTTCCGTCGATCGTATTCGCCAGTCTCGTAGGCGAAAGTCGATCATAAACCCAGCACTTTCCAGCTTCCACCCAAAAGTTCAATCGTACCGGCCCTTGCGTCCCGTACCCTTTAACGACTCTCGGCCACTCGATTTCCCTTAAACCCACCCCACCCAGGGCCACCGCGGTACGGATCGAAAATATTATTCTTACTGCTCCAATTTTTGTCCGACGCCGCTCGCGCTATTTGAAGTTTGAGCCAAAATCAGGTTTTCAGCTCGAATGCTGCCTTTTTTGCTTCCTTATGGCTATCTTTTTCTCTCTCAAACACATGGCTCACGATGCCTGCTTTCGGTTCCATTCCCTTTGATCTCGCAACCACCAC
This sequence comes from Anopheles nili, assembly GCF_943737925.1. Taxonomy (NCBI): domain Eukaryota; kingdom Metazoa; phylum Arthropoda; class Insecta; order Diptera; family Culicidae; genus Anopheles; species Anopheles nili. The sequence goes on from NC_071292.1 coordinate 9,809,539, forward strand.
CCTGTTGGGCCACGCGGGCGTTCTGCTCGCGGCATTTGGAAAAGCCGGCCCACGGCTCCCCCCCAAAACGGCTTCCATATCCGGGGGCAATATTGCCGTGATAATTTGTGTTAACGATCCCCGAGGCGGGAAAGGTGTGTGGAAGGAATGGGGAAGGAAGGACCGACGATCGTACGGTTACCGTTTCTAACCGGCGTTTTGGCCGGTTTCTTTACCGTCGGGAGGCTTTTTTCTTCTTCAATATGTTTTTGCATCGGGTGGCAGAATAAAACCATCGCTCGTTCCACCGTAGGGAGGAAGCGAATACGAGATCGATTTCCGAGATCGAAAACTCGCCCATTTTCCTTCCCCGATCACCTGGTTGATTCCTCCCATTCAGACCACCTGGGCTAATTGTGGTGGCGGTGCAACAGGCGGCCAGTCTGAACTGGTTTTTAGGGAAAATGTCACCACCGTGGTGTGACTCTTCGGGTTCGCCTTTGAATGCGAATTTATGCGCGGCTCGTTCCGTGGCTGAAGGCATTTTTTGCTTAACTTTTTTTTTACCTCCACTGCTACAGGTGCTACTGCAGGTCTCGATGTAAGTTATCGCATGAATTGGTAGTATTTTACCCCACGGCAACATTGTAGCCAGATCAGACCTTTTGCTTTAAGTGAATTCATTTGGAATTAAAATGCGACTCACTACGGTGCGTTTATACGGCCGGATCTGCGTGCTCGCGTGTGGAAAGCGTGGAGGCCATTTCTTCGCGTTTCTAACACCCCAGTTCCGTTTCCCTTTTCATCCCTCTAAGCAAGGGCACGAGAAGGCGTGTCCGAAACCGGGCCGAAGTGCCAATTGCGAACCGACCAGGGTTCAAATTTCGAATTGGCCCGAGTGGGAATGGAGGCGAGTCCTTACTTAAAATTAAAACCCACTCCCAACCGGCAGCGAGCTAGCATAAGTAGGCGGAATGTAGGGAAGGAAAAGGCAAAAAAAAGAAGAAAAAAACCATCCCCGACAACGCGCCAACTACGATCCACTATGGGACGCCGCCGGGAATGGAGAAATATTTTTATGATTTTGTATAACCGTAAATATAAACAAACGGACGTGCCGAACGGGCCATGGTAAGGCAAGGCAAAAAAAGGGTTTCGCACTTACAATTAGTGCGTGGAAATGGGTGTTGAGTTGGTGTGCAAGGTTGCAAAAGAGGGCGGGGGTTGTGTAAAACGGAAACCGTCGAAAGCCAATACCGCGAGCGGTGGAGGCTGCTGGAAGTCGTCAAACCGGGGACTGTTCCCACTGGCTTGGGGAAGAGGAAAGGGAGCGGGGAATCCCCACCATGGCCACATCCTGACAGCAACACTCGGTTCGTCCACGTTCGACCTTCCACACAGTGTGGCGGTAATTATTTAATCACTTTGCCTGTAGAAGAAATTATTTAAAATTAATTAACATTCATTAGAGCGTTTAATTAACGGATCGGTGGGCTCGGGTGGCCGTCCGGGCGCTCCGTCGGATCATTTTCAATCGTTTCCCACCGCCACCGGCCACGCCAAATGTAATGGGCAGACCGAGGGGACTTTAATAGCGGTGCAGATCGTAATTCGATTCGATCGCGGTTCGGTGGTTCGGCCGGCTTAAGCTCCTCTTCCTGCTTGCGCATTCAACGGTCGGGTTGCAGGTGGAACCACCCCCTAGACGGAAGACAAAAAGCACCCCAACACTTCGTTCAGCGCCCCCTGCGGTCGCCATGCTGCCGATTGCTAATTTATGAAACATTGCTTATAAATAAGCCACAAATTAGCTCATTATGACGGTGCCAATCATTAGCCCCGGGAACCGTTTCGCCACACACACGCGCACACGACCCAGGACATGGCGTTTTGCGTGCGTTACGAGCACTTATGGCAGCAGGGGAAGCGACCATTAAAGCGGGCTGGACACTCGTTAGCCTGCGCCCGGGAACCTCCCACATTGCGCACGAATTGCACACGCGTGCGTACGCTCTTTTTTTTTTAAATCTCCTTTTTAGAGGGAGGAAAAATGAAGAAGGGATGGGGTAAACGATTGCCAGGAAGCGCCGGAACCGGCCCATGGGCAACAAAACGACGCACAGTTGGCCGTTAAACCCATCGGTTGCTTGTCGTAACGGCCGTTGTGCTCATGTTTGGCCCATCTTAATCATAAACCATCGCGCTTCATGTCCGATCATCTGTCGTCGCATCCATTCCGTGGGAAGGTAATGGGAATGCGAACTCACATTTATGCTCATGTAAACGGTGTTTTTTATGCACTTGAAGGATTTCTATTTTTACCTACGCTACGGTGGAAAAATATCTACTAAATTCAAGCAGCAAAAAAACGGCCTTCTTTTCGCTCCTAATTTCCAAACATTTGTTTTTCACAATTCCATAACGTAATCCATCATAATTGAATGGTGAAACCAATTGAAGGACATAAGAAAAAAAACATGATAAGCCGAGCTTCAAATCACCCCAAAGGAACAACACACTCACAACTCACACCAGTGAATAAACAAATTTAGATGATGTTGTTTTCGCCTCCTAATCCCATTAGAATAGCTCATAGGAAAACCATCGTTCGGTTTTTTTTAATTTTTCTCTCATTCTCTCCTTCTCTCTCTCTCTCTCTCTTTCTCCCTGGTTTTTGATTCGATCTCCTCGTGATGCTTAATTTGCTAAACGCGTACCAAATTGCCCTCATTACGAACGACAGCCCCCTCGAGGGCCCGCATGGACAAGGATACGCCAGGTCGGGCATCCTGGCCCGCATTTGCATTCGCTTGAGTGTTTTTGTATGCGTGCGTGTGCGTATGTGTGTGTGTGTGTGTTGGTTGGCTGATAGCGAAAAGTGTGGGCCATCCACAGTAGGCCGTGATTCGCCGGAATCGCTGGCGGCTTTCTGCCAATTAATTCGCAAATAATGAAAAACGCATCCACACGCGCAGCGAACAGGGACGCAAGCAAAACGAAAAACAACGGCCTCTGTAGGGCGGTGCCCTCAAGGGAATTTCCATTTTTCTTAGACCCCCGAAGTACCCTCTCCTCCTCCTCCGCACTGCTGCTGATGCTTTTGTTTTCGATCTCTCTCGACTCCGGTGCTCCGTGCATGGGAAGGACGAAACGTTGTTTATGCTCAGGTTTCCACGTGCGTGTTGTGTTTTTTTTTCTTCCTCTTCTTTCGGTCCTTCGGGGTAGCAGGATATACCGTCGGGCTGTGTTTCCCGCCAACCGAATACGCCGGGGTGGTGTAAGTGCGGATTTACCGTGGATTTAGCTGCCTAATAATGGATCGGTGAGCAAGCGAACGAACGAGCGGCTACCCGGCATGTGCATAAAATGGAGCGTCATAAAAATGTTTGCCTGAAATCGGATATTTTATTCCAGCACCGGGGAACTCCGGGAAGCTGTTGGGCCGATGGTGTGGCACATTACTCCTGTGCTCGTCCTGACGGTTCCAGTGCAGCGTAGCGTAGCATGTGCATTGTTTGGCGGAGATATTCCAAAAAGGTAGCCAAAAAATCCCCCGTTTTTGGGCTATAGAAAAATGAAAGCCATCCCTGAATAGCCACCGGTGTGCCGCCTGAGATCGCCTAATCATCCATTTTGCTTTGAAAATAAAGTTATTTTTTTTTGGGCGAACGTACGAGTTAAACCTACCAGTTGATGGCTTAAATTTGAACCCCATTGTTGGTTACATTTGGTTACGTTTGCCTAGCGCTTCCTACTGATGGAAAATCTAGTGCCCGTGGGTGATCCTCGTACTCCCAACATCCAAACCACGGCTCATACTCTGCCTATGGGCGGTTCCAAACGGTGGGAAAAGGACCTCCCCATACACAGTCCAACAGGTTCTAAATACAGCATAACAAGTAGCAACAGTAGTAGCATCTTCATTTCACCCGGAAAAGTCCCATTTGCTCCCTCCGCAACCGGCGACAGGACCGCAAGCACCTTCACCAAGTGTGTGGTGGTTTCGAACCCCGAGATACGGTTCGACTCCGGTGAAATTGACTCGCAAAAAGGGGATTTTAAATATTCATGCCTACGCGTCGTCGAATCGAAACTCGTCTCGGTACACGCACGCAAATAGCATCAACAGCAGCAGGACAATCCACCCTCACCCGGGGGGAGGAGGCGCCCTATAAATACTTTATTAAACGCTGCGAGACTTCTGGTCTCTTGCATAAATCATGCTCTCGATTGACTGACGAAAAAGGCGCCCGATGAAGCCGTTGCCGTTTGCTAGGCGGATAGAAAACCTCCCAACGTGTCCTGTGCTCAAACGAACGAGCTGGGGGAGAACATCCGCGCGGGATTATGATCCTGGGTTTCGATTCGATTCCACCCAAGCATCTGGTGCGCTCGTCTCCTTCGACAAACCCCAGATGGGGTTCACCGCGGTAGCATACGCGTTGCGACTGTTTATTTCCCACCCGAATTTCGGATGCTGCTTCTTTCATGTTTTCATTTTTCCATTCGTTTTTCCCATCGACGAGCCAAAAAGGCCGCATCAATGGCAGATCCCGCACGTATTGTCGTTTAACCTCACGAAGGCACATCCTTACAACAGCAACAACAATAAGGGTTGTTGTCACCGAACCGCCTCCAAAACCGCCGAAAACCTCGCACCGTCTCGCCGAAAAAGGGTCGCCAGGACATCTTCATCCCCCGGGTGGGTTGCTTCCCGGGTGGTTGTGGAATCAACCAAAAAAAAAACAGAACAACAACAACACCGCACTATTATCGACTTTACGCGCGTCGCCGGCGTCGCTGCCGTCAAAACGTGAACTGATATTTTATTTATTGTCACCACCGGGCTCGCTCCTTCCACCGGCTGGCGGGCTTAACGTTCTCGTCACCTTCCACATTTTGCGGCTGCAGCGCCAGCATAAACGCGCCACGAGACGCGCACACATAAAACACATCTAATCTGTCTAATGTTATTACGCCGTATTACCGACCGTCCGATGTCGGGAGGACGAGTGTGCCGAAACCTCCCGGGTTTTGGTCCCTTTTTTTTGCCTGTTCCGAGGGTTTCCCGCGTTGTTTGTGCGTGTTTCCCCGCGGCTAGCAGGACTAAATCAAGGGTGGAGGGTTCTAGCTCGCGAGGTTTTCGATAAACAAACGGTACGGTTACGATTACCACCGTCGGTTCTCGGTTCGTCTCTTCGCGCCTCCGGGGGTGGATATCGATTCCGGTTCGGTAATAAAATAATGCACCACGCACGAGAGGAAAAACGGAACCGCTCGAGAGCAGATGCTGTGTTGGGGGTGTGTCGAGGGCATGGAATGGCATGAAGGAGAATTTTCGGTTTCCCAGTCAAGCGGAAGCGGTTTTAATAAGCCCATCGAGAGGGTGAAGGATCGACTCTGACAAGCATAATTAGATGGTTTCTATTAAAACCAGAACGTGTATTTACATAGCACTGGCTCTCTGCACGGTTGTAAAATTGGTTAGAATTTCCCTCCTGTGCGGATATTTTTCCTTCTTCTCGGAAAGCAAACCACCCTTCCGATTCCGCTAAACTTCGTCGTAATGAAGTCAATATCATCTCATCCAGACCTGCCATCCCCCCATGGTTTCCATGGGCGATGGGCGTAAATTAAAACCAGCGCATCCTTCGATTACACCGAAACCCGTCAATCGGCCAATTTTTGATTGCAATTTTACGATCGCAGTTGGCCGTTTTTATAGGGCGACCATCTGTGACCAGCCCGTTCCGAATATCGTATCCGAATAACTAAGCGCTACCCGGGGCATGTGTCACGGGGATGGCGAGTCCGGTTGCTTGTTATTAAAAATCGCTCCCCAACAGCAGCAGCATCCTGTGAAGCGATTCGATCAACCGAAGCGATTTCCCGGGTGAGGAAAATGGATAAAATTCCCTCGCCTGATATTTTTTTACGTTTCATTTCGCCAAAAGGACGTCATTAAATTTTACGAGCATAAACATTTGACCATTTCGTTTTGCTGGCTTTTTTCCTTTCATCCCCCCGTGAGCAGGAGTTTGAGGCGACAGGATTCGAACGAGGGAGGCCCGCTCGCAACGATGCGAAGGTTGCACTAGAGGGTCTGGAATCCGAACCAAAGCCAACCGAACAGCCGGCGTCCTTTTGCCCATCCAGATCGAACCGGTTCAGCCAGTGTTTCCCGGACGTGGGGACGCCACTAAAAAGGGCCCCTCCCCCACACCCCCTTACACCATGGTCCAGCAAGGGGAGAAACGCCCGTTTGGCTTCCGACTGTCACTTCCGGCGTGTGCCGCCACACTACTACCACCAGCCGATCGTGTCCTTCCGCGGCGCATCCTGCAACCGTTGCTGCTGCTGTTGCTGTACTGCAGCGGGTTCGTCGATGGAAGCTGGTGGCGTATCGCCGACCTATCGCTGGAGTCAGCCCACATCTATCGGGATAATCGCAGTTACGAGCTGTGCGGTGATACTGCCTTCTTCACGGCGTACCAGCGCGAGTCCTGCTACGATAATCCGGAGCTGCTGAAGGTAAACGAGGGCAAGCGGGAACAATGATTTGTATAAAATTCTACGGTTGTTTGTTTTTCTGTTGTCCCTTTCGCAGGTGATCATTCATGCCGCCAACACTGCCAAACATGAGTGCCAATCGTACTTCCAGAACAACCGCTGGAATTGTTCGGCGAAGCGTGGTTCTGGCATTTTTTACGGAAATTTTGACGATAAAGGTATAGTAATGTTTTTTGAGTCTCCTTACGAAAACGATAGCCTTTAGAAAGAAAAAAAAACACCTTCCCGTATAACAATTGTGTGCGTATAACAGTTGGGGTTTAGTGGCACGTTAAGCCTACTAGATAATTTCGCACGTCAAAGTGACAATTGTGTGGTATTGGCTTATTTCTGAAATCATGCACTCGTATCATGGAACTTTCTCTACTCGCAGGCAACCGCGAGACGGCCTACCTAAGCGCCATCAACTCGGCATCGCTCGCGTGGACAATCACACGGTTCTGCACCAAGGGCGAACTGTCGTCCTGCCAGTGCGATCGCATGCAGAAGAAGATCCGCAAGAAGCACAGCAAATGGACGTGGGGTGGCTGCTCCGAGGACATCCACTACGGCATCAAGCAGGCGCGCCTGTTCACCGATCCACAGGAAAACCGCACCACCAGTTTCGGGTTGATGAACCTGCACAACAACGAGGCCGCACGACGAGTACGTAAGTTGGCCGGGAAACCGTCCGTTCGGATGCCCGCTAGTGTCCTCAGGTGATAGAGCGATGGTTCGCCTGCACTGTGCCTCATGTGTGCGTGGTTTTGCTTTCAGATATTGCGCTCGAAGATGGAGAAGGTGTGCAAGTGCCACGGGATGTCCGGTTCGTGCACGACGCGCGTCTGCTGGAGGCGGTTACCCTCGATGAAGCTGATCGCCGACACGCTCGGTTCGATGTTCGATGCCGCGGCGCAGGTTAAGGTAAGTCGAGGGAGAACATTGGGAGGCGATTTAGAAGGAGTTTCCATTCATGTACATTGCTTACCCAATCCCACAAAGCAGCCCGCCAAGGGCATGATTAGGAAGCTGGAGCGCAAGGATCCCGAGTACAAGGAAGTGAACAAGTCCGATCTGGTGTACATTGCCGAATCGCCCAACTATTGCGAGGAAAATGAGAGGTATTAGACGTGGTTCGGTCGACCACGATCCTGCAGTAACAACTAACACCGACCTGTGGCTTTTCCTTCCTCAGCTTGGGCATCTTCAGCACCCGTGGACGGTTCTGCAATCGGACGTCGTACGGCATCGAGGGTTGCCGGTTGTTGTGCTGCGGCCGGGGCTACCAGACGCGCATCCGCAACGTGGAGGAAAAGTGCAACTGCAAGTTCGTCTGGTGCTGCTCGGTCAAGTGCGATAAGTGCAGCATGCGCAAGGACGAACACATCTGCAATTGAGGATAGCCAAGTTAAGAGCGAGATAGAGAGAGACAGAGAGAGAGTCCATCATGAGCCGTCCCTGCAGGGAGGGTGCGAACCCTGACACCGTAGAGAAACAGGAGGAAATTGAAAAACCATACGAAATGTGTAACTATTTATTCAAACATCGAAGCATCTCATCACCATCCGTCACGCAACATTACCTCCCGTCATCATCATCATCGTCGTCCGTGAGGGAATCGTACATTAATGCCGTCATTGAACATGGGAAATGCATTCAGCTTGAGTACTGGAATTTCGTTTATTTCGTGGCCTCTTTGCTCACCAAATGCCAACGAATATACCGCTAATTTCCCATCATACACGTCGTTGTAGCGTGTGTTCCCGTGAAGCGAAGGAAGCGTATCCGTAAAATGCGAAATCAAATAATTGTCACACGAAAACAAGTTTAACAGAAAACGTGCATTTAAGTTCAAGTCATCTCTGGCCAATCGTTTTGCGTATCGGCAAAAATAGAGGAAACAAAAAACCACCCCGTAGTGAACCGCACGTAAAAGGACATCCTTTCCTGTAGGATGGTGTTAGGGTTAGTGTAGTAGAAAACGCATTTTGAATTTCTGTGATTTCATTTTAGAGATGGTTTTTTTTAAATTTTATTTAGCAATAAACCAAACACCAAGACGACGCGCTGCGGCCGGGTGTTTGTTGTATTATTAATATCATTATTACTTTCTTTAAATATATCGGTAAGCGACTAGCGTAAGGCGTAAGCGTGGGCAAAACGAGGAGAAGGAGACCGAGGTGATGATTTGTAGAGAGTGAAAAAAACGAACCAACCTCGAATGAAACGAAACGCTGTACTAACCGATTTCCCCTCGGTCCCGTTTTCGCTTTCCCGTAACATATACGGACGAGGATCATGTGTATTAATTATTTATTAGTTTCCATTGGCCCCCCCAGTGCATATCACCTATAGGTGTGTGGTGCACGTGTTGATGGCTTACATTAAAGCACAAATTTCCCGCTCCGAGCACTCTGAAAACCATACGGCCATCTGTCACGAATTGGCGTTCGTCTCCTTCTGCCTCCCTCCCCACCCATCCCCTCGGCTCCGTTTATAATCTATTTTGTAATGTGTAATAATGGCTAAAACAAAACTTACAGTACGACAAATAAAGTATTGCCCTTTCAACAAACCAAACAAACGATGAATATTTGTCCGGGTTCGTCGTTTACACGCTCGTTGTAGTCACCGAACCGAACTAGCTCCAATTGCTCCAGCGCTGGTCGCGTGCCACGGGAAAGACTTCAATTACCGCACAAGCGACGAACCTCGACTGGAAGATGGTTGATGTCGCTTTCAAACAGGCTGTGTTTCTATTCTTTTTTACGCGCCTTTTTTCGGCATTTCCTTAACCTCGAACCAATAGGGGATTACGTTTTATTTCATCATACTTTATTGTTCATGAAGTTAGTATTTTACAGGGCATCTCTCATCTTATCCGAGCTTTTTTTTTTCGTTCTTCTTCCCTAGCGGTCTTTTTCTCGCACGCCTCTTCTTGATCTTGATCGTTTTGTTATATTTTTGGGTTTCTTTTGGGCTTCGTTTTTTCCCGTTCGCAATCCATCATTCATATGTGGTGCTGTTGCTCGCTGCGCCTAGCTTCTTCGGGCCAATAGTTAAATGTAATGGATTTCTAGATTGTTAGCTTGTGTCGTCGGTATTAGTACTGTAATAATGCTGCTTGTGGTCGGTTGATCGAGGCTGTTTTAATCACAAAATTTGATCACCGAACCTGACGGCAATGAGTAGGATGAAATTGTAAAAAGTGGAAAAAATGTAGGAAAAAATCCACCCACCACCGGTTCACCGGTCGCGAGCGCGCGGGTTACTCTGTTTATCTTGTTATGTTTTTGGCTTTATTGCACCACTATATTTGTTGCTGTTTAGCATGCTATGATTTCGTTATCGTTTATTTAGTTGCACATGTGGCTGGTTACTTGATCGGTATCTGCCTGTTTTTTCTTCTGACTGCTTCTTCTGTAGAATTCACACACATACACACAGCCAACTGCTTCACGAAGATCAAGCTTAGTTGCTTTGTATTAATTTTCACTTATTGTATTCATTTTTCTTCTATGCGTCCATGTTTTGTTATGTTTGCTTGCCAAGATTAACGCCCCCTCGTGCACATCCATTTCTACGTTCGAGATCCGTTTTTTTCTTCCTCTTCTTCGCATTTAACATTCATACCACATTTCTCCTTTAGCGCGCTTTCCACCATCCTTCTGCATGTCTTTTTTTTGTCTCAAGCACACCAGCAGGAGTTTGCTTGTGCGTTTTTCATAAGAAAATTACCGCAATTTTCATACCCATTCTAATTGACTGTACTATTACACGTAAACCAACATAGCAGCTTAGCGACATGTGCGGTTGCCATGGCGACATGCTGACGGCTATCTACGATCCTGGTATCGCTTCCCCTTCCCAAACCGTATCTCACGGTATTCGCGTTCGCCCATGTTGCCCGTTTAAAAACGTTATCATTTTAGGATAAAAGATGAAAGCCCGCAGTTTTTATTTTTATTTTCATGCGTTCCCCCAGCACGCGGTCTGTTTTAATGTTACTTCTTCCTTCCACCCTTCAGGCATCCACTAGAGGGGGTTTGTATTTGGTAAATAACACACACATTCATCGATAGGTGTCCTCTCTGTTTCTGTGCTAGAAATAATCACTTTCGGTAAAATCAGGTCAACGTGTCGTCAAAATATGCCCTATATATTTCTCCTGCATCGCTAAAATATCCATCAACAAACCATAAATCACGGTACGATGCGAGATGCATGTTCGAATAATAAAGGAGGGGGGTTATCCTTTTCATTCTTTCCCCAGAAGTTCCCCGCTCGAACGACAAATTTCACCGCCAAGGAATAAGCGAATGGGTCTAAAACGGGCTTGTACACATGGTTGGTTGTTGTTGTTTTTTTTTGCATTTGCTTCCTCCATCCTCCCACGACCCAGAACACCCAATAGCTACCTACGAAATACACAATTAAAACACACCATTACGTCCAATCAGGGGCGGCGATAAACGAGCGCTTCCGTTTTTTTTCCGATGAGTATCACACAGTTTTCTTTGCTCCATTATTTTTCATTTCATTTTGCACAAACCCCGAGAAACGAGAGCTGACACCACGGGGGACGCTTGCGAAGTAAGGCATCGGAGTACAGTAACGGTGGATAGGGTCCACGTAAAAGAAAGTAGGGGTAGCTGTGGCTCAAACACGTCTGCGCCTAATTCGTGTGCCGCCTCCCACACCCCGAAAAGGAACGGAGCGCTCGTTTATCACCCTAAAAAACGCCTATCTATTTGCACGTCGTCGTTTTTGGCGGCAACAGTAGCCTAGCTTACAGTACGTCACATAAAATACTTGTACTTTCGAAACAATGCTGTACAAAAAAAGGTACACACACGCATGACTCCTAGCTATAGAAAATGCTGCTTTTTTTCGCCGTTAGTCGCCCGCTCACTTTCCACCCCGTTTTTTTCCCGCGTAATCCTGCAGTCCTGCTCTTATTCCCTAGCACGTTACATACAAATAACACCCACACATGGGATGATCGTCATTCTCGTACGTTTCTCTAAGGCGCAATCCCTACGCGTCATCTTGTGCGAAATCTGATTGGGTTCATTAGTTCAACATCTAGACTTCTGGCCACGCGTGGCCCATGTTGTGTTTTTCGTTATAGTCACATTTTGCATGTAAGAATTTGACCGGACATGAAACTGCTTCCCCGACTAGCGATGCACTCTAACTACAATGAGCTAGAGGAGTCATAAGCAAACGTATGATCGATTTGTGATGCATGAATGTGAATGTGTTTTTTTTTTGGGGATATTTTGTATTATTTTTGATAAATGCTCGCATCGGAGAAGAGGTGAACTCAGTACGGATCAGCGCTCCCTGCATCGTATCGCTTCCCGGAGGAAGTAAAAACGAGGAAAATGGCTAGGTTTGGCACATTTGATAAGCTTCAGCATGCTCCTGAATGTTAGGGGGGGAGAGGTGGAACACAAAAAAAAAACAAAAATAAAACAACATAAATCGTGTATAGAAACGGAAAATATGTACATTTCTTTATCCTGCAGTTTACAGATCCGTAGCGCGTAACACGCCCTTAGTTACAATAATCGCTTCTGCCCGCTTTCGAGCTGATTCTAATGCACTAATACAGCATTAAATTTACAAGTTCATACTATTGTCAACCTTCGGCGTGTAACATTAAGGACAAATTAACGAGAATTTGTTTGATTAACGTCTGTTCAAGCAACGCAAGCAGCTATAATACGGGACGGGATAAGAACGTAAATGGTCCGGAAATAAAATGCGCAACTGAACTAAAATTAAATTGGCTTCTTTATTTTATCGATACGCACTCGCTGGATGTTGTGGGATTAGTCAAATGGATCCGTTGAGATGGCTGGATAGCTTTCAGAGGCGTTAGAATTCGAACGAACACAACGAGAGTGATCAACAATGTACATTGTCCCAATGAGCTTTATCTTGGTACGGGAGAATACGACATAGAGCGATAGTTTGGTCCGCGAGCTCGTGGAAAATACACTGGACATTCGTCCTCCTGATGGTAGAGAAAGAGATTTAGAGGCCCGAGAGAAAGGGAAAGTGAATAACTGCTGCAGAAAACCTGCACTAGAGAGTACTGACTTACGCGAGACGAGAAGGAAATTGCTGGGAGAAGAAGTTCGGTAAACTGTTTTGTACATGGGTGTATTATTCTATTCGTTAGCTTTGCCTTAAATTTCCCAAGCACCCAGTGCTGCCTTTGCCCACTGCCCGGGTACATTCAGGTGAAGGACACTGAGATAATTCCTTTACTTATATGTACACGCGCCAGTACAGTACACGCGAAACATACACGACGACAGTAGGAAACGACGGTGTAGTATCACTTGAATTAAAGTGGTAGGAACGAAATTTTGTAAAGAAAACACTGCTCACCGTGGCGCACAGGTCGGTGCGGAAATGGTCAGGCCCAATCGTAGAGTTCGATAAGCAAATGTTCGCTTCTTTGTACTTTAACGTACCGAATAGCCGTACGGGGCGGAATCTCAGCTGGGAGTTTTGCTTTGCTTTTTTGCACTTATCAAGGTACAGTAATCGTAAAAAACACGCAGCTTAAGTTACGTTTTTGTTGAATTCAGTGACACTGGGGTACATTAATGGTTAATGTTTTCTCTCTCTCTCTCTTTCTCCCTCTGTGTCTCTCGGTCGAAAGAAATACACCACGTGTTACACGTCCACGTTGTTTTAAGAGCAAATCGGATTAAGCTAACAGAGAATTTCGTACAGATTGATATGTTACGATATTTTTACCATTTAACACGTTCTTCATGCGAATCTCATTTCTTTTTTACTGTCGGTTCAAGGCTTGCCCGTTCATTCCGCTTCCTTTAGCAAACCGCTTCCCCATCACAGAAACAAATGGTCACTCCTGAATTCGGTACCATAGCCAGTTTCTCTTGTTCCGTTATGTATCTCGCCTGTTTGCTCCTGGTTCCTCCAAATTCCATTTAAAGCATCAAACATTCCTAAGACGAATTAAACTCGGGCGCACAACTCTAGCACGTGCTCGTAAACCTCTGCTACAGAAATGAGAAAGAAACGCAAACGCAAATCAAATGCAAAAGCTTATGTATGTCTATGAGCACTGATTCCTTTATATAACAAAAGCTCATCAAAATGTATTAGCAAGTGAAATCAAATGTAATGTTCCTCATCATCCTTCCGTCCCAGTGGCGTGGTATCCTTGTTAATCCCTATCGCAAACGATGCTAGTTAAGTATGACGTGCCTCCATTCCCATCGATCCGCGGTTCCAAACGCTCACTCATTCCCAACAGCAAATTTTCCTTCCCGACGGGTTGTTTCTTTGAATAGACTTTATTACTTTTCTTACCATGTATGCGTGTGTGTGAGTTTTTTCTTTCATTCTTCACCGTACTTTCGCCTTTTTTTCGTTGCCTAACTAAACTTGCATTAATTCTTAGCTACGTCTTACCCTAGCCTTACGTAACTTATTATCAGAAAATAGCACAATGTTGTCATTTCTATCCATTCTACGGTACACATCGAAACAGAGCATTACACAGAGAACGCCACTGTCCGCTAGAGCTACCTACTTATCAGCTCGCACCTTCGGTACGACTCCTGTTACTTCTTACTTGTTTGTTTCGTGCATGAAAGATTTTACGTTCCTGTCAACTTTTGTTTTCTCGTTTAGCGTTTTTTTCTTTTTGCTTTACCATCGCTTTGTTTCGTCCTTTCGTATGAATTTAATTTGTTTTATTTGTATCGAAAGAGGCTTCTACTTTCCCACTACAGGCTAAATGCCTTGCCGGTAACACAGTCACACTCACACGCAAACACGCACACGGCACGCACAAGCATCTTCTATATGGCTCATGCTTTTCTTCGCAGCACATTGCCGGTAACAGTTCATATCGCTTTTCGTAGCATCTCATCCTTTTCCTTTCTTTATTCGCTCCCAAATGCTCCCAATAATCAAGTGGAAAACATCGAAATGCACACAAGAACAGAGCGACAAACGTGTGCTGGAAAACTTTTTAGAAAAATATGAAAATCGGTAGTTCACTTCGCATGTAACAACACGTCGTATCAAGTAGCAATGCGTAACAGAGCCGGAAAACAGCAAGGGTGAAGACGAGAAACGATTCTTCCAAGGAATTATTTTCCAAACATGATGCTATACCGCTCATTGGTTAGCGAATAAACACTAGAACGATCAACGAAAATAGTAACAACATTACTAACAAGACCATTAGACACTTTGGCCATCCCGAGTATGCACTCGGTTCGAATTAAAATCCCCATCACAATATAACAAGCAAACAGTTCAACGTGGAAACGCAAACGTTAAGTAAAGACGACCCAACAGAAATAAAGCTTAGCCTCGGCATCCAACTTTCTCCATCCTGAACGAAGTAAACGGAAAAACAAAAACTTTAACCGACCCGATATGAACAAGAAAGAAAAGGACACTGTGTTATGTATCATTTTTACCAGCAACCAGCTCCATTCACTTGTAGCCAGCAATGCCAGCGTACGGGCGGGCTGGTATGAAAAAAAGGATAGACGATGCGGAACCTTATAACGTACAAAAAAAACATTTACAATCATCCTAAACTAGGTGCAGCTGTACACGTGAGCCAGCTTCCTTCGCCTCCTAGCCCGTGCATTTTGTTTCGCTTCCTATTCCCACCACATCACACGGGCAGCCTCAAGAATAGGGTTTTATAAACTAGTTCCCGCCACCCGCCCCCATAGCTCCAACCAAAACGCGCGTGAGTGTGTTTCTCTCTCTCTCTCTCTCTGTATCTCGGACAGCACACATCGTCCTTTGCCGGCACCATCTACTGCAAGTCCCGCCGAAAGCTGTCCTCGTCCATCGGATCGATCATGGTGCTCGTGTCGGACAGCATCTGGATGCTCTGGAAATCCATATGCCCGAGCCCAAGATCTGCTTCGAAGTCGTCTGCAATGAACGGGAACGGGTCAGAGTCAGAGCGTGTTTGCGCGGATGATAGTAGACAAAATAAAAACGTCTACAGGCATAAGGTTTTCCTTCAACGGGTGGTGGATTTTTTTTAGCACGAACATGTACGAACGTACAGCGAGTAATGTTCGGAAAACATAACGAAATGCTATTGTGACGGAAAGGCGATTCGAGAAGGGGATTTGGGTTCGTTTTATTCTGGTGCATCAGTACGGTACTTACCCCTGGTCGAGTAATCTGGAAGTGAGTGAAGAATGCATAGCAATCATTAGCAGTTTACAGATGAGAGGGTACGATGAGAGGGAGTTTGCATACAGTGACGATAAGGGACGGGAAGGATACAACAGAGAAGCACGCACGAGCAGGCGTTAGATTGGGACTGTAGGGTGCCCATACGTACCTGTGAAAACGATCTCCGGTATCGTCGGTGTTTGCGGTTCGATTAGCGATTGCGTGTTGGGCAGGCTGAGCAATGGTTCCGTGGTCCCGTTGAACATGTTGTTCATGGTGGTGCTCTGCATGCTCTGCATGTTCTGACAGTTGAGCGAGTTAAGTTGGGTCGTTTGCGATGTCGTCGTTTGGTGGCCTTGGTTGTGCCCGTTCCCAAGCCCGGTGTGTGTTCGTATACCGAGCCCGTTGTTCATCGTCAGGTAGGTTTCATCAAACTGGAAAAGAGCGAGAACGAAATGTGATGAGTTAATGGAGTGAAGAGAAAAACCACCCAGTCTTCCCATCCTGTTTGGAGTTTCGATCTCTTACAGGACCACCAGCATAGATTGCCCGTACTTACCCCACTAAAGACCATCTGATTCGTGTTAAAATCGGTGTCACCCTGTTGATAGGAAAAATGAAAATCAGTCACAAATATCGAACAGAATCGAGAAAAACAAAACGATAGCAAATAGTTCGTAAATAAGTGAAGGCGCAATGTTGCGAACATATGCGGAATGAAAATAAACGAACAACTGTAAGCCGAAAAATTGTCTAGAAGAAAACGGGAACTAAACGAAGAGATATTTATGATACATGACCAACAACGACAAGGAGGAAAATGTTACAAAAAAAATTAAAAACAAAAGGCAAAGTCAATGGAACAGCATCGAAACGAAGCAAATGCGATGAAAATGGTAAGGTTAATTCAAAATAATCAAAAAGCACTACATTTTCTAGGGCGGCAAACCGAGATCGCTCGATAGAAGGCATGCACACAAACGAAAGGAATAGCCAAAAGCAATTGAAAATGTACAATCACGAACAAAATGGCAAAAAAAATATCACCAAAGTGGACGAAAATCGGAAGATAGAGCACAAACATGGAACAACAAACATGCATGAACCACAAACCAACGAAAGAGAATGTTTATGTGAGAAAAAAGACAGCATATCCTTTCAGCTATGATTTTTTGATAATTTTTCTTCTTCGTCAATCTCTTTCTCACGCCTATGAATCCGGATATATACCAATGTATAAAAAAGTAACCTTTTTGTCGCAAAAAAAAGCTATCATCCGCTGGTAGCCAAAAATTGTTGTTAATTCTATACGATTTTGAGCTCATAGCTGAAGGCACGTTAGAAAATAACACAGTACAAAAAGAACCAAAAACTGAAGCAACACAATATTGAAATCAGCTGTAGCCAATCGCTTTGGACGAGAATACGGCTAAGCTGCGAGGCGAAAACAATGAATTGCCTTTGGTTTGCCAATGTATTAAGATAATTTTTTTTACTATTTTGCAATTCATACGCCCTGTGAAGGAAACCGACCAACACACTCTGCACAGCATTGACCGAATGTTTCCCACACTTTACAGCAAACCAAACGCTAAACGAATAAAAACACAATAGAATAGCGAAGAAAATCCACAAAATGTAGCAAAACTAGATTGTAAAATTATGTTCTATAATTGATAATGGGAAAAAAGTAGTTAAATTGGAATAAAAAAGTATCAACCTGCACTTGCGCGGTTAATGTACATCCGGACTCTACTAAACTCTGAACCAGCGTAGTCCAGTCCTGAAGTAGGATGATGAAGGTTGTGCGTTTTCGTAGTTCGAGTTTTTTCGTTCGATTTTGGTTTGATTGTAACGTTTTAGTTTTGTTTATTTTTAAGGCGTTTTGTTCGGCGAACACACATGGATTCAAAAGAAAAAGGGGTAGACGATAAATAGTAGCATTGCATTAATCAAGCGTTGTTTAGTACATTTTCACAAAGATCGGAATGTTGATGATGACGAGGTACGCGTTAGACAACAAAGTAAAACGAATAACAAAGCCAGTTGAACGTGAAGTTAGGAGCGGGTATAATCGAACCGGAAAGTAATAGTTGCACACAAATTCGGAGGACCGAAGGATGTAGGAGAAGCAGTAGCAATAAAAAAGGACCAGGAACGGGACGCTTGGAAAGCATTAGAAGTCGATCACCGAGTAGCACGGTCGAGCACGAGTTTGTATTGGCTCAATTTACAAAAAAAAAAGGAGACGAATAATTCGTCCTCTATTGCACCATTGACACTACTGTCGAGATGATACAAACCTATCTCTAAAAAAAACCGGTGATTAGTATCCTACTTCCTATGCACCACTCTAATTCTATTTATGAATTTTCATTTTTTCAATGAATGATGAAAACTGATACAATGATGATGGCAAAAGGAATAACGTAAAAGTTCCAACCAGCTGATCCTTTCGCAACAATTAGCTTCGAAAAGTGGCCAGCGACTGCAATGAATCAGACACACATATATTCCGCGAGGAAAGGTACGACAGACAGGAAAGTAAAGCGTTCAAATTTTGGATGTTAAACCGAATGAAAACCAAATCACACAACGCAAGATCTATTTTGCTGAGAGTGATGAGAACGAAAATAAAAATACAAGACAGCACAATATACGGCCAATCGGTAGAAGAAGTAGAAGTGAGACAGAGGAACGAATGCGAACAGAAGAGACCTGCATGAAGATAGTGCAACGATATGGTGGACAGGTGAAAAGATAGGATCATATGTTGAAATGGTTCCCTTGAACGATGGAAAAGACGTAGCTGGAGATGATGTTGGATGGTGGTTCAGAGAACGCAACGCATATGCAACGACATAGAAACAGGTTAGGCACAGAGCGGCGTAACCATCGTTCGGCGTACTAACCAATGTTATGTGCTCCAAATACTGTGGTAAGGTGTTTTGCACGTAAACGTCACTGGTCGGATACTTCTCATAGGATGGTCTGTGAAACATAAAGGCGAACAAGCAGCAAATTAATATCACTGTAGAGAGCCCACAGCACCGTTCAGCTTACCCATTGTTACTGCCCACCGTGTGCGACACGGGACTACAAGGAGCACTTGAGTTGGAATCGGGATTATTCACGAGTGCAAGTCCCGGGCTGGAACCAGGACTGGGTCGCGTTCGATAGTCAGACATTAGTTGCTGCAATGAGAACAAAAGTCGTGAGTCTTCCATGCATGAGGATATACATCACCACCATTCCGGGAGATACTTACCGGGGACATATTGCCGTGAGATCCGTACAGTATGCTTTCGGGAGAGTTCTGATTAGGCGACGCCAAACCGTCGGTGATATGGGTGAAGCTGTCGTAGCTGATCTGATCTAGGGTCGGTATTCGTTGCTGCTGTTGTGTCTGTTGCGGTGACTGTGCCTGCGATTGCTGCTGCTGCTGCTGTTGGCTAGTGTCATAAGTATTGTTGACCTAGCAAGGATTATATCGCATGATAAAAGTTTATTATGCAGAAAATAAAGGTTCACATCTGGTTTATACGAAATAAATGGAAAGAGAAAACATTTTCCCAGCGTCTTGCTCGATGACGTTACGACAATCTATTTTTTTCATTTTCAATTTGTATTTCGTTAGCTAATTTGACTCGATCAATCGTTACGCAAAGCGCATAAATACGGGCAGCAAAGTAGATCTACGATTACGTTACTCTCTGGATTAGTTTAAAATAGTTTAGCAGCTAGCGTACATTGCGTTTAGTTCAATTATATTCGACTGAGAGGACGATTACAGCGTCAGAAAATATAATATGTTTTGCTTTTGCATTTAAAGAAAACTGTAGCGACAGTATCATATGCGCACAAATTACTTGCCAATGAAATGTTCCTAAACATGATCATATAAAACTAAACAAAAAAACGTAAAACACAACAATCTAGCAGTTCATATGATTCGATTTCGGGTTGGAAAAACTCGAAACGCCTGAAGGATGCGGTAAACGAACATATCGAAATGAATGGATAGAAAATAATAAATAAAATTATATACCTTTGACATAAACGAATATCTATTACTATCTGGTACAGATAAAAAAGGCTGCAAAAAATTAACGATGAAAGAAAGAAAAAAAAACAATAGTAAATATAACACAACACGTTTACAGGCAGGCTGCAATTGTAAAAGGAAAGATCAATGCATGTGTGGCAGAGATGGTACGTGAGCGTGAGTGGATTGTGCAAAGAGTGACAAAGAAGCTACAAAAGATTTAAAAAATAAAAAAAAATGAAGAGACGCGCGACAAACGGTGGTGTAAGTGAAATTAAAACTTAAACAGGTATAGAGAAGAGATCAAACAAAGCGATACAAAACGATAAGAAAGTTAAAAACAGATACAGAGCGTGTTGGCAGATGAAGACAGATAAATAAAAGAGAGATACAGTGCAAGAAAAGCACCAACAAAATTACAAACAGTGGTAATTCTAACGAAACGCGTTGCGCGTTAGAAAGATAGTGCAGTGGCTGGAAAATGTATATGCTGGTGCACATCTACAGCGAGCAAACAATCTTGGCAGCGAGAAGCTTTTACGCTCGCTTAACAGTAAGAGCTAAGCTTCAAGGAAGAACCCGAGATCTGCTCGCAATCGACACTGATCTGCTGGCTATTGCTATTCCTTAACGATTCCTTTCCCCTCACTCTGTTCCTTCTATTGTTCCTCTGTTGCATTTTCTGATGTTTGGTGTGATGCAGTTTCGTTTCGTTTCCGGTCTTTGGCCACGCGCCCAACACTCACCTGACTAGAGATGGTTTGTGGTTTCGCTTTCTTGCTCTTGTTAATGCCATTGTTAAGAGCGGTGCCGTTGTTGCTGTGATTGACGGTGTTGACCAGATTCACGTTATTTCCCGCGATCGGAGCCCCCCCACTCGGACTACAGCTGATGCCGCTACTCGTCGGGCTAACCGACCCACTGTTCGAATGGCTGGTCGGAATTGGGTACCCTCCCACACCATTACCACCGCCTCCACCGCTACCACCACCACTGCCAACGTTGACGCCACCACTGAAACTGTTCGCCCTCGGGTGGGGATGATGGTGATGGTTCTGTATGGCAGAGGTTGGCGAAAGGGACGAAGGCGACGTGCCCAGGGGACTCTGCGAAAAGGGTACAAATGTCACCAATATGCTTCACGTTCCTTTCATGTTGCAGAGAAACACCTACCGGGCAGTAGCTGTGGTTCTGTCCGTTCGGATCGTACTCTTGGTCCAACGTTGCCGGATACATGGAGGGAAAACCGACGGAGGTTAGATCTGGCAGCGAGCCCGTATTGCTCGGTATGGGTATCTGTATGCTATCCGGGTGGTTCTGCGACGGATAGATGCTAAAACGGGGAGCAAACGGTTAGCCCATCTGGAAGCTGATCCTCGCGAACGGATGGCTCACTTGATTCCGGGTAACCTCGGCAGCGCCGTAGAGGAGCGTGACCGTATGTCCTGCGTCGATCCGTTGTCGTGATTGCTGCTAGCATGATGATGGTGATGATGGTGACTGTGGTGGTTGTTGGTCATGTGGCTGTTGTGTACTTTCGAAATGTGTTGAGCATTTGAAATCTTCCTTTGCACCGTCGGGCTTAGCGTTAGGGGTGAGTGAGTAGACAGATGGGTGGCGTCTTGTTGCTGAAAGTGAGCAAAACGTGTGTGAAACGTCCGGTCCCAGACGCAATGGTGCTCGCTTGATTCTACCTGATTTTGGCAAAGGCTCTGATGGATAGCCGAATCCGAGATCGACCGGTGCCAGTTATTTTCTATCGGTGGAATCAAGTGGACCGTGCTATTTCCATACGGTGACGTGTCATGGTTTCGGCTCGCCTGCCGATTACGCATGGGACCGCCAGGTGTTCGTCCTGCGGGCGATTGAAAGGGAAAAAGAGAAAGCGTTAGACAATCATTCAGTGCCACAACACAGGAGAACTATTACCATTACCTCTCGATTCCCTCGTGTGGCTGGGCGTACTTGCTTTGGGTGATATCTCCTTTTTCACCTTTATCGTCTCCGGTTGGGTGTAGGGTTTCAGTTCGGTTAAATTAGAACCATCTTCAGCCTGAAATAGAGATGAATTCATCAATTAGTCAAGACGCTCTTTTTCGTAGCCAACGCGTTCCTTAGGTTCGCTTCACAAAGCAAGAACAATCCATCGAAGAGAGCCTTCAAGATAAGAAGAAGTGATCATAACATCATAGAAACATTCGAATGCTAATCATTCTCTAGGGTCTCTAGGTTCTCTAGGGTCTATCTACTTTCGTCATGCAAAAGTATCATTTGTTGTGTAAACAAATATCTACCACATTGAAAGGTTTTGGGCAAAAATCTAGCAACCACCATGCGCCTCCATCGCTTTGAAGAAACACTTTCCTATCACCAAAAAAAATCAAATACTATCTCCAATTAAACAAAATAATTGGCTTTTTTTATCATGAGCACATGCTTTCGCAAAAAAAATCACTTTCGGTAGAAAATTGAAAAACAAAAATCGATAAATCGCTAGCAATATGCTTTTTTTTCTTTCAAACAAAAATGGGTGTCCGATTTACAACGTTCAGGGAAGTGTCTCTTGGTAAAAGGAAACGTAACGTTTCCCAACGTGATATCAAAATGACGATTTGAGTAACAAATGCATGCATTCATCTATCGGTATGAGTTAGCTAATCAACAAGAGAACAAAAGAACAAAAGTTAAGTAACCCATCATCGGACGTGCGGCACACTACTTAACGAATCGGTGACTCGTGTTTGCTAACATTCATCTTCTACAGGGTCCGCAAAAAAACAAAACAACCAAACCAGCCGAAAACGTAACAGGAAGGTAAACAGACGCGTTTCGACCAAACGAAACAACTAACAACAATTGGCGAACATCAACACCAACAACGACAACTACGACAGGCGGCGAGACTGTCGCTCGTGGCTATGGAAATCATAAAAACCTTTTCCTGGTACTGTTTGTTATCATTGTTGACGTTGGGCAGGGACCCGCCCCGGAACGTGCCCAGGCCACCCGTCGTCGGTGACAGATTGGCACTCTTCGAAGCCTGAGACACACCGCAAAGGAATGACGGCACGATGCGACCGCAGATGACGATGATGGTGGTGGTGATCGTGATAATGATGACGCGTACGAAGGTGATCGCAAACGAGCCGGCCGATCGGCGAAGAAGCGGGTGTGTTTGGTGAGTTTAGAGAGGTGTGACACCCGGGCCCCCAACACGGATGGGTTGGGAATGGTTTTTTTTTTGGTTGTTCAAATTGTTGATTCATGCCGATCCGCCCCAAACGACATGGGATGGGTGTTGATGGGACGGCCCAGGAATTCCGGAAGCCAGCGTGACGCAAGACGGGCGAGAATCGAAAAGCAAATCAATGATCAACAATACACAAACAGAAACGGAACGGAAGGCATTCGGTACGAGGTAGGTGTTAATCATACGCCAGTTTTGAGTTCTCTGCTAATTGGATTGGATTTTCCCAATTTTCTATGATGTAATATTAATAATCGCTTTGTCTTTTAAACTCTAAAAAAAAACACATGAAATAAAGCCACAACTGTAGTCCGCCCAGGATTCCAGCTACATCTTTAAATAGTGCCTCTGGCATACTCATTACCGGTATAATGTCCACGACACCCTGTGGGCCGAGTGTTTGCCAAAGAGTGTTTCAAGAGACAACGACGTCGTGTGTCAGTGACTCGAAAACTACAGCGGCGTTGACAGCAGATAGCACAAACCCGAACCCCGGCAGGCAACAGAATATATGGATCAAACTCGTCTGCCAAACCAAAAAAACCCCACCGATGGCCACCCCCTTTTGCAGCCTTCTCCTTTCGCTCCAACAACTCCGCCAGCGGCGATGACATTTTAAAGCATGGCAAAAGATTAATTAGCTTTCAACGCCCCAACACCCCCACGGGGGTTTTGTCGTCGAAATGCGAGGGAACGAGCTTATTTTCGTCACAAGCTTCCCGGAGCAGCCGCCGGGCGGGCGCACAGTTTCCAACGCAACTTCATTAGTAATTTCATACGCCGGAAAAGTTGATTGATGTTCACTCCGCTGCCGATATATGGGGAAGGAGAAACGCCACCAAAAGGAGGGACGGGACGGCCACTAGAGCGAAGAAAGGCGTGCGATATTGTTGTGAAAATAATCAGCGAGAAAATTAGAAACACAACCATCGTTATGGAAACGCTCGGGACAGGTCTCTCGTCGGGTTTTCTCGGTGTCGTATGAGCGTTTGCTCACGTTCATAATTATAGGTGCTCCTGTGTTGATATAAAATCAACACATACCCCCCCGGCCACGCAGCCTTTCTTTGTTTTACACCCCATTTCGCATCCAGCAAGGGCTGCGCCCGATAATTGCATTTCGATGTCGATAATTCGTTTAATTAGTGGACGCGTATCTAACCGGCCGACCTTCGCCGAGTATAAAGCACGGGGTCGAGAGAAGCAGTTTACAGTTTTCGATACATTTTCAAGCGTCCGTCCACGGTGCGTGGGAATTTCCAATGCGCAATTGATTATCCGGACACACTAAAACAACAACAAAAAAAAGAGCCCCATCCCGTCAAGCGACAAACGAAAGCAGAAAAAAAAAATACACAATCATCCGCCGCTCGTGCCCATCTCGCACAATACCATCATCGCGCGATCGGCGCAGCGCTTTTCCGCAAATTGGATAATTAAACAACGCAGCAGCAAAACTGCCGAGTGGGGTAGGAGGAAGGAGGGGAGGGGGAGGATAGGCAAACACAAATGCAGTTTGTTTTTCGCTGCATCCCGCGAGTTCGTGTGTGCGGAACTAACAACAAAGGCCACCCTCCCCCGATTCCCGGTGGTGTGTGGTCGTGATGGAGCGCTTTCACCATCACACCACCACCACCAGCGAAGGAAAAGACGAGTCCTGTTTGCGGTTGTATTGGGGGCTGGAAAAAGAGCTACAGCAGTAGGCCGTTTCGGAAACGAAAACAAGGGCTCGGCGGTTACTATACACTCTCGGCTTCCTCTACGGTACGGTTGCTAGCCTGGGTTCAGTTCTCGACTACACGCACATCGGCACAAATCAACCGCACACAATCACACGGTCGAGGTAAACAAAAACCGACGCGCGCGCTTTCTGCGTTCACCCCCACCACCCACCGGTTGCCTCCCACCAGTCCGTCGCTTTGTGCTCGTGTGCTGAGGGTGAGCTTTTTTTTTCAACCCCCCCATTGCCGCACTCAAACAAGCACACACATGCAAACGGTACGGTACTAGTGCCGCGTGTACGAGATATTATTTAAATACGTCTCCCGAAACTCGTTCCTTGCGGCGGTTTTTCCCTACCATCGGCGGGGGCCATTGTGTGCCTTGCGATGGAGGCGCAGCGATGAGAAAATTTAACACTTGGAGAGCACGAGGAGAGAGTGAGCGAGAACGAGAGAAGGAGAAAAAAAACGCAGCAAGCATTGAGCAACAAGAGACGCTTTCTGTCAAATGCAACGCGTACCGAATATATTGACAGTCGAAACACGCGTCGCCTGGGCCAAAAGCAACCGATAAAAACGGCTACTAGATCGATCGGAAAGCGCGAACATTCAGCGTGACGAAAGCCGAGTTCCACGCGAGCGTGAAATGAGTGACACACGCACGGCATGAAGCGGAACGAACAACGAAATGGTGGTGTGCATGTTTATTTTGGTTTTATTTTTTCTTCGGCTTCTTTGCCCGCCTTCTCCCTATGGAAATTGATTTCTCCATCCTCCCTTGCACATTGGGGGCCATCGCAACCGATAAGGAACGGCCCGTGTGAGACCGTGTGCGTATTTGTCGACGCGTTTCACTTTTATTCAACAGGTCACACACGGTCCATGGTCGTTGCCGGGTTTTGGTCGGTGGATGGTTAGATTAAACGACATTAATTAAACATATCGCACACTCATTCGGCATGCCGGTCACCAGGCGGGAGAGGGTTTTTATCTGGAGACCGCGCTCAGGGTGCCGAAGTAAATTAATTGAACCCTATTTGGATTACACGGACCTTTTTTTCTTATTGACCACACGAGCAAACAAAATGATTACGCTTTGCGGGAAGGGGTTTTATTATATTGCATCCATTCGGCGAAACAAAATACAAACAAAAAAAACAATAACTCGAGTTTCGAGTGAAATATTTCATTATTTTGCAAAAAACACTGGGCGCCTCCATGTCACCCTTATTTGCCTTTATAATTAAATGTAGCTGTTTTTTTTTGTATAAATCTTATTTCCATCGCTCATTTGTATTTTTGTTCCTTGAATGTAAGCAAGCTATTATTGCGTCATATTGAAATCACTTTGTCTGATCTCCTTTTCAAAATGTTAATACAGAAGCTCTTGTACCTCAAGCACGGCCAACAATAATATTACATTAAGACACTCAAGCACATTAACCTAAGCACTGATAAAATAAAAAGCATCCCCAGGCCGCGAGATTGGGCCTTCGCAGCAAAGCGATAGAGAAATAATTTGGGCCTCTTAAAACCTTCTTTCTTTGACCATCCTCACGGGGCCATTCTCTCCATGCCACGCTGTAGACGCAACCCCTCCACATCAATCAGCGCAACGGTGCCCGAAACGAGCCAGCAAAAGAAATGCGCAATAAACAAGAGTGGAATGACAAATGATGCAACAGCCACAAAAAAAAGGCGAAACGTTTGAGCCTCGTTTGCGAAAGAACTGACTGGCTGGCTGGCGGAACATTAAACTTATGGCGTTTTGCTGTTCAGACGGCTGCCCGTCTGAACCCCTTTTTTCGCTACATCATGCCCCGGGGCTTGGTGCGGGCTCAAAGTGCACGGCACAATGAAGAATCGTGCTAGAAACAAAAATAGCAACAACAATAAAAAATGGAGGATGAACATTTTTTCCTCCGTCTCTTGCTATAATTAAAAAGAGAAATCGCACCCCAACTAATGGATCGCCTTAATGTTCACTATCATCGAATCGTTTGACCTATCGCAGGGGCACCACAATCAAAAGCATATGCCGAAAACGATGAAACAAGATCGAACAACGGTTCAAACAGAGTACCACACCTCCTTGGGCGTGAGTTTGTTCTAAGACAGATCGAAAACGTAGCTGTCGATGAACAAATAGTGCTGCTGACCTACAGAGCGCAATCGGCTTTCTTCCATTTTGCACTCTTGCACCTAACCGTAGCGGTTGGCTGTGACGTGTCGGAATTTATTCCAATTCCGACGCAAATCCCTATTTTCTCCCGTCCACATTGTCCACTTACCACCCGCTCGAAGCTGATTTGCGATCGTAAATGGTACAGTTTGCACTCGCTCTAGCGCAGACGATCGATCGTACACCCCACCAAGCGATTGATAATGGACAGATCGTCATCGGTGGCCCTTCCCGGGGCCACCATTTTCCCTTCGTCACCCAGCGACCCCAGCGCCAGCGGCGGAAAAGTTTATAAATAAACACATTGTGACCCAACACACAACAGAACGCAACGTAAACAACAATGTCGGCCACCGCACACGCACACTACAGCGAAGGTAAACCAGCACCGTAGCGAAAACGACCCCCCTTTTAAGGGTGGGGGTTGGCGCACTCGGTGTCGGTGTACTTGTCCAAAAGTGCTGCCCCGTTTGGGGTGGCTGGTTGGGAGATTGAACTTGCGCGGGAGCAAAAAAACACGATCGATGGGAAGATGAGACGATGGAAGAGACAAAAAAATCCTTTCCATCTGTTGTTTTTTTCGTTGTTGGTGCGCTTCCACTTCACGGCCACTCGTCGACCTCTTCCCAGCTGACAAGCTCCCTCGTCAACAGGCACAGAGACGACGACGCCGCGACACCACTTTGGAAAAACGAAAAAAAAAACCATCCCTCCACCGATCGATCGGATCCGCGCGACCGAAGCCCTGCCGGATCTTGGGTGCGAGTGTTTTGTTTCTCGCCATTTTTCCTTTTTGCGACTCCTGTCTCACGTCTCCATAGATTTTTTTTTGTTTCGTTCTTGTTTTGCTTCACGTGCCACTTTGCGCCCGCTCGGTTCTATTTCGTCTGCCTCGAACACCGAACGCCACCATCATGCCACCCATGCCATTGACGGACAGGTCTTGGTGCTGTCTTGAGCGTTTTGCCGAGGGCAAATTTACTTTAGCATTGAACAAAACGCAGCACCAGCAGCAGGTTCGGAAACACAATTAGCTGCCGTACAGCGCGCGAACGCCAAATAATCCTGTGGTGTGGTGGTGCTAGATTTTTTTTCCTGTTTTATTTTGTTTGCTGCAATGCACACGGTAAAAAAACGACAAACAGCAGCAATAGAAAAAGAAACGGCAACCCTTTACGTAGCCTGACAGCTGACCTAGAGCTGACTACATATCATTATTGATGACCTTCGTCCTCAGGAGGTGGGTCCTTCACATGATCCGAGACAGAGGGAGACCATGCGAAATTTATGTAAAATATTCAAACGTAAAATAATTCCCACTCTCCATCACACACGATGAAGTCATTTGGACACAACAAAACACAATTTGTACTGATGCTTTACGCCCACCAAAAGCTAGTCGTATTGCCCAGCGAAAATTCGCATAAACTGCGTCAAACGATAAGCCCATCTCCGGAAACCCCCCAAACCAAATCGTTCGTCCGAATCCAAAAACTTGAACAGGAAAGCCCAACGCTCTATCGCGGGAATGCCAAAAACCAGCTTTCAGAGGTGTGTCACGTCTTTAATCGATGGAAGAACACTTTTGGGGGGAGAACACACACACTTCAGGTGGAGGCGCGTGAACCACGCGAAACATTGCGCCCTGTGTTGCGATCGTAAGGGAATGGGCACACGAAGGAGAGCGAGAACGAGAGAGAGAGAGAGCGTTCATGATCGGCGGATAAGTTGCCCACAGAAAAACCGGTCCCCAACGGTCCCCCCCTCAAGGAAGAACTTGCGCCGTTGAAGGTCAAGCTCGATTACGTCGTTTAGAATTTCGACGCGAAGGGACGCGCCACGGCGTTCGACGAATGATCACGCACTTGCGGGTGACGCCACGCGGACGTTCGCTACCCACCCGGCCGGCGTAGATCGGTGACATCTCGAGCATTGTCCGCTCGAATTCCTGCTGCTGGAGCTTCATCTTTTCCTCCTGGATCTTGATCTTGTCGCGGTACTTGCGCGGGTTCGTCATGTTGCCACCACCGGCGCACCTGGCGGTCAACACCTTTTCCACCACACTGGACGCAATTTTGAGGCCAATCTCACACTATCGACCCAACACACAGCGCAACACGCAACTCCACACCAGTTTGCAGCTTCCACACTACAGAGCACGCGATTCGTGGTTCTTTATCGCTGCAAACGCAAACGTAATCGAAATGCCACCGTGGAACACCGGCTCGGATCGGTTAGAAACCAACTAACTTTGAAGAGACGCACGCACGCGCACATACACACACACACACCCGGGGGTGGGTTTGCTTCAAGGGAACCCTTTCGCGAAGACGCCAGAACAGAAATTGAACGCCATCGCGATGCGCTGGGGTCTTGGGAGCTGCCGCGAGAACGAGAACTCAGCGCTAGGGGTTGGATTGAGTCGCTGGCGCACGCGCGCCTGGAAACGAGCGAGAACTTTTGCGCGAGTCACTCAAACTCACGCGACGAGTGACCAAGCGTGGCTTCTCGGGTGAAGATCTGCCGGAGCTTGCAACGAGTGATCGCGCGCTGTGAGAACGGAGGTGCGATCGGTGATCACGAAAACACACTCGCGCGCGCGATCGATGACATACATTCTTGCTGGGTTCCCGCATATTTTTTTTTCTGTCGTCCAGCCTCTACGACGTTGTTGGCCTCCTTCAACTCAACTTTTTGGTAGCCTTCCAATGGAACGAAAAGGAGCAGCAAAAAAAAAAACACCCCAACTCATCGCTGTTCGTTTGCGAAGGGGCGCGTGAGCTTATGCAGGTGTGTCGGTGGTGGTCGCGTATTTGTGAACCATCGTCGGGGTTCCATTCTAATTCACGATCTTCTCCTGGAGTTGGTTGGGTTTTCCATGCGGATACACCCATTTGGTGGCAATTAGGAGCCGAGAAAATGTATATACATGGGCGTTCGATGAGTGAAGAAGACAACCGAAACTTATCATACCCTCCACTCGACCGAACGGTTAAGGGATGAATGAGTGATGGAGAAGAGCTGACACCCCCTTGCTGACGCCATTCCGTGTCGCGTAAGGGAGGATCAATATTTAAGCAGCCAACACGACGATCGGACGATCGGTTGTGTGGACAAATGTTGCTGTTTTTTTTTGCTTTCGATGCAACGTTATTTGAGCAAAAAATAAACCCCAGTAAATTACAATCAAATGGCATGAATTTCCGCCTTACGGGGGAGGGGGGATGAGAAACTAGTGATCTATAGAGTGACAAAGCTTGTTAAAAATGGAAATGATTCGTCTCAATTAGTCAACTGTTAGCTGTAGTTAGCAACCCAATGTCAGGCCAAAGAAGGAAGACCTTCACAGTGTGGCGCCCTTTACCCAACGAGGATTATTAAAATCGAAAGCCACGTTTATATGCATGGGTCAAAAAAAAAATCACTCACACGAATGTCACGTAGATAAGGGCGCGTACAAATTCGAAACATTCAAATGTTCAGCGTTGGGGCTTTCCAAAACTGAGGCTGTTATACGAAGGGCATTCGGTAAGGGTAACGTGTTTGAATATGATAAAACGTTTGTAGAAAATTTTTAATCGTAGATCGGAAATATTTTTCTTAAGGAAAACATAAAATAGATGCTTTAAACAAACTTCAAATTTTAATTTTAATTAAATTTTTGCACAGTTGCAATTAGCTAGTAAACCTCTATACGAGCTTTAGGCAGCAAATTCAATTTTGACCGCACGAAAGAAGCTTTGATCCATTCGTCATAATGCGCCCGCTTATTAACCCCGCATGAATCTATTCCCTATGCTTCACATTCCATCGCCTTTGAAATCACTCGAACGGAATCAAACCCCGCGTCGAATCCAAAGCGGCTCCAGGCCAAGGCTACCAAGCGTTGCTAACAACACGTTTTCGACAGGAGTGTTGAGGCCGAATTGTTTCTTTTTTTTCTTTCGGCTTACAAAAAGGAAAAGGAAACACGAATCCCTTCGCTCTCCCCTTCTGGCGAGTTCATTTGCACCAGCGGTGAAGCCCTTACCAGACACCGCTAGCAGCGAGTAATGGCGATAAGTTCGTCTTAGCGATTGATAAGAAAATGCCAACGCTAAGGCGCACTCACACACTTTCTCTCTCTCTCTGTCTCGGGGTGGTTACTCTCGCACCCCCCAAGGAACATGGTAAAAGAGAGAGAGCAGCAACAGGAGCAGAAAAAAAGCACAACATTACAACACTCCTCTTTTTGCGGCATCCAACCCCACGCTAACAAGATGCTGGCCCCCTCCAAGAAAGGGGTTGTTAATACGCTCTCTGGAGGTGTATTAGTGGCCATTTCCTTTATTTTTTTTTTGCATCCAGAACATTCGCACAATCGCAAAGCATGGTGCAACTGCAACCGATAGGGGTAAAGCAAGCAGGTTAGGTTAATATTAAAACAAACGCCTCATTAGAATAACGCTCCCTCGAGACCGCATGGTTTTGGTTGCAAAATGTATGAAAATTCGCCTCAGTTCTTTTTCAACCCTGCACAAGGAACACTTCCCGCGTGATATGCCACGACTTCCGGTTTCGAGGTAGGTCTTCCGGTCGCGAAAAGGAGGGTTTTGCTTCCCCCTGTGAGCGCATACCCTTTTTCGCCCCGAACCGGATGCAATTCCACAGCAGGCGGAAGGTGTGAGAACACACACAAAAAAAGGGAAAACCACCACCCGTTTAATATGCACCACCCCTTTTTCAACGAAACGGAACTGCATGCCATAAATC
The DNA here is from genome assembly GCF_943737925.1 of Anopheles nili. NCBI lineage: Eukaryota > Metazoa > Arthropoda > Insecta > Diptera > Culicidae > Anopheles > Anopheles nili. Next base: position 9,841,221 of record NC_071292.1, read on the forward strand.
GCACCCCCTGCATTGGCCCGTTTCCCCGCCAATACACACGCCACCTTTGGGGGGAGGAGGAACCGAGAGTTCGAAAAGTTCCTAAAGGAGAGAACGAAGCCGGTGGTTGAGAGAAAAAGGGGGATATAAAAATGGAACCCCATCGCAAATTGATAGGCTTTCCTCGTGGCGGGTTCCCTCGACTTGTGAGTCATCTTGACCGGGCCTGGGTCTTGATGGATGTTGCTAATCCATTCCTTGGCAAAGGAAGGCCATCATAAATTATTAAAATTACACGCACACCTGATACCTGCCGGCGGTTCCTGTGTTCCTTCGTTCTCGAGGTCGCGCCACTTCCAGCACGGATTCCAGTGTTTTGGTGCACTTGGCTAAGAAATGGAAGCAGCGAAATCTCGGTGGTCGTTAATGCGAACAGAATGCTGGCTTAGAGACCGCAAAGTGACGCTACGTGTTGCACGTGTGCCATGGCATGGGGCCATCACTGAACAAACGCAAAGCAAATGGGCTAATGAAACAAAAACCCAGCACTAACCGACCCGAAATGGAATGGTTTTTATTGATATTATCGCAACGATTAACGGCCCATTTCTAAGTGGCTTTGGGTGTCACAAAGGGCAACGATTGTGCTTCTTTTTCTTTATTTATTTGCAGCGCAATCAATTCCATCGGTGGATGGTAATAGTACACAATTTAATGATTTCATGCCACCATGGCTTTCTAATGGATTCCAGCCGGTGGCAGATTGTAGATTCGTTTGTCAACATTACATCTTCGTCTATTCTTAGCGCTTTGGGCGCTGTAAAAAAGAAAAACCCCGCGGTGTGTGGGGAGAAGGCGCACAATATTTGCGTACACTATTCAACCACCCCGGCGGTAAATGGGGAATTCTAGCGTTTTATTGGCACGCAAGTGTCACGCAATCACGCGTTTGCTCGAACGCACGTCCGCATCTAGCGCCCTCTCTTTGCCGTGTCTCGAGAGCTTTAACAAGAACCGGATTAGAACCGTACAACGTGTCCGCGTTCCGGTGGTAAAAAAGAAAAGAAGAGGAAACCCCCTTAATGAGATCAACCTGCGATGCTACCGGTACCTGTGCGAACCGGTTTGGGTGGGTTTTTTTGTTTTCAACGTCGAAGGGGGGAGGTTGTGTCCAAAAAAAAAACCCACACTAAACAACCAAAGAAAAGGCTTCCAGAACAACCCGTTGTTTGTGGAAGAACGGTTGCGTGTGTGGCAGTGGCAGCAATGGGTGTATTACGCAAATCGCGAGACGAAAACCGGGTTGGATTAGCTGCACAAACATGCACGGGCGGGCTCTGAAGATCCACCGAAAGGCGCTTAATTTGGTTACTTCATTTCATTCCAAAAAAAAACACACCCTTCATGCTCCGGCCGGAACAACGCCATGACACAACGATTTAGCGCCATTTTCTTAGCACCCAATCAAACCCCCTCGTTCAACGCACGGTTTATCAATTGCGAGAATATTCCTGCTGCTGTTTGCTTTTCACCGTAAATATCCTTCCCCTTTTTCCCCTCACCCCCCCCCCCCCTGATTTCCCAACCTCAATGTGCCGCCTCAATGAAAGTGCGATCCCTCCAGGCAAAATGGAAACGTAAACAACACGCGCAAAACGGTCGGTCAACACGACGATCACCGAGCGCGCGAACCATCAACACGCGGTGAGAGAAGACTTGTGTATTGGTTTGCTTTGGCTGGTGCCGGGGGTGTCTTATCAATGCGGTGCGAGCGATACGCGATCATCCGCCGCGTCGGTTCGAGCCCTACGGGCTTATCACACACCGGCCACCGGGTGATCGTGTCGCGCCTGAAACGCCCGAAACGCCATTTAATAAAAATGCCCGGGCGAGGGTTTGAAGTGAGACGCCAGTACCCGGCGGGTGAAGTGAACCCAATCAAACGAACGCATTATCGTCCGCGCGCGGCTGAGATGCCAACGAATCGACCGAAACTGAGCGAACAACAAACAAATACCACTCAAACGGTGAACTCATGGTGCAGGGGCGATCGATCGGATCGTTGGTGTGCGTTTTTGATCGTACGGCCACCCTTCCGACTGATGTTTGCGTAGCGCCATGCGTGGAACACTCGCATGGCATGTAAATAAGCTGGCCGGTTTGAATGCGCGCGCGCGCTTCTGACAACAGTAGCGCAAAACGTCACGCGGATGGGGCCTTGCGAGGTTCAGGGATGGCTTTTTTAACGCCAACCATCGAGCTTACGGTGGGAAAAAAACCACGTTCCAAAAATCGATGAACGGACAGCATATCCTCGGGAAGGAGTTGCAATTTGGTCGCACCACCCACCGCACACGTGTGTATGTGTTTCGGTTAGTTTTTTTTTTCTAGCTGGCAGGTGCACAAAACGATCGTGGGGACCCATCGAAAGGGTTCGCAGGGGGTGCGCGGGAAAAACAGGGATGGCAGAGTTGTCCTCCCGTTGGTTTGCTGCTGCCGGTGCTGCTGCTGCTGCTGCTGCTAAACACGTTATTTATAAATACCGAGACAGCCCCACGAATTGTACGCGCGCGCACCCTACGTTTTACTCCCCACCAAAGAAGGGGGGTGGTATCGGGCGGAGAAGGAGCAGCCCCCCATTACACACCCACATCCCTATGTCCCAGGTCACGGGATGAAAACGGGTTGCTGCACACAGGCACAGGGTTTAGAAAACCAGATCGATCCTCACGATCGCGACGAAACACGATCAGTCAGCTGAGCAGTGTGGCGTGGTGTGGGCACGGGGTGGGGGGAGGAGAATTGTAGTTTACCCTAGCAGGGGTGCAAAAGTCCTCGTCGTCGGATTTTGCATGCATTCCTGCAACGCTCAGAAGTACCCGCGAGGTGCAACTGTGGAATTTTTTACACCAACTGCAAGGTCTTCCTCTCGATTTGAGCTCGCGATTTGGGTGAAAAATGCCCACAGACCACGCCAACAGATGGCGTTGTATGGCGAATGGGTGGAAAACACACACACACACACGATCGAAGCGATTACTGGGAAATGATTTTCATCCCCTTGCAACACCAACACCGGCAACAATGGGTGCCGTTCCCAACCGCACCGATGCCGGTGATCGGTTGTAATTAATGCCTCATGATTATCCGATGACGTTTGCATAAATTAACATTATTAAATCGTACCACGTAAAAAAAAGCCGCCCGAGAAGGTGGTGAAGGCGTGCCCATTTGAAGGCGCTTCCCTCTCACTCTATACCACCAGCGATCGTTTCGATTGGTATCGGGAATGGAGCGATTGCAACATTTTATGGCTTTGGAATAGCGAACCAAACAAAAAAAGCAATCGTTGATTTTATCATATTTTGATTATTTGCACACGCGCGCGTTCTTGGGCGGCAGCGTCGTGCTGTTGGAGGGTTGGCAAAAGAAATATTTATTTCATACCGTAGCGTAATATATCCGCGATTTGAGCCATCAGGAGCCTTGCAGATACTCGGAACGCGGAATAAATGCCACCCGAGGCCGGCTAACAGCCACTATAAACGGCTTCGGAAACGTCACCTTTTCATTAGTGCACGGGGAAATCGAAAACAATGGCACGCTTTGATCCAGAATGGTGAAAAATAAGCACGCATATACATGTTCGGAATGACACACACACGCTAGTTTGGGGGTGATCCTGACACGGTGCATCGTGTGAATCCGTTCCGTAAATGCAAGAACCAAACGAAATGGCGGTTTTGAGTTTAGAGAGAAAGAGAGAGAAAGAGGGGGAGAAAAAAAAACGCAAATAAACAAACAAACGGGGGTTTTGGAAGGAAAATACCGCGAGCCGCGAAAAAACCACCCCCAAAAATGCCATACCTTCGACGTGACGTCCGACACTTCCCGCATGATCCTTTCGAACTCGGCCGTCTCCTCCGCCTGCTTTTGATTGTGTAGAGCAATTTTCTCGCTGAATTTCCGCGGGTTCGCCATCTTCGTTGCCGTGGTCGGTGCTTCGGTTCACTAGTTTTCCACGTTCGGCGTATTACTCTCTCTCTCTCTCTCTCTTGTTGCTGTTGTTGTTGGTGTTTTCTTTGTTTCTCTTCCCCGCAGCACCGTTGCGCACACGTGTACCCCCTGCGGGCAGCCCTTCACGTGTGCCTCGTGCTTTTTGGTCGACTTTTTTTTCTCTCACTTTTTCACCCCAGCCCCTGCACGAAGGACAGTTTCGTCCTTTTTGGTTTGCTTATTTCCGCGTACTGCAATTACACCTGTTTTCCACTTTCACGCCACGTCGTTTTTACTGCAACAGCATCGTTGGCAAGGACACGCTGCAACACGCACTGGGTTTTATTTTTCTATTTATTTTTTTCAAACCGTTTTATTTTTGCTCATAAACACACACGCACACGCACTTGCACATGCACTAGGAAAAGCTCACCAGCGGTATCGCTTCTTCTTACCCCGAATGCACTGGCGCAATGAATGCACGCATGCTGGTGGTGCGTTTTCACTAGTTTTATGCACCACTTCTGGCTTCTGTATCAATGTGGCAACCTCATTCTGTAAAACAAATAAAAAACACGCACACACACACACACGCCACAAAAGCTTCCTTTAATTTCAATTATCAATTTCAGCCACACTGCGTTTGCATTTACAAAAAGGATGATTCTTTTCCCGAACCGCACCACACGAGGAACCGCACGAAAGCACTCGAGGAAAATCGCGCTCGCTTTGTTTTTCCACCCCAATCCCCCGGTGTTGCTGTTGCTTTAACCTTTCCGTGCTGCATTCGAAAAAGTTCACCAGTTTTCCAAGCCTCCCTTCCGACACATTTTCCACCGTGGGGACGCATCGGATCGGAAAACGGTTCGCTCTCTCGCTCTTGTTTCGCACACCACGCGCTACCGATGAGCGTAAGCTCTAGCATTTTCCACACAAAACACACTTACTCGCTCGCTCTCTCGTTCTCTCACTGCTCCTGCAGCTGTGCTCCCCGTGCAGGGACACGAATGAAAATGGGTCCCCCTTTTGTGTGTGTTTTTCCCGATGCGAAAAGAAAAGTCGTGCCAAGTTCAACAAATCCTTGCCATGTTGGCCCGATTTTTTCACTCCCATCGCCCAGTTCCCTTCACATTGCACTGCAGGGACATTTTTTTTCTCATTCAGTGCCTGGAAAAAGACGACACCAAACCGCGGGAGGATTCGCACAAAAGAAGCAAATGGTAAACAAAAGCGCATCCAATCAGGCCGGGACAAGCCAGCTTGGCCTGCTGTGGGACGTGCGGCACACACGCGTTTTGCGATCCAATTTATGCTCCAATCTGTTGGTGCGCGTCGTCCTCGTGCAGCAACGCCGCTTAGGGGACAATTTTCGCCACGCTCCTTTCCACCGGGGTGGCTTTTTTTTTGTTTGTGCTATCTCCGTCGAGAAACCTCTCAAACGCACCGCACAACTTTGCCAACCAAACAACTGACCCACGAGACGGAGAGATAGATAGAGAGAGAGAGAGAGAGAGAAAGGAATAAAAATACACACTGAGGAAACGGGGTGAAAATGCTAGGACCAAAAAGGGCCGCCTGCACCACAGGGATGCCACAGGAAACGGAGTGGCACGAAAACGCAACGGCCGATGGAGGCGCACAAATGGCGTTGCTCTCTCCGTTGGTGGCCACCCCTTGCGACTGGCCAACTCGAGGAGGAGCAGCAGCGAAACCGCGAGAACTGGCGCCGACCGACCGACTGACCGATGGGGTCGTAACGGGGAACTGGATGGAGTGGACGGGAATAGGAGTGTAGGGATCAGAGCGATCTAAGCGCACACCATGGCACTGGATCCGGCACCGATCGCCAGGAAAAACATATCACGCCGATTGCACAACGCGAGCTCCCCCAGTGGGCGCACGTGTACGTGTGTGTGTGTGGGGGGGGGGGGGGGGGGGGTTTGTGTGCGCGCTCACACCATTTCACGCGGATGGACCGCGGAAACCGCGCGATCTCGCGGATCCACGGCAAACACACACACACACTCACACACGTAGACGAACGCGCGCGCGCGCGGGCACCCCCGTGCAAACGATGGGGATGATTTTTTTTATTCATTTCGTTTCGTTTCTATTTCCCCATCCCCTTCGTTGCTCTCTTTTTTACGCTGGCCCACCACTGGCCGCAGTCTCGGGGAGCTGGCTGTTGAAATAACTACTACACCGTGGGGTATCTCGCGCGCGCGTTCGCCTGTAAACCTTCTCCACCACGCACCACAGCGCCATTAAAATCTTTGCGCGGCCGCCTGTGTACTATACGCGCCCTCCCCCCCTGGTGGGTGGGCCACGGGTGGGTCGGTCGGTGGGTGGTTGGGGTGGCGTTGTGTTGACCGAAGGAAGCAGCTGGTGCGGTGCCGTCCGGGCCGAGTGAACGAGAATGAGAGAGAGAGCTGGTGCGGTGCAATGGAGGCGCCCCACGCAAACCACCCTCCCCCACCCCCACTCCCCTTCCTCTCAGGCTAGTACTACGCGGAAGGGCGAGAAAAGGGAGCGAACAAAAAATCTAATCCCAATAATTTTCAACCCGCTTCGGGCGGCTCGCGGGCGCGTATCACGCGGAGGGAGAATTGAAGTAACGAAAAAAAAAGGAAAGAAAAGGAACAACAACAAAACAACTACGAGTCCGCTGATAGCTGATAACGGCACCGTATAGGAATCGAACGAATTATTATTGCCGCAAAGTACAGTCCCGGATGAAAGGCTACACACACAATTCGTTTCATTCTTTGCCCCGTACGGTGCTGCGACTACGATGTACTCTCATTGCTCTTCTCTCTTCATCTCTCACTCTCGCGCGCCCTCTCTCTCTCTCTCACTTGCGCTTCATCTACGCGAGGGGTGGCGGAAAGTGGGAGGCAATTTTTCTACGCGTTTTCCGTATCGGTATTTTTTTTTGTTGCTTCCACCAGCCTTCACGGTTCAAATTACACAGTTTTCACGATCGAAACCAACTAAACTAACCCTGCGGACGGCAGCAGGAGCTTTTAGTCGTATCCGCGGGGTGAAAACTCACCCCCCAAAAGCACCTAATTTTTCAACCCCCAAGTACGGTGCGCGGTATGATCGGAAAATTGGACCAAAAAGGTAGACCAGATATAACAGCCATCCTGCGGTCGGTGGCCATGGCACGGAGACGGCGTACTCGTTTGGGGAACCGTACCGTCGACTGCTGTTGCACTACGCTTGCCACCCGAGAAGATGTTATGCACACACTGCAGAGAAAATTTGTCCATTTTTCTACGTTTTTCTTTTCCGAACGTTTCACACACTTCCTGAACACTAACTAACTTGGCTCTCGCGACCGCGCTCTCGGGCGGGTTTACGGGCGACGATTACGGGAAACGGGTTATCTCGGGCTCTCGGTGGTGACCTTTTTTCACTCTGCCATGCGCTGGGTACAATATTCTACTACAGTTTTTCCAATCATAACAAACATTTCGGATAACACGAATTATAATGTGGTTCAATCCACGGAATACACAGGGTGGCACTGTACGAATCGTGATGCTTGTGACAGCCCATGGGGCACCCCTCTGACGTTGAGTGCGTTCATTTCCTCAGCATGGTACTTTTTTCCATTACGAGCGCTTAGATAGCATGTAATAATTGAACCTTTAGCCGTCTACTAGCAGTAGAAGTATAGAAACTTCTTGAAATATGTTATACGAACAACATTTTCAGCTTGTTTTGGATTCGGCTGTTGTAAGCACCTTGTCCGTCGTGGTACGCTTCAATTTGTGAATCTTTTTCACCGGGCAGTAAATGTCACGAATCTAAACATCCAATATTGCCAAAAACACGCGTAAGAACACCTCTTCGTTCGCCGATAATCGAATCTCGTCGCGTGCACGTTGAAAAGTTTGCGTAAGTTTCGCGAAAAACTGTGAAAAATATCGGGCTATAGCTCCGAAGTGCTAATACGAGCTCTACCATATCCGCTGCAACTGACGCGTGGGAAACGTTGACCAATGCAAAGCGGATCGGTAACCAGTCAAGTGATAAGACGAACTGCGGATAGGTGAAGCGAAAAAAGATCTATTAAAACACCGCAGTAACTCTCGCATGAAAGTGGCAACAGTGGGAGGAACCTTTGCATAATGGCTACCCGTCGGCCACGCGTAAAAGTTGCAGCCAATCTCAGCACACGCCGGCCTGCAAAATCCGGTGCGTGTGCCGGTGAGCAGGCAAAACCGGAGGCTGATGTTTCCGTACCGAATGACCGAACCGATGCCCCATCTATGGTCGACGATGTGGCGAACTCAACGCCTAAACCCCTGCATTCTGTCCCTGATGAAGATTCGAATACGAACGTTACGAGTCCGGGGCCGGATAAGCGTGAGGAGCAAATGCAGGAATTCAAACTTCCAAGTGAGTGTGTTTTGGTTGCCCAAAAAAAAATGTGTGTTTTAAATGAGTAATCATGCCTATTTTCTGTATTTTTCGAATCCGCATCGCAGAACCGGTAGATGACATTGGGAGATCCGTTGCGTCATCCAGCTTAACGGGGATCGATGCATTCTCCAGTCCAGTCAATACTCACGTCGCCGTAAATCACACATTCGACGAGCCACAATCGCCAAGGAAGCAAGAAACACGTCCCCCGTTTCCCCTGCCATTCGGTCGCAAAAGAAATCGCACCGAATCGCTAACATCGAACAAATCGCTTTCGGAAGGTGTGACGGTCAACAAAGTCACCCGTAAGGTGGCCACCAAGCAAGAAGAGTCACAGCGCACCCTCGACAGTAAAAAGGAGATACGCAAGCGGCTGACAAACATCGAAAACGTGGACAAACAGAATCTGACCATGTTTGACATGATCTACTACAATCCAGTGAACAACCCCATGACCCCGCCGGCGCTTAGTAAGCGTGGTTCGCTTGAAAACATTCCCAAATCCGTCGAAGGGCGAGACCGGGGTAGAACACGAAGCCGCAGCGTAAGTAAATCCCGGTCGCCCACTCCAGCCCCGTCTAGCTCGGCGTTGCCACCGACTCCAAAACCGGAACCCGTCCAGCTGACACCTCAGCTAAAGCTTGGCCCAAACGGGGAGATGATTCTGGATGAAGCTAGCCTGGTGATCGAGAACGAGCGCGAGAAGGAAATGCGAGAGACGCTTGCGAATACGGATATCGTGTACCAGGACGAGTTTAGTGGCAGTATGTAATGGGTGATAGTTTGGGCGTTTTTGATACTACATTTTGGCCCATTCTGTTCCACAGATTCCGGCTACTACAGTCGCATCCGGCGAACAAAGGATTGGGATGATGATGAGACGGTTCGCTTCTATCGTTGTCTGCACACCATTGGGACCGATTTTTCAATGATGTTGACTCTCTTCCCAAAACGATCACGACGCGATCTCAAACTGAAGGTAATTAGAGACGGCTAGGAAACACCTTGACAAACACCACCTTGATGTTTAATCTTTGTTTCAGTTCAAAAAAGAGGAACGCTTGAACTTGCAGCTCGTAAATAAAGCGCTCCTCCACCCGAAGCAGTTCAATATCGACGAACTGCGGCAACAGTTTGCCCATGAAGATGCGATGCTCGAACTACAAAAGCAGGAAGAGCAACAGCGCCGGAAGGACGAGCGTGAGAAACAAGACAAAGAAATACTGAAGAAAAAGTACGATATTTGGTCATGCTTGCACAACAGTTGGTTGCGCTGCTAATGCGTGGTTTATTTTTGTTGCAGATTGTTGCAGCGGCTTACGAAAACCAACAATCCGCAAAGACGGCTCAGCAGATCGGAGCGAGTTATGACGGACGAGATGGAGCTCACGATAGAAGACCTGAAAGAGACGAAGCGGAAGGTTCCCTCAAGAAAACGAAGTATCGTCAAGCCAAAGGTAATAAAGGATGCTGTGCCGTTAGAGGATGCTTTGCCGTTGGACGAGGGTGTATCAAAGATGGTATCGAATGATGATGTTGTGCCGAAGATTGTGTTGGATAATGGTATGAATGCTGCACCAAAGCCGTTCGAGCATGCGAACAAGCCCGAAAGTGGTCATGCGACTGCGGATGTAGTTTTAAACGGTGGACCTATACCACACAGTTCCATGGGTCCGTTCGATGAGCCTTTTGGTTCCGAAGCGGACGATCCCGATGCACCGTTCGTCGTGTATGAAAAATCGGCTGAAAGTTATGATAACCCCTCGACAACGAACATGTCGATCGTTAAATACCAGTGCATAGACGATGAAGAGGATGCTTATCCGGAGAGCAACGCAACTGCCGACGAGCAGAACAGCACTGCCATCGTAGAGCAGTATCAGGATGAGTCAACAACTGTGATAACGTTACAAAACCTAGACGATCAAAGTCATACGACATGCCTTCGCACGGATGTGTCGGCACCGTTGGCATCGACGGTAATAAATGAACTGACGCCGGTTGAGATCAAATACGACGAATACGTACCAGAGTCGGATTTGGTCTTCCTTCCGGACGAACCGTCCAAAGCGAGCTCCGTTAAGGAGGAACAACTATACGCTGCGAAACCGAACCAAGTGGCAGATAGTGGAGATGATCACACCAACCCAGGCAATGCACCGCTTAACGTGCAACTAATAAGTTGGCCATCGAATTCGGGCACCACTTCGGAACCGTTACCCATCGTCGTGGCGCTCAATACGTACGGTTCGTCATGCGGCACTCTCATTATTCCCGACCAACAGCCACCATCGCAGGCATTGCTGTTGGAGCAAAAACAGGCGTCCGACCAACCCGTTGAGAATGAGATCGGAAAGCATGATCTTAAACACCAACCTAATGAACCGCCTGGTAATAGGGCATCATCGCCGTCACTATCCTCGGAGCAGTCAAGCTACGCTGAACCATCAGCGCTGGATCGAAATGAAGCTAAGATTGTGCCTGACATGTCACTTAAAAATGAAATACCAAACCCTCCGAAGACGAGCGTCGTTGAACCCGCTGATCAGGATGAATTTGTGGCTGAGATTCCGATGAAATCCGCCGCCGACGAATCACCTGATATGGACGATGCGTATGACAATGTCGAACACAATCCCACCGAGTCGGACGAGGACGATGAGGAGGAAGACGGTGGCTTTTCGCTGGACGGAATCGACATCAATTCGCTGGTGCTGGTTGAAAGTCAAGACACTGTCGATCCGAACAAAACGTTCTACGAGATTTACGTGTCGCATCCGGAGACGGGGCAACTGAGCGAGAAACCGCTCAACGTTCCAGCGGACGTTATCGAGAACATCCGCTTAATATTAGAGGCCGCCGATCGGTAACGATGAATCGATCCAAATCTGGTCCCTGTATTGCTATAGTATATTTAACGCCATTGGCTTATAGTGTTGATATTCGTTCCTATACTCATTTAGTGTACAGCTTATGCGTAGAAATACCACTGAATACTTTTCGTGTGATTTTTAATTTGTTGATGGTTTTCCAATAGCTAGAAATTTTGGCAAAATATAAAATACTGTTCTCGTTAAGCGAAAAGGCGAAACAATATGTTAAGCATCCAATTGCTTTTGGTTAATCGTAAGTAAGCAAATGAATTGCGCGTCACGTTTGTAATTTATTTGTAAATATATAGTACAGATAAGTTGGTTTATGTTACAGCACCTTAGTGTAAAACAATTTACAGCATCTGCCACTGAACTTAAAATAAATCATTCGATATTCCAAATGGCCAAGTAATTTCTATAAGATAAAAAAGTTACAACCTATGATTTTAACTTATTTTTTTTTGCTTTTTCGGCCTTCGTGTACAAACGCCACGCCGCAATCGGAGCCAATTGGTGCTCGTCTATACGAGTACCATTCCACACACGGTACTGATTGTGGAACCGGTGTCCGTCGTACGGCATTGAGGGTCGATACTCCCGCTGAAGTCCAATCGCCTTAGCCACTCGAGCGAAATGTGTGTACACTTTCTGAAAAAGGAAACATAATCGAAAAGCGCGTGGTAACAAGCTATCTGGTTGCGGTTCCTGAGACGAATCAAACTCGCCCGTTGAATGTTGATGAGCGATTAACAACAACAGATCCGCTTCGAATATGCGCAAGACACCATACTGACGCAGGCGATACAGCACTAGTACGGTCACCATGAGAGAGCTGGGCACGTTCAAAAAATCCTGCAGCTGATCGAGCAGATTGTCCGAGCAAACCCAACACAGCAGCTGCAGTTTAACGTCGAGCAATCGGGCCCGTATATCGGGGTCCGGTGAGAGAAGCTCCATAATAGGAGGCGGTGTGATGGTATTCGGGAACGTGGCGGGAACATCACCGACGCAGTGTGATTCACCATGGCTTCGCTGTGCTGCGACCACCAGGTGTTGTCTTTCATCGCGATGGTGGTATAGGATGATACCACCAATCCGGGATATAATCGGCTTGACAATTTCAAAGTAGTTCCCAAACTCGGTGGAACGGTAATCGAAATAGTATAACGTAAAGTGATGCCGAGCCCCAGTAAGTATGTTATACACAAATTGATGGTCTGCCTCTAGAAGAAACGCTTTCATCGGTTCCATCGGTGGATTTGCGTTTAACGATTGTTCGTCCTGTGTTTACAACATAGTACAGAAAAGCACAAGTAAATTAAAAAAAAACAAGCGTAATATAAAAAAAACATACGTACAATTTGGTAGAATGTTAGACTTGACGTAAAACACTCGGTGGCATCCGCCGGAATAGGTCTGTTTTTGTAAACACGTGCGATGATGGAGGGTATGGCAGCCTTTTGTAGCTTATTCTTAATCGGCAGCGTTCGCACGTACTCAACAAGTTTGTAATATATCTGGTAATGTTGGCCAAGACTCTGGTGGAATGGTTGCACTTCCTCGTACGTAAAGAAATCATTTCCAGCGAGCGTTGCCCACACGGCCATTTGAGGCCACCGAAGCCCAAGAGTTCGGACCAACGCTGGTCTGTTGTATCCGCGCGTGGTCAGTTCGTTGCAGTCCAAATGATCCGAGGACCACAGTTGCCATTCACCCGGAAATATTAGAAAATCGGTATCATGCGAAATAACCGCCAATGCATTGTGTTCCGTCGCGTATGCCGCTAATGCCTGGTCGCATTCTACATGCATCGATACGATGCATTTGCCATGCTGCATAGCCACTCGCTTCAGTTTGAGCTGTGTGTTATTGTGGATCTTGCGAACGCATTGTTCTACTATTTGCGCCAGAGGTGTCCGTCGATTAATTGCATCGATAACATCAATCATTCGATCGTACTTATCGTTTTGTCGTTTGACCCACGTTTCATACTTGATTTGTTGCACGGAGCCATCATAGAAAAAAACTAACTCGGCACCAGCTTTCGTGAGGCGCTCAAAAAATTCGCCTGCCTTACGTTCCATCAGCCATACCTGACTGCCGCATAGAAGGCTCTGTTTGTCGGAAGAAAACAGACCGAACAATGCCATCAGATCAATGACTATCAATGGTTTTTGGTTTCGTTTCAGAGCATTCCTAAATAAAAGGAAACCAATCAGCATTATTAGAAGCTTTCGCATTTCGATTAAACCACAATCCTTACTTGATCTCATTCTCTATACGTAGGCTATATATACCACCTTTCACCTTACGATCCATAAAAGTTTGCAGATAACGAATTCCCATCGTAAAAACAAGTCTTCCTAAGTGTAACTTTCAGACACTTCCAATAGTATATATCCAGGCAAAGCAAGGACTCTTCAAGGAAACTTTCAATCTAATAAAAATGATTATAGTTTAATTCGGTTACTCTTTAGTTCAGCCAAATAAGTTTAATATAATTACTCACATGTGCTGAAAGTACTTTTTAAATTCCCTTCAATACAGCTGAATAGTACTATTGTTTATTTTTGGTAACGTATGACGGCTTGGCCGTATGGTCAGTAGCTCTTTGTTTACCCTGCGATCGTAACATATACACCTTGACATTGTTTTTATTGTGACATTTTATCGAAACACATTTGCCAAACACCGAGGCAGTTTATTTTGAAATTAGTTCAATAAATGAGTAGCCATTCACCAGGTATGTAACAAGTAGCTTTTAAAACACTGAAGTTTCGTCTCTCGAAGGTGAGTTTGGAATTTTAAATTATGTACATTTTTTACTATATTGAAGCTATTTAGCTAGCAAACATGTCAAAGAGAGGAAGCGGCGGAACTGAAGCCGATTTGCTGGAACAATTCAAACCATTGCTGAAGGCAGATCTTGCGATACATGTGAAAAAGATCGAAGAAATCAAACAATGGCTCACAGCTGCCCGAGAGATGAAACCAGCGACGCAGATGTTGCTAATAACGGGTCCATCGGGCAGCGGAAAAAGTATTACGCTTAAAACACTTGCACAAGAGATGAAGTACGGCATCTCTGAATGGACGTCACCCGTCGATGTTGATCTTTTCTTCGACGATAACTACGATTTTGAAGTTGGCGAAGAAAAGAAAAGACGCCATACGCAAAAAACACTGTTCGATGATTTTCTTTACAAAACGTCTCGCTACTGCTCCTTGTTCAGTACGGCGAACGACAAGTTGCTGCTGGTAAAAGACTTTCCTAATTCCATGCTCACAACGCCGACAGAGTTCCATGATTCGTTGGAAAGATTTCGGGACAATAGCGTTACGCCAATTGTATTTATTGCAACCGATAGCACGAGCAAATCGTTGGACATCGCCTACAAGCTGTTCCCGTCGGCTATTATGGATAGTTTTCAAATCCATTTAATCAAGTTTAATGCGGTATCAACAACGCTGATGAAGAAAGCCATAAAGCGAATCTCTAGCATTATCAAGGAAGACAAGCAAATCTCTCAGTTGTATCAGATCGTTCCTTCGAAAGCAATCGAAGATGACATAATAACTTCTTCCCAAGGAGATCTCAGAAATTGTTGCTTAAACTATTTATTTTCTTGCATGAAATGTTCAATTGGACCATTACCAAAGCGTCCATGTCTCGATAGTAGCATCAGCAAGGGTGGAAAGAAGGCCACATCGAAATCAGCTAATGCTAAAGTGGGCTTGGGTTTAAATGAAAATTTAACTTTTTTGCATTGGCTTGGACGAATTTTCTATCCGAAGTGTACGTATCAGAAACGTGCCGTATATCTACTATATATCAGCAAGAAAAGATATTTACCATTATTGTTCCTTAGATGTACAACATGCGGAAGAGGTCAGATTTCTGCATTCTCCGGAAAGCATTACGGATAACTTTATGACTCAACCGTCGACTGTGGTATCGATGCTTCATTCGAATTACATAACCAGATGCTCGAATATACAAAATGTATCCCGCGCGGCTGAAGCCCTTGCTCTGGTTGATATAATCATGAAGACATACTGGGTATGATATGCATACTACGCTGGCTGAACAAAATTGATTATAATTACACTTTCTCCTTGTAGCATGACCAGCTGGCATTGTGTGGTTTAAATACAGCTGTGCGTAGCATGATGAGCTGCAATGAACCTCAAACCCCACACATTTGGCAGCAGATCAAAAGGAAAATCAAAGTCCAGTCGCACGACAAGTACCTTAACCGACAATCAAAATGTTTCTATTGTATAGTGCAATGGTATTTTTTTTGTATTTTTAGAATCCAGGCAAAAGTGGAGGAATGCGTAAGGAATCAAATAATTACTCGGCATGTTCCAACGAGGGTTTTTGCCACTGAGTACAGCGGGTACGTGTCAATTATTCAAAAAGATAAACTTAATAGATGTCAATATTAATTTGTATTTATTTATGAAAAGCTATGCAAAATAAAATATTGTTTAACAAAATAAAAAGTTATGCTACGATTGGTTATTGGTTTCAATCCATATTTCATGTTTCTAGACCGTTGGTTTTTGCTGGATTTCCTAGTTGAGTTTGTGTTATATGATCATGATACAAAACTGTGTAAAATTCATTCATGAGATTCGGCAACCATTATTCCGCAGTGCATTTTGAAGTGCCTCTTGAGTCATTATGTAATCAATCTAGTAGGCTGACAGGAAATAGGCGGCAAAATTCTCATTCATAAATTTTCTGTTGTGCCTGTCCGCCATGTTAATGCTACATCTTCTCGATCTGTGGGCCGGAGTGGTCGTGAAGCAGTGATATTAAGTGTTGTTACAATGTATATCAAGGAAGTAGGTGCCTTCTGTTACAGTGCTTCTTTGCCGATTGTTATTTACTTCAAAATGGTTTATCATGTGTTTTACAGATAATCATCGAAGGATTCAAGAGCTATCATCGGAAAATAGTCGTTGAGAAGCTGCACCAACAGCACAATGTCATAGTTGGTCAGAATGGGTCTGGAAAGAGTAACTTTTTCAGCGGTAGGTCATCCAAATTCCATTTGTGTGGCTATTTGCATGGATATTGAAATGCACTTCGAACCCGATAAGTTTGTAATGTTTTTTTATTTTTCTTTGCTGTTTGGTCGCAGCTATCGAGTTCGTCCTAAGCGATGAATACAATAATTTGCGCTCGGAGCAACGCGCTGCGCTGATAAACAAAGGCTTGAAATCTCGATCGGAAACTGCGTATGTGGAAATTGTTTTGGAAATGTCGCATAATGCGGTAAGATGGGGTTCAACAGCGTTCGTTTCGAGGTTTTGTGTTGCGTAACATGAAATCCAGCATTCATGTTTAGATCTGTTTTATTGCTTTTATGGATCGATTCTTATGGTATTCTTGCAGGAATCCAGTGGATCACAGAACATAGCACGTGTACGTCGTTCTATTGGATTTACTAAGCGTGATCAGTATATGCTCAATGGACATAACGTTTCTCGGAAGGAGATAAAAGAGTTCTTAGAATCTGTTGGGCTATCCAACTCCAGTCCCTATTACATAATCAAACAGGGTAAAATTAACCAACTCGCAATGTCTCAGCCTCGACAGTTGTTGGATGTACTATTTGAAGTTGCTGGTATTCGCGTGTACAATGAGCAATTATCCATTTCCATGAAAAATTTAAAAGCTTCAGAGGAAATATTTGGGAAGACATTGAAGGAGCGATCTATGTTGGAAAATAATCTGAAGGAATTAGCCCAGGAGAAAACGGAGCTGGAAAAGTATGAGAAGCTGGATAAAAAGCAGCGAGTGCTCCAATTTAAAGTACTTGAAAAAAGGCAACTAGAAGCATCGAAAATGCTGGCTTCTCTTGATCGTGACAACGACGTGTGGAAAGAAAAGCAGCGTAAGTTACTAGAACAAAAAATAGATTCGTTGCATCAAATTGCAGCTTTGAAGGAAAAGTTGAGCGAAAACCAAACGGATGTTTACACTCTGAACGAACGCAAAAATGAAATTTTGGAACAGCATCTGCGTTTGGAGGAACAAAAAGCGAGTCTCGACATGACAGTGGAAGCAATGATGGATGAACTGAACGGTGAAGCCGAACGAAAGTTACATGATCGTGCACAGTTGGAAAAGCTAAACCAGATGATCGCTGAACGTGAAAAGGCGTTGCAAAAGGTTTCGAAACAGTGCAATAAATTTAGAGAAGAGGAAGACATACTGATCAGCAATGTCATGGAGAAGGAACAGATGCGAAACGAGCGTATGGATAAAACGCGTCGTGGCATGCAATTTTCTAATCAACAGGCACGTGACCAGTGGCTAACACAGGAAATAGTAACACTGAGCGAACAAATCAGTAGCAAAAAAGGTAGCTTGCGTGAGACAATGACTAACTTAGAGCTAACTGCTGAAAAATTAGCAAACAGCAAAAAACGTATACAATCGGAGAAACAAATATTCGACAAATTGATTCAGGATGAGCAGTCATGTAAAAGCGATCTTGCGGACAAAAAAAAGAAAGTACAAGATAGCATTGAACTACGCGAATTTCTATTGAAAAGACGGTATCACGTTCAGCATGCATTGGTGAAGGCCGAGGAAGAGGTATCCAGGCTGGAAATATGCATGCAACAACAATTTGGCAAAGCGACCTTCCAGGGCTGGAAATCAATACTCAAAGCGTTGTCCATGATCGAATCAGAAGACATAAGACAGGGCTACTATGGGAGAGTATTGGAAGTTCTTCAATGCGAGGAGAATATTCATCGAGCAGTACAAACATCGGCGGGTAATAGACTATACCATCACATCGTAAAAACGGATGCGGTAGCAAATGACATTATTGCCATGTGCAACTTGCACAAGCTACCGGGGGAATTTAATTTTATGCCACTTAATCGACTGCAGCCGCCCGTTTTCAGATACCCGAAGGATAAAGAGATCACTCCTCTCATCTCTATGCTTCAGTACAGCAATAATTACGAACCCGTAGTGCGAACGATCTTTAGCAAGATACTAGTCTGTACTGATCTCGAAATTGCGTCCATGGCCACTCGAAGGTATGGACTAACCTGCGTTACTCCTGATGGGGATATGACGCGTACTGGGATAATAATGGGAGGATACCATGCCCCTAGAATATCAGTGATGAAACTCCATTTACGCTGGGTTGAAGCTAACGAAAAACTTTTGCATTTTAAAGACAAATTGGATGATGTGCAAAACGATATAAAACAGACAGATATATTAGTAAGCTCCCATGAGCAAGAGATCTTGTCCTCAGAAGCCACGCTGTTGAACATACAAGAAGAAATATCAACTGCTGTTTCTTCTCGTCGTACCTTGCCGGAGAAATGCCGCAAGCTTGAGGAGGACTGTACAGAAATGGAAAGCAAGATACGAAGATACAGAACCGAGCTGGACTTGTTGGAAAGGAAAAAGAACAGTTTGAGTATGGAATTGAATTCGCAACTTCTCGACGAGTTGTCGGTAGATGATCAGGTAGCCATTCAACAGCTCGATGTTGAAATCAGAAATATGCGTGTGCAGCAGCATAAGACGTTTGAAGTGTGTCTGAAGGCGCGGGGAGAAAAGAGCAAGTTGGAGAATATGTTGCATACTAATCTATATCCCAAACGAGAAGAGCTTGTCGCAGCACATGAACGGTCGGATATAGCACAACGGAGCAAGCAGTTACAAACGCTTAAGAAAGATCAGGAAATTTTTACCAATAAAATAGTTCATTTGCTTAGAAATATAAATGAAACTGATAAAAGGTAAAGGTATGGATAAATTGTCTTGCAATAAACTATAATTTCAATATATTTATTGCAGGTTGAATGAAGCTACGGAATTGGATAAAAAAATATCTGAAGAGCTGGAAAACTGGCAGCAAAAATTGAAGACGGTAGAAAACGCGATAACGGATGTAGATCCGGCAATGATATCACAGCAGGCGCAAAAGCATGAATGGGAAAAGCAATGTCACAAATATGGTAAAAAAATTAATGATCTCGGCACATTGCCAGCCATTGATCCAATATACCAGACAATGCCTTTAGCGGCTGTAAGTGATGATTAAACTGATTTATAACTACGTGGAGAATATAAAAGATTTTATTTCTAATCGTAGCTTACGAAGGAACTGGAAGAAACAAAAAAGCAAATGAACAAATATGGTAACGTGAATAAAAAGGCCACCGACAATTATTTGAAGCTGCGGCAACGTTATGATAAGACTGTTAAAGAAATGGAGCATTTGCGGCAAAGCAGGCTGTATATCGATCTTAATTTCAAGGATCTTCAGAAGCAACGGACTGCATGCATTCAAACTACCTTTGAATGTGTAAATAATAACTTCAGTGAAATATTCCGCGCCTTTGTTCCCGCAGGGTACGGTAAGTTGATCCTGCACACAAATGACGATTCCAACGTGGTAGCTCATGAGGTCGATGCCGAGTACCACCCAGACCATCAGGATCGTTACGTGGGGCTTGGCATAGAGGTATCATTTAATGGTACTGAAGGATCTTTGCAAGAGTTGAGGCAACTTTCCGGAGGTCAAAAGACAATAGTTGCGATCGCGTTGATTTTCGCTATTCAAAAGTACAATCCTGCACCATTCTATCTGTTCGATGAGATAGATCAAGCTTTGGACAGCCAGTACCGCAAAGCTGTTGCTGCTATGATACAACAGCTGAGTGAACACTCTCAATTTATTACAATTACCTTTCGCAGGGAGCTTCTGGAACATGCAAACAAATTTTACGGAGTGAAGTATCAAAATAGAATTAGTCGAATAGGCTCAGTATCGAAGCAACAGGCATATGATTTTGTCGTCCATGATGGTGTCGACTGATAAATCTCGACATTCTCTACATAATACGTACCTATACATAATATGCATTACCCATTTTTGTCAATATTCTTGCTGCAATACATGAAAAATAATAAATATGTTCTTTCTAAACGCATGTTTCAAAAATAGGCAAGACCATTGTGCAAACGATTCTTTCAAATCTTTATATTAACCGTGATTCACGATGCACGTGCACATACCTTGAGCATGGCGAAACGTCACACGTGGTTAAAGAATATAACAACGAAAACACATCGCAGTAGTTCCAATTTCAGTTTTAGAAGCGGAGACAACAGAAAAATACCCTGGAATAAAGACTTCTAGTAATTATTCTAACTAGCTTTGAAGAAGTTTTTGCATTCTATCGCAGAATAAGTGCACGCCCGGCAATTTCGTGATACATCTTACTTTCACCCATGATTTCATCATGATTGAAAACCTGTCCAAGAAGCGTATGGTTTTTGGCATCAGTTGTCTAATATTGTAAGTTTTGAGAAAACAATGAGTGGATTCGATCTCTGCGGGTGCTACATGGGGACTAATCGATAAATTGACCATCCCCATATCCTTATATTTCCACGCTCCCGTCCTGTTCCGTCAGACTAACCATAGTTGTATTAATCATCGAATCCAAATGGATGAAAGCAGGTTCTCGTCGACAGGAGTTTGTAATCGAGAATAATTCCACCTGTTGGATGCGCGAGACGTATGAAGTGATCAAAGATTGCCACCCGTGTACTGCTTTCGAAATCGCTAGTAAATCGCAAGGCGTTTGTGTTCATACGCACAACAAGGAAGTACTGAAGTGTATCGGAGGCGAGATCGTAACAAGAAGGTTTGTTTGGCGTATAATTCATTCAGCATGTGAATGCAGGATAAATACTGATACTTTGGTATCCATGTTTTCAGCTGTGATCGGGTTGCGTGGTTGGATGAGCGACACTTCTGGTCTTTCCAAATATCGCTGACTATCGTCGGTACCCTATCGGCAGCGATATCGTTCCTGCGCCAGAAAACGCTTAATCGTCGAACTATGCTAAAGATTCAACGTGAACTAGGTGCCTAAAAGTCTTCCTCGCTTTCATACGTCCTCACGATGGTGATGAAACTGTATCTCTATTATCACCGCCTCGGGAATACACCAGCGAACGTGTCTGAACATTGCTCAGATGCTAAACGCCATGTGCAAGTACCAATGGAGAGCTATATTGTGTTGGCGTTGTACCACTATTTAGAAATTAACCAATCGAGCGTTGTAGTACATTTTGTGCAATCCAAAGCAACTACGAACGTTTTAACGGTTGCGCTTCCACCTTCATTCTTTGAAAAAGCTCACTTTTTTAGTGACGACCTAACGGATGGACATGATACCGAAAGCGCGGAGATCCAAATTGATCCAGCCCTTTCTTGTCAGTTGCCTTCGATTTCGATCGAACTAACCGGTACTATAGTGTCCGGGTTGTGTGGCGTTTGCCGGCGCATTACGAAGCAGCACATTGCAACCTCGCAAACATCGGATCAATTACTCGGTTTTAAGGGCAATACACTGGTTGCCCCTGCAGACGCTTCTCTTTGGACGAAGTTTTGTGAAATCGACATGATCCGATGCGTGAAACATATGCTAAAAATGTGCTCGGATGAGACAATGAAGCCTTCGTTAATTGAATATACGCTTCCAGATGAGCTCGGTCAATTCGAAAGTCACCTACAGCAGCCTCTAAAATCGCACAACATTTACAAACTGATCAACCAGGTGAACAATGTGCGTATTTCTTCGGACGAAGAGCATCGTCAGCTGGTTGATGTCGGGCAGCAATTCGATTTTCATGCCAATCATAAGTTCGCCGAGGGATACGAGAAAACTCTGGCGGATTTGATCCTCTACATCTGTTTCGAGTTGGTGGAACGTCGACTTTCGAAGGATGTGCTTCGAGACAAGTGCCCCCACGTCGTTGGATGGTTGGAACGTGTTGCGAATGATGACGGTGGAAAATTGCAACAAGTGTGCAATGAAGTGTTGCCTACCAAGGAAAACTGCATAACGCTAAAACGACTGCCCTGTCTAGAGTTAACTGGGTTGGATATAAAAATTCCCCAAGAGTTTAGTCTGTACAAGTCAGATACGAAAAAACTGAACCTGAAAGGGGATCAAATACTGACGACCAACCAACAGGAGGTGTTGGAAATCTTACGCAAAGTAGAACGTATCCCCATCGACATCGGTAGCAGGCAGAACGAATGGGATGTAAATCTGTTCGATTGGGACGCGATTCCGCTGGATGCTCGTCCGGAAGGAGGAAATCTTCCGCCAGCTCGTATTCTCCGCAAACGTCACCAGCTAGAAAGTCTGGTAAACGAAGTTATCGAGTTGGCGCATGATGGGGCGATAATCGTTGACTTTTGCTCCGGAACCGGACACTTGGGGATACTGTTAGCATACCTGCTGCCCGGTTGCACCGTTTATCTATTGGAAAATAAGGAGGAATCGCAGCAACGAGCAATGGATCGTGTAGCGAGGCTCGGACTACAGAATATCATGTTTTTTCAGTGCAATTTAGACTATTTTACGACTCATTTCGACATTGGCGTGTCGTTGCACGCGTGCGGTGTTGCAACCGATATTGTGCTGGAGAAGTGCTTTGCACAACGTGCTAGCTTTGTTAGCTGTCCCTGCTGTTACGGGAAACTGTACAACATCGAACATATTACATTCCCTCGCAGTACACTTTTCCAAGCGTCCGATTTGCTGCTGAAGGAATACTTTTGCATAGCACATTGTGCGGACCAAACTCACGATTTGGCTAGTGACCGAACAAATGTGGCGAAAGCTCACCAAGGCTTCTATTGTATGGATGTGATTGATCGGGACCGTGCATTGCGAGCCGAGGAGTTAGGATACTGTGTGCAACGAAAACGATTAAGAGATGAAAGCTGCACACCTAAAAATCGACTTTTGGTAGGCACATATGCATGCTGATTCCAAATACACGTGCGCCTGATGATATGAAAGAATATCATTTTCATTTTTAATTACATTTGAGTGAGAATAAATTATTATAAAACATCAGATTGATTTGTGTGCCCTTTTTCTGAACTACCGCCATCGACGGAATAATGGCTAACTCGAAAATTAAGTAAACCCGAATAACAAGAAATTTTTCAAATTCAGGCGTGATGTAATGCATTACTGCTTTTTGTAATTGGAATCATGACAATTTTTAAACGTAATGATACGAAATAACAAGCTTTTTAACGGCGAAAGTTGATTGATATAAACAAATTTGAAATTTTGAAAAGCAGCAGGTATGAGAGACATTTGATGTGTCAGAGAGTGCTTGTTAGTGATCGGTTTTGTTGATCAGTGTTATTTTAAAGAAATTTTGTTATAACTATTGTTTATAGGTAAAATCTGACAGCAGTTCTGTAGGTTTGTTAAATATTTTCGACGAATTGTTAGTCTTTAGTAGTTATTTGGTCAATATTCCTATGTATTAATGAATCTCAGGGTTGCGTATCCCGCTCTCGACCCTTCTGCTGTAGCATAACCATATAAAAGCAACATTCGTGTTTCTGTACTCTTGTCGTGCAAACGTAATTGCTGAAAGAGCTTTTGTTTTTCCAGTTTACTACGTTTTATGCAAAGGAATTACGCAAATAAGATCGTTTTGGGGGAGCTGGCGTGCTTGCTGTGATACATTGTTCAATTGAAGGTAAATTAGTAAAGTTTACCCCAGGCAGGCGTATTTTGTTTAGTTATTTGGCCATTATCAGATCGTTGCGTTTTAATTTTTGTTGGTTTACCTAACTCCGCCTTATTATATATGTATCTTGATGGACTACGAAAGGTATCAAGCGAATGACTTGCAAATGTGGTTTGCTTCTTCTTGCCGGTTATGAACCGTTATCAGTGACGGTGAGATAAGTACGCGATTTATTTATTGTTCTTGTTCCTACGGTTTTATCAACATCTCGCCACTGCGTACGAAGTAGCGTAGCTCAACTACCATTCAAATTGCAATCGAAAGTGAATCTTGTTGAGACATCGCAGTTTACAACACATTTACATTAACTTTCCTTCGAATAGGCCAATCGCTGTAAGTGAGCCGCAATCGTATCTCCTTCTTCGCCATGGTTGCTCCAAAAGACAACGCGCAGCAACTGCGTTACGACGGACGGGTCGTCGTGGTGACCGGAGCTGGAGCCGGTTTAGGGCGGGAGTACGCGCTGTTGTTCGCATCGCGCGGAGCAAAGGTCGTCGTGAACGACCTGGGAGGTAATTTCAATGGCCAAGGCAAATCGAACGCGGCCGACAAGGTGGTGGACGAGATCCGTGCGGCCGGTGGTGTCGCCGTGGCGGACTACAACTCAGTGGTCGAGGGAGACAAAATTATCCAAACGGCGCTAGAAAATTTCGGACGCATCGATGTGCTGGTGAACAATGCGGGCATACTGCGGGATCGCAGCGTTGCGCGGATCTCTGACGAGGATTGGAACCTGATTCAGGATGTGCACTTGAAGGGCAGCTTTCTGACGACGCGCGCCGCCTGGCCGGAGATGAAGAAGCAAAATTACGGGCGCATCATCATGACGTCGAGCAACTCGGGCGTGTACGGAAACTTTGGGCAGGCCAACTACAGCGCGGCTAAACTTGGTCTGGTCGGCCTAGCCAACACCGTGGCCATCGAGGGTGCGAAAAACAACGTCCACTGCAATGTGATCGTGCCGACGGCCGCTTCGCGAATGACCGAAGGCATTCTGCCGGACATTCTGTTCAACGAGCTAAGTAAGTTCCATTACCATGACGTACGGTTGGCAAAAAGAGTGTTGATTATGCAAGCTTTACTTTCATTTTACAGAACCCAAGCTGATTGCTCCGGTAGTGGCTTACCTGTGCCATGAGTCCTGCGAAGATACGGGAGCCATCATCGAGAGTGCGGCTGGTTGGGCCACGAAGGTTCACTTCGTGCGCGGCAAGGGCTGCGTGCTACGCACGGCCATTGATGAAAGCGTGTCACCCGAATACGTACAGCAGGTGTGGCACCGCGTTACGGACATGTCCGAAGCGCGCCATCTGAACGCAATCGGTGAAGCGAGCCTAAATTTGGTGGGTGTGCTGGAAAAGCTGCGCGATGGGAAAAACAACGAAAACTCCGTCACCGAAACGTTCCGCTACGGCTTCAAGGATGCGATCCTGTACGCCCTTGGCGTTGGAGCGTCCGTGAGTGATCCAACTGATCTGAAGTTCCTGTACGAGAACAATCCGGATTTTGCCGTGTTGCCGACATTTTTCGTTCTGCCGGGATTGCTGGCTGTGATGGGATCGAGTCTGACCGCGTCCGCTATCAAACACACTACGTTTGACCTTACGAATGTATGCATCTCACGGTGCTACCCACACGCTCAGCTCAAATTGGTTAATCTTTGCTTTGCCTTCCCGTAGATCCTGCACGGAGAACAGTACATCGAGCTTTTCGAGCCACCGCCAACGGAGGGTGTGCTAACGACCACTTCGACCGTGCTGGACGTAGTGGACAAGAAGTCCGGTGCGCTTGTCATCACGCAGTCGGACTCGTACGACGAGCACGGCACGCTGATCGCCCGTAACCAGAGCTCGACGTTCGTCGTAGGTGCCGGCAACTTCAACGGCAAAACAAAAGCCGGGCCGGAGGTAAAAGAGCTGGTACCGAATCCGAAGCGATCGCCGGACGCCTCCGTGCAGGTGCCAACCCACAAGGACCAGGCGGCCGTGTACCGTCTGTCGGGCGATCTGAATCCGATGCACATCGATCCCAGCTTCTCGGCGATCGCGGGCTACAAGGTTCCCATTCTGCATGGCCTCTGCACGATGGGCGTTTCGGTGAAGGCGGTCGTGAAGCAGTATGGCGGAGACGATCCGAGCCTGTTCCGTGCGACTAAGGTGCGCTTCTCGAAACCAGTCCTGCCGGGCCAGACGCTCCGAGTCGACATGTGGAAGGAACCGAACAACCGGGTGTGCTTCCGCACGGTTGTCGTGGAAACGAACACGGAGGTGCTATCGGGTAAGTCTGAATCTCATACCTACTTACAAAACAGGTCGCTTAACAGACCACCTATCCACGGTACGCGTGAGTAGTAAGCAGCGTTGTGTAATGCTTCGTACTGCAATTTCACACTGCAATACGTTTACGGTTACGACGACGCTTGGTGTGTGGAGGGGATTAATTGCAGTCAAGATGCTTGCTGGAGATCTATTACGCGCGGCTCATGCTTCGTCGTAGTGGCTCTTGTATACTCAAGTAAAAAGCACGGAACTGATTTGCTCAGTGAGTATTGGGTTTATTGAGTGATAATATTTTTTTTTGATTTTTACTTTCCATTTGAACATGTTTAAGGCGATCATGCTTACATGGTTGTACGGTTTAATGAAAATTTTCTGGATCAAAGTTTTGATCATTATGGAATGTATAAAAACGTTTAAATCAATGAATTCGTATCGAACCATTTTGTTTAATATCATCTTTAACAAAAAAAACGGCATGCTGTGGCTGAAGATCATAATGTTTTCGTCGTATACAGCATGGTTGCCAGAGCATGCGATGTTGTGCAATGTTGTTCGCGCAACATAACAACTGTCAGTTTGACATCTCGCACAGTCTAGAGCAAACGCGAGTGGTCAAACGGTGTTTCTGGAAGGTTTCTTTTCTCCTACCTCATTAATTTCCCGTCCGTGTCAAAGTTCATGCTGTTTGTGTGCCGGGTGAGTTAACAGTTTTGTCCATTCCGGTGTTTTTATCGCAATTTCATTTTGGTATGTTCATACATTTGGTTGTTTTGTGCATTTCATGCAACCGGTCTCTCCCTTTTATGGGCGGGCGGTCTGATCGTCCAGCGGATAGATCCTGACCTTTATTCGCTACTACCCCTCGTTCGTGCTCGTGGAACTCCTCTTGGGGGGTTGCTGCTTGATAAGTAGCTAGCTAGAACGCGCTGTGAGCCGTACGTTTGTGGACGGGTTATCAATTATTGCGGCGTCCACGAAAGAGGGAACAAGGTGCGGTTGTGCGTTATTGAGGCCGAACAAAATCGATAAAGCAATCATTGAGATTACGCGGTTACGTTCGTGCTTGCCGCTGGCTGTAGCCGAACAGAACAGGATAGGCCGATAAGAGAGCTCCGGGTCTAACATCTAGACCCCTCCTTATAATCCGTTTGCGTTTGTGGGCAGTGAACCGCGCGGGCATTCTGCGTGCTGTGCGTGATGGGGCATTTATTTAAAGTAGCGACTTTTGACTGGAACCACCACACCGGCGACGCGGACTCCAGTGCCCGAAGGAACCGGTGTTTTGGTGGTCACAATAAGAAGTGGTAGAGGGGCAAAGGTACGATTATCGGAGTTAAAGGGCTTGACAACGGCTCCGTATCAGTGCGAATTAGCAATGGGAGGTGGGGGGAACCTTTGGCCGGTTGGGTTGACGAGGGAATGGGTGGCGATTATGCATTCGAGTGCGATATCAACATCCGCCAGGGCAACAGATTCGACACAGCACCCGTTGGGGCAGGACAAAAGACTCAGGAACGCTCCGTCCGTCTAACTCCCGTGCCTTTTTCTTGCCGTATACGGTCTAGGTGCGTACGTGGACTTCAAGCAGATCGTCGTGAAACCGAACATGACTTCCGCAACCGACCTACAGAGCGATGCCGTCTTCGCCGGTATCAAGGACCGCGTGGCGGAGAACGAAGCGAAGGCGAAGGCCATCAACGCCGTGTTCCTGTACAAGATCACGAGCGGTGGCAAAGTGGCCAAGGAGTGGGGTAAGTCGTCACCAAAAGATCGCTTCAAGCGCATGGTTCTAACGCGCACACGTTCACTGCAGTGCTCGACCTGAAGAACGCCAAGGTGTACGAGGGACCGGTGCAGAGCGGAAAGGCTGACACAACAATGACGATAGCCGATGCAGATATGCTCGAGCTGGCTCTTGGCAAGCTGCAGCCTCAGACCGCCTTCATGAAGGGCAAGCTGAAGATCACCGGCAACATTATGCTGGCCCAGAAGCTGGCTCCGCTGCTGAAGACGGAGGCGAAGCTGTAATACAGCTTCCAGCGCTCAGGTCGGCTGGTTGGGATCCGTTTACCACATCGGGATCCGTGCGTACATTTCCAAAGTAATCTTACGTTTTTAGGATGGTGATGAACGTGTCACACACCGCGAAAGAATCGAAGGGACACGGCAAAACGTACTCACGCAAGAACATACTGCGCACGTCAAGCTTTCCTGCTCGGAGCAGGAGATTGAATGTGTGCTGCGTGACTGGACACATTTTATATTTGCGTTTTCTACTGTACTCTGCACTGATAAGCTGATTAGCGAGCGACGAAAGCGATGGCTTTTCGATGCAGCAAGCAAAGTATTTTCGTCTTTTCGTATTGTTTTTAAAACACATTTTCTTCTTTTACCGTTATTACTGCGACTAATTGGTGGTATTGTTCATGTTGGCATGTTGTAGACACGAATCACAATTCCGGGGCTATGGGCAATAAATGGAAACAAATATTTGTTTATAAAAAGATCCAAAAAAATACAACGTATTTTCGTTACGTTATCGGATGACAATCGATGGAAGCAACGATGGACCGGTGAACGAAACCAAACCCGTAAACGAACCAAAAAGGTTCCTTTAATTTTTCTCAATTTTTTTTATATATTTCTTGGTTTAAATGGATTACAAAAATACCTTTCCAAAGATCCAAACATCTGTGAATTGGTTGTTGTTACTTTTTAAACTATTCTTTCAATGAAAAACACAGATGCCGTTTTATGTTTATAAATAATAAAACTTAAGTTTACTTGTTTTATGATTCGTCTTAGCAAATATAGAATATAACCTCGGTCCCGTGCTCCCTACCCAGAACGGTGTAAGTGACTGGTTTAAAACTTTTCAAGTATGTATATGTCTATATAAACGCATCTCGAATCATCTTTTTTTTTGTGATGAAAAATTTAATTTAGCCTTATTCAACGCTTAATTTTCGTCGCACTTTTCATGCTAACTTGCTGAGTTTCTATGCCTCTTGCCAGACCTCAGCTTTGGCACATGTTTTGCTTCATCGCGGACCTCCGCTTCTGAAGGGTTCGGTAATAGTTATACTTCAATTTAATTTTCAATTAAACACCACTCGCTGTGGCCCGTTGGAAAACGATTTTCTTCCGGATTGGGCACGTACGCTCATTACTTATGGAATAATATCACATTGCCGTCACCGTTCGACAGGAGGGGTTCCTCTCGCAGGATGTGTTTCTACCCGCGAAGGACATGAAAGAGGCGCGGTTCCTCCTGGCTCGCTACGTACCGTAACGTGTTACTTTACCTTCTGTTTGCAAAAGGCGCGCTAAAGCTAGCAAGCCAGAGAACTCGCTCTCGAAACCCTAATACCTAAAATGCTAGAACTAACTCTCAACACACCCAACGTGTCGTCATACAATACATAGCGCAAAATACTGATTGTGTGGAATATGCCGGACAGCAAGGGCGGCCTCCTGCCCGAGGATCTTTCTCCACTCGCGCGGTCAGGCGTGGATCACGTTATTGAGGTTAATTTCTTCCTTGTGCAGTGGCGTTCCCATGCCCATGGTGTTTCCGCCGCTACCGGTGTTGATCAGCTTGTGATCGTGATCCGTGTACACCGATGACTTCCGCTTCCGCTTGCTCGCGTCGAAGTTGTGACATCCGAATCGGCACTGCAACAGATACAGAGATAGCAGGAAAATGGAGGGTTAATCAAAACGCTCTTCAACCGCCATCGAAAAAACCCGTACCGTCATGAAGGTCGCGATGAAACCCGCAATAGATCCGGCCAACACGTCCCACCAGTGATGCCGGTTGTCGGTGATGCGTGATAACGAACAGAACACGGCCCAGCACATCAGCAGCATCTGGAACAGCGGTATGATGAATAGCGAGCGCAATCGTGGCACGCGTTTCTCCAGGTACCATATCATAAAGATGGACTCGAACACCGACATGGCGGCGTGGCCCGATGGGAACGATTTGCTGGCATCGCGGATAAAGTACAGACTTTCGTCGCTGTTCGTGCAGGTGTAGTCGGTGACATACCTAGTCGGAGAGAAATACACGAAACACGCTTACAAAAGTAGCCTATCTTTGGGAAAATGTCTGCTTGGAGCCCCGTCACGTCCGATCTGAATTATCCCGTATGACCTCAAATGACTACGTCGCCATAGATACGTTTTATACGTCGTATTAATGCCACGCAACCTAGGTATGATCCCATTCATATCCCCCAAACAGACCCCCTTCGAATGTGGTCGACAAAAAGAGCGGATCGAGATAAACCATTTCCGTGTGCACTTAACACCCAATGCTGGCAAAATGGAGGTGAATGCATTGTGACGAACCGTGGAGTTTTATTGCTCGCTGCAAGCATGTTGGCGGATGGCTTTATTAAATCCATTATGACAGGTTAAGTCTGAACGCGCACTCGTGGGCAACGATACCCTGAACAAGGGGATGCTGGTTTCACAAGGAGCTACAATGAAGCAGATCCATAAAACGAAATGACGTGCCATTTTGCGAATATATTCTTTATAGCGCTGGTTTAAGCTTTTTCCATAGTAACTGACAACTCTCCGGTGGTCTAGAAAACAGGTACGTTGTCATAATTCGTGCACTTTGTGTAACCACAAAAATGAGCAGGGTTCTAAAATATCCGAAAATGGATTCTAATAAGCATAATTCTCTCAAAATCCCACATCAATGAGACACGATCATCAAGCGGCGTGTTTCGGCGCAAAGCCGCTTCAAGCAATCAGCATCTATTCGGGGTGGCCTTAATAAGGATCGATTTTATGATCGCTCTCAAAGCGAATGGGGATTATAAATTTTGCACCATCGTTCCACTCCTTTCCAAATAAACCGGAGTTGGAAACGCGGAAGAACTGATGGAGATGTTAGACAGCACATTCTTTGTCCATGTCTTGATCATCAATTATGAAGCTACTACAATCACCACGATCCAAGATCCTTTGTCGTCCGGTTCGGGAGATGATGCGCTGTTTAATATCCTAAGGAACATGGCCATCTGTTTGGGATTTTTTTGTCTGTTATTCCCGCACCTTCACGAGGATGCTCACCTTTTACGGGACATTAATATTCGCTGTAAGCCGTCATTTTTTTTGAATTATTGTCACCCGGAACCGACGGGGCGCTTGCTTGCGATGTCGCGCCCGTTGATCCTCGAGAACGATCCTCCCAATTGGGTCTCAGGTGTTGCCGCGAGGAATTTCGCGGTCGCGCTGTTGCGCAAATAACCGCGGGCACCTTTATTTTCGACGAGCCAACCCAACCGGCCAGTTAAATATTGAATTTTACCCGCTGGAGACGAACGCAAACAACAGTGCGTTGAGAGCGCTAGTGAAAACAATGAGCCACGATCGCGTGTAATAATGGCGGTTGGCTACATTAACCGTGCTTGACGATGCGGATGTGTACAAACCCCCACAATCGAGGCTGCCGTGCATCATTAGGGGTTGCTAACGAGGATCAGCTAAATATTAGCGATCATCCACTTCATTCCAGGCTGGGTTTTGGTTCTTTTTTTCTCACATCAGCACATACGGTTAGAAACACACCCCCCATGTGGCACAATTTATGCGCCATGCCAGGGCGTTTTTTTTTTTCGTCAGCTGTTACACGCCCGTGCTCCTGTTTGAGTTTCGCGTGTGTTAAATATTGAAACGGAACCCAATAAACAAAACCCGACAAGTGCATTCAGCTGCGCTACGGCTTTTCTCCGTGAACTGGAGCATCTTTTCTGGGTTAGCTCCGAGTGCACTCCCTGCGGCACGTAGTAGTTCAGGGCCTGCAGATTAGGCCGCACAACACACGTGTTTGTCAATGGAGAAAGAGAGCGAGAGCATGTGCTGATGCTGCGCGATCGAGATGTAAAAGTTCCATCATCTGTTTGTGCTCAATTTGAGCGTGTGGGCGCCACCGAACGATACTTACTCGGTGCCCTTGCACTCCACGTCCGGTTGGCAGGTGTTCAGGAAGTGTGGCCGCAACTCGCCAAGGAAAATCTGTTCGGATTGTGAAAAAGGAAGACACCCGGTTAGGTTGGATGTGTTTGGGTTTTTGTGTGTATGCGACGCGACGCTTACCTTAACGGTGCCGATGATGACGAGCATGGTGATGAGGCCACGGCCATACTTTTTCGACCAGTACCATGCCTCGCGCCAGGATCCGCGACACCGGGATTCGGTTTCGGTTTTGCTGCTGTTGATCGATGGCGTGTAGAGGAGCGCTTCCGACAGCCATATCTAGAGGAGTGGAGAAAATCCCATATGAATTATACACGGTGTACTGATAACCGAACGTGTGCACTTGAAACGGCACCCTTCGAGACGACGCCATGGAGCCCGACTAACCCTCGAGCCCACGCCACCCTTAAGCAACCGGTTGATGGCTGATTAATATGCCCTCTTCGGTGACGGCGATAGTTGAGAGCGCTTTTCCGCGACGATAGCCCCGATGGCTGGCATCTCAAGGGGAAAGGTATTTAGCCCTTTTCTTGGTGCCATTTATTCTTCCGCACGACACCTTCCTTCTAAGCAACTAGCATGAAGAAACATCTTCGCAAATGGACCTTCCCGTCCACACGGAGCGCGTGATAAATCAAAGTGTGCACGTTGTGCGCGGTCAATTTACGCAACCGAGTCTGCCTTTATCAGCAGCCTCTAGACGAGTGATGAGGGCAATTATGGGTGGGTTTTCTTTATCTGATTTTATCAGCCAGCGGCCACTCTCGAGTCCGCACTACGGTACAACGTGAAAACCACATTCTTCCGTCTGCGCTAGGCAAACAATGATTTGCAAAAGTGGTGGCTACGAGCTTAAGTGGAGTGACGTGGAAATTGAAAAATTACACCTCTAGGGCAGGGACTAAATAACTAAAATAAATTTAATTAAAATGCAAATTTTTTCACATCCATTAAGTGGAATTCAAATCACACATGTGATTCATGCGAATGGGTTTTTGTCGAAACGAATTGAGACATCCTAGGGAGTTTGGCAGGACGGCTAGAGAGCATACTAGCATAAACCCTCTACAGCTATCAGGACTGCGATCATGATCAACCTAACGATTGATGGACTCTGTTATACATAAATTCTCCCAACACACCCAAGATCATCGCAAGAAGATGCATTGAATCGTCCAGCGATAGCCATAAACGGCTACGATCGAATTAATGTTACCACCCAAATAGTAATTGTGCATGTATCACTATCAATGCCCAATAACCGACCACGGAATAACATCCCCATTAGCGGCCACGCGGGGAAAGTCTAATTTACAACCCGTTCGTCTTTAATTTGACTAAAGCGATAATCGAGCACGATATATCCAAGACGCGCCCGCCTCGCCGTCGATGGTGCCTTTAATTAATTCATCGCCCATCGTCCCTTTATCGATCAAAGCGATCGGATTCATCGCCGGTCGTCCTCGTAAACCGACAGCTAACGATCTTAATTCTCCAGCACCTCCGGGGCGTCGAAATCGTTGGGCTGCTTAGCTCCGTTACCGATATGGGGGTAGTTTTATGGCCACCATATCGCGCGCGTAAAGGTTCAATTTTTCGATGGCTAAATCTCCTAATCTTCTAACCGCGTTGGGGCGTGAGGATCGCGCATTTTTTAAGCCACCCTGGTTTGAGAAAAGCGCCCACAAATCAAGGTTGATTTACGTGTGCCAGCGACGCCTAGGCTTTGGATTTGGATTTGTGTTTTTCAGATCCTCATCACCCGTCCGTGGTAAGATCCCGTGACAAAAAGCAAGCTTCAACCACACCAACCGTGGGCTGACGGAGACATCAATGTTACAAGCCGGAACGCCAGACAACCCGCGGATGGTTGTCGGACAAGTTGTCCTAAAGCATTTGCATCTGCAACCGGTAGACGCACCTCACATCTCAGCGGGTGGCACAAGATTGGCCGTCTATTGTGCGTTTGGCCGGATAGGCGATCCGATTCCTGTTGTTTGTTGTCGCACGTCGTTGATAAGCCCTCGTGGATTTAGTTGGATCAGTGAAGCTGTCAATTATTGCCGGTTGGTTTCGATGGCCACAAGGGATACGGGTTTGAAAAATTTTGCCTACCGGTTATCATCATTATTATAATTAGGCACCCAACGTGTTGAGCCGAACGGGCGGCTTTAAATTAATATTCATAGTCCAAGCTGCGCGTTTGGTCGATCGGGCGTTTGTTGGGCAATTTCCCTCCAAGCCGCCCATCGTTTAGGATCATGTTTAAATGAAACCATTCCGCGTTGGCGCTTCGGGGCAGTTTGAGAAACACACCACTAAATTTGAAAAACATCGAGCTCCATACGCTTCTATCGAAACCCCCGGGGAGGCGGTTAGATTAGCCGTTCGTCATTACAAACGTCTACGTTTATCGTGGTTTTATCGCACGATTTGGCTCACCGCGTGGTTCGAAGAACGAACGAGTAACCTCACGCAAGATACGGAAAAGAAAAGCTGCCGCACCTTGGCTTGGAATGCTGAAAATACTCACCATAAAAATCGGCACCAGTCCGCTAAGCAGAATCGTCACGGTCGTTATCGTGTCACCCTTGTACACGTGCTGGATCGATTGATCGTTGCAGTAGTACCCGCGTTTCACCACTTGCGGCAGCAGGCCCAGCTCGGTCAGTATCAGGAAGCAGGCGACTGGAAGAAAGCGAGAGAAAAAAGAAGGGGTTCGGTTAGGTTCCTCACGTACATTGAATGCATCTGGTTGCATGGTGCAATCAGTCTCCACCCAGTTGCCCACAGTGTTTGTCTAACATTGTGGGGCAAGTGGCTGGCCGTTGACGTTAGTTCTTTCTAGTTTTGGTCTCATAAAATCGCACCACCGACGCTCGGGTTGTGCAACAGCTGCTCGATGATCGTTCCACGCCCTTAGCTGCATCATACTTTTTTCTCCATTGCGCGGGAATCGATTTTTCATTGCATGATTTATCCACGCGCTTCCGTGGCGTGATCCGCCGTATTAAATGGACCAGAAAATAGCCCTTTCAGGCTGCGATGGCGCCGTACATTCTTTCCCAGCCGGGTTGCAGCTTGTTCCGGGAAGCCGGCCCAAATCCAACTCCCCTTGCACAGATGGGATGCCGAAAGCCCATCCGTCACCGAGCAGAAGCGGCGTTTTGTGTTCCGCTCACGATCGGAGGGTGGTTTTAAAACAAACGATTGCATATGTACATCACAACACCCACCGATGAAGAAACTCTGGGTTGGAATGCCGCAGGAAATGTCTCAAGAAATGGCCACCAAACATGGAAGTTTTGGCGGTTTGGCGCCAGCTCTAAACAACACGATAAGATCGATTTAAATTCCTTTCCGTTGCGTGTGTGTGGAATAAATTACATTGACTGACTTTTTTGTTCCGTCAAAAATGCCCAAATTCGATCAACCGCTTATGTTTATGGGAAGGTGAGGCTACTGATGGGAACTAAAATGGGTGTATCGTGTCGGAATTCTAATTTGTCACCGCCAATCGTGAGGGCTGTAAAATCGTTTAAACTCAGTCAATTAATGGCCCATCACACAAAAAAGGTGGTGCGTGATTTGTACCGAAGCTCCTTTTTTCCAGCTAAGCCAACGACCTCTGGTGCTTGCTGGAGCAGCTCCTAGGTACCACGTAGGCGTACGGGAGCTGATGTCCTTATCAGGTAATGTTTTAAAAACAATCCCCTTATCCTGGTAACGATGAATGAAACAAGACAATCATCACAAACGACGCGTTGCCTCTATCGCTCGCACAATGCGCCCGAGAGTAGGCGATACGAAAAAAAATAAAAATCTCAGCTCTATTGGTTGGGGGTCGATCGGTGTGGAAAATTTCAATTTAGTCGTCTTCTTACGGTTGGGCTGAGTCATGCCTCCAACGGCACTGTGGCTTCTGCTTCACGTGAACATCTAGAGAGATAAGCAATGGCGGACGATAAATGGGCTAGTTGAAATAAAGCCACTTCGTGATGAACACAAGAGCCTAGAGCCACTGACGTGACGACTGATTAGAGGACGAAGCACTCAATGCTTGAAGGGGGGTTTTCTTGAACACATTGTCGCTTAAAAAAGGCACACACACACGCTTTGCTTGCATAATTTTCCACCGCTGATGGAAGGGACGGTGAGTTTAAAACTGTCCATCCAAGGCCAGAGGACTTCTAGCGATCGAAGCGTCACAGTGCAGCAAAAATATATGTAATATCTTCCCCGTGTCCGCAACCACAACGAACTTGACCGGTTTTCACGCCAAACCGGACGTGGCAAGCGAGGTTTACACCTGGCGATGGCACCCGGGCCGGAAAAACGGTGAGAAAAGCCATGGAAGCGCAGTTCCAGCAGCTGCCGCTGATGTCGTTCCCCATGGTGACATTGGAAACGTGTTACGTTACGTGCATTCGCGCATTATCTATCGGTTGGGTTTCGTAATAAAGCGCGAAACCAACGGGAGCTGGGCATTCTGAAACACCGGGCACGCGGAAGCCTGTGGCATTGGGTGAGGATTTCCTCGATGCTTCAGGGACGAAAAGGAAAAATACGCGCTTGCAACAAAATCAGGACCTTGTTTGCCGGAGGCATGTGGAGGATTAGTTCGTTACGTGTTTGATAAACATTTCACGTGAGCCGACACAGCAACGCAGTTATGTTAGCTTATTAAATAACGTTCCACAATTATGCGACCGGGTGAAGTATATTCTGCCGTGGGAAAGAATATTCTATAGGTTTCGATTTTAATTTTTCAAACCCACTGATTGATAGTTGACATTTGTACAACGGCTTGTTTCATTTCGTTGGCCATCGGAAAACTATCTTGCCTGATACATCTCGAAATGTTTGCTTTAATTATGCGCCACTAGCCAACAAGAAACAAAAACCCTGCAAAACTACCAGCTCCACGAGCAATAAATGTTTCACAAAAAAAAAACAAATCGATGATGATCGTTTCGCCAGATGGCATTTTTTGCAACCCTGCCGGGTTTATTATCATGCGACATTCAAGGATTGCTTGCCGCACCAAAACGGCGTGCAGAATTTATGATCTCTTCGCGAAATATTTCGATTATGGCGGTGGAGAGGCCACGAAAAGGAAGCAAAATATCGCCTCAATCTGGTGTCGCTGGCGATCGTTTTCCTGCGTGCGAATTCCATGTTCCTCGCGTCCTGCGTGAGAACCGACGAACGCGATTTATGATCGTAATTAAGCAGTCGCCTTTGCGGCGAGAACTCGCGGATAATTAACGAGTATCGGGTTACGGGTCGAACGGATCGAAGGCCTCGTCCAAAGGGATGTTAAATCACATCGACGATCTCCGCAGACCCGCCCGATCGTTCGCGAGGATATGCACTAATGAAGACGTACCGAAGTTTGGCCTGTGATTTTGTCATTTCAACACACCCCATCCGGAGGCATTGGTAAATGTTAACGCGTTCCGAAACATAAGCCCACCCCGGGTTTAGTTCTATGTTTCGATGTAGAAACTCCGAAAGCAAATCTCTACGATCATGCTCACGCTATCAATCGTGTTCGGCTCAGGAGGGGATTTTCCGAAATGGCACGAAAAAAAGAAAAAAAAACCATCACCATCAAAGAAGAATCAGATCGGTCACATAAATCCAAGACGGATGTCGAAAGAAAAAAAACCCTCCCATTGTCCCATGCGGTGGGTGGAGTGTTTTCATCTCACCACCCGCGTTGGTTTCTCTTACCCTCCCAAACACCACGTTCATCACCGGCCCGACAGGACGGCTCATCATTTATTTTCCGTCCGCGACCTCTTCCGTTCGCGGGCTGCATAAGAATGAGCTCGAAATTAGAAGCAGATGCCGGACGCATGCGACATCGCCCGCGATTATGGTATTTAACGATGACTGATTTATGCGCCGTTCCGCCCTCGATCGGCGGCTCGATCATACGGGGAGATGGAATCTATGTATACCGCTATTTACGCACTCGAACCGGCGACGAAGACGACGACGACTATCGTCGGAATGCGCACATGGAGTTGGGAAATGATCCTGCGAGATCGCCGGTTCGTCCGTCCGGGGTCCCGGTAGGTCAAGCTGGTGTGGCATTAATTTTGGCGCGCGTTTTGGCGAGCGGACATTGTTATGGCATTCCTACGCCCGGTGACGGGCTTGGCCTGATTTATGTGCTAAACGCTCTAGGCCTTGCTTTTGATAATCATTTTTTATTATTATTATTCACCCGACCACGATCGTGCTTTCTTCCGGCGCGGTGATACTGTCAACGTAGGTTTTAGGGGGTGAAATGGAACACACACGACGAACCCATATGAAACCAAACAGCCAGGCGAACCCAGGCGATGGTTTCGCAAATCGTTCTCCGACTCGGTGAAACGCATATTTTGACGGGTTTTATCGCGGAAAGGATAAAAACCATCACCCGGGTTTGTCTGCCACCGAACGGGTGTGCTTCTGGTTTTCATTTGCGCAAATAATTTACGATTATCGCTCGGAGGTTCATAAACAGCTTGCCCACTGTTACGGGAGTCACTCGGGGTGCATGAATGATGTTCGGCAGTTGCGTTGTCATATTGTATACGGTTTTATTTTCCATCGAACGCCCTTTTCACGTGATGGAAGATTCATTGAAAGGATTTTTTAACCCGGGGTTTTTTTTAGCATTTATTAAAATCCGCCTCGGAGAAGCTATGTCACGCGAGTGGAGTGGATTCAACTTTCCACTGACTCATTCCGGCGCTAAGGAATTACACTCCATTAATGCATCGTCGTGACTCATTCACTGGTGCACCATCGCAACTAATGTGGGTATGAATCAGGATGCAAAAAAGTATGCGATTTTTTTTATCTGAACTGAAAAACAAAGCAACTCTCGTTTGTTTTAATTGAAATGCCACCAGAGCAACATCCCAACCCCATCGCCTTCCGCTAAATGTGCTGTAAATTTAACGAGGAGAATGAAGAAAAAAAATCAAATAACAATTAAGCGGCTAACTCATTCAAACGACACGTCGTTAATTATGCCGTCGTAAAAACCGTCAAATAAATCATAATTGTATTGCACATGCAGGGCGTGTGTTCTCGCAGCTGCAACACCCAGTTCGATGCTAATGAGTACGCGCGGTTCGCACTTGGTGCCGTGTCTGCACGCAAGCGGAATCGAAATTACCAAGCATTTAATTATCTCCACAGGGGCGATGGGATAATGACGAAGTTCGAGCAAAGTGTCACACCTTACCGTACGGTATCAATTCTGGCGGGAAAGTTGTTCGAATAATAAGCAAAATAAATAGGTACGCAACGAAACGGCCTGTGGCGTTTCGATGTCTTGGCGCTGTGCTATAACCTTGGCCCTGCACCACAGGTGGGACGCATTTAATTTTGTAGCAACCATCATACCGATGTGTCTCGAGGCATCTCTCAGGGGGCTCATATGCAACTTGAGATGTTCTGGTTTGTGAATATTGTGGAGCGATTTCGGAATGGTCTGATCGAGCGCTAAGCTAGAGAATTTATACATCGTCAGTTTTAAAATTTATGGTCGAAAAAAGTATGTTGAAAATATAAGAAACAGCATTGCTGCAGTCCCAAAATTATTTGCATAATTTGCTTTACGAGGATTAGCATTTAAATTTGCAAAAAAAAAACCAACACAATCTGCGCGACCCCTTTGGTTAATCTGCACGAGCGCTTATGAGAGAGAAAAAAATATAAAATTAGTCATAATTTGTCATCAATGCTTAATTTATTCATAAATTTTGATTCGATTTTATGTCTTTTCATCTCCACATGGTACCCACTAGGTTTTTTTTCGAATTATATCGAAGCAAAAACTCGATACGTCCGTCGCATATCTCAGCCCCCAGAGCATGCATTTGCATGGCCAGGTGCTGACGCCAAGAAATGACACCAAAAATATGAAATGAAATCAGTCGCCCGTTAGCTCTATCGTGCTTCTGGCGAACACATTTGAAACCCTGCGAAGGATCAAGATCGTGTCGCCGATTCGTTGCCAATTAAATCCCAACGAATGAGCTCGCTCGTTTCGTGCGAAAATCCAACCCGCACCATTTGCATCATCGAATAATCCAAATAAACTATATGCCACCGCAAGTTAAGCCAACATTATAATAGTATATTTTTTCACTCTTGCTACAAAACATCAACCACCTACGGTTCGATGCCGACTAAGCTTGCAGTTTATGAGTGCGATAAAAAAAAATATGTCGCCCATTTGCGAATTTTTCCACACTCACAACCCAGCCGACTGGTACTGTTTCGCGGCGACACATTAAAGAACACGCTCAGCGTGCTATTTCATGCCCCATTATGCTCGCCTTCCCGGTAAAGCCTATAATTTTGCTCCATACAGCTAAACATCACACGGGTTCTTTTGATCGGCGCGATATCCTGCCGGTCTACATACGGTAGAGCGGTAGGCTGTTTTTTTATGATGCCGCGACTTTGATCGTGAGAATTTTTCGCTGCAATTACCTGGAGAGATTCGATTGGAGAGGATTCGATGGCTTTTTGTAACATCGAAAGTTGAACATCCGCCATGGGCGCAGGAAATGGCAATCGATCATAAACCCTATACCTTCGATTGGGGCGGCCTGATCAGTGAGCTTGGGTTATACCCCGAAGGATGGTCGATTATCATGCTGCCCGATTTTACCCCGAGGAACAAGCGATGAACTTTGTTTTACAAATTTAAACGATCCCCTTTATGTTAGGCAATCGTTTTCAAATTTAACATTTTCATCAGCTCTCGGGCCATTATGACCAGCGTTCGCTTGTTTGGCATTCTATCAGCGGAAAACAATCAATACAAACTAGACGTCTGTACATGTGCCAGAACAGTACACAACAACCCGTCTGTTTTCCTAATTGCCGTGGAATGTGAACCCCGTCAAATTAGCGCCGACAGGTAGAGGAATTAGCCTTTTAGCCGCACCATGTTAATTACGGAAAACGGGAAAAACAAATATTTGCAAGAGCCTCACGGTGCTAGACATAGCACAAGAAACGAATGCCATGTTTTCTGTCTAGTTCAACAAGTTTGCGGCGCATCAAGGACCGAAAACGGATCATATACAGTTACGAATATAGCTTCTTTTGGAAAATTTTGAGCACCAACCTGAAACACTATAAAACTAAACGTAGAGTAAATGTTTTGGCGTCCAATCTCGCTAATTATCGTCCAGAAAACGACACGAAAAGTTTGCTCTAAGTTTCAAAGCTACGTAGCCAAACGGGAGACATGCTGCAGAAAGGTCAATCATCCCATTACATCACATAAAAGCAGCTTACACATCATGCTCATCGTATTACTACGGTTAGGATTGAAGGAAATAAATACGACCAAACCCCTTTTCGGTGGCCATCATTCCGGTACGGCGCCGGTCTAGAGTTTCCCCGCCGAAGAAACGCTCAGCGTGACGAGAACCGTGAGCCAATCCCTGAGGAGAACAGAGCCTTTTTTCATCTCCTTCCTATTCTTCCCAGTTAAGATCGAGTTTCGTTCGTGCGTCCCTAGGACCTTTGTGTGTGTGAGTGTGTATACCGTATTCCTTGGCTGAATAAAGGGGTGAGAACAGAAACCGATCCAGGTGGCAGCATCAGGGAATTATTACGCATCTTCCATAAACAATTGCCTGCACTGTCTTGGGTCGTCATAAATGCGCACGATTCTCTGGAGAGCAGCGTGAAAAGGGAAGGTTTTCGGGATGTGAAGGGTTGAAATGATTCGCAAAAAAAACCTAAAGGGTGCTTTCAACACAGTTTTCTCGTATGATCTAAACCTTTGTAGAAGGATATTCACGAATCCGATTAAGTATGCCCCATCTTGAAAACAAAACAGAAAAAAGCGTGTTTACACAGTCGACCGCAACAGGGTGATCCATCAACTGGTTCGTTATATTTTAATCCATAAAACATTTCAACACATGAAACCGATCTCTTTCGGTGGTGCGCTTCTCCGTACAAACCCGCTCAACATTTCACCACAACTCGAATCGGTATGGAGTTGTGAAACAAAGCCCTACTTTCAAGGTTCGTTGCGTTGATAAAACTATTTGCCCCTCCGCTCGATCAATCAAATCAGTATGCATCGCACAAATCGGGGGTGGATCAATTTCACCGCTGCATGATCAATATCGCCTCGGATCCCGGCCCGTCCCCGGTGGCAGCCACTACCAAACCAAACTGGTTCAACAGGGTGATCCATCTGCCATCGAAATGGCCATCCACCACACATGCGTTGGTTCGTCATTGTAACACTAGAAGTCACACACGGAACGGCTGCGGTCGTGGAATGTCGTCACGGGGGAGAGGGGTTGAAGATAAAGTAACAGAGAATCTCGTCACCGCCTGATTCACGCGCCATTCCGGATAAAATGCGCACACCCGCGGGTGATACGCGATCTTCCCGATCGTGATGCCGGTTTGGATGGAAGGCGCAAGTGACGTGGCGCTTCGAGGTCGCGGGTGCTGCTCGATCGCTTGCACGCGCGTTTTCCAACGGCTAATCGAGCCATAATCGAAGAAAAGCACACTTGCCAGCCACCCGGTGAATCATCGAGCCCCGTGGTAGGGCACTGCTCCTGCTGGCGACATCCTAGCACTTCTGATCTCGTCACGAACATCTCTCGGACGCGGAAAGACGCGATCACACCCGGGTGAACGCATGTGTTCGTCCAGCGAGAGAGACAGAAAGAGAAAAAAAATGGTGAGCCAAGCTTGGTAAGAAACAAACAAATCAAACATATCTATTTGTTTGTTCCCTTCGGAGGCACCATCACGATGCATTTCCTTGCAACGAGATGCACCGGTGCATACCACAGCCGGAACCGGGCGCACGCGCGCGTTGGTTACCTCTTTTTCTGAAAGGGACTCGCAGCCGACATGTGCCCTTTCAGCTAGACACATGCTTTATTTGTCAATACCCGCAGCATGGTAAGGGATTTTTAACCCTTCTGCGGCACAGCTTTCCAGCGCATCTTAACCACTCGCCGTTCGGAGCCGAATCTATCTCGTTGTGGAGAATTTCTGCGCATTGCACATAAGAACCATTGGATGGAGTAAATTAAGCTACAATCTTTCAAAATAAAATACGCTGATTAGCACCAGGCCAGAGCACGCCGTAAGAGCAACTCCCCATTAAACGATCATTAGGAATTGGTTTGAAAACAAACAAAAGGGGTTTCGATGTCCTTTGGGAGCATAATCTCTTAAGCTTGCATAATGGATATTTCATGAGGTGAGCATCAGAAGACCTTGGGCTAAAGCACCGATGGAGAACCACTGGCACAGCCAAGCAGCTGAAGAATGTCACCAGAGCGCGATGCTGCTGCTTCGAACACACTCCGTACAAGCTAATTATCCCCGCCTCCTTGAAAGGGGTTGTAAACCGCTTCGGGATCGACTCCGCGTATTAGGAAATTCCAGCCCCCGCGATCCCAAGACGGACGGTTTACACCACGGCATGCAGCCACAGAGCCACTTTGTTCCGAGGAATCGATGCGTTCGCTCGTAGCCCGAGCACGTCTCTGGCACGTGGAATGCATTTCTTTCTTCCTGCTGCAGCAGCAAAATAGCAGTAGCACTCGACTACGTGTCAACGAGCATCATTACCCCATGGGACGCGGGTCAAACAATCGGTTCTCCGTGGCGCTGATTGATGAATTGCTGACACGTCAGTCATTCGGGGTTTTGGGTTGCCGGTTTTCCACATACCGCTATTTTCCCTGCGAGGGAATTTTTCCAGCAAACCAAGCGCGCGGACGTGGTTCGTTTGAACCCCTCCTGTTTGGCTAGTGTTTTGCCATTCCAGTGCGGTTGTCGCTAATGATGGCCATCCAGTGGGTTTAGGCCGAACGGTGGCATCCGGAGGCAGCCACTTCTTCTAACATGGAAAATGCATTTACTCCGGTGACGGCGCCTAGGGATTTGGACCCCGAGCATCGAGGATGTGGCATGTGGAAGGAAAGAACTGGCGGTTCCGTCTCTAATCACCATTTAATGCCTCGAAAACGGCGTGTTTCGACATAGGGTTGTGCTTCTTTTTACTTTTTCAATCTTCCGCAAGCCCTTATGATGGATGGATCATCCGACCCGGCCCAGGAAAAGACGCCGATAAATGTGCCTGAACGTCGAGGTCTAATCGTGGGGCGAGCCCACGTTTGATAAGAGAAACCATCGAAGGGGAGTCGAAGATCGATTAACGATTTACCCATAAAACCCCAGGTCCCGGATATTGGAAAGTATGCAGTTATCACAAAACAAAGCACAATGGCCCGAATGGTGCAGTAAAAGCGTGTGTGTCTTTCTTATTGTTGGTGACAATTTTATTACCGCGATTGAAAACGTAAACGAAACAAATTGTAATATACCTTTCCATCGTTAAGACGACTTGCTATGGAGATGGAAATTTCCATTTCAATCGGTTTTGAGTAAATGAGCAATGCGTCATTTACATTCCCGAGACCATTACAGCGGTTGCAGTGTAAAGGTGCAAATAAAATTTGCAAGTAAAGCCCAAACCCCCTCGTGACGATTAGTCACGTGGGTTTTTGCGTGCTGCACTGCTGCATAAATGCAACCCGGAGCCCTGGAGTGCCTTTCACCGGCCACATAACAATGCCACCCGGCGGGCCCGAATCGAGCAGGGCTTGGGTGAGCGAATAAAAAAAAAGAGTCCTATCCCTGGTAGAAGGCTCACGCAAAACTGCAT
Source organism: Anopheles nili (assembly GCF_943737925.1). NCBI lineage: Eukaryota > Metazoa > Arthropoda > Insecta > Diptera > Culicidae > Anopheles > Anopheles nili. The sequence goes on from NC_071292.1 coordinate 9,886,143, forward strand.
GAAATCGCCGGAACCGCATTTGCTTCGCGGCATCACCGGTACGGCACACAAGCCCTGTTTCCGCAGACCATTTTTCATCGCTCCTCCAGCACAATGGCAGCATAGGAGCCAAAAGGTACTGACGACTCGGGAAAAGGGCTCGGTCGGAACGCTTGAAAGAATCATAAATTTAATTGCCGGCTAGACGACAACCACATCTAGCCGCGCCGGGCATGGAACATGGCGGACCATTTTGCCATTTTTCACGCCGTTGTTGGTCGTCCGAAACGGGGCCTGATAAGACGCACCCGTGTGTGTGTGTGTGCGTCAAGGCACAGGGGCCAACTTCCCGAGTGCATGCGTATCCTCGTCGTTTACTTCTGCAGCGAGTGCATTGGCGCAGAGTGACAAACACGCGCTTCGTAACGCTTCATTTGCGTTCTGAGTTGGTCCAGCTTCTGACTTATTCCCTGCTCTCTCGGGAGGGCTTCACGACGCCCTTTGCAGTTTGTTCACCCGCCGACCGGGAAAAGATGAAAGAGCGCGGTATAAAATTGCCGATCAGCGAAAAGAAAAAGGGAAGCTTCCCGACGCGCGCTAATCGCCACTCATTTACGCAAAACGACTTCGCGATCGCGAGTTTTTCGTTTCTCTTCGCAGCACCTCTCGCGTAGTGGTGTTTCTTCACTACTTTTACGATATTACAACGATCTGGTCGCGGGTGTATCGGGTTCCGAGCTTGAGCACCGTCAAGAAAGCGTCTCTCGGATTACACGTCGACGGTTTCGTACGACACCAAAGCGAACGCTTGGTCTCGTTTGTTAGCCTGCCACAAGCGTTGTTGATACACCCAATGTCACTTGGCCACCCCGTTGGCTACCGAGCGAGCGTGTCCCCGTGGTGTTTGCTTTTGCATCCCCGGGGGTTTGGATTTGTTTGGTCAAACAAAAAGAAGAAATGCACACCACCGTTTGCGTAAGAACCCGGCAAGCATAAACAAAAGCCGCGTACTGTCGCAGGGAGAGCCTCGCGAGTTTTGTTTTGTTTCGGTCGTTTTGAGTTAGATCTAAACCCCTCGGGGGGGTTGTTCGCGGATGAAGCGGCTTATTAAGGGGAGAAACAGTAAAAAAACTGACATTTTGAATTTTGCAGAATCACTAGCAAAATAGAGATCAAGGCTGAGCGTCTGATCCTTTTTGTTTCTCTTCAGCACTTATCATAAGGAGCGAATTAGAGGTTTTGGACGATCAACGTTAGCATGATCTTTAAATTTCGTTTATATAACATGAAAACTGAACATTTTTAGCATTTCGCTTGAATTTAGCGAACCTCTTGGTGCACAATCGTCGCAACACACAAGGGTTAAAACAAAACCCACTAAACCTCGTATGCATTTTGTCCTTCCAACGGTGAGGAAGCTCTTCTTGCGTTTCGTAACCCGGGCGGCAAAATGCAATGAAGTGCGCGGGGAAAAAACAAGAAAAAAATAACAAAACTCATAGACAAACCTTCACGCTTCGGCACGACCTGCGTGCGCTCAACGCCACAATGAATTCACCCTTCAGTCCGTCCATCAGTCCCGCCTTGATTCTAGTGCGAACAATTAGGTAAGCCAAATGTTGAACGCTAATTCCGACGCACCTGGTGGGTGGGGCGAGATACGGAGGGATGGTCGCCCCAAATGGCGCCCTCAGGTGTGCCAACTGTAGGCGTTCGAACAAACTACCTCGCGATGCTATCGCGAGTGGTTTTTTTCTCTCTCTCGATTCTTTTGAAGTAAATCCGCCGGCGGTTTCGAGTCGCCACCAAACAAACGGTGACCAACGGCACGTCCGGTGAGGTGGCACGTCTTTGCCAGGAACTGTCTCAGGCGTTGAAGTTAAACTTTTTATGATATATTTTATTCCTCCTCTGTCTTTCCACCAGTACCGGAGATCAGGAACGGTGGACGCACGCATTTTGTGAGGGTGGAAAATTATAAATGGCCGATTAAATGTCGGTGGGCGTTAAGTTTTTTTTGTTTGTTTGTTCGATTCTCTTTTCGAGCCGGCTCGTCTGTCCAACCGACACGGAAACGAAATTAGCATAGATACCGATCGAAAGCGGGCAGATTTTCGGGCAGCCCGGGGGCAGAGATTTTCGAGGGAGACTTATTACCCAGCTTCTGGCGCTGGGGTGTGATCTTCCGCAGGCAAAAGGCTAAAAGACTGCAGCTAATGCAGCCCGGGGGCCACGGGGACGATAACAAATGGGTCTGTTTTGGTGTCGGCACAATGAAACCGTCGCCTCGTCGTGGCCTGAAAAATAAAATCCCTCGGAAAAGAAATGTTTGACTTCTGCCGGCCACCGGGCAAATGCGGAAGGAACGCGGTCGAGGAACGACGGTTGTAAAATATGATCGCTTTCCTTCGACGTGGTTTCCAATGGCGGTGGCTATGATTTACACGCGTCCGAGAACACGTCGCCGGTGGGCAGAAGGCAGCATCCTCTCGGGCACAGGAAAGTCGTAAAGTTGCAAAACGGAACCTAGCCTAACCCGCACCGGGGGCTGTGTTTGAAATGGAACGAAAATAGTCCAAACCCTAGTGCGCGATAAAAACAGAACCAGAACCCCGGCCACAGTCGAGGTTTTGGGGGAAAGATTTCCGAAAGGGAAAACCGATACACACACGCGCGCGCACACACAGTTCCCGAAAGGAGTTGGGTGCGATTTTCGAGGCCATAAACGGTTCCAACCGCGGGCTGGAATCGGTTCTTCCCATTCCTCCTCAAATAAAAAAAAACAATCCCTCCGGCTGTGAGAAAGATGGCATCAAAATCGAAAACATGACTTTTCCAATCACATCCGATCCGGCCCCCGGACAGGAATTGGGTGCTGCCGCCTGGTTGTCGTTATTTTTTTTTGTTACCACCCGAGGCACCTAAATCATTTAGCAACGGATCGGTAGGGTAATAAAATGTGGAAATAAAAGGAGCCAAGAAAAAACGCGAAACGAAAAAAAAACAACAATAACACCTCATGCAATCCCTCCGCGAGAAGATGTACGACTTCTAACACAGCCTCTCGGAGGGGCCAAAACAATGCCATTTTCCCGGTAGGGATGCTTCCGAGAGGCCACGGCATTCTCGAAACGGCAAATGCCGCGTCAACGAGTGCCGGTGCGAATTAGCACAAGAAGTCGATCCCTGTTTTCCTTCCGTCGGAACCGGCCACTGACAAGCCCATGTCTTATTCCGTTGATTCCGCGCCACCATTTGACTCCGGGCGACGAATGACGATACAATAAACGGCTCGATTCAAATAAACAATTCCGAACCGACCGGGAGCGAAAGATGGGAAGTGTTTTATGAGGCGAAATAGCTGCGGCATGCCGCCACGATCGGGGCCAAAATCTGAGGCAAAGGAGTATCGTGATCGTATCGTAAAATTTTGAACATGGATTGATTTCACGATTTTTTTTTGGCAGTGTACAGGGAGTGTTTTTTTCCTCATAAAAACGGTACACATTGCGAGCGATGGCAATCGTAATAAAAATTAGCACAAACACGACCCGAACCGGCCGATTGCCAGGTTTGGTTAAATAATTAATGTTAAAGTATTCGATTGGGGGGGAGCTGCTCAAGCATAAAAGCGCAAGAATAAAAGAAGCCACGAACGAGGAACGACCCCGAGCGTATCATCCATCAAAAGATGCCAGGCAAAAAGCGCTATCTGATAGTGGAGCTCAAGAAGGGGGGGCTTTTGAAGGCATGCCCGATGATGATAAGCGAACATGACAACGGAGCACCCAACCGTGCTTACAAGCGACGTAAGAGACATTATGTGCGCGTGCGATAGTCGACTGCCATGGCTGCGAAGGGCACATGAAGACAAAATCCCACTCGGGTCGGTGGGTGGAAAGCGAATCCTTCCATTACGAAACACCCTGGTGATTCGAAGAGCAAAAATGGTTTGTCTGTCTTCCCATTTACGAAAGAATCACCGCCATGGGTTGTATGTAAAATTTGTGCAATTTGTTATTGTCGATGCGGAACGTGCTTGCGACAGCGGAAGAAGATGTAATGTGCATCGAGAAAACGGGCATCAGGGTCCGCTGACAGGTCGCTGTCAGTAGCCGTTCCAGCCCGTTGTGGGATGGACAATTTATTGAACGAAATAATCGCCTCCAGAAGCCTTCGGACGAATCTGGAACGAAAGATCGAACGATGTCCTCGCGCGCGTGCACGTCCCCAAAGTGATTCACGTTGTCACAGATGAATCTTTATTTTTGGCTGGGGTGTTCAAAAAAATGTCATTGATAAGATTAAGCCTACGGTGGTGGCTCCTGAATGTTCCGAGCTGCAGCTCGAGCGTGCGAGTTTCGTGGAGTATTACGTGGAGGTTTTCCCATTCGAGGAGAATTTTGCTGTACAAAAAAGCCTATTTAGCCTATGGAGCTGATTGTTTGATAGAAATTAGATAAAATGAATAGAAAGTCTCAAGAATGGCTTAAAAAATTCAACTAAACAAACTCCAAGACAAATAATTGAAGACCAAAAACAAAGTCCCTACTACACGAGATCCCTCTTCAAGCTAACAAGCTGCTTCCACAGCTAACCGGAACGATTTTCCGAGATCAAAACACCGTTAATGGATTGGCTTCCTGCTCTGTCGAGCCCGCCGGCCTGATTGCATTATCAATTCGGTGTTGTTATTTTTTCATCCACGCACAAAAACTCATCACTCCAACCAACTCAACCAATACGATTTGAAGTGCTCTTGATGAGCCATAGTTCCAAAACTGGCGATCACCATTTAACGAGCCCGTCCAGCCGGCAAGGGGTTGATGATTTTCCGACCCACACCGTTTATGATTCCCGCCGGCACGGCAGCCACTGGCCGGAACCCTCTCCGTCGGTGTTCCATCGACAAGCGTGACTGCTTCTATGCTCCTCTGAACGCGTGTGAACGATCCTTATCGGTCTGATCGCTGGCCGATTCTGGTGGTTCAACACGCGTTCGATCGAGAGCAAACACCGAGTGGGTTATAGATAACCCCGTTCGGAGGAAAGGTTCCGGTCTTTCTCTCCTCGTAAAGGTTCTTTTCCCCTCTGTTCGTAAAGGTGAGATTCCCGCAACCACCTACCTAGCACCAGGATCATTCCGTCGACGGCCACAGGCAGCGTGATCTTGGATTTCGCCTTCCCGCAGATCTTCTGAGACTCAACGTCAGCCATCTTCGACTCCTTTTCGGCCACTTTTTCGGTTCGCAGGGTGTTATGTCTCTCGAAGTTCGAAGTTTCACACCGCACGGGTTTGACAGTTCGCTTAGCCTACTACGCAGATTTCGCAAGTGCAACACCACCACTATCGGTACTGGGCGTTATCATGCCACATTGCTCCTATTTCCGAACACCGTGCACATACACACGCACACACACAATCAACCACGCCAACACGGAAACAATCGCGCCCAAATCGAGCACTTCCCTTTTGGCAAGCGCGATCACCGAAATTAACGAACACGAAATCCACTAAAAATCCACTCTCACGCGGCAGACTGTACAACTGACAGCTTGACAGCTTGGGGACCCGTGTTTCGTAGGAGGCTGTGAAACGCACCACGCAGATTGTTGTGATTGCGCCAATAAACAACACAATCCCCTCAGGCCGGGGTGTCTATTCGTGTTGACGATGTACGCGAAATCGAGGGGAACTCAAGGTACACTGCACTCGGGAGATGGGCAGGAGTTGAAAAAGGCAAGCAAACAAAGCGCAATTCCTCTTACTCGCTGCACTTGATACCGTGGGGTCAAATTGTCACAAAAGTAATTCCAGCTCGCGGTAACCAGTTCGCATACCGGAACCACCAATTGGCCCGCAGTATATTAGCTGCCTGGCCCGCAATTGCAAGATTAACGGAAATTAGGTATTAAAGACCCCCTCGGTCAACGAGAGAACTGGACACTGCAATCCCGGGGTCTGCCGTATCTCGCCGACCGACAACATTCAAATCAATTTAAATCCTCGCTGCATGATTTTGTTGTTTTACGCTGCGCGCGAATGGCGGCTAAACGGTGGCTTTTTGGTTTACTTTTTGTGCCTGTTGCTCAGCTCAATTGCCGGTTCTGGGCCAGGGCATTAATTAATTAACGAAATGTTTGTTTCCCGGGATCCAATTGAAGGCGCCCGCCTGATGACGACAACCTCCCGGAGTGATCAAAATAGCTAATCTCTCGTTGGCTGTGTTCTGATGGAGCTTGATCCTCCAAGGCCCATGCCGATTAGTTTGGGGTCTTCTCCTTTGTTTTTGGGGGTTGAAATTATCGAAAAAAAACGCAAGGTTGTTCTCTCCACCGCCCCACGTTTCCTGGATCCGTCTACGCTGGCAGAATGGGATTCGATTGCGCTGTTTTCGTCCGCCGTTGGATGACCATAAAATGAGTTTAATTCACACTAATCACCTTCCCGTAATCTATAACCCGGCGCTCGATCTAGCCACTCGCTTCCCGGTACTGCATGCTCGGTTGTGTTTGAATTTTGTTGAACTAAAATCGTCCTCTTTTCCGCGCGCGCGCGCTCACACAAAGAGACTGTCCCGGTGATCACACAAAATAAAAACAAATCGAACACGTCCACTATCGGTTGATTTAATCGATAGCTTGCGATCAACAGCTAACGCTTCAACAGCTACGGTCACAAGCGTAATGAAGCGTATCGTTCGTACCAAACAAACGGTTGACGCGCTAGGACGACACGTTCACGTGGAGCTATTTTCAAATCCTGCACGAGACACACGCAACGTTAGCTCCGACTGCGCGGACGTTTCGTTTACAACTGCTTAAACCCTTAAACTGCTCGAAAACTACCCTTGGTGCATTCGACACCGATGGCACGATGAAGTGCCGAAGTTTTATTGGGTTTGACTGAAAGTTTTTACCAGATGCACTCTAGCATTGCGGCTGAGTACAAAATTGTGCTTTATTCTCAAATAATATAGCGTGCAATTAAATACTTTAATAATTTTCTTGGAATAGACGGATTGATACATTCGCATTTGTTGGCATCAAAGTAATTTGAAAATAGCGAGAGCTTTTGATTTCACCTAATATGTGGCCTGATCAGGAGTGGCAAAGCGAAAGTCTCGCGTGCCATCATCACACTCTGTTTTGAAGCAAATAATATTTATTTTCTGTGTATAAGATAATGTTAAAGTTAGTGTTATTTGATATAATGAATATTAAAATTCATCAAAAATCAATTTTAAATCGAATATGAATTTGACACGTCTGCATCCGTCTGTGAATCGTCGGCTTTCATTCGGTTCCAAGCTCCTTCGAGATCTATGGTCCATTCATAGTTTGCTTTATGGATATAATAGCGCACACAAAACGACACAATAATGCCCCATCATCTTTGTCCGTAAGATTTACTTAAAGCACTAGTATTTGCTGTGGGACTAGACTGATATAAATTTTTCGGATAAAAAAGTCTAATATTTATTCCACGTTTGACTAAAACGACAAAGATCACCCTTCACTTTATGTAATCATGCAATAAACACGTTTCGTGCTGTTTGCGTCTCCATTGCAGACAATAAAAAACGGTAGTCGAAGAGAGAGACGACCGCTCTAATACCTGCTGATGCAGGCTTATCTAGAGGTGCTGTTTGAAAGCCTGCACGTAATGCCAAGGAAGCAGACTCGGCACAACTGCGACATCGACGAAACACTTGCACCGTTGAATAGAATGAGCAGAGCGCGTCCTTTGTGGCTGTATGTTTAATGAAGGGCAAAACTTTTGAGCTGTTAGCGCATGTCTACCATACGCTGATATAGCTGCGAAGCCACGTGAACTATGGACCAGCTCGAAAGGTCTCCGAAAAGATCCCTTTGCCAAAACAGACTGTTCTGATCTCCTCCCGTAGCAGGGAATGCCAGGGTTGAGACTACCTGAACCTCTTCTTTGACCTGCGATTATCGCAAGGCGTAAAGCCGATGCGAACAGAGCCCAAGAAGGGAAAATAACAAACAGGAGGAGCACACACAAAAAAAAAACAAATCATCTTTTTGAGGAGAGATCATTTTTACTCGATCTATTATTGCACGTAACGTTTCACTGACTTTCCCATGGCCCGGTCGTCCTTGCGCCCTTGAACCCGTCATGGATTCTTCCGGGCTGAAGCGTAGGCACAAGGAAAATGGGGTGGAAAATCCCAAGCACCAAGAATGTCATTACGGGTTGCCGAGGGTTTCGAGCGATGGGGGCATGATGTTAAGACGCTTCCTCAGGCGTCCTGGAAGCGGGAAGGTGGGACTTAAAAATCATCAAAAATCTCTGGAACGAACGATTGCATCGGCCAACCTCGGCCTCGTTGAAGGTTGATTTACGGCACCAAAATCCACCGGGATAATAACAACGTCGAGCTTTCCTTCCTTCAGCGATGATCGAATGCGACGGATCGAACGGGCGTGGAATCAAAACGGACAGCTTAAGATACGAGGTAATAAATGAATGGACGGGATCGAAACAAAAAAAAACTGCCTCATCCGATCCGATCGACACGGTCGTTGGCGTTCTGGCACGCTCGAATGTGCCGGGATAATAAAAATCCATTCCTATAATCATCAGCTTCGCGGGTAAACAATGCATCGATTTTATTTAATTCTTCCCTCTTCCAATCGCTGCATGCGAGCGATGCACTTTTTTGCTGGCGATGCAGACCACGAGACCCGTGATGCGGAGGTGAAGGGATAAATTAAAAGTATAAATATTTTAACCGATCCAGACACGGGATCAGAAACTATCGCCATTGACACCCTTCATAGCGATGTCGTGCATTGCGCTGCGCTTCAGAACGCAAATATCTCTCAATAAAATGTTTCGAACGCGTTAAAGTGGAAAATATCCACTCGATCAGCCCCGGGCGGTCCAGATAAATCCCATAAGGGCCCTCACGGACGTTCCATCGGCAATGGAATGTGATTTCTATTTGGGGGCGATCGCGTGGAAGCTCTCGCGAGAATTGAAATGCATCGCCATGGGGCTTCTTTGGGTGGAAAAGTGCATCTCAGGATGGGTTTAATAGAAGCTGGCACCATACTGGAAAATATTTCAGCACTCGTACGGCTCAATGGAGCGATCGCGCGATCGGACGTGGCTGCTAATCGATAATCCCGGCTCGTAAAATGGGGCGCCAGGGAAAACCATCTGTTGAAAGGAACCGTCCGGTCGTAAAACGGGGGCCGCAATTAGTTTGAAGGCCGGCTGAAACAGCAATGCATTACGCAGGGTTTGAATGCAGTATGCAAACGCCATTCGTTGATGGGTTGTAACAATCATTATAAAATATACATCGAACCCGAAGCAACGGCAGGGTATGCTTACGATATGGTTGCGTTTAATTGCATAAAAATAAATAAACCCAAAAGCGCACATATCGTAACAAGTGTATTCAAACGGCCGACAGACGGAATTAAATCATTTAAGAAGCAAAAGGGTTCCCCTTTCGCTAGGTTGAAATTATACAAATATGAACTTATCAACATCGCCGTTTCAAAGACACCGCGCCGGTTGCTCGAACAATTAACACATTAAAAGTAAAATAAAAATCACCATAATTCCCGTTGGGTACACGGATTTGACCACTAATAATGCCATTCAGAAGCTTGCTCAAACCGACTCATGAAACTCTTACGAACTTTTCATTATAAATGGAAATCAAAACCCAACGGAAGCGCGACGAAAGAGAGCGACTCGAAATCACCCATTTTCCCATGTAACCCGCCTAAAGCATCCATTGTAGTGTGTCGTGTTATGGGTTTTTTTTTCTCCGGTCATCTGGTATTGTTTTCCCCCAAATCCCAAATCTAGCAAGGTACACAATCGCTCCCGATGTTCAACGAATTTGTCGTGCATTCATCAACCAGGGGGGCAATACATTTTGAGCTGAAATGAAATCATCACGAGCCCATCTCGTTCTCGAGCCTGTCCACTCGGGGGTGCGTGGAAAAACGAGTGCTAAAGAGCCGGGCGACAAGCTAAAACCGCCTCGCTCCACGAACCCTACATTGTACCCCACAATGTGGCGCCCTTTTTCAACCGAGCGGAGTGTTAAGCGAGTAATCCGCTCGGTGCCGGTTCCCGGATGCTTATCGGGGTTGGTCCGGTCCGGCAAGAAATGGTGTAGCCGATTGTTGGTTTTTTGTTTTATCGTCGCCTTGCCGGCTCGACGCCACAAACAAATTGCCACTGCCGGGAATGGCCGACACGTCCTCTTGATGCGTACGTTTCGTTGGTCCGGAATCCTGGCCACAACCGACCTAAAGGTCGACCCGGGTTAGCGGGCTCGGGGTCCAATTAAACCGCCAGTGGCGTAATGGAATAATAAGGGTCTAGCCGGGGTGGCATGACTTCTAACCCCAGACGTGCCGAGGATCACGTCGAGGATTGCGGACGCATGGTGACGAAGACATTTTTCTCGTGATTAAAATAAACTCATCCCGAGCTCGACCTTCTCCCGGGGGTTTGGGGGGATGAGAAAAGCGTGTGTGTGTGTATCGTTGTTACGGAGTGCTGGAGTGATCTCGCGTTGTCCCTTGTAACAAGCGAAGGGACATGTCGCGACACGGACGTACCCCGAATCCCGGCTCAATCTCTTGTGTAGGAGGAGGAGCTTGTCACCATGCAAATCGAAATAGAAGTTGAAACGTGCGTACTAACAAAACAGTGGAAAGTGGATATACTAATATTACACGATTGAAACCGACACGGATCTTTCGGAAACAAATTTTGACAGCTGGGAAGTAACGTCAGCTGAAGAGATCATTCCGAAAGCATCGCCCAGAACAAAGTAGGCTAAGCGTCTAATTGTGAGGAGTAAATTATGCGAGTGTAAAGAACTGTTGGTTGGCCTAATTTCTCGCGCGCAAAGAAAAACAACCTTCACAGCCTTTACTAAAGGCGGTCTCAGTGCATCTTAACGAGGTTCTCTCACTCTCTCCTTTTGAGGTCGGAATGAAAACGCCAGAGTTTGCTGATGACGGAACACGTGAAGCTCGATTTCTTTGGCCGTGGTTTGTTTCGTAATACCAGCGGGGCATTATTGATTACAACCACCAGCCGTAGGGCTGGAAGGCAAATAAAACCGGCAATAAAATGAGCCCCCATATTGTCAATCAATACGATCGTGTGTACATTGTTTTTTTGTGCTATTCTTTGCGAGAAAACAAACAGATCGTCGGGCATTTTGCTGCAATACTCGCTCGGTTTTGAACCGCAGCGTGGTCTAATGATTGTAAAAATAAAACCTTTTGGGGGATTAATCCATTTTCACACTGCTGAAAATTGAAAAGAGCACATATGTGTTCCACGGAAAATAAAACGCTTGTTTGTTAATGGGCCATTTTGTAACGGCCCGTTATTGCTTTTGTAATGCTTAATCCATCGGGTTCGGGTTCGTTCGTAACAATACCGTGGAATATTCAATACGACCAGTCCAAAATATCCAAACCGAGCCGAAGAAACCTTTCACATTGCAACCCCTCTTGGTTGCTGCCTTTGATCAGCCCCAAACAGCAAGATGTGCACTTTACTGGGCCCTCGAAAGCATATGATTGCAGCGCCTGTAAATCGATTGACGAGCGTCGGGTTACATATCTCGAGCGAACGAAACCGAGCCCGGAGTTATTAAATTAATCAACGATGCAGCAGCCAGCGTTGGGTGGAGAAAAAGGGGAGATCTTTTGTTCCCAACCACTGATGCACCCGGGTACGCCCTTCCACGAGGGGGAACCTGAGAGCATAATTGCCGCACTCAAAAAGCAACCACACTCGAGCAGGAAATGGGTTAGGATAATTAAATTGCTGCAACACCAGCACCGGCTACTAATCGCAACCGGCGCTTGTTAGCCGGATAGTTTATCTAGCTGCCCGGTTCTCTCAGCCCTCGAGAGAATCTGCTCGAGCACCCACTCGAAAGCAGACGCCAGAAGACGCGTTCGGACGATATTCTATCGAAAACCCATTACCGATAAGTCGAGATGACTGGCAAATGGCGGCCAAGTTGAGGCTCTTGGTGCACTGATTGGGGAAGGTATTGATCAAGCAGAGGGAGAGTTATAACACACGCGACCACGCGATCTACAACGTTTGATGTTTATGAGTTTCTTGTACGGAAAGTGACACATTTCCTGTTCCTGGTGTTACCGGAGAAACCTAGCCACCCAGCGGGAGGGCCCCACTCTGTCAATAGCGTCGCTCCTGCTGGGTTATGCTGTGGTCACGTAGCCGGAATGACCATTCGAATATGCCCATTTATGATGCTAATAGGCGCGGATGACGAACCGTCGTTAAACACTCCAAAACCCCCATCGGACACACAAGCTGCTGCCACGAATTTGAATCATGCGCTTCCACGCCCGACGGTACGCACGATAAACCATGTCAATTTATTTCCCTCCCCCGAGAGGGTTGTAAATTTGAAATGTGATTGCTTTCCAACGCCGTTTGGAAGCGATCGAAGCGAAGCGTTCGATTTATGAACGTGCTAGCGTGCTGGACCTACAGGAAGGTGAAAGATTTGCATTGTAATCTCATAAACGAAACAAATCAAAGACGCCATTAGAATGATGAGAGATGGTTTGAAACCGAAAACAATAGAAACGAGATGCTGAAAGATCGTCTAATAAATCTAAACTATTCAAATAGAGGAGGAGAAAGCCGTGTGTTTCAGGGAGGATGATGATGAATATAAGCAGGCAAAGCAAATGTTAGAATTGATTTTTATTTAAATTACACCCCATAGTGATCGACAAAATTATGTTTCGAAATGATTTGAACTTTGCATCATAATTCCTTAACATGATTCATGACTGTATTATGTTGGCTGTATTTTAGCCTAGCGTTCAGAACACATCAAGCACCTTAGATACGGATCATTTGCCTTCGAGTTCAATGTAAGCGCTCGATGATCTGGTTCGGTACACCAGGGTTACACAGAGCGGACGATCGCGGGGCCACCTTAATTGCCCAGCAAACCACCACAAGCTCATAAGCACCCGAACGAAACGCGATCTTGATGGATACCCTCTTCCCGGTTGGCTGGACGAATGACGAATGATCGAATGGTAAAATCGTTTGTGAATTTTCTCCAGCGGCAATTCGTTGTTCGGTCGGTTTGCTTCCAAATGGGCTAAATTTGCATGGCAGTCGCCCATCTAGCCGTTCTATTGAGGCCAATAGCATCTTTATGCTTTCACCGGCAGAGGCATTTTTTTTTATTTAGCCTTGAACCGCAAAGCACACACACAAGCGAAAATCATCAATAGAAGAGCAGCATACATTAGATTAATTTAGAGATTGCAAGCTGGTCTTCCAAGAAGTTATGTGGAGTTGTGTCCCATTGAAATAGATAACGACTAACAACTAACACCATTTTCTGCACCACGTTGATGCTTATCAGATAAGATATATTGAGGTATTACGATATCGACGATCATGCAAGTCATGCTTACAGATCGATACTCAATTTTCTCTGGTTAAAAAAAATTAAAAATGACGTCATACAACGCACATGTGCCCTTCTTACCTGCATTAAACAACCAGCGGTAGAACGTCTTGTGTTGCATTTTGAACTGCATTCAAATAAACGCACCACGTTGCAATAACACATGCACCGGCAAAAATATGACCGCCAATAAGTGTACTAACAGGGCAACTACCACTACCTCCGCAGGCACTTTACAGATTGAGCTAAATGCACTTCGATTATTGGAATAAATATATATTCTACCTGTAAACTTTGCGTAATCGTTATGCTAAACGCTAATCATTTTGATTTACTCCCGTAAAATACGTGATTTTTTGCTAAATTAATAAATTTGCTCGATTCTTTTTTGACAGATCAGACCAGGTTTCATCGATTTCGATTAAACTTCGGCAGATAGTACTTTATCGCGCATATGCAAATATTTGCGTTTAAAATGCTATTTAAAATGATCAAAAACATTTTTATTATACTGTTGAAACCTTTTTGTAAAGTAAAAGTTTCAATAATGCTCTTTATAACTAAAAAAATGATTGCAAAGCAACAGTTTACAGTAGTCGATTTGGAGAAATAAACATACGTGATTTTTTTTTTATACTGGTGGCCGGTTTGTTTACAGTCAGTTCGGCGCGAATGCTGATTCATAAGAGGATGGGCTACGGAGTCTAACATATTTTAAAAATTGATTGGTAAAATATCTTTTTTGTCCTGTACGATGGGGGGTTTTGAACAGATCAGTGATGATTCCTATCTGGTAGATCATGCAAAAATCGTGCAACAGTTGTACCATAACAATTTCTTGGATCAAAAATTACATTCAGCTCATTTGAATGGCCTGCTATTCTGTATCGATGTGCCTTACGATCGTAAAGAGTCCCAAGATGATGTAGAACTTGGAAAGAAGCGTAAACGATTGAAAACTGTGGGAGCTTTTGATGAAACCACTCAAAAGGTTTATAAAATTAACGCTAGTTTAAATTATATATTTGCCTAAATCTTTCTATTTTAGATTTCAGATAACCATGCACGGTTGCAAGAAAAGTTGAGCATAAATCCCAATCCACATGCTACAAACAACAAAATATCATTGGAGTTTATTGATGCATTTAACGATGCCTCCAACTATGATAACGAACGTTGTTTCAGAGGCCAAAACGCCACCGAGAGCACTATACTCACTGAAATGGATGGTGAGAGCTTCATCATACCACCGCGGGTAACGTTTGTCAACTCGACAATCGATCGATTTAGCGAATACATTAAACAGGACGAAACGTTCGACCTTATGGTGCTCGATCCTCCGTGGTGGAATAAATACATAAGACGTGTGAAGACAGCCAACGCCAAAATTGGCTACCGGATGCTAGCGAATGAAGATATTAAGAAAATCCCATTAGAGCAGCATCTGCACCGGGACACGTTTGTGGTCGTATGGTGCACCAACGCCCAAACGCACATCGATGCGATTACGAAGGAATTCTTCCCCAAGTGGGGCGTCGAATTGGTAGGTGTTTGGTATTGGATAAAGATCACTAAGGCTGGCCAGCCGGTGTGCAAATTCAACGAGCCGAAGCAAAAACAACCATATGAACGTATCTATATCGGTCTTCCGGCCGCTTCCGCGATGGCGAACACGTTTCCCCGCGAACTGTTCTTGTACTCCGTGCCGAGCACACTGCACTCCCACAAACCACCCCTTCAAGGTACGTATCGATGCTGACGAACGTTGGGCATGGTTTTGTTTTATTTATTTACTTTATTCGTCCCCAGATTTCTTCACATCAAAATTTATACCAAAAAGTGCAAACTGCCTAGAACTATTTGCTCGCAGCCTCTACTCTGGCTGCACCTCGTACGGAATGGAAGTGTTAAAACTGCAAAACAAACGCCTGTACGAACTGGCCATGGAAGACGATGAAAACGATTGATTGCATTTGAATAAATACGAATTTCTGTAAAATGATAGCACCACCAGGAAAAGGCTCTCATGCGGTGCTAATGGTGGAACCCGTTAGCTTGTTCCGTCTTGTAGCCGTTCGGGTTCATGGTCTGCCATCGCCAAAAGTCTTCACCTGCGAAGGACGAAAGCATGATACGAAGCATGTTACATCCAAATCGACCGATCGCGCCAACAATTAATTTTATCACTTACACATCTCCTCGACACTGTGTACTGCTTTCCATCCGAGCTCCCGTTCGGCTAGGGTAGCGTTAGCAAACATCGACGAGATGTCACCGGCACGCCTCTCCTGAATCACGTACGGTATTTTTACCTTGTTCACGCGTTCGAAGGTTTGTATGAGCTCCATCACCGATATACCTTTCCCTGTGCCAAGGTTGTACATCTAGAGGTAAAGTAAATTGAGCCCCATTATCACATCTGTCCTGTCTGTTATCGATTCCAGCGTGCGCCGGTTATTCAATACCTTCAATCCGAGGTGTTCCTGGTCCAGTTTGTTGAGCGCTGCCACGTGGCCGCTTGCCAGATCCATGACATGCACGTAATCCCGCACGCCAGTACCATCGGCCGTGTCATAGTCGTTCCCGAAGATTGTCAGCACGTCTTTTTTGCCGATTGCCACCTGGCTGATGTACGGCATCAGGTTAGTGAACTGCTTCGTCGGGTCCTCCCCGATGCGGCCAGATTTGTGGGCGCCAACCGGGTTAAAGTAGCGCAGTGCGATGATGTTCCACTTCGGATCGGCCCGTACGGCATCCTTAAGCATTTCCTCGATGAAGTATTTCGTTCGGCCGTACACGTTTGTCACGTTGCCGGTGGGATTTTCCTCGGTGATCGGTAACCGCTCTGGTTCACCGTAAACGGTACACGAGCTCGAGAATACCATCTTGTAGATGCCGTGACCGTCCATCACCTCCAGCAAGTTGATCATGCCGATCATGTTGTTCTTATAATACAGCAGAGGATTCGTCATGGATTCGCCAACTGCTTTTAGGGCCGCAAAATGTATCACCGAATCGATCTGGTGCATTTGAAAGACGCGATCGACCGCGTTCTTGTCGAGCAGATCACACCGGTAAAAATCCACCTTCGTGCCGGTTATTTCCTCGACACGCTGCAGTGCTACCGACTCATTCTTGCCCGAGTTTACGGAGTTGGTGAAGTTATCGAGAGCCACCACACTGTAGCCGGCTTCGAGCAGCGACACGACCGTGTGAGAACCGATGTATCCGGCACCGCCGGTCACCAAGACTGTGCCTTTTCTATCTGCCATTTTGGGAACGAGCGATCTGAAATGAAGCATAGAGGGGATGATTGATAAACATGTGCTATCGTCCATGACATTCAAGTGATGAATGAACGATTAAACAATGCTAGTTTACGAAATTCATGGTCCACATGTTCAACAACACCAAATAACTCCTGACCTTTGACCTTTTGTAGGCTCATTACGACCCCACTTGTGGTTGAATTTTATATGCACCACCATTCAACAGGTGGCTGTGGCATTGACATACCGCTGGTAACACAAAAAGAAAAGCTGCGCATGATCGCATAACAATGTTCATTGCTCGACTGCAAGGTGAGTTTGAACAACGGATCCGAATTGAGTTTACTGCTCAACGGGCATTTTAATGTTACGAAACTCAATAACTTTGTCGGACATTTTATCCAAAAATCATCAAATGCGCGTGTTAACATCGTTTAATCTAGGAGCACTAATTAGTACCACGCAACAGATGACTTGAGAACGCTCCGGGAGTGAAGAAACAGGTTTTTGAGCGATTGACCAAGTCCAGTGAACCTGGTTGTCAATGAACTTGTAATTGAGCTGAGCTTCGTGATTGCGTTTCTGTTCCACCAGGCGAGGCATTACGTAAGCGAGCGTTGCACTTCTCCTTTCAGCATTTCGAAGAAAGCTGATCTGCGGTAATTACGCTTCTAGAAGGTTTCTCCACGGAGATACCGAGCCGTTCTCTGCTGGATCTGGAAGTCCCTGTATGATATGCAATATTCATCACCATGTCCCGGATATCAGAGACGGTTCAATTCAAAGTCAAGGCCTGCTGTGGCTGCAACCGTAGGTTATGTGCTTCGTTCAAGCATGCTTGATAGTTGAGTGGATGTTAGAAGAACCTTCGTGCTGTACGTCCATTAGCTTTAAATCGATGTAAAGATTCACGCATTTAATCATCAGTTCTTTGTGTGCCCGTGCTCTTTGTGAACGGAAATTAGCACGACTTGGGAACCGTTCCCAGAAGAAGATGGGAGTAATTAAAAAAATGCTGTTATCACCCCCCAAGCAACCGTTCCAGTTTTGGTCTATGCAAATGAAGGCATTTGCCTATTCCCGAAAAACCGGATTCCGTTCGAGGACCGCGTTTGCAGTGGCATTTCGAATTTTAGGTCACACCAGCCACCGCTGAAAATGTTTGCATTTGCTTTACGTAAGCCACACCACGCCACACGATGAATTGCTGTTAAAAGGTTAGATCCATCCATCGCGAATGCCATTTATCAATTTCTACTGCACACGACGGACGGAAATGGGCTGTGGGTTGAACGCGCGTAAGGTGCCCTCCTTTTTCCCCCAAGGTCACCAGGCTATACTGGGCACGAGAACGCCACGTTGTCAAGCAAGTTCAGCCCCACGTTTGTCAGAACAGTCGTTCGATGACATAAATCCGATCGTAGCGGGTTCCTGCATTTGGGGTGATTTCACAATCCACAGAAGAAGGGGATGAAAATCCCCCAGAACAGGTTGCTGTTGCGCCGTGGCCCCCTCGGGTGGGCCACTTTTTATGCTCCACAGCATGAAGAACCGTTACCCAGACCCCCGTTAGCGTTTCACACTATTATGATGCGATGGAGGAAACCAGCTCATCCCGATCGACCGAGAGCATATTTTCCGACTGGGAAAATAATGGACCATCCCCGGGGTTGTTCACTCGCGATGGGGCATCCAGAATTTTACCAATTCCACCGTAGATCCTCGCAAACTTTCGAGCGATATTGACGCGGTTTGATGCGTGTCGTACACGTTTAGGGACTTGTAACGCGCACGCCGCGCTTTCGATTGCTTTCTCGAGATAACACGACACCGTTCTGCTAATGCACTTGTCGTTTGGTAACACGCTTCCCTTGTTTATCGAGGAACTGGGTGAAAAATTTTGCCGCAAATCGAACACAAGCACCTCCTATCGCGGCCCTCCTACCAAATTGCCCTTTTGTTCCCGGCACGTACCGCTCTAGAGAGGGCGTCCAGCAGCTTCAGGGCGCACCACGGGTCTTTTACTCCCTTCTGGGCACTGACACTGACGCACAACCGACGTGGCCGTTGGCTGAGCACGGAATGAAGAAGACCCAACAGGTTTTTCCCCCGCCATGCCATACCATCCTGGCGTCGGGTTTCCTTCTTCCCCACCTTCACGACTGAGCTGCCGCTGACTTCCGGACGCTTCCAGAACCGTGGGGGCCGGAGTTGGTTTGTGGAGGTGCCCGCTTTCGCTATCGCACAAATCTTCCATTCTTCGTCGCTGGAGCTCCAATCGTCGCCATCGCGCATTGCGAGAGAGAGAGATCACTTGGGGACGGCCGGTACCGCTAGGGTCTAATTTTTTTGCTTGATCGTCTTTCGGGGTGGTTTGAAGCTAAGGGATGTTTTTTCATCCGTATCCGTCGCTCGCACGATCGTACGATCGAGAGAGCGGGAGAGGCGTGATCGGCAACCCACGTGTGCGCGAAGTTTTGCGTGCAATAGTGTCGCGATGAATCATGGTGTACTTTATGCGGAAACATTGAATATTACTGACCTTCGATGATCGACGGTAAATGGGGGAGCAATTTCATGTCGATTTAATCTTTTACACGCTACTTTAAACCAAGCGAAACAATCACACAAATCACACCAAAATGTTGCTTATTTGTGGACGGGGAAATTAATTTCTGATGCTTTGAAAATCGTCCAATTTTGCATTGAGGATTGCTGCTCGCGCAAATGTTTGTACAGCGATCGTTTTCAGTTGAGCAAACATTACTGCAATAAAAAAAAGTGAGAAAAAAAACACATTCCAGCGAGAATGATGAATCCGGTTTTATGACGCACATGGTGCCAATGTGGCCTCCGGCATTTTGTTCTAACTGATTTTCATTCGCGATCGTCGCGCACGAACGATACACGGATGATGCATAAGCAAAACAAGTGTAATTGTGAGTGCCCTTTTTTGATGTAGCATATCGAAACGGAGTGCAAATTTAGGCTTGGATAGTGCCTTTACATACATATTTGTAATCATTTTGTAATTTTCTAACTGCTTCCATTCATCGGTTTGCACTGCAACTGGAATAAAGATCGGTCGTAAGCTAGGCAGGCGCGTTAAGCATTCTCATGTCTAACGATAATGCAACCATTTCAAACCATAGCACGATTCCATTGCCACGAATTCGTTGAGAAATGCATTATGCGTACTGCAGAACGAGCACTCGGACGGATTCCCCTCTCGAATTGGTGTCAGAGGGTCTCTGTTGATCTCTGTTTTTCGTACGATGCAATTCCAAATTGGTGCCATAGCTAAATCGCACATTCAAATATTGCTCCAACACGAAGCTAGGAAATGGCATAGAAATAGATTGGCGAAAAAACTCCAAATTGTCTTTTTGAATGATAATTTAGGAAATAGCTTTTTCCCTTCACCGGAAGGACTGATGTTCTTTCGTTGTGGTTTCCATTTCCTTTTTCGAATGAACCGTTATTATTGATCTAGAAATTTATCTCTAGCCAATAGAAACGAAATGATCTGGTTGCCTCTTTTCGGATCACGAGCAGCATGCAAATACTCAACCAGCACGTTTTTCGGTATAAAAATCACTAGCTTTCTTTATTTTCCGTTCGCTCAGCCAGCGTCATCTCAATGCACATGGAAAAACTAGCCGATATTCGTTTCCAATGATTTACTTCCTTCCGTGTATACATATTCTGTAGCCTACAATTTCCTGTCTCATCTTAATTATTACTCGTTTTTTTATGTATAATTATGTATAAAATAGAACAATAGTATAGTGTATGGGTGTTTGTGTATATGTTTTATAATATAATAGCAGCAACAGCAGTAATGGTAAAAGCAACTCTACTGCCATATTGCTTCCTCTCTTTCTCGAGTTCCTCTAGTAGCTTTAATAGTATTAGCCTTTCTAACCATTTCCAGAGTACGGAATTCATGCAGCTTGAGCTTCAACCTCGTGATCTATCTTCCATGTTGTCCTGTGCCGCGTTTAAGTCTTTAAAAGGCGCAGAAAAAAACCCTCCACGAAAAGCATGCATCCTTTCGCTACAACTTCCTTCTCTTGCGTGCCTCATAATCATGCCGACATTAGGAATCGTAATCCATCAGTCGTCCATCGTAACTATCGCTGAAAAACTTCCGCAACAGTATCAATGTCAATATCATTATCTTCTGAACATGTCCCTTAATCTTGTCTTTTGATCATGTTCGCGAAAGTAGTTGTTTCTTATTCGTATCCCTTTCACTACCCTAATGCCTTCCCACCTGTCTCGATAGTGACTTAGCGTTTAGTAAAGATTTCTCCTCCACCAAATATCATGTCTACGAACGATTCTCCCTCCACGCAGCCCCATTACACTCTCGAGGGATGTATACTTGCTTTATTGAAGCAAGGATCAATTCTTTATGCCTTGCTCGCTTTCGTTGATTACACTTTCACTTCCAGTGGTTGCTGGACGAACTTGAAAAGCTTACGTTTTCCTTGTTATCACAATTTACTATATTGTATCGTTGACACAAACATCAACTCCTCTGTCTTAATTAGTTTCTGTCAACGGATAAGCAACAATCAACTATCCGCACCCACAACACGGAACCGCACCCACAACAGAACTTTAGCCCTGAGTCCGCACCATCGTCGTTTGAACAACTTCGTTTACCCGATCTCGACCGTTCCTATATGCTCCCCGCGATTATGTGGCTTCTTTGGGTGGCTTATTAGATGGGGTTTCGTTATTATTTGATCAGACTTGTTGATTTGCATTCGTTGTTTCAAGGTACTTTATGTTGCAATTCAGGGCAATGTAACTTGTGGGGAGGAAATTTCGCCCGGTCGAGCGAGAGGATTATAAGGAATGAGATAACAAGTGATGGTGTGTGTATATATCCTCTACGTATCCCTACTTGGCTCATTAGTTTTGCTAACGTTGTATGTGAGCGGAACGAAACACAAATGTGGGTACGTTCTTAAATGTTAATGACACTGGTGCGCTGTTGAACTGTGCTCTGCCGGCTCGACGAGCTCGGTGATGTCCGTGTGGAGGTCATAATGATTGCCGTGTCCATATCGAGTGGGGTGAGTAAAGAGGAGGACCCTCCACCGCTGGCACCGCTGCTATTGCTGCTGCCAGATCCTCCCATGCCGATCGATACCATCGACGAACCATCCGCGATCGACGTTGTCTGCAGATGGGCGTGATGACGGTGATGTGGATGGTAAGGAGCTTGATGGGTGTGGTGATAGTGGCGAGCCATGACCGACCCACCGACCGACCTGTTTCCACCCCCACCAACACCACCACCGTTGGGCGCACTGAAGCTTAAAATTTCTTCATCGCCTGACAAAAGAGTATCAGATTCTGAGTCATTTGGTTTGGTTTTGTGAATCATTTTGTATTTTACCTGCAAAAAGATGATTGGAGGTCATGTCAGAGAGCTCGGTTACTCAGGTTTCGAAAGCGACAAGGATATTGAGCGGGAGCATTTATTTACTGGATGGGGTTGAATGAATTTGGGGTGGTGTGTTGTGCGTTTGTGTTGATGAAGAATTTAGACGAACTAGTAGATATAATACTCTGGGCAAGGAAGAAGGGTGAGAGATTCCGACCCCTGCTGCTTGTCTTGTGTCCCTTTTTTCAAAATCAATCTAGCAACTTCTACAGACATACAAAGCTTCTGCCTCAAACATGTGTCCATTATCCCTGTCACTATTTCTGTCTTTTTTAGCCTTGGTGGGAGTGTTAAATTCGTTTATCCAAAGATCAAATTCGCACACTGCAACAGCCAGTAAACTACGTATCGAATGGCTTACGAGCTAGCTAAGGCACTTAAACAATTAAACCCTAAGGAAAAATATCATGACCCATTGTTCAACAGACACTACTATTATAGTTTCATACGTGGCAGAAATATGTTTTAATCTTTTCACGAGGCCTCTATAGCTTGAAATTTCAACATCTTAACGATAGCAAAAAAGGATAATACTCAGCACCAACAAGTATGAAAGACGATATAAACTTACGATCTAATTAACTCTACTGGCGGAAGTTGCAACATACAACTAAAACAATACCCTTGCTATGCTACTAGCTGCAGTTTACGTAAAAGGTAAACGTCAAGAGATGGCTTTAAAGTTCGTTAGTTTTTTGTTGAAAATGACCCCTTACTTTTTGCAGTAAGCTATGCTCCCGACCGTGAGCATGATGCGAGCTGCTGGCTGTTGTGTTGCGTTTTTTACGCGTGTGTCTCATCAGGAAGTTATCCGTGACCCAGAAGATAAGAATCTGAAATGCAAAGAATACGTTACATCGTCGGTATATTTGTGGTTTATCAGTGATTTTTTATAAATTTAACACTTACGTTAACAAAGAAGGGAATAACGAGCATTACCACGGCTAACTCTATCCGTGGGTCCTTGAAGGGGGACAGGACAAAGTTTTTCACGTTGTCCCAAACGTCGAACTGAATGATTAGGGTCGTTATGAGCTTAACGACTACCATCAGGCACACGTATATCCACGTTTGATAGAACCACGACTTTGGTGCACCTATCGAAGAGAAACAGAATAACAACTAAGATTGTAAATGCTATCGTAAACACTTTACATTTAAACTGATCAAACTACTTCGGTTAAAACGCCTGAATGTAGATAATCCACATGACACTTTCTTGTTTCAACGTAATCGCGCCATCCTCAACGTGGTTCCATGGTGTAATGGTTAGCACTTTGGACTCTGAATCCAACGATCCGAGTTCAAGTCTCGGTGGAACCTGCGCAGCTCGAAGTTTTTTTTTAATTTTTACGCACTTGTTGCCAGTTGTTTTTTGTTAGGGTTCTGGCTGTATTCTCACATTTAGTGAAAAGTATGAATTAACGAAAGCAATTCATCGTAAAAATGATTTTCAGATAATACTCTTACAATATCTGTTCCTCCCGTGAGATGTGCGTCTGCCGAATCGATAGAAGCACTCTTGTGAAGGTAAAGAGGAAATGTAAATAATGTACGCGTCATCGTCCAAACAGCTCTCCGGCAAAACAATTTTACACACGCCGGCGGTTGGTCGTTAAGGTAGTTGCTTATCAGCCGCATCGTCCTTTTGGTTTACGACCGCGGTTGGATCGAGAGATAAGCTGCTGTAGAATGGGAAACAAAAATGCCCTGCTCGATAACCGTCGTTAGATGGTGCAATCGGCCCCTCGCACGTCAATGGATGGGTTTAAATGTAAAAATGATAGGCTCATTATTCTGTGATTCAAACCATTGTACTTAAAGTACAAAAAAATGGTGCGAGTCTGCACTAGTCTTTGCTATTTAGTGTTGCATATTATACTTCTAAGTGTAACCGGTCGAAATATACCATGCACTGAATCATAATCCACCGATAGACCACTGTAGGCCAGCAGTGTAACAAACATCTGCGTTCGATTGCACGTCTCTCCCACCAGCGCTTCTTTCGCGCTACAAGAGAGCAGCTCCTTTTGCGATCCAAATCAATATAAGAAAGAAAAAAAATCACCACTTTCTATTTCATAATCGGTACAGCGGTTGCAAATGGCGATGCATCTTTCTTTCGGGCAAACCTACCCCCATCGGCTTGGTTTGGTCTGCCGCCGTCTGCACGCCATCACCTTCGGCGTATGGTCCAACACCCTGCCACTGCAGCCGTTGTTACCGTGGCGCGTAATTAAAGCCCAAAGCATACGCCCGTGTTCCCCTCACACGATCGATGAATCGATCGGTCGGGCTCCATCACCCCCGAAGGGTTTAACACCGGGGGACGCTAGTCCGTGCGTTAGGGGCCCGCTCTGGTTATGGACACATGCCGGACAACCCGGTCTGGGGCGACGCTTATATGACTGACGATAACAACCCCGACAGAGTCCCCACCATAAGCCACGTGTTGCAAGGCAAAGAACATGCTGTTATGGCTGGGAAAACCGATATACCGAAGCACACGCGCTTATGGTTTTTTGAGACCTCATAATGCGTCTATTCGTACGGGGTAAGAGTGTTTAAAAGGAGCTTTAAAATAGATTCCATTTCCACGTGGCTCCGCAACAAAGGGATGGAAAACTAACGTTTTTAGTCTACTCGACTTACCATATTCACCAAAGTTGATGGCGTCCCATTTTTTCTTCCGCGCCAAATACTGACAGGTTTTAATGCCGATGTAAATGATGAACAAACCGATGGTGGAGTCCAACAAGAAGTTGATGATATACCTACATATCCGTTGCGGTGTTTCATTGCAAAGGAGCATAGGAAAATAAGCATTAGTGTTGATTGGCCTCTGAAGGAGTAGTTTAAGCATTTTTTATGTTTGTTCGCCTCTCAGGCAGCACTTACCAGGTACAGGGATCCCCTTGGAAAAGCGGAGCCAGATAAACGTTGGCCATGTGGATCACCAAGGCGCCGATACCCTGCTTGGAAGTATCGTACCACCAGGTTTCCCATGAACGCCGGTTGTACTGAGGTTCGCAGAAGCGTTTAGCTGAAAGTAAGCAGCGCAAAAGACAACCCGCAGTTAGAAAATGGATAATTGAGATAGGAGGTGTTAGCTGTGATTACTTTCCGGGTGCTTTCGCTTTTTTTCGCAACACAGTGCCTTCGGATATCGATAATTACTGCAAGTAATACGTTAAGTTTAAGCCGAATACTAGCTGTTATGGCACGATACATAGTTATATGATTCGCTCTTTCTTCAATTGCTAGTTCACGTATCATAAAAGTAGCGTGAAATAAAATTGGCAAAGGTTTATGGGTTCAAAACGACGCTAACTAGTTTGCATATTATGTGCTACGATCAAGAACGAACTCGGTGTTAGGTAATCGTCGTTAGTAGTACGATATGCGGGAAAAATGTTCCTGTGTAAAAGCTTCCCTTGAACTCTACGGAGCGTCGTTGAAAACAATAACCCCCGTGCAAGCTGCTCGGCCACAGCGTTACAAAATGGCTAATCGATCGCCGTATCGTGTGCTCTTATCGTTCATCAGATTCCAGCAGTAGAGTGGGCAGCGAGTTTCTTCTCACGACCAAAGTGCGATAGCGCGTAATAAGAACTATACTCCATGCACAATTCCGAGGCATAGAGAGCGTCTGGAGTTCGGGTTTCCCTTTTCTTTGGAAAGCACTAGTTGTGTACTAGGAAAAAGGTGGATTTTAACGCCATAATGAAGCGTAATAGGTAATGCCTATTCTGTAACTGAAAGCTGTCCAATGTTGCTTTGATTGAGAGGATCACATCAATCATCCTTTGCGAGGATGCGCGTAAAGGAACAGGGAATCAGAACAGGCAATAGTAGTAGGCTAAGTTGCGAAAGTTGTGTGACATGCCGTGCTCCTTCGGCGCCGTGTTTCAATTAGCACCGGGTAGTGGGCGTTTCTTGTTCGCTCTTCTCTTTCGTCAGTAATCCAATTAGCAAACGTTTGAAGGCTTAATGAGCCGGCGCCGTAACGTTCTACTTACCGATGAGACAGGTAAAGGCAAGAGTGGCCAATATGCCCTGCAGGAACCAGCCGAATAAATCCGTCAGCGCATCCTTGCTGCAGTGTAGCGTCTGCCATTCCGTGTTGCCTTCCCCGGCGAGGACCGTTTCCGACTCGGCGAGGCCGAGCACCACGGCGGAGGTATTCATTGAAACGGACGCGTGGTTTCCGGTGCCCTATGCCCACAGAAATTTTAAGCACACCGTCACCGTTGCTAGTGGCAGGTGTACGATCGAGCTTTCCGGAACGGGTGCGGTTTGCATAAATTTTCCGATTTCACGTCACACGCACTTTCTTAAAGATGGGAAAAAAACGAAACTTCACCACCAACTACGGTGCCACATATGATATTTTCACGAATATCACTGCACTCATCTCAAGGAAGCAACACGGCAGCAGGATCACGGGGTGTGGGAAAATAAACGATAAATGAAACTAAACTTGGGCCTCCGGAACCGAAAGACGTATATGATGCTTCGAAACAACTAAAGAAAGGCATGAGACACTGTGTGGTTGCTTATTGTGAACTCTTCTCTTCCTTCTTTCGGTGCTATCCTGCTCGGCTGACCGTCGCAGGTACCCGACGTCGTCTGGCGCCTGGCATTCGTGGTGCAAGAGTGGATATTTCTCGCCCTCGAACACCAACCATCGGAGAAAACGCACAACCTGATGCCACTTCTAGGGTGGCGATATGACGCTTTTTCTTGAACACTTTCCTGGATTTACGCGACGAGTACAAACACTCACTGTTGGCCCAAACCTGCGTGGCCTTCGCACTCTAGCGTTGCAAAATTTTGATGCACGACGACGTCAGCATTCGGATAAGGTCGAGGGCCAGCTACACACAATCCGCTACTACAATGGACAAGGGCCCACATCGAACAAAGAGCACTATCGTGAAAGCGGATGGAGGTTCAAGATAGATAAGTGCGGGCGGCAGGACTTAGCAACGCAAAATGGTTATAGTTGGGCCCATTAATCTAGGAGAGGGCAGCTTTTTCTTTTATTTGGCTTTGGGCTTTTTTTTAACGCAGCAGAGAAAACTAGTTTGACGTCGCAGCGACATGAAAACAAGTGTCAGCTAAGGCAGCACAGAGTCGGCGGCATCGGAATTTTGGTTTGACAGTTGTGATTTGTTGGTTTGCGAGACAGGAAACATTTTATTAATTAATTAATTATTATGCTGGCTTTCTTAATATCGTGAACAGACACATAAATTTACGCTTACGTTCAAAAACATCGTACAATCGGTTGTTACATTGTTCTTGCAACAAGTACATTTCTTTCGCGTTGCCCCTGGAAACCGATGGTCGTGCAGCAAAAACATAGCAACCACCAAGTAAACAACTTCGAATTTGTTCCTTTCATATCGGCTCGGATTGCAGTGGGGTTGTTCTTGTTCGGAAATTGTTAAATTCCTCTAGATTTCACATTGAAAGCATTCAATTTTGTTTTATTTAGTTTATCTATTGTACAATACGCCATCAACATGCTTTTCTATCCAGAAATAAGTATTCAAAATGAATTAAAAAAGCTAGTAAGCAATACGCTCGTGAGTGCTGATGGCATATATTCGTCTAAATTTGTTTTCTTGTGGGTTTCAGATGTCTTGTGCTGATAGAGCATATGACCACCAGTTGGAACAAAAGCGTAAAAGGTATTAATTTTATAGCATAAATTATAACCACTCAACTCATGTTCTATCGTCCGTTACATAAGGCTTCAAGCTTTGCTGCGATCTGAGGAAGAGCAACAGGAGCAGGAAATCATGAAAAAACTTCATGATGAAGAAGAAATGCGTTTAAGGGAAAAATCTAACGCTTTGCTCGCCGCTAAACAGGACGAGGAAAGGCAAAGGGTAGAATTTGTGAAAAACAAAATGACTCAACTTAAGTTGTAAGTATTTAAATTCGAAAAACGGTGGGCCACGTGGTAGGTCTTTGACATCGACATTTTTCTGATAAATTTCTAGAAATAATTGCGATGAAATCAGATCTTTTCTGCAACAAAAGTATCACGAAGAAGCCAAAAAGTGTCAACTGGCCCAAATAGAGGACAGGATCAAACTGAAACAAGCTAAAATGGATGAAGAACGCATGTGGACAGAAGTGCACGTACGAAAGTACAAAATGGAGGTAAATTCGCTCATTTTGCATCCCATATGCTATGTTATCGCAATGAAATTTACTTTCTTTAAAGCTACAAAAGGAACTGACAGAGAAAAACGAAAGGAAACTTATGGAACAGAAAACGTTCCAAGATGTTCAGCTTCAAATTAAGGAAAAATCGCTGAAGACTGCCCAGGACAAGGTTGATCTGCAAAAGGTTATTTGTTCCTCTTTGCCATTTCCTGATCATGATCCAAAATTGAAGTCACTCGGAAAGGCCGAGCTTGCTGAACATTTAAACGAGCAAATTAATCTTCGTAAAGAATTGCAACGCCAAAGAGACGAAAAAGATCAGAAGGTTGTTCGAATGATCAACGAGACTTCCGCGAAAGAACTTGAACAAGAGCGACAAGTTCGCAAAGCGGAAGATGTCTTACTGAAAAAGCAAAAGGATCAATTTTACCAGTATTCAAAACACGTGCTCCGCCAAAGACAACTTGACGAGGGCAAACTCGATAAGCTGATCAATGACACGCGGGAAAAATTCGAAATGGAAAAGGTAGAAGCTTGCCGTCGGGAGAAACAGAAGCGGCTACAGATGGCATCGGTTGCACACGAGGGACAGCGGATGCA
Organism: Anopheles nili; assembly: GCF_943737925.1. Classification (NCBI taxonomy): domain Eukaryota; kingdom Metazoa; phylum Arthropoda; class Insecta; order Diptera; family Culicidae; genus Anopheles; species Anopheles nili. The sequence continues at coordinate 9,915,119 of NC_071292.1, forward strand.
AATCGCAGAGATGGAAGCTCGAAAGGCACGCGAACGTGAGGAGCGCCAACAAGAAGCTTTTCGTGAGCGCGAATTGCAAGAAAAGAACCGCCTAGATGCCGAGAATGCCGATTACAGAATACAGACTGCAGTGCAGCAGTACCGAGATTCGCTGAAGGAACAAATTAAGTCGGCATCGCTTGAACGAGAACGCCGTAAACGAGCTAATCAACTAGAAACAAACCGTCTGATCGAGTGTAGCTTCAATGAGCTGAATTTTGTTCAAAGCTATGTGAAAGGTTCATTTGAAGAGCATTTCAAAAAGCATCCCAACGTGTCACTTATGAAGCGGAAGTACTGATAAGGTAATCATGCTATTATCGTGCCATAGAGTAAAAAATACGGAGGAATCAATTTTAGATGCATTTTTCTCAAAGATGTTGAGTAACAAGTACATTTTGATACCTCTATTAAATGAATCGAATAAGTGAGGAAAATTGATTCGTAGGTAGATATTACAAATAAATTCAAGGTAAATTATCTGGATGCTTTTGCATTTTATCAAATATTGAAATAAGTTATCATTGAGTTTGTATAATTCGATTATTATATATAAATTAATTTAATAATTGAAACCGTCATTGTGGAATAGGAAATAACGGTGAAATCGAAAATCGATTGTCCCATGCAGCAAAACATCAACATACCCGGCTGACACGTTGCGTTTGACATTAGCTGAGCGTGAGCGCGGCTTGGAAGAGTGTTTTGTCCTGAATTGTTGTTAGCTTGTAAGCAAGCATAGTTTTCTTTCGGAAGTTCAATAATATCTGTTTTCTCATCCCGGATTATAACGTTAACACCAACAAATTAACTGAAAGGTATGTATACGCAGGTAACCAGTCCATCTTTAGTTATTAATGATTGCAAAGACGTACATAGAAAGTGAAGTTAGTTTAATGGTAAACAACTCCTAGTTTGCTTCCGGATTATGTTTTTGGGCTCATGGAACGTACGCATTCTGTATAAAGCTAGCGGCTTCAATCAATTATTTTGCTCAATGTAACCTAGCGAAGGTTAATCGCTGTAAAACAGTGAGGCTATCATACAACGCATTGGTATAGTGGTTCCTCTATCAACACCGCGCGTATTTCAACGTCAAATTGAAATAATCTTGTTGCCATTCTATCGTGAGTAAGATGTGCCACATGGTGCTAGCGGTTGTTTTTCCGAATCGAAATCACTTTTGTTAAGTTCCAACTATCTCTGTTACGAATTGAACGAATTAGAGTTGTTGTAAATAGTTAATGTTGTTTTGCAGATTATTTCCTACTGTAGATATTTCTACTACGAGCCTTTGTCGTTAGGTAAATATAGATAAGTATTCCAATTGAACGATGAGTGAAAAGGAAAAATCCCGTCGAAAACGCGCTTCGAGTGAGCCTGAAGCGGAAGAAAACACTCTTTCGCACAAGGAAAAAACGGAACAAGCAACACCGGAGGAGAACAAGGAAGACAATGGTGATGATGATGATGAAGGTGGTTGGATCGGACCGATGCCTTCAGCAGCAGCACTGCCCAAAAAACGGAAAGGTAAAGATACACATCTACTACATCCTTGGTGAAAGCATATCAAAATATTTTTTATTTTTCAATTTCAATTTCTTAGTGCTGGAGTTTGAAAAGTTGTATGTCGAAAATCTTCCCGACGCGGAATGTTACGAAAAGTCTTTCATGCATCGTGACACCATCACCCATCTGGTTGTGACAAAGTCAGAATTCATTGTAACCGTGAGCGTGGATGGGCATGTAAAATTCTGGAAAAAGATGGAACTGGGTATCGAGTTCGTCAAACATTTCCGCAGCCATTTGGCCCCGATCTGTTATCTGGCAGCAAACTGCAGCGGCACATACCTTTGCACAGCCTCGGTGGACAAAAGCATCAAGGTGTTCGACGTGATTAACTTCGATATGATCAACATGCTGAAGCTAGAGTACGTCCCGTACCGAGTCGAGTGGATTCATCGGATGGGCGATGTGATCAGTTACCTGGCCGTGTAAGACATCAAAAACTCGCTTTGGGGGAGAAAATAATAATTATAAACTTAAATTTTTTATGCCTCTTCCAGGGCGGACCAAGATTCTCCCGTTATTCGAATCTACGATGGAAAGGGGACAAATACTCCGTTGCATACGCTGGAGAAGCTGCACACCAAACCAGTAGTGATGATGCGCTACAATCCAATCTTCGAAGTAACTGTCTCTATCGATAAGGCAGGCATACTGGAGTACTGGTACGGACCACGGCACGATTTTAAGTTCCCCTCTAAGTTGGTAAATTTCGAATCGAAACTCGACACCAGTTTGTACGAGTTTGCGAAGAACAAAACAACGGTCACCTCGTTGAGTTTCGCGCCCGATGGCAAGAAGTTTGCTACCATGTCCACCGATCGACAGGTGAGAGTGTTTGGTTTCCTTAGCGGGAAACTGTTGCGTGTGTACGACGAAAGCTTAGCCCGCTACAGCGAGAGCCAACAGTTGTCGCAAACGCTGTCGAACATGGAATTTGGCCGGCGGATGGCCAATGAGCGCGATCTGGAGAAATCAGATGCGTTTGCCAACATGAACGTTGCATTTGACTACAGCGGACACTTCATACTGTATCCGACGATGCTCGGAATCAAGGTGGTAAACATCGAAACGAATCGGTGTATGAAGATCGTTGGTAAGAACGATAATTTGCGACCGCTGAATGTGGCCTTATTTCAGGTAAGTTTCGTGTGATTATAGGACGAGAATATAAAGAGTATATCGTTTTCCATCATTCGTTAAATTCTAGGGAAAAGTGAAGTTCTCAAAGGCAGCAACAACTCTGGAGCAGGAAGCATCCGAAAACAAAGCTGCTCAAGCCATTCCAAACGATCCGACGCTGTTCTGTACGGCGTACAAGTAAGGACTCACCCCGAATTTTAGTTACGCTTTCCGCAGCATTAAATGATATTATTTTTCTAGAAAACAACGATTCTACCTCTACACGAGACGACTGCCGTCCGACTTGCAGGACATAGAACGCGATGTGTTCAACGAAAAGCCCTCGAAGGAAGATATTATATCGGTTACCGAAGGTCAAGGTAAGTCACTACGCATCATTACTGTTAATCATACGTATTGCTATGCAGTAAAGTGCTTAAACATATCCCCATTTATATTTATACCCTGCTAATTTTGCCAAACATTACCACCAGGAGAAGGTAAATTAGATATAAAATTAAATATGTTATTTTGTTCGTTAGATACTGTTGTTTGTCATTCGTTTGCGTTTGAAGATATAAATTTACTTGAATTGATACTGATTTTCACCACGCTTTTAATCTCTCTTTTCCACGGCAGGCGTGCAAAAGATCTACGACAATGCCGTTCTTCATACGACGATGGGCGACGTGCATCTTCGCCTGTTCGGCAAGGAGTGTCCGAAAACGGTGGAGAACTTCTGCGTGCACGGCAAGAACGGCTACTACAATGGGCACCTGTTTCATCGTGTTATCAAGGGTTTCATGATCCAGACGGGCGATCCAACTGGCACAGGTACCGGTGGGCAATCGATCTGGGGTGGCGAGTTCAAGGATGAATTCTGCTCGACGTTGAAACATGATCGACCGTACACAGTGAGCATGGCAAATGCGGGACCGAACACTAACGGCAGTCAATTCTTTATTACCGTGCTTCCAACGGTACGTCCCTACACCGGGTCGAGAAGGGGAATCACGGTTTATAATGCTTTCGTGACTTTGTTTTTCATTTTAGCCCTGGCTGGACAATAAGCATACTGTGTTCGGACGCGTGCAAAAAGGCATGGAAGTGGTGCAGAACATATGTAACGCTAAAACGAACCCCAAAACCGACAAGCCGTACGATGAAATTCGCATCATCTCAATCAATCTATCGTAGACAATCCAAAAAAAAATACAACCAATGAAAACTAACCCACTAAACGCATTCGTTGGCTGATGTAAATTTGTTTAGCTTATATTTTTAACCAGTAGATTACGCCGTGCTTTGCGCCGGTGGAGTCGCATCGTAAGGTGGAGGTTTTGGAAATTGATTCGGTGACTTTATCACATCGTCGTATTTCGGAGGTGGCGGCGGTTCCGTGTCTGAAAAGAGAAAGAGAGTTATAAAAAGAGTCAGAAGCCAGTTGTATCACTGCCCTGCCACTGGCTTTATCGTACATTCCGGTGGTTGACTCCGCTCGGAAGCTGCAGGAACCGCCGTGCGATCGTTCTGGTAGATGGTGAACACCGTGAAGCGTTGGCCTGTTTCTGAAACAAGTCACAGGATATGGCAGAGAGTAAATCGAAATTTGGTCGCAAGTTGATGGGCGGAAAATTCTTACGGTTGCGTAAGCTGGTCACTTGCGAGGGATGAGCTGGCCGGTTCATGTGTAGGCCGAAATAGTATATCCGTCGCTGGAATGAGTCAATCAATGAACGAGAATTAAGACGGTACGTATGGGTTATACATTAATGTTGGCCTTATTGAAGAGAATTCCTTATCATTGCGCTTCGATCAAGAGGTGTTCATGTGCTCACGATGAGCTGATGTGGCTATAATTATTTGCCAATTCAGCTCGTGGCGATTGAAATTAAATTTAAAAGGCGAGATTTAACGTTTATTGCTTTTAATAATCGATTGAAATTTCGTCCCGTCACGTGTGCCATTTGACCGACATACTTGACTGGGAAAGACGTTGCGTTGAATGAATTCTACGATTTGTGGGTTTGACTCAATTTTATGACTTGTTAATTGGTTCAAATATCAATAACGCATCAATGTTCTATCAGCTAATGACTAAGCACGATTGCTGTTGCTCGAATAAGTTAGAGAAAAAAAAACTACATAGCAATGTTCCGCAAAAACAAACATGTATCGTGTGTTAAAAAATTAGAATCCCACGTGGAGAATTTTCCCACAGATGCATCTCATGATCGTTGTTTCCCTTCATTTCAGTAACCGCTATAGAACTCACCAGCACGATAAAGAACAGCATCAGCACCAGGAACATCCACAGCAGGTGAAATACCCACGACATGTTGCCGTTTGTTTGTGGCAAACCGCGTTCCGGGGTGCAATAGTTCCCAGTGGGGTAAACACACGCACGCAGTACGTTAGCGTGTACACAAACGCACAAACGAGAGGATGAAAAAACACGTGCACAAAATTAAAAAAAAAAGAACGCCAGTCAACAGAGGAACATTACGCGATTTTTGCGCGCCGAGCGGAGGATGCAAATTGAAGGTACGAACAAAAAAAAATACACCTATGGTGCTAATTGACTATTCAATGCGGGTGAAAAGTGGATTGGCTTATTGCACCACTGCACCGAACCGGGTTGGGGGGTTTTGAGATGTGATATCAATATATGCGCGGCGTGTATTTAAACCAACAAAAAACTGTCGCTTTTGAATTGATCCACTTTGCGTAATGTTTCGATTGTTGCCTGATTTAACTGGCCTGTTTTTTTTTTCACTGGCCCGCTGATCCTGTGCGTGTATGTGGAACCGAATTACTTATCACTTCCACCCCAAACCTCTCGAGACCCACCGGCACTGGGTGTTGATTGTGCAGGTCAACGGATTGTGCATAAATATGGTTCGTATTGCGGTGGCTTTTTTTCCCAACTCTTTCCACACAGCCACCCAATTAAGCAGCTGTTTGTTCGCCCGAACGGTACACGCGCACCGGGAGGCGTGATAAAAATTATGATGCGTAGTTGGAAGGCTGCCCTTTTTTCTGTTTACGGGAGTTATGCTGCTGCTGCGCCTGAAAGGACCGATCTCAGGGGTTCACTTCACGTGGTGCGGATTTGTTTTTTTTTTATTCACTGCACCGGTTCAGCAAGTATACCGTAGATAATTGTCACGCCATCACATTCCGTTCGCTTGCTAGAAGGCTGTCATTTAAATGCAGCAGCCCGAAATCCGCGGTATCGGATGAAAAACGCAATCATTCGGTCTCGACGACCGATGGAATAATTCCCTATCGATTGATGTGCGTTTCGTTTGTGTGTCCGTTCGCTAACTGTGCGTAGTTGAAATAAGTAATTTAAACAGCACTCGCGGGGCAGCACTAAAAACGAGAACACTATAAACGTTGCCTATTTTTCGTTGGCCGTGCGAAGCGTTAGATGAATGCTGTTCGAGCATGGCGTAAAGAGCGACTAAACCCCCGACTGATAGCTGAACCGGAAGGTACCTTGTCCACCTGCCGCGTGCTGGGGGTCCGGGATCGTTGTCAAATCGATCGAATTCATGCACTTGGGGTGGTTAGTGATTGTGAGAGCAAAAACAAAAAAAAAATCCCCCTTATCGCCGCCTGAGATAGATGGGCGATAGAAAGAGAGAACAGTGATACAACGAATGGTCTTCCAAAAAACCCTTACAAACGCTACACAGGTTGTCGCTAGCTTGTCCTCGGTGGGAAGTTAATCGATTTTCAATCATTTCTCGTCACTTAGGAGACGCGGCCTGATAAGAGCACCCACACGAGTCACGTCGTCCTCTCGCGACCAGACGGGTGCGTGAATCTGTGCCAACATTCGCGGACAAACAGTATCGACGGTTGGTCCTTTTCTGTTGGACTCGAGTGTTGAGTTGGGATTAATTTTCCGTATTGACGCTCGATTGGGTTCTTGATATCATTTTCAAACCTGTGTGTTGGCTTGCCAACGATTGCAGGCTCTTTGAGTGCCAGTGGGCCGTGGGGTCGACGATCATTCGCTGGTTTAATGTTGTGTTGAGAGGTCCTCAAGTGGTCTGAAGAGGTTCGGCAAATCTAAAACCCCCGCCTGGCGGTGATAAGAGAAAGACATTCGGTGCTATTCGTAACACGGAATGCATTGTGGTGCATTCATGCCACAATGCATCTGACAGAATTACAACTTTTATCGTTGATTAATCAAGGGGAATCGCTAAATTAATTAGTAGCTTGAAGCGCTTTATCTTAGCGTTGCTTAACCGTTTTTTAACAGATACATTTAATTTTTTCGCATGTTCGTTATCAAACATTGAAACAGTATTGTTTTTCGTATCTCGTATTGTTTCGGTTGCTAGACTTCGCACAACAGTGCGAATCAATGTCTATAAATATCGTAAATCTTCTTTCTAGCCATTAGTCATAAACCAATCACGGCCTCGCAAATAACCACCCGTGCGGATGTGATAAAATTCCGCGGGAAAACCGGCGATCACCCGCTGGCGATCGGTGGAGATCGCGATCACATGAACCTCCTTCAGTGAGCTGAGAGCGAAAAACACAGAGAGAGAGAGAAGAGAAAAAAATGGGAGCATAGTAAGAGATGTATAAATTTATGCTGAACGATCACGCGAGCAAGGTTTACTGCAGGGTTCGCTGCCCTCAACTCCTGCCGTAATTAAATAAGATTATTTTTTATCATTGTCTCTTAGCTTTTAAAATGCCTTGATTAATTGTAATCGGACAATGATCCATGTAGAACGAGGATGACCGAAAACAACTCTATACATAACTTGTCCAATCGATCGATTGATTGCAGATCAAGAGGCGAACACTGCACGGTTGCAGGCGATCATGCTATTTCGCGGCGTGCGTCGCTCTCACCACCGATTTGTATTGTTTTGCTGCTCACGAGGTACGCAAGTCCCGCGTTAGTCCGGCAATTGCCGTGTATTTTTCAATTCCAACCTGTCCGTAGACACATGTAAGTTGGCTTCCGCGTGGCTACGGGTTTTTTTAGTTTACGGTGAGTTGTGGCTCCCGGGGGTTTCGCTATTATTACCGTTCTGTGCCAGTGACAAGCAAAACTCTCGACCGACCGCGTGACCCAAACCGTGTGGCCATCACGTCATGGAAACGTTTGATAAGTGCGCATTGCCACTCGATGGGGGAAGTGTCTATGCCCGTGTGTGTGTGTGTGTGCGTTGGAGCCTCCGAGCCCAAGTTGTGCTAAAAACAGAACCTAGTCCCATACCGAATGGTATCTGTTATCAGTGTTAACCTCCCTCAAACTACGTGTGAACTCGTGATCGATAAGTGTACGTGATCGATCTATTGTTTCGTTCGTTTGACACGCGAAAGGAGATAGGCGTTTGAGGCACATCGATCGTTCGCGATCGTGTTGTCCTGTTCCTCCGCCTTGGCGCCCGTTCTATCGTGTTTCCCGGTTGTTGTTTTTTGCCGTGTGTTGTGCCCCTTCTCCCTCGGAGACGCGTTTTCTTTCGCGGTTCACGTGTGTGGGTACGCGTGTGCGCTTTGATAAACTGTTCCGGACGTGTGCGTCCCGCCAGGCCCCGGATGACGTTGGGCGGTCGGGTGGAGACATTTGATAAAGAAGAAGAGAAAAACGGTGCCAGGTGCTCCTTTCGGAAGGTTTTCCCTTCGCCCGATCGTCCCAAGCGTACCGGGCAGATTGCGGAGAAAGTAACCCTCGTAAAGGAATGTCCGCCGTCCGAGAATCAAAGGGGAGGGATGCATTCGAAGTTTACGCGCAAAAGCAATTTGAGTCGTGTGAGAGTGCGCTCGAAAACGGCTCGGTTGCTTTGTGTTTTTCGTTGTTTTACCTTCAAAACCACGCAGAAGGGCAATAGAGAGCCCACCGTCCGCATGGTGAATGGTGTGTGCGCAAGTAAAAAATAAAGAAACACGCAATTCGCGACTCTCTAGCTGGCATGTTAGGATCGCGGATCGATGTCACCATTTTGGCCTCCACACCGGTCGAACTTCCTCAACGATTCCGGTGTTTACGCAGCTGTCATCCACGGGCGCGTACCGAGAAGAGTGCCAGCGAACCAACCAAAAACCAGTTCTTGCGCGTTAATATATCGTTTTCTTTCCTTCTTTTTTTCGGGTTGCTGTTTGTTGTTGTGCCGGGTTCTCTACCAGCCGCCAGCCGTAGTGCCATGTGAATAAGTGTGTTAAATCGCCTCCCCAGTCGCTTTGCAAGCAACTCGTGGAGACCTTCCCAAACCAAATTTACGTTCGCTTAACCAGTGTTTTGCCGTGTTTTCGTCATCGATTCGTGTCTAAGGTACAACCCCCTGCCGGAAAGGACATCAAACCGTAACCGGGTAAGTTGCTGTTTTGCCAAACAGGGCTGAATTAGACAAAAAAAAAGTGAACAAAACCAAACGCACGATCACAAACAGCGATGTCGATGCCTGCTGTAAATGGTAAAGATACCATCAAGGAAGCTGTCATGTGTGTTGTCATAACAACGCCATAGGACGAACACACGGCACTCCATGGGAAATGAATGCGTGCAAAGTGAATTCAAAAGGGCTTATTTGTCGATTGAAAAGCAAACTTGCGTGCGTGCTGAAAAAGGCGCCCGTGATCGTTTATGGGTAAATGATGTAAAGTCTTTGCAGTGGGTATTGAAATGCGCGTCAACCAATAGCCATTTGATCCCGAGTTCAACATTGGTTGATCGTGCCTTGAACCGTATTCGAAAAACGGACAGCAAAGGGGTAGAAAATGCGCTGTCGCCCGTCCTACTAAAAGGAGAAAAAAAATCTGCCATCTTTGCTTACCATTTTTTCTCCATGAGCCCACGTATCAGGTTCACGAAATACGTTAGAGCGAGGCGCACAATAACGTTGATAGTGCACCCCATCTTTTGCTTGTTGTCTCTCTTTCTCTCACTCACTCTCTCTTTTCGCATAGCAAGTGCATTCGTACTCGTTCACCAGTTAACCGATATGCGATCGATCTGGTGGCTTACAGCTGATCGATTGCGTCAATGGTGGAGGGCTTGATCGAAAGAAAAAAAAACATGAACGGAAACAAAAAACACCACACCGCCAATCAAAATCGCGATAGACAAGCACCATGGGCGGGTTTAATGGTGTCTTCTGCCCGCATTACTACTGACACAGTTTGTGCGATACGCGGCTCGGCTCGGATGCAATAACACGCATTAGCGATAATTATGCTTACGATCGAATGGTACGATCGAAGGCGAAACCAAGCGAAAACACGCACCACGTGGGAAAGAGATTACACCGTGCAAAAGGGAGGCTCGTTGCATGGTGGCATGTTTCGGTTGGGTCGCTTATTTAATCGGTCAAATATTCACCACATTTCGCTCAGCCCGAGCACCACCCCGCTTCCCAATGTACCTCGCGTATGATGCAATCGAAAGTGAATTATTTGAATGCAGTGCTAAGTGAGCGAAAAAACCGGCCAAAATGTTGTACGTCGCTCGAGATCCTGACCGAACCGAACATTACGAGTGAATTCTTGCCAGTTGCAAGCTCTCTCGATGGGTGTCTTTTTTTTCTGCTATTTGTTTCAGTGCTTCTGAAGAAAAGAAACAAAAAAAACACGCGATCGTGACCTCTTGTGCAAGGAGTGGAGCACGATAATGATGCGGTATTATTTTTAGCACCCAAAACTGCAACGTGGCGCGATTGCGTTGGGTGGTGCGAATTTTGGTTACTTCTAAGGAGAAAGCGTCACAGAATGCCATCACGCTTGTGTGTTGTAAACAATCGTGCGCTGGGTTTATGATGAAACACAAAAACGAGAAGGAAGAACATCCGTTGCCAATTGAGGGCCTTCCTTGCGGTGGGTTGTTAATGCCTGCCGAGTGTGTTGCATTTATTCATCCGAGATGGCATAAGATGAGTCACAGAGGGTACATGAATGTCTCGTCTGGGATGCTGATTTAAGGCAGTATGCGAAACATTTCCGAATCATTTAATTGGAGCGCCGCTATTAGGCCTCGGTTTTGGGGTTAAAATTTCAAATGTCACGGGACGCACGGCGGAGAGGAAACCACCCTCCAAAATCGGCCCAACACCCGATGTCGTCGCAATGCTAACTGCAAAACCAGCACCATAAGCACCGTCGCCTGTCAACACCGAACCGCAACCACTATCGTTACAACAGCATTGGCCACCACACGGTGGCGTTCGGTTCCATTTAGCAAAACCCTCCCCAGTGGGCCAGTGACTGGGATAACGGCTTAGCTGGTTCTGTTAGAGAGAGAAAGAGAGTGGGTGCAATTTGATGCGTTTTTAAGGGTGGATGGGTGCGAGTTTGTTGGAGAACCAGCGGGGTTGAGGTAATGATAATACCCCTTGATGTTGGTGGTTTGCTCGGAAAAACCCACCCCACCACCACCATCACCAGGTGATTCCGGCGGAAATCAGAAAATTTATAAATAATTACACAATTATTCCGGCGCTACTGGGGCGCTGCACTTTCGCATCATGATGACGAGCTAATGATGGTGGCCGTTGGTAGGGATGGGGCACGATAATGCACGGTTAAATTAAAACGCGACCACGTTGTGTATGGGGAAGGGTGTGGGTGGTTTGAAAATAGAAAGGATAAAAATTGTCAACGCATGTGGAGGTGGCCATGCACACACACACACAATACGAAACTAGCATAAAACGTACAATGGGATCACGTGTTGGGAGTTGGTGCAGCGGTGTGTGCACTGGATTTGACGGCAAGTGCATTCTGCAGTGGAATTGGATGCTGCACCATAATTGGAAACCTAACACACCGGACAGGCATGCGTCGGGAAATCGTTTTTTTTGCGCCATTTTGGTGCATCTTTTTTTTTTAGCTCATTTATCGATCGTTCAATAGGTTAACGGCCTAAGAGCTGACATTTTGTATCGTGTAGTGGTATAAAAATTCGAGCACCTGTATACATGTTCGAAATGAAATGCTCTCTCATCCAAGTAGGCGGGTTTCCTATTCCCGCTTCACGATCGTCCACAGCCTGCTTTGCCTAATTGCGCTACATTTTTTCCCGCATCCCACTTCGATTGACATCAATTTCCACGCAAAACGTGCCCGACAACGTGCACGGGTCTTAAAATAACGCTCCCATGCGCCTCACGCTCCTCTTTCGGGGGAGGTATAATTGTATTTGCATCGTTTTAAGTTTCATGTTTCGCTGCGGGAGCACCAAATTTACTACCCTACACGCCGGGAGCTGGATGGGGTGCAAAAAGGTAAATCCTTTCATGCACGAATCGCATGTCGCCGGTAATTAGAACTACACGCGGGGGTTTTATTCACGACAGCGTGACCGGCTCATCCCGTTATGTAACGCAGTATTGCCGGGCGTGTTTGGCGTTTGAGAAAATTGGCGGAATTTTAACGTGTTTCCGAGGCGTTCCAAGAAGAGGTTCCCAAAACGTGTCACGTCTTAATTTTTATAAATTTGATTGACGTTTAACGCTATTTACGCTCCAATTCCGAGCGAGATCTTCCACTCCAGGTAGGAAAAAGGGCAGTATCACGTGATGCTGCCTCGTCAAAAAGGGCATTAAATGCGGTGCAAGCTTTGAATCTCGCGATCTGTCACCCTCGATGGTGAATTGCGCAGGCCGCCTGTCGTCAGTTACCACGA